>NC_133392.1:140357041-142757041 GCF_047511655.1 Castor canadensis | reverse complement strand
CATTTCCTTTTTGGTAAAATAGTGATAATCTCACTTCACTGCCTCATTGTAAGGATCAAATTAGATGATGCATGCGAAACACACAGCATTAGTCTATTAGGTGTCCTCCTCCCCCAGCATGAACTTGGAAATAAAATTGCCCTCTGAGTCTTAAGCCAGTAAAATCCACGCATCACAGAGGAGAAGAGCCAGGTGGGGGAGTGAATGAGGCGAGAGATGGTTTTGTAAACGACTGAAGAGTTTTGTGAACAGTGCAAACCGCAATCAAGGTGACCCGCCTGTAATCTCAGGGAGGCAGGGCGAGGATGTGATTGAAATTGAGAAAGCAGAAGCCTAATCAATTGCATTGTGCTCTATCTGAAGGGAACAGAAGGTTATATGAAAGTGGGGGGGAACAAGAGAGATTCATCCAGCTGCTCCCAAGGGAGAGAGTTGGTAGACACAGGGAGGCTCTGGTCTCCTGAAGAGCAGTGAGGGGCCTGGTGAACTCCAGATGGTTCACTGCCTTACTGGGCCTTCACTGAAACCACATGGGCATCCAGACAACAGGCACAGCCCCAGAGGCAGATAAGAATATTCTGGTTTCACAAAGACTACACAGACTAAGAGCACTGATTTGAAGGACAGAAGACGTTGTATAAGCCCCTGCTCTACCACTTATGCCATGGACACCTTGAAAAGCTGATTTAAGCCGGGCATGGTGATCATGCCTGTAATCCCAGCACTTGGGAGACTGAGGCAGGGGGAGTTTAAGGCCAACCTGGACAAGATCCTGTCTCAAAAAAACAAAATAAGACAACAACCAAAAACAAAAAAAAAGAAGAGACACAAAAAAAAGTTGATTTACTTTACTATGCCTCAGTTTAGACAGAAGACAGAAGAGCTTTCGCTTTCCTAGGTTCCATGAGGATGAAATGGCCATATGCACTTAACAGGGAGCCTGGCTCAGAGTCAACACTCTGTAAATGGTAGTGACTAAGAGAGCTAACAAGTATTGAGCATTTTATTGCTACTTCACAGATGAGCAAACTGAGGCCTGCAGAGATTAATAACTTGCACAAAATCACGTAGTCAGTGAGTGAGGGAGCCAGGATTCACACCAGGCACTACAATGCCAGAGCTGTGCTCTTACCTGCTTACACATCAGCCTATATATCAGGCTTTTGTGAGTTTGGCTAGCTAGAAACTATGGCCCTCACAAAGCCTTGGCCCTTGAGAGTTTGTCTGCAGATCTGAGACTCCCACCCGTATGACAACCTGTCTGAACAGCCACTTGGACTCATTAAACAATGGAGCACAGGGAACTCTCAATCTGCATTGACCACCTGTCCCTTTTCCTTTAGGCCTCTCAGTTTGGGGGGATTTCTAGGGAATCTTTCTTCAGTAACTAGAGAGGCAGAATATCACACACTCACACTCACACACACACACACACACACACACACACACACACACACACACATAAACAATCACACACAGATATACTCCCTTTCCAAGCAATGAGTGAAAAGACCATGAGCTTTAGCTGTGTCAGATACAGCTGTGTGATCCTGGTATCTCATGTAATTCCTGGGCCTCAGTTTTCTCATCTACCAGTGGGGCTAATCATAGAAATAGGCTCCACATTGCATTAAGTGATGGTGGGAGAAAAAGGATGTAAACACATCTGACATTCAGCAGACACTTAAAAAATGAGCTATTATTATTACCATTATTTCCCCCCAGCCTATTGAACTCTTCCAGGGCAGGGACAGGTCTTACTCATTTTGTGTTCCCAGGGTCCTGCTTAGCAAAAGGCCCATCTCAGAGCCAATACCTAGTAATTGCTTGCCAACTGCAGCCATGATTTCCAGCTCCCAGACTCCTTCCTCATCTATTCCATTAATAAGTAAGAAGGTCAACAAACATTTCCTATAGAGAGAAGTGGGAATCCTTATTTCTTGCTCCCCTTGTTTCCACAGGGAGGCACATCAGCTGCCAGTTTCTTAAAGGAGGACCTCAGAGTGGAACAATTTCTCATGCACAGATGCACTACAGGTTGTTTAGCATTCTGGGTTCCAGCCAGGAGGAGCTCCCAGTCATCATAACAAACAAAACTACTTCAGAACTGCTCTGTGGGGATAGACTCCCCTAGTGAGATCCAATGAGCTAGACCAATCTCCAGGCCTCTCCCCTGTCCCCTGCTTTCTTCTGCCCTTTTGGGGGAATCTGACAGCCACAGAGGGTCTGCTCTGGTCTTCTCCCATGCCTCAGTTGAGGGAGACCTAAGGTTGTCCCGGATCTCCTATGATGAGTGGTAAAATCTCTTGAAATCAGGCTAAGAATTAGCAAACCCACTGTGCACAGCCCCATCCAGCTATTTTCAGTTGCCTGTCTGTGTGGCCATCTCTCACCTCATTCTGAAGTCACATGGGAATAATCAATGGGACTTTGGGGTGTCCTAAAACTCTACACCTTGGGTACCCTGTAGTAGGTACCCACTCTCTCACCTTCCTCTCCTGCTCCCAAAAGCCAAACCTGTTTTGTTTGGCTATTGGAAGCACAAAACCTTCTGAAAGAAGGCTCAGCGGGGCTGGAGGAGTGGCTCAAGTGGGAGAGTGCCTGTCTAGCAAGCATGCAGTCCTGAGTTCAAACCCCAGTACCACCAAAAAGAAAAAAAAATTATAAAAAAGGATTGGTGGAGTGGCTCAAGTGGTAGAGCACCAGTTGCTTGAGGCCCTGAATTCAAACATTAAAACCACCAAAAAAAAAAAAAAAAAAAAGAAAGAAAGAAAAGAAAAGAAAAAGGAGGCTCAGGGAGTTTTTTCATGGTTCAAGGATTTGTATCATCATTTTCCTTATTTACATAACCAATAAACACACACTATTCAGAGAGCTGGTGGCCTTCAGCAATACTCCCCCTCAAACTTGGGTCTGGACCTCAGTCCTGGAGCAGAGCATGCAGCCAACAGGAAGGAGTCCAAGACGTTCCCTGAATCTGTAACTTACAGACCCAAGAGAGCCGAGAGGAGGAGACAAATTCTTGGGGCTTGGACCAGAGTAGGGTGATGGGGAGGATAGGAAGGGAAAGGAGATAAAGTGAGGGAAGGAAAATACAATTTTATAAATAACTAGACCAGGTGTGAGCATTTTGGGGCAGTGGAGGAGACAGGCTAGTGGCATGTAGGGACCTAAGTGGAAGGGGAGAAATAGTGGTTGGGGTCAGAATGGGTGAGAGATGAGCTCTGAGCATTCATTTCCTCCATCTGTGAAATGGGCAGGGGGCCCTAGATTTAGATAGTGCTTGGGGTGAGAGTAGGGGAGAGGTGAGCTCCTAGTCTCCATTTGCCCCATCTAGAAAACAAGTAGGTTGCCCAAGATGGTGTCAGAGCCTCTCTAGGACTCTATAGGGTTCTAATCCTGGAAGCTTGGGACCAGAGCCCTGGGGATTGGCAAGGCTTGGGGGCACCCCCAGAGAAGGGGTTAATGCCCAATCCGGCTATGTCTGGTCCCCAGGCTGATACTGTGGTTCTGTGGAGGTGAAATAGTCTTCTAGGAAGGACTGCAGGTACTCGAAGGTGGGCCTCTCCTCTGGGTCCATACGCCAGGTCTGTTCCATGGCCTCGTATAGGGATGCTGGGCAGCCTGGAGGGCATGGCATGTGGTAGCCGTGCTCCACCTGTTCCAACACTTCCCGGTTATTCATGCCTGAGGGGTGGGGCTCCATCAGTCAGGGGGGTCTGGCCCCTACCACAGGAGCAGCACATAAGAAGTCCTTCCCCCCACTCCTCCCACTCTCCACACACCTGGGTAGGGGACTCGGCCCTTGCTGATGAGTTCAGTGAGCAGGATCCCAAAGGACCACACATCTGACTTGATGGTGAATCTGCCAAAGAGGGCAGCCTCTGGGGCTGTCCACTTGATAGGGAACTTGGCCCCTGGAGAAGTTGAAGGAGAAGGCAAAATTAGTGAGGAGGGTCCATGGGAACAGCTGGGTTAAGAGAATGGGGATTTTAGGATGGAGTACATTGGGCATCCTAAGCATAGAGGTCTCTGGGCACAGACAGCATGGGCCTGGGCCTGGTATCTCGTCAGCACCTACTATGTGTCTAGTACAGTGCTGGACTCTTCCCTAACATTATAGCATATCTCATAAAACTTTATAACGTGCTAGCATTTCCTGTGTTCAGGCATGCTAGGCAAGCACTCTATCACTGAGTTATACCCCTAACCCTGGCACATTTTAGGTGATATACATGCGTTAACTCATTGAACAAAAACCCAACAAGGTAGATGCTATTATTGCCTCCATCTTGCAGGTGAGGAAAAGTGGGTATCTTGCCTAGCTCACACAGCCTACAAGTGGCTGGGAGTCATGCCAGGCAGTCTGGCTACAGAGTTCACTCTATACACTCCATTGGCTCACGCCTAAGAATTATAGCAGTGCCTGGTACATACTAGGTGCTTGGCAATTATCTATTGACTTGCTGTTGTCTAAATATTTTCACTTTACAGGTCAGAAATGGCAACTCACAGAAGTTGGATGACTTGCCCAAGACACATGACTGGTAAGTGGCTGAACTGGGATTTGAACCCAGAATTATACACATCAGGATGGGAATGTCTGGGATGATTAGGGATGGAGAAGGGTTCCTGAGAATGTGGGGCCCCATGATAGACCCTTGGAATCTATAGGGAGGTAAGGTGAGGCAGGCCACCTTGTTGGGGGTTGTACTCGTTATCCTCAATGAGGCGAGCCAGCCCGAAATCAGCTATCTTGCACACCAGCCGCTCCCCCACCAGGATGTTGGCTGCCCTCAGGTCTCGGTGGATGTAGTTCATGCGCTCCATGTAGGCCATGCCCTCTGCTACCTGGTGTGGGGAAGCAAGGGTGTGGAGAGATGGGAGCTCAAGAGGACTCACAGCGCCACAGCCTGTGTAAGGGATGAGGGACCATTTTCACGCATTACCCACTCTCCAGGTGGGGATAATTAGGGGTGATCAGAGAGTGGCATTTCCTGCTTCACAGCTGATGTGGTTAGCTCGGCAGCACTTCCAGAGGACGGCTAGGTGTTTGAGGGCATTGGGATTTGTGGGAGGATACCAGGAGGGAGGTCTAGGAGATGAAGGCTGCTGGCCCAGTTTACCTGGGCTGCCATGTCCACCAGTTGGGGCAGTCTCAGGTCCTGGCCCTCCTGGTTCTTGAGGAACTCCAGCAAGCTACCTGGGGAGAGGGAGCCATAAAAATCAACAGCAAGACCCCGCTCCCGGTCATTGTTTTCTAGATAGGCCTTGCCCCTATCCTGAGCCCAGATACATTAGCCTGGCCCTCCTCCTGAGGCTCCCAATCCTGTCATGTGGATCCACCCCCTCTCAGGATCCCGCCAGGATGCCTCAACTCCTCAGTATTTCACCCAGGCTCTGCCAGACTTTGCCCACATCTTGTTAAGTCTTTGTCTGCGTCCCCCTGGGCGCGACCACTTAGACTGCACCCAAGATCCTCCCTCACCCTAGATCCTGCCTTGGTTTTCCCAAACCGGATCCACCCACTGACCAGCACCACCTCACAAACGCTCCGCCCCACTCAGACCCCGCCTCCTCTAACTTGGCCCCTCCCAACTCCTGCACTCCAGGGGTTTCGCGCATTCCAGCACCTACCCTAGGGCTCCGCCCATTGCCCGTAGTCCCCTTAAAGTGGCGGCCCAGCTTAATTTCGCCCCAAATCCCATCCCTTTGATCTAGTCTCCTGACCCCACCCCTCACCGTGGCACATGAACTCGGTCACGATGTAGATGGGTTCCTCCGACACCACCGCGTACAGCTGCACCAGCTTGTCGTGCCGCAGCAGCTTCATGACCTGCGCCTCCTCCAGGAAGGCCTTCGGGGACATGGTGCCCGGCTTCAGCGTCTTCACGGCCACTTTCGTGCTACCGTTCCACGTGCCTGCTCAGCGTCCGCGACTCATCAAGCCCCGCTCCCCACCAGCCCAGGCCCTCGCCCCATCCCCTGGCCCCTGCTCCCGGGACCTCCATACCCAGCCACACATCCCCGAAGCAGCCGGTGCCCAGTCGGCGCTCGAGCGCGATGGAGCTGCGGCTGATCTCCCAAGCATCCTTAGCCAGGCCCAGCGTCTGCGGCTTCATGGTGGTGCAGGGTGCCGTGAGCAGGTAGCACAGCCCATCATTCACCTCTGGGGAGGGCAGGCAGATGGAGGGAGGTCACAGTCAGGCCAGGACACTTCCCCTACTCCAGCCCAGCACCAGACCATCAAGATCTGTTGTAAGTAGAGACGCCAGGGGAGATCACAGACCAGGACAGAAGGCAATTCAGCCCACTGAGCAGGTGAACATGTTGGTGCCCAGGGAGTGAAGTAGCAACCAGAGGGAGGGATGACCCCTGAAAGGATTGGGGTCTTTCAGGATAAGGTAGGATTTTGACAGGTGGAAATGGGGTTGGGGACTAGAGGCTAAGCTGCGGATAGGAGGCCGACTCTCTTCCATGAACCTCATCCTCTGCCTAACCAATTAAGGAGGAAACTCGGGCAGTGATGCTCACTCAACCCCACAGCCAGTCCTGCATCCAGTCAGGCCCATCACCACCTGCTTCTGCTTCCTCACTGATTGATCTGGCCACTATCACCTCTCTTCTGGACAATGACCACCAACTCCTAACAGACCCTCATTCTGCCTTGTCCCCTGGCATCCAAGCTCCACCCACAACCAGTTTCTCACCAAAGCTCAGACCACCCCTGCTCAGGGCCCTGTGATGCTGGCCACCAGCCCTGGTGCCTTGATAGGCTATTTAAGAGAACACAAAAGCTCCATAGAATTTCCACAGACTCAGGCCTTGAGGCAAGAAATTGGCCCAACGCCTGCTCAGACATTAGGGGGCGCTGCAAGGCCATGGGCAGCTCCAGGTCTCAGTTTCCTCTGAATCCCACAGAGCAGGATGCCGGGCTGGGAATCTCCATAGGTGGGTTCCAGTCTTAGCCTGGTCACTCCCACTTTGGGAGACCTTTCCTTTCTCTGGGCCTCAGTCTCCCTGTTGCCACAATGCATCACTGGGTTGGCTCAAGGATCTGAAGCACTGGCTTACCCATGTAGTGTCGTACCAGCTCCTGCACCGTCTCAAACTGAGCCCTTGTGGTAATATAGTAGCCACCTGTGTCCAGCTTGCGGATCTTGTAGTGCTTTACATGATCGCCTCTGGTCTGGTCCCGATCTCGGATGGACAGGGAGTAGGCACCTAAGGGGAAGGATCACTGAGGAGCCACTCTTCTCTCCCTCAGTTTGGGAGCAAAAAAAGAGACCCCAAAGGTTGGGGACCCTAAGTCTGAGGGCCACATCTGTAGAGCCCAGAGCTGGTCTTGGTTCTCCCTGATCCCATTCTCTACCCTGACCCAAACACCACTCTGCCAACTCTATTGCCTGGGCTTTCCAGTGCCCTGGCATGCAGTGCTGCCCACCTTTGGTGGTCTCACTCTCCCGAATGAGAAAGGCCCCTTGGGGGTTGCCTGATGAGAGAAGCTGCCTCTCTGCATCCTTCCTCCCGATCTTTCCAAAGTACCACCTGTTGAGAAAGACAGGCGAGAATAAGGTACACTCACTTGATTGGCAGGCACTCTGCCACTTGAGCCATGCCGCCAGCATGGTACACTCACTTTAAGCCCCAACTCAGCCTCCTGGGCAGTCATCCTCACAAGCCAAGCCTCAATTTCCTCACCTATAAAATGGGTACATCTGCTTCACGGTCTGGGCCTAAGGATCACAGAGGAGTGCCTGGCACACGGTAGGTGCCTAATAAAGATTAAGCTTCTCCTCTACCCATTGGGTGTCTCTTGAATTAAAATTGCAAGAACCCAGCCAGGTGTAGTGGTACACACCTATAATCCCAACACTTAAGAGACTGAGGCACAAGGATCATGAGTTCAAAGTCAGCCTCCTGAGCTATACCAGTGAAACCCTGTCTCAACAAAACAACAACAAAAAAAAAATTACTAGAACTCAGGTGCCTTGGGTCCCTTAGTCCTTGTCACACTCCCCATGTACTCAAGTTACAGATGAGGAACTTGAGGCTCAGAAGGGGAAGTGACTTGCCAACAAGGCTGGCCAATGTGCGCCACCTAAAATCCTCTGCCACTCACCCTACTTCTTTTCCCACCACCCCAAGCAATGATTCAGACATTTCCTCCACCCCCAGCCCTAAATTCATTCCTCCTCTGGTCCTCAGAACACCCTCTCTTACTTCTCTTTCTTTCTGACTGTTTCCAGCCCAGCTCTGACTGCTGCTTTTCCCCACAATCTCTTAAATGTGGACGCTGTCCTAAAGACTTCAACTTCAACCTCAGGCCTTACCCCCTCCTGCTTTCTCTTGGCGATTCCTTCTGGGATTGAACTGTAGCCTTAAACCAACTGTAAAAGTACCACAGGTACTATAGAAAACTTGCATGTTATTTGACCTTTTTTTTTTGGCCTTTTCTGTTTTGGTGAGACTGGGGTTTGAACTCAGGACTTTGTACTTGCAAAGCACGGACTCTATTGCTTGAGTCACACCTCCAGTCCATTCTACTGCTGGTTATTTTGGAAATGGAGGCTCTTGAACTATTTCCCCCAGGCTGGCCTCAAACTGTGATCCTCCCATTTCAGCCTCCCAAGTAGCTAGGATTACAAGCTTGAGCCACAACCCATGCCTGTGATCATTTGACTGAAATAAAAGAAGTAAAATTTTCAAATAAAGGGAGGTGAAAGTCTCAGTGAACTTTGGAATGGTCAATCCACACCTGGGTACTGGGCACGGTTTGAGGAACAGGGAGTGTCTAGGAGGGCAGACAGGAAGGGGAAGGACACATTCCCAAGTTTTTTCAAGCCCTGCCTTCACCCACCCCATGACATTAGCTACTTACTAACCAATATAACAGGAATAGCACTTTGTGGGAGGCTCTGCTCTATACATGTGTGTATTGGTTTACTTCTCTTAACAAGGCTATTATTAACTCCCATTACACAGATGAGGAAAGTGAGCTACTGAGTGGTTAGGCACCTTGTCTGAGGCCACATTGTAATGCTAGAAGACCCAAGCTGTCGCTGTAGGGTCTATGCTCTTAGCCACCACACTGCACTTAACCACAGCCCTGCACCAAGCACCTGTCAGATGTCATGATACCATGCCCAAGCTGTGGACCCAGGATGACTCCCCACCCCAAGCTTCCGGCCCTGGGTATAGTAAACCTTCCTCTCCTTCATGCTTCCTACCACCCTCCTGAGACTTAAGATCTCTGACACTGTGCTCCAGATCCTTCCCACTTCCCTCTGTGCCCCTACCCCATGAGCAGCATCCTCCCAGCTCTCCCTCCCACCAGCCTCTAACATGCCCACGTCTCTCCCTTCCCCAAAGGAAAGTCCTAAATCCCATCTTGCCTGGAGCATTCAGCTGTCTTCTCACTTTGCTTTCATTTGAAAATGCACTTCACACTTGGGCCTCCACTTCCTCCCCTCCCACACCCTCCCAGGCTCTGCTATCTGGCCTCTGCCCCACTTCCCATGAGACAGGAATCTTTCATCAAGGTTATCCCATTGCCAAGTCCAGGGGTATGAGCCTCTGACATTCCCTCTCCTGTTTTCCTGAAAGTTCTTCTCACCCCTCTGGCTGTTCTGCATTGGTCTGTCCTAGTTTTCTTCACTTCTTCAATGGCTCCTCTTTTGGGGCAACTTTCCCCCAAATCTCTGTCTCATTGCCTCCCTCTTCCTTCACCCTCCTATGCAGTTTGAGTTAGCATTTCTACTCTGTACTACCTGCAGGGGCCACAGTGAACAAGCGAAGAAAACTTAGTACCAATTAGGGGCTAATGCAGACAAGGCCAGGCACAGGCAGGTGCAGTGCCTCTGACACAAGCAAAGTTTGGGCTAATGGCTGGCAGCCTGCTCCACCTGGCTGTTCCTCTCCAGGAACCTCAATCCAACAAGCCCCCCCAGAACCCACGTACTTGCTCCTGCATCCCCCATCTTAGCAACTAGCACTGCTCTACTCAGTTCCTCAAGATTTTGAGTCACTCTGGCGGTACTGGGGCTTGAACTCAGGGCCTTTCACTTGCTGAAGAGGCACTCTACTATTTGAGCCATACTTTGAGTCACCCTTGATTATTCCCACTCCCCATAGGTCAACGGCAAAGTCCAGGGAATTCCCATTCTGCAAAGTCTTTCCTTTATAGTGTGTGGTACACAAAAGATAGACGTTAGAAAGCTTTTAAAAGCCTGTCTCCTCATCTGTAAATTGGGGCTATCAATATTGTAATATCATTGTAAGAACCAAATGAATCAAGGCACTTCATTGATGCCAATGCTCTGCCACGGAGCTACACACCAGGCCCCTCCCCGCCTCCTTAAAGAATTAATTGCAAGCAATGCTTCCTTGCAGTTGTTTAGCTTCGTTTATACTAATCACACTCTGCCATGGAGCTGCACCCAGGCCCCACGTTTTTTATACAATAGACCTTATACAATTGAGATAAGGAGGCAGACTCAGAGTAAAGAAATGACTTGTCCAAGAGGTAGCCTTGGAGTTTGGACTCCAGGGTCTTGTCCACAGGGCTGGCCTCACCCTAGTCCCCACTCACTCCTCAGCCTGGATGGAGTCCACAGGCGCCACGTAGTTGCTGGGAATATAGCCGGTATGTCCAGAGCTGAGAGACCGAGCCTCCCACCAGTCACCTTCACTGTAGGTACAGAACAGGGGATGGTCAGTAGCAACTCCAACCTCTGGGCAGCCAGAGGCCTGCAGGCCACACAGAAGGTCAGCTGGAGACTGGCCCTGTCACCCCTGACCTTGGACATCCATGGGGTTAGGAGGAAGGAAGGTGTCTTCTCTGCCATAGCCACTGTAACTGCCCCGAAGGGCTCCTCCCTGAAGAAGGAATAAATTTGAGGATGCCTGCACCTTCTGACTTCTTCCTCTCACTTCTCCACTGGGCTGGAGTTTGGGGCTACAGTGGACAACTGACTAGGATACTTCCCTGCTGAAAACCCCCCAAGGGCTACATATTTCCTTCTGGATTAAATCCAGACTCCTCAGCACAACTTAAAAAGCCTTCTGGATTCTGCCCAGCCTACCTTTCTGGCCTCTACTCGATCCATTCTGCATCACATTAGTTTTATTTTAATTTTTTCCTGCAGTGATGGAGATGGAACCCAGGGCCTCACTCTACCACTGAGCCATACTCCAAGTCCTGAATCTCATTTTTTTATGATCCACCTACACAGAATCACTTGGTGGTTTCCAGAAGTCATCATTTATTCTCATCCTCTCTTTTCTCACCTCTTCCTTTGCTGTCTAGTCATTTTTCTAGTCTTGGCTTAAAAATCTCCTCCAGGAAGCCTGCCCCTTCACCACAGCTCCAGGAACCATGTTTGTTGTTCTTTCTGTGCCCATAATTCCTCACGTTCCCTCTCCCCACATAGCAGTCATCACTCAGGGTTTTTGTTGTTGTGTTTGTTTGCTTTGTGGTGCTCTGGCTCAAACCCAAGTCTCTGTGCATGCTAGGCAAATGCTTTACCACTGAGCTAGGCCTTTAGCCCTCATTCAGGGTTTCTATTATCATGCATATGTGTACCCAACTAGGTTGGAGCTTTCTAACCCAGCTTTCTGGATCCTGCTCCCAGTCCAGGCCATGCCCAGAGCTGAGCCGAGAGAGGTGACCTGGTCACTTACCTATTGTTCAGAATGTGAAGCTTCTCCCCTTTGGTGAAGGTAAGGTCATCCTCTGTCCGGGCCTCATAGTCATACAGGGCGATGAACAGGGTCACCCCAGTGCCTGCAGAGTTGGGGCTACTCAGCCAAATAGGGCATAGGATGGGGCGCCAAGGGGGCTGCATGCCCAGAATCTAGTTCCCCAGTCAGGTGCTGTTCCTCCCCACTGACACACAGATTCAGTCTCCTTTGGAGTCCGGTGGATTTCTAATTGAATTTCACAGTTTGGCCCCCAGGGATATTGCACACATAGCTTCATGCCCTTTTCATTCTGGAAGCCTCTTAAGTTGTCTACTCCTTCTCTTCCCCACCAAGAAGACTTCCCACCTGGCAAGTGACACCTAAGAGACCAGATGGATCTCTTTGCCACCAGCATCTGCCATCGGTGATAACAGGAGCTCAGCCTGGGCTTTCAGGGTAGGATTGTGCACACAATCCTCAGCTTGTGTGAGCTGAAAAGCGGAGCTGTGGCTCCCACATCATTCTGGAGGCTTCCAAGAAGTCCCCATCTCCTCTTCCCCCAATCTCTCCCAGGAGTCAGACAGCCCTTGCCTCTAGCCTTCAAGACCCACCTGAGATGCCCTTGATGGTACCAGCATCAAGGAAGGCAGGGCTGGTGGGCCGAGAGGAGAAGTTGCTGTAGTTGGGGATGTGGGCAAAGGAGGATGCAGGCCGGGCCTGAGTGGGGTCAGGGCCATATCGATCTGAGGCTCCATAGCTCCTGAAGTCTCCTTCTAAGCCGGCATCCTCCTTGGGCGCTGGCTCCAACTTCTTGCAGAACACGCAGCCCATTCCAGGTACCCTGCTGAAGAATGGGGACATGCCTCATTCGGGAGGCATGTGGCAGGCACCCCATCCTAGGCACACATGCATGCACGTGTGCACACACACACACAGATGAGAATCATCCACTCAGGGGCTTGGAGTAAGGTCTTCCCAAGTAAGGTCACCCTGGAGTCTGCCTCCCAGCTGCTTTGGTGTTTGGAAAGAGGATGTGTCTCCGTAGAGCTTCTTGTCTCCCCATCTGTTCAAGTCTGCATCCCTGGGGCTGTTTTTTGTGTTTTTGGCGGCATTGGAGTTTGAACTCAGGGCCTCCTCCCACTTGCTAGGCAGGCACTCTTACCGCATGAGCCACTCTGCCAGCTCAAAAATCTCAACATTTTCAGCTTTGTTTTTGAGACAGGATCTCGCTATGTAGCAAAAGCTGGCCTCACACTTGACATCCTCTTACCTCAGCCTCCAAAGTGCTCTGATTACAGATGTGCCCCACCATACCTGACTGAGTCTCCACTTTTTTTTGGGGGGGAGCATTGTTTGAACTCAGGGTCTCACACTTGCTAGGCAGACATTCTTACCACTTAAGCCACTCTGCCAGCCCCCTGGGGCTGGTTTTCAACATTGGGATCTTGCTGTGTTTTATTTATTTATTTATTTATTTATGTTGGGAAGTACTGGGATTTGAACTCAGGGCTTCACACTTGCAAGGCAGGCACTCTACCACTTGAGCCACTCTGCCAGTCCTTATTTATTTTTGCCTCCTATTGCTTTGATATGTTTTTTATGGGTCTGCATCTTCTTCAGGTACTTGTGCATGTGTGTCTTTGTGTGTCTCTAAATGTGTTTGTGTGTGTGCAGCTCTTGGTGTCTGTGTGTGCAGGCAATGTGTGTGCACAGAAGTATGTGTTAATGTTTGTGCATGTGTTTAGTTATGTGTGCATGTCTCCATGAGTGTGTGTGTGTTTCTGTGGGAGTGTATCTGTGTATCTGTGTATCTGTGTGTGTGTGTGTGTGTGTGTGTGTGTGTGTGTGCCTGCAAGTCCGTGTGAGTAGGTGTCTTTGGTCTGTGCAACTATGGCCATGTATGCAGTTCTGTGTGGAAGCACATGTGTCTATCTCTGTGTGTATCCATGTGAGTACATGTGTATGTGTGGGTATGTGTGAGTCTCCATGTGGATGCGTGTCTGTGTATCTGCATGGGTTTGTATGTGAGTGTGTGAGAGAGCTGCGAGCCTGCACCTGGAGAATCCCTGCAGAGGGGGATCAAGGCCATTTCCTGTCGTGGGTCCAGACTCTGGCCTCTCAGGCTGCCTCATTCTCTGACTCCCCCATTCGTTACCTAGCAACAGGGCCCTTGTAGGAGGAGGGGGCTGTGAGCAGGCATTGTGGGGCGCAGAAAGGCCACCCCCACCCCATTTCCTGACCTTGAAAACCTCAGTCCACTCCCCACTCCACTCACCCCTCAGGCCCCTACTCCGGGGTCAATAGAGCTGCTGCATGGTCCTTTGAGAGGGGCAGGAGACCTGAAGGCAACACAGAAGGACATGAAAGACGATGGCCCTGCCAATGTTCCTGCCAGCCAGCTGCCCAGCTCCTGCCCTCTTCAGGAAGCCAGAGCCCTGGGCTCTGCCCCAGCATGACTTCTGCCTTCATTTTCCTTCCTACCCCACCCCTGGCACACTTAATACATCCACCCTCACTCAGGACACACCACCCACTCCAGCTCTCTCACACCCATTCCCACCTGACACCACCATATGAACACACACCCAGCAAAGTCACACAACACTCACAGCATATGCTCGCGTGAGTGTGCTTGCCAGCATCACCGCACACAAGTGTGGCTCTGAACAAGACCAAGCACAGATGTACGACAGTGCACAACACAGCCGAATACACACGTAGACCTAGACGTGTACATTTGGCTGCCACTCAGGTTAACAGACCCGCATACTCAGACACGCATATTTTTGTATTTAAACCCAATCTCTTAAACTGCATTTTCATCAAGGCATGCTCAGCTCATTCACCGCTCCCCCTCCCCAAGTTGCTGTCTCCTAAAAATAAGCCTTTTCCGGGAACCCCACTCTACTACCCAGTCTGGAACAGACCCAGGGTCACCTCTGGTGCCAGGGTGAAAGTGAACACCTACCTCCAGAGTACCACTCCTATCCCCACATCAGAGAAACATCCAGGTCAGAGCTGGGGCCATCAGAGTTCCCTGAGGAGCTCCCCAAATGAGCCAAGCCTTCCCTGGTAGTTGTGTTCTCTAAGCAACTCAGCAGGCAGATCATTGAGCAAGGGTCCCCACCCCTCTTCCCCTCCCCCAGCTCAGAAACTCTGCCATTGCAACACTCAGAGAGGAACTGGTTGGGGAGAGGGCTTGGTTTCCTAAGATGCGAGAGCAATGGAGAATTGTAGGGTGGGGCCAACCCAGTGAACCCCAGTTTCCCCAAGAAGGACACTGAAGATTCTGGGGATGGGGCCTCCAACTTGCTTCTCTCAGACCCCCCCCCCCCCCGGCCAGTTCCTCCTATGGATATCCTCCTCCTTTTCTCTCTAGGTTCTGACCTTCCTAGCACAGCATACTCACCTCTTCCAGGAAGCCTTCCTAGATCTAATGGGTCCAGTTGCCTGTAGTTGGTTCTGTCACATCAGAGTCCTGACCTGCATCCTAGCCGCCCACCCCCAGCCCCCAGCCCCTCTCACCCTTTACTGGAACTATTCTTCTGTGTGGGGTTAGGGGGTGACACCCATGTGTGGTGAACTGAGGCGGGCTGTGGTGAGAGGCCTGCCCTAAAATAGCCCCTGTTCACTAGGCCTAGCTGAGATCTCACTTCAGGACCCCTCCCGTGGGGGTGGAACCAGTGTGTCTGATAGGCCCCAGGATGCCAGGCTGGTTAGGGCCAGGGCAGAGTAAAGAAGGGGAGGCGGTACCCATGGCCGCGCTGAAGGGATTTCAGGGAAGGTGAGAGGAGAGGTGAGGTTAATATGAAAGCAAGGTTACAGGGTGAGAATAAAGGTCTTCTCACAGGAAGAGAAACACATACCTCAAACAGTACACTGAGCTATGCTTGGATCCACACAGGTCCCCAAAACAGTTTTGTCATATAGTTTTTCTCAGCAGAACACAAGAATAACAGGTAGGGAATTTACAGCATTTACTATGTGCCTGCCACTAAATTAAGCACTTCTCCCATACCACTTCATTTTATCCTCACAACCACCCTGTTCTTTAAGTATTATTATTACTGTTGGGTGTGACTAGGGTTGGAATTCAAGGCTTCACACTTGCAAAGCAGGCACTCAACCATTTGAGCCACACCCCCTGTCCATTTGCTCTGGATATTTTGTAGATGGGGATCTCACGAACTATTTGCCTGGGCTGGCATTGAACTGTGATCTTCCTGTTCTCAGGCTCCCAGGGAGCAAGGATTATAGCCATGAGACCCTGCGTTTCCCTATGTAGCCCAGGCTGGCCTAAAACTTGAGTTCCTCTTGCCTCAGTTTCCCAATCCCATGCTGGGATTACAGGCATGCATCATCATGTCCAGCTTCCTCATTCTTTCTGATCACTGAGTGGCATTCCATTGTGTAGATGGTCTGTACTCTACCTAATCTAACCCCTTACCAATGGACACTTGGGTGGTTCCTATCTTTTCCTACCACCAACAGTGCTGCAGAGAATAACCATACATACATCATTTCTCACTCATGCAAGAAAATCTGAAGGAGCTGAGTGCCGGTATTATTACTGATGAGACACCTGAGGCACAGAAAGGCTTAGACACTTGCTCACAGTAACACAGATAATGTATCCTGGCATTTGGATCCAGAATCTGAGCTCTCAACCACTCCTCTCCATTGTCTGTCACAGAGGTAGGTGGACAATTGCAGGCATTCCTGAAAGCATTTGCAAGTGCAGAGCCCTCAGAGTGATACACAAGGATACACATATCCCTCCCCCTTGAGATACAGCCCCACACAGAGCTCTCCTCTACAGGGAGCTCTCCACATACAGGAGCAATGTTACCACTTCCAGTAACACCCCAGTGCATACTGCCACTGCCACACCATATCTACATCCATCCCAGGGAAACCCCACATTTTCCATGCTTGGTGTTGGGGCAGGGTCTGAGACTGGCAGCCTCTGAGATAGAGGCTGAAAGCTTTGTGGCTGGGGATAAGGCAAGGCTGACAGTGTGGCAGCGGAGGTAAGCAGCTCTCTGGCTTTACCACCGCCCACCCCCGAATTGAGGGACCCAAGTCTCCAGCTGGCTGGGCTCTCTGGCACCAATATACTGAGGAGCAAAAGGATGTGGAACACAGGACATCCTACATAGTATCTGCATGACCCTATACAGGGAGGGGTCACACTGCATGTGACTGTGTTCTTCAGAGGACAGAAAGAGGTAGGGAGAGGCAACAAAAAGAGAGAGAGACAAAGGTACAAGCTGAGAGATATAGAGACATAAAGAAACACAGAAGGGGGCTGGCGGAGTGGCTCAAGTGGTACAGTGCCTAGCAAGCATGAAGCCCTGAGTTTAAATTCTAGTACTGCCAAAAAAAAAAAGAGAAAGAAACACAGAAGGGAGAGACAGAGACAAATAGAAACATAGCGTGGCCTGCTAGTAAACTGACTCTCAGAAAAATAAAGCAAACAACCCACAAGGTCCTGATTAGTATAATTTGCTGATTTACATAGTGTAAATATCCCCACCATAGCTGATTTAATATCAAAGTGACTTCTTGAAGGCTGGACTGGGAAGGGATGGGTAAAATCAACTTCCCTGAGCCAGTGGCAACATGTCACCACCAGAAAGAAACTGAGGCAAAGAGACAGGCTGAAACAGAACTGTGAGGTAAAGAAGAGCAACAAAAGCCAGGTGTGGTGGTACACACCTATAATCCCAGTACTTGGGAGATAGAAGCAGGAGGATCACGAGCTCCAGGCCAGCCTGAGCTACACTGCAAGACTGTCTCAAAAAACCAGGGTTCAGTAGTAGAGCACTTGCCTAGCATACACAAGGCCCTGAGTTTGAGGGTTTAATCCCCAGAGCAAGAATAAAAATGGAGGGAAAGATCAGAGAGACAGAAAGAAAAAAAAGACAGGTAAAGAGAGTCAGAGACAAATAGAGAACTAAAAAGACCAAGAGAAAAAAAAAGGGGGGGGGGAGAGACTGCAGGCTGGGTCTTCTCTGCTCAAGCATCTGCATGAAAATAGCCCCTTACCCCCCATTCTTCACCCTTCTCTTGTTCTGATTTCAAAGTGTGCCAATTCTCTGGGGAGTTAGTGGACTTCCTAGAAGTCTGGGTTGCAATAACTATTAGTGAAAATGTGCTAATTTATTAAACATTTATATAGTGGCTGGCATTGTGCCAAGTGACTTCAGTGTGTGGTCTTATTTTGTGACCTTCTGATGCAGGTTTTCTCTTTCTTTTTCTTTCCTTTCTTTCTTCCTTCCTTCCTTCCTTCCCTTCCTCTTTTCCTCTGTTTTTCCTGCCCTCCCTTCCCTTCCTTGGTAGGTTTTATTTTTAACCCTTAGTTTACAGATAAGGAAACTGAGGCACAAAGATGTTAAGTAAATTGCCCAAGGTTATGTTTTGAGTAAGGGAAGCAAAACACAATGTCAATCATTTTGGCTCCAAAGCCTACCTTAAGCACCTTTCCATTTTGTTGTTGTTGTTGTTGTTTGGTGGGGGAGGATGGTACTGGGGTTTGAACTCAGGGCTTCACCTCTACTCTACTGCTTGAGCCATGCTTCCAGCCCAAGTACTGTTCCATTTTGCAGTCCTAGTAGAAGGAATAATGTTTGTCTCCGTATGAGTGTCCACTGTGAGCCAGGCCCTGTGCTACAAGCTCTAAATCCTAATTATGGCCCAGACACAGAAAGCCATCTGCCCTCTTTTCTCAGAGGCAGTGAACTTGGCTTGGCTGTCTGCTAACACCAGAAAGGGAGCAGCTCAATGGCCTGCTGGGCACTGCAGGGACTTGGGCTTATTTTTTTTTTTTTTTTTTTTTTTGGTGCTGGGCCTTGCAAATACCCTCTACCCCAGACCCAAATAGGTTTCCTCAACATCTGGTTGACAGGAATCAGCTCTCAGAGCCTCACCACAGTCAAAATCAGGTTGGGGGTGGAGGGGAGGACTCAGGCCTGAGGTCTTTTTTTTTTTTTTTTTTTTTTTTGGCAGCACTAGGGTTTAAACTCAGGACCTTGTGCTTGCTAGGCAGGTGCTCTACCACTTGAGCCATGTCACCAGCCCCTGAGTTCTAACCCTGGGCCACAATACTCTCCCACTTTAACATCTGGCCTATGTACCCCTCTCCAGTTTTTTGTTGTTGTTGTTTTGGGTCTTTTGTTTTTTTATTTTTGAGACAAGGTCTTACTACATAGCCTAGAGTGACCTCAAACTTGTGATCCTGGTGCCTCAGCCTCCCAGTTGTTAGGATTACAGGCATACACCACCATGGCCTGGCTTCCCAGCTCTGTTCTTCACCAGCTTTGTGGCCTTGGATGAATGACAAGGCATCTGAGCCCCAGTGTACTTGTTTGCACCTTCTGTGCAGAGCAGCTGTGAGAGCTTCATGACACGCAACTCTTGCTCAGTGTGCAGTGGCCAAGCTAGGTTGGGAGCCACAAGCAGCAAAACAGCATGGCCCCAAGGGACACTCGTCAACCCACCTGCCTCTTGCGTGTAGCGGGTAAGTGACTGCCATGAGGTCATACAGCCAAGCAGAAGATTCAAAGCCAAGACTATTAATTCAGGTCCAGAATTCTGCTCCTGGCATTGTGGCTGTGTTCTCCAAGCCTGAGCAGGAGTATGCTGTCCCTGACTGATGAATGTCATTCTTCCTATCCAGTCCCTGGCCATCTGAACCCCTGTCTTAGGACAGCTGGCCACCCAGCAGGGAACCTGCCTCCCACTCACCCCTAACTCCTGGACACAGGAACCCCAGGCCTAACCACTGTTTCTCAAGGGCCACACTTTCCAAAGTCATGTCCAAGCTTTGATGTAGACACAGAATGTCCTGCCCTTCCCAATGCCCACCAAGTATCTGGAGGATCCAGAGACAGATTTAGGTTCAAATCCTCCTCCTGCCTGACAAGTGGCTTGAGACACTGGGCAAGTCAGTTTATCCATCTGAGATGCAGTTTCGTCTACGAAACAGAAATGCAATCTTCCTCTTGGGTTACTCCTGAGCATCAAATGCTCTTAACCTCCTGAAAGCACCAGGCATACAGTAGGTGCTCAGAGAACTTTCACTTCCCTCAGTTCCCTTTGAGGAAGGCCCCTCTAAAGCAGGGTGGGGGTGGGCAGGGGTGCAGGGCTGGGCAGGGCTGAGAAGAAAGAGAAGTTCCCAGGCGAGGTGGGAGGGCCCAGCTCGCCTGGGGATTTCACTAAAAAGGAACTGGGACTTTGGGCAGCCACAGGAAACCACCATCCTGCAAGAGTTCCGGCTTCTCCTCAGGGCTCTGGGCTAGGCAGGGGCAGGCCTGGGCTGGAGGGACAGGAAGCCAGTCAAAGGTCTGCCGACAGGTCTGCAGGCAGCCCCATCCCTCACAGAGCCCTGATTGTTGACTGAGGGCTTCCATACTTGCCCACAGCCCTCTCACTGAGCCCTGCCACCCACAGGACTCCAAGGATCTTACTGAGCCCCATGTCGGACCCCCACCTCCCTTTCACCCCCTTCCAGGGGCCAATAAGACATGCCCCCATCAAACTACACACCTTGGTGAGGGGGGTGTGTGTGTGTGTCTGTGCCATACTAGCTCTGTTCTCCACATGGTGCTGAGGGTTTTAGCTCAGTTTTCTCCACTTCTTGTGGGTAAAAGTGGTTTTCCATCTGTCACTGAAAACCCACCCACCAGCCTCTAAAACAGCAGTCTTTAAGTCCACCTGGCATGGGACTTGGGGATTTTCAGGAGATGGAAGCCATGAGTGGTCCATGGGGAGCTAAGAGAATAAGAGTCTTGGTTCTACAGTGTGGCCAGACAGGAAGCCCCCTCCCAGGCCTTTGGGGACGGGGGGCACCTTGGGTCAGCCCGGTATGCTCAGTGTGCATAGGGCTTTGGCTCCCTCAGTCTCAGGGACCCCTACCCAGCTTGCCAAGATCTGGTCAATTTCCTTTGCCACCTCTGCCCCAGGGCGCTGCAAAGAACACCCAAACACCACACATAAGCTCACAGGCTCAAGCTCATTCACTCAGAGCCCAAACCACATTCATATCCTCCACCACAGCTTCGCCCCCACTGAGGAGCAACAGCTGGTCATGAACCCCTGAACCCCACATCCTCCTCCACCACTCCTCCATTCCTCTCTTGGGAGAGCCACATCAGCTTGGCCAAGGATGAGGTGGGGACTCAGGCCTCAGCTCTTAACTACCTTTTTCCCCACATTAAGGAGCCCTGGCCCCTACTGACTTTCAAGCCTCCGTCTTCCCATCTATGAAGTGGTAACAGAGCCCTGTTCTCCCATCCCCACCACAGCTGGAAAGATGCCAAAGGCTTTAAAAGATGCCTGACTGCAGGGCTCTGGTTGCTTATGCCTGTAATCCTAGCTACTCAGTTGAGGCAGAGATCAGGAGGATCTCGGTTCGAAGCCAGCCTGAGCAAAAAGTTAGAGAGCGCCTATCTCAAAAAAAAAAAAAAAACCCACAAAAACAGGATGGTGGAGTGGTGGCTCAAGATGTAGGCACTGAGTTCAAACCCCACTACCCCCCACACACAAAAAAAAATCCCTCCACAGACTACATGCCTGAAGAGCAGCCAACTGGATATGGCACTGCTGAGGGTTGGAATCAGATCTGAACCCTGCTGACCTCCCCAGAATGGACTCTCCACAGATCCACCGACATTTATTTATTAGCTGCTAACGGTGTGCTGGTCCCTGGAGGAGAGACCCAGGTTTTTTGTTCTCCTCCATGTTTTGAGGTGAAGGTCAGGCTGACTAGGTCAGTGATAAATTTCTTGAGCAACCTGCTTTCTGTGATTCACATAAGGGAAGCATAATTTCTGCCCATAGTTCAACTGAGGGAAAGGAGACCGAGAGAAGCCTTGTAACTTGCCTGCATAGCAGTTAAGGACCCAGTCTAGCCAAGGACTCTGAGGCTGCAGATCCCCACCAGGATCCCTGAACACTGAGTGCCATTGCCTCAAACAGCGCCAAGGACCCAAAGTGCGACGACGGCAGGGACCAAAAGTGCCTCCAGCAATGAGCCCAAAGTGGCCCAGCGCAAGCTAGCCTCTCCACCCTCAGGTTGCCATAGAGACGGCCCTGGCGGGCATTCGCGGTCAAAGGCAGGATTTCCGTCGGGGCAGCCAGCAATTCCCGGATCCCGAGGGGAACGCCGACCCAGACCGCGGCTTCGGGCGGGGCGGGGGCGCCCAGGGAGGCCCATCGGTGCTGAGGCCGAGGACTTCCCCAGGAAGCGGGGACCCACGTCTCCCGCGCCTTGAGGGAGTCTCCTCGCGGACCCGAACCCGCCCACCAGTGCGGGGACGCAAGGGTCTGGGGGCAGCAGTCGCGGCCGCCTCCCCTACCCTGCAGGCTATAGGCTTCACCCCGATTTCTGCAGATTTCTAATAGGGAGCCTTCCTGGAACCCCAGCAACTGCGCCCTAAACTCTGCATCCTCCATAAATCGTTCTCCGTGACCCCCTTCCCGCCAACTCCCTCAACTGATCCTCCCAGTACCCCCACCTAGGTCCCCTCCCCCACGTCCCTCAAGCCCCTCCACATTTTCTTACTCTTCTCCCCCGACCCTTTTTTTTAGGGGGGGGAGGTTCCTATTCACTTTCCTCAACTCTCAGCTCTTCCCAAATTCTATAAATCTCACACTGCAGGTTCCGTCCTTTTCCTCGGCAGATTTTTTTTTTGTGGGGGAGGAAGCTTTAGTCTGCTTTCCCTATTCTCAGCCCTCTCCCCAAGTTTTATTAGTCTCATCATTATCGAGATCTCCTTAGTTTCTTCCTTAAGCCCTTTTCAGTGGGGGTCCCCTGGTCGTTAACTTCCTTAGTTCTCCTCCCAAAGTTCAGGTTTAGCCCTCTTCTCATCTCCCCTAGGGTCCCGGGAGAGCGGGGGCGGGACGCCACCTGCCTTTCCTAGTCCCCACCTGACTCGGCCACCTACCTGGTCACAGGGGAACCCGCTTCTGACCGACCCGGAGCAAGCCAGTCTCGGCTCCCAGCTGCCACGAATGCCGACGTGGGGGACAACTGGGGTGCTGCCCGTCCCTGCCCGTCGCCCCCTCTGGGCAGGGAGAAGGAAGTCACCTTGGACTTCTCTTATTGCGGTGGCGGTGGCCGTGGCCGCTGCGGCTGGGGGCGGGCGGGGGGGGGGGCGCAGAATTTGCAGTCACACCCCAGCCCCAAGCCAGCTGCCCGCAGCAGGGAGGGGCCAGCAGATCCCAGGCCCGCCCGCCCCCACTTCCAGCCTTCCCTGGGGTTATGGGTTCAGACCTTTGCAGCCCTCTCCCTGAACCCCAAGCTCCTTCCCCAGACCTGAATCCCCCCCACACACACACACAACCTTCCCAAATACCCCCTCAAAGGGCTAGGCTGCCCACCCTCGGACTTACCTCTCACAGTCAGGGGAACGGAGGTTAAGAGGGGCTTTCTGTATCACTGAGCACCCCAGCCCGGCCCTCCTTTTCCAGCTGGGAAAACTGAGGCCCAGATCAGGATTAGCCTTTCCCAAATTGTCAAGGCCAGTTGACCTCAGACTGCTGTCACCAGAGTCACATGGATCCTATCACCATGCCTTGCCTTCCTTTGCTCAGGGGCTGGGCACCAAAGGCACAGGACTGCAGAAGATGGACTTCGGGGATGACCATGCCCTTAAAAAAGCCACAGACACACACCCAAGTTTTAGAAAAACTGAGTATTATCCTTTATCGCAGTTCCTACTAGGGATCCCTGACCCCCCAAGTGGAGCCCCCCTTCCCTCAATGTTATTTCTTCAGGGTTAAACCAAGGGCCAGGGAAACCCCTCCTGTCTGGAGAGGAAGAGGTGTGGAGGGAGGGTTGTTTGGTAAAGTTCATGTGTGTAGGGTTGTGGTGGGGGGAGGAGAGGGGTGTGCAAACACAAGTCAGGGAGCAGTTGAGTGGAGGTGATTACATGGCAACTTTGGTTTTAGAATGGACAGCTGGAACACATTACACGGGCAGGTGTGTTCCTATGTGCCTGTAGGGGTGTGCAGGGCTGTGTGTGCCAGCACAAGCTCAAGCTCGGGAGTGTCACAGTGTAACAACTGTGGGTGAGGAGAGTGGAGGATGCAGATAAGAAAGCTTCTCTCTTAGGAAAATGGGAGGAGGGAGGAGGACAGGGGAGTCAGTGGAGGAGGGCAGCTTCACCCTGGCTGGGCGGTATTACCTCTGCCCTCTGAGCATCCATCCACATGTTCAGTTCACAAACATCATTGCCAGTTAGGTGCCAGCCTCAGGGAACACAGAGATGAAAGAGACTGATCCCACCTGACACCTAGGCCAGCTACTCAGGAGACTGAGGCAGGAGGATTATTACAGTTGGAGGATTGGGGTTGGACACTAGCCCAGACAACACAGCAATTTCTCGTCTCAAACAAACAACAAAAATTAGGTGGGGTGGCACTAGGAAGGCTGAGGCAGGAGGACTGAGTTGGAGACCAGCCTGGGCTACATAGTAAGACTCTATCTCAAAAAAAAAAAAAAAAAAAAAAGAGAAAGAAAAAGGAAGAAGGAAGAGAGGAAGGGAAGGGGTGCTTGCTCCTGGGGGATCCTCTAATCGATCAGACTTGCTCTGTCATCCTTCAAGGTCTGGCTCAAGCCATCTCCCCAGGAGGCCTTCCCCTGATGGCCACCCCCTCCCAGCAGAGCACTCAGCAGCTCCTGTAAGGTGTGCCACTGGGTCCAGGGGGTTGGGCATGAGGTGTATTTTTCTCAAGGCGCTGAGTCTGGCTTTTGACGCCTCCAGTGCCCACAAAGGGCCTGGCACAGGGTAGTACGTTCTTTGGAACATAGAAATACACGGATCATCCAAGAAACAAAGGCATTAACATGTAAACAAATGAAAGCTCAGTGAGAAAATAAGTATTTGAAGGTAAGAATGAATGAAGAAATTTGAGCAACAAAGACTGAATAATCAAATGAATGGAAGAACAAAATTGCCTCTGTTTTTTAAAATACATGTTGGGGCTGGGGGTGTGGCTCAGTGGTAGAGCATTTGCCCAACAAGCACAAGACCCTGGGTTCAATCCCCAGCACTACAAACAATAAAGAAATAAGTAAAATAAATAAAGCCAGGCTGGTAGTGTAACTCACATGGTAGAGGTCCTGCCTAGCAAGTGAAGGCCCTGAGTTCAAACTCCAGCACTGCCAGAAAAATAAAAAGAAGGAAGAAAAAAAAAAGCCACATGCCCATGGCTCACACCTGTAATCCTAGCTACTCAGGAGGCAGAGATCAGAAGGATCAAGGTTCCAACCCAGACTGGGCAAATAGTTCTCAAGACCCTATTTTGAAAAAACTCATCACAAAAAAGGGCTGGTGGAGTGACTCAAGGTGTAGGCCCTGAGTTCAAACCCCAGTATCACAAAAAAAAAAAAGATAAGTAAATAAATAAATACATTTGGCCTACAGTAGACCTTTGCTTATAACTTCTCAATGATTTGTCTTTCATTTTGTTTAGAATAATAAAAAATATAATACAATAATAATGAAGAATAATAAAATCCAAAGAGCGTGTCATACACTCCCAAGTGCTGTGTGTCTAGCCCCTGCCACCTATCCATTCCTATCTTGGGTCATCCTCTTTAGCCACACTGAATTCTTTTCAATTCCTATAATACATTGCCTTTTTGGCTCAGAGCCTCTTAAATGCTGTTCCCTTTTCCCTTGGCTCCTCCCAGGACTGACTTCTTTCTCTCCTTCACTAGAAGTGCCACCTCCTCGGAGAAGACTTCCCTGACCACCTCACCTAAGGAGAGCCCTTTGTTTTGGGTCTCAGCACCCACTTTTTCTCCTTCATGGCCATCACAATCTGGAATTTTTTACTGTCTTAACCAGATCAGGGCTCTGGCCTCAGGAGACACCAGCTCTTCTTGGAAGAGAGACAGTAAATTTTTAGCTCTCAGTTAGCCATGCAGAATAACCTTGGTTAAAATCACAAACTTTGAGCCCAGGCTGTTTGGGCCCTAAAATCACAAACTTTGAGCCCAGGCTGTTTGGGCCCAGGCTGCCTGGGTATGTAGAGCAAGTCTGCCTCTTCCTAGCTGTGTGACCTTGGACAGGTTATTGTCCTTTCTGTACTTCAGTTTCATCATCCATAAAATGGGGATAATAGTACACACACACACACACCACCCACTGGCCCATGTCACAAAAGTCTTGGGAGAAATCAGCAAGGTGTTGACTCATGTTTGCTACAAGGAAATGCCATATAAGCATTTACTTGCCTTCCTTCATTCATGCAATCAAATCTCAAACCTTTGAGTCACGGCTTGGTGCCAGGCCCAGGGTTAGAGACTCAGATAGGAATCATGCCCAGTCCTTGTCCTCTGTGTGACACTTGCTCTCCATGTGGCACAGGACAAATGACAGAACAAAGAGGCCACACTTTCTCTGACCGAGTCTTTTCCCTTTACAGTTCCAATTCCAAAAACTGATACCAAAACCAAAACTCAAAGCCCAGCAAGCTCATTCCCATCCCACCCTCCCTCTCCTCTCACTTCTGCTTCTCTTATCCATCCTATAGTCATTTTTTGCAAAGACACTGCACTACTCCGCTGCCATCTCCCTGAAGGGTGCTTACCTGGAAACTCCCTCCCATAGGACATCCACCTTCTGTAGAGAAGAGGAGAAAGCGACCTGCTACACAGACAGGGCCACAACTCTCAGCCTGCAAAAGAAACTCACCAGCCATCCCCCCCCATACACCAAACACACACCACTACCACCACCACCTCTGGTGAGATTCTCTTGGTAAACTGACCCTGTATTTGTGCCTGGGCGGTGGGTTCCATCCTTTGTTCTGTCCTCCAACTTCTCCCCTCCCCCACTTTCTGTGATCCCCTATTCTGCACCATCCATCTCTCCCTGTCAGAGAATTATCCTCTTAGCATACAAACATTATTGTAGAACCTCTCATTTCAAAAGAAAAAAACCAAAAATCTTCCCTTGGAGAATTTAACACGTCTCCTACCTTTTAGGAGGAGCTGTAGCGCTTTCCTAGTTGAGGGAAAGCTGTTCTTTGAAGAAAAATGTGAGCTAGATGTGAGCACACCACAGGAGGTGACTGCCTACAGGATCAGGGAAGAGGCCTTAGAATAAAATCTACCTCCCCAGCACCTTAACCTTGGACTTCTCAGTCTCCAGAAAGGTGAGAAAATAAAATAAATTGTTCTTCAAGAAAAGAAAAGAAAGCAAGAAAGAAGGGCTGGTGGAGTGGCTCAAGTGGTAGCGTGCCTGCCTAGTAAACATGAGGCCCTGAGTTCAAACCCCAGTATCGCAAAAAAAAAAAAAAAAAGATGCCAGCTGATACAAGAGGAATGTGAGAACTAGAAATAGCACCTTTGTAACTCAGCTTAAATCATTGCTTTAGGGCAGGGATGGAGTTCAGTGATAGAGCCCTTGTCTAGCATATGTGTAGCCAGTGAGCTAAGAATTTTAAGAATCAGGCTCTTGCTATGCTGTCCAGGCTGGCCTCAAACTCCTGGGCTCAAAGCAACTCTCCTGCCTCAGTCTCCCAAGATGATAGGTATATGCTACCACTCCCAGCTTTAATGGCATTTTTAAATGATTGAAAAAAATCAAAAGAAGAATAATATTTCATGACAGAAGAAAATCATGTTAAATCCAAATTTCAACGTCCGAAAACACAGTTGCATTGGAAGACAGCCAGGTTCCATTTATGTACCATGCGTGGCTGCTTTTGTGTTACCATGACAGAGCCAAGGAGGAGCTGCAACCAGGACTGTGTGGCCAGCAAAACCAAAAATATTTACTTTCTGGTCCTTTACAGAAAAAGTTCACCAGGCTCTGCTCTAGACCTAAGTTCCAGTGACAAGAGAGACATCAACATATAGAGGAATATGGTAAATTGATACTGAGGAAACCACCAGACCATTTACCCTGTAGAACATTCTATGATATAGAGTGATCACTTTAAAAAGTTGTTGCCAGAAAAGAATGAAAGCCAGGTATGTGGTGACTGTTTTATATTAGAACAGACTTCATAGAGACAGCACCACCAAAGCAACTGTGTAGATTTCTTTTGGGAAAAGACTCAGCTGTCATCGTGTATATTACTTAATATGCTTTTCTTTTTAATTTCTTTCCTTCTTTTCTTTTCTCTTCCCCCCTCCTCCCTCCTTCATCTCTCTCTCTCTCTCTCTCTCTCTCTCTCTCTCTCTCTCTGCACCAGAAGTTGAACTCAGGGTTCAATTTAAGCTTAAGCTTGCTAGGCAGGCACTCTACCACTTGAACCACTCTGCCAGCCCTTTTCGTGTTGGTTCTTTTTGAGACAGGGTCTTCCTGTGTTAGCCCAGACTGGCCTCAAACTCGTGATCCTGCTGCTTCAGCCTCCTAAGTGCTAGTATTACAGGTGTGTACCACCATGCCCATCTCCTTTGAGCACTTCTCGCCTGCACCACCAGGGGGCAAGTTCCATGTGCCTTTTATGGGAAGGCAAGATTTTGACCTGGATAAGAAGTAGGAGCTCCAACAGGCTGTGTGACCCTGAGCAAGTGTCTGCCTGTCTCTGAGCCTCTGTTTCTTAATCTGTACCAGGACAGGATGGGATAAGATGCCCCCCCGACATCTTTCAACCTCCAAATATCTTACATAGAGTCTGGTCCTATGGTCCTCTTTAACACTCCTGGGGGACAGGAATGGTATTAGATGAGGATCCTGTCAGAATCCCAGGAAAAGTCCTGACCCCCACCCTCTTCAAATGTGGTGGGGCTATGGTTCCTTGTAAAGGCAGCATGATTCAAATTTAGGACCCACAATTTGCTGCTGTGTTAAGGCAAGTTACTTAACAACTCTGGACTTCATTTCGACATCAATAAAACTGAAACAATAATAACTGATTCTTAGGAGGAGGTTAAAGGCAATAAGAATTTTGAAAGGCTCTGTATATAAAAAGTGAACAAAAGCCAGGTGCCAGTGGCTCACACCTGTAATCCTAGATACTTGAGAGGCTGAGATTGGGAGTGTTATGGTTTAAGGCCAGCCTGGGCAAATAGTTTGTGAGACCCCCATCTACAAAAATAACCACAGCACCACAAAATAACCATCCACCGGGCGCCGGGGGCTCACACCTCTACTCCTAGCTATTCAGGAGGCAGAGATCAGGAGGATCGTGGTTCCAAGCCAGCCCAGGCAAACAGTTTAAGAAACCCTATCTCAAAAAAAACCCATCACCAAAAAAAAAAAAAAAAAAAGACTGGTGGAGTGTGGCTCAAGGTGAAGGCCCTGAGTTCAAGCCCCAGTACCACAATAAATAAATTAATTAAATAACCAGAGCAAAATGGACTGGAGACGTGGCTCAAGTGGTAGACAGTCTGCTTTGTAAGCATGGAGTCCTAAGTTCAAACCCCAGTCCCACCAAAACAATAAATAAATAAAAATTAAAAAGACAAAACAAAAACAGGCCTTATTGATTGAGCACCCGGCAAATAGTAGATGCTCTATAAACATTTATTGAACAAAAGCTTCATTCTGTAGTCTTTATCTCACTTGAACCTTGAAGCAAACTGGTAAGGGGCAAGTTAAGGGTATTATTTCTGTTTCAAAGGTGAAGCCATTGTAACTCAGAGACAGAAAATGACTTGCCCAAGGTAACACAGCAGATCTAAACTTGAAACTCAGCTTCTTCCAGTTGCAAAACCCATCATTAACACCCCCTTTTGTGCAACCACCTGGTGGACAGGAATTTGCTAGGCTCTGCCTACACTCCTCTCATATATGGGAGGAGCCCAGGGTATAGCACTTGGCAAACACTAAGCAGGTCAGGTGAGCTCTCCTTAGCCTGCCACAGGATCCAGGTTTTTTCCCCAATGATCCAGAGCCCCTGTGGGGTCAAAGTGACTCCTTGGCGGAGGCAGCTTGACATTGGCCTTGGCTTAGCTGCCTTTTTATCAGCACACCAGTGGCGCCACAGGACAGGTGTCTCAAGAGTTGCACAAAGGGGAACCAGGTCCAGGGTCAGGGCCAAGCTTGCAGTACTGCTTCTGGGGGCCTGACCCAGCTCAGGGGCTCATGGCAAGTCTGCATGACAGGTCAAGACTTTGTCATCCCTCAGAGACTGATTGTCCCTACCTTTGTTAACTGCTGATGCATTTCTGGTTTGTTGGGCTCTTAGGGAAGGGGGAAGGTTTTTCAGAGGCCAGTCTGTTGGGCAATGCTTACACTCCCAACCCAGGGGCCCTTTGAGACTAGGAGGCCATGAAATCCAGCAGGAATCAGATTTGTACCACCAGAGTATACTCTGGGCAGGCCTTGGCACCTATCCTTCCATTGGTCAGGACAGAACATTACAGAAGGGCTGGAGGTTTTGAAGCAGCTATATAATTTTCACGGGAAGTGGAGAACTACAATGAGAATGAGGGCTGCAGTATTAAAGTGGGGTGCAGAGTATAATGGATGCTGATATTTTGTGGGTGGGGGGCTGGAGTGTTGCAATGGGAGAAAAATGTTTAAGTGGAGGCTGAAGTTTAACAGTGGATTGTTCTGAGATGTGCTGAGTACTTCAGAGATGACTGGAGCATTACACATTGGGGGCTAAGGTATCCTACTGGGGGTGGGGTTATTTTAGAAGGTTCTAGAGCATCATGGGGGTGGGAGAGGACCTAGAGTATTCCAGAGGGAGGCTGGACCATCATAGAGAAGGCTGGAGCTTTCTAGGGGGAGGCTGGATTACTTCAGAGGGAAGAGGAATAGTTACTGGGGGGCTGGAGTCTTTTACAGTGAGGGCTGGAATATTTGAGAGGTGAGCGAGAATGGTAGTGGCACAGTGTGTGGTGTCAGCCCTGAGTCTGCTGTTTAAGGATTTTTTTTGGAGTGGGGGTGGGAATTTCTAGAAGTCTGGTCCTGTGTTTTTTCTTGTCCCCCTAGGGCTGAGTCCTCCAGTTCAGACACAGCAGTTAAATAGCATGGGTTATAAGGCAATGCCAGTGACCATGACCTTGGGAGACCAATGTCTGCTGTTGCTGCCAACAAGTCAATGACACCTAGCAGTGGCCAAATCCAGTGTAGGGAAGGATCAGATGAATTTGGCTGTCCCTCTGCCTCTGGGCAGAAGTCCCTTTCTTCTCCCAAGAGTGGGACTCCCGGGAAAGTTGAGAGCACCCCTGGGGTCTCCTCTCAGCCTGTGTACAGTCCTTGCTCAGTTCCTGCTTATAAGGCACTTGCCTTTGTGGTCCTGGGACTCCTGCAGCCTATGAGCAATCAGGGTTTAGGGGCCAGTACTCTGTGCTAGAAAAGTGTCAGTGGGTGGCAGAGGAAGAGATGGGTGCCATTTCTGAGGGGTGTCAGGCCCCCCCTGGGGACAACTCCTGTCCTTACACCATTTGCAACATTAACTAACTTCTGGGCTCTGCTTTCAACATTCTACTGGACTGTGCCAACTTCCCTAGCCACACCTGGTATGTTCCCCTTTCCCAAAGGTGAATGGCCTGGCAGCTCACTCTACTAGGACAGAGCTAGGGGCAATGAGTTTTCATGATGCTGTGGTTTCTTAGTTAATGTCAGGTGTGGGACTAGCTTATTTATTTGGTGGTACTGGGGCTTGAACTCAGATTTGGCACTTGCTAGCCAGGTACTCTACCGCTAGTACTCTAGTCCTTTTTGCTCTGGTTATTTTGGAGATAGGGTCTCGCTTTTTGCCCAGGATGGCCTGGATTATGATCCTCTTAAGTAAATCCCTACTTCTACATAAATATCCCTTGACCGTTACTGCTGGACCCTTGAGGGTCTGGCCCAGGAATGGCATCTCTGAGGATTTGCTGATGGAATTGAAACATTCTGGGGACGTTGCTCAGTGGTACAGTTTTAGAGCTTGCCTCCAAAGAGCAAGTTCCTGGGTTCAATCCCAGCTCTGAAAAAAGAGAGAGAGAGAGAGAGAGGAATTGAAAACCAACATATTGGATATTTGCTATGAGTCATATATATGGGAAACGTCTCATGTGTATGAGCTCATTTAATCCTCACAATGGATATATAAGTGAGGCACTACCTTCCATGTAACAGACAGGGAAAGTGAGGCTTAGGAGATAAGCATGGAGTGCTGAGCACAGTTGGTGATTCTGACTTTTTTATTCTGTACTGACTTAATGAATGAAAGGCTAAAGTAAGAAAGCTGAGCCAGGCACCGGTGGCTCACACCTGTAATCCTAGCTAGTCAGGAGGTAGAGATCAGGAGGATCGCAGTTTGACGCCAGCCCTGGGCAAAATAGTTCATGAGACCCTATCTCAAAAAAAACCATCACAAGGAAAGGGCTGGCAGAGTAGCTCAAGGTATAGGCCCTGAGTTCAAACCCCAGAACTGACTGCAAAAAAAAAAAAAAAAGCAAGCTGAGGATGTGGCTTAGTGGTAGAGAATTTGCCTAGCATGCACAAGGCCTTAGATTCAATCCCCAGCATTGCAAATAAAGAAAGAAAGAAAGAAGGGAGAGATGGGAGTAACATTGTCAAGGTTATAGGTGCCAGTCTCTCATCCAGGTTCATTAACTCCCTTAACCATGCCCACCACATCTTACGCCTGATAGACTATAATCCTGGGGAGTTGGCAGCTCTGCAGGGCTTGTTGATTCCACAGGGAAAGTTTTCCTGTGAAACAGCTGACCAGTGTGGTTCTGCCTGAGGACTTGGACTGGAGACTCCATGATGAGAGGTCACCTCCCCAATCCTGACAACCAACAACAGATTACAGAGAAATGAAGAGGAAACACATTCTTTATTGCAGCAAGAATGATTCCAGTTAGACTGCAGAAGGGACTTACTGACAGAAAGGGGGAACTAGCCCGAGGAGGAATTCCTTACCAGAGTCAGGAAATGACACAGTGATCCCTGAAGGCAGCTTCCTAGGCTGAACTTGGGAAAGGAGGGTGTCTGAGTGAGGTGCAAGTATGGTTTCCACACTTTCTGCGCAGGGAACCATTGTCTAGTAGAGGAGACATGTCACAGCCTTAGGCCAACAGCCAAATGTAAAGGTCACTTGGAAAGGAGAGAGTAGAGCTGAGAGAAAAAGGAATTGCAAGCTTAGAGGAGCTCACATGGTTACGTGGGAGGTCTTACTGGAGGAGCAGGGGCGAGGAGAGTGTGACATTGTCCTGAGGAAGTCACATTTACAGAACCTCTGTTGTGGGCCACAAGTCATACTCAGCACTTTGATGATGGCAGAGCAGCTCATCCATTCAAAAGGTGTTCACTGACCACCGTGAGGTTCTGTGCTAGGGGGAGGACTCTGCAGGAGCACAATCCCTCCGCTCTGGGAATGTCTCAGTCAACAGAGACATTCTCAGGGTGAGACAAGAAAAGACAGGAAAGGGATGAAAGAAGACCTCCCTGCAGAGGTGACCCTTAGAGATCTGAATATAAGTTGGAGAACAGTTAGTGCAAAGGCCCTGGGGTGGGAGTATGCCTGGAAATCTGTGTGGCTGGAAGAGAATGAGGGGAAAATGAGCTGAAAGGTGTTTGGGGAGGAATGTCCCCATTCTGTTGGCATGGACTGGTTGTTCACAGTGCGGATATTTCATTTTGCAATGAATGTGATGGGAAGCCACTGGAAGGTTTCTGAGGAGAGTAATATGATTTATGTTTTAAAATAATTGTTAATTTAATTTTTGAATAGATAATACATTCATATATTTCAAAAAGAAAAATATCCCAAAAGCCTGCAAAATACCAGGGCTCTGCAGTCTTGTCCCATCTCCTTTTTTTTTTGTCCCATTCTCCTTGTACTGGAGCTTGAATTCAGGGTCTCACTCTTGTTAGGCAGGTGCTCCACCACTTGAGCGACTCCACCAGCTCTTTGGTTTTTTTAATAGGATCTGGTGTTTACGCCCAATCTTGACTATGTACACTTCCTGCATAGCTGAGATGACAGGCATGCACCACCACACCCGGACATTTTTTGAGATGGGGTCTTGCAAACTTTTTGCTTTGGCTTACCTTGAACTGCAATCCTCCAAATAGTTAGGATTACAGGTGTGAGTCACAGTGCCTGGGCTAGTAAGTTGGTTCTTGATGGGGGTCACAGGTCTAGGTTGGGCAGGCATTGGATTGGGGGCCGCGCCCTCCATCTTTTAGGCCCTGTGGCCTTGGCTCTTGCTGGGGAACTGGCTTTCTTGCCATGTCTGCCCTCTGCTTTCTGTGGCCTTTGCAAAACCATTCTCCAGGGACCCTGCCTCTGTGCCTCTCTCTCCTCTCTGTCCTTCCTTCCCTCCCCAAAAGGCATTTACATGCCTTCTGTTCTTGGCATTGGGCCCATTTAGCTGAAAAAGCTCAGTGCCTGCCCTCACAAAGCATGTGAGTGGAGGAGATGGACAAGAAGACCAAAGTACAGTTCGTTCACCCCTCCCAAATCCCATTGCCCTCCCTGCTGCTGCCCTCACCCCTACCGTCTGTGCTCCACACAACAGCAGCCAGAGCCATCCTGTGGAAACAGAGTCACATCATGCCACTCTTCTACTAACCCTCTCTCAGAGCTCCTGGTGTCAGAGGAACAGCTGGTGTCCATGCCGTGACCTCCAAGGCCCTCCCTGTGCCTCATCCCCTTCCTTTCTCCCCTCTGGGGCTCCATTCTTGCTGTGCCTGGCTGTTTTTCAACATGCCAGGCTCTTGCCTCAGGCCTTTGTGTTTGTCCTCATCCTGGTAGGACTGTCTTTCTCCAGGTATCTGTGTGGCCTCCCTCCTCTGTGAGGGTGTCCACTTCATCCAGAGCCTTCGGGGGCTGCAGGGCTGAATGCTGTGTGCTAGTTGCCTCTGAGAATTTGCCTGTTTATGGTTGCTTTTCTTAGCACCACCAAATGACATGAAATTACTCGTTTATTTTCTGTTCCCTACTGGAGTATAAGTTCCATGAGATCTCCTGAGGGTCCCCAACCCTGAGAGAGAAAGACAGACAGAGAGAGAGAGAGAGATAAAAAGAATGAGAATATACAAGGAAAAATCTGAAAAACAATGGAAAGGAGGGAGGAAGGAAAACCAACACCAACACCAACCTTGCTACCACTAAATGGTAGCACTCAAAACCTCAGACTATGGGTATAACTCAGTGATAAGGTGCTTGCCTAGCATGTGTGAGGCTCTGGGTTCGATTCCCAGCATCACAAACAAAAAAAGCCTCAATAATTTAAACAACTTGGTTTTGGTTCAGGCAGAGACAGACCAATGGACTAGAATAGAAAGTCCAAAAATAGACCAGATTGCACATGGGAATTTAGTAGTTGATAAAGATGGCATCTCCAAGTGAAGAATGGACTCTTTAATATATGGTGCAGGGACAGTTGGGTGGCCAACTGGGAAAAAAGTAGATCTGGGCTCACATGGAGCACCAGGATGAGCTCCAAAGGGATCAAAGATTTAAGTGCTAGAAAACCCCAAAATAAAACCATAAACGCACTAGAGGAAAACATGGGAGTATTTATAATCTCATACAGGGAAAAGGCTAACTCATTACTCAAAAATCATAAAGACATAAAAAAGATTGGTAAAGTCAACTACAAAAACCCAAAAACTCCTGCATGGGAAAATACTGTAAGTCAAGTAAAAACCACAAATGACAAACGGGGTGGTCAAGGGGAACATTTGTAACTCAGATTACAGACAAAGGGCCATTTCTCTAATTTAGAATGAATTCCTGGAAATTGATTAAAAGGACCAACAGCCTGATAGAAACAGGCATAGGCTATGAACTGACAGTTCCCAGGAAAGCAAATATGAATGGCTTTAAACACATGAAAAAGAAACTCAAATTCATTCAAAAGAAACGCAAACCAGGACAACTACACCAGAGTCCTGTTTCTTACCAGGGTAGTGAAAAGTCCAGAAGGTTCAGAACATATTCTGTGAGCATTTCTAAAGGAAACAGTACTGTCACAAATGTTCTCAGAGAGTGCTGTCACATGTATGAACAAAAATTGCTAAAGGTTCCCAAAAGGGCATCTTGGCGAAAACCATTAAAATTACAAATGCATTCAGATATCCCACTTCTGGGTGGTATGGCAGAATGGCTCAAGTGGTAGAGCACCTGCCTAGCATGCATGACGCCCTAAGTTCAAACCCCAGTGCTGCAAAAAATAAAGAAAGAATAAAAGAAAATGGAGAGGAGGGAAGGGGAATGGAGGGGAGGGAAGAGAGAGAAGAAAGTCAGTTTATGTGGCATTTTTACCACCACAGGGATCCCAGAGGAGGGCTCTGTTCCTCAAGGTGAGGGTTCAAGGGTGAGGAGGCCAAAGGACAATTTGCCCCCTTTCCAGATGACAAAGTGATGCTTCAAAAGGAAAGGAAGCCACTAAGGACCAAACAGCACATAAGTGGCCCAGCACAGTTTCCGGCTTGGTCTCTGCAAGACAGCTTCTTGGCCTCTGCCTAACTTTGTCTGGGTCCTTCTGAAGTCCAGGGAGTGACCAAGTGCAGAAGGAAGCAATGACTCCTGGTATGCAGCCAGCCCTTAGCCACTGCCGAGTCACAGCTGTTGAGGGAGTCCCCACCAGGGATGGGACCCAGCTGTGTGGAACAGGAGCCATGAAACCCATTAGGATTAAAGATGCATTGGGCAGAATGGGTCTGGGGACAGGTAGGTGAGAGGCACTAACTGAGGGACAGGAGAAAGAGGTCATGCTTTGAAGTAACGCTTGGCTTTGCCACTGCCTCACTGTGTGACCTTTGGTAAATAGCATCCCTCCAGGAACCTCAGTTTGTACATCAGTAAAATGGCAACAATGTATCCTGCCTGGCATGGGAGTTGAATGGGACAACCAGTGCACTTCCTTCTTGGCCTTCCCACTCCTAGACTGGGGACCTGATATGTCTGTCCCCAGCAGATGCTGATCAGCTGACCCTGGACAAAGGGGAACTGAGCTGTGATAGCCCAGAGAACCCCAGAGCTACAAGTAGATCCAGGTGGTGGGCCATTTGACCAGTTCTGACACCTGTGGGTCCTATTAGGGCCTGGTCGTCTCACATGTATCCTCAGGACAGGTTAGCAGGCCCTGGGTCTGCACTGTGTACCTCAGACAGTGTACTGTCTCTCTCTGGGTCAGCTCTACGGAATCTCTTGGGCATTGGTTGGGGTGGGTAGGGGTTGGAGTCCTTCTGATAAGCAAATGGAGTGGGCTACTTCAAAAGTGGTAAGCTAAAAAAAAATTAAAAGAAAAAAAAATTAGTGAGCTCCCTGCCTCTGGAGGTAAGCAAGCTGAGACTGGACAAATACCCACTTCTTCATTCACTCAACAATTCTCCTACTGAGAATTGACTTTGGCCCAGACCCTGTGCCCATCATTGAGGGACACAGTGACAAAGCATCCTTACTCTTCTGCAACTTACATCCTAAAAAATAGTGCCAAGAAAGTTTGTGCTGAATACAACAGACATTGGCCATGGAACCCATCGCTCTTCTCCCTAGATGACATGACTTCTAGGCTAAGAGTTGAAACTAGTACAAGAGAAATAGGAAAGGAAGAGTGTGAGAACAGCAGAGACAAAAGTGCAAAGCCAAGAAGTTGTTAGGCATTTTCAAGGAGCTGAAATTTCAGTCTGGCCAGAGGGAAGGATAAGAGGAGGAAAGGCTGAGAAGGGTGGGTCAGGAGTCCTCAGATGAACAGTCAGTCCTAGGGTCACACTTTCCCCTGAGGGTCAAAGATAAGGAGTCAGCTAGGTGAAAGGTGAAGAGATTGGGCAGGGAAGAAGAGGTTCAGCAGAGGGAAGCATGGATGCAAACATCTGGAGGAAAGGCTGACAGAGCTCAGCCTGGCTAGAGCCTGGTAGAGAGAGAGAAGGGACCTTGGATGAGACCAGAGACCCATACGTGGCCATGAGGTCTTACTGAGTGGCCTGTAGCAATAGGGAGCCATAGGATTTTATGCAGGGAAGTGACCCACCCTCAGTAGGAACTAGGAGAAACATTGCCCTGGGATGCTCTTAAAGGTCCCTGAAGACACTAAAACCTCAAAGGAACTCTGGGAAGGGTCAAGGGTGTAGCTCAGTCCTGGAGAGCCTAAGGAGCATGCATGAGCCCCTAAGATCAATCCCAAACAGGAAGACGGAGGAGGAGGAATCCTCTGGGGAACTCAGCCCTCTTTTAGAAAACCTCATTAGAGCCACCTCAGGAAGAATAAGGAAACTCGTTTGTCAGAGGAACCTCAGAGAAGTCACAAGGCTAGAGGGCCCTTGGCTGGGGTAGGAGGGATGTGTGAGGAAAGAAGAAAATGAGAGTTCATGAAAGAGGTCACCCCCACATCATGGCCAGCCTGGTCTCACTCACCACTAATTCAGTGACCCAAAAGGTCTTAGCTCCCCCAGCCCTGGAATAAGGGGAAGTGAGGCCCCCAGACATTAATTGAAATTGCTCTAGCTGGCAGTGATTTAAGAAATAGAGTGCATGCCTAGCAAGCTTGAAGCCCTGAGTTCAAACCCCAGTACCACCAGAAAAAAAAAATTGACACAAAACAGAGCCAGGTACCGGTGGCTCACACTGTAATCCTAGCTACTCAAGAGGCAGAGATCAGGAGGATCGCTGTTTGAAGCAAATAGTTCTCAAGACCCAATCTCTAAAAAATCCATCACAAAAAATGACAGGCTGAGTAGCTCAAGCGGTAAGAATGCCTGCTTAGCAAATGAGAGACCGAGTTCAAATCCCAGTGCCGCGTCCTCAGTACCGTCTTTTTGGGGAGAAATGAACCAAGCCTTGTATGCACATATGAATAATAAAAGAAAAAAAAAATCCCAGTGCCACTCAAAATTAAAAAAAAAAAAAAAAAAAAGGAAAATTGCTCTAGGCTAGAGTAAGTAAGTGTCCTGGTCAGGATCAGGAAGACAAACCTTCATCTTTGGAACAACTAGTATGTGCAAGGTACTTTCTGTACAAGTTCTCTTTAGCTCAGGCTGACCTCAAACTCCAGATTCTCCTGCCTCAGCCTCCTGAGTGCTGGAATGAAGGGAACTTTTACACGTACTATCAATTAGCCAAGTATGGCTTCACGGCATAAATGAGCAGCTGAGGTTCAGGAGGCCTCGCTCTGTTCAGGGTCATAGAGGGCTAAGAACCGGGTTTGGCCCGGGGCAGACCTTGTAATCCTAGCCATTGAAATCAGGAGGATCACGGTTGGAGGCCAGCCATGGCAAACAGTTTGTGATACCCCCTCCCACCCCCATCTCCAAAATAACCAGAGCAAAATGGACTGGAGTGGCTCAAGCCGTAGGTAGAGCGCCTGCGTTGTAAGCATGAAACCCTGAGTTCAAACCCCAATCCCACCAAAAAAAAAAAAACAGAACCAGGTCTGCTGACGACAGCTCCCCCAGCAATTTTGGGTACAAGTCTGGAGTGGGGGAAGGCGGAACGGTGTCACACAGAGTGAGGGGGAGGGAGGGAGGTGGAATGGAGTCACACACACAGTGAGGGGGAGGGCGGGGCTGTGTTTCTGGGACTTTCCTCGCTGAGGTCAGAGTCGCTGAAATAGCTGCACTCGGTGACCAGCCGAGGCTCGGTCACAGCCGAGGCTCGGTCACATCCTCTGCACCACTCGCTGCGGGGAGCGGTCCCGCCGCAATGCGCGTCCCTTCCGCTGTCCCATTTCTTCCGCCTGGCCAGCTACTTAAACGCGCCCCTGGGCAACACCAAGGCTGACTGGTGCTGCGGCTGCTCTGTCCCGTGGTTGTTTACGCCGACGGACGTCCCGCCGCACTCCTTCGCTCCCACCGTGCCCACTCGCGCCCACTCGGACCGCAGCGTTGTAAGAGAGGGACCGCTGTCTTCCCGCGCCCACCAATCAGAAAGCAGAGGCTAGCTCCAGACACGCCCCGGTGTGACGTCACACAGCCCGTCCCGGAAGCCCCGCCCAGTGGTCTTGCCTGGGAAAGGCGCTGGTTAGGCAGGAATGGGTGCAGGGCTCTCGCAGAGTGAAAATAACTCTCATGTATGTGAGTTGTGCACATTGTAACTGCCGTAAGAGATACATAAAGGAAATCGGTTCCTAATTTTAAAATGTGTTTATTCAGTCATTCTTCAATCACCCATGTCTATCTGTCGGTCCATCCACTTAGCCAAGTTATTGGGTGCGTCTTCTGTGCTCCAGGCGTTGTGCTGAGTCTTGGCGATAAATAAGGATGAACTCTGTGCTTGTCCTCAGGGAATTGATAGTGTAGTGAGGAAGCCTAACAGTACAAAATGCTTACACCAACCAGGCGTTTATCACAATCGTGATCAATTCTAGGAACATACAGTGCAGGCTGGTGCAACAACGGCTTCTAATTTAGATAGCGACTTAGGTCCCTGGAGAAGGAATTCCTAAAGCACGAAGTGTTCCAGGCAGAGGAAGGAGTTTGTGCAAAGGCAGTGAGGTTGGTGGGTGCCTGGAGGGTTCTGGGAAGGAAAAGGGGGCCAGTAAAAGAGGGGAAAGGAATCAAGGTAATAAGGCTTTTCAGGAGAGATGGTTTAAAACCTTGAAGGCCATAGTAAGGAAGTAGGATTTTATTCTAAGCGTGATGGGCAGCCACAGGGTACTTTGTGTTTTAAGACCTTTGTAGCTCTGTGTGGAGAGTAGACAAGAGTGGACCCAGGGGAGCAAAAGTGGACTCTGGGACACCCGTTAGGAGGACCTTGCTACCTGCAAGCTAGAGGAGAGGGAGACCACATGGGTGGAGAGACATGGACAGACTCAAGAAGTAATTAGGGATGGGGATGTGGCTCAGTGGTAGAGCATTTGCCTAGCATGCTTGAGGCCCTGGGTTCAACTCCCAGCACCACAAAAAAAAAAAAAATTAGAAGATACAATCTGGTTGATGGGTTGAATGAGGTAGTGAGTGAAGCAGAAGGAAGTTAATATTGTCATTCATTCATTGGACAATTATTTATGGAGTTCCCTCTGGTTGCCAGAAACTGTTCTGGAAAGGCAGACTCTCTGGGATCAAATCCTGGCCCTGTTACTAGCTATCAAGCTGTTTGCCTTAGGGAAGTTATTTAACTTCTCTGTGCCTTGATTACTTCATCTGTAAAATGTGGATCCTAAGAATGCCTAAGAGGATTGTTGTAAGGGTTAAACAAGTCAATATATGGAAAACCTTGGCTGAGTGTTTGAATCTGGGTTCTGAGACTGGGGACCTGAACATGGGTAATTGGGGCTGGTGTTTAGGCCTGCTTCTTGGTGTAACCAAAGCTCCCATTTTTTTTTCCCCCTTAGGCCAAAGAATGAAAACAGGGTGATGGCTGGGCACTGGTGGCTCATGCCTGTAATTCTAGGTACTCTAGAGGTCAAAATCTGGAGGATCACAGTTCCAGACCATCTTGGGCAAAAAGTTTTCCAGATCCTATCCCTACAGAAAAAGGTGGACATGGTGGCACACATTGTCATTCCAGCTACTGCTAAAATAGGAGGAATACAGTCTAGACCAGTCAGGCAAAAAGAGAGACCCTATCTCAAAAACAGACAGAAGAAAAAAGGCTCTAGGCATGGATCAAGCAGTAGAGTGCCTGCTTGCAAGCACAAAGCTCTGAGTCCAAATCCCAGTACTCTAAAAACAGCAAAAACAAAACAAAACAAACAAACAAACAAACACCAGGGTACAATATGCTATAGGAGGGATTCCTATACCTGTCTGCACATTAGAATTATCTGGATTTTTTTAAAATTCCAAAGCCCAGTCTATATCCAAGATGAATTAGATTACAACCTCGATGGGTAAGACACAGATATCAGTATTTTTTGAAGCCCCCAGGTGATTCTAGTTACAGACAAGTTTGGAAACCATTGTGGTAGAAAGAAACAAGAAGGCTACTTTAAAACAGTTGGTCAGGGAGGGCTTCTCTGAGGAGGTGGTATCTGAGTAGTGACTGAAGAATAAAGAAGGAGCCATCATTGGAAAGTCAAAGAGAAAAGCTTTTGGGAAAAGGTCTGGCCTGGGCCCCTGCATACCTGGAGAGAACTCTGTCTGCAGTGGGGAAGACTGAGGGAGGAATGGGCTTAGGTTGGGAGGTTCTAAGAGATTGTATGAAACCTTGTGGCTGAGTAAGGACCCTCTGCCCCTTCTGCAGATCAGCATCTGGGTGCTCATGGTAGCTATAGGTGCTGGGTAGTGAGAGCCCTACTAGAGCAAGAATTCATGCTAGCTGGGTGTGGTGGTGGACACCTATAATCCCAGCATTTGGGAGGCTGAGGCAGAAGGATTGACAGTTCCAAGCCAGCCTGGGATACCTAGTGAGTTCCAGGTCAGCTTGAGCTATGTAGCAAGAGTCTGTCTCAAAAACAAATAAATAAATAAAAGAATTCATTATCACTCTGAGGTGTAGCTCAGTGGTAGAGTGCCTGCTTAGCATGTGCGAGGCCCTCTGTTCAGTTCCCAGCACTGACTAGAAAGCAAGCAAGCAAGCAAGAATGCTCACAGAGCTGGGCATAATGGCACACACCAGCACCCAGGAGGCAGAGACAGTAGGATCGCCAGTTCGAGGACAACCTGGACTACATAGTGAGACCCTGTCTCAAAAAAACAACCAAAATCAACCTGACCGACCAAAAAAATTCAAAGAATTCATGCTTACCACTTAGGGGCACCAGTGGCTGTGTTCTGGTGTCCACCAAAAATACCTGTAGCTTTGGGCGCCTGTAATCCTAGCTACTCAGGAGGCAGAGACCAGGAGGATCATGGCTTGAAGTCAGCCTGGACAAATAGTTCAGGAGACCCTATCTTGAAAAACCCTCCCCCCCAAAAAATACCTGTAGCATCACCATCACCCCACCACCTGCTCCATTTGCTGTGACTTGTGTCTGTGCAGCCCCACTACTACTTCCTCCTCCTCACACCTACCCCACCCCTTGAGAGAGGTAGGCAAGAGCTACAGTGGTGTGACAGAGGCCCAGTCAGGGACAGATTTAGTCAGTTATACAGCAGTGCTGAGGGGTAGCAATCCCCACACCAAACCCCTGCTTCTCTGCCTTAGGCTGGTCTCAGGAGGCCTCCCCCCACCCGCACCGCATCTCCTGCTTCTGACCCCGTTGGGGAGATCTGGTTCTCCATGAATGGGGTATGAGTGGGTGGAGGCTTGGCACCACCCTGGACAAGCAAGTGTGTGGTGCACAGCACAAAAGCAGTGAAATTGGCCCAATTTGTGTTTGGATATTATTTGCATGGCTGGGCTGCATTTCCCCTGGTGCTGACTACAGGGGAAGAGTCAGTCCAGTAAATACATCCTGGGAGAGTGATTGGGGACAAGCTGTCCCGTGGGGCCATTTGTTCACACAGATGAAGAACCACTGGACCCCTGCCAACCTCTGACTGGGCACTAGGTCCTCCACTGGGAGCTGGGGCTTGGGGCTGGGAACTGGGGTCAGGTGTTTGAGGCCAAGTCCTTAGGGCTGAGGTTCTGAGGTTGGGTACGGAGGCTTGGGTACTTGGTGCTAAGCGCTTAGGTTTGCTTTCTGGAATAATCAGTGCTCCATTTCCTTACTGACCTAATGAGAAGAGCCTATTCCTTACCCTGTCTTCCCTGTGGCTTCATAATGCGTGGCTTCACCTGCGTGACCCTGCCTGTCTTGCCTGCCTGCTCTGATGAGATGCCAGAGGGAAAGAGAAGACTGCTGAGCCTCTCCATGGGGCCTTCCCAGGACCCTTTCTCCCTCTTAACCAGGAAGTCCAGGCTCCCTAATCTTTCACCCCTCCCCCCAGCCATCTGCTTAAAGGAAATGGCTCCTCAGTTCTTCACAGGAAGCCACAGGCCTCTTCTGCTTCAGCAACCTCCAGCTGCTGCTGGCGCAGGCCCTCTGCTAGTCCAGGCCTCTTTCCAGGCTGAGCCTCGGGACACCCTGTTCCTAGCATCGCCCTCTGCTGCCCAGCCAAGAAGCACGTGTGGACTGTGCCTCTCATTCCTTTAAATCCTGGTGGCTCAGAGCACAGGCTGTGGGCCTGTAAGTGAGACCTGAGGGAGGAGGGGCCTGAATGCTGTACTGAGGAGTTTGAAGTCCCTGAATTGTAGGACTGAGGGCCTGGAAGGGAGAGGAGAGGACTTCTGCAGGAATCCTGGGGATGAATCACTCTCATGTGCCTCCTAGGCTCCTGCTGCCAAGCAGAGGCCCCTGTCTATTTATTACAGTCTGGGAAGACCACCGGTAGAGCCTGCCCCAGGGAGGGCTGTTTAGTAATTGCGGAGCCACTCAAGGATAATGAGGGCTGATGAAAATTCCAGCCTAGAACCTCACTGCCACCTGGTGGTCATATCAGCACACAGCACCATGAGATTGTGGGAGCCACTGGGGAGAGGAGTGGAAGTTTAAGGGCTTGGGGGCTTTGTAAGGTCCTTAGAGGAGAAGAGAACTCCCTAGACAAATGGATTTTTAATTTAAGATCAAGACACTTCTAAGTTGGGTGAGGTGGTGCATGCCTGCAGTCCCAGCATCTCTGGAGGTTGAAGCAGGATAGATCACTTGAACTTAGGATCAAGTGACCCTAAGTGATCATCCTGGGCAACATAAAGATACCTGTCCTGTCTCAAAACAAAAACAAACAAACAAATAAAAAACCTGTAAGTTCAACCTTTTTTTTTTTCAGTATTGAGGATTGAACTCAGGGCCTCAGTGCTTGCTAGGCAAGTCTGGGCCTAGATGAGAGATCAACCTCTCCCATTCCCCTCCCCTTTTTTGTGAGGCTGAGGTTTGAACTCATGGTTTTCCACTGGCAAAGCAGGCACTGTACCGATTGAGCCACAATTCTGATCCATTTTGCTCTGGTTATTTTGGAGATGGGGTCTTGTGAACTACTTGCCTAGGCTGGCCTTGGCTCAGTTCTCCTTATCTCAGCCTCTCAAGTAGCTAGGATTACAGGCGTGAGCCACTGGCGCCTGGCTCAAGTCATCCCCATTTGTGATCAAACATGGCATCTCCCAGCACCATCACCCACCTTAGTCACCAAAGTTAGCACTATAGGTGGCTTTTGGCTGCTTCCAAAAATAAAATCCACCCAGAGAAAGCCAGGATCTGAGAAGGCTGAGGGGAGGCAGAAGTACGTACTTTTAGGCTCAACAAATATTTCACAGTGGGAAGCCAGAGATGATGATATCCCACCCCACTGGACTTAAAAACAAGGGAGCTGGGACTCTGAGATAGCAAGTAACATGACTGAGATGACCCAACCCTGCAGCTGGGCCGGGACTCAGCTGTGTGTGTCTCTGAAGGTCACTGCCAGGGAGGAGCCTAAAAGTGGGTGGTGAGTCTCTTGACTGGCTGTGAGTCTGTGCTGGTATGTATATTCACATGCTGTCCCATGCTCTCTGGGTGGGATGATTGTGGTCCCTGAGGGTAAGGGTGGGCGAAAGGAGATGGAGGTGAGGAGGCGGTAACAGGGAGAGAGAAGATGGGCCTGGATACATAGTGAGCTCCAAGTAGGCAGGAGCTGGGTCTCTTCCACTGTGGTATCCTAAGCACCTGGCACAGTGCCTGGTACAGACTGAGTGCCCAGGAAGTGCCTGTGGAATGAAGGCAAAGAGTTACCCTCAGAGGCCCAAAGGGATCCTGTGGGGGTGGAGTCTCCTTTTGAAGGACTGGTCATATTCACTGTCACTCAGCCTGAGGATGGCTGAAGCCTAGGATGTAGAATCCTGGGGGTAGTGCTGCTGGCCTCTCTCTGGTCTTGATGCTGTCCAAGGGAATGAGTGGGGGAGGGGGAAGGTGTTCCTACAGGGAGGGACCTGATTTGATGTCCACCTTTGGGAGAAAGGAAGAACAAAGACTGTGAGCCTCAGAGAGCAAACCCTGGCTGCAAAGTTAGATTGTCTGATTCCTGGTTGTCCCTTGGCTATTTTGTCTAGGTTTTATGTGAGGCCTTAATTATAACAGCTGACATGTACCGAGTGCTTGCTATGTGCCAGGCACCATGCTAAACCCTCTCCATACAGTGCCTCTACCACCTATGTACCTCTGTCAGAAACTGCTTCTCTGGGGGCAAGCAGCTGAGGCGAAGAGTTCCCATCTGCAGAGATGGCATTGGCACTAGGGGAAGGAGCAATCAGGATGGGACAAAGAAAAATCTCTGAGTCATAAGAGGGACTGGGTTAGGAAGACCTGAGGGCACTTGGCTTAGAGTCCCTCCTCGGTTCTCTCACTGAGGGACTACAGGCCTCTTAAAAGTCATAGATCTTTTGTTCAAAAGCTGCCACTTCCTAAGGGTGCGGATCTCCCCAGCAGGCATTGAGCCTGGTGTGCCTGCTCAGACCAGAACCATGAAACGGTTCTCTCTCCTTAAAGCTGGAACCAGCCAAACTGCAGTTTGATTTCCCAAGCCTTTTAGCCCTGCCTTGACCTGGGCACCACGATGCCCCTGGACAGGCCCCTGACTTTAAATCTCTTTGATGGAGTGTGGGTAGTCCATATGTGGGCTCCACATGCAGACTTTCCCCTCTACTCCTGGAGTTCTAAGAGGAAAGGGAGGTCTTGCCAAGCCTTCAGAAGACTTTATATTCTCCACATGAGGGAGTCACTCAAGGACTTCTTCAGATCATGGAGTCCTGGCTTCCCCATCTCTGCCTAAGCAGTAGCTGGAAGCTTCTGTCAGTGAGAACAACCTAGCTCTGCCCCCATAGCACCCTGGGAACTGGAGCCTGAGCAGGATCACACAAGTTTGTGGTAGCAGAACATCCTGCCTGAAAGTAGCCTCAGGGAAGGGAAGGTCTGCCCTGGGTTCAGAAGCCAAAGGGAGTTTTCTGGGCAGGTGAGCTTCAGAAAGACATTCCAGGCTGTGAACAGCCCGTGCTGTAGCCCAGAAACAAAGTCAACTGATTTTTTTTCCAGAGGCTGTGGTTGACTTGAGGGGGAAATAAGGGTGGGGCATTTACATGAAGCAGGCCAGAGCCAGGTCTTATTGGTCTTCTCATTGCCAGGCTGATCCCCAGGACAAAGTGTTTTCTCATCTAGGTCATTGGAGAGAATGACAGAGAAAGTTCTGGACTCCAGCCGGAAGAGGGAGGGCAAGGATGAAGGAGGGGGTTCTTGGGAGCCACTGGTTACTCTTCATTCTTTACCTCCTCCCCTTTGTTTGCAAGGTGCTTAGAGACAGTGTAGCCCAGAAGGATATGCTGCCTCCAGCTGGAAAGCAAGCACAGACAAGTCAGGGGCCAAGCAACGGACCTGGGGCTCCAGTGTCAGGAAACCATTGCTCAAGTCCAATGCCCTGATTTCCAGATGGAGAAGTGGAGGCCCTGAGAGGGGGATGGGACTTCTGCAGAGCGAATCCAGTTCCTCCCATGCTGTCATCCCAAATCAGAGACGTGTGTCAGAGAGGCAAATGACAAAATAAAATAAAATAAAATTCCTTTTTTTCATGTCTGCAATAAAAATCCCCATTGTTAATAATGCTAACAGTCACTTCTGTGGAGACCTTCCTGTGAGGTGCTGGGGGGGTTCCAAAATCATTTCATCCTGTGACCTGGGAGAGGACATCGACACTATTGTATAGCACTGGGTGTCCTTAGGCTTCATCACCCACTGCAGGGGCATGACCCTTCTGTGTCTTCCCTTTTGCCCCCTTTGAGGAGGGCTCTCTTCTTTGGGGCTAGTTCTATGGGCTTGTCTTGTCCAGAATTGAGAGACGAGGGAGGGATCAGAAAGGCAGAGGTGTTAAACTGACAACAGATGAGGGAACTGAGGCACCTGGCTTGACAGGCTATAAGCAGGGCTCCTGGCCTGGGTTTGAATCCTGTCCCTGGTTCATGTATAATGGAAATAATAAGAACATTCCCCTCACCCCCAAGAGCTGAGTTAGCCTGTGAAAAGGACTCAGACAAGAAAGAGGACCATCAAGCACTCACAGCAGAAAGGATGATGGCTTCTCTTCTCTCCTCCAAGGTAAACCCAGAAGCCAACTCAGTGACAGCCTTGCTGATGAGCTGGAACTGAATGAGGCAGAAGCTACTGCCAGGCTGGAGGTCACTCTAAGTGCCTGCTGATAGATGAGCACAACAGCAAGGCATTCACGTCACCTGTGAAACACAACCATGAACCTTGTGTAAGGGGCAGCACTGAGGGAGAACCTGTACAGGGGAGCCCCCACCGACTGAGCCCTGCACTCTAGAGACCCGCCTCCTCCAGGTAGGCCAAGCTGTTCCAGAACCTACAGTCTTCTGAGCTCCTGGGGCCTTTTCCTTTGCCTTCAGGAGAGCAAAGAGTGGAGGAAGGGGCAGCAGGAGTCCCTTTCTTTGTGTCTGATGCTTGACAACACTTCTAGAGGTGAGGGCCATCACCCTCCCATTTCAGAGTCTCACAGAGGAGAAAGGACTTTTCCCAAGTGCAGTACTTGAGCTGGCACTGAATGCATGTCTGTAAAATGGAGGGATTGACAGAGTAGGGATTTGAATCTGTGATCCTGGTTACAGCAACCTGTGCTGTCCATTACAATAGATTCTCTAGTATAGAGGCACGCCTGAATCTCTAAAGCAAAGATCCTGAAATTCTCCCTGTCTTTATCCCACAGTCCTCCCATCCCTCGGAATCCTCACCTGCCTTCTCCCCAAGCAGGTGGAGAGCAGGTATCAAGAATGATACCGCATTCTGCCGCATGGCGGCGCTGCGCGCAGCCTTTGGCGCTGGACCGGGAAATGCGAGAAAGGGAGGCGACGCGCTCCAGGGCCTTTTCTGAGTCTGAGCGCGGTTGTTTTCCATTCTGATTTAAAAAAAAAAAAAAAAAAAGTCAGGAAAACACGAGGTGTGGTGCACTGAGCCCAGGACCCCTCTGGGCTCCCAGAAGCCGCGTGAATTCCGTGTCCCCTCGACTTCATGAGAGTGACGTTCTGCACCACCTGGTGGTGGTGAGAAATCATGGCTGTTCTAGACTTTGTCATGACTGGCTAAGTGGCCTTGGGCGCATTTCTAGACCACTTTACTTATCCCTAAAGTAGGGATATCAATAAAGCCTATTTCTGAGGGTGGTGGTGAGTTTAGAAACTGTTCAACACTGTATTCCTAGCACTTAGAACAATGCTGACACATAAAATTTGTTTTAAAAAGTGCTTAAAAAAATAAATATTTATTATTTATGTTGGTGCTGGATATCAAACCTGGGATCTTGTACATGCTAAGTTCATGTTCTACCATACAGCGACATCCCCAGCCCCCAAAAACTTATTATTATGGTGCATCAACTATCACAAGCTACCAAATCTTGGCCTCACATCAACTTAATTTTTTAGGACAAAAGCACAGAGAGGAAAAGGAGCTTGGCCAAGGTCACACAGCATGTTCTGTAGCTTGGATATATATTAGAGACTGTCAGAATCCAAAACCCAAGCTCTTTCCACTTACACCACAAAATAGGAAAGTGTGTATGGCCACAAACTCACCTTTAATATTATCTTTATCAGCTCAGTACTACTTTTTTGAATTAGAAACACACAAAAACCCTTCACTATATTGAGCACTTAGCACTTTATGGAACATGTTCACTTTTGCCCGAACACCCCTATGTAGTAGGTACCATTGCTATGAACATGTGTTATAGATAAGCGAACTGAGGCTCAGAAAGCTTGACTAACAGTCCCAATGCTGCACACCCAAGAAGTGGCACAGTCAGGATTTAAGCCCACAAACAACTGATGCTCTACTTTCAACAACCATTCCAGTTGGCTTCATCTCATTGTCACAAATAAACTCACTGTCACATTAGATCCTACAAGAAAGGACTTCAGAATCATCCAAGTTGGCTGGTGGAGTGGCTCAAGTGGTAGAGCACTTGCCTAGCAAGTGTGAGGCCCTAAGTTCAAACCTCGGTACTGCCAAACGAAACAAACAGAATTATCCAGGCCTTTGGGTAGGTAAGGTTACAGAGAAAGTAACTAAGGCCCCAAGAGGTGATGTGACAGAGTTAAGGCCACAGACAGCTGATATAGCACTTAGAAACTCAGCTTCATGCTTCTTGGGGTTTTACATCCCATCTCCCTGAAAGTCCCCACTCATTCCCCTCAAACTAGTCCCAAACCAGGGCATTAAGGAGACACTAGTGGGCATGTGGGCTGTCAGGACATGAGCTCACAGGCAGACAGCCTGGAAGAGGGTGGCAGCTGGACACCTATACTTTGTAGCTCCTGGGTTTACCTTGGAGGAGAGAAGAGAAGCCATCTTCCTGCCTGGAGCCTGCTGGTAGGTGGGCACCACAGCAAGGCAGCAGCTCTCTGGCAGAAGGCTGGCTTTTCCTAATCACATTGGAAGCATCCATGCCGCCCCAGGCAGCCAGACCTGTCAGACTTTCCATTTCCTGCACTCTGCAGAGTTTTCTGGTCTCCTATCCTCTAGCTCTGATCAGTGGCAGCACCTGCACACTGCCAGCTGGCAGAAAACTGAATTCAAGCCAGTGCCCTTCAGAACAGCTGCGAGTATTCAAAGCATGCCATGCCACAGTGGGAGCCACAGCCCCCCTAGGTTTAGTGAAACTGACCACCAGCTTCCCTTGGGACACAGAAGCCTTTCACTGTCCAATCCAATACCTGTCATTTATTGAGCACTTGCTGTATGCCAGGGCCTGCAGAAAATCTCCTATGTACACAAGCTCCTTCTAATCCCACAATGACCTTGTGACATACCATATACTGTCCATACATCCCAGGAAGCTTTGGAAACAAAGTCATTCTGCTTCATGTTCATGTGGCTTTTTTGTTGCCCTAAAATGGGTCTGCTGGAACCTAGGCAATGGATGGAGGGAGCAGTCTTTGAAACCTATGGATGGTGAGGTTCGCAGAGCAATGTGGGTAAGCAATGCAACCCATTTTTGGAGAATATAGAAATTCTAGCAAGGATGAATCATTACCTTCTCCAAAATGGAAGGGGTCTGATATAATTTCCCTGCCACCAGGTGGCTGGCTGCTCTCTCTGAGCAATGTTGCCATATTGCTGCCTGCTGTGGCAAGTGTTAAATCAGCCTTGGGGAGAGGGAGCCCAAGTTGTTGGGCCCGCTTGTAGGCCCCGTTTTTGTCACCACTATGGTTGCTGACATCCAAAGGCTGGAACCACCTGGCCATCTGGCTGTAGAGCCTTGTCTGCAGATGATGTCTGGTCAGCATTACTGTAAGATAGAGGTCCACATGCTTTTGCTCACTCTGCAGGTGCCATTATCCAGACCTGCTTCTCCCCAATTTCCAAGTTTGCCTTTTCCATGACCTTGATCAATTAGTCAAGCCATATGTCCCTTAATTGGAACTGGTGCATGCCTTTACCTCAGTCCATCTCTCTCTCCACATACAGGGGATGACAAAACATATGGCTTATTGTTCTGCACCCTGGGAGGATTCCCCACTGTCCTTTAGGGCTACTTCCCATGGACGCTGTAAGAAAGAGGTCCACCTCTACCTGGGGCCAAAATGCCATACTGACTTGTCTATGGATTGGATTCAATGCCTTTCCTCCTTATCAGGAGGTGACAGGAAACCCTCGTTGAGGCCATAAGTGGGGTCAAGACAATTGTCAAATCCACAGAGTTGCCATGGGAGTCTAAGCTTCCCTGTTCACTTAATTTACTCATACTTGGGCTGGCAGAGTGGCTCAAGTGGTAAAGTGCCTGCCTAGCAAGCATGAGGCCCTGGGTTCAAACCCCAGTACCACTCCCTCCTCCCCCCCCAAAAAATTAATTTACTCATGACTTTTGGGCTCCAAAGTTGTTGCTTTGTCTATCAGATCATATCTAGCTTAGACATCTGGCACACAGAGGTCAGATGCATTCTTGTTTGTTTGCTTCTTTGTTTTTAATCAATACCCATGAGAAGAGATGACCAGAGGTGTTTTGCTTTTACATCACAACATTGCAATAGCACCTCCACTCTCTCCCCTCAGGGGTCTGTTAACCTTCCAGCTCACTGCTAGAATGCAGTGCTCAGGGCTTTGGTAACCTTGACATTCCACAGACAACACACTGGTCTGTTAGATGACATCGTGCCTATTGGACATAAACTGGAAACAGCACTGTTTGCCAGACAGAGGCAGAAAAACTACATGAAGACTCATGGTCCTGCCGAATTGGCAACATGTTAGGAGTTCAGTGGTTTGGGGATGCCAAGTTCAGGTTCTCTTACCCCATCTACCATTCACGTAGAAGGACCCACAGTATTTGGTGAGTCTTTTTAAATGTTGGAGGCAGAATTTATACACATAGAAATATTTTTCCCATTCTTCATTGGGTTACCTGAAAGGCTGCCATTTGTGAGTTGGTACCTAGGACAAGAGAGGGCTGATCAGCAGGTGGAAAAACAAGCTGTGTTGCAATTTGGGATTCTAGGATCCTATAGATACAATGTTGCTAAAAGTATCTGTCTGGGATAAAGATTCTATAGGGGGTCTCTCAGAGCCTAAGTAGACTCCTAGGCCTTCTGGAGTTAAGCTATGCTCACCATGGTCCATTTGGACAAAAAGATCCTCATGTGTCACTGGGCCCCAGTAGTGACTAAGTGATCTTATCTGAGCATGGTGGTGGCATAGGCCTATAATCCTAGTACTGGGGAGACTGAGGCAGGTGACTCAAGAGGTCAAGGACAGTGTTCACCAAACCACTATCCACACGCAGTGCTCAAGGTTGTGTTGACAGGCTCCAGTAAAGATACCACATCCAAGTTCCAACCCCAGTCCCATCAAAACAAGCAAACAAACAAAACCACATCCCGTGGAGCAGTCCTGATGATTGGGCAGTCACCTGGTTAAGCTTACAGTGAGTGGTCCATCCATTATCCACCATGCAGATGAATGAGTGAATTGAATGAATATATGATGAGAAACGACCACTGGCAAAATGTTAGATCAGAAATAATACAGCAGAAGTAAAATAGTTACTTTCTTTTTGTTTGTTTTTTGGGACAAAGTCTTACTGTGCAACCCAGGCTGGCCTCAAACTGTCTATCCTCTTGCCTCAGCCTCCTGAGCTTTAGAATTACAGGCCTGTGCCACATCCACTATGATGGTTATTTTCATGTGTTTACTGGGCCACAGTGCTAGACTGGGACCAACACCAGTCTAGGTGTTGCTAGGAAGGGGTGTGTGTGTGTGTGTGTGTGTGTGTGTGTGTGTGTGTGTGTGTGTGTTGCAGTGCTAGGCATTAAATCTAGGGCCTTTGCATATTGTAGGCAAGCACTCTACTACTGAGCTACATCCCCAGCCCTGAAGCTAGCTTTTTGATGCGAAATTAACATTTAAAACAGTAGACTTTTCGTAGATCAGATTATCCTCCATAATATGGGTGGGTCTTATCCAATCAGTTGAAGGCCTTAAGAGAAAAAAGACCAACTCCCCCAAGGAAGAGGGAATTCTGCCAGCAGACAGCCTTTGGACTCAAACTGCAACATCAGCTCCTCCTTGTGTCTCCAGCCTGCCAACCTTGGCTGCAAATTTTGGACTTGCCAGCCTCCACAGTCACACGAGCCAATTCCTTAAAATAAGCTTTTCTCTCTTTCTTTCAATACATATGCATGTATGTGTGTGTACACACATACACATCCCATGGCTTCTGTTGCTTTGGAAGACATTGACAGGCTGTTTCAGGAACCTTCCCTTAGCTCTTCCTGTCACAATAGCCTTTACTTCACAGGTCATGGAATCAATAAGAAATTCTGTCAGCTTCTATGAGACCATAGGACTTAAATTCCATCTACCATCTGGCCTCCTTTATCTCCTGCACAGGGAATGAGGATGGTTCTGTGTTTCCCCATTTCCATGTCAGTTCCAACGCCTTCTCTTTAACAGTCTTAGAGAATTCTGACAATCCTTTCTTCCCAACGCACAGTTCCCTGGCTGGGAAGCAGACCATCCCCTTTGGGGAAGGATTGGAGGAATAGTTTTTTTGGCTGTACTGAGGTTTGAACTAAGGGCTTTGCACTTGCAAAGCAGGCACTCTACCACTGAGCCACACCTCCAGTCCATTGTGCTCTGGCTATTTTAGAGATGGGGTTCTGGATTTGTGAACTTAGCTCTAGACTCTGATGAGAGACAGTGATTTGCCACTGTGGCAGCTGCTCTCAGGCTTCCACTTACCAACACCCAGTTAGCTGCCCAGCCATCCCATCCCCGTAACACATTGTCACAGATCTCTGTGCATCAAAGCACCCTCAGGGTCACTCTGGCCTTGCTGTGCAACAGTAACCGCATTCTCCTGGCTTCAGTGCACCCTGTCATTTTGGAATACCAGCATTGCTATTAATATTAGGGACCCGAGTTCCATGGTGGCATCTCTTCCTTCTCATCCCAGCATCTGCAGATGTCACTGACTAGTGGAACATGTTGGTGTCCCCTTTATCTGTGAAGTCCTGTCCCCTCAGTGAAGAGACTCTTCTGGGCCCTCCTAGAGAACATAGGTGTCAAGTTCCAGCCTCAACGAGGAAAGTTCCCACCTACCTGAGCTTTCTTACCTCTTATTAAATAATATAACTTAGCAAGAAATGCCAGTCAGGCGTTCTACCACTTGAGCCTCTTAAAACCCTTTTCGCTTAAGATATTTTTCAAACAGGATCTCATGGTTTTGCATGGGATTTTGTGATTCCATGCAGCTGAGGTGGCAGGTGTGCACCACCATGCCCAGCTTTTATTTGTTGAGATGGGGTCTCGTTAACTTTTTTTTGCCTTTGTTGGCCTCGAACCTTGAATCTTCATCATCCAGATCTCCACCTCCTGAGTATTTGGGATTATAGGCATGAGCCATTGTGCCCAGCAAGAAATGATTCTTGTAAGCCAGCATCCTGTCCAAACTTTAGGAAATCATTCTTGCAAGCTACTAAAACCATCTTTCAATTATCTATGGCTGAACAACAAACCACCCAAACTTAAAGATTTAAAACAACAAACACTGATGATTTCTCACAACCCTGCAATCTGAGAGGTTTGAGAGGTGAGGCCGAGTTGGGGGTTTGTGGGACCTGAAATGTCCAAGATGTCTTTCTTCTTCCATGCAGGGCATCTTGACTAGAATGGAGGCAATGTGTGGAGACTACTCCTCCACCTCTTTCTCAGCAGGGTGTCTCCACATGGCCAGCGCCCAGGTCCTTGCAGAGGGTGTCTTAGTGTGATTAGTTTGCTTCCATGGTGGCAAACATCCAAGAGGGAGGAAAGAAAATCTGCCAGTCTTCTTCAAGACTGGCCTGGAACTGGAACAGGATTGTTCCTACCATGTTCTGTTGGTTAGAGCGAGTTCCAAGGCCCATCCATTCTCAACAACAGGGGGAGATGGGCTCCAGCTCTCCATGTGAGGTGTGTCACATACATACAGAGAGGGGAAAGGATTTGACAGTGATCTTCTTAGGACACTAGCTACCACAGATGCCCCAGGCATACTTGCAACACCTGAAACCTGAAGAGTGTCTCCGTGACTGTTTCCCACTAGTTAGCCTCTTCTTCTACCCTGACTGCTCCCCTGCTCCTCACCTTATCCAAAACCCCTAGGATCGTTCTCACATATACTAGCTAGATCTGTCTGCCCTCCTTCCTCTTTTTTTTTTTTTTCTTTTTTCAGTTCTGGAGCTAGAACCCAAGACCCTGCACAAGCTAGGCAGATGCTCTACTGAACTACATCCCCAGCCCCTTAGCCAGGTCATACAAGTCATTTGATGGGCAACTTATTTTTCCCATGTCACAACTTAGATCTCCTTCCTCAGGATTTGTAGGAATTGACCCCAGTTATTTGCGGGTGTGGCAGAATTAGGTTTGAAGGAGGACAGATGGCATCTTAGGAGGACACCTGCTCCTCACAAGCTGCTTGTGTAGTCTCAAGAAGAGTCACTTCTTTCCTGGTAAGATGGGAGGGGCTGCTTCTGCCACCCAGATCCCAAGACCTTAATGTCCCTATCTCTGGTCTTGGGGCCCCTACCAGGGCCTTGACTTGGACACAGGAGATCTACTGATGCTATGCATTCAGAGTCCTCTGCAGCTCTGCCCCTTATAGCCTGATCCTGCATTTGATTTCCACATAGTCGTCCCTTCACAAGTAAAAGATTTAACCATTGTGATGTCTACTGAAGGTCAGGGTTATTTTGTCACTCTGCTTACCATCATCCATGAGGTTCTTATTACTTTCACATAGGAGAGAAATTCAATCCCAAATCACACCCTTTGACACTAAATGTCAGCCTATGTTCCCTAGGAAGCAAAGCCTACATCAAAGGCTGTGTGCTAATGCTTTAGGGGAATTGCAATTCTGAGGTAGCTAAAGTCGGCCCTTTGAGATGTGGGAAGTCATCCCAGTGGGCCGTTGCTGGGGAAACCAGAGCCTCATAGGCCTTGTCGGGTCAGATGCAAGTATAGAAGCTGCTGCAGACCCCACTATTACAGGCTTAATGGCACTCGTGCCAAAGACTAGCAGTTACCTTCTAATGAGGCTGAGGCAGCCAGCAATGCCTGGAGATGAGACAATGGTGTTGACTGCCTGGGCCTTGCTTTAGGAGGCACTTCAACCTAATCCGAGGCTAGGAAGGAGCATGACTCAAGTGGTAGAGTGCCTGCCTGGCAAGCATGAGGCCCTGAGTTCAAACCTAGTACAGTAAAACAAATGAACAACAACAACAAAAAAAAACTTGCCTGGCACAGTCTGAGTAAGGACTTGGGCATTTATTTACTTAGAATGAGAATGAGACTGGTGGTTCACACCTGTAATCCTAGCTACTCAGGAGGCAGAGATCAGGAGGATTGAGGTTTGAAGCCAGCTTAGGCAAATAGCTTACAAGACTCTATCTCAAAAAAACCCTTCACAAAAAAGGGTTGGTGGGGTGGCTTAAGGTGTAGGCCCCGAGTTCAAACCCCAGTACTGAAAAAAAGAAAAGAAAAAAAAAATGAGACAGGAAGCAATTGGAGGGATTTGAACAGAAGGTGACATGTCTGACAAGTTTTAACAGGATCTCTCTGTCTGCCCGAGGTGGGGGGCAGGGACAACAGGAGTCCTTGGGGGTTTTAGACAAAGCAATGAGGATTAGCGGAGGGGTGGGGTAATGTAAATGAAAATGTGTAGTCATAGTTATTATGAGGTTGCTGTGGTCTGAATGTTTGTGCCCCCTCCAAATTTATAGGTTGACACCTGCTGTAATGGTTTCTCTAATTTGGTCTTGAGGACAAGTGGCTTCTGTCCTAGTCCTGCCCTTAGGTACCCATCATGGAGGTTTCCAGTATTCAAGGGATACTTTATCTAGCAGACAGCCCAGTACCCATGTGTGTTTGACTGCTGGTCAGGTAGGTGTTCTCTCACAGAAAACCTGTCTCTACTGGCTCATGCACTTGAGATTCTTGTTTGGCTCTTGTCCAGTTTATTCTTATCAAGATGGCCACTGCCTGGGAGGATAGTTAGGTTCTGCATCAGTCAGGTGAGATAGGGCAAGCAGCACAGCACAACAAAATTTGTGAAATAACAAAAGCAGTTTTACTCTTTACAGATTCTACAGGAAGAGTACATCAGGGCCCTTGGGGAAGGGGAGGACATCTGTGTTACTTGAACTCAACCAGTGGGTGAGGAGCAAGAGAGACAATGGTCCTGTGGAACTCTTAGGGTTCCTGGTGTTATCCTTTAGGCTTTCCCTCAGGGGTTATGGGTTGGCTGGGTTAAGGAAGTGGAGTGGTAGGAGCCAGGTATGGTGGTGCATGCCTGTAATTCCAGCACTTGTGAGGTTGTGGCAGGAGGATTGAAAGTTTGAGGGTCAGCCTGGGCAACATAGTGAGATCCTGTGAAAGAAAGAAAAGAAAGAAAGAAAGGAAGGAAGGAAGGAAGAAAATTAATTAGCCTAGCTGAGCATGGTGGCTTGTGACTATAATCCAAGCTACTCAGTAGGCAGAGATCAGGAGGATCAAGGTTCAAGACCAGACTGGGCAAAAAGTTAGCAAGACCCCCACCTCAATAAATAAGATGGGTATGGTTGCACGGTAGCATGCGACTGTGATCCCGGCTACATGGGAGGCATAGGAGGGAGGATTAAAGTCTGAAGCTGAATCCCAGGCAAAAAGGCAAGATCCTACCCAAAAAATGACTGAAGCAAAAAAAGGACTAGGGACATGGCTCAAGTGGTAGTACCGCAGTGTAGCAAGTGAAGGGCTCTGAGTTCAAAGCACAGTACTGAATAAACAAATCAGTCAGACATGGTAGTGCTGACCTGTAATTCCAGCCCTGGGAGGCTGAGGCAGGCAGATGACGAGCTCCTGTACGGCCTGGGCTGCATAGTGAGACTTTGTCTCAAAATAAAAACAAAACCAAAACAAACAAACAACAAAAAAGTTCCCTGAAAACAACAAAAAAATTAATAAAACCTTAATTTTTTAAAATAAAATTTTCTTAAATTTTATTTTATTATTATTTATTTTACATTTACTCACATGTGTATGTAGTGTTTGGGCCACCTTACCCCCCCTTAAAATTCTTTGCGACAATTCCAAATAGGCTTACACTGTACATTGGTTAGATCACCTCCATTGCTCTCTCCCTCAACCCCCCTCTCTACCCCACTTAAAGCAATTGCAGGAGGTATCTTTGTTCTATTTCATATAAGTATATGAAGCCCATCATATACCCTCACCTTAATCTCCTTCATTCACCCTCCCCCCCAAGTATCCCCCTACTTATTTTACAGTCGTGTTTTTCATTATTAATATAAAATAAAACTTTCTAACATTTGTATGTCAGTGTCCATCTCAAGGCTGACAGAAAGCACTGGTACCATGCCCCCATGCCACACACGCCAATGAGTGATAAAACCCCACTGATTGGAATATCTCCCAGTGCCATGTGCAGTGTCACCAGTGCCAAAGTTATTGTGAATACCTTCAGTTTACAATGGTAATTGCAACTGAAAGAGAAGTCAGAAAATGAACTCTGGGTATGAATGTGAAATACTTCCATTATGTAAGAAATCATTGTGTTCAAGCTATCAGAAAGGAAGAAGAATTTGGCAAATTAATTCATTTGTCTTTTCTCTTACCTAAGCTGATTGACCTCCCAATCTTCCCCAGATTCCAGAGCACTGTCTCTGATGTTGGCAGTGATAGAACCTGTAAACCTTTATAGCAATCAACACAGTCCTCCCCATTTCCAGGACACAGGGGAGGAATTTTAGAAGCATTCCCTGAAGCCTGAGTGCTGCTGGGCCTGGAGTGGAGGTCTGTGACTGTGCTTTGTGCTGTGCCAGCACTGAGCTTGAGATCCTGAGCAACAGATGGACTCATGTGTTATTTTTTATGTGGTTGTGACATGCAGAGTCCTCTCAAAACACAGCCTAGATAGGCACTGCAGGATGTTTCAAAAATTATCTGCATCTCTTTGGTGTCTCCATTTGGATGAAAAGAGTTTAATTACTGAGCGATATATTGCCTGTTGTTGTTTATTTGGCTGGTTTTGAAGACAGGATCTCATTGTGTAGCCCAGGCTGGGAGGCTGAGCAGGAGAATCCAGAGTTCAAGGTCAGCCTTGATCAGGCTCAGCACAAAGCACAGTCACAAACCTCCACTCCAGGCCTAGTGATGGTCCATGCTTGTAATCCCAGCACTGGATAGAAGTGTGCGGCAGGAGGATGGCAAGCTCAATATCGAGACCCTGTCAAAAAAAAAAAAAAAGGTTCTGAGTATGGAGTTGGGATTTAAGATGATCATGGTGTAACTGAAATACTCTCAGGCGAAAAGAACCTACTGCCTCAGTTCCTGAGTGCTAGCATACAAGCATGGACACCATTCCTTTTTTTTTTTTTTTTTTTGTGGGACTGGGGTTTGAACTCAGGGCTTTGAGCTTTGAGTGGCCAGACTAGAGACAAATTGTAAAGTCATCAGTGGCAGAAGAGCGAAGAATTAAATGAGACTACCTAGGATGAGGGGAGAGAGAGAAGGACATTCCAGTTTTTCTCCTGCCAGGAGCTCACACGGGGTGACATCAGTTGTGCAGACGGTGGAGTGAATTCCTGGAAGGACCCCTGATAATTGGATGACAACATGGAGTACAGCTACTAGTGACTTAAACCGATAGCCCCCTTACATAATCCTAGAAGACAATAGTAAACTTCTGTCTTTTCAAGCCACTGATGGTTGTTCATTTTCTCTGTGGCAAAAGCCCAGCCTCACCCAACACAGTCCAGGAGGAGAAGAGAAGAAACAGTTAAGGGGGTAAAGGGGTGGGACTCTTTGTGAGGGTGGCACAGGGAGGGGTGAACTGTTTTCCCAATGGTCTTGAGCACAGCAAGTGCAGCACATATTGCTGGCAGATATGAAAAGACCTTGTGGCAGATGAGGAGGACACAGTAGCAAGCCATCTGGGCAAATGGCATGGTACCAGATGGAAAAGAAAATGGATGTCCATACAGACAGATGATAGGCTAGATACTCCTCATTACTTAGGAGGTGGAAATCAGGAGGATCCAAGTTTGAGGCCAACACAGGCAAAGTTAGTGAGACCTCATCTTAACAAATAAGCTGGGTGAGTGTGGTGGCATGCTCCTGCATCCCTAGGAAGGGAGGCATAGATAGGAAGATTATGGTCGAGGCAATCTTTGGGGAAAAATATGAGATCCTACCCAAAAAATAAGTGAAGTAAAAAAGGACTGGGGGAGGTAGCTCAAGTGGTAGACTGCCGGCCTAGCAAGCACAAGGCCCTGAGTTCAAACTCCAGAACAGCCACACACACACACACACACACACACACACACACACACACACACACAACTGTTAGGTGCTGGTGGCTCACACCTGTAATCCTAGCTACTCAGAAGACAGAGATCAGGAGGATCACAGTTTGAAGCAAGCCTGAGCAAATAGTTCCTGAGACCCTATCTCAAAAAAACCCACCACAAAAAAAGGGCTGGTGGAGTGGCTCAAGGTGTAGGCCCTGAGTTCAAACCCCAGTACCACCAAAACAAAACAAAAAAGACTAGACTCTCCTCACCTCACTCTACTCCACCTGTCTGTGGTCCAAGAACCTCCAAGAACGTAGACACTACCCCCAGAGAATGTGAAGGGGTCTGCCTAAATTATCCCTGATGCCCCTGCTCAAGACCAGCTTTCCACTTGTGCATTGAATCCCATCCCCACACACCTATTCAAAGACTTTGCTCCTGCAAAATTCTTTCCTTTTTCCTGCATCATCAGTTTCTCTCTTTACTGTAACAGCCCCCATCTAAGAAAAACCAAGAGACAACTCTCCTCCTGACTCTCACAGCTTCCTTTAACTATTGCCCCATTTTCCTTCCTAGCAAAATTTCTCTAAATCCTTCTTTATGCTCACTGGCTCTACTTCCACACTTTCCATTTTCTCTCTGACTCCATTCTATCTAAACAGAATTAATTATAATAGAATTAAAACCCACTGCAGCTGGGCATGGTGGTGTATACCTAATCCCAGCACTTGGGAGGCTGAGGCAGGAGGATTGAGAGTTTGAAGCCGACTTCAGCAACATAGAGAGACCCTGTCTCAAAACAAAACAAACAAAACAAAAAACCATCCAATCAATCAGACATTTCCTCCTGCCAAGCCAGTGAAACCACTCTTACCAAGGTTTCCAAATACATCTATTGGGGCAAAGCTCTAACCAGCCTTTAACACAGCTGATCATTTCTTCTTGAAGCTCTTTCTTCACTTGGCTTTGGACAACCAAAACTCTCATGGTTTTCTTCCTATCTCACTGACAGTACCTTAGCAGTCTCATTTGCAGGCCACCATCCCCTGCCCTATCCACCCCATCCTCAGCTCCCAACATCTCAATGTTTACTGCTTCAGCTGTCTTTGGAACTCTTTTTTTTGTTCACTCCCCATGTGATCTTAGGGTTTCAAAGTCCATCTATGTGCCCATAATTTCCAAATTATATAGTTTCCAAATTAGACTTTCAGCCCTGCTGCCACTCTGATGTAGGCTTGGATCTCTCATTGCCTGTTCGTCTCATGATCACTTCAACATTATCCAGGCCAACACAGAAGCCTAGGTTTTTCCTTCCAAGTCAGCTTCTCCACTCCTCATCTCAGTAACTCCTATCACCGTTTACCCAGCTGCTTACGCCCAAAGCCAAGAATGCATCCTGGATTCCTCTCTGTTGCTCTAGCACCTCCAGTACTTCAGCCAGCCAGGTGAAGTCTAGTCTCCAGATTTACTCCATATTCACAATCTTGGATTGGCAATGGTTTAAGTATGACACCAAAATTACAGACAACAAGCTAAAAAATAAACAAAGTGGATTCCATCAAAATTAAAAGCTTTTGTGTATTAAGAGAATGAAAAGACAACCCACTGAATAAGAGAACATATTTGCAAACCATATATCTCATAAGGGATTAAGATCCAGAATATATAAAGAAGCCCTACAACTCAACAACAAAAACCAAATGTTCACTTTTAAAAGAATGGGTGGTGCTCGCTTCGGCAGCACATAAACTAAAATTGGAATGATACACAGAAGATTAGCATGGCCCCTACGCAAGGATGACACACAAATTTGTGAAGCGTTCCATATTTTTTAAAAAAGATAGCATTTGATGTCTTCAATGCAAAGGAACTAGTGCAGAAACTTTAAAGCAACAGAAGCCAATAGGAGAAGGGGAACAGGAACTAGAGAAAAGAAGAATCAACTTAGAAAGTAACACATATGTACATGGAAGCAATACTAGGAATCTCCCTGTATAGCTGTCCTTATTTTAACTAGCAAAACCCCCTAGTCCTCCTAATTAATGTTTATTCTCTCCTTTCAACAAAATTAGAGATAAGGGCAAAACAGTTTCTGCCTGGAAACTAGGGGATGGGGGGGGAGAGGGAGGGGGTGGGGGGGAGAGGGAGGGGGTGGGGGGGAGAGGGAGAGGATGGGGGAAGGGGGGAGAAATGACCCAATCATTGTATGCACATAGGAATAAAGGAAATTAAAAAAAATGGGGGAAGGACTTGAGTAGGTATTTCTCCAAAGAAGACGTGCAAATGTCCAGCAGGCCTCCAGAAAGATCCTTGTCATTACTGTTAGGGAAATGCCAATAAAAACCACAATGACATATCACTTCTCACTTATTATAAAACAAAAAAAGGGAAATAAATGTTGGTGAGGCTGTAGAAAAACTGCAACCCTAATCCACTGCTGGTGGGAATGTAAAATTGTGCAACCACTATGGAAAACAGTTTGACAGCTCCTTAAAAAGGAAAATAGTCAGGTGCCAGTGGCTCATGTCTGTAATCCTAGCTACTCGGGAGGATTGAAGCTACACTGGGACAATAGCTTTCGAGACCCTATCTCGAAAGGAGGAAGAAGGCCAAGTTCAAGTTCAGCCTGGGCTACGTAGTGAGAACCTGTCTCAAAAATTAAAGGTAAATATTGAATCACCATATAATACAGTAATTTTACTCCTTAGTATATACACAAAAGAATTGAAAGGAAGCTGGGCATGATAATCTACAGGTCCAATACTCAGGAAACTGAGGCAGGAGAATCGCTTGAACTCATGAATTGGAGGCAGCCTAGGCAACATGTGAAACCCTGTCTCAAAAAACTTAGACAAACAAAAAAGAAGTTGAAAGCAGGCACTCAAATCCCCTTATACAACAACATGCACAGTAGCCAACAGGTGGCGCTATGGTGTTCCCTCCAAACTTAATGGCTGATGTCATCGTATTAAGGGATGGAACATTTAGGAGAGCTCCTTCCTCTTGAATGGAATTAAGGACCTCAGCTCGGTCTTGCCCTTCTGCCATGTGAGGACACAGTACTCCTCCCCTCCAGAAGATGCAGAATCAAGGTGCCATCTTGGAAGCAGAACACAGTCCTCATAGACATCCACATCTGCTGGCATCTTGATCTTCAACTTCTCAGCCTCTAGAACTATGAGAAATACATTTCCATTCTTTATAAATTACCAGTCTGAGATATTTTGTTGTGGCAACACAAAATGGACTAAGATAGGTAGAAACAATCCAAAAATGTCCATCAACAGATGAGGGGATAAATGGAATACACGTACAACGGAATGGCAGTCAGCCATAAAAAGGAATGAAGGTCTCACACATGCTAAACTTGCATGAGCCTTGGAAATGCTATGCTAAGTGAACTAAATGGGACACCTTCCTTCCTTCCTCTCTTTCTTCTCTTCCTTCTTCTCTTTCTTTCTTTCTTTCTTTTTTTTCTTTTGGCAGTACTGGGGGTCTGAACTCAGGGCTTCAGCACTTTACCACTTGAGCCCTTTTTTATCTTTCTGCGCAAGAACAACTTGTCCACAGGGTCTTTAGAAGTGCTGAATTTTTTCCCAACCATTTCACCGGGAGTGCAACAAGCCGAGTAGACTTTTTTTTTTTTTTTGGTGGTACTGTGGTTTGAACTCAGGGCCTTCACCTTGAGTCACTCGACCAGCTTTTTTTTGTGATGGGTTTTTTCAGAATAGGGTCTTTCGAACTGTTTGCCCAGGCTGGCTTTTTTTTTTTTTTTTGGTACTGAGGCTTGAACTCAGGGCTTCACGCTTGCTAGGCTTGCTAGGCAAGTGCTCTACCACTTGAGCCACTCCACCAGCCCCCCAGGCTGGCTTTGACCCACCGTCTTCCTGATCTCTGCCTCTTGAATAGCTAGGATTACAAGCATGAGCCACAGGAACCGCATGGGTTTTTTTTGGTGCTGGGGTTTGAACTCAGGACTTCCATTTCCACTAGGCAGGCACTCTACCACTTGAGCCACTCTGCCAGCCAAAAGTTCTTCTAGGTGGTTGTGGGGTTTAAATTCATGATCTTGCCTGCTAGGCTGGTGCTGTATACGACTTGAGCCACACTGCCAGGCTAGATCTTTTTTTTTTTTGGGTGGGACTGTTGTTTGAACTCACAGGCTAGACCTTTTAAAAAAGAAAAACAGCTGGGTGCTGGTGGCTTATGTCTATAATCCTTGATACTCAGGAGGCAGAGATCAGGAGGATTGTAGTGCCAAGCCAGCTCCGCCAAAAAACACTGCCCCTCAACATAAACAAGGGCTGGAGGAGTGACTCAAGTGATAAAAGCACCTGTCTAGCAAGTGTGAGGCCCTGAGTTCAAGCCCCAGTGCTGCCAGTTTTACTGTTGAGTTTGTGGACTGAGAATTCATATCTGCACGGGAATGAAGCCAGTTGTAGTACACTTTTTTTGTGTGTGGTTCTTAGAAATTAACCCAGGGATTTGCCAAACAAACATTCTACCAACCACTGAGTTATACCCCTCAGCCCACAAGTTAAATTTTTACTTTTTGGTTTTTATTTTTTCTGAGACAGGATCTCACTATGTAGCCCAGGATGGCCTTAAACTCAAGATTCTCCAACCTCAGCCTCCTGAGTCCTGGAATTACAGGCATGCAGAACCATGTCCAGCTCACCCATTTTAAATTCTATCAAATCCCTATTCTCCACCCTGGACCTACATTGCATGAAAATTTTCTGGAGACTGAATACAGAGGCAATGTCACTCTGGAATAACTGACCCAGTTGAAGCCAAGTGTCCCCTCTCTGAACTTCCATGCTACCCTGTACACAACACAATTTATTCATCCATCATTCTGTCAGTCCATAGGTATTTCCTTTTTCTAACCTTTTCTTTTGCAATTATGAACAAAACTGCTAGAAATATTTTTTCTCACTGTTCCCTCAGGGGTATGTAAAACTGTTGCTGTCAAAGATACAGGGAGGAAGACATACCCAAAGAAGGGACTGTATGGGCGTTTGACAGTATGGACGCTCAGCATACACAGGTATATGTTTAGGTCAGTTCAGGAAGCATCAGTCACTGTCTTCATTTTAATTTCCCAGTAGCCGATGACATTGCTCACCAACATCTCTTGTTTTCCTCTGTGAAACCACTCTCTCCTGTCCACACTGTCTTGCTCACAGTTCCTCTGCCAGTGTCTCCTCTAACTATTGGATGGTGTTTCTCTTGCTGCAGGAAAGGCATTACTTTCCTTTCTCTTTAGGACTCCAACGGAACATCATCCAGTCTCAGCTCCTTAACTTCCGTACATAAATTGATACTCCCCTCCAAGCTATCTTCATTGTGCACCTCTCCTCTAAGAGACGTGTAGACTAGAACCGCTGTCTAGATGTTGTCTTCCCTAGGCTTAGGAAAAGTTCAGGACTCATAAAAAAATATATGACTTAATATTGCATCTCAGATTGACCACGTCTGGCTTAGGGACCGCCCTCACCTGGCCAGAAACCACCCATGCCCCTCCCCACTCATTGATTATTGGATGGAAATCACCTGGTTCCTCCCTTCCCATAGGTCAGCATAAATTTTAAAAGTACCTGTAGAAGAGATGCACGCCCTCTCTGCCTCCAGATTCCTCCTGCACCCACCATGCTCCCTTTTGTACTGCCCTTCCCTAACTTCTAATAAACTCCATTTACACCCACATGTCCTGCCCTTTACTCTTCCTGGTGAGACACCAAGGATTTGGAAGTCTAATCACAGACTGCACCCTGCTGCCAACACTGGGATGTCTAACAGTGTCTGGAAAGTAACATGTAAAAACTAAACTTTTTGATTGGGTGCTGGTGGCTCATGCCTGTAATCCTAGCTACTCAGTAGGCCAAGATCAGGAGGGTTACCATTCAAGGTCAGCCCAGGCAAATAGTTTTTGAGACCTCCCCATCTCCAAAATAAGCAGAGAAAAATGAACTGGAGATGTGACTCAAATGGTAAAGTGCCTGCTTTGCAAGTGCAAATGTTAAACCGAGTTCAAACCTCAGTCCTACCAAAAAAAAAAAAAAAAAAAAAAAAAAAAACCTTTTTGGTTGTGTCATTAAAAACTTATCCTTTTAAAGACTTCCCTCTGGCTGGAAATACCATGCACACAGCTGGGCACATTAACCATAATTTCTTCCTTTTCTCACCACCTCCCAAATCTAATCCAACCCTATGTCCTTGATTGTACCTCCAAAATACACCCTGAATCCATTCTCTCCACTGCAGTCTTTTAACATCACCTGTCACCTAGGTGACTGCAATGGCCTCCTGAATGGTCTGCTGTTACTGCAGTCTCTGGCAGTCTGTGCTCCTGGCTGCCAGACAAGGCTTTATATTTTGAGATTTAAATCCAATCACATAACTTACCTGCTTAAAACTGCCAATGGCTTCTTTCCCATTGCACTTGGCATGCTGTTCTTTGAAAGAAATCCCTTTCAAGATCTATAGGCTGTGTACACCTGGCCCTGACTGTCCTGCCCATGCCTCCACTCACCCTCTGTTCCACTAAGCCTGAGCTATTCTGGCCTTTTCTTCATTTTCCATCACGCCAAGCTCTATTCCATCTCAAGGTCTTCCAGTTTCTCTCTGTCTAGATCATTCTTAGCTAAGTTACATACCTAATGTCCATCTTGATCTTGCACCTCCTCAGGAAGTTTTCCCTTGAATTTGAACTTAGGAGCTCACACTTGCTAGGCAGGCACTTAAGCCACTCTGCCAGTCGTTTTTTTGATGGATTTCTCCCAGATAGGGTCTTAAGAACTATTTGCTTGGGGCAGGCTTCAAACTGAGATCCTCCAGATCTCTGCCTCCTGAATAGCTAGGATTACAGGCGTGAAAATACTGGCACCCAGCTCCCTTGATCTTCTCTGAGTAACTCCCCCTACCTTTTCCACTTCCTAACTCTACCCTCTATCACTGCAGCATGTTTTTAAATTCATCTCAGTCTTTGTGTGTGTGTGTGTGTGTGTGTGTGTGTGTGTGTGTGTTGATACTGGGGTTTGAACTCAGGTTGTCACACTTACTAAGCAAGTGCTCTACCACTTGAGTCATTTGAGCTATGCCCCCACATACGATTAGCACTTTTGACTGGGGCCAAACTTAGACCAACATCCTCCTACCTTTGCCTCCCATGTAGCTGGGATTACAGCTGCTGTGCCTGGCCAGTCCTGGCTTTTTGGTGGTCTTTCCCACCAAACTGTTGGTTTCACAAGGGTTGGGATCATGTCTGTTTTATTTTCTATGCACCTAAGCCAGAGCCTCTCATACGGTAAATACTCAATAATTTATTGAACAAATGGATCACCAACGTCTTCTCTCTCTCTCTTTTTTTTCAGTGTTGGGGATTGAACCCAGAGCCACATACCTGCTAGGCAAAATGAATGGACTGTTTAGGCCTATACTGTGTGATGACAGAGATGACCCAGTTAGTATTGCCAGGGGATACTATGAGTGCCACAGTCTGATGAAAAACAATAGGTAATTGAAAAACTGGTCCTATAGTGGCGATCTGGAGGCAGAGGTAGAGGCAATAGAATACAGAGGCTCCCACCCCACTGCAGGGTATGTAGTGTGAAAAGAAAGGTGGTGTTCAAGACCCAAGGCACCAGCATCTCCCTGGAGTCTGCCAATTTCTGTGTGTTGTTTCTTGTTTCTAGTGTGCTATAAGTCATGTAGCTTCTTAGTGGTAGAGCTGGGATTCAAAACCAGGCAGGCTGATGCCAGAGCCTGTGTCCTTTTTAAAATAATTTGAAGTGAAATTCACAATGTAAGGGAAACAATGACAGAGGTGACTCCGTTTTGGATGTGAGAGGAACTTTAAAAACAGACATCTAAAGAGCCGTGGCTTCTCAAAGAAATAACCCCTTACCAAAATTACAAAATGCAGCTGCATAATGTGGGGAGTGGGCCCCCCTTTAGGATGACTTTTTTTTTTTTTGCAGTACTGGGGTTTGAACTCAGGGCCTCACACTTGCTAAGCAGGCATTGTACCACTTGAGCCACTCTGCCAGCTCCAAGTTACTTTAAAATAATTGTTTAGAGTCTGTAGATGAAAAATGATATAATTCAAATATATCATTTATACAACCTGGACTAAATACTGATGAAGTGTTTAATCAGACAAACAACTGAGAAGCTTAGAGATAACCAGTACAATTTCATATGAGGAAAAGCTCAGCCCAACTAAAATTCTCAGTTGCCCAGTGGCAACTAATGTTGTACAGGTGTACATATCAGCTGATGCAGCTGAATGGATGGGATACCCATTCTTGCTTTTCCCTATTTTGCCTTCTCACATATCTGGTAGATATGTGAGAACCACACACTTTAGTTTGGCTGCCCCTGCAACAATCCCAAACCAAGCACTGCAATGATCCTTCTACACTTTAAAACCAGGAGTCCTGAATTCCAAGGAAACATTGTGCTCTCTCATCCTATTCAGTGGGCGCTCAGGGACAAAACCTGTACAACAGCAACCCCTAATTAACCATTCTAAAGTGAATAATTCGGTGCAGTTATCACAGTCACAATGTTGTATAACCGTCATGTCTAGTTTCAAAACAACTCGTGGGGCTGGAGGAGTGGCTCAAGTGGTAGAGCACTTGCCTAGCAAGTGTGAGGCCCTGAGTTCAAACCCCAGTACTGCCAAAAAACAAAATAATTGGAATCAAAACAACTCGTTACTCCAAAGTTAAATTCTTGTCCATGAAGCAACTTCTCCCACTCTCTTTCATGTGTTGGTTTTCTTTTTTCTTTCTGCGGTACTTTTTGCCCTGGGACCAAACCCAGGTCCTCTCACTCATACTAGGCAAGCACTCTACCACTTGAGCCACACCCTCAGCCCTTTTGCTTTTGTTTTTGAGACAGGATCTCGCTGTAGGCTGGCCTGGAACTTGTGATTCTTCCTCTGCCTCCTGAGAAGCTGGGATTACAGTTGTATTACTTTTCTTTTCTTTCTTTCTTTTTTTTTTTTTTTTTGTGCGGACATTTTGGTGGGACTGGGGTTTGAACTCAGGGCATCATCCATACAAAGCAGGAGCTCTACCGCTTGAGCCATGCCTCCAGTCCATTTTGCTTTGGTTATTTTGTAGATAGGGTCTCACAAACTATTTTCCAGAGCTGGCTTGAACTGTGATCCTTCCGATCTCAGTCTCCCAAGTAGGTAGGATTACAGACATGAGCACCAGCGTCCTGCATATGTCCAGTTTTTGATCATTATCATGACTCAAACTGTACACGTGAGGAAAATAAGGCTGAGTTCAGTGATAAGATCCACGATCCCATAGGCAGTAGATGCGGAACGTGATGTTGAACCTTTTTTTTTTGACTCCAGAGCCTAAACGTTTTACTAACACAAATCTCTCGGGGGAACCTACAAGGCAGGGACGAGATTTGAGTCTCAAAGGACTAGAAGAGAACAGGGAACTGGGAGCTATCAGTGCGCCCTCAACTGTAAAAAGCGCATGTTGAAGTAAAACTGCACTTTTTACGGAACAGGAGGTTGGCAACACCAACCGTGATCCAAGCCCAAGAACAGAGTTACAGGGCGGGACTTGGAGAGGTCAGAACCGCCGGAGGCGTTGCCAACACCTGGAGAACAAGGTGTCGTTCAATCCTCAGTAAGCGCCAGGTCTGGCGCCCAAAAGAGGCGGAAGTGCGCGGAGGGCGTGATTTTTCCTTCTGACCCGGCCTTCCCAAAAAAACCGCCTAGAACTGATGCGCAGCTGGAGAAAATGAAGTAGGAATCAGCTCTTGGCCATTCTGAGGGGGCCTCCTTAGTATCCGTCTTGTCCCTCCTGGAGAGGCTATCACCTCTCCTGGAACGTAGGGGCCCTTTCGCTGGAGCTTCCCTTTGCCCTTTGAAGATCAACGAGACTAAAGGTCCCTTTTTTAGGGGGTCTCAGATACACAGCACTCGTCTAAGGTGTCCTCAGTTTCCCTTCCTCCCTTGAGAGGGCTGGACAGACTCCTTCTGCCCCGAAGATCGAAGGTTTCTTTCACAAGCTCCCCACCTCCAGATTTAAGGTAGTGGCAGGGCTCTAGTTCAACAATGACCCACCCTCTGCCCAATCCCGCCCCTTGGGCTGCCCGAGGGAATCTCCATGGCAACCGAAACATCACAACTTCACGGAAGTATCGCGAGAAGCGCGGTTGCGTCCGCGGCCCCGGAGAGGCGGAGCGAGGGCGGGAACGCAGAACGGAGCGGGGTGGAGCTCGGGCCCTTTGGAGGTCCGCGTCGGGAGACTGCAGGCGGCGCCCCCGCGTGACTACGCTTTACATAATCGCCGCCTCGCGCGTCATAGTGGTGTACTCCACTCTGGACCCAATCGGAGTCCTCCGAAGCCCCCGTGTTCCGCCCTTTTCTGCTTGATCGACGTCCAAGTGAACCAGTGAGCGTCGTCGCGCCCGCCCCGGTTTGCCCCGGCCCGCCTGCGCCCGCCCGCCCGCCTGCCTGTCTGCCCGCCTGCTGCAGCTCGTTGCCTGCCGCCGCCGCCGCCAGGTTGTGCCTCAGACTGTCAGATAAATCGGCGGACTGGGTCGGCGGGGCGGTGATCACTGCCGGGGTCGGACATGGCGGCGCTCTACGCCTGCACCAAGTGCCACCAGCGCTTCCCCTTCGAGGCGCTATCTCAGGGGCAGCAGCTGTGCAAGGTGCGCGGGCTAGGGCGGCGACCGGGAACTGGGGACGCTGGAGGCGCGGCCCGGAACTCCCGGTTCTTCGGGGACGCCCGGCGGGGTCCCTAGGGCAGGGTGTGGCAGACCCGCCCAGCTGAGGAGTCACACCCGCCCTGCTGGGGCCGGCTGGGCACGTGGGGGAGTCCCAGGCCGAGTCAAGGCCCCCGCAACCCGCGTGTCAGGGTGCTTAGCAACCGTGGGGGGATTGTTCTCCGACCCGGTGCGGTCGGGGAAGGGGACAGCGGGTCCTCTGCTTGCCCCTCACCAGCGGTGCCGGGGATCCCCTTGGGTTTCCTTCCCTCCGCTGCGACCGGTAGCCCGGGTTGTAGACTAAGGGACCTCTTGCCCCGCCTGGACTTGAACTCCAGAGTTGGGTGCTGCCTGGGAGGAGTGGCTCGAATTCCCGACACTTCACCTGCACTTTTCAGCCAGTCTCAGAGTTGGAGGTGGCAAGGCTTTATCCCCCCATCCAAGCACTCGAATCAGACGGATGCCTCTCCAGCATCCAGTTGGTGGCCTTCGGTCCTCGCCCTAACCAATTTTTACCCCTGGAGTTCCAACTTCTCGTCTTCATTTAAATGGCTTCACCCCACTTAACCTATTTAAGTGAATAAAGATGCTGTAAAGCAACCGTTAAAAGTCATCCGACCCACTGAAGAGTGTCATTGAGAGGTAGCCTCAGAGGATAATCCAGAGTTTGTGTCTTTGATCTGAATAACAATTGTATGCCACTGTTGCCTCCAATGGCCATGACTTTACTTTTACCACTCTTGTTTATCAGGTCTGAAAGCACACAAGTGCATGAGTACCCTCTTTGTTCTTGAAAATTACAAGAAAGTTTTGTTTTACATAAACAAAAATGACTTTAATGTAGCACTTTTATTTCACAAGTAAATCTGCAGAAAATCACACACAGAGGCAGAAGAACCAATACTAGACTCTTAGGACTTCTGATTCTGAGTCTGGGGCTTATTTGTACGTTTGTTTTACAATTTATGGCTAGTTCCATACAAATTCTTACTCCTACATCAACAGCAGGGCAGTGATGCAAATGTTGTAGAGAAGGAAAATAAAACCCAGAAACTTGAGTGACTCGGGCATTATGACTATGTGAGGAACAGTACCTAGTACCTAGGTCTGTTTCCTATGAAGGCTGTTTCCATTTCTGAGTTCCTTTAAAAATTATATCCTCATTTCATTTCAGGAATGTCGGATTGCACACCCTGTTGTGAAGTGCACCTACTGCAGAACTGAATACCAGCAGGAGAGGTAGAGATCTGGTTGACCATGAAAGATGTGAATAGGCTTTTTTCTTTCTTTTTTTTTTTTTTTTTTGGTAGTACTGGGATTTGACTCAGGGCTTGCTTCATGCTTCATGCTTGCTAGGCAGGCACTCTACCACTTAAGCCACTCCGTAATCCTCTTCTATGTTTCTTTGTGTCTCTATATCTCTCAGGCTTTTTCCTCTTGAAGTCTGAATACATTTCACATACAGATCTGTAATCGATTGTATTGTAATATACAGATCTGTAGTGAATTATACACAGATTCTACAGTTGCCTGTTATATTGAAGCGTGTGTAATACACATACTACTCTTTAGATATTGCTTATTGATTGCTTAAATTTTTATTTTTTATTATTTTTAGTGCTGGGGATTGAATCCAGGGCCTCAAGCATGTAAGCACATGCTCTAACACTGAGCTACATCCGCAGTCCCTGATTGCTTAAATTTTTAAAGGTACTTATTTTTTAGACTTTTTTTTTTTTTTTTCTCCCTGGTACTGGGGCTTGAACTCAGGGCCTTCACCTTGAGCCACTCCACCAGCCCTATTTTTTTTTTTTTTTTTTTTGTGAAGGGTTTTTCCAGATAGGGTTTTTGCCGGAACTGTTTCCTCGGGCTGGCTTCGAACCTTGATCCTCCTGATCTCTGCCTCCTGAGTAGCTAGGATTACATGTGTGAGCCACCAGAGACTGGCTTTTTTAGACCTTTGATGAATGATTTTATAGGTGGTTATGATCTTTCTGACAATAAGAAATCAATCCTGGGCTGGTGGAGTGACTCAAGTGGCAGAGCGCTTGCCTAGAAAGCATGAGGCCCTGAATTCAAACCCCAGTGTCAACCCCCCCACACCCAAAAAGAAAAAAAGAAACCAATCCCACAGTAGTAAAACATGAGCCTTATATGCTCCAGTATGTAAATATACAGAGATTAAAGAATTTATAAGACTAAAGAAGATACATTTGGTAATGTTATGATCTTGATAAAAGGTTTGTTAATCCTAGCTATGTTTCAAACTAACTTGCTTTTACAGTTTCCTTAGGTGACTCATTTTTCTTTTTTTGAAATAGGGTTTCTCTATGTAGCTCAGGCTGGCCTCGAACTCATCTCCTCCTGCCTGTGTCTCCTGGCTGCTGGAATTGTAGGTGTGCACCACCATGCCTGGCTCCAAAATCAGTTTTGTGTGCTTTTATTTTATTTTGTTTTGTTTTGTGCTGGAGAGTGAACCCAGGGCCAGAGGCATGCTAAACAAGCACTCTTGTCACTACACTACTCTCCCAACCTGCCAGAAAATTGCTCTGGAAAATGTTTGAAGTGCCTTGTTTTTTTGTTTTTTGAAGTGTTAGCAAGGATTTATTTTAGTATAGCAGGATAAAACACAGAGAAGTGGGGGAGAGAAAGAGAAACATTTCCTTCTCCGCACACAGGAAATGGAAATAGAGAGTATCTTGTTTTAATTTGAATGTTTTCTACTCTGAAGTTTTTCTTTTGTCTATTTTAATTTTATGGTCACCTTCATACAAATTGGGAAAATAAACAGAAAATAGATTGGATTTTTATATGATATTATTTTTAGATCTAGGATATTCTTTTGTGCCTCTCCATGTGAAGCATTAGACATTATTTAAGGGTGATTCCTCTTAGGCACCTTTATTATTATTATTTATTTATTTTGGTGGGATTGGGGTTTGAACTCAGGGCTTCATGCTTGCGCAAGCACGTGCTCAACTGCTTGAGCCACACCTCCAGCCCGGGCACTTTTATTAGTTTAGGCATTAGGTAGTATTATGACCTCTGGATCTTCACAAGGCCATGGAAGTTTTTATTATTATTGTTTTTATTTTTTGTTAGTACTGGAGTTTAAACTCAGGGACTTGCACTTGCTAGGACAGCACTCTACTTCTTGAGTCATGCCTTCAGCCCAGGAAGTTTTTATTTTTGTCCATGCTTAACTCTTAGAGAAATCAGAAATGTTGACAAATTATTTGGTCATAGCATCTATTTCCCTACCTCTGGAATTTTCATACATTTTTACTTGCAGAAGAGAGGTGGTTAGAGTAAGGTCAACATGGATAGAGTCTCTTGAGTTTATATTCTAAACACATACTTTATTCCTCACCTTAAATTTGTCAGCTATTCATCTGAACTGGAGAGGATTTCTTTTCTGTAGTCCATTTCAGTCTAACATGTTTTGACATTCTTCTCTATATCTGGTTTTTGCTTAGAGATGTCATAATCAGAAATAACCCATTCTCCATTTTAACTAAATTATCATTTATTTGAAATAATGAAAGTATTAACCACATAATTAAGATAATTATTGGACCAGATGCTGGTGGCCCATGCCTGCAACCCTTGCTCCTTGGAAGGCTGAGATGGGAAGGATCATGGTTTGAAGTCAGCCTGGGAAAATAGTTCAAGAGACTCCATTGCTAAAATAATCAAAGCAAAATGGACTGGAGGTGTGGCTCAAGCGGTAGAGCATCTGCTTTGCAAGTGCGAAGCCCTAAGTTTGAACTCCAGTCTGCACCCCCACAAGAAGAAAGTTATTGGCCAGATATTCAAACTTCAGTTAACCAGTGTTTAGACCATATTTCTCCTTGCCCTTAGCAAATGAGTAGATTCCTTGGGTTTAAGGAGGAATTAGTTTTCAAATGTTCTAAGAAAAGCCTTGTGTCTCTTTTTTTCTTTAATAGTAAAACCAATACAATATGCAAGAAATGTGCTCAGAATGTGCAGTTGTATGGAACGGTAAGTAGGATTTCTCTGATCCTAACAGTGAGTACTTAGGTCTCTTGGAACTTTGCCTTTTGTGGACTATTAGAACATTTTTATTAGAAGTAGTTATGTTAATATATTTAGTGTTTCAGTTTTCAAACTTACTTAATACTTATTATGGAGTTTCTGTATTTATAGTCACTACCAGGATTGTAATTTTCCTTGAGTGACTTTGGCGACCAGTATAGAAAAATGAGGAGAAAAACGAATCCTATGACTTGACCTCTTTGTTTTGGTAACAGCTCATGATTCATTTTGGTGAATTTTTTTCTCAGTGTTGGGGTTTAGGCTACTGTGTCTTTGCAGGTATTCTCTTAACACATTTATACACTGATAATGGCAGAGAGGCCTTTCCAGAAATTTGGAAGCGCTTGCTCATTTCTCCAAAGAGCTGGTTCTGTTGAAGTTCTTGTAGAAGTTTCATCATACACTCTAAGGGCTTTTTGTTATTTGTTCATTCATTTATTTAAAAATCAATAGTCCTTTTCAGAAAGACACATTTTTTTTTATAGTGCTAAGCATTGAGCTTCATTTGATCAATAGAGAAGCAAATTTATGATATTGGGGATACGTTTTTACTATAATTCATGGAATACATAGTAGGAATTACTGCTTTAAAAGTGTACCAGTATTTTATGATATACTTACTTGGCCTTTTTTTCCTCCCCTTTAAGCCCAAACCTTGTCAGTATTGCAACATAATTGCAGCATTTATTGGCAATAAATGCCAGCGCTGCACAAATTCAGAGAAGAAGTATGGACCACCATATTCCTGTGAACAGTGCAAGCAGCAGTGTGCGTTTGACAGGAAAGATGACAGGAAGAAGGTAAATCTCTGTGTTTTTCCTTTTTTGTTTTGTTTTTTGGCAGTACTGGGGTTTGAACTCGGCCTCACGCTTGCTTGGCAGACACTCTACCACTTGAGCCACTCCTCCAGCCCTTCTGTATTATTTTTCTTGTTTGCTTGGTTTTTCCCAGGGAAATTAAGGTGGGCCAATTTAAATAGATGTATAACAAAAAGAATTCTGAGTTTATTTCCTGATTCTGCTGTTAACTTTGAAGAATATTAGGTTTTGTTTTCTTCACTTATTAAATGTGAACTATTATAAATTTAACATTTCATAAGAATCCAAATTATAGTGATCAATATCCCACATAAGTGAAGTGGTAATTGGCAAAAATCTATATAATTTGTGAAGGAGAGATTGTGATGTAAGCAGAATGGAGTGGTATCACCAGTATTATTGTGGCTCTTTAAATGGTATTATTGTTGAAGTTAATGATCACAAGAAGGTGACGTTAAGTAGAAGCTAAATGTATAATGATAGTGCCTTGGTGGAATTAAAATGGGTTATAGTTCGGTCATGTGACCCTCCTCTTGCTTAAAACCCTCCAGTGGTCTCTAATTATACTTAGAGTAAAACCCAGACTTCTGGGCTGCAGATGTAGCTCAGTGGTAGAGCACTTGCCTAGCATATTCAAGGCCCTTGGTTCCATCCCCAGCAATGCAAGAAAACAAAATAAAAACCTCCAACTGCCTCCCATGCCTGCAAAGCCCATGTCTAGCACTCGGTCTCATCTGCTGTCATACTTTCTGCCTCTCTCCTTGTTCCATCCATACTGACCTCTTTCAGTCCTCAGGTGTGCCATCTCATTCCTTCTATCCTCGCACTGCACTGCCTTTCTTTTGCCTGATGTGATATTCCCCATTGTGTTATAACTGGCTCCTCATATAGGTCTTAACTCAGATGCCATCTCTTCACACAGACTTTCTTTTACTGACTCCCTCAGTTTTAATTTTTATCATGTCACTCTGTTTTATTGTCTTCATAACATGTAATATTAAGAAAAAAACCGTATTGTGCATTATGTGTTTGTCCCTCGTCATTAGAATGTGAACTCTTTGTCTATCTTGCTTTCTGCTGTATTTCCAGGGGCCTTGCGCATAGTATGTGCTTGAGAAATAGTGCATAGAGAACGTAGGAGTACCAAAACTTTTTCAGTGACCAGAGGTGCTTAGACTCTTAGGGCTGCCTCTTGCTAAATAAATTTGTTAACTTTCCAGTGACCAGAGGACTTCTCTCTGCCAACCAGGAAATTTTCCCTGAATCAAGAAACTGCAGAAGCTGAATTAGTGATTAGGAGGTAGATTATAAGAACATGTTACCCAGGTCTAGGGGATAGCTCAAGCTTTATAGTCCTCCAGACTTGAGTCTCATCCCACTCCTGGGGCTAGCTGAGTGATCTTGGACAAGTTTTTTTTCATCATGCATCAATTTCTTTATCTTTCCCAGTGGGAATAACAGTAGCTACTTCGCAGAGACATGGGGAGATTTAATAAGATAGTTATATAAAATACTTCATTTTGAGCCTGCACGTGATATAACTCATTAAATGATGCTTGTGTTAATTAGAATAGCTAATTTTTATTAATCTGGTTATACTAGAATTCATTGAATTTCTGCTTTATTAGTTAATTCATGCTCATAAACTTGAAGAAAAAAGCACTAGACATAAAGTAAGAGCAGGCAATCTGGATCCAAAATGCTTGAGTTGAAATCTTGGTTCTGTGTGACTTTGGGCCAGTTAATCTATCAGTGCTTCAATTTCCTCAGGGATGATTAGCCCTCAGCTTTATAAGAAAGGTTGAGTTATTATGTGTAAATTCCTTAGAAAAGTAGGGAATCAGTGTGATACTTTGCTTTTTTTTTTTTGTGGTACTGGGGCTTGAACTCAGGGTCTACACCTTGAACCACTCCACCAGCCACCCCCCCTTTTTTTTTTTTTTTTTGTGATGGGTATTTTCAAGATAGTTATTTGCCCTGGCTGGCTTCCAACTGTGATCTTCCTGATCTCTGCCTTCTCCTGAGTAGCTAGGATTACAGGCACAGGCCTGTTTTTAATAGTTTAATTCTCAGAGGATTATCTTTTATTTAAAAAATGTTTTTTTTGTTGGGGTACTGGGGATTGAACTCACTACCTAAAGTATACCTAGCACTTAAACCACACCCCTGGTTCTTTAAGTTTATTTTTAAAGGAGAGATCTGTCCTGTGGTCCTCTGTGCAATTTCACTTACAATACTTGCTTTCTTTCAGTGGAACTGCCTTGTTTTCAGACCCTCTTTTAGTGATTTACCTTGTTTGCAGGGCAAGGTTTGCTGTGGTGTTTTAAAATGAGGCCTTATCCTATAACCATGACATGAACCAGATTGAAGTTTGGTTTTAAAGTTCATTTGTATATTCATTAACAAATAAAACCTATCATGTACTATACTTTGTTCTAGGTGCTGAGAATAACATTAATGAACAAGAGGAGCAAGACCTTATTCCCACAGAGCTTATGTCATGTGTATGAAAAAGAGATGGGCGAGGACAAAGAAGGAAACAAGCAAACACAAATTTTAGATGGAGATGCTATAAAGAAACAGAGTATATTGTAAAGAGTGAACAGGGAAGCCAGCTTGAGTTGAAACTAGAATGATGAGACGGTTGCACCCATGGGATGCTCAGGAGGCCAAAGCATTACAAAGATCTTAAAGCAGGAGTGAGTTTGGCACATGGGAAGAACAGAAAGAAGGCAGAGTAAACAAGGGGAAGAGAAAGGAAATGAGGTTATAGAAGCAGGTAGGGGCTCCATTTAAGTCACATAGGCCATAGTAAAGAGTTTGGGTTTTAACTAGATACAAGAAAACCTTGGGTTTTAAGGAGAGAAGATACAACCAGATTTACCTGTTTTCTTTTGGCTGCACTGGGATTTGAACACAGTCTCACATTTGCTAGGCAGGTGATCTATGGTTTGAGCCACTCTGCCATTCTTTTTGGTGTTGGAAATTTTTGTCAGAACTATTTGTCTGAGGCTAGCTTTGAATCATAATTCTCCTGATCTCTGTCTCCTGAATAGCTAGGATTACAAGTGTGAGCCACTAGCATCTGGCCAGATTTACATTTAAGAAGCCTTCTTTGAGGGCTGGAGGTGTGGCTCAAGTGGTAGAGTGCCTGCCTTGCAAGTACGAAGCTGTGAGTTCAAACCCCAGTTCCACCAAAAAAAGAAAAAGAAAAAAAAAAAGCCTTCTTTGGTAGGAGTGGAAGTAGGATGATCATTTTCATTTGGGAAGCTCTTGTAGTAGGAGGTGAGAATGGCTTTACTAGGACAGAAGTAGTGTAGTTAGAAGAGGATAGGGAAGCAAAGAGGCTTTTGTTGACAAAATAAAAAACACTTTAGAGATCATGCATGGTGGTGCATGCCTGTAATCCCAGCTACTCAGGAGGTGGTAATAGGAGGATCATAGATTGAGGTCATCCCAGGCAAAAGTTAGCAAGACCATATTTCAAAAACCAAGCAGGGCATGTTGGCATATCCTTGTAATTCCAGCTGTTCGGGAGGTAGAGGTAGAAGGATCCTGGTCTGAGGCAAAGGCACAAGACCCTCTTTGAAAAACGAACTAATGCAAAAAGGGATGTGGGTGTAGCTTAAGTGGTAGAGCACCTGCCTACCAAGATCAAGGTTCTGAGTTGAATCCCCAGTTCCTCCAGAAAAAAACCAAAAGCAAACAAACGAACAGAATTTCTATTTACTTAATTTATTTTGCGATTCTGAAAAAGCCCATTTTAAATAATGATGTAACCTGCCTATGTTCAAGATGGTGCAAAAGGACTTGGGGTGTGGCTCAAGTAGTAGAGCCCTTGCCTAGCATGCTTGAGACTTGAGTTTGACCCCTAGTACTAAGTAAAAGCATAAAAATAAGGAAAGATGGAGCACAAGATCTAATTTCAGGAATAGGATATGCAGACTAGAACATTCCATAAAATATTAGCACACTCTCTTCCAAACCTGAGTAATTCAGCCAGCCCCAGACTTCCTACAAGTGGTTTCGCAGACCAGATGCTGCACAAAAACAGCCTAGCCTCAGCGGGTTGTGGAAGCCACACTCTTCTTTGTTAGCCTTGTACCCTACTCCCTGGGACACAACTGCTTTTGTTTAAAGGAAGCAACTATCTAATTCAAACTGTGTCCAGGTAGGCCGCCACCAGGAACTGGGGCCTTGAAGCTATTTGCCCATTCATTGGTCTTCCTCTAGGGACATTCTTTCCATCTGTGAGAAGGTATTTAAGCATATCATTTTGTGAGACATTTATAAGGTATTAAAACTGAAGTATGGGAGGATTTGTGGGATGTCAGTCAAACAATACAAGACTTCAGTTAGGAAGAATAAGTTCAAATTCAAGAGATCTATTGTATAATGTGGTGAATGTAGTTAACAACAATGTATTGCATTATGTTTTTTGTTTGTTTGATACAGGGTATCTCTATGTTGCCCAGGCTGGCCTTGAACTCTCAATCCTCCTGCCTCAGCCACCCTAGTATACCACCACGCCCAGCCCATTGTATTGTATTCTTACTAATTGCTGAGAGAATAGATTTTAGCATGATTTAGCCATTCCATAATATATATAAATTTCAAAATGACACGTCATGCATGATAAGTCTACACAATTTTTACATGTCAATTAAGAAAGTGATATATAGGCTTTATATTTTATCTTCTGTCTTCTCTTGTTCCTGCTGAGTTTTCCTGAATGAGCACCATGGAGATATTTGTATCTTTTGAAACTCTTGTGGGAATTTTGCTCTGGTCTGATTGCTGAGTTGAAGAAAAAACAAAGAGATAAATAAATTAGAGGCTATATTTATTAAACAGCATTTAGGTGCCTGGCACTATGCAGGTGCTTTATGTACGTTGTTTCATTAATCATTGCAGCAGTCCTCTGTGACTTACCCAAGGTCATACAGCTTGCAAGTGACAGATCTGGAACTTGGGTTCTAGCTCCCAGTGCCTGTGTTCTTGGCCACTGCACTACATTTCCTTTTCTTTATCTTCTCATCTTCCAGGTAGATGGGAAATTGTTGTGCTGGCTGTGCACACTGTCATACAAACGTGTCCTTCAAAAGACTAAAGAGCAGAGGAAACACCTGAGCAGTTCTTCTCGTGCCAGCCATCAGGAGAAGGAGCAGTACAGCCGCCTGAGTAGTGGCAGTCATTACAACAGGTAACCCCCAGGTGCATGAGGCAGGACTCAAGGTGCTGGTAGATGAGACATGATGCTTACACAGGCAAACATGGAAGATGCCATCTTAGAAGTCTTCCTATTCACTCTCTTAATTAGTAGTCTGTAGGGAGTGTCTTGTTTGACATATATTATAATTCCTGTGTCTTCCAAGGGCCAGCGAGATTTTTGTAGTATTGGGGTTTCCTGGCATTGTATTATGTCTTAAAGTTATCTGGAACCTATTGTACTTTACATGTAGTGAGTGTTCTTTTCACCCTTAGTAGGAGTTTTTCTTATGTAAAATGCAGAAAATAATAGTATTACCTCATGGGGTTGTTGTGAAGATAAATTATATAGTACCTGCAAAGTAATTAGTTTTACAACTAGAATTTAGGAAGTATTCAATACATTTCAGTTATTTTTTGGTATTATTGTCATTATGACTTTGTTTATTCAATAGACATTCTTAAGTACTCTCATGGGCTAGGGCCTCTGCTGGGAATAAAGAGATGAGCAAGAGTCATTTGCTCTCTGAGAGTTTGTAGTCCAGTAGAGAAGACAGACTTGTAATGAGATCACTGCAGTCTAATATGATGGGCACCACAGTGGAAACATGTCAAGGTACAGGCATGAGAGGCAGTAGTAATTACCTAGGAAGTCACGTAAGGCAGGCTTGGAGAAGAGCTGCTGTGTAACTATATCTCAGGATGAGTTGGAATCATCAGCTTTCCTTAGGCAGAGACATCCTAGCCTGAGGGAGCAGCATTTGCAAAGGACTGGTGGGCATGAGACCAAACAGAACCAGTTCTTTTACACTGTTGGGAAATGGGAGAAAAAAGGGTTCAGACCTGGTATGGAAGGTGAACTTAATCCTGGGGTTAGTTGGAAGCTATCTAAGGGATCTATGCAAGGGAAGGAACAAATCTGTATCAAAAATAATTGATCCTGAGTAGTGAAGAGTGCACTGGAAGAAAAAGGATCTAGGGGCTAATTAAGAAGCTTTTGTATTGGGGCTTGTACTAGGGGATGTAGCTCAAGTGGTAGAGTATTTGCCTAGCATTTGTGAGGTCCTGGGTTAGGTCCCTAGTGCCTGTAAATTAAATAAATAAATAGCTTTTGTCCCTCTTTCCATCATAGAAGAAAATAAAGGATAGAAAAAGAGACAAAGCTTTTTTTTGTAAGAATCTAGGTAAGCGATGTTATAACAAGAACTTCACCTGAGGCAATAGGAGTAAGGATTTAGGAAGGTACTTTGGAGGGAGATTTATGAGAAACTTAGATAATTTGATAAACAGATAAAATGAACAAGATCTGAGTAAAGAATAATTCTAGGTTTTTTATTTGGTGAACAGGTAGATCCTTAACTAAAGAGAATACAGGAAGGGGAGAAGAGAAGTTCAGTCTTGAAAAGCTGAGTTTGAAGTACCAAGAATTATTTATAGGAGCTAAGTCTAGAACTCAGAGATTTGGATATGGGCCACTGATAGCACATTAAAAGTCACAGGGAGCTGGGTTCCCGTAGCTTATGTTTGTAATCCTAGCTACTCAGGAGGCTGAGATCAGTAGGATCATGGTTCAAGGCCAGCCCTGGCAAATAGTTCTTATACCCTATCTCAAAAATACCCACCCAGATGATTCTAATGAGATGATCTCAGGCAAGCCCCATTTTCAACCCCTGTGATAGGTAGTTTTTAAAATTATGCCCTTGGACAATACAATTCAGCATAGAGGCTGAGAACAGAATTCTAGAAGCATTCAATATTTAAAGGATGGACAGAAAACCAAGAAGCGGCCTTCACGAAAATAGGAAGACCAAGTAAGCAGAAAATTTCTCGAAGGATGAAGCAGTCTGTAGAACTGTATTTGTATAGTGAAGAGAGGTCAAGTAAGGAAAGGTCTAGAGAACTCTTTGGGCATGGCAATCTGACAGACGATGATAGATGTCCAATCTGTTCCTCATATTATCTAGACATATACTAGAAGCAGGCTTTTGTTTCAATACCAGTTCGGGGTGACCTTATTGAGGCCAAAACTCACCATATTATGGGACTCAGATACCAGTAGGTTCACAGTGAGGAAGACCAGGAGTTCAAATATATCAACCTGGTTTCTAGTCACAGCTTTACTACTACATAGATGTATATCAGTTAATTTTGAGGGGCTCAGTTTCTGCAAGGTAGAAATAATATAACTCGTCTGTACCTCCTGGAACCCTAAGATGAAAGGTGCATGTGAGACTGTGAATGTAAAGGCTTTTTGTTGTTATCGTACTGGGGTTTGAACTCAGGGCCCTCACCTTGAGCCACTCCACCAGCCCTTTTTTGTGAAGGTTTTTTTCTGAGATAGGGTCTCACGAACTATTTGCCTGGACTAGCTTCAAACTGCGATCCTCAGGGCATGAACCACCAGTGCCCTGAAAAAGGTATTTTTTAACTGTAAGATTATATTTCTTACTAAAGTTTTGTCAGGTTTCTTGTGGTTATTAATAAAGCAGGTGATAGCTAATTAAAACCAAGAATGGTTTTTGGTCCTATGAATACTATCTACCCAACATCCAGTAGGGTTTTTTTTTTTTTGGTATTGGTGTTGGAACTCAGGAGGGGCTGATGTTTACTAGGCAGGCACTCTACCACTTGAGGCACTCCACCAGCCCCTTGGTAGATTTTAATAATCAAAAATAATAAGCTTTGAGAGGTGGAGGGTAAAAGAAGGAAGTAAAGAAGGTGAATATGGATGATGTACTTTATATACAAGAATGAATATAGAATTTTTATGAAATTACCATAAGAAGAGGACTAAGGTAGAAAGGAGAAAAATGGAGGGGATGAACCAATTTGGGATACAATATATATATACATGGAAATGTCGTAATGAAACTCTCTGTGTAGATTTGAAAAATTCTTTTTTTCAAAAACAGAACAGAAAGGTAAAATAGGTCCTATCTGGGGGGCTGGTACCAGTGGGAGGGGGAGGATATAAGGAAAGGAAGGGGGTAGGAGGGCGAATATGGAAATATTATGTACTCATGTATGAAGATGGAAAAATGAGATCTGTTGAAACTGTTCTAAGAATGGGAAGAGGGAAGACAAAGGAGAATAATGAAGGGGATGAATTTAAGAAATACCATAAGCACTTTTGTAAGTGTCACAGTGTGCCCCAGTAGAACAATAATATGGTGACTAAAAAAAAAGAAAAGAATCAAGCTTTTAAACACAGAAGAGCTACTATTTTTACATTGGCCCATTGGACAGACTTTCATTGAGCCGTTTTATTAATCTTTGATTTCTAATTGTGTCTTTTTATTTTTGCCGTTAAAAGCCAGAAAACACTTTCTACATCTTCAATTCAAAATGAAATCCCAAAGAAAAAATCCAAGTTTGAATCAATCACAACTAATGGAGACAGGTGAGCCAGTTGGAGTATGTGTGCTCACTCATTTGAAATGCATACAGTTCTTGAAGCGAATATGTTTTAGGTTGTACCTAGGAGCTAGTCTGTGACTGTCAGTGAACCTTTTAGTGGTGCTATGCTAGCCACCTGATAGGTTATATATAAGCAGTACTGATATATTTATCAATTAAATTTTGTCATTAAATATAAGAACTTGTAACTATTTAATAATAGTTGAATTCTGCAGTCTGCTAAATAACTGCCCCACCCTGATTCTAAGATATCAAGTTCTGAATGCTTCACTGTGATTCATGCCTATAGCTTCCTCCAGGCAGGATAAGAGTTGGTTTGGAGAGGCAGAGCAGAGACAAGGTGAGGTTAAGGCACCATTACTTTTGGTGGAGGGTATTCCAGCTTCTTTAGTATTCAGAAAGCCATCCCATAAACTAAAAAAAAGAAAAGAAAAGAAAAAAACAAGAAGAAAAAGAAAGCCATCTCAGTGCAGATGCTGGATCAGGAAAGAATGAGATGCATTTAAATATTTCTGTTTCATTTTCAGTTTGTCTAAATGCATATTTTTATTCCTTGCTTTCCTCTCTCCTTCTCAGCGATGCTTCCTCTTATGAACTACTTTGTCCTAATATCCAGAGTGCCCCGTCCGTGTTTGTGCAGTGGGCTGCCTCCCAACAGAGTCTTGGGGCCAACCATTTTCCTGTTCCTCCAGGCCCAGGCATCCTGAAGTGAGAGCACCTGAAACACTCATCCCTAAAATCCTTGGAATCATCTCCATTCTGAAAACTTGCATTCATAGTCCTCGCTCCCAGCCAGTGGTGGATATGGGAGCAGACCAGGGCTAAATTTTTTTTTTTTTTCTTCACAGAATACAAAACATCTGTGAAGTTTATGCTTTCCCATTGCCTTTTTTATTACCCTGATTTCAGACCCTACCAAGGTAGTGTCTTTTTGCAACTAGTTGAATTGATCTTAAATTCTCAAATTGAACCTTCTGAAAATACTTAACTTAGATTTTCAGATTCTATCGGGGAAGGAACCACAAAGACCATCTCTCTGGTCAACTTCCGTTTTCTCTGAGCAGCTAGTGTGGCTATTCTGAAGAAAATAGATGTGGCACAGATTGTCCATCACCTCTGAAATGGTCAAATACCATTTGTGAATGTCCTATGAAGCAGGGCATTCAAGCCAAGAACTATGCTTCAAGATTCATTTCTGTTTGTGCTCATTTATGACCCATGCTGTGTTTGAATGATCTGGAAAAAACTCATCCACACCCTTTATTTTAACTAACCAATCCTTTAGGCTTACCTTCTATTAGCTTATTTTGTCTTGAGGTATTGTCACTATTTTGCTGTCCTTGGTATGGCTACACCAAGCTAAAACTCAGGCTGTCTCTTCTGATTGCTGGATTGCATCTGACCACCATCAATTTCTGTTTTCCTCAGTATGTGGTCTCTTATGATGTCCTCCAGAAAAATAAGAGATCGCTTTCCCCCTAAAATAACATACTAATTCTTTTTCCCCATGTGGTACTGGGGCTTGAACTCAGGCCTGCACCTTAAGCCACTCCGCCAGCCTTTTTTTGCGAAGGGTTTTTTTTTTTTCTGAGAGGGTTTTGAAGAACTGTTTGCTCAGGGTGTCTTCAAACTGTGATCCTCCTGATCTGTGCCTCCTGAGTAGCTAGGATTACAGACATGAGCCAACAGCACCTGACCATACTAATTTTTAAATGTAATTGCTCCAGTTTTTTTAATTTTTTTTTATTTTTTGGGTGGTCCTAGGGTTTGAATTCAGGACCTCATGCTTTCTAGGCAAGCTCTCTACCACTTGAGCCACTCACTGTCAGTTTTTTTATTTTTATTTTTTTTTTATACAGGGGCTTGCTATCTAGCTCAGGTTGGTCTTGAACTGAAGATCCTCTTGCCTCTACCTCCTGAGTGCTGGGATTTTAGGTGTGTATCACCACTCCCGGATTAGTTTTGAACTCAGAGCTGCTAAACAAGTGCTTTAACACTTGAGCCATGGTCCCAGTGTCCCCCAAATTATTTTTTTTGCCATGAGGTGTGTTTTATTTTCATTAATTATACACATAATTTTTTATAACATCCTGTGGCAAACTGGAGGATGAGGGAAAGGGGTTCCCCTCAGAGACCCACAGGCCAGTGGCACTGGCACAGAGTGCCCTGGTTCACGGAGCAGCTTGTGGTTCATGTGCATTTTGCAGGTGGCTCTTCCTCCACATCACCAGGGGTCTCCGAGGTGATAGGACAAGGTATCCTCTAGGCTCTTAGGCAATTTCACTCCTCTTTTTCTGCTCCATGGACTCTTTGGTCAGCAGGGTGTTCTCCTACATCTCCATTTTCTTCAACTTGGCCTTATGGAAGCTGGCAATTTCCCCCATGTTTGGCTTGTCTGCCATTTTCTTAAAACGATTTGCACGTCTCTCTCTGAGCCCGAGCCCCTGGTGCTTCTACTCGTGTTGCTACAGCAAGAGACCTAAATTACTCTTAGAATTTGAAAACTTGGAAAATTTTTTCTGCTACCACAATAATATTCATACATATACAAGTTCCATTTGATGTTTCTGCAGTAGTACTCCTAGCACTTTCTTTTATTTGCATTTCCTGTTGAAATATTCATAGCACAAGATAAATTACATTTTGGTATCCTTTGTATTTTTTGTGGGTTTTTCCAGCTTTTAATTCACTTTGGAAAAAGCATTCTGACAATCCTTTGATTTTTTTTTTTTTTTTTTGTGGTTCTGGGGTTTGAACTCGGCCTCACGCTTGCAAGGCAAGTGGTCTATGACTTGAGCCATTCTACCAGCCCTTTTTTCTGTTAGGTATTTTGGAGACAGGGTCTCTGGAACTATTTGCCCCGGACAGGCTTCTAACTGAGATCCTCCTGATCTCTGCCTGCCAGTAGCTAATATTACAGATGTGAGCCACAAATACCTGGCCTGACAATCCTTTTTTTAATGGCATGCAAACCAAAAAAATATTCTTACTGCATACCTGTATGCTAAGTTATTAGTCTTATTGTCTCATTTCTGAAATATCTTTTTAGCTGCCTCACAGTTTTTAACTAGTCACAATTCACTTTTAAAACATGCATATACTTTTGGGTTGTAGCTCAGTGATAGAGTGCTTGCCTATCATGTGCAAGGTCCTGGGTTTGATCCCCAAAGCTGAAAAAAGTATATACTTAAATTTATGCTCTTACTCTTTAAATTTTATTCCTCATGTGTTCTGTAAGTTTCTTCCTAACAGTTTTTCATTGATCTTTCCATACTTCGACATTCTCCTCTTTAACTTTATATTGAGCCATTTTTGATTATTTCTTCCTCTTATTTTGTATCCATTAGCCTTCCATATTGTAGACAGAACACATTACCTTAGCTTTCTCTAATGGTTTGATACTTAGAAGATGACTTAGTTTTTTTTTTTTTAGTATCCTATAAAATCTATAGCCTCCCTCTTGATATTTTCTAAGTTGTTGAAATTGTAACAAAAAATTTCAATTTGAAAAAATCTGAGTTAAAAGTCTAATTTTCCTTCCTTGAGAAAATTACCAGCTACTTTTTAATGTTATCTGTTTATTGTTCCACAGGCAATATAAAAATCTCAACATTGGGTGGCGCCCAGGCATGCCTTGTGGTTTATTGTTTTCTAAAAGACCTACTTTTCCTTGCAGTTTTATTTTATTCTCCCTCTAAACTACTCTTGAAAGATTGAGCCTTTGAGGAAAAATTCAGGAGCAATGATAGAATTATAGGGAGGCAGAACTGGAAGCATGGCTCAAGTGGTAAAGATTGTCTGCCTAGCAAGCACAAATCCCTAGGCTCAAACCCCGGTACCACCAAAAAAAAAAAAAAAAAATCTTATGATAGGGAGGCAATTTTGGCTCAACTTAAGCAAAATTGGTTTTTGATTAGTTTTTGTTTTGTTGGAGCTAAAGGTCTCACTGTGTAGCCCAGGCCAGCCTTGAACTTGATCTTCCTGCCTCAACCTTCTGAGTACAGAAGATTTTTCTTTTCAATTCTTTTTTGTTTTTTTGATGGTACTGATATTTGAACTCAGGACCTCACACTTGCAAGGTAGGTACTCTACCACTTGAGCCACAACCCCGGCAAGATTGTTCTTATAGTAACAGTTTTTAGAGAAGGCAGGAAGTATCCTGGAGAAGTAGTGAGTTCCCTGTCATTAGAGGTATTTGGAAATAGACTAGTTTTTCTGCCTTGCTAACCTAGCCATCTCTTATTTCCAGCAGTTCTTACTGAACTAGTAGTTAGAATCAGAGAGATTAGGCCCTAACATAGGATAGACAGGACTAGTTTTGTCAACAATTAATTGGTATAAGAGGAATCTTCTCTCAAGAAGCAGGTAGAGCCAGACACTGGTAGCTCATGCCTGTAATCCTAGCTACTCAGAGGCAGAGATCAGGAGGATTGCAGTTCAAAGCCAGCCCCAGGCAAATAGTTCATGAGACCCTATTTCAAAAAAGCCCATCACAAAAAAGGACTAGTGGAGTGGCTCAGGTGGTCAGAGTGCTTTCCCAGTAAGTGCAAAGCCCTGAGTTCAAACCCCAGTGCTGCCATAAAATCAAAAAAAAAAAAGAAGAAGCAGATAGAGCAGAGCAGCGTTAGGAACCTTGGGGACAATGAAAAGTTACTTACATTAACTAGCTCACCACTCTTTCATTCACTGTAATAGTGATGGGTTTAAATAGACCACAGGTTGAGGGAAGGAAGGTCCTCAGCAGGTACTGGAACAGATGTAAGATTGCACATAAAGGTTGCTTCCAGATCTGGTAGAGATTAATAGGCCCTTTCAGTACTTTCTCTTGTGTGCCTTGTTTTAAGTCTACTTTTATTTTATTATTATTTTTTTATTTTTTGGTTGTCTGGGTTTGAACTTGGCTTTGGACTTGCAAAGCAGGCTCTCTCTCACTTGAGCCACACCTCCAAGTCCATTTTGCTCTGGTTATTTTTTGGAAATCCAAAAAATAGTGAACTATTTGCCTGGGCTGGCCTTGAACTGTGATTCTCCTGATTTAGCCACCTAGTAGCTAGAATTACAGGTGTGAGCCACTGGTGCCAGGCTTACATGTATTTTTTTGTTACCCAGTAATTCTTCACATTTATCAGTTGTGAAGAAAGCATCAATTCATCCTTCTGACATTCTTCTCATGTGCTTAACATAGACTGGGTATGGGGGGGCAATTTTCTTACCAATACTGTGTTTTTCAGTTCTAACCATTTGACTTGGGGGCTGGGAGCATGGCTCATGTGGTAGAGCACCTGCCTAGCAAGTGCAAGGCCCTGAGTTCAAACCCTAGTACCACCAAAATGATAAAAAAGAAAAAAAGAAATGTTTGACTTGGTAACTATGAGGGAGTGTGTCTAATGGTCAGGCTTGCTATTTGGAGTTTCTTCCTGCAGAGAGAAATGCTGGTTATTAGATGTGCCTTAAGATATAGGAAAAAAACAATCATAAATGGAAACTACCAGTTGTTGCTCTATTGATGTAGGAGTTGAGAATCAGTATTCCAGTGTCTGCTTTTGGAAAAACAGGTTTGTGTTTTACTTAAAAGATAGTCCTGAGAAAAATGAAGATTTTCTTTTAGTAATTATCTAGAGAAGATCAGAATATGACCCTCTTGGCAGTGATCCTTTAACTTGTTTTGGGTCTGAGGCACTTCTGACCAGCCATTGAAAACTGGTCTTTCCCCCAGAAAACTGCTTGGTGTATGGGGAGATAGATTGTACATATAATTTCAGGGTTTTACAGATTCCCTGAACGGGTCTTGGCTATGAGAGACTGCTAAAAGAACATAAGAGTCCACCTAACACTTTGACAAAATGCAGTGTCAAGCGCTGTGCCTGGGAAAAATCTGTTGAAAACCCTGGTTATAGTGTGACTCTAAAGTTTGCCACTTCTTTGTTCTCTTTCTAACTAAATGTCACATAATTATTTTTTTATTTTTTTTTTTTGAGACAGGATCTTGCTATGTAACCCAGGCTGGCCTTGAATTCATGATCCTCCTGCCTCCACCTTCTGAATGCTGGGATTACAGGTGTGTGCTGCCATGCCTAGGTGACATAATTCTTGGTAGTAGGCATGACAGTAGTCAGACCAATTGCAGCATAGTGGAATTTGGTTTCCTTCCTATAAATCTCAATCTTTTTAGAGAAAGGACTGATCCTGGGATGAAATAAAGCAGCTGCTTAGCTGCATCTCATCATGACTTTGAGGGCTCTCACAAGCATGAGCTTATAATTGATAAACTATCCATAATTCTAGGAAGTTATCTAATAACAAACAGGACTATTTTAGCCATAAAGCATTGTGGATCTTTAGTGAGCCAAGCAGTATCCTTGGCTCTTGGAATATGGCATTTATTTTAGTCCTGCATTTGAGAGAAGATGCAAGATGCTCCGACGTTGTGGTTTTTGAGAACTGGTATTTTCTGATGACCACCTTACCTGTGTAGTTGAAGTTCAGCAAATACTGTTGAGCCTGGTATGTATGGATCATATGTGCTTGATGTTGGAATTCAAATGGTTTACTTCTGCCCTTGAGGAGTTTATAGTCAAGTGGCCTTGGGTACATTGCCAGGTAGAGAAAGGTTTATCTCATCCAAGTTACAATTATTTTCTCCTTCATTTTTCTACTCAGCTTTTCCCCAGACCTGGCTCTGGACTCACCAGGCACTGATCACTTTGTCATCATTGCCCAGCTGAAGGAAGAGGTGGCTACTTTGAAGAAGATGTTGCATCAGAAAGATCAAATGATCTTAGAGAAAGAGAAAAAGGTATGATTTAGTTAATGCCTTTTAAACCAGAATGAGAGAAGGTTAAGGTATGTGGTATGGGACATGATGATAACTTTATTAGACTAATATTTGTTGGGCACATTGGTGCTTTGAGAGAGATTCTGTGGCCAGATTAGGATATCCTGGGGGGAGGGTAGCTGTTTGCCAAGATGACTCATGGGATAGAATTACCTTGGTCAAGCCATTTCAGCCAAGTGGGTTCGGAAAGCTGCTTTTTCTCAGCATTTGGAGGAAGCTTCCACATCTGAAAGATCTTTGTTAATCAAACTAACAGAGACATTGTATAAAACCACAGTGTCCCTGTCTTACTTCATATATGACATACAGCAACGTATTGCTATTGTCATCATGAGCATCCTTGAGAGGCTCCAATCACAAGTTGCTGAATGAATGCCATGTATGGTGGCACAAGCCTGTGCTTGTAATCCAGCACTTGGGAGGCTGAGATGGGGATGGTAAGCTCAAGACCAGCTATCTCCAAAGAAAAAAGGTATCGATACCCTGTCTCCAAAAGAAAGGTGCTGAAATGAGCATGGAGTTGGGGTAGAAGATGGTAGTTGTATAACTGAAAAGTTTAATCCTCTCAGGCTAAAAGAACCTGATGTATCCATCTCTGTTTGGAGATGCTTTGTCCATGGGACGGCAATACTCACAGGATGTAGCCATGTCTCCTTCCTCCCTGGGGTGTTCAGGTGGGCCCTACTCCATGACTCTTAATGTCACTATGTTTCGTTGCTGACAGTGACCCTTTATAAACATGGGAATGCCTTAATATTGTCAGTGTTAATACTGTACATTTTCATTAAATTATTTTCTAGCTTATATTTCTGGTATCTTTATGTATCTTCAGAATGAAACCAGCCTTCTTTCTTTTCCTTGCGGAACTGGGGTTTGAACTCAGAGACTACACCTCGAGCCACTCCACCAGCCTTTTTTTGTGGTGGGTTATTTTGAGATAGGGTCTTGCAGACTATTAGCCCCAGCTGGCTTTGAACCTCGATCCTCCTGATCTCTGCCTCCTGAGTATCTAGGATTACAGGTGTGAACCACTGGTGCCTGGTGGAGAGACCAGTCTTTTTGTTGTTGTTGTTGATGGTGCTGGGGCTTGACCTCAGGACCTATACCTTGAGCCATTCCACCAGCCCTTTTTTTGTGAAGAGTTTTTTTGAGTTAGGGAAATATCCCTGGGCTGGCTTTGAACCACGATGCTCCTGATCTCTGCCTCCTGAGTAGCTAGGATTACAGGCGAGAGCCACTGGGGCCCAGCCAAAGGGAACTTTTTTACATCCTTGTTCTAATTTGTGCTTATTGTTACCTTATTTTCAGATTCTTAGAGAATATCTCATTCCTGGCTCTGGTAGCTCACGCCTGTAATTCTAGCTACTCAGGAGGCAGAGATCAGGAGGATCACAGTTTAAAGCTACCCCAGACAAATATTTCCTTGAGACCCTATCTCGAAGAAAAGAGAAAAGAGAATTTCTTATTTTTGCCTTAATAACAGTAATAGCTAACTTTTCTTGGATGCTTCCTTTGGGACTAGATCTATTCTAAGTGCCTTATCTATGTTAACTCATTTGTCTTTAAAATAGCCCTTTGAGGGAAGAATTATCACCACATATCCTAGGTGAAGAACATCTTCATTATTTTTCCTCTTAGGGTTCTAATCCCTCTATCTCTGGTTTTTCCCTGAGACTATTAGTTGTCCTGTGCTAAGTTCAGAATGCCATAATTAATTTTAAATGGCTTCCCTTCCTTTCCCTGCCCTTCCTTCTCCTCTCCTTCCCTCATATCTGAGATGGGGCTCTCTTTGTGTTGCTCAGGCTGGCCTCAAATTGCTGGGCTCAAGCAGTGCTCCTGCTTCAGCCTCCTGAGGCTGAGTGCTGAGAGTACAAGTCTTTGCATGCAGTCTTTTCACTCATTTCTACCTTGTTTTACAGATGAGGAGACAGGCCCAAAGAGATTAAAGTGTTTAAATCACATAGCTAGTAAATGGCAGAACAAGGGAATGAACTTAAATCTTTCTGACCCTATTGTTCTTTCTATTGTGCTAGGCTTCATCCTTCCAGTAAGGTGGAGATTTGTTGGAAGACACCCAATATTCTTTCTGCTTTACTATGTGACTAGCAGGACTGGAGGTGTGGCTTAAGCAGTAGAGCAGCATCTTTCCAAGCATGAAGCTCTGAGTTCAAAACCTAGGCCTACAAAAAATGCTACTATATGACTAGCAGATGAAAATGACCCAAGTATGTTCTCTTCATGGACCAGACCAGAATGGCACATAAAAGGACTTTTGTAAAATATAAACAAAATGAGTACTTGTTCCTATTGATTTGCAGAATTGGGGTTTTGAACAGGGAAAAACCAAATAGCTGTTATAGTCTACAGCTTTTAGGATTAAGTCATAATCCCTGGTTTGGGACATAGTGTCTTCAGAATCATGCCTGACTCTGCAACTCTAGCCTTATCTCCTGTCACTCTCCTCATTGTTGAAGTAATCTGTGATACCTTGCATTTCTCTGCTGTGCCCATTGTTCCCTTTGTTTGGATCCCTTTCTCTTTATTTTACATGCCTGTTGCTGCTGAACCTCAAAACTCAGCTTACATGTCACCTCTCTGGCTTAGATGTCCCTTTCTGTATGCCTGGTTTGGCAGTCATGGTTCAAATGGAAGAGCACCTGCCTAGCAAGCACACAGCCCTGAGTTCAAAACCCCAGTACTAAAAAAAAAAAGTTCAGGATTTTTTGTCATCTTCAGGAAAACTTTAGGAAAAAATAGGATCCTACCTGGCTTTGATGTAGGTTGAGATCTGCAGGAGAGCCCGGATTTCAGTAACTTGGGGACCCTTGAGCTTTCTGATACCAAAACATTCTTCATTGCACAGAAATTTCTTCTGGTCACTGTGCTTTTTTCCCTGCAGATTACAGAGTTGAAGGCTGATTTTCAATACCAGGAATCTCAGATGAGGGCCAAAATGAACCAAATGGAGAAGACCCATAAAGAAGTCACAGAACAATTACAGGTGACTGCGTATGTGGTGACCTGGTGCACTTGGGGCTGGTTGTTTTTAAATAGTCAGCTCTTAGATTTCCTTTTCTCCAAGTGTTGACAAATCACATTAATCCTCCTTTTGGATATCTTACTGTTTTCTCTTGGATGTGTCTGGTCTTTTTCTTTCAAAGACAGTGGAATTAAAATGTTCCTTGATTTTTGAATATTCCAGATATTTTAGGTATCTGAATTATAGATTGTCTTCCCAACTCATTAAAGCACTCCATGGTTTGTTTCTATTGCATTTTTTTTCCTTTTATTTTATTGTTTTTTACATTTACTTACATGTATATACATTGTTTGTCCCACCTCTTCCCCTCCCCCCTTTCTATTGCATTTATAACTCATTATAACAGTGAGTCCCAAGAGATTGAAACATACTGATACTGATTAACATGTAGCACATGTTCTTTACCTGAACCACTGTTGTCAAGCCCTAGAGCTTTCCTTGTTTTTCATCACTAGAATTGTCCCTCTCTTCCTTATCTTCTACTTTGCATGCCTTCACACCTGCATGGAAAACTTATCCTACTATTTATTATTATTGCCCATGGAAAAAATATATCCTATCCTGTTACAACATTCTTCTATCACTGACTTTTTTTTTTTTTTTTTTTTCTTTTTAGGCCAAAAACCGAGAGCTCCTGAAGCAGGCAGCTGCCTTGTCTAAGAGCAAGAAGTCGGAGAAGTCAGGAGCTATAACCTCTCCATGACAAGACCACAAGAGGCCCCCAGCACCAGCAGATGGAGCTGTCCTGGGTTAGGGTTGGAGACCTGGCTGTTCTCTGGGAATTGCAAGCTTTCTTAAGAAATCTCTATTTTATTACAGTTATCCTTCTTTGTGTGATTGTAGTGGGCTGAATGGAAACATCTTGTTTGTTTTGTGTTTTGACTGCATGCTTGAGCATTTGGGGTTTCAGGCTCTTTCTCTCATACTGCTCCTTTCCTCTCTTCCTTCTCTTCCTCTCCTTCCTACCTCTGTCTGTCCCTCCCTCCCTCCCTCTCTCTCTCTATCTCTCTTTATTTTGATACTATTCTTTTTTTTTTTTTTTTTTTTTTTTTTGTGGTGGTCACTGCTCAGTGTCATGTGCAGAATGTTTTCTGTCCATCATTGCATCCTGCCATCCATGAGCAAGTAGTTTGGCATTAATTATATATCACTGCCGCCCTCTGAACTTTGAAAACTGCCACCTTTAAGACTTGGTACAATGAGAGAGGCTTTCTCTCTCCAATAAACCTTTTGCTTCAGGGTATACTCTTGGGTTTTTTTCCAGGTATATTATGTATGAACTTTGTACTATGTATAGCCAGAGTTTTATTTATTTTTTAAAAAAAAGAAACTTTTTCTTGATAAAGGAATAAAGGTAGCTTAGCTAGTTCTTGTAAAAGTGATGCCTCTTAAAAAAAATCCAGTCCTGTTCTCTAGCTTTTAGTAAAAGAATCAAATCTTTTTTTTCTTGTTACCTTAGAGTCTTAAAAACTGATTGCTAAGGTAAAATATTTGACATGTAAGTGTGGAGTTAAGTGCCTTTTGGAGGATTTCTTGGAAGAGCATTTAAGGAGATACTTAAGGAGGTTGCAAAGATTTAAACAGTCTGTCTTTTTAAGTAAGGGCAGAAAGAAAGGTTGTCCAGGTTATACTGGACACTTCCCTTCCCCACTCCTTTCCTTCTTCTTTAATGTGACTTATTTTAAATTTTAACACTGCCATTTCTTTTTTTAAAAATACCCTTTACTTGCTTTTATCAGTTGTTACACCAGGTTACTGTCAGAAAACATTTTTTCATGAGCATATTCAAAATGGGATAATATTTGAATTATAGAGCATTATGAGGTTCAGTATGAACTACTGAAGTATGGACTGTGAGTCTGATTGGGAGAAGTAACACTGTACCTTCTTTCTACTCCTCATTTGTCCCTGCCTAGACGTTCCTTGTTTTTAATGAAAATTTATTGAAAACAAGTGCTTCTCAGAAGCAGTTTAGCCTCAACCAGAGTTGTATGTGCCCTGTCTTCCCTCATTGACCCAATTGGCACTTGGATTTATTTCTTCAGAAATGGGGATAGATTTGCATTTCTAGCCATACTCTCAGGTTCTCTATGTAATGTTTGTGAAAGGAATTAGGGATGTGTGGTATGTGCCATGAAACAACAAAGCCAACTGCCCAGTGCAGTTAGAGGTAATTTATAATCATGAGAGCAGATGACATTTGTACCTCAGTGTCCCAAAATTGTAACAGAAGTGACTTCTTAATAGCAAAGGTTCTGTAATTTGTGATAGTGTTCTCATAGTGGAGCCACGCACATAATCAGAAAGAGATGTGGACATGGGTGGCTTCCTGCAGATAAGAGATACAGTGGACCATGTTGCTTTCATATCACCCTGGTAGGGAATGTAATTTTCCCTTTTAAGCAAGGGAAACCACAGTGCTAAATAGCTTTTGTAATTTTTTGAATGAGAAACTTTTAGGTAAAGATAATAAATGTCAGGGTAATATTTTTCAGATGCATTTATTTGCATTGGCTATAGGGAAAGGATGGTGAAAAAATGACCGTCAATTTTTATTTTTAATTTTAAAGACTGAGCAATTCTGATACATGTAGTATGACGATATAAAAGCATATTCTTAGTTTTATACTAAATCTTTTTTTTAAGGTCTTGGCATTTAATATAAAGCAGACCCACACATTTTCTAACTTTCCATAAGTTCCTAAAAGGGAAAAATGAAACTTCAGTCTTGAAATTTTGATTTTTAAAAATCATGACACCGTTTTACCATGAAATTGAGTAGCTAACTTTTGGTAACACCTTTTGTTTCTTTGTATGTTTGTAATAATGGACATTTTAAAACAAAGGAATGTTTTGGTTTGTACAGACTTTGACAAATGTGTGTTAATAAAACTTCATATTGACTAAAGTATAATTATTGATTTTTCTGTTTCTTATTTGTGGTACAAGGTATCAAACTCGGGGCTTTGCACATGCTAGGCAAGTGTGTATCACTCAGCTGCACCCCCAGTTACACCTGCAGTGTTTATTTCCAGCTGGTTCATCAATTGGCATATCCCATTGTCCCCTTTAACCCTGAAAATAATTTACCTTTTTTTTTTTTGGAGGGACTAGAGTTTGAAGTCAGGGCTTCACGCTTCACCCTCAGTCCATTTTGCTCTCGTTATTTTGGAGATGGGAGTCTCATGAACCATTTGCCTGGGCTAGCCTTGAACTGTGACCTTCCCAATCAGTCCCCCAAGTAGCTCGGATGGCAGGTGTGAGCCACTGGCACCTGGCAAAAGAGTATCTCGCTGGTAGACTTAATAGGGAGTTTCAAAACTGTCAGACATTACAGTCTTCTGGTTATTATTACTGCAGAACAAATTACCCCCAATTTTAGTGGCTTAAAACAATCATTTTTATTTATTTGGCTTTTTTTGGCTGCACTGGGACTTGAACTAGGGCCTCGTGTTTGTTTGGCTTTTCTAGGCAGGCACTCTATCACTTGAGCCACTCCACCATCTCTGTTTTGGATTTTTTTGAGATAGGGTCTCGAGAACTGTTTGCCCAGGCTGGTTTTCAACCGCTGTCCTGATCTCTGCCTCCTGAGTAGCTAGGATTACAGACATGAGCCACAAGTACCCTGCTAAAACAACCATTTTGAAATACCTACAGACTCTGTTGGTAAAGACAGGGTACTATGGGGATGATTTGTGTCTGTTTCACATTATCTGAATTCTCAGCTCGGAAGATCCAAACTAGGACATTTCATGGGGCTGGAATCAGTTTACTTGTACTACATCTAGTGCCTGGGCTGGGTGGAAGTATAGTGCTGACTAGATCACTTGTGTCCTTTCCATATAGTTTATCCTTCCCCAGCATGGTGGCTTCAAGGTAATCAGACTTCTTCCATGGTGCCTTAAGACTTAAGCACAAGCGTTTCAGAGAACAAAGCTGAAACTGCATTAGAAGTCATGTAACCCAACTGCCACCATTCTGTACTGGCCAAAGCAGTCAGAAGCCCTCCCAGACTTGACATACAGATTCTTTCTCTTGATGGCTGGGTGACAAGAGCATGTAGGATGGAAGCTATAGTGATGATCACCTTATAAATTATACTCTGCCATACAGGGAGTGGATTTTGCAACTAAACCAGACCTGAGAAAGCAAGGCAAAAGCAATATTTTTCATGTCCTGTTTCCAGACACCGCATTCCATCATTTCTGCAATACCCTATTGGTTACAGAGGTCAAACATTCAACAGTGTTCATTGTGGGAAGAAGGCTACCCACATGTGTTTATTGCAGGAAGCAAGAATCATTGACATCCACCTTGCAGGCGAGGCTGCCACACTGACCTGTGGCCTGTAGGACTGAGTAACCACTGTATGAATCTCTAGCAATTAAAATTACCATTTGGGGGAAAGTAGTTCATATTAGCTATTGCCAGAATCAATGAGTTCTCGGCCTATCACCAGATCTTTCAATCTTGCTTGAAAAAATGAGATCATGTTGTGCGATGAAGTCAGATTTCCTGGACTTGAGTCTTGTGTCTATTAATCTTAGGATTGCTGTGAGAACTAAATCATATACAGAAACCTTTAGAACATTGCTTGGCACATGATACATATTTGATTTTGTAAGCTGTTAATATCAGCAAATTATATATAATCAATATTTTCTGCCTCTTGAGAGGGAAGGCAATAGAGGAACAAATTAGAATGGACCCATGTGTTCATCTTCTTTTTGTTTCCAAAGCCTTTATCCCAAGTTCACATTTAGGCCACTACAAAATTCGTGCAGCCCACAACTTTTGTACTTATTTTTCAACTTCATATTATCCATTTCATACATGTCACTTGATTATACTGATTCCTAGTGTACTAGTTTAAATTTTTTACTAAGATACAACTCTCATACTGTAAAATGGTCAAACCATTGAGTTTGGACAAATATATGTAACTGTGAAATCACCACCACAATCAAAATATAGAACATTTCATCCCCCAAACTTACCTTGTATGGCTTGGTAACCAATCTCCCCTCACTCCAGCCCCGGGCAAGCAGCAATCTGATTTCTAGTCCTAAAGCTATCCAAATTCAACAGTGTCACAGCATGTAGCCTTTTGTGTCACTTTGTGTTCCCTTAGAATATGTTTTTTGTGATTCATGCATGTTGTTGGATGTCTGGGTAATTTATGACATGTTTTCATTGCTTCTTTTTGTAGCAAATGGTTTTCCACTGTATGGATGTACCACAACCTGTTTTAACTATTCAGCAGCTGATGGACACAAGCTCTTTCTAGTTTTGAGTTAAGCTGCTTTAAGCATTTACATACAGGTCCTTTTGTAGACAGGTGTTTTCATTCTTCCTAAGTAAATAGTTACGAGTGGGATTGCTGGTTTGTATAGGAATTTCATGCTTAGTTTTATAAGAGACTGTCAAACTACTTTCCAAAGTGACTACCTTCTTGCAGCCCATTAGCAATGTGTGAATATGATGAGTGCTAATTTCCACGCAGTTTTATTTGCAACTGAAGTTAATTTCTCCATTGAACCTTCCCTACTATTCCCCAACAAGCTCACTGTACAGATGATGATACTTTTTTTTTTTTTTTTGGTACTGAGGTTTGAACTCAGGGTTTTGTGCTAGGTAGGTGCTCCACTACTTGAGCCATGCCTCCAGCCCAGTGATATTATTTTTAAAATATGAAGCGTGGCCTGGGGATGTAACTCAGTGGCAGAGCACTTGCTTAGCATGTGCAAGGCTCTGGGTTCAATCCTTAGTACTGCAAAAAGAGAAAATAAACAAACCAACAAAATATGAAGCATGTTACTGAAGTATAGCAAATATACAGAAGAAGGAACACACATAAGTATATGACTTGAATTTTGACAAAGTAAACACAATATAACCAGCACCAGATCAAGAAATAAAATATTACCAGGTGTAGTGGTACAGGTATAATCCCAGCACTTGGGAAAGTAAGGCAGGATGATCGATCATGAGTTTGAAGTTAGCCTCCAAGGTGACATGAGACCTTGTCTCAAAAAAAAAAAAAAAAAGAAGCAGAATCCTGTAGGATCACTCAAATGCCCATTCCTAGACATTCTTTTCTTCAAATGATGTTATTCCAACTTCCAAAAAGTGTTTTAATTTTTCCAGGTTTGAACGTAATAAAAATTGAATGATACAGATTCTACTCTGGTGTATCTAGCTATATGTCATGTTTGGAGGAGATCACTTGCCTTCATACAGTGCAGGCCACTTATTTTTGTGCTCCATAATACCACAGTTGTTTCCAGTTTGGATCTAGTAAAATCAAATGTTGTTATAGCTTTTTTCATAATAGCCTCAAACTAGAAACAGTGCAAATATCCATCAATAAGAATGGACAATTAAATTGTAGTATTCTCATATGATAGGGATTATTCTCATCAATAAAAAGACTGAACTACTGGTAATACAGTACTATGGGTAAATCTCAAAAACTTTATGTTAATTGAAACAAGCCAAACACTAAAAAGTACATCAAGTATGAAGTCCAAGAATAGGTAAAACAAATTTGCAGTGATAAAAATTAGAAAGTGGACTGGGGCTATGGCTCAATCAGAGAAGCTCCAGCTTTGCAAGCACAAAGCCATAAGTTCAGACCCCACTCCAACCCAAAAAAAAAAAATCAGTGATGTCTGGGAATGCAGGTAAATGGAAATGAGCATAAGTTGAAGAAACTCTCTGGGAGGATAATGAAAATGTTCCATATCATGGTTTGTTTTGGCTGGTTACTTACATGAGTGTACACAAGTAAATGCACCGAACTAAATGAACACTTCATATTTGTTCATTCCTGTGCATATTAGTTATAATTCAATAAAAATTTAGTACTGAAGCTGCTTAGTCTTAAAAATGCTGCTATGAACAATACCTGGCTTTTGGAATACATGTGTATGCACATGTAGTGGGTATATAGTAAGCAGTAGAATTGTTGGGGCACAGAGTACATATGAATCATGATACTGCCACTTAACAGCTGTATGACATTGGGCAAGTACACAGAATCTCTAGCAAATACCAGTTTCTTTATCTGTACCAAAGAGCTAATCTCTCCTTGATGGGGGAAAATCTGGGAAGACTGCTTTTGTTAATTAACAAAAGGACTTACTGCTGAGAGCTCTTATTGTCAAAAGTCCTAGATTTTTAGAAAGTTTGCTATTTGAAATATTAGTAAGAATGGAATATTCTACACTTCCCTGTAGGAGCTGAGTTACTTGGACACAGAGAAGCAGCCTCAATTTCTAAACCAGGTGCAGAGCTTCAGATAAGAGGGTTCCAAATACAACACTCCACATTCATCTTCACATTTTAGTTTCCAAGGAAACAGGATCCTGAATCCTCTTGATAACTCAGGCCTGACGATGATCCCTTTACACATAGCTCAGTGTGCTTGGAGGCTATCACAACACTGTTTCTGGTCTTGGGACATGGCTCAGTGGTAGAGTGCTTGCCTACCATGATCAAAGCCCCGGGCTGAGCTCCAGTACTTCAAAAACCAAACAAAAACACAGAAACAAGCAAAAAACCCACCACTGCTTCTTTTAAATTTTGCCTATATTCTATCTTTCCTCCAAATCCTAGGTTAATGCTCCCTCTTGCTGGGGCTGGTGACATTCCCCATGATTTCACATGATTTTATGCAGTTTTCTTTGCATAAATTTAACTCTTAAGCTACTGGTGGTCTTTATCAGATGGGCTTTTAAATGTAATTATTGATAAGGTATACAAAATGTGTTCGCATTGCCTGGCACCTAATGGACATTTAAGAAATGATAAAATTATTTTTGTACTATTTTTGTGTTAATTTGGACATTTAGTATTTGCAAGGCACAGATTTATGAGAGATTCACATATGGAAAGCCACTTTTATTTTTCATGGAGAAAGAAGACAACTATGTCTTCCATTTCTAGGAAAAAGATACCTTTACTGAGCTTCACTTTAAATAGTCAAATTAAATTTTAAAAATCCCAATACTATTTTTATAGGTAAAAATACAATTTACACGTTTTTTAAAAATAGGATATGGCATAAAACTATGAACTCCAGGAATTGTTATGGTTTTAATGACCAGAACAAGAACTTCAAGTTCTTGTGGGGCATGTGAGGCATGACTGCAATCCCAGGACTCATGGGGTAGAAAGATATTGAGTTTGAGGCCAGTCTGGGTTACATGATGAGTTCTAGGCCAGCCTGTGCTGCATAGTGATACTCTGTCTTAAACAAAACAGAAACACCTTTTAGTACCATGGGTTCCTTTCTGGTTTTTGTTTTGCTTTGATACATGACCCCTCCCTCCCGATTTGACACAGGTTCTTGCACATGCTAGGCAAGTGCTCTACCACTGAGTTAATTTGTCACTTTTAGTATAGAAAAAATGCTCTCATAAGTGTACTCCAATGAAAAATAGAAATAGCCTTGCTTTAAAATGCTCTAAGACTGAACATAGGTTCATTCACACATTTGGGGTCCTCTCCCACACAGGCAAGCTGCTTTCTCTCTTTGAGCTTCTCAGAGTTTGCAAAGCAGGCTGGAGTGGGGTGGGGTGGAGAACACAGCAAACTGCCAGTTACCCTTCACTTATCATCATCTTGATTCTTCCAAACCAAAATTCTATCTGCATCTTTCCTTTTACCTATGTTCAATAAAATGCAATTTTCTATGGAAGTATTGTGCAGTTACACTCCAAATTGACTAAGGAAACGGTTTTTAAATTTTAGGAGTCTAGTTCTCCAAGAAATCCTGGTTTGGGATACAGATGAATAGGTTATTTGAAAGGAATTTTGATACAAAATGAATGTGGGAAAATGGCAATGACGGTAGAGTCAGTTTAGTGTTTGGGTTTTACAGTGAAACATCAATAAAGCGATTAACATCTCCGGTCTTAATTTTTTTTACCTGTGAAAGGGGAAATAATGTTTATTTTCCCGAGTTATTTTACATAATTTTTTTAAAAATCGACTTTCCTTTATCTGTTTTAAGGATAAAAATACAGACTGAACATCATTCCTTGATGTGAAAGTGCTTTGCAGTGAACAAGTGAATTGCAGTGAGCACTCACACACAGTACGTGCTCAACACATATTATTTTTTCTTGCTTAGTAGAGGTGTGGAGGGAGAAATGAAAATGGTTTGGAAACCATCAAAATGCTCCGCGAATACTACCAAACCCGTATAGGATGGAAGTAAGGAATTTTGGGTTATGGTTTGGTTATGGATCTGAGTCTCCAGGTTGTTTAGTTCTCCCATATTTGGGGCTAAATTCTCAGAATAGAACAGAATAAGATGTAAGGGCTGAGATCAGCTGGTACAATTTTATGCAAATCGAAAAATTCTTGCCTCCTGTCTCTGTGCCCTGGAGAGAAACAACACTGCCATCCAAGCTCAGCCAATCCGATGCCCAACTTTGTGACGTCATCATCCCTCCCTGCATCCCCCGCCAAGCCTGGAGGAGTCAGGTATCTAAGTTACCATCCAGTATTGGTCCAGCGGCGCCTGCGCACTGAGGGGGGGTGGGGCGTACGCGTGCGCGCTGCGTGTGGGCGGGGCTAGTGCGCACGCAGCCTCAGCCCCTTCCCCGCCCTTTCTCTTCCCGGTTTCACTCTCAGCCTGTGAGTCCCGGCTGGTGGGTGCTTCCGGTAAAAGCCTGGTGCAGGGCAAGCGGGTCTCAGCTCTCGTCATGTCTTACGGTCCCTTAGATTTGTACCTGAACCCGGGGCCCTCGGGGCCCCAGCACCGGGACTTCAATAGCATCATCCAGACGTGCAGCGGCAACATACAGCGGATCAGCCAAGCCAGTGAGCGGGGGGACCCAGCTGGGAGCGGGGGGCGTCTTGGGGACAGGCCTGGGTGAAGCTGAGAGGACGCGGATCCCCGCAGGGGCTACGGCTAAGGCCACACCTGAGGCCATCACTGGCTTCCACTCTGGGACGGAGAGCTGCCATCTCCGCGTCTGTCAGGCCCGGGCTCCCGAGGGTCCCCAGCCCCAGCTGAAGCTCCAGTTTCTTCTCAGGAGTTCTGTCTCCCGGTATTGGGGGCCAACACAGCTGACCTGACAGCCCCAGGGTGGGTGGGGAAGTGTGTGTCACCTCGAGGGCATTGAGTGCCTTGACTTGGCGCAGTGGTCAGCCGGGTTTTTCCTGTCACCCGCCGTCCTCACACCCAACTAGCTTTCCTCTTTGGCCAGCTTGGATCGGGGGTTGTTTGCTGATTGAGACTTTAGGTTTACATTCAGTTCAGCCACTGGCCCCTCGGAAATCAGCAAATTTCAATTAAGGGAAGTGGGGAGTGCATGTGTTTGAGTGACTTAGTACACAGTTCTTCCTGTAATGAATTTAGAAATCAGACACAATGACTGGTATTTGAGCGGTGGATGACCTCTATTTTAATAAAGAGAATTCATCAAACATATTGCAGTTTTGTCTTTGGTAGCAAAGAATTTGTTTATATTTGGATTTCACACAGGTGAGGCTTCCATTTTCCTCTGTTAAGGTACTCTTTTGAACAAATCTGATACACAGAGAAACTCAAGGACTTAACCACAACCACATAGAAAGTAAGAAATGGTAAAGTTAGAGGTGGAAGTCAGAATGTCATCAATTGTCTTAAACCTCCCTCCTCACCATTAGGGTCTGAGTGAGGCTAGGTGAATGTAGCCTACAAATATAGACTGTATCTTGGCTTAAAAGTCAGCTCAGAGCCTTATAAACAGTAAAAACCAGTAGCAGCTTTACTCAGAAAGAATGGTGGTCATCATCCTTGTTTATTATTGTGTTTTTTGTATGTGTGTATGTGTGTGTGAGCTTGGCTGTACTCTGTTAATAGGTTGAACTAGTTCCTCCTGAATTATAATTATGTTCTATATTTTAAAGAACAATATATCATTTTGTTTTTAAATTTAAATGTATCTTGCAGAATTTGAGAGGTAGAAAGTTTCTGATGGAAAGGCATTGATATTGGGTGATATGAAAGTGAAAAGAACAATATGTGGCTTGTTAAGTCCAGAAATAAAAAAAAATTAACACGACTGTTGATTAGAAAGTATAGTACTTTGTGTTCCAGTTTCCTTTTGAGAAGGAGCTGTAATACAAATTAGATCACCAAATTCTAATTCAAGGCTGAAATTTTCTCTTTAAGGCTAAATCTCACTTTAATAACTATTTGTAAATTATTCTGTATTTGTCTGAGTATCTAGCTGTGTAGTAAGTTTATGACTGGCATGGGTTTGTTGCACAGGGAGTCTTTGGAATCATAAACAACCAAAATATAAAGTTGAAAGAGATTAGTGCTATAGAAGAGGTATAAATAACATTGTGTAAATATTGAGTTATCAGGGATCAGGGAAGGCATTATGGCATTTAAGTAGGTTTGGAAAGAAGATGGAAGGGATGTGAACCTTTGAAAATAAAGAGGAAAAGAGCATCCTCAGAGGGAATAAAATAAACAGGCATGGTAGTGGGAAAGGGTAAAGTATATATAGAAAAGGTAATCCAGCTAGAGTGGGGGATTCATAAAACAATGGAAGGTGTAAATTAAATTAGAGGGGAGAGAGGCTGGAATCAGGGACTCCAGTTAGGGACTGTGAAAATGAAAAGGAAGGAAAGGATAGGAACGGTTTCCTTGGTGATAGAATTGGTAAGATTGAACTGTTGATTGAGGATTGGGCTGGAGAGGATCATTGGAGTCAATCAATCATAATATTAATAACTACCGTTGAGTACATACTATGTTCTCCATGTGCTGGGCAATATGAAAAATGCTTTACCTGCAGCATGTCACTTAATTTATAACACTGTGAAATAATTACCAATTTTGAGAAAGGTTAGATAATTGCCCAGCTAACAAATGGTAATACATAAACTTGAAATCAGGTGTGTCTCTTATGACCAATAATACATGTATGTATATATATACATATGTAATGAATTGAAAACGTGTATAATATGTCATTATAATTGTGTATATAATTATCAGTTTTTGTGGTGCTAGGAATTGAACCCAGGGCCTCACACATGCTAGACAAGTCAAGTGCTCTACCACTAATCTACACCCCAAGCCCTTTCCTATATATGTATTTATTTTTTGGTGGAACTGGGGTTTGAACTCAGGGCTTCACGCTTGCAAAGTAAGTGTTCTACCCTTTGAGTCACACCTCCAGGCCATTTTGCTCTGGTTATTTTGGAGATGGGGGCTCATGAACTGTTTGCCCCTGCTGGCCTCAAACTGTGATCCTCCTGATCACAACCTCCCAAGTAGCTAGGATTACAGGTGTGAACTACCGTTGCCTGGCTCCTTTTATAATTTTTAATTACCTGTCCTTTTTTTTTTTTTTTTTTTTTTGCAGTACTGGAGTTTGAACTCAAGGCCTTGCACTTGCTAGGCAAGTACTCTACCACTTGAGCCTTGCCTCCAGCTATTACAGTTCTGTAGCAATTAATATTTAAGTATACAAGTGGCCTGTTTTATACTCTTCAGAGTACACTGGGTTGGGGGGATCACTGAAGTTGTCCTTTCTTTTCTTATGATGTGCCCATCTCCCCTGATAGATCATTAGCTCCTTTGAGGTAGGGGAATGACTTACTCATCTTTATGTTTCTACTATTTATTCAGTTCCAAGCATATGATAGATTAATTCATTCACTATGCAACAAATATTCCTTAAGCACCTGCTGTATGCTGGGGGTAGAGCAATAAACAAAAGACAAAATGCTATCCTGATAATATGTGGAATGTGTGTGTGTTTGTGTGTGTGTGTGTGTGTGTGTGTGTGTGTGTATGTATAAAAGTACACATACCTATATGTATATACATACACATACAAATATTATCAAGTGATAATAAGTGCAGTGAAGAAAATAAAGCAGGGTAAATGAATAGAGAGTGAAGGGAGAGGGGATAGGTGTGTTGTTTTAGGTAACTTGGTCAAGGAAGGTCTCTCTGAGGTAACATTTGAGTGAATAGACACCTGAATGCAGTGAGGGAAAGAGCTATGTGAGTAGTGGGGAAAGGTATTTTACGCTGAGGGAAAGAGCAAAGACTTTGGTGTGTTCAATAAATAGCAAGTTGGCTAGTGTGGCTGGACTGCAGGTAGAAAAGAGGAGTGAAGTAGGAAAAAAGTCAGAGAGATAGCCAGGGGTCAGATCATATAGAGTATTACGGCTTAATAATTGTATTTGCTAGATGCCAGAGGTTGATGCCTATAATCCTAGCTATTTGAGAGTCTGAAATTGGGAGGATCATGGTTGCAGGCCAGCCTGGGCAAAAATGTTTGCAAGACTCCATTTCAACTGAAAAAAGCTATGTATGGTCTATTTACCTGTCTTTTCAATGAAATGGAAAGCTTAAAATAGGGGGTTCTAGTCCAGGCCTGCCTGGGCAAAGAGCAAGATCCTATCTCTAAAATAACTACAGCAAAAAGGGCTAGAGACTGGCTCAAGCAGTAGAGCTCCTGCCTAGCAAGTACAAAGCCCTGAGTTCAAACCCCAGTACTGTCCCCTCCCCCACCAAATTAGTCAATTGATTTTTATCAGTGAGGCTTTTCTGCCATTTTTGAACTCATTCTGCCTCTTTTCCCTAGTATCATGTGGTACCTACCATATCCTGTCACCCTAGGCAATGTGAGTTGAAATTCTTCCTTTGGGTTTGTTTGGTGAGGAATTGGGAATTTGAAATTAGTAGGATGACATTGAGTCTATCTAGTTATCCTGCTAGTGCCTATAATCCAAGCCTCTCCGTGGCATGACTGGCATACCCAAGTACACCCTCAGAATGTAGGCTTGCAGATGCATTCTCACCTACTCATACACTCCTGCAAGGACCAATACCAATTGAAAATTTGAGAAAAGAGCTTATTTTTTTGGTCCTAAACTGCTCAATCACAGACATGGATTTGGAATTGCTGAGCACATCAGCCTGAGAGAGGCAGCCCACTATGTGGGTTGTCCTAGGTACAGCTATGTTCTTAGGTACAAACAGTTGTTATCAGTCCGTGTGGGATGAGAGGAAGAATACTTGACTCTGCCTGCTGTGAAATGAAGGGTCTGGAGATGTTGCTGAGACAGATACAGGGAAAAAACCTATTAGCCTGAAAGTTCACACTGAGGAGGTCAAAGAACAGTATTTCTGCTCCTTATGTGACTTCTTTGTTGATGTGTTTTGTTTACTGAAAAAACAAGAAACAGTAGAACTTTTAAAAGCTCATGAAATCCTATGGGTTCTTCTTTCAAAGTTATTTTCACATTTATCTCTTTTTATTTCATTTCTATACCCTCAAGTCTTCATCGTGTCAGCATCTATTCCAATAGCATACTCTAGTGTGTCTGATTGTAGTCTTGTGTCATTCTAAAGTTTATCCTGATGATGCTATCAGCAGTATGTCTAAATTCCCTTTTTTCTCTTAAACTTCCAACTTCCTCAAGAACCCATGTTTGCTTTGTGTTGTCTGCTGTTAGATTTTTGCATTCCACCATTCATTTTCTGTTGGCTTAACCCAAATTTTCTACTCCTCACATTTTGCTACAGGCAGGTATTTTGTATGTGTGTGTGTGGGCAGGAGAGAGGGAACTGAACCTGGGACTTATATATGCTAGGCAAGCACTGTACCACTTACATCCCAGCCTCCAACATTCTTGAGTCATATTTTTTTTATCTTGTTTTTGCTCATTCTCTCCCTCTTTTCTTTAATATCTTTCTTTTCCCTACCTCACTGGCTATCTGAATGATGCAAATCCTTTGAGTTGTGCTTAAATTCTGCCCCTTCTAACTAGGCCTTCTTTTGCTGTTCAAAGATAAAGTGGATTCAGAAAGATAAGGGGAGCCTGGTGTGCTTCCATGTAATAATCCCAGCACTCAGGAGGTGGAGGCAAGAGGATTGCTAGTTCGAGGGCAGGCTAGGAAAAGTTATCAAGACCCTATCTCAAAAACAAAATACAAACAAAAAGGTCAGGAGTGGTAGAGCACCAAGCCTGAGGCCCTGGGTTTAGTCCCTAGTACCACACATACAAAAAAAAAAAAAAAAAAAAAAAAGAGGAGGGAAGGAGGGAGGAAGGGAGGGGAGGGTAAGGTCAACAGATCTGGGGATGAATCCCTCCCCCTTCCTCTATGTGTGCCAATCTTGAACAGGTATTCCCTCTTTTGTCTGCTACCCCTTTTTATAAAATAAATGGAATTTCAAGTTTAGAGATTCTTTTACAAAAAAATACAAGTGGAATTGTTAAAAAGAGATGTTTAAAAGTGCCTAGTATACTGCGTGTACATTATAGGCATCAATAAATAGTGATACTATTTATTGTGTCCCCCTCTATTGCAGTTTAGTAATTAGGTGGGCAGACTCAGGGTCCTACTGCCTGGGTTTGGATTTTAAATCTGCTTCTTAGTAGTTTTGAAAATACTCTGCTTTACCCTCTATTACTATTTCCTTATCTATAAAATGGAGCTAATAATAATGGTACCTATTTCATAGGATTGTGAGGACAGAGGTATTATGTGAAGTGCTTAAAACACTTCCTACATAGTAAGTACTTAAGAGATGCTAGCTACCATTTTGTTTTTTTCCTTTGAATGTGAAAGTAATTTTCCCTTACAGCATAGTGTCTACTTATATTCTGTATTCTTGGCTTAACCCAAGCTTTTTGACCTTGTCACTCCCACTAGAGCAATCGCTATTAGTTTTGTGGAGATAGACTGTACATTATGCATTTTTCTTTACCCACAGTGCCTGGCACAGTGGTGCATACGCTGGCATTCAATATGTACTTAATTGATTTTTATCATTGCTGAGTATGTTTTTCTTGGTCTTGAGTTTGATAATAATAATAACTATCCTTAATTTGAGTGCTTTTATGTACCAGACGTTGTTCTAAACTTAGCATCTTATTTCATCCTCATAACAACCATATGAAGGTTCTTTCGTTATTTCTGTTTCTTAAGTGAGGAAGCAGGCCCAGAGGAGTGTTGCCTTTTCCTATAGCTGGGCATGGTGGAACCAGGAACCAAACATAGCCAGTCTTAACTCAGAGCCTGCTAGTACTCTTAACCACTACATACTCTGTCACTGGTATGTCAAATATGAAAGGTATCTTTGCTATTTAGTACTCATTTTCAGTTTACTTTGGAGCTTTACTATTGTAGTACAGTGACTTTTTAAAAAGTCAGGTAAGTCTCAGCACTCAGGAGGCTGAGGCAGGAGGACTGAAAGTTCAAGGCCAGTGTGGGCTAAATAATGATTTCCAGTCCAGCTAGGGCTACAAAAGGAGATAATAATGTCTCAAAAAATAAAAATAAAAAAATAGATAAATAATAAACATCAGCTATTTAAATAAATAAATTTTAATAAAATAAATAGATAAATAAATAAATGTCAGGTTCCACTGTAGCTATGTGGAACCAGAATGTAAAACCTAATTTTCAGAGTAAAATAATGAGGTTACTTCATTATCATAATCACCACATAGACTATCATTTTCTTATTTGTATAAGTAATGATTTTTTTGCTTTTTTTTTTTTCTGGCACTAGGGCTTGAACTCAGGGCCTATATCTTGAGCCACTTCACCAGCCCTTTTTTGTGATAGGTTTTTTGAGATAAGGTCTCTCTAACTATTTGCCCGGCTGGCTTTGAACCAGATCCTCCTGATCTCTGCCTCCTGGGTAGTTAGGATTGCTTGTTTTATTTTAGTGCAACTAATGGTTTTCATTGATTTTTTTTTTTTTTTTTTTTTTGTGGTACTGGGGTTTGAATTTCCACTTGCTTGCTAGGTAGACGCTCCACCACTTCAGCCACACCCTCAACCTCTGTTTATTCTTTAAAATACTGAATTAGATTCAATCAAATGAGAATTTTTTTCCATATTGATGGCAGTTGCTTTCAATGTGATTTGGATTAAAGTTCATTGGGAGATTTAGATTCTGCTAATATCTGCTAAGAAGCATGTAAGGAGGGTTCAGTTTAGAATAGTTTCTGGTGTTGCTGTTAGCTGTAATGTACAATAAATTGATTTGCTTCATACTCTTTTAAAAGTTTTAGTCAGGACGTGCTTTTAAAAATGAGAGGTCAGGGACAGGAGAAATTGATGCCTAATTTAAAAATACAAAATTGCCAACCTAAAATTGAAGGACTGGTCTTTATATTTGGCCTATTTGTCTGGTTTCTAGGATTATGTACTGTTTCATAGGAAATACCCAATTATCTTCATCCAAAATGGTGAAACATGTCAGTCTACTAGGAGTCTGTGTGTGTGTGTGTGTGTGTGTGTGTGTGTGTGTGTGTGTGTGTATGGGGCTGGGGTTTGAACTTAGGACTTTGCACTTGCAAAGCAGGTGCTCCACTGCTTGAGCCACACCTCCAGTCCATTTTGCTCTGGTTATTTTAGAGATGCGGGTCTCATGAACTGTTTGCCCAGGTTGGCCTTGAACCACCATTTTCCTAATTTCAGCCTCCTAAGTAGCTGGGATTGCAGGTGGCAGCCACAAGTGCCTGGTGGATTTTTTTTTTTTTTTTTTTTTTGGTATAGGGAACTGAACTCAGGCTTCTCACATCCTCTAAGCTACACCCCTAGCAATAACGTGTCAATCTAAAGCAGAACTTTTATTTACTAAAATGTTTAGAAAAGTTTTCTCATTAACCAAGTTGAGCAGAAAACTTTTTTAATAACATATTTTTTGCAGGGATAGTACTAGGGTTTGAACTCAGGAACTTTGCTCTGCCACTTGAGCCATGCCTCCAGCCAGAAAATCCTTTTAGATTAAATTCATTTTGCTGGACGTGTGGTTTAAACAGTAGAGTACTTGCTTCACAAGTGTGAAGTCCTGAATTCAAATCCCAATACTTCAAAAAAAAAAAGAAAAGAAGAGATTCAATTCATTTTGATAAAAATATTTCCTCAAAGTATCAGTTTTTTATATTTTAAGCATACTCAGGTGAAAAGTATATATAAATACTTTATTCCTTTTTGCACTATAGGTTTATTGAAGAATATAGTTCTTAGATGTAAATTATGTAGGTCAATGAGTCATTGTCTTTGAAAAAATTGCCGCTGTTGGTGGTTACTGAGGGTAGTATATCAAAAATTCTATTTCTTAGGTTCCAGTAACCTAAGACATTATTGTCCTTATAATGTGAGTTTTAGGGTGTCTGATACCAAGTTTTCTGGAAACTTTTAAGAAAATATCTTAGTATTCAGAAAGACAGAGCTAATGAAGACTTAGATGAATTCTGATGCTTAGCTGGCAAATGACCCTCCAAAGTCCCCAGTCTCTCTACTTCCCCAAACTACGTACTCCATAAATTCAGGTCATTGCAACAAAGGAAAAAGAAAGATGAAAGAAAAGTCTAGATAAAATAGGTATCAGCTGAGAATACACAGAAACATCTAGTTATTAATTAATTTTTTCCATATTAATAAAATTCCCGTAGGCTATCTTTGGCTTTGATAGATGATTAATAACAAGCTTCATACTTTGCCATCCATACCTTTAGAGTTTCTAGGGGAGTTCTATTTTTTTTTTCTTTTTTGAGACAGGTCTTGCTATGTAGCTCAGGTTGGCCTTGAGATCCTCCTGCCTCAGCCTCCTGTGTGTTGAGATTATGGCTGTGTATCACCACACTCTGCTGCTCTACTTTTTAAAGACAGTCAATAAGTAGAGATTTATTTCCTTCACTTTTTAGTTGATCTACCCTTTTGTGCCATTATATATGCAACCAACTAGTTTCTGGATGGATGGGGGTATGCATATACAAAAGTGAATAGAATGCAGTCACTGCCCTCTAGTATGTGTAGTCAGTGCAGTCCCATTTGTATGTTGCATTTACAAAGTTAAGAAAGTCACAGATGGAGCATCTCTCCGCCAAGCTTTTGGATTACAAAAAAACCTCCTTGGTTACTCAACATCATTCTGGGACTAGAACTGTTTCATTATTACTGAATTTTAGATTCAAGCAGTGTGGGAGTACCTAAACATCGTGTAGTGCTCACAGAATTGTAAAGATTTAATGAGAGAAAGTGAAAACCCCACACAAATAGTAAGTACTTGATAATGTTAGTTAAATCTGAATATCATCTACAAGTGGTGAAAGATCCAGCAAAGTGAAATGACCTGCCTAGTGCCATACATTTAGTTAATGGTTAAGCCTGGCTTAGGTTTCAGATCTGGTTATTCCTAGCTTACCTTAGTTCACATGTTCTGCCTTAAAGAGACTGCCATAATGCCAAACAGAGGAGGTTGACTCAATCAGTAATTATTTATGTATCCACTGGGTGTCTGGCACTCGAATGGACTCTTAATAAGTAAAGAGGAATATTCCCATAGTGGGAGAGAGTTGGGGACAGGAACAGATTAGAGCAAAGACATAGGCTATAAGGAGCAGAGAGCTATTACTTTAGGCAGGTATTAGATAAGTCAGGTGGGGCAGAGTAAAAGAAACTGGGAAGTCCAGGCCTGTGTGACTACATTCTATTTTCTTTAAGTCAGCTCTTTGAGAAAACATAATGTGACACAGGGTATGTAGTCACTGAATTAGCTGTGGGTTTGAATTCTGGTTATTATGACACTGCTGAAAATTCATCAGTGGCTGGCCATTTAATTAAAACCTAAATCCTTATAATTGTTACAGGGTCCTATATATTGTCTTCCCAATATCTCTTTGGTCATTTCTTTTATCTCTTCCTCACTCCACCCTAGCCACTCTGGCCTGCTTGCCATACCACATCCTCTTGCATTGGGGAACTTTGTACTAATTATCCCCCTGACTGGAATACTACTCCCCCATATAGCTGTATAATTTGATCTTTCATTTTTTTAGATCCCTACTCAGAGTCACATTATCAAAAAGGTTACTCTGCCTACTCTGTCATTGTACCCTTCACCTGAATTTACTTCTCTTTATACCACTTATCATCACCAGATGTAGTTTATTTATCTTTGAGAATGTAAACTTCTTTTTTTTTGTTTTTTGTTTTTTTGGTGATACTAGTGGTGGTACTCAGTGCCTCATGCTTGCTAGGCAAATTTCTTGAAAGCAAGTGCCTTCTAGGGCATAGAGCAGTATAGAGTAGGTACTTTGAATGAATGAATGAGTGAACAAATGGGTTCTATAACTCATGAGCCTCACTATGTCCATACGCAACATCAGGATACTAATGCTTACTTACAGCATTGTTGGAGTCAAATAAGGTAACACTTTCCAAATACCTAACCCAAGTACCTGGTACATAGTAAATGCTCAGTAAATGCTAATTCCTGCCCTCATTCATAGATTATTTTTATGGCTGCCTGTTGATAGCTTTAGTGGTATCCGAATTCCCATTTAACTTAGATATATTTCAATACTAGTGATGAAGAAAAATGGTTATTTGTAACTGGGCACCATGGCTCATGACTGTAATCCCAGCTACTATGAAGACAGATTGGGAGGTATGATGGTTCACATCTGTAGTCCCAGGTATGTGGGAAGTATAGATAAGAGGATCATGATCTGAGGCCATCCAGGACAAAAACAAGAGACCTTATCCAAAAATAACTAAAGCAAAAAAGAGCAAAGGGGTATGCACTGGAGCGCTTGCCTAACAAGCCCAAGGTCCTGAGTTCAAACCCCACTACTACCAGAAAAAGAAATGGCTATTTGTACATAAAGCATTGTAGTGCTTATGTTTTCCTGTGCAACCATTTAGGTATAGACAGCCCTCACTTAATAAAACAGATATTTCTTAGGGAAGTTTTGTCCAAAGGCAAGTTTTTAGTCCAGTGAATCCTACACTTCTACTATAAAATTGAAGGTATATTTTTTCTAGGAAAACATATAAGATGAAAACCATCTTATGATGAAGATCCAAATAAGATGAAATCATGATCTAATGTGCTATAAACCGTTATGTTCTTCATATATCGGTTTGGAATTTTTGCTTTGCCCCACCCAGGATGCAGTGCTTTGGGCTAGGGAGATATGACTTGTCCATGCTGCTAAGGGCTGGGTGGCTCAGTTTCTCCTCAGGATACAGGCACTCAGCAGTGAATTAGCTTTTGCCTCATTTGCTTCTCATCAGACGTAGGTGCCTTAGCCTGTTAGCTAGTTATTGTAACTAGTACTTAATAAACTTTAGCTTGCTTTTTTTACTACTACTGGTGACCAGATTAGGGACAAGATTATGACTGTGACCCCAGCTTTTTTTTTTTTTTGTGGCAATGAGGTTTGAACTCAGGGCCTCACACTTGCTAGGCAGGCGCTCCACCACTTGAGCCACTCCACCAGCCCTTTTTTTTTTTAATTTTTATTTTTTATTATTCATATGTGCTTACAATGCTTGGGTCATTTCTCCCCCCTGCCCCCACCCCCTCCCTTACCACCCACCCCTCCCCCTCCCTCTCCCCCCACCCCCTTGATACCCAGCAGAAACTATTTTGCCCTTATTTCTAATTTTGTTGTAGAGAGAGTATAAGCAGTAATAGGAAGGAACAACGGTTTTTGCTGGTTGAGATAAGGATGGCTATACAGGGAGTTGACTCTCATTAATTTCCTGTGCATGTGTGTTACCTTCTAGGTTAATTCTTTTTGATCTAACCTTTTCTCTAGTTCCTGGTCCCCTTCTCCTATTGGACTCAGTTGCTTTGAAGGTATCTGCTTTAGTTTTTCTGCGTTGAGGGCAACAAATGCTAGCTAATTTTTTAGGTGTCTTACCTATCCTCACACCTCCCTTGTGTGCTCTCGCTTTTATCATGTGCTCAAAGTCCAATCCCATTGTTGTGTTTGCCCTTGATCTAATGCCCGCATATGAGGGAGAACATACGATTTTTGGTCTTTTGGGCCAGGCTAACCTCACTCAGAATGATGTTCTCCAATTCCATGCATTTACCAGTGAATGATAACATTTCGTTCTTCTTCATGGCTGCATAAAATTCCATGGTGTATAGATACCACATTTTCTTGATCCATTCCAGTGGTGGGGCATCTTGGCTGTTTCCATAACTTGGCTATTGTGAATAGTGCTGCAATAAACATGGGTGTACAGGTGCCTCTGGAGTAACCTGTGTCACAGTCTTTTGGGTATATCCCCAAGAGTGGTATTGCTGGATCAAGTAGTAGATCAATGTTTAGCTTTTTAAGTAGCCTCCAAATTTTTTTCCAGAGTGGTTGTACTAGTTTACATTCCCACCAACAGTGTAAGAGGGTTCCTTTTCCACCAGCCCTTTTTTGTGATGGGTTTTTTTGGAGATAGGGTCTTGAGAACTATTTGCTGGGGCTGGCTGTGATTCTCCTGAGCTCTGCCTCCTGAGTAGCTAGGATTATGGGTGTGAGCTACAAGCACCCAGCCAACAGCATTTTGTTACTTCAAAGAGCACATTACCATAAATGGATTTGGGAGAATTAATTTTTAAACTTCAAAATTCTAATAAGTGACCATTCTTTGTTATTAGATATAGAAGTATTGCATGTAGTATAATTGCCCCTATCATACGCACAGATTATACCATATACATTGGCTTCCTCATTTTCTTCCACTGAGCCATTTTTCAGTCTGGTATTTCATGAGTTGAAACTTTAACATTAATCCAGAGAGAGAGCTGGTGGAATGGCTCAAGTGAGAGAGCACCTGCCTAGGAAGCCTAGCAACAAGTGTGAGGCCCTGATTTCAAGCCCCAGTACTGCCAAAAACAAAAGGTTGTTTTGCTGGGTACTGGTGGTTCACACCTGTAATTTTAGCTACTCAGCAAATAGTTCATGAGACCCTGTCTTGAAAAAACCATCAGACACACACACAAAAAGGGGCTGGTGGAGTGGCTCAATGTGTAGGCTGAATTCAAACCCCAGTACTCAAAACAAAACAAAACAAAACAAAAAACCAGAGAGGACAGGAAAGGTGCTCACAAAGGAAACTGACTTTTTATACCTATTGTCTTCTGTTATCTCTTGAAATTCTATTGAACTGGAAGAGAAGTATGTTTCCTCTTGTTAGAGAATGCTCTATTAGTGTGTGTTCTGTATTTTAGCTACTTGTAATAGAAGACAATGAGTGTTCTTATATAAATCAAGCAAACAGAAGAAATCATATAGCTGAGCTGGTGTACCTCACCTGAGTGTAGAAGTGGGTGTAGATCAGTGGTAGACTGCTTGCCTTGAATGTGCTAGCATGTGTGAGACCCTGGGTTTAATCCCTAGAAACACACACACACACACACACATTATACAGCTAACTTCCAACCTCTATGAATGAATCTTCCTAATCTCCCCATCAACTCTAAAAAGAAAATGGAAAGCAAAGCACAAAAGAACTCAAGGACTCTACTCCTGCTGCAGAATGAGGGAGGAGCAGGGTGGTCAGATTCCAGGTAGATTGGTATTAAAGTAGTCCTTTTTATTGATAGATTAGCAGTTCTTCTGGACCTGTGCTTTTCCGGTCCAGGCCACAGACTTAAATGCCCAGGATTCAACATGAGTGTTCCTAATCTTAGCAAAATATCAAGAAAAGGTAGAAAGGGCTGAACAAGACCTTCTGTCTGTTTGCCTATATCATGGTATAGATAGCATAGTTAAAAAACCACTTCATTGGTGTCTGATAGGCCTGGGATTGAATTTTTGCCATGCTACTTACTGTGTGTGCTTTATAAGATACTTAACCTCTCTAAACATATCTCATCTATAAGATGAAGACAGATCTACTTTAGGCGGTTGTGAAAATTAGGAAGAGAATGTATACGAAGCTGTTGGTGGAGTACTGACACAGAGGTTCTATCCGCGGTAACCTCTTACTAATAGTAAACGTGCATTGTCTTTCCCAGAAATACTTGCCTAGAAAGTTGGTTTATATTAGTGATATTAGTAGATTTAAATTTTTATTACTAGTTTTTTGAAGATACAGATGGTCTGTGTGTGATTTTTTTTTCCTTTTATTTTATTGTTTTTACATTAAATTTTTATTATTGAGCTGATATTTGGTATCAAGGCCCTTCCACAGGTGATTTTTTTTCTTTCTTTTCTTTGTGGTACTAGAGATTGAACCAAGGGTCTTGGGCATACGAAGCATGTGCCTTACCACTTTGCTACTTCCTCAGCCCTACAGGTGATGAAATTTTTAACCAATGCCCTGGGAGGTCTGGAAAAATTAGCAAATTTTTTGGGGATGATAAACAAAACCATCACCTCCTACTTAGTGGAATAGTTACTCTGTAGGAGAAAGGTGAGCCAGTGAGCCTTGTATTAGTTATTGGAGGAATGTGTGTGTCAAGCTTTTGATCATAGCATCATTTCTGTTCATTACATGTACTTATTCAGGTGTAGAAAGACTAGTGATCTGAGAAGTAGGGTGCACATGATGAATGTATGATCTTTTAAATAAATCTTTTTTCCCTCTCTCCTCAGCTGCTCAGATAAAGAATTTGATGAGCCAACTAGGAACTAAGCAGGACTCAAGCAAGCTACAGGAAAATCTGTGAGTAGCTTCTAAACAAGGTTGGGTTTTGCAAGGGCCCTTTGAGGACATACTTAATGTCATCCTTGCTGTGTGGCCCTTAGGTTTCTGGTCTGTGAAGTCAGAAAGAGAGGTAGTGGGTCAGGAGGTAATAGCTGGATCTAGAAGAGGGGTAACAAAATATATTTATGGATCAAAATTTCTTTGTTTTTTTTTTGGTTTTGCAGGGGTTTGAACTCAGGGCTTCATCTTGCTAGGCTTGAGCCACTCTGCCAGCCCTGGACCAAGATTTCTTGAACTGTTTCTTTCTTCCCTTGGTCAGGTTAGCAGAACAATTAGGGAGGTAAGGAGGGAGCTGCTACCACTCCTAAACTATATCCTGCCCACAATTCTGAAAAATGAGCCTCTTTGTTGGCACAGGGCTCTTGATGATATAGTCTAGTTGGATTTCCAACTGTTATAATATTAGAAAAACAGAATGACCTGAGGGGAGTCTGAGGGAGAGAATAAAAGGACTTGTAGTAGAACTTCTGCTTCTTGTTTTTGTTTTTTTTTTTAATGACATTCTTCTTGTCTGTTTCTGCTTTTATAAGTTCTATTCTTTATCTTTAAAGAATATTCTTTGTTTACTGCCCTAGGCATTATGAAGTGAGAGAAAGACTGTTTTTACTATGAGCTTTTCCAGAAGATGTAAAATATCTCTGAATATTTTAGTACTGTTTGCAATGTTCAAGCTCCTGCTTGACTCTTTATTGTTTTTGTTTCCCTTGTATTTTAATCCTGGAGGTCTGTTTGCAGTGAAAAAAATACTAATAGTGGTATGGTATCTTATTACATTCAGGCTGCTATAAAAAAAGACCACAAAGTGGGCAGTTTATAAGCAACAGGAATTTATTTTTCATAGTTTAGAGGCTGAGAAGTCCAAAATCAAGGCACTGGCAGTTAAGTGTCTGATGAGGGCCCATTCTTTCCCAGACAATGCTTTCTTACTGTGTCCTCACTTAGCTGGAAGAGGCAAAGCAGTTCTCTGGAGCTTCTTTTATGAGGGCATTAATGCCATTCATGAGGGTTCCACCTTTGTGACCTAATCCCCTTCCAGTATCACCAGCTAATACCATCACTTTGGGAGCTAAGATTTCAACATAGGATTTTGGAGGGACACAACTGTTCAGACCATAGTACAAGTGGCACAAACTACGCACATGCTCTACTACTGAGCTGTACTTTGGCTCCTTTCTTACATATTTTTAAACAGCATAGGACTTACTTATTTTGGAGAAAAAAGCCAGAAAGCCAGGCATAATGGTGCCTTTCTCTGTACTCCTTTAAAACCTTTTCAGAGATGACTAGAGAGTAAAGGAAACCATGAATGAAAGCAACTCCTTTTGCATTTCCATTACTTTCTAGTCTCACTTAATACATGACATATTCTTCCCTCTTTAATTCCCTTTTCTTCCTACTCCTTATGTTTTTGTTTATTTGTTTGTTTGTAATGAGGTCTCACTGTGTTGCCCAGGCTGACTTTGAACTCCTGGGCTCAAGCAGTCCTCCTGAGTAGCTGGAATTACAGGTCTGTGACACCATGCCCACCACCTAGTTTTCATACATATATATGTGTGTGTGTGTGTGTGTATATATATATATATATTTTTTTTTTTTTTTTTTTTTTTTTGGTGGTACTGGAGTTTGAACTCAGGGTCTTGCACTTACTAGGCAGGTGCTCTACCATTTGAGCACACCTCCAGCCCTTTTTTTGCTTTATTTTTTGGATTTGGTCTTATGCTTTTGGTTGGGGCCAGCCTCAGACAGCAATCCTCCTACCCTTGCACTTCCCAAGTAGCTAGGATTACAGGTATGTACCACCATGTCTGGCTTGTTGGTTGAGATAGGATCTTACTGACTTTGCCTGGGGGGACCTTGAACAGTGATCCTCCCAATCTGCTGTTTCGTTTTTTTTAGCACTCTTGACACTTGAGCCACTCTGCCAGCCCTCTGCTTTGTTATTTTTGTGGTGCTGGGGATTTAACGCACAGCTTTGCACAAACTAGGAAAATGCTTTGACACTGAGCTGAACTTTGGCCCCTCTCTTACATATTTTTAAACAACATAGGACTTCTTTATTTTGGAGAAAAAAGCCAGAAAGCCAGGCATAAAGAGCAGGTAGGGAGTCAAGGAGAAATCTGAAAAAGAATCAGCCTTTAAGGAAGAATGTAGAATAGATCTTTTGATTTTTTTTTTTTTTTTTTTGTGGTACTGGGGCTTGAACTCAAGGCCTATATCTCAAGCCACTCCACCAGCCCGTTGATGGGCTTTTTCGAGATAGGATCACATGAACTATTTGCCTGGCTGGGCTGGCTTCAAACCGTGATCCTCCTGATCTCTGCCTCCTGAGTAGCTAGGATTACAGACGTGAGCCACCAGTGCCCAGCTCAAATTTGTTTTTCAGGGTAGATAGGAAACTATGCTTTTAGTGCATATTTCACACAACCACCTATGGCAGGATTCTAGTCAGTGGACTGTAACAGATTCTCACCATGCAGAACTCCTGGGAATTTCAATGAGAATTTTGGAGAGAGTTCAGTGTATTAAAACCATTAGATTTATCACTTCTTGGCCTTTTCGCTGAGATCAAGTGTAGTTTCTGTTCTTATCAGTTTAATATCGGATACGTCCTCAATCCGAGGACAATATATTAAATGGATTTTTGGAACAGGAGATAGAATAGGAGCTTGCTCCATCCACTCCACACACCTGGTGTGTGGTATTGCAGTACCTCCAGGAGTGGTGCACACACAAAACCCATTAGATTTATGTGTGAGTAGCAATTGCTCTTCTAGTTCTATCAGAACTGCTGATAGGCTTTTCTTTTCTCCCCATAGAATTAAAAATCCTGATCTGTGATTCCTTCAGCAGTTGTCATTGAGGAAGGTTCTTTCTGTTCAGTGTGACTGCTTCAGTAATGTGACAATACCATGAAATGGGTTTCCCTGGTTATATTTCTGAAACTTTCTTGTGATTGTGGGCATTGAGGCTCTATTTCTTCAAATGGTCTTTCATTTCCTGCATTGTGAGACACCCTGAGAATAAAGTGAAAAATCATGGGCTAGGGGTGTGGCTCAAGTGATGAGTACCTTCCTAGCAAGTACCAGGCCCTGAGTTCAAACCCTACTACCACACACACACACACACACACACACACACACACACACACACACACAAGTAATATTCACTAATATTCTCAAGAAGTTACAGCATCCTGAAACAAATCTTTTCTGTCTTAGGCAACAATTACAGCACTCCACAAATCAGCTCGCAAAGGAAACAAATGAATTGCTGAAGGAATTAGGGTCCTTGCCCCTTCCTTTATCTACTTCAGAACAGGTTGGTATTTTTTCTTAATAGATTGGTATTTGTTTATTAATAGGAAATGACTTTAATAGAGAGGTAGTATGTGGAACAAAAGTAATTTGGCCTTTGGTGCTAGATAGACCTTCTCCAGACTTCACTTTCCTTCTCTATAAAGTGGAGGGGATGTGAATATTGTGGCAGCAGAGATTGTATACATCAGATGCAGCAAAGTGCCTGACATTCAGAGTGTACTGAACGTATGGTGCCACTGCTACTATTAATATCCTAATAAAATGGATTTAGTTAAAGGGGAATCTCAATGCTTACATATCTTTGGGGTTTGCGTAGCAGCTATATGTTTGCAGGCTTGGTCCTAGTTTGTTTTGTAGATAGTACCTATAAATTTCAGTCAAACAGCTTTCTTTCATATTTCCATCAAGAATTATTCATAGGCCACAGGTTAAGGAAGTGCTCAGGGAAGATTTCTCTTTTCAAGTCATTTTACTCAGTGGCCATTTTAATCCTTGAAATGCACACAATTTTTACTTGGATTCATTGTTCCCTTAGTATGCTCTTTTTTTTCTTTCATTCCTAAAATCAGATATGTTACCTCTTTTATCATGGCTTGACTCTTACCTATTATTCATGGTTGGTTCCATCAGAGAAAAAAGCCTCCTCCATCTACTTCAGCCTGTTGAGATTCTGTTTTGCTTTTAGCTTCTATGCCATTCATAGGAGCACTTAACATAAATTAAGTACTTATATTACTTTTTATTACTAAACTTCTAAAGTGATATCCTATCTCCTATGGCTCTGATGACAAAGCCTTCAACTTCTCTTTCTTGGGTTGTTTTTCACACTGTGGGTTGTGGCTGTTGGAACATGAAATCATTTTAGTGTGTTGTGATCAGCATTTTCGAAAAGTGAAACACAATAGGTAAATGATTACATGAAACTTTTCGTTCATACCTACGTGTATACACAGTACCAGGTCATGATGTCAAATTCTTACCATAGGTCTCCACAAAAGTTTGAAAACACCACTTTAACCTGAAAAGCTATTTAATACAGGATATGTTCAGTCAAATTCGGGCACCTTTTGCACAAAAGAGGAGCCACACTAAAGGCTTTGTCTTCCCACTATGAAGAAGTTCGGATAAAAAGTAATCTTAATGTAATTATTTTATGGTTATCCACATATGGGCTGTTTTAGTTCTCATGCTGATTTGTCAATTGTGGGTCAGTTCCCCTTACCATCCAGTATCTCCAGTTTGCTACCAGATCATCCTGTTCCTCTTCCTGCTATGTACTTAGGGACATTTATAGATTGTTTTCATAGTAATAAAAACAGAGTCTAAGGGTCTGATGCAGACAGAATATTATAAGTACTAAGAGTTAAATAGTAGCCTAAGCAAAAAAGAAATAGAAAGTTAAATTTGCTACTAAAAAAATTCATCTAATGTATTCCAAAACCAAACAGAAGTTATTTTTGGATTATGCATGCTGTTCCTTTCCATTAGCTTGAATCATTAAGAATATGAAATAGATCTATGAACATTCTCTGGTGAAATATAATTCCAAGTCTCTTTCTCCTGTTGTGCTGAGTTCCCTTTTGTCTTTTTACTTGTTCTTCATGTCTTAGTCCCAACACCCATTTTTTTCACAGCTGTCATATACATCAAAAATACTTTCAGTTTTTTCCATTCCTGTGTACTATTATCGGTGATCTTATAGTTGCCAGATTGAGTGGTCTTTTTTGAGCTTTTATTCATTCATCTTTGTTCTGTCTTCTTTGATCTTTTTGCTCATCCTGTCTCCCTCTGAAATTTTATTTTTTCCATGACTTGGTTTTGTTCTTTTACCCACCTCTGATGATCCCAGGTTGACTTTCAGCTTTCCTTCCTCACTCTGTATCTTCCTAGGTATCAGCATGCTCCAAGGCTCTGCTAGTGATCTTTTAGTTTTCTCACTCCACACTTTCTCCCTCAGGAGTCTTATCTGATTTTATGACCTCCCTGTCACCTTTGTGATCGTGAACCCCAGATTTTTTTCTAACTCTAGTTCCCAGGCTTCTTAAGTACTTGGCTGTTTTATTGATTCCTGTTCTAACATCTCCTTTTTTTTTTGCAGTGCTAGGAATAGAACCCAGGCCACTGCACATGCTAGGCAAACATTCTACCACTGAGCTATATTCCAGCCCTTGATAAATCCTCTTCAATGTACTTAACTACCTTTACATCAAATTTAATGTGTTGTCTTATACTGAATTCCTCATTCAACCCCCCCCACCCCCGAAATAGGTTGATTGGTGTTACTTATCTTCATAAAAAAGTTTGTGCCTTTTGACCTAATATTCCCACCAATGCAAATTTGTTCTGGGGGGGTGGGGAATATGAAGGGAGGAAAATGCATATTTACCTTGGAGCCAAATATAAATATATTAGCTGTTAGTATGGAGTTCACTTTACCTTTATTTATAATAGTTAAAAACTGGGACCAATAGAAAGAATGCTTTTTTTGGTTTTGTTCTTTGATTTTTTTTTTTTTTTGGCAGTACTGGGGTTTGAACTCAGGGCCTCATACCTGCTATGCAGGCATTCTTACCACTTGAGCCACTCCACCAGCCCAACAAGAAGGAATGTTTACATAAAATTTACACTGTCAACTTGATAGAATATACATAACAATTAAAATAAAAATTATAGGACTGGAGATGTGGCTCAAGTAGTAGAGTACCTGCCTAGCAAGTGTGAAGTTCTGAGTTCAAACTCCAGAACCATCCAAAAAAACCCAAAAAACAAAACCATAAAACCCCTAAAAACACATAATTGTAAAGAGAACAATAACATAAAAAAATATAAAACATAAGAAAAAAAGAGTATAATGACATGGAAAATGTTTATGATATACCTTAAAAAAATAGCATTTTGGGGTTTGGGGTAGCTCAGTAGTAGAATGCTTGCCAAGCATGTGTAAGAAGGCTCTGGGTTTGATCCCCATCAACACACACACACACACACACACACACACACACACACACACACTCACACTCACACTCACACGAGATATTTTTGGATGGCAAGGTTAAGGAATGATGTTTTCCCTCTCTTATTGTTATAATGTTGCTTATGCAAAAATAAAGATCCAGAAAAAGAAAAAAAAATCCTCACCTAAATTTCCTTCAATATTATTCTCCCAGGTTTGAAATCTGAGTCATTCTTGATTTTACACCTCTTCATCCACCTCCAGCCACTAAGTCGTAATGTTTCTTAAATTCGTTTCTTTGTGATCCAATTACTAATACTGTGTCCTCCTACTCTTAAACCTAGACTATTGCCCTAATTTTTTTGATCTGTTTCTTCTTCCCATTCCACCTGGTATGGCATCACAGACTAATTTTTCTAACTTACCAGGTTGTACCTCTCATGTTGCCTGCTCAAAATCTTGACTCTTTGTTCTTTAGAAGTTGGACCCAAATGCATTAGCGAGGCATTGCAAACCCTTTCCTTGCATTTCCAATTTAATCTTTTAGCTTCTCTCAAGAATACACCTTTAGTTTCAGTCAGACTATCTCCTTCTAGGTCTTCAGTTTTTCTGCTCAGGTATTCTCGTGCTTGGATTTGTCCTACCCCTTCTTTCTGCTTATTCATGCCCTACTCTTCTTTCAGGGTCCACCTTCTCTTGAGGCCTTTCTTGCCCACTTTAGTACTCACTGATTAGATCTGCCTCTGCACTCCTATAGAACTAATTGGATACAGCAATTATTTATGACTTTGGTATTAGTCTGCCTAAGTTGGAGTGAGTTTTTACTTCTGTGTGCTTAGCACAGTGCAAATCTGTTTAGGTCCAGTTTGAGTTCAAAGATATTTATTCTGCTTTTAGATTCTCCAGGGATGAAATACTCCAAATTGCATTCCTTCTTTGATTATAAGGTAAATGATGCCCAGTTCTCAGGTTTGTCAGGTGCTTCTAACTTGTTCTGTAGTATTAACCAGGGATTTGAGTTGGCAAGGAGCAAATTTATTAATTAAAGGAAGAACCTATTTTCTAATAATTTTTCTACTTTGAAATCTCTAAGGGGTATAATTGCTTTCAATGAGAATTAAGACCAACTGATTCTAGATTAATATGAAATCTCAAGTTCTTGCTTAATTTCCTTAGCGCCAGCAGAAGCTTCAGAAGGAACGGCTCATGAGTGACTTCTCTGCAGCCTTAAACAATTTCCAGGCTGTGCAGAGAAAGGTATCTGAAAAGGAAAAAGAGAGCATTGCCAGAGCAAGAGCTGGATCTCGTCTTTCTGTAAGTTGATTCCCAAAAGAAGATCTTTGCAATTTCAGGATGTTCTTTTTCAAGGTTTTTTCTTTCTGACCATTCACCTTTGTTTACCATCATACTAAATCAGAAACATACATGTCAGCTGTTGTGACATTTCCAGATTGGTATAGCCTGTGTATGGTAATACATATGCATGTGGTCAAAGATTGGAAAGGAATGTGCATAATGGTTAAAAAAATGGAAGGTAGAATTCTGTGTAATTTTCATTTTGTTGTATGGTCTTATGTTAAAAACTTAAGAAAAGAGAAATGAACCTATTTCCTAGAAGATAGGAGGCTAGGTTATTTGGATTAGCTCTCTCTTTTTGGAAAGAATTATCAAATACTGGAACTTAAAAACCCAACTTCTCTAAGGTAGCAAAGAACCATGAAAACACTAAGGTCAAAATCTAAGGTAAGCAGAATACCAAAAGTACTTTTGAACTGAATATATTTACAGAGGGCAAACTTGAGCTTCAGTGTTGATGTCCTTATGGCATGGAAAGGGTAAAAGTCAAAGCCAAAGGCTCATGCAAAGTGGAGAATACAAAAGAATATGCTCCTCAATCAAACTGGACCCAAAAAAATTATATCCTTAGGGAATGGCTAAGCCAAAAGAGAGCCCTCCTTTATCCCAGTGGACTGCAAAGAAGTTACAGTACCCTAGAACTAAGCAAGTGGTCGAGAAGGGAAGGAAGGAGGGAACATCCACATAATAAGTTCTGCCACAAATTAAGCTTTAGGCAGACTTACTATCCAAATTCATACTACCTGGATGGTCTAAAGCCTGAAGTTTCAAGTGGTCTTGGACCCACAGAGCACTTCTATGTCATTCAGAAGCAAACACAAATGCACTCTGTGGAAAGACATCTTTATCCTGGCCCAGAAAGAATGCCCTCAAGTTTTTCAAGGGCAATGAGTAACATATGATTAAAACAACAACAACAACAACAACAAAAATAAGCATACAAAGAAACAAATTATCCTAAACAAGAACTAGTAGAAATAACATCGAAGTGAAATATACCTATAGATTTGTATATTGTATATTAGTATAAGCCAGTAGAGTGTTCTCTTGAATTTTTCTTTTTGGCAGTATGGGGTTTTTGAACTCAGGGTTTCACACTTGCTAGGCAGGCGCTCCACAACTTGAGCCATGCCCTAGCCCTGTTTTCTTAAATTTTAATGAAAGGCAGTATCTGACTACCAAGGATTCTAAATTTAGTGAAAATATATGTCCAAAATAAGGATTAATTAAAGATATTTTCAGTAAAACAGGGTTTCCTATCAACATCCTGCATACTAACAGAAATTCTAAAAGATATACTTTAGCCAGAAGGAAAATGACACCTGATGAGAGTCTGAAAAGAAGACAAGAATGAAGAGAAAAATCAAGAAGCAAATATGTGAAAAGATAAGCCACAAACAGGAAAACGATATTGCTATCTTTGTAACTGACAAAGAACTACTATTTAGAATAAACGCTGTAAAGAATTTCCAAAAATCAGTGTAGAAAAAAATTTAACCCAATAGAGCAGTAGTTCTCAACAAGCTTGATCTCAGAACCCCATTATACTGTTAAGAATTATTAAGGACCCCCAAAGAGGTTATATGAATATCTTTCTTCTTTTTTCGAGGCAGGTTCTTGTTGTGCAACTTTTTTTTTGCAGTACTGAGGCTTTAACTCAGGGCCTTTACCTTGAGCCACTCCACCAGCCCCATTTTTGTGAAGGGTTTTTTGAGATAGGAACGCAGCAAAAAATGTAACTTTTAAGAAAATAGAATTTTGCAAAACTTTTATCTATGATTGTGAGAATTTTTTCAACATTTTAGGCCAGACATATATACTCCCAGGACTCAGGAAGCCAATGTAGGAGGATTGTGAGTTTGAGACCCTGTCTCAACAAAACAAAACCTAAAAGGGCTGAGGACATGACTAAAGCAGTAGAACACAAGTTCAAACTGCCTCCCCCCAAAGAAAAAGATTTTTCTGATGAAACTGATGGTAACATGGAAAAAAAAGTCAGTTGTTGAAGTTGAGGACATAAAAATTAATTAAACCTCAACCCCTTAGTACACATCTTTTTAATACTCTGCATGGTGAAGTGAGAAGTATGCATTAAGTACTTTTATCATGTTCAGAAATACAGTATTTATCTCCAGGAAAAGCATTTGTGTAATTGAGTTGCAAGCTGAACTAGCCACATTTTAGAGAAATACCATTTTTATTTATTCAATATGGTTTTATAAAAACTTATATAAAAGTTTAGCTAGGCATGGTACATGGTGACGAAAATGATAATACTTCTAGTATAGTCTGGTGCTGCTGCCTTGAGCCATTTTATCCACCATTGCTTTGGCTACTGAGTTCAAATGTCAACACAGAAAAAAGGCAAATAAACATATTGGTATTATTTTGAATAATGGGTCACAGACTTTCAGATTAAAATAACAGTGAGATACTATTTCATGTCCATGTCCACTAGGAGGGTAAAAGTTTTGAATCTTTTTTTTTTCCTGGTGATTCTGATGTTTTAACTTGTCAGAGCCTTGAACTTGTTAGGCAGGTGATCTACCACTTGGGCCACATCCCCAGCTCTAAGAAACTTAAATTCTGTGAACACCAAGGGTGGGGCTTTGTGAACATGTTGCAGTAGGAACTTTTCTATCTGGCCTGTAGTAGTATAAATTGGAGCAACCACTTTGGGAAACATTTTAGTTGTGTCTTCAAAATACACACTTTATGATCCAGCATTTTTATCATAGAGAAACCAGTATGTATGTATTCCAGATATACACACAAGGATGTTCATACAGCATTATTTGTAGTAGTCAAAAATTGGAGCCATGCATGGTATTACACTTCTGTAAACCCAATATTCTAGAGGCTGAGTTCATTCCTTGAACTAAAGATCTCTAGTTCAAGGCTGGCCTGGGATACATAGCAAGACCCTGTGTCCAAAAATAAAGAAAAGAAAAGAAAAAAGGCAAAATCTATATATCCTGTAACAGTAGAATGAACATTTTTTGTTTGTTGTTTTTTGCTTGCTTTTTGTTTTTGAGACAGGGTCTCACTATGTAGCCCAAACTGGCCTTGGATTCCCAAATGCTGGGATTATAGGTTTGCATCACTATTCCCAGCTTCAACAGTAGAATGGATAAATATGTGATATATTCATATACATAATATCATACAGCAAATAAAATTAACCACAGTTATCTTTCAGCATCAGGGATGGATCTGGCATAATCTGGAGTGATTCAAACGAAGCATGAAAGAATATAAATAGTATAATTCCATTTATGTAAAGTTCAAAAATAGGCAAAACAATATAGAATAAAGATGCATATTAGTATTTTTAAAATGCAAGAAAATAATTTTTGCAAAGTCAAGATAATGGAAATATTAATGGGTAACATGTCCATCAGCGAAGGACACAGGGGAAGCTTTTAGGACACTGGTATTGTTCTGTCTCTTGGTCTTGGGGAAAAAGCAAAAGCAAAGCCAGGAGAAGTGGATGCATCTGTAGTCAGGAGGCTGAGATGGGAGAATTTGAGGCCAGCCTGAACAACACAGTGAAACCCACCAACTCAAAAAAAAAAGTAAAACAATAACAAAAATGTTCAGTGTTCCTCTGGGTGGGTAGAATTCTGACATTTTAATTTTGTTTGTCCTGTATTGCTATCATAAAAAGGGTAAACCTTTTAAAAATGAAAATAGATTGGCCTTTAACAATTTTTATTTTGATTTGTTTTTAAGTTATAAAAGTCAGACATGCGTTAGACTGATTTTTGAAGTTTGCTTGCCACATTAGAACCCAACATGCTATGAATCCATTTTTTAAAATCTTTATTAGAAAAATTTTTTTTCAAGTTTTCAGCCCTTTCCCTTTAATCTACCTTCCTCAAATTTTAAAGTAGGTTATAGTTATCTTTATTTTATTAATCGCTTTTCTACCCTTGTTCTTCTTTCTTGTTTAAAGTTTCTTTTTTCTTTCTTTTTGTTTTTGGCATCACTGGGGTTTGAACTCAGGGTTTCATGCTTGCCAGTGCTTGAGTCACTCAGCCAGCCCTTTTGTTTGAAGGGTTTTTTTGAGATAGGGTCTCTCGAACTATTTATCTGGGCTGGCTTTGAACCTCGATCCTCCTGATCTCTGCCTCCTGAATAGCTAGGATTACAGGTGTGAGCCACTGGCACTCGGCTTCTTCTTCTTTTTTTTTTTTTTTTAGCGTATTATAGTTGTACAGGTAGTACACTGTGACATTTACAGAATTGCTTACAATATATCTGAGTTAGATTTGCCCCCTGCATCTTTCTCCTTTCTTCCCCTCCTCCCTTCTTAGAACAGTTTCAACAGGTCTCATTGTTCCATTTTCATAGTATGTCCATATTTGCCCTTCTTCACCCTTTCCTTCTGCCCCCCCCCCACTGGTACCAACCTCTGGACAGGACTTGTTTTACCTTCCTGTCCATACGTATGGGGAGATATATATATATATATATCCATCCCAATTTGGTTCATTCTCTCCCATTGTTCTCCTTTTTACTTTAGTCTCCTTATGGTGATTTCAACAGGTTTGAATGTTCCATATTCATATCTGTATAGAAAGTACATCAACCATATTCACCTTCTTTACTTTCTTCATTTATCCCTCTCCCATTAGTGCCAGTATGGTTTTTATCCTGAGCCCAAATTGGAATGCAAATTTGCTTTCAACCACTTCACACCCATTTCTTAGTTAAGACAGAGTGCAAGAGTCCTGATCTTACAGATTCTGTTAGAGTTGAAGGATGCTTCTTTATATTGTAGCTAAGGAAACCCTTGTTTTGTGTGTCTGTCTGTGACATGTTTCTGGATTACACCAGCAATAATGCCATCTGCTTTTTAGGTGGAAGACAGGCAAAGAGAGGAGCAGCTTGTCTCATTTGACAGGTAAAGAATTATTCATCCAACCTGCTTAATAGTTGATGAGAGTTGTTTTATATTTATTTTTAATTTTAAAAATCAATGAGGATGTATGTGCAAGGCATTTGGTTCAATCCCCAGTACTGGGGAGAAAAAATCAATGAGACAAAAAGCAGGAGAAAATAAAGAGGGACCTGGGGGTAGGTGATTTAGCATTCTTTAAATAAAAATAAAAAGTCAAAAGCATGGGCTTTCCTAAGGTCGTTGAATATTTTCTGTGTGTGGGAGGAAGCTTGACTCACCAGGAATAAGAAGGAACCCACAAATCTACAGACTAGAAGATCTCAGTCATTTTACCTCTAATTCAAATTTAAGTTCTTCAACATTCTTGGGTCTCTGTTTACTTACCTCTAAAGTAGGGTCAACTCATCCAGCTCATCCTACTGGGAATATAAGAGGAAAAGCAGGTAATTTGTATCTGAAAGATATCCCTTAACTTCTCCAAGTGAATTCCATAGTACTCCATGTATTCAAGGTATTAGTTTGGAATTTCAAATGATTTATCATAGATACATAGTCATCTCCCCCACCCCAGCCTAAACTGTGAGCACCTCAAAGGTCTTATTCAGTTTTGTTTGTTATTCAATATTAGTACTTTTTTTTTTGTGGTACTGGGTTGGAACTCAGGGCCTTGTGTTTGCTAGGCAGGCACTGTAACATTTGAGCCACACATCCCAGCCCAGGACATTTTTTAAATGTTATGGAAATGAGGTATGATTTATACTTATTGTTGAAAAAATTCACAATACTGGGTTTTCAAAATGTTCTGTGTCTAGTATAATAAGTTATACACCTTCTAAATACTTGAAAAGTTGTAACATTTCACTAGTATTTACTTTGGTTTCTGTGAAGAGATATATTACACAAAGCATAATCTGAAGGATATTCCTGGAAACCAGATGTGATTCTTTTCACTGAACTGGTAAAGCACTGGTAGGTTACTTAGCCTGCTCTCCTCCACCGATTTAGTACTCAAAGGTACCAATACAGCTTTGCACTTAGAGTTCCCTGGAAAAGGCCAAGTAGTGTGATTCATTGAGTTCAAATCTCTGGATGCTTTTCTTGTCTAGCAAGTCTTAGCGTGATTGCAGAGTGTACTCCTAAAAGCAAGGAGGCCCATCCTCCATAATTCTGCCTCATCTCAGTTTTGTCCATGGAGGCAAGACTTTGATTTCTTGGTATTGTCAGCTCTTTGCTTCTAGATATGAAACATGTGGCCCTCAGGCAGAGGAATTGGAGCCCTACTAGTGTTTTTGCCTAGGTTCTGCTCATAGCAGAGATATTGTAGATATGTCTTCTCACACTGCAGAAAGGAGGAATCAACTGCTGTGCTTGTCTCCCTGCAGCCATGAGGACTGGAACCAGATGCAGAGCCAGGAGGACGAGGCAGCCATCACTGAACAGGATCTGGAACTTATTAAAGAGAGGGAAACAGCGATTCGACAGCTGGAGGTGAGAGCTAGGTCATGTCTTTTGTTGACTCAGTGTTTGTGAAGGTATCTGGGCTCTCTAGCTTGAATTTTCCCTGGATTATTATGAAAAACCATGATCTAAGTCATTGTGTTGTTTGCGTATTATCCATCTTGATTTAGTCATTATAAATTTGAGTGGTATTGGCCTGGTCTCCCAAGAATACCCAAAGCCTTTCCTCACATACCACTTTTTTATATGGCCTCCTTAAGAAAAATACATGGAAAATAGAAGCCAGGCACCAGTGGCTCATGCCTGTAATCCTTGCTACTCAGGAGGCCGAGACCAGGAGGATCATGGTTTGAAGCTAGCCAGGGCAAATAGTTCTTGAGACCTTATCTCGAAAAAAACCATCACAAAAAAGGGCTGGTAGAGTGGCTCAAAGTGTAGGCCCTGAGATCAAACCCCAGTATCACCAGAAAAAAAACAAAACAGAGCAAGGCAAGCAAATATTTTATTGCTTTGTCCTTAAATGCCAATATCTAGGTTAGGCAGGGCTTTGGGGAGCAGCCCTTTGCTTAGTCTGAGTAACCTGTTATAAAGACAGGCCAAAAGTCTTGCTGTATTTTTGTGCATTCTAAAGTGCAAATCCAATTTGCAGATCTTATCACTTCAGAGAGTCACAACTAGAAATGTTTTTTGAGGTGGGAGTGGAAGGGGAGGTCTGTTAACCTTTATTATCCTAACTGAGCACCATTTTTAACTTTGCACAGTGATCAGTAAAATATCTTTAAAACCTGCATAGTTTCTCCATGGAGGTAGAAGACTTCCATCCCTGGGGCAGGAGTAGGAAATGAGGGGAGTAGAGAAACTTCAAGCTCCTCCTTTTGCCTTTGCAGTGGTTCTGAATGCTGACTGCACAGTAGGATCACCTGGAGATTTTTTTCTTTTTTTAATACTCCAGTTCTCCATACACACACAAATTATTTGATTGGACTATGTGAAATTCCTGGTTTTTGTAGGTTCAAAATTGGCAAATATCCACAGTTTTATGTGGGTCAACCTAATAAGTCATAACTTCTGGGGGTGAGGCCTTAGGCATGGCTATTTTAAAGCTGCCCCAGTGAATAATAAGGTGCAGTCAGGATTGAGACCACTGCCCTAGGGATCATCACTGTCTGTTTTTAGATGAGACAGTTTGTCCTCAAGTTATACCTATTTTACTGCCTTCAAAGATGTCAGACGTTTCCTTTTCGCTTTTTCACCTACCACTACTAATCATTGACTTGGTTCTCTAACATTAGAAATGCTGTTTTATAGCAGGGAGTGAGACATACGCAGCTAAAGGAAGAAATGTAACCTAATAGATGTCAGGAACCTAATGGATCACTTCACATTCAACAGAATGAAGTCCAAATTCCTTAGCTTAAGCTAGACTGTCATATCCAGTCATTTCCTACCTCTAACATACAAACCTATGTTACAGCCAAACTGGGCTATTTGTTATTTAACTCAATTGCCTTACTGTTTATATGACTTTTCCTTTGCATTAAGGCACAACTCACATTCTACTTCTTCTGCGGTCTTCTTCTTCTGCACATCTTTATATACCATTCAATAGTCAATTCCTATATAACACCCTTTCTTATTTATCTTACTGTGTACTTGTTCCCCACCACCCCACTCCAGTTAGGTGTATGTATCCACAGCAATGAACAATAATCCCAACTTTAGTGGATCCTTAGTAAGTGATTGAGATGCTGGCAAGAATTAATCTTGCCAAGTTGTGATTCTGGTCAGTCTCCTAACCTGGGAGTACTTTTTTTTTTTTTTGTGGTATTGGGACTTGAACTCAGGCCCTACACCTTGCATTACTCCACCAGCCCTTTTTTGTGATGAGTTTTTTTAAGTAGGGTCTCACGAACTCTTTGCCTGAGCTGGCTTGGAACTGCAATCCTCCTGATCTCTGCCTCCTGAATAGCTAGGATTACAGGCAACTGGCCTGTAAGTTCTTCTGATGGACAAGTGTTTTACTTAAATGTACTTTTCATGTTTCAGTAGGGCCACATCAATGAGAGCATACCTTTCCATTGCCCTTCTGCCTGACCATGTGGCAGTAAGAACCCAAATATAGGGGATTTTACTTCCATCATTGCCAGGAAAACAGCATGCAGTTCAGTCTACCAAGGTGATTAGTTTTTACCTTCTTTAGTCTGATTAATAGGCTTGCAAATAGTCGTCCTTTCACCCTGGAACTGCCATACACAGACAAAGTAACTCTTTGTCAGTCAGTTGAAAACTGTTTAGAGGGCACTGTTCAAGTGACAGTAGAATCCAGCAGCTCTTCACACAGTTCCAGAGTCAGTCCTGGGGGAGAAGACGCTTTCTGTTTGTATGTTCTTCTTGTATTCCCCTAGATACTACAATCTTGTGTAAATTGTCTAAATTCTGTAGTTCAAAGTCCTAGCAGCCTGTTGCCTTCACAGGCTTTTGTCATAATGGCCAGTGTAGGCTCCAGGTATAACTATCACACCAAGAATTTGTCTATCCTAATACTCCAGCTTCTGTTGATACCATTTGAGTTTGAATGGTCTTAGTTCCTACAGAACATGTCCAGTTATTACTGCTTGATGGGTGGGTTTCATGCCTTCTGCTTTGCAGTATCAGGTAGGTAATGACATATCATTTTCTGTTTTGGAGAAGCAGGTTTTAAAAACATATATATGTGATTAATAGCTGAAACTTTAGATAGGTAGAGGAAAGGAAACTTCTAACATGTTGCTTAATGTCAGTTAATTGGTTTTTGTCCTTTTTAGGCTGATATTTTGGATGTAAATCAGATATTTAAAGATTTGGCCATGATGATCCATGACCAAGGTGACCTGATTGGTATGTATTATTGATACCTTTAACCTTGAGGTGAACTGGTAATATTTGTATGTAGAGAAGTCAGTAAGATATTATTAATTATAGGCTGCAAGTTTAGGAATATAATTTTAAAAATTAGTAAAAACCAGGGCCTGTAATCTCAGCTACTTGGGAAATGGAGGTAGGAGGATCTTGGTCCAAGGCTGGCCGTAGGCAAAAACATGAGTCCTTATCTGAAAAATAAGTAAAGCAAAAAGGGCTGGGGGTGTGGTCCAAGTGGTAGAGCACTTGCTTAGCAAGCATAAGGCCCTGAGTTCAAACCCCATTACTGTCCCCCCCAAAAATTTATATAACTCATTTTCTTAATGTTTTTCTTATATTATCAAATGCATTTACTTGTGATAGCCTCTTGATAAGTGCTTGTTTAGAGAAAAGCTGTCAACTTCCCAGCTTTTAGCTCCAGAAATTTGGATGCTTATGGAGTTAGTAACTTTTTAAAAGCTTTTTATGTGGAAATTAGGTTAAGTTTATAAGAAGTTGGAAAAATAAATATACTAGGGCTGGAGGGCGTGGCAGAAGAGGTAGAGCACCTGCTTGGCAAGTGCAAACCCTGTTACTTAGGGGAGAAAAAGAAAAAGCCTACAAGCAACTCCTTTATACTTACCCAGAGTCTACCTCTTATTAACATTCTGCCCTATTTGCTTTGTGATGTGCCCTCACTCTATGTGTATATACATATATGTAGGCATATATTTTTTTCTGAACCATTTATAGGTGAATTCCAAACTTAATAACCTCTTCCTCCTAAATACTTCAATGTTTATTCCCAAAGAATAGGGCTGTTCTCTTATCAAGGTAATAACTTTTGATTTCATGACTAGAGAGTTGGGATGGTGATAGTGAAACCAGGATCCATAACACCAGAAATCTGTTCATTTTACAGTCTTGAAACACCTGAGTATGTTAAAACATCCATTGTTCTTTTTTGCAGATAGCATAGAAGCCAATGTGGAAAGCTCAGAGGTGCATGTTGAAAGAGCCACTGATCAGTTACAGCAAGCTGCTTACTATCAGGTAAAAGCTGGTACCAAAGAAAGTCACTCTGTGCTGTAGACTTTATGGGCCACCAGGATACAATGACATATTGAGAACAGCTACAGCCTCTTGCTTGGGCTTCAGCTGGAAATAGGTAGTCATAATCTCCAGTCCCAGTTCCATTTTTTAGTATTTTCCTTTTAGTGTTTCATTTTTTAGTATTTTCTGTATTTTCATTTTTAGCGAGATATACAAAACCCATCAAATTTTCAATAACCTTACACAGAAGACTCTTGGCTGCAAAGCTAAGCCTATGAACTAGCATGCTACCTAAATCTACTATAAGGTTAATCTTATATCCTAAGCAGCAGAAATGTGTTTCCATTAGGATAGTAAGAGGTAGAGGCAAAATAGGGCTTCATAGTGTCTGGCAGAGTGGCTCAAGCAGTAAGAGCACCTGCCTAGCAAGTGTGAGGCCCTGAATTCAAATTCCAGTGCCGCCACAAAAAAAAAAAAAAAGGACTTCATAGATATTCTATGTTGACTATTGCCACAAAGGATGGATATAGAATCAACAATGACAGCCATTTATATCTATTTATATAAATAGTCATTATAGAACTGTGTCTGTAAAGTGAAATTCTTCTACATATTAGTTAAAACTCTTGTTTTATGACTTCTCTGGATCTTCATCTCAGTGTACAGATATCGTGAGTGAAGTCCTCATTTCCCCTTGATTTGGTGTTACATGGCTTTTTAGACATGAACAGCATTTCAGGGCTGGGGATGTAGTTCATAGGTTTACTGTTTGCCTAGCATGCCTGAGGCCCTGGGTTCGATCCGAGTACCACACACACATACACACAAAAAAACAAACAGCATGTCAGTCATTTTCCATGTTCCTAAGTATATCAGCCATATGATAGCTATATTTTACCTGGGAGTGCTCTTAGGGAAATTTGTGTTTAATAATAGAATTTCCTTTAAAAACTGTGTGGTAACTTTAGTATCTGACAGTAAAAGAATAATTAAACTACACATATCCATTTAATGTTGTACTGTGTGAGAATTAAGAGATGTTTATGAAGTTTATAATAGTGGAAAAATGTTTATGCCAAACATTAAATAAGAAAAACATCAAACATCATACAGTATGATCCTACTTAAGTTAAATAGCAGTGTACATAGATAAGAGATCGGAAGGAAGTATAATTAAAATATTAACAGTTTTATCTATGGATGATCATTTTCTCTGATTGCCTTTTTTTTTTTTTACAATGAATATAAAATTTTGGGATAGGTATAAAACTGTTATTAAAATACACATGTACAAATAATTTTATTGCACATAATGGCTGGCATAGATATAGCTACTTTGCAAAATCATATTTGTGAATAATTAAAACTTGCATGACACCCTAGCACTGGTGACTGCTGAGATTTTAGGGAAGGTCTGTGTGTATTTGTGCGTGGAAAGAGTCAGTTATGAATTACAAGGAGGCAGATTAATGAAGCACTCTTGGAGTCTTATATATAAAATTTTTTTACTTGTTTCATGAGTGTCTTTACATATTTCTTTCCTCAGAAAAAGTCTCGCAAGAAGATGTGTATCCTGGTGCTTGTCCTGTCAGTGATTGTTGCAGTCTTGGCATTTATTATCTGGCTAGTTTCTAAATGAAGTGTACTTGTCTCAGAGCTTTCTCCTGCTGAGCTGTTTTCAAGGGCAAGTGCTTGCTGGAGTCTTTTCAGAACAAACTGATCACAAGAAGACAGCATATACCAGAACGTCCTGTAATAATTTAGTTAGAAACTAACTACTAACTAGTTCTTGGTATTAGTAACAATAGAGACAGTATTTATCAATTTATGTATACATTTTATTGATTTCTCGAATTAGGAATTAACTTATGTGAATTTTGCTTTCTGTTGTATTCTGATTGCCCTTTATCATAAGTGTTTACTGAAAATTCCATTCTAGATATTCTTTTTGAAAGGTGACACTACAGTCTCATACTCTTGTCTTTTTATGTGTATATAAAATTTACCTTTTTACTAGCAAAGATGAATTTCTCCCTAGCACCTGGCATATTGGAGTCTGACAAAAACTGTACAATAGCCAGCAATTTTTATTATTTGACATTTTAATTTGAAATTCTAAGTAGTCTGTTCTCTGTGTTTGGAAGATTTTTGGCACTATATTTAATTGGAAAGTAAAAATTGCACATGTGATTCAGATTAAATGAGAAGTGTCTATTTGAGCTGGCTAGTTGCTGGGGTACATGTTATAATTGGATTTAAAGTTTATTATCTGCAAGTGTTATCCACAGTAGTTCATCTTCACATACACACTAAGCCATCCTGCTCCCTTGTTAAGGAGGTTAATTTCATGAACATTACTATACTTGATGGGATCCCTCTCGCAGCTATCTGCATAGAAAGGAAGAGTTAGATATAGCATGCTTTTGGAAAGCAAATAGGAATTGTTTGAAATGACTCAATCTTTTTGTTGTTGTTCTCTTGTGGTTCTACATTCCTGGTGAATGATGAATGCTGCTGTCAAAAGGCTGCCCCCTCCCCTGTGAGGGTTGCTGAGCAATTGATGGCAGGAAGATTTTAAAATCACACTGAAGTTGGGTTTAAAACTTAAGACTGTGAACCTGGTCATAAATCAAGGAAAAGGTTCGTTTTTGTAAATAATACTGGAGATGTTAGACTTATCCTGATTTATGAACAAGAGGTTAATCTTGGCCGGGAGCTGGTGGCTCATGCCTGTAATCCTAGCGATTTAGGAGGCAGAGATCAGGAGGATCGCAGTTCGATACCAGCCTGGGCAAGTAGTTTGCAAGACCCTATCTTGAAAACACCCATCACAAAAAAATGGGCTGGTTCAAGGTATAGGCTCTGAGTTTAAGCCCCAGTACCACGAAAAAAAAAAAAGTTAATCTCTCCATATACAGGTTAGGAAAGAAAAGTTTCAATAAAATATTGCTGTCTTGTAATATAAATGTTGTCCACTTCCCTTTTTCACTGACCTAGAACAGTTAAAGGGAGCATCATTTGTTTAGGTTGTCACATAAATGTGAATTGGGCCAACAATTTCAGTTAATTCTTTACTGAATTAGAGGATTTAGCTACTTTGGGTTTATTTATATTCATTTCTTTCATTCCCCTAATGTTACTTAACCTCCTTGTTCTAAAATAATGGGAACAGTTGAAAAACAAGGACTCAAATGCACAAGTTTCTTTGCATTTTTGCACCATCCTATTTAATACAAATAAACATTTAAAACTTTTTGAAGTAGTTTGTATGAGTTAGCATTCTTATGAGGTAGGTGTTAGGGAATGTGCTGTCATGAGAAAAATTGAGACTTGCAAGAAGACTGGAGACCAGGTTAAGGGTTCATTTGGGGGTAGAATAGGTGTTGCTGCCTTTTCTTCAAAAACAAGACACAGCCAGGAGTAGTGGATTGTTATCCCAGTACCTAGAAGGTTGAGGCAGGAGGACTGTGAATTTGAGGCCAGGCTGGATTGCATAGCAAGTTTGAGGCAAGACCCTGTCTCAAAAAAGATGAGAGAGAAAGGAAGAGAAGGGCAGGGAGGGACAGAGGGAAAAACAGAAAGAAAAGAGGGAAGGGAGAGTGGAATGGAGGGAGGGAGGAAGAGAAGGCTGGAAGGAAGGGAAGGGAGAGAAGAAAGGAAGAAAGAGAGAGAAGGAAGGAAGGAAAGGAGGGAGGGAAGGAAGGAAGGAAGGAAGGAAGGAAGGAAGGAAGCTTCTTATCTGTGCCTTATCGTTGGGGCACCGTGGTCTGGGACAATGGTTCATAACTGGCTTTACATTAGAAACTTTAAATTTAAACTGATACCTTGCCCGCACCGCCCCCACACATCAGCCCAAGATTCTAATTTAGTCTGCAGTATATTTTGGGCACAGGGATTTTTTTTTTTATCTTTAAGATCCAGGTAATTATTATGTGCAGCCATAGTTGAGAACCATTGATTTTTGTCAAAAAACTAGACTGGGGGCTGGAGATAAGGCTTAAGTGGTAGAGTGCTTACCCAGCAAGTGCAAGGCCCTGAGTTCAAACCCCAGTACCAACAAAAAACAAAAACACATTAAAAAACAAAACAAAAACCCCTAGACTGCGGTGCAAAAGACTTGGACAATCTTATCGCTGCTATTAACCTTCTGAGGATATTTGGATAACTCATTTAACCCATAGGTTTCAAATTTTCTCAACAGTTCTTTTCTCTCTGATTAAAGGTGGTTTTAGTCTGAACATACAAATTATATGTTTGCCTTTGTATTCCTTTCCTTTATTCATCTATTCTGTTTTCTTTATTTGAATGTTCTAAGAGTATTCTCTAACATTGTTTCTTCAAGTGGATTAAAACTGTAGTATTTCCCTGGGTTTAAACCTCAATCCCACCAAAAAAGAAAAGAAGTAGCTAAAACTGTAGTACTGTATAGGGTAAAGTAAAAATGTCATCCTGGCACTTTATTTGGGAATGTTTCAGAACAAGAACTTGTTGCATGCTAGATTGATGCTCCCAGAGCAGCTCTGTGTGTGTGTGTGTGTGTGTGTGTGTGTGAGATTTTACTAAGGGGTGGGTAGGATTGGGAGTGTTCACTCACTGCATTGTACGATGTACTGCTCAAGCCACACTTACACTGCCTTGTTTTATGGAACAAAAACATCAAAATGAAATGACCAGTCTATGCAAAGTAGGACACTCTGAGCTGCTTCCACTTAGTTTTTCTTTTTATTCAGAATCTATCCTCAGTCATGGGAATGCAGCTTTTTCTTTTGGTCACTAAGTGCAGACTAGAGCTCATCTCACCTACCAATCTATCCTGCTCCCTAGGGCTAGGAATCACCTGCTTTCTTCCCTGCTTTTCTAAGCATGGTTAGTGTATCCCATGGACTTCAAAGGACTTTTCAGTGTTTCTAGCATCACAAAATATAACTACTTTAGAATCACCATTTAATTGGAATGTAGTTTGAAAAATTTTGTTTCCTACCCCTTGATCTACTGTTATACCAGCTGAGTAGTTCATTTTAATATTTTACCAAAATGACCTTTAATTCACAATGTAGCAAGCATTTCATTTTTAAAGAATAAACTTGTAACAATACAAGTTTTAGAATCTGATTATGATTAAGGACCAAGGTTTTAATAGTCCATGGAGAAATAAGGAAAATGATGCAGTGGAGTGTTTTTTTGTTGTTTGTTTTTTCCAAGTTGTATCCAAATCTGAGGTAATGTCCTTACAAGTTTTTTTTCTGGTGCTAGGGATCAAACGTGAGGTTTGCACAAGGCCCTGGTTTGATCCTTTGATCCCGGTACCACAAAACCAATAAAACGGTATTTTAACATTATTAAAATGAAAAGGTGGGACTGGGGATACAGCTCAGTGGTAGAACACTTGCCTAGCATGCATAAGGTCCTGGGTTCTATCCTGAGCATTGGGAGAAAAAGGTGTCTGATGTTAGATGGCAGATTTCATTTATAAATCTCCAGGTTTGCAAAATAAAATTGATACTCCTATATTCCTTTTTTTTTTCTTCGTGGTCCAAAAGGACCAGGGCAGGATGGTAGTCTGATTCAGAAATAAAAAGACTTGAGGAGGTGCTCTGCATATGATGGTCATTTGTGGAATATCTGAGCCCTCCTTACTACCAGGAAACTACTATGCTAACCTTTTACACTTCTTGTCTTATCTCCATAAAGCCATCTAGGAGCTGTATTTTTCTTGTCTCCCTTCAGGAAGCTGAGACACTATACCTGCCTATGGTCACACAACTTATAAGTGATGGAGCCAGGATTTGATCTTGAGCACTCCCACTTTAAGACCACCTTTGGATACTGTCCTTTGTCTCCATGCATCACTGATACAAGCTGTCCTGCTCACCACCTTTTCCATGATGATATTCTAAAAGTCTGGAGAAGTGGCAATTTCTTCCCAACTTTTCAAGAACATCCTTTCTTGAAAAAGTACATCTTGTGTACTTTTCATTTATCATCCTGCTAAATGAAGCCTCATACTATCTATATACACACAATTTCTTCAGTGTCTCCACTTGACCATTCATAACTCATACCAAAGATGTTTTAAGAAAGTGTTTTGACATTGATATGTTCCTGCTGACTTTCTAGTCTAAGGAAACCTGTTAAAGACTACGAAATTAACCTCTTTGTTGAGATAACAAAATCTGAAGGTAACTAGCTCAACAGTCTACATTTCAAAAGGGTAAGGGCCTACATTGCTGCCCTCCAGTTTGCTAGTCTATACTGACATCATTAGCGCCCAAACAAAGAGCATTTTGCTTTATAAGAGCCTAGGTAAGTATAAGGTGCCACTACACCAGAAGCCAGCGTGAATATCAGCTGTGCTAGACATGGGAAACATGCCAAGAAGTAAAGAATTATAAGGGTAAGAATACTGTTTTTAGTGTTCTTGGGTGTACATATGACACTTGGAGGATGAGACATAGAGGCTAAGAAATCAAAAGGCAAAGTTGACATAAGACTAGTTAATAGCTAGAAATGACTAGCACCATCTCATGCTTGGAAGGGTTATGGAACATCAAACGCCTACACAAATCTCTGTAGATACAAATATCTTACTCTTTTCTGTTACATTCGAAATACTTTTGAGACCATTTTATTCCTTCTCAACAATCATGTCCTTATGTTGAAAGGAGGGATCCATAGGATTATTGCTTGAAATGAAATTAAGAATTAGGATTGTTCCTAACCAGCCTCGTCTTTGGAATCACAAGACTGAAAAGGAGGATATTGGTAGGCCATTTGATAGTTGATCTGATTAGTTACCATTCTTCCTGAATGAGTTTTTTATGCTTTGAAGACCATCCAATTTGATGTTAATATTGCAGTTAAATCTTAAGGGCTGGAGACTTCACCCAGTACAAAATCTTTTGAATAGTCTAATTTGCTATTCCAGATCTAGAGGACCAGTAGCAGGGAATCAAAAAGAGAGATACTTTCATCACAGAAAGAGATTTCTTAACTAGTTGAGCAGTGACTGTTTCTGGATAAAGAATAATGTAATTAGTTCCTTTAAAAAAAAATTGCAAGTCAGATAATCATCCCAGGTTTTCTGCAGATGTGAAAGGGGGACACAAGTTGCATACTAATAAATATAGTTATACCAACAGAAAAGTGTGAGAGACAATGATTAATGAGCCTGGCCTTTTTTTTTTCATTGAGACTGGGATTTGAACTCAGAGCTTCACACTTGCAAAACAGGCACTCTACCATGTGAGCCACACCTCCAGTCCATTTTGCTTTCGTTATTTTGGAGATGGAATCTCGAGAACTACTTGCTCTAGCCGGCCTTGACTGTGATCCCCCTAATCTCAGCCTTCCAAGTAGCCAGGATTACAAGTGTAATCCTGTGCTCAGTTAGACTCAGGTTTGACTGCCATTCACCACTTGTTCTAGGTGAGGCTGGACAACTCACTCTGAGTCTCTCTTTCCAGGAATCAATAATCCCTATCTCTAGGATTAATCCCTATCTCTGAGGATTAAGTGAGATGATCTGCATAAAATGCATAGTAGCCCAGACAAGTAAGCACTCAATAGACAAAGCCATCACAACCAGAGGCCCTCCCTTGTGGTCTTCCCGTGAGATGGTGGCCTAGGCCAAAGCAGCAATCCAAATGCTTCCCTGCATAGTCTAGTCATTATGACCCAAAGCAAAAAAATCCTAAGGGGACAAAACTTGATTAACAATTTGAGCTATGCACAGTGAAGATTTGCACACCTACCTTCTAATTGGATCTGCTCTTGGATCAACTTGTCCAGAGTTTTCATAAAGAGACTATATGATCCCTAACTCAGATTCCCACATAATCTACAGAAGCCCTCAAGGCCTAGATTTAGAAAGACAGATTAGAAAGGACAAATGATTAGAACCAGAAATGAGAAGAACCAGAAGAGAAACAGAATGAGTGGGACTTCACCTCACTCTCTAGATTGAGGTGAAAGGTTGACAGGCTGACGGTGCAAGCCTTGGGGGCTGATGCAGTCCCAAGATTGCAGCGCAAGAGCTCTTGCAGGAGGACGCAGGGGGAGACTGACAACTTTCCCTACAATCCCTTTTCCTCTGACACCTCCCGGCCACGGAGAACTCCTAACCTCTGCATACTCTTAGAAACCAACTCCAAACCCTTTGACCTCAAAATCAGCCCTTAGTTCTACAGGCACCGCCCCACAGCCGTGCGTGCTCATGTGCGTGCGTGCGCGCGCGGACGCACAGACTGCTGGGATACCGCCTCTTCCTTCCCGGTCTCCCAGTTTCCCGGCGTGCTTCAGGCCCGCCAAATGGGAGGGGGAGACGCAAGATGGCGGCAGCCGCGAACTCCGGCTCCAGCCTACCGCTGTTCGACTGCCCGACCTGGTGAGTGGCGGGGCGGCGGGGGCCGGAGTGGCCTGGCTTGAGCTAACCTGGGCTGAAAGGGCGGCTCTTTTCTCACGTGGAAACGAACGGCTCGAAAGACCCTGTAATGATTGAGGGAAAACTGTCCGCTGTGTGGGGCCGGGCGACGTGTTGAGGAACCGGAGCCTGTAGCCCGGGCCCAGGAACTGAGGAGACCCAGGGGTGGGGGGCTCCAAGGCGTTCACTTAAGCAGTCCTTTGAGCGGGCAGTCGCTGGCCGGGATGCTCCGGGGCCTTGGTCCCTAACTTACCCCCAACTCCTGAGTGAGTGCCTGGTGCTCTTGTGGAGCTCAGTCCCTGGCCCCCTGCTGAACGTCCCGTGCGCGCACGAGCCAGCTTCCAGACCCCAGCCCAACCTGAGTCCTGCATCCTCTGTCGTTGCATCCCGCGTGCGGGGCCTGTCTTGTCTCCCGCCGACTGGGAGCTCCCTGAGGGCAGGGATGGCGCTGACCCATCCCCTTGTTCTCTGTGACCAGCACGAAGCCTGGCACAAAAACCTTCTGGAATTTCCATTCCAGAAAAGGAAATGAACCCTTTCCATCCCTTGGAAAGTTGTTGGGAATGGTGGGATAATTTGGTCTTTGAGTAGGCTTACAAGATGAACAAATGTTAATTGTCTTGCAGGGAGCGTTTTCTCCTGTAGCCCATCACAGTGTATCATTAACATGTTTTTTGCCTCTGTCTCCTGTCATGTTGAGATTTTCAAGGACACTGACGTTTGCATCGTTGTATTCTCAGCTCCTAGGCCTGAGGGCAGGCACATAGTAGATGTTCTGAAAGTATGTTTTAGGTAAAATATCCTTTTTCCTGTTTCCCAGAGAAAATGGACTTTTGTCCAGTTCACTGTCCTTTTAACTACTACCATAAAAGGTTGGGGTAAGATTGTGAGATATATTGCATCTTCAATTAGATAGACAGGATACACTTCTTATATGCAAATATAGCGGCTCTGGAAGGTTCAAATGAGCAAACCTAGGAAGCAAGTGATATGTGGCTCTTTTCTGGATTTCTTTACACTTTTGTAACGAACATTTGCTTCAGCCTATAAATTCTTAGTCCTTTTTGGTCTCTGGCTGCATTGATTTCAAATTTGGGACAGCACAGAAAATATAGTTAGAAGAGACTGAGGTCACCTACTGTTTCCTCAGGATCTGGTATGTACCATGCATTGTACTAAATGCTTTGACATATGTGTATCTCCCTTGAATGGTGTGGCAGAGTACAAAGAAAAGTTTCCTTAATTACAGTATAGAAGATCTCTTAAAGGGTGCCATACCTCCCGTATTCTTTTGGTACTTGGTTTCATGGCACAATTTTGAATTGCTCTAATTCCCTAATTGTGATTTGGTTTCAGAACTCAGACCAGTACCTTCTGCTTGTTCTGTAATGGAACTAATCCAAAACAACTGATTATTCTGACTTTATATGGTATTGGGGTAGTAGCAAATTCTAGATTCAAGCTGCAGGTGACCAGACTATCCCAGTTATGGTACTTGTATTCTCTATGCTGCTTTCTCTCTGAAGTGAATATCCAGTGTTAAAATACAGGTTTCTTTGGTGCTGCTCTAAATATAGATCTACTAAAATCTCTTTTAGAGCAATTGAATCACTTGGGAAGTGTCAAATGTAGAAAAGAACTATAACAGTGAAATAGTTGACGTTTCTGCTTGTACATGAACTAATTATAGGCTGGTAGAAGAGCTTCAAAGTTGAATGGGATAGTGATTGTAAATAACATTTATGAACTCATCCTGAAAATTCTTTTTTCACTTTTTTCCAGGGCAGGTAAACCCCCACCTGGTTTACATCTGGATGTAGTCAAAGGAGACAAACTAATTGAGGTATGGAAATACATGTCTTCTCTGTCTCTCCTAAACACCATTCTAAAGATTTTTGTGAGTGACTCATTTTTCCACCCCCTCTCCTGTGCTTTGTTTTCCAGCAATGCTACTTTTGTTCATTCTGAAGGTTTTTTTTTTTTTCCTATTAAAAGTTCATGACGATATAACACATTCAAAGCTCAGATCTCCCACAGGCACTCAGTGTTTTTGTTTTGTTTTGTTTTTTTTTTTTGGTGGGGGGTAGAGGGTAGGGGAGCTTTACCTCTCTCATCTTCCAATGAAGATTTTTTAATGGGGTTGTTTTTTGGTGGTTCTGGGGTTTGAACTCAGGGCCTCACTTGCTAAGACAGGTGCTCTACACTTGAGCCACTCCACCAGCCCTAAATGAAGAGCTTTAATAGGTTATGGGCCTGTGGACCCATGGAAGCTCTCTAACTTGGTGAATTCCTTCCTGTTTGAGTACTTAGAATTGTGTGGAATACACAACATATACAATAACTGAAGAAGAAAGTGAATGATATGTTAGGGTTTAACTTGTAAGTTGCTCTTTTTTGAGATTCAGGTCCAACCTCTTCAAAGAAGTATGATAAACTTAGCTACTTCCTTAAAAAAAAAGAACAAAATATTGGTAAAATTCATTTGTTTAAAACATCCAGTGGGAGAGACAGATCACACAAAATGTTATATAATTATAATTGAAATAAGTGCTATAAATGAAAAATTTAGCAGAATTCCAACTTTTATACAAGTCTTGAGTGAGTACTTAGAATTTCAAGGGAATACAAGTTTTGATTAGCTATTAGGTTGTGTAAATTTTTTAATATCTATTGTTGTTTACCAGGAAATGGGGATTAAACCCATGCCCACTCAGCTAGAATTTAGATTCAGGTTCCCATTAGTGAGAGCAGTTGTTTTTCTTTGATGTATATAATGAAAAACATTGAAATTCCACAATTAATAGTTTGAAAAGTTAGTGAGATCTCCCTTTTTTTTTTTTTTTTTTGGTGGTGCTGGAGATTGAACCTAGGGCCTCTTGTGATTCAAAGTATCAGGATTATGTAAGGAAATAATTTAACTAAAAATACTTGTTAAACCTATGTTACTATAGATACTTCCACAGTTACAAAGTATTTATTGTCATATAGAATTGCATGAAGCTCTAAGGCATAGAAATCTGTTTTGTTACTGGAATGTAGTAAATCTGGTCAATTTATCAATCATCCCTCTGATTACTGGTTTCCATTTGCTGATAATGTTCTCTGTCTTTCAGTGCTGTTAGGTGTACAATGGTCTCATGCATGGTAGGCATGTGCTCTACCCCTGAGTTGCAATCCCCAGCCCAGATGTGTTTATTTTTAAGGATTTAGACTTGATCAGCACTCGATACTAACCAAGCTATCTATATCCTAGTCTGTGTCAAAGGCTTGTGATATGTTGTGATAGCTGGGTTGAAGAAGTGCAATATTAAAAGCCATGAGGTTTTTAAGCCCAGTGTGTAAAGACACACTCTGAGTTATAACTCATAGGCACAATTGGATAGTGGTATTAGCTATAACTAGTCAAGAAGTTATGGCTTTAGTGACCATGGAAAGAGCAGTGCATTATTTTATTCACTCTAACACATTTGCTTAATTCTAACACATTCTATTTTCCACTAAGATGCCATGCATTTTAATGTTTCTACAGTTCTGATGCCTTTAATAGTGAATATATACCTTTAACTTGGTAGCCCTTTCTCTCTACCCCAAACAAATCTCTTGATCTCTGATAGGTCTTTTTGGTCCCTAGAATTATTATATTAGAAATCAAGAGTTGGTAATCTTATAGATTTCTTTGTGACCCATTGTGGGCACTGTGGTTAGCACATTTAAGTTTGCGAGAACATACTCTTTGTAATAAATGTGAATGAGAAATGCAGTAGAATTCAGCATGAATAAATGTTACCTAGAGAGAACAGGTGTTATAATTTTAGGACTCTCCTTTAATTCTAAAGTAATCCTTCTTTTTTTTTTTGGAAACAGAGCTTCTGTGTAACCCAGACTAGTCTTGTAAAATGCTCTGTAGTAGTATGGTATGGTCCTGGAATAAGATGTACCACCAGCAAATGGGCATTGTTGGACAGGTTTTCCCAGCGGTGCCCCACATATTCAAGCTAGGTTGAGCTAATTGAACCTTAAAGCTAAGCTTTAAAACTGAGTAAGTGGGCCTATAATCCTAGCTACTCAGGAGGCAGAGATCAGGGGAATCTCGGTTCAAAGCCAGGCCTGGGCGAATAGTTTACAAGACCATGTCTCAAAAATACCCAGTACAAAAAAAAGGGCTGTGAAATGGCTCAAGTGGTAGAGTACCTGCCCAGCAAGCCTGAGGTCCTAAGTTCAAACCCCAATATCTCCAAAAAAAAGAATATGACCTACAGTACCTATACACTCCTTAAAATAATCATTGCTATGTGGTATATCTTTTGATAGAAGTGGAATGGGGAAAATATATAACATATGGTTAAAAGAGCTCAGACTCTAAAGTCAGAGAAATCTGAATGTTTAACCCAGCCCACAAATATCTAGCTTTGTTATGAACCTGAGTAAGGTAGTTATTTACTTGGGGTGGGAGACAGTATTGGGGTTTGATCTCGGGGCCTGGTGCTTCTAGGCAAGCACTCTGCCACTTGAGCCTTGCCCTCAGCCCATTTTTGCTTTAGTTATTTTTCATGCAGAGTATTGTGTGTTTACCTGGGACTGGCCTCAGACCACAGTTCTCTTACCTAGACCTCCTATGTACCTGGGATCACAGGCATGTGCCATGGTGTCCAACTTATTTGTTGAGATGGGGTTTTGCTAATGTTTTGCCCAGATTAGCCTCAAACTTCGATCCTCCTATCTCTGCTTCCCAAGTAGCTAGAATTATACATGTGAATCCCCAGGCCTGGATGGACTGGGGTTTGAATTCAGGGCTTTGAGCTTGCAAAGCAAGCCACATCTCCAGTCTAGTAGTTAATTTCTTTCTTCATGCCTCAATTTTGTCATCTATAAAAATAGAAAGGTTAGTACCTTCCCTCCTCATAGGGTGTTAGTCTTCACATAATATGATGTAACAAACTCATAGCACAGTATGTGGTACACAAGTGCTCAGCGGTTATTGTTACCAGTGCCTAAAAATCTTTCCATGAGATATGGAGACTAATGCATATGGGAGAATAGCAGCCCACTGTGAGTTCAAGGACTTAGCCAGGAATGAATCCTAGCATAGTACCGCCTTTACTATGCTTTTCTTCCCACCTTTGTGCTGTTTTGTTTCAGGCATTATTTACTTTCTTTTTTTTTTTTTCTTTTTTATTGTCAGTACAGGACTTTACGCTTGCTAGGCAGACACTCTACTGCTCAAGCCACACTTCCAGCTGCTTTGTGCTTCTTAGTTCCTTTTTGTCCTAACATTAGGAACCAAAAAAACTTAAAATTTCCAAAAAGACTCTTAATCCTTTATGTCATGGGGATAGGCCTCTTACATGTAATAGAATTTTAAAAAGTTATTTTCACAGTGATACTAGATAATCAAGCACTATATTTAGGGAACATCAGTGTTCTTATGTTGAAGAATTATGGGTACATTGAGGTGCAGCTGGTCTGGGCAGAACATTCTTGAGGTCATTTGAACCTTCTTACTGGGAAAAGATGCCCAGTGTTGTTGTTTTTTTAAATTAGTATATAATAGTTGTACAGGGGCATACATTGTAGTATTTAATATGTGCTTACAATATATCTTAGTCAGATTTACCCCCTGCATCGTTCTCCCTCCTCCTCCCCCTTCTTAGAACAGTTTCAACAGATTTCATTCTTCTATTTTCATATATGAATACAAAATATATTCACCCTCATTCACCTTTTCCTTATGCCCTCCCACTGGTACCCACCCCTGGAAAAGACCTTTGTTACTCTCCTGTTCTTTTTTTTTTCCCCCCAGTGCATTGAAAGGAGTGCTTATAGTGAGACACAAAGACTGTTTTTTCATGCTCAATTGCCCTGATCCCAGTTCTTTAACAATCCTATGAAGGACTTCCTTCTGAATTTGGATGAGTCTATTGCTCTAAGGAGGAAATTCATTAACAAGGCATCGATGGCACTCACAGCTTTGTAATAGTAGCATTGGTTAATGTCCTCCAGGAGCCAGTAGGTAAACTAATGGACCAAATTGCTTTTTCTCATAGCCAGAAGTGAAAATACTAGATTTTGACCATTTAGGAATTAGGACTGTCCCCATTTGGTATCTTATGTGTATGATTAGACTTAGAAGATTGCTTAGGGGCATGCTACAGGAAAGACTGGGATGATTTGTTCCAGACAAAAAGCCCCTGAATTGATTTTATCATACTTCCCCCACCCACCCAACCCCCACCCAAAAAAATGGGGACTATTTTTTTCTCCTTGGCAAGAAATTTTAACTATTCAAGGTTCTCTTCTTAATTGATTAGAAGTTTTTGGTAAACTTTGTTGCAATAAGATTTAAGTAGTATTTAATTTGATATTTATTTAGAAACTGATTATTGATGAGAAGAAGTATTACTTATTTGGGAGAAACCCTGATTTGTGTGACTTTACCATTGACCACCAGTCTTGCTCTCGTGTCCACGCTGCACTGGTCTACCACAAGCATCTCAAGAGAGTTTTCCTGATAGATCTCAACAGTAGTAAGTATCTCCCTCCCTTTTCACATGGTCCCTGTAGGCAATGTGAAAATGCTCTTTGGTTCTTAGTTTGGAAAACATGTTCTGTAGCTCATGAAGGAAAGTTTTATTTTGTTTTGTTTTTAATCAGCCAGTCTATTTCTGTGATTCTCCTATTTTCCTTAAACAATTGATGACTGACTATAGAGAGGAGAAGGCTTTGGGAAACACTGTTCTAGAAGGAGGCACTTCAGTTTTATATGGAGAACAAAAACGGTACCCAGGAATTAGGGAGTGCTGGTAGTCAAGTGTTCATAGGACCATGATAAATTGTGGCCCATTTTAAGCATAAGTAGATTAGCAACGCAGGACTTTTTTTTTTTTTTTGGCAGTACTGGGGTTTGAACTCAGGGCCCCTCACTTGGTAGGTAGGCATTCTACCACTTGAGCCATGCCTCCTAATATAGAATTTTTTAAGAATACTTATTTTGAGCAAAATTTATTATTTATAATAGGTTTTTTTAATCTTAGCTACATTTTTCTTTAACTGGGAATTATATCAATTTTAATTTTACGAGTACATTCTAATAAGATTTTACTAAACTTCTAGTGTGTGTGCCTCTGGAGTCCGTTCATTTTGTCCACATATGAATGCAGTATAAAATGTAGAGTTCTTCCTGGGCTCATGTTTGGCACCTCTGCCCCCATACAACACTCACAGACCTACACTTCTCCCAATCTGCTTACATAAGGGAGCCTGGCCTTATAGTACATATGTTATCCTTTCTCTCTGTTTCATAACATGCAAAATGGAAAATACTCAGAATCTGTAGTAGGATTTTGGCTTGTTTTGGCACTGATAATACACCTATATTGACCAAGTTGCTCTCTTGTCCTGGGGAAAAACCAAAGCATAACTGCCACCAGGCCAGCAATTTTCATGTTCCTCTGACTTGGAGCTGGAAAGGGCAAACCACGGCAATATCCATCTCCTGCCTTGGGGAGGGGCATAGCTTTTGCTGAGTGAGAGTCGTTCTTCCTGGACCCAGAATGGAGCCAAGCAGAGAATGCAGTGGGCTCAGTGCCATTTTCTTAAAAAGCTTGTTTTCTGCCTGGCCTGGTGGTACACACCTCTAATCCCAGCACTTGGGAGATGGAGGCAGGGGCATTGAGAGTTTGAGACCAGCCTGGGCTACATAGTGAGTTCAAGGCCAACATGAACTGCATAGTGAGACCCTGTCTCAAAAACTGGAGGAGGAAAGGTTAGGGTTGTAGCTTAGTGATAGAGTGCTTACCTAGTGTGCACATAAAGCTCTGGGTTTATGTCCTGAATGTGACCTTTTTTATAACTTTATTTTTGGAGGGAGGTGGTAACTGGAATTTGAACTCAGGGCCTCACACTTGCAAAGTAGACGTGCTACTGCTTGAGCCACTCCACCAGTCCTGTTTTGTGTTGGGTATTTTCAAGATAGAGTCTTGTGAACTATCTGCCCAGGCTGGCTTTGAACCATGATCCTCCTATCTCTGCTTCTTGAGTAGCTAGGATTACAGGTGTATAACTTAAAAACTAACAAACAGAAAAGCAAAACTGATGTGCTAAGAGGAGCTGACATCCGAGAGTTGAAGAGGGCTGGGAGTGTAGCTCAATGGTAGAGTGTGTGCTTCGCAGGCACAAGGCCCTGGGTGTTCAGTCCTCAGCACCAAAAAGAGAGAGTTGGAGAGCAGAAGGTTTATTATTCTCTCCCTTTTAAAACTCAGACTTTTTTTTTTGCTTTCTCCCCTTACGTTTCTGATTTGGTTATTCCTAGCACACGGCACTTTCTTAGGTCACATTCGGTTGGAACCTCATAAGCCTCAGCAAATTCCCATTGATTCCACGGTGTCATTTGGAGCATCCACAAGGGCATATACTCTGCGTGAGAAGCCTCAGACATTGCCTTCGGCTGTGAAAGGAGATGAGAAGATGAGTGGAGAAGATGATGAACTCAAGGGCTTACTGGGGCTTCCAGAGGAGGAAACCGAGCTTGATGTAATTCCATGTCTTTATCATTTTGTCTTTTGGGACCCTGGTTTTTACAGTTTCTTGTAGCTGTTTTTTTGTAGCTTGAAATGTCAGTGATTTAGCTACAGAAGGTTGTCTTGAACCTAGTAATGTAGTGTGGACATCTGTGACTGATCTTCCTGCCACTAGACCTTCCTAAGAATCTTGTGCTGCTTCATGGTTGTTAGAAGCCAAAACCAAGAGTTACATTTTTTTGTCCTGTGACTGCTTAGTCCAATGTAGTAGCCACTAAACACATTTCAAGTACTCAGTAATCGTATGTAGATACTATGTTGAGAATATAGTAAGCTCTTAGTTTCAGCAGGTTCTGCATTCAGATTCAGCTAACAGCAGATCAAAGATTTGGGGGAAGGGTATTGCATATGTACAGACTTTTTTTTTTATTACTCTCCAAACAACACAGTATAATTATTTTCACAGCATTTATATTGTATTTCATATTAGTTATCTAAAGATGATTTAAAGTATAAAGGAGGATGTATATAGGTTGTGTGCATTTTATTTGAAAGAGTTGAGCATCTGCAGATTGGTGTCAACACTGGGTCCTGGAATCAAGGTGTGCCTCTTTCTTTCCCCTCCATACCCAAGGACAACTATATTTCCATCACCACAGAAAGTTATATTAGACAACACTGGCTTAGCAAAACTAATACTTTCATTCATTCATACAGCTTTTTTTGATACTGTCTGAACAGCCCAGGAGTCTTCTACATAGAACTAGACTGCTTGATAGGCCTGGTTGATGCCCTGAAGGCCATGAATTTTACAAAATTTTAAAGTACTAAGTTTTCCTTATTTATTTACTTAGTTGCTAAGGATTGAACCCAGGGTCTCATGCATGCTAAGCACTTGCTCTGCCACTGACCTATATCACCAGCTCAAGTTTTCCTTTTCTAGAAGATGTCTGTCACTGCACTGATGTGACTTGTCTGTTTAGATAGACCAAATGCAAAACATGTCCTTAACCATCCACATGCATTTACTATTCTTGTACCAAGGCCGGGTTCCCAGTCTTTAGGAAGACCCAAGCACAAAAGCTTAGAATTTAAAAGTCGTTTTGTTCTGAAGAAGTCACCTCATACCTAGGGACCTTGCTGGCAATCACTCTTGCCTTTTTTCCCCTCCAGGTCACTCACATGCTTCCCTATATTTTTCGTTCAGTGTATTAAGTCCTCTCTGGGTCTTTATTCTGAGACATTTGGAATAATCTTAAACTGCAATGCAGATTGGAAGAAATCCAGTGGATCAGGAAGGTGCAGGCAGCAATGCTATGGCTGAGTTAATCATTGAGATAAATGAATGGGTGGTTATGAGTAGAACTGGGGCCAGACCCAGGAAGGGAAGTAACAAAAGGTAGTGAGTGTCCTTAAGAATTTTAAAGGAGAGAGCTACTGAGAAAGAAGCAATCAGTTGTCCTTTTTCATCTTGTTTTTTTTGTTGTTGTTGTTTTGCTTTAAAAAAATTCTTGGTGTTTCTTCCCATCACATTTCCTTTAATTCTCACCATAAAAACATGATGGCTTTCCTTTAAAAAACAAACTCAAGCCTGGCACCAGTGGCTTATGTCTATAATCCTAGCTACTCAAGAGGCAGAGATCAAGAGGATCAAGGTTTGAAGCCAGCCTGGGCAAACAGTTCACAAGACCCTATCTCAAAACCTTTTGCAAAAATAGGGCTGGTAGAGTGGCTCAAGGTGAAGGCCCTGAGTGCAAGCCCCAGTACCACAAAAAAAACAAAACAAAAAGGGTGACCTGTTCTCACTCAAGGCCCTTCACTCTTTTTGACTAGCACTCCCTCATTAGTCAATGAAGATATTATACATTCTTTCAAATGAGACTTGTTAATATTAGCAGTCTGAGGACATCATGAATTTTTTGTGTATGCAAGAGTCTCATTTGCCTTAGGAGGTCAGAGTAAGCCACAAATGCCTTGTGCTCTTTGGTAGTGTTTTCTCCACGAAATTCCCTGGGTCTTGACTCCTGTTTTTCCTGTTTGAACCTTGGTCTAGAACCTGACAGAGTTCAACACTGCCCACAATAAGCGGATTTCAACACTCACCATTGAAGAGGGAAATCTGGACATTCAGAGACCAAAGAGGAAGAGGAAGAACTCAAGGGTGACTTTCAGTGAAGATGATGAGATCATCAACCCAGGTGAGGTCTCTTCCTAGTTTCTCTGATGAAAAAATTAATGATCTTAGTAGCATACACAGTCTACAGGTCAAATAGAAGATTTCTCAGCTAAGGTTGGGATAAAAGGTACTATATTAAGGGGAGATAATTTTGTATGGTTCATCAGCAGCGTACCCTGAGCTCTTAAGCATTATCCAGTTATAATGAGAAAGAAAAAGCTAAAGAAAGGGCCCTGGAAAATAAGTGTAGAGAGCAAGGCTAATTCTTCTAGACTAATCCAGTATGTCTATATTATAGCAGAAGTTGAAGTCTAAAGATATAGGTAATAGTTTTACTTCAAAACCGAACATTACTCACTTTATGGGGTTCTGAGTAGGGTTGGTAGCTCCAAAGTTGGAGCACCTTCTGCCACTCTTAATCACATTGAAGACCAGCCTATCTGTGAGGAAGTCACTTACAGATAGTTGGTATGGAAATGTCAGCAGGATGAGAACATCAATTTATAGGGAAGGCCACTGAGATTGCCAGTTTGTTGCATCACTTCGTATTCACTTAGTGGGTTTATGTTATATCTCAAATGCTCTGGAAGATGAATGATACAGAGTGAAGAAGTATGTATAGTTTATACCATGATGATAAAAATTGGGATTTTTTTAAAAAAACAATCTTATTTGAAAATAAATTTCAGTAGATGGAAATGAGGATTGCAGCCTAACAAATTGCTTTTATTTCCCAAACTGAAATGCTGTGAAAATAATTTTCAAGTCCTTTCTTTAGGATCAAAATATAAATTATTTAAATGGAGATTTGCTCCAAAGACAGCCTTAAAAAAAAAAAAAAGACCTAGGGATGTTAGTTCATTGAAAATACAGTCTGAGTCACGAGGGGATGTAAGACTCCTTAAGTGCAATTCAAGACTAAACTATAGAAGACTGGTGGGGACATTAACCTCACTGATCTATGTTTAGATCAAAACCCATCCAAATGTGTTGTTTTGTCTTGAGGAAGAAAGAAATGGCTCACAGATGTGGAAATAGTCCCCTGGATGCTAAGGGTCTTAGGGTGAGGAGAAAGGGGAGCATGCCACTGTGGTCTGGACAGAGTGCACCAAAACCAAAGCCAGTGGGTGCTAAGTATTTGTCTCAACATAAAAAATAAATAAATAAATAAATAAAAATCAAATCCCTGGCTTATATTTAGAAGGATTAAAAGGATTCCTCTGAAAGAAATCAGGCCGTTTGTTGTAGTGACTGTAAGTTCGCTTTCTAATGGTGTGTGAAGTAGAATGGATTCCTTCTTAAAGTAGTAAGTGCCAGCGGAAATGTTCAGACTGGGGTTTAGGTGACCATTCTGATAAGCCTGTTCCTAGCCCCACAACCTACTGAATAAGAGTTTCCACAGGTTGACCTAAAATTACTGTTTTTTGGTTTTTACAGTACTGGGGATTGAATCCCAGACCTTGCATATGCTAGGCAAATGCTCTACCACTGAGCCAACACCACCAGCCCAGAATTTTGTATTTTTAAATCAGCTCCTGTTTATAATAATAATAATAATAATAATAATAAGCCAGCAATTTGTGACCTACTTGTCTAGTTAATCTCTAGTCTCTTTCAGGAGGCAGGGTCTGTTTTGTTGCGTTTTTCTCCTTGAAAATCAACACCCTGGGCCAGGCATGGTGGCTCATGCCTGTAATCCCAACTACTCTAGGAGGTGGAGGCCTGGAAAATCACACTTGCAGCCAGCCTGGGTAAAAAGTGAGACTCCCATCTTAACCAGTAAGCTGGGATAGTGGTGCATGCCTATCATCCCAACTGTGCAGAAGGCGTAAATAGGAAGATTGAGGTCCAGACCAACCTAGGCAAAAAACACAAAACCCTTTCTGGAAAATACTGTAGGAAAAAGAGCTGAGTTGTGGCTGAAATTGTAGAATGCCTGCCTAGCAAGCATGAGACCCTGAGTCCAAAACATAGTAAATTAGCACCCTGGAGCTTTATCAGAGAGTGTGTTGAGGCATGCCATCTTAGTACTTAACAGTAAGGGCTTTCATGGTACACACCTGTAATCTCAGTACTCAGGAGGCTGAGGCAGGAGCATGAGTTTTAAACCAGCATAAGCTGCATAGCAAGACCCTGTCTCAAGAAAGAAAGAGCAGGGGCTTGAGCTGGGTGTGGTGGTGCATGCCAATATGGGATACACAGTGAGACCCTGTCTCACAACAAAAAAAGCAGGGACCTTAAAGTCAGGAGGCCCGAGTCTGAAATTCACCTTTTCACTTAGTAGCTTTATATCCCTAGCCAAGTGACTAGGCAAACTACTGACCTCACAGAATTGGTGGGAAGATTAAATTAATATGTAAAAAATACCTAAGATCAGTGTCCAGCATCAGTAATCCCTCAGTAAACATTATTAGCCATTATCACCCATGCAACCTTTCCCACATCAAGGTAAAGTTAACAAGAAATTTATAGTTAGGTGTTGAGGAATGCAAATATCCCAAATGGTATATCCTTTCTTTCTAGGACTGGAGTAGTTAGAAGGAAGGAATAAAAGGTTCTGGCTGAAGAGTGCTCAGGGCACCCTAGAGAATAGGGCCTCATGGAATGGCTTTAATTTTGCTCCACCACAGGCACATAAGGGACCTTTTGCCCATTAGCCACTCTACTTAGGTTCCGGTTGCTTTTTTTGAGGCAAGAGTCTCTTTATGTTGCTCAGACTAACCTCCAACTCAAAATCCTCCTGCCTCTTCCTCCCACGTGCTGCACTACTACACCCAGCAACTCTGGCTTCTCTTGTGCTTTATTAGCCCTCCTTGCTGAAAGACTAATTAGAACAGCACTCCTATGGCCATGAGAGAAAAGATAGGGGAACCTCTTTAATGACCATGTCCCTTTCTTAAAGCCCCTAGGTATCTTTGCCTCTGTCTTCTTGAATGTAAAAGCCATTCTTTTATTCATTCAACAAAGGTTGGTTGTGAACATAATATCAGGGTATATTCTTTTTTTTGTGGTGCTGGGGTTTGAACTCGGCCTACACCTTGAGCCACTCCCCTAGCTCTGTTTTCGTGATGCTTTTTTTTTTGAAATAGGGTCTTGTGAACTATTTCCCTGGGGTGGCTTGGAACCATGATCCTCCTGATCTCTATCTCCTGAGTAGCTAGAATTACAGGCATGAGCAACTGACACCTGGGTTGGGTATATTCTTCAAAGGCATTGCTAGACTTAAATAAACTAGGAGCTCTGGTCGTGTGGCTCAAGTGGCAGAGTGCCTGCCTAGCAAGCATGATCCCTGAATTCAACCATTTAAGCCGCTCCACCAGCCAGACAAACTATTATTTTTTTGTGTGTGTGTTTTGTTTTGTTTTGTTTTTGCAGCACTGGGGTTTGAACCTAGTGTCTCACTAGGCAGGCACTCTACCACTTGGGCCATAGTTATTTGAATTAAGTAGGGATTCTGTGTTTTCCACAGGGATTCATTAGAAGTGTTTGTTTCACTAGCAAACAGCTTTAATGCAGTTAAAAAAAGATGTACAAGCCAAGTGTGGTGGTACAAGCTTGTAATCTCAGCACTTGGGAAACCAGAGGCAGGCGGATCATTAGTTTGAGACAAGTCTGGGGAAGCAGAGTGTGATCAAGTGATCAAGACCAGCCTAAGCTACGGAGTGAGACCCTATCTTAAAAAAAAACAAAATAGGCGGCTGGAGGCATGGCTCAAGCTGTAAAGCACCTGCCCAGCAAGTGTGAGGCCCTGAGTTCAAGCCCCAATACTTCAAATAAGTAAGTAAATAAGTAAATAAATAAATAGATGTACAACATCTTTTAGGGAAGCAGTTCCTTTTCTATCATGATATTAAGCTAAGAGGGCTTAAGGTAGTTTTCTCTGCATACCTATTTCTATATGCTCATCCTTTGGTAAGGCAACTTCCACATCCTAGGTGCACACAGCCACTTTTCTGTGTTCTGGTAATGCCATTTGGCATTTTCTTGAAGCACCTCTGATGTGTTGTAGCCTGTTTGGCTCTGTTACTGCCAATAGCCTGTTTGGCTCTGTTACTGCCAACTCCTCAAAGGCAGGACAGAATTTTACTCTTTATTTCCATGCCTAACCTCTGTTGCATGAGACTTGAGAGTGCTGAAAAGTAAGCATTTTATCTGTCCTTAATTCTTTCTCCCTACAGAGCAAATGAAGCCAGAAGTATGTAGGGTATGATGATGTATGTGCAAGCTGTGAAAAAGGAGCTGCTCTCCCATACCACTTGGAAAGGGGCTATCAGTAACCCGAGATTGATAATGTCTGCTTTTTTTTTTTTCCTCTTCCTTGAAAGGAGGGAAATGTATGGAATGGGAAAAAGCCTTGGGGAAGGGGATGCTGCTTCTGCTGGTGCACAAAAATCCCAGCTCCTCCCATCTCCACCAGGGGACTGGCCCTGTATTTTCACTCCTCCAAGCCTCAGTCTGTTTTCTCACTACCTAATAATGTTGAGTGCAGTAGTGCCTACCTCATAGGGTTGTAGGGAGGATTTAGCACAGTGCCCAGCTCATGTTAAACAAACTCAATGTTAGTTGTATTTTTCTATTTGAACAAATTGTTGTTATTGATTTGCAGTGAGCCCTCTACCCTTATTCCTCTCAGTAGCCCAGCAGAGTACCAACCCAACCTTACCCTCTTTTTTGCAGAGGACGTGGATCCCTCAGTAGGTCGCTTCCGGAACATGGTACAAACTGCAGTGGTCCCGGTCAAGGTAGGGAGTTCATTTTAACAGCATTTGAAATGCCATTTAGTCTGTGTTCAAAAACCTACTCTGGGGGCTGAGAGTGGAGCTCAGTGGTAGAGTGTATGAGTAGCAAAGCCCTAAGTTTGCCCCAGCACTGCAAATAAAAATTTAAAAAAAGAAAGAAAATACTGTGCAGGTGAGTGTTAAATGAGTGTGTAATTTTAAAACACATTCTTTGCTCTCCTCCCATTTTTTATTCTATGGAAATACTCTTACCTTCATCTATGTCTGGGGAATCCAGAGTACCACAGAAAGGTTGCACATGACCAGCCAGCTTGATGGGATGTAAATTATGTGCTGTGGGAATGTAAGTTTAATCTTCCAGAAAGGTGCAGAGAGAGGCCCTACTTTCCCTCTGACTCAAAATAAAGGAGAAGCATTACTGTAGTATTGCATGGCACCTATGGCTTTTGCTGTGCCATTTTGTGAACAGGAATGGCAGGTCAGTCTAGAGCTGGGTTAGGTTTAAAGTTGCAGAGATGCCATGATTCCCAGCATATGGAGGAAGTTTTCCTGGTGCGTAGAACTGTCCTATTAACAGATCCCTGTTAATAGAGGTTTTCAAAAAGTGTTTGGAAGAGGCTGGTCAGAGATGCTATAGAGAGTTTTAGTTTTTAAAGTCTTATGTTGTCATCTCTTGGTATCTGTATGGGATTGATTTTAGGGCCCCTCTCAGGTACCAAAATCTATGGGTGCTCAAATCCCTTATATAAAACACACAGTATTTGCATATAACCTATTTTCATCTCCCTCCTGTTTCTACTGACCCTAACTGGGTCAAATGATAGAAGACAAATAGATAGAAGACAAAGCTGGCACCAGGTGTGCTGGGCTCTTGGATGGAGACGCACAACAACCTTGTTGCTTTTTTATTCTTCTTTACTCTGCTTCTTTTCTTTAAGGCCTTACTCCTTTACAATTCTTTAAAACCTTAGTTCTAAAGTCTTTCCTTTCTCTTCTTTAAAAGTCTCTTTCCTTAGACTCACACTGTCCCATGTTTTCTCTTTAAAGTTCTTAAAATCTTGGTCCTTAGACTTGCACTGTCTCATCGGACTTGCACTGTTCCATGTTCCCTTTAATCTCTCTTAAAGTCTTGGCCCTTAGACTTGCACTGTCCCATGTTCTCTTTAGCTTAGCTTTTCTAAAGTCTATGTATAAAGTTCTCAGTGCAGAAAGCTGTTCTGGTGGAGACACACCAGACAGCGTCAGTCATCAGCCAATCAAAATCCCCCATCAAAAAGCTTCTTGTCCTCCTTCAGTGAGTATTTTAGGAGGTGGAGCAAAGTTCTGTCAGGGTAAACAACTTAGGAAAAGCAGCTGTGCTGCATCTGCGGCTATGGCCATGCCAAATTCAGCCTGCTGATTATTGGGCACAGCTGTGCTTATGTCACATTCTCATAGGCTTCTCATAATCTGCTCCCCACACTCCTGTATATTTTTGTGATGCTAGGGATTGAACCCAGAGCTTGTGCATGCTAGGCAAGAGCTTGCCTACTGAGCTACATCCCGGCCCCTCTTCCTTTATACTTCAGAGCATCTCTATATTACTTATAACTAATACATGGCAGATAGAATGCAAAAAGTTTTTACCCTAGGATGGGAGAGTAGTTCAGTGGTAGAGCACTTGCCAAGCAAGTGCAGTGTTTGGTCCCCAGCACTGTAAAACTAACTAAATAAAAGTTATTATGGTATATTGTTTAGGGAATAATGACAAGAAAAAAAAAACCTCTACATGTTCAGAACGAAGAATTTCAATTTTTTTCAAGTATCTTCCTTCCATAGTTGATTGAATACATGGATGTGGAACCCATATATAATATTAGACTAAATTGACAAGATATGTGTGAATTGTGTTTCATCTGTTTAGTCTAGGCAAGGAGACTGTTTCATAAACTTTGGTGCAGTGTGAGAAAGTAGAGGATGGGGCTGAGGATGTGGCTGAGTGAAGGATTCAATCCCCAGTGTCATAGATAGATAGATAGATAGATAGATTGATTGATTTTTTTTTAAATAGAGGGTACAATTTTTTGTAGGACTCCATAGTATTCCTGAAACCTTTCCCCTTGAGGTTTTCCTCTTTATTCTTTTGTAGTGTTCTGTAATCGTTAAAATACAAAATCAGCAGGTGCTTGTACTTTATGTCAATTCTATTGTGATATGATGTACATAAAATTAGACACAAATGTTTAAGTATATAGTTTGAGTTTTGACACCGATGGAACCACTAACCCTAATCACGATAAAGAAGATTCCTTTCACCTCAAAATGTTCTCTTTCGAAGTTTTGTAGCTAGTCCCCTCTCACTCAGACCCGGGCCACCAGTAAATTACTTCCTTCACTCTTAGATTAATGTTTAAAAATTGGGCACCCAGCTGGGTATAATGATGCATACCTATATAGTTCCCAGCTATTCAGAAGGCTGAAGCAGGAGTATTGCTTCCAGGAGTTCAAAGCCATAATTCACTATTGCCAGTTGGATGTCCTATGCACTATACACCAAGTTGGGTCTCAGTATGGTGACCTCCCGGCAGCAGGCAACCACGAGGTTCCCTGGGGAGGAAGAATGAATGGGCTTTTGTCAGAGGCCAAAAACTGGTGCTGATCTGTAGTGGAATTGTGCCTGTTAATAGCCACTACAGTTTACCCTCGGCAACATAGTGAGATACTGTCTCTTATTTCAAAGCACCCGATATGGATTTTCTACCTTTGTATGTTACCCCCAAAAAGAAAATACGTGAATTATTAGTTCCATTTCCTGAAAGGGCATTTTAATGCATCAGTGTAAGAGAGGAAGGAGTGTAACCTGAGGATAAAGCCTGGTCATTTAAATTGCATAGGTTTTACTTTCTTAAAACTCACAACACTATCCTCATTTTTCTCAGTTTCATGTAAGATGATGAAAACTTTGTTGTTTTCAAACAGTGTTTGAGAACGACTGTATTAGATGGCTACTACCATGTAACCACTGTGTTAGATGAGAACTACTGTGTTAAGGTCTCTTCAAATCGTAAGATTTCAGGCTGCAATGGGAAAATACTCTAGCGCTTCACCTCTTACTTTCTCTTCCCTCTTGTGGTAACCACAGAAGAAGCGAGTGGAGGGCCCTGGCTCCCTGGGCCTGGAAGAGTCAGGAAGCAGGCGCATACAGAACTTTGCCTTCAGCGGAGGACTCTACGGGGGCCTGCCCCCCACGCACAGTGAAGCAGGCTCCCAGCCTCACGGCATCCATGGGACAGCGCTCATCGGTGGCTTGCCCATGCCATACCCAAACCTCGCCCCTGATGTGGACTTGACTCCCGTTGTGCCATCAGCAGTGAACATGAACCCCACACCAAATCCTGCAGTCTATAACCCTGAAGCTATAAATGAACCCAAAAAGAAGAAATATGCAAAAGAGGCTTGGCCGGGCAAGAAGCCCACACCTTCCTTACTGATTTGATATTTTTGGTCATGGAAACGGGTGGGACTGGGTGGGAATGGGGTGGAAGGGTGACAGGGGAGCTAATGAACTAGGGAGAAAACTTTCCATGTGTGCAGTATCGTCTTTCAAGATGTCTCCTGGGGTCCTAACCATGTAATACTGAGACGGGATGGGACTGAAATACCCCATAAAGACCTGTCTTCAGAACACTCTCAGTGCAGAGAAAGGTTTCATAGGTCTTTTTAAGTAGACTGCCCTGGCTCTTTCCCAGGCCTTGCATTGCCTTCTCACCCCCCCCCACCCTACCCCCCCGCCGCCCCATCTAGCATGGTCTTCATGTGAAGTCACACACACCTCAGATTGGATCCAGAGTTGTGGGGGTAACAGTGGTCTCTGCAGCCTCAGGGATCCAACAGTCTCGTTTATATTCACTACCCTTGCAATTCTAGGTAGCAAAAGGGTTACCATGGATCCCAGGTTGATCTTCAGTTAAGCTAAGGTTTAAACTCAAAAGTGTTTTCTTGGGTCAGTGGTTTTGAGGTCCAATAGTTAGGCTTTTCTCTTCATCCTTTCTGTTGGAGTAAGAAACATTTTGGTTTCCCTTCATATGTGACCAGTGCCATGGGCACAGGTTTATAGTTTTTAACTTACAGTGTTGTTTGAATGTTACCTGTTTTTCTTGTCCATCCTGAGCACTCCACTTGCCTAAGTTTCTTCTTTAATTCCTGGGTACTGTCCTCTACTCTGTTAAGATGTTACTTTCCTTTTCAAGTGTGTTATGAGGCAGTTTTTAAAGAATATGACCAGTTAGGACAATTCAGATTGAAAGGATTTTACATTTCATGGTCTCTGGTGTCTCTTAGGAGGACATTTTACCTGTTGGTTTGGAGGCTTTTCTTCCCCCCCATTCTGCCCCCTGCCCCTCCCTTGGATGAGAGCTCTGGTTATTCAGAACTCCAAGACTAGACCTGGCTAGCACAGGAGACAAAGGTAGGAAACATTGATATGAACTTTGTACAGAGATTTGTACATTTGTGTAATAGGCCTTTTCACGCTTTATGTGTAGCTTTTTACCTGTAACCTTTATTACATTGTAAATTAAACGTAACTTTTGTCATTCGGGTGCAGTCTTGAGTCCTGTCACTACCATCAATGATTCCCACTGCTGTCAGGGGACATTTGTCAGAAGTACGGCTGCTGGGCTTGGGAGGTGGTGCCCTGTCCCCATTTTACTACCACAAATAAAGATGGCCCCTGAGGAAAGTGGGAACTCTTAATTTGAGATTCTAGTCTTTAGACAGGCCTCACATAGCAAAGTGGTGTAGGAGATGTTTCTTGCCCTTCATCAGGAGACAATAGGGCCTCATAAGTGGAGGCTGGGCTTTAGGGCATTAGTCCTGGGGTGAGCATGATTTAAGCCTGGTCACCCAGTCTTCATGCATTTGTACCGTAGCTTGAATGCACAGGAGCAAAAGGAAGCCAAGGTTGAGTAAGTTTGGGGGGATTTCAGCAGGAGCTTGGGTGGAATGGATGTGTCCTATGTACTGGAGTCTCATTTGCAGTAAGTGTGCTGTGTGCGATGAGATGTGGCTTTCTAATGAAGACGCCAACTAGATTCCAAATCCTGTGAGTTGAAGCCCGGTGTGGTGGCACACAGCTATAATCCTAGCACTTAGAAGGCCAAGACTACAAAGTGAGATTCTGTCTCAAAAAAAGAGACAAATCCACTCGAAGCAAGAACAGCCTTCTAAGCATTGATGAAGTCACAGCGGTACAAAAAGTTGATGCCTCCACAGGCTGTGTAAAGGTAGGAGTCCTCATCTCATGAAGGTAATACATTCCTCATTGTATTGAAGACTAGTGGAAATTGACAGTCACGGCTTCTGGGATGAGATATGGTGAGGGGTCTGCTGGTGAGACCCATGCTGGGGTGAGCTGTCATTCCATTGTGCTCAGCTGTAGCTGGGTTTTCTCTCTGAGTTTATTTTGAAATTTCTTTCAACTTTTTTTTTTTGATAGTGCCAAAATTGAACTCAAGACCTTGTGCTGCTAGGCGGATGCTCTACCACTTGAGCCATGTCTTCAGCTGTTTTTTTGTTTTTTTGTTTTGTTTTTTGTGGTACTGGGGTTTTTTGAACTCAGGGCCTACACCTTAAGCCACTCCACCAGCCCTTTTTTTGTGATTTTTTTCAAGATAGGGGCTCAAATCCTCCTGATCCCTGCCTCCTGAGTAGCTGGGATTACAGGCATGAGCCACTGGTGCCTGTCTCTCCAGCTGTTTGAAGTTTAAAAATGTCCAAACTGGACAACTTATTGGGAGTATAGTATAGTATAGGGGGGGGTTAGATGTAGTTTATATAAAACATCCTTCTTAGTGAAGAGTTACATCATGCATTTTTGGTTTCAGAATAAAACTTGAACTAGCGTTTCTAGAAAGGCTCAAAAAACATCCAGGTCTGCAAGGATATTTCTTCCACTTCAAGAACCTGGTCAAGTTGAGCCCAAGCAGGACTAGCTGCATTTTGTCCTACAGGGCGTAAGGAAACAAATGTATGGCTGGGTTGTTTCTGATTTATTGAAATCATGGACTAGTGCCCCTCAAAGATGAGCACCTCAAGGAGCACCCAAGGAAAGGACTCAATTGCCTCTTGTCCTTGTCTAGCTGTGTGTGACTGATGGTGCTAAAGGACACAGCTTGTCCCATTCAGGTCTGTCCTGGATGAGAAGTGATTGTTGGTTTTTCCATAGTCCTTTGCACACTACACTAGTGAAAAGCCAAGTAGGAAACGCATAATCCATGTTCTCCCTAGGCCAGAATAGGATGAGGAAGCCTGTGGAGGACACCCACTAACCATTCAGGTGGCACCCAGGGGATCCCTGCTCAGAATCAGCTGTTTGATGACTGCTTACCTAAAATATGATTCTCATGGGCAAATCATAGAATTATAGAGTCAAAACAGACTCAGAAGACCCTGTCCAGACCCCTCAGTTTTGATGACAAATGTTGGTAGTGCAGACACTTCACACAACTGTCATGGATTGAACATCTGTGAATTGAGCATATGGAAGCTGCTGCTGCCCACCAAAGGCCCACCTTCCAGGAGGAAACGACGACACACATGCTGTTGAGATTGCTGAGGGCCTTCGCAGAGGGATGGGTAGATGAGATGAGAACAGCTAGCTCCTGATTGAGACCTGGGAGGCAGTAAGGAGTCCAGGGAAATAACACCTGAGCACTAAAGGACAAATAGGAACTTGCTACTTGACAGTATGCCAAGGTTTTCCAGGCAGACCCCTGAGAGAGACATGGAAGGAGGACGTGGCACGGGGATGACCGAGGCTGGGCGGAAGGAAAACCCATCCTGTAAGTCTTGCTGGGGAATTTCAAAATACTAGAAAGAACTTTATTTTAAAAAGTTCAACTGGGCATTGTAGCTCACACTTAGAAATCCTAGCACTTGGGAGGCTAAGACAGGAGGATTTCAAGTTGGAGATCAGCCTCGCTCAAAAAAAAAATTTGGGAGCCTGTCACCAGCAATCACACCCATAAATCCTAGCTACTTGGGATGCTGAGATCAGGAGGATTGACATTTGAGGCCAGCCTGGGCAAATAGTTCACAAGATCCCCATCTCCAAAATAACTAGAGCAAAATGGATTGGAGGTGTGATTCAAGCATTAGAGAACCTACTTTGTAAGTGCAAAGCCTTGAATTCAAACTCTTAAAAAAAAATTTTTTTTTAAAGCTTGGCACTGGTGGGTCACACCTGTAACATAGCGACTTGGAATGCTGAGATCAGGAGGATTGCAGTTTGAGGTCAGCCCTGGCCAAAAAAAAAAAAAAAAAATTGTGAGACCCAACCTCAAGGGAAAAAAAGCTGGGCATGGTGGCATGCACCTGTCATCCCAGCAGGGCAGGAAGTCTAAAATAGGATCCATGGGTCCAAGTTGGCCTGGGAAAAAAACAAGACCCTACCTCCAAAATAACTAGAGCAAAAGGGCTGGATAAAGCAGAACAGTGCCTGCCTGTAAAGCCCTGAGTTCAAACCCTAATACTGCCAAAAAAAAAAAGTAAGATTATAAAAGACATGCTTGTGTAGATCCCTCTGTGGGAAGAAGGGGGGAAAGGAGGAGGATGAGAGAAGAGGGTCATGAAATCATGGTGAACGGAAGCCACTCCAAGCAGGGGAACTGCAGAAGATAGGACAAGTGCACTGGAATCACTGGCACGTGACAAGGTGGTGGAAAAGCCCTTAGGTGCCTACAGAGTTCACTGTTGGCTCTGGAGAGATTCTGGGGCTTCCACTTCTCTGGAGCAGGGGTGCAGTTCCAGAGTTAACCAGCAGGAGGGCCCTGCACTCACCCTTAGAGCCAAAGGAGCTGGTAAGAAAAGGAAGAAAAATAAGGTTGACTCACTATTGAGCACCGTGCTGGGTATTTTCTGTGTGCTGTCCTCCTCAGTTCCCTCAACATCCCTGAGAGGAAGTTAATAGTGGCCCATTTTACAGATGGGGAACTTGAGGCTCAGAGCACAGGGACCAAGGTCACACACAGGCAAGTGGTAGAGCACCTTGTTTACAAGTGGTCATGCTGTTTTGGACCATAAACAGGAAAAGGCAGTCCTGGCTCTGCTGCCTTCCTGTTCCTGGGGCCAAAGAGGGACTGTGGATTTTTGGTCCCTTTCTGATTTTTCTCTCACTTGATTTCCTGCCCTTGTGTTTCCATCTCTGACCTCCTTGTGGTAGGTGGGGCTTCAAGTGCTGGTCCACATCTAGGCCAAGTTAGAGCCAGGAAGCTCTCTACAGATACTTGTACTTGTGGCCATGGGACAAGATTCCTGTCAAGAAGGGCAGATGAGATGCAAAGGCGAAAGGCATCAGAAAAGTCCCTCCAGGCCTGCCTGCCTCAGCCTCCCCACATCGCACTGCCCTCCATTAATTACTGCAGCTGTGAGGAGCCTGCCTTCCCTGCACCATACATACTGCCTCTCCTTGGGGTCATTAGCAACAGCATCCAAGCTCACCATTGTTCTCACTATAAAGGAAAACAAAGCAAAAGCCTTATCTCAACTCCCTGTCCTCACCAGCTCCTATTTCTCTGCTGCCCAGGTCTTTGCATCCATTTGCTGCAGAATCTGCTCCAATTAGACGTGTGCCCCAACATGGCCCCAGTCGGCCATGTTGGCTTCTCTACTCAGAATACTCCAAAGGCCTCTCATAATCCCCAATAAGAGCCAGTCTGACCATGGCCGCAAGTCTTGCCCTACTCCTCATGCCCTTGCCCTCCCGTGGCCTCTCTACCTCCCACTCTTGTCCCCTGACTCACTCTCCTGCAGCTACCTTGGCACCTGGTCCCCCAACCCTGAAGGCAAAAATGCCTGCCCTTGCCCTGTGGCTGGAACTTTCTTCTCTAGACATCAGCATGGCTCCCTCAATCCCTGCCTGCAAGTTGTTAGAAATAAGAACCCCGAAGGTCACAACTGAAGACACAGAAACAGAGAATTGTCTCAGCAAGGCAAATTTACTTCTGCAGATGGGTGCACAGGCACAGCAAGCACGAGGAGCAGGCAATAGGTCCTCATTTTTATTCCTGATGCTGTGGGCCCTGCCCCTTTACTTGGATTGGTCAAGTTCAGGTGCACAATCTGGTTGCAATTGACTAATGGTACATTTGGAATTTGGGGTGGGGTAGGTAGTTATTTAGGCATGAAAACGGAGCTCAGTGAATAAGAACCTGGCACTGTGAGAAGCTAAGATGGTAACACACTTAGATAGGAAAGACTGTTTTCCTCACAGTTTCTCTGTCTTTTCACTTTCCGTTCTTTTCTTCAAACTCATTTAACATTATTTGACTTTATTTCAGCTTTACTCAACAGCAATTGATGTGATATGGGTTTTGTTTAGTTAGGGTGGTTTCTACGTGTCCAAGAATTAGTTCCCGCATACAGGGTATAACACACACCCGATTAAAGCCATCGCCCCAAATACAACCATGAGAGATGTTAAGATTGAGGTCATCACTCTTCCATTTTCCAAACCATTGTTCTATCCAGTTAGTAAGGGAGTCATTTATCCCTGAGTTCTTAGCCAACTGTCAGGGCTGTCAGGCCTTGGAGAGCCCTAGTTATAGTCCTCTCTGGAGCTGTGTTACTGGGGATGAATGTGCAACATTTGCCCCCAGTCAAGACACATACTCCCCCCTTTTTCTGTCAGAATCATGTCTAGAGCCATTTGGTTTTCCCATGCCATTTTTTTTTCTTTTATTCATATGTGCATACAATGGTGGGTCATTTCTCCCCCTTTCCCCCTCGCATCCCATGCCATCTTACTGATGGGGCCTAGTTGTTCTGCAATTCCCTTCACTGCATCCGTGGTATAATTGACAAATCTCTGTTGGTTACAATAGATATAGTAAATCCAATCCACATTCTTATTAATAGTGGACCACCAGAATAGTGCTGATTCAAATCCTGCTGCTATTGATATTTTTTTTGCTTTGAATTCATCAGGGACTCCCCACGGGACTCCCAATAGCATCTATGTAGACATGGTTAGGGAAGGTTTGGGTTTTCAGAATGCCAGGACGAAAGGGATAGCCAATTGGACTAAAGTGCAAGTCCCACTCCATTTGACCAGAAGAGTCTTAAGTAAAGTTTCACGGAAATACTGTTGGGTCTGGAAACCTAAGGCAGATGAGTGAGTAGCCCATCCCCTATGGAGAGCACCATGAGCCCTGCACCCTGAGAAGGAGTTACAAATCTGCATTCCTGCACCCTGAGGAGGACATACAGGGGCTCATAAATCTGCCACGGGGCTGATAAACAGAATGCTCTCAGGTTGTTCCCCACCCCCCCATTAAGGGGCAAACAGACCAGCTCATCTAAGAGAGCCAATGTGCAAATACATGGCCAATAGAAAAAACCCACCTAACCGTTACCCTAACCCAGAGTTCAAGCATCCACAAAAAGCCCCAGCCTTCACCTGAGCAGCAAGCTACCGTCTTCCAGGCGCCGCTGCACTTCCCTAGCTGTAGCCTTTCTTTTCTCTCTAATAAATCCTACTTTGTATACCAGCTTTGGCCCATCATTCAGCTGCCTCACGAGCCAGTTCTCTGGCCTGTGAAGGCAAGGACTCTTGACTTTGGCCTGCAACACCTCGACACCAGCATGTAACAATACTACCAGACATCTGCCTTGATGACAGTTGGAGCAGACTACTGCTCATTTCTTCAAAGGATCAGCCTTCACTGCACCCAGATGCGTTTCCCAAAAATTCTAGCCCTCCCCCACCCCACCTAGAGAGGCAAGAGGCAAAGTTAGAGCTTCAAGATGGGGGTCTGCTCGACCGAGGTGGCTTTAGCCTCTCATGGTCATTAATCTTGGGAAATAGTAGTGACAAGGTCCTGGAAGACCCATTGCCCATTGTCCTTTCTTGGAAGAAAGCAATCATGCATGCCATACCAGCAGTGTCAGTGGTCCATCCCAGAAGGAAAGAGACAACTTGGGGTTCTGGTCTTCCTGTCACACATGTGTAGCTATCGCTTTTGTTTAATGTGCGAACAGAGTATTTAATTAATTCCAGCCAAGCATTCATTTCCTCATAACCAGTTATAATAGCTATAATCTGTTTTAGATCTTTGACTTCCTCTACAATTATCCTGGTCTGATTATGACAGAACTGTGGGATAGTTTTGGGGACAGGGCAATAGAGGGTGCTGTGGTAGCAGGTTCTTTAGCAGTTCTAAGAGAACTGAACCTATAGGATCAGTGTTCTCAATAAGATTAGTTCCTAATCTATAGCACCTTAAGACAGATGGCTCTGTGGTCAGAGACTGGGGATTGTTTATGATCAGCTAAGGGGGGTTGCATTGGAGGGGCTGACAAATGAGAAGGGGTATAACTTTCTTAAGCTGGCTTTTCTCTCTTAATTTTTTCCCCCAGTTATCCTTTTCCCATTCTGTGCAGTAGTAGTAGGTTGGTGAGACGTATTCCCCAAGTGTAGTCATCCACCCTATCATGTCCCATCCAGAACATGGGTGGTAACACCTTCATAACTACCATTTTTGTAACCAGGGACGGAGGCTGCACACATGTATATAGTCTCAGCCCTAGTCTGGATATAATTCTCAAGATCCCCACAGGGTATTACCATGCATGCATCAAATTCAATAGATATAGGGAAAGTGGTCTGAGTGATACCTATAGTAGGCAGACAGCTTCCCAAATGGAAAAGGAATAACAGCCCTATTACAGTCTCTTTTGTGTCTCCAGGACTTGAAGACACAGCCCATCATTCCTCCTTGGGAGCTCGTTTTATTTAGGTGTAGTGGGTCCAGCCCTTCTCAGTGGTATGAACTGCAGTCTCAGTGGTGAGTAACAGCTGATAAGGTCCCTCCCAAGATGGCTCAAGTTTCTCTCCACTCCAAGTCCAGATTGGGATGTCCTCTCCCAGTGTGCATGCACTGGAAATTTGAGTAGTGGGGTCTGAGCCAGCAGTCTCTGATGCCTAAGGGCAATTTCAGAGAAACTGATCCATAAGCAAAGACTACATTGCAAAAAGTTACAGTACATATGATCAAATATAAAGAAACGTCCACCTTTATTGTACACAAATGTTTCTTGAACTATGGCTTTTTTAAAATACTTTTTCTTACAGTGGGCTAAACCTATAGGCCTTTAGGGAGAAGAGGAATGCCTCCATAGCCTTGGGGGCCTTTTACCCTAAAATAAGTTGCATTTGCTTCCCCACAATAGCAATAGGCTGCATTGCTTTTTCCTTTTTGTGTAGAATGTCCTGCCTTTTAGTTTCAGAGGCTTACCTAAATTTAAGATTACTAGGGCTGTTAATTTAATTTTTTACCTTTAAAGTAAGATTTAGCAAAGCATTTAAAACTTTTACAAGTTTAGGGAGACAGTGTTAGGGCCCCCAGAGAGAATTTGTTTTTATTGGCCAAGACAACACTTGTTCAGTTTAAACTTTTATAACTTTAACCCCATAAACTTTTGTATAGCATTTAAATGAAATTTAGACATACAGCCCACACATTTGTAGCATGATAAATGAATTAAAATCACTGAAAAGACAGTTAGGACTCAGTTTCCTAAAGAGTCAAAACCATGATGAGTTCCACAACCAGTATTTTGACTTTAGGAAATCCCTTCAATAACTCTTAAATTACAGTCAACTTAATTACACGCATAAACTTTTATAAACTCCATCTATCATACACTTTTAAGACTTACTCAGGATCTTTATACAGCATTCTGAACCTTCTGATGGCTTGTCCTATCTCTCTTTATTTGGAACAATCTTTAAGGACAAACCTTTGTTTACAAAATTCTTTCTCATCCAAAAGCACTCTTTCTCCCTTTAACTTTTTCCCAAATACATATACTCAATACCTCTTTAATCCTTTCTACTTCTTGATTTTTTACCTTGTATTTTAAAATAACTTTTATGGGAATTCTAGATTTAAATAAAATTGTCTTTCAGTTAGCCTTATTTTTACTATATAGACCCATGAAGAAAGGCAATTTTAAACTGTTTGTGTAAACAGATAACTTAAAGACACTCCAGTTATGAAAGAACTGAATGTAAGACAGGATGAAACAGATCAAGATTGCTGCCCATAAAATAATGCCTGTATTTTAGTTAGAGCTGGCTGAAATAAAACCTTGAAAACCTGGTTTTTCTAAAAAGTAGTAGCAGAAGAGGTGAGGGAGAAAAGAGAACAGAATCAGCAATTCCTTTACATTAACTCTATAATAAGAATCATATTAGGGAGGTGGCCCAAATAATATATACACATGTAAGTAAATGTAAAAACAATAAAATAAAATTAAAATTAAATAAATAAATAAATTCTAAGCATCAACAAGAATCAGAAAAAAATCATAAAAGTCATTTTAAAGTTGTTTAAGCACACATGTATGTAAAAAAAGCTTTTAAATTAGGCATGCCATAAATGTCAAGTTAAGCACTCATAGATGACCTGGAATTCCAGAACAATCATAAATGCAAGACTAATAGACATACACGCAAACACACATAAAAACAACTAGAGTGAGTGCACTCATAAAAAAACCTTTTAAACCATGTGTAAATTAGAATTTTCTTTAGGGTAGCAACAAGATAAGCTCAGAACCTTTAATTTTTATGCAAATCACAACAGATCTCTTTAAAACTCCTGTTTTAATATGTTCCATCCCTTCCCAATGGGAAGACCAAAACAGAATACGAATTTCTCTGTTAGACAAACTGCAGAAACTCAAAATCAATTTAAAAGTAATACAAATGACTCAAAATACCAAAGTTGCAATTGGAGTCTTTTAAGGCCCAATTCTGAGGCACCTTAATGTTAGGTTTGGCTATGTATTATTTTTTAATCCCTCATTTTAAAAATTTTACACATTTAGTAGTACCCTTAGTGCAGTAAGCAGTGCTTATAAAATCTTAAGGGAGAATTGCCAGGACTGCATTTTCTCCTATGCTGTCTCAATTTGTGCCTAGAGAAGAAAGACAGAAGGAAGAAAAGACAGAAATGGAGCCATGCATATCTGCATCTGTTCCCTTTATTTGGAACAATTATACAACACTCTTAAGGACAGACATCTCGTTACACTTTAACAAGCATGATTAACTAAACCTGTAATGATTTTTATGGAGGTGTCCCTTTCTAATCATTGCACCTTCCCAGTCCTTATTGCTGGTCCCTTACCCGTCCTCTAGAGGGTCCCCTTACTAGGCATTTTGAGACACACAATTTGAATCAAAGAGTGAAATCTTAACTTAAAATGGCCTCTTTTAAGCCTTCAGATTTACCCCCAGGGGGTGCTTTTTAAGTAACCTCTAATAATAATTTAACTCATTCTACAGCAACTTGTTAGTAGTCAAACCTTCTAAAGAAAATTTAGGGAGCCTAGTTTTGAGTGGAAAGCTGGTATCCTATATCTTCCTCTTGAAAAAGGATACAGGATACTTGAGTCCACCCTCTCAATTTACACCAAAAATTAGTTTTCAAATCAGAATTTGTATGTTAGGCAAGGAAAGGGGATCACATCTCCAGTGAAACTGGCGATATCCAACTGTCTTAGTAAGCATGGAAAAGGTAAATGAATTAGCCTATCAAGAGTTAATTTCAGGGAAGGAGCACTTAAAATCATTAAAAAAAAAAAACCCAAAAAAACAAAAAAACCCACCCAAATGCCTTATTGAATCCATAACAGAACCCAAGAAAGGTGCTGTCTTGTTGCCTTTTAGCTAATGTAATTATCTGGAGTACTAAGTTCCCAATTTTAAATGCATGGACATTTGTAGGAAGTAAAGAAAAGCTTAGACAGAAAATTGAAATTCCTATTTGGTCCCTGTAGCTTGTGTGCACATGAGGCTGAGCGCCTCAAAACCCCAACAGCAACCACACAGTGTCCTGGCCAGGAAAGTGAATGGGCCAGTCCATGGTTTCCACCTGCAGTGACCTGGACATGACTTGTTCCCCTCTCCTGGTGTTGACATGTCTGTGATGGGGAAAGTGTCTCATCTTGAAAGCAAGAGTTAAAGGGGTTAACTTTAGACAGATTTAGACTTAGAATTAGGTGGAAAACAATCCAGGAGAGAAGCAGCTCCAACCCTCAGCCACATGTCATTTAGATCAGCTTCACCTTCCTTAGAGCTCTTTTTACTTGTGATGTTTCCCCATCCTGGTGCACCTGGTTGGTGAGAACGCCCCGTAGATGCTCAACCTCCCTAATTTCCTGGAGAAGTCTCGCACATTACCCCACGTGCTTCCTCGCTCTCCAACCGATTCCCTCGAGGGACAATATTCAGTTGGTGGTGCTACTCAGCAATAAGCAGATCAGTATAAGCCCCAACTAGATCCCTATGGACTGCCATGAAGCCATATGTGGTCACCTGGATATCTAAGGAACTGTGGGTTGGACCCCAATATCGCCCCGTGTCTCAGACACGTCTCATTCACTCTCACACAACCTCCAAGATCCTCCCCCACCACCAAGGAATACTCTGCCAGTCCATGGCATTTCCTGCCTTGGTCTGCGCACAGAATTGCTTGGTTGCCACGTTGCTTACTAAAGCCCTTTTTCTCTACATTGCTGAGATAATTCAGGCACAGAATGATTTTCTAGTCCAAGAGCAGCCAGTTGCCTGATACTTGAAGGCCACTGCAATGAGGCAGAGGGATGCATCTCCACTGGGGGAAGGAGCTTCCAAGCACCTCTCCCAGACAGATTTACCTGGGATGAGTCCCTAAATTGTTAGAAATAGGATCCCCTGGAAGACCACTGGTGTCACAACTGAAGGCACAGAAATAGAGAATTGTCTCACCAAGGCAAAATTTACTTCTGCAGAAGGATGCACAGGTGCACAGGCACAGCTAGCACAAGGAGCAGGCAATAGGTCATTTTTATTCCCTATGCCGTGGGCCCTGCCCCTTTACTCAGATTGGTCAAGTTTGGGTACACAATCTGCTCACAATTGGCTAATGCTACATTTGAAATTTGGGGGCGGGATAAGTAGTAATTTCAGTGGGAAAACAGCTCAGTGAAATGCAAGCAGCTAAGATGTCTTTCCTCACAAAAAGAAAAGCAGCCCCCTGGCCTCCAGGGGCTGGCATGGCCCTCTGCTGGTTCTGTTGTTCAGCTGAGCAGAAATCACTTCACAGAATGCAGGTAAGGCCACTCAGACCGTGATGGGAGACCACACCAATGGAACCACTCTGTTACCATATCTGAACATAGACAAAACATGAACACTGCCCAAGCCACAAAACAAACCAATGATCTCTGAGGGAGTTCACTTGTGGCCCCCAAAGATGCACCCTCCCAGAACCTCAGAACATGACCTTCTTTGGAATTAGGGCGTTTTCAGATGTAATAAAGGTAAGGATCTCTAGATGAAGTTCTCCTATATTACGGTAGGCTCTAAATCTCAGGATGTATGTCCTCAGGAGAGACAGAAGAGAAGACAGACAGAGAGGAAGACACATAAGGAGGGAGGCCGAGACTGACATGATGTGCCTATAAGCCAAAAAATGCCCAGGAACAGGAGAGAAGCATGGAACAGATCCATTCGTCCTCTGCGCTCCCAGAAGGAAGCCCTCTCCAGAATGGTGACATCAATTTTTGCTGTTTTAAGCCATCAGGTTGTGGTCATTTGTTATAGTGGACCTAGAAAACTTAAGACTATTCTTTTTACTAATGACAATTTTTGCCTTGGTCTGGTTTTCCTTTTATCTAGATAAACTTTATTAAGATAAGCCAGGACTGGTGGAGTGGTTCAAGTAGATTGTTTAAGAGCTCTAGCAAATGTGAGGCCCTGAGTCCAGATTCCAGTACCAACCCAAAAAAATACAAAGAAAAAAATGGCAAAAGATACTCAGCTAGCCAGGCTTGGTGGCACACACTTATAACCCCAGCACTTGGGAGGCTGAGGCAGGAAGCCAGCCTGGTCTACATAACAAGACTGTTAGGTCCCTGGCATTCTTGGGGTGGGCAGAAGGTCTTGAGGCTAGCACCAAAACCAGACCCCCTGATTTATGACTGCTTGTTTCTCACTGCCTGATTGTTTCTCAGCTTGCAAAACAACTAAAGAACTTCCAGTTACTCAACTAGCCAGGCATGTTGACCTGTTCCATCTAGTGATCACAGATAATCAGAGACCAGACTCTCTCTCCCTCCCCATGGCTTGGCCCCTCCTATAAAGCCCACTACCCAATTCAGCCAAGCTGCTTCACTCTGAAACCGAGAGTGACAGCTGTGCAGTCTGGATTTCTAATAAATCTTTCCTTTCCACACATGGCATGGTCTTTATTCAGCAGTACCTTACAAAGACAAAAAAAAATATTCACCCATCTCAGTCATAGAAGTATCCCTGTTTCCTGGCAGCATCACCAGTCCACAGAATGAAGCCCTCTCAAATCACTGATGAATCTTTCCCAGTACCAGCTTCCTGAGCCACCTCTGGATCCCCATGTGTTTGCTTGTCCTGCCTTCAATCAGTCTTAAACCCAATGTGTTCAATTACCTTAGTGTTTGTGGTGAACTTTGTAAAGTCTTTGCCTAAGGGCTACCATCTCAATGAGGCCAACACAACTCCTTCCAAAATTGTAGCTTTCTACCTTTGCTCCCTGTTTCAGGTAATACTGGAGAGTGGGACTGTTTTTGGTGGTACCAGAGTTTGAACTCAGGGCCTCATGCTTACTAAGCAGGCACTCTACCACTTGAGCCACTCTATCAGCCCTGCTTTTATGTTTTTTTTTTTTTTTTGAGATGGGGTCTCTTAAACTATTTCCCCAGGCTGGCTTTGAACCATGATCCTCCTGATCTCTGCCTCCTGAGTAGCTAGGATTACAGATGTGAACCACTGGTGCCTGGCTAGATAGCAGGATCTTAGGGCACAGAAGCAGTATAAATGAGACCAAACCATGTACTACAAACAAGACAAGCAAGGCTCCTTTATTGGGACTTCAGCTTGAGCCATGCGACTCAAGCTGAGGAAAGCTAGCAATGACCAGAGGTGATCAGGCTGCTCATTTGAACAAAGGGAACAGCAGGCTTTTATTGATTCTTCTTTGGGGGTGGTCTAAAGTTTGGTGATGGTCCATTAGTTATGAGCATGGTTTCCAAAGGTGTTCTTGTGTACATGCTTCCTCGCCTTGTACTTGGTGGGCTACCAGGTGGGGACTTCTTTCAGGAACTTCTGAGATTCAGCAGGTGTCACATCTTATGTAAGTGCTCTGGCCTGGTGACAGTGCATGAGTTGGTCAGAGTGCAAGGGTGGGTTAGAGGAAGCATGTTACTGCCCCCACAGGCGATTGGCCAGGTTAACCCAAAGTCACTGTCTTGGACAAAACAGTTCTCAAATGTATCAGCGTGTATACCGGCAGAGCTCAGTAGTCTGACTCAAAGGTTTTGAGCAGCAAAAGGAACAGACACCACGTCTTTTATCCCACTTAGTTATCTAACATATATCTTAGGCTTCTGTGAAGAGTCATTGTTTTGGGCTGGTGGAGTGACTCAAGTGATAGAACACCTGCCTAGGAAGTGTGAGGCCCTGAGTTCAAACCCCATAACCACCAAAAAAAAAAAAAAAAAAAAAAAAAAAAAGTCAGGGGCTGGTGGCTCACGCCTATAATCCTAACGACTCACGAGGCAGAGATCAGGAGGATTGCAGTTTGAAGCCAATCTGGCAAATAGTTCATGAGACCCTATCTTGAAAATACCATCACAGAAAAGGGCTGGTGGAGTGGCTTAAGTGGTAGAGTGCCTGCCTAGCAAGTAGGAAGCCCTAAGTTCAAACCCCAGTAGTATTGCATGGAAGAGGGCCAAAAAAAGAAATAGACAGGCTGTGTTCTGATGAGATGGGGGAAGGGATGGCAAAGCAGAGAGATAAAACTTAAAAAATTAAAACATGAAGGTCACATAGCACTGGGAAAATAAAATAGCCAATAAAGTCACATGCAGCCACAAGTGGGTTGAGCTTTGCTTATTGCTTCTGTAACATGCTTGCAAGGTGAGACCCCTTTATTCTTGGGGCTCAGACTTTGGACACAAGTCCACTGGGTGTGTGTTGGCACAATAAAATGTTGCTTCCTGCTAAACTGCCTCAGTGTCCCGTAACTCAGTTTAAGATTCCTGCAACAGTAGCACCAAAAAAAGAGTCAATGTTTTAATCCACAGTGGCTTTCATGTTTCTACAAAGTACTAGGCAACTGTTGTCATAGCCACATGTCAGGACAGAATGTTATGCTGCAGTACACTGTGATTCTCCTCTGACAGGCTGCCTGACATCTGAGTTGATTCTGGGGCTTACCAAGGATATTTTGGGATGAGAATTTTGCTCCGTAACAATTCCTCTTTGTCTTTATTGGTCATTTGTGTAACCATCTTGAACCCTACTATTGGTTTGATTTAGTTAGTCATAGGAGCTTCTAGTTTGTAAACATTCTGGTCTTGTGGCCTAACTTGATGTTTCCTGACAAGGCTGTTGAGAAAGCACAAGGCTGGAGGCAGAAGAAAACACATTTTAACGGGAAACAGGATAAGGGCCTTTTGTGCCACAGGCTTTTGTGCCTATTGTCCCCTGTAGTGGTCCTTGTTTCAATTACTCCAGCACCCACCATCTGCCAAGCATGTCATTTATTCACAATGTCTTGTCTATGGTCTGTCTTTCCCATCCTCCATGTGAACATAATTTCTACTCTGGGTAGGGACTGCTGTCTGTTTTGTTTCCTGGTATACTCAATGTGGTGAGAATAAGCCAGGTGTGGTGGTGCATGCCTATAATTCCAGCACTCAACAGGCTGAGGCAGGAGGATTCACAAATTTGAGGGCAGCCTGGATTTCATAGTGAGACCCTGTCTTAAAAAAAAAAAAGGCTGGGCACTGATGGGTCACGCCTGTAATCCTAGCTACTTGGGAGGTAGAATAGCTGTTTTTGATGCTAGCCTGGGCAGAAGCTCACAACCAATAGCTAGGTACAGAGACATGTGCATGTCACCTGTCATCCCAAATACATAGAAAGCATAAATAGGGGGCTGTCACAGTCCAGGCCCACCAGAGGAGAAATCGAACCTAGCTCAAGAATGACCAGAGCAAAAAAGGGTTGGAGGTAGGCTAAAGCCATGAAGTGACTGCCTAGCGAGCATGAAGCATTGAATTCAAGTCCTAGTGCTGCTCTTTCAGAGAGAGAGAGAGAGAAGGAAGGGAAGGAAAGGAAGGAAGGAAGGAAGGAAGGAAGGAAGGAAGGAAGGAAGGAAGGAAGGAAGGAAGGAAGGAAGGAAGGAAGGAAGGAAGGAAGGAAGAAAAAGAAAAAGAAAGAAACAAAGAGAGAAAAGCAAAAAACCTCCCAAACCCACAGTGACCCAGCATGTTAGAGCTCAGTATTTGCTGAGTGACTGGGATGAATGAGTCAGAGCAAGGACAGGAGAACATCAAGGAAGGTCCTGACCAATCTGGAGGGCTGCCCTGGAAAACAGCTATGTGCTGGGTTTTTTACTTATTTAAAAAAAAATTGAGGTATGGATTTGCTGTGTTGCTCAGGCTGGACTTGAACTCCTGGATTCAAGCAATTCTTCTCCCTTAGCCTTGGTCGAGAATAGCTGGGACCACAGCTGCACACCAGGCCTAGCTAGGTCTGGGATTTGAAGGGTAAATAGAAGGTTTTCCAGGCAAAGAGTGGGAAGGAATAGTCTCGGCAAATGTGCAAAGGACCTGGGGAAGCGAGATGTGTCAGGATGGAGGGAACGCAAGTGCTTAAGAGGATGCTTTGGAAGGGGAAGCAGGCAATGAAGCTACAATGTCATCAGGGCCAAGTCACACAGGAGCAGGACATCAGGAGCCCACACGTGACCCTAAGGGCCACGGATCCATGGGAGTATTTAAGCAAAGGGTGGCTTATCAGAGCTACATTTTAAGAAGAGAAAATGGGTGGGAGGGGACAGAGCCATGAAGGTGAGGCTGGAGATGGAGATCAGTGGTCTGCTCTGCTGTGGTGAGGATGCAGCTGGCGAGTCCAGAGAGGAGGAAGACCTGGGTCAGCCCTCTGGATCTCTGCTGTCCAGGTGTCATTCACTGCAGAGGAGCAGGTTATGGGGAAGGTGCTGAGTTTGAGGCACTTTGTGTCATAGGCCATAGGGCAAAGTGCACACACCTGGGCCTGAGGTCTGGCTGTAGAAACAGGCTTAAAAGTGGACACAGGTGAGCCTGAAGCTGAGGGGGAGACGAATCCCGAGGACTTCTGCCTGTGAAGCCACGGACTGGAGGGCTCTGGGGACAGGCCACGGCCCCCTCCCACCATCCTCTCTCTCTCTCTGCTGTCAGCTGGAGTGACTCTCTGACTCTTCCTAGAGTCATAATAGCTCCAGGTTGTAGGCTTCTTCAGAAAGAGCACAGAAACAGACTGCTGCAGCAGGGGCCACTGTGTACCTGATTCTCATGCAGGTGGCGATGGCAGCCTGGCCCCACACTAAGACTCTGGTTATTCTGGGGAAGTGTAGGACTAGAGCTACAGAAGGTGGATTCCAGAGAGAGTCCAAGGCCGTGTCACCATCATAAGCACACACTCTGTCACAATGGTCCAACCACTGTTCTCTCAGACTCTACCAGGGCCAGAAGCAGCCTTGTCTAGATGGGAGGGATGGGTCTCTTAACCCAGACCCCAAGGGCTGTTTCTCTCACTCTCCATTCTGCCTCCCAAGTGCCTCTCCTCTGAGTGGCTTCCCCAGCCACTTGCCTGTCCCTCCCTGCCCACCCAGCCGCTTCCACACCTGGACTTGCTAAAATGCAAACTCCCTTCACATGGCTTCTCTTTCAAACCAATGAGGGGCTCAGCCCCAAACCTTTTAGGTCAAAAGCCAACTCCTGAGGCTGGGATGTAGCTCAGTGGCACAGCGCTTGCCTAGCATGCGCGAGGCCCTGGGTTCGATCCTAGCACCAAAAAAAAAAGACAAAAAAGCCAACTCCTTACTGAGCCCTGCAGAACTGGCCACTCCCTGCCTGCCACTCAAAAGTTCTTTCAGTTCCTCAGTTTGGTATCCTCTCTCCTTCCCTCCTCTTTCTCTTTCACTCACTCACCCTGGGCTGCCCTAACACTTCCTCTGGGCAGTCTTGGCTGGTGCCCAGGCTGCACAGGAAGGCCACTTGAGTAATCCTTACACTGGGTCCTCCCTATCTTTGGGTTTACCACTGTTTCCCAGCAACCCCACTGTGTGCCCTAAACACGTGGGCCAGAAGAGGGTCCATGCATCCAGGAGCTCCTTTTTTCTCTCTCCTCCCATCCAGCCACGTCAGTGGGCAGCAATTACTACCTCCCTCCCAGCTAGATGGAGCAGTGGCCCTTCACTTGTGCCACCCACATGACTTCAGCCCTGAACCCAGTGATCCTGGGTGCTGGAGGAGACACTGCCAAACTGAAGTCACGTTTCAAGGAAACTCTGACCTTTAACAGAAGTAAGAGCATGGGGGAAACAGCAAGGCAGTCCTGCAGGAAGCCTTGGTGGCTTGAGAAAGGGAACTCACCCCAGGGCCTTTCTGCCCCCAAACCACACAGGGGGCTGTTCCCAACCTAACAAACTCCTGAAGTCCCTGTGGGACTTTAGCACAGAGCTTGCTCTCTCTAGGTGGCATTTGCTCAAGGTTGTTGAGCATAAGGAGCCAGCAAGTTTCCCCTTCCCAGAGCCCAGCGCTTCCCACCAGCTCTGCATGGGGACGATTCAAGTCTGCGTGATACCGGGTCCAGTAATGGTTGGGACAGATACAACTAGAGGGAAGCATGCAGGCCAGATGGCTGGGGGACAGGGCACTGGAACTGGGAAATCCTAAGGAACAGAGGCAGAGGGACCTTTGATCTTCCACTTCGAGAACCTTTTCTTTGCAGCTGGGGACACTGAGGTAGTGACTGTTGCCTAAGTGTTACTTGGAACCCAGTTTGGTCCTGCAGCCCTGGGAAGGGGTCGATATGGAGACAAACCAGGTACCCAGGCTCTGGATGACCAGGAAAGTATCCTATGTGTGTGTGTTGTGGGGAGTGGGGACCTGGAAGAGTGAGAATCCTCCCATGGATTATCCAACAAATTTCAGCTCTGCAGATGCAAGTGAAAAAGAGGTGCCAGACAGACCTCATGGAGCTTCTGGCCGAGTGGGAAGAGCTGTTAAGAAGAGAAATCACAGATGCATTAACATGCTAACTAAAGAGGCTGTGGAGAAAGGGTCATGGTACCGTGCAAGAGTGTAAGAAGGGATTCACCAGTTAGCTCTTTGTTGTACTAACTGATCCTTATTATCAAATGCTCTGAAAACAAACCTCAGAAAAATGAGAGAAAGGATCCTTCTCTGAAACTACAGAAACAGAAATGCTATTCTGTTTTTTTTTTTTTTGCTGACTGTCCCAGAAATGCTATTCTCGGTCACAAAAATGAGTTTAAGGGTAGAGTGTTGACCTGCTATGCCCAAGGCCCTGGGTTTGATCCCCAGCCTCCCCCCAAAGGTTTAAGAATCAGACATGATAAGGGTCAAAATAAGTCTCACAAGAGCTTCGCTCTTGTTTTCCTGTCCGGTGTGGCAATTTGCAGGACGATTGACAAAGATGAGTTAGGCCTTACACATGAATCTGTCTTGGGAAGACCCCGTTTGTGCAAGAGTCTTGAAAGCAGCCATACTTCAGATAGCATAGCTCCCAGCAGAAATAACTCGTTCTCTTGTAGCGCTGGAGGTTGAGCAAGCTGTGTACATGTGCTGCCGCTGTTATACACCCAGTCCCAAATAACTTTTTTGTGTTGGAGCCAGGGTCTAGAGGAGGGAAAAAAAAAAGGTGGAGAAGGTAGAATGGTTTGAAGATGAAGTGTGGTCATGCACAGAAAGACAAACAGCGCATGCTCTCACTTGTATGTGGAGGTTAAAAATGCAAGAAGTAGAGCTTAAAACAGTGTTTATCAGAGTCTGAGAAGGGCACGGTGGGGGAGGATGGATGGAGAAAGGGTGTAGTCAGATAGGAAGAATAATTTCTTTCTTTTTTGGCAATCCTAGGGGTTGAGCTCAGGGCCTCGCACTTGCTAGGCAGGCCCTCTCCTGCTTGTCACTTCTTAACTGCACTGGTTACTTTTGAGACAGGGTCTCGCTTTTTGCCCAGTCTGGCCTGGACTGCAATCCTCCCATTTGTGCTCCCCAGCATGGCACCACCACACAGCAGCCATTGACTGGGATGGGGGTCTTATGAACTTTTTGCCTGGACTGGCCACAAAATGTGATCCTCCCAATCTCTGCCTCCCAATTTGCTAGGATTACAGACATGAGCCACAGTGCTCAGCCTGATTTCTGGTGCTGTATAGCAGCACAATAGGGTAACTATGGTTGATAATAATTGACTATTTCAAGATACTAGTAGAGGATTTTGTACATTCCCAAGACAAAGAAATAGTGTCTGTCTGAAGTGATTATAACCAATTACATACTCCATGTGCATCAAGATGCCACACCAATTAAAACAGATTATTATTAAAACAATAATAAGGACTCTTGGAGTGGCTCAAGTGGTAGAGCATCTGCCTAGCAAGTGTGAGGCCCTGAGTTCAAACTCCAGTGTCACAAAAAAAAAAAATATATATATATATATATGGATAAGGTGATGTGTATAAAATCTCTTAGAAAGTAGAACAAAATGATAAGGAGATAAAGAACTGGTTCAGAAGAGTCCACATTTGACTCAAAGGAGTCAAAGAAAACAAAAAGAGTTTTGGAAGTTTCCAGAACTGAGGCACGTGAGTCCCCAGATCCACAAAAGACTAAAAGCAAGAATGAAAGCCATGCAAATGGCTGAGCGCATGAAGTATCAGAGCCCCAGGGACAAGCGAAAAGGCTCCCTCCTTCACACTCTCCAGTCTGGAATAAGAACACCTGACTTCAAAAGCACACAATCCTAGGAGCCATGGTCACGGAATGTTGTTTCCAACCGGGACCTCGGTACCAGCCAGGCCGTTAGGTTTTTTTGGTGGTACTGGGGTTTGAACTCAGGGCCTCATGCTTGCTGGGCAGGCGCTCTACCATTTGAACCTCTCCACCAGCCCTTTTCTGTGAAGGGTTTTTTTTGAAATAAGGTCTCTCGAACTATTTGCCCAGGCTGGCTTTGAACCACGATCCTCCTGATCTCCGTCTCCTGAGTAGCTAGGATTGCAGGCGTGAGCCACCAGCACTGGGGCAGACCATTGTTGAACAACAAACAATGCTAAAGAAAAAGTAAAAAGAAGAATGCTATAAATAATGATGCATGTTGGCATGGATTTAGGAACAGTCTGAGGTAACTCTGAAAAAAAAGTGCTAAAATACACATAACATAAAATTCACCGTCTTTTATTCATTTCTTTGTGGTGCTGATAATGAAACCCAGGGCCTCACAAAATTCACCATGGGAACGATGGTCACGTGTGCCGTTCGCTCAATACCTTCATGGCTGTTGCAACACATCTCCAGAACTTTTTCATCTTGCAAAACTGCAACTCCGCCCTCCCCTGCTCCCCCAGCCTGGTAAGCAGCTTCCCGTCTGTAGGGATTGACTAGGGTCCCTAGGTCCTGCCTCTGGGGGACTCACGCGGTGTTTATCTTTGTGACTTATTCGCCCAGCACACTGTCCTCAACTTTCATCCGAGTGGTAGCGATGGCAGGACTCCCTCCCTGGTAACGGCGGGCTTGTGTTCCACTGTGCGTGCACGCTGCATGTTGGTCATCCATTCGTTTGTGGAGGGACACTTGGGTGGCTCATCCTTTTGGCCATTGTGAACACAGAGTACAAATACCAGCCTTGAACGCGGTGTGCAAATCTCTCTTTTTCAAAATTATTATAAATTTTTATTAGGATCTACAGCAGGAATTCATGGTGAAAGTTCTGATTAGATTTACATTGCACATTATTTACACTGCCTCCTTCGCCTCTTCCCCTCAGCCCCCTCCCCACACCATTAAAGCAACCGCAAGAGGTTTTCTGGGTCTGTTTCATGTAGATACATCAAGTCCATCAGCTGCACACCAAATGTCTCTTTGAGACTCTACTTTTAGTACTTTTGGGTGACTACACAGAAATGGAATTGCTGTGTCATATGTAATTCCTTTTTTTTTTTTTTTTAAATACAGGGTCTCTATATAGGTGGTAGGCTGGTCTTAAACTCATGGTCCTTCTGCCTCAGCCTCCCTAGTGCTGGGATTACAGATAGGCCCACCGCACCCTGCCAAGAGGTAACATTTTATTTAACTTCTGCTAAAGAGGCAAGAGCCCAGCTGCTGCCCTAAAACTAAGTTTTGTGATATTGGGAGAACAAAGTCCTGCCTCTCTCCCAGAATTGGGGCCCCTTCCTTCCCTCTGCTCTGGTGCCAGAGGACCGCGGGGCTGGGGTCCCTTCCAGAGAGATGCATCTAACAGTGAGCAGGGCCTCAGCTGCCGTCCAGTTCCAGTTTGGAAGTAACAGGTGCAAAAGGCCTCTGAGGTGACTGAGGATGGAGCTCAGTGATAGGGTGCTTGCCGGCCTGTGTGAAGCCCTGGGTTTAATCCCCCTGCACTGCAAAAAAGGGAAGAAAAATTTTTAAAGAGCTCTCTGCACTCTTACCCACTTCCCCAGGCCCAAAGTTCCGGGTTTCAGTTTATGTTTTGCCCCTGCCCCTCCCCCAGCTCCTGGATGGTGTCTGTCCTCAGTGGAGTAGCTCTTGCTGGTGCTCCAATCTTGGGTAGTCTTGGGGCTGGGTTGGTTCTGAGCCACCAGACAGTATGACAGTTACACAGGAGTGGGTTTTGCAAAGGAGGAGCCATGCATGGAGACAGCAAATGTCAGGGCTGCCTCCTGGGGAGGTTTGGAGAGAGAGGTTGGAGGTTAGGAAGGAAATGGTCTGAGCCTGCATGATGGGCCTCCACTTCAGGGCCATCAGCCTTTGCTCTACCTGTGCCACTGGAAACTTGGTCAGCTGAAAGCAAGCGCCCCTGGGGGAGAGCACGGGCTGAGCAAGCCTGGCCCTCGGGTTCATCCCAACCCCACGAAAACCTTTTTAGCAAAAGTGACTAAGAGCAGGCAAGGGGTTTACGTGTAGAGGGTTTATTCAGGAACTGAGGTGACACAGGAGATGAGACGTCTGGATGATTTACTCAGGATTTCCCTTGGTTTCACCATCTCTAACTGCCCATGGCTGCCCCGTGGCAGGGGAGGAGGACCAGAGGATCTGAACTTCTCCTGGCCTCCCCTCCTCCCTGCCTTTCTCCCTTGCTGCTCTTCCCTCTCTTCTTCCCCTTCTTTTCTCATCCCTCCTCTTTCCTGCGCCTCCTTCCTTCCTTCCCATCTTCCCCCTTCCACCACGGCTGAGAAGGTCCTCTACCTGTTGCCAGTTCACAGGGTCAAGGGACAAGGGACCTAGAGGGGCTGAGGCCTACAATGGCCTTCACCCCCAGACATCAGCGAAGAGAGGGAGTGCCCCTCCCAAAACATCTCCACAGTGGTCCTTGGTGGGAACCATAGTGTCTTTGTTGTCATAAACAAAAGTACTCAAACAATAGTATGGACGCATCTAGAAGCAGATTTTCTGTTCCTCTATGCACATGCTTTGCAGCAGTCACGAGGAAGTTTCCCACAGTGTCTTATTTCCTAAACTCTAAGGTGGGGTTCGTGGAGAAGGAAATGAGATAACATTTTGTCTGAGACATCTCAGAGGCAAAAGAGGCCCTCAGGAAATGACATAATGAAAGTAGACCTGAGCACTCAGCAATGTGCATATGCCTGTGTTACACTATAATTTTCACCAACACCCCAGCTCCTTCCCGTCCCCATTGTACAAGAAGTGAGGCTCCGAGTGGTTAAGGAACTCACCCGAAGTCACACAGCTAAGAAGTGGTGGTGCCAGGATTTGAGCCCAGCTCTATCTCCAAAGCCCATCCCTTTTCTTCGTCATCCTCTACTGAAATCTAAGCAAAACTGGGCTGATGTTAAATGGCTATTTAGGAGAGCATGTCCACTTTGCATAACCTTATATAAATCCCTTCACTTTTCTGGGCCTCAGTTTCCCCCTCTGTAAAATGGAGTTATGATGTTGACTTTGCTTATGTGTAGGGATGATGGGGTGTTTAGGGCCTGGTCAGGATAAGTGCTCATGAAGTACACCAGCTGGAAACAGAAATGTCCTCTCCACCAGCCCCTCTGCTCAGACCTTCCTGGGCTGGGCTGCCTGCATTCCTCCTCTCAGGTATTTTTTTGTGTGTGTGATGCTTCGGATTGAACCCAGGGCTAGGCAAGTGCTCTACCACGTGAAGTGTACCCCAGACCTTTTGTTTTGATTTGCTTTAGAGACAGGGTCTCACTGCTACCTTTGCCAGGGCCAGCCTTGAAACCATGTTCCTCCTGCCTCTGCCTCCCAAGTAGCTGGGATTACAGATGTGCACCACCATGTCTGGCTCCCTTCTCTCAGATCTCACAAAGGTCCTACGCCTTCCTTATTTCATCCCATCATGCAGAGGCTCAGTGGCCTTAAGACTGTAAAACAAGTACCCTTTGACACAGAAATTCCACTTCAGAAATCTGTTCCAAGGAAGCATTTTTCAGTCATTCATCCATCCAGTTGTCAACAACACTGCTGCATTGTGCACACCTATCGTGTTCGTGAGGCCTATGATGCATGGGGTGGGAGCAGGGAGTGTACCCCCCTCTCTGCTCATCAGGATCTAAATTACAGCGGCAAGAAAATGCCTTCAATATGTCCACGGAGTGTGTGTCTGCCTGCTAATTTGGTAAGTTCACTTCTGGGCTCCCAATGACTGTATTTGCTAGACCTGCTGACAAGATAAAAGCAAGGTGAAATGAGAATTTGGAATTTTCTGTTGAACCTTAACAGCCAGGAGCTTCTCCTTGGTCAGAACCGGATCTGATTGCAGCTGGGTGGTGGGGTGGGCCATGTCTGTAAATGTTTATGCTAAGAAAGAAAAAGACAAACAAAAAGAATAGGCAACCCAGCAACTGGGAACACTCCCAACACCCAGATCTTGGTTTCTATTTTTATTTATTTATTTTTTGCAGCACTGGGGTTTGAATTCAGGGCTTCATGCTTGCTAGGCATATGCTCTACCACTTGAGCCACTCCACCAGCCCTCAGATCTTGGTTTCTAAACGCCATTCTCCAATCAAAGAAATGAGGGCTCCAGGGAGACACGGCTGACTTGAGGGCTGGGGCAGGGAAAGTACAAGAGAGGAGCCAGGAACATGTGTCACTCTGGGCAGAAAGGGAGTGCTCACAACAAGACTTTGGGGGTAGGTCCAGGGGCCTGGGGCCATCCTGAGGGAACTCCCAAAGTGGACAGTGGGCAGCAAAATAAATAATGCAGAATCGGATTACAAACCATGTAATCTGATAAACAGACATGAGTTGATACTGATATGAATAAATAACTGAGCTGGGTATAGTGGTGCAGTCTGTAATCCCAGCACTTGGGAGGCTGAGACAGGAGGATCGAGGACTGAAACCGTGGCTCAAGAGATAAAGCGACTGCTTTGCAAGCATGAAGTCCTAAATTCAAATCCCAGCCTTGCCCCTCGCCACCCCCCAAAAAAAGGAGAGAAGAGGAAGTTGGAGTTCCAGACCAACCTGGGCTGCATAGAGAGACCTGTCTCAAAAAACAAAAAAAACCAAACTGAATGGTGAATGGATAAATAAATCCTCCAGGAATTCCAAAAACATATTCAGATGTTCTCCCTCCAGGAAGAATGCTTAGCTCCCCTTGAGGCTGAGCTGGATTTGGAGCCATGGCTCCAAAAACCAGAGGATGGAAAGGGAAAGCAGTGACCTTAAACCTGAAACACCAGCTTTACCTAGCACTCAAGGTAACACCATTGGTGATGTGCTATTTTCTCCCTCCATGTGATGAGGACACTCACTTTGCACTATTCTCCTTAGAACCCAGACCCCGCTCCCTCGCTCTCTATCATGAGGAAGAATCAGATAGACTCAACTTAGCACTCCTGAGACTATCAAGGTCATAAGAAGAACAGGAAAGACTGAGAAATGTTCAGACAGGAGCCATAATGACTGAATTTCTGGACCAAAAAGGACATTAATGAGAAAACTGATAAATCCAGGTAAAGTCTGTAATTGAGTTACAGTAATGTACTAATATTGGATTTTTTTGTGTCTTTATTGTCTTTAATTAGAAGTCTTCTATTACTTTTATAGTGAAAAAAAGCTAAATACACCATTTTGTGCAATACCTATGTCACCTCATTTAATCCTCACAAACAGCCCCGTTTTACAGATGGGAACACTGAGGCTCAGAGAATCAAAGTGGTTTACAAGCCAGAGGAGAAGCTGGGATTTGAATCTGTGTTGGTCTGACTCCCAGAGAAAGGGAACTGGAAAAGCTTTCGGCTGTCCTGTGGGGCCTGAGGTGGGTGATCGGTCTCTTTAGCCTAGGGCTGAATCTTTAATTAGAATTCCCTGGGGGACATGGGAGTCCTAAAAAGATAACGAGATGCCCATCACTAGCGGTGGTCAAGAAGGGACCACAGAGTGCCCTGGACACCACATCTCCCTCCTCAGACCCAGAGGGCAGGGCTGTCCGGCTTCTCCATCTTCTTCCTCATTGCCCCTACGGGATAGGGTAGCACATCACTGTCGCCCTGGGGAGGTGGGGACAGCTGTTATTCATTCATCGTCTTCCGAGGGTCACGTCCTGATCTCGTTGCTCAAAACGGAGCAACCAAAGTCATAGACAGGTATCGTCACCGGGTTTGGCAATGAGGAAGCAGGTGAAGAAGGGGCGGTGCCTTACCCAACAGTGCGGAGGGGCGTGGTTTCTTGGGGGCGTGGTCTAGAATGGGCGTGGCCTCGGGCTCCCGCGAGGTGAGCCGCCCGGGTGTCCCCGCTGGCTGCTGGCGGGTCACTTGTTCTGCGCCCAACGAGCCACGGGGACCATGGAGCCGGTGCCGCTGCAGGACTTCGTGTGCCACCTGGACCCCGCCTCCCTCCCGCGCGTGCTGCGGGTCTGCTCCGGAGTCTACTTCGAGGGTGAGCGGCCCAGGCTCCCCCTTGGCCAACTGCAGCGGGGGTTCGAGCACCCTCGCCGCCACTGCCCAAGCTTGGTGATTTGGGGTGGTGATAAGTGAGTGAGTTCAGCATGGAAAGTGGGTGGAACCGAGCTAAGCGCGGGTGGAACCTCGGTGCGCATTGATGGAGCTCCGACTGTGCCCGAGATGTGGCACTAAGGACGCTCGCGGTGGTAGTGGCTGTTGCTTGGTTTTTTATTTGTGGTGCTGGGGATGCATCTCAGGGCCTTGAGCATGCTAGGCAAGCCCTCCACTACTGATCTGCACCCGCGGCCCCATTACTTAATAAGCGGGAGGCAGTCCTGTTTTTGTGCCCTCCGCCCTCTCCTCCCTACACTATCTTCCCTGGATCCTCCATCAGCTGCCCCACCTTGGCCTTCTGCAGGACAGTGGGCAGTAGGTGATCCGGTCAGTTCTTCAGTTCTCAGCTTTAAGTGACTCTTCCTCCAGGAAGCCTTCCCTGCTGTTTATGCACCACCCTGCTCATCTGCTCCTTGCCAGCAGCATGCCTAGTTCAAGCAAGGATGGTTCTCGACAGGACGCAGTCCTGCACTAGCTATTGTGCAAAACAGCGGGAGGCCTGGGGTTGACAGTGGGAGGAGAGGAGGCAGTGAAGTGCATGGGAGACCAGGGCTACTGTGGGGGGAACTGGTCTTCCAGGGAGGAACTGGGGCCTGAGTGGGAGAGGTGGAGATAGAGAGGAGAGGGAACTGAGAGGTGCTGGGGGTGGGGTATGGGAAAAGCCGGCTGTTCAGGCCCCTTCCTGAGAGCAAACTTCTCTGAGTGCCCTGCCCCCATCCTGCTCCCTGCAGCTTCCAGCAAAGTGTTCTGAGGGCTTGAGTGAGGGCCGAGACACATGGAGGGCCATCCAGGAGCCACCACCTCACAGTGCTTCTCTCCAGGGCCATTTGGGATTCCAGTGGATCTGGGTTCCAGTTCTGGCTCCACCTCTGGGGGCTTCCTGCATGCAGGCACCTGGGATCTGTTTGCTCTTTCTCCAGCCCCAGACTAAGCCCCTCTATTCCCCCAACCCCATCCCTTGCCTGTCTGTCACAATACCTGAGTTTCCTCATTCGGCCTGACCTAGGGTGCTGGGAAGTGGCAGAAGTTGGGGTGATGTGATAAGAGTGTGGGTTTAGATGACATGCATCGATGGGGCAGGAGCTGGGGGAATATTATGGAATGGTTGACCATGTGGTTTCCACCCCTAGTTTTGTCTCCTCTATCCAATCACCTGTTTTCGCTTTGTTCGGTTTTTTCCATACTAGGAGCTTGTGCATACTAGCTAAGTGCTCCACCACTGAGCTCTAGCCACAGCCCCTTGTCTTACTTTATTTCGAGACAGGGTTTTGCTAAGCTGCCCAGGCTGGCCTCAAACTTGTGATCTTACAGCCTCAGCCTCCTGAGGAGCTAGAATTACAGGCATGCACCACCATGCCCACCCAGCCTTACATGATAATCTTCAGCATCTCACTCGACTTTTTTTGAAGCAGTGTCATCTTCTTTAGGAACAAGAAACTGCTAAGTGTCATTGTCTAAGAAAGGGAAACTGCCCGTCCCCAAGGGCGGTCATGAGTCTTGAAAGCAGTGGTGTGTGTAGCACTTGGCGTGGCAGCTGTACTTTACAACCCTGAGTGCATTTTCCGGGGGGGGTCAGAGTGAGGTTTGCATCAAAGGATGGGAGATATCCTAGTAGGGCTCCCCTGGGTAGGCTCTGGTGGCTCAAGGCCCTGCCACCTGCAGTTTCCTGTCCTCCTTCCGCTGGATGGGGACCTGTGCACTCTTCGTGGTGGACACCTTTATTGTGTATGTTTTGTGCGCTTCAGCTCTTTGAGCCAGGAAAGTGGGCTGCTGGGCTGGAGGGTGGTGTCCAGAACCTTGCCCACGGTCCTCCCTGACGGTGCCCTCCATTGCCTCCTGTGCTTTCTTTAAAAGCAACTTGTTTGAAGGAGAAAGCAAAGTGTGTGGAGAGCTGGATACCCAGCCGACCCTGTGTGACCTGCCAGGAGCTACTGACCCTCTCTGGGCCTGATTTCACAACTGCACAATCAGAGAGTTGAGATTTGCTGGGTTAGTTACTCCTTCGTGGGTTGAATACACACTCAGAGGTCCAGCCCTGTGCTGCTACAGATGCAGTGGGGGGGCCAGCTCCACCTGTGAGCAGGTTAGAAGGCTGGTGATGGAGAAAAGGCTAGAGAAGGGTGCCATGGAGTGCATCCCATGCTCAGAGGAGGCAGTGATGGCTTAGCTGCTTGAGGACAGCTGCGCCAGCTGACTTCCAGTGGGGAAGGGCAGGGAAGGGCACTCCAGGCAGCAGGAACAGTATGTACAAAGGTGTGGCAGAGCATAGCTTGTGGGGAATAGGGCACCCGGTGCTGGGCCCTTGCCGATGAGGAGACTGAGTCCATGTCCCTACAGGCTCTGTCTACGAGATCTCTGGGAATGAGTGCTGCCTCTCCACAGGGGACCTGATCAAGGTCATCCAGGTTCACCTCCAGAAAGTGATTTGCAAGAAACCAGGGACGGGTCAGACCTTGGAACTCGCCCCCAACTTCCCGGGTAAGGTGGACACCTCTGCCTCTCCTGGCACCCTCAGGCCACTTGTGGGTGGGTTTGCCAGCACAGCATCCACTCCCACTCCTCTGAGTGTCACTCTCATCACCAGGCAGCCTCATAGATGCCCCTCAGGGGTGCCCCACAGTGGTCTGGTGATGCCCTGAGGCTAATGAGACTATGCCCTTCCCTTATGTCTTCCGATGATATCTGCTTCTGACCGTTTTTTTTTTTTTTTCTTTTTTTTTTTTTGTGGTACTGGGGTTTAAACTCAGGGCCTTGCTCTTGCTAGGCAAATGTTCTACCACTTGAGCCACACCCCAGCCCCCATGCTTCTGACTCTTTGTCCAGGTGTCAGTCTCTGTGTTTGTTCACACATTCACTGTCAAACATCTTGACACCTATGTGCCCTGGGGGGAGCGAGGGCTGTGGGACTGAACCAGTAAAAACATGGGCGTGGTGATGAAGCTGTCTCATTCTGCCTTCTGTTTCTCAGTCCTGCAGTCTGGATGTCCAGATGCAGGGCCATCCTTGACATTGTCCTCAAGAGGATCCTGGCTGGATTATCTGTAGTGTCAGAGCAAGGCCTGGCCCCAGCAAAGCTCTGTCCCCATCCTTATTCTTCTGCCCTGTGCTGAACCCCACAGGCCACTTCAGTCCCATCACCAGCTTCCACAGCTACAGAACCCTGGAAGAGCTGGTCTCTGCCATAACTCAGAGCTCCACACAGCTGCCAGTTTACTTCGTGTCAACCCGCAGAATTAGCGCACAGGGCAGGATGGTGGCTGAGGACCAGCCTCTCATCCTCCAGGCTGTGGAAATGCACCTTGGGACCTGCAGTGCACGCTGTGTCCAGGGCTCGGGGACCCAGCAGGTCGTACTGCACCTGCCCCTGTCTCAGAAGGGGCCCTTCTGGCAATGGGAGCTTGGTACCCCCCAAAGCCTACTCCAGGTGCTGCAGGACCCAGCTCTGAAGGACTGCATCCTCGTTTGCCCCAGCCTCCCCTGGCCCTCCCTGATCCTGAAGCCTCAGTATGAAATCCAGGCCATCATGCACAGTGAGTGGTCTGGGCAGGTGCGGGGGAGGAGAGAGGCACCGGTGGGTCCTGGTAGCTGCTCTGATGAAGGACATCCCCACTCTGTAATAGTCCAGGGCTCCCAGGTGGCTGACCCAGTGTACACAGTGGAACAGAATGCAGATGCCCCATTGGGTAGAAGAAGACAGGAAAATGGAATAAGCATGGATGAGGTCCCACCTGCTCTGCAGAACTGGCAGAGGCTGCTGAGCTCAATAGCATTGGTGCAGACACACAATAGTGCAAAATGAAAACCTGACCAGTGGCCTTGGGAACTGGACTCTTCCAGACTCTGAGGAGGACAGCATTGTTCTCTGAGTGACAGAGGACCCTGTCAATGTGATACCCCAGCTGTTTCAGAGTTTGTTTCTTCGGTTATTCCTCAGGACAGGCTGGTGGCAGCACGCAGAAGAGGGCTGAGGAAACAGAGGCAGAACCTGGCCAGGGTTGGCGGGGTGGGAGGCAGAGCCTGAGTGGAGGAAGGTGGTACTGGGTACCAGGGCTTCTTCCCTGAGCAGACAGTTGGTGGCCCAGCTCCTTGAAGTCACCTACAGGGCAGGCAGCCAGGGCTGCTGGCACATTGCAGGGCCAAGTGGGATTCTTTGCATGTTTTTTTGAGACACAGGTCTTGCTATGTAGCCCAGGCTGACCTCGAACTCAAGACCCTCCTGCCTCAGCCTCTTTTTTTTTTAAGGTAGTGCTGGGTATGAAACCTGCTAGTCAGGTGCTCTACTAATGAGTTACACCCAGCCCCCAAACTTTTTTTTCTTCTTTTTCTTTTTTGATAGTACTGAGGTTTGAATTCAGGGCCTCATGCTTGCTAGGCAGGCGCTTTACCACTTGAGCCACATCTCCAGCCCCCAAAACTTTTTTATTATGGGAAAATTAAACAAAGCAGGAAGAAGTAACACAAACCTTGTGACCTGTCACCCAGCATCACAGTGAGCACTCTTTTATTGTTGTTGTACTAGTGTTTGAACTCAGGACCTACATCTTGAGCCTACACCAGCTCTTTTTTGTAGTGGGTTTTTTGAGATAGGCTCTTGCAAACTATTTGCCTGGGCTGGCTTTGAACCACAATCACCCTGATCTCTGCCTCTTGAGTAGCTAGGAGTACAGGTGTGTGCCACCAGCCAGACACCCATTTTTCTACTTCCACCCAGGTTTGACCTCCAACCAGCCAGCCCTGGTGGGTACTGCCTCAGTTTCCCCAGCCCCACTCTGGATGCTACCACTAGCCCGTCCAGATGGAGCCCCAAGAAACATATTCTTTGTTTGCCAGCTTTTAAAATGAGTTGGCTCTTTGGCATTGTACAAGGGTGACAGTGTAGGTGGGTTTTTGGTTTGTTTTTTGAGACAGTCTTGTTATGCAACCCAGGCTGGACTTGAGCTTTTTTTTTTTAATTTTGCAAAGCTTTATTGAAAGAAAAAGAAAGAGTAGGCACTATAAAAGAGAGAGTGGTGGACCCTGGCCAGGTGACACAGAAGCCTGGCCTTGCACTTAGTTATCCTCCTGCCTCAGCCTCAGTGCTGATGGCTTTTTTTTTTAATCGTTATGAATGGACAGGTAAAGTGATGACGTGTTTTCAGTGTGTTTCCATCCACTGATGATGTTATTATTGTTATTAATTATTTTTTGGCGATCCTGGGGTTTAAACTCAGGGCCTCACGCTTGCTAGGCAGGCGCTTCATCACTGTGTCATTTGAGCGAGCCATGCCCCTGGCCCTTTTTTGGCTTCAGTTACTTTCCAGGTAGGGTCTGCTGGCACAGTGGGGACCACAGGCATGCATCAACCCCCTCAGTTTTTTCATTGAAATGGGATTTCACTGACTTTTTGCCCAGGCTGGCCTCAAACTGCCATCCTTCTGATCCCTACCTCCTGATTACAGGTGTGAGCCACCAGACCCAGCCCCACTAAAGTTATTCATATTCATGTTCAAATTATCTGAGAGCTTTGGCCAGAGGGAGCCTTTTCAAGTGGGTTCTTGCAGCCTTTTGGCAGACCTGGATGGGCTTGAATCCTGCTTTCTGATGTAGAATGTTCCAGGCTCCCCTTGAACATCTCCTCCCCAGGAACTGAAGTTAGCTTTTATCCAGGGAGCCCTGGCCCCTCTCTGTGGGAACAGTAGTAAGAGACCAGAATCCGGGGCCCAGGGGGTTGAATGGTAGCTGGGGCTTGGGGGCCTGCACTGGATAATAAGGCAGTTTAAGTAATCCATAAGTTATTTTGAAGAATTAAAAAAGAACAGGAACTAGAACCCCTGTGTGAATATCTCCCAGCTTCAACCAATTATCTGCTCACCTGGTGCTTAAACCGTGGTTGAACTGAGGGGTGTTTGGTGCTACTAAGCATCAGTTAGATGCCGTAGTGGCGTTACAGGTTTTCTTTTTAAAGAAATTTAGTACAGGAGGCGTGGCTCCAGTGGCAGAGCACCTGCCTTGCAAGTGTGAAGCCCTGAGTTCAAACCCCAGTACCACCAAAAAACCATTATCAATAAAAAATTTTAGATTATCCTCCTTTTTGTAAATGCACATTGATACAGTCATCATGGTGTGATTATTCTGATTACTCTGATTCTGAATAGTCCAGTGGAGGAGTAGCTGTGGTAGAGACCAAAGCAGATGGACTGTGAATGAACTATTGAAGCTGGTGACGAGAATTTGGGGGTGCATACACCATTCTATTTTATGAATGTTTAAACATATTAATTTCTTAGAAAGAGACTGAAGGAAAAGAGTGGTCAATGAATCCAGTACAACAGGGAAATGGTAGTAGGAGGCACAGATGGAACCAGGAGAGGCCAGCAAGCTGACCACTGCTCTTTACCTAGGGTGGGGACTCATCACTGGGGTGTCATGTGCTGTACCCCTAAACTGCCCTCCCTCCACAGTGCGCAGGACCATTGTCAAGATCCCCTCCACCTTGGAGGTCGATGTAGAAGACGTCACCGCCTCCTCCCAGCACGTCCACTTCATCAGGCCCCTGCTGCTGAGTGAGGCCCTGGCCCGGGGAGGGCCCTTCCCCCTACTCACAGAGATCCTGGAGGTTCCAGAGGGGCCCCCCATCTTCCTCGGCCCCTGGGTGGGCTCCCTGAGGAAAGGCCAGAGGCTGTGCATCTACGGCCTGGCCTCACCACCCTGGCGGGTCCTGGCTTCGAGTAAGGGCCGGAAGGTGCCCAGACACTTCATGGTCTCTGGGGCCTACCAGGGCAAGCTGCGACGGCGGCCCAGGGAGTTTGCCACAACCTATGACCTCCTAGGTGCTCTCCAGAAAGGCAGGCCCCTCCGGGTGGTGGCCACAAAAGACTGTGAGGGGGACGAGGAGGAGAATCTCGAGTTCTCTTCTGTGGCTGTCGGTGACCGACTGGAGGTGCTGGGGTCTGGCCAGACCTATGGGGCCCAAGGCCAGGACATAGATGTCCTGGTGTGTCAGCGGCTAGGTGAGGCGGCTGAGGAGGAAGAGGAGGACGATTATAAAGAGGTTGAGGAGGACCAAGAACGGATTCTGCTGCCCCTCTACCTCGCTAGTGCCTTTGTGGAGGAGATGAATGATAGTCGACGTTACAGCCTAGCAGATCTGACTGCCCAGTTCTCACTGCCCTGTGAGGTCAAGGTGGTGGCCAAGGACACCACCTACCCCAGTGACCCTCTGGTCTCCTTCCCGGGCCTGAGATTGGAGGAGAAGATCACGGAACCCTTCTTGGTGGTGGGCCTGGACTCCCAGCCGGGGATGTACTTTGAGATCCCTCCCCGGTGGCTGGACCTGACTGTGGTGGAGGCCAAGGGGCAGCCAGATAAGCTGGCTAGGCCTCTCCCGGTAGCTACAGTGGAGGAGCTGTCGGAAACCTTCTACTACAGCCTTCGGAAGTTACCAGCCTGTGAGAGCCAAGCACCCCCACCCAGGCCCCCAAAAAGCCAGGGCCTCAGAGAGCAGAAGAGACAGAATGGCAGGGACGGAAGCGTCAAGGTACTGGGACAACCGAAGTGGGCAGGGAGGAGTGACCTGTTGGGACCGCTGTGGGTCCTTCTGCTTCTTTGTCTGGGATGGTTTTCTTACAATCGTGTGGAACTTGCAGCTTGCATCACACGTTCTGCACCCTCCAGTCCTTACCGTCCTAAGGTTGATGTGATCATTTGTATTTTACTATTAAGAAAACGAGCACGAGACTCTGAGGCACATCCAAAGTCCCAGCTAGTATGGGAGGCTTCAACTCCATCTCAAACATTTTGACTCCAGCTCGTGCTTTTCCTCTCTGCCACCCTGCTGTCACTCAAGCCTTGTCATTTCTCACCTAACCTCTTCCAGCAGCCTTTGCTACCCCTCCCCCACAGCTGCCAGAATGGCCTCCCGAACCCTGTCCCAGACACCAGTGGGCTCCATATACAGAAACCTTCAGTGGCTTTACATGGCATCGGGGTCCTTCAGGACTTCAGTCTGGTCTTCCTGGGCCATCTCCCCACCCCTACCACTGTGCAGTCCCTGCTCAGCCCCAGAGGGGCTCCTGAAGCAACCCCTGGTACCAGGACTCCCGCCTTGCACTTTTCAAGTACTGGGCCTCCTGCCGGGATGTTCTTTTTTTGGGCGGTGGGTAGAGGGGTGGTGTGATGTGGTGAGGTGGGGATGGGTGCTTGGGTTTGAACTCAGGGCCTCACACTTGCTAGGCAGGTGCTTTACCACTTGAGCCACTCTACCAGCCCTATTTTGTGATACCAACTATTTTCCCGGGCTAGTCTTGAACTGTGATCCTCCTGATCTCTGCCTCCTGAGTAGCTAGGATTACAGGTGTGGGCCACTGGTGCCAGGCTCAGAATGTTCTTCCTCCTTCCCTCCTCCTCTGTCATCCCACTGCTGCGTCCACGGCTCCAGGACGTGTCATTTTGTTAGTTGTACTTCTCTGGCTAGAAAGAGTTGTGTGGGGGCAGGGACTCCCCCTGCTCCAGTCAGTGACCCTGCTGAACGAGCTTACATTGCAGTGTAGCCTGTACAAGCCACCCCTTGTCCAAGAGTATTTTCTCATGGTAAACCCAAGGTGACCTCACCTGCAGTGCCCTCATGTTTGCTGCTTCTTATGGGGTGCTGACTCCGTGCAGGTTCCTCCCGCACTGTCCCACCTACTGTACAGGGTCCCCCGAGGTCGGCACAACAGCCAGAGGCAGTTGGAGGTGGCAGGGCTGGGGTTTGAAGTTAGGTCTGATGGCATCACCAAGTGCCAAATGGTGGCTATCTCAGAGCTTTGTAAACCGTAGCAAGTGTTTCCTAACCCGTAGGGGGTGGGATGGCAGTGAAAGTTAGAAAGATGAGTTCTGAGCAGTCCCAGCCCCAGGAAGGGCACTTGTCGTGGTGTGGGGGTGGGGCAGAAATTTTCTGACAGGCTAGAACCCAGCATAGAGTTGAGAGTCCTTGACTTCAGATGGAGTGACGTCAGGCCCTTGGACAGCACCTCGTTCCCTCGGGGCACCAGATCACTGCTGGTCCAGGGGAGTGGCACCATTTAGTCTCTGAAGCATGGTGTGGCAGAAAGATCACTGGTTTCAGAGGTCACGGACATAGTTCTGGGTCCAGTAATGGTCTCTCTCCCAGCACCATGGGGAAGGCAACATTGCGAATTGCTGGGAACTGGAACAGCTGCTCAGAGAGTCACTTGAGGATTCATTGAGCAGACGCATATGGCGTGTGGTGGGGCCTCAGTAGATGTCCTCTGTCCTCCTCCTAGGACCTCTTGCCCTGCCCTGGTGTTCCATTCAGAGGCTATGACTGCTTTTTTTTTTTTTTTTTTTTGGCAGTAATGGTGTTTGAACTCAGGGCCTCTCAAAGTCTCTACAACTTGAGCCATGCTCCCAGTCCTTTTTGCTTTAGTTATTTTTCAAATAGTCTTGAGTTTTTGCCTGGGCTAGCCTAGATCCTTATCCTATTTTATACCTCCCCTGTAGTTGTGATGATGGGGGTGTGCCACCATGCCCCACTATTGGTTGTGATAGGGGTCTCACTAACTCTTCCAGGGACAAATTTCTGAATCCTGAATAGCTGGGATTACAGGTATGAGCCACTGTGCTCAGCCTGTGACTGCTTTCTTGAGGAATCTCCACTTTGCTTTTTTCCTGCTTCCAGCAAGATTTAAAGGACATTCACCAGACACAGCCCTTAACCCTGACTTTTTTCCCTGCCAAAGAATATTTCATGTACTTATAGCAAAACCACCTGGGGTCCCAAGAAGCCCTACACTGGAAAATGTCACTTCAGATAGGGAAGTGACATTAGAGATTCTGCAGCCATTTATTAGGACCTTGTTGATTTCTGTTTTTTCTCCTACTCAGTCATTTCAAGTCTCAGGGCCGAAGCAATCGCTTGCACTGCCCAAACCCAAGGCAAAGACCTTGCCGGACTTCTCCAAGGACAAACCAAATCTATACAGCCAGATTTCTAGCCTTAAGAAGGGCCTCAGGCCAACCAAGCCCCCAACACAGGACCCAGGTGAGTCCCTTCGGTCCACCCTGCTTTTCCCCTCCCACCCTGCTCCTCTGCTGCTCCCTTTGCGTCTGATAGCCCTACCTATGGGACCCTCTGTGGTCCCAGTTTGAAGGACAAGGCTCTATGGGGTGGGTCAGGTGGAGAGGTCCCCATGGGCTCCCGAGCTCTGGCAAGCACACTCCCCTCCCTACAACCTATAGGATGAGGAGACGGCTCAGTGTTCAGGGAGAACACATCATGGTTTCTGGGCTAGTAAGGACCTTAGAGCACCCAGGCCACCCTGTTTCCTGTATAGGTGAGGATAGTAAAGAGGGGAAGGAAGTTCCCCAAAACCAAATATCCTCATTGTGCAGGGCCTCAAGCGTGCTAGGCAAACATGCTACCACCCAGCTACAGCCCCAGGCTGACCTGGACTCTTTTGCAGGTATGTGTGAACATGACTATGAAGAAATACTTGAGCACTTTCAGAAAACCCTCTAGGTGAAGGAGATGCTGGGCATCTCAGCTGCTGCCATTCTTGGGGCAGCAGGACACCAGCGACCCTGTGAGCCTCTAAGAGACTTGGGGCAGTCTTCCAGAGCTCAGACACAGGCGGAGACTGGAGGGGACTGCCTTTGGGGCTGGGTTCTGGCCATGGAGGCTGGTTTGTTTGAGCCCAGCACATCACCCACAACTCCTCAGCCTTAGTGCGTTGGTATTCAGAGGAACCAGCTGGCTTCTATCAACTTTGCATCCCACCAGTTGTCCCATCACTGGGTGCAGAGACGAGTCAGAGGCCACCAACCTTGGTGCTGACTGCTTCACCCTCATCACATGCATTGTTGCCGCCTTCTCTGGTCTCCCTCCTGCTTCTGCTGCCCAAGCTTCAAGGCCCTAGGAGACCAGGACTGTCTTCCTCACCTCTGTCACACCCAGCACTTGGCAAATGGGGCCTGAATGAGTGAATGTGGGAAACTAGCTTCAAAAGTAGGATCTCTTTGAAGCTTTAGCTCTCAAAAGCTGGTGCTGGAACTAGGGGAGCTAGTTTAAAAAGAACCAGAGAGGCACAGCTGTGGAAAACCAGAAGTTTCAGCAGGTGTGCTAAGATGTTGTTAAAACTGTGACTATCCAAGGATTATTTCAGTCTAAAGCCACAGAATAAAAATGATGTCTGAGCTTCTCTATGAATGATACTGTTTATTAAGTTCTATGTGCCAGACCCATTAGAAACTAAATCAAAATCCTCAACTCTTGGAGGAAAATCATGGTCTGATTGTAAAGATCAGGGAACAGGCTAAGTGCAGTGGGTAAGGAGGAAGACCTGAAAGCTCACTACCTACCCAGCATAACAATGAACAAGTCATATTACCTAAGGTCATACATTTTAAGACTCAAATGATAGTCTTTGTAAAGCCTCTGGCACAGTGCCCGGCACATAGCAGACCTGTATCATTATTGCTCACTATGGTCTCATAGCCACAGCTCCTGTCTCCAGAGCATACACTCTTTTCCATACCTGTTTCCTAGTCATGGAATCCATTCCGTGTTTAAAATTCACCATGCCCCTAGACTCTGGGCTGGTTGGAGTGTCTCGCTGTCAGTGCCTCACAGATAAGGGACAAATACAGCCTTTGTAGATGCAGGGGTTAACTGAGCTTCCAGGGTTAGTCTGGGCGAGTTCAGTGAGGCCACCATTTCCTGGAAGTGTTGGGACTCTTGGTTTGTGGGCTGATGAAGTCATGGAATTTAGCACGAGGTCAGTAGAGAAGACAGGAAAAAAGATGATTTGAGTCTGATGTGATAGCTGAAAGATGGTCAGATTTCCAGCTCTTGGATTCTGGGCAGTGTACTTGTGTGTCCTCCTTTGCCTGCTCCTCTCTGAGCTGTGAACCCACTGCTGACCTCCAGGCCCCCATATTACCACATGGAGTTTTCCTGGTGACTCCTGACTGGCTCCTACAGGCTGCTGAGTTAGTCCCAGTACTGGCAACCCATCCTCACCTTCCCACCAGTTCCTAGGCCCACCCCAGAGAGCAAACTACACCACGCAGGAGGATCCCAAGACAGGACTATGATGAGAAGCAAGAAGCAAGATTACGGGAGACACAAAGTTCCTCCTTAGCACTGAAGCTTAGGGGAATGAGGCCTACAAAATGCCAGCGGTTCTTACTTCCATGTTTGCACTCAATCTCCGCACAAAACTAAGCAAAGTAAATTACAAAGCTACAAAAAGGAGGGCAGTAGAGGGCTATGTTTCTACAAAACAGGCTGAGTAATCAAATGCTGCAGTATGCAGAAAAGCAGCAAGTTTTCAGAAGCAAATCTGGGCTCAAAGGTGTGACAACGCAACTGTGTCTGGGGGTGGGGTGCTGCTCCCTCTCAGGGTGTGTTTGTTATATCATTAAAATAAGCTGCAGGGTGGCTGGAAAGGTGTTAAAAATCTCTCCCAGTGGTGGTCTCCCAAGTAAGAAGCACACTCCTTTGAGTCGCCCCGGAATAGAAATTGTTAGTGCATCCTGTTATAGTTCAGTATGCTTTCATTCCTGTTTTTTTCTTACTTTAATTATGCAGTGCCGGGGATCAAACCCAGGGTCTATACCTACAATCTCAATCTCTTTTTTTTGGTGGTACTTTTGATCCTATGAGACTAAGCCTTTACTGTGCTCGTATCTGACCAGTGAGTCAACAGTCTGTACCAAATGAACAAACATTTGCCAAATTAACAAGTAGGCTATTTTTAATCACTAAGTTATCATCTGAATTCTATGAAGACTTCCACCCAAGCCACTGATGTATCATCTCTGCTCATGTGATAGCTAGGAGTGCTCCCTATGGAAGCACATCTACTAACACTGGAAGGAAACTAGAAAGCCCACCACCCCATGAAAGTACCACATCACATATGCCAAACGGTTTTTAGCCTGCTTTTTCTTCTTCATCCAAAAATAGATACATTTGCAAATAATGAACTGGTTGACTGAACTTTAAGCATATGTGTAACTCCTCAGATGGAAACTATCCTGTGTGTATAACAACCTGCCAGATGTTTAAGGTTAGAAATGGGGAGGGGTAGGAGATGGGTGATGGTGGCACCTTTTCTGAAGTTGCTAGATCTCATTTAGAAACAGAGCAAATAGAGTTTATTTGCATGTTATACCTCATTAATTTCATCTTAAAATTCTTTCAAGATGTTGCTTACTTTCTGGAGTTGTCAAAATATCTTTGAACTAGTTTCCTCTATCATAAGAAATAGACAAGTTGACCAAAACAGCCATCAGTATTTGCAGTCTCACTTAGAGATCAGATGGCAGGTATTCAATAGTTACATGATCACACACTGCCAGAGTCAACAAGGCCATAGACATTCACTCACTCACCCTGCTGGGGACTGAACCCAGCGCCTCACACATGCGGTGAGGGTTCTACCACTGACCTAGGCCCCTAGCCCACCATCTGTTTTATAACTCCTATTAATGTGAATGCTAGATGCTTTACATGCCTTATTTTTATTCAGTCTTCACAACAAAACTCTGAGGAAATACTGTTTTGTTTTTTTTTTGGTGGCACTGGGGTTTTGAACTCACGGCTTCACACTCGCTAGGCAGTTGCTCTTACTGTTTGAGCCACTCCACCAGCCCTTTTTTTTTGTGATTTTTTTTTTTTTTCAAGATAGGGTCTTGTGGACTATTTGCCCAGGCTGACTTCGAACCTCGGTCCCCGATCTCTGCCTCCTGAGTAGCTAGGATTATAGGCATGAGCCACTGGCACCTGGCCTGCTTTGTTTTCTTGAACAAGTAAATGGAGACTTTCAGAACTGACAAAGCCTGATTAAGATCCTAACTAAAATGTGGGAGCCAAGATTCAAATCCAAGTTTCATTATGCTACATAGCCTCAGGTGATAGAGCAGCGATCACATTGGCTTGGAAAGAAAAAAAGAGGACATTTCACAAGCTACTGCAATGGTAGAACTGTTTTATTAAACATGTGGATGCACCTATTTTATACAAAACATAGTAACATCTCTTTCTCTCCTCTGCTCCAGGAGGCCACCTCTCCATAACCTCATGTTTACATAAACCCACTTGCAGCAGCAGGCCAGGCAAGAAGGGGAAGGAAAGTGCAATTTTGAAAGTAATGCCACAGAACCGGAGCGGGAAGCAAAAACAGGCAGAGGGTAGGTAGTGGGTTCCTCAGCTGGCCCTCTCCCCACAGGCCCTGGTCTTGCTCATCTTCTCCCATCACAAACACTGTAGAATAGAAACTGCCCTACTCTTGTTAGCGACTGTCTTTCAGTCCCACCTCCTGATATCTTAACTTGCTTACTTCCAACTTCTTTAAGCAAGTCCACCCTGCTTTACCTTATCAATTGCTCATTGTCCTCTGAGTTTCTAAACAACAAAAAAAAACAGAAGAGCAGTAAGTTTCAAAAGGACATTAGATGAGACCTTTTGATAGATGAAACCTCCTTTCTAGAAGTCACTTGGCCACACACACAGCTGGAAACAACAGATTGTGAAAAATAGGTCCAGCTGGCACTATCTCAGGTGCCCAGTGAGATCCAGTTATTCCGCGTCTGTGGATTTAAAGTGATCATCATCCACAGTGGAATAAATGTGTCCCTCATTGCTAAGAAAATCCACAGCTTGCCTAGAAAGAAAGAAAAAAAAAAGAAGGGTCATTTGCAAACCAGTGTAGAACAAAGGAAACTGCTATTTGGATTGGCCAAATATGCAAACTTCACTTGTTTGTGCACTTTTTTTATCACAGCTAAAAAGTTCAGTCATTTCCTCATAGAAGGCTCTCACAGAGAAAAACACCAGCAAAATTGCAAAGTTGAGGTTACCCATGCAGGCAATAGCTACTAGGGCTGCCTTAGATCCCTCTCCCAAATAGTATAAAGGCAAAGAAAAGTGAACAAGCATCTAAAGAGTAGTCCAGCTTGCATATTCACCCTCCTGGCATATACAACTGTTAAACGTCTCCCCTCCCATGGGTTCAGTCCTTAGCACCACAAGTAAGTCTTCCTTCTGCACCCACATAATGAAACCCGTTTGCTCCCCATTTGGGCAATAAAGTTGCAGGAAGTAAGCAAAAGGTGTTTCAGAAAGAGGAGGACAACCTCAACCAGCCAAAATTTTTAGAGTGCCTAAGATCGCAGGTTGCAGCAGATAGTGCTGCCTTTTAAACCCACTTTTCATTATCAGGAAACTGTAGACAGGTAAAATGGGTACAATTTTGCAGTCCTAGCTCATGGAAAGCACTCACTCACTTGATTGAGGCTACAGGCATGTGCTGGAGCTGGTTCCTGAGATCCTGAAAGTTCAATCCTTCCGGTCTTGGGCAAGCCTTAATCAAATTCAACACCTGCCAATTCAAATTACAAGAAACAAAGATTTTAGCAACTACTTTAAACCAGCTTGCCTTTGCAAACCTGAGTCCAAAAAGGAACAGATTTTGCCTGGAAGCGAGGGGGGTGGGGGCGAGAGGGAGGGGGTGGAGGATATAGGGGAGAAATGACCCAAATAACGTATGCATATGTGAATAAATGAATTAAAAAAAAAAGAGAGCAAAGTAGCCTTTATCATTAAGAAAGTAACAAATTTAGGACTGACTGCATTTTGCTTTTCTAGAGTCACATAGGAAGTTTACCTGGTTTTGGGTCACAGTGAGGCCATTTGTTGGCATGAAGTTATTCCCAGTGAAGTTCCCTGCTTCAGCCATTCCTGGATTGCTGATAGATGCTCTCCCTGCTGGGGGCTGCATTAAAAAATAAGTTCGTAACATTAGAAAATTCACTAAGTTGAGCTGGGGGTAATGGCTCAGAGGGTAGAACACCTGCCTAGCACAAGTGCAAGGCCTTGAGTTCAAACTTGTTACCTCCCCACCCCCTAAAAAAAAAGAAAATTCACCAAGTTAAACAGAGTCTTTGCTATCTTCAAACAACTTGCTAATAGGCAGCAAGGAAAAAAATTCAAGCAAAACGTTTTCCATTTATATGGAAAGGAAAAGGTATTATCTAATGAGAACTTCAGAGGAAGGCAAAGTAACTTCAGAGAAAGATACTCTAGGGTTCATCTTTTCCTTGTGATGTGAGAGGAAACAAAAAAGTAGCACAGAGAAGAAAATTACCCAGAGATCTGTACTAACGGTTTCCTTGGGAATCAATCACTCATGCATTCATTGTCAAACAGGCATGAAGCACTATATGCCCTTGGCTGACAGTGTAGCTTAGTGGTAGAGTGTTGCCTAGTATGTGCAAGGTTGTGGGTTCCATCCACAACACCACAAAAAAACACTACCATCTTCTCTCTTTCGTTCTTTTTCATCACCAAATTTCTTAATAGCCTATAACCACCATTTACATTTCCTTTCCCTTTAGTCATTCCTCTCCCCACCACTATCTGAACTTTCACAAACACAGCTCTGAAACAATTCTCACCAAAGTCACCAACTACTTTTTCAATCAACTATCCAACAGTCTCTCAGTCCTTGCAACACCTGACCTCTCAGAAGCAGACACTGCTGACTATTCCTCCTGTCCCCTGAAAGGCTCACAATTCCCCTACGATTTCATCCCAGACCTCCTCCGAGGCTACAACCTGTACTGCCAGCCACCTAAGGGATGCCTTCACCTAGATATTTGAGACACTTCAAAATAAAATTCACAGGATGAGGGAATGGCTTAAGTGGCAGAGGGCTACCTAGCAAGCTGGAGGCCCTGAATTCAAATCCCAGTAATGCAAAAATAAATAATAAATAAAAATAACGTAACACAAAAATCACTTATCTCCTCTCCAAACCTGCTTGTTCTGTTACATTTCACCTCAATTAGTAAAGTCTTGCCCAACACCAACGCTGCACACATTAGTCACAGCCTATTAAAATGTATTAATTCCCACAGCCTATTAATCTAGTTGATTCTCCTCACCTTGCTCTCCTGATTGGCACCTCAGCCTCGATCTAATCTCTTAAACTCCAACCGACCCTCCCCATTGCTACAAGTCATAAGCTCCTATGATCATGTCACTCCTCTACTTAAAAGCTTTCAAGTGGCTCCCTCTGCCTGTGAAAACACCTAGACATTTAAGACCCACAACGACTGGTAGTCAAAATCTGCAATTGTTTTTTTTTGTGTGTGTGTGGCAATACTGGCAGTTGAACTGTGGGTCTTCTGTTTGCTAGGCAGTTGCTCTACTACTTGAGCCATGCCCCCAGTCCTTTTCTTTGGTTACTTTTGAGATAGGGTCTCACTTTATGCCCAGGCTGGCCTGGCCAGTGGGGATCCTATTTACATTTCCTACAAGGCTGGGATAACAGGCATGTGCCACCACGCCCATCTTTTATTGGCTGAGATGGGCTCACAGGAACTTTGTGCCTGGGCTGGCCTCTAACCTTGATCCTCTTAATTTCTGCTTCCCAAGTAGCACCTGGCTGTAATTTATTTTTGATCACACCTTCAATACACCTTGCTCCCCAGCTATACTTGAACGTCTTGCCATCCTCAAACATGCTCCTGATCTGAGCGTGCTGCAGTGTCTGGAATGCTCCTCCCTCACTTGCCTGGTAAACACTCTCTTCATCCTTCAAGGTCTAACATACCATACTTGCCATTGCCTTTGTAAAGTGTTCCCTGACATCCCCCAAGCCAAGTTAGTTTTTGTTCCTTCTTGACTTCAGCCTTGGGCCCATCCTGATCACAGCACCCACCGCACTGCTGGCATGCTGGTTTCCTACACAAGTTCCTTCATCTTTGCATAGCGCCTGGTGGACAGCACCTACTGTCAATGTCTTAGCCATTGAACTGAACTAAGAATGAGAGGATCAAGTATGTTCGATACTCACAGCAGGTTAAGAGCACTGTGGAAAAGCCTAAGAAGTTCAATTCAGTCAGGAGAATCATTTAAAAAAAAAAAGTTCATCAAATGCCCACTGTTTTGAGGTACTTTATAATGCAAAATTATAAAAGGGACCAACCATGGTTCCTTGTTTTCAAGCTAGATGCCTTCATATTGCCTCCTGATAAAACTTATAATCCAGTAATACTGAATTGAATGCAGTTTCTTACCAAATATTTTTGCCCCAAAAGACCTCATCTCTTGTTTCAGGTGGCCCCAGTGCCTGTGTCTCTCTTTCTCTCTTCTTTTTGTTTTTTTCCCTCTGTGGTACCAGGGATAAACCCAGTGCCTCACATATGCAAAGCAAGTGTTGTATTACTGAACTACACCCCAGCCCTAGGGGACCTTTACTGACATCCAGGCTAGGATCCAAAATATTTTGACTTGTCAAATGTGTTCACTGCCTAAGTGTTCTGAATCTCCATACTGTAATGCAATCATCTTTGAGAAAAAGAATTACTGTATTTATTCCTCAATATAATGGTCTATACTCATAGTTTTTATTCCCTCACCACTCATTCTGACTTTACAACTATTTTTAAGCTGGGCACTGGTGGCTCACACCTGTAATCCTAGCTACTCAGGAGGCAGAGATCAGGAGGATCACAGTTCAAAGCCAGCCTGGCTTCAAGAGACCCTATCTCAAAAATACTCAACACAAAAAAGGCAGGCAGAATGGCTCAAATGGTAGAGTACCGGCCTAGCAAGCATGAGGCCCTGAGTTCAAACCCCAGTACTGCCAAAAAAAAGAACAAAACCCAACACTTGAACTTATTTGACACATACATGTGTACGCTATGAAGTATAGGTCTAACACTTTATCTACCCCCAGCTCCAGCCTCTCTTAAAGAGCCACACTTCCAAATCCTACAGCAGACCTCTTTCATCAACTTAGTTGACTTCAGGCAGCATTCTACAACTTCTCTCTAAGCTCTCCTTGAAATACTCTAGACACAGCAGTATGCCCCTATAGTCCTAGTTACCAAGGAGACTGAGGCAGGACTGCTTGAGTTCAAGAGTTTGAGGTCAGACTGGGCACTGGTGGCTCAGCCCTGTAATCCTAGCTACTCAGGAGGCAGAGATCAGGAGGATTGCAGGTTGAAGCCAGACTGGGCAAATAGTCTGCAAGACCCTATCTTGAAAAAACTTATCACAAAAAAAAAAAAAAAAAAATTTGCAGTCAGCCAGAGCAACATAGTGAGACACCAACTCAAACAAACAAACAAAAAGCTTGGATGTGATGTTGTACGCCTGTAATCCCAGCACTCAGAAGGCTGAGGTGGGAGGAACATGAATTTGAGACCAGCCTAGGCTACATAGTAAACCCTATTACAAACAAACAAAGAAAATATTCCACAAAGTCACAATTCCTGGTTTTCCTCCTGCCTAGCTAGCAACTTCACTGACTTTCAATGGTTCCTCTTCCCCTTCCAGACCTCTAAAGGCTTCTGTATCCCAGAGTTCATGTCTTTGTCCTCAGGACGCCTTAGTTATCTCATCTCCGAGGGCTTTAAATATCTACACAAGGATGACTCCCAAAGCTCTATCTGTAGCCCTGACCTCTTCCCTGAGTCCCCAGCCTTACATATTCAATCTCCCACTCGGGTATCTCTAACTGGCAACTCATATTTGGGAAGTACAAAACAGAGCTCTGGATTTTACCCTTTAAGTCTAATAGCTTAATATATTGCTTAAGCCCAAACCTAGGGGTTTTTGAACCCTTCTTTTTCTTCATATTCTGTGTTTAATCCACCAACAACTCTTGTCAGCTCTACTTTCTGAACATGTGGAATCCAACCATTTCGCAGCTGTGGCTATCCTCTGAATTACTTCTGTTGCCATTCTTGGTGCCTCAGTCTATTCTCCAAACAACAGCCCAGGTTAGATTGTCCCATGACTCCCTGGTTGAAAGATTCCAGAGGTTTAGTGTCAGAATAAAGTTGCCCCTTACCACATGGCCTACAAAGCCCAACATCATGTGAGCCCTGCCTCCTCACCTACATTTCTCTTCCATTCTCCTTGTCATTTGCTTCATTCCAGACACTCTGACCTACCTTCCTGCTTATCTGAGATGCCAAGTTTGCTCCACCCTTGGGGCTCTGGCACTTCCTATTCCCTTCACTTGGAATGTTCTTCCCCTACCTAAAATTGTACCATCTTGTTCCCACCATCAGTGTCTTCTACTCTGCATTATCTCAGGGCCCCTAACTACCTAAAGTATGCATTTGGTTTCTTGTTTATTGCATTTCTCCCAAGAAGGTAAGTTTGAGAGCAGATACTTTATTACTTGCTTACTACTATATTCTAAGGGCCCACAGCAATGATTCGTACATGGTAGGCTCAATAAATATTTTTCAAATATCGCACTGACTTTATGTTCAAAGTGTCTGGCACAAAGTTGGATGCAAGAGCATCCTCAATGGCTTATCAGTTCTCCAGTCTCCCCCATTGTGTAACCAATCCTTCACATATCTTGTCACCTGAATCCTCTGAGGAATCGACACCTGAATTGACAAACCCTTTGATGGATATGCCAAAGTGAATTCACACAACAGAGTAGCATGGAGAAATTTCAATATGAACTCACAAATAAAATGTCAGGGAAAAGATACCAGTGCACAGTTTTTCTACTCAAGCAATAGAATGGAAGAAAAGCAGCAAAATGCTATTTTGCTTGGGATTTTTCTCTGAATATGGACTCAGCCCCTAGTTGTGTCAGCCATCCAGGCCAGTGGGCTGAGAGGAATACAAAATTCTCAAGAGAAACATGAGCGCTTTACCTGAAACACAACACAAGGGCAAAGCTCATGGGGAAAATGTTCAGGGAGCCGAGTGAAGCCTTTCTGTTGGCTCAACCTTCAGAATGTCAAGGAAATCAAAGCCAGGGCGGAAGGGCAGTCAATGTTCTTCCAAGGAAAAAGCTAAGGGAAGCTGCTCACCTGGCTGTCAGATTTGCTCAGCATCATGTGCGCATTGACTACTTCCAGAATATGTGCAGTGAACTCATTCATATCCTCCAAGGGTATGATCTTAAAAGCCACTAAGCTCTTTTTGTTCTATTAAAATAAAAGAGGAAAATGTAAAGGATAAGGAGATTCAAGTCACTTTCAGGCCAACATACTGGCTCTTTACTTGGTTATAGTATTTTGCCAATATGGGGAAAATGTTACATACTTAAACCTTTAACTCAGAAATGTTCCTGACTTGCTCAGGGTCTCAAAGCCAAGCAGAATCTAGTCTACTGGCTCTGAACCCAGAGTTGTCCCTTCTATACCTAAGGGATGCCACAGCTGCCATTATTCCTTCTCTACCATTTGGGTCCTTTTACAAGGTAAAACCAGTTATTTCCCCTTGAAGAAGAGAAAAACGAAATAACTTCTCATTAAATGTGGAGACTTAAGGTATCCTAAACTCAGATATGATCTAGAAATTGCTTCATGCAAACACATTTACATTACCATTTTATTCTGACTTTACCTGAAAAGCCCTCAGGTGGCCAGCCACTTTCACATATGTTTCTGGAGGAACCACAGTGTTTTCAGCACTTGCGTCCTAACAGATAAAATACAAACATACCTGGGGTTTTGGTGATGCTGGTAAAAGCCCCTTAAGATGTCTAAATTATGTACAGAAAGAGAAGGTTATAAAGTAGAAGACCTAAATCCTCACATGGCATTAACTTTGCCTTTTAGGACTATTTCTAAAATCAGAAATTAGAGTACAAAAATCTCTATAGGCAACTTCTAGTTCCAAACTTCTATGTTATGCACACTATAAAAAAGCAAAGAATTATGATACTCAATGCTCTCAGGCAAATTTTTGGTGCTTATTTTTCAGCCAAGCAATTCTACTTTTAGGAATTTAAGGAAACAACAATATGCATTCAGACTTAGATCAAGCCATTTTTTGTGCTGGGTATTTTTGAGATTGCATCTTTTAAACTATTTGTCTGGGCTGGCCTTGAACCACCATTCTACTGATCTCTGCCTCCCAAGTAGCTAGGATTACAGGCATGAGCCACCAGTGCCTGGCATAATTTTCTTTTCTTTTTTTTTTTTTTGGTAGGATGGGGGGTTGAACTCAGAGCTTCATGGTTGCAAAGCAGGAGCTCTACCGCTTGAGCCATACCTCCAGTTCACCATTTGTCTTGAGTTTTCTAGATCTGGTACACATTACTTATAAGAAAAATATGTTAGTGATTTTTTTCTTTTCTTTTTTTTTTTTTTTGAGGTACTGAGTTTAAAACTCAGGGCTCTACCACTTGAGGCACACCCCCAACAGTTTTTACTTTAGGTTATTTTTCAGATAGGGTGTCTCATGTTAGTTTTGCCCAGGCTAGCTTTGAGTCAAGATCTGCCTACCTATGCCTCCTGTGCTGCTGAAGTTACAGAGGTATGCCACCATGTCCAGGTAATTGTTAAAATGGAAGTTTGATAACTTTTTTGCCCAGGCTAGTCTTGAACTGTGATCCTCCTGATCTCTGCCTCCTGAGTAGCTGGGATTATAGTAGTGAACCCCACATCTAGCCTTATTAGCTGATTTTTAAAGTTAATTTCTGATTATGTAAAATACATAACTTTAGAAAACTAGAAAGTACTTGTATGTAAAAATAAGAAGAGCACTTGAAATCTCATCACCTAAAAATAAACTTCTTTTGCATTTCACTCCATCCATTTATTAACATCATATAGTTGAAGCTATACCATATGGAAAATGTATTCCTACATATAACATTTTAAACCACTTGGGAAAAGGAAAGCTAGAGCTCTACTTCTTTCCCTTTACCAAAATATATTCCAAACAGTTAAAAATTTAATTATAAGACAGAAATGATAGCTAAGTCTAAAATCCAAGGTACCCGAGAGACTGAGAGTGGGAGGATTCTGATTCAAGGCCAGTCTGGGCAAAAAAAGTTCATAAGACCCCCATTTCAACCAATAGCTAAGCGAGAGTCTTTACTCTCATTTCCTGTGTGGGGGACCAGAAAATGTTTCTTTTTTCTTTCTTCTTCCTACTTTATCCTGTTATGCTAAAACAAAAACAGAAAGTTGAGTGAGGTGGAATGTGCATGACATCTCAGTTACTGTGGGAAGCATAAAACAGAAGGATTTCAGTCCAGGCTGGCTGGGGCAAAAAGTGAGACCCAAAACAACTGGAGCAAAACGGGCCTGATGGTGCTCAAGCAGTACAGCACCTGCCTAGTATGCATGAAGCCTTTAGCTCAAACCTTGGTATCACAATAAATAAATAGTAGAAGGAAATATGGACAGTTAAAATATACTTTTGGGTAAGGAGCACAGCTCAGTGGTAAGAGTGTCTGCTTCACAAGTGCAAGGCCTTAATTCACAGCACCACCAAAAAAAAAAGACAAACTAGAGAAATGGTTTGTAATTTATAATAAGTGGTTACTATTTTTCAAGTTGTTATAAACAAAAAAACACTCCTGAGGGTAATCAAAGGACTTAAACAGAAAATTTAAAAACCCTACAAATTATTAAACAGTAAAAAAAAAAAAAAAAAAAAATTCAACCTCACTAAAAACAAAGAAATACAGTAAAAATTTGCTTTTTTTTTTTTTCCCCGAGACAGGGTCTTGCTTGGTAGCCCATGTTAGTCCGAAGCTTGCAACCCTCCTGCCTCTGCCTCCCAAGTACTGGGATTACAGGCATGCACTCCCTCCCCCCCGCCATGCCAAACTATTTTGTTTAACTACCATACTGGCAAAAATTTAAGATTCTCAAAGCTGCTACAAAGCATACATCCCACTGCTAGAAAAGATATGGAAAACTAACTGGGCACTCCCACGCACAAGTGAAGTGTACATCCGCACCTTGAAGGAAGCATGGGGGGGGGGAGTGAAATGTACTATCCCGTCCCCCCACCCCCAGAAAACTGATTTTTTTTAGGAAGTGATGGAATGGAGATTACTATCATGAAGGGATTTGTGTAAAGATACTCACTGAGAACTGGGTGCTGGTAGCTCACACCTGTAATTCTAGCTACTTAGAAGGCTAAGATTGGGTGGATCAAGGTTTGAAGCCGGGCTGGGGCAACAGTCCCAGAGAACCCATCTCCAAAATAACAGAGCAGATTGGCAAAATGGCTAGGTAGAGTGTCTGCCTAGCAAATGTAAGGCCCTGAGTTCAAAACCCAGTCCTACTAAAAAGAAAAAAAAAAAAAAAGACACTCATTGGGGCACTGTCTATAGTAACAAATGAGTGGAAACAAGCTAAAGGCTTAATGCTTCTGGACTGGTTACTATTGGGTAGGGGATGCTGCATTCTTATCATGGAATAGGCATACCATTTTTTAACACGTTCTTTCCCTCTCAACAATTTATGATAAACACTTCTTTGTGACAATGCATACACTTCTACATCATCTGTAGGATTTTATAAATATTCCATTGTTTACTTATCAAGTGCCTTTGCTATTAACATGTCATTATTACATGTAATATTATCGTCAACATTCTTAAACTGAACCTGTGTAGATGTCTCTAATTATTTCCTTAATGTAAGCTCCTGGCAGTAGTCAACATTTTTTATGATTGACAATTTTGATACAGGCTGATTTCTGAGAACCAGTTTATACTCATACCCATCAGGGTATTGTGGTTTCACTTCCTCAGAAAAACAATGACAAATCATTCAACAAATATTTATTAAACACTTCCTGTTAGAAGCATTGTGCTAGGTGCTGCTCTCACCAGAACTGTCACTTTTTTTCTTTGCCAACCTAGTAAGTTAAAAATGGTATCCTAGGCTGAGCGAGGGCTCATGCCTGCAATCCCAGCTACTCTGGATGCCTCCAGAGATTGGGAGGATTCAGGTTCAAGGTCAGCCTGGGCCAAAAGTTAGTTAGCAAGACCTCATCTCAACCAATAAGCTAAGCAGAGTTTCTAGACTCTGTGGTCCTAGCTACTCAGGAGGCCATAGGTAGGAGGATCATAGTCTGAGGACAGCTCAGGCAAAAATGTGAGACTCTACATGAAAAATAAAAAAGCAAAAGGGCTGGGGGCATGGCTCAAGTGGCAGAGCATTGCCTAGGTGGCAGAAGGCCCTGAGTTCAAACCTCTCTACCGAAAAACTTTCCAAGTTCACTAAAACTGCTTCTGTTACTGTCACTGCCATGTATACTTAAGTCTTTTATGAATTACCTGGGCATCTTTTTTTTTTTTTGTTTTCAAATATTCTTCCCAATCCTTTAACCAGTGAAAAAGTATTAACTCAAGGCCCACTGTGACTAGCATTGTTCATGGTGCTGGGGATACAGTGGTGACCAACATAAAAATCCTTCACATGAAGTTCACAGTCCACTATCTCCTGTCACTTGCCTTTGAACTTTGTTAAGAACTGGGCAGAGTGGCTCATTCCTGTGATTCTAACTACTTGGGAGGCACAGGTAGGAGGACCGCAATCTGACGCTGGCCCAGAAAAAATGTTCAGTCCCCATTTGAAAAAGAACTAACATAAAAAAGAGCTGGGGGCATGGCTCAAGTGGTAGAGCTCCTGCTTAGAAAAACTGAGGTACTGAGTTCAAATCCAATTAACTGCCAAGAAATATGTATAAAAAATAAAATAAATTTTGTTTATGGTATTTGAGGAAATTTACAAGTCTTTAAATTTTTATGTAGTCAAATCTATTTACCTTTCATTTTTGGACTTTCGCCTTTGATTATTATTTTTATACTAAGAAAAATCTTTAAAAGATTAAGATTAAAAGAGTTCAATACCTCCAAAGTCTCAAAGTAACCCCACCCAGATCCCAAAATGGTCACTTACATCTGTGTCAACCCACTGGCGAACATCCATGGGTGCAGCTGTCATGTCATCTATTTTGTAAACAACATTGGTTGGAGCCTTCTCTGCATGTCTGATTATTCCCACAATAGTGACCTACATTAGGAAAAAAAAAAAAAAGGTTTGGTTTTCTTGGAAACCAAACAATATGTATGCACTTTTATTAAATGAAGTTTTTCATTCTTCTTATGCTAAGTGGCTCTTCTACAAACTCTTACATACCTGTGAAATTTCAACATTCCCAATTTTGAATACTTCATCAGTCAGAGTAGAAGAAAGCAGCTGAGATATGGTACAGGGTACAATGTGCTGGGCTCGGGTTCTCTGAAGAGAAAGAGTGTACACAAATTCAACTGAGAGAAGAATAACCACCATTCATGTAATGTTTGCCAAGCTCCAAGCACTTCGAATATATTACAACCTTGAAACTTCAAAACAAACCTTACTGTCTTTGCTTTAAGCTAACAAATGCCACACTTTTGAATTTAAACCCACATTTATCTGACTCCAAAGCTCCTGCTGGATGGGTAAGTTAGTTGAACTGTGGCTTCACCAAAATGCCAGAGTAGGCCAGAGTACAGACAGGATAAGGCAGGGTGACCTATCGCCAAAACAGACCTCTAAGAGGAAGCTCCGGCTTTAGGGTGAAGCAGACCGCTCAGGACACTGCAGAAATGAAAAGGTATTAGAAAAGGGTTTGAGAAATGGCTAGCAGAGATAGCACTATGGAGTTGTTCTAAGCCTTCTGATGAGACATAACAAAAATTTAGACATATTATTTCCTTTAGAACAGAAGTTCTGACTACCAGATCCAGCTCCTGTGGAAAATGGGGTAATACCTTTGCCAACGGGTCATCTTAAAGAAACAGCACAGGATGATGGGTAGATCATCTAGTGAGGACATTCATATCACATCCTAAAGCAGTCTGCCAGTTGGGTGTGGCAGACTATAATCTTAGAATTTCACAGGCAGGAGGATCACGAGTTTTATAGGCCAGCCTGAGCTATGAGACCTTGTCTCAAAAAAAAACAAAACAAGGGCTGGGGGCATGATTCAAGTGGTAGAGCACTTGCTTAACAAACAAAAGGCCCTGAGTTTAAACCCCAGTACCAAAAAAACAAGCAGGGTGCTGGTGGCTCATGCCTATAATCCTAGCTACTCAGGAGGCAGAGATCAGGAGGACCATGGTTTGAAGTCAGCCTAGGCAAACAGTTTTCTGAGACCCTATCTTGAAAAGAGCTAGTACAAAAAAGGGCTGGTGGAGTGGCTCAAGTGATAGAGCACTTGCCTAGCAAGTCTGAGGCCGAGTTCAAACCCCAATACCACAAAAAAAAAAAAAAAAAAAAAAAGTAGCCTGCTCGAAGTATAAACTCTTACTTTTGCCTATTGCTGGCAAGAGATAATCTGCAGGTAAGCCTGTAGTCCCAGCTACTTGGAAGGCAAAGGCAAAGGGGCAGGATCAGGCATTCAAAACCAGCTGGGTGACATAGCTGTCTCAAAAAAAAAAAAAAAAAGAGGGCTGAGGTGGAGTACTTGCCTCGAATATGCAAGGCCCTGGGTTTGACCTCTAGCACCACACACACACACAAAAGTGTGTGGAGAGAATAGAAGCATTTAAAAAAAAAAAAAAATCTGCCCTTACAACACACTCCCATACTTCTTGTTTTTTTTTTTTTTTTTTGGGGGGGTTGCTGCATATTTGCCCTCTGCCTATTGTACCCATTCTTTATTTGCCCTCTGCCTATTGTACCCATTCTTTATACAGTTTTGTTTTTGTTCCTTTTGGAGACTGAGTCTAGCTACGAAGGTTAACCTCAAACTCCAAAACTCAAGCTTCTAAGGAACTGAGATTACAGACAGTCCTGCGGTCACACAGAGGTAATATGCGCAAGGCGAAGAAACAGGATACTAAGGATCATCGCATTCTTCTTGGCAGGACAGGAAGCAGCCCAACCTGCTCTGTATGTAAGATGCAGAGCACAGTAGACTCTCAGCCCTCAAGAACTTGGCAGTTGCAACTTTGACCTGAAGACACATATTACACTTTGCAGAAGCATAATTTTGAATGGTGAGTTTGACCAGTATAGTATAACGTAAGCCCAGCCAACCACCAGCACACATGCCATAAAAGGCAGCAAACTTGAGGTTAAGATTATGGCGCTACCCTCAATATCAGTGTGCTCTTGGTCATGTTTCTTAACTCATTTATACCTCAGTCTCCTTATCTGTAAAACTAGGAATCAGAAAATAATTATGAAAACTAAGTACATGACAAAGCACTATGGAATACTACCTGGTACAGTAAGCACTCAATAAATATTAGCAATTACTTTATTAACTATTGGTCCTCAATCTTTTTCTTTTTTTGGCAGTACTGGGGTTGAACTCAGGGCTTCAGCCATGCCGCCAGTCCTGTAACAGCTTTAAATAAGGATGTGAAGGATCAACTATGTCTTTTAATTTCAATTTATTGTATTTTGTTTCCTGTACTTTAATTTAAAAAATAGTGAATCACAATGCAACACCAAAGTGCAGTACCATCTAGTAAAACACCATGACATAAATGTGGTAGAAGATGCAGGATCAGGTTAAAAGAGAACACATCTGGCTGTTAATGGCGGGGAAAGCAAGGTCCAGGGGGCCAGAACTCTGAGTTGAGGAGGTGACCCCAGGAGGGAACACAGCTGCCCTCCCTTGACCCTTTTGCTTCTATCCCCACTTCTGTGTTCATCCCTGTTCTCTGAAAATGGACTCCAGACAAACCCTGAGCTAGGAAGGAAGACAGGCTCAGGAAAAGGGCTCAGAGAAACATTGGGAGGGGAGGAGAATGCAGTTCAGGGGGAGTAGGGAGCTGAGGGGCAGCCGTGTGATGCCCGATCTCTGATTCCTCTGTAAACACAGGAACTGCGTCATTTCCTATAGTGTTTCACAGGTGAAGTTAAATGCTATGCTAATACTTATAGAGCTAAAATTTGCAGGGGTTCCAGGATTTATGTCACGATCTACCCTCTTTTCTGTTTTCATCTATCATAGCTGAGATTCTCACTCTATCTTCAACACTGAAAACAAAAGTGGCAAGAGTATGGGCTCTGGAACAACAGTCCCTATGCCTGTACTCAGTCCCAGCACCACAGCCTATACACACCACCATCTTTTCTGAAAATGAGGTTATCTACCTTTCAAGTTTTAAACAAAACATATGCTGTATATAAAGTACTAATAAGTATTTAGTAAATTTTATTCTTCTGGTTAAAAACAAAACTACACATGGCAAATAGTTAAGGTGTTAATGCCTTCAAAGACATCTCAAACCAGAGATCTGCTTTTTATTTAGCATATATTACATGCCAGGAACTGATTCTGAATTCTCAGTTTGTTCCAAACAGGTTCACAGAGAGTATGCCTGCACAAGTATGTTTAATTTTGGAATATGTAATATTCATAACTGAGTATGAACTGCAGGCTACCTTGAGAATACTGTATGAAACCACCATTTTGGAAATTTCAACCAAATATAACAAATTTACACTCAATAGTGAACATTTCAGAGAGCTTTTACTTAATTTACTGTGGAAGACTAGATTTAAAAACAAAAAAGATCTGAGCTTATTTATAACCATGATTCTTCTCTGAAAAACTTTTTAAGACAGGACCTTATGATATAGCCTAGGCTGGCCTTGAATTTGTGATCCTCCAGCCTCAGTCCCTGGCTTGCTTGGATTATAATCATATATCATTATACCCAGCTTGAGAAGCTGTCTTAATACACTGTTCAGGCTAGAGATTTTAAGGTAAAAATTCTAATAACCAGAACAGAAAAATAGGTAAATTTAGAAAGAAAAAACCAGCATTAGTTGGGTGCCAGTGGCTCATGCCTGTCATCCTAGCTACTCAGAAGGCAGAGATTAGGGCTGGAGCATGGCTCAGTTGTTAGAGCACTGCCTAGCAAGCCCAAGGCCCTGAGTTCAAATCCCAGTACTGTCAAAAAAAAAAAAAAAAAAAAAAGAACCAGAAGGCAGAGATTAGGAGGATCACGGTTCAAAGCCAGCCTGGGCAAATAGTTCCAGAGACCCTATCTCAAAAAACCCATCACAAAAAAGGGCAGGTGGAGCAGCTCAAGGTGTAGGCCCTGAGTTCAAACTCCCCCCCCCAAAAGAAATATCCAACACAAAACAGGGCTGACATAGTAACTCAAGTGGTAAAGTGCCTGCCTACCAAGCGTGAAGCCCTGAGTTCAAACCCTAGCACTGCCAAAAAAATAAAAATAAAAAAATAACAATCCATCTCTTATAGTCGCCTTTAAAAAAAAAAAAAAAAGCCAGAGAACTGAAATCCTGGGGATATAGTTCAGTGAGAGGAACGCTTGGTTGTACAAGGCCCTGGGTTTGATCCCCAGCACGGGGTAGGGGTTGGGGGTGTGGAAGGGAGAGAGAGAGAGAGAAAGAACACTGAAGTCCTGCTGGTCTTCCTGGAAAAGAAAACTACAATACTGAGAAGCAGCTCCTCACCAAACTTTGGATCTGCTCAGTAGCACGTGTGTACTGTCTGGTTCCAGTCACTTACTAGCTATGATGGTGTGATGCTCCCTAAATGTACCTGAGCCTCTGTTGTATGCTGGAGTAAACAATAAACATCTTATAAGCTGACACTCATGGCTCATGCCTGTAAACTTAGCTAGGAGGCAGGGCTTAGGAGGATCTAGGCTGGAAGCCAGCCCCGGGGCAAATAATTCGAGAGACCCTATCTCAAAAAAAACCCCACCACAAAACAGGGCTGGTGGAGTGGCTCAAGGTGTAGGCACTGAGCAAAAATAAATAAATAAAAACCTTATAGGACTATATGAAATAATTCATATGAAAAATATAAAGTAATGTCCATATGTACAGGAATTATTAATGAATCCTCCTCCACCACACACCCCTGCATTAACAGTTTTAGGTTAAAGCTTGTCACCCAGTTACCTTGCCCACCATTCATACAACTTGCTCACCCTGAATCTTTAACACTACATCAGAGTGACACCTACAGAGAATCAAAATGAGCCCTGAATTTATATGATGAAATCAATAGCATCTGTTAAATGCAAACTCATTCTGAACCACACTGTGACATGGGTAGGACTAGTACCATCATCAGTTGAGAAAAACAGAGGGCTCCGGGATGTAAGTTGCTTTGCTCAAGTCACACTGCCACTTAAAGAGACAAAATTAATTTTGCAGCCTATGTATGCTGGCTCCTAACCCCATGTTCTTTTAAAAATGGTATCAGGGACCACTGGTTCACAGTGACAATGAGGTGGGCACTTTGTATTTAACATTAAGTCTCACAACTACCTTGAAAGACAGGGATTAACCCAATTCAGTGGGTGCAAAACTGATCCCCAAGAAGGTTAAAAAACAATCAGAAATCAAAGGGCATTCCAGCCACAAGGAACAGCATGCAAAAATTTGTGCTGAGTCCTAGAAGTTGACCGAGAGAGGGCAGATGTGGGAAGGGTTAAAAGGCAAGGCTACAGATGTCAACAGGAAATGGATCTGACAGAGAAAATTCTGGAGTGGTGATCAGACCTGAATTTCAAAAAGGATAACTGAAGAGAAACACGCACAGCCTACGCAATAATGACAATCACTAGCAGCCTCTCACAAGAGTCTGGCACTTTCCATCTACAAAACACTGTGCACCTCTTAATTCCATGGCATCGCCCAGGATGATGGGGTTTCATCCAGTCTCAGCAAAAGCATCCAATCTATCATCCCTTTTCTCTGCCATATGGGACGCACAGAGGTAAAGGGCTGCCAAGGACAGGCGCGCAGGTCGTTCACTGCACACAGACACGGGGCTAAAGGGACTGAAACCCAGCCTGCTTTGTTTGCTAAACCATGTACCTGCAAGGCTGCATCCGCCCAGAGGGAGTGCTGCCTTTTTCTTTTCTTAGAAAAAAAAATTATGAGCTAAAATTCACAAAACTTACAATTTACCATTTTAAAGTGTAAAAAAAAAAAATCAGAGAAATCGCGCTCTTTCTATCGTATATCGTCGCCTCTCTGTATTTAATTAGAAAATGACTTTGAATACAACAAGAACGCAAAATAGGCTATTAATTCAAGCTCAGAGGCTTTCCACAAGCCTAATTCAGGAGTTATGAGGAGCTTCAAACCCGACCCGAGCAAACGGTAGGTGCGAAAACAGGGACGATTTCAAGTTTTAAAGTTAACAAGACACTCAGCCTTATGGATCGCCCTTCTTTCAAGGCAAAAAAACCTCCAGGGGCTTCGGCAGAGGACAGAGCAAAGGGAAACGATGCAAGCCTGCACCTACCGACTTCTTCTCGGCCTGCGGCGTCTGCGACCCGAAGCCGCCCGGGGACTGAGTGTAGCCGCCGGGGCCGCCGTACGAGCTGCTGCTATAGCTCTCAAATCCACCTGGGTTTCAACAAGTGTTAGTGTCGGCGCCGCGCTCCGAACCCGGGAGAAATCCGCGGGTCCCCCGAGACTTCGTGCCCCCGCCCCCGACACCGCCTTTCCCCGAACCCCCAAACGCCGCGGCCCCGGCTCCCGCCCCTCCCCCGCCCCCCCGGCTAAATCCTCCCGCGAGTCTCCACTCCTGCCCCGCCCCACCCATCATTACTATTCCACATCTCGGTCACGGCTCCGTTGGATCAACAGGCCCACAGGATTCCGGTCTGGTGGGCTAACCGAACACCCCAGAAACCCAGTTGCTGCCGTAGCGTTGTAGCTACTTTTCTCTGGCGCCACAAACTCCTTCGCGCGAATGACGGAGCCAGTCAGCGCCCAGGCCGTTTCTAGCTTCAACCAATCAACGCTCACGAATCTTACGCCTTTTCCCCTCTTCTGGGGCCATGCTTCCGAAAAAGCGCACTGCCCTAAATGGGGTAGAAGCCTCTGTGGCCACCTTTACTAAGGGCAAACCCCGCCTCCCAAGCCAAAGCGACGCAGTGCGCGATGCTGATAGGGCGGTGGCTCGAGAAAATAACCAATCAAAACGAGACTTCCGGAGGTCACGTAATCCCACCCCCGCCAAGCGTGGCGACCTCTTACGCCACTTCCGTTATTTGGCGTCCTCCTGTTCCCGCCAAACTGTCCCTAAACGAACGACGCCTACGCTAAAGCTCGGCTGTGGACTCCCTACTGCAGAATCATTTCGTGTTGTTTGTTTTTAAGACAGGCTCTCGCTGTCCTGGAACGCTGGAGCCTCCTGCCTCAGCCTCCCGAGTGCTGGAATTGCCTTTTCTGAAAGTGCAGGCAATGTCTTCAGCGTTTTATTTATTAACTAAATCTTTTGAGGCACGTAGGTTCTGCTACTGTGGCAATTGTACAGATGAGGCGATCCCGGCGCAGAGAGGCTACATTCAAACGCAGGAAGGCTGATTCCATCAACCGGTGTCGTTTCTGGAACTTGCTTGAACCGGGTTCCACATTAGGGTGACAAGGAGGCCGGAAAACGAATACAGTGGCTTGGATGGCAGAGTGACAACATCAAAAAAAAAAAAAAATCTTCGCAGTGAGAAGAACAACCACACAGCGTAATGATAAATAATAACGGACCTCCGGAGTGTGGGCCCAGTGTTATCAGGTCATCTAGTAAGTTTTTTTTGTAGTTTTTTTTTTTTTTACTTTTAGGGTTTTTTTGTTGTTGTTGTGCTAGGAATTGAACCCACGCGTGAAGTGCTCTATCGCTGAGCTACATCCTAGCCCTACTTTTAGTGGTTATTTTTGAAGCTATGTGAAAATTTCCAAATTTTAGGGCTTTTAAAATTTTTTTTTGGTGGTACTGGGGGATCGAACTGAGAGTCTTGAGCTTTCTAGGCAGGTGCTCTTATCATTTGAGCCATGCCACCCCCCATATAAAATTTAGACTTTTCACATTGGCCACTATAGTTTATTTATTTACTTACTTCCTTATTTATTTTTTGAGTGGGACTGGAGTTTGAACTGCCACTGTAGTTTTATGGGTGCTTGCTCTTTCTGTTTCCTTTTTTTTGGCAGTACCGGGGTTTGAACTCAGGGCCTCATGCTTGCTAGGCAGGCACACTACCACTTGAGCCACTCCACCAACCCTCCTCTTTTTTGTTTTAGAGACTCCCTATGTAGTCTAGGCTGACCTTGAACTTGAGATCCTCTTACCTCAGTCTCAGTAGCTGGGACTACAGATGTGTACTACCACACCTGGTGCCATCTGTGCTTCTTGTTCTGCCCACAAGAACATCAGTGCTTCTTGTTCCTACTTTGGGATCAATTGACTTCTGATACTCCTGTGAGTTGCTTTCCTTTCCCAGGTGAAACAAATATGTACATATATTTTATAAATAGATGTCCAATTAATAAAGCAAAATACCCATATGTGTTAATGTTACTTGCTAAAATTAAAAAGTTAAATATATCCTATTAGAGGGTCGGGTGTAGTATTTCATGCCTGTAATCCCAGCTACTTGGGAGGTGGAGTTCAGGAGGATCAAGGTCCAAGACTGCTGGCCTAAGCAAAAATCATAAGACTCAGTTGGAAATTAGAAATAAGGGCAAAATAGTTTCTTCTGGGTATTGAGGGGGTGGGGGGGAGACGGAGGGGGCAGGGGGGAGAAATGACCCAAGCCTTGTATGCACATATGAATAATAAAAGAAAAAAAAAAAGACTCAGTTGGATGCCGGTGGCTCACATCTGTAATTCTGGCTACTCAGGAGACAGAGATCAGAAGGATCGTGATTTGAAGCCAGCCCAGGCAAATAGTTCACAAGTCCCTATCTCAAAAAAAAAACCCCATCACAAAAAGGACTAGTGAAGTGCCTCAAGATGTAGGCCCTGAGTTCAAGCCCTAGTACTGCCAAAAAAAAAAAATCTTGAGACTATCAGAAAAATAAAGCAAAAAGGGCTGGGGACATGGCTTAAGTGGTAGAGGGCTTGCCTAGCATAGCTCTAGGCCCTGAATTCAAACCCCAGTACCATGGAAAACAAACAAACAAAAAAGAAATTCAAACATATCCAATTAGAGTTACCATTCTTGTATGTTTCAACTTCCTTTTTGTGTTTTTTTTTTTTCTATTTGGAATTTTCTATTTGGAGTGTCACTATGACTTCATGGCCTTTCACAGATGCAACTTGTTCCAATAACTATGATAATAGCAGTGCTAAAATAATGATACTATTATTAATTGCTGCCCATCCTGTCCAGCGAGACAGCTGCTGAGCTTTGAAGTCTTCTGTCTTTCCTACAAGAAGAGGGTGTTCCAGTCCCAAGTCACTTAATTTCCCTTCCCCAAGAGGTGGACTCAAGCCAGGTGCTGGTGGCTCACACCTGTAATCCTAGCTACTCAGGAGGCAGACATCAAGAAGATCATAGTTCAAAGCCAGCCCTGGACAAATAATTTGCGAGACCCTATCTCAAAAAAACACATCAGAAAAAGGGCTAGCAGAATGGCTCATGCGGTAAGAGTGCCTGCCAAGCAAGTGTGAGGCTGAGTTCAATCCCCAGTGTAGCATTAAAAAAAAAAAAAAAAAGCAGGGGGGAGAAATGACCCAAGCATTGTATGCACATATGAATAATTTAAAAAATTAATTAAAAAAAAAGAGGTAGACTCAGTGCTAGAGAGGTGGGCTCTTTTTCAAGCTGAGAATAGTACATGTGAGAATTGCCAACAGGGTGGGTGGGAGCAGCAAATTTCCACTTAGTAGAAAATACTTGTTTGTTCATTTATTTCTTTACGGGTGGCATAGTTTGAACTGTAGTAGTTCTTGTGCCTGTAGGCCTTGTGCTTGCTAAGCAGATGCTTTACCACTTGACCATACCCCCAAGTCCATTTTTGCTTTAGTTATTTTTCAAAAAGGGTCTCATGGTTTTTGTCCAGCGTTGCCCTTGACCAAGATCCTCCTGCCTATGCCTCCACTACCATGTTACTGACTGAGGTAAGTCCAACTAAGTTTTTGCCCTGGCTAGCCTCAGCAAAGATCCTCCAGCTCTCTGCTGATTACAGGGGTGACCCATCAAGCCTGGCTGGAAAATATTTATTTTTAAGGTGAAAGTTTATATTTCTTTTCCCAGTTTAACATAGCATGTTGCTTTACATATCATGTACGCTAACAGATAAAATATGAATTTTTTAAGTATCTTGGGGCAGAGAGCAGTCTATTGGCAAAGGCATCAGCTCTGAGTGTGCCTCACCCAAAAGAGGGCGTCAAAAGGTCCTGCTTCGATCACTTTGTCACAACAGCCAAAGGAAGTAGCATTCTTGTCATTCCCACTTTAGAGATAAAGAAACTCAGCTCCCCAAACTTTGCCACATTACAGACACTTGGCGAAAATAACATTTGATGCCATGCAGGATTAAACCTATGAGGCGATCAGGAGCCAAAGTAACAGTGGGACTACTAGTCCCTGTCTGCCTAGGACTTTCCTGGGTTTAAAACATATTGAATAAAAAGTACATTGTTTTGTGCTGGGCTCTCACACTGAACGCAACAGACCAGACTGAAAATCAGAATGGAACCAAAATAAGGTTCTGTATCACCAAACTGAAACTAAGCTGTTTCAAAAATGCAAGAGAAATTTCCTTTTATTGGCATAATAATCATCCTTACACCAAAAAAGATCACCTGAAGTAACCTGATATTGACCAGTTACTTAACTTGTCCCCATTTTACAAGGAAAGTAACTTTGAAAAGACCAGCCTGTCTACAGCCACACTACCCACTGCCCAGTCTTGTCTGAAATGACCAACCCATTTTTTGTTTTGTTTTGGCTCACTTCAGTCTTTCTCCATCTATAAAACCAACCTTCAGCTGGTTGCCAGTGGTTGGTGCCTATATTCTAGCTATTCTAGAGGCAGAGATCAGGAGGATCATGGTTTGAGGCCTGGGCATAGTTAGCAAGACCCTATCTTGAAAATACCTAACACAAAAAAGGGTTGGTGGAGTGTCTCAAGTGACAGTGCCTGCCTAGCAAATGTGAGGCCGAGTTCAAACTCCAGTACCAAAAAAGAAACCAAAAGCAATTTAAATCAGCTTGTTATGATTTTTTTCTTGACAAACTGGAAGTACATGTCCTAGGGACACTGCCCCCATTTTTCTCCTTCCCAGTCCCAGTCAAAATGAGGTGGTTAGTTACACAACAGAGGTATCTGGCCAGGGGACTCCGGCTAACTTAAGGATGAATATCTATGTCATAGCTCCTGTGACCTTTGAGAGCTGCCTGGTGTGTCTGGATATCTGTGAGATTGCATCTTCCACCTGTGGTCACAGAACTACAAAAAGAGGAGCTGGGATTGAACCCAGCTCTATGTGACTGCTGAGCCCAACTCTTGGCCACAGTGCTTTGTTCTTTCTGTACATCCTTTTTCTCCACCCCTCATCCTTGTCAGCACTTTTAGGCCCTCTAACACTGAGTGCTTCTTTGGTGCTGCTGTCAAAGAGTATCATAGAAGGGGCTTAGACTCACTTTTCCAAAAAATATTTGCAGTTGTGTGTGTGTGTGTGTTGCTGGAGATTGAAGCCAGGACTTCATGCATGCTAGGCAAGTGCAGTAAGCTACACACCCAACCTTTTCAATTTTAATGAGTATCTAGGGAGAAGAAGTGTGCCTAGAAGGACAGATGGTAAAACAGACATCTAAAAGGTGTGATGGTGCCTGTGATGATTAATCTTGAATTGAGAATTGCCTAGGAAATTAGTCAAGCACACTGCTGGGTGGGGGTCTGTAAGAACATTTCCAGAGACAATTAGATTGGAGGCCTCTGAAGTAACAAACGGACTTATTCTTGATGGATTCATAGTATGATGGCATTACTGGGAAATGGTGAAAAGTAGAACATCCTTGGTGGGGCTAAATCTTGTCTTGGCCCCTTCCTCAATTCCCTTTTCTGATTTCTGGCTGCCATGATGCTACCTGCTCCACTGTGCCACTGATACCTCTTCCTTTAAGTTGTTTATGTCAGACATTCTGTCACAGTGATGAAGTCAGTAACAAAGTGCCCAATCTGTCATGCTAAGAACTTTGGACTTTTTCTCACAGTCAGGAGGAACCACTAAAGGTTTTGGAAAAGGGGAGTTAAAGGATTGTTTATAGGTTTTGAGATGATCTTGCTGGCAGAGTGAGGCATACAGAGAAGCTGGGAACTGCCTGAGACTGGAAGCAAGGAGGTGTGTTAGACTGGAATAATAGATGAAGGCACCCATGATGGAGGCCTGAACCACTGCAGAGACAGAAGGAATAAAGGCAGAAGAAAGGGGAAAGTTTCAGATGTCTTTAAGTCATTCATCTTTTTATTCATCCAGTAAATTTTATTTACTCTGTCAGGGGAGAGAGATAGCAAGTCCTTGGTCTTGCTGAGGAAAGATTTATTTATTCAAAAACTAGATTTTATTAAAGCAAACTTGTTCATAAAATAATAGTATATCTCCAAAGGAAGCAGAGGTCAAGCAGATTGACCAAACAGTGAAGGGCCCGAACCCCTGATTTTATGATTATTCTAAGGATACACATATCATTGTGGAGTTTCCCGAGAAATGAGAGGGCATTTCCAAGGAATGGGGGTTGGGGAGTGGTTTTACCTAATAAGGCATCCGCAGAGCCAAGATGGGAACTTGAGGGGAGGTGTGCGCAAGGAACCGCAATGAGGCCTCTGGCTAATCTCTGGAGTTGGGAAATCTCTGTGGGGGTTGTTGCTGGGAACCATTGGCCATATACCAAGAAGTAGCCCCAATCTTAGTCAGCTGTTACTCTAGCACAGTGGTGGAGCAGGATGTTTGGACAAATGTACCTGGACATGGTGCTGCACCCGTTCCCTGGCTCCTTGTGATATTGTTATTCCCTTTCTACCTGCCTACCTATAGCATCTCCGTATATATTTATTCAACAAATACATAGCTTGTACCAGGAGCTGTGACAATCCCAAACTGACTCTTAGATTTTTTCTTTCTTTCTCTCTCTCCCTCCCTCCCTCTCTTTCTCCCTCCCTCCCTCTCTCTTTCCCTCCCCTCTCTCTCCCCTCCCCCTCACCTCTTTTTCTTTCTTCATTTTTTTCCTGTAGGGATGGTGGAGTGGCTCGAGTGGCAAGAGTACCTGCCTAGCAAGTGTGAGGTCCTAAATTCAAACCCTAGTGCCTAGTTTGAATCTGGGTGATAAGGAGCAGTAGGAGGGAGGAACCAGGAGTGGAACAGGCTTCCTCAGTGAATATTTGGCCACACTCAGTTTGTCACATGTGTCCAACTTCAGAATTTCTTTCTGAGATTTGTTTGTTTGTTTGAGACAGGGTGTCACTCTATAGCCTAGGGAGGCCTCCAACTAGTTATCTTCCTGACTTAGCCTCCTAAATGCTGGGATTACATGTGTCTGCCATCATGTCCATCTGATGATCCAGTTTTGTTGGCAACATCCAAAACATCATAGGAGCCAGTTGAACATACACCTTCTCTCCATCAGGCTTGATCAGGGTGTTGACCTTGACTGCTTCAATGTGATACTGCTTCACAGCCTGTTTCACCGGGTGCCTGTTGGCCTTGACATCCGCAAAGAGCAAAAGTGTGTTATTGTCTTCTGAATCTTCTTCATGGCTGACTTGGTGGTGAACTTGGTGATGGTACAGTGGTCAAGCTTATTTCTCTGTGGGCACTTTTCCCAGGGTATTTGGGCTGCTGCAGTGTTTTAGAATGTTGGAAGGTGGGTAATGTCTTCTTTCTATGAGTCTGGATGTCTTTCAGCACTGCTTTCTTGGACTTCGAAGACCTTGCTTTGCTTTTGGTTTTGGGAGGGGCAAGCGCTTCCTTCTTTGCTTTCGGCACCATCTAAGGACCAAGAACAATTCATAGTTTAGCTTAGACGGATCCATCCATGAGAGGGCCGGTCCAGGAGGTTCCCCCACAATAATGAACGAGTGGGGAGGGGCATGGGCGGTTCCCAGCCAGGTCGGGGAGATCTGGGCCATTCCCAGGCAACCTACATTAGCCCCAAATTTTTCCTACTTCTAGCCTGCCTCAGTAACAGGCTGCAGAGGGTTGAGTGGGAAGCAGAAATCTCCCTATGGCTCTAATTCACACAAAGGCCTAGAGGGCTTTTCTACTTGCACAATGACGTCTTAGGGGTTAGTGGTGGTGATGGTGATGGGACCTTCTGGGGACATTGACCAAAAAGCTGAGGTATTTAAGAGAAGCCCCCGTACCCAGCCAGAAGCTGAGAGAGTCCAACACCCCATGAGATAGTTTACAGAGAGAGTTCATTCCCACTCTCAACCCTTTCCTGGTTCAAGTCTAGTCATTGCCAACTCTCTGCTTAGATGTGGGGGAGGCGGTGGCCATAGTCTCCTTGGCTCCCTACTTCCCCACCTGTCCCTTGGGTTACCTTCCAAGCAGACCTTGGTATGTCCTAGACACTTTCCAGCACTTCTGAATCAGGCCACGGGCTCAGGTGTGAGAAAAGTCTCACTGCTGTGCTTTTATAAGTCAACTGCAGCAATAGGGCTTTGAGCTCGAGTGGCAAGAGTACCTGCCTTTTGGACTGGCAGAAAATTCAGTCTTGGTGTTTTTTAAGGCCTTAAAAGCCATCTTTGCAGAGAAGCATTTGACTCCTTGCTTGGGCCCATGGATTAACTAAAGGCAAGAAATAAATGATTTCAACACCTCTTTTCCATAGAAATGGAAGGGATAAACTGACAGTGGGAAAGTGTAACAGGACTCCAAAAATTTGGAAAAATTTGTTGTGTAGCCAGTTTGCATGCTGCCAGTTTATGCTGCTTGTTAATCAAACTGACATTTCCCCCCTGGGGAAATGTCCCCTGGCTGGGGAGGCCAAGGTTAACTCCCTTTACTTGTCAATTAAACCAGGCAGTCTTCTATCCCTTATTTCTCTCTGACAACCAGAGAAGTAAACCTGTCAGCCAAGACGTATAGCTTTGGAGATGTGGCGCCAGACACCTGGACAACCAAGGCCAGCGCCTACTCTGGAACATGCATTTGGTCACGTACTCAAACTGAGCCCCTGAACTCCCCTTTAAAAAGCAGACATTTTCTCTCAGAAGTGGGACAACAGAGCTTCGAGAGAATCACTCTCCCTGTCCTCCTTTTTGTCTGATGAATAATAAACTTTATTTTCCTTTCCTCCAAAACCTTGCTCTTGTTATTTGTGAATTGGCATTGAGGCCGGGGAACTGGCATTCTGGTAATACTGGAGGTTATTCTGATGTCGCCGTCCTCCTTGGTGACCCAGGGCCCTGACCAGGGACAGAACTTTAGCATTTAGACATTTGCGGGCACTGCTGATATATTCATTGGCTAAGCTTGTACTGTTCCTGGGGGCCAAAGCTCTGTGTAGCTCTGACCCCTGGGGCTTTGTTAGTTGCTTGTGTGACATCCATTCTCCTGCTAAATGTCACCTGCACTTAGGCTTTCATTGTTTACCATGGTGTCTGCAGGACCTGGAACTGACATACAATAATTATTAAATCTGAACAAACGTCTAAGGACTTCCTCTCTGCTACCTCCTAGAGACAACCAGGAATCTTTACATCCCAGTAAGGATGCTGCTGCAGCCTGGGTCAGTCTCCTCTCTTTTAAGGGTGTCCCCTCCCTGATTTCATTCCCTTCTCTAGAAGGTCACAGGACAAAAGCCTGCAGGTGGCCATCCTGAAGGAGATCTGGCTTTCTACCCCACCAGGGCCTCTTTCTCATTGAAGGGACCTTTGTGGCCTACTTAGAACAGAGTATAAAAACTTACCCTGTTCTGTGGCTCACACCTGTAATCATAGCTACTTGGGAGGCTGACATTGGGAACATCACAGTTCGAAGCTAGCCCAGCCAAATAGTTCATGAGACTCCATCTTCAAAATAACCAGAGCAAAATGGACTGGGGGTGTGGCTCAAGAGGTAAGCACCTGCTTTGCAAGTGTGAAGCCCCGAGTTCAAACCCCAATCCCTCCAAAAAATAAAACAAAAGAAACCCAAAAAGTACATATAAGGCGCGGGGATCTGGGGATTTAGCTGTCAGTGACGTAGCTCTTGACTTGCACGTGTGAGGCCTGGAGTTCAATCCCATGCATGAGAATAGAAAAGTAAAGAAGAAAGAGAAGAAGAAGAGGGAAGAGGAGGAGGAGGAGAAAAGGAAAGAAGCAGAAAAGAAAAGAAAGAAACAGCAAGAGCACAAACTATCCAGTGATTACCAGTCACATTCTTTTTAACTCCTCCCTATTGCTGTTGTAACAGGTACCTCAAGCTGCTTTTTCTGAAAAGCACTGGCTCCTTCCTTGGGCCCATGAATGAACTAAAAGCAGAAGAAAAGCCTGGCATCCCTGCCTCCATTTTGCACCTGATGTCCTTTGCTCTGAACTGTTACCTCTGCATTCACCTTGGAATGCAGGAAGGACAGGACTGGTTCATAACATGTTTACAAGGAGGGACAGAGGACACTGTGCCTTAGGAAAGAAGCACCACAGCCTCTTTGAGACAGATCCTCAGTTACCGATTATGATTTCATCAGAACCCCTCCCAAAACAAGGACGGAAATCCTGAGCAACCAGGCCATACTTTGATCAGAACTGTTTAACCATTTACCTTTCATCCTCAATCTCTTTCTTCCTTTTTTTTTTTTGGTGGGACTGGGGTTTGAACTCAGGGTTTTGCACTTGCAAAGCAGGCAAAGCAGGTACTCACAGCTTGAGCCACTTCTCCAGTCCATTTTGCTCTCATGTCTGGTGGATTGAAGTGCTTACTTTGCTTCTTCCTGATGCAGGCACAAGCCACGTAATAAACCTCCTTTTTCTGCCATTCACCATTACTTGTCTCTTTATGTGGCATGTTGAGGCGAGTGGGAGGACCTGACATGTGGAACCCCTGGACTTTGGGCTGAGGCCTAAAATCCTATTAATTCCCTAGTGCAGATTCTACCACTTTTCAGAGGACTCCAGCTATGGTTTGAATGTTTATCCCACTCAAAGATCATGCTGAAATTTGGTTGGTTCCATTGTGGTAGTTTTGGAGGTAGCATTTTGGGAAGCCCCACTTTTTTTTCAAATAAAAGTTTGGTTTCCCCCCTTTGTCCTTTGACCTTTCTACCTTCTTTTATTTTTATTTTCTTTTTCTTTTCTACCTTCTTTTTACTTTTTAATTATTTATTTATTTTTGAGACAGGGTCTTGCTGTGTAGACCAGGCTGGCCTTGAACTTGAGATTCTTCTGCCTTAGCCTCCTGAGTGCTGGCTGCTGGGATTGCAGGTGTACACCACATGGCCAGCTGTGCTTTCTACCTTCTGCCATGTGAGGGTCAGGCCTTCCTCCCTTCCAGAAGATGCAGTGTGCGAAGCTCCATTTGAAAGATGAGAAAGTCCTCACCAGACACTAGAGATGCCAGCAGCTGAACTTTAGGTCTTCTAGCTTCCAGGAACGTGAGCTGATATGTTTCTGTTCTTTGTAAATTACTCAATCTCAGAACAAAATGGACAACTTTTCTGCCTCGGCCTCCTTGCCACTCTTCTCCAAACCCAGCTTTCTAATTGAGACCCTTCCATGGCTTCCATCATTCCCAGCTCAAACATCCGAGCACAACCTGCCTGCTTGCTGCCTGCTTTCCCAACCTCAGAATATCATCACCACAATTCCTTGGGATGTGTCAGCATGTCTGTTTCACCAGGTGTTGCTCCTTCTGCCTGGGACACGCTTTTCCAAGATTTCCCCTTCTGCTAACTCCTGCTTGTGCACTAAGATTAAGCTGATCAGAAACCGAATGTGGTGGTACATGCTTATAGTCGCAGCATGCTGGAGCCTGAGGTAGGAAAATCATGAGTTATAGACCAGCCTGTGCTATATAGCAAGACATTATCTCAAAACAAACAAACAAACAAACAACATTAACCTGGCTGGCTGTAGATCAGTGTTAGAGCCCTTGTCTAGCAAGAGTGAGTCCTCGTCCTGGATTCAATGCCCAGCACTGCAAAAGAAAAACAAGACAATTCATCACCACCAAGGGAAAAAGCCCCAATAGGGATCAAGCCTGTGTCACCTCCCAGAAGACTCTCATTTTCCTCAGCGTGAGTCAGTTACCTCTGCGGCTCCTTGTCACTCAACTGCGGAGATGCATCTAGCAGTGTACCCTGGCCTCCTGAGGGCAGGTGCTGCCTCTTCTCACCATCTCCTGCTGTTGCATGATGAATGGATGACTAAGTTTTGGTCCATTTGTATTTGAGCCTCTCCAATAACAGTTAAGTCTCTTTGCTGGCCACAACTAACTGTTTAATTCAGGTTTGTTCGTTTTCTGGGACAGGGTGATGGGAATCAGAAAGCAGGTTAGTTGCCTCTCAGTGACTGAGTTTCCTAGAGATTATAGTCGCTGGTGTCACTGAAACATCTCCAATTCTATTGGACCATTTAAAGCAAATTATAGAGATCATATAATTTTGCCCATAATACTTCTGTATGTATCTCTTGGCTGGGCACAGTGGTTCACTTCTATAATCCAAGCCACTCCAGAGGTGGAGATTTAGAGGCCTGGTAAAAAAGTTAGCAAGACCATATCTTAGGGAGAAATGGCCCAAACAATGTATGCACATATGAATAAATGAATTAAAAAAAAAAGACCATATCTTAATCAATAAACTGGATGTGGTGGTGGACGCCTGCCATCCCAGCTATTTGGGAGACATAAGAGGAAGACCAAGGACTAGGCCTGCCTGGGCAAAAACTTAAGACCCTATTTAAAAAATAATTAAAAGCAAAAAGGGCTGGAGAAATGGCTCAGGTGAAAGAACACCTGCTTAGCAAACACAAGGCCCTGAGTTCAAGCCCCATACTGCAAGAAAGAAAAGAAAAGAAAAAAAGATATGACCTTTTTTTTCCCCTAACACAGAGCAACTGGCAAGACAGGTGCGGCTTCTGCTGCAGAGGGCAAAGACCTCCCTCCTGTGCTGACTGGTGCATCTCCTGGCCCAACCCAGCTCACACCCTGCTGGGCAAAGGAGGAAAAGCAAAAAGAGCCAACTGCCCTGGAAGACTTGGAACACAGGAGCAGCGGGGGAAGTCTTGCTCAGACACGTGGCCTGTAACAACTAGTTGGGAAGCCTGCAGAGTGCACAGCTCTGAAAGACCCACAGCTGCTGGGAGCTGAGTCCCGAAATGAGGCTGCTTAGGTTGCTGCTTTTCCTGGCCCACTGGGGAGTCATCAGGGCTGAACCAGGTAGGGTGACAGGAATACCTGTGATGTCTTTGTTTTGTACTATGAACTGGGGTTTTGTACTATGAGCTGGGGTTGGAGCTGCTGGAAGCTGCTCACAGAAAAAGAATTCTAACTAGCAAGGCAGCGAGGCAGAGTGGAGAGAGTTTGCCAGTGACCCATGAAGGGAACCATTTGAGCCAGACTTTAAGTAGGTGTGGCAGCAGGCCAGGGGCTTACTCCCTTGTTTTTACCTTACAAATGGTGGTGTCTTTGTTTTGTTTGATGCTGGGGATTGAACCCTGGGCCTTCCTCAAGTTTTCTACTACTGATCTACACTGATCTACTACTGATCCAGCCCTGACTGACTCCAGAAGACGATGTGTTACAGAAAGGAAGAATTGGGAGGGCCCAGGAGGAGGAAGTATATGGGGTGACCAGAGAAGACCTGTCTAAGTGACATTTGAGTAGAGTCCTGAGTCAGCGAGGGAGAGAGCCATATGGATGTCAGAACATTCCAGTAAGAGGAGAGCAGCTGTGCATGCCCTGAGGTGGATACATGTGCTGTGCGGGAGGAACAGTGGGGAAGCCAGGGTGACCACAGCAGAGTGTGGGCAAGGGGGCGGCAGAGGGGAGGACTGCAGAACAGCAGGGATGGGCTGGTACCAGCTCATGGGTCACCTTGCAGATAATTTTACAGACTCCGAACTTTGCTCAGAGAGAAACAGGGCTCTCTCAGGAGATGGCTTTAGGAATGTGATCTGACTTGGGCTACTGTATTGAGAAAAAATTGTGATGAGTTCGAAGAAGGGTGACCAACTCATCCTGAATCACCTGAGACTTTCCTAGTTTTAGCACTTAAAGCCCAGCACCCTGGGCACTCCTCAGTTCCAGTTTGGTCACCCTGGAGAAGCAACAAAACTGGGAAGGGCCGTGCACCGGTGTCTAGCTACTCAGGAGATAGAGATCAGGAGGCTTGTAGTTTGAGGCCATCCGGACTAGTTCATGAGACCCTATTTTGAAAATACCTAACATAAAAAAAGGGCTAGAGGAGTTGCTCAAGTGGTAGAGCGCCTGCCTAGCAAGCGTGAGGGCCTGAGTTCAAACCCCTGTGCCGCCAAAACCCCCCAAAAAATAAAACAAACAAACAAATGAAACTGGGAAGAAAGCTGGGAGTCAGTGACTCACAACTGTAATCCTAGCTACTTGGGATGTAGAGATCAGGAGGATCATGGTTCTAGGCCAGCTCAGGCAAATAGTTCTTAAGGACTCATCTCCAAAAATAACCAGATCAAAATGGACTGGAGGCAAAGCCCAAGCAGTAGAGCACCTGCTTTGGAGGTGTTAAGCCCTGAGTTCAAACCCCAGTCCCACAAAATTAAAAAAAAAAAATCTGGAAAGGAAGCTATTGATTGCCTTGTGTGACAGAGGAGGGAGCTGAGAGCAGGAAGGTAGGAATGGGGGATAACCCGGCAGGATGGTACACACCTGTAATCCCAGTCCTTGGGAGGCAGAGCGGTGACTGGAAGGAAATGCTCTGATAGGATGAGATTTGCTGACAGATGGGTGTATGAGACAGAAGGAAGAAGCAAGGGTAGCTTAAAAGTTTTGGGTCTGAAAGTGTGGCTTCGTGCTGTGCTGAGATGGGGACCACTGAGGTTCACGAAGAGGTTCTCCTCAGCCAGAGGCCAAAGTCTCAGTGGCCACAAATGAAGTCCTCTGGCCATCCACTTTCTTAGACGTGACCCTGAGCAGCTGGGGCTTTGGCAAGGTGCTCTGCTGGCATGACCCAGCATTCTCAGAGGCCAGCAAGGAGAAACACCGGCGTTTTTTTGTTTTTGTTTTTGTTTTGGTGGGACTGGGGTTTGAACTCATGGCTTAACACTTGCTAAGCAGGTGCTCTACTGCTTGAGCTATGCCTCTAGTCTATTTTGGTCTGGTTGTCTTGGAGATGGGGTCTTGAGAACTGTTTTCCTGTGCTGGTCTCGAACTGCAATTCTCTTGATTTCAGCCTCCCAAGAAGCTAGGATTACAGGTGTGAGCCACCAGTGCTGGTGAGCTCCTGTGTTTGGTAAGTAGTAGACCAGAGTGAAATGCCTGGGAAGGACTCAATACAGAAGTGGTGACTTAGAGAAGATAAAAACTCTGAGCTAAGCCCTGAGAGGATGGTGTCATTCCCTGGAAGGGCAACTGCCTGGAAGAAGGCTGAGAATAGCAGTCTTCCTTAACTCAGAGACACAAACCCAAGATCACCTTCAGGGAACTTGGCACTGCCAGTCTGACTTGTGGCTTAAGAATGACTAGACGATCCTTTTTTGGCTCATAAGTATGATGATTGGGTGTTCATGTGCCACCCTCAAACCTTGTTACAACTTGTGCACATTGCCCTTCTGATGTGAAAAAAAAAATGAATGACTAGAAGAATCTTCTTCCTCACTCTTTCACTTTTAAATTTGGCACCTTAGAAATCCAAATGCCAGCGGACACCCGCTCCAGCCCAGTCTTTTTTTTTTTTGTGGTACTGGGGCTTGAACTCAGGATCTTCACATTGAGCCACTCCACTAGCCCTTTTTTATGATGTTTTTTTTTGCCTGGGCTGGCTTCAAACCACCATCCTCCTGATCTCTGCCTCCTGAGTTGCTAAGATTACAGGCATGAGCCACCGGCACCCAACCCCAGCCCAGTCTTAGTGGTTAAAAACAATCTCCCTTCTCTCCCAGTGCACAAAGATGTTCATTGTAGCATTGTTTATTATAATGAAAGATTGCAAACAAGAATGGAGTAGCCAAATAGATTATGGTATAGCCATCGTGGAAAATGAGAAACAGTAAGTAATATTTAGTAAGTGCTTAGTGCCAGGCACTGCTAGCATTTCTGCATTATTTTATTTTTATGTAATACCTTCACATCAGCCTTGGGAAGTATTACCATCCTCATTCCGTTTATGGAAACAACTTTGGGGAAGTCACTGGCCAAGGTTACACATGTAGCAAGAGTCTGGCTGCACCAGAATTGGTATTAGGTGTTTGACATATGCTAACCTTTTTAAAACTTATTTGAAAGATGAAAAAAAAAAACCTCTTGATTCTTTTTTCCTTGACATGGCGGTCTCACTATGTAGTCCAGGCTGCCCTTGAACTTATGGACTCAAGTGATCCTCCTGCCCCAGTCTCCTGAGTAGCTGGGAGTAGAAGCAGGCCTCACTACGCCTGACTTCACCTGATTTTGGTAGTCCCTGTAAAGAAGGCACTATTATCACTATACCCATTTTGCAGACAAGGAAAATGAGGCTCAGGAGAGACACAGCATCTGCCCGAGACCCCACAACCAAGTTTCTGTAAACTCCATGCTCTTCCCTGCGTTCTCCTGGAATGGTGGTTTATACCTACTAATCTTTTTCTTTTCTCCAAACTTGCTGGAATGCACACATCTATGATGTTAAATTTAAAAGGAATTCCACAACACCTGTAGGTGTTTTCAGTTTCCCAGCCTTCCTAAAGTGCAGGAGGATGCTGGGACTCCAGCCACCCCTGCTTTGCATAAAGCCTCCGGGGTATCTCCCTCTACCTTCCTTAGCTGAGGGCTTGGAGGAGTGCCAGCTTGCTGGCTTCTTCTCCTCCCCCATGAACCAGGTGCAGCACTCCTCTTATTCTTTGGCTTTAAGTTGCAGAGAAAGAGGAGTTCTTCCAGTGTGGGTTAGCATGGAGGAAAACATTTCCCTGAGGCTGGCCCAGGGTGGAGGGATCAGGAGAGAGTTGGGTAGGGATGAGGAGCCCTAGTCTCCCCCCAGAGGAGCTGCTGGGAGGGGTGATCCATGTAGTTACACAGGGGCAGGAAACATTGGTTTTAGCAACGGAACCCCAAGCCTTTTGCAGAAGGAATAATGATCACAGTGTTTTGGGTTACCGCTTGTTCAATGCTCTCATCTTACACTGGAGGATACAGAGGCCCAAGAAGAAAAATAAGAGAAATAGGTCCATGAGGCAGTGTGGCCCTGGGAATGAGCACTAAGCCTGTCTTGTTCACCCATGGCCATGTGCTCCATAGCAGAGAACTTCCATCCATACAACCATGGGCATTTCACCCTCATTTTACAGATGAGGAAACTGAGGCTCAGCTCCAGAAATTTATTGTTCAAGTTGCCATTGCTGCCAGGTGTGGTACTGCACATCTGTAATCCCAGCTATCCAGGAGGTAGAGGTAGGAGGATCTCTGTCCCAGGCTGGCCCAGGGAAAGTTAGACAAGATACTCTGAAAAACTAAGAGCAAAAGGATTGGGGACATGGCTTGTCTAGCAAGTGCAAGGCCCCAAGTCCAATTACCAGTACTGCAAAAAATAAAATAAAATAAAAATGAGATATCCCTGATTTCAAATTTCATATGCGTCCTTTTAAAACCAACCCTCTGCCTAAAGCCAGAAAGCCCAGGTCTCTACTAGTGCCAGCTAGATTCCGCCCCCAGGTCTGTACCCTCAACACAGAATTTGACCCCAAATTTCTTATATTCTCAATAATTAATGACTGACAATTTGGGAATAACAATAATTCATGAATAATAGCTGAGATTGGAGGCCTTTTTTGTTTTGTTTTTGGTGGGACTGGGGTTTGAACGCGAGCTTCACGCTTGCAAAGCAGGCGCTCTACCACTTGAGTGATACCTCCAGTCCATTCTGGTTATTTTGAAGATGGGATCTCATAAACTATTTCCTGGGCTGGCCTTCAACCACAATCCTCCCAATCTCAGCCTTCCAAGCAGCTAGGATTACAGGTGTAAACCCAACTTGGCTAGCCTTTGTGTGTGTGTGTGTTACTCAGGGCCTCACGCTTGCTAGGCAGGCGCTCTACCACTTCAGACATTCCACCAGCCCTGTTTTTTTTTTTTTTTTTTTAACATTGGGTATTTTGAGATAGGGTCTCAAGAACTATTTGCCCAGGGCTGCTTTGAACCTTGATCCTCCCGATCTCTGCTTCCCAAGCAGCTAGGATCACAAGCTTGAGCCACTGGCACCCAGTTTGTCTGACCTTTTTAAAAACTCAAATAGTACACGAATACTTCCTTACTGTGAAAGATTCAAGCAGGATGGGTCTGTACAACACCTCTTAATTTTAACGAGATCTCAGATGAGGCTTCTTCCCAGTGGTTTGAGAGCTGATGTAAAAGGTCAAGTGTGAGAGCGCCCCACCTCCACCCCCACCTTCCCAGTTTCATTCCTCGCTGGGGATAGCTGCAGGCAATAGTCTGGTATATTGGGATTTTTCTCTACAAGCCATTTCTCATTCACTGTCTTATTTGGTACTCAGAGCGAGCAGGCCAGATGACAACACCCTCAGGCTCAGTGAGGACAGGTGGCTTCCCAAAGTTCTTTGACTTTGGGAGGAGCCTGGATTAGAAGCCAAGTGGCCACTTCCGAGCCAGGGCCCTAATCCTAGGACTTCTCAAGTCATGCCAACTAGGGCTTGATTCCTGGTGTTCAGGGAACATTTCTTCACCCCGGGAGAAGGTCCTGGCCCTGACCTTCTGTGGTCAAGTCCATAGGAGCCGTGGCTCCCATTCTCTCACAGATGACATACACATATTACAACAGCCATCTTCCTGGGCAGCAAGGCAGGAAAGCACTGTCTCAGCTTTGGAGTCAGAGAGGTCTGGGTCTGAGCCTCAGTTTCCTCATCTGTCAAGCAAACAGAATCCCCACCTCAGCTCTCAGTGTGGCGGCATGCACCTGTCATCTCAGCTACTCAGGAGTCCAAGGCAGGAGGATCACATGAGTCCAGGAGTTCAAGGCTAGCCTGGGCAACACAGCAAGAACCTGAACTGCATTAAGAGAAAAGAAGAAAATCCCACCACAGAGAATGGCTGCAAGGATGAAGTGAGGCACATGTGTGACATGTGAAGGGAAGGAAGCCAGCAGAAAAAAAAAAAGCAAAACAAACACACTTCCACAAGGTTTGGGGATTTAGCTCAGTGGAAGAGCGCTTGCCTAGCAAGTGCAAGGCCCTGAGTTCGGTCCCCAGCACCGAAAAAAAAAAGGAAAAAATAGAAAAAAAAAAAGCAAAGGAAGCCAGCACTTCCTCTCCATTCGTCCTCCCCTCAGCCTTGAGTACATATTTGCACATCGTCTGCGATCCTGGCACTGTTCTAGGTGCTGAGGACACAGAGAGGAACCAGACAGGCTTTGTGCTTGCTTGCTTGAGCTCACATTGTACACAGGAAGGATGGACCACCAGCAAGATCCCTTCTTCTGTGAGTGCTCCAAAGAAAATGAGATGGGGAGAGGCACTGGCTAGGGACCCGATGGGCAGGGGAAGTACGATTTGAGATGAGGTGTTCAGGGAAGGCCTCTCTGAGGAGGTGACTTTTGGGCGGAGGCCTGAATGAGGAGGAGGAAGTGGCCACAGATGACTTGGGGAAGACTGGGTGAGGCGGTGGGGGGTAGCCAGGGAAGAGGTCCTATGGGGACAATGGGCCATGGCTGAGGGGGTGAGTTGGACAGAGTGACAATGAGGTCACTGAGGCCCACAGCTCCACCATGAGGACACTGGAGCCCAAAAAAGGGGGTGTGCACCTGCTTGGACCTCTGGCTCCCTCTGCTGTTCTCTCCATGGTCCTGGCCTCTCCTGGAGTCAGGCCTTTGGGGACATGCGTACACACACACACACACACACACACACACACACACACACACACACGTCACTAGGAGGTGCCATCCTAGTGACGTGGAAGTGGTTTCAGTTCTACACTTTGGCTAGACACTGACAACTGACACCAGCCTCTGTCACCAGACAGGAGTTTCTGGAGTGAGCAATGGCCATTGCAGGCCAACGTCAAAGGCTATTGAGAAAGCACTTACCCGGCAGGAAGTAGCTTCTGCCGTGGTCTTTGAAAGAGGACCACACCAGAGAGAAGGCAACGGGCCTCTCACTGCACCGGCCTGGCCAGCCCCACCTCGGCTCAGACACAGGTCTGCTTAATATAGACACTTGGGGGCTTAATTTTTATTTTTGTGGCACTGGGGTTTGAACTCAGGGCTTCAGCTTGCTAGGCAGGTGCTCTACCACTTGAGCCACTCGGCCAGCCCCACTTATGGGCTAGAAAGCCCACAGCTCTGCCCACCCAGGGATTGGAGTGGGGCAGTTTCTTCCTTTACTCTCTAAGGGTTTTGCCCCATAGGAATAATTTTATAAGTTAGGAATCACAATGTGCGTGAAAGATTAAGTTCCCCGCATTATAAACAAAGACCCAATTGGGGTTCAAAAAAATCAAAGTGCAGTTGTACAACAAAAAGACATCTAAAATTAAAAGGCACCATTAGTAATCACATCTTCCTAGAGAGGATTTGAGCTATAGTACCCCCCCCACCACATACACACCATTTGCCATGTGATCTCAGGCATGTTGACCTCTGAACTTTACCTTCCTTCCCTATAAAATGGGGATAATAATCAAAAGCTTCCAGGGCTGTGGAGAGGATGACTGTACCATGCCCATGGGAGGGGTAATGATTTGTTCAGTCAGTTACACCTTAGTGAAAACAAGTTTTCGATTCTTTCCGGAGATCAGGTTTGGGTCATGAGAGGTGGACAAAAACTCGAGTGTCTGGGAGGAAAAGTTGATGAGTGAAAGTCAGAGGTCTGTCCTGGAGCCATACTGAACATACTGGGGCTTGGGTGTGGCCCTGAAATCAACAAAAATCTGGTCTCCCAAGCCCAGGCTCAGCTTCCTGGGTTGAGAAATGTTGACTGTTGCCTTTGAGTGACTCTGAAAGAGGAGGAGGAAGCCACAGCCATGGTGAAGGGTGAAGAAATCCCAGGGTTCTCCCCTGTCTTAGTCAGAAACACAAGTTTCAGGGCAGAGGCTAGACCTGTTCAACCTTCTTTCAATAGTCGCTGAAACTTTGCAGCTGGGCCTGGCGGTGCACACCTGTAGTCCCAGCTACTTGGGAGGCTGAGGTAGGAGGCTCACTTAAGCCCAGGAGTTTGAGGGCAGCCTGCGCAACACAGTGAGACGACAAAAAAAAAAAAAAAAAAAGAAGAAAGAAAGAAAAAATACTTTATGCCAGGCCCAGTGCTGGGTCTACACAAAGAACCCCTCCATACCTGATTCCTTTCCTTCTGTTACCCCAAGAGGCTTTTGGCATTTCACCTTCCCTTGGTTAGGAGCTAAGTACAGGTCTCAGTCAACCTCTTCAGCAGGCAGGACCACTCCCAGCTGTGCGAGCTGCACCCTGAATCCAGCATCACTTTAGGAGCACCCATGTGAGAAACTGGACCCAACCAGAAACTGCATTCCCTCGACTCATCTATGGATTCCTCAGGTTCCCACTGGTGTTCATAGCAAGATCCACCAACTCATTTAGCATGTAAGCCTTCTCCCGCCAGGTCAGATTTTTTTTTTTTTTGGACAGGTCTCACTATTTAGCACAGGGTGATCTAGAACTGGCTATGTCCCAGATTGGCCTCTAACTCATGATTCTCCTGCCTCAGCCTCTTGAGAGCTAGGATTACAGATGTGAACCATAATATCTGGATTGTTTATTGAGATGGGGTCTCACTAACTTTTTGCCTGGCTGCCTTAATCCTACTGTTCTCTGCCTTTCTGGGATTATAGGTGTGAGTCACCATGCCTAGTCTCCACATCAGATTTTTGTATCTATTTCTCTGGTGTATGATAGGGTCTGGGTCTAGGGATGGGCTCAGAGAGTGACTTAGCTTGCCCAAGGTCACACAGCTCATATGTGGCTCCAGAGACTGAGTGCTTAACCTATATATTCTCTTTGCTGCACCCGTCCCTCATCCTCTGCCATGGATCTAGGATGGACAATGGAAAAGACCTTGTCAAGGTCACAGGTCGGGATGGAGCAGACATGCACTCAGTACCCTCCTGACCCTCCTTCTGGAGCCTGGGTACCCCGAGGGGGCCTCTGTTCACCTGTTCACTGCCTTGTCCCCAGCCCAGGTCCTCTAGACCTGCTCATCCAGGCTGAGGGAAGGAACAGCATTGAGAGAGGATCTCTTTTCCCCTGCAGGAAAGTTCTGGCACATCTCTGACCTACACCTTGACCCCAACTACACAGTGTCCAAAGACCCCCTCCAGGTGTGCCCATCAGCCGGCTCCCAGCCCGTGCCCAATGCAGGCCCCTGGGGTGACTACCTCTGTGATTCTCCCTGGGTCCTCATCAACTCCTCCATCTATGCCATGAAGGAGATCGAGCCGCAACCAGACTTCATTCTCTGGACGGGGTAAGAGCAGTCACGACAGCAGTTCCCCTTTGCTGGGCATCTGCTGTGCTGTGCGCCCACCAGGCCCTGACCACATCACTTTCCGTATCCTTCCATCATGCCCAGGATTTACAGAACTTGCCTAAGGGACCCTGACTGATTCCCGAGACTGTCCTCAACCAGTGTCTCTTGGCCTTGGCAGTCAGAGCCTCCACTGAGGCTGGGATATGGGCACCACCAGACTGGGACCATTTTAGACTGGGATGGACACTGTAATTTTGGTCCCCTGTGTTTGGGTTCTTGGCCTGTCCCTAAGAAATTGTCAGGGCTAAACAGCTCTTGGGTGTGAGCATAGAGGCCAGGCTGACTATGTTCAAGTCTTGACCTCCCACTTTGTGGTTGTAAATATTTAGGTATAATAACTTCTGTGCCTGGATTTCTTTGTCTGTTAAATGGGCCTAACAATAGAACCTATGTTGTAGGTTATTATGAGAAACAAATTAGTAGCTATGGCTACTGTAGTAACAAAAAATGCTGTAACAAAATACCTGGGGCTGGGTACTTTATAAAGAAAAGTTTATTTAACTCACAGTTGTGGAGCTTTAAAACATGGTGCTGGCATCTTCTTGGCTCTGGTGATGGCCTTCTGGCTACATATTTGGTGGATGGCTCATGATCAGAGTGTGTGAGAAGGAGAAGGTAGTAATGTGGAAGACGGGAAGCCAGAGAGACTCATGGGCCAATCTCACTCTTTTTATAACAACTCACCCTCAAAGGAACTAACCAGGTCCTGTGAGAACTACCCACATGCCTTTTGAGGGCACCCCCACACACACACTGCCCCATGACCTAATTACCTTCCACCCCTTGAAGGTTCTGCCACCTCTGGTGGTTTAGTCCCTGGATAGTGATCCGGGGACTAAGCTTTTGGCACATGAGCCTTTGTGGACCACACTCAAACGGCAGTAGCCCCAACACGCAGAAAGTACCTGACACAAAGCAAACCCATGTGACCTCTTGTAGCAGGAGCAGCACTAGCAATTACTGTTAAGCTGATTATCGTCCCTGTGTGGGCACCTGGGCAGCAGCTGCCTCACTCAGTCTGGACCAGCAGAAGCCTCAGGATGCGGGTTGTAGAGTCCCACCTGCCTCCGTCGTTCCTCCCTTGCTCCCTCACCTTGCTGAGCAATTTTGGGTGAACCCAAGGATTTGGGCCAGTGGAATGTGGGACAAAATGGTCCTGAGGCAGGTCCTGGGGCTGCCCTTCAAAAGATTTGAACCCCTTACTCTAAACACAGTTCCAGTCTCCTTAGAACTATTTAGAGAAAAAGGAGCGGAGTTCAGAGATGGCTTCTAAAGCCAGAGCTCCCTCGGGGCTTGCAGAGGGGACTCCAGAGCTTCCTTCCCTAGGTGTTAATAAAGAGACACGCACACACTCTCGCCATGGTGTGATTCATCCAAGGGGGTCCTCACCAGAACCTGCACCATGCTGCTTGGATTTCCAGTCTCCCAAATCATGAGCTAAATAAGCCTCTTTACAAAGTTATAAAAATTAAGATAAAAATAACAATGACAACCTAATGGTTGCTATAAATACATTATATATGTATGTATATTATGTATATATATGTATTTGTATATATATTTTTTTCTTTTTTTTTTTTGGCAGTATGGGGTTTGAACTCAGGGCTTCATGCTTACTAGGCAGGCACTCTACCACTTGAGCCATGCCTCCAGTTCTTTTTACTCTGGTTATTTTGGAGATAGAGTCTCACTTTTGCCCAGGCTGGACTGAACTGTGATCCTCCTATTTTACATGTAGCTGGGATGACAGGTGTGTCACCACAGTCAGCTTTTTTCTGTTAAGATAGGGACTTGGGAAGTTTTTTGCCCAGGATAGCCTGGAACCATGATCCTCCTGATCTCAGCCTCCCACATAACTAGGATTACAGGTGTGATCCACCAGCGCCTGGCTACTTTTTCTCCTTTGAATGAAGTCTCACGAATACTCTAGAGTAGGTACCTATAGTCTCTGCTTTACAGATGAACTAATAGAGGCTCAGGTTGCCGCCACAGCAGACAAAGGGCTGAGCCTGGGTTTGAACTCCGTCCTGTCTGACTCCACTCCAACCTGGCTGTTCCCCCTCATGTGGACATCTGAGGCCCAGGTTCACAGCTTTCTTCCCACTGCAGCCCTATCCCTTCCTCTCTGAACCTCTCAGTGGTGTTTTTCAGTGATGACACGCCGCATGTGGCCGACGAGAGGCTGGGAGAGGCGGCAGTGCTGGAAATTGTGGAGCGCCTGACCAACCTCATCAGAGAGGTCTTTCCAGGTAAGACTGCCATCAGTCCCCCACAGTGTTCCCTGAGCCCCAAGCTGGCCTGGCCACAGGAGCACAGCAGCAGCAAGACCTGCTTCCCAGGTCCCAGACGCTTCCCAGCAGCCATTTCTCTTCTTCCTAATGACCTGTAGGGACGAACAGGCTCACCGACCTGTGGATACTAAGTGCCACATCACTGCCTCCTCTCCTCCCTGGTGAACCAGACTCACAAACCTTCACCAAAGTTATACACAGGTGTCCCTGGGGAAACCCCATACTGGCTCACACATGCCCTTGTGTACTGTTTGGTCCCTGGAGTTGCCATCTACTACCAGGACCATCCTGGTTACCAGGACCTCTGGGAGATGCTGCTTTCCAGCCAATGTGCTGCTGGTTGGTGCTTCCAAGGCCTTCTGAGCCTGGCAGAGCCAGCAGAGACCAGGAGTAAGTGAGGCAGCAGCCCAGTGGGACACAGCAGGGACAAAATGCTCAAACATGGTTTTAAATGGACTGTGCCAAACACAAGGTCCTGGGAGGTTGAATCAGGTCTCTAGGCCACCAGCTGGGGAACCTGAGAGTACTGCCCACCAGTGTCCTCACCCCACCTCCTTCCGTTCTGGTATAGCTGCTCCCTCTGAAGGTCATAGTCATGAGTCCCCAGGACCCAGACATGGAATAATAATAAAAATAACAGCAGCATGAATAATTATATATAAAAGGCTAAGCATTGGCCACCCTCTTAATTCATTGGTTGTGATGACAGTCCCAGAGAGAGGAGCTGTGTCACCAGCTCAGCTTACAGAGGAAGAATATGTGCCTGGGGGTCAGGTCAGCTGGTCAAGGTCATGTGGCAAGTGTGAAGCCCCAAGTCCTCATTTGAACACTGCTCTTATCTACTACTCCCAAAGTAAACCAACTTATGCAAAGACTCCTGAGTACTTCCAGCTTATCTAACTCACGCCAGCACACTGCTCGTGTGCGCACACACACACACACACACACACACACACCTAGGGTCATACGGCACATGCCCCTCACCCCAGCAACAGGTATTGTCATTCCTAATGTAGAAATAGGGTGCTATGGCTCCCAGCCACTCAGTTCCTTGAGAGGGATTCAAACTCAGATCCAAGTTTGAGCCTCTTACCTCTGCTCCATACAGGGCTTCTGGAATAGAAGTGAAATAATGGATAAGAAAATGCTTTTTTGATTTTGATTCAACACACAAATGTAAATTGTAGGACTTTATAGTCTATCTCACACTGGAGCACTTCTTGACGTTCCCAACACCTAAGATGCCATTGGCTATAAGATGCAATATTATTTTATGTATTGGTAAGAAAAAAATGTTGCCAGTTAAAGAGTGACACCGCCCTTTCTCATGACCACAGTGGGAAGACACACCTTACTTTTTGAGACTTAAAATGAAGCCAGGTGCCAGTGGCTCATGCCTGTAATCCTAGCTACTATGTAGGCTGAACTCAAGAAGATTGCTGTTCTAGTTCAGCCCCAGCAAATAGTTTGAAAGACCCCATCTTCAAAATAACCAGAGCAAAATGGACTGCAGAGGTGGCTCAAGCAGTAGAGTGCCTGCTTTGCAAGCATGAAACTCTGAGTTCAAACCCCAGTCCTGCCAAAAAAAAAAAAAAAAAAAAGATAAAGGTCTCTTAAAATGAGACCAAACTGGGAGAGATGAAACAAGCTGAGATCTCCACTTGATCTTAGCCAAAAGACAGAGAAATTGATAAGGTATTTGCTTCGTTGAGAATTATAACAATGCGTGTCAAGCAGAGCAGTTCCCAATTTATATATGATGGAGGTGAGGCACAGAGAGGTCAGCAGCTTGTTCAAGAGGAGTAAGGGGACAGGATGGAGCTCAGTGGTAGAGCACTTGCCTAGCATGCATGGGGACCTGGGTTCTATCCCCAGCACTTCAGAAAGAAAACAGATGCATGGATGAGAGAAAGTCCTAAGCCTTCCAGAGTGAGTGAGACTGCTCCCTAACAGTGAGATGGATCTGTAACTGGCAGGAGTAGGGAACACGAAATTACCAAATGGCTGATAATGATAAGGAATTGTTTAGATGCTCTAATTTCCTCCTTAGCACAAGCTCAGGCTTCCTTCCTTCCTTTCTTTTTTTTTGATAGCTCTTGGGTTTGAACTCAGGGCCTCACGCTTGCTTGGCAAGCATTCTACCACTTGAGCCATTCTGCCAGCCCTGGTTTTTGTGTTGGGTATTTTTTGAGATAGGGTCCCATGAGCTATTTGCCCAGTGCTGAATCCTCTTGATCTCTGCCTCCTGAGTAGCTAGGATTATAGGTGTGAGCCACCCATGCTGGGCTCAGGCCTCCTTTCTGACCTGCATGTTTTCTGTCGGGAATGGGGTTTGGGTAACAACTCACTGCTCCTCCTTCCTAGGCCCAAGTAAAGCTCAGCCAGATTCTATCGAATGTGGTTTTCTGCTTATCTTTGTATTTCCCCATCTGTGCTGTCATCTTCCCCATTAGCTCTAATGGCTGGAGGCCAACAGAAAAGGACAAATCCCACCACGTTCTTTAGCACATTTTCTTAATGTGTCTTCTTTTCCTCCAGATACTAAAGTCTATGCTGCTTTGGGAAATCATGACTTTCACCCTAAAAACCAGCTCCCAGCAGGGAGCAACAATATCTACCGTCAAGTTGCAGAACTGTGGAGACCCTGGCTTAGTAATGAATCCATCACTCTCTTCAGAGAAGGTACTTGCTGTATGCCAGGCTCTGATCTGATTTCACCTTCACAACCCCTTGAAGTATGGACTGGTTTTTATTCCCATTTGATAAGAGTGGGAGACTGAGGCCTGAAGATACAAGGTCACACAGCCAAAGTCAAACAGCTTAGCAAAGGCAGCCTTGAGAACAGAACTCAGTACAGACTCCAAGCACCACAGCACTGATAGTCATGAGCCTCTTGCTGCTACTGACCTATCCAGTGTGGGCTGCACAAATCTCTCTGTGGAAAGCTGTCCTGTGTGTTGCAGGATGTTTAGTAGCTTCTCTGGTCTCTATCCGGGAGATGCTAATATAATCCCTACAATTTCATCATCAAAAATCATCTCTGCCCATTGCTAAATGTTCCCTAGTGGTCCAGAGGCACAGCCAGCCCAAGGCACACCTGTCTCTTCTCTCTTCCCTTTCCTGGGTGTCTTGCTGCTGGGACTCCCCACTGATCAGGCCCAAGCCTGTGGCACAAAAGCCATTGATTTAGTTCGAGTAGGTCAGTAAACTGCTTGGAGGAGCATGGACAGTGGATCTGAATGGACAAGCACACACCATTATTATTCCTACTATACAGATGCAGAAACTGAGCAGAGTGGTGAAGTAATTTCCCAAGCCGTACAGCTAATGAATGATAGAGCCAGGATTTGAACCCAGGAAGCCTGGCTCCAGAGCCTTTGGTCTCACCCCTAGAGGCACCTCCTGTGGGCAAGAAGGGAAGGGAAGGTACAAAGGGAGGAGAAGTTCGCAGAGTGAGGTGGAGGGGGCAAAGACTCCCTTCAGGCCCTCCCTGTTGTGACATCCTAGGTGCCTTCTATTCTGAGAAGTTGACGGGTCCCAGCAGGGCAGGGCGAGTTGTGGTCCTCAACACCAATCTGTACTACAGCAACAACGAGCAGACGGCTGGCATGGCTGACCCCGGCCAGCAGTTCCAGTGGCTGGAAGATGTGCTCAGCAATGCATCCCGAACTGGGGAGATGGTAAGGCCTTCTGCTTCTCCCCACTCCTCCTCAGGGTTATTTTGTGAGCAGGTCCCCAACTCGACACAACACAAACCCACCCACCCACCAGAGATGCTCCCATCCTAGAGGGTCCTTCATCACCCAGGCACTGGGAGGGGGCTTCCTCTTCCTCACAAATGCCCTGTGGGCCAGGGGCCTGGAGCAGATGAGGACCTTGAGGCTCAGAAGAAGCTGTGACAGTCCCAAGTCATGCAGTAAATGTGTTAGTTTTTCATCACTGTGACAAAATATTTGAGTTGAATCAACTGGGACAAAAGATTCATTTTGGTTTCAGCCATGGCTGGATGGCTCCATTGTTTTTTGGGCCTGTGGCGAGGCAGAAACATCGTGGTGGACAGCATGGCAGAAAACTGCTTATCTCATGCACGGTGGTTGGGAGAGAGAGAGAGAGAGAGAGAGAGAGAGAGAGAGATTGATTGAGAGATTCCAGGGAAAAGGTCTATCCTCCAAACGCATGCCCCTAGTTTATTTCATCCATGTCCCACCTCTCTCTCTCTCTCTCTCTCTCTCTCTCTCTCATATGATCCAATTACCACTCAGTGGCACCACTAGCTAGGAACCAAGCTTTCAACACATATCCTGCTTTGGGGGGACACCTCATATGCAAACCTCAGCAGTGGTAGGGCTGAGACTGGAACCCTGGCCTCCACACCCCAAGTTCAGAACTCTTTTCATGACTTGCACACCCCACAGCAGCAGCCCACACTGTGTACAGACCTGAGGGTGTCTGTCAAGTCTACTTGTCTGGCAGCATCTCAAAGCCTGGGACAGTGTCTCATGTCTGAGTCCCCACACAGCCTAGAATGTCGCAGGAGGGTCTCATGGCTGGTGCCACTCCATCAGGCCTGCTGTGGAGGGTTTAATATTGATGATCTTATCTAACTGCAAATTCCACCAGGTGGGGGCACTAACAGGAGAAAGCTACAGCTCAGAGAGGTCACATAGAGCCGGGGTGCAAGCTGCCATTTGATTCTGAAGCTCATGCTTTTAAGTTAATTCTGCTCCCTGTCCTACTCCTGCAATGGAGGCCAAGTGCCCAGGTACTGTTAGCCCAGTGACTTGGGGGAATGAAGCCATGAACACACATGACCACGTAGCATGCGTGGCACAACCATGCAAAGATGGCCCAAGCTCTCTAAGAACACTAGTCTTTGAAGGTCAGGAAGGCTTCATGGAGGAGGTGCTCTTGGAGCGAGGATGAGCGAGAGAGAAGATGCCTTTGGGAACACAGGCAGGTTTTGCAAGGTGGAAATGAAGGCCTGGAGGGTATCTCAACCCATCCGCCCCAACTTCTTCACAGGTGTACATCATTGGCCACGTGCCCCCAGGGTTCTTTGAGAAGACGCAGAACAAGGCATGGTTCCGGGAGGCCTTCAATGAGGAGTATGTGAAGGTGATCCAGAAGCACCATGACGTCATAGCGGGACAGTTCTTCGGGCACCACCACACTGACAGCTTTCGGATGTTCTATGACAATGCAGGTATTCAACCGGAGAGCCACAGGCAGCCTGCTGGCCTCCTCTCCCCAGCCTCTCTCAGTTCTGCTGTCTCTCTCCAAAGGTGCTCCCATCAGTGCCATGTTCCTCACACCCGGGGTCACCCCATGGAAAACCACATTACTTGGAGTGGTGAACGGGGCCAACAATCCAGGCATTCGGGTGTTCGAGTATGACCGAGCCACACTGAGCCTACAGGTCAGGAGCCTGTGTCTACTGGGACCAGAGGAGGATGGGGTGGAACCTAAGCATATCACCACCTTCCCTAGCTCAGTAAATCCCCCTGCTACTGACCACTGAGCCTGAAAAGGTCAAGTTGCTTCTTGAGCTCAGGTTCAGAACCCTAGTCAGGTCAGTTCTTCCCCAAATATTCCTTTGCCCTAGATCACTGATTGGCACAGCCTCCTGCTAGGTCTCTGCCTCCAGTCTAGCCCTGCTACGGCTCATCTGCTATACTACAGAGGGATCAATCTTTGTTTTGGTGCTGGGGTTTGAACTCAGGGCCTACACCTTGAGCCACTCCACCAGCCCTTTTTTATGTTGGGTATTTTCAAGATAGGGTCTCATGAACTATTTGCCTTGGCTTGCTTTGAGCCATGATTCTCCTGATCTCTGAGTAGGTCGGATTACAGGCATGAGTCACTGGCGCCTGACTGGGATTGATCTTTCTAAGGCATGGCTTTGGTCTTGTCTCTCTCCTGTTCCCAAACCTTTAATATCTTCCCAGAACCCTCAGATAAAGTCAGATCTACCTGGGCTGGTATTCAAGGCTTCTCCAGGTCTGACCTCAATTCCATCACTCACCTCTTCCTGTCCACTGACTAGGTTCCTGGGGGCGGGGAAGGAAGTCACTGCTGTCCTGAACCTAACATTTTTACAGGAGAGACAATAAACACCTAAGTTACATCAAGTGTGGGACAGAGGGAAGGGCTAAGGAGCAAAGCAAACCAGAGTGAGACAGGGTGGTGATGACTGTGGGGTGTGTATGGTGTTAGGTAGGCGGGGCAGCGTGCATTACAGATGAGGAAACATTTGGCTTCTGAGTAAATTCAGGGAGCAAGCCAGCTGGGTATCTGGGGAAGGTGGTGGGGACAGCAAATCAAAGGCCCCAGGGTGGGAATGTGCTTGGGATGTTAGGGGAAGAGCAAGAAGGCGGTGACCACAGTGGCAGACACAAGGAGATTGGGAGGGGCAAAGCCAGATCATGCAGGCCGTAGATTTGGAAGGTTTGGGACAGCAGTAGGAAATATTCTGACATAGTTTTATAAAGCCACCTTGTCTGCTGTGCAAAACAAACAAACAAACACAGTGCCAGGGCCAAGGATACAGGCACAGGTGAGGTTAGGCGGTAACTAGAAAAACCAGCTGTGGGATGATGGTGGTGACAGGGGGCTGGTGAGATGTGCCCGGTCCTGGAAGTGTTTTGGGGTCAGGATTATCTGATAGGTAGGTAGGGGATGTGGGGTATGACAGAAAGAGAGAAATGCAGCAAGATTCTAAGGCCTTGGGCCTGAGCAACCAAAAGGATGAGTTTGCTGTTTACAGAGATGGGATAACTATGGGAAGATCCAGTCTTGGAGGGAAGATCAGAGGTCTGTTTTGGGACATAGTGACTTTGGGTTGACTAACTGGTATCCAAGTGAAAATGGCCAGGGAGAAGGCAAGCTGGAGTTCCAGGAACAGGTTCCTATAGAGTTTTTTTTTGTTGTTTTTTGTTAGTACTGAGCTTTGAACTCAGGGCTTGTGCTTGCGAAGAAGGTGCTCTGCTGCTTGAGCCACCTTCAGCCCCTATATAGAGATTTGATCTGGGAGTTGAGAGGGGACATTTAAAGTCAGGGATGGGATGGGGTGACTTAGGTCCTTGAGTCTAGGGAGTAAATGCAGACCAGGAAGAGGTCTGAGCATTTTTAAATGTGGCCTGTTGTCCACATGGGCACTCAGCTGCTCCATCCATATTAAGGTAGTAAGGTTACTACTACTAAGGTTACTACTACTAAGGTAGTAAGGGCACATTAAAGTAGTAAGTTTCCTGGTGTGCATGGGGCACGCACAGTGCTCATATGTACATGGCAGCTCTTCTTACCTGGTCTTTGGTGTCCACAAAGCTAATTGTAAAGCTTGCACCAATAAACCTTTCAGATTTCAGTCCTAAAGATAGCCCTAAGTCCTAGGGGGTCTTTAAGTGTGCCCTAAGCCTCATCAATCACAATTCTATAAGCTCTGTCAGCCAAGCGCTCCCTCGTGGCTCATCCCTCTCATCCTGCAAATACTTACTGAGCATCAGGGCTTGCGCCTGAGCGCTTGGTGAGACAGAAAACACACGTGCAGTGGGGTAAACGACCTGGGTTCCAATCCCACTTCTGCCACGGAATACTCGTATAACCCTGTCCAAGTGAGCTAACTTTTTACATCTCCTCATCTGTGAAATGGTGTCATAAGCTCAGTTACCTCATCATATCCATACCGGATAGGGAGTTAAATTGTTGATACCTAACAGCAGCCATAGTAAGGCTATAAAGGACCTGGGGGCAGATGCGAGGCACAGGACTGGGAGTGGAACTGAGGGTGGCACTAGACACCTGCTCACCGCTGCCTGCCCGTGCCTCTGCTGCAGGACATGGTGACCTACTTCATGAACCTGAGCCAGGCAAACGCACAGGAGACCCCGCACTGGGAGCTCGAATACCGCCTGACAGAGGCCTACCGCGTGCCAGACGCAGGCACCCGCTCCATGCACACGGCACTGACCCGCATCGCCAGCGACTCAGACACCCTGCAACGTTACTACGTCTACAACTCTGTCAGCTATGACACCGGGAAATGCAGCTTCTCCTGCCGCGTGGAGCACACGTGCGCCATGCAGCACGTAACCTTCCACGCTTACACTGCTTGTCTGCACGGCCCAGGCACTGCGCTTGCGCCGGGGCTCGAGAGCCTGCTGGCTGTGCTGGTGAGCCTGCCCGTGCTGCTAGGGCAGTGACCTTGGGCGACACCACTGGTTTGCTGGGCTCATCTTCCTCCACGTAAAGTGAGGCCGCATCACTCCATTGAGAGCTGGACTCTGTCACCATCACCCCCATCGGGAATGAATTGGGAAGGGGCGGATGGATAAGGAAATGAAGTCCCCAAACTCCCTCCCCCCAGAAGCACATTTCTTTCAAAGTTCCCGGTACATCTTGTTTCCTGCATTAATTTTTTTGAATAGATAATGTTTAAACTGACTCATTTGTGGTTCTAAACATCCTACCCTCCCCACACTCGTCTGATAGGTAGCAGTTAGACCTGAGCGACGGGGACATGCAAAGGGAACCTAAAATGGAGAACCCTGAGTTCAGTGCATACGTGCTGCAGGCCCCTGCTCTCTCTTCCTCCTGGCCTACTTGCTGGTCTGCCGCAAGGTGAACTTTTCTCCACCTAGGTGCATTCACGTCCTTGTAAACACCTGCAAAACATAAGCGACTCCGGTATGACCAATAGGGAGGAGGCCTGGTGCTGCCGGACTCTCCAAGATCCATCTTGCTTTGGAATGGATGTACATTATTATGTCTCCCCGGTTCCAAGTGAAAAACAAGTTCAGGTCTAAGCCTGTTAAGGTAGGCTCCTTTGACGGAGAGAGTTGCCTTTTGCTCATTACCATGTCATTATAATCTCATTGTACTTTAAAATGTTCTTTCCCCTCCCCCAAGTTTTTATGGGTAGGCATGGGTAATGGCATGCACAGAATAACTCTTGTGACATGTCAAGCACTCTCTGTGGACTGGTCCTGGGGAGAGACTTGAAGCTCCAAGCCCCCCAAACTTCGGTTGAAACCTGTGATGGGGTGCAGGTTGTCATTGTCTGGATCTCCCTTCTGAGACTATAATGTGTACTTAAACTGCTTTTGCTGAAAAGCACTGATTCTTTACTTGGGCCCACGAATTAACCAAAAACAGAAGCCAGGTGCTGGTGGCTCATGCCTGTAATCCTAGCTACTCAGGAGGCAGAGATCAGGAGGGTCGCAGTTCAAAGCCAGCCTGGGCAAATAGTTTATGAGACCCTATCTCGAAACTACCCATCACAAAAAAGGGCTGGTGGAATGGCTCAAGGTGTAGGCCCTGAGTTCAAACCCCAGTACTGCAATTAAAAAAAACAAAAAACCAGGAGAAAAGCTTGGCATATCTATTCTTTTTTTTTTTTTCTTTCAGTACTGGGGTTTGAATGTAGGGCCTCACACTTGGTAGGCAGGTGCTCTTACCGCTTGAGCCACTCCACCAGGCCTTTTTTTGTGTTGGGTATTCTCGAGATAGGGTCTTGTGAACTTTTTGTCCAGGTTGGCTTCGAACTTCGATCTTCCCCATCTCTGCCTCTTGAGTAGTCACTATTACAGTGCCTCCAGCACACAGTGGTTTGTCTCCATTTGTATCTGTCTTTGCTTTAAGCATTTTCTCTGTAGTCATTTTATAATTATTTTGGGTTCCAGGAAGGACAGATAGGTAACAGATAGTCCCTTTATGAGGGACTGCAACTACCCCCCAAGCAAGTGAGCCCTGCATGACAGACCTGGAAATGAGGGCAATCACCTGGAGCTGGAGTAATCACTTCGTGGAAACTAGATTGCTTCCTTCAAGTGATGACAGCAATAACTTCTGCTACTGTCTCTGACCACCAGAACACACCTGTGACTGGTGCTGTTTAACAATTATGCATATGTTTTTCTCCCTGCCTTATTTCTTCGTCTATACCTAAGGCTCATGACTGCACTCCAAAGATGGCTGAAGATGAACTGAAGTGCTATCTTCCCATGGCTGCCCGCACTATGTAATCTCTCTCTACCCTTCACTATTATTCTCTCTTTATTGGTAGTAAGGGTGAATGCCTGGGGCTGACACGTGGAATGCCAGGGGTTTGGGCTGGGGCCTAAACTTCTAGTTTCAAGACCACTTATGCTGGGTGCTGGTGGCTCACGCCTGCAATCCTAGATACTTGGGAGGCTGAGATGGGGAGAATCGAGGTTTGAGGCCAGCCAGGGCAAAGAGTTGGCAAGAGCCCCATCTCCAAAATAACCAGAGCAAAATAGGCTGGAGGTGTGGCTCAAGCGGTAGAACAGATGTTTTGCAAACGTGAAGCCCCGAGTTCAAACCCCAGTTCCATCAAAAAAAAAAAAAAAAAAGTAAAAAAGTGCCTTTCTATTCTAATAAACTTTACCATCACTTTCACTACGAACCTAGACAGCTGCGCTGACGTCGGGTAACACTGGGATCATGTAGATGCCTCCTTTTCCATCCCGTGCTCTTGGCGAACGCCCCACTCGGGGCCTGAGCTGCGATCACACGTGGCTTGCTAATCCCGCCGTAGGGATCAGAAGGAGCCTTTACGTTTCCTTCTTTGATTTTGCAACAATTCAGCTTGAAGAGGATCGCAGCTGTGGCGGGCTTCTAGTCTTCGTGTCATTCCCGCCTTGGGCCTCCAGGCGCCTCAAAGTAAAACTCTAGGCCACTAGAAATCTGCTAGGCGGAGGGCGAGGGTCTTGCGGGACGTCGCGGTCGGCGGGGTTGGGTCGGGGGATCCCAAAGGCAGGTGGCAGGGCCGGATCTGGGGGACCGGCTACCGGCTGGGGTTGGGGGCCTGGGGTGCGCGCGCCTCGCTCCTCCCGGGACCCGGAGCGAACGGGGAAGTCCCGCCCCCTGGGCCCCGCCCCTCGGGCCCCGCCCCCTTCCTGCCCCGGCGACCCCTGGCCGAGGGCGGGGCCGAGGCGCAGAGGGGAAGGCGGGGGCCGAGGCGGACGGGCCATGCCCTTGTCGCCCCGAGCCGCTCTCCTTCGGGACCTGGTCTTGGGCGTGTTGGGCACCGCCGCCTTCCTGCTGGACCTGGGCGCCGACCTGTGGGCCGCCGGCCAGTACGTGCTCGGTGGGCGCTACCTGTGGGCCGCACTGGTGCTGGCGCTGCTGGGCCTCTCCTCGGTGGCTCTGCAGTTCTTCAGCTGGGTCTGGCTGCGCGCCGACCCCGCCGGCCTGCACGGGCCGCAGCCCCCGGGCCGCTGCCTGGCGCTGCTGCACCTCCTCCAGCTCGGCTACCTGTACAGGTGAGCACCCCGCCCTCGGGAAGGGGAGGGGGCGGCACCTCCTGCCGCTGGCTGCTGGGGACAGGGGAGGCACCTGCCACCCGGAAGCGGGTGGGTAGGGAGGACCGGCTCCGGGAGGAGAGGACCGGCTCCGGGAGAGCTCTACCCTTGGGGACAGGTGAAGAAACAGGCTCACAGAAGACAGGGGGCTTTGGAGTCAGACTTCTCTGACATCCAAGGCTGGCTGCGACCTCCTTTCCGAGTTTGTTTGAGCCTCGGTTTCCTCCTGTATCAAAGTCATGTAGAGAGGAGTGGGAACAGAGTGAGGATATGCCCGCATGGTGCTGGCCCGAGTTCTGTTCTTTTACTCATGGATAGGGCCTTGGGGCAAACCACGGACCTCTCTAAATCTCAGTTTACTCATATTTCCAGTGGGGATGGTGAGAGTGCCTACTTCTGTTTTGTGAGGTTAAAGAAAATGTTTGTAAACTGCCACTGCACAGAGAAATCATTCAACAAATGCCAGTGAGCTTCCTTGTCACCTGAACCATCCTGCAGTTTCAGCAGCCCCCACTCCAGGACCGTGCTTGGTCCCACTCGCCCCTTCTTTCCCAGTTGTATTTTTCTCCCCACACATATGCTTCCCAGCCCCAGAGCAGGCAAGAGGGCAGAGGGAGATGGGGTCTGACTCACCCATGCCCCTGGAGTCAGCCATGGCTGGGCACAGGCTGGGACTTGGAAAATGTGTGTACAGTGTTTCTTTTCACAACTGGCAGGGTCCTGAAGAGAGGGAGAAACTGAAAGCCAGGGTTCAGGGTCATGGGATGAAGTGAGGCTGTCTTTGTTCTGGATTGGGACAAGTGGCTGGAGCCAGAACCAGCTCTGAAACTCATTTTTATAAACTCCAGATCTGGCCTTGACAAAGCTGCATCGTCTCCAGCAGTAGAGAGAAGCTTCGAATGTTGCTCTTTTGCCCGAGAAACTGACTGTACAGCCTCACTCCCACGGGTGTGAAGGGCACAGTTGTCCCAGTCCTGGGCAGCCCTGCATGGGCCCTGCATTTGTGCCTACCTCATACATTCTCCGTTCTGCTTCTGCTGAGCTTTGGGTTTGAAAACAGGGTCTCTATTCCTGCCTGTGACAAGGCTGAGATGGAGTCCCCTTTTGGGACATTGAGGGACCAAAGGCAGACATTCCTGCAACAGAGAACCCCAGCAGGGCCTGTTCTTAGTGTGTTATCAGGGCCGTTCAGGGAAGTGACAGTCCACTTCTGATGAATGAGTTTGCAGTGAGTGAATGGGCTCTCCTCCCTAGAGCCAAATGAGCTCAGCTCTGGAGTGGGATGGTTATATCGTGCCTCCTCCACTCCCCCACTCATGCCAGTGCCTCTCCCAAGCCTGTCTGCCCTACCTCTGGGCTCCCCCGACTTCGCCCCCACCTCTCTGGGCCACACTCATGTCCCTTCTCCCTGGACTGTTCCAGCCACTTCTTAAATAGCATCCCTGCTTCTGCTCTAACCCCTCAAACCTGTCCTCCTGCCCATGGCTGGCACACTCTTCCCAGAGAACAAGTGACTCCGACTTGCCTGAGCTTAGAAACTCTGATGCTCCCTCTGCCCACAGAAGATTCCCAGGCATACTAATATTGAGAGCTATTGCCTTGGACAACTTTTTAGCACGCCTTTCCAAATCAAACAGTTTGGGGGCCCAATCCTGATTCCCCCACTGTTAGCTTCCTAGTGCCATCCCCCATCTGTAAAGTGGGGCTCTTGTGAGAAGTGGACAGGACAAGGGTGGTGATGTGCTTGGGACAGTGCCTGAGCGACAGGAGTAGAAGCTGTATTTAACCCCACTTTAGTGACGAGGAAACAGGGTCAGTGAGGTTAGGTGGCTTGCCCAGGGCCCCATAGCATGTAAGTGACAAGCTGGGACTGAAGCCTGTCTGCCTCCATCGGTGGGTAGGAGAGCCAGGAACTCACAGGACACTGACCTGGCCCTGTGGGCATTGTGTGTGCTGCCTAGGTGCCTGCAGGGGATGTGGCAGGGGCTGTTGGTGTGGCAGCAGGAGGCGCCCTCTGCGTTTGACTTGGCCTACGCCGACTTCCTCTCCCTGGACATCAGTATGCTGCGGCTCTTTGAGACCTTCTTGGAGACGACGCCGCAGCTCACGCTGGTGCTGGCCATCGTGCTGCAGAGTGGCCGGGCCGAATACTTCCAGTGTGAGTGCTGAGTCAGCGGCCACCCTCCTGTAAGGCGTGGAAAAGTTTTCCTCCGGTGTCAGCAAGGTTTTCACTCTTCTAAAGGCTGCTGAGAAATGGGAGATCAACCTTTAGGCAATAGATCTGGGTTCAAATCCATAGTCATTCTCTGAGTATCAGTTTGTTCTCATCTGAAAAATGAACATTGCAAGCGTTCCCACCTCACAGGGTGACAAAGTATTAAACGAGGCCATGCACATGCAGCCCAGCACCTGGCAGTTGTACTGTTATGGTGGTCAAGCATCACTGGCCACACTCAAGTTTTTAATTGAGCATTTTCTTCTTTGCCTGTCACTGCTGGGGACACAGCAGTGAATAAGATGCACAGAGCCTCCGCCCTGCCAGGATGACAAACTGTAAAACAGGTCGTTACAGTAAGTGTGCTGAGTGACCAGAAAAGGGAGAGGCAGGTGGCAGAGGCTGGCAGGGCCTAATAAACCATGGGAGAAGTTTGTACAATGAATACGCTCAGGAAGAGTTTCCCAGAAAAGAGAAGTGACTTGTCCATGGCTTAAGGACCCAGCCAGGGGCCACGCTAGTCTTTACCTTACATCTGATTTAGGGCCTGGGGTTCCCCTTGGCATTACCAGTGTGGCACACTTTAAGGCCCCTTTCTATAAATGACACAGCCTCCAAAGGAACCTGGTCCCTGCCAACACCCACAATGTCCACCACCTCCTTACATGGGGAAAGAGGTCAGGATGGTGAAGTGGCTTGCCCTGGCTCACTCGGTACTCACAGGACAGATGTTTTTGTGTGTCTGTTTGAGGGTGGTTAGTGTCTAGGGGCAGGGCCAAGTGCATGCTGGATATTGGACTGGGGGAGACAGATTTCTTCAACTTTTTATTTAGCAGACGTGTGTTATGTGCCAGGTACTGGGCTGTCTGGGGATTCCAGGTGAGCAGAATCTTTTTATTCTCGGGGAGCTCAGAGAAGCACTGTGTGATAAGACTCCAGGCTGATGTGAATGAGGTGTTACAGGGAGACCTGACACAGTGGAGAGGGTGGGGTAGGGTCAGGATGGGTGACCCTAGGGGACATTCAATCAGGGGTTGGTAGGGTGAGGATGGGTAGGCCCAGGGAAGTGGGTCATGTGCTCCAGCTGACCTAACAGCCTGACAAAGTTTGCCAAGGTCAGAGAATGCAGCATGCTGGGCTAACAGGGAAACACCAGGCCTGCTGAGATGGACGGGTTGGTAGTTAGAGAGGTGATGGCCATAGATGTGACACCAGGCTGGGGATGGTTCTGGGCGCACAACAGGTTCCCAGGAAAGTTCTGTCGAATGGATGAGGAAGGGAGCAGGGTAAGACACATTTTAGAGTTCCACCTTCCTCTTTCCCTGGAGAGCCTGGTGCTTCCAGTCCAGGGGGACAACCAGGAGGTTGGTAAGAACCCTAGCACAGACTTCTGGGTCTTAGAAAATTGGGACCATGGACCAGGCTGCACATGGATGGGAGTGAGGAGAGACCTTTGCCACACAGCAGGACATCCCTGTAGTCCTGAGGACAGCTGCAGCTGGAGGCTTGTTGCCACCTGTGGGATCTCCTGCCTCTTTTCTGACTTGAATGAAGAAGGCCTATTGATTTTCAGACCCAAGAAAGCTTGGGCTCTCCTGGGAAAGGAATGGTTATAGGGTGGGGCCCTAGAAGATGCTTCGGGTACAGACAAGGCCCAGAGGTGCCAAATGCTAGGCGACTCTAAAAATCACACACATACCCTCTCATCCTTGAAAAATGTCACCATGATGGCATCTGAACGGAAAGCATTGTAATGAAGGGTGGACTCTGTGTTTGAATCCCTGCCCTCTGTGAACTCACTGAGTGTTTTCCCTGGTAGTTTTCAACTTGAGCTGATGGGGAGTCCTAAGATCTACCTCAAGGCTGCTCGGAGGGCTCCCAGGGTACCTGTGAGTATGCCATGCAGGCTGCCAACAGGGTTCACCTGATTCCGCTTCTTCTTTATAGGTGTTGGGATCTGCACATCCTTCCTGGGCATCTCATGGGCACTGCTGGACTACCACCAGGCCCTGCGCACCTGCCTTCCCTCCAAGCCCCCCCTCGGCCTGGGTTCCTCCGCCATCTACTTCCTGTGGAACCTGCTGCTGCTGTGGCCCCGAGTCCTGGCTGTGGCCCTGTTCTCAGCCCTCCTCCCCCGCTATGTGGCACTGCACTTCCTGAGTGTGTGGCTGGTGCTGCTTCTTTGGGTCTGGCTTCAGGGCACAGACTTTATGCCAGACCCTGGCTCTGAATGGCTGTACAGGGCAACAGTAGCCATCATCCTGTATTTCTCCTGGTTCAACGTGTCTGAAGGCCATACCCGAGGCCGGGCCACCATCCACTTAGTGTTCCTCCTGAGTGACAGTGTTCTGCTGGTGACCACCTGGGTGACTCATAACACCTGGCTGCCCAGCGGGATCCCATTGCAGATCTGGCTGCCCGTGGGAGGTACCTGCTTCCTCCTGGGTCTGGCTTTGCGCCTCATCTACTACCGCTGGCTGCACCCTCGCTGCCGCTGGGAGCCTGACCAGGTGGATGGGGCCCGGAGTCTCCTTCCCCCGGAACGTGGTCAGTTGCCTCAGAACAGGCGTGTGACTCAGTTGGCACGGAACTTTTTCCCCAAGGCTACGGATGAGGCTGCTTTGCCAGGGAAGGAGGAGGTGAATGGGGGCCTTTGAGGCTGGGTAAGATCCAGTCACAAGGCACTCACGGTGAACAAGAGGGGAAGAGCTGGGCCAGAGGGCCAGTGGTGCCAACTGTGGACAATTCACATTGGGAGGGAAGATGAGAATGCCTTTTCTTTTTCTCCCCAGCCACTCTCACTTCTCTGGCCACCTCTAAAGTAATTGGTGGTGGTGGTGGTGGTGTTCCACCCCCTTGGTTCCCTATCCCAGGCTCGAAAGCCCGGGGCCTCTGGGGGGCGCTCTCTAGGACTCTTCCTGCCATGCGCCATTTGTTCACTTTATTCAGCAAATATTTACTGACAGCACTTTATGTGCTAGGAGCATCATTCTACCTTTGGAACCAGCTGCCACCCTAGCTTCATCCCCTACCCACTCCTGGGTAGGTTCTCGAAGGCTGGAGGCCAGGGTGCCCAGCTCTGTGTGGCTCCTGCCAGCCCCGCCAAGGTCTTGATGCAGCTGGCCCAGTGCCTATGGACCTGTCGTGGTCCCAGCCATGCACAGCCAGTGGAGTCTTTTGCATGCTAGCTACTGTATCTCCTACCTCAGTCTGTGTGAGATGAAGAGAATGTGTGTGGACATGTCACTAAGTGGGGACGTGGTATTTTGTTTAACAGTATTATTAGGTTATTAAAACTTGTGACTAAAACTAGACTGTGTCATTAAATATTTGCTACCTCCTCCTGGAAAGAAGGGGCAGGGATATGAAGCCTCTTGAAGTTGGTAAAGGCCCCTGGAACAGAGGAGGGCAGGTGGGCGGGTGGGCTGGCTTAGGTGTGACTTCACCTTGCTCTCCAAGTTTCAGGAGCTGGCGAGCCAGTGTGGGGGTTGCTCATTGAGCTGGGCACTGGACCCCAGGTCTGGGCAGACTCTAGTGCATTCCTTTACCACCAGCTCTGATGCTGGGCCTGATGGGAGTAGCCATAAGCATTGTCAGGGAATGCAATGGCCAGGTGGAGAAGGGGCTCTGCTGGGAGCTCTTGGAGGTTAGGTGATAAGGGGGCTTATGGGTAAGTGGGAGGGATGGTTCTGGGGAGGTGGAGCCTTTTGCTGCTCTGAGAGGTCTATGGTTTAGAGAAACAGGACAGAAAAAGGGTGCTGGAGACAAGAAAAGGTTCCAGTCACCAGTGATGGGATCCAGGATAGTCATTTCTGTTAGTTCTTCATTTATTTAGTGGAGACACAATAAACAGGTTAAGTAAGACAGTTTATCAGTGTTAAGTGCTAAAAGAAAAATAAAGGAGATAGAGAGAGAGAGAGAGAGAGAGAGAGTGTGTGTGTGTGTGTGTGTGTGTGTGTGGTGTATCTGTTGGAGGCTGGAGTTACAACTTCATATGGAATGGTCAGGGAGACCTCCCTTAGAAACTGAAGCTCTAAAGAAGGCAAAGGAAGCCCGGCACCAGTAGCTCATGTCTGTAATCCTAGCTACTTGGGAGGCTGAGATCGGGTGGATTGAGGTCTGGGCAAATAGTTCTTGAGACCCCCATCTGCAGTATAACCAGAGCAAAATGACTGGAGATGTGGCTCAAGCAGTAGAGTGCCTACTTTGAAGTGTGAAGCCCTGAGTTCAAACTCTAGTCCCACCAAAAAAGAAGGCAAGGGAGAGTATGTTAGCAGAGACAGTGACAGTAGCCTGTGGCCTGTGATGAGATAAGAAGGAATAAAGCCTGGAGAGTCTTGAACTACTGAGGAAGCAATGTTGCAAACACCACTCCTCACTGAGGGCGGCCATTCCACTGGGTGAGGAGGGCTTGTAGCAGTGCTGTTGGCCTGGAGCTAAGGAGATACTGAGATGCAGGCTGGGGCCACAGAGGCATTGGTCACTTTCACATTCTAGTGATTTCCTGACTTTTTTTTGGTGGCACTGGGGGTTGAACTCAGGGCCTTGGACTTGCTAGACGTGTGCTCTAGCACTTGAGGATTTCCAGACTTGAATTCCATGATCAGTAAAAGGGTCAACGTGGTTGCCACCTTAACGTTAACAAAAAAGGACATTAAAAACAATCACTATCTTGGCCAAGCATGGTGGCTCACTTCTGTAATCTCAGCTACTCAGGAGAGGGAGGATGGAGGTTCAAAGCCAACCTGGGCAAAAAAGTTAGTAAGATCCCATTTCAACAAACAAGTGTGTTGGTACGTGGCTGTAATCCCTTTAGGCAGGTGGTGTAGGTACAGGGATCATGGTATGAGGCTGGCCCTAGGCAAAAGTGAGACCCTACTTGGACAAAAAAAAAAGGTTGGAGATGTGACTCAAGTGGTAGAGCACCTGCCTAGCAAGCACAAGGCCCTGAGTTCAAACTCCAGTACTGCCAAAACAAACAAAAGCTTTTATCTTCATTGTCTCATAAAACAAATTAATTACCTTAGAATAAAGGGTCCATTCTTTTACCTGAATACATGTGAAACATTCACGCACACACTCACACACCTAAGGTCGTTGTCATTTTCTTCCATGGTCAAGACTTACAGTGGGCAGGCTTGGCTTGGACTTAGTGCTCAACCTAGCCTTAGGTGTTTCACCACAGTAGGTCAAACATTTACTAATGTCCTTTTCTCCCAAACTTCTTGTCATGTGCAATATGGCTCAGGAGAAGCCATATTTGCCCCAGTAGAAGACCCAGTGTTTGAGGCAATGCAATTCCCCACTTCCTACCAGAGGAAGTCCAAAAAGATGTTTCTTGTTTCTAACTTGATTTTTGCTAAGCTTCCATCTCCACTCTACATGAGATTATCAAATGATGGTAGTATGTATGCAACTAAAGCCAAATAATGTATCACATTGTGCTACCTAAAAAGCTATAGAACTGACCAATTCATTTGTATTTTTAAAGTTTACAGAATCAAGAATTAAAAAAAATATTACTTGTAACTAGAATTTTAAGACTCCCATTAACAATTTTTTTGAAACCAAGCATAAATTCATTACATTTTAAAGATGTGAACAGGAAAGTGTGTACTTTGTGGCATAAGGTCTCCTTCAGAGGGGCTGAGGTTAGGGGACAGAGGGCTGCGCCTTGGATGAATGTCAGATGCCCTGGGGAAGCATATTTACTTCCTTCCCTTTCCCCCTCACCTTTGCTGGGGAGCCCTGACCACCCCTCCACTTACTTGCACAGACGTGATCATCCAAGGGCACCTACTGTTAAGAATCTTTTAAACATGAACCTTGTTTTTGAAGAAAAAAAAAAAACCCTCGTGATTGCAACTACTTATTTTCTGGGGGAAAATACCTCATAGTTGGACATGTACAGTACTTGGAAGCTAGACCCTAATTCTAATTTCCTTCACTGGGATAAAAGGCAAAAAGGTTTCCTGAGTGTTTTCCAGACCAGTGGGGGACAGTCAGACCCACATCTGGAGAAATAAAATGAGAGAAAATAGTTTATGTGACATGAAATCAGGCCAAAGCAGGTTTGGTATTAGTTTGTCAGTTTCTCTTTTGTTTGTAAATTTTGTTTTTGTGGCTTAAAGCTCAGCACAGCAACAACTGGTTTTTCTTTAACAATTAAAATTCGGCACACTTGACAAAAAGGAAATCTCATTCTGTTCTAAACCTAAAAACAATGTTAGAAACAGTTCAGAAATAAATGTTCCATTGCAAGTTACTTAAACTGTTCTTTTTACTTTTCCATGTATACTTAAATCGTATCAAATGGTTAGGCTTTTTGATAAAATAAATGAACTAGTTATGGAAAGGGTGACATCCTTCTATTGAGCGCTTCAGAATCTTTATGAAGTTTACATTAGGACCCTACATGGCGGGGCAATGGAGCTACTCCTATTTAGAAATGACCCGAGAGAAAACTGTATAGAAAATAAAAACTTTATTTTTTCAAGTTTATAAGATAGTTCCCATTACATAGATCATTATGGTCAAGGATTCTACAGCCATGAATGCCCGCAGTCACATAAATACATCCGATTCAGTCAATGCCTTTTCCTGCTACAAGAGGCATCTGAAGTCCAGAGGGGGAGAGTCATGTTTGGAGCAGAAGTCGTCCTTAATGGGATGGCTCCTGTCAGTGCATTAGGAGCTAACCAAGGAGCCTTGTTTGCTAGAGCTGACTCAGCAGAGGAAGGACAGGTGGCCTGCTGATGGGGCTGGACACAACTAGATTTTTCTTCCCGTGGTTAAGATATTTGAGAATCTTGGAATTCTGATTTGGTGTGTATGTGGGGAGTTCTGAGTGAAAAAGAAACCAATTTAGTAGAAAAAACAGAAGGCTGCTCAAGAGGGGCCCTAAATGCACCCCCTGGGGAGGAGAGGAAGGCCAAGAGGACAGAGCCAAGCACTGCCACAGGCAGTTTTGTGATACTGACACCCATTCAAGGTAGTGAGCATCTGGGAGCTCCAAGCGCTGTGCTGGAGTTTGTCAAGTGTGCCAATTGGATTCTACCTGGAGCTGTGAGGCTGAGTTTGTGTAAACTGTAAACAAGCCATGGTAGGAGTCTCTTGGGACACTAGCTTTACCCCCTAACTTGCAGAGAAGACAGGAACACCCCCAAATCCAACAACAGCCGGAAGAGGCATCTAAATCTGGAGCAGGCACCCACACTCCTGGACACCACCAGCTGCCCCGGGGCACTAGACAGGGTGATGCTAAGGCACGATCAGTTTTACATTCCAAAGTCCAGTCACCCCTAGAAACAGACATCACCATGAGATGCCCAGATCACAGTACCCAGTGGGGGTAGGACTCATCTGGCTAATTTCATGGGCACTCTTTCCAGTAAGGGGGTCCTCCTCAATGAAAGGATAAACAGTTATCATTTGGCCCCAGCTTCCAACAGCTCTTGATGCTTTCCAGGTCTTTGTACAGGGAATATAAGAGGGTAAGAAGGGCAGAGTTCCCTGGAAAATTTTTGTTAGCAGAGATGATCCAGAAGCTCCTTTTTTCAGTCTATCCTCTGAATGAGGGTGGCAACCACTAGAAAGGAGAAGCTCCTCTGCTCAGACCTCCTCCTTGCCTTTCTTGGCCAAGTCCAAGTTCTTGTAAAGAGCTAAACTGGGCAGTCGAGATAAGAGGGAAAAGGCCATTGGAAAAGGAGTCCAAGTCATACTCTTAAGAGCCTCCAAGCAGTGTGTATATCTGTGAGTGTATGGGTACCATGCTACGCCTCACAAGCCTGAAGCCCAGGGCAAGAAACATAAACAGCTGTAATGGCAATGGGGTCAGGGGAGTGGGGGGAAGGGGGTGTTGAGGCACGAACGCAAAATCCATCCCAGAGCTTTCCGAGGGGGACCAAGCATGGTGGGCAGCACCTGGCAGCTGTGCTGAATACAGACCAGGAAGGCTGGCCTCAGACTCTACCTCCCTCTTCCCACCTCTGCCTGAGAACAAGGCCAAAGAGGTGGCCTAGTGATGGAGCACAAATTTCAGCTCCACTCCCAACCCTTCCTAACTGTAGGTTGCAAAGTATTTCCCATCAGTTCTGAAGGACTGCACGTGCCAGCCCTTCTCCATGGCTATGTGGATGACCCGGCATTGGAAGGAACCTTGTCTCTTTGTGCCACATCTCTGGAGATGGGTATGCAGTATCTCTGGGGACAAGTGATTACAGCTGAGGTTGGTCAAGGACTCCTGCTACTGAGGACCAAGGATGCATCTTCCCCAATTCTGGGGAAATTTGACTGTTGAGCAGGTACCCAGGTTAGTCCTGGAGGATGGGGCATGCAACAAACACAACTTGGCTAGAAGGCTGGGACTAGCGCCTAGGTCCCCACCAAACTTCCCAGGGGCCAGGCTAAGAGACACTCCTACATTTGGCCCAGAGTTAACTTTGCAGGCATGAAGTAGGGGAGCCAGCACCTTCATTTAAATCAGGAAAAGTCTTTCTGACCTTCTGGTTTCCCATTTCAGAATGGGATATGAGAAGGGGAGTGTTCCAGGTAAAACTCTGGGTTTTGACTATAGCTATCTGCTGTCCAGTTCCAGGCAGACTGATGGATAAATACTGCCTGGGATACCCTGCATGTGGCTGAAAGGCTTCCTCCAAGGAAGTAGTTCTAAGCCTATTCTTAGACTTTGACTTCTTGAGTACCATGGGCAGGGACTGGGCAGCTGCATGGAGGTGGATGAGAGGTACCAAGGGCATCTGATGAAAAGGGAAGAAAAGGGGGCTTCTCTGCAGGAGGAGTTAAGTGGAATCTTCTTGTTTCAAGAGCCAAGGAAGTTGAAATTCCCAAGAAGCCTGTGTCTCTCCTTTCCAGATTGGAGGCTGAGTCACATGGAATGTAGCCACTGAATTAGTTAGAAGAAGGCTTAGAATTTACTGCTGAAGGGAAGGGGTTTCCAGGGTTGTGCTACTTGGTTAGAGGGGAAGAACGACTGGCCAGGACACTGAAGCTTCTAGGATGGGAGATACCAGTTGGTGTCCAGTGCCTCACAGATGGAAAGGAATCACTCTTCAGGGGAGCACTGAGCAGCTGAGGGGGATGCTACTGCCAGAGAGGTATTTTAGATATTTCAATCATGACTTCCATGGAAACCTTACATGCCCCTTTCTTGATAGGAAAAAAAGTGTGTATATGTGTGTGTGGGATGGCGCCTGCTTCAGAGACCAGGCCCTTACCTATAAAAATAACATACCCACTCAATGGAAAGAAGCTCTACAGCTAAGAGAGGTTCTTATAAATCTGCTGCATTTACCCATCCACCACACAACTGGGCCCCAAGAATTCCCTTCTTTTTCTTCATTTTTTGAAACAAAACCCAGAAGAATTAAAAGCACTGTAGCTGCAGTAAATCTGTTCTCGCTATCCAACTGTCTCTTGTGCCTTTACAAGCATGGACATGGGGCTGTGGCTCACTCATAGCAAAAATTGCAGTTGTTGGTTCTGATTGTGTTCTCGCCAGCATTCCATGGGGGAGGAGAAAGGGGAGAGACAGAGACAAAGAGACAGAGAGAAGAGACATCGAGGAAGTTCCCAGTTGTTTCTGGCCTCTGGCTCCCTTCAGGAGTGAAAAAGAGCTCATGAGGAAGGTTCTACATTCCAGTTCTTAGAGAAAGTCAAGCTCCAAAGCCTGGTGAAGGGACACTAGGTCTCCATGGTTTGTAATCCTCCAGAAGGGCATGTTGTGCTGGAAGAAAAGGACGACAGCTGGTTAGACCAATTTCTTTGGGGAACATATATATATTTACCCAGTACCCTTTCTTCTATAACCTCTCCCCAAGGGAGGTAGTAATTCCATCTACCCCTGCCCAACTCACAAGGCTTATCATAAGGATGAAATATATTGTATCTACAAGGACTTTGTACATTATAAGACATTTTAACAAAGTGAGAAATTATTAGGTTTTAGTGGTAACTATGCTTTTATGAGAAATATGCCTGTTTCAGCAATTATGTAAGGTCTTCAGGTCAAATAAAATGACCATATAAAATAGAGACGTATAAAACTAATATTGATATAAGATTACGTTGTCTTGCAGATAGTCAATTTACAAACTGTAAAACTACATGGCCCAAATCTTGTCCATGTTTAAGATGTAGCCCATAAAGATCCGGGAAGTGATAATCTCATTATATTATATAGCCAGAATCATGTTAAGAATACTGTGTGGTGTTCTGTAAATCACAACTTCAATGGAGGACTTTGAAAAATCCAAGTGCTGGAATCCATGTTGCATGAAATCTGACTTGTTCAAATCGGATGCAAGTTACTTAGAATGCTGAGGTCCTAGAACACAGTTCTTTTGGCACATAGCTAGCTTTTCTTTAAGTCAACTGCTAATATGTAATATCTTAAAACCGATTAGCACACAGAAAAGGAAGCAGACTGTTATGGTATGCTCAGGACTGCTAGACTAGGACCAGTGTGTGAACATCAGAAATTCTTTTTCAATGGAATAAGGAAGACCGTTACAGCTTTGAGGACCCCACAGTGGAACAGACTACCTGGGAATCAGTGTTCTCATCCTTGGGTACATTTATACAAGGACTACTCTTTGGTCAGACAGGCTGCAGAAAAGATTCCTCACAGGAAGAGGTTGAGCTGGATAAAGCATCCTCCTAAGGCATTTCCCAATGGGCATATTTTGTTCTTTTTTGAAGTGATGGAATATGGAACCCATCTCAGGATTAATGATGGAAGTACCTGTTACAAGGCTAGAAGCTTTTAAGATTCTTGAATGGAGGAGGGGGGAGGTGAAGCTAACAACTTATAGGTCAAACTACATTGGGTGGGTGGGGGGGCAAGAAGTGACCCTCTTCCTCTTTTCCAAAAAGAAAATGGAAGAGGAAAAAAGGAGAAACACTACAAATGCACAACAGACTGCAAAGATTATGTAGTTTCATTGTTTTTAAATTGCATGACGCACAGCCACACAGACTGTCTCTTTACCACACTTACCTGTTTGGCAGCAATTTCTTCATCTCGTCCATCTCCAATTACTACATATGTGACCTTCTTTCCAAACCTTGACACAATTCTCTCAAAGCAGCTCTCCTTTCCTGATGATAAAAGAAATTTCTTGTTAGGGCATTCTTCCCCACCTTCTTTCCACACCAAAGACAAGGGCTGCTACAAGGTTCACCTGACTGTGCTTAGACAGACTTAAGTGGCAGCCTGTGCAGTCTGTTTAGCATGGAGTTAGGGGAGGGGATCAGACATCCACTTGGCCCCGCCCAAAGAATGGAGAATTGTTCCATTATGATAACAACTTATTTTAACCTTCACATTGAAGGTAAAGTCCTCAAAATCTTAGCATGAGGATTTTCTAAAAATGGGAGGTTGTGTGAGCTGTAACCACCATCTCCCTCTTCCTGTACATCTCCTGTACGTAACAGCTTACACATATCTTTCTATTTACTCCTTCACTTAATTACCAAAATCATCCAATGAGATGGGTACCATTTCCTCTTTACAGATGACAATGGGACTTCACAGATTTAATGACTTGCCTCAGATCACAAACAAGCTAGTAGCTAGAATTTGGACTTGGGCCCTGACATCAAACCCAGGTTCTGGTCATTGTGCTACAATAAATGATTTTTGAGGGGAAATTTTTCTGTTAGAAGTAAGTAAATTAGAGACAAAAAGCCATTTCCTATAACCCTTCATTTCCCAAAAATGGTCTGTGTCTTTTGGTGGGGAAGGAGCTCCAGAGCAGAACCAAGAAAACCGATCAATGAATATGCCAGTGACATATGTCACATCCAGGAATTTCCCCATTTACTATACTTCGCAGCAGCAAAGGAGATACTGCCACACTAAAATTGACCTTGTGAAATGAATGATTTAAATCCATTGCAGAGAGTTCTAAGAAACATGCCAGTGTATGAAAATCGAAATCTCATCTGGAACCAACAGCACTTAAAAAAATGCAGAGGGCACTTCTGTGGGCAAGTTACTTCATCTGCATAAACAAAAGGAAATTACAGTCTTTGCTTATTCTTCACCATCTCTCATACTTTTATTTCCCTGCTTCTTCAGTTAATCAGGGTCCTGACTTTACTTCCTTCCTCATCCTGCTCTATTAACCTCATTCTTGTCAGATTTTGTGACTGAGCATCAGGGTTCCTGTATAAGATAAAGGTGCTTCTTTCTTCAAGATGCTTGACTGGCGTCTGCTGGAAAACGACAGTAATAATATACAGAGACACTAAGACTAGCAATTGACAAGACCTATACCTCCCACTCAGAAGTCCTGCTTGGTACATCTGAGCGACTATAAGTCTTTGACATCTCTAATGTGCTCTGGGTTTGTCTCTCACAATACAAGACTTGGCATAGGAGCACTTGGGTGCTTTTACATTTTACAGTAGCAGTCATGCCTTACATTCATTTCTTTGTTGAAGCAGTCAACTGCTACTGCTGAATAAATGCACATTAATCTCACAAGTGACACAGTGAGGACTCAGGAGCCATGTATTGAGCCCCAAATTAGCTCAAACATTAAATAATTCAACTAACAGTGAAGTCTTCTTCTCCTTTTTTTGGGTGGGACTGGGGTTTGAACTCAGGACTCTGTACTTGCAAAGCAGGTGCTCTATTGCTTGAGCCACACCTCCAGTCCACTTTGCTCTGGCTTAGAGATGGGGTCTTTTGAACCATTGCTCTGGGCGGCCTCAAACCTTGATCCTCCTGATCTCAGTCTCCCAAACAGCTCAGATTACAGGCATGAGTCATTAGGCTGGGCTCAACAGTGAATTCTTACTATGTTTTTTGTCTAATTCCATTCCAAACATTACAGCCTTAAAAACTAAGCCAACCTCTGCCAAACCCACAGTCTGGTATGATCTGCCCTAGAGAAGGACTTTTTTTTTTCAGTACTGGGGCTTGAACTCAGGGCCTTCACCTTGAGCCACTCCGCCAGCTCTTTTGGTGATGGGTATTTTTGAGATAGGGTCTCACAGAACTATTTGCCAGGGCTGGCTTTGAACTGTGATCCTCCTGATCTCTGCCTCCTGAGTAGTTAGGATTACAGGCGTGAGGCACTGATGCCTGGCTTGAAAAGGACTTCTGATCAGATTTCAGACTTTTCCCTAAGACCTAACAAAAGGAACATCTCATTTTTATGGACAAGGACATAGGCAAATTTTCATTGCCTTGGCATGTACTACTCAAGGATGAAATACAGTCTGGAATGTCTCTTTTATAAGGATTAAGAGACTTAATCAACAGTTCAAAGTAAAGAAGTAGCTATGTACGTGAAGAACTGCCCCCCATAAAGAGGGCACAACACTTCTATTTGTACTCTGAGAACCATCCTCAGTATGAGTTTTCCTGTTCAGGAGGATGAGGCCTGTGACAGGCCAGTTTACCAAATGTTGAGCAACTGAAGCTGGTGAACCAAGCTTCAAGGCCAACCAAGGCTTTGGAGAATATTTCTTCCAGGGTCTCCTCTATCAAAAACACTGACATTTTCAGAAATTATTTCAAGAATTCTCTTTAGTGTCCAAGATTACAGAGTGATGATTAAAAGAACCATAATTTTGAAATAATTTCAGAAGAACTGAAAAAATATCTCCTTTCCTTGTTCCCATTTCACAGTTCTGTGAAGGAAAGCCTCCTCCTCTCACAGTGCTTACCATAGCACCAGATCCCACTGGAGCTTCACAAATTAGCTCTGGGTGAACTGTGTCAGAGGGAATAAAATAATTTCCATTAATTTGATAAGCCTATAGGTGCAGGATTCATTATAGTGAGCATTACGGAAAGTCTACTTCTTAGGTGTGGAGAATCACAACCAGGACGGCTCCAGGTTCTTAGGACGTGTACAGCACAGCGGCAGAGGCAATAGGTGAGTGAAGCTTTCAAGTCTGTTCCCCTCATCTTTTGTAAGTGAAATATTCAATAATGCAAAAAAAAAAAAAAAAAAAAAAAAAGCACAGAGAACAAAACTCCCAAATGCCTGAGTAATTACTATAACCTACTCAGTTTTGTCAAATCTTAACAGTTCATCATTGATTTAGATCAAAAACAAAAAAAGAAGATATTACAGATATACTTGCAATTTCCTATGTACCCCTAAAAATGTGAATTTTACATTTTTTTTTTTTAATTTATTGCAGTACTGGTGTTTGAATTCAGTCTTGTGCTTGCTAGGCAGGTGCTCTACCATTTAAGCCACACTGCCAGCCAATATGTGAACATTTTAAACCTTCATATAAATGTTACATATTCTACATTATCTGTCTGCAATGTATTTTTGTGTTCCATGTGGTTTTCTCATGTTACATCATTTTATCTCATTTACCTTTTTTTTTTCCATTGTGGGGGATGGAACCCAGGATCTTAGGCACACTAGGTTCTTTCACTGAGTCGCACCTTTAGCTCTAGTCCATGTACTGTTAACTATAAAATACAGCACTCCACTGTTTCTATACTTATCTATGTTCTGCTTATGGCCAGGTTCACAGACCAATTATTTCCAATTATTTTCTGTTATAAATAAGGTTGCATCAAAAAAAAATTCTTGCACATTATGTTTGTGAGAATTACTCTGGGGCAAGGATCAGCAAACTTTTTCTGCGAATATTTCAAGCTTTGCAGGCTACAGGGTTTCTGCTGCAACTACTTACCTCTGCTATGCACTGTGAAATCAGCTACATAAATGAATGGGCAAGGCATGTTAATGAAACCTAACAGAACAGACAAGGGGTAGGAAGCAGACCATGGGCTGTAATTTGCAGAAGCCTGCGCTAAAGTAGAAGTCTGAAAATGGAATTGCTTGATCACAGGGTCATGCACATCTCAAATTGTATTCGACATGAACAAACTGTCCTGTAAGAAGGCAACATCCATTTTCAAGCCTCTATGCACAGCAGTAAGAGCCCTCATCACACCAACAAAGCTTGCCATTGCCATACTGAAATTTTTGTCTGCAGTAGGAAATGCATTACATTTAATTTGCATCTCCTTAATTTGCGGTTTCATTTTATTTTTTTTCCTCTTTCTTCCCACCCCTCCATCCCCCACCCCAGGAGTGCAGGGGATGAGCCTAGGGCTATAGTCTTTCAATTGGTGAGGATAAGGAATTTCTCAAATGTCTACTGACAGTTTTGTTTTCCTTTTCTACAAACTGGCTGTTTCAAAATTTTTTTTGCCTATTTTTCTACAGGCAAAATTGTTTGTTGCTTATTGATTTGTATATGTTCTTCACAGATTCTGTACACTAATTATCTTAAGTATGTTGCAAAAGTCTTCTCTCAGAAAATCTTTGTCAGTTATTCATTAAGTGATTAATATCCAGAATATACAAAGAGCCCCAAAAATTTAAACATCAAAAGAACAATCCAATAAATAAATGGGCAAGTGAATTAAACAGTTCTCAGAATAAGAAGTACAAATGGTAAATAAACACATGAAGAAATGTTCAGCATCCTTTGCTATAAAGGAAATACAAATCAAAACTATATTGAGAGTCCATCTCACCCAGTCAGAATGGCTATCTATCATCAAAGACAACAACAAATGCTGGCGAGGATGTGGGGTAAAAAGGAACCTTCATACACTGTTGGTGGGATTGCAGACATGTAGTGCTTTTTCTATCACACTACACACTGTAAGAAAAAAGAGTATGAAACTTAAAATGAGGCAAAAATAGATTTTTAAGGTAGAAATTATGTTCTTTTAAATACTATAAGAGAAAGGAGCCTATTTATTAATTTACTAGTTGTAAGTCCTTGAGCAAGTAATATAACTGTTTATACTTCAACTGCCTCATCAGAAATATCACAGCATTGTTGTGTGGACAGTATATATACACTGCCTAATAGAGGAGCTGGCAAATAACACAGGCCTGAGTAAAAAATTTTATTGTAAGGTCAGTGATAAGAAACACAACAGACCCATACCAATTTTGGTAGCACTATAGATGTTTTCAATAGGAAAAATTTCTCCTAGTCCATATAAAAGAACCTTGGCCAGAGCTGGAACCAGCTGGGTGGTAGTGATCAGAACATTCACACAATTCTTCCTAGATGGGAGTAAGAAGGAAAAGAAAAGAAAGGGTGAAACTAAATTAACTTGGAAATAAGAATTCAAACCTACCAACTCTTTAGGATGTAACTATTACACATTAACTTCAAAGAGCACAGTGTTATTGTTTAGTATAAATGTTCAGTTACTACTCTTACTACTTCAGGTTTTGTTTTGTGTATTAAAGGGCAGAGATTCTGCTCTTTTGTTTTTCAGTGGACATAGAGCACAGAGTTAATTTGTGCCTTCTCTTCTGACCCCTGCAGCTCATTGGTAACTTGTTAGCAAATACCGCTAACTCGTGTCATCACTGATACTGTACTTTAAAAAACAAATAATGGAGAGTTCTTTATTACTGAGAATAATATTTTGTTTAATGGGAATATAACTCAGCACATAATTGAAGTATAATTTCTCTCTGTTCTTTACCTAACAACAACTCAAGATTCTAGAGCCATACTAATTCTACAAGACTTTTATCTTTGCTAGGCATCCAGCTTTCGGTGTCAGTTATACTGTTCACTAAGTTGTCGACCTAGAATTCTTGCTTCGAGGGAGGGACCACAGGGTATTGGTACAGATATGGCTGCATTTATTTTCCATTCTACACTTCAAGCAGAAATTTGCTCAATCTTCTAATGTACCCTTTGAGTCTTGCCCTCTTGAAGAGGCAAGAAGCTTCTTGAAGCTTCCTGTACTTAGGATCTCTGTGATGTATCTCCTACCCGTATTCTTTGAGTCTCTATCTCCTGGGCTGGAGATTATGGGTTACTTAGTTTTAGTTTGTGAGCAAAAAGTAATGGGGGAAAAAGGATTTCACATATATTCTCTTAAAGCTGTGTGCTGTTAACATAAAATGACCTCAATATTTCCCTGAATCATTTAAACACCTCTCACCCCATTTCCCAAACTTATTCTAGAGGGTGGCCTTGCTTGGACTAGAGAAGGAAAGAGTGTTTCTGGAAGGATGAGCTGTAAGAGAGTCATTTCCATACCTGGACTGGATGAGAAGCAAAGATTTTAATGCAGTTCCTAACCAGGAATCTGTTAAAACTTCGATTTCTGCTCTTAATCTCTGCAATGCTTCCTTTCTCTGGGGACTGAGGAGGCCTTTGGGAATAAAATCAGACATGTCTATCATTTGGCAACACATATTTGATACTAAGAAGGCAACTTAAAAATTCAGCAGGTTGTTGCGGCCATGCCTTTGTAGGGGATATTATGACTCCCACACCTTTTCTTTCTCCCTATTTCTGCCTCCCACTGCCATGTCATGATCAGTTTTTCTCTACCATGACACCACAGACCCAAAACCACAGGCCCAAGGGACCAATATTGAAACCTCTGAAACTGTTGAGCCAAAATAAATCTTCCCTTCTTTTAAGCTGATTATCTTAGGTGTTTTGTTACCAGTGATGGAAACTAACAGAGAATACATTTCCTTTAGAAAGGTATTTGTCTCAAGAAACTTTTCGAGGGCTGGCAGAGTGACAAGCATATGGCCCTGAGTTCAAACTCCAGTATCATCAAAAAAAAAAAAAAAAAAAAAAAACTTTTCGAAGTCAGGTTAAGAGGAATTAGGAATGCAGTTTCCACTATTATTCTATTTATCCTAGTGTCTATCAAATGTGCAGAGCTTCTTCCCCAAAGGGTTTCAATCAGACTCCCACATTTGCTTTTTTTTTTGAGACTGGGGTTTGAACTTAGGGATTCTACCACTTGAGCCACAACTCCAGTCCATTTTGCTACCAGGTTTTTTAATATACTGAGTTAACATGTTACTGTGGCATAAATTCTTAAACAGTTGCCAGGGAGATTTAAGGAATCCCTGGGAAATAAAGCAGGAATCCAGGAAGAAACGGAGCATTAGACTATCGCATGCTATACTTACCACCCACGTTGCTTTTATGTTTATCATAGATCTCTCTCACTTTTCGGTATCGGAAAGCCAGTTTCCTCATCCAGTCCACACCTCCCTGGACGCCCACAGAGGAACCATGGCTACCACTGCCTCCGGAGCCACTGAAACCATCTGTTGAGAAACTATAGTTGCTGAGAAGAGAGAGGATAATGAAATTAAAATCTACATAGCATGGGGTTTTGGTTGAATGCTATGTGAGATTCTCCATCCTATTATCGGTATCTGATAAATAAAGCTAATGACTTTAAGAATCTTCTCCTTAATCTTTGTATGTCAGAGTCTACCTTTGTCTTCTATCTCACCCCTATTACTTGTATCAAAAAAAGTCAGTGGAAGACTTACTACATGCTTCGCCAAGCCCTAGGTTCAATCATTAGCACAAAAAAAAAAAAAAAAAACCCTCAGAAGGGAAGGAGAGGTAGAAATAATTTCAGCATCCTCTAGAGGGTCACATGGGATACATCTTTTTTCATTAATGATAAGAGGGGGAAAAAGCAGAACTGATGATCACAACTGAGAAATGTAAGATGAGGCAAACTTTCTACCACTTGAGCCAGGCCTCCAGTCCACAGATGTTTTTCTTCAGTGACCTGTTGGCTAATTTATTAGGCTTATGGGTAGATAGTAAAGTAATAGCTTTAAAATATTTCCACAAATTACTTGCTACTCCTCTCTTTTAATTCTGCTTTCGTTTAGTATGGGTTATAAATAGACTATAAATAGAATGTAGCAAAAGTGACAGTGTTGGACTTCAGGAACTAGTACTTGCTCTGGAAGAAGCCAGCTACCATGTGAGAGGCCACTTAAGCTCTCTCATGGAGAGGTACATGCAATGAGGAACTAAGGCCCGCTTTTTTCAGCTACATGTGAGGTTGGAAGCAGATCTTCCAGCTCTAGTCAAGCTTGTAGTCAAGCCAAGCTCCAGCTTTCAACTGAAGAGACCGTAAGAACTACCTAACTAAGTGGCTTTCAAGTTCCTGACCTACAGAAATGGTGAAATGATACATATTTAAATCTTGGAAGGTATTAGTTTTGAGATAATTTCTTATACCTTAGGTAACAAATACTGTTAAACTGGGAAGGATGAGTACTTTATAAGTAAAGATTTTGGAATGACCAACAGCATTAGAGACAACTTGGTTCAGTTCAAAGTCAAAATTTAATTCAATATATTGTGAGATTATACACCTAAGAAAATAACTGCCAAAGACAAAATAGGTAATTTCTGATTAGCCACATACCTAAGAGAAAATAAACACATAAGCTAGGGTTCAGAATGGATTATAAACTGCTGAACACCATGCTTTTTCTTAAAAAGACCAATAAAGTCTCCTAAGAATGGTGCCTTCCATGTGCACCACATGCACAACTGGATGCTGCTCCTGCAAGTAAAATCTTCTGATCTCAGCACTACATGATTAGGTCCTTACTAAGGTGGTATGTCCAATCCTGCTGTGTATTTGAGAATTCATGGATGAAATACTTAATTTTAGGGCAGTTCCAGGGAAGACCATTTTACCTATGAAAAGGGATAAAATATTGAAACAAATTAACATGAAAAGATGACAGTCTTTAAATACAAGGCAGATAAATTTTGGAATAATTCTTAGTTAAGACTACTGGGCCAGAAAACAGTAGCCAAGATAGGAATGAGGAGACTGAGCAAAGATTTTGCCACTGAGACTTTCTTGATTTAGTTTTCAATATAATGTAATGGCCAAGACTATCTTCCATAGGGTCACTCCTGACACCATTAGACTCCCCCAGTTAGTTTCCTTGACAAAATCCTTGATGCTTATTTGCATCTAAAATTACATGGTCTAGGCTAGAGGTACAGCTCAAGTGGTAGAGCACCTGCCAGGCAAGTGTGAAGCCCTGAGTTCAAAACCAGTACTGCCAAAAAATGAAATAGACTGGAAGCACATTTTCTCTTGACTAAAAGATCTGTCCAAAGGGAAAATTGTATAACCTTTACTTTGGAGTGCTGTTTCCTCATTTCTTCACTGCTAACCATTCTTGAGGTTCTACTCAAACGCCTCTTCAGTGTTGATATCACCTGTTCCTTACCCCACCAGAATTAACTTTCTTCTCTGTTTCCCACTGAATTTTCTATCTTCACCTTCTCATACTGTATATCGTGGTTAACTTTGTTTGTTTCTGTCTCCTCTAATAGATTGTGAGGTTTTGTTTGTTTGTTTTTGTTTTAATCTTTGCTTTCCTCTGAACCCAGACAGTATACTGCATATAACAAGTGTACTGACATTCAAGACATCATTGTGTTTTTCACCTCAAATCCTGGCCATTGTCATCAGAAGCCACATCTTCCACATGCACCTGGTCACACTCCTATTAAAAGAAAAAATACACTATTTCAGTCTAGGGAGGATAAGTGCTATCACCACTATGACATATTTCTTATTGACCACATCCAATGGCAGGATGATGAAACAACTGACGGTCTCTTTTACGTGCAGAGGAACACTCTCTATCCCCACCCCAAGTTGTCAAACTTCCTTTATGGCCTCATATACATCCCAAAGTCTTCATGAAACCTTCCTTAATTATTTTATCCCTCAGTTCTGCACTTATGTCAACAGTTCATTTCCTCAGCTCACAGGGATAAGTACAACCTCTCTTACACTGTCAGATGTATCTATGTCCTACGCTAGACTGCAGATCTTAGATTGTAAGCCTCTTGGAGCAGAACCCACACCATACATCTCCTTTGCATCCTTCTAGTCTGGTCCAGTGTCCTCACATACCATGTGCCCAATTAATTTTTGCAGGTGAAACAGATGCTGATAGGCTATGGTATCAAAACTGAGAATGATAGGAAACAGAAATGCATAAATCCAAACTTAAGTATAAGAACAAGTCACCTAAGTCAATTTCCTCATGTTCTAAAATGGAGGTGAAATGATTTTCTTAGGATCATACAACTGGTGAGCAATGCAAAGAGACTAAAAAGAACCTAGGTCTTTTCTAATCCAAGGTTCCTTCAACCAAGCCCATGCTACTACTGATGTAAGATGCCGCCCACTGCCTAACTGATGGTTGCACTCCTTTGACATCACTAGGGCACCTGCATCAGAATCCTCTGGGGAAGTTTTTAAAAAATGCATATTCTTGGGTCCATCCCAGACCTACTTGAATCAGGACTTCTGAGAGTGAAGTCCTAGAATCTCCATTTTTAAGAAGCTCCCCAGGTGATTCTTATGCCCCCTACAGTTGAGAACCACTGACCTGGGGTGCAGGAACACATTCAGGTCAAATTCTTCACAGAACTTTCAGTCCTGATTGAGGACTATGTCTAGAAAATCATTACAAATACAATTTGGCAATAATTATTGGTACATAGTAGGTTTTCAATAAATGTTTTCTGAATAAAAACTATGCTGTCCTTATTTATCAACATGTGAAGTTGAGGGAAGAGTAAACATTATGGAATTTAGATAAAAGCATTGGAGTTTAGGGCCATATTAATTTCATTTGTTGGAGAACTGCTGAGAACAAGACTGTATGGAAGAGAAATAGGGTTACTTTGTACTTATAAAATGTTATTTTATTTTAAAATTTTTCTCTATTTTTAAAAGCTAGATAATAAGTGTAGTATATAGTTCAGAATTCAAGGATAGGAAGTGAAAATTCTGCCATCTCTCTCCTGTTTCCCAGCAACCCATTCCCCAAGGGAGAACAACTATTGGTCATTTCCTGTATAAGATGACTGCTTAACTAAGGCCTAGGATGGGAACATGACTTTCCCAACTTGAGACTAAACTCTTCTGATTCTTGGATCCTTCCACTATATCATCTTCACCTTGAAGGTGAACTCAAATGACAAAGTCAAAAAATTTTTACCATGAAGCTCTTAGTGTTTCCTGGTTTTTGTAGCACCTAACTATAAAATGATTCTGTATGCCAAGCTTAACATACATGGCAGTAAGAACCAGGCATGGTAATACATGTCTGTAATCCCAACACTCAGTGGACAGAGACAAGAAGACTGTGAGTTTAAGGCCAGCCTGGAATATAGAGACCCTGTTGTCTCATATAAGCAATTAACAACAAAAAATAATGAGTTAAAGTATTTATAGATTGGACAAATCAACAAACTAACTTTGAAGAAGGTAAAATTAAAGAACAGCCAAAATATAACTAACAGAGGGCTGGTGGAGTGGCTCAACTGGTAGAGTGCCTATCTAGCAAGCATGAGGCCCTGAGTTCAAACCCCAGTACCACCAAAAAAAAAAAAAAAAAAAAAAAAATATATATATATATAAATGTACCTATATATACATTATATGTACATATATATGTATGAAATAAAGGGTATAGATAATAAAGCCCTTTATATATTATTTAATATTGAATAAATTGGAATATTGGTTTACATGTCTGTGTTTTGGCATTTCTCTTAATGCTACATTCAAATAAGCTAACAAAAATCACATTTTTGAGCCAATAAAACTGAAGGCCAGAACCAAAGCTATGGTGATCCACTGGGGTACCATTCCTTCAACATTAGATATTTGTGTCTATGGCCATTAGTCTGTCACCCTTATCCTGTCTAACCATGTATCTTCTAACCATAAACATGGGCTCTCAATAGTTGCTGAACAACGCATCTCACTGAAGCACAGAAGCAATTTTAAATCTTACCTCTAAGTCGTTGAAAAACAGATGTGTATCAGCCACTTCAAAAATCATTTCTTCCATTGTTAAACCTGAACCAATCACTACTGTCGGGTCCTGGGAGACAGTAAGAAAAAATACGCTTTCCTTGGTACTCAGCACTAGTTCTGATTTTCAAGTATTTCAAAATTACTTTGGGTCCAGGCCAAAAAAATACAGACCACGATAGTGTGTTAAATATTACTGATAAAATTTCACTTATAATTAATATGAATCTGAAGTTGTGCAATAGAGGACTGGACAGTTAAAAATTTTTAGACTTTAGTTTTTAGAAACTAGTATTATCATAAAAGTAAAGGAAATTCTAACTATTATTAAAATATTGCTATTACAATATATATTATCCCCTCCTTTCCCCTACCACAAATACATTAGACATCTGACAATCTTAATAACCAGGAAGTAAGCCAGGTGCTGGTGGCACACAGTTGTCATTCTAGCTTCTTGGGAAGCAAAGATTAGGAGGATCATGGTTTGAGGCCAACCCATGCAAATAGTTCACGAGATCCCATATCCAAAATAATCAAGAGCAAAATGGACTAGAGGTGTGGTTCAAGCAGTAGAGCACCTGGTTTACAAGTGTGAAGTGCTGAGTTCAAACCCTAGTCTCACCAAAAAAAAACCCATTAAGGCTAAAAAAAAAAAAGTAAAGGCCAAAGAATCAAAATATTCACAGAAAGACCAATGCAAGTTGCTTTAAAATGAATCACCAGAGCTGGCATAGTAGTGAACGCCTACAATCCCAGCACTTGGGAGGCAGGATCACGAGTTTGAAATCCAGTCTCAAAAGCCAAAAATAAATACATAAATACAACAAAAACCAGCACCAATAGGTTAAGAGGGAGGCAGCAGAGAAAACAATTTTTTTCCAGTCCTGATAGAAGAAAGAGTTACAACATACAGTTATCTGCTCATCCTTTCAGAGGAGAGACATCACAATAAAAAAAGAGTCAGATTACCTTTCCATATTTCTGGGCATAGGATCCAGTAAGAAGAGAATGGAAGATGATGATGGTTTCATCCAAGTCCCACAGAAATACCCGCTGAGGGAAGAAAAAAAAAAAAAAATGAGTATCTTCCAATCACAATGAAATAAAACAAGGAATAGAGGGAATGAAATAAAACAAGGAAACAGTAATAGAAGGAAAGCTGGAAAATTCACAAACATGGGAATTAAACAACACAATCTGAAATAAACAATGGGGTCAAAGAAGAAATCTCAAGTGAAATTAGAAAATATTTTGAGATGAATAAAAGCACAAATACAGCACGCTAAAAAAATATACAACACACTAAAACTTATGGGATACTGTGACAACAGTGTTAAGAGGGAAATTATAATTCTAAATGCACACATTAAAAAAGAAAGAACAAGGAATGGTAACATGCCTGTAATCCCAGCACTAGCGAGGCAGAGGCAGCAGCATTACAAGTTTGAGGCCAGCCTGGGCTACACAGTGAGATCCTGACTCAAAAAAAAAAAAACAAAGAAAAACCAGAAACAAAAACAAACAAAACAACAACCAAACAAAACACCTCAGGAACAAAGAGGGGTAGAAGTACAGCTCAATGGTAGAGCTCATGTTTTGCATGTACAAGGCCCTGGGGTTCAATCCCCAGAACAAGAAAGATCAAATCTATAGCTATATTGCACACCTTAAGGTATACAAATGAACACCAAACTAAACCTAATGCCAACTTATGGAAGGAAAGAGTAAAAGTTAAAGTGGAGATAATTAAAATAGAGAGCAGAAAACAATAGAGAAAAAAATTAACAGTTGGTTCTTTGAAAATATCTATAAAACTGACAACCTTAGATTAAGGGACAAAAAAAAGAGAACACTCAAATTATTAAAATCAGAAGTGAAAGTGGGAACATTACTATCAATCTTACAGACATAAAAAGGATTATAGGACATTATAAGAGAATACTATGCTAACAATTTGGATAATACAGATGAAACGGTTTGATTCCCAGATATGTACAACACAAAGTACCTATCCTGATTCAAGAAGAAATTGAATCACTAATTTAAATCATCCCCCAAAAGAAAAGTCCAAGACCAAGTGACCTCACTGCTGAAATTGTATCAAACATTTAAATAAGCATCAGCACTAATCATTCTTAATGTTCAAAAAAAAAAGAGGAAAGAATACTTCCTAATTCATGTGATGAGATCATCAGCATTGCCTTGATACCAAACTATGACATTATAAGAAAACTATAGAAACTTTGGATGCACCCAGTATAACAACATGATAATTAAAAAAAAGAAAAAGACAAAAAATAAAAAGAAAACTGGTGGTAAAATCTCAACAAAATAGCAGCAGATCAAATCCTCCTGATCCCTGACTCCTCAGTAGCTAGGATTACAGGCATCAGCCACTGAAAGAAGTCTATATTACAACAAGTGGAATTAGTTCTCGGAACATAAGGATGGTTCGTTCGAGATACAAAAATTATCTGTGTAATACATTAATAGAGGGGAAAACACACAATAAACTTCAACTGATACAGAAAATGAATGACAAAATTCAACATCCTTTCATGAAAACAAACAAAAAAATACTCAATAATCCAGAAGCAGGAGGAATGTCTTCAACATGATAAAGGCCATATGAGAAAAACCCACAGCTAAGATCACATTTAATGGTAAAAGACTAAAAGCTTTACCCTGAGATCAAGAATGAGAAAGGATACCAGTTTTTACCACTTCTATACAACATAGAGCTGGAAGGTCTAGCCAGAGCAAGAAAAGGAAAGAAAACAAAAAATTCCAATTGGAAAGGATGAAATAAAGTTATTACTGCTTGCAGAAGACATGATGTTACATGTATAAAACCCCAAAAGACTCATAAAAATTGTTAGAGGTAATAAATGCACTCAGTAATCACCCAGTAAATAGTTTCAAAAAGAATTAAATGCTCAGGAATAAATTTAACCAAGGAAAGACTTGTTTAGCATACTGAAAATCATAAAATATTGTGGCAGGAAATTAAGGAAGACATACCTAAATAAATGGGAAAATCCACATTCATAGACTGCAAGATTTAACATTGTTAAGATGGAAATACACCCAAACCAATCTACAGTTTCGATTGAATCATAATCAAGATCCCCAGGGTTGTTAAAAGACACACGAAAACTCACCTTAAATTCTTGTGGAATTTTAAGGGACCCCAACTAGCCAAAACAATCTAGAAGGACAAATGTGGAGTACTCACACTTTCTAATTTCAAAATTTACTACATAGCTTCCAAAATCAAAATACTATGGTTTTAGCATAAGGACAGATTACAGACCAATGGAATAGAGCTGCATATAGAAACAGACCTTCACAAAAATGGTCAATTAATTTTGACAAAGATTCCAAAATCATGCAATGGGGAATGGAAAGTCTTTTTAAAATTTTATTATTATTACTGGTATTATTACAGTGCTAGGGTCCAAACCCAGGGCCTCCTACATACTAGGCAAGCACTCTACACTTAACTACACTCTCGGTGTTTTTCAGTGAATGATGCTGTGAAAACTGGATATTCATATGTGAAAGTATAAAGTTAGATCTTATACCATATACAAAATTAACTCAAAACAAATTAAAGGCCTATTAAAGGTCTAAATTTAACAACCAATAAAATCTGAGAAGAAAACAGATGACAATCTTTATAACACTGCATTTTTTTTTTTTTTGCAGTACTGGGGCTTGAATCCAGGGCCTACACTTGAGCCACTCCACTAGCCCTTTTTTGTGAAGGGCTTTTTTGAGATAGGGGCTCGAGGAACTATTTACCTGGGCTGGCTTTGAACCACAATGCCCTGATCTCTGCCTCCTGAGTAGCTAGGATTATAGATGTGAGACATTGGCACCCAGCAACACTATATTCTTAAGAGTTATATCAAAAACATAACAATGAAAAAAAAAAAAAAGAAACTGGACTTGATCAAAATTAAAAACTTTTGTGCTTCAAAGGACACAATCAAGAGTGAAAAGTTAGCCCAATAAGGCTGTACCAGTGGTAGAGTCCTTGCCTAGCAAGCTCAAGGTTCCTGATTTGATTTGATTCATGAGGGGGAAAAAAAATAGAACGTGAGAAAATATTTGCATATCATATATCTGATAAGGGATTAATAGTCTAGAATACATCAAATCAACAAAAAACAAACCTAATTAAAAAATGGGGGGCTGGTGGAGTGGCGGCTCAAGTGGTAGAGTACCTGCCTAGCAAGCATGAGGACCTGGGTTCAAACCCCAGGACTACCAAAAACAAAAACAAAAAAAACTTTATATTCTTGGGGCTGGTGGAGTGGCTCAAGTGGTAGAGCACCAGCCTAGCAAGTGTGAAGTATTGAATTCAAACCCCAGTGCCGCCAAAAGTGGGACTTAAAAAACAAAAAAAAAGAAAGAAAGCTATATTCTGATTAACAGTATAAAGAGATTTAAAAGAAAGGAGAAAAAAAGGAAGAGGGAAAAATAGAATGGAAGAAACTATTAAAGAAACAATGGAGGAAAAATTAAAAAAAAAAAAAAGGGCAAAGGGTCTGAATAGATACTCTCCAAGAAAATATCTAGATAACACAGGCAAAGATGGTCAATATCATTAGTCATTAGGGAAATACAAATTAAAACCACAATGAACTACTCCTTCATATGCATTAGGAAGGCTTCTATGCTGAAACTGGAAAATAACAAGCACTGGTAAAGATGTGGGTGAAACAGAATCTTTGCGCACTGGAGGTAGGAATGTGAATCTGTAGAAAAGTTTGGTGGTTCCTCAAAATGCTGAACACTGAATGTAACCTAGCAATTCCACTCCTATGTATAAACCCAAAGTGCCCTTTAATAGCTGAATGGGTAAACAAAATGTGGTTTGTGTGCATATATACACATACACACATAGAGGAACATTACTCAACCACTAAAAGGAATGAAATTCTGATATATGCTACAACCCAAAGCATTATGCTAAGTGAAATAAGCCTGACCCAAAAGGACAAATATTATATGATCCCACTTATCTCAGGTATCTGGACTAGGCAGATTCATAGAAGCAAAAAGCAGAATAGTATTTGCCATGGGCTGGGAGAAGGGCAGTATGAGGAGTTTCTCCTGAATGGTTCAGAGTTTGTTTAGAATCATGAAAAAAAAAAAAACCCTGGACATATATAGTGGTGATGGTTATATATCACTGTGACTGTATTTAATGACATTGAATTATGTACTTAAAATGGTTTAAATGGAGCTGGCAGAGGTGACTCACGCCTGTCATCCCAAAGACAGCAGGAAGGGTAAAACAGGAAGATGGTGGTCCAAGCGAGCTTGGGCAAAAAGCCTGGTCAAAATAACCACAGTGCCTTCTTAGCAAACACAAAGTCCTGAGCTCAAAAACTCCAGTACAGTCCCCCTGCCAAAGTTAAAATGCTAAAGTTTTACATCACATGTATTTAACTACAATTAAAAAAAAAAAAAAAAAGTGTGAGTTCTCAGTTTTTCCCAGGAAACATATCAGAATTTCAGTTTCTCTTTCTTCTTTGTTCCCTCCCCAGGAATGAAGAAGAGAGACTCTGAATACAACTTCAATTTACCTGTGTCTAAGAGCACCTATCAATGGACTCACATTTAAATGTATCTTTTTCTTTTTATTAAATAATCACATTGAAGAAAAATTAAAATATAAAAGTAACAAAATAATGTAAAACTTCTAGGATTATTAGAATTCTGTACATCTTCCTAGTCTTCTTAATCATGAAATCAAATGTACGTCCATAAAAAGTTCTGAGTGCTTGTAGCACACAATCAAGTTAATCTCATTAAGCAGTGTGGTCTAGTCCTCTAAACAGACATGTGAATAAGATGTACTGTTCTTTCTGTTCTCTTTTGGGATACAGAGAATAGCTTGTTCTTTTTGTTATCTGCCCACCTGAATTCAGAAAAGCTTTTTCAATGCCTTGGTGAAAGGCATCTGAAGTGGATATGGTCAGTTACGGACATGGAGACATTTTCTTGAATTAAAGGGGACACAACACAGAACCATGAGTTTCAGACATGTGTTTGAGTCACTTAAGTAGTGAAGGAAAACAAAGCAGGCAACTCAAATGAGTTTCTTCCCATACTTCCAATTCACTGTCCTGGGAAGAACTGGCATCAGCTTTCCTCTTGCCCCGGTTTTTGCTAGTCATGTTTTTCCTGGACTGATCATCAGCATCTTTACTTGGTGTAGCCTGGGACAAAGCTGGGCTTGTAGAAGGGTCTCCTGGAAAGAAAAAGCAAGATACACACATACTACCATCAGTCACAGGTTATGAGAAACAGAGCAGGAAGAGAGTCAGCAGATTATTTGGCCTTAACCACAATACAGGGATAAAGTGTGGAAAACTAAACTTTATATAAACAATTTGAAGATACAAGGTAGACACTGAGCATTAACAGTGGCTAACATCACAAAAAGAGTTATAACAAGCTTTATGTACGCTTGCTTCTGCTCAATGAATTTATCTACAAAGGTTTTTGTTTATTATTATTATTTTTTAATGAGGTCTACGTTGCCCCAGGCTGGTTTCAAACTAGTGGGTCTAAGTGATTCTCTTACCTCAGACTCACAAGTAGCTGGGACTATAGGTATTTGCCACCAGGCCCAACTTACAAAATTGCTTTGCTAAAAAAAAAAAAAAATGTAGCTTGAATTTGTTCAAGCTTCCAGATCAGGGTTTCTCAACTTGGCACAATTGGCATTTTGGGCCAGGTAACTTTTTTTTTTGTTTTTTTTTGGCAGTACTGGGGTTTGAACTCAAGGCCTACACCTTGAGCCCCTCCACCAAACCTTTTTTGTGATTTCTTGTTTTTTGAGATAGGGTCTCTTGAACTATTTGCCTGGGCTGGCTTCAAATTGCACAATCCTCCTGAGTAGCTAGGATTACAGGCATGAGTCACTGGTACCCGCTAGCCAGATAATTTTTGTTGAGGGGCTGTCTTTGTGCATTATGGGATGATGAGTTCAGCAGTATTGTTTTCTTCTATTCACTGGATGCCATAGCATCCTCCACCCAATGTGATAACCAAATGTGCTTCCATATATTGCCAAATGCCCTGGGGGCAAAATCACCTCCACTGAAAACCACTATGCTAGATCCATTCAGTAATTTATAGTAAAACACAGAGGGCAGCAGGACATGTTAAATATCCCGTATGAGTGTAATTGACAAAATTAAGACTGGGAAACAGTATGCAACAAACAATTCAGTTTCTTCAATAAATAAATAACAAGGGGGAAAAACTTAGATTAAGAGAGACATAAAACACAAAATATATACCCACTAATCATAATATAGACCTGACTTAGATCTTTTTTCCTCCTCAAATTTTCTATTCATTTCATTCACTCATTCATTTGTTTTTTATTTTGTGTTTTTTTTTTTTTTTGAGATAGTATCTCAGTATGTATCCAAAGATGGCAATGAACTTGAAATCCTGCCTCCATCTCTTAAATGCTGGGATTATAGAAGTGTACCACCATGCTTAAGCAATATCTCCAGCCCTTTTTGCTTTAGTTATTTTTCAGATAGGGTCTTGTATTTTTTCCCAGAGCTAGCCTGACTATAACTCTCCTACTTATGCCTCCCATGTAGCTGGGATTACAGTAATGATCCACCATATCTGGCTAATTTGTTGAGATGGTGGTCTCACTTCTTTGCCAGGATGATGTCACACCACAGTCTTCCTGATCTCTGCCTCCTGAGTAACTAGGATTACTGGCATGCACCACTACACCTAGTTTTCTTTCTTTATATTTTTTGGTGGTCCTATTGTTTTTTTTTTTTTTTTTTTTTTGGTGGGACTGGAGTTTGAACTCAAGCCTTTGTGGTTTGCTAGACAGGTACTCTACTGCTTGAGACATGCCTCCATCCCTTTTTTGCTCTGGTTGTTTTGGAGGTAGGGTCTTGCTTTTTGCCCAGGATGACCTGGATCAAGATCCTATTTTATGATTCCTGAGGTAGGTGAGATGACAGGTGCTCACTACCACAACCAGCTTTTTTTCCACTGAGGAGTACCATGAATTTTTTTGCACAGGCTATCCTAGAACTGTGATCTCAGCCTCCCACTTAGTCTGGTTAACAGGTGCATACCATTGTGTGCAGCTGTTGGTTGAGATGCTGTAATCCCAGCACTTTGGAGGCAAAGGCAGGAGGATAGACAGCTCAAGTCCAACCCAGGCTATGTAGTAAAACCCCATCTCAAAAAAAAACAAAAAATGAGCAGTGATCCTTCCAATCTCAGTCTCCCAAGTAGCTAGGATTATAGGCATTGCCAGCCCCCATCTTCAGCTCATTTATTTTTAGTTGACAAATGAAAAGTATACAAATTTGCCATGTAAACATACTGTTTTGAAATATGTACACACTATGGAATGGCTTGGATCCTAATTTAAACAAAATGGATAATCAAAAATAAAACTTATACCATTTATTAATGTAATGTTGAAAAATTGTTGAAGGTTTTTAGATGGGATGATGATATTGTGGTTATGTTAGTAAATATCTATGTTTTAGAGGACAATGCTAAAAATTTGGGCAGGGAATTGGAGAAACTAATTGTTGAAGGTAGATGATGGGTACTATTCTGACAACTATTGTCTTTGTTTGAAATTCTCCATTATTTAAAAGTTAAAATTGTTATGAAGAAAAAAGATATTTAGAGAAAAGAATAAAAAACTAAGAGCCTGACACATAATTATTTCAAATACGTAAGTTCAAAGCAGTGAACATGCATGTCCATTTACTTATCAGACTGGTAAGGGCAAGATGCACAGAAAACTATTTAGTTGACATAGAGCACTCTTTGAAAATATGCATCATCAATTAAAATAAACATGATGCAATAGATAACCATTTTCCCTTTTGCTGTTTTTTGAGAAAGGGTCTCACTACATAGCCTAGGCTGAACTCTTAATCCTCCTGCTTTAGACTCCCGGGTGCTGGAATTATAGGCATAAGCCACCACACCTGGCTTCAACACCAAATTTTCATTAAATATAGAATATGTGTATACATTCAGTCAACCTGTGTATAAAGCCTAATTGTGTGTGTGTGTGTGTGTGTGTGTGTGTGTGGTAGTGGGACTTGAACTCAGGGCCTCACACTTGCTAGGCAGGTGCTCTACTACTTGAACCACTCCACCAGCTCTTTTTGTTTTTGTTATTTTTCAAATGTAGCCAGGGCCAGCCTGGACCACGATCCTCCTACCTATGCCTCCTGAATAGCTGGGATAACAGGCATGAGCCATCACGCCCAGCTTATTGGCTGAAATGGGGTCTTGCCAACTTTCTGCCTGGGCTGTCCTTGAACCATGATCCTCCTAATCTTCCCATTCTGAGTAGTTGGCATTATAGATGTGAGCCAACATGCCCAGCAAACTTTTATGTCAAAGGTTTCCAACCTAAACATCAGAATTTATTGCTGCATCTTACAGCTGTGAACCTTTTGAAAACTGTAGGTTAATTTTATGCATTTCTTTGCAAGGGGGTTGCAGAGCACCCATAGCTTTCCTCAGAGTCTTAAGGGGATTCAAGGAAGAACTCCTGCTTTATGTCCTAGCAGGAATCTAAAACATGCTTAGACTAAAACTAGAGTCCTCTAACTTTCAGAAAACATGCCAAAATGCTCAAGTAACCTATGACAAGCATGTTGAAGCAGGGAGGGCAGGACAGGGGTCAGAATATATTTTTTCATTGGTAATACTTTTCTGTTCTCACCATTAGGTAAACATCCTGCCACCAGTAACTCATCATAGCCTGTTTCCAAAGCTTAAATACTCCTCACCTGAGAAGGAAAGCCAACAGCATGTTGACAGTGACTTATACTACAACATAACAATCTTCACCATCATCTGACAACACTTGTTGGATAAAGGGCCCTTCCGACAGTTTTCTGAGCTGCAGTACTTACCAGAGGAAAGTCTCTGTGCTGCCGGTGCAGGCACCATAACACTGGGTTTCTCTGCCTGGTATGTGGTAGCTGCTAATGTGGCACTCTCAGCATCACTGTTAGTCTGCCCTGTAACTCCAAAGCTAGAGCTGGGGTAGCAGGCCTGGTATTGATTCTGACCAAGAATAGTATAGGTGGGATAATCCTGTAGGCCAAAGGGAGTAAGGGAGGAAAATAAGACTCTTAGAAAGAACATGGCATTAATTTCAATACGGAGGTTTTCTTTTTCTTCTTGTTCATATTATTTTCTTAAGATATTAATTTGATTTCTCATTTACCTATCTAGCAGTGTCCCAATGAAACCAATGACCATCAGAATGTAGCAACCTGAGTCCAGAGGAGCTATCACAGGAGCTATCTCTGGGATGAGGGAAAGAGTGAGAAGGAAGGACCCTATGTACAGTCACACACATATACACAGGTCCTTTTTTCTACTCCAACAGCTTCCCCCATCATCATTAGTTTTATGTACTAAATTTCTGCATAGAGTTCTTGAGGGAAAAGTTTCCTCTCTTTAAGATGTTTGCAAACCCCTGCACTAGATGTGCTATAGTACTTCTAAGTATAAATAAACTTAAACAACAACAACAACAAAAACACATATCCTGTTGGGCTGTAGTGGCCCAAACCTATAATCCCAACACTTGGGAGGAGGAAGCAGGAGGATCATGAGTTGGAGGCTGGCCCAAGCTACATACTGAGTTCAAAGCCAACCTGGGCTACATAGCAAGACTCACTCAATATCAAAAAATAAGCAAAACACAAACAAAACAACAACCAAAAAGCACACACCTTACATCAAGTTTCCAAGTTTTAACACTGATTATCTTTTTTTTTTGAGTTTTCTTTAAAAACGAAATTCCCTTAAAATATTGAGAGAGTAAACTTTTGACTATTTCAAGGCACATCTATGACAAAACTCATTAAACTGTACAATTTGTGCAATCTATGCAGTTTGTTATATACCCTAATAAAGCTACAAAAGAGTTTGACATACATATCAAATACAAACCTTTAAAAAATGCCATTGATACCAATCTTAGTGACAAGAAGGAACATGCTAATTGACTAGGCCAATTCTTTATGAAGAGCTATCGAGCACCTATTATATATCAAATATAATTCATAATGTGTGTGCCTGTGTGTGTTTGTGTACTTGTACACGGAAAGGAGAAGGGGATGCTAAAGAAAAGACTAAGTCACAAGAACACAAAGGAGTTAAAAATCTAGCAGGAAAGAAGACAAATTTTCAACAAATTGTCAAACAAGTCAAATGACTGAAATATAGAGGAAGACAGCTATCATTATAGACTGTGGTGGTGAGAAAGCTTTCTGAGATTAGTAGGTAGAGGAGGTGAGAACATGAACAAACCCTGCAAAAGTTTCATTAAAGGGCCATGGAGATTGAATCTGATTAAAACGAATGATCTCTATAAGCTCAAGTAACTGGTTAAGTATTATGACTTGATTCTTTAAGCAATAGTGTAGAGCCATGTAGGTCAGGAAAGGGGGACTCTTAAATTCAAACCAGCAAATAAAAACATGAAAAGAATCTGAGAAGATGAATGGCCTTAATAAAACATAGTATTTAAAAAAAAATTAATCAGATGGTGTTTTAAAGAATGGACAAGCGCAGGGAGAAAAACCTAGAGATGAGATACACAGTGAACCATGGTAATTAAGAATGAGGCGGGGAACAATGGGGAAATGATGGCAAAAGTTGAAAGAGAAGAATGTGAGAAATGGCTAGTAAATTAGAGAAAGATATGAAAAAAATGAAAGATGACTGATCTAGATTTATTAAGAAAAAATGGTGTCATTGAAAGAATTTGTAAGTCATTCATTTAGAAGACAAGGAGACAGAAGAAAGGTTGGAACAAAGGTCTGGTTTTAGATGTGCTGAACTTAGGAAAATAGCAGAACATTAAAGAAACAATAGTCATAATTCAGCTGCAAACCTATAAACATCATGAGGTCAAGATTATAATCTTCATCTTAGTGGCAGTAAATGGGCATTATGAATGTGGTTAAACATTCCTGAGGATGAAGTTATTAACATGTGGAAAAACTAAACAGAGACTGTCTATGTTAGAACACAGGATTAAATAGAATATAAAAGGGAAAAAATAGATGGTTTCTACAAGAGTGTTTCAACTTAGAGGCAGCAAATAGTATTGTGAGGTGGCTAAGCATTTCTGAGGATGAAGTTATTAACATATATAGAATCTGTGTATGTCAGAATATAAGATGAAAAAGAAGAGACAGGAAAAGGAAGCCAGGCGTGGTGGCACATGTCATTAATCTCAGCTACTAGAGAGACAGACAGGAGGATTGCCAGCCTAGGCAAAGTTAGCAGGAAACCTTATTTGAAAAGCAAAAATAAAAGCAAAAGGGCTTGGGGCATGGTTCAAGTGGTAGAGCACCTGTCTAGTAAGCACAAGACCCTGAGTTCAAACCCCAGTACCACCAAAAAAAAGATGGGGGGGGGGGTGTTGGGAGCATAGCTCAAGTGGAGGAGTTCTTGGCTAGTATGCAGGAAGCCCTGGGTTTAATACCCAGAACCATCAGAATAAATTAATTGGTTAATTAAAAAAAAAAGAACAAATGCAAGAATAGTGAAATACAGAAAATAAAACGAGAGTAGTTATGTTAAAATTGTGGTCAGAAAAAAAAAGCTATTCAGAAAAAAAAAAGCTATTCAGGAAAAAAAAAGCTATTCATGGAGATAGTGGTGATATTGTTACAGAGGAAGACAATACATAAAAAACAAAACAATAAAACAAACAAAAACCTTCTAAACCACTGAAGATGTTACCAGGGATGATCTAAGCATAAGTTAATTTAATAGAGATCAAGACTAGACCACAAAGAACTCACAAAGGAATGAGTGGTTTAAATTGGAGGTAATTTTTATTCATTTCACAAATGTTTATGGAGTGCCTTTTATCAGGTGCCAGGCATTTTTCTAGGCTCTGGGAATATATACGTGAACAAAACAGAAAAATAAATCTTTACCCTTCATAGAGTATATATTCTAGTGCAGGGAGAGTTAGGAAGCAGAAATAAAGACAGGCAGCAGACACAACCACATTCTGGAGAGGCTTAGAAGGGAACAAGAGAAACTGCATGGCAACCTAAGCCGTCATCCAAGGTCCTAATTCTGAGGGCATTCAGAAAAAGGGCTCCACAGTACATACTATTCTTAGTTGTGCTTGTTTGTTTGTTTGTTTGTTTTTCCCCAGTACTGGGGCTAGAACTCAGAGCCTTCACCTTGAGCCACTCCATCAGCCCTATTTTTGTGAAGGGTTTATCGAGATAGGGTCTCATGAACTATTTGACCAGGGTTGGCTTCGAACTGCAATCCTCCTGATCTCTGCCTTCTGAGTAGCTAGGATTATAGGTGTGAGCCACTAGTGCATGGCCTCCTACTTATTTCTTATAAGCATATATATATATATATATATATATATATATATATATTTTTTTTTTTTTGGTGGCACTGAGGTTCAAACTCAGGGCTTCATACTTGCTGGGCAGGCGCTCTTACCACTTGAGACACTCCACCGGCCCCTAGTTGTTTCTTAGATGCAGAAATTGACCATGGAAAGGAGAAAGCTAGATGAACCACAACTAAGAACAAAAGTTGCACCATACCTGATTTGAGATGCTGGCAACAGCTGCTGCAGGAATATTGGCAATTGTAGATGAAGTGGATATAAGGCTGGCATTTGTGCTTGAAGCTACAGGATTGAGAATTATTAGGAAATATTAAAGATACTATGTAAAAGGCTTGAAGACAATGAAAACAAACTGTCTTAAGTGAACATATCTACAAGGAGATAACATTGGCAAGGGAAATAAATACTTGTTTTGCTTACTGCACACCATATCTCAATTTAGACTTGACTAGAAATAAAACAAAACTTTCTGTTTCATCTTGAGTCTTCAACTCTTTCTACTAAAGTCCTAGAAGGATACAGGTTCAATTCACAGCTCATACTAACCGTACCAATGAAGTCAGAACTAATGCTGCATCTTCCCTAAAAGTTGAATAATGACTCGCCTATAATATGATCTACTGACAATCAGTAGAGCGCTGTGATAGTGTTTAATGTCACATATCCTAACTATGCCTTTCCTCATGTAACATGTTGAGAAACAGAACTAGTTCTCTGAATTCTAAAGTGCTTGGTATTGTTTTCCGGTCTCTACCAAAATAATGGATTATTAATGTGCATCAAAAAAACCACCATTATCTGACATTTAGACTTATATAAAAGTTCACAAAGTACTAAATATATTGTGGTCAGGTAAAAATGTACTTTATAAGCTACTTGACTATCTTAAGACAAGAAATTTTATATCCTTCTATCACACATTCCACCAAGGTTTTACTGTTGTTGTTGGTTTTTGTGGTACTGGGGTTTGAACTCAGGGCCTTATGGTTGTTAGGCAGACCTCTACCACTTGAGCTACATTCCCAGTCCTCTACCAAGGTTTTAACCAAACCCTCAATGTCTAGTAAATACCATAGGGACTTTATTCAGATGGAAAATATAATTAATATTATGAAGCATTAGTTCTGAACTCTTCTTTCTTATCATAAACACACTTAGAGGGGCTGGTAGAGTGGCTCAAGTGGTAGAGCACTTGCCTAGCAAGCATTAAGGCCTTGAATTCAAACCCCAGTCCCACCAAAAAAAAAAAGAAAAGCAATATTTAGACATGGTTTCTATTGCATTCATACATATCCAAAGGGTTCACCATCAAGTAGATCTGACTGACAACCTACCCACTAACATTAGGGAAAAAAGTGCAACAGAAAGTACACTGGTGAGAGGGGAGGAGGGGGAGGGGAAGAGGGGAGGGGAAGAGAGGAATGTTATGCCCTTTCCCAGGTGTGCTCTGCTTAGAAGACAGTCTCAGGGAGATTAAAGTCAGTTACTGCTATTGCTGAAAACCCAGCTTTCTGATAAAGAATCTGGAACAAGAGTAACTTGTTCAGAAACAGGAAACTAATGGTGGGTAATCAAGATGACAAACTGGATCTCCCAATTCTTCATCCAGTGGTTTTCGTCAGTCAGTTGCTATAAAGAGTGATCTGATTTCCTGACAATTCAGGGTGACTTTCTTTTCTATAGTATTCTTTGCCCCAGAGGTATTAAAGGACTCTTATGGGCTTTCTTTCTTGAACACAACAAAATAAGATAGATTTTACAAGATTCCAGATGGTATTTTCTTCCCATCAATATTCACCTTTTTTTTCTACTATGGCTTAATCCATTGTTTCTCCTAAGAAGAAATACCAAAAAATGACAGCATATAGAGTAGATGGATCAGATAAAGGTAGTTTAAAATCATACTTATAGTAAAAAATTTTTGATTAGCTTCCAGATTCTATTACCAATAGATTATCCTAGGCAGGCCTGCAATAAAACACATGGAACAGGTAACTTAAAGTGGGAGAGGAAAGAAAAAGAACTTATTTATCTTATACAGCAAAGTTCAATTCTCAATCAATTTTTCAATTTTCCTTTGTTCCTAGGTCTGGCTTATGCCCCTCTTTCCCCCTATGATCTTTAAAATTTTGTTGGTCTTCTCAATAACTTACTAAGGATTGCAGACTCAATTATATCTGCTCACCATCCACATTTGGTGTGGGGGGGAATATACTCTGACAAAGTTCCTTTAGAAATTTAATAATCTTTAGAACTCCTTCTAAATAGGGCTGGTGGTTTAAAAGAAAAAAAAGAAAGTAGACCTTATAAACAACTGGTCATGTACTCTATTATCCTTCCTAGGAAGCTTAATGACTTGATCAGCTAGTTGATAATTGTCTGAGTTTTTAAAAGTACTATACTATGAATTACAAATTTCTTTCAGCAATAATGGCTCAGGGGATCTTGGCATGCTGATCTAGAAAGCTCAGTAACATTTCTCTCTCCAACTCAACCAAATCATTTCTATGGTATCATCCATCCATGGAATGGCCAGTGAAACAGGTCTACTATGCACATAGAAACTGTTCCAGTCACTGAGGAGTAGAACAGTGAGCAAGAAAAAGTCCCTGATCTCATGGAATTTAAATTCTATTAAGGGAAGTTAATTAATATATTAGTAGTATGTCTAAGGCTTTTGTAACTACCCCTGAACCCAAGTTAAACTCACCTAAAAATCTACATATCCATTGTATGCCCTACTTCATACAGAACTGTACTAAAAGCCAGGAATTTTTTTAAAAATGTATTGATAATCCTGCATATGTATGTATATATATCCTGGTTATAACAAAAACAATATTTAATTGCAATGGAACTGAAGTTGTGGCTCAAGTGATAGACTGCTTGCCTAGCAAGTGCAGCAAGGTCCTGAGTTCAAATCAAAATATCACAAATTAAAAAAAAAACAACCAAAATACAACTTAAAGTTCTAGGTATTGAAAAACAAAACCACCACCACCAAAAAAAAAAAAAAAAAAAAAAAACAACAACACCCACAAAAAACCCATCCCCCAACAACAATCCCCAACAACAATGAAGCAAGGTAACAAAAATATAAATTTAGAGCTCTGGCTGTTATATATGAAAAGGACATGAGCTCCCTAAGTATTAATAGCATGGCCAACTGTTTTCTGATAGTACTCACTCCTGTTTTGGTAGTGAGGCTGCAAAATCATCTTAAGACAGTTTCTAAGAGCTACACCCCCACTAGGTCAACCTAATATAGTCAACATATAGATATATCTTTGATCAGAAGACCATGGATATAGAACGATGAGTGGCATAGTAGACTTAAGTGATACTGTGCCAAAGCTGTAAGGTTAACCCAAGGCTACTGGCACATAACAGCTTATGCAAGAACCAGGTACAGTGGTCCATGCCTATAATCCTGGCACTCTGGAAGTAGAGCAGGAGGATCTGAACTAGAGGCTAGCCTGGGCTATAATATAGTGAATTCAAGGCAAAAAAGCTGTGCAAGATTTAGTTTCATACTAGAAGGTGGAGGCAGGAGGATCAGGAGGTTAAGGGCAGCCAGGGCTACATAGAGATCCTGTCACAACAACAGCAACAAAGTTAGTTTCTAGTTACCTCTCTAATTTTATGACATTACCTACTTCCCCTGCTCACATTAGCTTTCTTTGAGTTACTCAAAACAAGGCAAGTTCTTTATTATTCAGAGACCTTTACAAGATTGTTCTGTCTGAATTGTTCTCCCTATCCCTGTCCCTCTAGCCCTCCTAGCACTATGGCTCCTCCTCAGCATGTCTGTCTGCTTCCTCAGAGAGGTTCTTTCCTGTTTTCAACAATTTTTTTTTTCTTTCAAAGCACTTTTCTAGATCTTATGTACTTATTTTCTGTTTCCCCCACTAGACTGTAACCTCCATGAAGGCAGTATCTTGACTTATTATCTCCAGCACCAAGCAAAGTACCTGACATTTATGAGATAATGTTCAACTGTGGAATTCAGTCTTGCATATTCTAGGTATGCAGGACAAAACCAAAATTTTCTGATAGAGGCTGACAGATTTGGTGGATTCCTAAAACTTACTCTCAGTATGTACACACCTGACAACTCATCCAACTCCCAGCTTCTGGAACCATAGCAGAAACTATGCATGTTTGGTTAAAATGATAGCCTAAGTGGGCCATTCATTCATTTATTTATCAAATATTTATTGAAGGTCTACTAAATGCAAATACTATTCCATGTGCAGGGGTTACCTCAATATACAAAACAAACAAAACTGCCCTCAAGAAGCTTAGTAAATCAAAGTAATAAAAATCTCCTACTGAAGGTTTTTTAAAATTGTTAGAGTAAGATTTACATCAGCAAGGAATGAAGTCTCCTTGGAGAAATAGCTGATTATAGGTCTTATATGGGTGTATAAAGGAGCTTGGAGCAAGTCATCTTGCCAGAATTAAGAAAGACGTGAAAAGTACAAAACAAGTAACAGGCATATGTAAAAAGGTACAAGAGTCAACTAAAGGTGCTCTTAGTGGCCAAACTAAAACAATAAAATAAAGTGGTTCTGGATTACAACTCAAAGTACGAAATAAATATGAGTCCCAAAACAAATGACTGAATAAATAAATGGGGGAGAAGAGACCAATCTCTCATACAGAAGAATTCCAAATAAGTTATGCAGAAACCATACCCTGAAGGAAGGGTAGCATAACTCCTTAAGTGTGGATACAGTGATTTCTAGCCAATGGAAATGGAGGAAAATGAGTAACTTCACAATGGAGAAACCTGACAAATACTACTTCAGCCAGGTGATCAAGATCAACATCAACAGTCATAAAACACATGGATAGTATGTACACTTGACATAATTGATGGAAGCCTTTGGCCATACCACTCTGAACACACCTAATCTCATTCGATCTTGGAAGCTGAGCAGGTTCTGGCCTGGTTAGTACTTGAATGAGAGACATGATGTGATAGAAAAGGCCTTTCTCCTAAAAAAGTCCATATTCCCAGTCTAATCATGAGGAAAATATCAGACAAATTCCAACAGAGGATTATTTTATAATATTCCCGACCAGTACTACTTAAAACTGTCAAGCTAGGAAAGTCTGAGAAACTTCAAAGTTTAGAGGAGCCAAAGAAAACATGACAACTAAATATAAAGTGATATATGAGAAGGGATCGTGGAACAGAAAAAGGAGACCAGGTGAAAACTAAGGAAATGTGAATAAACTATTGTCATGGTTAATAAAAATGTACTAATATTGGTTCATTACTTGTAATAAATGTAACATATTACTGTGAGATGCTAATAAGGGAAATTATGTACAGGGTGTGTGGGGAGATACGTAAGAACTCAGTACTATCTCTCTTCAATTTTTCTGCAAATCTAAACCTATACTAAAAAACAGACTCTAGGGCCGGGGGCATGGCTCAAGTAGTAGAGAGTCTGTTTAGCAAACAGGAGACCCTGAGTTCAAACCCCAGTACTGCTAAAAACAACAACAACAACAAAAAAAAAAAACAAAGAAAACCTCATGATCAAAGAAAGACTATACTATACCAACAATATTAGAGCCCAAAGGTATTCATTAAGTTAGGATTAAGTTAAAGTTCATTTTGAAACTTCTGAAATTAATTTTGTCATTTGAGTATTATCTAATTAAGTAAACCATCTCAACTGAAGAAAATTACCATAAACAGGGCCACGCAGTCACCAAACTCTAGGAAAAGGCTGGTATAGAGAAGTCAGACCTTACCACTACAATGGGACTTAGAGAAAAAAAAAAAAAGAGGTCAGATCAACTTATCCAAGTGATTTTCATTAGCATATAAGGGCAGTCTTTTCTCATTATGGTACCAGTTTATACTAAAGAAAAGTTTTTGCTTAATCAAGTCAAAGTAGAATTTAGTTTTTAAGATAATTTCCCCTAACTTCCTAGGGAAGAAGGATTGCTGTCATTTGCAGAATGCTTGGGGATAGGATGAGTAGATTTTTTTTTTTTTTTGGTAGCACTGGGGTTTAGAACTCAGGGCCTCATGTTTGCTAACACAGGTACTCTACCACTTGAGCCACTCCACCAGGCCGATATGTTGTTTTGACACTTTAAAAAATAACTGATAGATTGCACCTTGGAATGATTGGGTAATTATACAGGAGGAAAGAAACAGCCTTGGATAGCTACTATTCATTATCCATGCTAAAGGAAAGACAAGGTAGGGGAGGGGGTGATGTGAGGAAAGAGAGACTGATAATAGAGAACTCAGATAATTCAAATCCACTAATACACATATTTGATTTTCGCCAATTGTTCTTCTACCATTTTTTTCAGAAAGGCAAAAATCAACAACTTGATGGCTAACTTCTGCCTTAATTTCCATCCTGTGTCAAAGTGCTAATGAATTAATTAACAATAGGTTAACCAGAAAAAAAGAAGAAAAATGAATTTAGATCTTTGTTAATCTAGGTTCTCGAATATGGGAGAGTTGACATTGATACCATGATTTCAATACTGAAATTAAAATATTGAGCTCATGCTCTGGGGTCAGAATGCCCAACTTATATTCTAACTTAATTATTTATTTACTTCTTGCCTTTGGGTAAGTTACTTAGCTTTTCTGTGCCTCAGGTTCCCCATCTGCAAAATGGGGTTGACAATACTTCTTACTGAGCTGTTACAATGATTACCTGAGTGATACCTATTCATTGCTGAGAACAATGTTAAGAGAATTAAGCACTTACTAAATACTATCGGTTATTAATAGAAAATGAGGGAGAACAGTTTAACTGATACAAAGGAAAAAAATGTACTAACAAATAACAAGGAAGAGTAGTGGTTTGTGAAGTTTAAGGGTTCTCTTAAAGAATGAAATGATTCTTCTTATTTTATAATGAAGGATATCTAAGCATAGATATCAGATTCTTCAAATTCAGAATACAACTCTGAAACAGTGTGGTTCTATACCTTGGTAAAGGTAATTAATGTAAGAGAAGAGAACCCATTCTCTTCCTTCATGACCTACATGTAGTCATCAGGGATATACCTACTTAGCATAGACCTGACTACTGCACTGTCTGTGGTTAGAACTAACAGGCCTGTTAAATGAAAGAGCTATTTTATAAAAATGAAAGGAGAGCCAGGCATGGTGGCATGGACCTGTAGTCCCAGCTACTTAGGAGGCTGAGGCAGAAGGATTGTTGAGTTCAACGCTGGCCTAGGTAACATAGCAAGACCTCATTTCCAAAAAAAAAAAAAGATAGACAGTCATACTCTTAGTTTCACTCCCTTGTTCGTTCCTATTTTGGAAAGAAAGAGGGAGAAGACAGTGAAAGAAAGAAGAGAACATTAAAAAAAAAAAAAAAAAAAAAGAGGGAGGACTTGGTAAATAATGGGGTGGCGGTGGGGGGTAAAGTTTGCTCAGACCAAAGTCTGAAGAACAAGGTGACCAGTTCTGTTCTCAGGGGATCAAATAGTTAAAATTGAAAAAACTGTTGGCCTAATTTACATCAAAAATTTTTTTATCACTGAAGTTTGTATTTTAAGAGGACCTCACACTCATCCTGCTAGTGTCCATGTCATAAGAAATAAGACTAAAACACTGGAAGAAACCAGGATAAAGGAGGTAGATGAGAAGCCATATGGACACAACTTCCCAGTTGAACTGTCTGCATTTGAGTCTGAAGGGGAAGCAATTCCGTATTGCCTAATAGTCCTGACACAATTCTAACCTTTTAAAAGGTTAGAAACCTTTACTCTGGAAAGTAAAGTTCTTTAGAGTTTAATGCTATGCTTTTCTTTTTTTTTTGTGTGGTTTTGGGGATTGAACTGAGAGCTTCAATACATGTACGGCAAGCGCTCTACCACCGAGCTGTACCCACAGCCTAATAATGAACTTTTTTTTAAAACAAGGAACTTTTTGAGCAAGAGAAATGCTCTCACCAAGAAGTAGCAAATGGGGATTGGTATGACAAGGCCACAACAGAAAAGCAGCAAACATCTTACATACCACTCTGACAATTCTTATAAGTCAGCGAAGGTCTGTCTCGTGGAATCTTCTGTTCACTTATAGGACAAAATGCCACTGAGAACAGACTAGGGCAAAATCAAAGAGGTTTTCTGGAAACCAACATGCAAAAGAGAACGCTTCAACTATTAATCGGTTCACATTCAAAGCCTAAACTACTTATAGAACTCTTTGGCTCTGGTTTGCCTAACACAAAAAGCATGCACAAATGCAAATATCACCCCTTTCTATTTTAGAAGATAAAGCTCCTGTATTATCCAATTTGGAGACACAGGTAGATTTAAAAACAAACAAAATATCATAGTTAAATAACACACACACAAACCATGCCTATTTACCTTGAATGGGGTAAGAATAATGTGCTGGGCTTGGCTGGCTTGTGGTTAACCCTGTAGTGCAGGTAAGAACACTGTGTTGACTTGGAGATGGAGTCTGAATTAAACCACTTTCAGATTTCATACCTGGCCACAATGCACCTGAATCAGATAAATTGGACCAATTACAAACAATACACTGGGACTGAAGAGCATGGTTATGCTTTCAAATATCAGCCAGTTTAAAATCTAAATCTTAAAACAATAAATTTGCTTGCAAGAGAAAATTACTGATTCTCCCAGCTGTAATACATCACAAGCAAATACAGTCTCAAGAATTAGGAGCTAGGGCCACAGAAACAAAAATTTTAATAAAAACCCTAATAGTGGTATGTATATAAGTTCATTTCAATAGTTGGGGTAACTGACCAGGGTTCAGAAAAAGAGTTACTGACATCAAACTGAAGTATCTGTCGCAAAGAGTGGCTGATGTTAACGTATAGTGATAAATCATTCATCCAAATTGTTGAACTGGGAGTCATTCCACATTAAGTTTAAAATTCACTTACCCACTAAAATGAGTACCAAGTTTTTCTAAAATATATTAAATACTTCTCTGTTTCCTTAAGCTGATTATTTTGTAACCTTTATGTCTTCTGTTTATTTTTATAAATTAAAAATACTATAGGGCTGGAAGAGTAGCTCAAGTGGCAGAATACCTACCTAGGAAGCATGAGGCCCTGAGTTCAAACCCCAGTACAGAAAAAAAAAAAATATATATATATATATATACATGCATATATATGTATCATAGAATATAAAAATATGTAACTTAGAAAAAACAGTCATATATAATCCTATCATCCATAGTTAACTACTATTAATAGTTTGCAGAAGTCACCCAGATTTCTACACACTTACTGACCTTTCTTCTTTTTAATAAAAAATGTGATGTTGCACATACTATCCATAATTTGCTTTTCCACATAATACCTGAGAGACATCTTTCCACATCAGAACATATAAATCTCATACCGATAGACATCACAGCTGTTCACTTTTATTTTTGCCACAATGCTCCAGAGTGACTATCTTTCTAAAATACATTTATATTCTTTCCTGATTTCTTAGCAGAGAGGAAATAGTGAATGTAACTTTAGATCTTCTTAGAATTATTGTTATAAAGATCAATACTATATGCTATGTATATTACAGAGAAAGCTGTAGGGGTATTGTGATATATAGGACATTTGCATATTTGTTTTATGATTTTTAGGTCCCTAGATCCTTTTATTTTTTTTGGTAGGAGTGGGGTTTGAACTCAGGGTTTTGAGCTTGCAAGGCAGGAACTCTACCACTTGAGTCACACCTCCAGAGATGGGGTCTCAAGAACTATTAGCCCAAGTTGGCCTCAAACTGCAATCTTTCCAATATCAGGCTCCCAAAGAGCTAGGATTACATGCATGAGCCACTGGACCAGGCTGATCATTTTGTTTGTTCTCTGTGGTATGTCACTTCCTGACGCTCTCTCATCTCTGATTGTACCTTCCTTTTAATTTGCAATAAACAGGAAATCATAAACAAAGCTTTTGCTTCTGCATGAGAATCTAAGGATATCCCTCGTGAACAAAATACTCATGAGTGCATAGTTTTCGTGATAATTTTAGCTATGCAAGAAGCCTAGGTTTTAAAAAACTGATTGTCTGATTTTTCACTGTGTTCTGAAGAGCGTGCTGGATCAATGTAGTTGAAGTTTATTATTAGGTCCAGTAAGATTTACCAGTCAAACACATTTCAGGTACAGAACCAATATCAAGGCTAAACATGGCTTCAAGCTCACCATTTATTTCACTTATTCCTCTATAGTCAACTAAAGTATGCAGTAAAAAATATCATACTTTGATAATCAGAACCTTTGCTTCATCAGAGTGCAAAGTACCTCAGTGCAACTCACATTTGTCAAATCTGTTGACAAGTAAATCTAAGAACAGAAAAGGAAGATATGAACATCTTTTAACCATGAGACAGGGTGTATAAAAAAAGAAAATGCCATATGCTTTTCTCATCTATTAACCATATGAAACTTATTTGAGGAGACAGAGGAATATTAACATCTCTAGCATGAATTAGGAGGGTCATCCTTTCCACTTAGTTCATGACCATTTAAATATGTGTAGCCTAGGTTAGTCAGCAATAAGGTACTTATGTATAATTTTCAATAATAAAGATACTTGAGAATTTTTTTTAACCTTTATGATGTGAATATAAGCGCATGATTCTTCATGGTTGTGTATCAATTTTTTTGCTAAGTAAATTATCATTTAATTGTTATAATAACTACTAGGTTTATTGTAATCAACGTGATTTCTTTTTTCCAAGTAGGTTTTGACTCTGAGGTATTAGATTTATGAGCATGCTTAGTAACATTATACTAAAGCAATATCTCATTAATAATGATGTATCAAGTGAGATGATTTCTTGCCTTATTATTTAGCATTTATTTAATTAACTTATTCTTTGTTTTTCTAAGACAGTCTCGCTACGTAGTACAAGCTGACCTTGAACTCTTGATCCTCCTACCTCAGCCTCCCAAGTGATAGGATTACAGGTGTATTTTTTAAACTGTAAAATTTCTGTAAGTTGGCCCTTCTTATTATAAGGTCAAAAATTAAGATCCCTCTTATAAAGGTACAAATTGGTACAAATGTCCAAGATAAGCAGGAGAATACCTAGTTTTGAACATTTTGACCAGAAACACAAATATTTAATACAAAACTATTTTATGAGGAATAAAAGACAATAAGAACACTGAATACAAAATCACTATAGTCCTGTTCTTTGACACCAAAAATTTCAGATAGTAGGTAGTATGATCAAATGAGATGACTTTATTCACAGCACTACTGATCACAGCAAACGAGGAAACCAAATTCTGATTTCCTGACTTAGACCACTACTCTATGTCTACAACTACAAAGCTTCTCTAACACTTTGGGTCACTATGTGATCCAGATTGGCCTCAAACTGGTGATCCTCCCGCCTCAGTCTCCCAGGTGCTAGAATTACAGATATGTACCACGGTGCCCAGCTCTCCAGTTCTTTTTAGAACCAAAAGCCTGCTGTGGTGCAAATATTGGTCTTACAATGAGAAAGGAAATCTGTCCCTGAGTATTAAAGCCACATGGTGTGGCTTTACAGAAACATTACAGGTCTAACCCAACTAATCTGATCACTCAATTTATAGTAACTCTTACCAGAATAGTGTATCATTAAAGATTAGTTTACTAGATTAGGAATTGAAGTATATACCAATGACAGAAAAAAAACAAACATGGAACAGCATCTTGGTTTGTTGATTCAACAGCTTATTCAGATGAGCTATTTTATATACTTAGTACCTGAATCTGAGTACTTTTCTTGATTATAAAAGAAGCATATATTATAGAAAATCAGGATGATAAGGAAAAAAAAAATCACATGGTCTCTCCACCAGAAAAAAAATATAGGTAGTTCTCCCTTTTGCACAGGACTATGTTAACTAAAACCTATACACTTTGGAACTCCAACTTTGCTTGCAGTTACTTGGTAACTAAGAACAAATCTTAATGCCTGTGCAGCTAAACTCCACATTTTTTTTCCTTCTAAATTATCTCTAACCTCTTATTACACATTTGTAAAATTACTAAATTGATAGTGCTTTTACTTTTACAGACTGTGTTTTTCAATTAATAATATTCTTCTCTCAAGACCCCAAATATTCCTCAAGAATATAATTTGGGTTTTTTTTTTTTTAATTTTAAGTTAATTTTATTTTTTTATTCATTTATTCATATGTGCATACATTGTTTGGGCCATTTCTCCCCCCTTCAAGAATATAATTTATTATGGCTATAGCTTTCCATTGTATAGATACACTGAAATTTAACAAATACCTTTTTAGTCCATATGTATGTTGTTTCCAATTTTTTTGCTATTATAAAAAATACTGCCAATATCTTGGTTAGTTTTTTTTTTTTTAATCTCTAATCAGTTCCAGAGGATAAATTCCCAGAAGTGAAATCACTCAGGGAAATGGAATCTTTAAGGCTCTTAATACTATCTCCAAAATTTCCATTCTACATTAAAATTCTTTTAAAATAAATCAAAACATAAAGAGCTAAGGGGACAGTAGAGGAGACCCTAAAAATAAATGAGCATCCTTTCCTCATACTTACTCCTTCAGATCACTAGAAGCTAGTCCTCTAATTCCCTTTTCTAGTCCCTATTTCTATATAGCTCTGGAAAGAATATGAAAGTACTTTACTTTTAAAGATTACTCCTAACAGCATTCCTAGATTTCTTCTAGTTCTTTCCCCACCTCTCTTTAACAGAAGGAAGCTTTTTAATTTCAAATTCAACTCTGAAACATCTGTGATGGTTAATCTTGTTAACTTGATTGAAGCATGCCTGGGATATTAGTAAAACACACCTCTGAGTGTGTGAGAAATTATCCAGAGACTCTGACCTAATCAATAACTTAATCCATTGATAGATTTAAAATCTGAATAGACTATTGAGAAATAATTGAAGTGTGGAAGATGGGGCCTGGTTGGAGGAAGTAAGGCAGAGGGAATGTTCTTGGGGGCTAAATCCTGCCCTGGCCCCTGCCTGTTATAACTCCAATGTGTTTCCTGTCCACCAGAATGTACCCTGTTCTGCCATGCTCATCCAGACACGATGAACTGAAACCTCCGTGAACAAAAGAAATACTTCCTGCTTTATATTGTTTCAGTCAGGTATTTATGAGCCCCTCTGGAAATAAACAGATCTAGGTTCAGTACTAATCCTAGGCATTTACTAGTTGTATGGCTTTTAGTTAACGATTTAACCAATTCTCAATTTCTCCATCTATGAAAATGGATAATGCCACTTTCCTCATAGGACTATAGTGCAGATTAAATTAGACAATAAAAACTGTGAAGTATTTATTCTTAGCATATTTCTTTTGACATAAGCACTCAAAATATATTATTATAATGAGATTTTCCAAATCCCCATTTACATCTGAAATAATAGACTATCTCGAAAATAGCCAGTACTAAGATAAACTATACCAAAATTTTGATTTCAAAAGGAGTGTTTTCTTACATCTAAATGAACACCAAAACAAAACAAAACAAAAAAACAAGAAAAAGCCTTCTAAAGATATAACAACTTTCAAAAATACTATAAACATTTCTTATAAGTTCTCTGGAATGAGTATGTCATATCTGTCATTCACAATACACTAATGTAAATCTCTCACCAGTTAGTCTCATATATTACCTAGGATCAAATTAAGCTAGTGATTATCCCTCACTCAATTGCTAACAAAAACATATTAACACAAGTCTCTCTTGCCCCCAAATAAGCAAAAACAGATTAAGAGAGTCCACAGTCATCTATTTTTCTTTATAGTATAAAAAATATTTCCTACAAGCTTTTTTTTTTTTTTGTGCTGGCACTGGGGTTTGAACTCCCAGCCTCATGCTTGCTAGGCAGGAGCTCTACCACTTGAGCCACTCTGCCAGCCCTCCTCTAAGTTTTTAAGAACCTGGACTGGCTTTCAACCATGATCCTCCTGATCTCTGCTTCTTGAATAGCTAGGACTGTAGGCATGAGCCACAAGTGCCAGGCTAAAATAACACAGATTTCTGGCAACAGGGCTAGAAGAAAGTGCCGGGCTAAAATAACACAGATTTCTGGCAACAGTGCTAGAAGAACAGAAAGAGGCAATAAAGCACACTGCATATATCTGTCAATTAGCATGTATTTGTCAATTAGTTTCAATACTAAGTGCCCAAAGAACCTCAAACTAATTTTTGGTAAATCACTGACTTATAGCTCCCACCTCAGACATCTAAAACTAATAAAAGCAATTCCCTATGAACACAATACAGTTATAGAAAATTAGGGATTTCTCTCATTCTAAAGTGATTGTTTTAGTTTGCAGAAAATTTGATCAGTTTGGGATAGGAGGAGGGAAGAGAGGAGTGGGAGAAAGTGGTTAAAACAAACCAACAACAACAAAACCCAAAAAACTACACAATAAGCTCTGAGGCATACTCTACCTGGATATTTAGACTACTTGGTTTTGTCAGAAACTGGTCTCCTCCAGGGGGAGGGGATGATAAAGGAGAACGGTGGAAGGGGTGAATTCAAGTATGATATATTTGATATATTGTAACTTTTGTAAATGCTACAATGTACCCCCACTCAATATAACATCAAAAAAAAAAAAAAGAAAGAAAAAGAAAAGAAATCAATCACCTCTGGATATATTTATTATGTTTACCTAACCGTGGTACTACGTTACATATAAAGTTAAGTCAAGTCAGAGATAGATTCCTCAAAGAGTTTTCCAATCTTGAAAAGATTCCAAGTTTCAGAGTCAAAATCTTAGAAATAGCTAAATTTTGGTGGGTGAACAAGTAAGTGCTTAAAGCCTATGATTTTACATACATGCATCAAAGATACTATTAGAAAGTCGTATACCTAACTTCTACTATACATGTAACTGAGTAAGCATTCTATAGAGGAAGACACATCTTTTGGTTTTCTGACCAGCCCTGCTTGCTTTCTGCGGACAGACAAGTGCTTCTGGAGGATAAAATCAGTATTCTTAAAAAACTACTTACAACAGGATTCCTTACCAAAAGGAGGTAGTCCATATGTTTGGGTTGCCTGAGGGTAGACAGCATAGGGTTGAGACTGCTGCAATGTTTGGTACTGAGTCTGCCCAGGGTAAGCAGTTTCCGAAACAGGAACTGACAGGATATGTGCATAAGGTCTAGAAAAATTCAAGAAAACAAAAACTTTCATCTGTAACTTATTTTAGTAAAGAAATATAGATAAAGTAGGTAACAGCACTAAAAGCAAATAGTCAGAAACAAGAAGACCAATCTTCCATTTAAACTGACTCATTATGGTCAGAAAGTAGAACCCTTTTTTCCTTTTCGGGTTCCATTATCACCTACCTAAGGAACAATATTATAGAAAATGTAATAGCTTCAAACATCTTTACTAACTAACTTACTAATCTACGAACATTTGTGATGGGCTCCATGTGAAACTCTATGTGAGAAAACAAGGATTATACTTACTTATGCCCTTATATTTACATATAAAACAAAATCCTAACATAATAAAAAACTGAACAGAAGAGGATTGGCAAATGGCTTTCCTTCTCCACCAAGGCCCCTGAGCCAAACTAAACTTATGAGAAAGAGAGCAGGACTTGGAAAAAATGATGCTGAAGAAAAGGCAAGCACTGGAAAGCAGAGTGTAGGGGTGGGCCTTAATATCCTCAAATCAAACCTACAAAACACGAGCTGGGTTAATTAATAAACCTGGGAAGTTGCAGACAGGACTCAATCACCCCACTGATATTTAAATCTGAGCACTATGCCACTAGTTGGTGCCAAGCACATCAGGGATTGGTAGGGATTTAAAGTTAGCAGTGAAATCTCTGGGACTTTATACTGGCTAGCTGACTGAATCATTTCATCCATACTACTACACTGAATGTTTAGATGTCTGTTATTTTATTTCATGTGATGTACTTAAATAATTTAAAAAACCCTGCTATATGTACCATAAAAGTCTTAACAACAAAATATGTTGAGTGGGGGGAGTGTTATTTTAGCAGGAGAAAAGGCTTTTTTTTTTCAGTTTTGTGGGAAGAAGATGATATAAGGAAGGCTACAAGACGCAGTATGTGAGTTGAGCAGATTAGGAGGTACACAAATAGGAGAGAAAGGGTGTTCTAGGACAACAAAAAAGCCCTGGCAAAAGTATAGAGAAAGGAAAGCAAGGGCTTCAGCCTCCAAGGAGCAAACATTATATTAAGTATGTTGAGAAGGAAGCAGCAAGCCAAAGGTAGAAAGATAGCAAAGCCCTTGAATGCCGGGCTAAAAGAATTCAGACAAATGTGAAACAACTGGAAGGCACTGAAATTGCTGAGCAGAGTGACAAAATCAGAGCTATTTTTTTTTTAAAAAGCAGACTAGAAGGGTGTGAAAACTGAAATGGAGGTCTTGTTAAAAAAATTATAAAGAATGGTTCCAGCAAGTGGTAAGGAGGTCTGAATTTAGATAGAAGACATACCTAATACTGTGTCTTGAATGTACCAGGTATGCAAATACTTCATGAATGATTTTGGAATATGTAACATATTCACATTTCAGTAGATTCTTAGTGACTGTATTAGTCAGAGTAAGTCGAGGAAATAGTTTAGGCTATAGTTGTTACTCAAGTCGTATGAAAATAATTTGAAGTAAGACACCTCAAATGGTCCAATTTGCAATGTGGTAAAGACTATAATCTCCTTTTCCGTGTGTTTTTATAGATAATGTCACCATGTTGAAAAAAAATTTCAAAAACGAAATGGGAAAATTGGGTATCTTACTGTTCACTCTTCTCAAACTAAGTAACACAGAATAGCTTGATATACCAGAAAGTTCACAGAGCTCACATGTGTTTCACATTTAGTATCTAATTTCGCTATACTGATCCCTAATGATAGTCACTTCACAGAAGAAAACCACGTAAGAATGGCCCAAGAACAACACTTGTGTTAACATTGGGAGAATTTAAAAATTGTTTTTTTTTTTTTAGTACTGGGGTTTGAACTCAGGACCTTGTGCTTGCTAGAGAGATGTTCTACCATTTGAGCCACACCATCAACAAATAATTATTTTTAATTCAAAAGGTGTAAATGGGCATAAGAAGAAAAAAAATGCCAGCCAGGTTCCCTTTCAAAACAGTCTCATAGGCATCTCTCACCTCTGTTACCAATTTCTTTACGTATCTTGCATTTGTAAGTATGTAAGAATATATCCTACCTTACTGAGGGGACCTGTATGTGTGTGGACAGGTCTATTCTTCATCAATGCACAATTAGTAACTTGTGTACAAAGGCTCCAAACTTACCCATCTTGGAGATGACTAACTTGGCTGGTCTGAAATGCTGACATTACCCTGTGAAGGCCCAAACATACCTCTTTGTGACTTCAACCCACCCAACTTGTCTACCATCAACTTCAATTTTACTCTGCGGACATTCCTTAAACAAGAAGCTAAACACAGTATAGGCTAACTCCCAGTCTGGGGCAGGCTTGAGCTGCTTTTATTGATCTGTATGACAAGATAGGGGTCCATCAGTAATATGCTTTGATCACTATTTTGAATTTCCAGTGCCTATGCATTTACAGTGGATTCCTGTATAAAGTGATCTATTTCAGAGTAACTTTTTTTTTTTTAAAAAGAATGATACATAGATATATTTAGAAGGAAAAAAATGGAGTAACAACAGGCAGAACAAGAGAGGTAAAAATAAGTTAAGTATTAAATTTTGCAATGAACCTAGAGAAAAAGTATATGTATTTTGGAAGAAATTATTCAACTTACTTTGTAGAATACATTTGTGAGGTATAATCATTAGATGAGCGAGGGATATAATCGGTGCATGTCATAACTGAAAAAAGATAATATCACCAGGTAAAAAAGTTAGAATATTTCAAAAAATGAAATGTATAGTCATTCAAACTAAATAACACAATACAGCTTAGATACCAGGAAGTCTGAAAGACTATGTAGCAGAAAATACCTCACTTTTGTATTTACAGACCAGTTATAGATTTTAGGAAATGGTAAAAACAGCAAGAATGGCAGGGGTGAGGGTATGGAAAAGAGCTGAAGGTTGGTACCAACTCGTCTTTATCTTCACTTGTCACTGGGCTAAACTAGAGATGAAGCAATGCCCTAAGTTCTCAGCTGTGCTCACTGGTACATTATGCTTCTTCATTCTTTGGGTACTTACCATATTCTTAGTTAAAGGACATAGAAATGTCTTATGGAAGATTGATCTGGGGAAAATCTTCCTCAAAACTATTCTTACTGCTGTGTTTAATCAACAGCAGAACAGATGTAAGAATGCTTCTATGCTATTTTTTCTGCTTTGTAGTAAAGGTTTTAAGTTTGGCAAATCAGAAATAGACTTGCAAAACTGATGTGATGCTCTGATGGATCATCAAGCAGACTTGACTTCTCCAGCTAGTGTCTCTTGTCCTCCAGAACTTTATCTGGAAATAGTTTCTGTGAAGGCTTGGCAACATAGTCACATCTGGGAGAAATACTGCAAATATCTGACTTAAATTTGACAGGTAGCTAATTCCCATTCATCAGGCACTACTTCTTCAGTCCATGTGGTAGAAAAAAACACACATTAAGAGCTTTCACCAGACTCCTGAACTGTTCAAGGACTTCCTTCAATATCAATAAAAGAAGCTATCCTATTGTGAATAGGATCTGAGATTGAACTAACTTTATGCCTAACTATGATCCCTTAAACAGTGCCTGACTTAAATGGGGGAACCCTGGTCTAGAAAGAACAGGGGCCAATTCATGCCCAAGAATAAGACAAATCAACACCTATGAGTTTATTATAGAAGATCTTATCCCATGCCATTGTTTGATGTCTTTAAAAATAATTACTGGAAACTTGAAGTTCACATTCATCTAGCTTCATTTTGACAACTGGTGATCTCAATCTGAAGTTCTCGTCATCCATCCATAGAATGTAAGGTAAGTCCATTCCTTCTCTGCTAATACGCACTTATAAAAAAACAACCCTGAAACACTTATCCTCCTCCAATGAAAGAACAAACCTTAATCTTGGCAGTGTTTGCGAACCACGAAAGGGTTACAGACTCAGGGCACAATCTGCTATTAAAGAATAGGAGGATGAAGAAAATAATATGTTGACTTATGCCAGAGTACCAACAGTGCGGATAAAGCAAAGAATGAAATATACTCTAAAGGTAAAACTAACAGGACATATTAATGCATTTGGATGTAGGATAAGGAAAATAGGGAAATACAGGATGATTTCTAGGTTTTTAGTTTGAACAATTAGAGGAATAGTGATATCACTTCCTAAGATGGGTAAGTTTGTGAGAAGACTGATGGGCGCTAAACAAATTGAAATCTCTTTTTCAGGTGTGTTAAGAATTATTTTCTTTTTGGACATCTAAGTAGAGATCTGAAAAAGGTGGTCGAATACACAAATGAAATCAGGGGAAAAATCAGAATGGAAATATAAATTTGGGATTTAGTAAAAAAGTATAAGACATGGGCTGGCAGTGTGGCTCAAGTGATAGAGTGCCTACCTACACCATGAAGCACTGAGTTCAAACCCCCCAGTAACGCCAAAGAATAAAAAAATAAAATAAAATAACGACTGAGAGCATAGCTGAAATAAGGCTCTGTGTTCATGTATAAGACATTTAAAATAACAGATGGGAGGGTCGTGAAAGAGAAAAGATGGTAGCTTAGAACCAAGTTCTAGGCCTACCAACATACAGAGTTCAGCAAGAGGAAGGAAAGGTCATCAAAGGAGAAAGGTGAGAGGAAATATGGAGACAGTGAGAATGAGAGAGAAATGTCTACTAGAATTGGCGTATGAAAGTAACTGACACCCTTGACAAGAGCAGTTTCAATGAAGAGTAGGGACAGAAGCAACATTTAAGAGGACTGAAAAGTAAATGGGAGGTGAGGCAACTCTTTTCAGAGGTTTTAAAACAAAGAGAAAGTCTATAACTAGTAGAAGATGTGGCACCAAAAGGGGATTCTGCTAGTTTTTAATGTGGATAGATACCATAGTATATCTCTTTACTGACAAGAAGGACTAAGATGAGGATAGAACATGAAGATGCAGGAGTAGTAGTAAGATAACCATAGTACCAAAGTCCTGGGGGAAGATGACAAAAGAAATGGAACGTAAATTAAAAGGACTTATATTTAAATGACCCAAAGATTGTATGCACATATGAATAAAATAAAATTAAAAAAAAAGGACATATATTTGATGAGAGCAAGAGCACCATTTCCATTCTAACAAGAAGGAAGCAAGACAGCATGGTATAAACATAGGTAGGCTTGAAGATATGGTGGTGATGGGATGAGAAGGGAGTTTCCTGTCAGATAGCTTTTATTTAAGAAAGGCATTTTAAGTTAAGAATGAGGAAATGTAAGTATTGGTGCTTTGAGAGTAGAAGAGGTGGTGTGAAATAATACAAAGCAAAACATCAGGAAAATGAAGGGTTTCCAAGCAGACTGAGTGCTCATCTGAAGCCCTATGGTTATGACTATGGGGTAAGTAGTCTGTTAGGAATATAATCCCATCCAATAATATTTAGTAGTGTGTATACATTTATGGAGAAGGTGGAGAGTCAGATCAAATTAGAACTGGGGTTTAGCAAGGAGACCATAAGAGATATTAAAAGAATTTGTTATCGAAAATATTAAAAGAATTTGTAAGAGAGTGACTATAATAAAGGACAAGAGAATCTATGCTAAGAAGACAAATGAAAACGAGGGAAATGATGGGTACTGGATAAGTCATCCACATAAATGTTGAAAACAGAAACAGCAGTTAAGTTTGAGTGGAGAAGAAAACAAAGAACAGAATGATTGAAAATTCAGCCTGAGGTAAAATGGAAAGGTATAGATATAAACTTCAAGGGAACTAGAGTGTTTGAAGGGAAAAGGAAGAGAAATTATTTGCAGGGAGCGAGAAGACTCAACTTACTTCCTGGCCCTGAAATATTTAACGCATGAGATTTTAGGGAACAGATCTATTTCTTGGAAATGAATGGGGCGTTCAAGAAATTAGAGGAGATATTGTAACAATTTACAGCAGTTTCACAATTTTTTAAATGAAATTGTTCTTTTTATTCTTGTATTATCAAACTGTTTATGACAAACATGTATTAGCTCTTTTCGGAGAGGAGAGTGTACTAGGGTTTGAACTCTGGGCCTCATGCTTGCTAGGTAGGCACTCTTACCACTTCACTCCACCAGCCGTCACAATTTTTTTGTCTGATACATAAGGAGAACTGTTCTATAGGAGAGTGAGAAGTTGGTACACAGAATGTTTCTCTTCTTGAGCTGGATCTCCCTCACGGCCCAATATCAATTAGGGCTCATGGGAGACTGGAAATTGCTTTTCTTCGTTGGCCAAGATCGACATTTGGGATCACTTGGCTTTATTAGAAAGGCAGAAACTATCAAGTCCTCTAGAGGAGCAGTCAGGTTGGCTCACAAACTTTCCTGATTTTGAGTAAGGCAATATTACCTTTAGAACATCTAACCACTAAGCAAAATAAATAAATAAATAAATAAATAAATCATGTGTGACCATGTGATTTTTTTTCCTCACACGGAATGTTTAGTTTAGGGGAACTTTCTGAATATTCTCAGACAATCCAGGCACTCAGTGAGTCCCAATTATAGAAGAATAGCATCACCTGGTTGTAGGAATGCCTCTTCCATCATGCATAGAATATAGTACTTACTTTCCTCTGACATGGTAAGGTTTGAAGCAAGGCTTGATGTTTCAGGTTTCTGATCACTGACATCTGTGTTGCTTACTTGACTAGAAAAACCAAAATGAGTATGTTAGCCCCTGACTGATTTGCTGCAATGCTAAAAGTGATGAGATCAAACCTATTTCCTACTAGGCTATACAAATAAGAGACTAATGAAGAGGCTATCGTGAAGGAAACCTTCATGATATTCTTATTCTTAGTTTTAGGCTAGTGCCTTCGGCATTCTACTGTTCTTTCTCATCTTCCTAAATTCCTTTGAGAGTTTATATTACTCAGAAACTACAGCTAAGTCATGGGCATGTCAAATTTTTCGCTAAGATCATATGTTAAAGAAAAATTCCAAAAATCCAAAACTCTGCTCAGTCACTTCACTTTTTTTTTTTTTTTGGTGGGACTATGGTTTGAACTCAGGGCTTCATGCTTGCAAAGCAGGTGCTCTACCACGTGAGCCACACCTCCAGTCCATTCTGGAATTATTTTGGAGATGGGGTTTCTCAAACTATTTGTCCAGGGTGGTCTTGAACCAAGATCCCCCAAATCTCAGCCTCCCAAGTAGCCAGGATTACAGACATGAGCCCCTGGCGCCTTTCTCAAACATGATATGTATTATGTACTTATGAGGCATAATGTAACATTTTGATATGGTTACACTGTAGAATGATAAATCAAGCTAACTTAAAAATCCATCACTCATATGCTTTTCTTTGTGGTTAAAACATTTAAAATCCATTCTTTTAGTAATTTTGAAATATATAATGCCTTATACACCACAGCCACCATTCTATGTGCTTTGTCACTTTTGTTCCAAAGTATCACAGGAGAGTAGGAAGATCTCCGATTCCAGACAATGGTTCTTAATCAGCTGCAAATCATAATCACTTGAAGTTTTTTCAAATTACACATGCTTGTTTCCAAAAAGGGGTTCTGCACCCTTACAAATGGTTCAACAGGCATTTCTCTTCTGCACTTAAAAAAAAAACTTTATTTTTTTTTTGTTATCATACCTAGAATTGAACCCAGTTCCACACGCTAGACAAGCACTCTACCACTAAGCTATAGCCTCAGCTCTTTTTCTTAAATTAGGAAAATTTAGAGATATTCTCAAAGATAAGCCATGAAAACTAGGAAGGCAACCTATATGTTTAGGATACTATAATGTCGTGAAGATGGCACTAAAATTCTGGAATGGAGATCATTTGCACTTGAATCCCTCACAGTATCTTCTCTTTTCCTTTAATCCCACTCTTCAGTTATTCCTTACCAGAATAGCTTAGTGATTTACAGGGCAGATTCTACACCTAGGCTGTTCAAGTTCATAGTTCATTCTCCCAACAGCTAGCTCTATGACCTTGGACAAGTCACTGGACTTCTCTATGCCTTAGTGTCTTTAACTGTCAGTGAGGATTGAAAATAGAACCCACCTCATAGGGTTGTTATAAGAATAACAGCAATACATAAGAAGCATATAAATCCAGAACATAGTAAATACAATATATCTGGAGCTGTTATTCTACTACCCAGCCCAGACACCCTTCCCATATTCATGCTCCCTAGACAGAAACCTGTTTTGCTCTTTCATACTCTAGGGAGAGATGGAGGGCACTGTACCAGAGAATCCATATGGCTGAAAGATAAAGTTGGCTAGTAAGAGGTAAGAGTAGACTTTACATAGCAACACTTAAAGCTCGCATATCATTCCTGAAAGTGGCCTCTAATATTGGCGCATTAATAAAGTTTTATTTTCCTGGCATAGCCTGAATGTGCAATTAGTTTTTTCTCAAATGAATTTAATTTTTTAAGCTAAATCCTGAAGTGAAGTTTTTACCTCTTGACTCAAATGCTTACATTTGTGGAATAGCACCTAATGTACTAACCAAGATATCACCATGGAATAGATGAGTAGTTGGGCTTAGGTAAGGTTGTGATTTTGCTAGCAAGTATGAAACAGGAAAAAAGAGGAGGAAATTAAGAATGTTTGCAAGGTTGGTTCAGTTTCCTGGGGGATGGGCTCAGCCTACTCACCTCTCCCCAGCTGAGTCTAGAGTAGCAGGGCCAAGTATCTGCCTGTGTGAGAAAGATGTTTTAAGAAAGCCTTGCCTGGGGCTGCTGGAGTGGCTCAAGTGGTAGAGCGCCTGCCTAGAAAGACTTGCCTGGGCTATGTAAGCCACACGTTAACTTTTACAGTAGCTTTTATTATTTAAGCAGTATAAGAAAAAAACTGAAATTCTTTTTGAGGGAAGGTCAGTGGGTAGTAATGAAAATGTGATACATCATTTAATTGAAAGTGTGAGACAACATACGGCTAGCATTATCAGTTCTGGCAGAAATAAGCTAGAATGATAGAATGTGGTGGTTAAGAAATTCATGAAATTAATGTGTGATGCAGTTACTGGCTCACATGGGTGGTGAACAATCTGACAAGAGGTAAGGAACTATGGAAAACTGAAAACTTTTGGGTCATGAATGCCAGAGCATGAGGTACAAAGAAGTTGCCTTCTGTATGGGGAGTGGAGCTAATAACTGAGGTGTCCCATACCTATTTGATAATTAATGCCAAATCCACCAGATTTCCCGTATTTTGGCTTATGTTTCCTATTTTGTACACTAGACATTTGACTGAAGAATTTAACATTTTTCAATTTTACCAGCTCTCCCCTATTCAATACAGTGTCTTGATACATTGTATTAGTCCAGTACATGTTGTTGAATAAATAATGAATGCATCAAATGATCAGTACATGTATTTTGAGGAAAAGTTATCTTTTAGGAGATTTTTTTTGTTTTTTGTTAAAACAGTGTCTCACTACATTGCCCATTGAACTTGTGAGCTCAAGTGATTCTACTCTGGTAGGCAGGTACTCTACCACTACAGTCATGTCCCCAGCTCATGTAATCCTATTTTAGAAAGAAATTTTATTATTAAACAAAAATAATTTCAAAATGTAAAAGCGGATGGTAAGAATCAAAAAGAGCGTAGTCAATTCAAAACATGCTCATATACTAATCAGCATGTGAAAAAAGTTAAAATACATCATTAAAAAGGAATTCAACTAGCTGGGCATCAGTGGCTCACACCTGTAATCCTACTTGGGAGGCTGAGATTGGGAGGATGGTGGTTCAAGGCCACCCTGGGCAAATAGTTCTTGAGACTCTATCTCCAAACAAAAACCAGAAATGGTTGTTGAAAATGGGTTGGAGGTGTGACTCAAGCAGTTAGGGAATCTGCTTTGCAAGTGCAAAGTCTTCAATTCAAACCCAGTCCCACCAAGAAAAAAAGAAAGAAATTCAACTTTATGTACCTTAAAGTTTGCTCTCCTGGTTCCTGCATCTTGGCTTTTTTCACCTGGGGATATAAGCATACAAAGGAATCAATGCAGCAAACTGTTTCTGAAATCTATTACTCAAATAATTTGCCCCTGGGATTGGGTCCAGGGTCCTCTCTGATACCAACTCCCTTATTAAAATGGTACAGCATTTGCATATAGCCTCTGCACATCTTCCAACTACTTTAAATCATCTCTAGATTACCTATAATGCTTAATACAATTTAAATGCTATGGATATAGTTATTATTCTGTATTTAGGGAATAATGAGAAGAAAAAAGTTCAATAGCAATGCAATTTTCTTATCCACTATCTTCAATCTGCAATTGATTAAATCAGCAGGTGTGAAATTCAGATATAGAGGGCTGAGCATATATTAACTAATATATTAAGGATAACAGTTTCTTTCTTTCTAGGTTTTTAAAAATTTTGCATAAGCACTTTCTTTCCCCCTTTTTTATTAGCATATATTAATTATACAAAATGGTGGATTTCATTATGGTATTTTTACACTTGTACATAATGTACTTTGACCTGCTTAGTACCCTCAGTTATTCCCCTTCCCCCCTCCCTCTAGTTCTCTTCCTCTTCTCAAATAGTCCCCCTTCTACATTCATGCCTTTTTAAATTTAAAATCTAGATTCTGCACATGAGAGGACATATGGTGTTTGTCTTTCTGACTGGCTTATGTCATTTAACATGATGATCTCCAGTTCCATCCACTTGCCTGTAAATGACTTATTTCATTCTTCTTAAGGCTGAAAACCATTTCATAGTTAATACAGACCATATTTTCTTTCCATTCATCTGCTGATGAGCACCTAGGCTAATTCTACAACTTGATTATTACTGTGAACTGTGCTTCATTAAACATGGGTTTAATGACTCTATTGTATTGTGATTAATTTCTTCAGATATATACCCAGGAGTGGTATAGAAAGATCATATGGCAATTCCAGCTTTAGTTTTTTGAGGGATCTCTATAGTGATTTCTATAATGGCTGTACTAATTTACATTTTCACCAACAGTATAAAGGGTTCCTATATTATTTCTATTATTTTTAAATAGGGTCTCTCACACACATATGCCTGAGCTGGCCTGTACCATAATCCTCTTATTTATGCTTCCCAAGTAGTGGGCATGACAGTTGCATGCCACCATGCCCAATTTTTTATTGGTTGAGATGAAATTTCATGAGTTATTTTGACCAGGACTTTGATCCTCCTAATTAATATCTGTCTCCTGAATAGCTAGGTTTACAGGCACAAGCCACAATGCCCAGCCCAGTCTCTACTTTAAAAGGATTATATGAAGACCAGCACTGGAGCAAGAACAAGAAATACATACAGGCTGGGAATGTAACTCAGTAAGAAAGCAACTGTTAGCATTAGAGAGATCCTGGGGTTCATAGCAAAAAACCAAAAACAAACAAAACAAAACCCCTGAAATTTACATAGTATGAGTCTCTGAAGAAGTAACATTATTACTCTTTGATACTTAAAAATTTTTTTCCCAGCTTTCTAGTATCACAGATACTTGAACCACTTATAGCTTAAAACTTTAAACCATCCATTAACAGATCCTAGTGACTGTCAAATCCTCTTCTAAGGATTCATGAAAGTCTGTTCAAAGATCATTTTAAAATGCTGCCACCACCAGGCACCAGTGGCATGCCTGTAATCCTACTCAGGAGGCAGAGATCAGGAGGATCAAGGTTTAAAGCCAGACGAGGCAAATAGTTCTTGAGACCCTATCTCGAAACTACCTAACACAAAAAGGGCTGATGGAGTGGAATGAATGAATGAATACATACATACATACGTACATACATAAATAAAAAAATAAAATGTTGTCACTAATCAGCATTAAACTAGCACAGTCTATTGTTTCCAGCATCCAGTTCCTCCTGGCTATTACCTTTGAATAAAAAACAAGTAACAGTAACAAAAAACCAAAACAACACAGCATTTTTAAATCTTCTGTTTTTAAATCTCTGTAGTTTTTCAAAGATAATAAAAATTGGTTTGGCAATCATGCTTCTAAATTTTCAGGTCTACAATTTACTTCCCATGAGTCTGGAGGATTAGAACTCATTTAAAATAACTAGGTGCTTGCTTAGAAATATAAGACTACAATCTTTTTTGAAAAAGATGCTGTCCTTTACAAGGTATAGATGTTCCCCTTGACAAAGGAGCCAGAAAGAAATTCGGGTCTGAGTCAGTTGTTATTTATCATGCCAGGGTCATTCTTTTCATTGATATTTTGGATTTCTACTACAGCCTGTGAAAAGCTGTTTTTCTCCTCAAAAGGTGACATTTACTGTTCCTAGTCTACCTCTTTTGAACAGCTAATAAGTGTTCTGAATTTTCTAAGATTCTGTATTTGGCATCCATTAATTACAAGGCCAAAATGAAGATCCCCTGTGATCCAGAACTTAGACTTTGAATCATTTTACCTACCTCATGCACACCAAGCCCCTATTTCTCTTGTTCTAAATCAACTTAATACCAAATACCAGACAACTAGGGATAGCCCCTAGTCCACAAAGCCTGCTAGAATTATTTAAACTAGCCAGTCCTATTCTGAGCTGTCTTGCCTTTCCTGCAGAAACCCCAATAAAGTCTGTGGCCACATCTTTCCTTGGCTCCTTTCTAGCTCCTGACCAACATTGGTGCTACACCCTGGACTATGTCTCTCATTTCTAGGGGAACTATGTGTAACATTAAACTTTTCTTTCAATGACACTGATGCTCCTGTGTCATCACAGTCACCTTTAAGTCTAGACCTGGGTACAAATCAATAAGAAAATGATCCATCATGAATTAACCACTTATAGTTAGCAGAAATTTTGGTTTTAAAGCACTTCAATTTCTTGGACTGGGATGTGGCTTAAATGGTAGAGCACCTGCCTAGCAAGTGTGAGATCCTAACTTCAAACCCCAGTACTGCTAACAAATAAATAAATAAATAAAGTTCATGTTACAGAAACTGAACAGAATGAGAAAGAAAGTAGAGTAGAAAAGATGACTCATCAGCAGGTCAGCCTCACAATTCTCATTACCCTAAACAGGTAAGGCGTGGCTAACAACAATGCCCATTTCAACAGTACATCAACATTTACACAGGTCTTTTGAAAATGAGTAGGCTTGTCTTACTATATTAAACACCCAAAGACATAAGTTTCTTTGGTACATTTAGAGTCTATAATTAACTATGTGTTCCAATAGTGTATATCACTTTATAGACACTACACACACACACACACACACACACACACACACACACACACAGAGGATGCTTTTTATTACCCTGATTATTAATACCCCACCAAGGATAAGGGATCACATTTTAAATGTTTCAAAATGTTTTTATTAGCTGTTTATATCTTTCTAGTTTTATACTTACTTCAACTAATAAGGTTAAAAGAATAACTGGCAAAGTAATCATCAGTATACAATTCTTAACATGAAGAAAAATATTAAAAATACATTAAAAGACTTCATTATTTAAATGGAAACTAGTGTCTCTCCTTTTGTGACATAAAGAATACATCTAGGGAACTCTTATATATTGTTAGTAGAAACATAAATTAGCTCAGCTACTGTGGAAATCTGTATGGAGGTTCCTCAAAAAACTAAAAATGGAACTACCATATGATCCTGGTATACCAGTCCTGGTAGGAAGCAATCAAAGTCAGGACACAACAGAGATTCCTGCACACCCATGTTTATCGCAGCACAATATACAATAGAGATATCACAGTACCAGCCTAGGTGACCATCAGCTGATGAAAGGATAAAGAAAATGTGCTATATTATTCATATATTCATATATTCATGTGGTATATTATTCAGTCATAAAGAAAAATGCAATTATGTCATATATAGGCAAATGAATGGAACTGGAGATAATCATGCTAAGTGAGATAGCCAGAGACAGAAAGACAAATATATATTTTCTCATGTGCAAAATCTAGATTATAAAAAAATTTTAAAAGACATAAAAGCGGAAGGAGGCCAATGGGGAAAGGGGAAAGAAAGAGTGATAGGGAGGTGAAATACATATTAAATGTCATAATGAAATCCAGTACTCTATAAAATGAATTTAACAAAAATACAAAAGAATACATCTAGCTTGTCATGGTGGTACAGGTCTGTAATCCCAGCACTCAAAGTTTAAGGAGGAAGATCCAAATTTTAAGGCCAAGCTGGGCTACACGCAAGATCCTATCTCAAACAAAGGAAAACAACAACAAAAACACAGAATAATACATCTAGAACAACAAAAGTCATATTCTATTATTTGCTTTCTAAACTTAAAATTTTATAAGTTGGATTTTTCAGAAAGATTCTTACCACTTTGTATTATCTCAGTATGAAATCCAAGAGCCATACTCAGGATAGCAAATTGAAACAGTATTCATCTAACTTCAGAAAAAGAAACTCAAGACAAAAAGACAAGACCCTACACTCACAGGAAATCAATGTGAGTCAATGCCCTGTATAGCTATCCTTATCTCAACCAGCAAAACCCCTTGTTCCTTCCTATTATTGATTATACTCTCTCTACAACAAAATTAGAGATAAGGGCAAAATAGTTTCTGCTGGGTATTGAGGGGGGGAGCGGGAGGGGGTGGAGTGGGTGGTAAGGGAGGGGGTGGGGGCAGGGGGGAGAAATGAACCAAGCCTTGTATGCACATATGAATAATAAAAGAAAAATGAGAGAAAAAAAAAAAGACAAGACCCTTTAACGTGAAAGTTATATTAAAAGAATAACATTATTATACCTCTAATCCTAGCACTTTGAAGGTGGAGTCAGGAGGATCATGCATTCTAGGCCAGCCTTAGCCACATAGCAAGACTCTACCAGAGTGGCTCAAGTGGTAGAGCACTTAACTAGCAAGCATGAGGCCCTGAGTTCAAACCCCAGTACTACAAAAAAAAAACAAAACACACACACACACACACACACAATGATACTATTCCTTTCATTTTTAAAATGTTAAGGGTCAAAAAACAAAAAGAGAATATCAAATTTTTTAAAGAAATTTAAAAATTTAATCTGGTCTCTATGGATCTTATCTATTTGTAAGAGTTAGCTAGTGGTAAAATTATTTTCCTCAATACTACTTTTTTTTTAGAAATTTAAGTCAATTCAAGAATTCATATATAAATTAAAAATAAAACAAAATTTTCCAATAAAATAGCAATATACTGCCTAATGGTAAACAGATGACCTCTTTTATTTTCTAAAAACTGTAACACTAAATTAAAATCTACTGTTTTATAAAATCACATTCCAAATTTAAAAACTCACTTTGTAATGCTGAACTTTTTAAACAGATTCCTTAGCTTTTTTGGGGGGGTGTGGAGGCAGTACTGGGGTTTGAACTCAGGACCTCACTCTTCTCCGCTAGGCATGTGCTCTACCACTTTAGTCACATGCCTAGCCCCTCAGACTTCTTAGCATTAAGTTAGCTAAATATGAGTTTAAGAACATGCAACATTCATAGTATGGTGGTACATGCCTGTAATCCCAGCACTCAGGAGGCTGAGGCAGGAGAATTGAGAGTTTGAAGCCAGTGTGGGCCATATAGCAAGACCCTGCCTCAAAACAAACAAACAAACAAAAAACCACAGAACATTGTTTTCTTACAGGGAAACTATTAAAGAATCTTTTTCTTTATTTTTATTTCTAATTTGGAATTTAAAAGTCTAATTGAAAAATCTTTTAAAATCTCTTCATATCAGCTTTTCTACAATCAACTTTGAATTGTTAAGAAAATACTTACTGGTTGCTCTGGTAAATCTTGCTCTTCTTCCATGAGGACTATTATTTCCTTATTGTACTTATGTGCCTGGATTGCAAGTTTCTTTCTGCAGTCTTCACAATCTGTTTTGAAAAAGAGGGGGATTCAAAGCTTTATATATTGTTAAAGTATTATCATTGAGGCCATCAGAGAATAATTCTTTTAATATTTTGCTACCCCAAGCTTCTACGTTAGTTCCAATCTCAAAATCTCTGACTTGCACGTGGCTTTTCCAAACTGACATGCTGCACCAAGTCAAGGGAGTTGTACACAATGACTTTTGTAATACCTTGTAAAAGCCAGCACGTGGAACCACTTCTGCTGGTTACTATAGTGCCTAATGCATTACACAGTTTACAATGACAACCATGTGCAGATAATAAAACAATTTTTTTTCAGGATTAGTTACATTTAAAATGATAGAGACTGGCCTGGCAAGTCAGTAAGTTCTGATAACATCTAACCTGCTTGAATGTGGAACATTTACATAACTGTTAAGACTGACATACTGAATCATTTTAAATAGGACAAACTGGAATATCAATTAAATACATTAACAATCTGTATGTAATGAATTTAAAGGGAAACTTAATTCTTCTGGGTCGCCTAATAAAAAATAAGTAAAGTGAAAATTAAAATGTTAGAATTAAGTAAAATAATCATGTAAAGCTCATTCTGATGAGCTTTCACTAACTATACTACCTATTCAAGCATTTAAGCAAAAAGCTTTCTTTTCAGACCCTGTTCTTCCTGTTCCGATTTTCAAAGAAAAATAGGATTCTTAGCCCTACACTTACTGGTAAAGACCACCTTTCGGTACCTTGCTGATAGGAGACAGAAATTTTAAAACTACATTATAAAAATAAAATACTTCATTTCTATTTAACCCAACCAGACACAATTGCTTATGGTCTTAAAGTCACACCACTTTCATTTATTCTACCAATTTAACATAAGATTCAGAATCTTACTGTAGAAATACTGAAAACAGCTAAGTAATGCGAATAAGAAAACAAAACTTCAGTACTATTAGTACTACCTCTTTATTTCTGTTACTCTGTTTTGGTGCAATATAATATACTTTATTTTAGAGCCACACAGAATAACAGGAACAGAAGAGAAAACAAGTGAAAGGGACACAGTGAGATGAAAAACTCTGATGATTAGAAGACACAGCTTTACCCCCTGCCCTGGTCTAGAATGCCAAAAGAAAAAAGTTTAAAGGTCAGAAGAATTTGATGCTTCATGGCACTTCCGTGAAGCTTATACACAGAGCTTTACAAGCGAAGTTCTCCTACTACATGACGCAGATAACTAGTGCTGCAGAATTACAGAATGCAAAAACTAAAGCTCACAGAAGCTATTTCCTGGGCTTGTTTTGCTCAGCTCAGAAGAATATAATCTATGTGATCGTGAAACTGATTCATAATTGTGAAAAATGAAACACTTTTTGTTTTACCAGTTTATATCAGTTAGTTCTACAGGTCTTTACTTTTGTGGGATTAAAGTACTACCTAAATGTGCATTATGTACGTACATTAATTTCAACCCATAAGAGCAAAATGAATCAAATCATTAGAGAAATGTAATCTACTGCCTCATTTGTTGAATTTTTATGTAGCCACAAAAATAATGCTGTATGTTTTCCTCAATGGAAAGACATGAATGTAAAAACTGCAATCTCTAATTACTATGTTCTTGGGAAGGAAGAGCATCTCCTTTCCCTTGATGGAAGGGTTTAAAAAATAATACTCAATAACATGTGCTTTAATTTTGTTTTTAAACATAAAAACTAACCTACTTTAAACTTCTGAACATTAAAAAAAAACCATATTTTTTTAATTGATCAAAAAGGGTGATAGGTTTTAAAAGGTAAGAAACGCTGCCTGACGTGGGTAAGTAAATGCTCAAGCTACATAAAACCAACTATTAAAATCCTGAATTTTATTTTTCAGAGATTAAAAAAATTGATTTTGTAGAAAGAGGAATTTGCTGTTTTTCTCAAGATTAATTCTATGGTAAGTTGTAAAATGACTTTCTTTACAGGAAAAATTAGAAAATATTCCTTCCTGCCTCTCCTATTTCTTCTTTGTAAATAAATATTATCATTGTCTTTTCAGCTTTTCACTTGAGGGAAATAAAATGGTCCTAATTTCTATACTTAAAAAAAGAACTTTGAAAAATCAAGCTTGGTGTCTTAAACTAATTGGTAAATGACCAGAAATCATCTTAATCATTTTAAAAAGCAGTCTATAAAAAAAGAGTCTGCTTTATTACAGAATCACCTGCAATCTCAGCACTCTGAAGGCTGAGGCACAAGGAATATGAGTGGAGTTCAAGGATGGCCTGGGCTACACAGCAAGACCGTATCTCAAAAACAACAAACAAATAATGATAATACAGCAATAGTAGTTATAAGCAATAGTAACATGAAGAAGTATCATAAAAAGTAGTATAATTTTTATTTTTTATTTAAAGATACTTTTAAGGGGGGAGGTGACCCAAATAATGAATACACATGTAAGTAAATGTAAAAATGATAAAATAAAAAAAAAAAGCAGAAGGCATTTGTCTAACATCAAAAAAAAAAAAAAAAAGGTAAAAAATAAAATAAAGATACTTTTGAGACCAACTTGCTAAGTTGCCCAAGGGTGGCCTCAAAATTCTGGGCTCAAGCAATCCTTCTTGTTCAGCTTCCCGGCAATCTGGTATTACAGATATATACCACTGCAATCAGTTAAGATGTCTGTTAATGTGTGAATTATATTAGGACTTAAAAGAAATAAGTAATTAGTAAGTGATTACAATACATCCTCAAATATACCTTGTATATAACTTGAAGAATGAAAACAAAAACCAAATACCCTCTTCTAATGACTTTAAGATGATTGCTTCAAGTATTATCATTCTAATCTATTCTAAATCTATTCTGATCTATTCTAAAGAAGATATGATTCATAATCAAGTGTACCAAGTACCAAACCTAAAGCCTAAAGACAGCAGTTTACCTTAAAAGGGAAAAGAAGAAAAGACGTCAGGAAAAGGGTTTCAAAATAAGAAAATATCTCTGTGGTCTCTTGTGGAACAGTGCTTATTACCAGTGTTAGTGAGATGCTCTGAAGTAATAATCTGGATTTCATGATCCATATGATACACATATTAGCTTTCAAATAAGAAGCAAATGAAGGTATATTCCAATATTTACATATTTCTTACTAAAAATTAGAGAATAACAATAAATATTTGGGGGAAAGAAGAGAAAATAGAGGCAATAAAGACCTTTCCTGTCAGTCTTTAAAATCTAATCATACAGGGCCAAGGACATGGCTCAAGTGGTAGAGTGCCTACCTAGCAAGCATGAAGTCTTGAGTTCAAATCCTAGTACCACACAAAACAAATCCAATTATAATGAGATGGATAAGAGAACTAGCATTTACTGAGCATATATACTCCACCTAATATTTTTGGATTCACTATTTCATCAAATTTTATCTCCATGACTACCCTAAAATAGGTAGAATCATTTTCATACTATAGACAGAGCATCTGGGATTCAGGGATTTAAACAATTTGTTCCAAAATAACAACACCAATGTTCCTGCAAGTTGAAGTGGAAGTACATAGACTAGAGGACAGTGATGATGGTTATACACCGTGGTAGCACCTAATGCCACTGGGTTTAAATTTTTATTAAAAAAAAATAAGATGGCTGGTGGAATGGCACAAGCAGTAGAAGTGCCTGCCTTGCAAGCATGAGGCCCTTAGTTCAAACCACAGTATTGCAAAGAAAAAAAAAAACATAAAAGAGACTAGAAAAACCAACCTATGATCATACCTAAAAAGTACTTAAAATATGAAATGAAGAAATATTGTATTGATATGGAGAAAACACATCTACATCATATACTGATAAATTATAAATACACCAACAACTCAGCATTCAAGTAGTTCTGGTTATCTCTTGAGCTCTTGGGACTGGGGGGTGTGGTTCAAGTGGTAAAGCATCTGGCGTTTGATAACCAGTACCACAAAAAAAAAAAAAAAAAAAAAAAAAGGTTTTGGAGAAATTGGGTCTGGTGGTACATGCCAGTAATCCCAGAATTTGGGAGGCTGGGGCAGGAAGATTTCGAGAGTTTGAGGTTAGCCTGGGCTACACAGTGAGACCTTGTATCCAAAAAAAAAAAAGAGGAGAAAACAAAATAGCATATGTATCTCATCTGTGGAAATTAGATAAATTTACAGGCAATAAAAGAAAATATTAGCAACAAATCGGCAGATTTGTGAAATACGAGAAATATGTGAAATAAACTGTCATAATGAGAAAATAAATCTCAGATGAAGAAGACAAGACAAAAAGGGACATTATTTGCAATAATTATGACGGATAAAATTTAACAACTACAATATAAACTAAGCCAATTCAGCATTTTCTGATCATCTATTATTATATGGCAGACAATGCCTGACACATGAGCCTATCCAAGAATACAAATGCACAGTTTAAGTAACCATGAAGATTAAATCAGCATTTGAGAAAAAGACCCTGTTGTCACTACTAATTAAAGGAATATAAATTATAGTATTTTTAAGATACTACTCCTTATCTATTAAACTACCAAAAACAAGTCTAAACAACAAAATCTAAAGTTATCTGTGCTATAAGAAGATAAAACATATTCAAGCACAGCTGTAAAATCATATGTATCTTCACACTGTTCCCAGGATAATGTGTAACAGGCCATAAAATTGGCCAGTGCAACATGAATAATTTTGCTTGGATACCTTTCCAAGAATTACATACACAGGGGAAAAGAGCTAACCATTTTTTGTTTGTGGTACTGGGGTTTGAACGCAGTGCCTCCTGAGTAGAAAAAGAAATTTGAGTTTCTTGTTCTGCTAATTTCTTTCATAAGAAATAAGTTGCTTGAATGCTGCATACAAATTTGTTTTGTGGTTCTAGGCAAATACACTGAACTTTCAATAGTTAAACATTTTTGTTATTAGCCAGACATGGCAACACATGCTTGTGATTCCACATAGGAGGCTGGGGCAGGAGGATCAAGAGTTTGAGGCCAGATCTAGACAGAAACTATTCTATCTTCCTAATACAAGGAGATATGTAACATAAGACACTATTGGGTATATAGAGTATTACAAGTTATTAGAGGTCATCATTATTTTACTGTTGGGAAATTAAGCCAAAGAGGTGGGAGCACTGCCTTATGAACCTGTAAGAATCAGTGGTAGAACCCAAAACTGAACTCTCCTGTCTGTCTCCTTTTTTTTTTTTTCCCCTTCATACAGATTTGAACACATCGTCTTTCCTTTCTAATCACATTCCTAATATTATTACCTTAGGCTACTTATTTGCTTTCTTTCATCTCTACTGTACATTATATTACTTTGACCCTTTGATATAGCATGTTCCTATGGGTTTTTTTAAATGTTTTAAATTTATAAATTCAAAAACTTTTCAAGGTACATTAAGGACCTCCTAAAAACCCAAAACTGAGACTTTTTCCTTTATGATAGCTATTCAATCACTGTACAGTTCAGCAAAAATTGCAAACAGATTTCTCTTTTTCCATAAATCCTTAATTTACAAGGTACTGACTTTGATTTACTGCTAATGAAACAAGTAATTTTAACTAAAAAGTATATGAAAAAAGCATTTTACCATTTCAGAGATAAGCATCATGATTTCAAAAAAGTAAATAAATTAAAAAATATCTCCCAACCTACTGGAACCTTAGTTATTAGTGAAAGAGTTCCCTGCTTCATTATTAGTTAACAATTAAAATTTTTTCAAGCTGGTGGCTCACACCTATAATCCTAGTTACCTGAGAGGCTGAGATGAGGAGGATCATGGTTTGAGGTCAGCTAGGACATACAGTTCTCAAGACTCCATTTCCAAAATAACCAAAGCAAAATGGACTGGAGACAAGCACAAAGCCCTGAGTTTAAACCCCAGTCCCACCAAAAAAAAAAAAAAAAAAAAGAATTCTTCAAACAATTCCTCTGATCTCTACTGTGGTTAGCAGTTAATTCTAGCAAAGGGCTGAAAGGACTGGAGGTGTGAATCACATGGTGGAGCACCTGCTTTGAGAGCACGAAGACCAAAGTTCAAACCCTAGTTCTACCAAAAAAAAAGTAAAATAAAAATAAAGGTGAAATTAATATTAAAAACAAAAATGATATTAAAACCATTTTTTCCTTGATCCTAAGATTTCTGTGAAATACTGATCCTAAATTTCACAATGACAAAGACCATTTTATTCTTAATATCCAATAACATACAGCAAGTATTCAATAAAAATTTGTTTAATCAAGCACAAGTTCACTGTTGATTTCTCTAAATATTAAAACCAGTTCATTAAAAACCTTCAATATACTTAGAGGCACAAAAACCTCAAATCTTTACTTTTCACATTTTCTCCAAGGATGTCTAAGTCACACCTAATTCTTTGGGTGGGGGGCAGTAATGAGGTTTGAATTCAGGGCCTCGTGCTTGCTAGGCAGCAGCTCTACCACTTGAGCCACCTTTTTTTGCTTTTGGTTGTTTTTCAGATCAAGTCTCGAGTTTATGCCTAGGACTAGGATCTTCCTACCTACCCCTCTGTCATACCTGTAATTAGTCTCTTGTCACCACATCCAGCTTGTTAGTTGAAATGGGGTATGGCTAACTTTTGGCTGTGATGGCCTTGAACCTCAGTGCTCCTGATCTCTGCCTCCCAAGTAGCAGCAACCTTACTTCTTTGCAAGGCTTTTTAAATGACTTGAATATCATTTTGAAGTCTGTGTTAATTGAAAAGTTCCCTTCAAATATAAGGAATGAGAAGCAAGGGATATGACTCAGTGCTACAGTGCTTACCTAGCATGTGAGAAACCTTGGGTTCAATCCACAGCATCACAAAATTCTGTATATATACCTACTAATTATATGTATTATTAATTATTTATATAATATATATAATGAAATATTTCAAATGCAATCTGAATGTCACATCCATAACGAGGAATAATATCAATTACTTACTTATAGGTCAGGAGCCCCTTAATTGGCTAAAGTTTTTAAGTTAAATAATCAGAAAGCAGGATGTGGTAGCTCATGACTACAATCCCAGCTACTTTGTAATCCCAGCTACTCAAGAGGGAGGCTGAGATAGAAGGATTGAGAGTTCAAGGCCAGCCCATGCAAAGTTAGCTAGACCCAATCTCAAAAATAAAATGAAAAACAAAAGTGTGTATACCCTAGCAAATGCTACTAGGCCCTGAGTTCCATCCCAAGTACTGGGATAGTGGGGGGGAAGGGGGAGGGAGATGAGCAGGCAGAGGGATAAGGAAAGAAAGATGGAAGAAATCTCAAAAGAAGGGGGAAAGGGAAACCAGAAAATAATGGGTGTTGCGGGGGGTTGGTAGGAATCTCCTTCCCCAAACACACATACACACAGCTTCATAAAATAGATCTCTGGCCAATGACCAGTCTATGTCTTAATGCCCAGAACCTATAAGTGTTACCTAAATTGGGAAAAGGATCTTTGCAGATGTAATTAAATTAAGGACTCTGAGATTACTCTGGAAGATGTGGGTAGGCCCTATATGCTATCAAAGAAGAGGGAAATCTAACCCACACAGAGAGAAGGCATGTGAAGCTGGAGGAGTAGATTGGAGTATTAAAGCCATGGATGCAAGCAGCCACCACCACAGGCTGCAAGGGGCAAGGAATTTCCCTCCAGAGCCTCTGATAGGAACAAGGCCCTGCTAACACCTTAATTTCAGACTTCTGGCCTCCAGTACTGTAAGTGAATACATTTCTATTGTTCTAAGCCTCCCACTTTGTAATTTGTTATAGCAGACACAGGAAGCAAATATAAATAGCAAAGAGGTTTATGCTTTTCCTTTGTTTGTTTTTACTTTTACCTCTCTGCTTCAGCTTGTTGGCCATCTCCTGGCCACTGAATGAAATACACCAACTGAAAACAAAGGTAGGAAATGAAATACAGACAAAAATAGGGTAGAACTCCTTTGTACATACAACAAAAATGCTTCCAAACATTTTTTTTAAATAGGATGAATACAAAACATTCAAAAACTTTTCAAACAAATGGAAATTTTGCCCTCCAGTAAAATTGTCACGTTACTTTGAAGTTTCACTCTGGACCAAACTGTAAATTTATATAAAAGGAATATCCAGGTAACAACACTGTCAGTTCCATGTACTTCACAATCCTGAGAAGCCTTCCAGGCTGTTCCAATGTCTTGTGAACAAACTCAAGTTCTAGCATTTGTAAGGTAGCACTTAAAACTGCCAATCTGATTGATATGGGTTTTGAGGGGGGAAATTTTACTGCTAAAGTTAAACCTGAAAGATATACAAGTCTTTCTTTCAGGCTGATATTAACTAACAATCATAGGAAAAACTATGCCTTATGATTAAGATTGATGTTTTCTATCTTCATTGATGTTTATGTTTTGTTTTGAGAGTTTTACATGATTCTCATGTAGTTATTTTGTGATATCTATACAATAATATGCTTCTCCATAAAAGCATTTACTGAAGATTTAATTATTAGCTTTGTAACACTGTGCAATCATATTGCTAGACACATCATGGGATGGTACTGGATAGTCAGAAGTTTTGTCATTAGAAAAACATGATTTCTGTAACTGAATGAATGGGTGTGTGTGTGTGTGTGTGTGTGTGTGTGTGTGTGTGTATTTTCCTTTGGGGCCTTTTTTTTTGCCTTTTTTTGGGGGGGGAAGGGTTTGGGGTTTGAACTCAGGGCTTCACACTTGCTAGGCAGATGCTCTACCACTTGAGTCACTCCACCATCCCTTGTCTATCTTTTATTAGAGCCTAAAATTCTTTCTAAACAAAATACTCATAGAATATTTCAAGTTAGAAGAGAAAAACTAAAATAGAACCAGGTCAGAGTATACCACGTTTTAAGACAAATTCTGAAAGAAATCATAAATATTTTTGACAGTTGTGTCAAAAATTCACATCGGTGGTGAATATGCCATTTAACTAAACAATAAAAGGTCAAACAATAAAATATAAAGGCACTTTATAAGCACTTGCCTAACATGTTCAAGACCCTCAGTGGAATTCCCAGTACCAAAAAAGAAGAAGAAAAAAAGGTTTAGCTAATTTCACCAATAAAAGCTATTAATTCTAACATCAAGTAACAAAGTAATGAGAAGTATAAAATTTAGAAAATTACTAATTATCTTGATAAAGACTTAATTAAAGCAATTTTCCCATAGACTCTCTATCCTGTTTTCTAGTTGACTAAATGAAAGGATCCAATCTACAGAGACCAGCAGTCCCAAATTTTGACATCTCTCAATACGACTCTACAGGAATGATACACAAATTAAACTCATTAACCAAAAGAAAAACACATGACATTTAAAGCACTCTGGAATAAATATAAACTGAAAAAAAAATTCTTGCAAGAAAATAGAACTAAGACCAGTAACGGTATCTTATAAACTGTAACATTTTATAGCCAGAAATAAAAATTAAAATTATATTATAATGCAAAGTGGTGTCCTAAACTGGATCCTGGAAAAGAAAAAGGTCAGTGTGGAAAAAATAGCAAATCTGAATAAAGTCTAGAGTCTTCTAAATAATGTACCAATGTTTATTTCTCAATTTCAATAAATGTACTATGGTTATGTAAGACTAATAAAAGGAAAACCGGGGGCGGGGGCAAGAATAAAGAGAGCAGTAGAGGGGTGAAATCAATATGATTCTTACAATTTGGCACATTGTAAGAATTTTTGTAAATGCCACAATGTACCCCCACCTAGTACAACAATAAAGGAAAAAAATAAAAATAAAGTTAAAAAAAAAAAAGGCAAACTGGATAGAGGTAAATGGGAACCCACTGTACCTTCTCTGAAACATTTATGGAAATCTAAAAATTTTCCAAAATAAAAAGTTTATTTACATTGGGCATGGTGGCCAAGTCTGTAATCCCAGTTACTCGGAGTGGAGGCTAGACCAGGCAAAATTAGTAAGACCCCATTTCAACCAACAAGCTAGGCACAGTAGTGTGTGCTTACGGTCCTAGCTGTATCAGGGGCCATAGGAAGAAAGATCGAGGTTCAGGCCACTTAGGGAAAAATGCAAAACCCTACCTGAAAAAAAAAGAAAAAAAAAAGGCTGGAGGTACAGCACCTGCCTAGTAAATGCAAGGCCCCAAGTTCAAACTCCAGGGTTAAAAAAGCAAAAAACCAAAACCAAAAAAAAAAAAAAAACAAAAAAAATCCAAAACCCACTTATTTAAAGAATAAGATGCCACTACATGCTTACTAAATGGCTAAAATAATCAAAGGAACACTGGTGCTGGCAAGGACGCAGAGCAATGAGAACTGTACATCTAGCACAGGGCACAACTAAAAACCGTGCACTGCTCATGGGAATGTGAAATGGTGCACTGCAGCCATTAAGGAAAACAGCATGACGATTTTATAAAGTTAAACAGGCAAAGGATTTAGCTCAGTGGTAAGCAATTGCCTAGCAAGCAGAAGGGCCTAGATTCAGTCCCCAGCACTGGAAAATCAATAAATAAATGAGTAACATAAAAACATAAATAATAAAAATAAGTTAAACATACACTTACCATAAAACTTAGCAATCTCACTGTGAGGTATCTTCTAAGGGAAAGGAAAACTTATGTTCACATAAAAACCTGTATATCAATGTGTTATGGTTGCTTTTCTTCATACATGCACGAATCACTAGAAACAACTCAAATGTTCTGAAAAAACAGTGAGTGGATGAACAGCCAAGAGTTTATAACTGCAGTTAACCTTCATTTCCTACTTGCACAATCTCAAAATCAACCAAAACCGTGAACTTAGGGCCTTTTTTGGTCTTTCCTAAGTATAGGCCATGTGCATAGCCTTTTAGATATCCAGAAATCTATCAGAGCCTTACAAATTCCCTTATGGACATCTCCTTCTTCAGTTTTCCTTTAAAGCTTTTGAATTACCCTACTGTTGCCCAACTGTTACTTCATAAGCACTAGAGATGTTCAACAATTGCTTCCAATTGTTTTCAGGGAACACTCCATGGGAGCAAAGCCTGTGTATACTAGGTAAGCTCCAAGTCAGGTCAAAAGCAGATGGTCTTATAAATGAGGTCTTTCAGGCCCCACCAGATAGGTAAAAATCAAAGACCTGAGTTCAAGTTCCAGTACCACCAAAAAAATAAGATAAGGAAATATGTAGTTGGGCAGCATCTGTATGAAATTTGCTTTCTGAGTACGAATCTCTTGTTTCTTCTAAACACCATGTAAATTATGTGGGATACAGCTGGTCTCCTTGTACCAGGACTTCTACTTTAGACAGTCACTCTCATGGCTTTAACCTGCAGAAAAAACTGCAGCTACCTTCTTACTTTGCCTTTTGCTTCCTCTGCTTTTGTTGCAGAGGTCTATGGTTACTTTAAGGTATGCGTGTTTCTTTTGCTAGCCTCAAAATTCATTCATCTGTGAAACAGTTATTTAATGTCTACTGTATGTCAGACACTAGTGTCTTTGGGAACACTGATGAACACAAAGTCCACAGCCTTCCAGGACTTTTATTTTAATGGGGAAATAAAGAAATACATAAGACAATATAATTTCACAAAATTGTAAATACTACAGAAATTAGAGTAGGAGGATACAGAGTAGGAGAGTGACAACAGTGAAGTTATTTCAGATGGGTGACAATTTCTCTGAGGTGATACCTTGTCAACAAAGACCGATATAAGGAAAGAAGAAAGAGCTGTAAGATATGAACCAGGGCTTTCCAGCAGGGAATAAGTGTAATCAAACTGAAAGGTAACATCTTGACTTGAGAAACAGCAAAAGGCCCGTTAGCAAATAAATGCGTGGTAGGAAATGAGTGAGAAGCAGGTAAGGTTCAGATCACAAGTATCCTGTAACACATGAGTAGTCTGGGAAGGCAATGAAGGCCAAGCAAGAAAATGACATGGTTTGATTTATATCCACGAAACGCTATACAGCCAATAGACTGTAAGGAAATACATGCCCTCCCTGCGCAGACTGTTCAATGTGCTTGAAAAGCATTCCCTGGGCTTTGTCTTAGAGAACAGATGCTCAAAATTGAGAAGGGTCAGGAAACTGATGAATGCTGCAGATACCTTTCCACTCTTAGTATTGGTTTACTTGGAGCCTGGCCATTTCTGAAACTTCCACATATACTTTCAGCTGTGATTTTTTTCACCTACTTTTCTAGCAGTTCAATATCACTGTTTACTTTTTTTTCAAAAATTCATTCGTTTCACTAAAGACAACCTTTCTTGATTTATTACCTTAAAAAAAATAAAAATCCTAAGATGTGTACTAACATATGTCAGAATCCTTGTACTCAAGAGTTCTGTAGAAGTACACACAAATATCCAGCAGACCCACACTCAGCTGACCTCTTTAAGAGTGATCCTAAGAGAGGCTTGCAGCTCTCATGACATGGGCAAAAGCACAAATCACCAAGTCACATTTCTGTAGCAAAAAACAAAACAAAACAAAAAACCAACCCCACAACACTGCAACTTCCTATACTACATCTGCTATACTACTTTCTGCAGACAGACAGCATGATCACCATGCTGGTCAACTATTTCCATAAATAAACAGTCCAGCCAAATAACTGTGGTAAAGTTGGTGAATTCTTCTGGCTACTTTATTTGGGAAGCACGGCTGACTAACATGTCATGGTATTATCAGCTGTAGGAATATTTATAGTAACTTTATGTTTACAGAACACATCAGAACTAAGAAAATTACATACATAGGCAGCACCAAATTACTAATAGTAAAAATATGTTATCAGGAATAGACCCAGAACAAGTACTGTTTTTTAATTCCTAATACTATTTTTGGAAAATCATCTTTTGAAGTTATCTATAAAAATATCTTCAATAAAAATTAACACAAACTTATCCCCCACTAGTTTCCAATAAAACAGGTAGATGATATGTTCCACAGGAAAAATTCTAAAACCCCAGTAAAAATATTAAGGAATGTGTTAATCTGAATTTATTATGTCAAAGTGAGTTTAGTAACAGCCTAACAGCTCTACTGCATTCCTTCTAGCACTCTTCAGACCTCTCTGGTTTTCAGTAACTTGCCAGTCACAGAGCATCAGAATTTATCCCTCTTAAGTTTGGAGATCCAGACTTCATAAAAGTCAAAAACCTGAAACTTTATCATCACCCTCTTTAATCTGTGAGGTTAACATTTCTAAGAGAATGCATTTTTTCAGTAGGTACTGTGGCCTAATACATGATATTACACTCCAACATGAATATTCCAAAGATGTACTGCTTCCGGTTATACAGAAAAAACTGTATCCCACTTCATGCATTTCCTAACATTACATGTATCTATTCATCTAATCTACATTATGAATGCTATACATCATATAAGTCTCCAATTTGAACATTTACTATACACTGTACTTACAGAACTAAGTCTTTTGAAATGTATGCATTTTTAGCTGTCACAAGAACTACAAAACCTAGGTTCAGTTCCTTTATTAATGTTTTATTTTTCCAAACTTATTTACTTCTTCAAACATCCACAGGACAAAAAAGCCATCACTCATAATTTTAGTGCTGTCACTTCAGCCCAAAAAGTGAAGAACAGTGAAGCAAGTTTTAACACTTAGTTTTTTACTCTCTGCAAAAAACTCATCTCTATAAGAAGTGGATTTGGCAAGCATAAGGTATTTTTTGGAGCATACACTCTGGAACCAGACTATTGAGGTTCAAATACCAGCTCTGACACTAATGAGGGTGTGGAATCTTATTTAACTTTCCTAGACCTTAGTTACTTCATCTGTAAAATGTGAATAATAATAGCGTTTCTCATAGCTTGTCATGAGGATTAAATATGTTAATATCTATAAAGCTCTTAAAATAAGGTCTAGCACATAACAAGCATGATACATTTGTTAAAAAAATAAATATCTTAGAGATAAGATAAACAGAAGAGAAATCTAGTCTTGAATGAAAGTCAACTCATTAACTAGTTCCTGATAGTTTTTCCAAATGCAAAATATTAAAACTCTTAAGGGTAAGGTCCAAATAACAAGAGATTTTTATGAGAAATTAAACAAACTGAGCCTGTACCCTTGATAGCCTTTGTCACTTGGTTTTAATTCCAAAATTCTACACAAGAACTTTCCATACAAATCCTCAAGAAAAGATGTTTTCAAATTTCTTGGCAATATATAACATTATACATTGTAATATATAACATTACATGCCAATCATGTCCTGTTATTCAATACATGAATGAGTTTGAGTATACAGAACTCATCATAGTCACAAATACACCCAGCAGACTCATATGTGAGTCAATGCTATTAATAGCTAACATTTATGAAATGCCTTTTAGGGGTCAGGCACTGTTCTTAGTACTTTTTGGCAGTACTGGGGTTTAAACTCAGGGCCTCATGCTTGCTAGCCAGACACTCTACAACTTGAACCATTCCGCCAGCCCTGTTTTGTGCTGGGTTTTTTTTTTTTTTTTTTTTTTTGAGATAGGGTCCCAAGAGCTATTTGCATGGGGCTGGCTTTGAACCATGATCCTCCTGATCTCTTCATTCCAAGTAGCTAGGATTATAGGAGTGAGCCACCAGCCTCCAACTTTTAATATACTACTACTTTAATCCTTTCAATATGTTTGTAAGAGGTACTATTTATTACCATCGCCATTTTGCGGAGCCTAAGCTCTCAAATCATAGCTATGTGCCTTATAATGGAACATTACAGAAAATACTAAAGATTTTAAAAGCTGAGCAAGATAAAAATGTATAGTACGCCATACTATAGTCAAAAACAGCCAGAATTCATAGGCAAGGTAATGAGAACACACTCAGAAGGCAAGTTTTTGGGACTAGCAATGTGGCTCAAGGAGTAGAGTGCTTGCCTAGCAGGCATGAAGCCCTGGGTTTAATTTCCCAGCACTGAAGAAAAAAAAAAAACCAGGAGGGGGAGGCAAATTTCTTCTTTGTCTTCTCTCATTCTTCTCTCAGGCCTCCCAAGTGAGTAAAAGCTAATACAAGTGAAGTGCTTTAAACAGTTTTAAATAGTGCCTGACACATAGTAAACCTTCATCAAGCATTAAGAGGTAGTATTGGTAAAAATAGCAAAGTATGTCTGTTGGCCTGGTCTCACTCTAATGGCTAGGTTCCTATCTATCATCTTTTCCCCTCTGCATTTTACTAACTCTAGTGGCTCCTCAATCGTGTTACTTTCACCTGCCCATATATACTTAACTAACTGCTTCATTCCTCAGTCTTTTCTTGGTTCATAAAGCCTGGAGTGGTGCCAGAAGAAAAGTAGAGTAAAGCAGCTTGGTAACCATTTGGCTAAGTTCCAAGAACAGAAGCAATGTTTGTGAAAAGCAACTGAAGAGACCTAAACTTTGACTTTTACATGGGAACTAGGGAAGACTTTTAATGATATAGAAGCTCCGGATAAGAGCACTTTCAACCTCATAATTCTAGCTTACTGTAGTTTTTAAAATCATGTGCCTAGGCACAGTAAAGAACAGAGATGTATGATAGTAATGGTAATCAGGGCCTCCTCTCAATTGTTCTATACAATTATTTGTGTTAAAACCTTTAGAGAATCAAGTTACATTTCAGACAAAACAAAAAAACCTAACAACCTCAAACATTTTCAATCTCAAAAATACTGGAGAAAAGCTAGCAGTCACTAAACTTTTTCAAAATGTAGGTACACTGCATTATTAGTTATTACTGCAATTTAAATGAATGAAGACTAGCAGTATGCTTTAAATGAAATACAATAAAACAAGAGAGATGTGGCTCAAGTGGTAGAGTGCATTTGCAAAGCACGAAACCCTGAGTTCAAACCCCAATCCCACAAAAAAAGAAGTATTACAAAGGATAAAGAGTAGTAAAGAGAAATACTGTTTCAATTTTATGCTTCAATTTTAAATACTAATATGTACATATATATGCACGAGTACTAAATGCCCAAGTACTAAGTGGAAAAAAAAAAGTTTAAAAGCCACTTTACCTGAAATAAAAACTGACCAGTCAAAAAAAGAAAGAAAATACTCACTTCAAACTACATATTCAAGTTTTGGTGGTTTTATAAATTATACCTTTATTTAAAGTAAGTCTCTGAAAGAGGACAATAAAGGATAAAAATCATCTGGACATGAATCAAAAGTTTGGCAGTTTTTCCAAACCTAAACAATTTCACATGAGCGACCAACACTAAATCTGTACTAACAGGAGTCACAGAAAGATAAAACAAAGATATTCAATTTATCTAACTTAAATGCCACCAAATATGAGAAATGGTTAATGCCTTTACAAAGCTCTAGTCCTAACTCAAGAACTCTTAATCATCAGTGTTACCTCACCACCACTGCCTTACTGTATCAAAAGAAAAAGCAGATTTGAAAATTTCTACTATATTTCAAATTATCGTCACAGATGTTTCCTAAATCTTTAAATTTAAGAAAAAAATTCAGTGAAGTAATAACATACTGATTACTAGGGTGTTTTTAATAACATATTTATGTATTATTGTTTACCCTAAAATGTTCTCTAAAGTCTGAAATAGCCCAAGAAAAAATTCATGCACACATATTTTAGATTATGCTGTTGGTAAAAAGTAAAATAATATATTACTATCATCAATCTAGTAGGAAAAAATTAACATCACTATGCTAAATTAAATTTTCTTTTTATTTTGAAAGGGGGAGGGGAATAACAGGTGAAACTGACCTAAATCTTTTTCAAGTACTATGGAAACAAAAGAATAAAATTCAATCCAGACATGGTGGCATACATCTGTAATCCCAGCACCACAGTTGAAGGCCATCCTGGGCTATTATAGTAAGACCCTGCCTCAAAACCAAAACAAAACAAAAAAAGAAATAACGTTCAATTCCTCCTGAGAGTTAATCATTCTAATTTACTCCTGAGCAACAGTACTGAATAGCAACAAACTACCAATTTTCTTAAATTCAGTAATTGCTACATTATTAAATTTCAGGTGAAAGAAAACCATTCAAATTTTAAAAGACAAAATGATTATCTACCTGTCATATAAAAAAGAATTGCTTTGATGAAAGAAACAGAATAGATTTTTTGTATGGAGTGATGCAACTGGGATTCTGTCTAAATAAAGAGTTGTACCTTAAAAAAAAAAAAAAAAAAAGAATTGCTTTGAGCCAAAAGTTAAATCCCAAAAAGTAAATCAGCATAGCGAAACTTAAGCTTTCAGCTCCATAACAAATCTCAAACTCAAGCAACAGGGCATCTACCCTACAAGCACGAAACCCTGAGTTCAAACCCCAAACCACAAAAAAAGAAAAAAAATTATATACCATTGTCACTGTATGAAGTACATTTTCTAAGGACTACAGTTTAATTCTAATTTGTTCAGTCTTATATTCAGATTCATAATTTTAACCTAATTGTCAGCCCTGTAAAAGGTTATCTAATTCACATAAACAGTCTAAATATATATTATTGTAATTGACAAAGTAGGTGCTCAAGTTATATTTGCTAAAAGAAAGGTATTACAGAGATTCTTGCTTACTATTTTATTGGGAGGAAGATAAATAAATAAAGTTACCTGGTCCAAACATTAACTAAGCTAAAAAGTTAAAATATATCCAACACAATCTGAAGTAAAACCGTTAACATTTCAAATGCAAGCTGGATGCTGGTGGTTCAGGTCTGTAATCCTAGCTACTCAGGAGGCAAAGATCAGCGGTTCAAAGCCAGCCTGGGCAAACAGTTTTGAGAGACGCTACCTCAAAAACACCCATCACAGAAAAAAATGCCTGGTAGCTGGGTGCTGATGGCTCACACCTGTATTCCTAGCTACTCAGGAGGCAGAGATCAAGAGGACTGTGGATGGAAGCCAGCCCAGGCAAAATAGTTCACAAAACCCTCTCTTGAAAATACCCATCACAAAAAAGGGCTGGTAGAGTGTTCAAGGTGAAGGCCCTGAGTTCAAGCCCCAGTACTGAAAAAAAAAAAAAAAAGGCTGGTGGAGTGGCATGAGGCCCTAGTTCAAACTCTGGTACTGCCAAAAATAAATAAATAAAGTTAGTATTACTTTTTTTGGAAATACTGGGTTTTTTTTGTTGCTGTTCTTGATTTATTTTGGAGATACTGGGGTACTGAGTCACCAAGTCTGACTTATTTCTTGAGATGGGGGTCTCACTAACTTTTTGTCCAGGGTGACCTCAAATCAATCTTTGCCTCCCCAGTAACTAGGACTACAGACTTCCTGTGGTCTGGCTGATTAAACTACATATTTTCTTTTCTCATTTAAAATGCTTCTGCATACTCAAAATAATAAAGACAAATTTTTTAAGATTCATGTTTGTCTGTTTTTTAGTTGATTCTAAGTAACAGAGAAAATATCTTAATTATTTCTACATTTACTACTTATCTACTCTAAGACTTAGGTTGATGGCACTAAACAAAATCAAGATGATGTGTTCCATCACATGCTGTGTTCGATGACTGGAAAGCATACTGTCTTCAATAGAGTAGTTTATAGATCAAGCCATATATTGTATATGTATATGTGTGTGTGTGTGTATATATATGTTTTTGTTTTGGCAGTAATGGGGTTTGAATCAGGGCCTCACACTTGATAGGCAGGCACTCTTACTGTTTGAGCCACTATGCTGCCATGTTTTTTTCTTTTTTTGGCAGCACTGGGGTTTGAACTCAGGGCCTCACACTTGATAGGCAGGCACTCTACCACCTGAGCCACTCCATCAAACCTATATACTTATATTTTTAAGTTAATCAGAAGATAGAAAGTTTACCTATTTTATTTTCCACTTCACTATAAACTGAGTAATTTAACCTCATTTAACCTTTGGATTGCAAATTCATTAGATGAATGTATGGAAAGAATAAACTATTCCTAGGATTTTAAAATACATACATTTTTATTTGAAGTAGTTTTCCTCCATTTAAATCATACATTGAACTAAAATATCCTGTGGTTATATGCAGTACACAAAAATCTTTTAGATAATTACTAAAAAAGAAACTTTATAGCCTTTTTTTTTGGATAAAAGAGGGTGAAGTCATGAAGCAGCTTAGGTAGATCACAAAAGCCAGGATACTACAAGGTACAAATAGTAAGGACATGTTGAAGTGGTATTTTGTTTCTTGAATATTAAAAACTTCATCTTCCTTAAAACACATCACAGGGTTTAAGGAAAAAATTTAAATATGTACAAAAGTACAGTAATAAGATAGCAAAAAAAATAACAACCAAAACCAATCATGCCAAAACAAAACAAGAAAACTTGGTAGTCATAAAACTAATATGCAAAAATATGTCTTAAATTGAACTCTTGGGTTTATATCCTAAAACTTTGCCAAACTAAGGCAGAAACGTCTACAAAAAAACTGATTCCTCTTCTCAGCTTCAGAAAGAAACACACACTCAGCTGTCTCCAGGGATGGTGGTGGGGAGTGGTCAGAAGGAGAGGTTTTTCAATAACCAAAAAGTCTATCAGTGCTGTGTACGAAAACCAGCAGCATGAACACATCTGCTCCAATGAGAACACAAGATGCTCATTTCATTTATGGGCTTCTATGTAGAATTTATGTTGTAACAGGCCAGTCATTTTAGAAGAAAAAGAGAGATTCCTAAAACCTTTCAACTTCTACACAAAACAGACCCTGACAGCACTGGGTTTGAACTCAGGCAGGGCCTGTGGCTTTAGCTAGACAGGTGCTTTGCCACTTGGGCCATGCCCCCAGCCCGTTTCTTTCTTTAAGTCCTTCTTTTAAGTCAAAATAATTTATTTATGGATTTAAAAATCTGTCATAGATTTCTGTTCATAAGAGATTCATACTTATGACATAAATGTAACAAAATGATCCCTAACTACATTGTGCTCTCCAGCCCATAGCCTTTTTTTTTTCTTTTTTGATGGTACTGAGGTTTGAACTCAGGGCTTCATGCTTGCTAGGCAAGCACTCTCCACTTGAACAATTCCGTCAGCCCAGCCTTTGGTGGAACTAAAACTCACTACTCTGAGTACATGTATAGGACTTTTCATTTTTTTGTTTGTTTTTTGAGACAAGATCTCTTTATGTAGCCTAAACTGCCCTTGAACTCACGAGATAGTCCAGGGTGGCCTCAAACTTGAGATTCTCCTACCCAGGCTGAGATTACAGTTGTATACAAACACATGCTTGCAGAACTTCTTTATTTAAAAAAAAAAAAAAATGACTGGAAAAATCATCATTAATTCTTTAAGCCTTGATTTCCTTATGTGTAAAATGAAGATCCCTTCATTTTGAACTGATTCCCTCCAACTGTAAACTACAAATATCTGTATAGGTGGATACTCAGAAATGCTCAAGAAATAGAAAGTACAAAAATGAAAGACTGAAAGAGGGTTCTGTATCAACCCAAACATAGGTCTACATAAGGATTTCCCAAAGCTTTAAAAAAATTCCACAAACCCAGAGGTAAGAAAGCAACTGGAGTCTGGTGCCAGTGGCTCACACCTATAATTCTAAACTACTCAGGAGGCAGAAATCAGGAGGATCCCAGATTGAAGCCAGCCCAAGCAAACAGTTTTGAACACCCTATCTCCAAAAGGTCCATCACAAAAAAGAGCTGGTGGAGTGGCTCAAGGTATAGGCCATGAGTTCAAACCTCAGTACCAGGAACAAGGTAAAAAAAACAAATAACAACTGGTGTAGGCCACCCTCATTGGTGCTTTCTTTGTTTATTTTTGAGGGGTTGTTGTTATTGTCTGGATGTCTTGAGGTTTTGAAATCAGGGTCTTGCACTTGCTAGGGGAGCACTCTACCACTTGAGCCAGGCCCCAACCCCTGGTGTTAGTTTTTAAGGATGGGAAAAAATTGACAGTCAGGTTGTCAGACTGACAGGTTGACAGTTTCTAGTCTATATGCTATGTACACATAAGAAACTTTCAAAGAGGCTTCCTTTAGCTTAGTTATGCCCTGAAAGCCAACCAGAAGGGTCTTTCTTGATGACATCCAGGACTACCATGGCCAAGCTCCAAAGTCCTTTGCTAAAAATAGGTGAAAAGAACAGCTCAAATTTGGAATAAGCCAATGTCTATGCTACACCCTCACATATATATGATATATAAAGATGTATCTATATATGTATATATACATATCATATAATGAGGGAGAATTCAGCAAAAAAAGAAGCAAATACTAAAAGCATATTTGTTCTGTTGACATTTAAGTACTAAATTTCAAAGCAACTTATATGGTCACAGAAACTGATTACACACAGAAGAAAACCTTTACAAATGCTACATGCATACCATAAACCTAAGGGAAAAAAATATTATCCAACCCTGTACCTCAAAACATATCTTAGATCACAAAATGTGGGGAATCAAACACTAACCATTATTTATTTATTTATCTTGCAGTACTGGGGCCCACACCTTGAGCCACTCCACCAGCCCTTTTTTGTGATGGGTTTTTAGAGATAAGTCTCAAGAACTATTTGCCCAGGCTGGCTTCAAACCGGGATCCTCCTGATCTTTGCCTCCTGAATAGCAAGGATTACAGGCATGAGCCACAGGTACCCGGCCAACACTAATCATTATTAAATCTAATCCCTTGTGTTACTGATGATTTAAAACCACCAGAGAAATTTAAGATGCCCTAAGTATCAAAATGAGGAAAAAGATGGCTTCAAGTCTAAGATAGCAAAAGTAAAGAAAAACAAATTAGTAGGATATATAATTTTTTTTTAATTGGGTGCTGGTGCCTGTCATCCTAGCTACTTGGGAAGCTAAGATCAGGAAGATCTCAATTTGAGGCCAGCCTGGGCAAATAGTTCATAAGACCCCATTTCCAAAATATCCAAACCAACACGGATTAGAGGTGTGGATCAAGCTGAAGAGAGCCTGTTTTGCAATTGCAAAGCCTCTGAGTTCAATCCCCCCAGTCCCACCAAGAAAATAAATAAAATTTATTTCACTGGTTAAGCATTTGCTCTACTGCTTGAGCCACAATCCCAGCCCAGCCCTTTTTGTGTTAGTTATTTTTCAGGTAGGGTGTCATGATTTTTGTTTGCCCAGGCCACCGACATCCTCCTACTTGTGCCTCTCCAACCCTGTAGCTGGGATTAAGGTGTGAGCCTCCAGCACCTGGCAAGTTAGAAAAATATTCTAAGAAGTTCTGTAATACCTGTCTTAGGACAAACAGGAAGAAGACGCTTGTTAATATGGTTAAAAACTGGGTGGACAAGGGGGGAACAATGTGTAAGAGGTAAGGATAGGGATACATATCTGTATACTGTATTCGACTAAAGAAAATCACTTTGAAATTTCGATAGTGAACCCCAGCAGAAACCGCCTCAGTAACAATAAAGAGCTTTAGAATAAGCTTGTAAAACTGGGAGTCACAGCAACTGTCCTCTCAGCAGAAACCAGAGCTGACAGTCCCAGAGCTCCCTATTTTGCCTCAGCTGTGCACATCCATTCTCCTGGGACAGACACCATCAAAGTGACAGGACGCCCTCCTGACCTGTCAATTAACAAGACAACGCAAGCCCAATCGCGAGCAGTACCGTGGGCCTGCCACCTGTTAGCTGCTCTTGAGCGAGCCCCAAAACTCAGCTCGGACGAGGATTTGGGGGCGCCTTTGTTCTCCAAGACGGAAGCGGCCAGGGGTCTTCCCAGATTGGGGCTCCGGCTAAGAAAAGGCTGGAGAACTCCAGGGCTAGCACGAACGTCATCTGCTGGTCCCAGGAGGGGGGAAGGAAGGGTCAAAGGTGAGGAAAGCTGGGTGACCGGGACCTGAAGAAAGGCTCGGTTTTGCAGTGGAAGAGGGTGAGCACAATGAGGAGGTGGCCGTCCCGCTGGATGAAAGAAGAGCGAGATCCCAGCTCAGGAGTTGGAAAGAGGTGCTCAAATGAGAGGGCAGGGAGGGAAACCGAGAGGCAGTGGCTGAGGCGAAAGACAAGAAACCGAGGTTAGAAAGGGGCTGACGAAGCTGAGGAAAGAAAGGCTACGCTGAGGTGAAAGAGGCGAGGCCACCGTGAGGGAAAAGGGCTGGGGGAGGGAAGAACTGCAGGGACAAGGGAAAGGACCCCCACCCACAAGGGCCCTTCCCCCTACTGGCTGTACTCAACCAGCCATGGCTCAGATCCCGTCGGCGGCGGAGACTCACCCAAAGACTGCTGATACCCCACAACAAGACATGAGGACCGGTCCAGACCCACAGTGGAACCAACACAGTAAAGGAAACCGCGGCGCTAGCGTGACCCGGATGCGCATCCCTAGGAACCGGAAGTAAGCGGCCGGGATCACCTCACCCCCCCCCAGAACCCTCTGGGCGCATGCGTTGGACCTCTCGGGGCCGGGAAGAGCGTAGGCCCCGCCCCCTCCACCACTCTGACGAGCCACGCCCCTGTCCACCTCCCCCTACCCCCTCCCACCCCCTCCCACTCCCTCCCACCCCCGCCCCCTCCCATCCCCCACCCCTACCCGCGCTCGGCGCCTCTGAGCTCTGCAGCAACCGATAAAGTAGCTGCTGGTTGCTGCTGAACCATTACAGCCCAGACGGAGAATTACAGCCCGAATTTTTCAAGGGGGTCTTTTAAAATGTGTGTAATCCCCATCTTCCTAAGGGGAACATGAGGAGAAATGCTGGGTGCATTTGGTAGATTTAAAAAAACTGGGGGAGGAAGAATAGATAGGAAGTTTTCAAAGATACTTGGAAGGCTGGCCTAAGGTGGGGTTTTTTGTTTTGTTTTTTGTTTTTGATGGTACTGGAGTTTGAACCCATGGCCTCGCTTGCTAGGCAGGTGGTCTTGAGCCACGCCCCCAGCCATAAAGTGATCTTTTAAATCCCCCAATTTAATTTATGCCTAATATTATATTGCTCTTAGAATTGACTTTGTGCACGTTGTTTTCAGAAACAAAAAATTTTAATGCTTCATTAATTTTAAATTACAACCCAAGTATGGGCAAGAAGCAAGATTGAATTCAGGTTTTGTGGACTACTGAAGCTTATTCAACTTGAGGGGTCCTTTTTAGGAAAAAGAATCAAAAACACAGTATTAGATATGAAAGTAAATCTTCTATAATGAGAAAAAGAAATCACAGTGTTTTATAAATACTGGCTTACAACACCACAAATTAAAAATGGGGGGGGGCATTGTTTTTTTTTTAACTGCATGATCTACTCTAAAATACTTTCTTGCCCTCCTTTTTTTTGGCTGTGTTTTCTTTGCTCATCTCTTCTTATGACAACAATTTACTAAGCAGTATCATTTACTAAGATCCTTAACTCCTCTTTTTCATAACCCACATGTAACTCATCAGCATAATCTGTAGTAACTGATTTCAAAATCTGTCCAAAATCTGAGCATTTACTCCAGCGCTTGGTAGAAATCACAATCTGTGACTTTGAGTACCATATTTATACCATTGCCCATCCTCAGTCTATTAACACAGTCAGTGACTCCTGTTGAAATCCTAATGTCCCTCCAAAGAATTACCTTCTCGGAGTGAAAACCAAAATGCTTAGTTTGGCCTACAGGATCCTCAAGAATTGACTCCTCCCAGTATAACTCTAATCTCCTCTCCATCCCCGGCTGTCAGCTCTCTGCTTAAGGCACACTGGCCTCTTTGCTGTTCCTCAAACCTGCAGGTAGACTCAGGGCCTATGACTTGCTGATCCCTCTGCTTGGAATGCTTTTTCCTCAGGTACCTGCATCACTCCCCCTGTCACCTTGTTTACATCTTTATTCAAATGTCACCTTGTCAATGAGACCTTCCCTGACACAATATTTGCATTCGGAACACTATCATCCTCCTTGTTGTACTTTCTACCCCAGTTTCCCAGATAATTTTTGTCTAATAACATTTATCCCATTGCTTGTAAATTTGTCTTACTATCTCTTCCTCCCCTCCAGAGTGCAAGTGCCATGAAAGCGTGGATGTTTGTCCGTTTTATTCATGGACATATTTCAGCACCAGCACGGAGCGTGGCACACAGTGGATGTCCAGTAAATGTTGTTTGAATGAAAGGGTAAATTGTTCATTTATTTTTGGGATAAGATTGCTCATTGTACTTTGCTTTCACTGGTCTAAAAGCACGCAAGCTGTCACCAATTCCACCAGAGGGAGCCCTTGAATAACTAATGTGATATCTCCATGAATGTTTTTCCTAAAGCATACGCTCTACATAAACCTACAAAAGACCTGCAGGAAAACACATGAATTCCTTCCCAGAATAGAGTATTGTGTACCTTACTAGCAATGAAAAAAGAAAAGAAAACCCTCCAGTGTCTTTTACTACTTTGACACCAAAATTCAATTTTCCTTACTATGACCTACAAGGCCCTGGTTGACCTGCCCTATTCAGCTCTCAAATGGCACACTCAGCCTCTTCCCTGAGTCCCAGCCATGCTGGTCCTCCTTTCTGTTTCCTTTTTTTCTTTTCTTTTCTTTCTTTTTTTTTTTTTTTTGTGGTATTGGGGCTTGAATTCAGGGCCTTCACCTTGAGCCAGTCCACCAGCCCTATTTTTGTGAAGGGTTTTTCAAGATAGGGTCTTATGAACTTTTTGCCCAGGCTGGCTTCAAACCATGGTCCTCCTGATCTCTGCCTCCTAAATAGCTAGGATTACAGGTGTGAGCCACCAGTGTTGGGCTTTTTTTTTTTGGTTTGTATTGTTTTTTGTTTGGTTGGTTTTTTGCTTTTATTTATTTATTTGGCAATAAGAACCAAGCTCCTCGGGGATGTCTCTCTTGTTCACTGCTGAATTCCCACACTAGATGTGTGATGTTGGGTGGTTAACATTTACTGAAGCTTTACTATATGTCATTGACTGTACATAGTAAATACATCAGTGCTCACATTTCTCTTAATTCTTCCACCAAACATGGGAAGTATTATTATTTCCATTTTACAGAAGAGGAAACTGAGGCATGCAGCAGTTAAGCAACTTGCTTCTGGCCAGAAGACTGGCAAGAAGCAAATTAAGACTTAAGTCCAGGCTTGTGTGACCTCAGAGCCCAGAATGGTAACTTCCAGACCATGCTCAGAAGAGCAGCAGGTAGCCAAGGATGGGCTTATTTTCTTACAAGTTTCTCTTCTCCAATTGCAGGAATTTTGTTCCCTGCCAGGTCAACAAGGAGTGGAAATGTTTGTTTTTGTTTTGTGTGTGTGTGTGTGTGTGTGTGTGTGTGTGTTTTGTGTTGTTGTTGGTTTTGTTTACTCTTGCCATACTGAACTACTGCTGAAGACAAATCTAAAGAAATATGGAAAAATATGGTTAAGGTTTATTAAGCTGAGTTGTAAGGACTCCAATATTTGTTATGCAATTTCCTACTCTTTTTCTGTAAATTTCAACTATTTCATTCAAAAATTAACACAAGGGCTGGTACAGTAGATCAAGCGGTTGAGCACCTGCCTAGCAAATGTGAGCCCTGAGTTCAAACCTCAGTACTGAAAAAAAAAATGTAGCACAAATAAAAGGCTATTAATATAGTCCAAAAATGTTGTAGACAAATCTTTCTAAATAAAAGCCAAAATGCAGATCAAAATACAAAACTAATTACATTAAAACTAAATAATTACACTAAAAACTAAAAGAGACTAACAATAAGGCCTCTAAATTGTATATTTCCATTTTTACAAGACATAATGAATATATGACCAGTATTTTCTGATGGGATTAATTTAAATCCTTCTTCTTCCTCTTCTTCTTTTTCTTTTTTTTTTTTTTAATTTTTTGGCAGCACTGGGGATTGAACTCAGGGCCTCATGCTTACTAGGCAAGTGCTCTACCACTTGAGCCACTACACCAGCTCTTTTGTGTGATGGGTTGTTTGTTTTTTTTTTAAGATAGGGTCTCACGAACTATTTGCTTGGGACTGGCTTTGAATTACTATCCTTCTGATCTCTGCCTCCTGAATAGCTAGGATTATAAGCATGAGTCACCAGCAAGCAACAGAGAGAAGAGAAGCAAGGCCTTCTTTTCTTTTCTTTTTTTTGGCTGCACTGGGGTATGTACTCAAGGTCTCATGCTTGCTAGGCAAGCATTCTTACCCCGTGAGCCCCTCCACCAGCCCTTAAACCCTCCTGATTGACATACGTGAAGTACAATGATTTAGGGTTTATTTCTTTTCTCTAATGTACTTAACATATGCTTAAAAAAACATTTGGTGCTGGGGATTGAACCCAGAACTTTGCACATGCTAAGCTCATGTTTTGCTACTGAGCTGCCTTCCCAGACCCAAGACAATTTCTTATTCTGTACATGGCAGGTAAGCCTCTAAAAGCAGTCTATAATTGATAGGATTGTAAAATGGTGCAAACACTACAGAAAATAGTATGGTGGGTCCTCAAGAAAATTAAAAATAGAGCCAGGAAGATAATCCCAGTGATTGGGAGACTATAACAGAAGGATCATGAGGCCAAGGCCATCGTGGGCCACACAGGGAGACCCTGCCTTCAAAAAAATTTTTTTAGGGGGCTAGGTATGGTGGTGTCACATGCCTATAATCCCAGCTACCTGGAAGGCATAGGTAGGAAGAGTACCTACCAAGCAAGTGTGAAAGTCTAAATTCAAATACCAGTACCACCAAACAATAAAAAAAAAAATTAACAGGCGCTATGGCTCAAATAGTAGTGCACCTTTCTAGCAGGAGTGAGGTCCTAAGTTCAAACCCTGATTTTTTAAAAATAGGACTATATAATCCAATAATCCCTGTCTGGGTAGATATCCACAAAAATTGAAGTCAAAGTTTCAAAGAGGTAGCTGCACACCTGTGTCCATATCCATAGAGGTACTATTCACAATAGCCAAGAGGTAGAAGCAACGGAAATGTCTGTCCTCAATGATGGATGAATAAGCAAGGTGTGGTATAGACAGATCATGGAATACCATGTGTCATTAAAAAGGAAGGAAATCCCAATACATGCTTCAACATAGATGGACCTAGAGGTCCATCTACAAGTCATTTGCAAAAGAACAATATGTTATGATTCGTTTATATGAGGTATCTAAATTAGTCAGAGTCATAGATACAGGAAGGAAAGTAGTGATTGCAAGGGGCTGGGAAGAGGGCAAAAGGGAGTGCTATTTAGTGAGCGTAGAGTTTCAGTTCTTCAATGAAAGGTTTTGGAGATATGTTTCATACCAGTGCAAATATACTTAATGCTTCTAACCTGTGCACTTAAAAATGGTTAAGGCCTGGGTGTATGGCTCAAGCTGTAGACCGCCTGCCTAACAAGAACAAAGCCCTGAGTCCAAACCCTAGTACTGTCAAAAAAAAAAAAATTGCATTACATCTCACATATTTTGACTCAGGAATTTAGGCAGGGCTCAGCTGGGTGGCTCCTCTGTTCATACAGTTTACTGGATACTATTCTAGCTGGTAGGTAGGCTAGTCTGGAAAGTCTAACCTAGCCCTGCCCATGTAGCTGGCATTTAAAGAGGAAGGCTGAAAGGCTGGACTCAGCTGGTCCCCACGCCATGTACTCTCAGATTTTTTTCCCTGTGGGCACTCCAACACAGTAGTTGAAGTGTGTGTGTGTGAGTGTGTGTGTGTGTGTGTGTGTGTGTGTGTGTGTGTGGTGCTGGGGATTGAACCCAGGACCTTGAGCACACACTACACTATTGAGCTATATCCCCAGCTCCTCCTCCTTTTTTGAGACAAGGTCTTGCTGTGTTGCCCAGGCTGGCCTCAAACTCAGATATTCCTGACTCAACCTGTACCATTAGCTAGGACTCCAGGCATGCATACCACACCCAGCTTAGGGTAGTTGAACTTCTAACATGGAATCTTAAGGCTCCACAGAGTCAGGCTGAAGAAGCTGCCATTATTTTAAGGTTGGCCTGGACACTGACAAATATCACTTCCATCCCAGTATACTGGTCAAAGCAGTCACAGAACTCAAAGATGAGGCAGCACCACAGACCCTTGATGGGAAGAGTGTCAAAGAATTATGAGGCCACCTTCAATTCACCAGACTATTTTCTTTGCATTTTCTCTGTTGCCCTGTCCCAAGGCTATTGCAAGAGTAACATAGACTTGTTGCCTCTTCTGTGATCTGTCTGATGTTCACTGGAAGAGCGATGTGATATGCATTTATTTTGATGTGTAGCTACATGTTTATTAAACAACTACCTTTAATAGTCTAGGCTCTGAAGACAGAGCAAAAAGTAAATCAGACAAAAACCCCTTTTCTCATGGAACTTAGCTTCTAATCAATCCGTAGGCAGAAATGTCAAGTTGAATGTGTTCAGTGAGGCTCAGCATCTCCTCCCTTTTCATTCCAGGGAGCCTCCCTAAACTGCAGAGGTGGGAAGGCTAAAAATGGCATTCTAGAGCTGGTGGAGTGGTTCAGGTGGTAGAGCACCTGCCTAGCAAGTGTGAGGCCCCAAGGTCAAACTCCAGTACTGCCAAAAAAAAAAAAGAAAATGCTATTATAGTCAGGCATGGTGGCGAGTCCCTATGAAGCCCTAAGTACTTGGGTCACTGATGCAGGATTCCTTGGGTCCAGGCATATGAGGACAGCCTGGGCAACACAGCAAGACTCTATCCAAAAACTCTCTTTTTTTAGTACTGGGATGGAACCCAGGGTCTACAGCATACTAGGCAAGTGCTCTACCACTTGAGCTATGCCCCTTAAAAAAAACTGTGTGTGTGTGTGTTGTGTGTGTTGTGTGTGTGTAACTGGTGTTTGAACTCAGGGCTTCATTGCTTGAGCCATACCTCAAGTCCATTTTACTCTAGTTATTTTGGAGATGGGGGGTCTAATGAACTATTTGCTGTGGCTGGCCTTGAAAGTCCAAAAAAGGCTTTTAAAAGGCATTTCTGTCTCCCTTGCTGGTAAGGTTTTGTATGAGAACTAGATATTGACAATTAGATGCACTTGGGTAAAGTTTGTAAGGTAGGAAAGAGGATGAGGACATTTTGCTGCACCTCAGCTTTTTTACCAGAAGTACTAGAGTTTGAACTGAGGGCCTTAGACTTGCTAGGTAGGTGCTCTACCACTCAAACCAAACTCCCAGCCCAGCAAGGGGTTTTTCTGCAGCAGCAAGCGAGTTATTATTATTATTATTATTCTAAAATTTTTTATTAGAATATATTCGTTGTGCAGGGGGGAGATTCGTAGTGATAGTTTCAATTAGTTTTATATTGTACATTATTTATATTGTCCTCATCGTTTCGCCCTCTCACCACCCGCCCCACCATTGACACTGCAAACGAGTTTTTAGTCTAGTTCTGAAAGGCAGTCAGTGTCTGAGAAGGAAGTAGTTATATCCAATCCTTGTTTTTCTTTTCTTTTTTTTTTTTTTCCTGTGTTCTTGAAACCTGTATTTCCAGATGTGACCTCCCAAAGATCTTATAAGCTTCCAATTTCCTAAGTAAATTTCTTTCTGCTTAAAACACCTATAATGATTTCTTTGTCCTGAGCTGAAACCTAAGTGAGAAGACAGGACATGAAAACCAAAATAACTCTGTTTGCACTCTCTCTGCCTTCTAGGTAGACGCTTCCATATTTCCCATTTCTGATGGTCACATCAGAATCCCTTACATGGAAATCTAAGCATCTGAGATCAGCCCAGACAAATAGTTTGCAAAACCCGTCTACAAAATAACAAGACCAAATGGACTGGAAGTATGGCTCAAGCAGTATAGCACCTGCTTTATGAGCTCCTGCTTTGCAAATATGAAGTTCTGAATTCAAACCCCAGTCCCACCAAAAAAAAAAAAAAAAAAAAAAACTGAACTAGGAATAATGGCACAAATTTATAATCCCAGCACTTGGGATGCTGGGGCAGGAGGAGGAATGAGAGTTTGAGGCCAGCTTGGGGTACATAGAGAGATGCTGTTTCAAAAATAAAACAAGAGCTGGTAGAGTGGCTGAAATGGTAGAGCGCCTGCCTAGCAAGTGTGAGGCCCTGAGTTCAAACTCCAGTACCACCTAAAAAAGAAAAATAAAACAAAAACATTTGAGAGCTGCTGGTCATTGGGTATACTTGTTCTTGTGCTATCTGCAGCAGCCCACTTTGACCTCTCTGGATGCCTGCCTCCACACATGGTCATGCTCCTGCTATGTTCAGCCCTTGTCTGCCAGAATGCCTTTCTATTTTGATTAACAGATAGATCTTCTTGCACAGATGTCCAGTAACAGCTGTTTGGGTAGAGCCTTGGGATACCAAACTGTGGACCATCCTCATGAACAATGTTAGACTCACAGATGAGCCCTCTCCTTACTGCTGCTGAATTCTCCTTTCTGGCTGGACTCCTCTAGTCACCTGCTTCCCTGGCTCTGCCTTCTTCACCATGTGGAGTAAATGGAGGTCACTGAGCTATTTCCTCCAACCAGAGAATGGTCACTTTAATTATGGTGAGGCCTCCCCCTGGGAATGCCATTGGCAGTGACTTTGTGCTCTGTAATTAGATTTGAACTTGAAGCATACACTGTTAGCAATGGCTATTTCTTATGCATAGAATTATAATAATATCAGTTTCTATGTTTTATGTGTCTGTCAAGTTTGCATTTTCTTCTCTTCTTTATTCTCTTTTCCAATAGTAAGAATGTACTAGGACTAATCCCCATACAAGGGCTCTGGGGATAGATTGTGTCGTTCAAATGCTACCTGTCCCACTCATAGCTGTGCCCCATGGACAAGCAGGTCATGTAATTTCTCAGTGCCTCAGTTTTCTCATAGGAATAGTGGGTATTTTAAAAAGCAACACTTTAGAGAGAGAGACAGAGAAAACCCTTATAAGATTGTATGAGGATTAAATATATGTAAAGTGCTTAGAATTATGACAGCTCTGTACATATATAACTGATTGAAAATCAGAAAGGACTAGAGAGATAGAAGCTATGCTATGAATCTTTCATGAATTTAGAGATCTGGACAAACTTGTAATTAACCTTAAATCCTGATCTTTATCGGGAAACTGGAGAAGGTGAGACACTATTAACCTGAGAGGTTTATAGAAAAATGGATGCTGAATTACCCATCCCCCTTTGTCTAGAAAGACAAGGAAGAAGGTTAGTGAGTTTTTATGAGTTACCCTAAAACTTTTAAGTATATCTAAATGAATTCTGAATCACGTCATCATAAAAATAAGCTAAAACTTTTTAATTAAAAAGAAAAACAGCTTTTTTCTAACACCAAAATGCCTGTATGAATAATTCCAGGGAGTATTTACTTGTAATCCTGAAGCTATTCATTTTTATTACAGGAAACTCCATTTTTAAATGAATGTGGTAGAAAACAGTGGTTGTTCATTTAAAGTGCTAAATTGTTCTTGTTACAGAAGATTAATTTTATTCCAGCTTGGTGGTAAATTAACCACTTATGACCTTTCTGTTCTAAATCTAATTAATCAAGCCAATATAAAAACCTTGGCAGCATGCCTATAATCCAAGCACTCAGGTGGCTAACACGGGAGGATCATAAGTTCAAAGCCAGACTGTGCTATGTAGTGAGTTTTGGGCCACCCTGGCTAATAAGGAGACTCTGTCAAAAAAAGAAGAAGAAGAAGGAAAAGAAGAAGAAGAAGCAATGCAGTAAATGAAAGCGGGAGGAGACAACTGCTACAGCATAAATGAATTTTGAAAACATGCTAAGGGAAACAAGTCAAATGGTAAATATAATGATTCCACTTGCATGGGCTACCTAGAAGAGGCAGTCTCACAGAGACAGAAAGCAGAATGGAGGTTACCAGAGGTCAGGATTGGGTAGTAATGGAGGGTTATTATTTGTTGGTATGTGGTTGTAGTTTGAGATGATGAAAAAATTCTGGAAATGGATTCTAGTGATGGTTGTACAACACTGAATGGACTCAATGCCACGCATTACGTATCAGACACTTAGCATATGTTTGTAGTTCCCTCACTCAGGAGGCTGAGGTGGAAGATCACTTGAGTCCAGGAGTTCAAGACCAGCCTGGACAACATAGGATGACCTCAGCTCTCTCTCTCTCTCTCTCTCTCTCTCTCTCTCTCTCTCTCTCACACACACACACACACACACACACACACACAGTTAAAATGGTAAATTTTATGTTATGTATATTTTACCACGGTAAAAATAAGAATACTATCAAAAGAAAAAAAGGCAATGCAAATCCAGGTGTGGTGGTACACGACTGTAATTCCAGCACTTAGGAGGCAGAGGCAGGAGGATTTTGAGTTCAAGATCAGCCTGGGCTACAGAGCAAGTTTGAGGCTAGCCTAGGTTATATAGCAAGACCTTGCCTAAAAAAACAAAACAGAAAAAAAAAAAAGAATGAATGAATGAAAAACTGCTGGGTGTCAAGTGACTCACACCTGTAATCCTAGCTACATAGAAGGCAGAGATTAGGAGAATCTTGGTTCAAGGCCAGTCCAGGCAAATAGTTCTTGAGACCCTATCTTGAAAATACCCAACACAAAAAAGGGCTGGGGGCATGGCTCAAGGGGTAGAGCACTTGCCTAGCATATGTGAGGCCCTGGGTTCCATCTCAATACCACCAAAAAAAAAAAAAAAAGTAAAAAAGTACCAATTACTGAATTTAGATGGAGGGCTCATTGTCTTATTCTTTCAACTATTTTGCACACTTGAGAGTATTTGAAAAATTCGGAATCTTGTTATTTCAAGTGCCTGTAGAGGACACCTGCTGTCTCCTTTTCCAGTAACAGAAGTGCTACTTGTCTTGGGGAATTCATCTCCAGCTTATGAGCACTTGGGAATTTCAGTCAAGGTGCCGTTCAGGTCATAAACCAAAACGGGTCAATCAAATGCTCCCTTGTAAGAACTTAACCTTGGGTAAGATCACACCTTTGGGTTGGAGACACTGACTGCTCAGCCCCTCCTGCTACCTAGGGTCCTTGTGTTCTTTTCAAGACTGCACGCTCAGACCCACTCAGCTTTTCCTTCAGTGAGCAATTTCATAGATTTCCAGTAAAAGTTTGTTGTTTAGAACAACTTTGTCACTGGTGGTCAGCATCATAGCTGATCAAATGTTTTGTCCATAAAAGACATAGCAAAGCGGCATAGAGAAATTCCTAGCGTGAAAAAAAAAATCTATTGCTTTTTTGGGGCAGTTTAATGTTTTCCAAGCCAGAGACAAATAACAACTGTGAAATGCACTGTGAACCTTCAAACCAATAAAAAGCCTTTCGAGTTTGAACCGATGCAAGATGCAAGAGGCATTAAAATGCTCTCTCTCTGGAAAGGTTGCACTTTCCTACCAAAGTAGGCAATGGAAAGGAAAGCAAGTGCAAACAGAACTCTGCTGGCTCCCAGAATAAGAATCTCACGATCGTAGGGCTACCATTGACAGAGCACCCACGAACTGGGTACTGCCTTAATCCTTCATGTGTGTTCTCTCGCAGAATTTTGCCAACTGCAAAATTCATCTCACATTTGGCTGTGTGTACTCCAGTGAACTCCACTTTTCAAATGTGAGATCCCTAACCCAAAGTCCCAGAAATAGGAAGCGCAGGAACTGAACACAGCCCAAGCCCCGCCCCCTAAGAGTCCTCAGCCAATCCAGAGAGAGGCCAGTGGACATTGACAGACTCTGCCTCTCCAGCCACTCAACTGCAGGCTCCCAAGGGTCCCTTGCGTCACCTGCCCTGCCTGCAAGAAGCGGGTGGGGGGTCCGGGTGAGCCCTAGCCACCTGGACGCCCAGCCCTCCCAAGCTGTGGCACCCGTGAAGCCCCGCTGCTCCACGTCAGCGTCATCTCCAAGGTCCAGACTAGTCCCACTCCCATTCTTCTTGAGGTAGGTTCCATCTGCGCCTCGCCACTGCCTGTGTGTAAAATCCTAAATCTTCAGGATCCTCCACTTAAAAATGAGAATGGTGACTGCTATTACCTGACTGATGTTCACGTGCTGAAAACTTGGCTTTGACGCATTGGAAACTTTCAGGGGTGGGAAAGTAATTAGGTCATGGGGGTTCCACCCTCAAGAGTGAAGTAACACAGGCCTCACAGAGTGGGCTGTTTCCTAATACAACAGCCCTGCCTTTTCAGAAGGGTTATTGTGCAGATAGAATGCACTAACCTATAGAAAGCACCTGGCACAGTGCTTGGCACATCACACACTCGATAAATAGGAGCTGTTAATCGCAGGACTTTTCCTGGTCATTCCCATACTATCTAGTCTGTCCAACCTAACTCTCAACCCCAGTTTTCTGGTATGGGGAATAAATCTCCCACCCTCTCTTATCAGCATTTTTTTTCTCTCTAGGAGTGAATCGCAACCCTGGGAGGACTCCTTCAATTATATGGATCTCCCAGAACCAAGAATTTGACCTTTAATAGTTTTATTTATTAAAATTCTTTCCAGGTGGAGTTTTGTTACAATGTCTACCACTTTTTTTTTTTTTTTTTTTTTAGTGCTACTGGGTTTGAACTCAGGGCCTCAGTCTTGCTAGGCAGGTGCTCTACCTCTTGAGCCACTCTGCCAGCCCTTTTTTCTGTTTGGTATGTTAAAGATAGGGTCTCATGAACTATTTCCCCACTGGCCTCAAACCACGATCCTCCTGGTCTCTGCCTCCTGAGTAGCTAGGATTATAAGCATGAACCACTGGCACTGGCTCACTTTTTATCTAGAACCTGAATGTAGGAGGGAGGCTCCTGGGAGAACCAATGAAAGATGGAGGACCAGGAGTGGGGCTAGAGCCTGGCTGCAAGGCAGGGCACATGACATCCCAGCTCTGAACTTTAGTTTCCTCAGCTATAAAGTGGACAGCCTCACACATAACTTGTAGGGAGGTGATGATCATCGTATCGTGAGCAGGGGACTGGAAAGCTCACATGTCTGGCACAAAGTAGGAATGGATGACATCAGTGTCCTTCCCTCCAGCAGCCCATATTGCCTTTTTTTTTTTTTTCTGGAGCACTGGGGATTGAACTTATGGCCTCACACTTCCTAGGCAAGCAATCTATCACTTGAGCTACTCCCCCAGTCATTTTGCTTTTAGTTTTTTGTTTGTTTGTTTCAGATAGGGTCTCATGCTAAATTTTCCCAGGCTGGCCTTGGTCCATGATCCTCCTATCTACACCACTGCAGTAACTGGGATTATAGACATGCTCCACACACCTGGGTCATTAACGTCTTGAAGTTCTGTCAACAACATCCTTACAGAGAGACTCCACCTCTAAGGAAATAGCAAAGTTCCCTCTTTCCCATTGCCCCCCTCTTTTCCTCCCAGTCACTCCCTCCTTTGTTGCTCATAGCTTTAGCCACTCTGAATATGGGGATGAAAAGAGGGAAGACAGGGTAGAGAGGCTGTCCCCAGGGATTTGGCCCACCCCAAAGTGGCCCAGCTAAGATGCCATTTGGTCAAGAGCCAGACTTGCTATTTACAAAAGCACATCCGTTCTGGGCGCCACCACTTCGGGGAAAGCTCTTATGAGGCTTCAAAAATAGCAGTAAAAATGATGAATGAGTTGGAGAAAAGGATTTCTGAGAAAAATGTCAGAACAGGTTGAGGAAGTCTAGGTGAAGGAAGTGAAGGCCAGAAGGAACAGCGAGGCTGCTGAGAGGCCATATCCGAAGAGGCAGATCCAAAGAAGACTGGTAAGTCTCTGAGAAGGTTGGGAAGCACGAGTGCAGGGTGTGAGGCGGGGGCCTGGGGTAGGGAGTGCTTTTTGAGAAGAAGAATACAGAATCATATACACAAAATTTTGAGGGCCCATCCTGGGCCTTAGAAGCATTTGTACAGGCGAGGGGCTCGGAAGTTTAAGTTGGGTTGACCTCACAGGAAATTTACTTCTAACCAAGGATGTGACAGGTGAGCTGGTGACACAGATCTAGGAAAGGTCTCAGAGCTTCATTGTTCTGTGATCCTGCCTGGATACTCCTCTCCCTTCTTCCCTTAACTAATGTCTTTTTAGCCTACAGAATGCAGAGCGGGTGTCTCCTCCTCTCAGAAATCTCACCAGAGGTGGCTCTTTGCCACTCAGTAGTGTCTGACCTCACCTTCCTGTGTGTGCCTGGCATGCACTTTGCTTATGTGGGTCACTCCACTTGGGAATTGGCTATCTATTGCTGTGCAGCAGCACAGCTAAATGTGGTGACTTAACACTACACACATGTTCCGCCTTCTATGGATCAGGCATCTGGCCATGGCCACACTGAGCCCTTGAGTCACTTCAGATTGGACTAGAAAAGATCTGCTTCCTAGGACACAGGTGTTGACAGATCCAGATCCTCACGGGCTGTTGCACTGGGTCACAGGTCATTTTAACATGGCTGTTGGGAGGCCTCCCTGGGTTCCATGTCATGTGTGGGCCTCGCCATCAAGCAAGTATGGACCTTTAGTCTCATCAGAGTGAGCAAATGAGAGAGAAAGAGAGAGACAGAGAGAGACAGTGTTAGATGGAAGACATCACAGTCCTTTGTAAATCTAGCCACAGAAGAGACATCTTACCACTTATAGTCATTAGGGGCAACTCCCATACTCATGGCGGAAAAACAAGGGTATGAATACCAGGAGGCAAGAATCATGGGAAGATTGTCCAAAGCTGCCCACTGCAATTATTGATCCTTTTCCTCATTGCCTGTTGTCCTCCCTGCTTCTGCCACACCCACGGAGGCATTTCACTCCCTCTTAGTGTCCCTTAGTGCCTACTACAGGCCTCTTGTGCTTGTGTTTCCTTGTTTTGTTTTGTTTGTTTTTGATGGATCTGGGGTTTGAACTCAGACTTTATGTTTGCAAAGCAGGAGCTCTACCACTTGAGTCATCCCTCCAGTCCATTTCGCTCTGGTTATTTTGGAAATGGGGGGGGAGGTCTCATGGACTATTTGCCAGGCCTGGCTTCAAATCACAATCCTCCTGATCTCTGCCTCCCAAGTAGCTAGGATTATTGGCGTGAGCCACCAATGCCCAGCCTGGAGTCTCTATAATAAAGCAGCTTATTCTGTTCCTTAATTAATTAGGAAAAAAATGACTGGGGATGTAGCTCCATGGTAGAACACCTGCTTAGCATGCATGAGGACCTGGGTTCAAGCCCCGACCCAAAACAAAAACAAACACAAAAAAACCCTGCAGATCTCAATGGGTGGTAGTTGGTATTTGAAGAGGGATTTGGGGGTTTACATGAGAAAGAGGGGATCCAGATGGAGGCTAGAAGCAGAGGTTTCTGTAAAGGCCTCTGCCATGGGAGGAGGCAATTGCACTCTCACAGTCACAAAAACTTGGACAGAGCAAAGTCAGAAGCCCTGCTAGCTCTGTTTGGTCTGGAATGGAGTTTAGCATGAAGTTGGTACCAAAGCACAATACAAAGACCAGGCTAAAACTAAACATGGCAGCCTCCATCTGGCTCAAAGGCCCATGATTCAAGAAGAGTCTGTGAAAACACATGAAAAAATGCTCACCATCTCTAGCAATAAAGGAAATGCAAATTAAAACCATGCTAAGATTCCACCTCACCCTTGTTAGAATAGCCATCATCAGCAACACCACCAACAACAGGTGTTGGCGAGGATGCGGGGAAAAAGGAACCCTCTTACACTGTTGGTGGGAATGTAGACTAGTACAACCACTCCGGAAAAAAATCTGGAGGCTACTTAAAAAGCTGGACATCGATCTACCATTTGATCCAGCAATACCACTCTTGGGGATATACCCAAAAGACTGTTACTCCAGAGGCACCTGCACATCCATGTTTATTGCGGCACTATTCACAATAGCCAAGTTATGGAAACAGCCAAGATGTCCCACCACTGATGAATGGATTAAGAAAATGTGGTATCTATACACAATGGAATTTTATGCAGCCATGAAGAAGAATGAAATGTTATCATTCGCTGGTAAATGGATGGAACTGGAGAACATCATTCTGAGTGAGGTTAGCCTGGCTCAAAAAACCAAAAATCGTATGTTCTCCCTCATATGTGGACATTAGATCAAGGGCAAACACAACAAGGGGATTGGACTACGAGCACATGATAAAAGCGAGAGCACACAAGGGAGGGGTGAGGATAGGTAAGACACCTAAAAAACTAGCTAGCATTTGTTGCCCTTAACGCAGAGAAACTAAAGCAGATACCTTAAAGCAACTGAGGCCAATAGGAAAAGGGGAACAGGTACTAGAGAAAAGGTTAGATCAAAAAGAATTAACCTAGAAGGTAACACCCATGCACAGGAAATCAATGTGAGTCAATGCCCTGTATAGCTATCCTTATCTCAACCAGCAAAACCCCTTGTTCCTTCCTATTATTGCTTATACTCTCTCTACAACAAAATTAGAGATAAGGGCAAAATAGTTTCTGCTGGGTATTGGGGGGGGAGAGGGAGGGGGCAGAGTGGGTGGTAAGGGAGGGGGTGGGGGCAGTGGGGAGAAATGAACCAATCCTTGTATGCACATATGAATAATAAAAGAAAAATGAAAAAAAAATAAAGTTCCAAAAAGATTAAAAATCAAAAAAAAAAAAAAAAGAAGAGTCTGTGTAGATATGATCAGGTAGGAGGGCCATGGATCTTGGATCTAGGTTGCAAGCAACTCTGATTTGCTCAAACAAATCCAAATCAAAAAGGGCTTCATTAGAAGGATGCTGGGGAGATGGATCTAAGGAGAATCTCAATAGCTCAGCCCAAGGACAGGACAAGATCCTGGTAAGCTATGGGAACTGCACTTGCAGAAATTTCTCGTTTCTCTAGGGCAGTTTTGAATATAGGATAGAATCACCTGGAGGGGCTGTTAACAGCCTGGGTTTCTAATTCAGTAGGTAGGGGGCTGGGACCCAGAACTTTGAATTTCTCACAAGTTCCCGGATTCTGTTGCTTCTGGTCTAGGGTAGAGTTCTAGACAGTTCTGCTCTAGGAGAGTCAAATGACTCATGCCTACTGCTCTCCATCTAGGGGTGTCTTCTACTCTGTTCAAAATCCTGAGAAAACCTAGCTGACCCAGGACTGAGTCACCACTGTGGTCAGAGAGGTGGGGTCCTGTGATTGGCAGCCCTGTAAGAATCACATGGGGTGGGGGAAGGAAGTTCAGCAAAAGAAGGAACTGTGGACATACAAAGCTAGATGTCCTAAAAGTGATGTGAATGTATAACTCTCTCCATCTGGAGCAAAATCTGCTAGAGCAACTTCTCCTCTCAAGACAGAAAGTTCCAGAAGGAAGAATGGGGGAGGGGAGGGATGGACAACTACAGACCATTATTTCTAGTCAACCCTCGTTCTGTTTTCCTCCCAAAGAGGAGACTTCTGTCCCCTAAAAGCCAGTGATGAGCCCCACAGCTGCTTTGGTGTCTATAGAAACCTAGAAGAGGCAGGAGACTGAGTTGGGGCCCGTTTTGGCCATTTAGTCCTCTGTCCAGGACACTATGGCATCTTGCTTCCCAGCCTCAGAGAGGCTGACACTAACAGATTGTTCTGGAAAAACCTAAGGATCTTCTATTTACATCATATTTTACATAATCCTATAAGAGAAGGAAACTTAGGTTCCTGTGGCCAACCTAAGAATTAAGCTGATATAAGACACAGTAACAGGATTTTCTCCTTTACAACTTTTTTCCAGGACTGGTGATTGAACCCAAGGCCTCACAGATGTTAGGTAAGCTCGCTACCATTTGAGCCACACCTTCAGTTGTGGGTTGTTTGGCTGTTTGCTCCCTTGCTTTTGAAATAGGGCCTTGCTAACTTTGCCCAGACTGCCCTCAAACTCACTGTCCTCCTACCTCTGGCTCCCACGTAGCTGGGATTACAGGAGCCAATTACCACGTTCATCTTTGTACAAATTTATTTAATATTTTTGCATGCTCATGGGAATCTTCAAAAGGAAAATGAAGACCTGAAGAAGTCAGGAGACCCCCAAAACTTGCATACATTTTACACAAGGAGTGGTAAATTACAGGGATATAACAAGAAAAAGGGGCCTGGGCTCAGAGCCATAAATGGGGAGGGCACTAAGAAATATATGGGTGAAACTAATGGAAGTAAGTGTTATTTTAAGTTTGTTTGTCAAAGTCTATTTTGGTGTCAGCTCTCAATGTCTAATGATAAGACTGTTCTCTTCCTGGCACTAGGAGGGGCCCTTCTGGTGGGAGTGGGGATTTTGTGAAATGGTTTTAAGTAGAAAGGGGGAGATAAGAGAGCTTTTCCTGAAATGACTGTGTATTAAGTGGCTTCAGCCAAAAATAATTAATATGACAAAGTGGCATCATCTGGGATGGCATGTCCCAAATTCCTTCATTTATAATGAATTTTCTCTTTCAGAAAAATTTTTATAGAGGGGGAAAAAGCTTTATTAGCCCAATTGAACAAGTCTACAGTTACTTAAGTCTGGACTGTCATCTGTCAACTTTTCTTAAAATGGTATCTGCCTGTAATCCCAGCCCTTGAGAGGTTGAGGCGATCATGAGTGCAAGGCCAGACTGGTGTCCACAATAAGACTGTCTTTAAAAAACTGATGATTTAGAAAACGACATTAAAAATGACGACTTAAACATCAATATCTATATTAAAGCCATGCTACTTATTCAGAGCGATTGATACATTAGTAAAGGAAAAAAAGGTGAGTATCTCAATAAACACATGAAAAACATTTGGCAAAATCTAATATCCTTTCAAGGTTAAAAACACTCAACAAATTGGGAATGGAAAGGAAATTTTCGATTGTTGACCTAATAAAGGATATCTAACAAAACCTACCAGCTCACATCATTCTTATTAGTGAAAGATTGAATACTTCCCCAACATGGAATGGTTGACAGGGTCTAGGGGAAGGGAAATAGGAAGTACAGAGTAATAATGGGTGTGGGTTTCTTTTGGGGTGATGAAAATGTTCTCACACTAGCTGGGAGTGGGGCACACACTTGTAATCCGAGCAGTCAGGAAGCTGAGTTAGGAGGGTCTCTGAATTCAAGACCAGCCAGGTCTACATGGAGAGTTCCAAGCCAGTCTGGATACAAAGCAAGACCCTGTCTCAAAAACAAAAGTTGTGAATACATAAGACCACTGAAATAGTAAATTTTATGGCATGTAATTTTTTCTCAAATGAGACTTATTTAAATATATAAAATACACATATATTATACAATATATGTATATATGCTTTTTTTTCTTTACATATGGGCAATTTATGACTCTGAGTAGTGGGAGGAAAAAAATCCCATAGCTTCTGGCAGCTTGCTTGGCACAGAATTGTTACTTAGTTCTCTTTTGTTTACAAAAACTATGGTAAAGGACTTAAGAATCTAATTTTGTTAAAGAAAAAAAAACTTAAACTTTTCATTTTTGTCCCTTCTTTTTGATACAAAAGCACAAAGATTCATTGAACTTGGCCCTTTATTTAGAAGAATACACTGTGTGTGTGTGTGCCCGCGCGCTAAGCAAGTGCTCTGTCACTGGGCCAACCCCCCCATCCCCCGCAGGGCACTTTAGTGAGCAGGTTGGAGGGTCGGTCTGGTACATAGAAGGGAAGTATTTCTCACTTGAGAGGAAGAGAGGTATGGGAGCAGACTTCCAGAAACGAGCCTGGAGCTGAAGAGAGCTAGAGGAGACAAGCAAGCTCTTTCCCAAGGAGGGTATGTTCAGAAAGAAAGTCCTTTTGGTAGGAATGGCTTATGAAAGTTTAGGACAGTGACATCTTGTAATAGTCCTCCACATCTGCAGTTCTCATCCTCAGATTCAACCAACTACAGTGTAAGTATTAGACATTTTTCAGAAAGTGTTGCTGATGGGAATTGTGTGATTAGGTCTTCAATGAGTGTGCATGTTCCGAACATGCACAGGTTTTTCCTTCTCATTATTCCCTAAACAATACAGCATAGGATTATTTATACAACATTTATATAGCACTAGGTACTAGAAGTGACATTGACATGATCTAAAGTCTACAGGATGTGTGGGTTCTATGCAAACACTATGCCATTTTAGCTGGGCACCATTGGCTCACGCCTGTAATCCTAGCTACTCAGGAGGATCAAGTTTCAAAGTCAACCCAGGCAAATAGTTCGTGAGACCCTGTCTTGAAAAAAACCTTCACAAAAATGGGCTGGCAGAGTAGCTCAAGCAGTAGAGCACCTGCCTAGCAAGTGTGGAGGTCCTGAGTTCAAACCCCAGTGCTGCCAAAAAATAAATATAAATAGCCATCGCAATTCAAAGTTACTTTATTAAGCCAGGCATGGAGGCACATGCCTATAATCCCAGAACTCAGTAGGCTGAGGCCAGCCTGAGCTATACAGCAACACCCTGCCTCAAAAAGCCAAAATAATGATAATAATAATTACTTAATCAATATGGAAAAGTTATGGTTTCACATAAGAAGTCTTACATTAGGCTCCGAGGTTGGTTAATTCAGCAGCTCACTGATGCCATCGAGTGCCCGAGGGCCCAAGTTCCTTGCCTTTTGCTGCTCTGCTGTCCTCAGCTTTCTGGCCTGTCTTCAGGCCATCTTGGATCCAGCCAAATGTTTGCATATTAAAGTGAACTCATGTATTTATCAAAATTCTTTTGGTTACAAATGTCAGAAATCCAATTTAGATAAGCTTAAGGAAAGTAGTCCAAAGGGAGTTCAGGCATGTCTGGATCCAGGAGAATGTCAGCACTTTCTTTCCTTTCATCTTTCAGATGGCCTCTTGGTAGTGCCAAGCCTTCACTGCTGTGCTTCTGAGAAAGAGGGAGAGGAAGAAGGAGAGAGTGGCGCTTTTACTTCTAATGTCCTTACAACAGATACCATGACAAAATTCTAATAAACTCTCCAGGCCATCCCTGGACCAATCACTAGTGCCAAAGGAATGCAAACGCTGGACTGGCCAATCTCGGATCCTCTATCTGTCGCTAGAATTTGGGGTCACAGCAACCACAGCAACCACAGAGACGGCTGAATTTGGAGGAAATGATTTCCCATAGGAAGGCCAAGCCTCCAACATACACCATTTGGTTGCAAAATGAGATAGCAGGGTTCTGGTGCATCTAATGTTTCATGGGCACTTTCCAAGAAACCAGCAGGAAAAAGTGAAAGGAGTTTGAATTTCCTGAGGGCCCACTCTGTGCAACCTGGACTTAGATCTATGCATTTTGGTTTTGAAATTCCATATGCTTAGCTGTTGTAATAGTGAGAGGTGTCTGGGAGGCACCACAGAGGGGCACTTAGCCCAGCCTGGAGGTATGAATCAGGGAAGCCTTTCTGGGGGAGGTGATGGTTTAACTGATGCTTAAAGGACATAGGAATTTGTCAAAGTTACAGAGAAAGGAGAGAAGTAAGAAAGAGATGGGTTGGGTAAGCAAGGCAGGCCAGAGTTTCAGCTTTGGACTGTCACTGTGACCATGGGGTGGGGACTTTCTTGTCCTTCCCAGCTCTAGCCTCCTCCCAGCTCTGTTCACAAGCAGATACACAGTTACTCACATGGGGCTTTCCAGAAGTATTCTCACAGTGATTGGGACAGTGGCCTGGGTTCTAGCAGACTATTCTTCCCATGACCACTGACTAATCGCTTTCCCTCTTGGGGATGTATAAAGTTACAGTGGGTGAATTGATGGTGGTAATTACTATACTGCATTTCTGTGTCTACACTAGAAAGCATGCTTTTTTTTTTTTGGTGGTACTCGAGTTTGAACTCAGAGCCTCATGCTTGCTAGGCAGGCACTCTTACCGCTTGAGCCACTTCACCAGTCCTGTTTTCATGTGTTGGGTTTTTCCAACATAGAGTCTCACGAACCATTTGCCAAGGCTGACTTCGAACTTTGATTCTCCTGATCTCTGCCTACTGAGTGGCTAGGATTACAGGTGTGAGTCACTGCATGGCAAATTATATACTTTAAATGGGTGAATTGGATATTATGTAGGTTACATATGAATAAAACTATTTGTAAAAACTGTAGTAGACAGGATGGGGATGTAGCTTAGTGGTAGAACACTTGCCTGGCATGGTAAAGCCCTAGGTCTCATCCCCAGCACCAGAAAAGAAACTGTCATGGGCTAAGTGATAAAAGGCAGCGTGGCACCAAGGACTGTCAGGGCTGTTGCAATCCAGACTCTGCTACTTCGCAGCCATGTGGCACATTTTTTAAGTTTATCTTTCTGAATGTAATTTTCCTTGTTGTGAGAGGGGAATCTTAATTTTTTTTGTTTTTTTTGCAAGGTTGTTTAGGACAGGAGCAGTCTGAGGCTGGAATACTCCTTAGCATACGGCTCCATCGCTAGCAATTTCTGTGGGCCTCTGCTACTTGTCCATCTGTTAAATGGGGATAAGAGAACCTACTTCATTAGGTTGCCAATGCCTGTAAGATTGACTTGATACTTAAAATGTTCTTAGGACTATGCTTGCCACATAGTACCATTAACAGAGGCAAGTTTATTAGATCTATTTTATGCCCTGGATTCAATTTGGGTTTTCCTTGACAAGGTATAAACTGCCCACCCAAACCTAGCACTGCACACCCATGGCCCAGGACTGAGGATCACCACACCTGAGACTTGCCCTCAAGGTGGTACACAACCAAGGGAGAAGGGCCTGCCAACCCATGCTCCTGTTTTCTGAAAATGCCTTTCCCTTGGAAACAGGTGCTAGCTTAGCAAGTCCTGGCCACAACTAAATGGACAAGGACAGACTTCTCACCCAAGTTTGACCAGTTAATTTTTCTCTCTCAGGCACCTAGAATTAGGTTTCTGGGATGTGTTAGCATGTAATGCTGGAGCTGGGTGGGGGTGGGGGTACAGATTCTTGGGTCACACGACATGTGCCAAGAAGGCAGAGAGAGAATCTTGAAACAGATTCAGTGAATGATAAGAAACCAATAGCCTCAAAGGGAGAAGGAAAGACAGAGGGGTTCTACCTTGAATCTTGTCTTAGTCCATTTGTTGCTGCTATATCAAGATGTCTGAAGCTGAGTATTTTATAAGAAAAAGAGCTTTATAAGCTCACAGTTTAGAGACCTGAAAGTTCAGCCTCCCTTGGCTAAGTCACATCATGGTGGAAACATAGGCACAAGGGAGATAATATGACAAGATGGCTCATTGACACTATCAATGCTAATCGCTGCTCAAGAACATACATGACTAGTTCTACTACTTTTGAGCTAGAGAGAGTCAGGAGTAAGGTTTGCCCTTTTATGGCAACTCACTCTCTCATATCCCATGAGAGCTACACCAATCTTTTCCCAGAATAGTGTCCCCAGTGAAACTCAGCACCTCTCACTAGGCTCCACGCCCTGCCTCTTATTACCACCAGATGGGGACCAAGTCTCCAGCACGTGAACCATGGGGGACCAACTATGGCATGAACTAACCATGGCAACTCCCACTCTCATCCCTTCAACAAAAGCATGGAGCATCTTCTACCTGCCAGGCCCCAGGACATACCAGCGAACACAGGGCCAATTTCCTGCATTCAAGCAGACGATCTAGTGGGGAAAACAGGTAAGCAAGTAAATAAAGATAGAATTTCAGGGAAATTAAAATCCAAGCAAGGAGCTAGGGAGGGATGGAAATGGGTGTCAGGCAGTTCTTTTAGCCTGGGCAGTCAAGAATGGACTTTGTGAGGAGGAGATAAGAACGAGGGGATGAAAGTTGGGCTCTGGTGACTCACGCCTGCAATCCCAGCTACTTGGGATACTTGGAAAGAAAAGATCAGGAGGATCAAGGTTCGAAGCCAGCCGGGGCAAATAGTTTGACAGACCCTATCTTGAAAAAAAACCCAACACAGAAAAACAGGGTTGACGGAGTGACTCAAGAGGTAGAGTACCTACCTAGCAAGTGTGAGCCCCTGAGTTCAAACACCAGTGCCACCAAGAAGAAGAACAACAACAACAACAAAAACGCAGGGATGAGAGCTCCAGGACAGAGAATAGCAAGGTCAAGTCCCTGGGTGAGAGGGGTGTCTATTCACAGACCAGCCAGAAAGCATCATGGCTGCAGTGAGTGAGGCAGGAGAGAGTGGCTGGGCAGGAGCCAGATCTCCACCGATCTTGGTAAGGAATTTGGATATATTTTGGGTATAATGGGAAACCACTAAAAGGCACCCCCCACACTAGAAACCCAGAGCCTTGTGCCTGCAAGGCTAGCGCTCTACCATTTGAGCTAAGCCCCCAACCCCTTTGAGGTATTTTATTTTTGAGACAGGGTCTAACTAACTTTCTCTGAACTGGTCTTGAACTCTCACTCTTCCTGCTGCCGCCTTCTGAGAAGCTGGGATTATAGACATGACTCACCATGCCCAGCTTCATTGAAAGGCTTTGTGCAGTGAAACAACACAATTTCATTACTTTTTTTTTACTTCCTTTTTTATTTTTTGGATGCTACTTGGGTTTGAACCCGAGGCCTTACACTTGCCAAGCCACACCCCAGCCCTTGTTGTTTTGCTTTATTTTTCAGGTAGGGTCTCGTTACATTTTTAAAGGCTCACTTGGCTTCTGTGTGAGGCCTGGATGGAGGGGGCAAGGAGAGAAGCTGAGAGAATGAATTGTCCAGGAGAGTGGTGGTGACGGCCAGGACCAGGGTGGTGGTGGAGGGAGGGTGGAGGAAAAGTGGGTGTCTGAAGCTATTTTGACAGTTCCGGTTCCTGGTCTTTGTTCCTCACAAGGCCTGTTTTCTCCTTGTCCCCGAGTTAATCCAAATTCCCCCTGTTAGATTTCTCCTTTTTGCTTAGCTAGTGTGTAAGAAGGATCTTTGCACCTAGGCCATCCTGTCGAGACTTGCTGGTCCCCAGGCTGGCCTAGTTTACCACGCTGCAGGTCATGCCTGTTTCATTTTCCCAGAGTTGAGCAGAGTTTTTCCTTGTGAATAATATGCGCTGGAATGAACCATGTCCCGAGGGAAAGTCTTTCAGGGAACTTTCCAAGGAAGTATTCAAGGAAGATTCACTTTATGATGTGGGAAAAGGGCTTTGGCACCTCCAAGTGATGCCTACCACAAGATAAGAGGTGCAGGAAACGGCATCATGTGCCAAAGCATCTAGCTTATTACGTGCCAGCCCCCCACCCCGCACGCACGGTAAAAGCACAGAAATAGTAAGTGCTACGCGTGTGACAGACCCAGGCGTCTGGATCCCAGCTCTTGGCCAGTGATTCTCATCTGAAGGCTTTTTGGGTGGCAGGATTCTGTGTTGTACAGGACTGTCACTCGTGCTCACTGTGGTGGGCTTAGTATCCCTGACCTTACATGGTCCCAGCTTAACTCTCTTCACAGCCTGTGCCAGGAGTTGTCACATGTTCTCATCACCTTTCTACAGAAGAGGAAAACAAACACAGGGAGGAAACGGCTGAAGTAGCTTGCCTTGACTTGCCCAGCTCCTGGTGGGGAAGAGAGGCAACATTTGAACCCAAACAGTTTGGCTCCAGGTCCTATTCTGGTATCCTGCCTGCCAAGGTTAAGAGAGTAGATGAAGCAGTGGGAAGCCTTTTCTGTTTTAGACACCAGGAGCCCAGGCTGGCCTCGACCTTACGACCCTCTTGTCTCTGCCTCCCAAGTATTAGGATTACAGGCACATACCACCATACCTGGCCAGAAGTCATTGAAGTAGAGTCCAACAGGCCTTTCTGGAAGGACTTGGGAACTCAGGGGAGCCCCTCCAGGCTAGAAAGGCAAACACTGGCAGGAACCAGTGACCCTTCCCTTATGCAGGGCTGGCCAGCAGGGTGTAAGGAGTCTCTTGGTCTATCTTGGGTTGCTATAACCAACGCCTGAGGCTGAATACTTTATGCAAATGAGGTTTATAAAGCTCACAAATCTGATGGCTAGAAAGCCAAAACAGCACGGTGCTAACATCTGGCACCCACTCCCTACCCCCACCTCCACAGACACATCACAACATCGCAGAGAAGTTGGAAGAAAAAACTGCCAGCTGCATGTAGAAGGGACTGTGTGCAGAAGGGATCCCGTGAATGTGGAGGCCTCGCTTTATAAAAACCAACTCTCGTGAGAACTAATCAAGTCACATAAAAACTGACCCTCTCCACGAGCCAGCATCAGTCCATTTGTCAGGGTGCAGGCCCTATGACCTGATTACCTTCCTTTAGTCCACCCACACTCTTCAAGTTTCTAATAATTTCAATACCGCCACCCTGGGGACCAAGCTTCCAGCACACAAAATTTGTCCTTGGGGACATACTACATCCAAACCATATCCATAGCAAGGAAGGAAGAGGATACAGTTATAAAAAGCTACTTTGTGAAGGAGGCAGCACAGAAGTGGGAATAATTAAGAAGTGCGAGTCTTTGGTGCTTTGTCTTCCCCCACCGGTTCTTTCCCACCCCTCCTCCTGCAGCTGTCCCTTTCCTTAAAGGTGTATGTCTTCTTGGGACATCCCAAACACTCTTTTGCCTAAGACTCTGCTTTCACACTCTTCGGTGTGCTCACACACATGGCTAATGGTAGTGGCACCATTTGGGGGCAGAACCATTGGTACCAACATTGTAACCCCACCAAAAAGCATTTCTACAGAAGCCTAAAGCCAGAGGACTGGAGACATCAATGGCTGCTCTCCCTGGCCCTTTACCTTTTAGCCAACCACACATCACAGGCTACAGAATCCAAAAACCAGGAAAAGCAGTGTGGGCCATTGTCCCTGACACGTCCTCCTCTTTGATCACAGTTCAGCTGTGAGGACCTGGTCCCAACGCCTAACTCTGTCTGCTGTCATCTGCCCCATTTCAGGCCTTTGAACTTGAGGAGGATTTTGACTCAGACTTTCTGCTATGCTTCCGTTTCTTTCTGCCCACTTCAGGAGGAGCACCCCATCAGAGCTCGGGTCATCAGGACATGTGTTTTGATCAGCAGGCACTTGGTTCCAAGTAATAGAATCCCACTCACAGCAGCAAAAGGGAACCCAGGGACACCCAGAGTCTAAGGCTGTTACCATGTCCCATGGCAGCCAAGGGACAGGATGTGGAAATGAGATCTTCCCCTGGCTGTGTCTATAGAGATGCTGGGACATGGATTATGGTATGTGAGGCCATAGTAAACGTGAGGCCACCTCCTATGCAGAAGCGACATTACTTTTCCGTCCTTCACTTGGATCAAAGAGATTCAAAGACAGAATTCAAAGTCAGAATTCCAACAGAGGAAAGCATTTGGTGAGGACAGCCTGAAAAAAAGCTGTTGTCCACAGTTATAGTTATTCCCACCTTCTTAGCACAGCGGGATGGGATGGGGTAAAGTGAGGGAGCATGCCAAATGAAGAGAATCAGAACATGCCACCCCAAAGTGTACCATGTTAGTATATTGATTATTTTGAACCGAAGGCAATTGAGGGAAGACAGATGTGAGAAAAGATCTCTTCTCTCCTCCTTCTACCTAAAGGCAGGGCATCAATTTCCCATGAAAACGAGAAGAGGAAATCACTCTTACCCCTGGAGAGGCGATGCCGAGATGAATCCATACCAATAAACCTTACAAAAGTAACCCTTATTTTCCACTGGTATCCCTCAACTACTTCCTGTCACTTTCCCACAGTTAACTTCCCCTAGCCCCCACCCCTTTCCCTGTGTTCTCTGTCTCTACAATTTATCATTCTTTGTTAAGCCCTTGGGTCTAACTCCTTCTTTGGAGTTTTCACTTCTTTCTTTTTTTTTTTTTTTTTTGTGGGCTGAACTCAGGGCCTTCACCTTGAGCCACTCTACCAGCCGTTTTTTGTGATGGGTTTTTGGAGATAGGGTCTCATGAACTATTTTCCCAGGCTGGCTTGGAACTGGACTGCAATCCTCCTGATCTTTGCCCTCTGAATAGCTAGGATTACAGGCGTGAGCCACTGGTGCCCAGATAACTTCTGTCTATGAAGGTGTCAGGTCATGTAAAAATATTAACATCAAATCAAATTCATATCATTTCCTCCTATTAATCTGTCTTTTGTCAGCTTAATTCATAGGTCCCCAATCACAGAACCTAAGAGGACAGAGAAAAATTCTTCCTTCCCTTCTATAGATATCTCAAGCTCAGGGAGACAATTCTTTGGAAATGGGGTGCCTCTCCACACTGTAACCGAGGGCTGACTTCTGCCTAAAAATTCCCAAAGATGGGAGATGACTTGGCAACTGCTTTGGCAACATTTGTCAAGAGCCCTCTGGGCCTGGAGTGTATCTCAGTGGTAAAAGCACACACTTAGCATGCGTGAAACCCCAGAACCAAAGAAAGAAAGAAAGAGAACTGTCCATGTATTAGGCACTAGTATATTTGCTGTACATATATTAACACATTTAACCCTCCCAATAACCTTGTGTGCTAAGTGCTGTAGATTTAAGCCTGATGTTTTCATTTACCAATATATGGCAAATATTTTCCTGCATCAAAAAAATATTCTGGAGCCAGGCCTGGTGACTCACATTTGTAATCCTAGCTATTTTGTAGGCTGAGATTGGGAGGGCCAAGGGTCGAGGCCAGCCTGGGCAAATAGTTTGAGAGACTCCATCTCCAAAATAACCAGAGCAGAATGGACTAGAGGTGTGGTTCAAGCAGTAGAGTGCCTGCTTTGCAAGTGAGAAACCCTGAGTTTGAACCCCAGTTCCACCCCCCCAAAAAAATCTTCTGTACATGAATTTAATGACTGCCCCATCTTCCTTTGCAGAGCCACAAAGTCTCATGGTGAAGTATCTGGGCAATGGAGTCAGCCTGCCTGTTTCAAACCCACCTCTACCAGTTCTATATGATACGGGTCCGTTTTTATAAAGGAAATGAATATGTGTAACCCAGGGATTGCCATCCTGGATGTCCCTCAAATCTCCACCCAGCAGTGTCACCCTGAATTCACTAATACTTCTTGAACATGTGGCACCTGTCAGAAACTGGGGCTCCAACAACAAGTGACACAAATGAATGCCCTGCCTTCAAGGAGTTTTTCTTTCAGCAACAGAGATGGACAGTTATTAGTAAAACTGCTGAAGAAGAAAAGCAATGCAAATGATGAAGCCAGTAAAGGAAACAAGAAGGAGGTGACATGGGGAGATCAGTCATCACTCTTGGGAAGTTAGAGAAATTTGGCTTCAGTCCTGGCCTCTGGAGATCGAGAAGCCCAGAGTCCACCCCAATGTCTCTAAGGGTGCGCGGCTGAGGCTGGAGAGCAGTGAATCTTTGGCTTCTAGTCCACTTTCACTCAACATTCCCTTTCTTGGATTCTTAACCTCCTGTCATCCACTGGATTCCTGGACCAACAAGCTAGATGGGAAATGGCTGAGTGAATTCTTTAGCTACTCATGACCTCTTGTCTGGAACTGTGATCAGCAGATGGGGCAAAATGGGATGGGAGTTCAGAATCCTGGCTCTGTCACTTGCTAGCATGTAACTTGGGACAAAGGATTTATCTCTCTTGAGGCCCCAGTTTGTCTCGGAGTTATTAATGGATGCGAAATACAGGGAGCAGAACCTGCCACGTCGTAAGCATTCTCGATCATTCTTAATGAATGAAAGTGATAGCATCCCGTGCATTCTAACTCATTTAATTTTTTTTTTTTTTTTTTTGTGGGACTGGGGTTTGAAGTCAAGGATTGGCACGGCACTTGCAAAGCAGGTGCTCTACTGCCTGAGCCACACCTCCAGTCCATTTTGGTCTGGTTATTTTGAAAATGGGGTCCCGAGAACTATTTGCCCAGGCTAACTTCGAACCATGATCCTCCTAATCTCAGCCTCCCAAGTAGCTAGGATTGCAGGCGTGAGCCACAGGTGCCCAGCTTCATTTAACCCACATAAGACCATGGAATGCAACATTACACCATTTGCAGATGAGGACGCTGAGGCGTAGAGAGGTCAACTCCCTTTTTTTATTCTGGCTGAGATTTAAACCTAGGGAATGTGGCTTCACGTTCCCACTCTTTCTTCCACATTCTGCTGCCTTCACCCTAAAACAAATGTAGCACCTCCTTTCCCCAACTGCTCTCCGTCTCGGCTTAAGTCCTTCTCCTCCCACAACATGTTCTGCCAAGGAAGTCCTGGTAGGTACTTGCAGACCCATGAACCGGTTCCCCTTCAAATGTAGGGCCCTAAGGAGATTACCTCATTCCATCTCCTCCTCCCCCATTTCACAGATAGAGAAACTGAGTCTTACCACCTTCAACAGTTTTCTAGGGGAATTAAATTTTCCCCTCTGACTTGCAAAGTCAGGTTACAATGCATGCTCAAAGCAACCTAGAAATTGATGAGAAGTTTCATCCAAGCTGCTAAATTGTCACTTCCACATTCCACCATCCACAAATGTCAGAGTGAGGGGAACCGAACAAGATGCATAGAAATGCAAGTCTCAGAAAAGAGAAGTGCAGCAGTTGACAGGAAGATCAACATCCTCAATTTTCAAGATATTTACGAAGAGTGTGGTGGTTTTTTTCTATCTAAGTTCCCTCTTCAAAGAAATTATCCACTCCAAATCCAATGAACTCAATGGGCACAACCTGTCCACCTTAGTTATTAAAGGGACCAAAAGTAAGTCATGTATAAAACACTTTATATATTAGCAAAAACAAAAACTAATTATACAGGGTGTTATAATACACCCCTACAATCTTAGCACTTGGGAGACAGAGGCAGGGGGACCATGAGTTCCAGGCCAGCCTGTGCTATGTAGTGAGACCCTATCTCAAAAGAAAATTGAAAATAGTCAATGCTAGCAAAGATACGACAAAACCAGCACTTACATTATTTGCTGGTGACATTGTAACTGGCACAACCTTTCTTTTTTTTTTTTTCATTTAATAAGTGTTCTTATTGAATTATAACTTAAAGTATGCAAATGTTCAACTTTGAAATTTTTGTAAAAGTACATCTTGGATTTTCGGTTTTTTGTTGTTGTTGTTTTGCACAACCTTTCTAGAACCAATTTGACTGCTAGGGATAGAGCACTTGCCTAGCATGTGCAAAGCCCTAGTTTTGATCCCCAGAACTGTATAAAAAATAAATAAGTATGCCAATGTATTTTAGGAGGCAGTAATTCCTCTCCTGGAGCTTTATCCTAATTAAATCATATTAAAGAAGAAACAAAGCAATGAAAACTTGGAAATGCCCTATGTATCAAACACTCAGTGCTCACTTTGCGGCTGGTGCTACATTATAAACTCAACATGGGTGACCTCATTTAACCCGCAACAGGATTCTGGGAGGTATGTACTATTTCACCCCTCATATACTATACCAAATAGGGAAACTGAGGCTACAGGAAACAATGTAGTTGCCCTTAGTTCAACAGAGTTAAAGCTGGGATGTGAACTCTAGAAGTTGGCCTTCGGGACCACTGGGCTGCCTCTGCCTGTCTTTAGTGCTGGCCGCTCCTGGAGTATTTCCTGTCCCCAGAGCCCACCGCTGGAAGGATGCTGATACTCTGATCTATGGCAGGCTCCTGAAGAGGTGTGGGGCAGGGGAGGAGTGCAACGTTGGGGAATGATGAAGATGCCTAATTCCTTTCCTTCTGCAGTGGCGTATGCAGAAGCTATTTCTTAAGATGCTACCAAAGCTAGGGCTCCATAGGGGGCTCGGCTCCTTAAAGTCCCAGCCCCATGCAGGGGATCACTGGCCTCTTGGATAGGTGTGGAAACTGATGCTCAGAAAGGGGAAGTGGTCAGCCCAGTCACACAACAAATACGTGACAGTCTCAGACTCCAGGCCCAGTGTGTCTGATTCTCGAGTATATCATGCTCTTCCCCCTGGTTGTGTCTTTGACAAGGACTCAGAATACTGAAGCTGAAGTCCCCTGGCAGGTGGAGAATGAGGAAGAGTGTTTGGTGGCTGGGCCTCAGGGACTCTGATGATCACTTGGATGGGAAGACAGACAGTGTCAGGTTTGGGATCCAGGGTGTGGAAAACTTGATGTGGCCTCACCAGGTGTTTAATTCATGTAGCTGAGAGGCAGATGACCTACAAAGGCTGAAGCTATGTTCAGAAGCAACTGGAGAATGAAGTAGGGAAACTGAGGCAGAGTCTTAATCAAGGCCCAGGTCAACACAGCAGACGTCTGTGACACTGCAATCTGTGGGTCTCCAGAGGCACTTGTCCATGTCCACAACTGCTTTCCCACAGAAGAGGGTCAAGGACAAAGATAACATCTGGTTCCTCTCTGGGAATACCCCAATGCCAGCTCAGGGAGATAAAACTGTTACCAAAATCACTCCCCCCACTTAACACAACTCCCACCCTTGCTGGGCCACGTGGGCCAATAGGAGCCCCAAAGGTAGGAGCTGGGAAGGTGGAGGAAGCAACTCAGGGAGGAAAATGCTCCCATGGTCCCCTGGAATATTATTGCATGAAGGACAAGCTGCCATACCCTGGCAATGACCCTCTTGCTGCTGTTCTCTCAGGCCAGTGCTACACTGTCCTCCTTTCTGTCCTGCCCCAAGAGAGCCAGGAAAGGCATTTGCTGAGAGGGGACAAACAAGAACCTGGACTCAAGTCTCTGTCCCATCCACAGGGTTGCTGCGTCCTGAGTGAGAAAATCCAGAGTGAGATGGGGACGACGTGTTCCTAGGGAAGGCAGGTCAGGGACCTGACCCCTCCCCACCCCAGTGCAAAATGAAGTGTTGAAGCATGTTCTCAGGAACTTGCCAGAACAAAGCAGAGGCTAAACCAGGCTGCAGGCCACACAAGACCACTTACAGTGGAACCAAAGATGGGAGAGACAGTTTCCAGAAAATGGGGGAGTTGTACTGAAAAGTCACCACCAAAGGTTTCTACTGGAGGAACCTGAGGCTCTGGAAGACTGAAGGATTCCCTCAAGGTCACCCTGTAGTAAATGAAGAATCCCACATCCCAACTCAGCTTGTTTTTTCTTCAAACCTGAATCCCTTCATCCATATCACACAGCCTCCCTGCAGAAAGTGAGCAAAGATGGTTAGTCTGTAAGTTCACAATTTCATTTTCATTCAACCACTCCTTGCTGACAAAGAGTACTAACCTGTTTTGTCTGGGGCATTGTTCTAAGCACCGGGATTTCATGACCAACAAGATAGATTCTGTCACTGCTTTCACAGAGGTGACATTCTAGTGAATCCACTGAGTGAGGACAGAGGCCCATCCTAGAACTGTGCTCCTTTGCTGAGCCCCGATGGTGTGAAACATGGGAAGAACTTAGATTCTGATGTCTATTGTTGACAGTGGCTCTTTTATGAGCACAAATCATTCTGTGCGTATTACAAAAATGGCACCAACTGATATAACCTCCTCCCCAATGTTTTGTTTTTTGGTGGCACTGCGGTTTGAACTCAGGGCCTTGCATTTGCTAGGCAGTCACTCTACCACTTGAGCCACTCTGCCTGCCCCCAACACCTCCAATGTATTAACATAAGAACTCAAGATAACCTATTCTGCTAAAGAAGCCATATGCTCCTTCCTGCCCTGGAAGACTGTCCATGATGAAGGCTGAGTCCATCAGACACCCTCTCCTGAGATCTTGGTGGATATTGCTCTCATGGTGGTGGTGACAGCACTCAGAGAAGATGGGTCTACAATTTATCCCAGGCCTGCCAGGTTGCCAGTAGTTCTTGTCTTTCTCCAAATTTTTTTCTGGCTACTATAAGTTCTCTTAGCCCTACCCTATCCTTCTGTGGCAGGCTAAAACTAGGAAAGTTAGGGACTCATAGAAACTTAATATTGCATCTCAGATTGACCACGCTCTGGCTCAGGGACAGCCCTCACCTGGCCAGGAACCACCTGTGCCCCTCCCCACTCATTGATTATTGGATGGGAATCACCTGGTTCCTCCCTTCCCATAGGTTGGTGTAGGTTATAAAAGCACCTGGGGAAAAGAAACACATTCTCTCTGCCTCCAGGTTACACCTACACCCACTATGCTTCCTTTTGTACTTCCCTAACTTCTAATAAATTCCATTTACGCCCACGTGTCCTGCCGAGGATTCTTCCTGGTGGGACACCAAGGATTTGGAAGTCTGATCACCAACTGTGCCCACCGGCAACAATTCCACTCAGTTCTCTGTTCAGAGGCCCCCTGTGTTGCTCACAGCCAGCACACAGACTCTAACTCAAGTCCCAAGGCTGCTTCTAGGCAGCTGACATTGTCCAGGGGCTTGCTGGGTGGATAAACTCCCCAGAGGTTCTTTGACTCTAGTACCACAGGAGTCAGTGGCCCCAGGGGCCCTGCATGCCTACTCCCATTGTGCCCTGAAATGGGGCAGACATCTCTTCTCCTGGCAGTGAGGCCATCAGAGTCCGGCCCGGTCATCCATGCTTGGTTCCTAGGATGCTCCCATCTGATTCTCGGAGTCTTGAGGGATAATCTCAAAGACAGGGACAACTGGAGCAGTCTCGGGGAATAGTGCCAGTACCAGTGGCATTATCCTCACCAGCTAGCTCCTGGATTGTGGCCTTGGCTATGTGACTGCCCACCCTCCTGTTTCCTGAGCCGTCCTTGCAGTCCTGGGGTCCAGCCTTTATCCTGCAGATAAATTCCATTTTAGAGTCTGTTTCAGTTGCAATACTTCCAAAACCACTGACAGGAATATTAAGGATGGCAGCATCTTGCTGAGGAGGAAATTGTACTGAGTTCTAATTTATTTTCCAGCCATGACCACTAGTGGGCTGACATTTAGCTCTTTGAGGGCTGTGTTGGATTTACCTCTAAGTCGCCATCTCCCAGGACAGTGTCTGGCAGTGAGCAGGAACGCTGTGCATGTTTCAGAAGGTAGGAGGGAAGGGAATGAGGGAAATAGAGATTAAAGGAGCAAGAGAGAGAGGGAAGAAGGAAAGAAAGAGAGCAAGGTAAATGGAAGAAAAGGAAAAGGTAAAGTTTCTTCCATCCCTCTGAGGTTAGGAAAACCATCAGCCTTTCAGACCCATTTCCAAGTTTCCAGAAGCAGATGAAGTTTCTAGGGCTACATGCCCAGAAATTGCAGAGTCCCAAACCTTGTCCCACCTCAGAGGACAGCAGAGGGAAAAGAAGAAAGGGCAAGTTTGGAGTCAAATCTCCCCTGCCTGGAAAAGGCCTCAGCGTTCTGATCTGAACACGAGCTTGTGTGCTCATGCTTTCAAGTGACATTTAGTGATACAAAACCAGGGGCAGGAGGATTTAGTGGTGAAAAGACACAGTCCTTGTTCCCCTGGAGTTTGTAGGTTCATCATGGGAGTGTAGGGGAGAAGAGGTTAAATGGAAGGAATTAAACAAATGGAAAATCCGAACTGTGTTAGGGCATTTCACAGCTGCCCCAGGTGAAAGGACAATGACAGTTAATGGGGGAATTCGATCTAGTCCAGGACGTTGAAGGAGGACCCAGAAGTAACCATCTGGACTGTAAGAGGTGGGTTGGAGATAACTCAGCACACCGCACTGGCAGGTGGCACAGAATCTGCAGTGGCTCACTGGGTCACTGAGAGAGAACATGGCAAGTGGAGGAAAGAGGAAAGACAGGAGAAGGCCAGCAGGAAGGTGAGGGAAGGCGAGACTGTTGAAACAGACAGGATTGGCTCCTTTAGCACTATGGACACCTGTTACTGGAACGGGGACTTCAAGGCTGTGGCTGTCTCCTTTCCTACCTTAAACTTTGGATCAGAGTCCTGCTCCACTCGGCACATAAAAAAGTTAATCATTCGAGGAGCATCTATCTAAAACTGATAATACAAGTTTGGTTAGTACTGAAGTAATCTAACCTCTCTTGTCCCCCAAGGTGGAAGACACCAAAAGAAGGGTCCCTAAGATATTTTTTTAAATTGCAGGAAAGCTGGGCCCTTGTGGCTCACGCCTGTAATCCTAGCTACTCACAAGGTAGGATAGCAGTTCAAAGCCTGCAAATAGTTCTCAAGACCCTATCTCAAAAATACCCAAAACAAAACAGGGATGGTGGAATGACCTAAGTGGTAAAGCACCTACCTAGCAAGTGTGAGGCCCTGAGTTCAAACCCAATATTGCTCCCAACCCCAGCAAAAGAAAAAACAGCAGGGCAGTATGATCACCCCAGGATGGGAACCGAAGCTGCCCCCAGCAGGAGCAAGTCCCCTGTGATGGAACCCAGGCTGCTCCTCTCTGACAGGAGCAATCATCTCATGATGGGGCCAGAGTCCCCCCAGTTCCAGCAAGACCCTGGCAGAACCTGACCTGAGTGATCAACCAGACCACAGTTTACCCAACACTGCTTGACTCTGTGTCCTTCCTGTCCCCTGCTTTTGTTTGTCTCTTATCTTTATCCACTGAAGTTCTTGTCAGGGCTTACAACACAGGTCCTCTGTTTCTTCCCCAGGTGGCCCCCCTGAGCAAGTTCCTCTCTTGCTCCACCTCTTCTTTTGTCTGTATTGGACTCTCCAGGTAGCAGATGGCCAGCTAGTCTGCTGGGACTCCCACAGTCAGGCCTAGGAATCCAGGAACAGTTTCTTCCATGTAGAGGTGAGCTGTACCAGTTCATAAACGTGTTTGTTCTCTTGTTAACCAGTCTTTTTGCTTTAAGGATCTGTTCTAGCTAAGACCTGTGAAGGGTAGAGGGAAATTTTTCCTCCCCTACAACTTCTATCTCATATGCCAGAACTTAGACACAGGGCTGCAAGGAGTCCTTTGGTTAAGTGCACTGCTACCAAAAATAGGTGTTCTTCTGTTCAGTTAGAGGGAAAGAATATAGATTAGGCAACCAGCAGTCTTGCTAAGTGCATTACTTACATTTGACAGTAAACGTACATTACAAAATGATTTCCTCCATGGAACCTCCTAACATATCTGTGCAGAAGTTGTCATAATCTCTATTTTTACAAAATGCGAAAGTGAGGGTCAGAGACAGGCAATGAGTTACCTAAAGCCAAACAGCTAGCAACAGCAGATCTGGGGGACAGATCCAGACCTATCTCCTAAGGCCCAAATTCTTCCCTTTTTCCTGCCTTGCTTTCTTGAACTAATTTTGACTGCTGCTATAGTTCAAAGTCACTCTTTCTAAAACATCTCTAGTGTTAGGAGACATTTTCAGGTCTTAGGTCAAGTGTAAACAACAGAACAATGGACTGTGGAGAGCTTCAGTCATCTTTCTTTCTAGTCCTCTCCTCCTTCTCCCTTGTGCCCATGGGGAGGATAAAAAGTGTGTGGGAAGGATTGAAATTAGATGACCTTTGAAAAATTTGCTTGAACTTTGAAAAACAAAACAAAAGAACAAAAGCCAGATGCTATAATTCTAGCTATTAGGAGACAGAGATCAGGAGGATCATGGCTTGAAACTACCCAGGGCAAATAGTTCCAGAGACACAATCTCCAAAATACTCAACACTAAAAAGGGTTAGTGGAGTAGCTTAAGTGGTAGAGCACCTGCCTAGCAAGCGTGAGTTCCTAAGTTCAAACCCTAGTACCACTACCACCAAAAAAAAAAATGTGTGTTAAGTTACTTTTGGGTTGCTGCCCTTCTGGCTGACCGTGAGCCTGGGGCAACAGTTGGTGCTAGCTAGGAAGATGAGGGAAGAGGCCTCCACAATTACTTAATTACTCAATGGCACCAGTGCAGTCTGTGATCTGAAGACTGGCAAATTCTTCGTGTCCAGTGGGGGAAGAATCCATTGCAAGACACATGGATGTGAGTGGAGTTAAGTAAAAGTTAGAAAAGGAAAATACAAAGGGGAGCATGGCAGGGCCCACGTGGAGTCTGACGGCCAAAAGAGTGTGTTTCTGCTCTTCAGGTGCCTTTAAAACCTAGATAACCTAAGGGAAGGGGAGAACCAGGTGATTCCCACCCAATAATCAATGAGTGGGGAGGGGCATGGGCGTTCCCGCCCAGGTAAGGGCGGTTCCTGAGCCAAAGCACGGTTAATCTAAGATGTAATATTTTCCTATGAGTCCTGAACTTTCCCTAACTTAGCCTGCCTCAAAACTATGTGGCATTTGCTCGTTTCCCAACCTGGCTGACTTCAGGCGGCCAACCTGGTATCTCTGAACAGAAAGCTGGAGAGAGACTTGTACAGTGGGGCTCATCAGGCCCGGGAGCATTGAAGAGTAAAAACACCACATGCTACAGAGCAAGGACAGGGACCTCAACTTTTTTTTTTTAACTTGTCCCAACCACATATGGCAGACCACTAACCATTGTGGAATGAAAGGACACTCATACCCTTTTCACTGGGCCACCTCACCTCACACAGCCACACACACCAAAACTGTCACGTATCTACAGGATTTTATTGGCTGAGCTCTTTCACACACTGTGACTCATAGTTTTTGCCTCAACAGCAGGAAACACGGCCTTGAACCTGAGAACCCACTGTGAGAAAGGTTTCTAAGGGAGACAGAATTTTTCTCTACTCAGCCTGCTCCTTCCTATCCTATCCTCCCCTTTCTTATTAAGTTTTTTAAATTATTGTGGTGTTATAGAATGTTTTAGGCCCTGGCCCAAATTCCTAGGTTTCTTAGGTCAGGTCTGACCACTTGCCCCAACTTGCCAAATACAAAAGACAGCAATGGTGAGGAGTGGAGAAGGGGAGTTTATTATACTGCACTGGCAGCGTGGGAAGAAAGGGAGCATCCAGCCCTTCTTCAGCCATCTTCCTCAACAGACATTTGCCTTAGGTTTAAAAAGGAAGAACTGGTGGCAGGGGGACAGGCAGGCACAATTATTAAACAGTCCCAGTCATAGAAGTGTTCTGTGGTCAGAGGTAGCACAGATGGTCTGGCAGCTCATGGTCTCAGGATTAGTCAGGTGGGGCCTTGATGCCTGGCAGGGTGTCCAGTCCTTCCTGGATTCCAAGATGGCTACAAAGTGACTGCAGGAGAGAGTGGCTCAGAGCAAAGAATAGAGATACAAAAAGGCTGGGATGCCTAGCTTTTCTCCCGCCTTCAGTTGATTCATCGGCCCAGGTAAGGAGTCTGCACTTTTCATCAAAAGTAGCTTTTAAGCCCCTCGTACAGTGATAACAAATAGTTTCCTGTGTTATGCACCCAACTGCAGCATCCAGCCAGAACCTTTGTGTCTTCCCAAACCGAAGCTCTGAGCCCACTGAACATGAACTCGTTGTTCTCTCCTTCTTCCGACCCATGGGAACTACCACTCTGTCTTCTACTCGATGAACTTAGCTACTCTAGATGTTAATGGTCAGAAGATTTCCAAATTCTTTGCGTCCAGCGTGGAAGAATCCATGGCAGGACACACAGGGGTAAATGAAGTTTATTAAAAGCTAGAGAAGGGAATTATAAAAGGGGACATGGTGGGACCAGGCGGAAGCTGAAAGCAGAGTGTGTCTTTCTCCTTTCCGGAAGGGAAGAACCTGGTGACTCTTAACCAATAATGGATGAGTGGGGAGGGCATGTGTCCCTGGGCCAGGGGATGGTGGTTTGAGTTGTCCCTGAGTTAGGGTGTGAATAACCTACACACATTTGAAGTTGAAAAGAAGGCTCAGAGAAAGAGAGGGACGTTCAGTCTGAAATACAATATTGAGTCATGTATGTTCTAAGAGTCCTGAACTTTCCCTAATTCTAGCCTGCTCATAGGAACCTCAAATAAGTGAAATCATACAACAGTCGTCCTTTTGTTTCTGGTTTATACCAGCGTAGTGTCCTCAAGGTTCATCCCTGTTTGGAGCATATGTCAGAATTTCCTTCCCTTTAAGGCTGAATAATATTCCACTGTGTATCTCTACCACATTTTGTGTATGCATTCAGCAACAATTTGGTTATTTATACCTTTTGGCAATTGTGAATAATGCTATGAATGTTGGTGTACAAATATGTGTTTGCATCCCTACTTTCAGTTATTTGGGGTACATACTCAGGAGTGGACTTATTAGATCAAATGGTTGAAACCAGGGTTTTGTTTTGTTTTTTTCATTGTAAAAGGTATGTGTTGATCATATACAAAATAAGGAAAAGCTTATGTATCACAAACATACAGTATGTATAGTAAAAATACCCTGGGGGCCAGGTCTAGCACTTCCCCTCCTGGACAATAATTTAGCAATAAATATCACCCAGGGAAGATGTGGGGGCACCAATACTGCTGTCTGCTGAGGCCAGGCCCCTGACTGCCCTACACTTGTGCCTGAACCTTACCTTGCAGCCAGCCCCTCCCCACTTAGAAGGACCTTAAAGAAGGACCCCTACCCCACTCCACATCTCAGGGTACCCCCCCCAACTTACTCCTGACTTTAGCCTTCACAGGGCAGGCAGGAGCTGATCAACTCTACTTGGACATACCTCTCAGCGCTAGACCAACCAAGCTGGACGAATGATAACCCTTGTCCTGTTGCCCTAAATTGCCAGGGGAAGGCTTTCTGTACCCACTCTGTTTAGAAACTGGAGATTTGGACACCAGGCCCAAAATCCTGGGCTTCCACATGTCAAGTCTGGCCACTCCCCCCTGGATGTCAACAAAAGAGACAGTAATGGCGAAGGGCAGAGAAAAGAGGTTTATTACACTGCCCAGGACACACCACTGGAAGAGGCAGAGAAAGCACTCAGCCCTTCTTCAGCCATCTTTGGGGTACAGGCACAAGCTTTAGCTTTAAATAGACAAAGAATCAGAGCAAGGGACAAAGGGTATATATAGTTAAGCAGTCACAGTCACAGGCCTGGTTGGTCATTATCTCAGTCCTTGTTCTTCAAGGGTTCCAGAGAAGTTATGGCTGCCATCACTTGTAGGGAGTCATCTGATCCCAAGACGTGATCACTCCTGCTCCCTGGTGCAACCTCAGCATTATAGGTAATTGTCCTCATTTGAGGGGTGGTCTGTTCTGCAAGCCTCCACTCTTCCTTAGGGGTAGTTTTGGTCCCTTGTCATAAAGATGTTTCCTATCATTCCTGTCCTTCCTTGATTCTAAGATGGCTGCAGAGAAAATGGCTCAGAGCAAAGGACAACAGGCACAAAATGGCAGCATATCTGCCAAGCTTTTCTCCTGCTTTTAGTGGCCCAAGTAAGGAGCCAGTGCTTTTCAGAAAAGCAGATTAAGCACCTCTTCCTTGGTGGTTCTCTGTTTAACTTTTTGGGGAACACCATACTGTGTTGCAGGGCAGCCACACTGTCTTACACCCACTCGCAATGTGCAAGGTCCCCACCCATCCCCCACACCCTTGCCAATACTTGGTATTTTCTATTTTATCTCATTGTGATTTTAGTTTGCTTTTCCCTAAAGACTGTGATATTGAACATCGTTTCATGTGCTCATTGGTCATTTGTATATCGTCTTTGGAGAACTATACATTGAAGCCCTTTGTCTTTTTCTTTTAACATACTAGGATTTGAACTCGGGGCAGTGCTCTACCACTTGAGCCACACCTCCAGCCTTTTTTGCCCTGGTTATTTTGGAACTAGAATCTCTCTTTTTGCCCAGGCCAGCTTGGACCAGGACCCTCCTGTTTTAGCTGCTCTCCATAGCTGGGGTGACAGACGTGTGCCACCATGCTCAGCTTTTTTCTGTTGAGGTAGAGGTCTCAAGAACTTTTTGCCCAGCCTGGCCTCGAACCACGATCCTCCTGGTCTTAGCCTCCAAAGTAGCTAGGATGACAGGTGTGAGTCATTGGCGCCCAGCTCCTTTGTCTATTTTAACCAAGTTGTTTGGTTTTCTGTTATTGAGTTGCAACTTTTATAGGTATATATTCTGGATCTTAATCCCTTATCAGATGTATTATTTGCAAGTATTTTCTCCATTCCGTGGGTTGCCTTTTCACTCTGTTGATAGTGTCATGTGATACCCTGCCCTGCCTTTTAAGGAACTAATTCATTATTTCCATACAAAACACAAAATTCCCTGACTCATCCATGTGGCAATTCTGGATTTTTTTTTAAAGACTGAGTCTCAAAACTCTCAACTCAGACCTGTGTAACCCAGGATGGCCTCAAACTCTTGATCCTCCTGCCTCAACCTCCTGAGTTCTGAGATTATAGGCATGCACCACCGCACCTAGCTGTTCTGAATTCTTAAAAATACCTCCTAAATGTTTGGTAGAATGGCCTAGGGAAGTGAAATAAAAGGAAAACTTGACTAGTCACACTCTGTTCCCCTCTGCAGTTCCACATTTCTAAGGAAAACCCAGGGTTACACAACATGAATTTGGCTTAAAAACAAATGGGGGGAGGGCAAGGGGAATTAGGCGATGGACTGGAGGGTAAAGGAAGGCTAGATGACAATGACATGACCTGTCAGGATGGGGACAACATTCTGTGTCGGGCACCATTCTAGGCGATTAAAACCCCACAAAACCATTGCCAGTGTAAGAACTCCTGCTCTACAGATGAAGAAGCATCCCAGAGAAGTTAAGTAGTCTGCCCCAAATCACAGACTAACAAGCAGTAAAGCCAGAAATGGAACCCTGGCCATGGGCCCAAAAGGCCACTTTGCTGGGCTTTCTGTGACACTGTGTGGGCCTTTAGTCTGAATTATTTGAACTCAAACTCAAATGATGAGTGAGAACCCCTCAATAAGCTGAAACAAATTCTCACTGAAAATAAGATTTGACTTCACGTGTGCCTACAATCTGAAAGTTGCACAGTGCCAAGTCGGGGTGGGGTGCAGCTAAACAGAATGCTCCAACAAGCTGTGGACAGAGCCGGGCGCCAGTGGTCATGCCTGTAATCCTAGATAATTGGGAGGCTGAGATAGGGAGGATCGAGTCAGCCCAGACAAATAGTTCCTGAGACATCCCCCATCCCCATCTCCAAAATAACCAGAGCAAAGTGGGCTGGAGGGGTGATTCAAATAGTACAGCACCTGCTTTGCCAGCAGGAAGACCTGAGTTCAAACCCCAATCCACAAAAAAAAAAGAAAAGAAAAGAAAAAGAAAAACATCAAAAAGAAAAGAAAAAGAAAAAGAAACTGGATGGGAGCCTTCATTTCAGATGCAATTTAGCAGTCCTTTATCAAATTAAGTGTGAACGTACTACCATGAACTAGCAAGGTCACTCTGGGCATACATCCCAGAGAACCTTTTTTTTTTTTTTGGCAGCACTGAGGTTTGAACTCAAGGCCTCATACTTGCTAGGCAGGCACTCTACCACTTGAGCCACACCTTCAACCTTTATTTGTGTTGGGTATTTTCAAGATAGCATCTCTGGAATTATTTGCAGGGGTGGCTTCGAACTGCAATCTTTCTGATCTCTGCCTCCTGAATAGCTAGGATTACAAGTGTGAACCAGAGGTGCCTAGTCACATCCAGCTCTGTAAATCATAACTTTTATGTAAATTTAAAATGAATGCACACACTGTACATTATACAAAAGCGCTACATTTCCCAAGACTACATACAAAGCAAAGGGTGTACATGGAATGCACTAGAATGCTGTGGGGAAAGAGACTGGAAACTGGTGATGTAAGAACATTAAAGGCATCCAGACAGCAATGTGGAAGAGAGGCATCTTGCACAGTGGAGGTAAGAACAGGACTCTGGACCCAGCTCTGCCATGTTGTGCCTAGGAAACCTAGGAACACTGTTGCACCAACTCGATGCTTGTCTTTCTTGTCTGGAAGGTGGCACTCTGTGTCATTGAGGATGACTGTCAAGGAAAGCCGTGGGGTAGAATGGAACATTTGTGACCTTTGAGACCAGAGCAAGCTATACCAAACAATCACTGGGTAACCTGGCCAATTACTGCACACGCTAAGCTCTGCTTTAAATGAGGTTGTCAGGTCAGGCCTTCCTGAGAAAGGGACGTTTGAGCAAAGCCTGGAAGGAGGAAAGAAGGGAGTCATGGGGGATTAGTAAATCAGAAGGAAGAGGCAGTTGTACCTATAGGAAGGAACAAATGATGGAAAGTTTTCATACAATAAGCAGCCAGCAAATGTTGAGTGGTCACCCCTGTCCTTCCTGTCACCAAGGGGTGAGACACTAAGAACACCTCTGAGCAAGTGACAGTGCACTCTGGTTGCTGCGGTTCTTTGAAACAGAACTTTTGTACAGCACCTCAGAAGTGACCTTAGCTGACCAAACAGGCCTAAGCTGGAAGAGTCCACATGGCTCATGCCTATAATCCCAACTACTTGGAAGGTGGAAATCATCAGGATCTCAGTTCAAGGCTAGCCTAGGCAAATAGTTTGCAAGATCCATCTCAACCAATGGCAGATATAATGGTACCCACCTGTTATCCCAGCTATGCAAGGGATCACAAATAGAAGAATCCATTTATGCCCAGCCTGGGCATAAATGGAGATGTTATCTCAAAAAATACCCAGCGCAAAAAAGGGCTGGAGGTATGGCTCAAGTGGTAGAGCACCTGCTTAGCAAGCATGAGGCCCTGAGTTCAACCCCTGGTACTGCCAAAAAAAAAAAAAAAAGGACCCCCTGGGACTTTGGCTTGCATGGGGAACACAAGAGACCTCAAAGAGGAATCTAGAAACAGCAAGGAGGAGGTCCCCACCAGCAACCATTCTGCTCAGGAGACTCCTGCCCCAGCATGTGACAGACAACGCCTAGGGGACTTAGCAGAGCTTGAAGAAGGCCCAATCACATGGTGTAAGGAGAGAAGGGAGGAGACCCTCAATTACAAAGGCAACTCTAGGTTTGAATGGCACCCTGCCACTTATACCTCTTTTACCTTTAACCATCACTGAATGTCTCTAAGCCTCATTTTCCCCATCTGTAAAATGGACAAGAAAATCCCTAGTCTGCAGGGTGATTGTGAGGTGGGTACTCAGTGAGATATGTGACATTAACAAGCAAATAGCTGGGGCTCAATGGCAACAAAAAAGCAATCCCCTTCCTTGGGCACAAGGTACCTGGGGAGGCAGCCACTGTGTCTTATTCAGTCAGCTTGGGTCCTTGTGTATTGCATTCTTTAAAGTGGAGGTAAAACCAGCTACCTTCAGGGGGCTATGAAGTTCAGTGAGATAAAAGATGACAAGTGTGCTTACTATAGTTACTGAACCAAAATAAATATTCCATAGGTGTTTGTTGGGTATCTGAATGGATAGATGAATGGAAGGATGGATGGACAGACAGGTGGATCCATGGGTGAGTGGGTGGGAGGGCAGCCCGCTGGCAGGATGACAGGAGGAACATGGTTTGTTCTGCAGAAATACCAACTTGGCACAAAGCCCAGGTGCTTTCCAATAGGGCGCTCTTCTATCTCTTTGCGGCCTTATGTCGTGGTAACATGGGGGTAAAAATAGGTACAAACACGCCCAGCTCCAGGGGAGTGTGATCACACCAGTGTCTGTGACTCAGCTCGATGAGGCCAGGTCTGGCAGGAGCCACAGTTCTGCATCTGAGATCGTGGTAGAGATCTTAGAAAGGTGATGGTCACAGGAAACAATGGCCTTCCTGGTGCACAAGGTGCCTTGGGACCCTCATCAGTGACATTTCATGAGAAGAATGGCAGCTCAGCTCTCCCATCTCTGCTGCAAGAACAGAGATGCAGGGAACGGCCAGGCCTGCAGCTGCTTCTGCTCCACGCAGGGAAGCCTCTGCAGCAACTCAGACCCACACACACGAACCTGAGTGGGAGTAAGGGCTGGGCTGACATCCTAGGAGAAGCAGGGGTAATCATGAGTCACCATCCTGGAAGTGTCAGTTATTCTTTATTGAGCGCTTAATGAATGCAGACGCTGGGCACTTCGTGCATGTGACAACAGGCCTTCCTGAGGTGTGCCATGGACGTCAGCAAATGAGGGACTTCACATAGAACACAGAGATCTTTCTGAGAGGCGTTACTGGGATTTGAACTCAGGGCCTCTTGCTTGCTAGGCAGACACCCTACCACTTGAGTCACTTCAACAGCTCTTTTTCCTTTACTTATTTTTGGGGTAGGTTTTTGCCCTGGGTCTGCCCTGGACTGCCATCCTCCTATTTATGCTTTCTATGTAGCTGGGATGACAGGTGTGCACCACCATGCACAGCTAATGGTTGAGATGGGACCTGACTTTTTACCTGGCCTGACTTCGAGCCACTGTCCTCCCTCTGCATACATGGGATTACAAGTGTGAGTCACCTCACCCTGTGAGAACCATTTTTAATAAGTAGGGTTTCGTGTTTATGTTTACCTCCTGCTTGGGGCAGATGGCATTAGCTTTCATTTACAAGTTTTCCTTTTTGTTAAATATAAGTTTTAAAAATTGATTCAACTTAAAGAACAAATTTTATTAGATACATATACAGGCGATACATGGAGACTGCAAAACTTGCAAAGTGCATGCAAATGACTGAAATTCACCAAAGACTGCATTAGCATAGCAACATTTAGAGCTTTTTGGGTTGTAATAGACGCCTGTTCAAATCAACTTAAGCAAGAGAAGTCCGGAAGCCTACAGGACCCAAAAGAAGGAGTGCAGGACAGCCGGCTCACCCTGAAAGCCTTGTCCCCTCTTCCCTCCAGGCTCCTGGAACCAGGCTTCTCCTTGGCTCTGCACATCCTCCAGCAGGGCCATTTTCTCCACTACACTCATGCAGGTGGCCTCCCCACCCCCTTTATACACACACAAACGCACAGGTAAATGGTCACATCTCTACAGTTTGTAGGTATGCAGGTCAGTGGCCTGCAGACCCCAAAATGGCATCCCTGACTCTACAGGGCCACCTCTTGTCCTTTCAGCTCTTTTTTTTTGGACAGCACTGTGACTTGAACTCACGTCGTCACACTTGCTAGGCAGGTGCTCTACCATTTGAGCCACTATGCCAATGTCCTTTCAACTCTTATGAGATGATTGAGGGGTCAAATTCTCAGAAAAGAAGAGGACCTGAGGTGAGCAGTCACCCAACCACAAGGCAACTGCCTTGGTGTTTGCTCTCACACAGCCCTAGAAGGTAGGTTCTACTTCACAGGTGACAACACTAAGAGGCAGAGAACTGAATGCCCAGGCCCTTGGCAGGATGTGACAAGGACTTGAACCTGGATGTGACACCAAAGTTCAAGTATGCCACCTGCTCACCATCAGCTATCATCATAGACCCAAGCAAATTATTGGCCCATCAGGAGACATTTATCAAATCGACAATCTAGTGCTTGCCTGTGAGACAGGAAACACATGTCCCAACTTCATGGAGACACTGGCTGGAAGGAAGATTTCTCAGAGGGAACACAGTGCTCCGGAAACCTAAGAAGGCTCCTCCAAGTCCCCTAAGTACGAGGATGCCAAGGCCTCAGTCTCAGGGCAAGAGAGGCATCCCATTTGAATTTACTGGCCAAAAGTCACAAGAAGGTAGGACCAGGTATGATGGTACATACCTGTAATCCCAGCTACTCTCAGGCAAAAATCAGGAAGGTCACAATTCCAGGCAAAAAAGTGAGTGAGACTCCATCTCAACAAACAAGCTGGGTATGGTGAAACTTGACTGCATTCCCAGTAGGTATAGATAGGAGAACTGTAGCCTGAAGCTGGCCTGGGCAAGAAAGTGTAAGACTCTACCTGAAAAATAACTAAAGCAGAAAGGGCTAGAAATGTGGCTCAAGTGGCCTGCCTAGCAAGTGGAAGCCTCTGAGTTCAAACCCAGGACCACCAAGACGAGAAAACATCACATCCTGCCAAGATCCTCAGGAGAAGCTGACACCTGCCAGCTGTTGGGACAGCAGCTGTCCCTCCCACTTCCTGGAAGCTGGCTGAGGGGCCTCCGAAAGAGGCCAGCGCCTGTTACAACAGAAACCTCTGGAGAGCCACGTTCCCCAGCCTGGACAAACACAACTTTTGCTTTGAGTGGCCTTTGCTCCCCCATAGTGGTTCTGAAGTGGGGTCTGCTATTGAGCCCAAAGGCTGGGCAAGGGACAAATCTCCCTCCTGCTCCCTCAGAGCTGATCCGGACCGAGGAGAAGCCCGAGCAGAGACAGCAGAGAAGCTCCCACCCATACCCCGGCTTCGGTCAGTATCTTTGTCCTCATCTCATTTGGAAAAGGTTGCTGGGTGAGCCAGAATATTCCATCACTGCCAAATGTCATAAGGACCTTATGCCTGTGGGGGACAGAGGATGGCTACACCAAACTTCCGTCTAAAAGTCCTTCCACACAGCCAGGGAGAGCCCCTCCCCCACCATAGCACTTGAGATTCACTGTCCCAAGCTGCTGTCCATGGGGTGAACTGGGTGGCTCAGTGTCCATTCCCAAGGTTTGCACCTGGCCTCGATGGTCCTCCTAGCCTCAGGGGCTCCGGGCAAGACCATCAGTCAAGGTTAGCTATGTGTACCCAAAGCAGATGAAGGGGACATTCAGTTTCTGGATTTCCCAGCAGTCCAGTGCAGCCCTGAGCCCTGCTCAAGAGAGAGGTCACCTCCATCTGTAATGGGGCATCAGTGACCAGAAAGAGGTGAACACGGCCCACAACCTCTTCCCTCAGCTCAGTGAGTGGGGTCCCTGGAAGAGAAGACTTGGCCTGGCTAATTTTTAAGGGAAGCAACCGGGATCTGGTTTAGTGGCACCACCACCTCGGTGCCTGTGTCTGTAGTGGCCCGGGAGCATTTGCGGCTGCCACGCATGGAGAACAGCTTCTCGCTGAGGTGCTTGCGGAATTTCTTGGTGAGGAAGCAATAGATAATGGGGTCTAGAACACAGTTGGTGCTAAGGAGGCAGAGAGTGACCTGATGGGCATCGTTGATGGCCTGGTGGAAGTTGGTGTGGTAGCCCAGCTCGGCCAAGGTCCAGGGCAACTGCACCACATGGTGAGGCACAAAGCAAATGACGAAGACCCCCAGGACGGTGCACACCATCCACAGTGCCCGGCGCCTCACTTCGGCGTTGCGTTGCTGCTGCACCGGCTGCATGAGCAGCGTCCGGATGATGACCAGGTTGCAGGACAGTATGATGAGGAAGACGAGGAAGAAGCCCAACACGATGAAGATGTGGATGACAAGAACAGACACGCTGCCCTGTTCGTAATGCTCAAAGCAGCGGGTGATGTTGCCCGTGCCATTGTTATTGGGTACTGAGTTGGTCTCGTCCAGGACAAGGAAATAGGATGCAGCAGTCACAGTGGCCACCCAGATGGCCAGGGAGAGAAAGATGCCCCGCTTACGGGTGGTGGCCTGGGCCGTCTTGATGGGATGTGTAACAGCCTGGAAGCGGTTGTAAGTGATGACGCCCAGGAAGGCCACGGAGCAGTAGGTGTTAATGAAGAAGAAGCAGCCAGCCACGTTGCACAGGAACTTGGGCAGAATCCAGTTGCCCTGGTGGTAGTAGTAAGTGATCCACAGCGGCAGGGTGATCAAGAAGAGCAGGTCGGCCACGGTCAGGTTCACCATGAAGATCTTGATCTCATTCAGCTTCTTGGCAGGGTACAGGTGGGCAAAGACCCACAGCACGTAGCCATTGGAGACCACCCCCAGCACAAAGATGATGCTGTAAACGATGGGGAAGAGAGTGTACCGGAACTCAGAGTCCACACGCAAGGACTCGTTCTGCTCCATCGCGCTAGGCTGCGGCGGGATGCTGCTCATGGGATCCTGGCTGGGCCTGGAAGACCACACAGGATTCTGGTCAATAGAGAGGGAAAAAGGGACTGTCAAACTGGGTGCCAGTGGCTCACACCTGTAATCCTAGCTACTGGGGAGGCAGAGATCAGGAGGATCGCAGTTTGAAGCCATCCCAGGGAAATAGTTCACAAGACCTTATCTCAAAAATACCCAACACAAAACAGGGCTGGTGGAGCACCTGCCTAGCCAGCATGAGTTCCTGAGTTCAAACCCCAGTACAGCCAAAAATAAAAAAGGAGGGACTGTGGATTTCACCAATTCCAAGACTCTGTGCTATGGTTGGAATCAGGGTGTCACCCTCCAGATTTCATATTGAAATTTAAGTTCCAATGTGACAGCATTAAGAGGTATGACCTGCAGGAAGTGACAAGGGGGGGGCCTCATAAGTGAAGTGAGATTAACACCCTCATAAAAGGACTCAGGGTTAAAGGGTGCACTGTCTCTTGACCTTTTTGACTTTCCCATCCTTTCTCTACTATGTGAGAATTCAGCATTCAAGATGTCATCTTGGAAGCAGATACCAGGCCTCACCGGACACTGCACCTTGATCATGAACTCCCAGCCCCAGAATTGTAGGAAATAAATTTCTGTTTTTCATAAATTACCCATTCTTAAATATCCTATTATAGCAGCACTTACAGGCTGAGACACTTCCTTTATGCATTTTTTTTTTAAGACAGTCTCACTATGTAGCCCAGGCTGGCCTCAAAGTCACCATCCTCCTGCCTCCACTCACAAGTGCTAGGAATACAGGCATGTGCCATAATGCCCAGCTCTTCTGTCTGTCTCTCTCTCTCAATGCTGGGATTGAACCCAGGACTTTGCACATGACAGTACAGTGTTCTACCACTTGAGCACATCCCTAGCCTGTTTTTTTTCTTATTTTCTTTTTTTCTTCTTTTTGCAGTGCTGGAGCTAAAACCACCTAGGACCTCACATATGCTAGGTAAGCTCTCTGCCACTGAGCTAAATCTCCAGCCTTATTTAAAATCCCTGGCTCTCCCAGTGAATTGGCAGCTTTTTTCCTCCTTTCTACAGAAAGTGATGTATTTTTACAAATCTGTTTCAAAAGGCTGTGGATAGAGCTCAGTGGAGGACACTCGTCCAGCATTCACAAGGTGCTGGGTTCAATCCCAAGCCCTGCAAAAAAAAAATAATAAATAATATATATATATATATATATATATATATATCATATACATACATACATATATATCTAGTAATAAAACACATAAAATACACACCTCTTCCCTTCCTACCCTCTATCCCCCATCCCTCCTTTTCTCTTTCCCTCCCCTTCGTCCCTCCCTCACTCCCTCCCTGTCTGTTCAACAGTGGATTCCCAGCAGCAAGAGCCAGTGCAGGAGGGAGGCATGCCTTGCTGATTGCACGCACCCTCTGGGAGACCCACAGTGCACATTTGCATGCCTGCTTGGACAAACTGCTGACTGAGGCCATTTGGAGGCTTTGCTCCAATAGTGTGAGGGCAGCTTATCTATGTTACATTTGATAAATGTAGATTTCATTATTCCCAATAAATCACAAAGATTCCTTTAAAAACAAAAAATTCACCCACAAGTCACACCACAAAAGACATTGTTGGTTTGAAGGCACATTTAAAACCAGTGTTTTGGAGGGAGAGGAAGGGGCTGGGAGGAAGGGGGGAGAAATGATCCAAACATTGTATGCACATATGAATAAAAGAAAAAATAAATAAATAAAACCAGTGATTTGGGGATGAGGGTCTCACTGCATTGCCCAGGCTTGCCTTGAACTCCTGGGCTCAAGAGATCATCCGCCTCCCTAACAGATGGGAAGAGGCGAGTGCCACCTTGCCTGGCAGAGGACTCATTGTGCTTCCCCAACATCAGAATTGCTGCTCTGCAGGGCTCTTTGCCATTCCTGAAAGCTGTCCTGCCATTGGGTCTCAAACTCTGGGGCAATAGTTCCAAAGGAAGGACGTGGAATTGCGGGCAGTAAGATGGGGACCACGGGGAAGCTATTTTCAGGGCTGAAAATAGTCTCAAGCAGTAAGTGCACCTGCCTATCAAGCATGTAGGCTCTGAGTTCAAACCCCAGTGCTGCCAAAAAACAAAAAAAATTGAAGAAACTATTTTCAGTATAAAACCAAGTCTTTAATTTCCTTTATCACATTTTGATGTTTGCACTAATGTTGAAAAGCAATGGCAAGCCAGGTGCAGTGGCTCACACCTGTAATCCTAGCCACTTGGGAGGCTGAGATCAGGAGGATCTTGGTTTGAGGCCAGCCTGGGCAAATAGTTCATGAGACCCAATCTCCAAAAATAACCAGAGCAAAATGGACTGGAGTGGTGACTCAAGCGGTACAGCATGAGGCCCTGAGTTCAAACTCTAGTCCCACTAAAAAAAGCAATAGTAATCAGGGGCTGATGGAGTGGCTCAAGTGATAGAATGCCTGCCTAGCAAGTATGAGGCCCTGAGTTCAAACCCCAGTACCACCATAAAAAAAAAAAAAAAAAGCAATAGTAAGTAAAACTGTTAGTCTCAGCACCAATCTAGGCAATGACACGAAAGGCGTCACTGTATTCTTTACAGCATGCACTTGAAGTATAAACGCAATTAAGCACGAACGCTCAATTTAACTTTAAATGTCCTCGATAAAGCAAGAAAATTATTCATTTCAGTAAACCTTGAGCATGCATTTGTGTGTGTGTGGTATGGGGACCGATCTCAGGGTCTGGTGCTTACTAGGCAGGTGCTGTGCCATCTGAGCCCCACCCCTAGTCTCTTTGCTTCAATTATTTTTCAGATATGGTCTTGTGCTTCTGCCTGGGGCTGCATGGACCACCGTCCTCCTACCCTACACCTCCTGAGTAGCTGAGCTTACAAGCGTGCCCCACCATTCCCAACTCAGTCCACATCTTTTTTCATATTCTGTGTATAAAACAGGAAATACACATGAAAGGCTTCTGCAGCAAGTGAAGTACAACAGTGGCCTGCAGGAAAAGCACCTGTGCATTCATTTGAGTTGTGAACTGAACTTTTTGCTTGGACCACCTGTGACTGACAAGCTATGGTGTTTCAGATTTGTTCAGCAGGCAGATGTTTTCTCAAATACAAGCTTATCATCACAAGGAAAATAAATGATGGGACTTGTCACTGATGATAAAATTCAAGCATTCAAGAGAAAGTTAGAATTTCTGAACTAACGTTTGACATCTTGTATCTTGACAGGTTTCTAGTACTTAAAGAACTTTCTACCTGAGGGTGGCGTTCCATGGTAGAACTTAGCAGCCACTGGGTTTAATCCCAGCAATAAAAGGAATTTTCTGATGAGATTGATGGAGGTTTTGTTGTTTTCCTTTGAATTTTGTTTTGGGGTGCTTTTAGTGTTTATTTGGTTTTTGGTTTTTGAGACAGGGTCTCATTATGTAGCCCAGGCTGGCCTTAAACTCTTGGTTTTTGGCAGTACGGGGATTTGAACTCAGGGCCTCACACTTGCTAGCAGGCGCTTTACCACCTGAGCCACTCCGCCAGCCTCTTTTTTGTTATGGGTTTTTTTGAGATAGGGTCTCATGAACTATTTGCCCAAGCTGGCTTCAAACCTCAATCTTCCTAATCTCTGCTTCCCAAGTAGCTAGGATTGCAGGCATGGGGCCACCAGTGCCTGGCTGGCCTTGAACTCTCGATCTTCCTGTTTCAGCCTCCTGAATGCTAGGATTACAGGAAGGCACCCCCACACCCAACTCAAGATTGATGGAGTTATTAATAAATTCAAGTGTTTTTTTGCAGAGGGTTTTCTGTTGTTGTTTTTTTTTGGGGGGGGGTTGATGCTGGGGATAAAACCCAAGGCCTTACACATGCTAGGTAAGTGCTCTTCCACTGAGCTCCATTCCAGCCCCAGATTCAAGTTCAGATGTGGTATTAATGAAAGATTGGCACGTAGAAGTTTTATAAAACTCAGAGAGTCATTTTCCAATGAGAAAGGCATGCTATTTCAGAATTATGCACGAGTAAAAGACCATTCAAATGGCAAGAGAGACCAACACACTGTCATTGAAAGTGTTACAGAAAGTTCACGGACATGGCTCCCTGCCCACGGTGTAACTCGTCATTAAGAAACTACCATTTCAGGAACTTTCTGTCAAAGAAGTCTATCACAAATTATCTGAAAAGACCATTAAAACATCCCACGATGCTTACGGTGGTAGAGCACTTGCCTATCATGAGCAAGGCCCTGGGTTCAAACCCCAGCACTGGTAAACCAGTTTCTCCTCCACTAGCTGAGGGCGGATTTCTTTTGAACACTGCAAACAAAGCCTGGCGTCACAGCTTCCTGAGAGCAGAGCAGAAACTCCAGCTTTCTATTAAGCCCAGCATCAAAGAGCTTTGCAAATGGTGTAAATCAGTGCCACTCTTCTCCCTAAATTGTTTATGTTTTACAAAACCTAGTTCTTTTTCTTCTCTAAAAATATGTTATTTAAGATGGGAAGAGTTTATTATTGGGTTTATTTTAGAAAGAATTTTTTTTTAGAATGCTTAGTTGTGCCAGAGGCATGGATCAAGCAGTAGAGCACTTGCCTGGCAAGCATGAAGCCCTGAGTTCAAATCCCAAAAAAAAAAACCAAGGGTGCCCAGTTATAATTTTTGTGTTTGTGCTGCCGGGGGTTAACTGAGGGCCTTGTGCATAGACTAAGTGTCCCCAGGCCTTTAATTTTTTGTATGGTAAATGTTGATAGATACCATGCAGATAAACAAAAACTCCTTGGGACCCTCAATAACTATGAAGGTTATAAAAGATTCTGAAGGCCAGAAGGTTTGGCCATTGCTCCACAATCCCACCCCACTCCCTTCCCTTAAGGCCTGGCTGCCCCTCGTCTGAGACTGGCCTTGCTTCTCTCTCCTGCAGGACCCTGTTCCTGGGATGAAGAGACATGTGGCTTAGCCCTGTCCAAGGAGGCAGGGGGTAGCGGCAGCCCATAGCTGGGCAAGGCCCAGTGCTCACTCTGGTTCTTGGGGAAGTCCTGTCCCTACCCACCACACAGGAAGTGCCTTCCTCTTCTGGGTTTGGGGCCCACTCACTGGGGCGAGGGCAACTGTTTCCAGAAAAGCTCTGGCCAGAGGGCCCCACCCAGGACATCCTGGGTCATGCCTGCCCAGACATGTCAGAAAGTCTTGCCACCAGGGCCAGGGCCAGGGTGAGGCAAGTGAGACACTCACTTGGGTTCAAAGTTGAAGGGGACACCAAAATGTCAGTAATGAAAATAACATTTATTTATTAATTATTGCCATTCTGGGGTCTCACAATTGCCAAACAGTTGCTCTACCACTTCAGCAATGTCCCCAGCACTCTTTTTTGCTCTGCTATTTTTTAGGTAGGGTCTCACCTTTTGGCCTGGGGCAGCCTCAGACCGCGATGCTTCTACCGACGCCTATGCCCCCCATGTAGCTGGGATTACAGGTGTGCACCACAGGCCTGGCAAGATAAATAATACGTTAATGTGATGCTTTTGAGAATCAAAAAGAGTATTACTGACTCTTCTTTTGCCTCAGGCTCTCATATCTAAAATTTTGATATTTTAGTCATCACAGATATGTTAGCGTTAATTTTAATTTTTTTTTTTAATTCTACCACCTGAATGCAGCACACACAGGCTAACCTGTGTGTGACCTGCTCAGTCAGTCATTCAGACAAGCACTCAGCTCCAGGCCCTGAGCAGAGCACTGAGGCCCTGGAGAACAGACCCAGGCCCTGATCTTGTTCCACTCACAGCCCATTTTGCAAGAGACTCTAAAATAGACAAATGATAAGTGCTCCATGACAGAGATCACACGCCTCATGGGGATTTAGAGAAGTTGCCTTAACCCAGCGTGTGTGTGGTACCGGGATTTGAACTCAGAGCCTTGTACTTAGTGCACGATCACTTGGGCAACACCCCCAGCTCTTTTTGGCTTTATTTGTTTGTTTATTTATTTGGTGGGACTGGGGTTTGAACTTAGGACTTCTCACTTATAAAGCAGGAGCTCTAATGCTTCAGCCACACCTCTAGTATTTTGCTCTGGTTATTTTTGGAGATGGGGGTCTCACAAACTACCCTGGCCTTAAACCTTGAGCCTCCCAATGTCAGCCTCCCGAGTAGCTAGGATTACAAGCATGAGCCTGAGTCAACCCAGTGCCCGACTTGACTTTATTTTTCACGTAGGGCTCAAGTTTATGCCTGGACATGGGTCCTCCTATTTATGTGACTCACACAGGTGTAATGACAGGTATGCATCACCACACAGCTTATTGGTTGAGATAGGGTCTTGCTAACTTTTTGTCCAGGTTGGCTTCGAACTGTGATCCTCCCAATCTCTGCCTCCTGAGTTGCTGGAATTACAGGTGTGGGCCTCCATGTCCAGCCCCTAGCCCAGTCTTTTTTTTTTTTTTTTTTAGAGGAACTGGGGTTTGAACTTAGGGCTTCCTGCTTGCAAAGCAGGCGCTCTACCACTTGAGCCACTCCTCCAGCCCAACTTTGCAGATTTGATGGACAGAAAGTGGTGATGGATGGTTTAGATAATCAGACCAACCAGGGACAACTGCCAGGTTGTCACCCAGGTCAGGTGACTTCGGCTGTGGGGGTCTGGCTTTGTGGAAATGATACTCAGGAGGAACAGCATGAGGTAGGAAAGATGAATTCACCTGGGGACACCACACTTGGGGTGCCTTGAAACATCCAGGAGGATCCTGGTTACACTCTGAATAGCCTAACATCAAAGAAATCAAAGGAGGAGAAACTAATGACAGGAGCACAGGCGGGACAGTCAGAGGGTAGGAAGAGATTCAGGTCTATCATACTGGACATATAAGGGAAGAAAGCTTCAAGAGTGGGAGCAAGACCAGGCATGGTAGATCACACCTGTAATCCCAGCTACTAGAAAGGCAGAAATCTGGAAGATCACAGTTCTAGGCCAGCCAGGCAAAATGTTAGCAAGACCCTATCTCAACAAACAAATCTGATTTGGTGGTCACAGCTGTAATCCTAGCTACATGGGAAGTATAGGTAGGAGGATCATATTGCAAGGCCAGCCCTTGGCAAGAAAGTAAGACCCTATCTAAAAAATAACCTAAAGCAAAAAGGGCTGGAGGTGTGGTTCAAATGGTAAAGCCCTTGCCTAGGGAGCATAAGGTCCTGAGTTCAAATCCCAGTACTAAAGTCATCGTACTTAAGCCCCACCTAAAGTGGCATTAATTTTATTAGGTGTAATAATGGCATTGTGACTGTATCTCTTCCGTCCCATGACATCCACATAAGGAAGTATTTACAGATGAAATCATACAAGACCTGGAATTTGTGAAAGTTCTCCGTGGGCCAGCACTGCTGATCTGCAGTGCAGACTGGGCTTCCCAGGAGCCCCAGCTAGGAGGGCTGCCAGGAGCATGTCACTCCAGAGCGTCCAGTCCTCAGGCCCTGTGGGAGGCCCAGGGGACAGACTTCTTCCTTGCCATTAGAGGAGCAAGATCAGTGGGGGGACACCTGTCTGGAACAATGCCCAAGGCCATTGCCTCTGGTGCCTCCAAGACCCTTCACCCTGGCTCTTCATACTTCTGCACCTCTGTTCAATGCCAGATTCCTGGTCCCCATATGACCCGTTTCCCTTGTCCATCATCCCAAACTCAGTGCTTGGTTGTACCTTTGCATCAATAGGACCTTTGACATCCCCCAGCCAAATGTCCCCTGGGCCCGGGGCTCATACCTGTGATCCTCTATTCAAGCTGAGAATGTGCTGCCCTCCTCTCCCTGCCCACTGCCAACTACCCAGCATTCCTTCTGATCATTCAGGCCTGGATTCCTGCAGCTTATTTTTCCTGGGCCTCCCTGCCTCCTCCCCTGGGGCCTGGTGAGTGCCCATCTCTTGGGCTTCCATAGCTTTCAGCTTTCATCCACTGGAAACTTACCGCCCTCCAGGAGCAGAGTCCAGCCACGCATCCACCTGACAGCTGGGCCCCATACTGGGGACACTGAAGTGGCTTAATCTCTGGTTGGGGAAAATAGTCAAAAATAAGCAGAGAGAGGCAGGCACTGGTGGCTCACGCCTGTAATCCTAGCTACTCAGGAGGCAGAGATCAGCCAGGCAAATAGTTCAAGAGACCCTGTCTCGAAAGCACCCAACACAAAAAAGGGCTGGCAGAGTGTCTCAAGGTGTAGGCCCTGAGTTCAAGCCTCAGTACCGCAAAAGAAAAACAATAATAAGAAGCAGAGAGAAATAATGCAGGTGTAGTTTAGTGGGGGAAAAAAATGCCTAGCATGTACCAGGCCCTGGCTTTTGTTTCATGTGTGTGTGTGTGTGTGTGTGTGTGTGTGTGTGTGTGAGAGAGAGAGAGAGAGAGACAGAGAGAGAAAATGAGAGAGAGAGAGAGAGACAAAGAGAGAGACAGAATAATTTCACATTGTGATGAATTCAATAAATGAAAAATTTTAAATGGTCACCTGATGAAGATTGGGTGGGGGTGATCAGAGGAGGCTTCTCGGAGGAGGCAACATAAGTGAAAACAGAGGCAGATCTACGATGAAGTCAGTGGTACTGAAGCTTCCAGCCCTTCCCAGGTCCTGTATCTAAAGGTGTATTGCTAATTTGGCATCTTTTCTTCAGAGAGGACCCCTCAGGTTGTACCAGCTTTAGGGATCTGAAAAACCCGTATCTGTCTCAGGCTGAAATCTAAGGACTGAGGAGGAACGAGTCAGGATGAGCACTAGAAGAGAAAAGGTGTGTGCAAAGGCCTGAGGTGGGCATAAGTCCATTCTGTTCTCCAGAGGGATGGTTGTCACATTTGGGGAACTGAAGAGCAATGAGGGGACCAGGCCACAGATGCCCCTCAGCCAGGGAAGGGGTGTGCCTCTCGCTCTGTGAGCACCAAGCAGGAAATGGCCGATGTGGCCGCTCTAGCTGCTAGGCAGAGAACAGAGGCCATGAGGCAAGAGTGGAAACAGGCCACTGCTTAGGTGAGAGCCGCATTTCCGACTCCTCTCTCACCCCCAGCACTCCTCGTGAACTTGGCAGAGCTGCGCTTGGTAAGTACAGTCAAACAATGACCTAGCACCAGACAGGACGGCCTGGCCCCCTCATTGCACAGGCTGTGGTCCTTGTACCTGCAGCGCCACATGGCCTCCAAGCTGGCCAGGAATCAGACTCCCAGGCCCCACCCCAGATAATAGCATCCGAATCGGCATGGAGGTGGAGAAGTGCTGCTCCACACTCCAGCCGCACTCTCCTTGGTCTAACACCTCCCACACCACCTCCGCATCGCCCAGGGTCAAGTCCAAGCCCCTTTCCCTCCTCACCTCCCCTACCCATGCTGAACTCTTGCTGCTCCCCTGAATACCCCACGCTCACAGCTCAGTGCCTTTGCACATGCCGTGGTCCCTGAGAGAGCCTTTTGCCCATTGCTTTACCTAGAAAAGTCTTTCACCCCTCATCTAAACAGTGCTTCCTCTGGGATGCCTTCCCCAATCGCCAGAGGCAGAATGAGTTGCAGCCTCTGAGTCACTGAGGCATTGGCACGTTCCATAGTATAGCACCTGAACAATATGTTTTACCTGTTTGTTTTGAGACAGGGTCTTGCTATGTATGTGTTCCAGGCTGACCTTGAACTCCCAAGTCTTTTCAAGTGCTGGGATTACTGGCTCGAATTTTTTTTTTTTTTTTTTTAGTGGGACTGGGGCTCACACTTGCAAAGCAGGTCCTCTACTGCTTGGGCCACACCTCCAGTCCATTTTGCTCTGGTTATTTTGGAGATGGGATCTCACATGAACTATTTGCCTGGGCTGGCCTCAAACCACGATCCTCCCAATCTCAGCCTCCCAAGAAGCTAGGATTACAGTCATGAGCCACCAGTGTCCAGCCACAATTTCTTTTAAATACTGCTTTCTGTGGCTGCTTCTTCTTTAGGCTGGGAGCTTCTTAAAAGCATGGTGCAAATCTTTTTCATCTCTTTACTCCAGTTTCAGGCACGGGGGAATGACTCCATGAGTGACTAAGTCCTGACAACCTGGCACAAAGGAAAATGTGTGGCACCTCTCTGGAGGAGAGGGGGGAGGAAGAACAAGGTCTCTGAAGTCAGAAAGACTGGGTTCAAACCTGGATCGCCATTTATTTACTGTGTGACCTTGGGCAAGTCACCACTCCTCCGACCGCTGTTGCCTCATTTACAAAATCTTACAATCCTAAGAACAGTTCCAAAGGTAGGAGTACAAAGTAGCAAGCACAGGACCTGAGCCACTAGCAGCCAGGCCTCCTTCTCCTGGTCGCCCCGGCTATTTGAGCCAGGGGAGCGGCTGTGGTGCCCACTGGCTGGGCTTCCAAACACATGCGGCCTCCCCCACCAGCTCGGGCACAGCCCAAGGCTGATGTCAACGAAGCTTTCAAATGCATTTGGAGGCGGAGGCAGTGGCTCAGGCCACTCAGTTTAACACATGGGCTCAGCTCCCTGATGAGGGCCCAGCCCTCAGCTGGGGGCAAGGTAGGGCGGCCATAAATTACTCGTGGAACTGGGGAACTCTGCCATCTTCAGCTCACACCCTCTGCCTGGCATCACGGCAGAAATGTTCCCAGTCCCTGGGGAGCCTGGGCCGAGGAAGGCTCCCATCCAGAGCTGGCCATCAGAGGGGAGGACCATCAGGAACCGCAGAAGAAAGCACACTCTGGTTAATCCCCCAGTGTAGACTGTGGGTTGGGAAGTTGGGTTATCAGTAGGCCATCCCCCAATATTTGTGGGCTTAGTTGAGGTCAAAAGTCAAAATGTCTAAATATTTACAAGCTGGAAGTCCAAGTTCATCCATGTCCGTGCACAACACCTATCTCCTTGCAGCCCCCAAGCCTGAGGGTGCACCCCACAACAGAGCCCGGCCTAGAAGTGGGGTGGAGGGAGCATATGTGGATTCCACATTCAGGACTCCTTGCTCTTAGGGAGTGTGTGGGTGGAGGGCAGCCAGAGCCGGCCCCCCAAACCTCAGGCCCCCGGCCATCACTTACTACTGAAAAGTATGGACATTTCTCACCTATGGTCATAGTTCCTGCTCAAATCAGCTTTGGAACAGGGATTTGATGCTATTTTTTTCCAGGGAAGTAAGTGTGGTTAGAGAAGAAAAAAAAAAAAAAACACTTGTCCACAGTCACACAGCAGGAAGTGGCAGACTGGGGATCTTGAACTCCAAGAACCATCCTGACTCTCCTACGCCAAGTGGAGCCCTGCCAGGAGCCAACCACTCCTTGGCCAGGAGTGTCCTATGGCCTAGGAATAGGAGCTCCAAGTGCTAAAAGGCCCCAGGAAGCAATGCCCTTGACCTGGGGCTTGCTTTTTACATTGCTTCCTGAATTCAAGAAAGAAATTGGGCTCTGTATCCATCTGACTCCTGCCTGGCAGCACCAGAGCTGGGATCAAATCCTCACTGAACCAACAAACTCACCCTGTGACCCAGAGTCTCCATTTTCTCTTTGGTAAAATTAAGATTTAAGCCAACTGCAATGGCTCATGCCTGGAATCCCAGCTACTTAGAAGGTAGAGATTAGAAGGATCACAATTTGAGACCAGCCCTAGCAAAAAGTTACCAAGACCCCATCTCAATTAATAAGCCAGGCATGGTGGTAGATGTCTGTGATCCCAGCTACTCAGAAGGTTATAGGTAGGAAAATCACAGTGTAAGGCCAATTCCAGGCAAAAACATGAGATCCAACCTAAAAAATAACTGAAGCATAAAAAGGAGGCTTGACTCAAGTGGCAGAGTGCCTGTCTAGCAAGCCACAAGGCCCTGAGCTCAAACTCCAATACCACCCTCCAAAAAAATTTTAAGATTTAAAAATGAGCCTAAATGAAAAGGGGATTAAAAAAACAATAACATTTACAATAGGATCAAAAAGAGTAAAATGCTAAGAAATAAATTTAACCAAGGAGGTAAAAGCCTTATATATCAAAAACTATAAAACACTGGTTGCTGAAAGAAACAAAAGACTGGACAACTAAGCTGAAAGATACACCATGATCATGGAGTGACAACTTACTAGTGTTAAAATGTCCACACCACCCAAAGCAATCTACAGACTTGTATTAAAATTCCAGTGTTGTTTCTTACAGATACAGAAAAAAATTTTCAAAATTCACGTGGAATTTCAAAGGACCACAAACAGGTACAACGAGCTTGAGAAGGAAAAACAAACTGAAGCCTCACACTTTCTGATCTTAAAACATATCACAAAGCTACAGTAATCAAAACAGTATAGTATTGACATAAAAATAAACAGAGAGAGCTTAGAACAGAGAGCCCTTAAATAAACTCTCATGTATATGACCAAATAACCTTCGACAAGGGCACCAAGACTACATAACGAAGAAATTATAATCTCCTCAGCAAGTGGCATTGGGAGGACTGGATATTTACCTGCAAAAGAACAAAAATGGACTTTTATGTTATACCACATAGGGCTGGGCATGGTGGTTCACGCCTATAATCCCAGCACTCAGGAGCCTGAGGCAGGAGGATCAAGAGTTCATTGCCAGTCCGGGATGCACAATGAGAACTTGCATCAAAAAAAAAAAAAAAAGAATAGAGTCTTTGCAGTCAGGAAAGGCTGGGTTCAAATCCTGCCTCTCTCACCTCCTAGCCACATGACTATGCCCAAGTGTGTCATTTCTCTGAGTCCCAGGTCCCTCTCCAAGTGGCAAGAAGATTCAATGAGATAATGTGTGCATAGTGCTCAGCGCAATTCAAGGTGTTCACAGTCGATCAATCTGAAAAGCTGTATGTACAGGAAATCAAGATCAAATCAGGTGTTTCTCCAATCAGACTCACCCCAACTCTAAGCTACCTACAGCAGCCTTCCAGATAGATTATGACCCATTCAAACTCCTGGGACCCACTTAGATTTTCTGGTGGCAGCTGGGATCAGTATCAGTAAAATGACACTAGCCAGTCTTATCCAAAATTCAATTTCCATATGCTTCTCTTTCCAGGGGTTTCCTTGTAAAATGGAGATAGTAACAATGCCCACGTCCTAGGGCTATTGCAAAGAAGTAGAAGTCAGGAGACAGTCACGCCTGTAATCCTAGCTGCTCAGGAGACAGAGATCAGGAGAATAGAAGTTCAGAGCGATCCCGGGCAAATAGTTCACAAGACCCTGTCTCGAAAAACCCTTCACAAAAATAGGGCTTGTGGAGTGGCTCAAGGTGAAGGCCCTGAGTTCACAAGTAGCACACACACACACAAAAGAAAGAAACACACTATCTTGTCAAACCAGGTATGATGGTGCAGACCCAAATCCCAACACTCAGGAGGCGGAGGCAGGAGGATCTCAAGTTCGAGGCCAGCATGGGCTACATAGAGAGACCTTATCTCAAAAACACAAAAACAAACCAACCAACAGAACAATGCCTGCTCTGCAGTGAGAGCTCAATGAGCATTGGCTCTTTTCGGTCTTACTTCTCTACCACAGGCAGATCAGAGGTGCCACCATGACACAACGCCACATTGAATTCTAATAACTATTGATTTTTCCCTCCTCTGTACTGGGAACTCCTGGGAGGCCAGGCTTCTGGCAAATCACTAATACCCATCACAGGTCTTCCTCCACTGCAAATACTCAAGAAATATTTAATAGCTAAATTAGCCTCCTGCAGCTCTTGAAGTCCCTGGGGCCAGTCCCACCTTTCTTGACTATAAAATGGGAATGATATCAACATTGACTTGGAGGATAGGCTTGAGGTTGAAGACAGATAAATCTAAAATCCTTGGCTTGTACTAGCTGCTCAATAAATGAGTTCCTGTCCCTTCTGACCTCCTGCTGTTGCCCTGGCCTGGCCGTGGTTGACCGTACCCTCTTAGGATTCCCCTATGGAGTGGCTTTCTTACCATTTCTCCAAGATTCAGGAGGAATTGAGAGGCAAGTGGAAGGAGTAATATCCTGGACTCTGGGGAGCTCTGCTCCAGGCCTTCTGAAGTTGCCAAACAAGGAGTCCAGCGCCATGGTGGCCACATTCATTGGTTGGTGAATGGAGCTCTTTGGAAAGAGACCGGGGACAGAGAGTCTAGTGGCCCAGAAATCGGGGCAGCTTGGAGCCAGGGTTACCCAATTCTTCTCGTCACTGGAGACTCTACCTTGAGTCCAAATATGTATATTACACTGATGTGACTCAGCCTGACTTCAGCTGGACCAGGAAATCCCTGTGGAGTTGGGACACCCCAAACCTGACTTGGGTGTGTCTGTGAGTCACCCTCCCCCATCTAGCTTCCTGCGAGACTGGCAGGGAAGAGGGAGTGAGCAGGTGTCTCCCTCACCCTCTGGGCATTCACACCCCAGCACTGGGCTCAGCCTCCCTTCTACCAGGAATGGCACTGACTTCTTCCCAGCTTGGGAGTCCTGACTCAAAGCCAGTCAAGGGCCCAGGCCCAGGAAAGACACAGGGTTCGGGCTCCCAGCCCCTGAGCCTCACAGACTTGACTCTGCTCTTTCTTAGCTACCTGATGTTTGGCTCCCCAGCCTCCTTTTGTTCTCCTGCAAAATGGTTATAAATCCTTCCTCACAGGGTAGTGGTACCGTATCTGCAGGTTCTGTCCCTACTTAATCCCGTCACCAAGAACAAGAAAGCCCTAGGGGCAGGCAGGACATCTTATGCAATGGCTAATGAATGGAGAAGGGTTGCTCAGACTCCAAGGGCACAGTGTCTCCCAGCAGGCCCTGGGCCTGGCTGCACTCTGAAGGGGTGGGGTAGCCTGCTGCCATCAGAGCTTTTCACTGAAAGGGAAGGAGCTTTCCAGGAATTAAATTCTCCCAAAACTAATGAACCAATAAAGAAATGGGCACGTGAACTAAACAGAACTTTCTCAAAAGAAGAAATTCAAATGGCCAAAACACACATGAAAAAATGCTCACCATCTCTAGCAATAAAGGAAATGCAAATTAAAACCACGCTAAGATTCCACCTCACCCCTGTTAGAATAGCCATCATCAGCAATACCACCAACAACAGGTGTTGGCGAGGATGCGGGGAAAAAGGAACCCTCTTACACTGTTGGTGGGAATGTAGATTAGTACAACCACTCTGGAAAAAAATTTGGAGGCTACTTAAAAAGCTAGACATCGATCTACAATTTGATCCAGCAATACCACTCTTGGGGATATACCCAAAAGACTGTGACACAGGTTACTCCAGAGGCACCTGCACACCCATGTTTATTGCAGGGCGCCATCTCTTTTCCTCTCTGATTTGGGCATGGTTGGATCTGTCATGCCACCATGATTTTTTATCATTATAATGAAATTAGAATGAGCCCAGGGTCATCTGGAGTGCCAACATGGCATCTGGACCAAATGCAGCTGGTCTGGAGTCCCCTCAGAGGTTGAGAGCACTTGATTCTCTGCACCCAGACTAAAACTTGCAAGCAAGAGCATCTGACAGGACAACAGCTATCAATAATTTCAGGGTTCCAGCTAGTGACAGTAGTCATGAGAGATGAGTGAAGCAATTTACTTAGAGCTGTGAGTTTCCTTCTTCACTGTCTTCAGAAAACACTTGTTAATAAGCAAAGGAATCAGCCATACATCAAGCCAACCACATCTGTTCTGGAAGAAGCCACCGGCAGTGGCTGGAGAGAAAGCACTGGAATCAGGAGACCAGGGCTCTGGCATCAACAGTGCTACCCCCCCCCCTTGCAGGAGAACTTTCCAGCTCTGAACCTTGGGATTTTTATCTGCAAAGTTGGGTGCCCTGCTGGCCTTGATCAGTGTTGTAAAAAGGAAGTGAGATCACAGGGTGGGGACAATGAAGCACCCAGTAAATGGAAATGGGCCTCAGAAGCTGTGAAGGAATGTCCCTTCTATCAACTGTGGAACTAAGGCCATGGAGAGAGGTAGCTGAGTGGTGGTCCTCCCACAGGAAGGAATTCTCTCTCTCTCTCTCTCTAGCTCTACATTCCCCTTGGCTGAAGCCACACAGAGGCATACCAACCTCTCAGCTGGCTATGTTGGTGGTCCTCTCTCTGGGAACTGGTGTTCAACACCAGGGCCACCTGCAGGACCCACTCCAGACACGTGTGGACACAGCACAGTCAACGCCCCCCATCCACCTCACACAAGCATGACATACATGCATACACAGAGACACCAGAGGTCCCCCTCATCCTCCTGACCCCCACCCTGCCTGTGCTCTCTGTGCTACTGAGTACCCAAGAGAGGCCACTGAGAGAGGTGGCTGCACGAGGGCCCAGCTCTCAGGAACCAACTCCACTCCCACACAGACCCACCCAGGGCCCAGCCAGCAGGGCTCCCAGCCTGGAACTCAGCTCTTGCCCCTCCTGGCCATGCCTCCACCCACTGGAAAGGGCCCAGCATGGAAGAGGAGGCGGTGCCACTTAAAAAAAAAAAAGGGACTGCCCAAGGTGAGCCCAGGATCAGGGGTGGAGCTTGGCCTGTGGCTCACTGCCGGTTCTCTATCAACTACAGCTGTGACAGTGGCCCATCATCATCTGCTCCACACATTCCTGAGCACGTACTGCGTGTCAAACTGCTGAGGGCAAGGAGAAAGTAACAAGCAAAACAAGGTCCTCAGCCCTAAGGCATCTACGTAAGAATGTAAGATTTATGGTATCGGAATTAGTAGCACACTGCTTGCGTTTACAAACCATTTTATGATCGACAAAGCTCTTACCACCCAGCCTCTTACTCCATCCTTCCCACAAACTCTCATAGTCAGTATTTTGACCTGCAATTGGCAAAGGAGGAAAGTGAAGCTCCTGAATTGCCCAAGGTTCCAGCTTATAAGTAAGAGTTGAAATTAAGTGCCTGGGGAGCCGAGCATTGTGGTGCACACCTGCAAGTCCAGTACTCTGGAGACTAAGGCAGGAAGATCTCAAATTTGAGGCCAGCCTGGACCACTATATAATAAGAACTTGTCTCAAAAAAACAAACCTTGAGTGTCCACAGCCTCCAGGGCTGATGTCTTTCTTTGGCTAGGTTGTCAGTACCCAGAGATAAGGACGCCTCTTCTCTGGCAGTCACCTCCTCCAACCCCGACACACACACAGGCTTTAAGCACAGCCAGATATTCAGCTGGAGTAAAATGAGAGCTGCTTGACGTTTGGACCGGGCCTATGGGACATTCATTCTTAATGGGTGAGCAAGTACCTAGTCAGCAGGTCAGCTTCACCAGCCCCTCGTCTAGACAGACTTCCTGCCAACAAAGGCGGGGGGGGGATACCAGCTTCACTCTGTCCCCAGCACCTAGACCTGATGGTGAAGCTGGCTGAGGGCTCAGTCCTTTGTGCCAAATGGCCTTCGTTATCCCCCAGGGAGACCCACTCCTATGCAGACCCTCTACCTCCCCCAACAATCCTGCTGGGGAGACAGTACTGTCTCCTTTGACAAGTTAGGAAACAGCACAGAGAGGGAATCCAATCCCCCCAAGGTCTTGCAGCTGTAAAGCAGATGGCATTCGGGTGTCTGACACTCATCACCAGCATTATCTCCCAGGAGGCATCTGAGGTCACTTCGGCGCTGCCTTGGTCTCAGAGAACTAAAAAGGAATGCTGAGTTGGCTGGGAAAGTTTCCTCACAAGAAGTTCTTTCTGAACATAAGACTCTGAGCCTGAGGAAGGTGCCAGGACAGTCCCTTAAAACCAGAAGCGCCTATTTGCCGAGGTACAGCCTGGGGGCATGATCTTGACCTCCTGGAGACATAGGTTTCCCTCCCTTGCCCAGCTGCAGCTGGGACCCCTTACCTGTAGCAGGGCAGTGACTCGGCCGCAGGTTCTGGGTGTTCCTCTGGGTCTGGGCCCCAGCCCTAGCCTCTGTGCTGTCGCCTGGCAATTGCAGAACTGAGGAAACAAGGCATATCTCTGCCAAGTCACCCCTGGGAGGAAATGCAGTGACCCTAGGGCCCCTCCAACCAACACCTCAAAAACCTCTAAGCTGAAGCCACCCAGGCCCTGGGAACCAGGCAGAGGCTCATGGAAGAGAAAGGGGCAGGGTGTGGTGTGGGTAGTAGCCCTGGGATCCAGGAACAGAGGCAAGGGAGAGAAAAAGCAAGCATGAGGATGTGTGCTCAGAGAGTGAGGAAGAGGAGAGGAGAAATGAGCAAGGGAGGAGGGTAGGAGGGAGTGAAGAAAAGGAGAGGGCGGAGGAAAAGATGGATAAAGAAATGCAGACAGATGTAAACATGAGGACAGAGCATGATAGGAATGAGGAGACAGCGACAAAGACTGAGGTAGTTACTAGAGCAAAGGAGGCGACACAGACAGCCAATGGTGCCACATGTGGTCCGTGTGTCTCTGTATGGGGGCAAGAAAATGAGCGGCCACTAGAAGATGAAGAGAACGGGAAGAGAGGGCTGGGAAGGGCAGCTGTGGTCAGCAGCATGGCTGGGCAGGGCATCCCTGGTGACCAAGAAGCACTGAGCCTGAGAACCTGGTGGGACAGAGAGCTGCAGGGCTCAGCGAAGGCAGGAGGTTCCAAGACCTGGGCCAGAGTCTGGCAGCAAGTGAGGGTGAAAGATGTGGACAGTTGGTGAACACAGGTGAATTTAAGTGTGTGTGTGTGTGTGTGTGTGTGTGTGTGTGTGTGTGTATGTGTGTGTGTGTGTGTGTGTGTGTGAGAGAGAGAGAGAGAGAGAGAGAGAGAAAGAGAGAGAGAGGTTGAGATGGAGATGGGTAGGGACTTCCATATATTCATGTAAAGAGTAAGACAAGGGTCCTTGCCTTGGTTTCTCTCCACTTACCACTCATTTATTCAATCAACCAGAGTTTACTGAGCAGCTCTAGGCACCAGGCACTGTGACAGACACTGTCTAAGGGAAAAAGCCCCAAAGACCAACACCTTCCTACACAGAGAGGAAAAATGAGTCTCTCATCAAGAGAGATGCAGAACAGAACCAGTAGTGAGGGATCCTGACTCCCCAGTCAGCGTCCAGCCTCAGCTTCACCCTGGGTGTCTGGGTTAGACCCCTCCTGCTGTTCAGACCCTACAGATGTCCCTTTTCAAAGCCAAAATGGCTCCTTAGAGGTCAAAGCACATTAAACACGTTTCAGTCCTAAAAAACTAGCCCAAAATCTTCCCTCTCTCCCCATCTCCACCCCTGTCACACACAGACAGACATACTCCACACTCACACACTCGGCGCCCACCTACCCTCCGTCACTCACACCTGCCCAGATGCACCTCCTTCCTCCCTCACCCACCCATGCACGCTCAACCCACCACCCGTGCTCTCCCCAATCCCAAGATACACATAGGTCTCCCATAAGGGACCTTAAAATGGGCTTCGTTTGGTCATCCCTCCCTTGTCTCTTTTAGGCCTTTTGAGCCTGGAAGCAGCTGGCACTAAGGACGTATACCACCATGCCCAGCTATCCACTGCATCTAACCTTCATGAAAACTACCTCACCAAGAGGCAAGGCCCCAGGTTTGCTCCCCAACCAAGATACTACTTTCCAAAATGACCTTATTTCCTCAGCCTTCCTCTAGCCACTACCCTCCAGGAGGGATATCAAACCTGGGAGGGACCTCAGGGATCAGGGAGCCTCTGTTGACCAAAGTCTCCATGACACCTGGCTCATGATCCATGCTGGATGTATAGTTCAGTAGCACAGTGCTTGCCTAGCATGCACAACACCCTGGCTTTGATCCCCAGCACCACAAATAAACAAAAGCAAAAGATTCAGGACTGTTTGGTTCAGCATGTTTTCCAGTAGTCCCTTATGTGTGCACACAGAACAACTGCATATCAGTACATCTCTTGAGATTATCAATAACAAGATAAGCAGGTAGACGATATAATCAATAGTTTACAAAAGAAGAAACACGGCTGCTGTGTACCCATGGCTCACGCCTATAATCCTAGCTACTCAGGAGGCAGAGATCAGGAGGATTGCAGTTTGAAGCCAGCCTGGGCAAACAGTTCAAGAGACCCTATCTTGAAAAAAATCCAGCACAAAATAGGACTGCTGGAGTGGCTCAAGTGGTAGAGCACTTGCTTAGCAAGTGTGAGGGCCTGAGTTCAAACCCCAGTACCACCAGGAAAAAAAAAAAAAGAAAGAGGAAACTGAGAGTGACTGTTTCTCTCATATCCCACATCCATTTTGTTGGAAAAATCTGTTAGCTCTCCTTTAAAATATATCCAGATTTGAAGGCTGCAGGCCTGCCCCAAGTGGTAGAACGCCTGCCTAGCAAGTGCAAGGCCCTAAGTTCAAACCCCAATACTGCAAAAAATAAAATAAAATAAATTTTTAAAAATTAACTAAAAAAATCCAAATTCAAATCTAACTAGGCCTTTACATTCCTTTACATTTACCCTCAGTTTGCAGGAAATACAGAGGACAAAGGAATAAATTGAAGGGGCCTACAAGACAGCAATCTACCACATCCAGAATGCAGGACATTCTATGGGAAAACCAGCCTGGTTATTTCAACGAATCAATCACATGAAAACAACCAACCAGCAGAAAGGGAGTAACTGTTCCCAACTGTTCCAGAACTCAAGAGTCACAAAGATCTAACTCATGGCTCTTGTTTGAACTTGGATCATCAAAAGACATTGTGTATCAGTTAGAATATGTATCACATAGTACACCCAAACTGGGTATGCACCTGGACAGGGACAGAGGACCTGCATGGGAAGATGTGGGCAAGGCCATAGACTCAAAGGAATAGGATGGCTGATTGGGGGTATCACCTGCTTGGAGCTGTGACCTTGGGTAAAAAGCCACAACCACTCCAAAGGGAGGGAACCAGGAAATAAATATCCCAACCTCTCTCTCCTTCCATCCTGTTGTGTCTTACTAGTGCCTCAGGTTGTCTGAGCCCAACCAGAAGCAAGAGAGCATTCATGTATCCCATACTGTTATCCTCCAGGGGAGCATGGGGCAGAAAGGGGGTCAGTGGGTCTGCAGGGGCGAACAGAAGATGTTCAAGACACACGTATTTGAGAAAATCAAGGAAATCTGACTATTGACAGGATTTTAGATGACTCTAAGGCATTGCTGTTAACTCTATTAGGTGATAATGATATCAGGTTATATAATAAAATGTCTCCATGTATGGAAATATTCAGGGATAAAATTACAGAGATTTGCTTTAAAATATAACAGCAAGAGCTGACAGAGTAGCTCAAGTGATAGAGTACCTGCCTAGCAAACATGAGGCCCTGAGTTCAAACCCCAGTACCACCAAAAAATAAAATATTACAGCAAAATAAGAAGAAGGTTGGAGGGTAGCTCACTTCACTTGCCTAGCATGCTCAAGGCTCTGGGTTCAATGCACAGCACTAGAGAGAGAAAGAGAGAGAGAGAGAGAGAGAGAGGAAAGGAAGAAGAGAAAGAGAGAGAGAGAACAATTAAGTGTGCAGGGAGAGGGAAGAAGAAGGAGGAGGAGGAAGAGGAGGCGAAGAAGAAGAAATGAAAAGAAGGCAGTCTGGGAGGGAAGAGAGGGAGGACTGTAGAAAGAAAGGTAGGAAGAGAAAGAAAGGAAAGGAGGAAGGGAGGAAGAGGAACAGAGAAGAGCAATAGAGAGTAGACAAATGCTGATAATTATTGAATTTGGAGAACGCCATTGTAGAAGGTCCTCAAAGACATCAGGTCCTAATCCTGGAACCTATAAACATTACCTTGTATGTCAGAGTCTGCAGATGTGATTAAGTCAATGGTCTTGAATGGAAGAGATTCTCCTGGATTATCCCAGTGGGCCTTAATATAGTCACAAGTATCCACGTGAGAGTAGGCTGCAGGAGATTTGACCACAGTGAGCAGAAGGCTGTGTAGCCACCAAGGCAGAGAGATGAGCCCCCAAGCCAGGAATGCCAGCAACTATCAGAAGAGGCAAAGGATGGACCCTAGCCTGGAGCTTCAGGAGGGAGCATGGCCTTGCTGGGCCACCTTCATTTTGGCCCAGTGACTTTGGACTTCTGGCCTCAGAACTGTCAATAAATATGTGTAGTTGTGCTGGGTGCCGTGGCTCATGCCTGCAATCCTAGCTACTCAGGAGGCGGGGATCAGGAGGATCGCAGTTTGAACCCAGCCTGGGCAAATAGTTAGTGAGACCCTATCTCAAAAAACCCATCACAAAAAAAGGCTGGTGGAGTGGCTCAAGGTGAAGGCCCTGAGATCAAGCCCCAGAACCAAAAAAAAACAAGAAAAAAAAAAAGTATGGTTGTAAAGTATCAACTGCGTGGTGGCTTGTCACAGCAGCCAACAGAAACTAACACAAGTATACAGAGATTTATTGTGCTCTTCTTTCTCTGTTTTTTGACAATTTCCTTAAAAAGTTGTATTTGTGTGTGCCTAATGCACAACACTATGGAAAGAAATATTTCAAGTTCAATCACCAATTTAGAGGGAAAATAGGAACAGATTGTAGGGAGAGACACTACTCAGTAAATTCAGATAATAGGGCACACTACAAACAGCCTGATTTCGTCAACAAGTAAATCTAAGTGGGAAAAAGATAAAGGGAAAGACTGTAGAGTAAATGAGAATTAAGAGACATAGCAAATAATGCTGTGTGTGAATCTTTTTTGGATCCTGATTCAGGCAAATGGAGAAAAACAATTTATGAAAGAATAAAAATTTGAACACTTATTGGATATTCAATCATTTTGGGAATTAATGTTACCTATTAGGTGTATTCATGCTCTCACAGTTACATTTTTAAAAAGAATTCTTAAGAGCTGGCAGACTGGCTCAAGTGGTAGGAGTACCTGCCTAGCAAGTATGAGGCCCTGAGTTCAAACCCCAGTGCTGCCAAAAAATAAAAAATAAAAATAAAAAGAATTCTTAGCTGGGTGTGGTGGAACACAGCTGCAATTCCAGCACTTGGGATACTGAGGCAGGAGGATCTTGAGTTCAAGCCTAGCCTGGGCTATGTAGAGACCCTGGCTCAAGGAGTAGAATCTAGCTAGCATGAAGCCCTGAGTTCAAACCCTGGTACCACCAAATTATTTTTTTAAGAGAATCTTTTAAAGATATACACAAAATATTTATAGATGAAATTATGTATTTTGGATTTGCTTCAAAATTGTACAGAGCACACTTCAGCTGTAAGAGGTGAATAAAGTGGGTTGATGGTCGTTGAAGCCAGCTGATTGTCCATGGGGATCCATTTACCATTAAGTGTATGTGTTTTCATGCACTCTTTTTCTTTTTTTAATAGATTGATTTGTGTACTTGTATGTGTTTCCAATTTTTTTTGTCTTTTTTTTTTTTTTTCTTTTTTGGTGCTGGGATCGAACCCAGGGCCTCACACATGCTAGGCAAGCGCTGTACCACCGAGCCACATCCCAGCCTTGTTTCCAGTTTTTTAAAAAACTTTTTAAAAAATATTTTAGCATTTATTTGGATTCCAAGAAACAGAACAACAGGGAAAAAGAAAACATGCCAATGTTATTATAATGGCTAATTTTGTTGGGCTGTAATTTTCCTCTAACAGCATTATATTGGATATTAAGTGCTGTATCTCATTCAATGTAGATAGGAGTGAAAATGACATCACCTGGAAAACTACAAAACAACAGACAAGGGGTTTTAATAACAATGAAAAGACTCAGGTCAAAAGATGCACGTAGGGCTGGAGGTATGGCTCAAGCAGTAGAGTACCTACCTAGCAAGCACACAGCCCTGAGTTCAAGTCCCAGTATCAAAAAAAAAAAAAGAATTTATCTAAAAGAATTAATTAAGTAAACATCTGACCACATCAGTGATTCTCCACCAAGTGAGACTGGGCCACCCAGGGGACATCTGTCAAAGTCATTTTTGGTGCTCACAGCTGGCAAGTAGGGTGGAGGCTAGGGATTCTCCAAACATCCTGTAGAGCCCCCACAGCAAAAAAGTGATTTGGCTCAAAATGTTAATAGTGCCTCCATTAAGAAGCCCTGGGCTGTATTTCCTACATTCCTAAGAGGTCATGTATTCAAGTTGACCTACAAAATCTCTTTGGGGACCTTACTGTCAAGAACATAGATCATTGCTTATTTTAGAAGTTGGTCTATGTTCAAATAAGCTTATTTTAAATTACCTTTATATTAAATGAGAGATGGATGGATGGACAGTAGGCAGGCAGACACATCCAAAATCTGACCACTTCTTACCACTCTACTGCCACAGCCCGTGTTCAAGCCCCATCACCTCACACCTGCATTGCCACCTCCTTACTGGTCACCCTGCTTCCACTCTCAAACCCCCTAACCTTACTCTTCTTTCTCCACACAGTCACCAACTGAACTCATAAACCCAGTGAAATCACATCAGTCCTCTGCTCAAAACCCCTGGGTGGCTTTGTCTCACTAAGAGGAAAGGCCAAACCCCTTTCAAATGCCTGCAAGGCCCTCCGGGAACTGACCTCATCCCCTCATTCTCGCTCTTGATGCTCTGGCTCTCCTCCTTCTCATCATACAGACCACCTCCAGCTCAACCTTCTGCATCTGCTGTTCTCACTGCCTGGGGCTTCCCCAGACATCCAAAATTCATGTCTTTACCCAAGCTCCACTTTGTCAGAGAGGTCTCTCCTGGGCACCCTGATAAATTGCAGCATCCCCCACATACCCTGGGCCTCTATGCTGCTCTGCGTTTTTCCACACCACATAGCGCATGTGACATACCACTTACTTTACTTACTGACTTGGCTCGTTATCTGTCTCCCCAACCTGGTTGGGAACTCCTTGAGGGTTTTGTTACTGCTGTGTCCCAAGGTCTACAATATTGCTATCATATTGTAAGTGCTAGAAAAACTGACTGAACAAATGAGTGAAGTCAGAAAGAGGAAGTAACTTATCCAAGGTAATGTAGCTGGCAGGCAACACAGCTGGAATTAGGACCCATATACACTGAGCCCTGTGCAGCTGTTATAAAAGCTTTGCTACATCACTCAGCTCTCCTCCACAATGGAGGAAAGTGTAGGAGGATGATAACACAGGGAAAATAATTTGGGTTTCAGAATCAAAGAGACTTGAATTAAAAAAAAATGTTTTCAGTGCTGAAGATCAAATCCATCCTAGGAAGGTGCTCTACCACGGAGCTATATCCCCAGCCCTTTTTATTTTTATTTTGGGACAGGTGTGAAGCCAGGCTGGCTTCAAACTTCCAATCTTCCTGCCTCGGTGTCCTGAATATCTGGTTACAGGAGTGAGTGCCTCCCTGTACCCAGCCTGAGTTCAAATCTTGATTACCACCATGTGAACCTGGAAAAGTTATTTACCTCAGTTTCCTAATCTGCAAAATAGGAAAAATCATAGCCTCTTTATTGTGTGGAATATAAGACCAAGATTATAAAGACTGGAAACAAAACTTCTGCCATTTTTGCAGATGCTGTGATTGCTCACATAGAAAAATTAAAGCAATTTCATGGACAAATTACTTGCACCAACAAAGAACTTTGGTAAGATTTCTAGATAGAAAAATCAACATATAAATCATGCCAGGCACCTGACTCACACCTGTAATCCTAGCTACTTGGGAGGCTAAGATCAGGAGGCTTTCAGTTCAAAGCCAATACAGGCAAATAGTTCATGAGAACCCCATCTCCAAAATAACCACAGCAAAATGGACTGGAGGTGTGGCTCAAGTGGTAGAATACCTGCTTTGCAAACATGATGCCCCGAGTTTAAACCCCAGTCCCACCAAAAAAAAAAAAGAGCAATCACCAGAAAATGTCTTTTTTTTTTTTTCTTGTGAGACACAATCTCCCTATGTAGCCCAAGCTGGCATCAAACTCTGAACTGTTCTGTCTCAACCTCCCACAATAGCAAGCTAAATTATTATTTTTAAGACAATACAATTTACAATAGCAAGAAAACTATCTTGGCCTTTTCTTTTTCTTGCATTCTTTCTTACTTTTCTTTATCTTTTTTGGCCAAAGATGAGCAAGGTCTTGATAGAGTATATTATGAAACTGGTTGAGAAATAATTAACTAGGAATTAAATAAATGGATAGATGTACCATATTTATGCATGAGACTATCAATATTATAAAGATATAAATTCCTTCCAATCAAATCTGTAAATTCAATGACCAGTCCAATTAAAATCCCAAGAGAATTTTCCAAGGAACTTTATAAGCTGACCCTTAAATTCCAAATGAGATTCCAAAGATCCAAGAATAGTCACCAAATTTCTGAACAGTATAAATGAATAACAAGTTTATATGATAGAGCTTTGCCTTTCATATATCAAGTCTTCTTACAAAGTTACAGCTTTAAGGGAAGAGAAACTAACAGTCCAAAGAACAGAACAGAGACCTTGGAAACGGAGAGCCAGTCCATGAGACTGGAACCTATGAGAGGGTGGAAGTGATGTTGCTCACCAGGACCCTCTACATCCCCAACCGAGCAGAGGCACCTAAGGATCTTGAGGACCTATGAGGGATGGAGCTTTGATATGTGTAGGTGGTGGGTGGGTGGGTGGGTGGGTGGGTGTGTGTGTGTGTGTGTGTGTGTGTGTGTGTGTTAGTAGTAGAGATGTTTATGGTGACCACATGGAGTAGGTGTGTTTGCAGTGAATGAGTGGAGGGTCTTCCATGTGGCAGAGGAGGATGTTTGTCAGGGAAACTACACATGTGTGTGTCTAAAGGATGTGGGTTGCAATATGCATTACATGTAGAGATATTGTGTGAGTGGTGACTGTGTTCTGTGTAGTGAGGGCACATCTGTGAATTACAAGCCTGTGTGTGCACGACGGTATATTTGGTGTGATGTGAGGGAAGGCTATGTCTGTTGGTGAGTGTGTGTTAAATGTGTATGAGGGCTGAGAGGCTGTGTGCTGTGTCTGAGTGTGTGTGTGCCCACAAAGGGGGTGTGGTGGGGCTATGTTAGACATATGTGAAGACTCCTCCAGAGCTTCAGCAGGCTCCAGGATTCTTCAAGGCAGTCATACAAAGCAGCCAATCTGACCCTCTCACCCAGTTCACCAATCTCTTACCTTAGCAACAGTGAGGATGGTGGTCTAGAAAGTGACAAGGACCAGAGGTGTGGCTCAACTGGTAGAGCTCCTGCTTTGCAAGCACAAAGCCCTGAGTTCAAACCCTAGTCTTACAAAAAAAAAAAAAACAAAGTGACAAAAAGCCTGAGGTGTAGAAGACAGGGGAGAGCATGCCTCCTGGCCTGTCTCTCAGGGAGTTCAGGAAGGAGGATAGGGAAAAAGGAGGAGGCAGAAGGCAGGCCCAGGCCCAAGTACGTGACTCACTTTATTCTAGCCTCCAATCCTGTTTGTTCAGTGATGGCAGCAGGCTGAAGAATTAGGGGAAGCTGGGCTTTGCTGAGTGGCAGAGCCGGAGGCCAGGAAGCCAGTTCCTTGGGTGGAGCTACAACCCCAAGGTTACCAGGAGCCTGCTCATCAAATCAGCTAATAACAATGGACTGAGGCCATTGATGCTGAGCCGCTCTGGGAGGAAGGCTGGGCCCGGGTAGCAGAAAAGGTAAGAGCTAGCCCTCTTGTCTGGGGGAGATAAGTTACCAGCACTTCCTCAGGAGCCTGAGCATTAATGAGCACAATCCTGAATCGGTGAGCCCTGTGATAAAAAAGACCCAAAGCTGCTTTCCAAAGATGTCTGAGGGAACATAGAGAGGATCACAGCGGGGTCCACAGAGGATCACAGTCCAATAGATATGACATAGCCCTGCCCATAGGTATCCCCAATCAAGAAAGAGAGAGCCTTACCTTCAGGGACCCCAGTCTATTGGGAAAGAGAAAATACAGCCCTCCAAAGTTCCTTTCAGCTGAGAGGGAGACAAAGCCGTTCCCATCCTCAAGTCACAGGAAGTGGATAGATAGCCCATGCTCTGAGGAGTCCCTAGTCTGACCAAGGCAAGAGACCTTAGTTGCGGCAAAGATTTGCCTGGAACTTCAACTTTTCCAGTACATTTGTTTGGCAGAACTAGGGTTTGAACTCAAGGCCTCACACTTGCTAGACAGGTGCTCTGCCACTTGAGCCATGTCTCCAGCAAGTTTTCCTGTTTTTCACTGAAAGTTATTCCCTATCTCTACCTCTACCACCTCCTCACCAAAAGATCTGACCTGGCTTAATAGAAAGGAAAGGGAGACAAACTGGGCCATGGCACAGAGGGACACTCTCAAATACCAACTCTAGAACCCACTACATTGGAGTTTGACCACTGCTTCTAGTCCTTAGCCTGAGCCCTCCAATGAATGACTGACTGAGCCTCAGTTGCCTGGATTTATAATAGATACACATACTCCCTATGGCAGCCCTAGTATGATGCTTGCCACATGACAGGGATTCAGTAAATGAAAATCACTTTATTGCCAGGCATGGTAGCACACGCTTGCAATCCCAGCACTGAGGAGGCTGAGGCAGAAGAATCTCTAGTTTGAGGCCAACCTGGGTTACATAATGAGACCCTGTCAAAACTAAAAGACAGGAAGAAGGGAGAGAAAGAAAAGAAAGAAGGGAAGGGAGGGAGGAAAAGGACTGGCAGAGTGGCTGAAATGGTACAGCACCTGCTTAGAAAGCACAAGGCCCTGAGTTCAAACCACAGTGCTGGAGAAAAAAAGAAAGGGAAGGGGAGAGAAGTGGAAGAGAGAAGGAGGAGAGAGGAGAGAGAGAGGAAAGAGAGAGGAGAGAGAGAGGAGAGAGAGGGGGGAGAGAGGGGGAAGGGGGTGGAGAGAGAGAGAGAGAGAATCTTTTATTTGTCCAAGCTCCTGCCTGGCATGCCAGAATTAAAGGACAACTCCTTTCCCCACATCAGACTCAGGAGAACTTGTTAAAAATGAAGGTTCAAGCTGTGGCTCTCACCTGTAATTCTAGCTACTTGGGAGGCAGAGATCAGGAGGACCACAGTTCAAAGCCAGCCCCAGGCAAATAGTTTGAGACCTTATCTCAAAACAAACCCAACACAAAACAGGGCTGGCAAAGTAGCTCAAGTGGTAGAGCGCCTGCCTAGCAAGCATGAGGCCAAGTTCAAACCCCAGTGCTACCAAAAAAAAATAAATAAAAGAAGGTTCAAGCCGGATGCCAGAGGCTTAGGCCTATAATCCAAGCTACTTCTGTCATAAGACCCTATCTCAAAAGTACACAACACAAAACAGGGCTGGAGGAGGGGCTCAGGTGGTAAGAGCACCTGCTTAGCAAGCTTGAGGCTTTGAATTCAAGCCCTAGTGCCGCCAAAAAAAAAAAACCATAAGAAAAGTTCAGGCCAGGCATCAGTGGCTGATACCTGTAATCCTAGCTACTTGGGATCTTCCTGATCTCAGCTTGAGGCCAGTCCAAGAAAATAATTCTCAAGACCCCATCTCCAAAATAACCAGAGCAAAATGGACTGGAGGTGTGGCTCAAGCAGTAGAGCATGAGGCCCTGAGTTCAAACTCTAGTCTCACCAAAAAAAGCAATAGCAAGTAAAACTGTTAGTCTCAGCACCCTTGGGCTGGCAGAGTGGCTCAAGTGCCAGAGCACCCAGCTAGCAAGTATAAGGCCCTGAGTTCAAATCCCAACATCACTAAAAAAAACTAAAATAAAATGCCTGATGTCCTCAATCCTCAGCTCTTTCATCCAATTCTCAGAGAGGGATACCACACTGGGGGAGTGGGACTGGGAGGAGCAGCCACTGGGTACCCGCTATGCCAGACACCTGCTTTCCCTAATCTCAGCCCTCATGAAAACGCATGTAAGAGGTGAGGAAGCTGAAGCTCAGGGAAGTTTTGAGACTTGCACAATGTCTCTCAGTTCGTAGCACAGTAGGATTCAAACTTAAGTCTAAGGTGTGGCTGCTCCGTGGGAGGCTGAGGCAGGAGGAGTTTGAGACCGTTCTAGAATGTAGTGATACATTTCAAAAATGAAAACAGAGCTGGGGGAGCAGCTTCCAGGGTTAGAGCTCTTTTTTTTTTTTTTTTTTTTTGGTGGGACTAGAGCTTGAACTCAGGGCTTTGCACTTGTAAAGCAGTCAGTCTACTGCTTGAGCCACACCTCCAGTCCATTTTGCTCTGGTTATTTTGGAAATGGGATCTTGTGAACTATTCCTGGAATAGCCTTAAACTGCCATCCTCCCAATTTTAGCCTCCCAAATAGCTAGGATTACACTAGTAACCAGCAATGGTAGAGCCCTTGCCTAGCATGCATGAGGTGCTGGGTTTAATCTCCAACACCACAAAAAAAATAATAAACCACCTCCAGTCTGTCTGAGGTTAATTCTTTTGCCAATAAAAAGAACCTTACTGGAGTTCATGGAACAGAAACACAGGTATCTTTATCTTCATTTTGCCGAAGAGAAAGCTGCTGAAAGAAGTAACTTGCCGGGCCACAAGCTAGTGAGTGCAGAGCAGATATTTAAGGTGACCCCAAGCCCTTCTGTGCTTATCATCCCTCAATATTCTTGCAGGGCCCTGAGCGCCCCCAACTCCAATAGTGAGGAGTGCTGATAACCCTCAGCAAGGGGGCAGATAAACAGATGATCAAGGTGGGGTTTGGAGGAGGAAGGAAATGGAAGGTGGGTAAGTCCTGCTTTTCTGAGGTTCTACCCTCCAGCAGGCCCAAACCCATCCACAATCTCCCACACATTTCCTCTTATCTCTGCTAGGCCCAGGGAGGCAAGAATGGTTACAGGTCAGCCTGGCTGTGGCTGCCTCAGGAAGCAACAGAGTTCACAGCACAGAAGTGGCAGAGGTAGCAGCGGCGAGGGTGACTATACTGCCAAAGGCACTGACTGATGTTTTCAGTGGTTGTAAAGACACAATTTCCTCTCTACATACAAGGAAGCTGAGGCTGAGTTGACATCATTTCTGGTCCAAATGCCAAGATTCTCACCCTACCTGAACGGCTCCTTCCACTTCACCTCAGCCCAGAGGTGCCTTGGCCGCAGATGACTACACAGTGACATGTGAGGCTTCCTACTCCACTACTCACAGCAAGCTACAGGGAGAGGAGTGGAGTGGCTCATCCAGTGGTTCGTTCTCGCTGGCTTTGGTGTTCCTCCAGCAAAGCCTTCCTGCTCAGACCCCCCTTAACTTGAGGTTGAAGGGGCTACGGAGGTGGCCACAGCCCAGTTCTGGATACCAGCCTTGACTATGTACCTCAGTTCATTACACACACACACACACACACACACTTGACTATGTACCTCAGTTCATTACACACACACACACACACACACACACACACACACTCCCTAGCCAGCTCACCACCAAAAAAACTGCTCTGAGCAGGGTTATGCCCAGGAAGAGCTGGGATCACCACTTTCTTCCAGGAGGGTCTGTGGCCCAAACGTGCCAGAAGGAAAATGGGAAGACTTTGGTCCTTACGAAAAATGGGATGTCCTTACTGGAACTCAAATTCCCTAATATGATTTTATGATCTCCTGGTCTCATGTCCCTCATTCCTATTCATAGCAAAGAATATTCAATTCCACGAGCTGACTATGCTCTTACCACCAGATCTTCACACATGCTGCTCCTGACTGAAACATCTTGCCCCCAAGTTCTCTCCATCTGTGTCAGTTAGCTGCTCCCAGCAGAATTCTTCGTTTTTTCATTGTTGACAAAACTTGATTCCAGAGCTGGTTGGTTGTAATGATGCATACCTGTAATCCAAGCACTCAGAAGGCTGAGACAAGAGAATTTCAAGTTTGAGGTCAGGCTGGTCTACACAGCAAGTTCCAAGGCAACCTACTCTACAGGGCAAGACACTCTCAAACCACAAAAATATTTTTCCCCCGCATTGGGAACAGTAGGTGCCCAACCTCAAGGAACAAGGCTTAGTCTATGGCTTGCCCATTCTCCTTTGCTCCCTTCCCAAACTCACTAAGGTGTCCAGGGGACCAATTTCTGGCCAGTGACATGGGAAAACTGCTTCCCAGATGACTTCTTTCATTTAGATGTAAGCTGTGGTGCTGCCACAACTTCCCTGCAACTGAAATGACAAGCTGTACAGAGAGGATGGAGGAGCTGCACAGTTAGGAGCCTGATTCCTTGGTGGTATTGTTGAGATCATGAGTAATACCTGAAACTGCCTACCCTCCACTTGCCTAAGCAAAATATTCCTTTATGTATTTTTGCCAGTTATCCCTTCAAGCTGAAAACATTCCTAACTGATGCAGCTTCTGGGTTCAACTTCTGAACAGGTCACTTTCTCCAAGAAGTACTCCCTGGTTGCTAAAGACAAAATCAAAGGCCCTATCCTCAGAGTAGTGGGTGCATTGTGCTTTCCTTATCTTTACACCTGTTCATTCTGTGTGCCCTGCTGTGAGGTAGGCACCAGGGGGCCACCAGGTGTTCACTGCTTTACTTCTATACCACCATATTTGTTGAACGAACAAGCACACCTGTGTAGCTGACTGCTGCACAGCCTCCTGATGTAAGCCTCCTTAGCTTACAGATGGCTAAGCCAGAGCACCCACATGCTAAAGACAGACATGTCACTTTGCCTGCCCGGAAAACACCAGATGCTGCTCCCTGCACAAGAAAGTCTGCCTTACCTCAGGACACATCTCAGCCCTGCAGGATTACTGAACATTTCCCTGCCTCTGTCTTGGTCCCATGGTAGTAAGAGTCACACCCACTGTTGCACAGTAAATCATACGTGGTTTGAACTTGCTCGGCTGTACTTGGAAGGACAGTGTGACACCCAAGCTTCTATCTTCCACAGAGAAAGCAAAGCCAAGCCACAGTACTTCTGATGCTACCAGATATTGTGCCTTGTGTAATCACCATGCTTATTCACTCATCCACAAGACACTGCAAAAAACAAAGTCTCATGAGAGTTACCCAGTTTCTCAAACTTTCACAGTTCACATAACCTTTCTACTTCTCCCTTTATGTGCCTTCCACAAACTGATTCTGTCTCTCATAGCAAGCAGAGCCTCTGAGCATAAACTATAAGCTGCATGTTTTCATACATTACTTCATTTATCCTTAAAGTGACAGGCATTTTCATTTTACACAGAAGCGTACACTGGCAATACGGTAGCCATCTTAGATATGCCATGGCTAATCCTCCCTAAAAATTGCCACAGTAAATTTTTTTCTTTTGTGGTGTTAGGGATCAAACCCAGGGCCTAGCACATGCTATGCAAGTTCCCTACCACTTAGCTACATCCCATTTTGCAGGTAAAGAAATTAAGATTTAACAAATAAGTGGTAAGAAGCTGTGTGTGACCAACAGCAAAGTATTTCAGAGTTGGGCCATGCCAGACAAAGGCCCCACCCCTAGAATAATATCTGAGGGAGAATACATCAATAGTTTGGGTATAAAAATTTATTATTATAAAGAACATTACCACTAACGAATGCAGATAGGCTAGGACACAATGGTTCTGGATGGAAGATGGCTAGCTCTTTGGAAAGTGGATAGGTTTAGGTGGCTCGGAGCCTCATGCCCTACTGATTGGTCAGACAGACAGCAAGGCACATGTTAGACACCACAGGGCTTCACAGCATGAAGTGTCTGCGCTGTGTGCCCACACAGCCTTTTCTGTCTGATGTGGGGTTTCAAAGATTGGCACATCCAGAAGTAAGCAACTGAAGCAAAGGGACTTCCCAAGGTGGCTCTGAAGTCACAGCAACACCACTGTAAGCAATATGTTTAATTGGATGATTTCCACAAACTATACATGAAGTTTCTAACCATCACAATTCAGTGAAGTACAAAACATTAAGTTACAGGCCATGGGAAGAGAAGGTGGCACCAAAGGTGGTACCTTCCAATCCTGTTGTTCTAGGGTAAGGAGTAGGGGAAGGTCTTTTAAAACCAAGCCCCTCATTTCAATGTACAAAAGAATTACTCTGATCAATATTAAATTGTATTGAAAACAAAATGGACTAAAAAGCAAATACTACTCTATGTCCAGGTGGAGGTGAGAGAAAAGAATGAGTCCTTCAGAGCAGGAAGGAGACAGCTGGGAAGGTTCTGTGGCTGTGACCCATTCATGGTCATTCACGCTGCTCCATTTTTACTTTAGGTGGTCTCAGGAAGGTCCGATTTTTCTTCTCTTTCTTCCCCTTCGTATTTGCTTGGAAGTTTCGCCAGCTGTCCACTCGACCATCTCGACTTTCCTAAAGAAAGAAAACAAAAAAGTTTGAGGTGAGAAGTCAAGTTAACAGAGGAAGGGCCTGAACCTACACCGCCATCCACTCACCGTCCCAGCCAGGTCAAGCTGTATGAAATAATACAAGTGTAAAACAGAGTAGAGCTTATCTCCCACTCTAGGGGCCCAGAAAAGTTCAATACCACCTCTCAAAGCAGTTTGCAAGAGGACACGATGAGTAATACTTATCACAACGATAACACCCCCATTTATTGGAGACCACTGGGCTAGATGTAAACATCTGTGCTAAAGCATATGTTACTTCTTTAGTTTGTTTTTGCCATGCTGGGGATCAAACCCACAGCCTCATACATGCTAGGCAAGCGCTGTACCACTGAGCTACACCCCTACCCCTCGAATGTTACCTCTAACCCTCACAAAAAGCTAGCTACGGTGTGTATGTACTGCAACCAGCATTTTACAAATGAGAGCACTGAGGCTCAGAGAGGGCAAACCATTTTCTCAAAGACATACACCTAGTCAACAGGACAGCCACTCTTTCCACTACACCTTCCTACTGTCCCCCAAAACTTGGATGGATGCCACAAAGCCAGCCATGCTGAGAGGCTCACAAGAATTTCTGCCTTGTTATTAAGAGGGTTACTCATTTTCTCTCTTTTCATATGTGTCATGGGACAGAAGCAAAGTCATCCACTCTGAATAGACAGTATGCACCCTAAGTAATCCTATCAGGACAAGGGAAGCAGGCCCAGCTTCATCTTCCACAGTTCCCTTTTGCCCCATATATCCTGTTTTCCTCCCTCTGCCCCAGTCAGTCCTAGAAGCCCAGTAAGCTCCCTTATTCTGGAGTAAGAATCCTTTGCCACCTTGCCAACTTACCTCAAAGTTTTTCTGCCATTCCCTTTCTCGTTTGGCTTTTTCTTGAGCTTCAATTTCCTCTTCCCTCTGTCGTTTCCTAGGAGAAAATGCAGACCTCGTTATTTATGTAATAGTTACAGATTGTGATAGCCGTACAAGCTAAGGCCCCACAGAAGCAAACATTCAGAGTTAATCAAGGGCACAGTAACCCCAGGGCTTCTGAAGCAGAGGCAGGAGGATCACTACTTCAGCATCAGCCCAGGCTGCACAGTAATCCTGTCTCAAAAAAAAAACACAAACAGGGCTGGGGGCATGGCCCAAGTGGAGAGCACCTGCCTAAGCAAGAACGAGGGCCTGAGGTCAAATCCAAGTACCACCAAATAAAAATAACTGTAAAGTCAATCAATTCCCTAGAAGTCTATAAAGATGGTTGTCTGGAAAGGATTCAATTCATTTTTATAGCTGAGCTTAGTGATACACATCTGCAATCCCAGCACTTGGAGGCTGAGGTAGGAAGAAGTCATAGCAAAAAACAAACAAAAAGCATTTTCATATAAGTGTCATTCTAAAACATGCAGATAAGATCATGGGTAGGAGTTTGGAGATGATATAAACATTCCTGTTACACAGATAGATAAGGTAATCTTAGGCAATAGTAATTTGAAGTTTGGGGCTCTGTCAGCAAGAAAGCTATGCCAAAAACATAGACCATCTTATTTCAGCAGGATGAACACTGTAAGGGCAGAGGTTCTTTGATTGTTTTTGTGGTATCTGGGGATTAAACCAGAGCTTTATGCATGCTAGGCAAGTGGCTCTACTAGCTATAAAAGCAGAGCTTATTAATTAAGAGGGTCTTTAGACAAAACACAACCCTAAAATAGGGACATTTCATACAACCTCAACTAGGAAAATATAGCTATTGCTGAATACCAGTCAGCAATACAAAATACAGAAACCAAACTAAACAGTATTTTTTTTCCCAAAGGACATATTTATTTGCTATATGTGAGTTACAATATAATTTGGATTTATTTTTATTTTATTGTTTTTACATTCACTTACATGTGTATGTATTATTTGGGCCACCTTCTCCCCCACCCCCCCCCTTTTTTTTTTTGCAGTATTAGGGATTGAACTCAGGACCTCACATAAGCGCTCTATCACTTGAGCCACACTCCAGTCCCTAAACTAAAGATCAAGGGAAATACTTTAGAATAACATGTTGTAAGTGATTACACATACAATACTGTACACTCACCAAAGCTGCAGCTAGAAGACCAAAAACAGATCTAACCTCAGTAACAATGGCCTCAATAACTCTGCCTATTTCATTCCAAAAAGTCAGAAGAAAATACATGATATTCTTGAATGCAAATAAACTACTTAAGGACGGGTCTTCACTACTTCCCAAAGTCAACCAGAAAACATTTTAACCTGGTGATTCAAAAGCTTGGCTGTTTCACATAACTTATGTCTTTTAAATGACATGCTAGTAATTCCTTCATTAGGAAAATCCTCAGAGGCCAATGTCAGTTAATGCTGGAATTTAGATAGGGTTTAAGTAAATATGCAGATGTGTACCTTTCATGCATCTCTTTGGCTTCTCTCTCTTTCCTTTTAATTTCCAGCTCAGCAAACAGTTTCATGGTCTGTTTATATACTGCTTGTTTGAACTACAAGAAAATTGAGGACAAAAGAAAATAAAAGTAAGTATTTTACCAGCAACTTTGAAACAATTACTTACTTTTGAAACCCAAGACAAAAGCAGTTAGAACGCACCAAGAAAAGATTTTTCAGAGAGAACCAGTTAATGACACTGTCTTTCTTGAAATACAAATAACCCACCTGCCTATGAGATCTTTCCTCTTCTACCATACTGATGGTACACAGGAACCTGGCTCTGATAAAAAGCACCATTAAGAAAAAAATTCTGGGCTGGGTGCCAGTAGCTCACGCCTGTAATCCTAGCTACTCAGGGGGCAGAGATGAGGAGGATCGTGGTTCAAAGCCAGCCAGGCAAATAGCTCAACAGACCCTATCTCAAAAATAATCCTTCACAAAAAAGGGCTGGTGGAGTGGCTCAAAGTCTAGGCCCTGAGTTCAAGCCCCAGTACCACAAAAAAAAAAAAAAAAAAAAAAAAAAAGAAAAGAAAAAATTCTAGGGGCACCCTCTCTGGGCTGGAGGCATGGATAAAGTGGTAAAGTGCCTGCTTTGCAAGCATGAAATCCAAAGTTCAAACCCCAGTCCCACCAAAAAAAAAGAAAAAAAAATTCTACTCTCTTTTTATCACCACCACCTGAGATTTCTGAGGGTACTTTACTCCAAAGATCAATAACTTTTATTCTTTTGATTCAAAATATTTTACCTGCTGGTTCCTATCTAGTCTTCAAAACCAGCAATTGGTTCCGCCACCACAATCTCCTACTGTATACAGGAACCCACCACCCAACATAAAAGCCTTTATTTTCCAGACTTCCCCATAGCTAGGTGTGGCCACATAATTTAAGTTTTAGTTAATGGGACAGCAAGGGAAAATGATATACAACTTCTGAAATGCTCTTAGTAGGATTGGTGGATTCCTTCTTCCCCCATCCTCTATTCTGCTGTTTGGCACAGGAGACATCCTGAACTATAAGGATGGGGCATCATCCTTGTCGACAGAGCCACAGAAGTGGGCCAACATCTTGGATAACACATGGCAGAATAACCACCTTCCTAAACACTACTATACGGGATAGACAACAAGTCTATCTCGTGCAAACCCCCATCATTTTGACTCTCAGTTGTATGCATCTGAACTTAAATCCTATCCAATACATTGACAGGAACAGATAACAGGAACCCTTAGGTAGAAAGCATGAAGACAAAGAGCCTGCTTTTTTCCTTTTCTTTTTGTAGTGTTGGGGATTAAACCTAGAGCCTCGAGCATGCTAGGCAAGTACTCTACCACTAAACTAAACCCCTAGCTCAGAAAGAGCCTTTTTAAAAAGTATCCTACATGATGTTCTCACTCCAGAGACAACCCACTTTTAGTCTACTGAAAGTGTACTCTTTTCCTAATAATTACTATCATTCTCATTATATTTTCACATCTTGCCTGAATTCTTCTCTCACTAGACATAAGAATGGAGGCACATATCACTGTTAAACTTTCTGGTAACTTTTTTTTTTTTTTTTTTCCAATCCTGGGGTATGAACTCAAGGCCTTGGGCTTGCTAGCCAGGCACTCTACCACTTGAGCCTGGGCCATGCCCACTTTCCATTAACATTTTTGGTGCTATGACTTAGATCCCAGATCTAATACATCTTGACTCAGATACACCTAACTAAAATGCAGGTAGGCAGAGGGCTGATGACCTGGTTCAAGTGGTAAAGTGCCTGCCAAGCTGAGTTCAAAATTCAGTACTGCCAAAAAAAGAAGCTACAAAAAAGTTTCCCCAGCAAAACAGCATCTCCTCTGTAAGTCTTGTAAAAAAACAAAATAAGTGGTAAGATTCACAGTGAGTAAATTTCCAGACAATGAAGCAACTGAACACAAATTGAAGGAGAAATTCCCCTAACCAATGTCCACTGAATAAGCTGCTCTCTGCTTCCGCTATGCAACTTACAAGGCATAAAAAGTCTATAGAATTGGTGAAGTGGCTCAAGTGGTAGAGTACAAGCATGAAGCCCTGAGTTCAAATTCCAGTCCCACTCAAAAAAAAAAAGTCAACTATGAACTCCAGTCAGCAGATATACACATACAGAAATGGTTTACAACAGAAAAAGGGTAAATGAGAAAGAAAAAAAGTGAATGAACACACATTTACATGCTTTAAGTTAAAATGAAATGCTTCTAGAACATACTCTTCATTCTTTAGGCCTCTCTCTTTTTAACCCATCAATCAAGGGACCCAATTACACAAAAAAAGTGGATTTTCCCATATTTAACTCACCAGCTCAGGATCATCCTCCTCTACATTTGTAGGTTTTCCTTCCTTCTTTAATTGTTTTTTTCGCTCTTTCACCTAAAAAGAATTTTTGTCATCAAAATATGAGCACATACTTTGAGAATATCCACTAAGCTTTACACCTGTGATTTGCACTTTTCTGTAGGTACAGGTATTAACAAGTTTGTATTAAGAAAAGATGAGCACCCCTCGCCCCCCAAAAATTAAAACACCCAGGAATGCAACCAAGGAGAACTAAGAACCATGGGTCCTTTCTCTAACCTCACCCAAAATCCACTCTATGAGAAAGGAGGAGGGGGAAGCAGTGAGGGACTGTCCCCAACTCATAAGATCAAGCCAGATCTAAATAGCCTTGGATGTGATTAACAGATTACCCATTTATCTTTCTCCACTTGGGGTTACAAAGTTACAGCAAAGAAAATATACTTGTCAAGTTTTAGAAGAAGTTACAAAATGTGTGACATTAAGCACAAGCAGTATGTTTCTGGCGTTTCTACAAATGCGTTCTTTATCATCTTTCACTGTGAAACGCCAGAAACCAAACATTTTTACATCACGTCAACTGATATTTTTATCACTTTGACCACCACCAGGATAATATTAAATATACCCATTCACAAAAGATTGAAGCTACTCCATTAAATAACCTATTACACCATCAAAAAGCCAAGTGCCTTCCAAATTTAGAAGAGTCCTACTGCCACCTTGTGGCCAAGAAGTCTAAGGATGACTTCCTTATAGGAAAAACATGGAGGATGACAGGAGAAAACTGTTATGTACTATTCTGATTTCCACCAGGATTTGGCCTAGGAGGACCATTTTCAATGCAATTACCAGGGCACGGTTATGGTCCTTTCTCTCCTCTTTTTACTCATTTTCCTCATCTATATTGAATTCATCATTATTATTGGTTATAACATTGTTTGAGATCCCAAAGCACTTCAAAAGAAAGGTTATATCCACAAGCACTCACCACTAAAACAGTTCTTATAAATGGCCTTGAGACTCCTGCTCCAGCAAGTAAAAACTAAAACAAAGCAGGTCATGCTGGCACATGCCTGTAATCCCAGCACGATTACGGGAGAATTGTGAGTTCAAGACCTGCCTGCATTATATAGCAAGACCCTTTCTCAGAAACCAAACCAAAAGATTTTTTTTGCCCACACACGTTATTTCCCACCATTTAGGAGATTTACATAATCTCCTAAAATATATAACCTCCTAAAATAAAAAAAAAACTCAACTGTAACTAAATTTCTTTCAATTGCATCCTTCCCAATCCTGTTATTAATATGAACATATACCTATTTTTTTTAATTTACTCATCCCCTTGCCAGCCTTTCTCAAGCCCATGTTCCACACCTTCACAGAGACAATAAAAATCAAGAGTCAAGCATCATTCAGCACAGTCACTCCACTTTTCCACTCTCACTGGGGTAACATGGCAACATAAGTTAAGAGGTAAGAATGGCCCTCTGTCCACAACACAGGGCTAGTAGGGAAAGAGAGAGGAGCAGTGTGTCCTAGCCATTCCTCATCCTGAGCTCTTCTCTTAGGGGTGAACATTAGCTTTAGGCACACCCTACTCATGACGGCCACAGCTATGTGGTAGAGACCATGTACAAGTTATGTTGGTAGGTTCTAGTGTTACCTTTACCCTCCTACAAGATGCCCAAGGCTTGCTGATACTTCCTGTAAACACAACAGCACTATAAATACTTACAGTGTGTTCCACGTATTCTTTTCCTGCCTGAATTACATCCAGGGCCCTCTTCTTTTGTTCCTGATCCAGTAGCAACTTGTAAGCTTTGTCCACAGCTAATGCAAAACATTGAAATTAACTGTTTCTGCAAACACCCTCTGAAAGTCTGAACTATACTCAGGCAGTGTAAATAGACTTGTGCTGTTGACAAGCATTCCCTACTTTCTTAATTTATTTATTGTTGTTAAACTAATTTAAAAAACATACAACTACAGCAATGACCTTGAAAATCTTGGAAAAAAATTAAATATACACTCAAGGCTAATACACCACCAGATCTAGATTTAATTCACTGATAAAATATTTCCTATTTTCCTTAGGTTCATAGAAAAGATCCTACATAATAACAGTCTGTTGGCACATAAAAGTTTAAATAAAGCAAAGTTACAATCTACATTTTTTTCTTGCAGTGCTGGGCATCAAACCCAGGGCCTTGGGCTTGCTAGGCAAGTGCTCTACCACTGAGCTACACCCCCAGTCCCCAAGCTCTACTTCTTAAACAGCAACATTCTGCTTAACCAACTGTTTACTGAAATTCACAGCTTCCTCATGACCAGAAGACAAAACTATAACATTCTTCTCTTGATCTAGGACAACAGAACAGTTAGACCCTAGCATTGACAATGTTATGCAAGAGCAGGTAAAGTCACAAATACCTTCAAAAGCCTTTTGTGCTCTGTCAGCATCATCTTGATTTTTGTCAGGATGCACCAATATAGATAACTACAATAAGAGAAAGTTAGTCTCGTCAATAGTTAATGAAGTGACTTGGATATGGATGATGGATATGAGCATTCATTTTGTTCTTTCTTTTTAGCAGATAAAATTTTTATAAGAAAGTTAAAAAAAAAATCCCTGATTCTTTCAGACATCCATGATTAATCTCTAACATACTGTCATTACAGGTAAAAAATCAACTAGCTAGAACAAAAAGAACTAACTGTATTGGGGCATGAAAGCAAATGGGAATCTAATGCTAAATGCAGTGTTCCTCAGAGCCATAATCTTGGGTTCTTATTCCAACTATAATCCCATACTAGCTATGAGACCTTGAGCAATTCAACTCCTCTCCACTTCAGTTTCCTGCTCTGTAAATGGGACTAGGTAACTAGGTCAAAATGGGTTGTTATACTGAAGACATAAGACAATGAAAGTACAGGAATTAGCATACTAGCATACTGACAGTAGTTAGCATATAATGAGGATATAGGATGCACCAAGAAATTCTAAGTACTTTATATAATATACCTCATTTAACTGAGGTAACAGGCACCAAACGGTTCATATTAACTTGCCCAAGTTCACACTGCTTGTATGTGGGTCAGAAAGTCAAGATTTAAACTATAGTCATATAGTTCCAACACCAACACTCTTTAACTATAAGGCCATATAATGACATAATGAAAACTCTTGACTCTTACTGACCTTTTTATTTAGCTACATAAAAGTTTGACTAAGGATTCGAATGCTTGCTCATTTATTAAATTGGAAAACATTGCTAATGCATTATACTAGGAAACTTAAAATTTTTAGGAAAAGGAAAAAAAGCTAAATTTAAGTGCAGAATAACGCTCAGGAAGAAAAAAGCTACAAAATTACATAATGAAAAATGACTAAGCAGGCCAAGTAAATATATCTTGGCTTAATAGCAGACGAGAAGCCAATTATGAGTCAGCAATATGGAGAAAATTACTGCATTCAAGAAGCAATCACAAAGGGAGGGGGTGGGGGCAGGGGGGAGAAATGACCCAAGCCTTATATGCACACATGAATAATAAAACAATAAAAAAAGAAGCAATCACAATGTTTATTAATAATTATATCAGGAAGAAGTGAAGTCAGGCCCTACTAAAATATGACGTACAGACCTGGGCGAGGCAGCACCATGCCTACAACCCCAGCACTGGAGGCAGAGGCAGGGTGATGGTCAGTTCAAAGCCAGTCTGTGAGACTTCTGTCTCAAAACAAAACACAAAAAAGTCCAGCGTGCTTATAATCCCAGCACTCTGGAAGTAGAGCAAAAAAAAAAAGTACAAAAAAAGGTACAAAGAAGTTAAGAAAGGTTTAAAAAAATAAACAAATAAAATATATAGAAAATTCCATATGAAAGATAAATTATAGAAATATGATTGCTGTCCCAACTGCTAGAAGGCCAGGAGGTATTAAGCTGTCAAAACTGGAAGGATTTAAAAAATGTTATTGTAAGGTTTTGTAGCTAAAGTTACTAAACAAGAATGTGCAAGAATCAGAGGTTATACATCCACTTTTCTGGAGAACTTTCAAAAAAGTGCTGTTTATATTAAACCAGGTATTTCTTGGGTATTTACTTAACTTTACAAGAGATAAAGCTATTGAAGAAGAAGCTGGGCACTCTGGTGCACAGATGTAGTCCCAGCTACTCATTTCACCTGGACCAAGAGTTTGAGAACAGCCTGGGCAACAGAGAGATTCTGCTGCTTAAAAACAAACAAATAAAATAAAATAAATAATTAAGGAATGAAGTCTTAAAAATAAAAAAAGCATAATGAATTTCTTTTTGGCATATTCTCTTCTAGAAGCCAAGAGATTAGAAACTCTACTATTCTACCTTGTACTTTCTCCTCTCAATTAAAAGGCTGAAGATATTCTATTTGAATATAAATTCATTCTATTCATAGGAAAGCTACAGTCATTATTTGACATTTTATGTCAGTAGAGTTTTAGTTATCTAGCTTAAAGTTGTGGGGAAAAAGAAAAGATTAAATTTTGGCCCCAATGTACAAGTCCTACAAGAATCATGTGCTTCACAAATTTTCAACAGGTTCAAACTCTTATTACAAGGAAGCAGTACTGTACCTGTCGAAATCTCTTTTTTATTTCTTCATCTGTCACTTCAGGATCTATCTGAAGAACCTGGAAGAATCAAGATAAAACTGTAAAAAAGATTAAATAATTTATATTTAAGAGATGCCCAATGATTAAATATAGGAATGGGTAAATAGCTCATTTGTAGAGTACTCAACATGTGAGAGACCCTGAGTGCAATATACATATACATATATATATTCAGAGAGAGAAACAAATATCTACAATGACATATAGGTATATTAATAATCAACATTTAAAAGAGTACTCTGTGTTCTACAACACTGGCTGGCACAGAGTTCTAAAAATTGCTAAAGAGATAAAACAATCACAGCCAGGCATAGTGGTACACACCTATAATCCCAACACTCAGAAAGTGGAGGCAGGAAGATCCCAAGTTCAAAGCCAGCCTGGTACACAGGGAGACTCTGTCTCAAAAAAAAAATGGAGAGAGAGAGCTGGGGTGTGACTCAAGTGGTAACAAGCACAAGGCCATGAGTTCAAAGTGCAATATCGCCCCCCTCCTCGAAAAGAGGGCTGGGTGGTGGGAGTGACTCAAAGGTAGAGTGCTTGCCTAGCAATCAGGAGGCAGAACTCAAACCCCAGTACCACCAAAAACAAAAAACAAAAAAACACCAGATCAGTAACAGAATTAACAGTTATACTGCTTTACAGTTCTCAATTAATACAATGGTAACTTTCTCTCCATCAGAAATAATTTACCTTAGCTGGGTACCGGTGGCTCACGCCTGTAATCTTAGCTACTCAGGAGGCAGAGATCAGGAGGATCATGGTTCGAAGCCAGTCCTGACAAACAGTATGCAAGACCCTATCTCGAAAACAACCCACCACAAAAAAGGGCTGGCAGAGTGGCTCAAGGCCCTGAGTTCAAGCCCCAGGACCACAAAAAAAAAAAAAAAAGAAAAGAAAAGAAAGAAATAATTTGCTTAAATACAAGAGACATGTTTTTTGTTTTGATTTTTTTTTTTTTTTTTTTTTTTTTGGTGCTAGGGATCAAACCCAGGGCCTCAGGAGTTAGGTAAGTGCTGTACCACTGGGCTACCCCTCTAGCCCTAGAGACAAGAGAAAACATTGCACTTCTCCTTTATTCACTAAGAAAAGTAATGTTCGTTTCTCCTTATCTTTGCAAATGTGGAAAAAGAAGAGCAACCCCAAAGGAAAAAAAATTAGATCAGCTACCAGATTTTCATCTCAATGCAGAAATGATCAGTTTGTAATTTTCCTGGCCCAGTGACTCTCGACCCAGAGTGAACATCAGAATCACTGTGGAAACCTGCAAGCAATGCCCAGGACCCACTTCAGGAAAATCTGATTCCAACTCCATAAAGTTAGGGTAGGGACAAATGGCAAGAAGATCTGCTTCAAACATTTTCATCATTATTCTACAACTTTCAGTATCTTAATGTAGCCACTCCTCTTCAAGGATTCTGAACCCATCACCACAAATGCATTCATTCATTCAAGCATTTCTTGTAACTTCTACCTACTGGATACACTGCTATGTAATAGAGTGTGACAATACATAAGAAGGAACACCTATTTTTAAATTGCCATGTAAATACTTTTTAAAGAAGGAAATGAGCTGGGTAGTAAAGTGCACACCTGAATCCCAGCACTTTGGAAGGTTGAGACTGGAGGATCTGAGTTTGAGGACAGCCTGAGCTACGTAGCAAGACATTGTCTCAAAAAGAAAAGTTAAAAAAAAAAAAAAAAAGCGAGGGAGGGGGAAGGAAAAGCATTGTAAGATACTCAATGAAGCAGATGATTTCATAGTACAGTCCATGGATTCCATATAGCACCTACTGTTTTATTCTGTATTCAAGGCCAGAGATAGGCACTGAAAGGGCAGAGGGTGAAAAGCTTTGTTAGAAATACAAATGATCAGGCCTTACTTCAGTCTGACTAAATTAAAACAAACATTTAAACAAGAGCCCAAAGTGATTTTATCACATTAGAGTTTCAGACTCACTGAAAGAAATGATGACAGAGCTTACAAGTGAATTCTAAGTTATTAGAGAGCTGGGGATGTAGCTCATGGTAGAGCACCTGCCTAGCATGTGCAAGGCCCTGGGATTGATCACCAGCTCTGATCCCCAGCATAGTTAAAAATCAAAGTTAGTAAAAATAATGATTGGGTATTAAGGAATGAAAAGAGAAAAAAATGAGAAGTTTTGAAATGAAAAATACAACCAGAGAAATCAAAACTGAAAAACAATGTGTCATGCTAAGTTTAGATGCTTACAGGACCTTAGAAACACCTGGGAACAAATAATATAAAGAACTACAGCTTTCATAACATTCAAACCGCTCACCTGAAGCCATAGTTACTGGTAGGTAATACAGCAAAATAATTATTCATGCATTCGACACACTTCTATGTAGCCCAGGTTGATCTGGTACTTGCTATGTATCCCAGTCTCAGCCTGCCAAGAGCTGGCATTACAGATGTGTACCACCAGGCCCACCTCAATAGACTTTTTAAGGTTATAATAGCTGCATATTCATTCTCAGATATTAGGTGCACAACTAAGGGTGAGGGAGAAGAACCACCCTTCACAACAATTTTCAAGAGTGGAGCATCCCAATCATACTTTCCCAAGGGAGAAAGAGTCACTCAATAGGAAGAGTGAGCCATAGAAGATTACAGATGAGGGGATGTTAACTGTAAATACCAAAAAATATTCAGAGGATAAGCACTGGTTCTGGAGAAAAGGAATCTATTGGGGCCAAACAAGGTGCAACAAACCCCAGGTGTCCAAATGAATGAAAAAGGATGAGAATCCTCACACCCTCATAAAAAAAAAAAAAAACCCCAAAAAAAGTTACAGCTTAGAACTAATCATGCCAAAAGTAATTCATATGACTTGACTGATTCCTTTTTTAAAAGTAGCTCAAAGCTGTAAAACTAGCTACTTGGGAGGCTGAGATCAAGAAGACAGAAGTTCAAGGCCAGCCAGGCCAACAGTTTACAAGACCCCTTTGCAAGCATGAGACCCTGAGTTCAAACCCAGCCCCATTTTTTTTTTTCATTTTTCTTTTATTATTCATATGTGCATACAAGGATTGGTTCATTTCTCCCCCCTGCCCCCACCCCCTCCCTTACCACCCACTCCACCCCATCCCGCTCCCCCCCCCTCAATACCCAGCAGAAACTATTTTGCCCTTATCTCTAATTTTGTTGTAGAGAGAGTATAAGCAATAATAGGAAGGAACAAGGGGTTTTGCTGGTTGAGATAAGGATAGCTATACAGGGCATTGACTCACATTGATTTCCTGTGCGTGGGTGTTACCTTCTAGGTTAATCCTTTTTGATCTAACCTTTTCTCTAGTTCCTGGTCCCCTTTTCCTATTGGCCTCAGTTGCTTTAAGGTATCTGCTTTAGTTTCTCTGCATTAAGGGCAACAAATGCTAGCTAATTTCTTAGGTGTCTTACCTATCCTCACCCCTCCCTTGTGTGCTCTCGCTTTTATCATGTGCTCATAGTCCAATCCCCTTGTTGTGTTTGCCCTTGATCTAATGTCCACATATGAGGGAGAACATACGATTTTTGGTCTTTTGGGCCAGGCTAACCTCACTCAGAATGATGTTCTCCAATTCCATCCATTTACCAGCGAAAACCCAGCCCCATTAAAAAAAAAAAAAGTTTTGTGTATATTTGAGGTTCACAGAATGTTACAGGATACACAGAGCTAGCAAAATGACTATGATAGTGTTTCCCGAGTTTAAAAAAAAAATAGTATAGAGAGATTTAGGGGACAAAGTGGGGTCATGTGAGTGTGGGCTGGGTGTTGGGTACGGTTATTAAATTAACAATATGTTCCTGTGTAGTAATGGTGTTGTAATTTCATGGAACAGTGTTCTTGTTGGGAGAGATACATGCTAAGATATGTAGGCATGAGGCATTATATCTGCAGCTTACTGTTACATGATTTGGCAAAAAGATACATGCACCTAGTAGGTACAACACACACAGACCTAAAAATGTTCTTTCCAAGGGTTATTTTTATCAGATGTATACTGACCAACAAAATTTCACTGAGTGCCTTCAAAACTAATCCAACTCCTTTCTTATTTTGAAAAGCTATGTGTACCACATATAGCCAAGAAACAGTGAAGACAATGGACTTCCACTCATCACCCAAACCTCTTTGAAGTTTATACATTCAGTACAAACTTCTGGGGCACCTAAGGTTGTTAGATACTGTGCTCACTACTGTGCACAGGAATGTAAGATAACAGGAGACAAAGGACAGAGCAGTAACAATTCTGACAAAAATGAACCATGCCATGTTGCCACAATGGCTCTAAGAAACCATACAGGACTATTTAGACACCCATGGGGTCTCCTATTGTGTCTCAGGTTTTAAGAATATAGCAATGACAGATGCACAGTCTTGGACCTCAAAGAGCTAACTAATCACCACATAGGGGGAAAAAAATGTTTAACTGTGACATTCAGAAAAGTTCCTAAACTCAAACTATTATAATGGTTTCTTTGAGATCCTTTGGTTCTCCTTGCTTGAAACAGAAACCTAGTCTTAAGTCACAACTGAACTCTCTGGTCTGTTAATACTATGTAAGTTTCAGAGTCCTGTGAGATAAACACTTTGAAAACAAGGTGTAGAACAAGATAAACAGAAAAGATCTGTGGAGTTATGATAGGACCATTCAAGTTCAAAAGAAGGAATGTGAACTGAGCAGAACGGAGCAGAGGACACTTAAGGAAGTGGGGAAAGGGCCTTAGCTTATAAATTATAGAATTCATTAAAATGATGTTTGCATAACAGCTGACAGAAATGTGCCCAAACAGGGGGCTATAGAAATGGCAGGAAGGAAAGAAAAACACAACCATAGTGTTCCCTGGGTATATTCCTTAATAGATTCCAACAGCCACATCTAATTTTCCCTTTTTCTACCTGCTGCTCAGTAAGGTGGTACATAGGAAGACTATTCAAATTTTAACTGATAGCTGAGATATAGCTACTAGTATATTGTCTCTCTTTATTAGAAACAGTCCAGTCTCCTTACCTTTGAAGAAAAATCTGATTCATTAGGTGTCTCAAGAGTTGCTTCATAAAAAACCGAAATTACTGATTTTATAAAACACTAGAAACAACTCATCCTGACTGAGACCTTATGGCTCAAGTGGTAGAGTGCCTGCCTGGCAAGACTGAGGCCCTGAGTTCAAACCCCAGTACTGCAAAACAAAAACAAACAAAAAGCAACTTTAGGGCCAGGCATTGGTAGCTCACATCTATAATCCTAGCTACTCAGGAGGCAGAGATCAGGAGAATTGAGGGCAGAGATCAGGAGAATTGAGGTTCAAGGCCAGCCTGGACATAAAGCAAGACCCTATCTCAAAAATAACACATAAACACACACACACACACACACACACACACACACACACACACACGAGGCTGGTAGAGGGGCTCAAGTGGTAGAGCACCTACCTACCAAGCATGAGGCCCTAGGTTTAAACCCCGGTTCCATCAGGGAAAAAAAAGAAAACAAAAGCAACTGTAGGACTGTAGTTTGAGCCCAGCTATAAGGTGCTTGCCTAGCATTCATGAGACCCTGCATTCGATCTCCACCAACACACAAACACACACACACAAAAGAGCAATCTCCTAAAAAGGCATTGGCACACATCCATTTTAAATAGCTGGCACATTCATATGAAACAAAAAAGTCAACAGTTCTAAAGGACAGTCACAGAGTCCTGCCCACTCAACACAACCTTGTACCTTCCTGAGGATGTAACCTTAAGGTATCTTTACAAATTCAGACACTTCCTTCTCTACACAAGAGCTATGAGGCAGTGAGTTCCACTTTCAGAACTACATTAACTAGTAGAACTAAAATCTTAGCCTTTGTACTGGTTGGTCCCCAATCTGTCACTCCACAGGAAACACTAATTACAGTTATAGACTCTGTATCCAGAGTCACCCAACTATGTATCAAAAATATCCAGAAAAAAAAAAACTGCATTTGTCTTGAACACATAGATTTTTTTATTATTCTTTAAACAATTCAGTGTAACAACCACTTACATACCATGTACACTGTATTATTGTGAGTGCTCTAAAGAAGATTTACAGTCTACAAGAGGGATGTGTATAGGGTATATGCAAATATCACATCATTTTATACCTTGGATTTTGGTGGACACCAAGGGGTTATTGTCAAAAATAACTAATTAATAGTATAAATTGTAAATATAAACATACAGGATTTTTTTTGTTTACATTTAGTTTTTTTTTCCTTTTGTATATATAGACTTTTTAAAATGTATGAAAATATTCCTGCAGCAATACAGCATTGAGAATAGCATAAAGTTGGGGCTGGGAGTATACCTCAGTGTTAGAATGCATGTCTAGTGTTTGTCAGGCCCTGGGTCAATTTTCAACAATGCCCCCACAAACATCAGTGTATGTTCCATCATTTTTTTTTTTTTTACTGGTACTGGGATTTGAACTCAGGGACTCATGCTTGCTTAAGCAGGCACTCTTACTGCTTCAGCCTTTTTGCCAGCCCTTTTTTTTTTTTTTTTTTTCATTTTTCTTTTATTATTCATATGTGCATACAAGGCTTGGTTCATTTCTCCCCCCTGCCCCCACCCCCTCCCTTACCACCCACTCCACCCCCTCCCGCTCCCCCCCTCAATACCCAGCAGAAACTATTTTGCCCTTATCTCTAATTTTGTTGTAAAGAGAGTATAAGCAATAATAGGAAGGAACAAGGGGTTTTGCTGGTTGAGATAAGGATAGCTATTTGCCAGCCCTTTTTTGTGACAGTTTTTTTTAAAGAAAGGGTTTCAGGAACTATCTGTCCGAGGCTAGCTTCAAACCATGATCCTCCTGATCTTTGCCTCCTCAGTAGCTGGGATTACAGCCATGAACCACTGGTGCCCCACCCCTTCCTATTTTTAAATAAAATATTATGAGTGTAAACAACAGTAATGATTTCTCTTAAGTGCAATCATATGTGATTATTTATTCTTGTTTCCGCTATATTTCAAGTTTTTTTATAAACATTATTTTCATAATCAGAAAAAGTCATAAAATTCAGGAAATCAAAAAGTCTATTTGCTGGGTATGGTGGTGTATACCTATAATCCCAGCTCCCTGAGGCTAAGGCAGGAGGATCAAGAGTTCTCTGAGCCCAGTACTGATGGCTCATGCCTATAATCCTAACTACTTAGGAGGTTCAGACTGGGCTGTTCAAGGCCAGCCAAGGCAAATAGTTCAAGAGACCCTCCCATCTCCAAAATTAACCAGAACAAAATGGACTGGAGGAATGGCCCAAGTGGTACAACACCTGCTTTGCAAACACAAAGCCCTGAGTTCAAACCCTGTCCTCAAAAAAAAAAATGAAGAGTTCTTCAAATCCAGGCTGAGGCAGAAGGATCAAGAATTCTCTTGAGGCCAGGTGCCCGCTAATAATCCTAGCTACTAGCTACTAGGGAAGCAGAGATCAGGAGGATGGACGTTTGAAGCCACCCTGGGCAAACAGTTCTCAAGACCCTATCCCAAAAATACCCATCACAAAGTAGGGCTGGTGGAGTGGCTCAAGTGGTAGAGTGCCTGCCTAGCAAGTGTGAGGCTGAGTTCAAACCCCAGTACCGCCAAAAAAAAGAGTTCTCTGAGGCTAGCCTCCACTCTCCACTACATAATGAGATCCCATCTCAAAAAAAAAGTGAACCAGGTGCTGGTGGCTCACACCTGTAATCCTAGTTACTCAGGAGGCAGATATCAGGAGGACTGAAGTTGGAAGCCAGCCTGGGGAAACAGTTCTGGAGACCCTATCTTGAAAATCCCTTCACGAAAAAGGGCCAGTGGAGTGACTCAAGGTGTAAGCCCTGAGTTCAAACCCCAATACCACAAAAAAAAGTGCATTAGGTTTATCTAAAATCTTATGACCTTTTGTTTTGTTGGTTATATGGTATTTTTTGTTTGTTTAAGTGAAACAGAAAAGTTTTATAAAGTTGATTGAATCAAAGATCCTAAATTGGGGCTAGCTATTCCTTAATTTTTGAAAATAAATCCTTATATATTTGTGTTGCTTAAAAGTGATGGAGAGCTGGGCACGGGTAGCTCACACCTGTAATCCTAGCTACCTGGGAGGCTGAAATTGGGAAGATCCCAGTTTGAAGCTGGCCTGCACAAATAATTCAAGACCCCATCTCCAATATAACCAGAGCAAAGTGGATTGGAGGTATGGTTCAAGCAATAGAGCACCTATACTGCAAGCACAAAGCCCTGAGTTCAAATCCCAGTCCTACCAAAAAAGAGAGAGAGAGATGAAGAATCTCTGACAGGATAAAGACCATCTCCATTTCTTTAACATGTTGCCCCTCCAACAATGCTCACAACAAAACCATCCATGTTCAAAGACATCTACTTATACAAATTCCATTACTTTTCTCTACCACTTTTCTAAATTCCAACTTATAGGAATTAAGTATGTGTTCTAATATAAATTTGCCTACAGATATGAAAAGTTCCCCATTATAGAGACTTTACCAACATAAATCAGCTCACCTCAAATGGATTCAAATTGAAGTAAGATGAACCAGGACGAGTCAATCTTTCAATTTGATTTTTAGAAGTTAGAACCGAATCTCTCTTCTCTATTTGTTTCACCTAAAATTAAGAGAATTAAAAACATCATTAGTAAAGTTCAATACTAAAGTGAATGTCAACCTTAACACAATAGTCATTGACATGTTCAACAATACTTACCTATGTGTATCATGTGCAAGATAGGAAGATGCTTTTTTTCTTTTTCTGTGGTACTGGAGATTGAATTCAGGGTCAAACACTTGCTAGAGAGACCTACTACCACTTGAGTCACACCTCCAGCCCTACTATGTGCAAGACATATTTTGCTAAACACTTTAAGGCATAATTAAAACACCTACCATTGTTTTAATAATGTAAAACCTTCACATGTATTTATTAATCTCAATGATCCTATTTGGTTGTATTACTATTGACCCCACTTTACATATAAGAAAAAGAATCTTAGAGAATTTATCTGATTCGGGGAGTGTAGCTTACTGGTGGATCACTTGCCCAGCATGTGCAAGGCCTGGGTTCAATCTCCAGTACCACAGAAAAGACAAAAAAAAAAAAAGACAGTGAGTGCAATGGCTCACAGCCTTCATCCTAGCCACCCAGGAAGATCATGGTTTGAGAACAGTGGGGGTGGGGAGGTAAGGATGGGGGAATGGGTCTGAAGACCCCATCTCAACCAACAAAAAAGCTGGGTGTGGCTGCACACTCCTGTCATTCCTGCTACACTAGAAACAAACGTAGGAGGATCGTGGTCCTGGCTGGCTAAGGCATAACTCAAGACAGTAATGGAAAAATAACTAAAGCAAAAAGGGCTGGGGGCAGGGCTCAAATGGTAGAGTGCCTGGAGAGGGGAAGAGGGGTGAAAGGGAAGGGAGACAAGGAGGGAAGGGAGAGAGGAAAGGAAGGAGGGAGAGAGAAAGAGACAGAGACAGAGGTGGATATTGATTCCCAGACTTATTTTTCCTCCTAACACATACCCTTCCCAGTGCTACAGGTACATGTTTATGATTTATCTTTCTCTATAGAATGTAAGCTCTCTGAAGACAAGAGGTTTTCCTCTGTGATTTACCACCATATCCCTGAACACCCAAATAGCACAATAGTACACGGACAGACTTAACAGTAGTGAAGTGATGACTGAAAACTCTTTCCTTAGGTACTTTCTCCCATCCAATTCAAACAAGAGCACCTGCCTAGCAAGCATCAGGCCCTGACTTCAAACCCCAGTACCACCAAAAATAATAATTAACAATGAAAGAGATGGGGAGAGGTGAATTTGTTCAAAGTACACCATATGCATTCACTCAATTATTGCAATGAAACCCCTTGTCCTATTAAGAGATGGTAAGTAAAACAAGCTCTGTTATAATTGCTGAGTCATTAGAAGCCAATAAAGTTTGGTACCAAGGCATCATCACTTTCCAATGAAGTATTTCAAAAGGACAGACTATAGAGGATGTGCTTATCCCTAGATTTAAATTGAACACTATGAAAATACTATGTTAAAAATACCAGAGATAAAAGATGAATGTGACATGGTTCTTAATTCTAAGTAGCTAACAGCCTGGTGAGGTCACACCCATTCCTCAAGTCCATGTTCAATTAAAGAGATCCCATCTTCAGCCTTGCTTTTTACTCTGGAAAAGATGCTTCTTGTTCTGCATACTGTGAAATCCTTTCTCCTCACGAAAACGTTTGTTTTAATATTAACTCCCTCCTTTCACAGACATGGAAACGAATGATCCGCAAAATTACTGTCACAGAAGGATTCAAGTCAGGGTAACTGAGGGCCTCTGACTCCGAATGCAGTGCTTTTCTTTCTTTTACTCATTCATTTATCCAACGCATGTTTACTGAACATCACTATGTAATAGGCGCTGGAGATGCAATAGTTGTTTACTCCTGTCTGAACATGACACCAAAGTGTCAACTGCTGTTAAGACCCAAACAATTTACTTCACCTCCCTACTCTTCGGGCTCGCTATCTGTAAAACGTGGTTCATATAACACCTATCTGTCATGGTGCACACTGCCTGGCGCTGGTGAGTCGCAGAAAAAGTCAGTAAAACATATCATCACAGACAAGTCAAAGAGGAGAATGCTTCTGTTTAGAGTGAGAACCGGAGCCAAGAAGGCTAAGTCAACCCCAGGAAGGGCCCGGCCTTCACCAGTCCGCGACTCCACCGTCCAGAACACTCTCTGGCCACACTCGCGGTCTCGCTCCACACTTGGGACAACCGCCCCTCTTTCGATGCTCGGGGACATCTCAGCAGCCATTAGTGGGAGACACGAACACACACCCCCTGCCCCCGCTGCCCCGAAGGCCGGACAGGAGGAACTGGCCAACGGTCCGGGCCCGGCGACCTACTGCCTCCGCCCGATGGGAGAGGAGGCTTGGGCGGGGTCGCCCCGGAGCCACTAGTCCTCATTCTGTGTTCACCTCACTGTAGAAGGTCATAAACGCTTCCTCAGTGCTGCCTCCGCCGCCCGAAGCCCCGCTGTCTCCCGAAGCCGCCATTTCCCCGGCTCAGCCACCACGTGACCCTCCTGCGCATGCGCCGCCTCACGTGACTCTAGCAAGCCCGCCTCTCGAGCCCCGCCTCCCCGGTCCAGCCACACTTAAAGTGCTAGCAGCGTCAAATCGAGGCCGTCGCAGGGCTGCAGGCACAATTGGGGAAGATTGAAGTTAGAGGCCTGCTGGGGCAAAAAGTTCGCCAGACCCTATCTCAACCAATAACGCTGGGTATGTGACGCCGCGCCAGTCATCGCTGTCTCAGCCTGATGGGGCAAAAAACCAACAGACTCTATTAAAAAAAATAACTAGAGGCGGACGACGGTGGCTCACGCCTGTAATATTAGCACAGCCGTAGCAAATAGTTTGCTACACTCTACCTCGAAAAAACTCATCACAAAAAAGGTCTAGTGGAGTGACTCAAGGTGTAGGCCCTGAGTTCAAGCCCCAGTACCACAAAAAAAAAAAGAAGAAAAGAAATATACATAACATGGAATAAGTCATTCCATTGGCTTTTAGTTCATTGACAATAACCACTTCCTCTATCTGGTTCCAACATAACCACCTCAAAAGGAGACCTGGTCCCCATTAAGAAGTTACCCCCTTCCCCAGTCCCTGACAACAGCTAATGTGTTCTATCCAGAATTTTCTACTCTGTGTATTTTTCACAGATGGAATCATACAATATGTGACATTTTGTGTCTGGTTCCTTTCACAGCATATATTTTTGAGGTTTATCCAAACTGAAGCATGCATGAGAATTAATTCCATTTTATGGCTGGATCATATTCCACTATGGTATGTTTATACCATGATTTGTTTATCCATTCATCAGTTAAACATTTGTGTATTTCTCCCTTTTGCTTGTGAACATGCATGTACATGTAGGTGAGTGCCTGTGAAACTATTGAGTCATATGATAATTCTATGTTTAATTTTTGAACCACTACCAAGCTCTTTTCCACAGGAGCTAATCATTTTAAATCCCCACTAGCAATGTATGCTGATTCCAGTTTCTCCACAACCAACATGTTCAAACGCCAACCCCGAAAGAAACACATCCACCAACAGTTATTTTTCTCTTTTTAAAATTATTTTATTTTTCTATGTTCCATTCTAGTACCTACATGGATCTTTTGTACAAGTTCAGCAAGATCTTCCACTGGATACTCCCAGCCTAAGAGATGATCAAGAAACAGCAGTATCTGAGGACTGGAAACAATTTCTGAAGCTGGAACAGCACTCAAGCCAGGGCCTGGTGGCCACATCTGTAATCCCTAGCTACTCAGAAGGCAGAGATCAGGAGGATCAAGGTTCAAAGCCAGCCCAGGCAAATAGTTCATGAGACCCTATATCGAAAAAACCCTTCACAAAAAAGGGCTGGTGGAATGACTCAAGATGTAGGCTGAATTCAAACCCTAGTATCAAAAAGAAAAAGAAAAAAAAAAAAACTGCACTCGAGGAACATCTAGAAACACATCAAAGTATAACTAGTGATCTCATAAGAGAGATCATTTCCATCCTTCTGCTTTTGTGTTTTTCTGAGTTTTCTGCAATCAGCACCTGCTATTCCTCCCATGTAAGTCATACAAACCAGGGCTGGTATTTTCCCGACCAACAGATGAACAACCAAAACCAGTTCTATTTCATAGAAAATAGAGAAGGTATTTTTGTAAAGATTAAGATGGATAATTTGAACCAACCCTCTCCTAATTTAAAGGAAAAGCAACAACAGCCGAGAGAGAGAGAAAATGACATAAGGAAGGGCTGTAGATTTCATAAAGATAAAGGGTACTGTTGCCATGTTCACATTTATTAGGACGAAGGGAGGTCAAGGCAAAGCCTTCCTGAGACTCCCAGGTATGCACTTTTCCATTCCATCGCACATTACTAAAAATTCGGTTATCACGTCCATTAAGCAACACACTAGTACAGTTCACAAATATTAATTCATTACCTACCTGATTAAGTCAAGGCCCTGAGGACTTCACAAGGTGAAATGTGGAACGAGAACAGAACAGGGAGATATGATAGAATCACTGGTGATAGAATAACTAAGAAGGTCAGGGAAGAAGTCTCTAAGGTCAAATTTAAACTAAGGCTTAAGACTGAAATATCAATTCAACAAAAGAACGCAGACACCTCCTGAGAGATGAACGTAACTTTGTAAGTATGAATCGGGGCGTGTTGAAGGTCGGTATCTGGACGTCAGGATCCAAGGCGTGGCTCCCCCAACCCTTATGTTCCCCACCCAATTGATGCTACTAGACCAGAAAAGGGACGGTTTCCTTTGCGTTTTTAGTAATGTCGACATTAGAATTGGAATCGCGAGGTGGGGGTGAACGGCACGCCTAATTCTGACGGGTGCAAGATCTAACACTCATCTTCTTCTCCAACCTCCTGCATTAGGATTCTCCAGTCCTGTGGCACCTTAAACCCTTGGGAGCGGTTGGCTAAGAGTAGGCCCGCCTTCCTCTCCGGATTCGCTGTGGACTCCAGGAAACCCGCCTCCTCTCTATCCTGATTCGTTACCCCCATGTGATCCCGCCCTTGAGCCGAACAGATTGGCTGCTCAGCCATCCTGGGTTAGCAGGCACAGAAGCAAGTACGGCAGCGTCTCGGAAGGTGCTGCGCTAGTAGCAATGGCTGGGACGGCGCTGGTGGCCCGGGCGCGGCTCGGCGTATGGAGCGTGAGGGCCATGCAAACCCGAAGTTTCGGCTCGGACCAGGTACGCTGCGGCAGCATGCGCTGCCCATCCCTGAAAGCGGATCCCATCTTCTCCTCTGTACCTTTACCAATGTCGGGTTCTCTGTACGCAGGCGGATAATATTGACCGGAGCGCGGGCTCCATCCGGGAAGCTGGTGGGGCCTTCGGAAAGAGAAGCAAGGCAGAAGAGGACCGGTACTTCCGGTGAGGCCCACATGGTCCGAAGTCCAGCCCTAGATCCCTCTTCCAATCCTTCTTAAGTTTTCAGTCGCCCCACCCATCCCTACCTGCCTTAGGACGCCCATCCCCCGGAAGAACTCCCAGGCCCCAAGCCTTTTAGCCCTTTGGTGGCCACACTTGGGCCCCGACCTTTAATGGTGTTCCTATTTCCCCGCCCAGCAGTAACACAACCCCCAAGCCAAACCATTTCCAGCGGGGCTCTCACTCCCCGGCTTTACTTGCTTATCATTTTGCATCTCCTCCCCCCACTCCGAGTCGTGCGAATCGCCCCCATACTCTTCACGCAACGTCTAGATGCAACCGTTCAATCCCTGCATACCCTCTGAGCCTGACTTCCCAGCCGTCATTCACCCAATTACCCCCTTTTTTTTCTCCTACGCGTCATTTCCCACAGCCTTCAGACCCGTCAGCCATTTGTAGACACCTCAAACACACACGTGTCTCCCACCTGCCAGCGTGAGTGGGTCATAGGAGCTGGTAGTACCTGCTCATGGTTGAACTCCACCCCCTCCTGGAGACTTTTGCCCTTCTCTGCTTGGTTCTGACTCTGTGCTGTAGATTTCTCCTTCCTGCTTTGAAGCAGGGAGTGAACTGGGCCTATCTAATTCTCTCTCCCAGCTCTGAATTATCTTCAGCTGACATTGACACTCGTCTACACTGGGGAGCAGCAAGGAACTGATCTTATCTGTTTTCCCTTTGGTCTGTGCCAAAAGAGAATTGTCATGGAGCTGGATGTTGTTGTTCTGTGGTAGTGTTTGCACAAGTCCCTGGGTTCCATCCTCAGTACTGAAAACAAAACAAAACTTTCATTATCCAGTGCCCATCATGACAGAGCAAGCATGTAATCCCAGCGTTAAGGAAGCTGAAGCAGGAGGATTTCCAGTTCAAGTCTGACCTAGGCTACAACTCAAAACCTTGTCTCAAAAAAAAAAGAAAAGAATTATCATGAGACTGGGGTGTAGCTCAATGGGTGGAGTAAGTGCATGAGGCCCTAGGTTCAATTCCCAGGACAACAAAACAACTGTCACCTTGACTCCTGTCATGCCAGAGTGCCAGGGTATGGCAATTAGATACCATCTAATTGGGCCTTTAAGTTTTACAGTTAAGGAAACTGAGGCTTAAATGTTGCCAAACCAACATTTTGATCTAGTCCCTTTTTTAATTTGTTAATTGTACAAGGGATACATTGCAATATTTACATGTGTGCTTACAATATATCTTAGCTAGGTTTGCCGCCTCCATTTTCTCCCTCTCCCCCACTCCTCCCAGTCTAGTACCTTCTTGAGACTTAAGTAAACTACCAAATACTGCACATGCAAGAAATCCCTATTTTTATCCTTTACATTGGGCCATGCATTTCTCTAGACAAAGAAAACCTTATGCAGATTGGGAGAGGAGATGAATACTTATACCCTAACCATGTCTGTTTGTCTACTTCTTTTTGTTCACTTTTTCCCCAAAAAGGAACTGGTTCTCTGAGTTGTTCCTCTGATAAAGTATCAAGGCTAAGACAGGCACCAGTGGCTCATGCCTGTAATCCTAGCTACTCAGGAGGCAGAGATCAAGAAGGTTGCATTTAAAGCCAACCTAGACTCTATCTCAAAAATATGCCCAACACAAAATGGCTGGTGTAGTGGCTCAAGTGGTAAAGTGCCTGTCTAGCAAAGAGGCCTGGAGTTCAAACCCCAGTACCACCAAAAAAAAAAAAAAAAAAATCAAGGACTAATGTCATACTTTTCTGGAGTTTTCTACTTTAGAGAGGAATCTGAGGCCAGTACCCACGGCTCACGCCTGTAATCCTAGCTACTCAGGAGGCAGAGATCAGGAGGATTACAATTCAAAGCCAGCCCGGGGAAACAGTTCTTGAGACCCTATCTCAGAAATACCAGTTGCCACTCTGGAAAAAAATTTGGGGGCTACTTAAAAAGCTGGACATCAATCTACCATTTGATCCAGCAATACCACTCTTGGGGATATACCCAAAAGACTGTTACTCCAGAGGCACCTGCACATCCATGTTTATTGCGGCACTATTCACAATAGCCAAGTTATGGAAACAGCCAAGATGCCCCAGCACTGACGAATGGATTAAGAAAATGTGGTATCTATACACAATGGAATTTTATGCAGCCATGAAGAAGAACGAAATGTTATCATTCGCTGGTAAATGGATGGAATTGGAGAACATTATTCTGAGTGAGGTTAGCCTGGCCCAAAAGACCAAAAATCGTATGTTCTCCCTCATATGTGGACATTAGATCAAGGGCAAACACAACAAGGGGATTGGACTATGAGCACATGATAAAAGCGAGAGCACACAAGGGAGGGGTGAGGATAGGTAAGACACTTAAAAAACTAGCTAGCATTTGTTGCCCTTAATGCAGAGAAACTAAAGCAGATACTTTAAAGCAACTGAGGCCAATAGGAAAAGGGGACCAGGAACTAGAGAAAAGGTGAGATCAAAAAGAATTAACCTAGAAGGTAACACCCACGCACAGGAAATCAATGTGAGTCAATGCCCTGTATAGCTATCCTTATCTCAACCAGCAAAACCCCTTGTTCCTTCCTATTATTGCTTATACTCTCTCTACAACAAAATTAGAGATAAGGGCAAAATAGTTTCTGCTGGGTATTGAGGGGGTGGGGGGGAGAGGGAGGGGGCTGGAGTGGGTGGTAAGGGAGGGGGTGGGGGCAGGGGGGAGAAATGAACCAAGCCTTGTATGCACATATGAATAATAAAAGAAAAAATAAATAAAAAATAAATGCTCAAAAAAAAAAAATACCAGTTGCAAAAAGAGCTAGTAGAATGGCTTCTGGTGAAGGCCCTGAGTTCAAGCCCTAGTCCCACAAAAAAAAAAAAAAGTAAAGAAAAATGGGGGATTATTTCACTAGTGTGACTTGGGGACAGAAAGATGATGGTGAGCTGGACTCCTATGGGATTGGAACACCTGTTCTTTGCCTTAGGTGTTTCATGTTGGGCTTAGAGATCACTTTGGGGGTGAAGGATTGAAATAAACCCTGAGCCACTGTGTCCTTGTAGAGAGAAGACTAAAGAACAACTGTTAGCCTTGAAGAAACATCATGAAGATGAGATCGATGTTCATGAGGAAGAGATCAAACGTCTGCAGAAACAAATTGAGCGGCATAAGCAGAAGATCAAAAACCTAAAATATATTGATTAAATGCACGCAGTTCCCCATAGAATGGCACATACCATTGGCCACTTGTGTGTAGACAAAGTTCCTGTTCAATTAATACTTGGTCTGTGTGCTACTAACATAATAAATTGTTATCAGAGAAATGAATCTGATGCCTTCTAGTAACTACAGGGTGGTTGTCTGTTAAAATGAACTAGACCGGTGACTGGGAGAGTGAATATAATCAAAGTATATTTTGTATGCATGTGTATTTCATATAATTAATATAGGCTAACAGAAAAGTTTATTTTGTGTCAAATGGAGAAAAAAAGATAAGTGTTGAATAAGAACAAGGAATGAAAAAAAGAAACTTGTAAGAAATGTTGAGGCCAGGTGCTGGTGGCTCACACCTTTAATCCTAGCTACTTGGGAGCAAGATCAGGAGGCTTCCAGTCTGAGGCCAACCCAGGCAAATAGTTCAAAAGACTCCATCTCCAAAATAACCAGAGCAGAGTGGACTGCAGGTGTGGCTCAGGCAGTGGAATGCCTGCTTTGCAAGTGTGGAACCTTGAGTTTGAAACCCAGTCCCACCAAAAAAAAAAAACTATATGAACTAGTCATGTTTGCTGTAATTTTGTAGATTGAGACAACTAGAATTAGAAACATTCATCCAGCTGGGGGTGTAGGTCAGTGGTAGCGCACTTGCATGTGTAAGGCTAAGGTTCATCCCCAGCACTGAAGGAAAAAAAAAACCTGCCTGCTGGGTACCTGTGGTTTAGGCCTGTAATCCTAGCTACTCAGGAGGATCATGATTCAAAGCCAGTGCAGGCAAATAGTTTTCGAGACTCTATCTCAAACAAATCTGTCACAAAAAAGGGCTGGTGGAGTAGCCCTGAGTTTAAACCCCAGGACTGCAAACAAAACAAAACTGCTGGAAATAATATACAGTATTGCCTACAGCCACTCAGTACACCAGAGGTGAGACTTGCATCCAGGTCTTTTGATTTGCATTCAAATCATTTGTTTTCTCGTCCTGTGGATCCCAACCCTAGAACAAGCTTCACTGAGCTACATCCCTAAGCCTTAAGTTAGATTTTAAGGCCTAGCTTAACTAACTTACACAAACTAGTGTAACTCCTCTAAGGCAAAAAATAACATTAAAAAAAGAAAAGGTAACATTTGGCCCCTTAGCCAAACTTTCAATTCGCCAGCTCAACACAACATTTGTCCACAATTCTAAGTCAATTCCAAGACCCTATTACACAAAGGCCTTTAGGGACATTGATAAAAGCTCAAAGAAGTCGTTGACCTCAGTTGGATAGAGAAGACACCAGATGGCTCTTTTCAAAATTTAACTCTTGAACACTTTGAATTGTAATGCTGTTGATGGGCGGTGTGAGCACTGAGATGATTCAAATGCCCAGAAACAAAATGACCTCAAAGATGAAGTACAAAATGCCACAGGGGTAGTACAAGTGTACAGTATGTGGGAACCCAAGTTCAGTCCCCAGCATCATAAGAAAACAAGAAGAAAAATATTCCTCAACTTTGTGAAAATGGTACCTCAAGGAAATTTGGGGGTCTTTTGTTTTTGGTGGAACTGGGGTTTAAACTCAGGTCTTCACATTTGCAAAGCAGGCACTCTACCACTTGAACCACATCTGCAGTCCATTTTGCTCTGATTATTGTTTTAGAGATTCGGGGAGGGCTGGGGCGGCGGAGGGGGGGGGGGAGTCTCACAAACTATTTCCCTGGGCTGTTCTCTAACTGGGATCCTCCCGATATCAATCTCCCAAGTAGCTAAGATTACAGACAGGAGCCAGAGGCGACCAGCTAAAGTAGTTCTATTTTGACATTGTGTTTAATTTTTCTTTCATAATGTGATGAAAGTAGATGTAAATGTTGAATATCATAAATGTAAGTTAAAGCCCTAAAATAATCTACGTGACATGACCAGTAACCACAGACAAACCGTACAGGTCACAAGATTCACTTAGGATCCGAAACCATCACAGGTGGTTCTTAAAATCAGACATATTTGGAAACTCCTAGGGAAGTGCTTTCACAAGCCAGCAGCAGCAGCTGCATCACCAGGGAATTTAATAGAAATGCAGATTCTCAGGCCACATATAAGCAATCAATTTTTGTTTGTTTTTTTGAGACAAGGTCTCCCCATGTAGCCCAGGCTGGCCTCAAACCCAGGATCTTCCTGCCTCAGCCTCCCAAGTGCTGGGACTACAGGCACGTGCCAGTATATATTAACATTTTAGAACGCAGCATTCCATAGAGTACAATTTAGGAAATGTTACACTGGTTATTTCGTTAAAGTCATTTTTATTTACATGTAACAGAAACCAGTACTGGCTGGCTTCAGGAGGGAAAAAAAGAGGAATTTGTTGGACTAGGGGCTCTATTGTCTCAGGGAAGCTTGAGACTTGAACAAACCAGACTCAGGACAGGCAGAGACCAGAGTAACTCTATGAACCAAAAGAGCAAATCTGTTCAAGCAGCTGTGTCAATCACTGGGGTGCTTCCTGATTTTTAATGAGTCCTACGGAATTTTATACAATGAGTCCTTTAACAATTGTACAATTTATATATAAAGCACATTACAATTATTTATAATTAAATCTCATGATCATTTTGGCAAGTAGATTCTTTTCATTAACTTTCCTTAGTTTTTTCTTTTTTTTGGTGGTGCTGGGGATCAAACCCAGCATACCATGCATGCACTCTGCAACTGAGCTATACCCCAGCCCGAGTTTAATTTTATAGTCAAAGTAAGTGAAAGGGAATTGTGAACTCACTTTAAAGGTCCTACGCTCAGGTTTGTGCTAAGAAGTTCTTTACTTCAGAACTTGTGTTCTCAGAGCCTTTGGTTGCAATAAAAGAGGACATGTGGTGGCATAGCTTGCCCGTTAGCTCCCTCTTCCATGTGGATGAGGTTAGAGGGGAGAGTAAGGAAGGCACAGATTTGAAGGCACAGATTCCCAGCACAGATTCCGTGTTGCCATTTGCATTTTGGTTGTGATGTGAACCCACCAACATGTCTGTCTATGCCTGCCATCATAATGCAAACTCAGGTTTGCAACACAACCTAGCTGGAGATTTTCACAGCAGTTAAATCTAAAGTCATAGGTTTGAAACCCAGTCTGCACATCGAAATACCTGAGGATCTTTAAATATAAAAATATCAGAAGTTAAAAAAAAAATCTCAGAGATTGAGGGTAGATGTAGTTCAGTGGTAGAGTGTATTTGGCCCTGAAAGGAACACAGGAACAGGGAGAAAGAGAGGTAGAAGAGGTGGGAGGATGGAAGAAAGGAAAGAAAAACTCCTATACAACCTTGTTACCCCCACCTTCTTGTCACCAGTTAAATCTGTATATGTTGTGGGCCCGTTATGCATTTATAATTATCATTTTTATGCATTTGTCTTTTAAATCATAGGAATCATAAAGAGCAGGTAAAAACAAAAATTAGACCAGGTGAGAGTGGCTCACACCTTAATCCTAGCTACTCAGGAGGCAGAGATCAGGAGAACCAAGGTTCAAGGCTGGCCTAGGCAAATAGTTCTCAAGACCCTATCTCAAAAAAACCCTTCACAAAAAAGGGCCGGTGGAGTGGCTCAAGGTACCCTGAGTTCAAATCCAGTACCAAAAAAAAAAAAAAATGAGGGCTGGCTGTGTTGCTCAGTGGCCATGCTTCAGGTGTTAGATCACTAGTGTGAAGAAAACAAACATCGTTTACTACCTGCATGAAGGGGGAAAAAAATCAAAGAGCTGGGCACTGGTGTCTCATGCCTATAATCCTAAATATTCAGGAGGCAGAGATCAGGAGGACCATGGTTCGAAGTCAGCCCCAGGCAACTAGTTCAGGAGACCCTATCTCAAAAAAGAGCTGGTAGAATGGATTGAGCCATATGAGTGCCTACCTGCCAAGCATGAGGCTCTGAGTTCAAACCCCAGTGCTACAAAAAAAGAAAAAACAAGGGGGCTGGGATTATGGCTCAGGGATAGAACATTTGCCTTGTTAATGTGTGAGGCCTTGGGTTTGATCCCCCAGCACCATAAAAACAAACAAACAAAAAGAATAAAAGCTACAATAATACTGCCTTTTTTTTTTCCCAGTCAAGTGAAGAAGTGGAATGAAGAAGGAACAAAGAAGTCTGTAATTGATTGTAATCAATTAGTTATAGATACCATTGTACTCAGGCCATCAATGTTTTTATATATTTTATTATGTTATATTTTATATTGTATTTTTAAGAAAAAATTTTGGCAGTATTGGAAGATTGAACTCAGGGCCTCACATTTGCTAGGCAGGCGCTCTACCACTTGAGCCTTCCACCAGTACATGTTGGGTATTTTTGGTATAGGGTCTTGTGAACTATTTGCCAGGGCTGGATTTGAACCGAAATCCTCCTGATGACTGCCTCCTAAGTAGCTAAGATTACAGGCATGAGCCATGGTGCCTAGCTGTATTTTCACATTTTTATAGATGTTATATTTACCTATGTAGTTATCTTTCCCAATATTGTTTATTTCTTTGGAAGGCTTTGAATTGCTTTCTAATGTTCTTTCATTTCAGCTTGTGGAACTCTTGTTGGCATTTTTATTATTGTTTTATTTTATTTATTTTTGACAGGACCTAGGTTTAAACACAAGACTTCATGTTTGCAAAGCAGGCACTTTACTGTTTGGGCTACACCTCCATTTTGCTCTGTTTTGTTTTTTGGGTTTTTTTTTTTTTTGTGGTACAGGGGTTTGAATTCAGGGCTACATGCTTGCTAGGCAGGCACTCTACTGCTTGAGCCACTCCATCAGCCCTACTCTGGTTATTTTGGAGATGAAGAACTATATTTGCCCAGATTGGCCTGGAACCCATGATCCTCCCAATCTCAGCCTCCCAAGTAGGTAGGATTATATGTCCAGCTTTGTTTTGTTTTTTTGAGACAGGGTCTCACCATGCAGCCCAGGCTGGCCTGAACTTAAGATTCTCTTGCCTCTCCCTCCAGGCATGGGCCCCTGATGCCTAGCTCTGAGGTTTCTTTTTCTTTTTTTCAGTACTGGGGTTTGAACTCAGGGTCTACACCTTGAACCACCTGACCAGCCCTTTTTTGTGAAGGGTTTGTTCGAGATAGGGTCTCAAGAACTATTTGCCAGGGCTGGCTTTGAACCATGATCCTCCTGATCTCTGCCTCCTGAGTAGCTAGGATTATAGACATGAGCCACGGGTGCCCAGCTGAAGGTTTCTTATCATCACTTGTCACTATATTCTCATATCTGATGAAAAGCCAAATGTCACTTCTTATCTCAGATCAAAGAGTTCATTGGTATAGTGTGTTTTCTTCCATCTTTTTGTTTGTTTGTTTTAATGGTACTGGGGTTTGAACTCAGGGCTTCATACTTGCACGGTAGGTACTCTACCACTTGAGGCACTCCACCAGCCCTCATCTTCCCTATAAACTGAGGCAAATTGATTCTGGAGCTGCCACCAGTGGCTCTGTGGTGCTTTGAAGGTCCTCATTCAGCTCTCTATTTTCATAGGCCAAGAAAGCAAAAGCTAGCTAGCTTTTGGGAGAAGAGCTGGTCTGTGAGAGACATGACTCTTCTAGAAATATATAACTAATTTATTTACTTAATTTTTAAATTCTTTTTTTGTTTTTTGTTTTTTGGCAGTACTGGGGTTTGAACTCAGGGCCTTGAGCTTGCTAGGAAGGCACTTTACCACTTGAGCCACACCTCCTTATCTACTAGGTGCCTGGCACTGTGCTAGGTGCAGAAGGTACAACAGAAAACCAAGGTTCTGCCCTCCTGGAGCTTACAGAATGTGAGGAAATAAGTCAGTCAGAATTCATGTCAGATGGAAAACAAATATGGCAGGGTAAGTGAACAGAAAAGGGGAAGGAAAGAAACAAACTATTTTATATTGTGTGACCTGATAAGATTGTCATTTTACAGAGTTAGCAGATATCAGAGAGGCCTGGAGGAGCATGAGCTGTGAAGATGAAGAGTGTGGCAAGCTGAGGTCTAGCAGCAGGGGCTCTGAGCCAGGGCTTGACATAGTCAAAGAACAGTAAGGTGGCCAGTACAGCTGTAGCTGAGTACAGCTGATCCTTGCAACTTAGTGTTGCCATGTTTTTTGTTTCCAAAGGGATAGTAGGAGAAAATAATCGCTGTCTTTGAGGTTGTGCAACTGTTACCAGAACTGGCAAGGCTCCAGGGAGGTCTCCAAAAGGGAGGAGGCCTCTGTCTGGCCCTTGGATACCCAGTTCAGTGATGTCACAAAAAAACATTGATAGAGACCAAGAAAGTTTCTTAGCAAAGGAAGGAAAGAGAGAGATAATACAAAACCCAGACGTGGGTGCAGGCATATCTGATAACAGGTGCAATGAGTGCGCTAACGTCAAGGGTATTTATGATAAAAAAGTAGATTGGGAGCCAGGCACTGGTGGCTCACACCTATAAATCCTAGGTACCTGGGAGGCTGAGATCTGGAGGATCAAGGTTCAAGGCCAGCCTGGGCAAATAGTTCTCGAAAACCTCCACCTCCAAATAACCAGAGCAGGGTTATTTTGGGATTGTGGCCCAGTGATAGAGCACTTGCCTAGCATATGTGAGGCCCTGGGTTCAATTACCAGCACCACCACAACAACAAAATAACCACAGCAAAATGGACTGGAGGTGTGGCTTAAGCAGTAGATTACCTGCTTTGCAATCGGGAAACTCAGTTCAAACCCCAGTCCCACCAAAACAACAACAACAAAAAAATAGATTGAGGATTTGGCTCAAATTCACCATAAGATAAGTGCTCTTCTTTGTTCTGACAGCTGGTATATTTGGCCACTCTTGCTGTTACACTGCTTTATCTATAGTGTCCAAGGAGTTCATTGTTGGCCCACTCATTAAATTTGGGTCCCTATGACATACACGTTCATGTTTGAGCATCCTTTTAAACAAAGGATCAGTTCTGCCGGATGCTCCCATCAAGACAGGTGTCCATCCTTGAGATAAATATTCTTCATTGTAAACATTTTGTGTGTTCAAAGGAGTTATCATCCCAGGTGGTTTTTTTCCCCCCAGGATGTCTTTCTTTAAGATATCCTTGCTCAGTTCCCAGAGCACACTAATTATTTGGGCAATCAGACAAGGTCAGAGGGAAAGAACTGCTTTCTCCTTTTTTTTTTTTTTAAACTAAATGTTGCAGCTTATTGAGGGATAAAAGCAAAGAAAATAGAGCCTGTGTATTTTTAATCAAGCCATTCATTAATAGAGTGTTTACCTCTGAATTCCTGGCTGCTGTTTCCCATACCTCATTTTCCCTGATTTTCACCTCACAACTATTACAAAATTTCTGCTTCTGGACATTCTATTCCATTAGTTTTATGCAAATTATCTAACTTATCCAGAAAAAAATGAACCTATCTAGATAAAAGAATTTATCCAGAAAAATGAACACTCAAGTTAATGAGAGTTAGAGCTGGGTGCCCTGGCACATGTCCATAGTTCCAGCTACATAGGTAACTAAGATGGAAGATCTCTAGAGCTCAGGTGTTCCAGGCCTGTCTCTTCTGGAAAAAAAAAAAAAAAAAAAAAAGCAAAGTTAATGAGTGTTTAACTGCCAAAGAACACAGTTAAAGAGCCTGAATGGTAAGTGAGAAACCTTGGCTCTAATCTCCATTCTGTCATTGCCTTCTACTCTGACCTTGAGCCAGGGTGTGTGTCAGCAAGTATGAGCAAAAATAGAAGCAAGTAGGGAGCTGAATATGTAGTGCATTGGTGGAGGGCTACCCTAGTATGCTCAAGGACCTGGTTTCATCCCCAGCTCTGGGGGGGAAAAGGTAGCGGAAGTAATGGTGAAAAGTACTAAGAAGGAAAGCACAAACTATCATGGAGCTTTGAAAGGCTTGCTAAGGAATCTTTACCTTGTCCAGGAGTTTCATACTCAGGTAAGCAATGTAGATGAGTTCAGTGGTTCCTGTGCTTTATGGTAACAGATCTGGAGAAGACAAGCCCAGCTACTAGGCCTGGCGATGGTGCCTGGAATTTACACTTGGTGTTGAAATCTTCCAATTTTTAAATCTTAGCAATTTTTTTTTTTTTTTTTTTTTGGCGGTACTGGAGTTTGAACTCAGGGTCTACACCTTGAGCCACTCCACCAGCCTTTTTTTGTAAAGGGTTTTTTTTCCGAGATAGGGTCTCTCAAACTATTTGCCCATGCTGGCTTTGAACCTTGATCCTCCTGATCTCTGCCTCCTTAGTAGCAGGCGTGAGCCACCAGTGCCAGGCTAGAAAAAGTCTTAAAGAGGCTAGGTACGTGGGTCAAGTGGTAAAGTGCTTACCTAGCATGCACAAGACCCTGGGTTCAGTCCCCAATGGTGCACACCTGTCATCCAAGCTCTGGGAGGCTGAAGCAAGAAGATCCTGAATTCAAGGCCAGCTGGACTACACATCTTTTTTCTCAAAAAAATACGTCTAAGGAATATTTAATATAGAAATTATCATGAATGTATTAAGTGGAAAAAGCAAGCTAAACAACTAGACATTATATATATGTTATCAAAAGCAGAAAATTGAAGATGAGATAATATATAAAAGTGATATGTAATACATATACACAAAGGCAACTAGTTTGGAAACCCTATCTTCAAATAACCAGAACAAAATGGGCTGGAGGTGTGGCTCAAGTGGTAGAGCGCCTGCTTTACAACCCTGAAGCCTTGTGTTCAAATCCCAGTTGTCCCCCTCAAAAAGTATATGCATATTATAATGATGATAATGATGATAAAGAAGTGTATAGTCTTAAAACATGGGGCTAGGTGGCTCAGGCCTGTAACTTGAGAGGCTGAGGTAGGAGGGTATCAAGGGCATCACTGAAGGGAGGGAGGAGGGGCTCAGTGCAGGGCTTGCCTACCATGTGGAAGATCCTGGTACCTTAACCACTGAAAGTCGTCAAACTTAGATAACTGATGTTAATATCTACAAACTGCTCATCTTTCTAGACTTTTGTTTCCTCTGTGTAACTATGAAATCATCCTAACTTTATCATTGTGCAATTTTTTTTTTTTTTTTTTTTTGGCGGCACTGTGGTTGAACTCAAGGCCTCACCCTTGCTAGGCAGTGTGCTCTTACCGCATGAGCCACTCCGCCAGCCCTTACTTTTTTCTTTTAACTTAATCTTGAATCCTGCATACTCCTGTCTCTTTGTATAGACGAACCCGTTTGTTGCTATAGCCCTTCTCCTTTGATGGGTATTCTGATCGCTTCCACGTCTACACTTTTACAATAACAGAGCACCGAACAGCAATAAATACAAGCTAAGGACAGAAAGCCTGAAAAAAAAAACATTTAAAAAATACAAAGAAGTTATTTTCTGGTTATTTATCTTTTTTGCTTTTATGTATTTCTCAAATTTTCTGTTGTCGTTCTTGCCAAATTTCCTGCGATAGTTATAAATCACTTATAACTTCAGAGATAAACATAAAACTAAAACCAAGCGTTTATTTAAAAGGAGGAAAGGAAAACAATTGAAAAGCCAACGGGCAGTCCCGACCCCCCTCCTGAGGAGGCGGGGCAGGGAGGAGGGAGAGGCGGGTCACCATGGTGCACACCAATCAGAGCCCGGTTGATAGGCAGAGCCTGGAGAATTTGGAGACATTCCCCGCCCCTCAAGCAGCCACTGGGATTTGCCTCCGTAGCCAGCCTGGAAACCCGCCTGGGCCTATCCTGAGCGCCGCTGCGGGCTGCTATTGGCTACCAGAAAATCCCGCCCATCTTTCTGCTCACTGGCCGCCGCGGTTTACGTAAGAAGAGCCTGTTGCTGAGCAAAAAAATGCTGCAGCTTTTGGTGAGACGTTAGAAAAGAAAACACACTGGGCGTCCTTAGGTCAAAAAAACCAAACAAACCAAAAAACAGCCGCCATTTATTTAGCTTCTGGTAGATGCCAGGCTCCGTGTTCTAAACTTTTAAATATTCGTAGTTATAGCCACTTTCCGTGAATACTTGCTGTCTGCCAGTCACTAAGAACAATAACAAGCTAGAGATAGCTATATATATATATAGATGCATAAACTACAGCTGGCTTATTGAACACTTAATCTGCATCAAGGCTTGTTAGGGGTTTGCACGCCTTAGCGCTCATCCTCACAACAGCCATGTGGAAGTCAATTTTATTGCCCCGCTTTATATAACAGGAAACAGGTTCAGAGAGGTGAAGTGACTTGCCCAAGTTCACATAGCTGGAAAGGGTTAGAACTGGATCCTTCAACTCCGAAATCCTGATGCCAAGTTCAGCCTCTGGAAGAGGGCGTACGGAAGTCTTTTTAGGGGAGGGAGAGGTGGGACAGGATAGTAGCAAAAGCCAGGGACGTTGCTCCAGGGACAGCCAGGGACGTGGCTCTCAGAGTCCCTAGATAGAGCCCCTAGAACTGGGGTGGGGGAGGAAGGACATTATTGCAAAGGGAAAATTGTTCTTTCTGGAAATATGGGACAGCTTTTTAAAGTATTAATGGCCCTGATCTGGGGGCCGGACCTCCAGATTCTAGTCTCCACTCTGCGAACAACTTGGGATATAGAACAATTTGGGGTGCGGGGTTCGGCAAATTCTTTCTTCTCTCTGGATTTGAGACTTCCTGCCTGTGAAATATGGTAGTAAACCAAACGAATAGGAAGTGCATTTCAGGTTGTGAAGTCTTGAGACTGGTAGAATGGCTTAAGTGGTAGAGCGCCTGCCTAGCAAGTGTGAGGCCCTTAGTTCAAACCCTAGTATCAGCACAAAAAATAATTAAAAAGGTTGTGAAGTCTGTTTGTTTGTTTGTGGAACTGGGGTGTTAACTAAGGGCTTTGACCTTTACAAAGCAAGCACCCTACTGCTTATGACACAGGACACACCGCCAGGACTTTTTTTTTTTTTTTGGTGGTGGTACTGGGGTTTGAACTCAGGATCTACACCTTGAACCAGTCCACCAGCCCTTTTTTGTGAAGGGTTTTTTGAGATAGGGTCTCGCGAACTATTTGGCCCAGGCTGGCTTCGAACTTCAACCTCCTGATTTTTGCCTGCTGAGTAGCTAGGACTACAGGCATGAACTACTGGCACCCCGCTCCAGTCCATTTTTTGCTATTGGTTATTTTGGAGGTGGAGGTCTCATGAATTATTTGCCCGGCCTCGCCTGGAACCAAGATCCTCCTGTTTTGCCTCCCAAGTAGCTAGGATTACAGGAGTGAGCCACTTGTGCCCGGCCAGACTCTGAAATCTTTTGGGGAGCCTGATCCTTGCTGGCAGCAGGAGACTCTTCAGCAACCACGTGATCTTCACTTAATGATGGCCTTGCTTTTTTTCAAGGTCTCGAGGCAATAACCTGGGACCTAACTATCCTATAAGCTAAAAACGTTTGTGGGGGTGGTTTCAGAACACCCTTTTCCACGTTCTGGCTGAGTTGTAGTAGGGTCCGGCCTGCAGGGGGCGCTGATGGCTCACTCGGCCAACAAAACTAAACTGAACTCCGCAGAATTGCCCAAAAGTACGCGGTGGATTAGCTTTCATATTTTTCCAAACCCGATGATTTCTGCCCTCAATATGCAGCCGAGGAAAGCGAACTATATACATTGCCAACACCAGTTCTCTCCACAGTTCTAGACGGGTAGAGCCCATTTCAATTCCTTTTTTTTGCAGATGAGGAAACAGAGTCTAAGAACTGGGGGTTTGAGGTGTTGGAGGAGGGTGATACATTTCTTTGGGTGACAAAGTTAGAAACTAGACTCTTTGGAAGTTCTTTTAGGAGTGAGTTGGCTCTGTTTCCGCATTCTGTGGTTGTCCTGCCCTCTAATGCACAACTATAGGGGAGACAATTTCAAAGTTGGTTGTGTTTTTTGACAGCTCAGGAACTGTCATTTGGGAGCAGGAAGAACCTTGCTCAACACCTCCAACAATGCCTGCTTAATGAGTGAGTGAATGAAAGTGCAAATACATCTTGGCGGGGGAGGGGGGGTGTTTCCTATGGCTTTATCAAACCAGTTGGAGTAGGGCTACTTTCCTGAAAGCTCACCTAGTCAGAAATTGTATTCTGAGATTGGGGACTAAGGTAGGAAAACAATAAGAGCTCAGAAGATGACGTCTGGGGTGATAAGTCATCACAGCCCCTGGAATGCAAGGTCATTACAGCAAAGTGATTTCAAAACTGGAGATCAAAAAATTCAGGAAGAATAAATACAAAACAGATAAGACTCCCATTAGATTCATAATCTGAGAGGATCTGAAGCTGAAGAAATCTCAAAAACATCTCAAGTCTAATCTAGACATCTCTTCAGGACTGGAATGTGATTAAGGAGTAAAAATAGCTTTGGCCAATCAGTGGCCTCAACATAGCTGATGCAAGAGTATGGCAATAGGAGGAGATCTTGTCAGAACCAAAAATACAAGGCATGGGGGAGGGGAAGAATGTGCCTAGCCAGTGTCACACCCCACTCCCTTCTTGCCCCACTGAGCTGATCGCTCACCTCTGGGTTTCCAGAGCCCAGCTCAGCACCTGATACACACTAGATGGGCAATAAATGTTTAGTGAATGGAAAGAAAGAGGGAAGGAGCTGATGCTCTGAGTTTTGTACTCAGTACTCTGAACTCTACCAGGTCAGTGATTCATCTTTTCACTGGTTTCTTCTGCTCAGATTCCAGCCGCCGCCATCTTCAAATGATAACTTGGCTTTCATGGAAGCTCTCCCACAAAGAGGATGTGCTGGCCCAGCAATTATAGGCCACTTGACAGTTACTCTCAATTAATGTATCTGCTTTAAGCATCAGTTACATGTGCCAGCCTGCTTCATACATATTCACATCCTTTTCTCATCACTGGGGTGGTGGAGTTTCTGCCATGTAGTCATACTGGGTTTGGGTACTCAGCATATTACTAAGCTACTTGATCTCGGCCAACGCACCTCCTGAGCTTCAGTTTTGTCATCTGTCAAAAGGAGACACAATGCCTACTTCATCAGGTCATAGTGAGAGTTACAAGGGACAATGGATATAGCCTGAACTCTTAGTGGAACTAAATAAATGTTAGTGTCTGTGTGTCTCTTCCTCTTTCCTTCCTTGGAGGCTGAGTCACAAAAGTTCACCCTATTTAGAATGGTAGTATCATTTGCTTTTCCTTCTCACAAAATCACTGACTTTGTAAGTGAAACTTTTTGAATGATTTAGACACTTCTTTGAAGATTCCAAAGGGGACTTCTCATAAGGAGAGTAACTCATATTCATTTGAAAGGATAGCCAGGGTATAGCTAAGTGATAGAGTTCTTGCCCAGCACGTGTGAGGTGCTGGTTTGATCCCCAGCACCACACACACACACAAAATGAAATTACTGAGGACTCACACTATATGCTAGTGAGGGATACATAGATAACTAGACAAAGTTCCTGCCTGAAAGGACACAGCCTGGTGTAGTAAAAAGAAGATACTGTGTGACCTTGACAAGTAGTTTTACCTTTCTGAGTTGATGTTTCCTCTTTTGTACAAATGGTCAACAGCATATTCCATTGTTAGTTGCAGGGAAGGGTTAAGACATATAGACAGGATATGAAGCTGAATCAGGTTTGGAGGCCAGTGATATAGAGAGGTAGAAGGAATGTGTTGAAATTGTTGAGGAATGGGCAGGATTACTTTCAGCTGAGCTGAAGTAGGCCCTTGGAGGAGTGGCCTGTGAAGTCTTCATTCAGTCCACAAGCAGGAATGAATGTCAGATACATTTTCTTTCTTGCTTTTTTTTTTTTTTTTTGTGGTCTTGGCATTTGAACTCAGGGCCTACACCTTGAGCCACTCCACCAGACCTTTTGTGTAAAGGGTTTTTTCAAGGTAGGGTCTCACCAACTATTTGCCTGGGCTTTGAACCATGAGCCTCCTGATCTCTGCCTCCCAAGTAGCTAGGATTGCAGGCGTGAGCCACCGGTGCCAGGCTGAGATACATTTTCAGTGGGCACAGATTTGCAAACAGGACAACTGAAAGACAGGTTTGAAAGGCCAAACAAGGAGCAGGGGTGTGGCAGGTAAGATACAACTGGGCAGATGTTGAATATCATTCTAGATGTTTGATCCTTATTTTGGAGATGATGAAATTCTGGTGAAGTGTATGTGTGTGTGTTGGGGATGGAACCCAGGGCCTCCCACTCCTAAGAGAGCACTGAACACTGAGCTATACCCCCCAGGCCACAGAGTAAATGTTTAAAATGAAAGCTGAATCTTCTACAGGGCTGCTTAGGAAGGGATTTAGCTCAAAGGAAGACTCAATGACCAAAAACATATTATTAGCAGGACATTGTGCTAGGTGGCACAGGCAGAAGAAAAAGATGTCAAAATGTGGACCCTGCTCCCAAGGAGTTCATAATAAAAAATGTCAAATAAGACACATACACAGGAAATTACAATACAAGGTGGAGTGTGGAAAAATGCTGAAAAGAGACCCAGCCCAAGTGCCTTGGGAGCTCAGAAGAGGATGAAATTCCCTTCTCCCAAGAAACCAGAGGCAGGAGACCAAAGGCTCCTCTTTAGAATTATAGACCTATATATCAGAATGTCTTGGAGGGTCCTGGGAGGCCTAGTTGGTTCTGGCCCCTGCCAGGATTCCCTGTCCAGAATAAACAAAGACTTTTAAACTGAAACAAAAAGAGGAGCCTGAAGAAAAATAGTGAAAGAAGAGGCTCTGTTGGAAGTGAACAAGAGATGAATTGAGCTTTGAGGTGCTGGAAAGGCAACTTCCATGCAAAAGAACTGAAGGGCAGGAAGTAGATGAGATCAGAGTGTGCCTGGAGAGGTGAGGGATAAAAAACAGAAACTAGGGGAGCGCTCACGTTTTAGGAGTGGGAGGAGAAAGAGGAGTCAGAAAAGGAGTGGCCAGAGAAAGAAGTGAGAATAGACCTAGCAGAACACCTTGTTACGAAGTTTCAGGAAGGAGGCTGCAGGTACCAAGGAGGGAGGGGGGGCTAGCAGTAAGGAGTGTTATTACACAGTGCCTGTGTCATTTCAGTGCATGAGGGCTTTTCCTGAGACTCCACAAATAAGGTGGATTCCCTGCGTCTGGTACTCTGGAAGTGGAGTGCTCCCTGAGGCCTGGGGAAACGGGGTGGTATCCTCTAATCCCCAATATCTGGTATTCAGCTCTATAATTAGCACCATTGGATACCACGGAGCCAAACCTCTCCCTACCCTAACCAGTCCCTCCAGGTCTGGAAAGCTGGAAGAACTCACTTGGGAGGGATTTCACACTCGGCTCTCTGGCCCAGCCCGGTAAAATCCCGTTTCATCACGCATTCTAATGATTCTCCGGGCTGTCACTCTCGTCTGGTATTGTAAATGATCTGAGTAACCCCTCTTGCAAAAGTTTGCAGCATTCGTTGGCAGCCGACTACAGCTCCCAGAGTTCCCGGGAGCTTCCTGATACCGATTGGAGGAACGGTTGGCTTCAGAGGGAGGTGTCGCCCCCGCCTCCCCGGGAAACAGGCATCTGATTGGCTGAGCTGCGGGGCTTTTGTGTCCCCGCCCTCCCCTGGGGACCGCAGCGGGCTGAGCTGAGCTGCTGGTGTCAGAGCCCGGTGAGCGCTGGCAGTTCCGCGGCGGGGATGCTAAGGAGCGCTGGGTCCGCGAGCAGCGCTGGCCACTGCGGACTTCCGAAGCGCTCCGGGCCGTGAAAACCCCTGCGCCGCGGCCAACCCCAGGCCTCCGAGGCCATTCACTGATCGAGAAGCCAGAGTGGGAGAGGAGTCCAGCGCAGCGGCGGCCGTTCTCCGGATCCGGGGCGTTCTGGAACCCCGAGAGACACCCCGGAATTCTCGAACCTCCCCAGCGCCCCCCAGCCTCGGCTTCCTGCGTGCGCCGGTCCGAGACCCCCTCCGGTGCACGAGTCGACAGCGAGCCGCGGCTGGATCCTGGCGCACACCATGATCGTTGCGGACTCCGAGTGCCGCGCCGAGCTCAAGGGCTACCTGCCGTTCGCCCGGGGCGGCGTCGGCGGCTCGGGGACCGGAGAGGTAAGCAGGAGCCGAGCGACGTCACTCTTCCCCGAGCCGCGTTCCGAGCCTCAGGCTGTCCCGAGCTAAGTCCGTGCGCCCCCGGGGCTTGGGGAGGGGGAGTGAAGCGCAGGGGGAGTGGAGCGTGTAAGCCTGGACTTGGGTTGCATCAACTGGCAGCCTCGGGCCTCTGTTCTCCTCCGGTTGCCCTCTCCCTCTCTCTCTCTCTCTCTCTCTCTCTCTCTCTCTCTCTCTCTCTCTCTCTCTCTCCCCCCACTCCCCCTCCCTCACCTCCCCCCCAGGCTGCGGAGCCTTCCCTGACTCCCTCGGACTCCTGGCCAATGAGAGGGACGCCTTCTCCAGGCTCGCCTGGGTTTGGGCTCTGGTGGAGGGAGCGTCTTCAAGTCCAGGCAAATCCCGGCCAGAGCGGCCCGACCACTCCTCCTCCCCGCCCCCTTCCGCAGATTCCCTTCCTCTTGGCGGGGGCAGGCGAGCAGGGGACTCTTTCTAGGATGCGTCCCCGTTCCGATCCCTCAGCGCGGGGAATGAGGCACCTGGGACAGGCCAACGAAGGTCGATCCCCTTCCCTTGCCCCCACCTGCACCCCCTGATATAGAAGGAGGCGCGGGTACTCTGGGAGGTTTGGTTGGCAGCGCGGTACGCGGCAGCAGATAAAGCCAAAGCTGGGGCGAGGGGGAGGGGGTGAAATGGGCGACCCTGGCCTTGGCTCGGAAAGACCAGTGCTAGTTATGCTGCTCCTACTAACTATGGTCTGGGGCCCTCCAAGTTTGTTTCACAGGGATTGCCTTCTCGCTCCCGCAGAGCCTGGAGGTGGAGGGACCTTGCCAGGGTCCTACTTGCAAGGAATAGGGCTGGACTTAAATAAATCAGCCCCACACACCCCCCTCACAGGAGCAGTAATGAATATATTATTTATTAAGCACCTACTAGATGCCAGCGTTCGGGTTTTGTCTGAGTCTTTCAAACTAAACCAGCAAATACAAATTGTGCCCATTTTACAGGACGAGAAAATTGAGGCCTGAGAGGGATTTAGGGAGAGGCTTCTTCACTAACCCCAGCGAGTACCTCCTTCTTTGACCTGGGTGTTTCTAGGGTTTTGGAAAATGCTTGGCACTACAGGGAGTTTTGCTTGTTTCTTTAGTGTCGAAGCCTGGAGGGGCAGAGTTGGAAATTGGTGGAGTGCTAGACCTTAAGTGTGTGACCTGGGGAAAATCTCTGCTCTTGTCTGAGCGATATGGTTCTACCTTCGGTGGTGGATGATTTGTTTGCAGGGTTTTCTGTTTGTTACCCTTCTCGGCCATGATTGAAGAGCCTTAAGTGGAGAAGTGACCCCTCATTCTGCCTCTTCTCAGCTGAGTGGCTTTGTTTCTTTATGAAAAATGGAAATAATGTTATTACGGAGAGCACCTGGGTACCAAGAGTGGGTGAGTGCTGGTTTCCTGTCTCAGCCCTCCACTTGCTTGCTGTGTTATCTTGGCCGATCACATCTCTGATTGCAGTTTCTTCCCATGGAGAGCTGATGGTATCTCCAAGGGACTGTTGGGAGAATTATCTCAGAATACAAGCAAAGCCCTGAAGCTCAGTGCCTGCAACATAGTTACTACAAGGAATATGGCAATTGCATCCAAAATTCTAGCTAGCTACTGACACACAGTCATGGCACACATTTCCCTTCCCCTAGAGTGCTTCTCAGGGGCTTCCTGAACCAACCTCCTGCATGAGGTGAGAAAACCCTAAGTGCTCAGGCCTTAGGTGCTTCAGGTTGTCTGGGATTGTCCTTTAGGGAGAGGAAGTGGCATTAGAGGAAGTCACTTTTCACTTTTCATTTTCTTTCTTCTCTTTTTTTTTGGGGGGGGAGGTGGTACTGGGGTTTGACTTGGCCTAACTGTCACTAGGCAAGCGCTCTACCCCTTGAGCCACACCCCAGCCCCTTCATTTTCTTTTTCTTTCTTTTTTTTGTGGTACTGGCACTTGAACTCCAGGCCTACACTTTGAGCCACTCCACCAGCTCTTTTTTGTGATGGGTTTTTTCCAGATAGGAGCTCTCAAACTATTTGCCTGTGCTGGCTTCAAACTGAGTAGGGAGGATTACAGGCATGAGCCACAGGTGCCCACCTCTTTTTGATGGTACTGAATTTGAACTCAGGGTCTGTGTCATGTGAGCCATGGAAGGGATGGGCCAAATGTGCAGTCCTCTGGGTTCCCCATCCATTCAGGGGTTAAGGTCTTCAGATACACCTATTTCCAGAAAGTTCTGAGGGCCTCACTCTTGTACTGGTAGTATGTTTTCAAAGCTGAATTCTAGAATAACTTCTAGAATCACATCACTTCCTCAGGGAAGCTTTTCCTTCTCCACAGATATATCCCTTTGCATACCTCTTCTGTCCCTCCTTCTTCATGGGAACTTTTGGCTCAATTATGTGAAACACCTATGCCTTTCACATACATGAATTAGGCTTTCTTGTCTCCCTTATTGGACTCAGGTACCCTGCAGCTCCATCCCCAGCATTGTTCTTTGCATCTAATAAGTGCTTGCAAATTATCTGCCCCTCGGTGGCTTAGCTGGCCCTTGTGAACTCTTTGGGCCTTGAAAGCAGATCTGAGCTGGCATGGCTGGCAGAGGGTCATTCTGCGCTTCACTGACCTGTCTATAAAGGATAAGGCCTGTTTTTCTCAGCGTGGTGGTAAGATCAGACATGGAAATCACTGAACCTGGTTCCCAGCTCCTGATGGGGAAAGCAGGGTATAGCACCACTCATCCAAGGCTGGACAGATGTCAGGCCTGTGCTGTCTTCCTCTCAGGTGTAAACCCAGGCACATATCTGAGTTCAGCTGACTGGGGGTGGGGTGGCAGTGTGTGCCCCTTCCCAGCTGTCAGAGTGACTTAGCAGGTGTCTATAGCTGAATCCAACAGCCGGCAGGCTTTGCGTGCTGAGAACAAAGGCTCCTCTACGGGGCTGGTGCAGGCGGTGGATGGATCCCTGGGAAGTCAGACTGAGCTGAGTTCAAATCCCTAAGCCTAGAGCACCTTCCAGAGCTGTTATAGTAGAATGGAAAGGCCCCTAGGTCCCTGGCATTCCTGGGTTCAAACCGCTACACTTGTTAGTTGGTGTTTAACTTCTACACCCTTAATCTTTCCTTGTGTGTAAAACAGAGTCTCCATAACCCCCAAACTGTTGAAGATTCCATGAAGTCTCTCAAGAGTACTTGAGCTAATCCAAAAGTAATGTCTAGTGAGGACTTAAATTGGGAGGCCATTAGCCTATTCTTGCAGTTGTCTAAAGACCTCCTGTTGAGTGCCTTCTGAGGGCTGTCTGACTTCTTTGTTCCTGCTGCCCCATGTGATCTTCTCAGTTGGAATTTCAGGAACAGCTACTGTTGGATCTCCCTCTGCTCCACAGTAGTTAGCTGTGTTACTTGGACAAGTGACTTCCCCCTTTGGTTCTCCCATTTTTCATATGTAAAGTACAGGTGGAATCATGCCTTTATAAAATGTAGTGAACCTGTACTCTTTTTCTTGTTCTTTTTTTTGGCGGCACTGGGGCTTGAACTCAGGGCCTCATGCTTGCTAGGCAGGCGCTCTGCTTAAGCTACTCCACCAGCCAAACCTGTTCTTTTGAATGAGTAGCCCCAGTCCACTTTTGTTCTATTAGGAGTATTCCTTTCCTAATAAACTTTTATCACTTTCACTCCAAAAAAAAAAAAAAGTAGCCCCCAGCCATGTGTGGCTGTTTAAATTTATAGTTGGGGCTGGGAGGTGCCTCAAGCGGTAAAGCACCTGCTGCCTAGTGAGCAGGAAACCCTGAGTTCAAACGCCAGTACTGCCAAATAAATAAACAAATTTATAGTCTGTGGTGGATTGTACCTGCAATCTCAGCTACTCCAAAGGCTGAGGCAGGAGGATTGGGACATCAAAATCTCTTTTCAAAAATAAATTTAAGGGCTAGTGGAGTGGCTCAAGCAGTAGAGCACCTGTCTAGCAAGCATGAGGCCCTGAGCACCACACACACACAAAAAAAAATTAAACAAACAAAACCCAAAAATAAATAAATATTCAGATAAATTCAATAAAGTGAAAAACTCAGGTTCTTTTTTCAAGATAGGGTCTCATGGACTATTTCCCCTGGCTGACCTTGAACTACAATCCTCTTGATCTCTGCCTCCTGAGTAGCTAGGATTATAGGTGTGAGCCACCGGCACCTGCTTTTCCTTGTATTTTTAAAAAAGCTTCTCCAAGGGATTCTAATGCACTGCTTGTTTGGAACCACAATGAGGTTAATGACAGGGGACTTTTATTAAATGATTGTCCTGATGGAGGTGCTGGGGTAAGCTGGGTGGCATTATCTCATTAAATCATCATGACCCAGTGAAAGTAGGTACTAGTCCCATTAATTGGCGAGGAAACTGAGGCTCAGATAGCTAACAGATAGCAGATAGTTGAGCTGTCCTTTGACTCTAGGCAGTTTGTGTCAAAAGCCACAACCCACCCCCCACCCCTGGCTTTTTTTGGTGATGCTAGAGATGGAACCCAGGGCCTTGAGAGTGCTACGTAAGTGCTCTACCACTGAGCTCCAGCCCCCAACGCCTCTCCATTTTTTTTTTTTTTTTTTTTTTTGCAGTACTGGGGCTTGAATTCAGGGCCTACACTTTGAACCAGTCTACCAGCCCTTTTTTGTGATGGATTTTTTTCGAGATAGGGTCTTGTGAACTATTTGCCTGAGCTGGCTTCAAGCCACAATCCTCCTGATCTCTGCCTCCTGAGTAGCTAGGATTACAGGCGTGAGCCACTGGTACCCAGCTAGGCCTCTTTTTTAACTGTGTTCTACGTTACTGTTTATTACTAGTTATTAGGGTTTGATCTCAGGGCCTTCCACATGCTCATCAAGTGTTCTACCACTTGAGCCACAAATAATTATCATTGTCATCGTCATCATCATTATTGCTGGAAAACGTTGATGGGTCCAGACCCAGCACTTGAAAACCTTTGACAGCTCCTGGGTCAGATTTTGGGGTACGATGATTTCCAAAGTTATTCCCTGTGTTGTCCCCCCCAGCACCTCTGGAGGGTCCTCCTTGGCCCCTACCTCAACTCTGTCCTTCCTGCTGTGGTTTTGTTTTTATGGTGCTACTGGGGTTTGAACTCAACTAGTGTTCTACCACTTGAGCCACACCCACAGCCCTTAATTTTTCATCTTCATGTTTTAATAATAATATTACATATTGCAATTCACAGTCCCCCACCCTTTATTTGGAGACCAGGATTTGCTATGTAGCCTGGGCTGGCCTTGAACTCTATCTTCCTGCTTGGATTATTGACCTGCTGGCCTGAGCCACCACACGTGCCCTCCTGCGGTTTTCTATCTGCTTTCAGGTTCCCTGAAGGGGGGCCCATTCTGTGGAGTCAGCAGTCCTTATCTCCCCGGAGGGCTGTTGGGCTTTGTCTCTCTCTTGGGTGAGGGAGGAGGCGAGCTGCAAAGGAAAAGGAGTGCTCAGATCAAGATGTTACTTCTACACTGGCCATGGACCAGCCTGGCTTGGTTCTTCCCAGAAGTATGAACTGAAAGGAGCCTTTGCAGTCAGTCAGCCTGGTACCCTTCTTTGATCAGGAGTAAGGCCCAGACAATCTAGGTAACTTTCCTAAAGCCACACAAGTTAGTGGCAGAACTGGTACCTATACCTGTGACTTCCAGGTCCCATAGTTCTTTCCTTTGTAATCTACCAGACCCTCAAAGGTCTGTCTCTCTCAGGCAACTTTGACCACCTGGAATAAGAAAGTTTAATTATAGTTTTTTTAGTTCCTGGACATCTGGGGCACTAAGTCTGGATCATATGGGGTTTTTTTTTTTTTTGGTGGTGCTGGGATTTGAACTCAGGGCCTCTTGTTTGTTAGGCAGGTGCTCTACCACTTGAGCCACTCTGCCAGCCCCTAAATCTGGTTCTTAATGGTGAAGGGAGGATTGGGGGACTGTGCCCACTCCAGTGAAGGTGTGACTCTGAGTTGGGTAAATTTATTCCAAGGCTAGTGTAGAAAGTCTCTCTCTTTTTGTTTTTGGTGGAACATGTGTTTGAACTCAGGGCTTCATACTTACAAAGCAGGCACTCTACTGCTTGAGCCACACCTCCAGTCCATTTTGCTGTGGTGAACTATTTTCCCAGGATGGCCTCAAACTGTGATCCTCCCTATCTCAGCCTCCCAAATAGCTAGAATTATAGGCATGAGCCACCAGCCCGGTGAGCCTGCTTCTCAATTAACAAAATAAATGAGTAAATAAAACTCCCTTCCTGAACCCCATCTCTAGGACTGGGAGAAGCAGGTTTAGTGAGTACTCAGTTCTGGTGGTTGCTAAAGAGGCTCAGGTAGATTGTTGTCAGAATAGCTGCTGCCACTGGCCTCACACCTACTCCATTCCCTCCATGCCTCCCTGCTTCCTCCATTTTCACTCACAGAGCACAGTAAATGACCTGGCCCTGCCCTCCAAAATGAGATCTGGGAGTAGATCGACTGAAAACAGACATTAGAGGACACGGGTTTTAGAAGCAAAATCCCTGGGAATTGTGGGGTCATGGATGAGGGTCATAAGTGTTCCCAGACCCTGAAGGACTGTAGAGTTAGTTCTGCAAAAGGAGGGAGCATTGGGAGGGTAGTGGTTTGGAAGGCGCTGGTGCTGAGGGGGGCTGAACCAGTGTGGGAATGTGAACCAGTTGATCAGATTTACCCATTTACCCTTCAGAAAGGTAATCTGGCTGGACTGGACCTCAAGTGGTAAAGTGCTTGCCTGGCAAGCACACAGAGACCCTAAGTTCAAACCCCAGTACCCCCATCCCCATCACCCAAAAAGAAGTTAATCTGGCTAGTGGGTAGAGGATTTATATAAGAGGGCAGGAGACATATGCAGAGGGAGGGAGAGAAGCAATCATTTGATGGCTGAGGGGAGAGCTCAGTGGTAGAGTGCCTGCCTAGCATGCTGGATGTGAGGCCTGGGTTCAGCTCCAGCCCTGCAAAAGACAGTAATTCAAGAGGGACTGAAGCCACTCCACAGCCATATGGGGTACTTAGTTACTGGCCTTGGGATACTGGCGGAGGTGGGATTCCCTTCAGGTTCTCCGGGGCTGCTCAGAAGATGGCCTCTGTATATTTCCTTTCTCTGTGTCCCTTCCACCCAGCAATACTGGGGCTCCTGGGGCCCTGCCCAGTTCTTGTACAGCTCAGCCTGGAATGAGCCCTTCTGGTTACCCATGTGCCCCTCACCACACAGGTGTAAATCTTTCCCCTGGCTCCTCCAGGCAGGGAGCACCAGAAAGAAGCTTTTAGAAGCTCTGTGTAGCCCCCAGGGTTAAAGGAGGAGACTGGAGAGAACCTTGTTCTCTTCTTCCAACCCTCTGACAGCTAACCTCCCTGTGTTTCCTCCTAGGAGCACAGGGAGAGCCGGGCTCGGAGAGGCCCCCGAGGGCCCAGCGCCTTCATCCCTGTGCAAGAGGTAAGCTGGGAAGGGGTTGGGAATCTTTGGTCCTTGGGAAGAAAGGACCTGGACATTGGTGGGCCAGGGTCTTTTTCTATCCCTTAATTTGCAGCTTTGAAAAAAATCTTTCCTATTCCCGATTCATTTAATCCACAAAAACAGCTCTTGAAACAGGCACTATCAACCTTGTTTTCCTGGGAGGAAATGGGCTCAGAGAGATAAAGTGATAATTGTAGTCAAACTCTTGATTCCCAAGTCAATGCTTGTTTTTTCTTAGTAAGATAGAACTCTACCTGCATATCAGTGGCTGACGCCTGTGATCTTAGCTACTTGGGAGGCTGAGATTGAGAGGTCACAGTTTGAGGCCAGCCTGAACAAATAGTTTGAGAGGTCTCATCTCAAAAATAACCATAACAAAATGGACTGGAGGAGTGGCTCAAGCAGTAAAGCACCTGCTTTTCAAACGCAGAGCTGAATTCAAACAACAACAAAAAAGCTTCCAATAAAAAAAATAAAGAAAAAGAAGAAAGAAAGAACTCCCTCTGTGTCTTTTCATTCTTGACAATTTATAAGGTGCATATATTGTAAAAAAAAAAATTGGCTTTACATTATTTTAAATTTTCCAGTGTTGTCGAAAATTCTGTATTTCAGCTGTGCACTGGTGGCTCACACCTGTAATCCTAGCTACTCAGGAGGCAGAGATCAGGAGGACAGCTGTTCAAAGCCAGGCCCAGGCAATTAATTCCTCAAGACCCTATCTTGAAAATACCTAACACAAAAAAGGGCTGGTGGAGTGGCTCAAGGTGTAGGCCCTGAGTTCAAACCCCACTACCGCAAAAAAAAAAGAAAACTCTAATTCAACCCGTGTTCCTAACAAAGATCACAACTGTTGACCATTTGCCACTGTTTTCTGTATTTTTCTCATACAGATAATTATTTTCAGTACAAAACTAAAGTTATAGTTTACAGCTCGTTTTCGTGTTTGTTTTTCACTTAATATAACAGAGACCTCTCTTGTCTTCAGAGTCAGTTCAATTCATTTTTATTTATTTACTTATTTTTTGCTGTGCTGGGGATGGAACTCAGGGCTTCATGCAGCCTAGGTGAGGGGTCTACCACTGAGCTACATTCCTGACCCCCACTCACTTATTTTACAGATGTCTATTGAATCATGAATTTGTGTCAGGCACTGTTCTAAGAACTTGGGAGAATGCATAAGACAGACAAAAATCTTTGACATCATGGAGATACATTCAAGTGTGTATGGGTGATGGGGTACCTTCAAAATATACATACAAAAATAAATAATGCACACGCAGACAAATTTTAAAATTGCTCATTTTTCTTTGGCCTTCAATGAATAGGGCTGATCTTTTCATTCCCTGTCTTGCTCTTCTACATCTGTTTGGTTGAGACATAATTGTTTCATCATTTTTTTTGGTCATACTGGAGTTTGAACTCAAGGCGTCACACTTGCTAGGCAGGTGCTCTACCACTTGAGCCACTCTGCCATCCCATTCTCCAACATGTGTAGGCAACTTGTAAACAGTTGTAAACAGTATTAACAACTTATAAGCAAACATCAGGAAATTTGTACTGTTTTGCTCCTGCTCCCCTTGGTTGTGTGCATTTGCCATATTGGAATAGAAGCCCCTTGAAGGCAGAAGAAACTACATTTTCTTTCTTTTTTTTTTTTTTTTTGCTTTGCTTTGTTTATTTTGTTTTTGAGACAGGATCTCACTATGTAGCCCAGGCTAGCCTGGAACTCAAGATCCTCTTGCGGTTCTTTTTTGCGGTTCTGGGGCTTGAACTCAGGGCCTACACCTTGAGCCATTCCACCAGCGCTTTTTTGTGATGGGTTTTTTCAAGATAAGGTCTCTCAAACTGTTGTCCCGGGTAAGCTTCGAACAGCAATCCTCCTTATCTCTGCCTCCTGAGTTGCCACCGGCACCCAGCCTCCTCTTGCTGGTTTTACAGACATGTGCCACTGTTAAGCATGCAGTCTATCACTGAGCTACAACCTCACCCCTACCCTAGAAACTGTGCTTTCAATCTCTGTTCCTGAAAACTCAGGAACAGAGTTCCTATGGCCCAACGGGTTGGGGGTGTAGCTCAGTGGTACAGTGCTTACCTAGCATGTATGAAGCCCTGGGTTCGATTCCCAGTGCTGTCAAAAAAAAAGACAAAAAATAAAAATGGAGTAAATAGAATTCCAGTTTCATATTTTGTGAGGATAAAATGAATTCATGCATGCAAAGTGCTTGGCATGTAGAAAGCACTAGAGCAGAGGCCACATGTAAGGTAGCCAGCAGGTACTTAATCAGAGGTAATGTTTCTTCTCCACCCTGTTTTGTACGTGGTGGTGGGCTGCAGTCTCCTGCTATCATAAACCCATTGCAAACAATGTGTCAGCCTGTGGCGGGGAGGGCAGGAGGGAACCCATGCCTTCCTCCTCTTTGCTTGGCAGGTCCTTCGGGAAGGGGCTGAGAGCCTCGAGCACCACCTGGGGTTGGAGGCGCTGATGTCCTCAGGGCGGGTAGACAACCTCGCAGTGGTGATGGGCCTGCACCCTGACTACCTTAGCAGCTTTTGGCGCCTTCACTACCTGCTGCTGCACACGGATGGGCCCCTGGCCAGCTCCTGGCGCCACTACATTGCCATCATGGTGAGCCTGTCTGGGCCTGGTGTTTGCGGGGGTGGCCACATGGGGGTCTGTCCCCTGATCTTTTTGCTGAGGGCCTCCTGAGTTGACTTCATAGATGAAAAGCAAAGATGTGGCTTTACTTGACTGGCCGTAGTATTTTAGGTTTTGAAGAGAGGCATCTTTAGTGCCTACTTTGCAGACTGGGAAACTGAAGTATGGGAGGGGGAGGGTGACATGCAGCCTGCTGGAGTGCTGTTAGGAGAACCTAGGTTTTCTACTTCTTAGGCAACAATAAGCCCTATGATATCTCCCTCACAACGGGACACACTCTGACTTGGGCACAGAAGGAAGAGGGTGACCCATACTGCTCATCCTCTTCCACAGGCAGCTGCCCGCCACCAGTGTTCTTACCTGGTGGGCTCCCACATGGCTGAGTTTCTGCAGACTGGTGGTGACCCCGAGTGGCTTCTGGGCCTCCACCGGGCCCCTGAGAAGCTGCGCAAACTCAGTGAAATCAACAAGTTGCTTGCGCATCGGCCATGGCTCATCACCAAGGAACACATCCAGGTGCAGTGGGCAGAGGGCTGGTTCCCCAAGGGAGCCCAGGGCACGGGCTGGGGCATGGTGGACAGGCCAGGAACAGGCATTGAACAGATTGGGCTGTCCCTCCTCTCCAGGCCTTGTTGAAGACAGGCGAGCACAGCTGGTCCCTGGCAGAACTCATCCAAGCCCTGGTCCTGCTCACCCACTGCCACTCACTGGCCTCCTTCGTGTTTGGCTGTGGCATCCTTCCTGAAGGGGACCCAGAGGGCAGCCCTGCCCCTCAAGCACCATCACCCCCTAGTGAGCAAGGCAGCCCTCCCAGTGGGGACCCATTGAGCAGCTCTGGGGTAAGTCTCTTCCTGGGTCTTGGTTGGGGAGGAAGCTGGGAAAGTCTCTGATCCTGGGGTGGAAGCTATGACTTCCCTATCTCCTCAAACCAAGAGGCCACAGAGAAGTTATCAGACTTTATTGTTCAGATTCGTCATGTATTAAATGGTGACAAAGACCCCTACTCACAGTGGGTGCTGAGCAGTAAGTGCAATACCATGTGACATGATCACAGGATGTGCTCACACACGTGTGAGGCATGTAGCCTCACAGGATCAAAGTCTGAGTTTTTAGCAACTTTAAAAATACAGAGTTTGGACTGGGGATGTAGTTGATTGGTACAGTGCTTGCTTAGTGTGGGTGAGGTCCTGCATCTGATCCCTGGCACTGAAAGGGGGGAAATATTCAGATATTTTATAAATTTTTTTTGTTTTGCAGTACTAGGGCTTGAACTTAGGGCCTACACCTTGAGCCATTCCACCAGCCCTTTTTTGTGATGGATATGTTCGAGATAGGGTCTCAAGATTCTCCTAATCTCTGCCTCCTGAGTTGCTAGGATTACAGGTGTGAGCCACTGGTGCCCAGCTTATAAATTACCTTTGAGGGAAAGCAATGCCTAGGGAAGACATTTGTCTCTTCTTGCCTTCAAAAGTTTCCCGCTGCCTAGCAAGCATGAGGCCCTGAATTCAAACCCCAGTGCTGCTTAAAAAAAAGGCTGTCAGTGTCAGAGTGGTTCAAGTGGTAGAGCACCAGCCCTCAGGCTTGAGGCTCTGGGTTCAAACCCCAGTACTGCCCTTTTTTTAAAAGATTAAAAATTAAAAGCTTCCCTTTGGGAATGCCCAGGACAGTAGCTGGATCACAGGCTGCCCTAGTCCTGTGTGGTCATTCCAGAAGGCCTGGTATGAGGGAAGGGTGAGTAGAGACTTCCAGAGGTCGAGGGAGGAGGAACAGATGGTGACTACTAGGTCCCTCCTGCAGGGCTTTGAGGCTGCCCGTGATGTGGAGGCTCTGATGGAACGCATGAGGCAGCTGCAGGAAAGCCTGTTGCGGGATGAGGGAGCGTCCCAGGAGGAGATGGAAAGCCGTTTTGAGCTGGAGAAGTCAGAGAGTCTACTTGTGACCCCGTCAGGTACAGGAACACAGGCGTCCTGGTCCTAGGGACAGCCCTCTTACATCACTTCTGCACACCTGTGCACCACGCCTCCTGTGCTCCAGAAGCAGCCACCCCTCAATCTTCCTTCCAAGACGTTCTAAAAATAGGCCTTGGATTCAGGGTTGGCTTGAATCCTGGTCTGTTAGCCTTTCTGGTTGGGTGACCACTGACAAGCCACTTCCGGTCTCAGGGCTTCTGGATTGGTGTGGGGTAAATGAAGCAGAGTTTGGCACAGAACCTGTCCCAGCTTGAGCCATTTCATAGAACTGCCTCCATTCCTGTCACCAGCAGCCTTGTCTCCTAGGTTCATAGACCTGATTCACCTCCTCCTCAGGCCTGGCTCCCGGTGAAGTGCTGCTCCCACATACCATGGCCAGGGCCTCTGCCTGGCCCGCTACTCCGCCTCCCTGTCCCCCTTGAGTGATTAGTCAAGATCCTGTCCCATGTGCTTCATACCTCAGACTCACTGTGATCCCTTTCTCACATGGTCTTCAGCTGATATCCTGGAGCCCTCACCACACCCAGACATGCTGTGCTTTGTGGAAGACCCCACTTTCGGATATGAGGACTTCACCCGCCGAGGGACTCAGGCACCCCCCACCTTCCGCGCCCAGGTAGGGCTCTCCCCAGTGGTCTTGGCCAGGAAGGGGGAGAGTGTTATGGAGTTAAGTACCATCTCCCCTCAGGATCCCATGTGCGGGCCTAGTAATCCTAAAGGGACCCATCTGTGCCCTAAGCTCAGGAAGTCCTGCTCACAGGGAGAAGGGGACCTGGCTTCTCAGGCCCAGAGCCAGCAGTATGTTCCATTTGTGGGGTAGGGCGGGAGGGTACAGAGAGCTAAGGTGTGTTCTAGAGGTCCAGAGGGTGGACTTTCTGGCCAACCTTGAGCTCCAAAGTCTCACGTGCTGACCTCTTCTCACGTCCCTGAGGATTATACCTGGGAAGAACATGGCTACTCGCTGATCCAGCGGCTCTACCCTGAAGGGGGACAGCTGCTCGATGAGAAGTTCCAGGCGGCCTACAGCCTCACCTACAATACCATGGCCATGCACAGTGGCGTGGACACATCTGTGCTCCGCAGAGCCATCTGGAATTATATCCACTGCGTTTTTGGCATCAGGTGAGTACACAGCCCCGTGTTCAGGGCACATGTACACCACAAGTCTTCACTCTAAGCTCACTGTTACTTCTTTTTGTTTTTTCTTTACCTTTCTTCTTTCCTGTACTATTTTTGTTTTGTTTTGTTTTGCTTTTGGTTGACCAGGGTTTGGACTTAGGGCTTTACGTTTGCAAAGCAGGCACCTTACCACCTGAGCCACATCTCCAGTCCATTTTGCTCTGGTTATTTGGAGATGGGGGACTCGCAAGTTGTTTGCCCTGACTGGCCTCGTAACACGATCCTTCCAATCTCAGTCTCCCAAATAGCTAGGATTACAGGTGTGAGTCACAGTGCACAACTCCTGAACTTTTCTTTTTTACAGTACTAGGGTTTGAAGTCAGGGGCTATACCTTGAAACACTCTGCCAGCCCTTTTTTGTGATGGGGTTTTTCAAGGTAGGGTCTCACAAACTATCTGCCTGGGCTAGCTTCGAACCTCTATCCTCCTGATCTCTGCCTCCTGAGTAGCTAGGATTACAGGCATGGGTCACTGGTACCCAGTCTGAACTATTTTTTAAAGCAAATTTATTTCTTTCCTGGTTTTAAAAGCTAATAGGAAGGCTGGACATAGAGCTCAGTGTAGAGTGCATGTCTAACATGTACAAGGCCCTAGGTTCAATGCTCAATACCACCAAAAAAAGATAAACAAGCCTGGCAAGCATGAGGCCCTGAGTTCAAACCCCAGTACCACCAAAAAAAAGAAAAAAAAAAAAGGAAACGCTAATAGAAGCACACTCATTGTTTGAACCTTGTAAATGAAACTCATTAATCTTACCACCAGAGATAACTATGGCTGTGTGTGTGTTTACATACATCTGTCTATATCTATAGGTAAATATGTACACATACATAATATACATATATGTATATACTATATACATATATTTCTATATATAGTTATATTTCTGTTCCAGGGACTGGAATGGGCTGAAGTGGTAGAGCACCTGCCTATCAAATAGTAACTGAGGCTGTCCCCAATTTCACTATTGTAGCCCAGGTTAGTCTTGAACTTGCCTCAGTCTAATAAGTGCTGGAATTACTACTGTAGTTTCACCATGCCTGGTTTTCATAGAACTTCAATTAATGACAGATCCATTCATCCATTCAGGGAGATATTATGTAGCTATTAAAAATTGCAGTGCTCGCTTCGGCAGCACATATACTTAAAAAAAAAATTGAAATGATACAGAGAAAATTAACATGGCCCCTGCGCAAGGATGACACACAAATTCATGAAATGTTCCATATGAAAAAAAAAATTGCAAGCTGGGTGCTGGTGGCTCATGTCTATAATCCTAGCTACTTGGGAGACTGAGATCAGGAGGATCGAACTTTGAGGCCAGCCCAGGTAAATAGTTTTCAAGACTCTATTTCGAAAATACCTAACACAAAAAAGGGCTGGTGGAGTGGTTCAAGTGGTAGAACACCTGCCTAGCAAGCATGAGGCCCTGAGTTCAAACCCCAGTACTGCCAAAAAATAAAAAATTGCAACAGGAAGTTTACAAGTCTATTTATATTACTGTGGGAAAATGGAAAATGTTCAAAATGCATTGAGAGAAAAGAAATCTTTTTTTTTTTTTTTCAGTACTGGGGTTTGAACTCAGAGGGCCTCACGCTGGCTAGGCTTGAGCCACTCCACCAGCCCTGTTTAGAGTTTTTCACTCTTAACAAACACCATGTATACTGACTAGTCATATGCGTAAGTTCTTGTAGATAAAACCTAAAAGTGAAATTACTTGTCAAGGATATACATAAAGTACTTATTTTTTATTTATAAAATTCTTACCCTGATAACATTTTGGAAAATGTATAGAATTAAGGAAAAAAGCAGATTTCTTAAAATTCTTCTCCGGTGTAATGACATCCACATCCTGTTTTTCTCCACTACTTTTCTTATGTAGCTGAAATTATAATGATCATTTTATTAGGAAAAAAAACTATGTTGGAAGTGTATAAAGAGAAAAAGAGTTTGATTTTTGGAAAATTTAGAGGGGATAAATCTAAGATACATTGTAAATATCACAGTGTGTCCCCTGTAGATTTTTTATTTACTTATTTATTTCTTTGGCAGTACTGGGGTTTGGACTCAGGGCTTCACACTTATTAGGCAAGTGCTCTACCACCTGAGCCATTCCACCAGCCCAATATTTTTATGTGTGTGAATGGGATGGGATTTGAACGCAGGACTTCATGCTTGCAAAACAGGTGCTCTAGTACTTGAACCACACTTCCAGTTGTACAACTATTACATGCTAATAAAAAAATGGAAAAGAATATTTAGAAAACATAGATAACAAAAAGAATATAAAAATGATGAGTCCACTTGCTCTTATTATTGCCAGTTATTTCCTTCCTGTCTTTTTCTGTGCACAAATAACCAAAGCATAAATTAATTTACACAAACAAGAGTTGCCACCATTTTCCTACCTACTTATTTTACTCATTTACTTAAACAGTATGTTTTAGTGAACATGTAACTTTTTCTCATTTAGCAATTTATACCAAGTATCAAAAAGTTGTCCTAAATTTTTTAAAAAGGTACATACTCCTTATAGAAAATCAATATTTCTATATTAGGTATGAATTACTGCACTGAATAGACTGTGCTGTACTTAATTGGCCATCTTTTTTTTTTTTTTTGCAATACTGGGGTTTAAACTCAGGGCCTACACCTTGAGCCACTCCACCAGCCCTTTTTTGTCATGGGTTTTTTTCGAGATAGGGCCTAGGCTGATTTCAAACCGCAGTTCTCCTGATCTCTGTTCCTAAGAGGATTACAGGCATGAGCCACCAGTGCCCAGCTGGCCATCTCTTTTTTTCTTGATGCTATTGGGGTTTGAATTCAGGGCCTGTGCTCATGTTTGCTAGATCGGTACTCTACCACTATCACTTGAGTTATGCCCCCAGTCCTTAATTGATCACCTTTTTGCTAGAGTGCAAGTTTCCTACCCTGGGATGGCAAGGTGGCATCTGCGAATACAGCACAAACCAGTTCCTGCCCATCCCTCAAGTTTAGGCTTCTTCATTCTCCAGTGTGGTCCTTGCTTTCCCATTTCTTTTTTTTTTTTTTTGGTAGTGCTGGGGTTTGAACCCGGAGCCTTCACCTTGAGCCACTCCACCAGCCCTTTTTTGTGATGGGTTTTTTTCAAGATAGGGTCTCATGAACGATTTGCCCAGGCTGGCTTTGAACAGCAATCCTCCTGATCTCTGCCTCTAGCTTATTGGACTGGGGAATAGGAAAAGTGGCTTCTAGACTTTTCACCAACTTCCTTTTTGACTTTCAGCAAATTAACTGCCTTCTTTAGGCCTTAGTTTGCCCATCTGTACCAGTTCCTTTTTGCGATTACCTACTTCCTTCTCCAACATGACCTCCTCCTACAGTTAAGACTATAGGATAGTGAATATGGTCTTTGAGCCAGGCAGAGCTAGGTGTGAAATCCATTCTCTTCTGTCAGATCTAAGGCAAGTGATTTCTCTTAATTTCAGTTTCGTCATCTGTAAAATGAAGTTGATGGACACTGTATATTAGTAGTATATGGTTTTGAAGATTTCATGAGAACATGTATATACTTGGTACTCCATGCAGCATCCTGATGTCTGCATTTCTTGGAGGGATCTCCTGTGAGTCTGGTGGCCTAGGATATACTATAGTAAACTGCTTTTGTAAGAGGAAGCATGCTCCTTGTTGCTCCCTACCTTCTGACTTTTCTTGCCACTCTTTGTTCTTCTTCTGTAGGGTAGGGTGGAGAAGACAGGCTATTTCTGAGGGTGAATAATGCTGTTGGGGTCTTTCCATCAGATATGATGACTACAATTATGGGGAGGTGAACCAGCTCCTGGAGCGGAACCTCAAGGTCTATATCAAGACAGTGGCCTGCTACCCGGAGAAGACCACCCGAAGAATGTACAACCTCTTCTGGAGGCATTTCCGCCACTCAGAGAAGGTACCATGGGGGAGGAACCAGATGGAAGTAGATGGGCCCAGCCAGGGGCAGAGGCAGGGGACAGAAGCCAATGAGGGATCCAGCTTTACTCTGTCCTGCCAATTGGGACACCTGGGTCTGTTGTGCTGGGTTCAAGTCCTATTCCACTGTGTGATTTCAGACTCCATTTACTCCCCCGAAAAATGGGAGGATGGGTGCCCACTTTACAGTGGCTTCAGTGGCAGCCTGGCGGACCTAGGTTCAAATCATGACACTCACTCAGTAGTTGTGTGACTTAGTTGGGGCAAGTAGCTTTGCCTGGCCACACTTTTCCTCATTACAGTGGATTTCAAGGTTGTTAGGAAGACAAAATGAGAAATGGACGTAAACCCCTGATCCTGGAAAGGTACTTAGATTTAGTTCTTATTCTGTTTAGCCTAGTGGGATACAAAGATTAGTAACGATAGGGAAGAATGTGCTGGAAATTCTTCAGTAGTCATTGCACTAAACTGCTCATTGCCTTAGCATGAATCAGGGCATCTTGTGGGAAAGAGAAGGGAGAGGGTCAGAGAAGTGCACTCTGGGAGGGCTCTGGATCGCTTGTCATCAATCCCTGGTCTGTGCCCAGGTCCACGTGAACTTGCTGCTCCTGGAGGCCCGCATGCAAGCCGCCCTGCTCTATGCCCTTCGCGCCATCACTCGCTACATGACCTGACTCCCTCCTGCACAGGATCCACACCCAGAGCAGCTGGCCCTGAGGGGACCATCCTCCTCGCAGGGACTTCTCACCTGGAGACAGACCCAGGACCCTTCCTCTCTCATGCCCGTCTGCCCCATACTGGGGATGGGCATATGTGTGATGTGCAGCCCCCCGGCCACACTCTCCTTTTAAATCTCACTGGAATGGACAGGTTCATTGCACTGACTGTGGGATCTCAGCTCTGCCCCTGGGAGCTGGAAGAAGACTAGGATATCCTGAGGGGCTGTGTCCTTCCTCCTTCCCCTGTCCCCAGAAGCAGAGGACATAGGAAGGGAAATGGGCTGAACCCAGGCTTACATGCCAGCAGGCTGAGCCCCTCATACCCCAAGTGCTATGGCCCCTGTGGGAGAAGGGCCTAACACTCCAGGCAGCTTTGCCTTTCCTCTCCCCTCATTCTCACATTTCATTACCTCCTACCTGCCATTCACCCATCAATGTGAAAGTCAGGGCCACAGCTGGTCTGTGTGCCCAGTTCTCCCAAAGCCTGTTCTATTGGGCCACCTAAAGGACCTCTGTTCCTGGGTTGCCCGATTCTTTCCTCAGTTCTTTTATTTCCTTTGCCCTCATACCCCTTTCTCTCATGCCCAGTGGTGTAAGGCCCCAGGAGAGGGGCCAAGTATATCCAGAGAGCAGACTATCTCTAGAGAGTTGGAGTGTCCATCAGTCTTCTAATGAGGAAGGAGTATTCGGGGATAAATTCTCTGTATTTGGGTCATTTATAGGTGAGGTCAAACCTTCAGGGCCTCATCCTTGGAGCCAAAGTTGATGCCTGGAAGGAGGAGAGGGAGATTCTGTTCAATGCTTGCCAAAAAGTTGAGCCTTTCTAGGTGTCTGATATAGCGCCAAGGCCCACCCAGAAAGATACCAGGGTTCTTGTTGAGGCCCTGCCACTGGTTGGGTAGCCATGGCAGATTGCCACACCTCTTTGACGGCCACAGTTGCAGACTGAGGGGTTCAGTTAAGTTTCCCAAGGTCCAGTGCTTTGCTCTGGGATCTCAGGCCAAACTGCCAACAGTAAACTGGTTTTCTTACAAGATCTTGCAGGCCCCTGGGGACCCTCACTTCTAGGCAGCCTCTCATGGCTGCCTTCCAAATACACCCCTTCTTATACCACAACCCCATCCCAGGCCCGGCTGTCTCCTTTCCTGTATTTTAGATGGATTGCTTGGAGGCAGAAGCAGCCAAGGACTGACCCCAGGCACTTTCTGTAGCAAACAACTGTGAATTCTGACTTCTTGCCCTTCTGGCAGTAGGTACCTCCTCTTGGGCCAGTTCAGAGGTACCTGAGAAAGGCAAGGACACAATGCTGCTGCTTCTGACTTTCCTCCCTGGGGTGGGGCAAGAGAGGAGCCCGGCCAGTGTACCACATTTCATACCCGTGCAGGCACGGGGAAGCAGTTAGTACCCCCTCATGTCCGAAAGCCCTCCCTGCACAGATGGTGGGCTTGAGGGAAAGGGGCCCCGGCATGGGGGTCTGAGTTCTGGAGTACTCTGTAAATGTCCCCTGGGTAGGTGGGAAGGGGATCTAGTGTTAAAACACAGAAATCTTCGGCCTTGCTACCAGATGGTGAGAAATAAAAGCTCACCGAGGTTTTGTTTTGTAACCTTGTAATGGACTGTCTTTCCCTTTCCTGAAGGTCAGGGTTCGCCTCGTAGCACGAGCTAGAAGCTGTGATTGCCTCCTGGGCATGACCTGATAGCCCCTGTCCTGCCGGGTACTTGTGCCCAGTGATTCAAAGGTTGGGAATTTTTGGCATTGAAAGACTACTTCTGTCCCTTGAGTGTTCGATTCTACCACCCATCAGTGCCTAGTCTGGCACTGTGGAACACTAATAGCCTTGTTTTTCTCACTAAGCCTGGCCCTGAGGTGGGTGCCCTGAGACCTTTCTCTGAAGCTGCAGCAATCCTGCAAAAGAATTGAGACCGAGGTGAGATGACTGCTGAGGCCACATAGCTGGTTACTGCTATAGCCAGAATCCCAGTGCAGTCTGCTTGACTGAGGCCTTGGCCCTCTGCCTTAGTGTATATTCCACTACTGAACTTCTCTTACGACAGAGGGAGGCTGTCCCTGTGGCCCTGTGTCCCACCCCACCACATCGTGACTGTCTACTGCTCATTCCTTCCTGACCAGCACCAACAAGACAGGACCAGGCATAAGGAGTTACGTGCACCCCAGAGTTGCGCCTGTGTCATTTATAGCTGTGTGACCTTGGTCAAACTTTCTGGGCACCAGGAACTAGTGAGCTCATCAGGAAAACCACATGGTGACTAAGAGCTAAGACCTCTCCGGCTTCCTTCCCATTTGCTCTGCCATCATAAACTAAAAAGTGGGTCACCTACCAGAAACCTCCCATGATTGACTCCATGTTTCCTTTCCCCTTGAGGTACCACTCCTTTTTCTGTGGTGGTACTGAGGTTTGAACTCAAGGTCTCACACTTGCTAGGCAAGTGCTCTACCACTTGAGCCCTCCACCAGCCCAGTACTGCTCCATTTTTTGTGGTAGTCTTGTACACTTGCTTTTCTGTCTAGTTATTTTGAGAAGGTGTGAGAGAAAGTTGAGATCTGGACCACGAAACTTGGATTCTGGCCCAGACTTAGCCAATCATTATCCTTGGGGGCACTGGTTAATTTCACTGTGCCTCAAGTTTCCTCAGTCATAATATAAATATAAATGCCGGTAGCATGTACAGAAAGACTATTGGTATTGTCAATAGAGTCTTCAAATACTCTCTTGGTTTTTGGCATGCTAGGCAAGTGTTCTACCACAAGTGAGAATCTAGGGCCAACTTAGAGTTAGATCCAGGATCAAATTCCAGCTTCAACATTGAATGTCTAACCTGTGCAAGTTACTTGGATTTTCTTACCCTCAATTTCCTTATCAGTGGAATGGAATTAATACCTAGGGTGATAGGAGGCCTTCGAGGATGCATGAAAACCACCTTGCTCAATTCAGAGACTTGGCACCTGGCAGTAGTAAGCTATTCAGTATTCAGAAATGTGCCCAAGTGCATCTTAGGTAGAACAGTCTTATTCTAGAGTTCTTTGAATTTCATTACTTTTTTTTTTTTTTGGCAGCAATGGAGTTTGAACTCAGAGCCTCATGCTTACAAGGCAGGTGCTCTTTCTGCTTGAGCCACTCCACCAGCCCTTTTTTGTGATGGGTTTTTCCAGATCGGGTCTCAGGAACTATTTGCTGGGGTTGGCTTTGAACCCCGATCCTCCTGATCTCTGCCTCCTGAGTAGCTAGGGTTACAGGCATGAGTCACTGGCATCTGGCTGAATTTCACTACTTTTGCCCCCTGCCTGTGCTCTCAATGTGCATTTTTTTAAAAATCATGTCCAATTTGCACACAAAATTGAAAAACTCTTGGCTCCAGATAGTATCTAATGAACTTAAATTTCTGCAGCTGGCAATCCAGGACCTGGACAGATCTACCTTGGTTGGAATTTGCAGAAGGTAGCTAGTGGCTGGATTTTTTTGTTTGTTTGGCTTTTGAAGCCATACTTTGTTGGAAGCCTTCTGAGAGTAAGTAGAAAGAGGAGCCTGTTAGGTTTCAATCATCCACCAGCTAACCTGGTGCTGGGGGCTCACGCCTGTAATCCTAGCTACTCAGGAGGATCAAGGTTCAAAGTCAGCCCAGCGAAATAGTTTGTGAGACCTATCTTGAAAATACCTAACATAAAAAAGGACTGGTGGAGTGGCTCAAGTGGTAGAGCACCTGCCTAGCAAGCCAGAGGCCCTGAGTTCAAACTCTAATAACAACATTTACTAGAGCCGTCTGGCAGATAGAGAAGTGGATCACAAGCTAAGACCAGTGGTTGGAGGCTGAGCTGGGAAATCTGCATTTGTAACAGCTTCCCTGGTGTTTTTTCATTTAGCACCTAATCTGTAATGTGCCCTGGACATATAGCGATGAGGGAGAGAGGTTTCTCTCTTTCTAGAAATTTTACCTTCAGGTAAAATTGGAGCAGACATTTAGATTAGCACCTAATTGCATTACAACTGTGATCCTAAGCACGAAGGAGAATCAGATGCTCCAAGGGCATTTACAACTTTCCAGCAGAGCCCTCTCTTCCGAGGAAATAGGTTAGACTCTTGCAGAAGTTACACCACACTTGAGAAGAGTGGTTTCCCACGCACTGAAGTGCCACCTTGGAGCCTGAGGTCTCTGTGAAACAGTTAGAAAATGCTCATCTCCTTTTCCTCTAGTGGATGTTTTGGTGCCAGCCACTCCCCTGAAAGGGTTTTAGCTGAGTCCCTCTCTGAGAACTGCCCTGGCTTGAAGGAAGCAACTTCAAGATTGAAGTTGCAGAAAGATTGAGTTCGAGGCCAGCCTGGGTTACATAACAAGACCCTATCTCAAAAAAAAGTTGCTAGTAACAGCCTCCAGATAGAGGATTCTGGTGAGGATTGAATCAGATCGTGCAATGTATTTAGTGAGGCACTGCACATAGGAGGGCTAAACAAATCTTAATTATCTTATCCACTCCTTTTTCTAATAAATACTATCTATTTTGCAATAAACAAAATCTTTAAAGAGTCCCTATTGCCCAGAGTATAAAGTTCAAAATACTATTTTTTCTTTCTTTTTGTGGCGTTGGGGGTGGAACTCAAGGTCTCTTCCATGCTAGACAAGCCTCTGCCACTGAACTACATCTCCAGGCCGAAGTCCAAAATTCCTGACGTCTCCTGCAAAGTCCTACCAGATCTGCCCAGGCCTTTCTCCAGCCTCAGCCTTCCTTACAGGCTCTCTGCTCCCTCTACCCCTGCAAGCCTGCCTTCCTGTTCAAGACTCCTCTCCCACGGGGCTTCCTCTGCCAGAAATCTTTGCCCCACACTTCTCTCCCCTCCCATCCTTGGCTGATCCTTTCTTATCTTTCAGCCTGGGGTAGGTTGTACTCCCTCATAGCTCCTAGGGCTTTTGATTTCTCTAGGGCTTATCAAGTATTTGCGTATGTTCATCTTTTCCCCCATGGACTTCATGGTCCACGGGGACCAGGACTGTGTCTTTCTCATTCAGGCTGTACTACCAACATATGGCAGAGTCTGGGACACAGTAAGCGCTCAATGTTGGCATGAATAAAGAAAAGGTTGGGTTTTGGGTTTTGTTTTTTTGAGGCAGGATATTGCTTTGTAGTCTAGGCTGACCTTGCATAAGCTTCCTGCTTCAGCTTCCCAAGTACTGAGGCTATAGATATATGTCACCAGGTCCAGTTTTATTAGTTCCATTTCACAGATGGGTCGAATTGAACCTCAATTTAAGAGTCCCTCATACCAAAAGGTTTCTTTGGCACCATCACCACCCCGAGGATATACACCTTCCTTCTTCAGCCTTTACAAAATACATCTCTTTTTCTTTGCAGTACTGGGGATTGAACTCAGGGCCTTGCTCATAGTAGGAAGGCGCTATACCACAGAGCTAACTCCCAGTCCACCAAAGCTTTTTTTTCTGTCTAAATTGATAATTATCTCTGTGACTCCTTCATTTCCCCATCAGATTGCTAACCTTTGGCAGGAATTTTTGTCTGGTGCTTTTATTCATGAAGTAGGGGCTGGTAAGTAATGTGGAGAAGCTGGGCATGAGGCACACGCCTGTAATCACAGTACTCAGAAGGCTGCGGCAGGAGAATCAAGACTTTGAAGCCACCCTAGGCTACACAGTGATATCTTGTCTCAAACAACAAGCCTGGCACCATGGCTTACCCCTGTAATCCTAGCTACTTGGCAGGCTGAGATCTGGAGAATCTCAGTTCAAGGCCAGAGTGGGCAAATAGTTCGTGAGACCCCCCCCCCACTTCCAAAATAACCAGAGCAAAGAGGACAGGAGGTATGTACCTCAAGCAGTAAAACGCCTGCTTTGCAAACACAAAGCCCTGGTTCAAACTCCAAAACAACAAGAACAAATAGGTGTGGAGTATATGTTTGTATCCACCAGAATGCCTGGTCTAATTCTACGCCAGCTGGCTGGGCCCGGTTGGCAGCACCTCCCCAGGCCGTGGACTCAGTTCTGCCCCAGCTGCCTCTCCAGACCTGGTCATCTGCTTCAAGACCAGTTCTCAGACACTCAGCATCTGTCTAGTGTCAGGGAAAGAGCCTGGACTTTGGAACCAGACAGATGAGGCTCAAATCTGTGTGTGAATCCATCTGGAACAAGGTGGAGTATAAATAAACAGAAGCAAGTACCTGTATGACCTTTAGTAACTTATTTTAATTTCCTCATCTCTAAAATGGGAATGTTACTGTCTACATAAAAAATTGGTTATGTAAGGATCACATGAGGAATTGCTTACCAAGTGCCTGTTTAATTTTTTAGCTCCTCCCTTCAACAGAAGACATGGATTTGCTCCTGTGTCATTTTCTTTTCTTTTTTTCTTTTTGCAGTGCTGGGGATGGGACCCAGGGCCTTGAGCATGCTAGGCGAACCCTCTACCACTGAGCTACATTCCATCCCTCCATGTCATTTTCTTAGACTTCATCTTTTTAGGCTCAGTTTCTTCTTTTCTAAAAAGGAGTAGAAGGTAGAGGCAGGAGGCTCACAAGTACCAGGCCAGCCTGGGCTACATAGCAAGACACCTCTCTACCCCTCTACCCTTGTCTCAAAAATAATAGGGCTGGGAGCATGGCTCAAGTGGTAAAGTACCTGCTTAGCATGTGTGAAGATTTGGGTTCAATCCCCAGTACCAGAAAATAATAACAATAACAATAATAATAATAGTAGTAGTAAGTGATAGGGTTAGGGGGTGTAGCTTAGTGGTTGTGCATTTGAAAAGCATGTGTGAACAGGCGCTGGTGGCTCACACCTGTAATCCTAGCTACTCAGGAGGTAGAAATCAAGAGGATCAAGGTTCACAGCAAATAGTTCGAGAGACCTTATGAATGGGATAAAAACAGCACCTGGTTTATCTGATTGGTGCCCATTCAATTAAATCCACGATTTTCATCCAGAGTTAATTTTCTTCTACAGAGCACATGACAGTATGGAGACATTTGTGGTTGTCACAACTGGGGATGCCACTGGCATTTAATAGGTGAAAGCTAGGAGGATGTGCTTAATATCCTACAATGCACAGGCAGACCCCTAGAACAAAGTATTATCCAGTTCAAACAGCCCATGGACCCAAGGTGAGAATCAAATTCAGTATGCTCACAGTGTGTTCAGCACAACGCCTGCTATGAATCAGCTGCTTTGTAAATGAAAAACGGACTTCGGGGGTGAAGGTTTCCAGGAACAGGGGATATGAGTTTCATGGATCCCAACTGCAAGGTCCTTTCCCCAAACCTCTAGCCATAAGGCTGTTACAGAGTAAGTGAGGAGGTTCACACAGAAGAAGTGGTTTTTTTTTCACTACAAGTGCCTTGGAAACCAAAGGGTGAGCAATCTGTTCACAGCAGACCTGCAGCCTTGCACTTTGAACTCCTCGGGAAGTGGGGGTTGGGAAGCCTCACACTTTCCCCATCAGGCAGCATCTCCCCTGGCCAGTTCCAGCTGTTGTCTGGGTCAGTGCAGAGACCTTTGGGCCGCCCCAGATCCAGGATTTACAGCCCCTGGGCTCCTACCAGTTTCCAGGAATGCTCATAAGATACATTCCAGGTCAGTAAGGATTAAGTGTGGCCCCCAGGAAAACTGTGTCATGTGATCTGATGACACAACCAAGATGAACTGGAGAGGGGCAGATCATAGTCCAGGGCAAAGTGCACTAAAGCGGAAACTGATTCGATTTCAGAATCAAGAATTTAGCAACATTCATTACTTCCCCAACTGTGTGCTATGAGGCAAGGCCTATTATCACCCCTATTTCATAAAAGAATAAACTGAGCTGGGAATGTAGCTCAATGGTAAAGTTTATTTGTTTGATTGCTTGTTTGTTTTTGGTGGGACTGGTATTTGAACTCAGGTCTTCATGCTTGCAAAGCTAGTGCTCTACCGCTTGACCCACACCTCCAGTCCATTTTTGCTCAGGTTATTTTGAAGATGGGGTCTCTCAAACTATTTGACTGAGCTGGCATCTAACTGTGATCTTGCTGATCTCAGCCTGCCAGGTAGCTAGGATTATAGGCTTGAGCCAATGGCACCCAGCTCAGTGGTAGAATTTTTGTATTAGCATATGCCAGGCCCTGGATGAGATCCTTAATACTACAAAAATAAATTTTAAAAAATACATAAACAAACAAACCAAGGATTAAAGAAGTGAGGACTTTGGCCAATGTCATATGACTAAGTGGCAGAGGATCACTGTGACAAACTTTTGGGGAAACAGAAGGATGAGTAAGACCAGGCGCCAGAGGCTCACACCTATAATCCTAGCTACTCAGGAGGCAGAGATCAGAAAATCACAGTTTGAAGCCAGCCCAGGCAAATAGTTTGAGAGACCCTATCTTGAAAAAACCCATCACAAAAAAGGGCTGGTGGAGTGGTTCAAGGTGCAGGCAGGCCTGAGTTCAAACCCCAGTACAGAAAGAGAGAGAGAGAGAAAGATGAATAAGATGGAGGAGCAGGTATGGTTTTTGATGTGTAGAAAGTAGATAGCAAGACACCATTTACAGACTGAGGTCTGGTAAAGTTGTACCACTGGGTTTGGACCCAGGATATATCTTTGCAGGTGCAGGAACAGAATTTCTGAGGTTGGAGGTATGACTCAAGTGGTAGATTGCCTACCTAGCAAGCACCAAGAACTGAGTTCAAATACCAGTATGGCCAAAAATGATTTTAAAAAAGGTCTGGCTGGGAAAGATGATAAATTGGGGCAAAACAATTTTTTTGTTGGAAATTAATGAGGGTGATGCTCAATATAGTTAACAACCACAGGGATATAGGTGCCATGAGCAGAATGGATGCTGAGCTATGAACGATTCCCCAAGGCCATGCAGAGGGTGAACTGAATCCCAGGCTCCTACTCATCCTAGAAAGGGTGTCTGCATTTACCCTCCCAGCCTCCTTTCCATCTTCAGAAAATAATGTGCTCCGATTTGGCTTTTGTGATCCTCTTATTCATGTTCCCAGTTTCTGTAGTTCTGGTGAGCCTAGCCCCACTCTGATATCTCTAGACAGTGCACAACAGAACCTACTTGAGTTAACTGGCACCAGGAGGGACATACAAAGAAAAGGTGGCCTGTGAGAATCTTCCCACACACACTGGAGAGCTGTTTCACCAGGAAAAGCTAAGAGAAAAAAAAAATGAGAGGACACAGGAGAGGAGAGAGAGAGAGAGAAAGAGAGAAGACTTTTCTCATCTTTGGTTGGCTTTTTTGTCTCTTGCATGAAAGCATACTAATACAATTATGGAGGACCTCAAAAATCTCATCCTGAGAAGCTCTATACAAGCTCTTGAATGAAAGGGCAGGGAAATAGCCAGAGAAGGAAAAGGAGACAAAGCAAACCCCCTGGGGCTAGAAAGTACTGGAAGTTAACCATGGTTCTCCAGTCATATAATCAATCTAGTTCTGGGAAAACGTTTCTTTTTTCTTTTTCCTTCTTTCTTTTATTTTTTTGGTGGCACTGGTGTTAGAACTCAGGGTGTAAGGCTTACTAGGCAGGCACTGTACCACTTGAGCCATTCTGCCATCTATTTCTACATGGATATTTTTGGAGATAAACTCTTGCTTTATGCCCCAGCCAGCCTGAACTGCAATTCTATTTGTGCTGCTTTTTAAAAAATTGTTGTGCTGGGGATACATGTGACATTTACAAAAGTTGTTACAATGATATAGTTGAATTCACACCCTCCATCATTCTCTCTATTTGTGCTTCTCTTTGTAGCTGTGAGGACAGGCACCACCACACCCAGCCATCAATTAAGATTGGATCTTGCAAACTAAGAATACAGGCTTGACCCACCATGCCCAGTTTCTTTCAAGGTTTAAAAAAAAAGAAGGGAGAGGCTGCAGGAGTAGCTCAAGTGGTAGAGCATCCCTCTAGAGAGCGTGAAGCTCTGAGTTCAAACCCCAGTACCACAAAAAAAAAAAAAAAAAAGGAGAAGGGAGAATAGGCTGGGGATATAACTGAGTTATAGCACTTGCCTAGCATGTGTGAGACCCTCAGTTGGATCCCCAGTACTTCACCCCCACAAAAAAGAAAAAGGATGTAAAGAAATTGGAGCCTTCATGTAGTACAGTGGTGGTGAGAATATAAAACGGACAGCCACCTTACAAAACACTCAGGCAGTTTGTCAAAGCGTAAAGCTTAGAACGGGCATACGATCTAGCAATTCTACTTTGAGATACATACCCAAGAGAAATGAAAACATCTGTCTGCACAAAAAAAAATTACACAAGATGTTCTTGTGAGCATTACGCATAATAGCCAAAAAATGAAAACAACTCAAATGCCCATCAACTGATGAATGTGTAAAGAAAACATGAACTACCTGGACAAGATTAGTGAGCAAATTTTGAAAACATTATGCTAAGTGAATGAAATCAGTCACAAAACACTATGTATTGCCAGATTCCAGTGGCTCAGGCCTGTAATCCTAGCTACTCAGAAGGCAGAGATCAAGAGGATCGAAGGCAGCCCAGGCAAATAGTTTGAGAGACACTATCTTGAAAAAACCCACCAACATCCAAGACAGACACATTCTTGACACTGAAGCCCACACTGTCCCAGGAAAAGCTTCGCTCAGAGCTTTACGGTGTTTCATCAGTCTTTACTTCAGTTGTGACATTGCCTTGAGCAAAGGTGACCACAATCCAGGTTTGAGAACATCAGTCCTGCTGGGCACAGTGGCATATCTCTGTAGTCCCACCTACTTGGAGGGAGGCTGAGGTGAAATGATTGTGAGCTCAAGACTTCAAGACCAGCCTGTGAAACATGGCAAGCCACCATCTCAAAATAAAACAAAACAAAGTCTGGAGGAGTGGTTCAAGTGGTAGAGTGCCTGCCTACCCCTGAGTTTATGCCCCAGTACCACCAAACAAACAAACAAAAACAAAAACAAAACAAAACAGTCGGCCACTGGTAGCTCATGCCTGTAATCCTAGCTACTCAGGACGCAGAGATCAGGAGGATCACAGTTCCAAGTCAACCCGGGCAAATAGTTCAAGAGACCGTATCTTGAAAAAACTCATCACAGAAGAAGGCTGGAGGAGTGGTTCAAGGTGTAGGCCCTGAGTTCTGGCAATACAGGTTAAGGAACTCAGGGCCTCACACTTGCTAGGCAGGTGCTGTCACTTGAGCCACACCCCCAGCCCTTGTAATCATATTTTTCATAAAGTCTGTATGTCCTGGGGCATCAATGATAGTCATGTAATACATGCTGGTCTCAAATTTCCACTGGGAGATGTCACTAGTGATACTATAGTTACACTGAACTTTCAGTTTATACAAGACCAGGCAAATTATGACCCAGTCCCCATATGAGCCTCTTTTCCATGGTACTTTTGTGTGTGTGTGTGTTAGGGCCTTGCACTTCCTAGGAAGGTGCTCTACACTTGAGCCACTCTGCCAGCCCTCTATGGTACTTTTGTTGCTCTTACATTTATAGATCATGGTCAGTACTGGCACACCTACCTGAATCTATACGTTCAAAGCCAAGAGTGTTGTTATGAATCTTTTCCTTTCCCAGTTTGGCTTCAGTTTAGTGGTGATTTCCACAACACCTATGTTCTGGAGGTAAAATCATTGCAAAAAAGTTGTGTGTGCACACACACACACATACACATACATTAGTATATATTGAGACAGGTTTTCACTTGTGATCCTCCTACTTTTACTTCCTGAGTGTTGAGGTCACAGGCATGCACCACTATGCCTGTCTCTTATTTTTTTATTTTTACATTTTGTGGTCCTGGGAATTGAACCCGGGGCCTCACACGTGCAGGTAAGTTCTCTATTACTAAGCTACATCCCCAGCTCACTTATATATTTTTAATGGGCGAGGAGTATGATATGTGAATTATATATTTTTAAATAACTATTCTTTTAATCACACCCAGTACTGCTAAAAAAAAAAAAAAAAGCTATATTTTTAAAGGGAGAGAGAAATTTTCAGGAATAGGTATCTCCCTCTCTGTTGCAGGTGGTACAACCATCTTTGAACCATGGAAGAGAGGAAAGTACTAACATGATAAGAATCCAGAAACAAAGAGATAGGAATAATATCTGTCCTAGATAAATTCTCAGACCTACTGAAGTTACCAATTCTAGTGCCGCTTTTTTTTCCCCTTTGGTGAGACTGAGGTTTGAATTCAGGGCTTAGTGCTTGCAAAGCAGGAGCTCTACCACTTGAGCCACACCTCCAATCCATTTTGCTCTGGTTATTTTGGAGATGGGGGTCTCTAAAACCATCTGCCTCAGCTGAATTGTTTGCTTTAAAATGGATGATTTAGTGTTATGTGAATTTTATCCCAATAAATTATCAGAAACAAACAAACAAAAAAAATCTCAATATTAACGGGGTGCTGGTGACTCATGCCTAAAATCCTAGCTACTTGGGAGGCAGAGATCAGGAGGATTGTGGTTCAAGATTAGCCCAGGCAAATAGTTCTCCAGACTCCATCTCCGAAATAACTAGAACAAAATGGACTAGAGGTGTGACTCAAGCAATAAAGCATCTGCTTTGTAAGTGTGAAGCCCTGAGTTCAAACCCCAGTCCCATCAAATAAATAAATTAAAATTAAAATTGAGGGTAAAATAGAGGAGAAAAGTTACTTGCTTCAGAAAACTATTAAGCTAGTATATACTAGAAGCATAATATGAACGCAATGACCAGGAGGTTTTTTTGCTTTTTGTTTTTTGTGGTACTGGGTTTGAACTTAGGGCTTCATGCTTGCTAGGCAGGTACTCTACCATTTGACTCATGCCTTCAAGCCTTTTTTGCTGGTTGTTTGAGACAGTGTTTTGTATTTATGCCTGGGCCTGACTGAACTAAGATACTCCTATATACACTTTCCAAGTAACAGGGATGACAGGCGACTGACACCACATCCAGCTATTGATTGAGATGGTGTCTCTCAAACTTTTTGCCTGTGCTGGCCTCAAACATTGATCCTTCAGACCTCCAGCTCCTGAGTAGTAGAATTATAGGCGTGAGACATTGTGCCTCACTTAAATGAACGTTTTTATTTTAAGGTAATTATAAATTCACATGTAGTTATCAGAAACAATACAAACACATCCTATGTACTTTTCATAGAGTTTTCCCCAATGATAACAACTTGCAAAACTATAATACAGTATCACCAGAAACATATTCTGGTGAAGATGCAAAATATTACTTGGGAGGCAGAGATCAGGAGGATCAAAGTTTGAAGCCACCCTAGGCAAATAGCTCGAGAGACCCTATCTCAAAAATACCCAACACAAGGGTTGGTGGAGTGGCTCAAGTGGTAGAGTGCCTGCCTAGCAAGTGTGAGGCCCTGAGTTCAAACCCCAGAACCACCACCAAAAAAAAAAAAAAAGAAAAAAGAAAAACAGACCTTTCAATTTCCACCCTCATTTCCCTCCTGCTTCCATCCCTTCCTTAGCCCCTAGCAACTGGTAATCTGTTCTTCATTTCTATAATTTTGTCATCTCAAGAATTTTATGTACAGACTGGGGGCATGGCTCAAGTGGTACATGCTTGCCTAACATGTGGCAAGGCCCTGGGTTCAATCCTCAGTACTGCAAAAAACAAAACAAAAACTATTCTTAAAAAAAAAAAAAAAAGCTGGGGCTAGCAGAGTGGCTCAAGAGGTAAGGGCACTTGCCTAGCATGAGTAAAGCCAGTGCCACCAAAAAAAAAAAAAAACAACTGGTGGCATGGTTCAAGTGGCATGGTAGAGTGCCTGCCTTGAGTTCAAAACCCAGTACCACCAAAAAATAAAAAGAATTTTATATAAATGAATCATACAGTGTGTAACCTTTTGGGATTGGCTTTTTTCACTCATTAAAATTTTCTGGAAATTCATACAGATTGTGGCAACATCAATATTTCAATCCTCTTCATTTCTGAGTATTATTCCTTGCTGAATGATACCATTTTTTAACCATCCACCAAGTGAATGCTGTCTGAGTCATTTCATGGTTTTGCCTGCTACCAGTAAAGCTATTTTAAACATTGCTGTGCAGGTTTTTTATCTTTTTTAAATTTATTATTATTATTATTTGGCGGTACTGGGGTTTGAATTTGGGGCCTCACACTTGCTAGGCAGGCATTCTACCACTGATTTTTGTCTTCATTTCTCTAGGATAAATGCACAGAATTGCAACTGCTGGGTGTTTTGCAGTTGCCTATGCAGTTTTTTGTTTTGTTTTGCAGAGCTGGCAGCCAAACCCAGGGCCTCATGCATGCTAGGTAAGTGCTTTATCTCTGAGCTGTGCTGTCAGCTCGTGTTTGGTTTTTTCAGAGACTAGCCAACTATTTTCCAGAGTGCAGGCCCAGAATTTTAATCACAATATGCTATTCCTTTTAAATGAACTTTCTTTTCTTATAGGGTTTATAAACCCTATAAGCTAGTTTTTTGTTTGTTTGTTTTGGGGGGGGTTTGTTTTAATTTGGTTTTTTTGGTGGTACTGTGGTTTGAACTCAGGATTTCATGCTTGCAAAGCAGGCACTCTACACCTGAGGCACACTTCCAGTCCATTTTTATCTTGTTATTTTGAAGATAGGGTCTCACAAACTATTTGCCTGGGCTGGCCTCAAACTTTGATTCTTCCCATCTCAGTAGCTAGGATTTAAGGACTACCTAATCACCTCTTTTTTTTTTTTTTTTGGTGGTACTGGGGTTTGAACTGAGGGCCTACACCTTGAGCCACTCAACCAGCCCTTTCTTGTGAAGGTTTTTTTTCAGGATAGGAGCTCAAGAACTATTTGCCCAGGCTGGCTTTGAACAGCTATCCTCCTGATCTCTGCCTCCTGAGTAGCTAGGATTACAGGCCTGAGCTGCTGTTGCCCCAATCACCTCTTAAAGGTATCACCTCTCAACATCTTTGTATTGGGGACCATTCATAACACATGACCTTTGAGGGACTCATTTAAAGCAAAACACATTGCCTTTTCTTCTTCTTTTTTTGGTGGTAGTGGTACTTGGGTCTCACACTTGCTAGGCAGGCACTCTACCACTTGAGCCACTCAGCCAACCTGCCTCCTCTTCTATAATCAAATCTTCCTCTACCTCCCTTATAAAATGATAGATGTGATTACATTTAAGCCCACTCAGCTCCTCGAGGCTAATATCCCCATCTCATTTCCCTTAATTTAATCACATGTATAAAAGGATTAACTTATAAATAAATCAACATTGACAAATACAGCGATAGGACTTGGATATCTTTGGGACATTTCAGCTACCACACCTCTTGATTAAAAATGTTTCTTTTTCATTTGTGCATGGTCACACATGCCTGTAATCTGAGCACTGGGGAAGCTGAGGCAAAAGGATTACAATTTCCAGGCCAGCTTTGACTGCAGAGGAAGACCCTATCTTCAAAAATACTTTCTTTCTCTTCTAATATTAGGAACTGGACTTAGTATCAAAGGTAAAATTAATGGAACTGGCCTGTGGCCTGTGTTTACAAACACTACAACAGAAACCTTTCACTAGCAGAAGGGGCAAATTCCCTTTGGAGTGGGGGAGGGGCAGATTCTGGCATAGGTTTTTGTTTTTTTTTCTCAGCATTGGGGTTTAAACTCAGGGCATCATGCTTGCTAGGCAGACGCTCTATCATTTAAGCTATTCTGCCAGTCCTTTTCAGTGTTGGGTATTTTCGAGATAGGGTTTCACCAACTATATGCCTGGCACTGGCTTCGAACCATAATTCTCCCGACCGGCATAGGATTTTAATAGTAATTTAGGGAGAATTTCCTATGCTTCAGGCAATTTACATCTTTTATCACTAAGAGCCAAATCTTCAAGGTGGGCATTTGGTAGAATAAGGAAATTCAGACTTAGAGGGATAAGCCCTTGGCCCAGGGTCACAGGACAGGAAGAAGCAGAGCCTGGGCTCTGCACACAGTCTCCATAATGTGGGTGCCAAAGCCCAGAGCCTGGCCACCATGCCAAACTGCCTCCTGAGAAGCACTAGCTTCCAGTCCACTCTCCTCTGTTCCTGACAACAGCCCTTAACACTCATTAGACCAGAGTAACAACCAGGAGATGTGTACACCTTTGGCACCCCAGTTTAGTCATCCATGACACCTCAAGGACCAGAGTTCACCGTCTGTGCTTGGCAACCCTGTCAGAGCTTTGACAAGCAACATGTTTGTTAGACATGATGTCCTTTCAGGGTTCAACCAAACAGCCCCAGCCTGCTGGCTGTAACCAGCAGAGCAGGCGCAGGCTGAGTCATGCCAGACTATTTCACAACCTATTTGTCCACCAGGCAGCAGAGGCTGGGTAGGGCGCTCAATGGCAGGTGTGTCTCAAGCTCTAGGACAGAAAGATGGCTCCCGGTGACAAGATCAAAGAGAGATTGTGTCCCTGACACCCAATCAACTCTCACCCAGAGGGTTCTTCAACTTCTGTGCTCTTTGGACTGAGGTACAATCCTGAACTGAGGGACGCAGCAACAAGCCTCAGTTCCTCATCTGTAAAATGGGAACCATGTACATCTTCGATTTTTTTTTTTTGTGGTACTAGGGTTTGAACTCAGGGCCTTTTGTGAAAGGTTTTTTCAAGATAGGGTCTCTTGAACTGTTTGCCTGGGCTGGCTTCAAACTACAATCCTCCTCATCTCTGCCTCCTAAATAGCTAGGATTATAGGCGAGAGCAACTGGCGCTTGGCTATACATATTTAATTTGTTGCACTCTGCACAAAATGTAATTTAATCTTTACAACAAACCAGTGAGTAGATGCTATTATTTCATTTGACATATGCAGATACCAAGGATCGGAGATGTTATGCCCCTCACTGAAGCCACACAAAGGGTTAGTGCAGGGTCAGGAATCCACTCCAGTCTGTTTAGGAAATTGTGTTCAGAAGGAAATGGCACAAAAAAAGTGTGTCGATCATTTGGGGCTTGCCAGTCCATGCTGAGCCCTCAGGCAAGTCCCCCTGTTCCATGGGCCTTGGTTTCCCAGTATGTTGTGTAGGGTGGGGGTAGGGAGCTGGACTTGTAAGTCAAGGGGCCTGTGATTCGTGGTCAGGTTTTCCCTGTATCACATCCTGAGCATCGTCTCTGTTCTCTGCACAGCCCGTTCCTGAGCTTCCTCCAGGAGAAAAGCAGATCACTGCGACAAATTCTTCCATTTGGAGATTTCCCAGCAAGTCACTGCTTTCTTATAATGTTTTTATGATTTCCAGTTAGCCACATCCACACACAGAAAATTAGGATGGCCATAGTCCCAGACTCCCAGTCACAGTACGTAGCACTGCCCTAGGTATATGTCACCTACATTTCCTTTCCTCTTCAATAATGACTCTGGGAGAGGATGTCACTGCTTGAGGTTGCCCAGCTTATAGGAGGTGGAGCTGGCATCCCAGGTAGATGTGTTTGCCTTTGCCCTTTGCCACACTGCCCCTCCTCTTGTCTTCTAGCAAGAGAATGACAATGGGAGAATGAGCGGAAATGATGGATGGAGAGCACTTGGGTATCGAGGAATGCTGTGCACGTGTGAATTATCATGGAGTTACTATGGGCTCTCCTTTTTTTCCACTATAGTGGGAGCTGGGACCTGAGTCTTCAACTGTTTTTGCATCCACAAATAACACCAATGTGGGTACTTCTATGGAACCCATAGTTAGTACATGGGTGATGACAGGTAACAATTCTATTCACTAAGGACAAACAGGTGGAATCTGCCTACAATACTTTGGCCTAGGAGGAAGAACAACAATATTGGGAATTAGCTCCCTGCTTGGCTTGGTCATTGTCAAGTACCTTGTTCCCACATCCTTCATCTATTTTCAGCTTTTCTCTAACATTGTTACTTTTTTCGATGCCACATTCTTACTTTTCCTCTCAAAGAAATGAGGGAAGAGAACCCTAAAACCAAGCAGAAAGTCAATCAAACTCAATTCCTTATCAGCCCATCTATCTGACCGCCATTTTCATTTCTATCACAGAAGAGGGTCTTCTGTCAGGGTCTTACAGAAGTCATACACCTGTCCTACTTATCCTTTCGCAAGGTTTCTACTAATTTTCTGTAGAAATCTGGAATTTTGCCAGGTTGGTGGCTAATGCCTGTAACCCCAGCTACTAAGTAGGTGGAGGCAGGAGGATCTTGAGTTTGAGGCCAACTTGGGCAGTTAGCAAGAAACTGTCGCAAAAACCAAATACAAACAAATTCTTCTTTTCTTTTTTGGCAGTACTGGGGTTTGAACTCAGGACCTCATGCTTGCTGGCCAGGTGCTCTACCACTTGAGCCATGCCACCAACCCAGTAAAATACAAACAAAAAGGCCATGAGCTGGGATGGGGTATGTGGCTCAAGTGGTAAAGTGCTTGCCTAGCAAGCACATGGTCCTGAGTTCTAACTAGCCTGACTCTAGGGCCCATATTTTTATTTTTTTACTTAATTTAATTTAATTTTTTTTTTTTTTGCAGTACTGAGCTTGAACTCAGGGCCTTCACCTTGAGCTACTCCACCAGGCCAATTTTTTTGTGATGGGGTTTTTCGAGAGCATCTCATGAACTATTTGCCTGGGCTGGCTTCAAACGACGATCCTCCTGAACTCTGCCTCCTGAGTACCTGGGATTACAGGCGTGAGCCACTGGTGCCCACTTATTTAATTTTTTGGCCAGCAGTGGGGTTTGAACTCAGGGCCTCACGCTTGCTAGGCAGGCAGTTATTACAACGCTTGAGCCTCTCCACCAGCCCCCATCTTTTTATTTTAAATTTAATTTATTTATTATTTGCAGAACTACTAATTGAACCCTGGCCTTGCCCTAGGGCCCATCTTAAACCCTAAACAATAGTGTGTTAATCTCTGTCCTCTGCTTCTCTAAATTTTCTTGGGCTTCTCTATCATCTGTGGGCCATACAGAGTCTCCCCTCCCCACAAAATGTTTGAATTGATGATATGAAAATGAACCTTCTACCCAAGGAAGGCATTAATGGCAATGAGATCTTAGGGGACCAGAAATAAACCCCTTTGCTTCCAAATCATCATGCAAAGTAGCAGACTCACCCATTCTCAGCTCTAAGGCTAGGAAAACACCACCTGCCTCAGAGGGCTGGGAGGAGGAGTTAAAAAAGTGATACAGATGCACAGAAACTGCTTACCCCAGAGCCTGGCACCCAACAAGTGCTCACTAAAGGAAGCTGTCAAAGGGCTTCCATCCAGGAAATTTGAGACCCAGTAGGTTAATTATCCTCAGACAGAAAACAATGCTGATTTCCCCAGACAGCCTGGAGGAGAAGAAACCCAAACAGACAGTTACAGTTCACCTAAAACAAAGCTAATCTTTAACCTTTTATAGATGTGTGTAATACATTAACTATTATAGCCCATCCCCTCCAGGCAGCTCAACACCTGGTCAACCAGAGGTTGGGCTGGGTTGGCTAGGCTAAGTGGAAGGATGTAAGTAAATAAGCCAATTATCCTTCAACAGTCTTTCTAAGGCCTCAGCCTGGAGATTAAATGGCTAATGCTGCCTGTCATCCAGGGTGTGGGGACAGAGGATGAACCCTTAAGTCAACACCCAGTGAAGAGCATTAGGTACAAAATAACCTAGACCTTTTTTTTGGAGACAAGTTCTCACTATGCAGCTCAGGCTAGCCTCAAACTCATTATGCAGTCCAGGGTGGCCTTGAACTGGATCCTCCTACCTCTGCCTCCCAAGTAGTGGGTTTGGTGCCCCACCATGCCCAGCTTGACCTGGTATATTTTACCTGTCTCCCAGCAAACCAAATTCCTTAAGAACAATAATTGTAAAAACAAACAAAACAAAATAACAACAACAAAACAATTGTAGCACTTATTATTTGTCACTGGGTGTTTACTGTTGGTGGTTACTAATAATAATGCTGTAGTTATCAGTAATAGGAAAAAATTCCAAGATGCAGAATGACTAAGGCTAGTGTCTCTATGAATTATGCAGTGATAAAGTTCAAGTCCTTGTCTTCTCAACTTGAAGATGCATGTGTATCAGTGCTTACCAATCTTCCCCATGCAATACACATGTACACGCACAAAAAACATTTCTCCATCCCCGAAAGACTTTTATTAAATAAAAGCTGTGATTTAGGAGCTGCACAGAGTAATGGTGCATGCTGTAATCCCAGCATTTAAAAAGGAGGCAGGAGAATTGTTTGAGGTAAATTGTTTGAGGGCTTACATAGTAAGACCCTGTCTCAAAAAATAAAGAAAAGAAAAGAAAGAGAAGGAAGGAAGGAGAGAGAGAAAGAAAGACAGAGAGAGGGAGGGAGGGAGTGATGGAAGAAGGTAGGTAGGAAGGAAGCAAGAAGATTTAGAGTGGATAGTGTTTAAGAATCAAAGAAATGTAATAGTTAACCTTCCACACTGGCTAAGAGTTCTTTATACATGTTCTCTGCCTCAATATTTCCACTAAGAGGGAGTTTACTTCTAACACAGTATCCTTTTCATTTCTGGACACCATCATCTGACCAGTGTTTCTTTTTTCTTTTTTTTTGGTGGTACTAGGGTTTGAACTCAGGGCTTCACCCTTGCTAGGCAGGCATGTACTCTACCACTTGAGCCTCTCCACTAGTCATTTTTTGTGTTGGGTTTTTTTGAGATAGGGTCTCTTGAACTATTTGCCCTGGACTGGCTTCGAACCTCAATCCTCTGATCTCTGCTTCCTAAGTAGCTAGGATTACAGGCATGAGCCACCAGCTCCTGGCATTAGTTGTTTCTTGTATGAAGCTGAATTCTGTCTCCTTGTAATTTTCCCCCAGAAATTCTATTCCTATCCTCTGAAACTACACAAAATTAACCAAATATTTCTTAGGATACTGTTGTAGACTGAATGTTTGTCTCCCTAAAATTCATTGGTTGAATCCTAACCCCCAATGTGATGGTGGGGCCTCTAAATGGGGCTCAGAAGGTGGAGTCTTCATGAATAAGATTAGTGCCCTTATAAAAAGAAACACAAGAACTGGGCACTGATGGCTCATGCCTGTAATCCTAGCTATTTGGGAGGCTGACATTGGGAGAATCATGGTTTAAGGCCAGCAAATAGTTCTAGAGAACCCATCTCCAAAATAATGAGAGCAAAATGGGCTGGAGGTGTGGCTCAAGTGGTAGAGTGTCCTGAGTTCAAGTTCCAGTCCCACCAAAATAAAAAAATAGGAGACACAAGAGATTATTTTCCTCTCAGCCACGTGTAGGTACAAGAAGACAGCTATCTATAATTCAGGAACAGGCCCTCACCAGACACTGGATTTGTCAGTATGTTTACCTTAGATTTTCCAGTTTCCAGAATTGTGAGAAATAGTTTGTTGTTTAAGCCACCTAATCGATGGTAATTTGTTCTAGCAGACCCAATTAACTAAGGCAGAGAAAGTCTTGACACACAATGGATCTCTGGAAGCAATGAGATTTGGGTTTTAGTTCTGACTCTGAAATTTATTACCAAGGTACTTAATTTCTCAGAGATATTTCCTCATCTGTAAAAAGTGGGTTAAAGTACCTACCGTTGTGAGAGTTAAATGAAAAAATGTATAAAGTATCAAGAACCTGATGTTCTCTTTCTCCTCAACTCCCTCAGGCTTTGTCAAATTTTATTTATATTTCATTTATTCACATGTGCATACATTGTTTGGGTCATTGCTCCCCCTCTGCTCCCACTCCCTCCTTCTCCCCCACACATACTTCATATTTTATATATTAGAAGCTGGGTGTGGGCTGGAAGAGTGGCTCAAGTAGTAGAGCACCTGCCTAGCAAGTGTGAGGCCCTGAGTTCAAACCCCAGTGCTGCCAAACCCCCCTCAAAAAAAAAACACAGATGTTATGCTCCATCCTGTCCAAATCTTTTCCAAGTTAAACATTCTTCTGATAATAACTCCAGTTTACTGTATACCTACAGTACACAGATATGCTAGGTACTACCAAAGGCCTAAAAATTTGAATAACTTGACTAGGACCACATAGCAGCGGCCAGGACTCAAACCTAAATCTGTGTGACTCGAAAGCCACACCTTCAATATAGTATTGCTGTACTGAACAGTGAAACTGTTTAAATATAATCAAATATAATGTGAGTCACATATATACCTTTGAGTATTCTAGTAACTGATTTTTAAAAACTAAAAAGAAACTAGTGAAATTAACTTTTATTTACCCCCAAATAGCCAACATAGTATCATTTCAACATATACTCAATATGAAAATAATAAAGATACTGATTTTTTTTCACATTAAGTCCTCATTAACCAGTGCAGATTCTATATAGATACCATATCTTTTTTTTTTTTTCATTCTGGGGTTTGAACTCAGACCTATACCTTGAGCCACTCCAATAGCCCTGTATTGTGTTGGGTATTGTCAAGATACAGTCTCGTGAATAATTTGCCCAGGCTGGCTTCAAACCTGGATCCTCCTGATCTCTGCCTTCTGAGCATCTAGGTTTACAGGCATGAGCCACTGGTCCCTAGGCGTGGAGTTTATAATTTTAATGGAGGACAAAGATAAATAAATTGGAAAATTGGTAGTGTGTCACTTAGTCAAATGTGGTCTATGAAGAAAAAGTGCAACAGGTTATGGGGGGGCATAGGGCAAATAATGGTCTGTAATCTTATTTATATATTTTGAGATTGAATCTTGACTATGTTGCCCAGGCTGGTCTCAAACTCTTGGTTCTAATTGATCCTCCTGTTTCAGCCTTCCAAGTAGCTGGGACTACAGGAGTACACCACTGCACCAGGCTTGGATTGCAGTTTTAAATAGGGAATAAAGGAAGATTTGAGGAAAGATAAAAAGAAGCAAGAGAGTGAATCCTACAATTCAGTGGGGGAAGGAGAGCTCAGACACACTGTGTAATTGCAGAAGACTTCAGATGGGAGCATCCTTGATATGGTCAAGTTACAGAATGAGAAAAGTATGGCTGGAGCGAGTGAATGGGGCAGAGGTAGTGCAGATGGGGTGGCTGAGCAGTCACAGGGAATGTGAGGAAATCATATTAGCATAACAAAGACTTCAGCCTTTACTCTGAGAGAGACAAAGTGATGAGGATGCTGGAGATGATTGGGTTGAAAAGCAATGGGTATATATTTTCTATAGGGGTAGCCAATAAATGTCAGCTTATTCCTAGAGAAATAGTTGATAACACTAGTGCTGGGAAGCTAACACTGAGTGTAATAGGGGAATAGTCCTTCTTGGGACAGTATAGACAGCTGGTGAAGGAAGGACGTTTGGGTATGTTTGCATTGCAATCTATGTAGTCTGATGTGCTGAGGAAGACTGGCCAAATACCACATCTACTCCTTGGAGCCCAGCCTAGTAATTGGTTGACAAATGTTAAATGTATGAACAAAAGTTGGGGAAATTCATTATGAGGAAAAGGCCCACGAATTCAGAAGGAAGTACATGAACAGACAGGCTTGCTGTAAAAGAGAAGTGAATCCGAATGTGAGTTCTGACATTTACTTGGCTGTGTGGCCTTGGGCTAGTGGCTTTACTTTTCGGAACCTCTTTTTCCTTCACTGTGAAGTACAGACAGTTATATGTACCTGTCAGCAGTAGTTGGTGTGCAGCACCTAGTCAACAATTAGTAGTTATTGCCATGTGTTCAAAATGACTTTTGATCTTCTACTACATCTCAAGCGTATCTATAAAGAAAATACATGAGGTCGAGAATATAAATTAGTGGTAGAGTCCTTGCCTAGCATGCATGAGCCCCAGGGTTCCACCACAACCCACCCGCCAGCACTGCAAAGAAATAAAAAAAAAGAAAGAAAGAAAAGAAAAGAGAAACAGTTACTTGGAGCTGGACGCCAGTGGCTCACGCCTATAATCCCAGCTACTTGGGAGGCAGAGATCAAGGCCAGCCCGGGTAAATAGTTCGGGAGGTCCCATCTCCAAAATAAGTACAGCAAAGTATATATATTGAGGTATAATATAGTCAGTCGAACAAATATTAGGGTATTGCTAAGAACTATTCCGAACATTATGCTAAGTATATCTAAAAGGTGTTTGTTTTATAACATTTTCCCCCTTTTTCCCTGCAGCTCCCTTCCCCAGACTCACTCCTTCCCTCCTCTCCGCCTCCCCCCCAACGTTGCTGAAGTCACAGTTTAGGAATCTTTCTTCAGTACTATCACTTCCAAGAGATTTCCTACAGAGAAACACCTGCTAAACACTTTCCTAGAGGTGGACCCATGACCTCAGAGCCCCTCCCCTCCCTCTTCGGGCCGCACAGCTGCGCCGCGTTTTGCGCATGCGCCTCTGATGGCCGGCCCGCAAAGCGGCACTTTCTGAGCCTCTCGGCACCCTTACATCGCGGGCGGCAGTGTCGGGGTTCGCGCGACTTCCGCTTCCTGCCGGAAGTGGGAAGGGGAGCCGGGAGAGCGGTTGTACTTTTTACGGTCCTGGGATGGGTTGCGTACTCTGAGGGCTGGGGGTAGATGTCCCTGGAAAGTTCCGGGGTGCGTGCATGGATTTAATCCCCGCTTTAAGGGAGGAAGGGAGAGCGCGCACGGAGGTGCGTTTCTAGTGTAAGTACACACGAGTCCTGGCTGTCAGCATAGGAGGACCTACGCCGATTCTATGAGCATTTCGCGCTTCGGCATGGTTTGCTCTAAAAGGTGTTTTCAGTGTGTTTCTTCCTGTTGTGCCACTGACTTGCTGTGCGTGTTCTTGGGCTCCTCTCCGAGACTTCTTGTCCTCCTCTATAAATGAAGTGTGGGGTGGGCGCCTGCAGCTCACCCCTGTAATCCTAGCTACTTGGGAGGCTGATAGCAGGAGGATTTCAGTACGAGGCCAGCCCGGGCAAATAGTTTGCGAGAACCCATCTCCAAGATAACCAGAGCAAAACGGACTGGAGATGTAAAGTACCTGCGTTGCAAGCATGAAACCCTGCATTCAAGCCCCAGTCCCACCAAAAAATAAGTAAATTTATTTATTTATGTATTTGCGGTTCTGGGGTTTGAATTTAGGGCCTCGAGCTTGCTCTACCTCTTGAGCCACGCCTCCAGCCGTTTTTATTTTTTAATTTTTTGATATGGGTCTCACTGTTGTGAGAGTCAACTGAAGTTAGGTCTTTCCTGTCAAAGAAGTTAATGTAAAACTATCGTGTAGATGCCAGCTAGCCTCCCTGAATTGCTTGCCTACATGTTTTGTTAAATGTTGTTTGACCTTGCAAATTCTTGCAGTCAAAGAGCTGTTTATCGCCAGATGTACTCTAAAACTGTTTGTTTAAAGATGAATATTGCCCAAAAGAATTTTCTTGTTCTCCCTGCTTCAAGGTCCCCTTTTACCCCACGTGCCCCCTTTTCTAAGTAATCAATCGAGAAAATTGTGAACCCAAACCAGTCCATCAGGGCGAGGGGCAAAGAGAGAAAAACTGAGCTGACTCCCCATGCAGTGTGTTCTGCCTATCAGACTATGCCCTGTGGCTGCACCGTTCTTCGGAAGTAAAAGTTTTCTTTTTGCCTTGCTGAGCCACTCCCGCCTGTTTCTTTGATCACTGTTTGGGAATGGCATTTCTAACACGTGTAGCCCAGTTTGACTTTTCAGTTCTTTTGAATGTAATTACATGTTCATTTTGTCATTTGGGGCCTCTTAAATGCCAGCAGCATTTAAGGGTGAGAGATTACACAACTTTCTCAAGAATGCACAGATAACTTTTGGGGGTTTCAGAACTTGAGGCTAGAAGATTATGACCAGATTTTTTTGGGGGGAGGGGTTGGACTCTGGTTTGTATTCAGGGCTTCACACTTGCAAAGCAGGAGCTCTACCACTTGAACCACACTTCCAGTCCACTTTACTCTGGTTATTTTAGAGATGGGGTTCTCCAGAACCATTTGTCCTGCCTGTCCTCGAACCATAATCCTCCTGATTTCAGCCCACTAAGTAGCTGGGATTACAAGCGTGAGCCACCAGCACGCAGGTCAAATTTTTTTTTATATCTGTATCATCAGTATCTGGAAAATGGCCATATAAGCATACACTCCAAAAGTTTTGTTTTGTTTTTGCAGTAGTGGGGTTTGAACTCAGGGCCTTGTGCTTGTTGAGCCATGCCCCCAGCCCTTTTTGCTTTAGTATTTTTTGAATAGGGCCTTGTATTTAGCATTTGTGTCCAGCCAACCTGGACCTGATCCTCCCATTTATACTTCCTGTGTAGCTGGGATGACAGACCTGCACCACCAGGCCCACTTTTTTTATTGACTGAGATGGGGTCTGGTGAACTTTTTGCCCAGACTGGCCTGGAACTGCCATCCTCCTGATCTCTTCCTGAGCAGTAGGATTACTAGCTAGCTACTGGCATGAGCTACCACTCCTGGCTTCCAAAAGTTTTGAATGAATGAATCTTAATTTCAGGGCTCATGTCAAGGCAAATCTGTTGTCTCTCCACCACTCTGAGGTATAAGCAAGTGTAACTTTTGCAGGTGTATCCTGTGCCTTACCTGATTGGGAGCTGAGTCCAGTTTTGTTTTCTTCAACTTAATCCGACATCATGGAGGCACCTCCAGTCACCATGATGCCCGTCACTGGGGGCACCATTAACATGATGGAGTACCTGCTGCAGGGTAAGTGAACCAGACAGCTTGGTTCAGCAGCTTTCTTCTTTCCTGTTCTGTTTTCTTTTCTCTTCAACTTCCCTGGAGATGAGCGACATACTGGCACCTGCACAATTTCTGGCACCTAATAGACAAACTATTTTTTAGATGAATGTTTTATTTTTATTTTAAATTATGGTTTTAAATATATAAAACATTAAGTTTGCTATCAAACATTTGATGTCAGATCTCTAGAACATTTTTATTTACTTATTTTTTGGTGGTACTGGAGTTTAAACTGAGGGCCTTTCACTTGCTAGGCAGGCATTCTACCACTTGAGCCATACCTCCAGCCCTATTTGCTTGTTTTTGAGACAGTCTTCTTTCATCCCAGGCTGCCCTTGAAACCTCCACCATGATCTGTATACTGTATGCATACGTCACCAATTCTTTTATGTGTCTGGTGGTATTAGTGTTTTGAATTTAGGGCCTTGTGCTTGCTAGGCAAAAGTTCTATCACTTAGCCAGGTGCCAGTGGCTTATGCCTGTAATCCTAGCTACTCAGGAGGCAGAGATCAGGAAGATAGTTGGAAGCCAGCCTGAACAAATAGTTGGCAAGACCCTATCTCAAAAAAACCCATCACAAAAAAGGGCTGGTGAAGTGACTCAAGGTGTAGGCCCTGAGTTCAAACCCCAGTAGTGCAAAACAAACAAACAAAAAAAAGTTCTATCATTTCACCCACACTTCCAGCTGACACAAGCTTTTTGAGGTACCACCATACTGTTTTCCTTAAGGGCTGTATGATTACATTGCAACCAACACAAGATTCCACTTTCTCCATATTGTCACCAATGCTTCTTTGTCCATTTGATAGTGTCCATCTTAATGTGTGTGACATGTTACTGTGTTTATTTTCACATTTCTAATGATTAGTGATAATAAGCATATTTTCATATGCTTGTTGGCCATTTATAGGTCTTTTAAAGATTTAAATTCTTTTTTAAATTTTTAATTATTGTTACATCCACAAAAGTTATTACCATATATCACAGTTGAATTTACCCCCTCCATCATTCTCCTTTATTCCCCCTCTCCCTGTTCCTGGAATAGTTTTGACAGGTCTCATTCTTTTACATTCTTTTACATTCTGTTGTTTTTTTGTAGTTGAGTTGTAGGAGGTGTGATATGTTTTGGATACTAACCTCTTGATATACATGTAATGTGAAAAAAAATTTTCCATTCCCTAAGTTGCCTTTTTACTCTATTGATTGCTTTGGTACACAGAAGTTTTTACAGTGGTGTAGTAACTTTGTCTATTTTTGCAGAGCATAAGTTTTTAATTTTAAATAAGTCCAGTTTACCAGTTCCTTCTTTCATGCTTTGTGTCTTTGAAGTAAGATCTAACAAGTTATTACCAAACCCAAGGTCATCTAAAATTCTCCTTTGTATCCTCTAGGGATTTTACAGTTTTGAGTTTCACATTTAGATATGTGGTGAATTATGAATAATTTTGGTGAAGCATATATATCAAAAGTTTTTTGTTTTGGGCTTTTTTTTTTTTTGCAGTAATGGGGTTTGAATTCAGGGCTTATACTTTGAGACACTCCAGCCCTTTTTTGTATTTGGTTTTTTCAAGACAGGGTTTCTTGAACTATTTGCCAGGCTAACTTCAAACTGCAGTCCTCCTCATCTCTGCCTTCTGAGTAGCTAGAATGACAGATGTGAGCCACCGGTACCTGGCCCAAACTTTTTCTAAGATAAAATATTACTGTCATCCAGAAGTTTCCTTCTCTGTCGTACCTCCTCCTATGGAAAGAACTGCTGTTGTGACTTTTTTCCACCATAGATTGCTTTTGCCTATGTATAAAATTTCCTATCGTGCCATCATGTAGAATGTATTCTTTTGCTTAAGGTTTCTTTTAGTGAGCACAGTTATTTCAGCAGTTATTGATGCTCCTCACATTAGTAGTTTGTGGTCTGTTTATGGGTCAGCAGTGTCCCGTTGTAAATGCAGCACAATGTGCTTATCCATAGTGCTATCGTTGGACACCTAGGCTGTTCTGGTTTTGGGCTGTTAGGAAAACAGCTGCCCTAGAGGCGTGGTTCAAGTAGTTGAGCACCTGCCTCCAAGCTTCAGGCCTGAGTTCAAACCCCAGTACAGCAAAAAACTTCTGCTATGAACTTTCTTACAAGTATTTCTCTTGGTGGTAGAATTCCTGAGTCAGACAACTGTTTTTTGAGTTAAATTTAGTGATTTCAGACAGATGACTCAGATAGTAATTTTAAAATGGTAATAGCTAGGTGCTGGCATCTCACACTGTAATCCTAGCTACTCAGGCATAGATCAGGAGGATCAAGGTTCAAATTCACCCAATGCAAAAAGTTCATGAGATCCTATCTCAAAAATACCCAACCTGAAACAGCATTGGCGGAATGGTTCAAGTAGTTGAGTGCCTGCCTAGCAAGCATGAGGCCCTGAGTTCAAACCACAGTACCTCAAAAAAAAAAAAATTGGTAATAATAGTTAATGTTTTTGCGTCTATATTCTTAACCAGGTACTTTAAGTGTTTTATGTACTTACTTGATTCTCATAACAATCTATAGGATACTTTCATCCCTTTGGTTATGTGCAGGGCCGTTATCGCTCATTCTTTCTCTTTGCTACATAGAATAATATCATGTCATTCACTACACATTGAATGGTTACTAGTTAACATACATGGAATGAATAGGTCACAACTTGTTTATCCAGCATTTTTTTTTTATCTAGCATTTATTTATTTTGGGGGCTTAGAGCCTTGTGCTTGCTAGGCAGGCACTTACCACTTGAGCCACACCCCCATCCCCGAGATGATGATTTTATTAGCTCTATTTTACAGGTCAGGAAACATGTAAAGTAACTTGTGCAGATGTGAAAACCTGAGATGCAGAGAGTGCAGTACCACTTCTTGTTTTTTAGGTCATACAATGTGCTTAGTGGGAGAACTTAGACTTTAATTTAGACAATTCATCCTGCAACTCAAGTATGAACAAAGTGGAGTAATTTTTACTCACCAAATTGCCCTTCCTTTAGCCTTTCCATCTCAGTGAGTGGCACCAGTGGCACTAGTTTTCATTCACCAGTTGCTCAAGCCGAGCATTTGGGTGTCAGTCCGTTCTTTCCTTTTCTCCTACATTGAGCCCATGTGTTAAGTCCTGTGTTGAAATTCACTTATTTAACTTTATTCACTTATTTGTTTTGTGCGTCTGAGGTAAGACACCCTGTGTAGCCCGGCCTGGGGTGAGTTCGAGCCTCCTAGTGCTGAGATGACAGGCGCTACCAAGCCGGCATGAGCCTCCCATCTGCAGCGCCGCTCCCTGTTTTATCACCCCGCCTGAGCCACTTTCATAACGCCTGCTCACCACACTCCTTACTCCTTTTTCCTGGCAGTGCAAGGGTTGCAATTCAGGGTCTTCCTTACTATGCACCCTCTCCAGGCTCTGGCTCTTGAGCTATTCCATCACCCTTTTGTTGTATTGGGTATTTTTGAAATAGGGTCTCTCAAACTATTTTTTCCAGGCTGGCTTCGAACTGTGACCCTTCTGGTCTCTGCTTCCTGGGTAGCTAGGATTATAGGCGTGAGCCACGGACACCTGGCCAAAAAATAATCTTCAGTGTCATCTAATACTTAGTCATTATTCACATATTTCAAAAAGTGTTTTGTAGTCAGGACCCAGTTAAATTTACTGCATTACATTTGATGATGTGACTCTTAAGTCTTTTAATTTGGGCCAGTCTCCCCCACACACACATCTCATATGAATTTTCCTGTATTAACCTCTTTTAAATGTCTTTACTGATTTATTTTTTGAGAAAGGGTCTCTCAGGCTGGCCCTGAGCTCCTGGACTCAGGTGATCCTTCTGGATTAATCTTTTTGAAATGTTAATCCAGAGGCTGGAGGTATGGCTCAGGCCATAGAGCACCTGCCTAGCAAGCACTGAAGCCCTGTGTTCAAACTCCTGTATCCCCTGCCCCCCCCCAAAACAAATGTAAATCCAATAACGTCTTTCTCTGCTGTGTGGAGAGTGAAGTATGGAGCTAATAGATGCCCAGTGGTCTTAGAACAAAATATAATCAGCCCTGTATATCTGGGGATTCCAAATCTGGGTAGATTAAAAATACTAGGGGAAAAATATATACTGAGTATATATAGGATTTTCTTGTTATTCCCAATAATATACTAGAGCAATTATTTACATAGTACTTACATTACATTAGGTATTATAAGTAATAAGAAGGTGATTTGAAGTGTAGTGAAGAATGTATAGGAGTTTTATGCAAAAAAACTACACCAGTTTACCTGGATGTGGTGTTGTGTTACACACCTGTAATCCCAGCTACTCAGAGACAGAGGCCGGAAGACATAGCAGAGAGACCTTGTTGAAAAGTAAAATACAAACAAAAGGGATGGGGGCACGGCTCCAGTGGTAGAACGCTTGCCTAGCATGCCAGAAGCCCTAGGTTTAATTCCTAGTACCACCAAAAAAAAAAAAAGGAAAAAGAATTACAAGAAACTATACCATTTTATATTATAAGAGTCTTGAATATCTCCATATTTTAGTGTTCTTGGTAACCTGGACCAAGTCCCCACATAGATACTTAAGGGCAGCAGTACTTCCTTTACCATGGACAGTATGCAAGCTCTGCATGTGTTGACCTGTGTCAAATCTCCATCTCATTACAGTCTTCTTTCTTGCTGTATACACTGATACCTTTTCATTTCCTTGAATTCACCAGGTGCTCTCCTGCCTTGGTGTCTATGCACTTGATGAGCTCTGTCCTGAGAGCTTTCTTCCCAGATCTTCACATAGTCATCTCATTTTCATCCTTCTGTTCTCAGCTCAGCTGTCATCCTCTCAGACCTTTTCTGACTACTTCAATCCCTCAGAGTGACCCCTTGTCTCCTTTTTTATTTCCTTGTTGACTTACTGTTATTACTGCTTTTTGTGTGTGTGTGGTACTGGGGTTTAAATTCAGGGCTTCACACTTGCTGGGTAGGTGTTCCACCACATGAGGCACACCCTCAGCCCTGACTTATTTTATTGTTTCTCCTCTAAACTGTTATCTCCATAAAGGCAGGGCTTCCTTTGGTCTAGCTTTGTGTCTGGCACAACATTCAATCAAAATCATACGTTGAATGAACCAGCACTTAAAAAGCACCTAAAAAGTTTTAGGAACAAAACATGTCTGACACTATTCTGAATGGAGGGTACAACGGTGAGCCGTTCCTTGCTTTTAAAATCTTCTGTCCCGTGTTTTGTGGGAACTGGTCCATTGCTTTCCTTAAAACTCTGCTTGTTCTCAAATATTCAGCCATTTGAGCTCCACTATCAGTTTTTGCCATAAAGTGACCTTTGAACAGAGACCTGAAGAAAGTGATGGGGGTAAACTTTGCAAATATCTTTGTTGACTTTTTTTGTTTGTTTTTGTTTTGGGTGATACTGGGGTGAACTCGAGCCTCATGCTTGGTAGGCAGGTGCTCTATCATTTGCGCCATGTTCCCAGCCCTGTCGTGGAAATATCTGAGGGAAGAACATTGTAAGCATAGGGAATGAGGGAAGGGTCTCTGAAGAGAAATACATTGCCAGGTACATGGCATTTTTTGGGAATTAGTAAGTGTGTCACTCTGGCTGGAGTGATTACAGGTGCATATGTGTAATCCCAGCACTCAGGAGGCTGAAGCAGGAGGATCAGGAGTTTCAGGCCAGGTGGAGGGGTGGCTCAAATGGTAGAGCATCTGCCTAGGAAACTCAATTCATACCTCAGTACTGCCAAAAAAAAAATTTTTTTTTCAGGCAAGACTGGGCAGTATATCGAGACCCTGTGTCAAAAAAACAAAAACAGAATTAACAGAATGGCTTAAGTGGTAGAGTGCCTGCTTAGCAAGCATGAGGTCCCAAGTTCAAACCCTAGTACCACCAAAAAAAGAAAAAAATTGTGTTCGGAGGCCAAGAGAAGCATAGATTTCAAAGCAATTGTTATCTTCTCTAACAACCATGTCAAGTTCAACCAAGAAGATGAGTAAAGTGAGGACTAAGAATATGCTTCTGTGAAGCAGTTCATTCTCTTTTTCTTAAATATATGAAAAGGAAGCTATATTTCTTCTATACATGAAAGGTTTTTTTGTTGTTGTTTTTGTTTTTTTGCTGGGAATAGAAGATAATTGTGACTGGAGGTGTAGTTCAAGGGTAAAGCATGTGCTTAGCATATGTGAAGCCCTGAGTTTGGTCCCCTGCAAGCCCCACTCCCCTCAAAAAAAGAAGACGAAAACAATTGTTAAGGTAAATGCCAATAAAACCATATTATTACATTTTAGATAGATCCTGTTGCTTGTTAAAGGTTCTGAGCCCAAGGCCTGCTGGATATTGTATTATCATTACTACAGAAGGGGTTTGAACTCAGGGCCTACACCTTGAGCCACTCTACCACCCCTTTTTTGTGATAGGATTGTTTGAAATAAGGTCTCATGAACTATTTGCCCAGGCTGGCTACAAACCATGATCCTGCTGATCTCTGCCCCCTGAGTAGCTAGGATTACAGGTGTGAGACTTGAAAATGCAAAAATCTGAAAAGAGAAAGAACTTTCTCCAAATGGTATACAATAGCTAAAATCCCACATGTTGGTCCTATATTACGAAATGCTTTACTAAACTCTTTTCTTTAATCTTTTGCTAATTCTGTGACACAAAATGAAAGCTGGGACTCAGTGGTGTTTTTTTTCCTCTTTTCAGGAAGTGTTTTAGATCACAGTTTGGAAAGCCTTATCCACCGCCTTCGTGGTTTATGTGACAACATGGAACCTGAGACTTTCCTTGACCATGAGATGGTATTCCTCCTTAAAGGCCAGCAGGCCAGCCCATTTGTTTTAAGGGCCCGGCGCTCTATGGACAGGGCAGGAGCACCCTGGCATCTGCGCTACCTGGGACAGCCTGAAATGGGAGACAAGAACCGCCATGCTCTCGTGAGAAACTGCGTGGACATTGCCACATCTGAGAACCTCACCGACTTCTTGATGGAAATGGGCTTCCGCATGGACCATGAGTTTGTCGCCAAGGGACACTTGTTCCGTAAAGGCATTATGAAGATTATGGTGTACAAGATTTTCCGAATTCTGGTGCCAGGGAACACAGACAGCACTGAGGCCTTGTCACTGTCCTATTTGGTGGAATTAAGTGTCGTTGCACCAGGCGGACAGGACGTGGTCTCCGACGACATGAGGAACTTTGCTGAGCAGCTGAAACCTCTGGTTCATCTAGAGAAAATAGACCCCAAAAGACTCATGTGACTACGAGGGTTGGTCTATCTTTGAGACCTGTCTAAGCCTGTTACAAAAAGATTTTATAAATGCCCCATTTCGGGCTGGCAGAGTGACTCACTTGGTAGAGCACCTGCTTAACAAGCATGAGGCCCTGAGTTCAAACTCCAGTCCCACCAAAAAAAAAAAGCCAGTCAGCCTTCCTTCAAGAAGGACAGTGACAATTTAGTTGGTTCTTTGCACTGTTTTTTTCATATGGTGATTTCATGTTTGTGACAGCCTTTTTAAATTAAACACTCAAGTTAACATGGAGAATTTGTGTAATCCCTCTGTGCAAAGAGTGTGGAACTGGAATAAATTAGCTTTTGGAAAGAAAAGTCTCCTAATTGTCTAGGCATGGTGTGCATTCTTGTAATCCCAGCACTCAGGAGGCTGAGGCTGGAGGATCATGAGTTTGAGGTCAGCCTGGGCTACATAGTAAGACCCTGTGTTTAAAAAAAATTAAGTAAATAAAGATGGAGGGAGGGGAGATAAAAGAGTGATGGAGGGGGTGAATTCAAATATGAGCTATTTTATATATTGTAAGAACTTTTTGTAAATGTCACAATGTACCCCCAGCACAACAACAATAAAAAATAATAATTTTTTCTAAAAAAAGGCAGTCTTATAATTGTTCCACTGTTTGCTTATAAGGTTTGTAACAAAGAGTCTGTGAGCTTGTGTTGTATGGTAATAAAAATTATAAAGAGACTTTCTCACCCTCACTCTCTTACCATGTGAACCTGGGATAGATTCATTGCCAATTGGAGAAAAAAGGGGAAAAATGGACAATTCTTGGTTGTTTTTTTTTTTTGGTGGTACTGGGTTTGAACTTGGCCTCAGGCTTGCTAGGCAGACACTCTTACTGCTTGAGCCACTTGGCCAGCCCAATATTTAAGAATTTTTAATATCCTGAAGAGATTTTGTTTTGCTAAAGCTTGTAAGTTGTTCAAATTTTTCATTTTTTTCTGTAACCTAAGCTTAATTATCTTTCCAGTTAAGCTGCATTGAACAACTCATAATTCACTTCAGATCTAAATTTGTCACCCCACAGATCACATGAGAACTGGGGAAAGTGCAATGGTAGATCGACTAGCATGTACAAGGGCCTGTGTTCAATACCCAGCACTACAAAAAAGATAATATGAACAAAGCATCAAGCTGGACATAGTTGTCCACACCGGGAGCATCAGCTACTAGGGAGTCTGAGGTGGGAGGATCACTGGAGTCCAGGAGTTTGAGACAGCTTGGGCAGCACAGCAAGACCCTGTCTTAAAAAAAAAAAATTAAGAAATAAAGCATCCTTTGTTGAGATGCTTTGTGCTGCAAGTAACAAAGAACCCTCCAAAAGTGCATTAAACAGTAAGGATTATTTTTCCTTAAGTTCCCAGACGGAATGGCTCACCAGCTGTGGGATAATCCTGGTTTTCCCTTGCATATTTGCAAGATAATTTCCCCCACTGCATCCCTCAAAACTGTAGCTTGCAGAACTAGATAAATCTTAATCCTCCTTTCTCAGCATTTTCCCATTATGATTCAGGTAATGCTCTTCATTTTGTGTTCTTCCTCTGTGTTCCTCAATTCTACTCTTCTTCCCTCTCTCCCATAGACATCCACTCTGATATGTTTGATGTATGTTTGTGATGACTGTCATAAAGTAAGTAGCAAAGTGGGTATGTCAAATTCACATAAATGCTATGCATTTTGTTTCTTACGCTTATTTTTGTGTGATGCTGGGGATCAAACCCAGGGGTCTCACGCATGCAAGCGCCCTACCCTGAGCTGCATCCCTAGCCCACCATTTCTATTAAAAATTTGCATTGTTCTTTGTGATATCTTCTTATTACTTTAAGTAAGTCTAGCCGTAACTTCCTGCTTGCATTTACTTTCATATTAATGATAGTAATAGTAATGTTTAAATAGTGTTTAACTTTGATTTAAATGTTTCAGCTCATTCACCACGTCCCGTGATCTTCATATTACTGATCTAATTTTGTAGATGAGAGTGAGGAATAGAGGGGTTACTTAGATGTTCTATTTCTGTTGTCCAAAGTCAGCACTAGTAAGTTATTATTATTTTTGGCAGCACTGGGGTTTGAACTCAGGTCTTGTGCTTGCTCGGCAGGCACTCTACCATTTGAGCTACACTTTCAGCCCTTTGTTGACCACATTACTCATTCAAATCTCTTGATGATGGAAATCTAGATTGCCTTTAACTCTTTACTACTATGAAGAATAAAAATAAGCAAATTTGTAGGCTGGTGTGAAAATCCCTCTGGGCTATGTAGCTACAGGCTTGCAAGATTTTGCCCAATATTACCACATCACTTTGCTGAATCGCTGTGCCATTATTGTTCCTGTTGCTCCTGGTGCCAGTGTAGAGAGCTCGTTCCACATTCTCACCGGTTCTCGGTGTAGTTCATTTTTCTAGTCTTTGCCAGACTGGCCTGGAACTTATGATCCTCCTGCCTCAGTCTCCCCAGTATTGGTATTATTTATGTGTGCCACAACGTCTACCTTTCCTTTTGGTTATTTTGATTTGCGTTTCGCTGACTATAGGTAAATTTGAGCCTTTTACTATTTGCTTTTTTTGTATATGACCATGTATGGACTTTTTAGAATGTGAATCTTGCTGGTGGAGTGTTCAAGTAGTAGAGCACCTACCTAGTATTGGCAATAATGGCACCAATAGGTTTTGGTTCTTACTGCACCCTTAAGCTTCTGTTTCCCAGGGTCACTGTCCTGCTTCAAGTCTAGCTTGAATCCTCCTTCTGCCCCAACCTCCAATCAGCATGAACCATAAGATCCTAACCAAGCAGATCATGCAGGGTCTCACTGAGGGGTATTTAAGCCTCTGCCGCCCCCCCCTCCCACCTGGCAATAATCTCTTGGCCAGATCACTCCTCTCCGCGTGGTCACTTTGGGGCCTACACCTAGCAAGTGTGAGGCCCTGAGTTCAAACCCCAGTACCACAAAAAAAAAAAAAAAAAAAGGAATGTGAGTCTTTTTAGAATTTAGATTGTTGATTTCTTTTTCCCATTTTTCTATTTGATTTCTTAGTGATTTCCAGTATTTTTATACATTAGAGACTTAATACTTTGTTTTAAGTATCTTTCCTAAATTTTGTTGGGGTTTTGGTTTGTTTTGCATATTGGGATCAAACCCAGGACTTCACACATGCTAGCCAAGTACTCTACCACTGAGCCACACTCCTTCAGATGTCCTAAATTTTGACTTTATTTTTGGAATCTTGTTTTTGGAGGTGGTCTCCAGTCTCCATGTGTAGCCAGGATTGGCCTGGAACTGGAGATCCTCTGTTTCCACCTCTGGAGTAGCTGGGATTACAGGTGTGCACCACGGTGGCTTGGAATCTTGTTTATGAAGTCTTTATTTACCCCTTGGTAGCATGAGTGTTCCTACATTTTCTTATATTAGTGTAAGATTTTAGCTTTTACTTAAATCCATGTACAAGATGGCTTAAATAAAAGTTCAGCTTTCTTCTCACTACAGTGAATTTCTGTCACTGTCTGAAAAACAACCTAGTGCTTTGTGGTGTCGCCTTTATCAAAGACTAAGTTCCTGTGTATATGTTTTATCCTAGCCCTCCATTCTGTTCCATTGGCCTTTTCTTTTTTAAATGCCATCAACATGATGTTATTAGTGTGACTTTGTGGTAGAGCCAGTTCTTCCAGTCCGGCAGGTCCCCCTGCTTTGCTTTTCCCCTCAAAATAGACTTAGCTTTCACAAACCTTTATTCTTTCACATTCAGTTCAGAGTAAGTTTTACCAGAATTTCACAGGACATATAGATTATTTTGGGAGAGAACTGACACCTTTGCCTGTAGCACTCTCTTCCCAGAATTCAACGTGGCTGGCTCCTTCAGCTCTCTGCTGAAATGTCAGAGGAATCTTCCCTGACCATTCTCTGCTCTCCATCCCTGAATCATACTAAATTTTTTCATAGCATTCATTACTATCTGTCTTTATTAATTTACTGCTTCTCTAATAAAACGTGAGATTTTTGAGGGCAGGTGTTTTGTTTTGCTCTTCACTTTATCCCTAGCACCCACAGCAGTGACTGGCCCATGGTAGGTGCTCTGGGTGTTTGTTAAACAAATCAACGAACTCTTCACTTTGTTGAGGTCATCCCAGGTAGATGCTTCATTCAGGTCTTATGTGCAAAAGAGAGTTCAGATTTTTTTTTTCTTAATAAAGTTCTTAGGCAATGCTAAGGCTTAGGCTAATTACTATAGACAAGTAGTCAGCAAATTAGACTCATGCATGTCAGCCTGCTATCAGCTTTTGTAATTGAGGCTTTATTGGGAACAAGCCAGCATTCATTCATTTAAATATTGCCTATGGCTGCTTTTGTAGGATGACAGATTAAGTAGCTACAGCAAAGACCATATGGTCTGCAAAATGGAAAATAGTTACTACAGTTTAGTTGCTATTGTAGGTAGTATATTTTTATTACTTTTTTTTGGTGAGGGGGTCGAGGATCAAACTTACACATGCTAGGCAAACCATATCCTCAGTCTTTTATTACATTTTGAAGGTGGTTGGCCTAGAACACTGTTGATCTTTGTGAGATGCTTTCTATTCTTGCAAACATTCCTAATTACTCTTAAAATTTCCACTAGTGGGCATGGGTGTAGCTCAGTGGTAGAGCACTTGCCCATCATGCTTGAGACCCTGAGTTCAATCTGCAGCCCCACAAAATAAAGCAAAAATCTTAAAAGTTCCCACAGCTTGCCTGCTGATATCGTTTTGTTTTCCATAGAGACCATCACAGCACTGGCAAGCAGTGACTGGTGGGCCTCTCACTCTTCCATTCTCACATACTTCTCTCACCCTTTCTGGTCGTAAAGAATTGACCTGACTTCCATACTCTAGGAAACACTTGTGCCGGTAGGTAATGAGCATTCACGACTTAGTCTTGATCTTAATGCTCTTATATCATGTTTGCCTATTAAGTATAAAGAAAAAAGTTGCTGGCAGAGTGGCTCAAGTGGTAGAGCACCTGCCCTAGCATCCATGGAGCTCTGAGTTCAAACCCCATACTACCAAAGAAAATAAAATTAAAAGAAAAAAGTCATGATTTTTTTAATCCTTTGGTCCATTAGTGTGGTCAATAATTTTGACAGATTTTCTACTGTTGAGCCATTGCTTTACCCATGGGATAGTTTCTATGCATCAGGATATATCTTTTTAAATATTCTGTCAAATTTTTATCTATTATTTTATTTAGGATATTTACATTTCGAGTCCTTAATCCCATTCCAATGTCATGCAATGCAACTACTCCCTATTTTTTCCAGTCTTTTGAATTTCAGGCTCAATCAACATTGTGCTGGATGCTACTGTATAACATATGGGTAAGATCAAGTCCCTTTTAAAAATATTCCCCCTGTAATGACAGAAACAGACATGTTTACAATTGTATGGTCACTACAGCTACGTGAGCACAGGGCTTCTTTCCACAGAGATTGGATCTTCACTGCTATCAAGCAGGTCAGCTTCCTTCTCCTTGGGCACACCTCAGCTTAGCGATTATGTTTCATAATGCCCTTTCACCATTGCCTTTAAAAAAAATATTTATCTATTTTATTGCTGTGCTGGGGGTACATTGTGGCATTTACAAGTTTCTTATAATATATCAACTATATCATAGTTGAATTCACCCCCTCTATCATTCTCCTTTATCCCCCCCAATTCCTGGAATAGTCTCAACAGGTCTCATTTTTCAACTTACATACATGTGTACACAGCATGCACCATATTCACCCTCCTAACCCTTTCCCTACTTCCTCATTCCTCCCACGGGTACCAACCCCCCATCCCAGACAGGACCTGTTCTGCCCTCCTATTCTCCAATTGTGTAAAAGAAAAAAAAGTGACATTTTTGTTTGTTTAAGACAGCTATACAGGGAGTTTCCTTGTGATGTTTCTGTGTCACCATTGCCTTTTCCCCTCATCTCTACCTGTATGATTCTTGCATACTCAAGGAGCAAGACCGACCCATGGAAACTTGAAACACAGTGGTTAATAGCTCAGGCTTTCGGGACACCAGTGGCTCACACCTGTAATCCTAACACTCAGGAGGCAGAGTTCAGGAGGATCATGGTTCAAAGCCAGCCCCAGCAAATAATTCCTGAGACCCTGTCTCAACAAATGTCCAACCAAAAAAGGGCTGGTGGAGTAGTTCAAGTGGTAGAGCAACTGCCTAGCAAGACTGAGGCCCTGAGTTCAAACCGCAGTACCGCCAAAAAAAAAAAAAAAGAGCTCAGGCATGGTGGTGCTATAACTCAGCACTCAGGAGGTTAAGACTGGAGGGTCATGAGTTCAAGGCCAGCAAGACCCTGTCTCAAAAACAACAACAAGAACAACCAAAAAAACAAAACAAAGGAAAGGGCTGAGGCTTGAAAGACAAATGTGGATTCAGATTTTAGCCGCACCACCCGTTGGCACTACGTCTGGGACGTAATGCATCACCTCCCAGACAGTCCATTTCCTCATCTGTCAAATGGACTAATAATGCGTTTATTACAAGAGGACACGGAGAACTGAACTGCACGAATGCTTTCAACACAGGCCTGACAGGTTGCCAGGAATGTCCATTTCTGTCCTGGGATCGTTTCTGGACTGCAGGAAGGTCATGGAAGTCTCCCTTCTGACCTCCGACTTTTGCCAGCAGCTAAGTAGCACCACTCATTTCACCTTTCATCATGTTCCCTGGCAGTAACTCCGTGTGTGTGTTTTGGCTTCTAGCCCTACCATTTCATAGCTGTTCATATGTTGAGCAAGTTACTTAAGCTTCCACAAAGTCTATTTTCTCAGAGAGCAAAAGTCTAGTGCCTGTCTCCATAGGTATGTCAAATAAATTAACTGATCAGTGAGCAGTTTGCTTAAAAACCTAGCAGAAGGCTTGCCAAAGTGCTTAATACAGGCCAGCTTAGGGGTTTTTTGCTTTTGTTTTTGGGTGGATTTTTTTGGTGGTACTGGGGTTTGAATGTAGGGCTTCATGCTTGCTAGGCAGGGATTCTGCCACTTGAGCTGCACCTCCAGCCCCATGTCAGCTGGTTTAAATTTTAGTAGTGTGAACAGTATGGTGTGCTTCCAAGGGGAGGCACTGTGTTTTGTAGTATAGCATCATGGTTATGATCACAGATTCTGGAGTTTTGAGTTCAAATTCTAACGCCACTGCAGGGGCTGGGATAGCTTAATGGTAGAGCATGAACATAGCCTGTGCAATGCCCTAGGTTTCATACCCTGCATAAAAAGCAAACAAACAAAACACCAAGAGCTTTCTTAATTAATTTTTAAAGTTCCAATACAGGGCAAGAGTATATAGCTCGGTGGTACAGCACCCATCCCATCATGCTTAAGGCCCGGGGTTCAATCCCCAGCACCATAAAACAAAACAAAGTTCCAATAGCATGTGTGCAGATTCTGTTTTGTTTTTCACACAAACCATCCTTTCATTGGCAGGCCTTGGATGTTGTGTGTTGCTCAAGCCGGTTAAACCTCTCTAACTTCAGCTTTCTTTTTCTGCAAGGTGAGCATGCTCATAGGACCCCACTGTGTCTGGTGTAAACATTGACTTATTGTTCTAAATGAATGTTTTATTTAGCACTTAGTGATGTAAATGTTGTTTCTGTGAATCTCATAGCCCCAACCTAGCTTAGCACTACTCATCTAATAGCCTTTCAAATATTTGTCGAGTGAGTGAGTGAATTAGTGAATGCTGACTTACAGACCAAAAGAATCTTGCCTGTGTAAAGTGGTTTGTCCCAGGTCAGCACTCCTCATTCCTCTGCTATGAGCTGTTGTGAGTTGGTATCTAAGCCACATTCTCAGCCTCTGTAGAAAGCAAAAGACATAATGGAAAAGAGGAGACTTGAGAACCTGGTGTTTTTTTTACTCTAAAGTAAGCACTCAGCCTTTAGTGCTCCAGTTTATTTTTCAGAACTGAAAAAAACAATTATAAAAAGTTGCACTAGGCAAAAATGTTAAAGTTGACAGCATGGATGTTCATGGAAAACATAGGGAAAGGAGCACCCATGAGGAAATAAAGACCAGAGCAACTGCTCTTGGGAACAATTACTCAAGGAAGTCACGAAGGCTGTTCCCAAAGGTTTATGGTAAGGCTGATTGTCTGGGGGTAAAGACTGGAAGTAATCCAGATGTCAAGTGAAAGAGGATGGAAGAATTAAATGATACCTCATGCACATCTTTTAGTCATTCAATGAGAATTTAAAGAAATGGATTTAACGACGTGGAAAAATATTCTTGATAGTTAAGTTATTAGCCAGGTGCTCTTGGGCAAATATTTATCTCCTCTGCCTTAGTCTCCTTATCATTAAGTGGGAAACCAATATTGCCTTCCTTACAGGGGTATCAGTAGCTTTAAATGAGTTTATTATGAGTAAAAATGTTTGAGTTGGTACTTGGCTCATAGTAAACATTACACAGTAGAAGAAGCATTATATATTGTATAATATGAAAAAGTTTTAAAACAATATATAATGCTATTTTATTTTTTACTTATTCATATTTATTTCATTTATTTATTTATTTTTGGTGGCAGTGAGGTTTGAACTCAGGACCTCACATTTGCTAGTTAGAGCTCTTACCACTTAAGCTACTCTACTGGCCCTTATTTTTAATTTTATTAATTTTTTTTTTTTGTACTCCTGGAGATCAAACCCAGGACCTTGCACATTCTAAGCAAGTCCTCTCCCACTGAGACACATCCCTAAGTCCTGGTATGCCATTTTTTTTTTTCTTGTTGTACTGGAGTTTGAATTTAGGGCCTCCAGCTTACAAGAGCTCTGCCACTTGAACAAGGCTCCCAGTCCTTACGATTTAGGGGTTTTGATTTTTTTGTTTGTTTGTTTTTTGGGGTACTGGAGTTTGAACTCAGGGCTTTCACCTTGAGCCACTCCACCAGCCCTGTTTTTGTGATGGGTTTTTTCAAGATAAAAGTCTCTCCAACTATTTGCCTGGGTTGACTTTGAACCGTGATCCTCCCGATCTCCCCTCTTGAGTAGGGAGGATTACAGGCTTGAGCCACCAGCACCCAGCTAGGGTCTCTCATTTTTTATCAAGCTGACCTTGAAGCAGTATCTTCCTGTCTCTCCCTGCCAAGTAGCTGGGATTACAATGTACACCACCCCACCTGACCCTAGTATGCTATTTTTTCTTTTACATATTTATTTTTCTTTTGGGGGTACTGCTGTTTGAAGTCAGGACCTTCCAGTTGCTAGACCCACACTGTGCCTCTTGAACCACATTGCCAATCCTTTTTGGTTAGTCATTTTTCAGATAGGGTCTCATGTTTTTGCCAGGGCCAGCCTGGTACCATGATCCTCCTACTCACATATCTTGGGTAATGACAGGTGTACCCCATCACACCCTGCTTATTTGTTGAGATGGGGGTCTTACTATGTCTTTGCTGGGGCTGGCCTGGAGCTGTGATTCTCCTGATCTCTTCCTCCCCAGTAGCTGGATTGTAGTTGTGGGCAGGTAAGCTATTTTTTGTAAAACACATACAGAGAGAAAAACATATGAAAGCAAATACTTCCAAATGTTTATGGTTTTTGCTTGGTGTTGGAAATATGTTGTAGGGTTTTATTTTATTTATTTTTTTGGTGGTGGTGCTAGGAAAACCAGGACCTCCAGGATGCTAAGCAAGTGCTTCTCCCCTTTCCCCTTTTGCATCTCTTACTTATTTATTCGTTTACAATGTGTAGCTTAAAAAACAATAATAACTTTCAAAAATACCAGAACAAGGCCAGGCAGGTGGCCCACAACTGTTATCTCAGCTCATCAGGAGGATTGCAGTTCCAGGCCAGTTCAAGCAAAAAGACAGTAAGACCTATCTCAATGCTTGGAGGCGTGTACCTGCCATCCCAGCTACTCCAACTATTCAGGAGGTGGAAGTAGGAGGATCATGGTCTGAGGCTGGCCCTGGCAAAAACACAAGACCCTATCTGAAAAATAACTAAAAGAAAAAGGGCTGGGGACATGGCTCAAGTGGTAGAGTACCTGGCTAGCAAGCATAAGTCTCTGAGTTCAAATCTCAGTACTGCAAAAACAAAACAGAACATGACTACTGCTTTAGGCCGGGTGTTAGTGGCTTACACCTAGCTAGCTACTCAGGGGGCGGAGATCAGGATGATTGGGGTTCAAAGCCACCCTGGGCAAGTAGCTTATGAGACCCTATCTCAAAAAAACCTATCACAAAAAAGGGCTGGTGGAGTGGCTCGAGCTGTAGGCCCCGAGTTCAAACGCCAGCACCCAAAAGAAAAAAAAAGAGTACTGCGTTAGTAGGGAGTAAAGATGTCTGGGATTTTCCACTCTATGCCCTGTGGTTGAGCAGGGTGGTTGGCCAGTGTACAAGTGTGAAGGAGGAGGTCAGCTTCCCCCAGCACTTCTCAAATGAGAGAGGCTCTTAGCCTCAGGAAGCCCTCAGGCAGGGAGAGTTTCCTAACAGTGATGGTGCCCAATAGTGTAGAACCAACCTTGAACTCTAGAGGTCGACAGGATGTGAGTCACCACACCTGTCTTTTATCAAGTTGATGATAATCGTTTCTGTGTTTTTCCTTCGTAGTGTGGATGTGAATGATGAGACTAATTTAAAACAAATAAACATAACAGAAGACAAACATCTACATAAGTAGTTCCTTTGGATAATTTTTTGTGGTTTTTTTGGGAAAAGGTAGAAAATCAAACAATTAATTTCAAAATCAGTATGTATGAAATATTTCTAGCCTTAATGTATTAAAATCATGATACCTGGTACTTTAGCTAGGATTACAGGTGAGAACCACTGGCACCAGCCTCAGATTCCTCTTTAAAGAAGAAAACTTCAGAAAAGTATGACATTAGTCTTTAATACTTTTCTTTTTTTCCTTTTTTTTTTTTTTTTTTTGGTGGTACTTATTAGAATTTGAACTCCAGGCCTCACACTTGCTAGATAGGCGCTTTTACCACTTGATCCACTCTGACAGCCCTGTTTGTGTTGGGTATTTTCAAGGTGGGGTCTGTCAACCTATATGCCCAGGCTGGCTTAAACAGCAATCCTCCTGATCTCTGCCTGAGTAGGTAGTATTCTGTAATTTGTGAGCCACCAGCGCCCCTGCTGAATCTGACATTCTTGAATCAGCCAGCCCTTGTCCTGTGCCTTCACCTGGTTTCTCACCTGCATTATTCTGTTGGCATTACTGCCCCTCCCCCACCAGCTTTCTTAGGCTTGAAAACAACCCTTTACTGAAGGAAGGTTTCTTGAGATTTGTGAGGGGTGCAAACAGGAAAAGTAAATGCACGAGAAATCTCAGCCATGTTCTTTATCCATTATTATTTAATTTGTTTTAAGAGATATGTTTTATCCACATTTTTTACAACTCTGAAATCAAAATGTTTAGCACAGGTCCGAATATATTGTAAGTATTCAATATACAGCGTCATAGGTTTAGTGAAATGTAGTAATACATTTCATGCATATTTAAGAATGCCTGGAACAAGATTTGCAATAAATGTTGAAGACATGAGCCAGGGTGCCAGTGGTTCACACCTGTAATCCTAGCTACAAAGGAGGCAGAGATCAGGAAGACCTCAGTTAGAAGGCAGCCTGGGCAAATGAAAAACTTATCACCAAAAAGGGCTGGTGGAGTGGCTCAAGATGTAGGTCCTCAGTTCAAACCCCAGCTCCACAAACAAAACAAAACAAAAGCGTTGAAGACATGATTTTTTTTTTTTTTTTGAGGTACTGGGGCTTGAAGTCAGGGCCTTCACCCTTCACCTTGAGCCACTCCACCAGCCCCATTTTTTGTGATAGGGTTTTTCGAGATATGGTTTTGGGACTTATTTGCCCGGACTGGCTTCGAACAGTGATCCTCCTGATCTCTGCCTCCTGAGTAGCTGGGATTACAGGCGTGAGCCACTGGTGCTGGGCTAAGACATGATTATTTTTAAGCACACCAATCCACGAATCTTCTGAAGCTTGCTTGTTCTACTTAAATCAATCTGTGGTCATTCTTCTACAACTGTATAAGGAGATTTATCTTATTTATTTATTTATTTGGTGGTACTAGGGCAATGTTTGGCTCATGATTGATGCTAAAAACAGATTAGCTATTAGAACAAGTTACAGTCCTGCCAGGGTTATGGCTTTGTTTTTTAATTTGTTAGTGATTAGCATGATCCTTTAGCCTAGTACTTAGGAACTGTCTTATCATGTCGGTAACTCTGGCAGTGCCTGGCGGCATACATAGCACACAGTAGGTATTCAGTACATAAATGTTGAATCATATCAAGTGGTACTACCAAGGCAGTACCACCAAACACCAGTGGCACCAAAAGAAGGAAAAAAAAAAAAAGAGAGAGATTAAATGAAATGCCTGGCACATAGTATACCCTCCATCCATGGAAGCTGTCAGTATCACCTTAGTTATAGGATTTTCGTTATAAGTGGCTTGTTACAGTTGGTGAGACAGAAGTTCTCAGAACTCCATTGTCTACAGTATTAAAGGAATTGTTGAGACAGAAATATAGCATATACAAAGTGACACTGATAAATACTAGTTTCCTTTTTTTGTATTTTTATGGGATCAATAAGCAGAAGGAAATACAAACATCTATTGTTTGAACACCCCTCTGTAAACATTCGTGTGTTTGCACACAACACCTATCTTCCTGGTCAGTGTGTCATAGAGCCAATTCTAGTCACTTCCTTAGCCACACAGATTTCACTTCTGCCATATCTGAACATCTGGAGCAGGCTGTGTACCTTCCTCCTCAGAGCCACAAGCAATCAGTGAGACAGGTGTCTATATGGCCCAGGGCTATTGCTGCCTGCTGTGGGGTTTTGTTCCTCCTAGTGTACATAGCATAGCACAGCTTGTACTCCTTAATGGGATCACTTGTCTTCTTCCTTCCTTCCTTCCTTCCTTCCTCCCTCCCTCTCTCCTTCCCTTCTTCTCTCTCTTTCTCCCTCCCTTCTTCCCTCCCTCCCTCCTTCCTTCTTCTTTCTCCCTCCTACCTTCCTTCCCTCTCTCCCTTCCTTCCTAGACCTAGACCTGGTCTCACTATGTAACCCAGGCTGGGCTCACACTGTCGATCCTCCTGCCCTAGCCACCTAAGTACTGGGATTACGGGTGTGTACCACCTGACCTGGCTTAAATCGTTTCTTTTCTTTCCCACGTGTATATAAAGCAAGAAGTGTACCTTGACATAAAAAATTCTGACTTTTGTTTACTAATTCAATTTAAAGATAATTTTATAGATAAATTTTACCAGAATTAGATGATAGAAAAGAGTAATATAGAGCCAGGCACTGGTGGCTCACGCCTGTAGTTCTAGCTACTCAGGAGGCAGAGATCAGGAGGATTGCAGTTCAAAGCCAGCCCTGGGCAATTAATACCATGAGACCCTATCTCGAAAATACCTAACATAAAAAAGGGCTGGTGGAGTGGTTCAAGGTGTAGGCCCTGAGTTCAAGTCCCAGTACCTCAAAAAAAAAAAAGTAATATAAATGTTTTGGGTGGGCTCTTTGTTTTAGGAATTAAACAATCTAATTACCAGACACATTGCCTTGATTTGTTTGTTTACTTCCCTGGAAGTACTTTTTTCTGGATGTGTGCATGACTACATAGATCACACTGCATTTCCTGGATTTTTGACAAGTTGGCTCTCCTTGTAGAGGTAGTGTGGTGCAATGGTCTAGAGCACAAGTTTTAAACTCAGAGAGACCTGGGTTTGAATTCAGGTTCTTCTATTTACCAATTTCGGACTCTAACAAAAACCTTTGAAGCCCAGTTTTCTCATTTGTAAAGTGGGAAATATTAGTATCATTAATACTGTTACATTATTTAATCACAGAGTGAAAAACTACTGCTACATTTGCATTACAGATGATCGTGGGGATTAAAGGAGATAGTGCATGTTAACTGCTTAATACAGAACTCACACTGTGTTTTTAGGGTATTAGTTTTTGGTTATGACCACGATAATTTCCATCTTCCTTTTTTTGGCAGTATAGGATTTGAACTCAAAGCTTCATTCTTGCTAGACAGGCACTCTACCACTTGAGTTACTCTGCCTCCATCTCCTTTTCTTTCTTTTTTTTTCCCCAGGTACTGGAGCTTAAACTCAGGGCCTATGCCTTGAGTAATGCCACCAGCCCTTTTTTGTGATGGGTTTTTTTTAGATAGGGTCTCTAAAACTGTTTGCCAGGGACTGGCTTTGAACCTAGATCCTCCTGATCTCTGCCTCCTGAGTAAGTCGGACTACAGGCGTGAGCCACCAGCGCTGAATGCCTCCATTTTCTTTTTTTTTTTTCCTCTCTCTCTCTCTTTTTTTTTTTTCCAGATTTTGGGGGGGTGTCTCACTGTGTTGCTCAGGCTGGTCTTGAGTTCCTTGACTAAGCAATTCTCTGTCTCATCTTTAAGTGCTAGATTATGGCATGTACCACCAGAGCCAGCTTGAATTTTCCTTCTTTCTTTCTTTCTCTTCCTTCCTTTCTTCCTTTTCTCCCTCTTTCCCTCCATTCCTTCCTTTCTTTTTTTGGTGCTACTGGGGTTTGAACTCAGGGCCTCAGACTTGCTAAACACTTGAAACATTTTGCCAGCTCTTTTTCTGTGTATGTGTTGGGTTTTTTCAAAATAGGTTCTCAGGAACTATTTGGCCAGGCTGGCTTTAAACTGTGATCCTCCTGATCTCTGCCTCTTGAGTAGCTAGGATGACAGGTGTGAGCCACCAGCTCCTGATTTGATTTTTCTTTAAAGTACCTCATGCAATGTTTGGCTCATGATTGATGCTAAAAACAGATTAGCTATTAGAACAAGTTACAGTCCTGCCAGGGTTATGGCTTTGTTTTTTAATTTGTTAGTGATTAGCATGATCCTTTAGCCTAGTACTTAGGAACTGTCTTATCATGTCGGTAACTCTGGCAGTGCCTGGCGGCATACATAGCACACAGTAGGTATTCAGTACATAAATGTTGAATCACATCAAGTGGACTGAACATCCATTCAGATGTTAGCACAAGAGCTGTGTCACTAAATAGCTGTCATTCCAAAGTTGACAGCCAATCATGACACAGACAGGCTTGCATGGTCCCTAAGCCATGATTTTAACTTCCTGCATTGCAGACACGTCAATGAATACTCCATTAAACTCACTTGACCCTTGGAAAGAAAGCGCAAACTAAGAAACAGCTATCATAGCAGCTAAAAGGAGCACTTGGATTTAGGTTGCTACAGGCTTACATTGTGGCTCTTACTCTGTCAGGAGAGTCAGTTAACCTCGCTGAGTCTGGTTTTCTCCTCTGTGAGGAAGTGATAATAGCACCTGTCTCATCAGGATAGTGTGAGAACAGTGCCTTCCATCTGCTGTTCTGTTGGCCTGGGACATTCTTCCCCCATATTTCACTTTCTTTCTTATCTCCTGCTTTTCCAGCTTGACTCTCACTCTTCCCAGAATGCGTTGCCTGTTGCTTGCGGACAGCAGAGTACATAAGCACAGCTGTATCAAATAAACTGCAGGCTTGAGTTTGGCACAGCCCCAGCCACAGAAGGAGCAAGCACAGTTATGCCCAATAAACTGCAAGCTTGAGTTGGCACAGCCCAGCTGCAGAAGTGGGCAAGATGTAGTACAGCTGTTTTTCCTAAGATGTTTATGTTCAGGGAGAAGTGGTCACAGGTTCCTCCTGTTCCCAAGAATTACAGTATCAGGTCCCCCGCCCCAAGAACTGCTCATTTTGCCACTGTATACAATAAACTCGCTGGCAGTGGAGTGTCTCCATCTGAGCACCCAGTCTACCTGGACCCAGCTTTCTGCATGTTTTATCTTCGTCTGTTGTCCTTTCTACATCTCCCATCGCCCCCAGTTAGGTTTCTAGGACAAGCTCATGCGGGATGCAAGAGTTGCTGATGGTTGGTTGGGTTCCTTGTTACACTCTCCTTGTAGCATCTGCCAGTTACTCTTTGCAATCACTTCTTGATCCTCTTAACTTCCTTTCTGGATTGTGAATTCCCAAAGATTAGTGACGGCATCTATTTTACTCATTTCTGTAACTCTTGTGTCTAATAATCCCTTGGTACACAATATTTTGGTGGACTGAGTGAAATAAATTAGATAACAATTCATATAAATACAGAGCCTAACATTTGACAAGCTCTTAGTAAGTGAGAGCTATTATTACCAACAAAGTATTGGTACTGATTTTTCATGCCTTGAAACAACTAGTATAGGGGAAGGAGCAACAAATTAGAGATGGGTATTGTGAATCTAGCTCTGTATTTTTTAAATTGTTTTATTATTCATATGTGCATACAAGGCTTGGGTCATTTCTCAGCTCTGTATTTTTGGGTTTTTCTTTGGTAGTACTGGAGTTTGAACTCAAGGCTTCATGCTTGCAGAGCAGGCACTCTACCACATGAGCCACTTCTCCAATCCTAGCTCTGTATTTTATGTGTCCTTAAACATGTTTAGAACTTACATCATCCTATAGAGATCTATAGATTGCAAAATCATCTAACACAATAACTATAGAGTATTGTATAATAAAGAGCATTGAGTAGTTGGATATCTTATGTAATTTTTTTAATACCTATATCCCCAAAATGCTGGCAACACAGAACATCATAGAGTACTCATTGTTTCCACTCATTGTTGTGTGGCTGAGGGGTGATCTGAGGCTTGATGTTGCTGTCCAGAATCATGTGAGTATCATACCTCATATCACTAGGTCAGGAAAAGATCAAATTCAAAGTATGGTTTCAGGACTGGAGATGGGGCTCCAGTATTTTGCTAAATACAAAGCCCTGAGTTCAAACCCCAGTTTCACCAAAAACAACCAACCAAAAAAATAAAAGACAAAGTATGGTTTCTACTTGTTGGGTCAGGAGACAAAAGGACAGATGAGTGAGTGAGTATCCCATCCCCCATGGACAGCACTATGAGCCCTGTACCCCAAGAAGGAGATACAGGGTCTCAAACCTGCCACGGGCTAGTAAATAGAATGCTCTCAAGGTTGTTCCCCGCATAAGGGGCAAACAAACCAGGTCATTGAAGAGTGGCCAATGGTAAGAACCCATCTAACCCTTACCCTAACCCAGCGTTAAAGTGTCCATAAAAAGCCCCAGCCTTCACCTGAGCAGGGAGCCACTGGTTTCTGGGCTCTGCTGCACTGCTCCAGCTGTAGCTTTTCTTTCTCTAATAAATCTACCTGTGTATGCACTATCCATGTTTAGTGAGCTTATTTCTAAGTCCAGCAAAGACAAAAAACCCACATCACCAGCCATTACATACTGAAGGTATATTGCTTTTGCACCACTGTCAAGTTGAAAGCGTGTAAGTTGAAGCCAGGTTCCTTGGCTCACACCTACCACCCCAGCTATTTGGGAAGTACAAATAGGAGGATAGCAGTCCAGGCCAGCATGGGGATAAACTTGAGACCCTATCCCCAAAATAACAAAAGCAAAAAGAGCTGGGAACATGGTTCAAGTGATAGAGTGTCTACCTAGTAAGCTCTAGGCCCTGAGTTCAAACTCTAGTTCTGTAAAAAATATTTTTTAGATTGTAAGTTTGACCATTGTAAGTCAGGAGACCTTCTTTTCTCCTTTCCTCATGATACAGTTCAGAATCCTTAAGTCTAGAGTCTCATCTTCTTCCTACCTTCTTCTCATGGGCTTCAGTCACCCAACTACTCTGAAGTCTCCCAGAGGCACTAATCACCCTGAGTTTCAGACAGGTTGGCTTTTAACACTGGCAAGAAATTAAAAAAAAAAATGTAAAACACTGTGGGGTGAGTGAAAATGCCTGCAGGTTAGTGACAGCCTGGGCCTGCCCATTTGCACCCTGTGCTATTCATCTGTAACTATAGTGATGACTATTTTTGTGTTAATCATCACTCCATTAATTACCCATTAATTAGCCCTGCCTTGGAGCTTCACATAGATGATCTCCTGTTATCCTCAAAACCACCTGTGAGGTCAAGTAAGGTTCAGTGAGGTTATGACACTTGCCGAAGGTCACAAGCCCTTTAGCACCTGGGAGAGCCAGGTAGAGCCAGGTGCTAAAGGTTTTTCTGGTGGACTACCGTGTCTCAAGATACAATTTGTCAGCTTAGAATGGGGTAGGCTCTGATCTGCTTCAAAACAACTACTAGTATTTGTTTTTCTGTTTGTTTGTTATGTTTTGTTTTCTCTTCTTTGTGGTGCTAGGGTTTGAATTCAAGGCCTTTGCTTGCTATACCCACCAGTCCCCAAATATGTGTTGGCTGCGTAGTACTTGCCAGGCCTTGGCCTTATGTGACCTGATTAGATCCTCACAGCATCTCTACCACCATTTTATGGGTGAGGTATAGAACAGGATTACCCAAGGCAAAAACACATTTCAAACCCACTCACTCTGATGCCACAGTCCCCATTTTTAAGAACCCCTAGTGCCAATTTAGGTTTGTAACAGAGTCTGGACTGACAGGGGAAAAGGAGAAATTGCAAGTAGCTTTCTCCAACCAAAACTCCACCAAAAAAAATAAATAAATAAAAAAAATAAAAGCAAAAAGGGCTGTGGAGTGGCTCAAGTGGTAGAGTGCCTACCTAGCAAGTGTGAGGTCCTGAGTTCAAGCCCCAATGCTGGGTGAGGAGGAAGTTCCCCTACCCCCTGGGGGGGGAGTTCCATGATATTGGGAGATGTGTGGCCTGCAGGTGGCAGCAACATTGACAGCCTCTGTGTTCTGCAAAGTTCAAAGCTACAATGACCAAACTTTTCTCTTTTTTGGGTAGTACTAGGGTTTGAACTCAGGGCCTCACTCACATTTGCTAGGTTCTTCCACTTGAGGCACTCCTGCCAGCTCTTTGTGTGTGTGTCTGTGTGTGTCTGTGTGTGTGTGTTGGGTATTTCCATGATAGGGTCTCACGAACTATTTGCCTGGGCTGGCTTCAAACTGCGATTTTCTTGATCTCTGCCTCCTGAGTAGCTAGGATTACAGGCGTGAGCCACTGGTGCCTGACTGGTCTGGCTTCTTTCACTTGACATTATTGGTGAGAATAATTCACATGGCTGAGTATAGCCTGTTATAGACCACAGAAGTCATGTGAGGCAATATACCCTTTGCAAAAAATTTGACCACCACGGAGTCTTCTTCAGCTATTACCTGAAGATTAGTTGATGGATTGGATCAAACACAGAGCGAGGACCATCTGAGCAATGCCAGGGATGGTGTTGGACTTCTCCTACATTCCCTCACTTTCCCTTGGTCTTCTCTCAGATTTTATCTGAAGCCATACAAAATAATTCCAAGAGGGCTTCAGTTCATCCTGGATCTTTCTGCTCTCTGCCCTGGAGCTTACCCTAAACCATTGTGAAGGACCCTGGTGGGCACCTGCCCAGAAAAGCAGTGCATCCTGGGGCAATCATAGCCATGGGGATGGGAGCCATGAGAAAATACTTCTCAGATGCAGTCCTTAGGAGGACTGAGTGAGAGGATTCTAGAAAACCCTCGGATGGCTTTGGTGGGGCATAGCCCCAGGCACTTGCAGCTATGAAATTGCTACTATATTGTTGAAGTCGATGATTGAAGACACCTGGCCAGGAGTTACTAGTTAAAGCAAGCACAATGTTTATTGAAAGGACAGCAAAGCTCCCTGATGTGTGGGACTTAGTGAAAGAGCTAAGCCAAAGAAAGGCTGGTGTCCAGGAGGTGATACAGGGTACTAACTGACTTAGGTCGAATATTCTACCTTGAAACTATATTTGTGATCGGTTGGTGCCTAGTCAACTTCTTATCAAATCCGATTACCTGTCCGTCCCTCTCCTAATCAGACTGGACATTCCAGGAGGGTCTTCTCAGCTCGTCCTGGCCTTGGGGCCCACTCCCACGTTGTGCAGCTGCATCTTGTGATTTTGGAAAGGGGGTTGCTATTTCTCTGAGAAGCCTGTTGTTTCCCTTGTTCTTTAGATGTTTGCTTTTATTTATTTATTTATTTTTTGCAGTACCAGGGCTTGAACTCAGGGCCTTCACCTTGAGCCACTCCCCCAGTCCTTTTTTGCGATAGGTATTTTTGAGATAGTGTCTTAAATAGGACATCGTCCTGCTTCTCACAAGGGAGAAGTTAGCTGTGTCCCGAACCCCAGTAAGTATCCCTACGGTGGGATTGGGATATTGCCCAAGGCAGACTTAGGGTAGAGGAAACAAAACCACGGCAAGGTCCCTCAAAGACCACTCAGACACTTGGGTCAATGCAACAACATTTATTCACACTTCAAATGCACTTTCAAGGTCCAAGAGGGAGTCATGGCACACGGTTGGTGGCCTCAAAGGGCACTGTGACAGGTAAGGCTTGTGCTCCACAAGGGTGCCCCACCAAGCAGTCAGTTCATTCGGGCTGAGAGTGCCGGAACTTGATCTGCTTGGATGGCAAGACCTCTCTTACTCAGGAGAGAGATCCTCTGGCAAGGAGAGGTACATACAGGAGAGTGTCCCTTGGTGCTAGGGTATGTTGCTTGCAAGCATCGGAGGTGCCCTTTTTACACGTCTTTTTCCTCCAGGGTGTTTCCTCTGCTGATTGCTTACACCTTTGGGTGTAACCTAGGTTGGGGTCCATGGCAGACTGCTCTAGACATCATCACACCTTAACATGAGTGTCGACATATTGGGCATTTCTTGGCTGCATGCCTTATCAGTCCTGTCTATATTGTCGGTGTCCTGATGTTGGTGGCAGCTGTTTAGCTATAGTCCAGAGGTCTGGTAGCTCACTGATTCTAAATTGCAATACACCCAAAGTACAGACAAACTTTGCAATTTGTTCAGTGAGGCTGTATGTTCTCTACAGATAGGGTCTTGAGCACTATCTCCCCAGGTTGGGTTTGAACCTTGTTCCTCCTGAGTAGCTAGGATTACAGGTGTGAGCCTCCAGCACCTGGCTAGATGTCTGCTTTTAAAGTACTTCTCACATACAAAATGGGGTCACCTCTGTCATTGCACCCCTTACAAATTGTGGAAAGTATGTTAATATACTCTGATTTTTATTTTTGGTGGTACTGGGGTTTGAACCCAGGTCTTCACACTTGCTAGGCAAGTGCTGTACCACTTGAGCCACTCCACCAGCCCTTGGAAAGTATGTTAAACTCATCAAACTGTATCATCCTTGTATCATCAAACTGTTGCATCCTTGTGTTGGCTTCTCCTCCTTCTCTACCCTAGACTTTCTCTTTAAACTGGGATCACCCTCCAAATAAATTATCGGCAGTTAATATTTGTCTCAGGTTCTATTTTCTGTTTTTTGTTTGTTTGTTTGTTTGTTTTTAGTTTTTTTGAGTGGAGTTCACTGTATGGGCCAGGCTGGTCTTGAACTTATGGGTTCAAGTGATCCTCTGACTTCAGGCTCCCAAGTGGCTGGCACTACAGGTATGCTCTGGCATGCCCTGCTCTGGAGGGAATCTTAAGACAAATGTAAAACACCTGGTACATGGCAGATGTTCTAGAAAAAATAGTTTTATTACTACTAGTACTACTACTGATGTTATCATTGTTATTCCTTATTTGGAGTGTCAAGTTGCCATCCTTTAGTCTTCTTCCCTGAAATCATGGATGATATCAAAGTTCTACAATTAAAGCTTGTTCTATGGTAACTCTTTCCCCCCTGAGGATCTTGGAACTATTGAAGAACTTTGTTTCTTTTAAAACAGTTTTTCTATTTTTCAGTTTAGTGAAGTATAATTGAAGAGCAGTAATCTGCACATATTGAAGAGTAAAGCTTGATGAGTTTGACATTCTTATACACTCATGAAACCTCAACCACATCAAGATAATTAACATCCTCACTACCCTGAAAAGTTTCTTCATTCCCTTTGTAGACCCTCCTTGCCAAGCCAGGGCTTTCAGATCATTGGCAACCAATGATCTGCTTTCTGTCTCTATCGGTTAGTTTGTGATGTTTAAAGCTTTTTATGAAAGGAATCATACAGCAATGTACTCTTGCTGGGCTAGTATGTACACTTCTATAATCCCTGCACTTGGAGGCTGATGCAGGAGGATAGAGAGCCTGGGCTATACATCTAGATTCTGTCACAAACAAACAAACAAACAAAAAGAAATGTACTCTTTTTTTTTTTTCCTTTTGATCTGGTTTCTTTCATTATAGCTATTTTTAGGATTTTTTTTGTGGTACTATGACTTGAACTCAGGGCCTTCAGCTTGAGCCACTCCACAGCCCAATTTTTTGTGATAGGGTTTTTCGAGATAGGGTCTAACGAAGTATTTCCCCTACTGGCTTTGAAGCGTGATCCTCCCGATTGCTGTCTCCTGAGTAGCTAGGATTACAGGTGTGAGCCACCAGTGCTGGGCTCAGTGTTTGGCTCTTACAAGCGTAGCTGGTATGAATATTTGTGTTCAAGTCTTTGTATGAATATATGATTTCATTTGTCTTGGGTAAATACTTCGTGGACTAATGGTTGTGCTATACAGTAGCTGTATATTTAATATTTAAAGGAACTGCAAACTAGCTGGGGGTAGAGATCAGTGGTAGAGCCTAATGTGCACAAGGGCCTAGGTTGGATCCCCAGCAAAAAAAAAAAAAAAAAAGAAAAAGAAGAAGAAAGAAACTGCCAAAATGTTTTCCAAAAGTAGTGACCTCATTGTAAAACCCTACCACCAGAATTTAAGATCTTTTGTTCTTAAATTGTTCTTTTCATTTATTTATTTTTTGGATGTTTGTTTTGAAGGTCTCCACCCAGGCTGCCCTGAAACTTTCAACCCTCTGAAGTGCTGGGATTACAGCTGTGAGCCACCACACTGACTGTTGTACATTCTTGATAACACTTACCGCCAGTCCTTTCATGTTACACATTCCAGTGGGGGTGTAGACTTATCTCATTGTGGTTTTAATTTTCACTTACTTAACAACTTTCATGTTTCATATTTTCCGTCCCTTTATCTCCTTTAGTAAAGTGTGTGTTGAAGTGTTTTTAAAAATTGAGTTGTTTGGATTAGAGGTGTGGCTCAAGTGGTAGAGCACCTATCTCACAAGTGACCCCAGCACCACCACAAAGAGTGTCTTTTTATCGAATGAAGAGTTCTTTGTATATTCAAGATGGTAGTCCTTTGTTGGCTGTATGTGTTGCAACTATTTTATCCTGGTGTGTGGCTTGCCTTTTTCATTTTCATAACTGTCTTAAGAAGCAAAATTTTAATCTTGGTGATGTAATTATTTCTATTTTATAGATTGTGTATTTGGAAGTCACAGATTTTCCTCCTGGTTTTCTGTAGAAGTGTTGTAGCTTTAGATTTTTGCCTTTAGGGCTCATTTGGGGGTGACTCAATGGGTTTGGCATTTAGAAAGTTCCTCTAGCAGCAGGAGGAAGGTGTCAACAGGAGGAAGGTGTCAACAGGGTGATAGGTCTGAGGACTGAAAAGTGTCACTTGGAGAGGGGTGGTGGCCTCCAGCTAGGTGATGGCAGTGGAGAAAATACTGCTGCAGACTTAATGGGCTGGAGGTGTCAAGAGTGAGTCCTGGATTTTGTGTGTGTGTGTGCAGTACTGGGTTTGAACTCAGGGCCTACACCTTGAGCCACTCCACCAGTCCTATTTTTTGTGACGGGTTTTTTAGAGATAGGGTCATGTGCACTAGTTGCCCAGGCTGGCTTTGAACTGCGATCCTCATGATCACCTCCTGAGTAGCTAGGATTATAGGGGTGAGCCACAGGCTCCTGATTCCTGGATTTATTTATACACAAAATTTAGGGTAACTTGGTTGCAAGTGTTTTGCACTTCAAATTGGCTCTGAATAGTTTTTCTCTTGGGGAGGAGGTCTGGACTGAAATTTGGCTAGAGACTGGACACAGCTTGTAACAACACACTTGCACCAGCTCTCTTCTCCACTCGTTATTCAACCTGTCTTCCTAAGCCCAAAGACTTTTTGCCTTCCTCACTCTCAGTCCTGGGGCGCGTAGGGCGCCGGCCGCGCATGCGCAGACGGAAGGCGCACGGCGAACAGTTTGTAGCATAGCGCGTACAGTTCCCGCCATTTTGTCCTGCTCGTCGCAGCAGCTGCAGGCGACTACAAATCCCGTGAGCCTCCGCGGCTGCACCGCCTACTCTCACTGTCCGGCCCGCTCTCTTTCCCCACCTCTCCCCCTCCCCCGGGCCGAAGGCTGGGGCTGCAGCCCAGCGGCCAGAGGCCAGGTAGGATTTCCGGGGGAAACGGCTGTGGAGGCTGAGGAGGCGGCAGCGGTGGTAACCTGGGTGAGTTAAGCGAACAGGGGAAGTGAGCGGCACGCGCGCGTCCGGGCCGTGTTCTGAGCTCCGTGAAGGGGGTCGCGGCGCGGGCGGGGGTCACGGCCCGAGTGGCGGTCCCGTCCGGCCAGGGCGTGGCGGGCCGCGGCCGCCTCCTCCCTCCTTGGCCCTCCCACCACCGTGCGTTAGCGGTGTCTCCGCCTGTAGCTGGGCCCGCGCAGGCTCGCCCTCTCCGCCCCCCGGACTTGGCCGGGCCCTTTTGTCTGCCCTGCTTTCACGTGAAACCCTTTGTGCCCGTGCGTGGAGTCGCCTTCTTGGGGGAGCCCGCAGGTCCCCACGGGGACCGCTCCTCGTGCATCCAGTTACGATAACCGGATCGGGCCAAAGTTCATTTTTCAAAACTGTCCTTCCCCAGATCTCTGCATCCCGACTGGGCAGAGTGGAGGCTTCCGAGCCAGGCAAAGTTTCTGTAGAAAACTCAAGGTTCTGGTCCAGCTCTGAAATGTCAGCCGCAGGCTGCGGCGGGGACTCAGGTCTCCGGGAGTTTCTCCAGGTTAGGGGATGAGTCTGGACAAGGAGCGAGCCCGCGAACCCCATTCCCGGGAGACCGGGAAGGGACCGAGTTCGCTGCGATGTCTGTGGCAACTTGGGGGGGGGAGGCCCAAGAACTCCTGCGAATGGCGTGGGCTTGCAGCGATCCTGAGTTTCGGGGGACAGTAAGTGATTTGTAGGGCGTCATTCGTTCCTTGCAGAGACTCGTCCACGCGGCATCCCTTTTTTTTTTTTTCTGTTTTAAAACGGAAAGTTGAAAGAAAAACTCCACTAATAGAAGGATCTGCTTTAGAGAGAAACCAGAGTCCTAGTGGTTTCTCGAAAGTACTTTTTCGCCAAGTAAAAGGAACGAAGGCGGTTGTGGGGAGGAGAGGTGTGCCGCATTCCTCTTGGAAACGGCCGGGCGTGGATTTGATCAAATTTCGGTTGGGTGGTGGTCCGCTTGGAAGACTGAGCCACTCGATTTAGATTAAAACTTTATGAAGATCGTTGCGTAGACCCCTTTTGAAAAATCCATTAATTAGTATTTCAAGTTCCTGGAATGAAGACAGCTGGGACCCCTTTGCATGAATCAGGGAAGGTTTTTGAAGGCATATGGATTAAATTCCTACCTAAGCCGAAGAGACAGATAAAGTCCTTTTTATTTTATTACTTCCCTTGGTATCGAATAATGAGAATGACTTACTTTGAGAATCCTAGATTGTGTTAGTAATACTGTATAGGGATGTCAGGTCCTTAAATGAAAATTGTGCTTCAAAAATTTGATTTCTGTGCTGAGGATGTAACACAGGAACTTGCCCGTAAGTATCCGCCCTGGCCTGAGCTGCATTCTTCAGCCCCGGTTGTTGTTTAATGAAAGAAAAAATAATTAATTTTGGGGGCAAGGTCTTGTGCGTAGCATGGGTTTGCCTAGAACTTGAAATCCTCCTGCTTCAGCCTTCTGAATGTTGGGATTACAGGCATACACCACCAAACCTGGCTATTGTTCTTAGATTTTTAATTTTATTTATTTTGTATCCAAAATGTTAATGGAATGGTTTTGGTTTCCCACTCATCTTGATTCAGGGTGCTTTTAATGCTGTTTCCTACTGAAGGAACATCTTTCTGTAAGCCTTGCTTTCCCTCCTGTGGGCTGGCAGAGGACAGTGGAGCAACCAACATACAAAACTACAGTTTGTGTATGAAGTAGGAATTGGGGGCTCTGCACCAGGCACTTCTTGTGTTTCCTCTTCCCCTCTAGCCGGGGATAAAGAAGATCCTTTGTGAGAGGTATGTCTCATTAGGAGGTTCTCACCACTGAAAAGCTTAAATTTTTATTTTTTTACTTTAAAAAAAATTATATTTTTTTGAGACAGGGTCTTGCTATGTAGTCTGTGTTGGGCTAGAACTCCGTACGTAGCCCAGGCTGGTCTGGAACTTTTGATTTTCCTGTCTCGGCCTCCTGAGGATTGGGATTACAGGCATGCACCACCACACCAGCTTTTGTTCTTGAACCCAGGGCCTTGTGCATGCTTTGTTCTTCAGTTTTTAAACCATCAGTGAGTGGGGTCTTTTACATTTTCCTGGCTAAACTTTGGAGACACAGAAGTAGTTTTAAACTACATTTTTAAAATTATTATTATCATGTTGTTATTGCACTCGGGGTACGTGGTGATATTTACAAAACTTCTTACAATATATCATAGTTTAATTAACCCCCTTCATCATTTTACTTTACCTCTTCTCCCCCATTCCTGGCATAGTTTCAACAGGTTAAACTACAAGTTTTAAAAAGAATTTAAGGTCAGTAGAGCACCTGCCTGACAGGAATCCTTGTTTAAACCCTGGTACCACCAAAAAAAAAAAAAAAAAAAGAATTCAACAAACAGTTGAAGCTTAACTAGTTCTTAGTTTGAAACATGATAATGTTATTAATGTTATTAAAAACAACAGTTGTACACATTGTATAGTTTAATTCTCACTACAACTCTGTAAATGTTAAGAGACTTGCCCAAGAGTATACAGTTAACCCACATAGGAAATAGCAGAGTGAACAGTTTTCCCAGCACCTCACATTTAATGCAGCTACTAATCTAGTTCCATAAACAGCTTTCATTTTGCTGAGATCAGAATATTGGAAGAAAATAATGGGAATATTTTCCTCTCAGAGAAAACTGGTTTCTAAGGAGCTGCAATTGATAGAACCATAAATAATCAGTCTTTTCCGTAAGTCGTATTTATCTTAGGATGTGCTTTGATTATCTTGTGTCCAGGCAGAACAGCAGTTTTTTGGAGCTTTGGAGGTGAAAGGTGGTGAGTTACTCAATTGTGCTTTTAAAGTTTTATTAACAGGTAGTTAACATCACTTACTAGCTGTGTGGGAAACAAGAAAGGTAGTTAACAGGTTTATTAGGATGTAGGTGAACATAGGTATAGCAGCTTTGGCTCCTACTATAGAACACTGAAGACACTCAAATATGTACATGTTTTTAGTAAAGCATCAAGACTTAAGAGAATGCTTTCTTTAGTTTCTGCCTTTAATAAAAACTTAATCAGTTTTCAAATCTGCAGGTAAATCTTGGATTTATGTCAGTACATGCCATGAGTGTGACATCAGAAGTAAAAAACCTACTCAATTCCCCTCCTTAAATCCTCAGGTAAAATGCATAACATGCCAATGGAATTGAGTCAATACAATTAGCCTTTTTTTTTTTTTTTTTTTTGTGAAAGGCTTTCTCAAGATAGGGTCTGTCCGAGCTGATTTTGAACCAAGATCCTCCTAATCTCTGGCTCTTGAGAGCTGGGATTACAGGCGTGAGCCACCAGTGTGTGGCTATAATTAGCCTTTTTTTTTTTCTTTTTCTTTTTTTGGTTTTTGAGATAGACTGTCACTATGTAGCCCAGGCTGACTTCAAGCTAGCCATCTTCCTGCCTTACCCTTCCCAGTGCTGGAATTACAGGCTAGGTAGGCTAGTCTAGTCTTTTTAACTCGTAGAAGCCTCTTTTATTATGCTACCATAATTGGGAAGAAGTTTTTTTTTTGGTGGTGCCGAGGATTGAACTCAGAGTTTGTGCCTCCTAGACAAGCACTCTACCACTTGAGCCATACCCCTAGTCCTTTTAGTTTGTTTTTCATAATTGTTCTCCAGCTAACTTTGACTTGCCTGGCCTCGAACCTTGATCTTCCTACCTCCACCTTTTGTGAAACTGGGATTATAGGTGTGTTCCACCATGCTCGACTAGAACTTTTTTCCTTTATGTTTTTTCTGTTGGTCTACTTTATTTCCAAACCCATCCATTCATTCAGTCATGAATGAAAGCCTGTTATGTTCTAGACCCCAGGAACAAAACAGTTAAAAGTCTTTTCTCTCTTGGGTTTCACAGAGTTGGGGTGAGAAGGGAAGGGAGTCAGACAGTAAACAAACACTAAATAAATAAAATTCTCTCATTAATTGTGCAGCCTTACATAATTCATTTAACTTCTCTGAGCTTTAGTTTTCTCATCTTTAATGTGGGTATAATGACTCCTCTACCTAATTTTTGGAATTGGTTTTGTTTTTTGTTTTTTTTTTTTTTGGGAAGGTTACTGGGGCTTGAACTCAGGGCCTCATGCTTGCTAGGCTTGCTAGGCACATGTTCTACCACTCAAGCCACTCCACCAGTCCTGTTTTGTACTAAGTTTTTTGAGATAAAGTCTCAGGCACCATTTGCCTCAGGCTGGCCTCGAACCAAGTAAAATTAAGTATCTTGTTATATGCTTCAAAATCCTGGTGAAATCATTTTTGCTATTGCTATTAGAAAAGGAAAAAGAGGCCTGGTGCTGGTAGCTCATGCCAGGAGGCAGAAAAAAGGAGGATCAAGGTTTGAAGCCAGCCAGGCAAATAGTTCAAGAGACCCTATCTCGAAAAGCCCTCCGCAAAAATAGGGCTGGTAGAGTGGCTCAAGGTGAAGGCCCTTAGTTCAAGCCCCAGTACAAAAAAAAAAAAAAAAAAGAAAAGGAAAAAGAGCTGAGGTATAAGGAAAAAAGTGAATAGATGAGTTCTCTGGTTTAAGAGAGTCTGATGTCCCCTTGTAAAACCTATTAATTTTTTTTTTATTATGGTACTGTGGTTTGAACTCAGGGCCTCACACTTGCTAGGTAGGCACTCTATTGCTTGAGCCACTCTGCCAGCCCTCCCCTTGTAAAGCTTGTATGTCTAGGCTAACACTATGACTCAAACTTAATCCTAGCTACATAGGAGGTGGAAATCAGTAGGATCTTGGTTCAAGGCCAGCCTGGGCAAAAAGCTTGAGAGAATCCCATCTTAACCAACAAGCATGGTAGTGCGCTTGTCAACCCAGCTACACAGGGAAGTACAAACAGGATAATGGTCTAGACTTGGGCTGGGCATAAAGAGAGACTGTCTCAACCTAAAAACTGCTGGCGGAGTGGCTCAGTGGCTCAAGTGGTAGAACACCTGCCTAGCAAGCGTGAGGCCTTGAGTTCAATCTCCAGTACCACCTTCTCCCTCCAAAAAGAAAAAAAAAAAAAGCATTAAACCTAGGGTTTTGCACTTTTACCCTACCACCAAGGTATATCACCAGCTTCTGTCTCTGGAAAATTTGAGGAAAAGCAATGGATATTCACTCCAGAGAAATCCATATTAGTAAACTACATAATGTTAAAATATATCTAATATTAGAATGTTACGGACTGCTAAGGGGCCCCTGGCTCTCCGTGTTGAGTGGTTGAAGGTACTGTGGCTGCCGAAGGAAAGTTGGATGAACTGGGTGCTGAGAAGGACTTAACAGACTTTGCTGAAGCATTTTAGGCTTTATGATTAGGAAATTGCCTAGCAATGAAAGGTTTTTAAATGACATAATCACATCCGTTTATACAGATAATTGCTATTATGAAGTAGAGAGTACTAAAATGAGGTGGGATTGAGGGCCTGTTTTGTTTTGATTTTTAAAGGATGGGAGAGGTTTTTTTTTTTTTTTTTTTTTTTTTTTGATGGTACTGGGGTTTGAACTCAGGGCCTTCACCTTGAGCCACTCTGCCAGCCGTTTTTGTGATGGGTATTTTCAAGATAGGGTCTTGTGCACATAACGTACTATTTGCTCAGGCTGGCTTCATTCTTCCTAATCTCTGCTTCTGAGTAGCTAGGATTATGGGTGTGAGCCACTAATGTCAGCTTTTTTTTTTTTTTGCATGTTAGGCAAATGTTCTATCACATAGCTACATACTCAGCCCCCAGATTTGACTTTTAAAAATTTTTTTTGTTAGTTCTGGTGTTTGAACTCAGGTCTTCATATTTGTAAAGCAGGTGCTCTACCACTTGACACAATCCATTTTGTTGCTCTGGTTATTTTTTGGGGGATGGGTCTCATGAACTGTTCGCCAGGGCTTGCTTAGAACTGCATTCGTTCCAATCTCAGCCTCCCAAATAGCTAGCATTACAGGCATGAGTCATTTTTGAAAGGAAAGGGAAAGGAGACAGCAGAAAGACAGATAATTGATGTGCACAAGAGATAAGGTAGATAATGATTTTGCTTTAGGAGGAAATACAATCAAAAGCTCGCAGAGAGCTAGCAAAATGGCTCAAGTGATAAGCACTTGCCTAGCAAGCATGAAGCCCTGAGTTCAAACCTCATGAGTTCAAACCTCAGTACCACAAAAAAGAAAAGCTCATGGAGAGCTGCAGATGTAGTTCAATGCTAGAGCACTTGCCTAGTATGAATGAGGCCCTGGGTTTGATCCCCAGTACCACAAAACAAACAAAAAAACTTGTGGAGAAGTGACCCTTGAAAAGAAAATATGAAGGATGGAAGAATATATTTGGAAATGGTGGAGGTGGAAGATGAAATGGGAGTAGCTGTTACCAATCACTTGTTTTGCACTCAGATGCAATTATATGAGTTATTTAATAATTCTGTAGTGTAAGTGGGTTTCCCCACTTGGCAATTGAAGAAATTCTGTTTTAAAGAGATTAACTGACTTTTGGAAGGCACTGTATAAGTAATAGAACTCTGGAAACCCCATTTATTTTGACTACAAAGACCAGACTCATTGTTTCCAGCCTTGTAGGATCCATTCATGTCTAGGTACTCCTTTTCTTTTCTTTTTTTAAATCTTCTTTACTGAGAGGAATTATCTGCAGTGATAGAAGGATGGGGTGAAATAGTTGACATGAGAGAATGCCAAAAGTTTGGAATAGCAGTTGTGGAGAAGTTAAGGGAGCCGACCAGGGCTGAGCAGAGGGGCTGCTGAATAATATAGGTAGAGCACAACTGAAGTCAGAACCAAGGTATCCAGTAGTCTAGCCATTCTGTTTCCTACACCTCATTAAACAACATTTGTTTATCTTTTTTTCTTCCCCCTTCTTTCTGTGCTGTTGACCTAACACAGCCTTGTGCTCTGCTGCTGAGCTACACCCCCAGCCAAGACAACATTTCTTTTTCTTCTGGTTTTTTTTTTTTTTTCCTTTTTCCTTTTTCGAGACACAGTCCACTATGTAGCCCAGGCTGGCCTCACACTTACCTAGGCTGGCCTCAAACTTGCCATCCTGCTGTTTTAGCCTGGGTTTGCAGGTGAACGACACCATGCTTGGCTCAAGACCTACCTTCCTTCTTTCCCTTCCTCCTTTTTTTTAAGCATACTGGAATTTGAACTCAGGCCTTGTGCTTACTAGACAGGCACTCTGCCAGTTAAGCCATGCCCCTAACCCTTTTTTGCTTTAGTTATTTTTCAGGTAGGTTCTCAAGTTTCTTTTTGTTTTTATTTTTTTTAACCCCCTTTTTTTCTTTTGGTGGTGTTGGGGATTGAATACAGGGCTTTGAGCTTACTAGACAAGCACTCTGCCACTTGAGCCACACCTCTAGTCATGGTAATGAGTTTTTGCCTTGGGCTGGCCTCAGGATCCAGATCCTCCTGTCTATGACTTCCTGAGTAGCTGAGATCATGGGCAAGCACCACTGTGCCCAGGTTATTGATTGGGGGGCGGGGGTGTCTCACTAACATTTTACCTGAGCCTTGAATGGAGATCCTCCCAAACTCTACCTTCTGAGTAGCTGGAATGACAGGGGTGAGCTAATGCACCCAGCCAAGATAACATTTCTTGAACATTATTCTTGGTGTGGCCCTTAGTACAAGACACTTTGTGTTGTATGGAAGCCTCTGGTGCCACCATCTCTGCAAGTATCAAGTCTTGTGACTTAATTTTCTCATAAAGGGCTGGGTTAGTTGATTGCTCAAATTCTAGTATTTTATGATTTATAACTTACAGTATTCCATGGAGTTTTTAGAAGAGAAAGTGTGTTTGATTTTTAGGGAAGAGGTGGTTGAAACTGTAGCTTTCAGGTTCAAGCTTGATTTTCAGTTTAACTTCTCTGTTATATATATATTTTTAACTTTTTTTTATATTATCTATTATATTTTTCTTTTTACTTTTATATTATGTTTGTTTTGATAACCTGAAAGTTCTGACATCTTTATTAAATTATAGTCTGAAGACATAGGTTTCATAGTGTATGTTTATTACTGCCTAGCTATGAGTATTCATGGGCAAGTCACTTAACCTCTCTAAAACTTCAGGGTTTTTTTTGATGGACTTGGAGTTAGAACTCAGGGCTTCATGATTTCTGGGCAGTACTTTACCACTTGAGCCACACCTCCAGCCCTAAAACTTCAGTTTTATCATTTTAAAAATAGGGATGGTAAACCTTTCTTCAGAGGTGTCAAAGATATGAGAGGTCTTTATAAATTATATACTAAACATTGTATAGTCTTTAATATACAAGAAAAGAATATTATATCTGGCAAAGGAAAAGGAAGTTGGATAAGTGTGATCAGTGTTATATGAGGAACCCTTGGTTTTAAAGTGGTACTGTGTGGTCAGGGAAACCTCTCAGGGTATGAACCCTGTCATAGTTGACTTTGGAAATACATTGTATCATATGATGTTCCTAGCTGTTTTTTCAGGTATCCATTTGAAATCAAATCTATCCAAATGTAAATTAATACTTTTATGATGCCTGTAACAATGTAAATACTTTGCTTGGTTTATTTCCTCCAATAATGGTTGATTTGGATAGAACTTGACTATTTAATCTCTCACAGAGAGCTCCCCTAGCCCACGTTTGCCCTGCACTTGTCATCTCTAGTTGGTAATCTTACTCTGATTCCCTTACCCAGTTGCTTACTTACTTCCTTTCATTTTGGTTGGCACTACAGTGTCATAAATTGACATAAAGCATTAAAGATTCATCTGCATTTTATGTGATCCCAGAGAACAGTGGCTATATTGCTTCAGGAGACTTTTCTCTTCTGTAGTTAATTTCTGTCTGTATTCTTCCCACTGAATAGTACTTGTTTATGAAAATAAGCTGCATTAAAGATGTCTTTGCTATTGTAGCAACATGTTGTTGGTTTATATTTATTCAACCATTACAAATACAGCTACCTCATAGGTCTTTGAACCTGTAACTTTTAAGTGAATGGATGAGAAGGTATGTACATCTGTGTTTGCCAACATCAGTATTTTTCTTTTTTTTTGGCAGTGCTGGAGCCCCCAACATCAGTATTCTAATTTGCAGTGTTATTACAATTTACAGTATTTGTTTACCCACAGCCAAAGTCAAACATTTTCATATGACTGTGTAAATTCTGTTCTTGTTCCTTATTTATCCTAAGTAGGGTTTCCTGGTTTTGATACTTTCATAAACCTTTTTTTAATGGATGTTAATTTTTAGTTTTAGAAACGTTTCCTCCAGTTTGTGGTATTCGTTTTCATTTGAATTTTGCTTTGTGGAGAAACCTAAATATTTTTAGGTCATAACTAGTCACTGTTTGTTTGTTTATTTATGTATTTATTTGCAGTACTGGGGGCTCAAACCCAGAGCTTGTGCATGCTAGGCAAACACACCCACTGAGCTACATCCCCATCTGCTGCTGCTTTTTTTTTTTTTTTTTTAGTGCTGGGGTTTGAACTCAGGGCCTACACCTTGAGCCACTCCACCAGCCCTTTTATGTGATGGGTTTTTGAGATAGGGTCTCACGAACTATTTGCTGGGGCTGGTTTTGAAATGCGATCCTCCTGATCTCTGTCTCCTGAGCCCGGGTCCAGCTTCTTTTTTAATTAATGTACTTTTTCCATCCTTTGAAAGTTTATTTATTTATCAGCTGTACTGGGGTTTGAACTAAGGGCCTTACACTTGCTAGATAGGTGCTCTCCCACTTGAGCCACTCTGCCAATCCTGTTTTGTTGTTGAGTATTTTCGGGATAGGGTCTCTTGAACTTTTTGCCAGGGCTGGCTTTGAACTCTGATCCTCCTGATCTCTACCTGCCAACTATCTAGGATTATAGGCATGAACCACCTGTGCCTGGCTAGAAAGTTATTTTTCTAGCTGGGCATGGTGGTGCATACCTATAATTGCAGCATTCTGGGATGCTGAGGCAGGAGAATCATGAGCTCCAGGCCAGCCTAGGCTACATGTACAGTAGACCCTTTGTATCCACAAGTACATGATTACGAGAAAGAACTGCGAGTGCTCAAGATGCATATACTTGACTCATTTTCCTACATTGTGGCCCAATCTCTGCTAAAGACAGTTAAGTTCAGTTAATTTGCTGGAATGGCTTATAGAACTCAAGGTTATGTATTTGAAAGGATCTGTTGCTAAGGTACCAGCAGTGGAAATTGTATAGGTCTTACACCATAATCACTTCAGTTACACTTTTTTTAAATAATTGCAGCTATAAACACAACACTGTTTAAATGAGAGCATAGGTTGCCCCTTGGCCAGCAGTCAAGATATTTAAGGCCATCCAATTTTGGAGGATCACCTTGTGAATTTTTTGGTCTCATCATTTGCTCCTGGGGCAAATATAGCCAGAGGGGTGGGTAGAGTCACGTAGAGGTCTGTTTATATGATGTCTGCCTTTTGTAATACCCCAGTTATGGGACACTGCTGACAAATGAAAGATGGTTCATCTTGGAAGGTATGGTCACCCTCAGATGCATTGATCCATCCATTTATAGGGCAAATAAGGCCACCTTTGTTTCTGCAAGCCCTTAGCCGTCCCCGTGGTACAGAATGTACCCCTGACTTCATGGAGTGGTTTTTTTTGCCAGCCAAGCTACATGGATTCAATTAAAGTGACAGTCATATTACATAGCTCTCTGGGAGTCTAACCCATTATTCTGGGAGTCCTGCAAGAATCATTTAATTTTTTCTTTTCTTCTTTTTTTGTAGGACTGGCATTTGAACTTGGCACTTTGTGCATGGAAAGCAGGTGCTGTACCACATAAGCCACACTTCCAACCCATTTTACTCTTTATTTTTGGAGATGGGTGGGGTTCTTGAAAACTATTTGTCTAGGATAGCCTTGAACCAAAATTCTCCTAATCTCAGCCTCCCAAGTAGGTAGGACTACAGGTGTGAGCCACTGGAGCCCTGCTCTAAGGCTTATTTTTTGAAGAGATGTTTGTGGTCTTCCAGGAGAGTTGCCATCCAGTGGGACAACTGTGGATCCCATACAGGTTCAGGAGGGTCATTTTCTGGTGGTACTGTGTGTGGTAGATCCCCAACGTGACACCTACAAGTTTTAAGGCAATGTGAATGTTTTCTATTAGCTGGTCTTCTGGTCCTTGATTTTTCCATGTCTTTAAAAGGTCTTGATCTCTTCCGGCACTTGTGGCTCCTGCCTGTAAACCTAGCTACTGGGGAGGCAGAGATCAAGAGGATTGACAACCCAGGCAAATGATTCATGAGACCCTATCTTGAAAATATTCAACACAAAGGGCTGATGTTGCACCTGCCTAGCAAGCATGAGGCCCTATGTTCATATCCCAGTACCACTGAGCATAAAAATAAAAAGGACTTGATCTCTGATTTGAAAGGGGTGCAGGGTTTCCTCCGGGTAAGGTAGAATCTTATCCTAGAGGAAGCAAACTCATACATAGAGGTTAGAACTTGGTTAAACTGTTGTATGTAATACTTGATTTTATTTTCATATGTAAGTGTGGGAACAGTGTTCCTTTATGGAAGTCTGAAAGAGTCTCCCTTGCATAATTTCATAGGGGCTCAAAATTGCAGCCTGCCTCTAGGGTCCACCTAATGGTGGAGAAGGGCAGTGGACAATACCTTTTCCATATTTGACTACTTTCTTGACATATTTTGATAAAGTCTTTCTTAGGGTATGTTTCATCTTCTCCATCTATCAGTCAGCTGAGATCTCCAGGTACCATGTAGATTCCAGTGGATTCCCAGGGCTTTCCTCACCTGATTAGTTACCTCTGAGAAAGCAGCAGGACTGTTGTGGCTTTGTTTGCGGTCTGGTGTGCCATACCTGGGAATGATGTCCTTTAGTAGAGCCTGTACCTCCTCTGAGGTTTCTTCTATCCTAGTGGGATGTTCCTCAATCCAGCTGGAAAAGGTACAACAAAAACTAGTAAACTAGTAGAGATTTGAAGTTTCTAGTAGCCTCAGGCATCTGATGAAGTCCACTTGCCAGTCTTCAAAGGGATATGGCTACAGTACCAGTCTCCTGAAGCTCTTAGTAACTTCTGGTTTTGGATTGTTCTTGGCACAAAGTTGGAAGCCCCAGATTACCTCTTTTATTGCTTGATATAATCCTGGCCTGACAAATTCAGTTAATGTACCTTGCCCATAATGAGAGCCTTGGTGAATATAGTTAGCCATAGCAAACACAAGCTTCTTGGGTAACAAGAGAACTGCATGAGGGTTTACCTTCCAGTGACAGGAAAGGTCCCATTCTTTAAAACCCCAGTTTCAGACTTGCCTTTTATCTCTTTCCAAATATTGAGGAGAGAAAGAAAACAAGTTTTTTCAGGCATTAGAGGTGCCAAAAGCATGTTTCGGTAAGGGACTGACTTGACAATTTGACCAGCCAGGTGATTGCCTTTTGCCTGTTATAGAGTTAGTCTTTTGATTGCCAGGGCAGTGCAAGATACCCACTTCTTTTGGCATGAGGACAGTTTCTAGAAGTTTGCATATTTCCTGAGGATGCTTTATGCCATTATTATTAGAGGTTAGAAGTCCTCTCTCTCTATAGCCCCATGGGCATGGATGATCAGTGTTAGCCTCTTCCCTTCTGAAAGCTTGACTGGTAAGGACTGTTAACTAGTTCTTGTAGTATATACCCAGTGCGCACAGCCAGTGTGGCATTTTCCATGGTCCATGAAGTTACTTACATCTGTGAAGAATTCCCAGTCTGCGTGGTCACATGGTTAGTCTGTCAGGTCCAGTCAGCTAGAAAAGGGCTTCATGACCTACATGTTCATGGTACAGGATTAGAGTCTCAGGTCTTATGGGTAGCAGAGTGGCTGAATTTAAAGGTGATTTTTTTTTTTTTGCGGTACTGGGGTTTGAACTCAGGGTCTACACCTCAAGCCACTCCACCAGCCCTTTTTATGAAGGCTTTTATTTTTGAGATAGGGTCTTGGAAAGTATTGGCCCAGGCTGGTCCTCCTCATCTCTGCCTCCTGAGTAGCTAGGATTACAGGCGAGAGCCTCCAGCACCCGGCAAAACTTTGTTGTTTGGGGATCCTGGGGACCTTAACACTGGCAGTAGCCTTTCTCAGGTAGCAATTAGGTCTCTTTTCCCTTGATGTAGTTGAAACCTCAGGTAAAGAACATAAATTTGTTCTTCGCAAATTTATGCTTTAGAAGACGACATCCTGTACCTATTCAGCAAGGGGATTGAGTCCTACTGGTGTTTTCTAGGCAAAGCTCATAATTTGTACTGGCAGTCACAAGTCATCTACGTATTGCAGTAGGGTTCCCTGATTTAATTGCAACATTCTTAGTTCTTTTGTCAGTATCTTCCAAAAGATCTTGAGTAAGTTTTTGGGTCCCTGGGGTAGTACTGCCAAACTGTATTTAAGAGGTTTTTTTTTTTTTTTTTGATACTGGGACTTGAACTCAGGGCCTCACACTTGCTAGGCTTTGCTAGGCAGACACACTCTCACTTGAGCAACTGTACCAGCCCTGTTTTTGTATTTGGTTTTTTTTGAGATAGGGTCTCCCGTTTGTCTTGGGCTGGCTTCCAAACACAGTTCTTCTGATCTCTGCCTCCAGTGTAGCTAGGATTACAGGTCTGAGCCACTGGCTCCCGGCTGAAGAGTGGTTTTTGACCGAGGGTCTGTCCATTCAGAGGCAAAAAGTAATTGTCACTTGATTTCAAGCAGAATGTGTCTTTTAGATCAAGGACAGTAAACCACTTACACTCTGCTCGCAAGGCATTCAGAAGTGTAAAGATAAGGCACAACCAGGTAAATGTCTTGCTCGAGGTCTTTAGGGAAACTATCAAAAACAAGCTTGGAGGGCTGGAGGCATGGTTCAAGTGATAGAGCACCTGCCTAGCAAGCACAAAACCCTGAGTTCAACTCCCAGTACTTCGCCGCCCCCCACAATGTGTCAACATGGTTTCCTTTGGTTCTTTTTTATGGTGAAGGATCAAACCCAGGACTTTGCACAAACACTACCAATTAGCCACGTCTGCAGCCCTGCTTTACTTCTTTCAAGTGTCGATAGATGTTTATTTAAAATCTTTTAAGTCCAATACCACAGATTCTTCACTATAGTTTTATTGACTGCTTTTCTTCCTCCAGAATACTGGTCATACTTTCCTGTTTGAGTCCATTAATTTGTTGTTGTTATTGTTGTTTAATTTGACATTTAAATGAACATAACGTAGCAACCCTGAAAATAAGATTTCTCCTCCTTCGGGTTTCTTGTTCATTGGTGACTTTCCTGGACTAAACCTGTAAAGCTTGTATTCTTCGTTGTATGTGGCCACAGACATGTCTGCTTGATTGGCTTAGTGGTTGACTAATGATTAGACAAAGATTTCTTTCTTTTCTTTTTTCTTTTTTTTGGAATTGGAGTTTGAACTTAGGTACTGTTCTACCACTTGAGCCACTCCCCCAGCCCCTTCTCACTGTGTAGCCCAGGCCTGAACTCACAGTGCTCCTTGTGAATGTGGAGATTACAGATGTGTACTACCATGCTGTGCTAGACAGATTCTGTTTTTCCTTTTTGGTAGTAGTACTGGGGTTTGAACTCAGGCCCTCAGGTTTGCTAGGGAAACACTCTACCACTTGATCCACACACCCAGCCCTTTTTGCTTTTAACTATTTTTATAATAAGTTACCACTTTTTTTTTTTTTGCCTCTTCCAGTCTGGACTTGGACTGTGATTCTAGATTTTCCCATTTATGCCTCCCATGTAGCTGAGATAACAGGCATGCACCAGCACACCTGGTTTGTTGATTGATATGGAATCTCTTGAACCTTTTGCTCTGGTTGGCCCGGAACATCCATCCTCTGACCTCTGCCTCCTGAATAGCTGGTATTACAGATGTCAGCCACTGCTCTTGACCCAGAGGTTTAAGTGCCTTGAACCTGTAAGTGTCCCGGCTTTTACTTAGGTCCTTTGTGTATATGGAGTATACCTTCCTTATTCTGGCATGTGTCTTACAGCTTTGCCTCAGCCATCTCTGCCTAGACAGGACGTCAGGGTAAACCAGAGGTGAGTAATTAGGGCCTTTTCTGGCCTTTCCTGGGCAAATGCACAGTCTGCAAATGCATATGCCCTTTGAAATTTTCAGGAATATGCCATAACTTTTCAAAACTCCCTTTCAGATATCTTAATTGCTGAACATTGGAAATGTTAAACAGTTGTCACTGATTGTTTTTGAAAAATACACTTCGTACAGAACAGCCTTAAGTCTACTCAAGTAAAGAAAATGGAGCTTCTCATGGTACTGTCAGATCAAATCATGACATTTCTCCAGGGATGGAGTTTTAGGGTACTCAGACTTCTCTTGCCCTCCCTGTAGTGTCTGCAAGGCTTTTTTTTTTTTTTTTTTTAACTTTCCAGGTTCTTGGTTTCCAAGGGTACCACAAATCTTAGGAAAGAGAAATGGGAATAAGGCAAGTTAGAATGTCATAAAGCTTACTGTTTTTTTTTTTTTTTTAATTAATTACTTTACAGTTCTGGGGCTTGAACTTACAGTCTTTGCGCTTGCTATGCGGACACCTCTACCACTTGAGCCACTCTGCCAGACCAAAACTCATAGTTCTTACCAAGGTTTGGATACTGTTCTTTTTCTTTAAATTACGGTAAACTATACATTAATGTAAAGTTTGCTATTTTATTTTATTTTTTTTTTTTTAATTTTAAAAAGCTTTTAATATTCTAGAGACAAAAGCATGTATGTAGTTTAATATTCCCATTTAGAAATCTAGACCAAATTTTTTTTTCTTTGAAAGTGGATGGGTTTTTTGGCTTGCACCATTGCAGTGAAACTCCAGTCTCAAGGCAAAGCTGTGAGCTATCACTAAACTACTACTATACCTTAACTCATTGATGAAAAATAATTTCCATGTTTGGCAAGTTCCCTCCTGAGTTAACGACTTTTAAGTTTGCTATTTTAACTATTTTTAAATTGTGCAGTTCAGCAGCATTACGTCCATTCACATTGTTGTGCAATCATTGCCACCATCCATCTCCAGAACCTTTTCATCTTCCTGGATGAAAACTGTACCCATTAAACAGTAACCTTCTACCTCCATTCCTCCCATCCCCTGGCAGCCAACATTCTTTTTGTCTTAATGAATGTGACTATTCTTAACTCATGTAAATGGAACCGTAAAGTATTTGTCCTCATGTCTGGCTTATTTTGCTTATCATAATGTCTGCAAGGTTCATCCATACAGTATCATTTTATACCTTTTTATTGCTAAATAGCATTCTATTGTATGTGTGTGCATTGGCTTTTTTTTTTTTTGTAGTACTGGGATTTAAACTCAGGGCTTCAGTGTTGGTAAGCATGTGTTTTTGAGCTGTTCTGTCAGCTCTTGTTGTGTGTGTTTGTTTTTGATGTGGGGTCTTGTTATGTAGTGCAGGTGGGCCTCAAACTTGCAATCCTCTTGTCTCAGTGCTGGAATTATAGGCATGTGCCAGCACATCAGCTGGGTACCACATTTTGTTTACCAATTCATCCATCAGTGCACATTTGGGTTCCTGCCTTTCTAAAATTCTTTTGGGTATATACTCAGAAGTGGAATTGTTAGATCTTATGGTAATTTTGTTTTAAGTTCCTTGAAAAATGACCAGAGTGTTTTGCATAGCAGCTACACTGTTTCACATTCTCATCAGCAATGCACCAAGGTTCTAAATTCTCCACATCTTCACAATACTCTGTTTCTAGCTCTCTCTCTCTCTCTTTTTTTTTTTTTCTGGCAGTGCTAGAGTTTGAACTCAGTGCTTTGCACTACTAGGCAGGTGCTCTACCACTTGAACCATGCTCCCAGCCCTTTTTGCTTTTCGTTATTTTTGAGGTAGGGTCTTGCTTCATGCCCAGGAAGGCCTGGACCATGATATTTGTGCTTCTAGGGTAGCTGAGATGACAGGTACACACTACCATGCCCAGCTTTTTATTGGTTGAAATAGGGTTGCGACCTTCTTGCCCAGGTTGGCCTCAAGCTACGATGCTCCTGATGTCTGCCTCCTGAGTACCTAGAATTATAGGCTTGAATTACTGTTCTTGGCCTTTATTTTCTCTTTTTTAATAATGTCCAATCTAGTACTTATAAAGTGGTATCTCACTGTGAGTTTGGTTGCATTTCTGTCATGGTTAATGACAGAACATTTTTCATATGCTTATTGGTCCATTTGTCTTTCTTAGGGAAATGTCTGTTCACATTTTTTGCCCATTTTTAATTAATTTTTTTTCTTTTTGCTACAGGATCAATTAGTTTTTAAAAACTTAGCATCTTTGGATTGTTGAAAGCATTTGGTTAATTTTCAGTGTTCTGAAAATGTTGATTTTTTTTTTTTTTTTTGGGTCTTCATTTCATTGGTTTTCATGGAATAGATTTTGGGAAGTTTTTATTCTTCCAGTCCAGAAGTGCTCCCCTCACTATCTGCATTTTAAGCTTTTTACTAGTGTTTAAGAAAAACATGCTATAGGCTTGAAAAGAGAATGTACATAGTTCCTTTGAAGGTTTTATGTACATGGTCTCTTTCTCTCTCTCTTTTTTTTTTGAGACAGGGTCTTGCTATATTGTTCAGACTGGCCTCAAGCTCCTAGGCTCCAGTAATTGCCTGCCTCAGCTTCCTCATGGATAGTAGTACCACATGATGTTTGAATTTCCTTACTGCATTCTGAATAAGTTCTTACCTATCTAGGAGGTTTAAGAAAATAAAAGCAGGTGCCAGTGTTTTCTCAGAGGTGAGGGTACATATTTAACGTGCGTTTCCATGGATAATAACCATAGTGTGAGCTGGCTGTGGTGACCCATGCTTGTAATACTAGCACTCAGGAGGCTGATACAGGCGGATTTCAAGTTCAAGACTAGCCTGGTCCGCACAGTAGCTTTCAGGCCAACCTGGAGAGACTGTGTGTACTTAAAGAGACTGTGTCTCACAAAACAAATACAAAAACATTGTGTGAAAGGAAAGCTGATACTCTCAATGTGGTAATTGATTATATGGCACATTCCTAATATTGCTGTTACAGACAGCACTTAGATTATGTTCTTTTGAAAAACAGGTATAACTTTACCACTTTAACTGTAACTCATTATTCACTTGTCAAAAAGTAACTTTAAAACCATCAGATTCATTCATTTTTGTGTATTGGTGATCTGTAAAACTGAAAATTTCCACCTGGTTAAATTTTGTTGCAAAAGAGTGGACTTCATTTTTAAATTGTAAATAGCGCTAGAATACTTACTGAGTGGTATCACTCAGTGCATTTGAATTTGCTCTGACCATCAAAGAGACAGGTTTAATTTGCCATTTGTTAATGTGAAGACTTTTGAAGATGATGACTAACTGGCAATTTTATGGCACAGTGCTTTGGGTCTCGTATGCTGTTGTTACACTAGTGAGGAAACCAGTAGGGCTGCTGGTTGATATTTACCAGTGATATCCAATAAAATGTTTGATAAAAGGGTAAAACAGTATGCTTAGGCCAGGCATGGTTGCACACAGAGATTGAGGCAGGAGGATTGGAATCAAGGCCAGCCTGGGCTACATAGCGAGAGACTCTGTCTCAAAAACAAACAAAAAATAATGACAAACCAAACAATATACTCATAAAAAAGAGAGAAATTCCATTTTTTCCTTGTCTTTATTAAACCTGAGTTCTTCCTTCAAGGTTAACATTTATCACAAGAATTTATAGCAAAAAGCTGTTCAGTTTCTGGGTTCACAGAGCATCTTTTTATTTCCTGAGTAGCTAGGATTACAGGCATGAGCCATGGGTGCCTACAGAGCATCTTTTTAGTACTTTGAAACATCCTTAGGGACAATATTGTGGAACTGTTGCTAAAAAAAAAATATAAGGTTGTGATAGGTAGGGTAAGTGAGCCAGTTTATAATGACATCAGTCAAAAGAATGAGAGTACTGTGGATTTGGAAGACTCTGGAATAAATTAGAGGCCTGAAAGAGTCCTTGGAATATATGAAAGGACTGTGATTTTGAAAAATTGTGGCTGTGATTTCAATAGCTTGGTATTAGAATTGGAAAGTATCAGATGTCTGGCAAATTGTCAGTGTAAGTCCTTTTCTGATGGTGCTGAGGATTGAATCCACAGCCTTGAGCATGCTAGTTGAGCACTATACCACTGAGCTGTATCCCAAACATGTTTTTGAGGCAGGGCTTCACTATGTAGCTCAGGCTGGCTTCAGACTGATCAGACGTCTGCCTCAGCCTCTGGAGTGCTGAAATTACAAGCATGCATCACCATGCCTAGCTTTTTTTTTTTGCAAGATGTAGTTATGCTATTTTGCACAGGCTTGTCACAAACTTCTAGGCTCAAGTAGTCCTGCCTCAGCCCCCCCCCCAGTGCTAGAACTTTTTGCACACATGATGGTGCCCAACTTGATCAGCAGCTCTTAGATGATATTATATGTAATACCATAGAAGGGGCTATGGTTCTGGGTCCTTTCCTGCACTCAGTTTACTACCAAGTGAATTTCCTTCCATGACTTGCTGTTATGGGGGCTAATGTTTAATGGTAGGTCAGATGTTTCCTAAACTCTCCTGTAGTGTGATGTTCACAGCAGCACTGAGGGGAGGAAAGGCAAAATTACATACAGAATATTATTTATATCTGTCAGAATTATTTGTTTACCTTTTCAGAGCAGAAAGGGCCAAATACAATCAATTTGTTTATTAAGTGATCAATTAGTTTCTTTCAAAGATGGGGCCATATTTGGAGTTAATGTTTGTCTATTTTCCTGGCTGTTTGGATTTTTGGTGACATAAGTAGGTACAGTATCCTTGGTAAGTGGGAGTTCATGATGTTGGGTGTATGCATAGTGAGCCACCATGGTCATCTTTTTTCATGTGCCCATTTTGTCAGCACTGAGGAGGCCATGACAAATGATGGCTGATGTGAATTGGCTGAGACATTTTGTCTACTTGGTTGTTCAGTGTCTCTTCACAGTAGATGTTCTCTGATGAGCATTTACATGTGATTCAAAGATCTTCACATTTTGGTTGTATTCCTGTGTCCTACATGTCTCTCTCTCTCTCTCTTTCTCTTTTTTGGTGTCCTACATGTCTCTCTCTCTCTCTCTCTCTCTCTCTCTCTCTTTTTTGGTGGTCTCTCTTTCTTTTTTTTGGGTTTGAACTCAGGGCCTTATGCTTGCTGTGCAGACTCTCTACACTTCCACCCCGCCAGCCCTATTCTACATGTCTCTACTCTTAAGACCTTGCCCCAACTTCTGATCTTTTTCCTTTCATGCCCCTTGCCAGCATGTCAGGTCATTTTGGTTGAGTTTGCTTATTTTCTAATCTCAGACCACTTCTTTTTTTTTTTTTTTTGGCGACACTGGGGTTTGAACTCAGGTACTGGGGCTCAAACCTGAGGCCTTGTATAAGCTAAACTACTTCCAAGCTATACTCTTAAGTCTAGAGTACTACTTTCGTTGGCTGCTTAATCTATTTTGTCTAGTAACAATCGTGCTCTGCTAACCATCCCCTATAAATCTGTGAGTCTGGTCTCTTTGCTCTCTGACTTTGCTGGTCATTATGGTAACTGTGTCCGCCTGACTTTTGATAGTTATATACCATGAACCTAGTCTCCCTGTTTCAGGTTTGTGTCATGGCCGTTGCTATTGGTGAGCTTAGTTTTCTAATAGCTTGTCATCTGGAGGTAAACTTCTATTAAATTTCTTGAGGATACTGATACCCCCTTACCAGAATATTCCTTATGACATCTTCCTATATAATTTGATAGATTGTCTGACCAGATATATTATATCTACTTCCCTGAAAGTTTTAATCCCTTCCTGCATTGCCTGCCCCTGCAATTTTGCATTGCAACTTTACTTAGCATGGGTGATCATTTTTCCATTTTTTAGGAACCATCCAGTGGTAAATTCACACCTATCTTGGGTTTTTTGCCAGGGAGTTAGATCCTGAGTCTTTGGATAGTGATTGATAACTTAACATCTTGCTTCTCAGTTTTGTGTTCTGATTCTCATGTTCAAACACAATCTGGCTCCTGCCAGCGTACACTTGTAGTTTCCTTAAGTTAATTTCCTTTCTAATCTTATTAAGCCCAGTGTATATGGGGTGGGTTAAGCTGTTAGAGGCTTAAAGGAGGTTGGTGGTTAGCTAGGTACTCTCTAGAAGGCCTCAGTTCCTAAAGGTTCTACACCATTTCCTAGCACTTGTCAGCCTGGGGACCAGGTTTCCAACACATGAACCTTTGGGAAGACAAACCACATCCAGACCATAGCTGGCATCAACTCAGATGTCTCTGTCCCATGTATTAAGGTCTCATTCTTTCTCACTTAGGGACCAGACATTAGTATAACCTCTCTTGGTGAATTAACCTTCCTTGAAGGTGGGCTACTCTGATGATTAACTACTAGGCCTGGGCTTCTAGCATTTTCTGTCCTGGTGCGAGAGAAATGAGCCTTTCTGTAAGTTACCAGGGATGCCTTGAGACTTGCATATTTGATTTTCAGTGTCTTGGTTACTCTTACCTTTTTGTTGTCTTTTTCTTTTTCTTCGAATCGTGATCCTTCTGATCTCTGCATAATGAGTGGCGTGAGCCACCTAGAGCCCTGTTTGTTGTCTTTTACTAGACACCAGTTGAGTTTAACAGTAGTCATTCAATCAGGGTGCCTGTGGCTCATGCCTGTAATTCTAGCTACTCAAGAGGCAGAGATCAGGAGGATCACAGTTCAAAGCCAGCCTGAGCAAATACTGTGCAAGACACTATCTCGAAAAACCTTTCACAAAAATAGGACTGGTGGAGTGGCTCAAGGTGAAGGCCCTGAGTTCAAGCCCCACTACTGCAAAAAACAAACAAATAAAACCCCCAGTAGTCTGACAAGTAATGCCTTCTTTTCCACAGATAGACCAGCATTGTTCACCCACTGATGAAAGTTTAAAATTGGACAAGCAACAGGGTCCTCATTGGAGTTAAAAAAAACCCATCCTACTCAAGTGGTAGAGTGCCTGCTTTGCAAGCATGGAGGAGCCTTGAGTTCAAACCCTAGTCCCACCAAAAAATAAAATGACTTACACTTTCCTTGGACAAAACTGATCCCTTCTTGAAAGATATCTTTCATATTCTTTCTTAGGTGTTCATGTAAGTTTGTTTTAATTTTACATAAAACTCACCCCAAGAGGGAGGGGGCAGAGTGGGTGGTAAGGGAGGGGGTGGGGGCAGGGGGGAGAAATGACCCAAGCCTTGTAAGCACATATGAATAATAAACAATAAAAAATAAATAAAAAAAATAAAACTGACTTCGGCCCCCCAAAAAAAAAAAAAACAAAAACAAATTCACCCTGTTCCTTATACTATAGTAAATCTGAGATGGGAATTAGAAAGGGAACTTATTTGAGGAAACTGAGATATTTTTTATTTTTTTTATTTTTTTTTTTATTGTTTTATTATTCATATGTGCATACAAGGCTTGGGTCATTTCTCCCCCCTGCCCCTACCCCCTCCCTTACCACCCACTCCGCCCCCTCCCTTTCCCCCCCACCCCCTCAATACCCAGCAGAAACTATTTTGCCCTTATCTCTAATTTTGTTGAAGAGAGAGAATAGGCAATAATAGGAAGGAACAAGTGTTCCTGGTTGAGATAAGGATAGCTATACAGGGAGTTGAGTCACATTAATTTCCTGTACATGTGTGTTGCCTTCTAGGTTAATTCTTTTTGATTTACCCTTTTCTCTAGTTCCTGGTCCCCTTTTCCTATTGGCCTCAGTTGCTTTTAAGGTATCTGCTTTAGTTTCTCTGCGTTGAGGGCAACAAATGCTAGCTAATTTCTTAGGTGTCTTACCTATCCTCACCCCTCCCTTGTGTGCTCTTGCTTTTATCATGTGCTCAAAGTCCAATCCCCTTGTTGTGTTTGCCCTTGATCTAATGTCCGCATATGAGGGAGAACTTACGATTTTTGGTCTTTTGGGCCAGGCTAACCTCACTCAGAATGATGTTCTCCAATTCCATCCATTTACCAGCGAATGATGACATTTCATTCTTCTTCCTGGTTGCATAAAATTCCATTGTGTATAGATACCACATTTCTGAGATATTTTTTAAATGAAAATTAGCCTTAAATATTTTATGATATTTTAGTAGTAGTTTATATGTGTATCTCAATACCCTTAAAATAACTCCAGTTGGAAGTGTTCTTCCTTTAGTAAGTTGTCTTGTTTCTATAATATTCATTTTAAACTATAAACAGCATTGCTAAATTAGCAAGGTGGTAGATTTTACATTTCCAGTACATCATTTACCTCTTTCTCTTTTTAGAAATTGTACTTCCTCTCCTAAACGGGTTAACAGTGGCATGGAAGATCTATTTGGTGAGTATCACCTGAATTTTTCTTAGTAAATAATATTTGTGCTTTATCTTCATCTGCACTAAAACTTTAGAGTAAATTCATTATTTTCATGTTTTGTCTGCTACTCTATAGAACAGTGGTTTTGCTCTCAGCATCCATTTATACTCAAGTATAATTGAGGGTCCCAGTTATTTATATCCATTGATATTTGCTGTTTTATAAATTAAACCTGAGAAACTTTAAAAGCAGTTTTAACAAACCCATTATGATATGTTTTATGAAAAACAAAATAACAAAAAGAAATAGCAGATACCAAAAATTTTTGCAAAACTAACTGGTTTAATGAAAAACAGATGGATTTACTTAACTGCTACTACACTCAGTTTTTTATATTATGACATATGTAGGTTCTGGAAAATCTCCTGCACAGTTGGGAGATAAGGAGAGTGAAAAGGCAAATAACATCTTAGTATTATTATAAAAATTGCTCTACCCTCACAAAATCAAGAATCATGTGGCAAGTCAGTTCCTGCGCTTGCTAAGCAATCACTTGAGCCATGCCCCCAGCGCTTTTTGCTTTAGTTGTTTTTCAGTCTCATATTTTTGTCTGGGGTAGGATTCAGACTTCAATCCTCCAACCTTTACCTTTTGCATAGCTGGGACAACAGGTGTGCACTACCACACCTGGCTTATTGATTGAGAAAGACAGTTCTTGAATCACAATCCTCCTTCTGAGTAGAGTACCAGAGTTTTAAAACTATATTTATGAATAGGAAGACTAGTTAGGAAGTAATTTCCTTTAAAAAATATCTACCAGGGGGAAAAAAAGAAAAAAAGAATGAGAGATATTTAACTTTGGCATGCTAGGGGAAGCATTTGATTAAAGCATTGTCTGTTTCTTCATCATATGCAAAAGCATAAACCTCCCCCCACCTTTTTTTTTTGCAGTGCTAGAGATCAAGTATGCTAACTAAGCACGCTATCACTGAACTGTATGTCTCCAGCCCTTGGTTTTTGAGTCAGGTTCTCACTGTATAGCTCAGGCTGCTCTTAAACTCAATGTACTCCTGCCAAGCCTTCCAAGTGAGCCACCACACCATCACTAAACACCTTTTATGTCAGTGTAACTTGAGTAAGCATACTTAAGAAAACTTTGTTTTTCTGTTCTTGTGGTAGGACTCAAACCCAGGACTTCACACATGCTATGTGAGTGCTCTACCTCTGCCCCTAGGAAATGTACTCCTTTTGCCCAATTGCCATTGATGTGACTGAGGTTAAGCCTTTTAGACTACTGGTACTGGTAATCAGATAGCTTACATTAGTGGTTTTAGTCTTATTTTGAGAAGATGTCTGTGGAATACCTTGCAAGGTAAGGATTTCTCTTTTAGTTTACAATAATGAAATCTTTAGTTTGAACACTAGAGGGCAGTCAATACTTTGTTAATAAATTTGTATTTTCTTCAAGTTAATTTTTGAGGAGATTTTTTTTTAACTTTTATTTTTTTATTATTCATATGTGCATACAAGGCTTGGGTCATTTCTCCCCCCCTGCCCCCACCCCCTCCCTTACCACCCACTCCGCCCCCTCCCTCTCCCCCCCACCCCCTCAATACCCAGCAGAAACTATTTTGCCCTTATCTCTAATTTTGTTGAAAGAGAGTATAAGCAATAATAGGAAGGAACAAGGGTTTTTGCTAGTTGAGATAAGGATAGCTATACAGGGAGTTGACTCACATTAATTTCCTGTGCATGTGTGTTACCTTCTAGGTTAATTCTTTTTGATCTAACCTTTTCTCTAGTTCCTCGTTGCCTTCTCCTGTTGGCCTCAGTTGCTTTTAAGGTATCTGGTTTAGTTTCTCTGCGTTGAAGGCAACAAATGCTAGCTAATTTCTTAGGTGTCTTACCTATCCTCACCCCTCCCTTGTGTGCTCTTGCTTTTATCATGTGCTCAAAGTCCAATCCCCTTGTTGTGTTTGCCCTTGATCTAATGTCTGCATATGAGGGAGAACATACAATTTTTGGTCTTTTGGGCCAGGCTAACCTCACTCAGAATGATGTTCTCCAATTCCATCCATTTACCAGCAAATGATGACATTTCATTCTTCTTCCTGGTTGCATAAAATTCCATTGTGTATAGATACCACATTTTCTTGATCCATTCGTCAGTAGTGGGGCATCTTGGCTGTTTCCATAACTTGGCTAGTGCTGCAATAAACATGGTTGTACAGGTGCCCCTGGAGTAACCTGTGTCATAGTCTTTTGGGTATATCCCCAAGAGTGGTATTGCTGGATCAAATGGTAGATCAATGTTTAGCTTTTTAAGTAGCCTCCAAATTTTTTTTCAGAGTGGTTATACTAGTTTACATTCCCACCAACAGTGTAAGAGGGTTTCTTTTTCCCCGCATCCTCGCCAACACCTGTTGTTGGTGGTGTTGCTAATGATGGCTATTCTAACGGGTGAGGTGGAATCTTAGTGTGGTTTTAATTTGCATTTCCTTTATTCCTAGAGATAGTGAACATTTTTTCATGTGTTTTTTGGCCATTTGAATTTCTTCTTTTGAGAAAGTTCTGTTTAGTTCACTTGCCCATGTCTTTATTGGTTCATTAGTTTTGGGAGAATTTAGTTTTTTAAGTTCCCTATATATTCTGGTTATCAGTCCTTTGTCTGATGTGTAGCTGGCAAATATTTTCTCCCACTCTGTGGGTGTTCTCTTCAGTTTAGAGACCATTTCTTTTGATGAACAGAAGCTTTTTAGTTTTATGAAGTCCCATTTATCTATGCTATCTTTTAATTGCTGTGCTGCTGGGGTTCCGTTGAGAAAGTTCTTTCCTATACCTACTAACTCCAGAGTATTTCCTACTCTTTCCTGTATCAACTTTAGAGTTTGTGGTCTGATATTAAGATCCTTGATCCATTTTGAGATAATATTGGTAGAGGGTGATATACATGGATCTAGTTTCAGTTTTTTGCAGACTGCTAACCAGTTTTCCCAGCAGTTTTTGTTGAAGAGGCTGCTATTTCTCCATCGTATATTTTTAGCACCTTTGTCAAAGACAAGTTGCTTATAGTTGTGTGGCTTCATATCCAGGTCCTCTATTCTGTTCCACTGGTCTTCATGTCTGTTTTTGTGCCAGTACCATGCTGTTTTTATTGTTATTGCTTTGTAATACAGTTTGAAGTCAGCTATCGTGATACCTCCAGCATTGTTCTTTTGACTGAGTATTGCCTTGGCTATTCGTGGCCTCTTGTGTTTCCATATCAATTTAGCAGCAAATTTTTCAATCTCTTTAATGAATGTCATTGGAATTTTGATGGGAATTGCATTAAACATGTAGATTACTTTTGGGAGTATAGACATTTTTACTATGTTGATTCTACCAATCCATGAGCATGGGAGCTCTCTCCACTTTCTATAGTCTTCCTTAGTCTCTTTCTTCAGAAGTTTATAGTTTTCCTTGTAGACGTCGTTCACATCTTTTGTTAGGTTTACACCTAGGTATTTGATTTTTTTTGAGGCTATTGTAAATGGAATTGTTTTCATATATTCTTTCTCAGTTTGTTCATTATTAGTGTATAGAAATGCTAATGATTTTTCTATGTTGATTTTATATCCTGCTACCTTGCTATAGCTATTGATGATGTCTAGAAGCTTCTGAGTAGAGTTTTTTAGGTCTTTAAGGTATAGGATTATGTCGTCTGCAAATAGGGATATTTTGACAGTTTCTTTACCTATTTGTATTCCTTTTATTCCTTCTTCTTGCCTAATTGCTCTGGCTAGGAATTCCAGTACTATGTTGAATAGGAATGGAGATAGTGGGCATCCTTGTCTGGTTCCTGATTTTAGAGGGAATGGTTTCAGTTTTTCTCCGTTAAGTATAATGCTGGCTGTAGGTTTGTCATATATAGCTTTTATAATTAAGGAGATTGTTTATGAAGAATTGTTAAATTGGGGCTGGGATGTAGATCAGTGGTAGAGCACTTGCCTAGCATGTGTGAGGCCCTGGGTTCAAGCCCTGGCACCAAAAAAGAAAAGACCAAAAAGAAAAAGTAAATTGACTTTATTTTAGTAACATGGTAACGATTTTTATTTTTGGAGTTGGAACTCAGGGCTTTGTGCTTGCTAGGCAGTGGTTGAGCCTTGCCTTCAACTATTTTTACCCTGCTTATTTTTGAGCTAGGGTCTCGTTTTTTGCTTGGGCCGGCCTAGACTGTGATTATGATTCTAGTGTTTTATGCTCCCCGCTGTAACTAGGATGACAAGTGCATGCCGCTACGCCCAGCTTTTTCTGTTGAGGTAGAGGTCTTGTGAAGTTTTTACCTGGACTGGCCTCGAAACTTATGGCCACCATGCCCAGCCCTTGTGTTGTTTTGATATAGGGTCTGGCTGTTTAGCCCAAAAGGGCCTCAAACTCACAATCCTCCTGCCTCTGCCTCCTGAAGGCTGGAATTACAGCTGTGCATCAACTTGCCTAGTTTAAAATTAAATGCTAATTTAAATTTACTAGTGAGTATCAAATGAGAGTTGCTGTGGAAGTTAAAATTGATTAGTATTCAGTTGAAACAAAGTAAAATGTGCTTTTGATAGGCAAAATTTTCAGTTCTGTGCTAGTGAGATATTTTTCCCCTTATACTTATTTAAACCTCAGAATTTGTAAATTAACATTCTTGTTCACAATGTGCATTTTATAGGAAAACAGAAATGACAGTGTTCTCTGTCTCCATTCTTTTTGTAGATGTTAAACTGATTACTTCTTAACTGCATATAAAACATTCACATGAACTGGCACAGTGACATATACATGTAATCCCAGCAGTTTGGGAAGCTAAGGTGGGAGGATTGTGAGTTTAAGGCCAACCTGGGCAACATAAGGAGACCCTGTCTCCAAAAAATAAGGTACTTGATATATCAATGCTGTTTGACAAATAAAAGAATTGTGAATGTAAAATGAGTTTATTTCTAAGAATGTAGAGCCCCGATAAGATGGAGTATGGATTTTGTTATAGTCAGGATAGCTAAGAATTTTCTCTGTGGTTTTTCTTTTCTGAGACAGAGTTTCACTATGTAACCCAGCCTGGTAATCAAAATCTTAATACTCCTGCTTTCACCACCACCCCACACCCCGTTCTGGAATTGTAGGTGTACACCACTGTGCCTGGCTAAAATAGCTAACAATTACGTAGATAGATTGAGAAAGAATTACTTGTAGTATTCTAAAAATAAAAGTAATGAGAGCTGGTTTTTTTGTTTTGTTTTATTCTGTTTGGGGTTTATCTTGCTGCATTGGGGATTGAACTCAGGACCTCCAGCATGCTAGGCAAGTGTTCTACCTCTGCGAGAGATTCCCCCACCCCTAGTTAGAGATTTTTATCCATCAAGTTCCAGTGAAGCAGCACTTAGGCCTCTAGTACCTTTCATTGTTGCTGGTGTGATCAGAAGACTTCCAAATCCTTTGTGTCCCACGAGGAAGAATCCATCGCAGAACACGTGGGTGTAAATGGAGTTTATTAAAAGTTAGGGAAGGGCAGTACAAAAGGGGAGCATAGTGGGTGCAGGTGGAATATGGAGGCAGAGAGGGTGTGCTTCTTTTCCCCAGGTGCTTTTAAAATTTATGCTAATCTGTGGGAAGGGAGGAACCAGGTGATTCCCAACATGTAACTGTAATTTTTTGTTATTCTTACATATTTAGTTTTACTTCTCAGATTCCTTCCTGAAAGGGTCTCATGGATTCCCAAGAGCTGATGGACCATACTTGCCTCAGTTTTCTTTTCTTTTCTTGCTCTTTTTCTCTTTTTTTCTCTCTGCTTGCTTGCTTCCTTCCTTCCTTCCTTCCCTCCCTCCCTCCCTACCTACCTCTTTCCTTCCTTCCTTTCTTTCTTCCCTCCCTCTTTCCCTCCCTCTTTCCTTTCTTCCTTCTTTTCTTCCTTGCTTCCTTCCCTCCTTTGTTCCTTCCCTTGCTAGGGGTCTAACCCATTGTTGAGGGATGTTCCCATATCAGAATCAGGGTTCAAGGAGCAATCATTCTATCCTTGTTTGAATGGTAAGGGGAAAGAAGACTGGGTAAACAGATTGCTGCATTCAGTTAATTACACACACACACACACACACACACACACACACACACACACACTTAATTACCCTCCACTTTTTGTTTGGTACTGGCTTATATCCTTCTGTTTTCACCCCATTACTAACTGCCCTTTGCATCCCTCAATCCAAGAATCACTTGTTTTACCTTTTCCAGAAAACAGACTTCCAAATTCTGGAAGTCTGAACGTCTACTCTATTTGGTATAGAGTAGACTTCTAAGTAATGGAGTGGGGAAGGTAATGGTAAAGGAATCAAACAGCTTTTACTCTGATTTCCCTTGTTTTTGGTCCTCTCCTTTCATCCCTTTTCAAAGGAACCTGAAAATAATAAAATGAAATTATTATCTGCTAACCTATGTTGGTATATGCTGAGTTAAAAGAAAAAGAATGACTATACTGTATACAAGGGCTGGGTGAAGATAGGGTAAGGTGATACTTTACATCCCAGTGGTTTTGAAAAATGTCTCATTCCTGAATCTGCTTTCTTCCTTCTCAGCTCTCCACAGCATGTCAGAGGAGAAGGGACTGAAATTGTGATCACTTCTGTAGCATATATGCTAAAATTAGAATTTACATTCTGACATATCTGTTCTTGAAAAGTGCTGAATTGTGACTTACTGCTTCTAAAGATTTTTGGAGTGGGGGAGGATCTGTGTAGTAATTACATTCCCAAAATGTTTTAAATCATCTGACTAATTTCATTAAGTTTCTGTATACCCTCCCTGTACACATGTAAACATAATTTGAGCTGGGCACTGGTGGCTTACTCCTGTAGCCTTAGCTACTTAGGAGGCTGAGATCAAGATCAGTGAGGTTCCAGGCAAGCCCTGGCAAATAATTCTTGAGACTCTGTCTTCAAAATAACCAGAGCAAAATGGATTGGAGGCATGACTGAAGCAGTAGTACACACCTGCTTTGCAAGCGTGAAGCCCTGAGTTCAAACCCCAGTTCCACCAAAAACAAACAAACAAAAAAACTGTTGAAAAATATTTTTGGGAATATGTATCTGATAAAATAGTGAGATTTATTGGTGTGAATTCTGAACTTGAAGGTAAATGCAAAGGCTTTATATGTGTATTGTGTTCTGAGAATAGGCTCATAAGGTAATATTGATTAGAGTCATTATTACTTATGAGTAATGAAAAGCCATTTGTTAGGGTAGTAGATAGAATTTATTATTTTCTATATAAAAAAGGTCATTTGTTTTTTTCCTTACTCTGTACCTAAATTTATAAGTAATTACTAGGCTATGAAGCTTTTTTTTTCCTAGCTGTTAAAAAGTATTTAAGTTTGCCATGTTCAAGGCTAATGCACTTCACTTCAAAGTTTATGATAAAAAAATTTTGTGTTGTCTTGTTATCACTTGAAGCTAAAACTGTGTCAATAGCAGTCATTCCCTCCCTCTTTAACAGGGAGGTACAAAATGTGAACTTAATTAGTGTTGAGATCCTTAGGGTGTAGGAGATAAATTACTCTGAAATTAAATGAGGCCAAAAATGATGTTAGTTCCATTTTATCCTGTAGTTTTGATTAGAAATTTAATATAGCATTAAAAAATATATATTAAATATACTGTCATCTTATTTCATGATAAGAGCATAAACTTCTGGAGTCCAAGGTCTTTTCACTGCTATATCCAAATGCCCAACAGTAAGCACACAGTTCTTTTTGTGTGTGTATACACACACACACACACATTTCTTCCAGAGGCTTTAATATTTCTTCATAAGATAGAATTAGCAATCTTATAGGAAAATATAGTAAACAGACACCACTTTCTGTGAATTTGAATAACAGATGTCACATGGTGATTCTGTCTAGAGAAGGATGAGTCATAGTAGTGATGAAAACCTGGAAAATAAGGAATGATGACGTTCTAGTCTGTCTCCTATATCCTCTCACTGCTTTTTATCACTTAATACTACTTATTCCTAGAAAATAATTGTTCAGTGTAACAGGTTCATTAAATGTATAGGTTGGTTTCTATCTGAATTTACTCCTACCTACCATGCCCTTTTCAATGGGTCATATACTTTGTGTAGGCAATGCTATATGTTATGCAAATGTTTTCTTCCAGCCTGTGGCTTGCCTTTTGTTTTTCTAGTAGCAGAAGTTTTTAATTTATTAAAATCGAATTTAATCAGTATTTTCACTTATGATTTATGCTTTTTGTGTTCTCCCTAAGAAATCTTTGCTTAATCCAAGGTCACAAAAATTTTCTTCTATTTTTTCTTCACCATGCTTGTAGTTTTAGGTTTCATATTTAGGTCAATGATTTATTTCCAGTTATTTTTGGATGTGATACAAAATTGAAAATATTCTCCTTTTCCCACTTATTACTTTTGCACCTTTGTTGAATTTCTGAAAAAATGGGTAATTTTCTAGGAAAACATACTTACCAGAGTCAATCAAGAAATAAAAATCTGGTGTAAACTAATGTTAAAATATATGTATGCCTTGTTGGTTTTATGGATAATTTAATTTATACTGAAAGAACAGGTCAACCATAGTAGGGGAGAGAAAAAGACAAACGTTATATTCACTCATTTTATGAAGTCAGCAGTCATGGTAACTCAAAGGCAACAAAGATAGTGTAAAAATACATTTGTTAGTGAGGTTAGCCTGGCCCAAAAGACCAAAAATCGTATGTTCTCCCTCATATGTGGACATTAGGTCAAGGGAAACACAACAAGGGGATTGGACTATGAGCACATGATAAAGCGAGAGCACACAAGGGAGGGGTGAGGATAGGTAAGACACCTAAAAAACTAGCTAGCATTTGTTGCCCTTAATGCAGAGAAACTAAAGCAGATACCTTAAAGCAACTGAGGCCAATAGGAAAAGGGGAACAGGTACTAGAGAAAAGGTTAGATCAAAAAGAATTAACCTAGAAGGTAACACCCACGCACAGGAAATCAATGTGAGTCAGTGCCCTGTATAGCTATCCTTATCTCAACCAGCAAAAACCCTTGTTCCTTCCTATTATTGCTTATACTCTCTCTACAACAAAATTAGAAATATGGGCAAAATAGTTTCTGCTGGGTGTTGGGGGGGGAGAGGGAGGGGGCGGAGTGGGTGGTAAGGGAGGGGGTGGGGGCAGGGGGGAGAAATGAACCAAGCCTTGTATGCACATATGAATAATAAAAGAAAAATGAAAAAAAAATACATTTGTTCTGTCCCATTTAATGAATACAGTTGTGAAACATCTGTATAAAGTACTCCAAGATGATTTTTTTTATGGCACTGGGGTTTGAAGTCAGGGCTTCATGCTTGCTAGGCAGGCACTCTACTATGTGAGCCCCTCCACCAGCCTGTTTTGTGTTGGGTATTTTGAAGATCCGGTCTTGTGAACTATTTGCCTGGGCTTCCTTTCAACTGTGATCTTCCTGATCTCTGCCTCCCAAGTAGCTAGTATTATAGGCTTGAGCCACCAGCATCCAGCTGTTAAATCCATTTTGAAAATTAAATCCATTATTTGTTTTTTTACTCATTGTAAAAATAATATTTCTTCCAGGAGAATTAGAAAACATGGACATAAAGAAGAAAGCTTTAAATTCAATTTTATATTTCTACTTAGTGGTAATTGCTGATAACACTTAGAAATACCTACTTTTCATGACCCCCCCCAAAGTAGTTGTCTGTATTGTTATATTTTATTTATTTATTTATTTATTTATTTTGGTGGGGCTGGTGTTTAAACTCAGGACTTCCTGCTTGCAAGGCAGGTAGTCTGCCACTTTTGAACCACACCTCTAGCTCATTTTGCTCTGGTTATTTTGAAGATGGAGACTTCCAAACTATTTGCCCAAGCTGGTCTTGAACCATGATCCTCCCTATTTCAGCCCCCCAAGAAGCTACAATTGAGGATGTGAGCCACTGATGAATGGAAGTTATATGTTTTTAGCATACTGACTTTTGACTTCTTCCCTCCCCCCATTTGATAAGTCAAATCTATAAGTATATTAAAAGAATATGGCCAGAAAAACTTCTCTCAGTCTCTGAAGATATTATTTTAAGGAATCTTTAAATTATAAAACATTATATTGATGTGTCAAAAATGAGTAGGAAAACTGGGCACTGGTAGCTCATATCTGTAATCCTGGCTCCTTGGGAGACTGAGATGGGGAGAATCGCAGTTGGAGGCCAGCTCTGGCAAATAGTTTACAAGATCTTTCTCCAAAATAACCAGAACAAAACAAACCGGAGGCATAGCTCAAGTGGTAGAGCACCTGCTTTGCAAGTGCAAAGCTCTGACTTCAAACCTTATTCCCACCAGAAAAAAAAAAAAAAAAAGTAGGAAAGTGATATACTTAGCTTTGTAGACGATACAATTCACTCGATTCCAGTTAAAAGTTTTAATTTCCCTAGGAGTAGGATAATTTATTTTTATCCTTAAATACTTAAATAAAATGGATAACATTAAAACACATTTTGTGAAATAAAACTTGTAGGCTGGGGGTTTAGCTCAGCGGTGAAGTACTTGCCTAGCATGGGAAAGGCCCTGGGTTTTATCCCCAGCACTGCAAAAGAGAGGAAGGAGGAAGAGAGGGTAGAAAAATGAAAGGGGTTAAAAGTCATTTGCACTGAAACTAAAATTGTAAAATATCTAGGAGTAATCTTCAAGTATGTAATCAATATAAGAAAAACTAGAAATTTCCTGTAGATAAGCAAATAAATGCATTGTGTCAAGTAAAAATTATCAGTGTCATTTATTCCTAAATTGATTGTATACATTTAATATAATTTTACTAATGAAGGTGAATTTATATTTACTTGATGTTTGAAAATTAATTATTATAATCTATAGCTTATAAATTTTTATTAGGATATATTCATTGTATAGGGGGGACTCATAGTGACAATTCCGATTAGACTTATATTGTACACTATTTACATTGCCCCCATTGAAGTTTAAACATTTTAAATTTAGCCAGTACTGCCAAAAATTAATAAAAAATTTAAATTATTTAACAGACTGTAATTTTTTAATTGGTTCATTATGCCATTTTGGCCACAGTAAGTCTTTGTTTTGTTCAGCTTTGCTTTTTGCTTTTGTTTTTTTGTGGTGCTGGAGATAGAACCTAGGTCCTTTCCTATCCAAAGCATTTGCTCTGCCACTGAGCCTGCAAATGGATTTAGATTCTGTAAAACAGGTGGATCTGGCTACTTTATTATTTTTATTCTCCCCCACCTCCCTTGTCCCTATTCAAGAGTCAGTCATTTTCTTTAGTTTAAGACTCAGTAATGAAAGGACATGAATAGAAACAAGGCTTAAGAATTATGCATTAAACAGTAAAAAAAAAAAACAGTGGGACCAAAGAAAGGACATTCGTGGTTTCTACTGAGCTTCACCCTCAACCTAAAAGGACATACTTGTAAGGATGAAGAGTTTGTTTACTTCAGTACTTATGGTGTGTGCTTGTCTAGTTCTGTTATAATCTCGTGATGCATCCATGGTAGACAGGTTAATATTGGTTACAGTGAAGGCCAGGTAGTATCCTAACCCCAACCAAAGGAGAATGGTGGATGGATGGATGGATAATTGGTTGACTGAATGATTTATTAAGTCATTCAATAAATTTTTGTTGGCTTACTTCACTAGCCGACATGAAGGGAAAAAAGTGAATAAGGTACAGTTTCAGATATCAAAGAGATTGGGAACTATTAATGTGAGGCAAAATGAAGTGGTTTTTCCATACAGATAAAAATAAGTACTAGAATTCAGTGCCATGTTGTTCACCATGAGTTATACTTACGGAAATTATTTTAAAAACTTGCTTATTAAGCATATGTTTTTGCTATACTTATTCTTTAAACAATTTAGTGGTGGTATCTTTAGGGAGTTTTTTTATTTTATTGTTCTTGTTTTGTAGCTAAGAGGAAAATTTGGTGCATGTTGGGAAATAAGAAAAACTGGTGGCTTCTTAACTACAGAAGATGATACAGAAAACGAATATGTTGACATGAAACCTGCCTGTGTATTACTAGCAATAATGCCCAAGGAGCATAAATGTGGGTGAAAGGTGGTGTAAACATGTGCTTAAGACATTTAGGTTTCTCATGAAACACCAAGTCTTAAGTTTTGTAGTATATCTAGGTTTATAGATAATACAAAAGGAATGGAGATTTGAATTTGTATTACTTAGATACGAATTCTAGCTTTGTCACTTATTAAACACAGGTTTACCCCTGTGTGATTCAGTTTTCTTATCTACAAAATAGGAATAATAAGTAGTATCTTTCCAATAGGCTTGTTGGAAGTATTTAGACAAGTTAATATATGTAAAACACTTAGAATAGTAGCTGGCATTATATGGCATGCTTGATTCATGTTAGCTATTACTATCCATAGAGAATGGAGAGAAGGAAAGCATGGGAAGTTGAATTTAGTTTATTTTTCTAAGTCTTAGCTTTTTTTTCTATAGTTTTCTTTTAACCAAATCTTTTTTTAGAGTTGTTCATGTGTAGTAGAGTAATAATACCAAATTTAAATTTGGTATTATTTCTTAAAGTTCTGGTTTTTCTTACAGCAGTTTTTACATTTAATGAAGTGATCAAAAATGATCATGAATCAGAGAAGAAACAGAAACTAGAAATCAACTTTACAAAGTGGTACAGCTGGTGTGGTGGCGAATGTCTATAATCCTAGCTATTTGGAAAGCAGAGATCAGAAGGATTGCAGTTTCAAACCAGTCCTGACAAAGTTCTCGAGACCCCACTGGGCACACAGTGGGGCAGACCTGTCATCCCAACCATTCCAGAAGCATAGATAGGAGGATCACTGTTCAGCCAGGGCATAAAGCAAAATCCTATCTCAAAAATAACCAGCACAAAAGAGGGCTGGTGGAGTGGTTTAAGAAGTAGAGTACCTGCCTGGCAAGCATGAGGCCCTGAGTTTACCAGTACCACCAAAGAGGAAAAAAATGCTATAGTTTAGTCCCTTTTTTTTTTTTTTAACAGTTTAGTCCTTGTATTTCTCACTGGCACTAGGAAAGCAGAGCTGTTTTTTTTTTTAATCAGTTTTATATAAATATAAAAGCAACTACAATTAAAAGAATGTGTTACTGTAAGCATCTGTGGAAGGGAATTTATAGTAACACATAACCCATAGGTAACAAGGTAATGTCACTTAGGTTCTTTTTTTTTTTTTTGGTACTGGGGATTAAATTCAGCCTCATGCAAGTACTCACTTCAGCTATATCTCAGCTCTTTTTCAAGTATTTCTTTTCTTGGGGTGGGGGCAGTGATGAATGGGTTTGAATGCAGGACTTCACACTTGACAAGCAGGCGCTCTACCTCTTGAACCACTCTACCACCCTGGAACATATTGTTTTGTGGCTGAACAACTCAGCAGCACTAATAATGCTTTTCAGAAAAGTTAAAGTAGGATTAGGCCACAGCTGCATTAGCGTAAACAGTTAAGCATAGGCAAGTTGTATATATTTTCCTCAGTCAGACTACTTTGTTTTCCTAAAGTGTGAATGTATTTGACTCTTGTTTGGTTTTTTTTTGTTTTTTTTTTTTCCTCCTCCTTTTCTTTGTGGTGGTAATGGGGATTGAACCGAGGGCCTTGTGCATACTAAGTAGGCATTCTACCACTCTTTTCTTTCTTTAATCTTCTTTTTTTCTTTTTTGAGACAAGGTCTTACTATGTAGCACAGGCTGGCCTTGAATTTGTGATCCTTCTGCTTCAGCCTCCAGAGTGATGAGATTGTTTACAGGTGTACACTACCACACCTGGCTTTTTATTTTTTTAAATTAGTTTAAAAACAAAGATAAATCCAAAACAATTTTTCTCTTTGATTTTAAAAATTATATAAGCCTTTTTTTCCATGACACTTTACTTCTGTGGTTGTGAAAAATTGAAGATTTTTAATGAGGGAATGTAATAAAATAAATGGATATTTCATACTTAGCAAACAGCAGAGTGGCCAGGCACAGTAATTTCACACCTGTAATCCTATTTGGGAGACTGAGATAAGGAAGATTGCTGTTCAAGGCCAGCCTGGGAAAATAGTTCTTGAGATCCCATCTCCAAAATAACCAGGGCAAAATGGACTGGAGAAAGTGGCTCAAGTGGTAGAGTGCCTGCTTTGCAAGAATGAAGTCCTGAGTTCAAATGCCAGTCCTTACAAGAAAAGAAAACAACAAAATGCATTTGAGTTACTAGCTAGAGCAAGTTTTTTGATAGAAACACCATTCACAAAGTCATCCTTAGTTCTTTTGCAGGAATTACTCTTGACTCATGGTGTCAACAGGTGTTCATTACTCAGACTTTTTATTTGATAAGAGGATGAAGGCTGTATTTTTCTGCACCTGTTCTGGGAAAGAATGTTGTTTAAAGTGATTCCTTACAAATTTCTGAACAACTTTTTTGGATGTCATAGTTATCATCAGGCAGTTAGTTGTAGTCCCACTAGATATGTGACTGAGTGTTGGTAATATTTAGCTTTCTCCCTCCCTCACTTGCAGTGAATTTGAGAATCAGCTGAGTTATGAAAAGAGAAAGAAGGAAGATTATGTGGCAGAAGCTAATAGTCACGTCTTTTGAGTCATCAGCAATGAATGCCACTTTACCAGGAAACATTCAACACATTTCAAAACCCTGGGATGGGTGCTCCTTAATGTTTAGTTTCTGTACATCACTGATACCTCTTGGTTCCTTTGTAGGTGTCACTTGGGACTTAGCATTATGACCATATGGAGTTTTATAAAGCAATTTCCCCTTTAAGACTAAGGCTGTTACTGTCTTTTATTGTAACTAAACAAAAACCATATTCTGTTCATGAAAAAATAATGTTTAGATTAGAAATAGTACTAAATGGCTGGCTTATGAGATGGAGGGTGTTAATTTTCAGCTGATAACCAATGGGTATCATTCTCAGTAGGTCCTTAGATGAAACAAAGCCATTCTTGCTTGATTCCTTAGGCTTTAGATGTTACTAATATTCAGAGACTTTGAGTGTTCATTAAAAAAAAAAAAGTTATAATTCAGTTGCTAAAGAAGGAGTGTAGCAGGCTGAAGGCATGGCTTAAGTGGTAGAGTGCCTACCTAGCAAGTATAAAGCCCTGAGTTCAAACCCCAGTACCACACACACACACACACACACACACACACACACACACACACACACACACAGAATTGGTATAACTGTTATAATTACAAATAGCTGAGTAGTTTGTAGCTGAATACAGCTGTTTTATTTATTTATTTAGGTGGTATGTTTGAACTCAGGGTAGGCAGGTACTCTACCACTTTAGCCACACTTCAGCCCCTGAATACAACTGTTTTAAACTGTCAAGATTCTTTCAGCATGTAATATCAACAATAGTTGGTTCAGTGGGAGATAGACCTTGTGTGCAGGTGAAATGTGGTATTAGGTCTTTGAGATACTCTTCTTATTGCTGGAAAATTGCTAAATGTGCTTTAAAAATTCTTTAATTTCAGTGTGTTCAGTAGTACTTTGTGAAGTGACAGAAATGCTCTGTATCTACACTCTAGTGCAGTAGTCATGTATAACTACTGAGCACCTGAAATCTGGCCAGTACAACTGAGAAACTGTAAATTGTGCTTTATTTTAACTAATATAAAGTTAAGCCAGACACGGTGGTATACTACTCTAATCCCAACATTTAGAAGACTGAAGCAGGAGGATCTTGAGTTTAAGGGCAGCCAGGCTACATATCAAAACCCTGTCTCAAAAAAAAAAAAAAGAAGTGCACATTTGAGAACTGACCAGCACATTTGCTAACTAATACTTCTCTACCAGTGATTAAACACACGACAGATATAATTAATATTTTATTTTTGTATGCTCGGAAATGTTGCTTTTTGTTTTGCTTCCATTAGAACTGAAGAGGCTATAGTGTTAGGAAGATGACAGAGAAAGTTACCTGAGGACTGTGTGTTCCCTTCAGGCCTTTGTTTATACGTCATCTTGCCAATGAGTCCCTTCTGCTTACCCAGTAGATAATTTAGCACCCCCTCCACCATTTGAGTTTACCTTGTCTCCCTTTCCTTCTTTTTTACTCTACAGCACTTGTACCATCTAACATACTATAAAAAGGGCAGGAATTTTTTTCAAGTCCCTTTGTATTCACTACTATGTCCCAACACCTAGAACAGTACCTGATACTTCCCAGGCGCTTAGTAAATATTTGTAGTATGGAGAAATGAAGGTTGTGGTTTCCAGTAACAATAATAAGCCAATTCACGTAACATTTATTTTGAGTTATTTGGCAAGATTGAGTTAGGTTAGTTATAGAAAGTGCTGTGTCCACTGCCCTATTGATAATAAAACATATCTTGGAAACATTTTTGACACAGAATATTGAATTGGTTAAATCATTGGTTTAACTAGGAGGGACCTTGGCAATAATTTGAATCAACTGTCTGATTTAAAACAGTTAATTAAACTTCTATCAGTGTCATTGATACCCTCTTTTCGCTTCCTTTTTCCCTCATCCCTATAACTTGTGAATCTTTTTGCTCTATTTTCTCCCCACATTCTTTCTTCTCCATTCTCATCTCCTGCTAGGCCTCACTTTCTTACTAATTTTAAAGTGCCTTAAGATGTAGCTCAGTGATAGACTGCTTGCTTAGAATGAAAAAAAAAAAAAAAATTCCCAAATCCTTAACCAGCAATCCTTTCATTCTTTTTTTCTTTTTTTGTAGTACTGGATTTTGAACTCAGGGCTTCACGTTTCCTAAGCAAGTGCTCTGCCACTTGAGTTACACTTTCAGCTCCCTTTCATCTTCCTTTTTTTTTTTTCCAGTTCTGGGTTTGAACTCAGGGTCTATACCGTGAGTGCCACTCCACCAGCTTTTTTTTGTGGTGGATTTTTTGAGATAGTGTCTCTCAAACTGTTTGCCCAGGCTGGCTTCAAACCACGATCCTCCTGATCTCTGCCTTCTCAATAGCTAGGATTACAGGCATGAGCCACTGGCGCCCAGCTTTTCACCTTTCTTGACAAAAGTTTTCCTGTTTACTATAATTTTTTTATAGCTCCTTCCTTAATTCTACAACCATCTCCTGACCTTAGGGAACCTTAACAGCTTGTTAGGATCAAAGCAAATACTTTAAGAAAATGCAACTGTCAGAATCTCTAGAACTCCAGTTTCTTAGACTTGAGATCTTTAATTTTGTGAACCTGAATGCAGTCCTCCTGGCATAATTTCAGTTTCTCTCTCCTGTTAACTTGTCTACATATTGTATGTTTGTAAACATGTACATTACTTCATGACTGCTATTTTTGAGGGCAGAATAAATAAATAGCTTGTATGACATAACAGAACTTTCCCAGTTTTTCCTAAAGAACTGTAGTGTTTAAATTTAAACCATTTGGAAATGAGAATCATTTGTATAAAGAATTTAAATGGAGAGAGAGCCAAAATATATTAAGCACCTTCAATCATCAGAATCTTGAGCTATTTTCTTAGTTTAATCCTCACACCACTCAAAGAGTAATTATTTTCATCTTACAAGTGCGTAAACTGAGGCTTGTATAAATTAAGTAAGTTATCTAGTCATTTAATCAGTACATGGACAAGCTGAAATTTTACATAATTGTAATATGACTCTGCTGTCTTTTTTTATTTTTTGGTAAACCATGCTACCTTCTCAAAGTGGGTATACAGAATTTGATGTAAAATGGAGGTCAAGTTTCATTTCTATTTTGCATCCAGTGAGTTTGCCACAGAAAGAAACCATTATCATTTGGGGTAAATGGCACGAGTATCTTCTGATTCCAGCGGCCCTACCTTTGTCTCCTTTACCCTGTTCTTGAGGCTAGTACACAAATGCCTTCTGTTGAGAATCTTGGGCCCTATAGTAGTGATTGTATGAGGGTTTATGTGCACATTCATATGTAAAACTTGCCTCCTTATTCCTTGCAAAGCAATAAATTCAAAATTGTCATGAACATGCCTTTTTTTTTTTTTTTTTGCCATAAAAGTGACTTCCACAGCAACTTTCAGGATTATTTGAATGATAGAATAGTCCATGGTCTCCATATTTCTTCTAGCCTGCGTTACTGCCACTCTTTGTCTTAATTGCCTTACTTTGTTTTGTTTCGCTTGAGGCAGGGTCTTGCTAGCTGGCCTAGAACTCTCATCCTCCTCCTTCAGCCTCTCAAGTGTTGAGGTTATCAGCATGCACCACCATGCCTGTATGTTATGATTCCATGAGTAAAGCTTCAAATTAAAGAATACTTTTTATTCCTTGTACTCTGGAATAATAAATACTTGCTGCATGTGCACTGTGTACCAAGGTGTGCAAACATTGAAGGTTTAAAGATAAATATATCATAATCCCTGCCCATAAGGAGTTTCTACTCTAATAGAGAACTATAAAGATTATAATTCAGGGTGTGTGTCCAGCAAAACCATAGTCATGACCAACTCTTTCTTTTTGGGGAATTTTTTAAGATAAAAGTTTTGCTGTGTAGCCCAGACTGGCCTGGAACTCAAAATCTTGAATTCACCTCCCATGTCCTGAGATTACAGGCATCACCACAATACTCAGTCAATGATCAATTTCTTTTTTTTTTTAACCTCACTAGTATCTCTTGATGATCATTCCCTTTTCTGACTTCTGTCATCCCTTTTATGATTGACTCTAGACCAATGTGTTTGCACAGTACCTTATATTCTCTTGTAGATCCTATTTACCTATAAGAACCTTAAGGACAAAGACTTGTTTTGGGCACTAGAGGTAAGTCTTTTTTGGAGTTCTCTTGAATGACTAAGGAAAGGATCATAACAGAGGAAGCAACTTTTGAGCCATTCCACCACCCCTGTTTTGTTTTTTTTTTCGTACTGGATATTTTCCAGACAGGGTCTTGTGAACTGTTTGCGCAGGCTGACTTCAAATCCCAATCCTCCTGATTTCTGCCTCCTGAGAGGCTAGGATTTCAGGCGTGAGCTAGTGGTGCCCGGCTTTGAGGCAGTTCTTAAAAGACTTCCCCAGATAGATCTGGGAAAGAAATTCCAGGCCAAAAAAGCAATTTACACAAATAGATGACATAGTAAAGTAATTTACAAATGACTAGGAAGGCTTTCTAACATTGGACTTTGAGACACAATTTATTGTAGGATGTTACTGCCAATAACTATCCAGACTAGAATAGAGTAGAACAGGTGTAAGAAAAGGAAGCTGCTCTCTCCACAATAATATATTCTGAAGTTGAGAATTAGTTTTTTACTTGAATATGTATTTATGTGATTTGCTAATGATTTCTTTTGATCATCTTTTCCTAGAGAAAAATGACTTTTTTCCTAACCTCTCACCAGAGCTTACCTCCTTAAGATATTAAAGCAAGAGGCATGCTAAATTAAGCTGAAAGATACGTAATTAAATAGCTAAGCACTTACTCTCCTAGATAATCCAATTTAAATTGGTATTTCAGCTTAAAAGTACATTTAAATGAAAGCATTATACTTTTGAGATTGATCTTGTAGATGTTAATGAAAATATGAAGCATGTAAGCATGCTGTCATGTTGGTATATGATATAATACATTTGCACAAAATGTTTGGGAGTTATAAATGTTACTAGAAGCTTAGAATCTGAAAGAATTGTTTTTACAGAGAATACAGTCTAAGAAATTTAAGTTAAGAAAATTCATAATTTTCTCCATTGTTTGGACTTTTATTGTTGTCTTTGAATGTTAAATCTAATGAAAAAATTCTTACTAAGAAGGACTGGATTGTAGCTTAGTGGTAGAGTGCTTGCCTAGCATGTGTAAGGCCCTGGGCTCGATCCCTAGCATCTCTTTGCAGTGTGTAATGGTAGGTACATGGTAGGCTTGACAACTGATTGAAGTTTCAACTTGTAAATTACATACAGATCATACAAGAGAAAATACAGATTCTCACTACAAGTTAATTCTCTAAAATATAGTGAATTGAAAGCATCAAGGATCATGTTCCAAAAACAGGCCTGACAGAGACATAAACAAGTAAAAGTCTACTGTAATCCTAGTGTCTCAACAATGAAGCCCGAAGACTAAATATAAAAGTAGTAATTCATACTGTACCATTGTTCAGGAAAAGGAGGGTAAAGTCTTCCCCATCTTCTACATAGAACCTGGCATAGATATTCCACAGTGCTTTCCTACTTATAAACAATGTTAGCAAATAAAAAATTTAAAAATCAAAATTTTAGCAAATCAAGATTAGATTGATGGAAGGAAGGAATATAGCAATCCATGGCTTGCTGATAGGAAATTTAGTTCATGTTTATGTGACCTGCTTTGAAGCAGCTTGTGCTGTTAGCCTCTGGTCTCAGTTGAGTTGAGCTTCTGAGTTGAGCACTACCAATGGAACTGTCCAAGTTCTGACTTTAGGAAAAGAGTATTGTTTGTTTGCTCAGCTCTTTATAGGCTATACACAGTGTTTAAAAACACTTCTTCAGTCCTAGCCACTCAGTAGGCAGAGATCATGATGATCATGGTTTGAGGGAACTGGGGAAATAGTTGCAGAGACTGTCTTGAAAATATTCAACACAAAAAGGGCTGGAGGAATGACTCAAGTGGTGGAGTGCCCTAGCTAACAAGCATGAGGCCCTGAGTTCAAACCTTAGTTAAAGTAAGTTAAAGTAAGGCTTCCCTTTGCATTTCTTTCTTTTCTTTTTTCTTTTTCTCTCTTTTTAAAAAAAAATTTTTTTTTTAGTTAATGCAAACTTTATTTATAAAAGACTTTTAAATTAGTTGTTTCATGCCATTCATTCATATAGAATACAGTGACCCTTCAGGGCTACAGAGAGATCTCACAAGCTCAAAAATAATTTTTTTTTTTTTTAGTGGTACTGGGGCTTGAACTCAGGGCCTCATGCATGCAATCTTTTTCTGTTTTGAGACACGGTCTTAGTATGTAACACAGGCTGGCCTTGAACTTGCTTAATGTAACCCAGATAGGTCTTGAACCCACAATCCTGCCTCAGCCTCTCAGGTGCTGGGATTATAGGTCTGATACACTGTGCCCAGTTTAGAAGTTTAAATATTTTCCTGGCCAATTACACAAGAAATGAAATTAGTTCTTGAGTCAGAATCAGGAGACTTGGGTTTTAATCCTGGCTCTGAGCAAAACATTTAACCTCTTTAAACCTCAGTTTCCTCCTCTGTAATAAGTAGGAGAATGAGACTAATGATCACTAAGAATCTTTTCATTCTTTTCAGTTTTATTGCCACCTTCACAATAGTGAGACAAGCCAAGATGTGGTAGGTACATTGGGGTGGTAAATCTGTTCTTCTCTTATATGGTCCTGCCTCTGTAAACTGGCCTCTGTTGTGTGTGTTTGCTAGTGTGCCTGGTCTGAACTTACCCCAAATAGTCAAGGTAATACTTTTTTAGGTCCTTCCATTTGCTATATACCAACTATGGTTGTATTCAGACTTGCTTTGGCCTGCTTCTTCCAATTTGCTTTCTGGATTCATAGTAAAGAAATGTCAGTCTCTTCCCATTTTCACTAACGTGTTTGCAATGACTGTAATTTTTGCTGTGTGCCATTACCTGCTGCACTTGAATTGGCCTCTCATTTTTGATTTGCCTTTTTACTATAACAACTGGGATAATTATTGCTTGCACTTACTATAAGTTTTCAGAGTACCAGGCACATTTCAAAGCTCTTTAAAAAAAATTTTTTTTTTGAGGGAGTGGTGGTACTAGAGTTTGAACTCAGGGCCTCTCACTTGCTGAGCAAGAACTTCTAACACTTGAGCCATGCCCCAAATAGGATCTCATACTTATGCCCCAGGCTAGCCCAAGACCACGATCTTCCTGCTTTCCCCTCCAAAGTAGCTAGGATTACAGGTGTGAACCACCAGGCCCAGCCTCCAAAGCTTTATATTTTAATCTTTACAAGTGTCTTGTGTGGGTAACTATTGCTATGTTCTTTTTATAGGTTATAAAACCAAGGCTCAGAGACTGGAGTTGTATAGCATGTGAATGCACCAGGCCCAGCCATATACAGCCTAGCACAAGGCCCCAGATTTGATCCCCACTACCAAAAAAAGGAGAAGAAGAAGAAAACTGAGGATTAGAGAAATAGCATACCTAACACTAGTGTCCAGTAAGTGATAGGGCTAGAGTTAAAACTTTAGTCTCACCTCAAGGCTCATGTTCTTTTTCTTTGCAGTACTAGGCATTGGACCTAGGGCCTCTCACATGCTAGGTAAGCATTCTACACCCCAGCCCACAAAGCTGATCCTCTTAAGCAATAGGCTTGTTTGCTCATGATGATGGTGGTTTTAAATGACGTTGATAATTACAATATGTTGAGTATGTCCTGGGTGCTAACCAATGCATTCTCTACCTTTCTCACCCCAATTTTACAGTAGAGGAAACTCCTATTGTTCATGACTTGACTTTAGGCTAGTAAATGTAAGCATCTAGGTTTCAAAGTATTGAACAGTCTTAAATTAGATCATTCTTTCAGAATGAATTACCTTTTATTCTCTTTCCTGCGTTAATGGTCAGTAGCATAATGTTTTTTCTGAACTGCTACAGTATTAATAATTGAATGTTGGTCTATGTGTTTCTATACTTTTTCTCTGACTAATGTCTAGCATCATTTTTTTTTGGTGGTATTGAAATTTCAACTCAGGGCCTTGCACTTGCTAGGCAGGTGCTCTATCACTTGAACCATGCCCGCAGCACTTTTTTTGCTTTAGTTATTTATCCAACAGGGTCTCACATTTTTGCTCAGGGACAACCTCGAACACCATCCTCCTACCTCTGGCCTCATGAGTAGCTGGGATGACAGGCACCTGAGTCACCACTCCCAGCTTATTGTTGAAATGGATTCTCCAGATCTTTTTCCCCTGTGTTGGCTTCAAACCACAATCCTCCCAAGTAGCTGGAGTTAGAGGCCTGAGACACTTCTCCCAGCCCATTATAATTCTCTTATTTGTTACCATTGCTTTTTTTTTCCTCTATCAAAAACTGGTAATAGTAATCAGATAATGGAGAAAAAAAGAGAAGGTACCAAGTAAAAGCTAAAGGAAAGTCCAAATACTAGAAATCTTTCTGAGAGCTAAAATGTTTAGAGAACAAAAATTTAAACTAAAAGCTCCACTTTTTTGGAAGCTGTCTTTTTTTGAGAGAATAATAGGACTTTGATGCTTACAAACTTGGTGATATAAGACATAGAATTTGACCTCACAATCTCTAAAATTCTTATCTGAAAATAGGGTAAATAATACATCCTTATAATGCAGAATTAGTTACAGTGATGATTAAGTGATATAAAGTATAAAACTCCTTAATACGGTGCTCAAATTGTTAGTTCTCTCTTTTACCTTCAGGTATTAGTGAAGTAATCCAGAATATATGGCTAAAAACTGTTAGCTTTTTAGCTTATATGTAGCTTTTAAAAATCCAGATCTTAAGATCAAGGTGTCTGTAGATTTATGTCTTTGAAGGCCCTCTTCCTGAACAGCTGTTTTCTCAATGTAACCTCCACAGGGTGGAAAGACCTGGAGAGTTCCCTGAGGTGTTTTTTTTGTTTTGTTCTGTTCCTGTTTTTTACAGGGTCTCCCCATGTAACTTGAATTCTACCTCCCAAGTGCTGGGATTATAGGCATGTACCACTATGTCTAGCTTTTGGGACCTTTTGTATAAGGAGCATTCATGATGGCTCCACTCTGGTGCTCTAATTATCTCCAAAGGCCCTGTCCTGTCACTATCACATTGAGAGCTTGTTTGGAGGTTCTAGCAGGGGAGCGCAGCTACTCGTATACCCTTGACCGAAGAACGGTCCTCCTCTATCGGGGATGGTCGTCCTCTTCGACCGAGCGCGCAGCTTCGGGAGGGACGCACATGGAGCGGTGAGGGAGGAAGGGGACACCCGCCTAGCCAGCCAGATCAGCCGAATCAACCCTGGCGATCAATGGGGTGACAGATGTCGCAGCCAGATCGCCCTCACATCCGTCACTATCACATTGGATAGTAGGACTTCTTCCCTTTTTTTTTAAGTACTGGGGATTGAGCAAAGGGCCTTTTACATGCAAGAATCTATCACTGAGCTATATTACTGGGCCTCATGCATTCACATGCTCTACAGCTTAAGCCATACCTCCAGCCCTTAGTTGGTTTCCAGATAGGCTCACATGTTTTTGACCAGCAAGCCTGGACCACGATTCTCCTATTTAACCTTCCACATAATACAAGGCTTTTTATTGGTTGAGATGACCTCTCACTAACTTTTTGTGGATCTGTCCTCAAATTGTGATCCTACTGATCTCCACTTCACAAGTAACTGAGATTACAAGTATGAGCCACTATGCTCTGCAGGTGGTAGAATTTCTTTTTGTTGTTGTTATAGAAACAATGTTTATTGAAGTAAATAATTACGGGATATTACATATACCATGTTAGGTGATAGGATTTCAACATAAGAAGAATTTGGAAGTCTGAGAATGGGAGGGGGTAGAATCCACACTCAGTTTCTCCTAATGTACTCTCTCACAAGATGCTTCTGACACTGTGTATGTGGTATAGGGAGTCCCTCACCCACCAAACCGAAAATGCTGCAGCCAGGTGTCCTCTAATAAAATTCAATTTAATATGTCTACCTGGAAATAGCTTCAGTCCCATAGGTCAAGGGCTCAGTCCCCAAGACTGTCCTCAACCCCCCCCCCTTTTTTTTTTTTGGTGTTTTTTGGCAGTGCTAGAGTTTGAACTTTGGGCTGCACACTTGCTAAGCAGGCACTCTACCACTTGAGCCACTTTACCACCCTCTGTCCCCCCACCTTCAGATGCCAATCACAAAGTTCAGGTTCTTTTGCCTGACCTTCTGTTGCACTGGCTATGAATCAGTTCCTACAATCCCTTCTAGGGTTTCATTAATTTGCTGGAGCAGCTCACAGAACTCAGGAAAACATGTTTACTGGTTTATTATACGGTGGCTCATACCTGTAATCCTAGCTACTTGGGAGAGACTGAGATCAGGAGGATTGCAGTTTGAGGCCAGCTTAGGCAAACAAATAGTTCAGAAGACCCCCATCTCCAAAACAACCAGAGCAAAAATGGACTGGAGGTGTGGCTTAAGTGGTGGTACCTACTTTGTAAGTGTGAAGCCCTTAGTTCAAAGCCCAGTCCCACCCCAGCTTCCCCCCAGAAAAGGATATTGCAAAGGATATTAGTGAATATGAGATTGGGGGAGCGGGAGGGGGTGGAGTGGGTGGTAAGGGAGGGGGTGGGGGCAGGGGGGAGAAATAAACCAAGCCTTGTATCCACATATGAATAATAAAAGAAAAATGAAAAAAAAAAAAAAAGAATATGAGATGAATGTCTGGGAGAAGAAGTGCAGAGCTTCCACACCTTCCCTAGGCCAGCTTCCCATAACTTCCAGGTGTTCACTTACCTGAAGCTTCTTTTTTTTTTTTTTTTGTGGCCCTGGGGTTTGAACTTAGGGCCTCACACTTGCTATGCAGGTGCTCTACCACTTGAGCCACTCCACCAGCCCCTATCTGAAGCTTCTGAATGAAGACCTTTTAGGATTTTATGAAGGCTTCACTACATAAGCATAATTGATTAACTCATTGGCCATCAGTGATCAACGTAACCTTCAACCCCTCTCTTCTCGATGTGATGAGGGTGTGGTACAAGTCCCAACTTTATAATCATGCCTTAGTCTTTCTGACCAGCCCCCATCCTGAAGCTACCTAGGGGCTGCCACCTATCAATCAGTTATTAACATACAAAAAAAACTACTACTTCAGAGATTCCAATGAATTTAGCAGTTGTACATCCCAGGAAATACAATATGGGTGGTGGTTGGGGTAACAAATATTCAGTCCATAGCACGGTGAAATGCTAGAATAATCATGCTTTCAAGGTAAGCCTGTATCTGAAATACATCTTTTGAATGGATTTCTACCCCTTGCACTGCTACTCATAACCACCCTGATGGGGTTTTTTATGATTAAGTTTACAAATTATTTGACATACTCTTGAGCAGGCTCCATTTCTTCTGGGACTCTGAGCCTGGAGAGTTTCAACCAAGTTTAAAGTCAGGAAAAGGGGGTGTGGACTTTGGGGCTGTACTGCTTAGCAGCTAGTCTCCTCCCCTTCCGCACTTTAGCTTTACACAGTATGCATTCTGGAATGACAGGCATTCCGGTCTGAAGAGAGCCAGCGTGAAGACATATTTGTAAGAGTCACAAGAGCTCAGGCCAGGACACAGAGAAACAAAACTCCAGCATATTAACCGACCTCATGTCATTTCCTGATGTTTGGCAGTGACACAGAGAGAACTGCTAGTATCTTCCTTATGTGGATTTATCTTTTAAGAGAAGTTTCTTTTCGTGTGGGACAGTTTGTTGTCGTGAGATACATCTAAGAGAATATAATCATGGGGCAAGCTGATGTCTCCAGACCGGTAAATCCAGATGCACTTGGTGAGTAATAGAAGGCAAAGAAACAGAAAATCTTGGCAGAGGCAAGGCAGATTTACAGGTGAAGTGAGTATTTCATAGGGATTTGAATGCAAGAATTTTGATGTTGATAACTTTGGAATGTTTGTAAGTTTGTGAGGAATGAATGAAAATGTGTAAGTTATTTTCACTCAGTTATGTTAATTTACCACTCACAGTTTTGTTTTACTTGATCCTCTTAAGAGCTTTTTAGATTATATTGCTAGGAAGTTACCTATCTGTTTAGATCTTGTTCTTGTAGAAGACAAGTGCTGTCCAAACTGTTACTTAGAATTCAGAGGTGATTTTACTATTTGCAGGACTTAGGCAATCGCTAAATACGTGGTATACAAATAAAATTGCTGACTTCTAAAAACAGCTCCACTTTTTAAAATTAAGTGTTTAGACTTGGTTATACATTTTCCAAGTCAATCTCAGACTTTTCCCATTGTGCTAATGTTTCCGTTTGTCATAAGACAACACTTTGACACACAAACTTTCCTGAAGTCAGTGTTTTACATTTGAAGAGTTGTCCCAGGGGATAGCCACAGAGCAGGCTGAGTTCATAGTTTAGAGTCTCAGCACTTAAATTGAAATGGCAGTCTGTCATCACTACGAGCACATCCTCCTAACTTTTTAGGATTGCATATATGAATAAGATGGCATAAATTTTTCCCAATCATAAAGTGGGAAAAATACTTTTAAGTGGAGGAGTGGATAAATATTAGCACAGTGGAAGAAAGCCTATAAATCATTTCTGCACATTATACTACTTAAAAAGGATTTTACCTTCACTGATTTATTAAAACATGTTCAGTCCTATGCTGCTTTCTTTTTGTTGGGGAAATAAAAAATGTTGATTACTTTAAAGGAAAGTCTAAAAGCCTGGGAACATAGGCAACATGCATATAATGTGCCTCATAATGTGATGTGATTTAGTTTCTAAAGGAAATGTTTTCAACTGAGAACTTCCCAGGTGAAACATCTATAAAAAGTGGGCTGTGGACATAATAGCTCGGTGGTAGAGCACTTGCCTAGCATGTGCAAGGCTCTGGCTTTGATCCCTAGCACTGCCCACCCTTTCCCCCTTCCCCCAAAAAAAGGAAGAAAAAAGAAAAACCTATCTACAAAAAGTCTTTTTTTATGTATTCCTGAAACTGAGGCACATGGTTTCCAAAGCAAGTTATTCAGAATCAGAGCTTTAGGACCAAAGTCAACAATTGATTCACTTTACTTTGATCATCAGAGCTGGGTCTTTATCAATTCAATAGCTGGATCAAAAAAAAAAAGTTTCATAAGTAGAAAAAGATATACAGAAAAATATAAAGCACCCTTCAGTACCACTTTCTAGCTTAAGAAATAAAATTTAAAAGACTGAGGTATACCCCACTCCACCCTCTTCCTGTGTCTGCATTCTCTTTTCATGACAGTTTGCTGCTTTCTTCCTAGAGTCAAACCTCTCCTATATTTAGTAAATAACTCACTTATGGACCACTAATTTTTCCTGCTCCAAAGATTAGTTCTTTGTTAACAAGTATAGTAAGAACTCAAATAATGCTAGACATTTATCTCTGTGATAGAAATGAAAGGGCTTTCAAAAACCCAAAATTGTTAAGCAGGTACAGCTTAATTATGGGTGGTTGTTATTTATGAAGGATATCCATTGAGTATATTGATGGTATTCATATGCTTTTAAGCAAAAACCAAATTTGTGAATTTTCACCCAATGAGAGTCCAAATAAAAGACCTTTGAGGGACTAGAGATGTAGAGATGCAGCTCAATGGTAGAATTTTTGCGCAGCATGTACAAGGCCCTGAATTTAATCCCTAGTGCAACAGGGGAAAGACAACTCTCAGGAACCCAACTACGATTTTTAGGTTTTCTCTGAATTTAATATTTTGGTTTTATTTTTCTGTTACCTAAATAATTGAAAGGTGACTATAAGCAATTTTAATGCATTTGACTACGTTACTATATTATATCTAATTCAGGGTGTATTCTATATAAGCAGATCAGGACTAGGTTATGAGGTTTAGCCTTGACAACTTTGAGAATTATACCATTCCATTAAAGGCTTTTATCAAACCTAGCAGCATCTTGATGAAATGTTAAAAATGTTTTAGTGCATAGCTGTTTGGAAAGTCTTACTAGATTCTTTGGAAGGAAAAATAAAGCAAATTAAAATTAAATTGTTTATTGAATGTTCTGTGCCCAAAATGTAGCACTTTGTTTTGAAGTTTGAAATTAATAGTACTAGGTTTGGCAAGTCAAGTGATGCAAATGTATTACTGAACATCCTGAATTGGTTTCTTACTATTTTCAAGGCATTGTGAATGACATAGAGGTTCCTGTGTAGACATAATTTATATCTGTGCCCTCAAGAAGTTTGGTTTCTAGTTGAGAAATTAAAATATTACAAAAGGAGTGAGGGTTGGCAGAATGGTTCAGGTGGTAGAGTGCCTTGCAAGCTTAAGGCCCTGAGTTCAACTCCCAGTACTACCCCCCCAAAAAAAAAGTAGGACTGAGGGTGTGGCTCAAGTGGTAGAGCACTTGCCTAGCAAGTGTAAGGTCCTGAGTTCAGTCCTCACTACTGCTAAAAAAAAGAAAAAGAAAAAGGAAAAGTAGCTAAGTTTACAAAGGACTGTGATATCTTCCATCTAGTGTTTTCTCCCCCCCCCCCCACCGCCCCAGAATTTGACATTTCGTTTTAGGTAAACTTTAGGTCCTCAGGAGATAAGGGCTAGTTTCTTCCTCTCCCTCCCTCTCCCCTTCCCCCTCTCTCCTTCCTCTTCTCCCTCTCTGTACTCTCTTTCTCTCCAATTTATACTTAGCCCAGGTCAAACTCAAGATCCTTCTGCCTCTAATTCCTGAGTTCTGGGATTATAAATGTATGCCACCATACCAGGTTTATTGTCCTTTTATTAAATTACTTGACTCCCTTGATTTGTGATAGAAGGTCAGAGCTAGTCACATAGAAGAGTCTGTTTTCATTTGTTTTCTTGTTTGTTCTTTTTTGAGATAGGTTCTTGTTTTGTAGGTCATAACTCATGTAGTCCATACTGGCCTTGAACTCATGATCCTGTGGCCTTAGCCTCCCAAGTGCTGGAATTACAGGCATACACCACCAAGCCCATCAGGAGTCTGTTTTCAAATGAATAACCTTTACAAGAGGACCAAATGCAAATTTATGAGTTATTATCAGTATCTAACCAGTTTTTACCATGGAATATTTAAACAACTGATGAACTGAATATTGAATGCAGAGTAGGAATTTCTGCTGTGATGTCCATTCAAAGGAATAATGCATCAGTTTATGGAAAAAAATTATCCTTAAATGAAATGCGTTCATAGGAGAGGCCTATAGATTTACCCAGATAAAACTTTCAAATATTTCCAGGAATTATTATACACTTCTGTAATCACAGCTGTCTGGCTGAGGCAGGAAGATTGCAAGTTCAAAGCCAGCTAAATTAGATAGCAAGACTTTGTCTCAGAAAAAAAAAAAATTTTGTAGTTCTTAACATAAAAGCTGATTGTGTCTTCACTAGAATCCTTTACCATATATTAAAACAGCTAGTTGGGTTAGAGGTGTGACTCAAGCGGTGGGGTGCCTGCTTTGCAAGTGTGAAGCCCTGAGTTCAAACCCCAGTCCCACCAAAAAAAAAAAAAAAAAAAATCCCAGCTAGTATATGTCCTTAAGTTCAGTATAAAATCAAACAGTTTTGTTAAGTTCTTCCTAACAATTTAGTTTGGAACTTTCCCTTTTCTCTGCTTTCCATTTCCTCTTCTAGCTTCCCCCCCCCCTTTTGCATTCACTAATTAGTTGAATTTGTTCTGCTTTTCTTTTACATAGGGACAAACTGCTCTAAAAGATACAGTATTTTCTTTTTAACCCTCGTTTCCCATTGTCATTTGATTGATTTTGCTCTGAAATTTATGGTTATTGGTTCTCACCTTCATAATAATGCAATTTAAGGGAAAGTGAAAGAAATATATTATCATTTAGAGGCAAAATCATAAGACTGCTGGATGAATAAAATTTAATATAGCTACATAGCAACAATACAACAGAAATAAGTCTCAGACCCAGTGTGGTACATGCCTGTGGTACCAGATACTCAAGAGGCTGAGCAGCAGGGTCATTTGAGCCTGAATTCAAGGCCAGCCTGGGCAACACAGGGAGACTCCCATCTCAAAACAAAGAGACAGAAAAATTACAACAAAACAAAGTTGGGCATAGTGGTATACTGCTGTAATCCCAGCACTGAGGAGTTTGAGGCAGGTGAACCACAAGTATCCAGGCCAATCTGGGCTACATAATGAGTCCAGGGCCAGTTCGAGCTTACATATCAAGACCCTGTCTCAAAAAAGCAAAACAAAATAAAAAACCTTCAAGTAATAGACGGTTTAATTAAAAATAAAATAATTCATAATTGGCCATCAGAATTATCGGAGACATTTTCATACTATCTGGGGCTAACAGTAATTCTTCTGAACAAGAGGGCACAGCATTCTTTCCTTATGTAATCTGCTGTTCAGATACTTTCCTATGTGATCTGTGACTAAGGGCGAAGTGACATGAAAAGGTTCTGGCGTGGATTCCTTAAAAGATTTTCACTTGTTAACTGAATTCAGAATATTAACCAAAAATTATTGATTCCTTGCTGACCAGGGGATTTTCCAAATACCCTATAACTTACACTTTGAACCCTCACTATAAAAACTTATCCTTAGCCTGGAATTTTTATCCGATTTTGCATGGATATTTATTTACTTACTTACCAGCACCGGGCTTCATGCATGCCAGGCAAGCACTCTACCCCTGAGCTACCCCCCAGCTAATACCACTTCTTGATGGTCAGAAAAGTACATTTTTCCAGGGGGTAATCTTAGACCTAACTGTACTTGAAGTGTAGAGAGACTGTCTCCCTGGCTATCTTCTCTTGAGTGCTTTGGCCAATCCTTTCCAGTTCTCAAGGGTCAGAGGTATGCAAGATTTCCAGGAGAAGTTGTAGTCCTTCCCAGAACAAAGTCTGCTTTTGTTCATTAGTGACAGATTTCATTTTGTAATTTTGTGGCAGTTTTCTGAAGCAATTTCTTAAATCCTATAATAATCCTGTTCTAGAGAACAGAAGTGCAACATAGTATAAGTGCCATAAATTACTGTTCTGCCATTAACAAAGGTCTGATGCTGTGAAGTGCTGTTTACCCTGAGGTCTGTTTCACACTAGGCGGCATAATACATACTAAACAGACAAAATCCTTAGATTATCAAGATATTTGACACGTGTTGATACTGACTTATAGTGTTGAACTGTAGTTTTTGGTTTTGTTTTTGTTTTTTGCAGTGCTGGGGTTTGAACTCCAGGCCTTACACCTTGAGCCAGTTTTTGTGATGGGTTTTATCAAGATCGGATCTTGAGAACTATTTGCCCAGGCTGGCTTCAAACCTCTATCCTCCTGATCTCTGCCTCCTGAGTACCTAGGATTACAGGCCTGAACCACCGGCACCCAGTTGAACTATATATTTTAGACAAATAACTGATTATATAAAATTTTTATGGGCATGCCAGGTACCAATCAAAAAACCCATCACAAAAAAGGGCTGGTGGAATGGCTCAGGTTTGGCCTTGGGTTCAAACACCAGTACAGCAAACAAACAAACAAAAAAGGGCAAGGAGTAGCTCAAGTGGTAGAGCGCCTCCCTAACAACTGTAAGGCTCTGAGTTCACACCCCAGTACCACCCAAAAAAGAAAAATAAATAAATAAATAAAAGCTGGGCACTGGTAGCTTACGTTTATAATCCTAGCTATTTGGGAGGCTGAGATGGGAAAGACTGAAGTTCGAGGCTAGCCCAGGCAAATAGTTTACAGGATCCCATCTCCAAAATAACCAGAGCAAAATTGACCAGACGTGTGGGTCAAGTGGTAGGGCTGCCTGCTTTTCAGTATGACTGAAGTGGTAGAGTGCCTGTCAAGCAAAGCACAGGGTCTTGAGTTCAAATTCTCGTAACCCATTTTTAAAAAGTAAAAATAATAATTAAAAAACCTGATAAGGTATGAAAGATTGATGTAGAATTTATGAATACTGTATAATTTTGTCACCTATCACCAAATCTAGTGAAGGAAGAAGGTAGGGAAAGATGTCAAAGACTAAATTTTCTATGAATTTCAGTTGCTGTGCTATACTTGGCCATTTCAACATCAGTAATTAAGAATTAGTTGTAATTTTGAATCTAAAATGAACGTAGTCTTTGACCTAGGGCATATTGTTTGACCCTGTATTTTTTTTATAGTCAAGTTATGCAGATATAACTTAAAAATAGTTAATGGATGTCTTATTTGAAGATGAAAAGTGTTAAGTGGTTTTTGTTGTTGTTTTCTTTGCCAGTCTGGAACTTGAACTCAGGGCCTTCACCTTGAGCCACTCCACCAGCCCTGTTTTTGTGAAGGGTTTTTTTGAGATAGGGTCTTGCTGCAATATTTCCCCGGGCTGGCTTTGAACTGTGATCCTCTTGATCTCTGCCTCCTGAGTAGCTAGGATTATAGGCGTGAACCAGCCAGGCAAGAAATGGCATTGTTTATGGAATTTTATATTCTTCTTTTTTTTGGGGGGGTTTTTGGGGTTTTTTTTTTGGTGTTGCTGGGAATTGAATTCAGGGCCTTGTGCTTGCTAAACAGGTGCTCTACCATTTGAACTACTCTGTGTGCCCCTGTTTTTCACTTTTTTTAATAATGAACTTTTTTTTTTCCCTTTGGTGGTACTGGAGTTTGAACTCAGTGCCTTGCACTTGCTAGGCAAATGCTCTACTTACCACTTGAGCCACTCTGCCAGCCTGTTTTTCACATTTTAATGTTTATTTTCTCCAAACAAGATTTCTCATTCATGTTTCTAAAAAAGAGTTAACTGTTTCAAAAAACCTGAAGATTTTAATAAATGTTTTCTTTTTCAAAAAAAAAAGAGAAGAAAAATAAAGAAAGCTCTGAAATGGTGAAATGTGAGGTGCTACAGCAAACCTGAGTGAGTATGTAAGAAGTTTAAATTCTGGGCCTGGTTTTCAGGGTACTATACAAAAAGGAAACTCAAACTGTAATTTAGGTAGCTACCGTCCTCTCCCAACTTCTGCCCCTCCAAAAAACACCAAGACTTCCAATTCTGTGACATGCTTTATTGGTGGCCTACAGCTGCATGATTCAAAGAAAAAGGCATTTTCTTTGGAACACACAATCATAAAACTATAGGAACATTCTTCACTCCATTTTCTGGCAAATGAGGGAAAACTATCTTTTTCTTTTTTTTTTTTTTTCTCTTGCTAGTAGAAAGCAGAATGAGGCCATAGACCTTTTAAAATTCCATAAATAGTTTAAACAGAAACAATGGTATATCCAACTATGACTCTGAGCCTTTATTTCTTCAGTCAAATTGAAATTGGTCATAAAATCAGAGATGCTGAAAACAAAAGTTTGTGTGAAAATTTACTTACAAAGAGTTTCAAGCTCTCCTTTTTCAGCCATTATTTATTAGTATATGGCAAATTTGAGGTATAATGATACTATTTTGAAAAAAATGAACATTTACCTGAGTATACTATTTGTTGTATATGTTCATCTTCAGGTTTCTTTCTAGTTTTTTAAGTGATGCAGTTGTTTTCTTCCTGTCTGACACAAATTAATAGAAGCTTCAATCACTGAATCAATTGTAATGTATCTAAAAATTCTGCAGAGATTTACGGCTTAATGAGATTTAGCTAGCCACTTATTCAAAGTTTTATACTTACTTTTTTGAGGGGGGCAGCATAGGGCTTCATGCTTGCTAGGCAGATGCTCCACTCACAGAGCCACCTCTCCAGCCGAGGATTTATACATACTATAAAACTCTTCATTCTGTAGCTAACATGTTTCCACCTGGTGTGTTCAGATCTCCTTAAAATTGGTCTAAGTCTATAACTTCTTCCCCACAAGAACACTTTCTTGTGTGACTAGAAAGTGTTGCTAGGTACTCCAAATCTATTCTCTTTAACGTGTCAATACCAGGAAATGTCTGCCTCTATCTCCTTGAACATTCATGAGGTTTCCAGGTTATAATCTTGGATTGGGTTAACAAACTGGCTGACATAAGAATCACCTGGAGAGAATTTTAAGCATATTCCTAGGTCCCACCTCCTGGAGATTCTAAATGTGAAAAGGCAACTGGGGGGGGGGTGGGTGGAGGGTTGGCAGAAGGGCTCTAGGGATGGAGTGCCTGCCTACCAAGGATGAGGTTCTGAGTTCAAACCCCAGTACTGCCAAAAAAAAAAAAAGAATTGGGCTGATTCCAAGTATTTGGACAGATTTGAGAGTCAATGAAATAACATGCTTTGTTTGCCATTGAGTAGGGAGGGAAGGGGAAGAAGGGAGGAAGAATATAAAAATATAAATGAGTGAGTTGGAAAAATAACTGGGACAGGGCTGCATGAGGAGAGAGGTGTGTCCTCTAATAGTTTTGTAAACATGAAAATTAAATATACTTTCATAGAGAAACAAAAAATGTGTTGGTTAAGTATTCAGTGATTTACTTTACGTAAAGAGGAGGTGCTAATAGACGTAACACACTGAACTTTTATTTTCAAAAGTTGCTGTATGGCTGGGCAGTGGTGGCTCACGCCTGTAATCCTAGCTACTTAGGGGGCAGAGAACAGGAGGATCGTGGTTTGAAGCCAACCCAGGCAAATAGTTTCGAGAAACCCTGTCTCAAAAACCCTTCACAAAACAGAGCTGGTGGAGTAGCTCAAGGTGTAGGCCCTGAGTTCAGGCCCCAGTACCACCAAAAAAAAAAAAAAAAAGTAGAGTTGCTATGTAACCTAGACTAGTTCCTACCTCAGCCTCCTCAGTCCTGCTGGACTTTTTAATAAAAGCCAAATTTGTTTTCTGCTTATAAGCTGGTAGCAGGAATATGTTTGAAAGAATTTTCATGATTTTTGTTCTCATTTTGTTGTATCTTTCTTTTTCTACAAAAAAAAAAGTATTAAAACATTAGTACTTACAGATTGTATACTTTCTCTCTCTCTCTCTCTCTCTCTCTCTCTCTCTCTCTCTCTCTTTCTCTCTTTCTCTCTCTCTCTTTTTTTTTTTGACATCCTGGGGCTTGGGCTTAAACTTGGGGGCTTTACCTTGAGCCACTCCACCAGCCCTATTTTTGTGAAGGGTTTTTTGAGATAGGGTCTTGCGGAACTATTTGCCCGGATCGCTCCGAACTTCTATTCTCCTGATCTCTTGTCTCCTGAGCTAGGATTATGGGCGTGAGTCACCAGCACCTGGCTCTCTTTGTTTTTTGATGGGACTGGAGTGTATATTTTCTCTTATGAAACACAATCTGCAGGGCTAGAAGCATGGCTTATGTGGTAGAGCATTTGCTCCTAGCAAGCATGAGGCCCTAAGTTCAAACCCTAGTCTGGGAGGGGGGGAATATATATATATAATAATATATATATATAATAAACAGATATAGGTGGCGAACACCTATAATATCAGCACTCAAGAGGCTAAAACAAAGAGATCATAAGTTCAAGGCCAGCCTAGGCTATATAGTGAGACACTATCTGAAACAAAAACCAAAACTCTACAGTATTAAAAGGAGATAATTTTTTAGTGTATTATACCCCTTTCCTTCAAAAGGCTTTATTTGCTTTTAATATAATAAAATATGTATTCCTTGATGAATTTCTTTAAAATAGCATTTCCACTTTAATTACAGAAGTTATTCCACATAACTCTTTTTTTCTTCCCCTCTAGACTTCTCCAGAAAACCCTGGGACAGTAGGTGGAGTGCAAAGCTGTATTGTGTTGCCTTCCTGCTTTTTGTTGTTGCCTTCCTGCTTTTTTTTTTTTTAATTTCTGTCTCCTTGGCTGCTCCTTTCTCTGCCATTAACATTAGCTAACTAACTAAACTCTGCATGTGTTGTCATTAGTAGGGTCTTGTGGCCTTTCATTTCAGTCCTGTACATACATGTATTGTGTTAATGTTTCATGTCAAGTTAATGTTTCATGTCAATCAGGATTGCACAATAGTCAGACTAGAATCTCACTTCTGCTCTCCCAAATATTTCCCTCCATTTTAAAATACCTACTTTCTACTGTGTCCCTACCCCCACCTCAGTCACCTTACAATACAACAAAACTACCTGAGTCCTTTTTGCAAAGGCAGTAAATCTGATAAATAGACACAAGTAAGATATCAGCACTTGAGGAGTTACCCCTCCCTGAACTATCTAAATCCTGAAAAGGGCAGGAAGAGGATAATGTTTATGAGTCACTCACTAATAGTGGAATTCCTTGCTTTAGTGATCAAAGCACTCATACACATTCAGAAGACATCCAGATTGTGTATGTGTGTGTGTTTGAAAGATTTTTGACCTGAATCTGATCATTTCACTGAATGTTACCCTAAAATGATGTTAGCTTGGTTTGGTTCCTTTTAGTAATGTATCTGTTACGAATATTGATGTTTGGAGTCCATGTGATATCAGGAGTCTGACTGTCTGCATGATTGTTTATCATTGCTCTGCTCCTGTCTAACTACCACAGGAAGAGAGGGGAAGTTTTAGAGATTATGCTGAAATAAATGAGCTGTTCCCTTCCCTTTCTTCTCTCTATGTAACAGAGGAAGCAGACCAGCCTACTGGAGACCCAGGCATGCTCATGGACAGTGTGGAAGTGGGAGACACAACACCTCCCACCAAAAGAAAGAGCAAGTTCTCAGGCTTTGGCAAGATCTTCAAGCCCTGGAAATGGAGGAAAAAAAAAAGTAGCGATAAATTCAAAGAGACATCAGAAGGTGAGAGACTAAGATTTAAATATGGGTTCCGAATTACAGAATTCCCTACTTTAGAAGCACCTTTTTCATCTCTTCCCAAGCTCTAGCCCCCTACTTGAAGAATTGAATATTTTAGAATTTAAACAGATAGTCATTCTCTGAGCCTTATATTTGATAGCCTCATTCCTAGGTTTATATTTTGATGGGATTAAAATCTGTTCAGTGGTTGAGCTGGGCACAGTGGTATATGTTGTACTCTCAGTACACTCTTCTAATCCCAGCACTCAGAAGGCAGAGCAGGAGAATCTTGGGTTAAACAGTAGGCTGGGTTATGTAGCATGAGACTGTCTCATTTTTTTTTTTTTTTTTTTTTAAAGCTGGGTGTTGGTGGCTCGCACCTGTAATCTTAGCTTCTTGGTTGCTTTTTTTTGGTTTTTTTTGGTGGTTCTGGGGCTTGAACTCAGGGCCTTGCACTTGCTAGACAGTCACTCTACCACTTGAACCATGCCCCCAGCTCCCAATCTTAGTACTTGGGAAACTGAGATCAGGAGGATTGCATTATAGGCCAGCTGGGGGGACATAATTCCTGAAACCCCATTGCAAAAATAGCCAGAGTAAAATGGACCAGAGGTGTTGACTGAAGCAGTAGAATGCCTGTTTTGCAAGTGCAAAGCCCTGAATTCAAACCTCAGTTCCATCAAAAATCTATTTAATGGTGCTGAGCACCGGTGGTCACATCTATAATCCAAGCTATTCAGGAGCAGAGATCTGGAGGAGCATGGTTCAAAGCCAGCCAAGGCAAATAATTCACAAGACTCTATCTCAAAAATATCCAACAACAAAATAAAAGGGCTGGTGGAGTGGCTCAAGTGGTAGAGTGCATGCCTAGCAAGTACAAGGCCCTGACTTCATAATACTGCCAAAAAAACAAATTCTGCAATGTAGCAGATATAAGATGCTTCTTTTCTACTTTGCCCACTTTCCATTAACACAAAGTTTATTCATAAAACCTTTATTACTGAAATTTCAGCTAAACTACAGTTATGCCTCCCTCTGGAAATAATACTTTCCCAAATAGCAAAGGCTATAAAAGAAATTAAGGGGTTTGTTGTTTGTTTTTTGTTTTCATTGCTGGGGATGGAGCCCAGGACCTCAAATATGATAGGTAAGCATTCTACCCCTGACCTACATCCTCAGTCTCAGAAAATAACTTTTTATATCTGAAGTTAGTTTTCCTTTAGTTTCTCTTCTTTCATAGGCATACAAGAAATTTGAACAACTTTATATTTTTACCTATGGATTTAAAATGCTAAGAATAATGTTGACCTTTCAAGTGACATATTTCTGAGTGCTGTTTTCCAATTCAATGTTAGTTTTAGAGCGAAAAATATCTATGCGAAAACCAAGAGAAGAGCTGGTTAAAAGAGGGGTTCTGTTGGAAGACCCTGAGCAGGGTGAGTTTCACATAAATAGCATATGCCTGTCTCTGTGCACTTGGCTTTGATTGGGTCTAACTAGGCCTTTGATTTTTTTTTCCTCTGTTTTGATATTTCTAAAGTTATGCTGTAAGTTCACTCTTCTTTTCCAGGTGTGTGGCTTAGGTTTTTAATCCTAAACTAGAATGTCTGGTAAAGGATCCTTGGGCAAACATTTCTGTGTCTCTGCACATCCTCAGCTTTGTGCCAGCTGCAGTAGTGGCTGTTACTTCCTTTGTTTGATTAACTTTGTCTCTATGTCCATACTGTTGCCCTGATCTTCTTTTTGTCACCAAGATCTTGTTTTGATATTTCAACACTTATTGATGGTTTAATAATGTCAGGACTTTGTCCAGTCTATGACTTTTATGAAGCAGTTTTATTGTAACTGTAAAACTCTAATACCATACATTGATTGTATTTCATTTCATTAAGTAGCAACTTACTACTTTTGCATAGCTTTTGTCATCTTGCTCCCTCCATTTTAAAAATAAAAAGTGGTTGTTAAATCAGTTTAGCATTAGAAGTACATTTGCACTTACTCCTTATTGCCTTAGACGCTTTAGTATTTTTAGCTTAAACACCACCTCCTGTTGAGACTGCCTGAAGAATTACACTCTCTAATCTCCTAGTAAGAGGTAATGGTGATTGGTCAGGGTGAGAAGGACTTGTCTGTAAGAACTCAATGGACTAACTCAATAAAATGTCAAGAGACATTTGATAATGATATTACTGAAAGTATCTCACTATAGGAAGTAAAGAAGAGAAAAATAACTAGCTCCAGTTCTCATGACACTAGGAGATGAGACGGTGCTTTTAGTCTCTCAGTTCAGTATTTTCAGCTTTGTCTTCCAAAAGAGTCTAGGAACTGGGAATGTTTGTCTAATTGCTAAGTGAAGGAATTTCATCTACAATTTTCACAACAGTGGGTGGTCATTACAGGTTTTTCCACAGCTTCCAGCCTAGTGATCATTCTTTCAGTTGGTCTGTAAGAAATTGTCATGTATGTCATGTTTACCCTTGATCTGTCCATTAGTTCCACTCTTTGCTCTCCACTTCTACTGCCCTCAGTCACCCATTGCTATCTGTCATGTACATTGGATCAGCTTATTATTGTTTTCCCTGTCCCAACCACTTCCTGTCTATTGTCAATCCATCCTCAGAACTTTCAGAGCTAAACTTCAGTAAGATAGATCAGATTGCTGTGTGCTGGTGGCTCACACCTGTAATCCTAGCTATTCAGGAGGCAGAGATCAGGAGAATTATGGTTTGAAGGCAGCCCAGGCAGATAGTTCCAAGAGACCCTATCTCAAAAAAACCCTTCACAAAAATAAAAAATAAAGGGTGGAGTGGCTCAAGGTGTAGGCCTAATACCGCAAAAAAAAAAAAAAAAAAACAGATCATGCCCTTGTACTACTTCCAATTCTTTGGATTCTTGATTCCTATAGAATTAATTTTCAGCTCCTTTACATGATGCTTGGATCCCTCATAGCCTGGTTCTTACTTGGCTTCCTCATTCTACCTGTAACTGTTTCTTATGTACATCTATTCTCCTCCCAGACCACATTAACTGCCAGTCCTCTATATATGATTTCACACCCTTATATATAAGAAGGCTTCTTTTAAAGAAGCCTACCACATAAGTGGTACTACCACGCTGGTGTGGTAGGCTTCTGCACTTCTTGTAGAGTCCAGTTTAGATGCCACTTTCTATGAAGCTTTACCAAACAAATTCCTACTCCATAGTTGTTTTCTTCATTCCTTACCATAGCCCTTCACTCAGTATAGCTCTTAACATTTAACATTGTAATTACTTACATATAATAAGTTTGTGATATTCATCTTATTCATGTAATAAGGTATTTGGAATATGATAGGCAATAACATTGTTTATTGGAAAAAGAAATTACTTATTTCCATTATTACTGGAAGAATCCAGATAATCTAGATCTAAATAATAAGCTAAAACAGGAAGAAGGAGGCAAAAGGATAGGACAGGTTAGACACCACCAGCTCTTCTCCCTGTCTGACCATGTCAGTGCCATCAGTTACCTCTTCCTTTTTCTTTTTGCAGGTGGTGAGGATCCAGGGAAGTTGAGCCATGCTATGTTAAAGAATGGCCATACCACCCACATAGGGAGTACCAGATCATCTAGTCCAGTCCCAATAGAAGAAGAGCCAGTAAGAATATCAAGTCTTAGGGATCCTATTACAGATGAGGAGGACCCAAAGAAACAACTAGGTAATACTGGTTTGTTTGTTACTTTTTACTTTTTAAATTTTTATTTATATATTTGTTTGTTTGTTTGTTTGAGACTAGGTCTCACTCCGTAGCCAGGCTGATCTTAGACTTATGATCTTTCTTCTTCAGCCTCCCTGGTGCTGGGGTGATAGGCATTTGCACTATACCTGGCTAAGACTAGATTTTTGGGTTTAAAAGCCATGGACCATTCATTCTCATTTACCTCAGGGTTATAAGAGAATAGGAAGAAATAAAATCCAGGGAAATTTATGTTCTTTAGAAACTAATTACCTACTAGCAACTTTAAGTGGAATCCTCAAACCTCTCATTTTTGCATTCACAAAATACCTAAATTTGTGGAGTTTTTGTTGTTTTGGGGGTTTTTTGTTGCTGTTGTTTTTTATTTGGTTGGACTGGGGTTTGAACTCTGGGCTTTACGCTTGCAAAGCAGCACTCTAAATTTGTGATTCTTGTGGTCTTGTTTTGGGGGTGAGGGGCCAGCAATGGGGTATGAACTCAAGACCTCACACTTGCTGGGCAGTCACTCTGCCTCTTAAACCACTCCTCCAGCTAAATTTGTGATTCTTAAATAGGAAAAGAATGTTAAATATCGCTTCCTGTAGGATTTTTTTTTTGGTAATGTGTTTTATTGTAAGATACTCTCTTTTTGTTTTCTTTTGGTTCTGGTTTGACTTCAGGGCCTTGTGTTTTCTAGGTAGGTACTGTAGGACTTCCCATACTCCTTTTGCTGTACCCAAGTGAAAATTTTTTTTTTCTTTTTTTGGGTGACAATACTGGAGTTTATCTATAGTGGGGTTTGAACTCTGGGCCTCACATTTGCTAGGCAAGAACTCTACCACGTGAGCCATTCCACCAACCCTTTTTTGTGTTGGGTCTTTTCAAGATAGTGTCTGGAGAACTGTTTGCCCGGGCTGGCTTCAAACCATGATTCTCCTGATCTCTGACTCCCAAGTAGCTAAGAGTACAGGTCTGAGCCACCAGCTAGACAGCTGCTTTACCTACCACTCAAGGTACTTCCCCAGCAGCACTGGGGTTTGAATTCAGGACCTTGCACTACACTTGTTAGACAGATAATCTACTACTTGAGCTATGCCTCCAGCCCTCCCCAAGAAATTTTGGTGCACCTCCTCAGTAGCCTGGCTCTTGTATGAAGATCACTACTGTAATGAGCCTTTCATTGAGCTTCTTTTACTGACAGTCTTTTAAGTATCTTGAGGGTGGCAAATGTTGTGAATTATAGTCAATAACCTGAACTATAAATTAAATAATCTGTGCAGTTGACCATTAATTCATAGCTATATTAGCTTTTTCAGTCTCTCGTTATTCTGTCTTCCCTTTTAAATCATATCTTCTATTACACAGGCTCAACTGGAAGCTGGCCTAATTCTGAAGCAGAGTCTGTTTCTGAGAATGTACCCAAACAACCTTTACTCCCCCCAAAAAGACCCTTATCCTCTTCTCATGAAGCAAGTGAAGGGCAAGCAAAGGATGTTACTTCTGGCAGCATGGCAAGGTCCATCTCTTCCACCTCCGCCTCCTCCACCACCATAGCACCTGCTGCCACCACTGCTGCCACAAACCTAGCAAAGACTGTTAATTCCTTTGTCACCCCTTCCCCAGCACCAAGGACTGTGCCTGCTGCTTCTGCCAGCACTAACACTACTGCTACCCCGAGCCTTACTCATATGGTCCCTGCCAAGCAGCCCCCAGTTCCTCCCCCTAAACCAGCTCACAGAAATAGCATACCTGTCATTGGTAAGTCTTCGGGCTTTTGTGTTTTGGGGTTGTTTTAGTTTTAGAAGATTATTTTATTGAATAAGTAACTCAATATTGACTTGATCTATGAAATAGTTTTCCATATCTTGTCCCTTTAAATAGCTTCCATTTAGAGAAAAGTTTTTTAAATGAGAAAGATGACAATGAATATAACATCACTAAAATTAAGATCCAATTTGGGAGGATTAAAGCCTACTTTCCTGTAGTAGTGTTTCAGAACACTATATACACTATATAGTTAGAGGATTGGATATGTAAAAACCATAACAGATTTTACTTGCATGGAATTATCTGTGGCACTTACTGAGAACATTTTAAAAATCCCACAACTTATAATGGGACAGACAAGACCTCAAATAAAAAGTTGGGGTTTATAATAAAAAATCTACTTTCATCTACCAATGCCTTCCTTAAGCATAAACAAGTCTAGAAGATTACAAAGATGATTTTATGCCTGTATAACCGTGACTCAGTGCCTGACATAGTATTTTCATGAGAACTGCAGAAGGTATTCTTTAAATTGTTCTGATAAAATCATGTTTTATCTTGAGAGAGTTAAGAATGCTACTCTTACATTAAAGTAAGTGGTAGTAAAGAAAGCAGGGAAGTTGATCAGTCCATTTTTATACATTAGCAAATTTTTTGCATTTACCTAAAGTCTTATTTAGGTCTATTTTCTTTACATAAATGATGCCATCTTAGAGGAATTTTCAAGAAAAGGAAGAGAAGAGGGAAAGCTAATGAGTGCTTCAGCATTCAATAAAATGGAGTTTTTCAGGAAAAATGGAGTTTTTCGGGTTATTACTGCTTAAAGTTCTTGTTATTGAGTGAGTAATGAATAAAAAATACACTCATTAAAAATCTAATACCCCCAAGTTGGGTGGAGTAACTAAACCTGAAAAACAGGCTTAGAATATATTATATGACAGGTTGGAGTAGCTTGATAACAGGATGAAGATTATTATTGTTATCACTACTTTGGGTGGTTAATGTCATGTTGACTTCTCTCTGAGGAACATGAGGAGCTTGCATGTACTTATTTTCAAAACCACCTTTTGCTGTAGGAAACCGATTTTATCTGTATAGATAGGGCAATTATAACATGAAGATGTTATGACAAGGTTATAGTCAGTGAGAGACAGAAGCTCTGCTCTCAGGTCCAAACCTCTGTTATCTATACTGGTGTCAAGACTGATGTGCTCATCAGGATCACCATTAGGCTTAGCAAAATGCAGATGGCTGTGCCCTGTTCCTAGAGTTCTGGGCTTTTGGTGATGGTGGTGGTGATTTTGGTATTGGGGCTTGAATTTAGAGCTTTGCACTTTCTAGGCAAGTGCTCTTCCACTTGAGCCACAATCCAACCCCCTCCAGTTTCTGGTTACAGTAAGTCCAAGATAGGGCCTGAGAGTCTACATTTGTAATGGAGTCACAGGTGAGGAGGAGGATGTAGACCAGAGACCACATGTTGAGGGCTGTTTGTTACACCAGTGGTTCTTCCGCCCTTTTCAGGTTATAGCAACAGGTAGCTATAACAGTAGCTTGAGCTAAACTTTAGCGGCCACTCCCAGCCTTAGCTAAGTAGCCCACAGCAGCAGGATTTGAGACTGAAGAACCAACATCAGTCCATGATGGGTACTCAGCAACAGAAAAATAGGACAGTCACAGAATTTTTATTAAACTTAAACAGATTTCATTTGAAGGACTAAATCTTCTTCTGAAACTATGACCTTTCTTATTCTTTGGTGCAAAAATGACATTTCTTTTTTTTTCCTGCCCCTACTGCCACTGTGGACCCTCCCCTCGGGCACATACTCCACCAAAATGGCAGTTCTTTCACAAGCGGATTGCGATCATAAATGGTTAACTTAATTTCAGTCCTCATTTGGAAATCTTTAAAAATGACAACTTGAAACAAAAAATAAGTAAATAAAAATAAGGAAAAAAATGACAGCTTGAGGTTGGTCAAGAATTTTTTTTAGTTGGGAGCTGGCAGAGTAGCCCCAAGTGATAATGTGATTGCCTAGCAGGCATGAGGGAGTCCCTGAATTCAATCCCCCAGTACTGCCAAAACAAGAATTTTTTTTTTTTTTTGTAGTACTTAAACTCAGGTCCTACACCTTGAGCCACACTACCGGCCCTTTTATGTGAAGGGTATTTTCAAGATAGGGTCTCTCAAACTATTTGCCTAAGCTGGCTTCAAACCACGATCCTCCTAATCTCTGCCTTCTGAGTAGCTAGGATTACAGGCGAGAGCCACCGGTGCCTGGCCAAAAAAAGAATTTTTTAGAAGAATTATATTGGTCCTTAAATTCCAAAAGTTTGGAAACCACTGCTTGAGAAGTACTGCTATCTTCTCGTAGACATACCATGAAGTACCAGGACTAAGGAAGGACCACTACCGATAGTTGAGCAGGTGAAGGGAATTCACAACCTATCCCAGGAACACCTGGAATCTTTGTCACAGAACTACAATCAGGGCTGGGCATGTGAGACTCTCAAATAGTAATGTGCCTGCCTAGTATGCTCAAGGCCCTGAGTTCAAACCCCAGTACTACCAAAAAAAAAAAAAAAAAAACTACAACCAATAGTTGATGCTGCTGATTGGGTACAGGGTATATACCTGGTGTTCACTTTCTTGAGAGCTTGATGTATATGCCTTCCTAGGTTACCAAAGGCAACTTACCTTGTCAATTTAAAAGTTAAATACTCAACTAGTCTTATTAGGGTTGAGTTTTCTTGTAGATGGGATAGCTAACTGCTATTTTTAGAGAGGTGGCAAAAATCCAGACTTCCCCAAAAATGTCTCTTTTCATTGATCCTGAAATTTATCTTTTTTGTGTGTATGTATGCAGTGTTTTTCTAGTATGTCCTTTTAAAATTTACCTATGACAGATGATATTAAAACCCAAGATTAGCTAACCTTTTACTTTGGATGTCCCCTGATGGAATAAGATTTGGGGCAAGTAAAATTTTATTTTGGGGAAGCTTATGAGACCATTTGAGAACACTAGGTGGACTAAAATAAAGGATTTATTAGATGGTTAGAGGTTGATGGTCAAGAGAACTTCTCTAATTATTTTTGAAGGTTAGTTTCTATGTGATGATCACTTTTTTTTTAATTTTATTTTTTGTGGTACTGGAGATTGAACCCAGGGCCTCACAAATACCAAGTAAGCCTCCTACCACTTGAGTCATGCTCTGAGTCCTGTGATCCACTTCTTAAATATCATTTGGAGCAATCCAAAGAAGTAACTGCTGTGTCAATGTCTGAGTCATTATAGGCTTTGGGAACATCAATAGGGATATATACTGTTGTGATTCAAAGTGAGGGTATCTCATCTAAGAACATATATTGGGGATATTCTATGTACCAAACAATCTGCACAGCCCTGTGGATATGATTGTGGAGGTAAGGGTTGCTCTGCCATCAAGGAGCCCATATTGTAACAGGAAGTGAACATGAGCACAAAGGAACCATAAGAGGTATGTGCACAAATGAAGGTCAGAGAAGTGAGATCCAGAGATGGGAATAATAGTCTAGTAATCAAAAACTGGATACTAGCCGAGTCTCTGCCAGTTTGTTGTAGGCTTTTGGGCAAATTACGTAATGTCTGTGGTCTCCAGTTTTCTTTCTGAAAAATTTCTCCTGTCACCTTAGGAAAATCTGACGTGAAGGATAGAAAAGCACTTTAATTTCTTCAAAGGGCTTTGCATTTGCTATAAATATTCAAGATTTATTGACTATTTTTACTCAATTTTATTGACAGTTTTATAATACAAAGCTAATATATCTAGGCATCATTATCAGCATATGGTAAAAATGCTTGATTTTTTTCTTAAATTACAATCTGAATGTTTATTTTTCTTTTTCTTCCTAATTTATTTTTTTCTTGTGGTTCTAGGGATTGAACGAACAAGCAAGTGCTCTACCACTTGAGCCACAACCCCCCTCCCAGTCTTAAATTTCTTGTACAGAAGAACTTTCAGCTTTTATTTATTTATTTATCTATTTTTAGTAGGACTGGAGTTTGAACTCAGGGCTTCACACTTTGAAAGCAAGCACTTTACTTCTTGAGCCACTCTTCCAGTCCATTTTGGTCTGGTTGTTTTGGAAATCAGGTCTCACAAACTTTGCTTGGGATGGCCTGGAACTGCAGTCCTCCGATTCTCAGCCTCCCAAGTAGCTACAGGTGTGAGCTACCCAACACCTGACCACTTTCAGCTTTTTTGCTGTCTATTCATATTAACTTTATCTATATCAACATAAAGTTATCGTACTGATGAAATAAGATACTCATCAGTTTTCCTACACCTATTCATTAGTCCTTCTCTGTACTAAATATTAACTTTATTTCAGGATGAGATATATAGGGAATGGCAAAGACATGAAATTATATAATTTGCCTCAAAGATTAAGACTGAACTCAACTCTGATTTTAGTCCTGGACTGGCCCCTCAATGCATTGTAAAGCAATATTAAATTAAGGTGTTCCTCTCTCTTTTCCAGCTGAACTGTCTCAAGCAATAAACAGTGGCACATTGTTATCAAAGCCATCCCCACCCTTACCACCTAAGAGAGGCATTCCTTCAACCTTGGTGCCCTCCTCAGAGTCTGCTGTTGCCATCACCACAAAAGCACCGAGCGATCAAAGAGAGAGGAACATGTGCTCTGTGGGCTCTGAACCACTGCTGATGATCCCACCTTCCTCCCCATCACCCCCACTGCCTACTCACAGACCTCCAGAGCCCCCTCAGTCTCCTCCATTCCTTGCTAAGACTTTTCTTCAAGTTGTGCCAGAGGTTGAGTTTTTACCTTCTTCAGATCTACTCCATGAGGTTCCCCAGAAGGAAGATCAGAAAGAGGAAGTCCCCAAGAAGATATTGGACCAGAGTTTTGGGGAGCCCCATATACCCTCTAGGCTTCCCCCAGTCCCATTGCATATTCGAATTCAGCAAGCCCTGACTAGTCCCCTTCCCATGACTCCTCCCTTGGAGGGCTCTCATAGAGCTCATTCATTGCTCTTCGAGAACAGTGACAACTTTTCTGAGGACAGTAATACCCTGGGTCGGACCAGGTCACTTCCCATCACTATTGAAATGCTGAAAGTGTGAGTGCCTTTAAAACTTGCCTCTGGTTTCTTTCTCTTTACTCTGTTTCCCATTTGGAAAAATATACTTTGAAAATGTTAGTAAATTTAAAGTACAAAGAATATTCTGCCAAAAGGAGAAGTTCTAGAGTTCGGACTATTTACCCTACCGATTTCTGTAACTTTCTAGTTATTTTTTTAAATGAAGATTTCCATGATGACATAAAAATCACACACTTATGAACATAAAAATTAAAACCACTAGTTTTATATGATACAAAAGTAGCAGTGATGCTTAAGAGCCTTTGCCTTGTAGTAACATATTCCTGGATTCAAATCGTAGCTTTACCACTCCTGTGTAGAGGTTTACTTAGCCTTTCTGTGTTTTAATTATGTCATCTGTAAATGAGAGTTATATCTGTGAGAATGAAATTAGACAAATATTGGAAGGTACCAAAAAACAGCTCTAGATTTGAACCCAGAGCCCATTAGATTGATAGGTGCTAAAAAGATTGTAAAAGTTAAGGGAGGAATTTAAATTACTTTGTTAGTGGACTTTTCCATAGATATTTCAGTGCTTTGTCTTGCAAATCCCTGTTGTCTCTGAAAAGATAATTAATTGTGTTAATTTGTTAGTCCAGACGATGAAGAAGAAGAGGAGCAAACCTGCCCTTTGGCATTTGTTGAAGATGTGACATCTACCTCAGTCATTCCTAAACTACCACAGTGTCTGCAAGAGGAAGAGGAAGAGAAGGAGAGTGACTCAGATTCAGAGGGTCCCATTCAATACCGAGATGAAGAGGACGAAGATGAAAGCCATCAGAGTAAGAAAGGAAGGGAAAAGCAAAAGAAAAGTCTGTTAAAGATAAAGCTACTTTCTGGTCTTAGCAAGTTTAAGATGGATGTAAATAGATAGCCTCTTCCATCAAGTCATCTAGCTGTTATTAGAAACCACTGTAAAGGACTCCTTCTCCCTGCTATTATCCCTATGTTAAAGTAAGTCATAAGAGGGAGCCACAAAGATTGGGTCATTCAAATTTTTGTTTATTTTTTTATTTGAAAAACTGCTCACCCAGTTCAGTCCCAGAGCATGTGCTTAGAATGCACAGGGCCCTAGATTCAGTCTCCAGCACCAAATAATATGGAGTGGAGAAAAACTGGTACATTAGTTTAGTGGAACAGATGAAAGTAGTGTTTTCCTCCAATATAATTAACTTATAGGGGAAATATAAAACATGTTTATGTCAGAATAATAGAATCCTGTGTCATTAAAGTGGGAAAGCCGCTTTAAAATCACTTGTTAGCTTGGATTGGAGGTGTGGCTCATTGTTACAGTGCCTGTGTGAGGCCCTGAGTTCAAATCTCAATACCACAAAACAAAAAGAAAACACCCCATACATTAGCCAAGTGCAGTGGTACATGCAACTTGTCTCAGCTACTAGGGAGACTAAGGCAAAGGATCAGGAGTTCAAGGCCAGCCTGGTAGCATAGAAAGTCACCATCTCAAAGAAAGGAAGGGAGAGGGCAGAGGGGCTGGATGGAGGGCAAATTGTGTTAATATGACCGCTTTTACATTTTAATTCAGAGGACTGTTCCATACCTTGAGCTCTCCTGTAGCAACTCTTATTAAGGAGGAAAATTACAGGGCTGGTAGAAAAGAGAAGGTATCTTTTTGCCTATCTGAGCCCATCTGCCTGAAAAGATTTTTGGATATCTTCTGCTTTACTCCTTCCTGTGTGTTTTAAGTAGATTTTTTTTTCCCCCAACACTAAGGTTCAATCCAGGACCTCAGTGTTTGCTGAATAAGTGCTCCACCACTTGAGCTAAGCAACAATTTTGGCTCAATCATTTGAAGCCAAGTGAGAATCTTGAGAGTTATAGTCACTCAGACTCTTGCCTAGGTCCATGTGAGGTTGAACCTTTGGCTCTTGCTTCTACATTTTTTTTCTTCCTGTTGTGTAAAGGTGCTTTGGCGAACAAAGTGAAGAGGAAGGACACACTAGCAATGAAGTTGAGCCACAGATCCAGTGAACCAGAGTTGAACTTGAATTCTTGGCCTCATAAAAGCAAGGAGGAGTGGAATGAAATACGGCATCAGATTGGGAACACACTGATCCGGTAGGCCTTTGCTTAGATTAGCTGGATTTGCTTTGATTGTGCTGGTATGTATGTTACACGCTTACCTTGTGGTTGAGTATTTATCTTTTTTTTGTTTTTGTTTTGGTGGGCTGGGGTTTGAACTCAGGGTTTCATGCTTGCAAAGCAGGTGCTCTACTATTTGAGCCTCAGCAGTTCATTTTGCACTGGTTATTTTGGGGACCGGGTCTCAAAAACTATTTGCCCAGGCTAGCCTTGAACCATGGTCCTCCTGATCTCAGGCTCCCAAGTAGCTAGGATTAAGGTGTGAACCACCGGCACGTGGCTATTTATCCTTTTTCTCTTTTTTTGGTGGGGCTGGGGGTTTGAACTTACCCATGCTTGCAAAAGAGGCATTCTACCCCGTAAGCCACACCTCCAGTCCTTTTTGCTCTGGTTATTTTTTGGAGATGGGGTCTTGTGAACTATTTGCCCAAACTGGCCTTAAACCAGCCTCATAGGTAGCTAAGATTACAAATTCTTAAATTGAAATTTCAGAAGAGTTGTGAGAATATATTCCCTTCACCTAGTAGAGTGCTAACATTTCTATGTTTGCTTTATTAATAATTGTGCTCACTCTCTATATACATTCCTTTTTTTTTTTTTCCTGATCTATTTGAGAATAAATTACAAGCCAGTGCTTCAGAGGTGAGGCAGGAAGATTGTGAATTTGAGACCAGCCCAGGCTATATAGTAAGACCTTAGGGAGAGAGAGAGCGGGAGAAAGAGAGAGAATGAGAATGAGAATTAAAGATATTGTGATTCTTTACTCCTAAGTGCTTCAGTGTGTAATCTGTGAAGAAGAACATTCTCTTATCATATCCACAGCAAATTTAGCAAGTTAAAGAAATTGAACATCTCTGGGTGGGTGCCGGTGGCTCACACCTGTAATCTTAGTTACTCAGGAGGCAGAGATCAGGAGGATCGATCACAAAAAAAAGGGCTGATGGAGTGGCTCAAGGTGTAGGCCCTGAGTTCAAACCCCAGTACCAGGGGGAAAAAAAAAAAGAAATTTAACATCAATATAATACTTTTCTCTGCTATGCTTCCATATTTAATTTCACCAAGTCATCTCATGTCAGTTTCAGTTTTGGAATTTGTATGTTTTTTTGAGACAGGCTCATGTAGTATAGCCCAGGTTGGCTTTCAACTTACAATCTTCCTGCCTCAGCCTCCCTAGCATTGGTATTACAGGTGTGTATCACTGCATCCATTTCCCAGTAATATCTTTAATAGCAAGTTCCCCATCACTACTCCAAAGCTGGCTTCCAGTCTAAGATAACAAGTTATATTTAGTTGTCATATCTCTTCAGTCTTCTTTAATCTGTTTTATTTGTTTGTTTTCTTTTATGACATTTTTTAAGAATGTAGGCCACTTGCCAGGTGCCAGTGGCTCATGTCTATAATTCTTGCTATTCAGGAGGCAGAGATCAGGAGGATCACAGTTTGAAGCCAGCCCAAGCAAATAGTTCATGAGACCCTATCTCAAAAAACTCTTCACAAAAAAGTGCTGGTAGAGTGGCTCAAGGTGAAGGCCCTGAGTTCAAGCCATAGTACTGCAATAAATAAATAAATAAATAAAAGAATGTAGGCCACTTACTTTGAAATTTGAATTTGTCTGATTTTTTCCTCATGATAGGATTTTGGTTATTTATTTTCATCTATTCTCATTTAATTGTCTTCATCCCATGTCATCCCCTCCCTCTGCTCCATGAGAGCAGGGAACTTTTCTGTCTTGTCCACTATTAATATTCACAATGCCTGAGTACAGGCTTTTTTTTTTTTTTAACTGTACTCAGGTTTGTACTCAGGGTCTTGCACTTGCTAGGCAGGTGCTCTACTACTTGAACCATGCCCCCACTCCAGGAATACACACTTCTATAGCTTTAGTCACTATCGAGAAAAACCTAAAATAATCCTCTCTTTTATCAAAATAAAATTTGCAATGTACTAAGGGTCTACTTAGTATTTTAAATTCTTGGAGCTCTAACGTTTGCTCACCTGAACTTGACTGCTACCTGCTCTACATCTATGGGCTCTACTGAATTGAGTAAACTTTACTGTGAAACGGTATAATTGATAATGATGTGAAACTTAAAGATACAATTGCTGTTGAACACAGAACTAGTTTATAAGAGTAGTAACTGCTATTCATTGCTCTGAGGAAGATAGAAAAGACAGAAGTAGGAGTAACTTCTTTAATCAATGTCTAACCTATAAATTTTAATTCTGTTGCATCTCTTCTGTTCCTACAAATGCATTTAGTATACGGTTAAGTAAAAATAAATACATGTTAATTATATTGTATTTAGATAATTACAGCTAAAAATTGTCAGGGTGATTAGTGGTAGATCATCTGCCTATCAGGCACAAAGCTTTGAGCTCAAACCTTAGTACCACCAAAAAAAAAAAAAAAGTCATTCATAAGCCCATACTGATAAACCAAGATTTAACAGACTTTTTCTGTAAAGGGCCAAATTATAAATACTTTATGACTTGCCTGCCAGTTACAGTCTCTTTTCTTTTTGCAGTGCTGAGGATGGAACCCAGGGTCTTGGACGTACTAGGCAAACACTCTACCACAAAGCTATACTCCTAGCCCTTGTCATTTATTGTTTTTTGAACAACCTTTAAAAATGTAAAAATGGGCAGCCTGGTGGTAGGACTGAAATGGTAGAACACTTCCTAGCATGTCCACGAAGTCCTAGGTTCTGTTCCCAGTACCAAAAGAAATAAAAAGTAAAAATAGGGCTGGGAGATGTTATCCAAGAGTTGATATTGTATAATTAATTGAATCATAACCCTATTATTGAATATTTGCCTTTAATTTTGGGCTACTCTAAGTTAGACATCCTCAAGCTTTAGCATTCATATGGCAGACCTGAATCACCTGACAGACTTCTACTTTTTGGTACTACTTTTTGGTTGTACTGGGATTTGAATTCCCAGCCTCACGCTTGCTAGGGAGGCACTCTACCACTTTAGGCAGTCTTTAAAAAAAAAAAAAAAAAAAAAAAAGGTAGGGGGAGGGGGACTAGAGGCTTGGCTCAAGTGGTAGAGTGCCTGCCTTGCAAGTGTGAAGCCCGAAGTTCAAACCCCAGTCCCCACCAAAAGAAAAAAAAAAAGTGGTTTCCACACCCAGATTTTTTTAGCCTTGAAGTGGAGCCTTATAGTTTCTGTTTCTTGCTGGTCTTGGGACCACTTTGAGAACCATTGTTCTAAGTAAAAGTCTTTTTTTGTTTGTTTGTTGGGTTTTTTTGTTGTTTTTTTTTTTTTTTGGCAGTACTGGGGTTTGAAATCAGGGCCTCATGTTTGCTAGGCAAGTGCTCTACCACTCAAGCCACTCTACGAGCCTTTTTGTGTTGAGTATTTTTAAGATAAGGTCTCATAAACTATTTGCCTAGGCTGGCTTCAAACCCCAATCCTCCTGATCTCTGCATCCGAGTAATTAGGATTGCAGGCGTAAGCCACTGGTGCTTGGCCCCCATCTCCATTTTTGTGGTAAATTATTAAATAGTCAGTATTTGTGGTCACATATATTCCTCCTAAATTATTGCTTTTCATGGTAAAATTATCTCCACTACTCCAACTAATGGAAGACTATCATCCACTTCGTATGAAGGACAGCGTTGTTATTGCTTGATTCCCAGTATTACATACCTTTATTAGAGAGTTCAGAAACAACAGGGCCTTGCTCAATCTAATCAGCCTCAGGAAAAGGGTGACTACTATGGCTTCTGCCAGATCTCATGTCTTTTCAGCTTTTTTTTTTTTTTTTCTTTTTTTCACCATACTGGGGTTTGAACTCAGTCTACACCTTTAGCTACTCCACCAGCCGTGTGTGTGTGTGTGTGTGTGTGTGTGTGTGTGTGTGTGTGTGTGTGTGTGTTAGGTTTTTTCGAGATAGTATCTTGAGAATTATTTGCCTGGCCTGGCTTCGAACCTTGATCCTCCTGAGTAGCTAGGATTACAGGCATGAGCCACCAGCCTGACCCTCTTACCTTTCTTAGGAGTGGCAAATTACATTTGTTATTAATCCGATAATTTATTCCTTGATTTTGTGAATAGGTGATCCAGAAGTCTAGAGAAACAAACTGAACTGTACCCTCTTCCCTTCCTTTGGAATCTAGTTGCCAAGAATTTGTAACTATCATTAGCCAAGATGGCAGTTGTGCAGAACTATGGCCTTCTCAACGTATCAGCAAGAAAACATCAGGATTTGGAATTAGTTAAGAATGAAGAAGACCTTAGAGCTAGGAATGTAGGTATCTCAGTGGTAGAGCACTTACCTAAGGCCAAGTTCAATCCCTAAGTACTACAAACAAACAAACCACAGAATAGAGGGATATTTTGCAAATCACATATCTGATAGAGATACTCTATCTAGAATATGAAGAATTTTCAAACCTGAATTTTAAAAAAGGCCAGGTGTAATGGTTCAAGCTTATAATCCTAGCTACTGGGGAGAGAGATCAGGAGGATTAAGGTTGGAGGTTAGCTGGAGAAAAAATATCGCAGGACCCCCATCTCAACTAATAAAAGCTGGATTCAGTGGTGTGCACCCGACATTCCAGTTAAACACAAAACATAAATAGGAAGATCATGGACCAGGCCAGCCCAGGCATAAAGTGAGACCCTATCTCAAAAATAATCAAAGCAAACTGGGTGCTGGTGACTCATACCTGTAATCCTAGCTACTCAGGAGACTGAGATCAGGAGGGTTCAAAGCAAGCCAGCAAATAGTCTCCCTATCTCAAAAGTACTCATCAAATTAAAAAAAAAAAATTGCTCATCACAGAAAAGGCTGGTGGAGTGGCTCAAGCGGAAAAGCGCCTCCCTCGCAAGCACATGATCCTGAATTCAACCTCCAGTACCACACACACACACACACACACACACAAAAATACTGGGTATGGAAGTATATACACCTGTAATCCTAGCACTAGGAAGGCTGAGGTAGGAATATCAAGAATTGGAAGTCCGCTTGGAATATACATAGTGAAATCCTATCTGAAAACAAACAAACAGGGCTGGAAACAAGCTCAATGGGTAGAGATCTTACCTAACATGCATGAAGCCATGTGTTCAATCCTAAGCACCACCAATAAAAAAGAAAAAAAAACGAAAGCCAGAAGATACAAACAGACACATCACCAAAAGGCATACAATGGTGAATGAGCCACATGGAAAGATACTTAACATCTTTAGCTATTAGGGAAATGCAAGTTAAAACCTCATGAAGAACACACACATGCATATGACAGCAGATCTATGAAAATGTGCTCAGCATCATTAGTCATCAAGGAAACAAAATCAACCTCACACCTGTTAGGATGGCTGTTACCTACAAAACAAAAGCCCAAGTGTTGGCAAGGATATGAAGAAATTGCAACCCATATAAACTGTTGGTAGGAAGGCAAAATTGTACAGCCCATATGCAAAACAACTATGCAAGCTCCTCAAAAAATTAAAAATAGTTGACATGTTGACTCATGCCTGTAATTCTAGCACTCCAGAAGCAGACACAGGATTACACATTCAAGCACAGCCTGGACCTACATACGGAGACCCTGTCTCCAAGTACATAGAATTTTGTACTACCTGAGGTTTGAGGATAAGGGAAGACTATTCTGTTTTGGTAAGAATACTTAACATGTGATCTTATCTTTCTTGACAGATTTTTTTTTTTCTTCTGTTTTTGGTGGTACTAGGGTTTTAACTCAGGGCCTCATGTTTGCTAGGTAAGCTCCCTTCCACTTGAGTCACTCCACAAGACTCTTAACAGATTTTTAGGAATATAATACAGTATTGTTAAGTATAAACACAATGTTGTTCAAAAGCTCTGTAGAAATTAGTCATCACGCATAAACCTCTTTCTCCCCCTCCTCAACACCTCCACTCCATTTTTGCTCTGGTTTTTTTGGAGATGGGCTTTCTCAAACTATTTGCCTGACTGGCCTTGGATCTCGTTTTTGAGACAGGATCTCACTATGTAGCCCAGGCTATTGTGGAATTTGTCCTCAAACCTGACATATTCCTGCCTCAACCTCTTAAGCAAGTTTACAGACGTTTACTACCACACCTGACTAAAACTAACCAAGTTTAAGGATTGGCAATAGCAAGAGTTGCTGAGGATGAGGAGACACTACACTCTCATGTAGTACTGATAGGAATGTCAAACAGTACTTTAGAAAAACAATTTGATGGTTTCTTTCAAAATTAAATGTAGATGTAAATATCCAGCTACTCCATCCGCTGATATTTGTAATAGCCAAAACTGGAAACAGCCCAAATACTCATCGATAGGCAAATGGATTAACAGTTTGTGGGATATTCATGCAGTGACATAGTACTCAGTACAGAATGAACTATTTGTAATGTTACAACTTGGTAGATTTCAATAATTATGTTGAGTGAAAGAACTTAGATTTAAAAAACAAAAACTTTATATAATATTTTTGCAATATATTATATATGTATATATTTTTTTCTTTTTTATTTTTGGTGGTACTGGGGTTTGAATTGAGGGCCTCATGTTTGCTAGGCAGGAGCTCTACCACTTGAGCCATTCTGCCAACCCTAGTTTATGTAAAATTTTATAGAATACGTAGTTAAGAAAACAGACCAGTGTTCACATTAGGTTATAGAGGGTGAGATTCTAAATGGCCATGAGGAAATGAGATAGAGTTTATAACTGGTAGAATTGTGTCCTTCACAAACGTATATTCCAGTCCTAACTCCCAGTACCTGTTAATGGGACCTCATTTGGAGGTAGGGTCTTTTCTGATGTACTCAAGATGGAATTATTCTGAATTAAAGTGGGCTCTAATCCCATGACTGGTGTCCTTATAAGGAGGAAATTGGGCACAGACACAAATAGGAACATCACTACGTGATGACACTGGCAGAAATTGGAATGTATCTTTAAGCCAAGGAGAATCCAAAATTGTTGGCAGCCACCAGGAGCAGCTCACAGAGAGCCATGGAATAGACCAGATTTTCCAGAAGGAGACCAGTATTACCAGCATCTTGATTTTGGACCTCTTGCCTCTAGAGCTGAGATAATAAATTTCTGGGGACTTTTTTTGTGGTGGTGGTTGTGCTGCTGCTGCTGGAGATATAACCCAGGGCCTTGTGCATGCTAGACACAAACTACCACTTGAGTCATGTCCACAGCCCAAGTTTCTGGGAATTTTGGTGGTGCTGGTATTTGAACTCAAGACCTCGTGCTTGCTAGGCAGGCTCTGTATGACTTGAGCCACACCCCCAGCCCAGGAATCTGTGTTTTTAACTAAATCTTCTGTGTTTTTGAAGGGCAGATCCATGTGGGAACCACCAGTGCAGTCCACACCTTCACTTTGTAGATGAGGATAGTCAGGGTCTAAGCAGGAGCTCTTAATGCTTGAGCCACTCTACCAGCCCCATGGATACTCCGGGTCTAACTGAACTTTGTGGTGGTGATAGCTTGTATTGATGTCAGAGCTAGAACTAGAATCCTGCATATATAATTCCTCTTTATAATGTGATTTCTATATTTATACTTCCAGTGTGAAAATTGCCTCATAAACAATCAATGGAGGGAATGAAATATAACCATTGGAAAATTTATTTATTTTTTACTTGTTTAAGGCCTAAAACCAACTATGGCAAGACAAACAAACAAAAACTTAGAATCAAGATTGGGAGGTTTTCACATGGGTAATAAATATCCTTGTGCATCTTCTTTTTAGGCGACTGAGTCAAAGACCAACACCGGAAGAACTAGAACAACGGAATATTCTACAACGTGAGTCCAGATGTTCTTATGTTTATCATTTTAATATACCTAAAGGAAGAAAAATTTGCTTTAAGGATCAAGTAGAGAGTGTTTCACTAGGAACTTCCCTGAAGGAAAGTTCACCCAAGCTTCCTTTGGAATATACCATCATGGTATTTTTTAGTATACTGTGATAGTCTAGAAACTTTTTGTTTTAATATTCTCACAGTATCCTGGCAGTATCTTGGGAATTTGACAGTGTATGGGAGACATAACCCAAATTTTCTTAGTATTCAGGGACCCAACGTAGTGGGTATGCATAAGACAGTCCTGTTCTGATGGAATCTGAGGGCTAGAGCCCAAAGCAAGTCCCCAAGTTCCTATTTTTCCTGTTGTTTTCATCCCTTAAGACTTTCTTACCTCTGTAGCCACTAAATAAGACCATGTATTGAATTTGTTCTCTGTGTACATAACTAACTTTCTGAAATAGCATTCTGATGTACTACTGATATGTTTTGCAGAATTGACACTGAAATTTACACTTAAAAAAAAACCCTTTAACAGCCTATAATCCTAGCTACTCAGGAGGTAGAGAATAGGAGGATCACAGTTCAAAGCCAGCCCAGGCAAATAGTTCCTTGAGACCCTATCTCGAAAAAAGTCTTCACAGAAGAGGGGCTGGTGGAGTGGCTCAAGGTTGTAGGCCCTGAGTTCAAGCCCCAGTACTGCACCAAAAAAAAATAAAAAAAAACTTTCAGGTCTGGGGCTCCCACAGATGTCAGCCCTCACCCCAGCATGTGTCTCTAGGACCTACATACACACACAGCTGCTTCTGCTTCGGTTAACATTGCCAGAAACCATCTCCCCAGACCTTCACCTTTGGTTTTCCACTCCATGCCGTGTCAGTCCCTACCACTAGCATGAATTCTCTCCCTTTGACCCTAGCCTCACTCCTCTTAACCACTCAAAGCACCCCTGGGATTCTTGAGACTATAATACTCCCCTGAGGCCCCTCCATGTCTTTGTCCTTTGTGGTACCCTCCTCAGGTAGAACCCTGAGCCCCTGGAGGAGAGATCATCTCTGTTTTGGCATTCCCAGCGTCCTTGTGTCTTAAATCCCATCCCACTGGCTGAACTTGCTAGTGTTTTCCTTCCTCACCACCCCTGGGAAGTTAGCTCTTCTGGAGCATGGATGTTAAAGAGGGGCCTGGGATGAAGAGAAGAGACCAAGAGGGAGAAAATGGGAGAAGGAAGTAGAGGATGAAAATGGAGGCAGTAGGTGTGGAAAGACACCCCGAGTGTGCTCCTGGGCAAGGAACTGTGAGAACAAAAACAGACAAAGGGGATTAGTGCAGAGATGGCAAAAGGATCTCCTCATGAAAAGGTTTAAGCTTCCGTAGGGTTGCTTGTGGGCATGCTTCTCACTAACCCATTATGACCTGCGCTCTCTGTACTATTTGGATATACTCAGCTTAGTCATCTAGTGAGTTTTAAAGTGTGAGAACCTTTATAAACACATTACATGAAACTTGGTGTGATATCCATTGTCCATTCTTAGGGATTACTTTTTGTGTGTGTATGTTCTGTACTGAGATTTGAACTCAGGGCTTTAATCTTGCTAGGCAGGCTCTCTACCACTTGAGCCATGTCTCCAAGTTCTTTTGTTCTGGTTATTTTTGAGATAGGATCCCACTTTTTGCCTGGGCTGGCCTTGAACTGCAATCTTCCTGATTTCCACCTCCCAAATGACTATGATTACAAACTTGAGCCACTTTGCCCAGCTCTTAGTGGTTACTCTTGATCAAGAATCTGCAAACTTTTTCTTCAAGAATACATGGTAAATATTTTGGGTTTTGTAGGCCAGTAAGCAAATGGAGATTATGTAAGCAGTTAGAAAACTGTTTAAGAATGTAAAGAACTGCTCATGGGCAGAATAAACACAGGCAGCTGGCCAAATTTGGTGCCATACTTTGTTGACCCTTGCTATTAAGTAACTATATCAGCTAACAAGAAAATCATCCTAAAAAACAAACAAACAAAAAAAGAAAAGAAAAAAAAATCATCTTGATTAGCCATTCCCAAAGGTAGTATTCTGGTTTAATCCGATAAGAAGTATCTATAATAATTGGGGCACCCCTGGCTCACACCTGTAATCCTAGCTATTTGGGAGGATTGTTGTTCAAGTAGAGGACCTGCTTTGTAAGCACAAAGCCCTGTGTTCAAACCCCAGTCCCACCAAAAATAAAACTGAAAGAAATATTTGTGACATAATTACTGAAGTATTTTATATTATGCACATTGCCATTTTGAAGTAATATCCTTTGTTTTCTGGCCACTATAGCTAAAAATGAAGCTGATCGCCAGGCAGAGAAACGAGAGATTAAACGTCGGCTCACTAGGAAGGTACTATTTCCCATATGCTTGATTTCACCCTGTCTGTTGACTAGATGTCTTGTATTTGGATGATCTATTTGGTTAAAAATAAATGAATTTAACTTGTAGTGCTATAGATTGCTCTGAAAATAAATACCTATATGTAGAAAATAATAGAACATTATCCAGAGCTTTTTTCTTTCATTTTTAATATTTGAAAAGATCTGCACAAGAAAGTGTTTGATACATTTAGCCTTTTATTTGATAGACCTTGGTGGGGTTTTGTTTGTTTTGCTTGGTTCCTTTTGTTTGGGTTTTTTGTTCCACTGGGGGGTGGTTTGCAGGTGTTGGGGATCAAACCCAGGACCTTCTGCATTCTAGGCAAGTGCTATACTATTGAGCCCTTAAAACTGGTATCCGGGTGCCAGAGACTCACACCAGTAATCCTAGCTACTCAGGAGGCAGCGATCAGGAGGATCCCGGTTCTAGACCAGTCCTGGGCAAAGTTCTTGAGACCCTAGCTCGAAAAATACCCAGCACAAAAAGGGCTGGCAGAGTAGCTCAGGTGTGAGGCTGAGTTCAAACTCTAGTAATGCCAAAAAAAAAAAAAAAAAAAAACTATTTGTGATAGAAACAATAACAGGAGAAATGTGTAACATTCAATTTTGCAAAAGCGCAGTGGTTGTTTTCTTTCTTTTTTGGGGAGGGTGGTACTGGGGTCTGAACTCAAGGTATGTGTTCTGCCATTTGAGCCATACCCCCAGCCTTTTTTGCTTTGAGTATTTTTCTAATAGGGTCTCACATTTATGCCTGGGCCAGCCTGAACCTCAATCCTCTTATTTGTGCTTCCTATATAGCTGAGATGACACCCACCTTTTATTGATTGAAAATGTCACAAAGTTTTTGCATGGGCTGCCCTCAAACCACAATCCTCCTGACTTCCACCTCCCAAGTAGCTAGAATTATGACATGAGCCACTGTGCCCAGCTAGACTGTTTTCTGATCAGGAAAGTAATTGAACTAGCCCTGAGTAACACCAGAAAAGTATGAGGAAAACATGATTTTCTCTGTGGTCCCAGATCAGTTAGGATAGAACCAGTCCTGTGTTAGCTCTGATATTAATCCCCTTTTTTTTCCATCTCACTATAAATTTGGAATTGCCTGCTATAGATTTCTGTTTGGTCTAAGTTCTCTAGATGGTTCTTAAAACTCTTTTTAAGAACCCCCAGGAGAGCTGTTGGAGTGGCTCAAGTGGTAGCATGCCTGCCTAGCCAGCCTAGTAAGCCTGAGGCCCTGAGTTCAAGTCCCAGTACACCAACAAAAAAAAAAAAAAGAAAGAAAGAAGAATTCCCAGGAGAGGAAAGGATCCAGATACCCTTTTCTGGATTTATCCCGCATCTTCCCTTCCCAAGGAATGAGGACTTGTCTTTGCTGATTAGAAGCCATACCTTCAAACTGAGCAACTTATCTGATTGGGTAACTGTAAATCATAATTTGTCACAAAATCTATCTTAGACATTATTGATGCTGAAATAGAGCACATTAACAACCTTGCTACCCAAAATGTGATCCATAGACCAACAGCATTTATAACACTTGATAGTTTCAAGATATGCTTAATCTCAGTTTCTGTCCCACACCAGTTTAATCGGAATTTACACTTTTTTGGGGGGAAGTGCTAGGGATTGAACCCAGGTCCTCCATTGTGCTAAACGTGCTTTACCACGGAGCAATATCATCAGCCCACAATCTACATTTTAACCAGATCACCAGATGATTTGTACACACAATAAAGTTTAAGAAGCACTGGATTATAACAGTAGTACTCAATCATAGCTGTGCAATGAAGTGATTTTTTAAAAAAATAAATAAGCCTGGTGCCAGTGGTTCATACAAGTATTCTTCAGTATTTGATTTGGGAGGATCACAATTTGGGGCCAGCCTGGGCAAAAATGTTTTTGGAATTCCATCTCAATGTAAAAAAGCTGGGTGTGGTGGCACACGCCTCTCATCCCAGCAATAGTGGGAAGCATAAAATAGGAGGGTCATGGTCCAGGCCAGTCTCAAAAATAGCCAAAGAGGGTTGGTGGAGAGGCTCAAGTGGTAGAGTGCTTGCCTAGCAAGTGTGAGGCCCTGAGTTCAAATCCCAGTACCACCCCCTAAAAACAAAAACAAAGAAAAATAACCAAAGAAAAAAAGGGCTGGTGGAGTGGTTCATGCAATAGAGCACTTGCCTAGCCCATACAAAACCCTGAATTCACACTTTTCAGTACTGCAGTCAGTCAATCAGTTAATCACTTTTCATAACCAGGATTTCTGGGGAAGGTGGAACACAGGATTAGTAATTGTTAAGGCTATCCTGGTGATTCTGATGTTTGGTGAAGGTTAGAGTCAATCTGAATGGATGATGGCTAATTCCTGGTGTAGTGGACAAAGAGACTTACATTTCTTTCAGCTCAGTCAAAGGCCAACTGTGGCTGAACTACTTGCCAGGAAGATTCTGAGATTTAATGAATATGTGGAGGTAACAGATGCCCAAGATTATGACCGGCGAGCAGACAAACCTTGGACCAAACTGACTCCTGCTGACAAGGTGATTGGAAAACATGTCCTTTTCTTCTCTCTCATCTGTCTTCTCTCCTCTCTCCACCCATCCTCTCGTTTAGATATAATGTTAAACTTCAAAGCTACATACAAAATGCCAAGATATGCAACCAAAATTTGACTTCACCATCAACATTGAAAGAAAAAACAAAAGCTTACGTATTTTTAATGGCAGTGATATTTGGTTAGAGGGAGTTTGGGAGGTATATTTCACTACTTACACATACTTAATTCTACACTTCTGTTACATGCTTTGAAACTGTAAGAGCTATAATAGCTGTTAAGTTTTTTGAGTATTTTGAATTTACTTGAGATTTTAGCTTTCCTCTGAAGTTAATGGTGTTAGGGAAAGTGGTATATATTGGGCTCAGATCTTGGCTCAGTGTTAACCTGGCTTCTGACTTCTGAGTTGCTGGCCAAGGGTTGTGGTCATTTACGAAGTACAATAAAGATAGACTGCAAATCACACTGCTGTACAGCAGATAAAAGATGGTGAAATCTTATTTCTATGCTACAGGCTGCCATAAGAAAAGAATTAAATGAATTTAAAAGCTCAGAGATGGAGGTTCATGAAGAGAGCAAACATTTTACACGGTAAGATCCAAAAGACCCAAATACTGTGAGCAAAGTAAAATTTCCCCCAGCAAACAAACATACCAAATTGTTCAAATATGAAGACCTCTATAAACATCATTAAAAGGAAAACACTTGCCAGGTGTGAGTGTCTCAACGCCTGTAATCCTAGCTACTCAGGAAGCAGAGATTAGAAGATTTTTTTTTTTTTTTAAAGACAATCTCCCTATGTAATCCAGGCTGACCTTGGATTTGCTGTGTAACCCAGGCTGACCTTGGACTTGCTGTGTAACCCAGTCTGGCCTCAAGGCCCTTCTACCTCAGCCTCTGAGTGCTGCTGGCATTATAGGCATGATTATAGGCATGCACCACCATATGTGGCATAAAAAAATGCATCTTTAATGGGAAAGTTGTTTTTTGTTTGAAGGCTAGACAAGAAAATAAACCAGGTCAGCATACTGAGGAAAAGCAATGGAAGAAGAATGAAAACCAGGGAAGAGATAGTGTTACTGAAACTAACCAAAGAGAGTTCAAGAAAAAATGAAGAGTGGCGGGGGAAGGGGGAATGGAGGGGGTGAATTCGACTATGATATATTGTAAGAACTTTGTAAATGTCACAGTGTAACCCCAGTACAACAATAGTAGGATAAAAAAATTTAAAAAAAGGAAAGGAGTTCAGTGAGAACAGGAGTATCAGATGTAATGAAAGGAATTAAAATTAGAGCAGATAGAGCTGGGCACCAGTGGCTCATGCCTGTAATCATAGGTAGTTGGGAGACAGAGATCAGGAGGATTGGGGTTAAAAGCCAGCCCTTGGGGAAATAGTTTTTGAGACCCTATTTGAAAATACCCAACACGTAAAAGGGTTGGCAGAGTGGCTCAAGTGGCAGAGCACCTGCCTAGCAAGCGTGAGACCCTAAGTTCAAACCCCAGACTGTCCAAAAAAAAAAAAATAGCATAGTAGGGGGTATGGTAGAGAATGAGTTTAGCATATGCAAGACCCTGGTGGGTTCAATCCTTCGTACCACCTGAGTTTATAATATGTAGTGATATATAAAGTTATGTGTGTTGGGGAGTGGTTCAAGTGGTAGGTAGAGCACCTGCCTAGCAAACACAAGGCCCTGAGTTCAAAACCCCAGTAACCACCAAAAATAAAAGTAAAATTGCCATGGCTATATGTGTACAATATGTCTACACACACATACAATAATATATACATAATATATATAGCATAATATAATGTATATAATATACACGTAATCATGAGACCCCATGTTCAAAAAAATGAAACATAATCAAGTACTGTTATTTTTATTTTAAAGAATTGCAAAGAAACCTGCATTATCTTGTAACATCTCTATTTTGATTGTCTGTTTTAGTTACCATCGTCCATGATGCTCAAGTTGGAGAGAGGAACGACTCCTCCAAAAACCAGGCTGCTTTGCTGCTTTTCTTCAGAGCTACATATGGAGGGAACTTTAGCACTTCCCAGCACAGCCAGAATTGCATCCTCTGGGATGTGGTTTTGGGGTGAACAGCACTTCTATGAATGTAGCCTTTCACTGGAACGGTTTCTCCTGTGCTGCCCCTGGGGCAAAACTGAGTATTTTGTCACTGCTTTTGAACTTTTTAACATTGCAGCATTCTTGAGGGGTTTTCCCTCGCCAGCCACCAAAATTTTGAGCCACTATCAGGTTCTGAGTTTTACTGGCTGCACCACATCTGCCCTAAGATGACTATCTGTGCTGAGGCCCAGTTTGCACCGTTAGCCTTACCTGCCCTGACTCCACTGTGTGGACACTAATTTCCAGCCATCCAATCCAGTTGTCGGTGGAGAAAGCCTTCTGGAGTCCCCAGTCTCTGGCAAAGGTCCCCCTCTTGCAGAGGAAACCTTTGAACCACACTGTATGTCATTTGAAAGCATTGCACTGCACCTCTTGTAACACAGCAACATGGTCCTCTCAGGTATGTGAGCCTGAGAGGAAGCTCAGGATCTGACATGTTCCTCCAATGCACTTGTCATCCTGGTTTTAATTTTTAAATGATCTTGAAGAAACAGTCTGAGCTGCAACCAGAATCTAAGTTGTTCAAACCAGAAAGCCATGTATATTTTCTGTATACAAAAATAAGAAAAAGGCCTTAATATCAATGCCACCTTGGCAGAAAACTGACTTATGGCTTAAATTTTATAGGCCATGTACTTTTTTGGTTTTTTTGTTTGTTTGTTTTCTTTGAGACAGAATCTCACTATGTAGCCCAGACTGGCCTCAAACTCATGATCTTCTTGCCTCAGTCTTCTTGATGCTGGAATTACAGACGTGCATCAACACATCCGGCTAGACTGTTATACTTTTCTTGTACCAAATGATTTTGTATATCACTTCAACCAATAGATGTATTCTCCTCCATTAAGCAGAGTTGTAGGTACTCTGTGGGAGTACCCCACATTTCAGCCAGAATCACAGCAAGGTCCTAAGGGATGTGGGGTGCTGTATAGGAAAAGATCTTTGGAAAAGCACAAAGGAGGGGCCTAGTCATGGCCCACTGCTTTTGTCCCTCAGTGCTGTTGGCCCTTCCCTGCTGCACATTCCCTCTTCACTCCCACATGGTCTGCTTGCCAACCCTCGCAGCTCCCACCTCATTTGCCTTCCATTTCTAATCTGTAGCCAGTGTGGTTAATGCCTAGGCATTGGCTCAGCTCCTGCCCCATTTTGTATTTGTGATAAAGACTCTTAAAACAGAAGGTTTGGTTACTTTTCTTGAATCTCTGTTGAAAACCATAGAGCTTCACTATTTCCCTTTTAATTCTTACCTACATTGTAAGTGGGGAAAAACAATTCCTATTTAACTGATGAATGTGGCTTTTCTTCTTCACTTTAGTATTTAGGACTGTTTTATACATCTCTTCTGATTTATTCTGTGGTTCTGTCATTTTTTTCTATATATAATATTTTAGCATATTTTTCTTTCAGAATATCTGGTCAAAACAAAGGCTAAAGTGACTTTATTTTTGTTTTGTTTTGGGTACTGGGGTTTGAACTCAGAGCCTACACCTTGAGCCACTCCACCAGCCCTTTTTTTGATGAGTTTTTTTGAGATAGGGTCTTGTGAACTATTTGCCCAGGCTGGCTTCAAACAGTGATCCTCCTGATCTCTGCCTCTTCAGTAGGATTCAGGTGTGAGCCACCAATGCCCAGCTAAAGTGACTTTAAAAGGTAGTGTTTTCAGGGCTGGGGATGTAACTTATTGGTAGAGCACTTGCCTGGCATGCTCAAAATTCTGGGTTCAATCCCCAGCACTACAAAAACAAAAAAGACTGTAGTGTTTCCTCTCTGTGTAGAGAAGGAAGATTTGGATTTCTCCATTATTGTCAGATGTTTTGTAACTATGGGAAGAATACTGGGTCTGCATCTCCCTAGAGTTCATCAACACTTGGGGTAGCTGAGAGAAGGTCAGTGAGGCTTCTCCTATTAGTCTGAGCCACACCTGAACTGCTAGGCTGACTTAAACCATTTGCTCTTGCTTTGGAGACTGCTCGGCTTGTGCCCTATTCTCGGTGGCTAAGGTGACATTTTCAAACTCTTCACTGCCTTTTTGTCCCTTACTGTGCCAAGCTTGAGATAGAATGTGACTTCCTGAGCTACTTACTTGCTTTTGTGTGCCATCAAGGATTCTGGTTTGTCTTTCATCTCATTCATACTTAGAGGGTGAAGTCTATTCAGTTGTTTTGTTTTTATGTATAAAAATGGATTTTTGTTCCCTTTGTGTAAGTTGGATGCTCACAATCATAGTGTAAAGAAATGAAAGCCTGGTGTATTGTACATCAAGATGCTTTCCTGGTGTACAGAATCTCCTTGTAAAATAAATAATTGTGTTGTATATCTGTTTTCTCACCAATATTAATTATTAAAGTATTTTAGAAGTTTAAACTACCAAGCAACTCTGTTCTGTTGTTTTTTATGTTCTGCTTCATTCCAGAAGATTAAAGTCAGTTTAAAATTATACCCAAAATACTGGACTGGGGCATGGCTCAGGTGGTAGAGCGCTTGAAAGCCCTAAGTTCAAATTTCAAGCCCCAGTACACTAAAAAAAAATGGGGGCTGGAGGTGTGGTATGAGTCAGAACTGCTCATGTCATTGGATTTCCCCTGCTCCCAGATTCCTATTGCTGAAATTGCTAGGATTCAAGTTTCTATTCCTCTTTTGGGATTAAATGTCTCCAGAGGCTGTTTTGATCGTGCATATTGACCAGTGTTTGCTGCATCAGTGAATGAATGTTGGGTCTTTGTGAACTTAGGTAACTACACCCGATGAAGGAGGCTTAGAAGAACCACAATCAGAGAAGGCCCAGTGAGTACCACCAAATGGGCAGGAAATCTTATGAAGGATGAGAATGGCTGTTCACAGTAGAGATCAGGAGAATCACATTTGGAAGCCAGCCCAGGCAAATAGTTCTCGAGACCATATCTCGAAATACCCAACACAAAACAGAGATGAAGGAGTCACTCAAGTGGTAGAGTGCCTGCCTAGCAAGCGTGAGGTCCTGAGTTCAAACCTCAATGCTGCCAAGAAAAAAAAAAAAAAGGTGAGAATGTACAACAAAGAAAATAATAGTCCCAAAGCCACAAAACAGCCAAACCCACTGCTTCAAGGTTCTGTTTCATTCCAGCCCTGGGAGGAATGCAAAGAAAACCATGAACCACCAGCAACCTGGATCTCTTATACTATCTCTTTTTTTTCTTTTTCTTTTTCTTTTTTGTATTTGTTTTTCTTTATTTTATCTTTGTCTCAGTATGAATAGTGTTCACTTCTGTCCCCACCCAAAAAAAATTCTACCCTAATCCCTCCTTTTTCTTCAACCTCTTACCCTATCTCTTGCTTTTTGTAATTCCCCTCACATATATCTATTCTAAAGTTAAACAACTTACTTCCAATCCAGGTGCCAGTGGCTCACACCTGTAATCCTAGCTACTCGGGAGGCAGAGATCAGGAAGATCGAAGTTCAAAGCCATCCCAGGCAAATAGTTCAAGAGACCCTGTCTCAGAAAAACCCTTCACAAAAAAGGACTGGCAGAGTGGTTCAAGGTGTAGGGCCTGAGTTCAAACCTCAATACTACAAAAAAATAAAAATAAAAAACTTTCTATGCAGTCCAGACAGTTAAGCTTAAAGCTAAATTATTAACAGGTGAAAAAAGTAATGGATAGGTCTCCTGGTATCACTTTATGACTGGCTGGTCTATACACACTATTTTCCTTGTCTAAAATCATGTCCGATAAAGACTGATGGAGATGAACTCAACTAAGATATATTGTGGGAACTTTTGTAAATGTCACATTGTACCCCCAACACAATAATAATAATAATATAGTGCTCAGGGTTAAGAAATGGTAATACAAATGGGATGAATTTGATCCAAGTACATTTTATGCATATTATAAATATCACGATGAAACCCCTTTGTGCAAGCCACATATGCTAATAAAAAGTTTTTAAATCTAAATTACCTTCAAACTAAAATGGCTTTTCCTAAGGTCACCAGTGACATCTCAGTTGACTACCACATTCTAAGGCCTCTGTTCAGTTAATCCACTTGACTAGTCACAGGATTTGACACAGTAGACTAATGTCCAAGTTCTCAATACTTCTTGGTGGTGCTTCTCCAAGTGCTTTCTCTGTCCTGATGACTTTCCCTGACCACCATGTAAATGCTGGGGTCTCGGGTCCTCTCATCACACTCTCTGCTCTCCCAAGGTAATTTCTCTACTACCCTTATTCTGACAACATCTAAATCTTTTATCAATAACTCATATTTCTTTTCCTTTTTTACAGACAGGGTCCTGACCTGTATCCCAGGCTGGCATTGAACTCTCAATTCTACCTCAGTTTTCAGAGTATTGGGATCACAGGCAAGTGACACCACATCCATCTTAAAACTCAGATTTCTTTTTTGGCAGTACTAGGGGTTTGAACTCAAGGCCTCAAACTGACTAGGTAGGTGTCAACCACTTCAGCCACTCCTCCAGCCCTGTTTTGTGTGGGGTATTTTCAAAATAGGGTCTCATGAATTATTTTCCTGGAACTGGCTTTGAACTGTAACCCTTCTGATCTTTGCCTCCAGAGTAGCTAGGATTACAGTGGTAATAGTGCCTGGCTATTAACTCAGATTTCTTGCTGGAGCTCCAACTCCATATATGAAGTTGCCATGTTAGCCAGGTAACAATGCAGCCCCCATATGGGCCTTACTCTACCTCTCCCACACCTGCCTGTTTTCAGTCAGACTTAACCACCTTATAGTTCAGCCTCTCAAAGCTGAAACTTGGGTATCATTCTCTAGTTCCTCTCTCTCCTCTGAGTTCTAGTGAGACAGCAAATTCTCTGCATTCCCTATCTCAGAAATCTCACAGTTCCTTTGTCTCCTCACCTTGACTACCATCCACGTTCAAAGCCAACAGATTTGTTTTGTTTGTGTTTTTTTGATACAGTGTCCTACTATTTTACCCTGACTGGCTAGAAATCAAGATCTTCCTGCCTTAGCCTACTAAATGCTAGGATAGCAGGTATGCACACCATGCCCAACAAATTTCGTTTGATTTTTTAGGTGGTATTGTAGTTTGAGCTCAGGAACTTGTGCTTGTGAATCAGGTGCTCTACCACTTGAGCCACTCCTCCAGCTGTTTTTTGTGGTTGTTTTCTGGGTTTATGTTTTTTGGGGGGTTTTTTTGGTGCAACTGGGGTTTGAACTCAGGGCTTTGTGCTTGTAAAGCAGGCACTCGACTGCTTGAGCCACACTTCTAGCCCTTTCTGCTTTAGTTATGTTGAAATAGTATCACAATGATGCCTAGGCTGTGCTGGACAATAATCCTCTTATTTATGCTTCCTGTGTAGCTGGAATGACAGATACACAACCATGCCCATTTTTTATTGGTTGAGATAGGGTCTCAAGAACTTTTGGGGGGCTGGAGGAGTGGCTCAAGTTATAGAATGCATGCCTAGCAAAAAAGAAAAGAACTTTTTGCCCAGGCTGGCCTTGAACCTCGATCCTCCCAATCTCTGCCTCCAGAGTAGCTAGGATTACATTTTTGAGCCACTGAGCCCATCCTTTTTATTTATTTGAGACAGGATCTTGCTATGTAGTCCAAGCTGGCCTGAAACTCGATGCCCTCGTGCCTCAGCCCCCCTAGCTGCAGGGATTACAGGTGTGCATTACCCACAACTATCTTTGATTTTTTTTAAACTTTGATTTGATGATGATGAAGACTACAATGATTACTATTGCAGTTGATGACCAGCCCTTCAATTGCATTAGGCACTAGCAGTTTTAAACAGTGATTTTTTTTTGCACCATCAGCATAAATGTTAATGAAGCAAAGGAAGCAAATAAAATCTAAGTATAATTATGAAATGGTTTTGACACTATGGACCCTTGAAATCTCAGGGCCATGCATCATGGTACAGGCCTGTAATCCTAGCTACTTGGGCATCTGAGGTAGGAGGATTGCTGTCCCAGACCTGTTGTCTGAGGCTTGAAAAAACAAACTAAAAAAGCAAAGGGTCAGAGTGTGGCTCAAGTGGTATAGGGCTTCCCAACAAGTGGGAGGCCCTGAGTTCAATCCCCAGGACCACCAAAAAAAAAACCTTGATGGCTCAAGCCTGTAATTTTAGCTACTAAGGAGGTAGAAACTGAGATGATTGCAGTGTGAGGCCAGTCCAAGGCAAAAACTTGAGTCCCTATCCAAAAAGTAACTAAACAAAAACAAATGGAGGCCCTGAGTTCAAATTCCAGTATGGCAGAAAAAAATTCTCAGAATTTTAAAGGTCAAGTGAAGCCAGTGCTCACGTTTTGGCTGCCTGTGCTCTCTGCAGGCAGAGCAGAGAAAGACCCAGCCAGAGGAGGCAGATGTTGAGATCCATCCCTCCAATCCTCTGGCCCTGAAATTTTTGTGGAATCATGCCTGAAATGCCAGAGGACATGTAACAGGAGGAAGTAAACATCCCCACTAGGCAAGTTCTGGTTACTGGTGCCACTGGGCTTCTTGGCAGAACCGTTTACAAAGAATTTCAGCAGAATAACAGGCATGCTGTCGGCTGTGGTTTTAGAAGAGCAAGACCACAATTTGAACAAGCTAATCTGTTGGATTCTGAAGCAGTTCACCACATCATTCATGATTTTCAGTCTCATGTTGTCGTGCATTGTGCAGCAGAGAGAAGACCAGATGTCGTAGAGAGTCAGCCAGACGCTGCTTCTCAGCTTAATGTGGCTGCTTCTGGAAATCTAGCAACAGAAGCAGCTGCAGTTGGAGCATTTCTCATCTACATTAGCTCAGATTATGTTTTTGATGGAACAAATCCACCATATACAGAGGAAGACACACCAAATCCCCTAAACTTGTATGGCAAAACAAAATTAGAAGGGGAAAGGCGGTCCTGGAGAATAACACAGGAGCTGCTGTTTTGAGAATTCCTGTTATGTATGGGGAAGTTGAAAAGCTTGAAGAAAGTGCTGTGACTGCCATGTTTGATAAAGTGCAGTTCAGCAACAAGTCAGCAAACATGGACCACTGGCAGCAGAAGTTCCCCACCCACATCAAGGATGTGGCAAGCGTGTGCCGGCAGCTGGCAGAGAAGAGGATGCTGGATCTGTCAATTAAGGGAAACTTTCACTGGTCCAGCAATGAACAGATGACAAATACGAAATGGCAGCAGATGCTTTCAACCTCCCCAGCAGCCACCTAAGACCTATTACTGACAGCCCAGTCATAGGCGCGCAACGTCCAAGAAATGCTCAGCTTGACTGCTCCAAATTGGAGACGCTGGGCATTGGCCAGCGGACACCATTTCGAGTCGGAATCAAAGAGTCACTCTGGCCGTTCCTCATCGACAAGAGATGGAGACAAACATTCCTTCATTAGCTTACGTGTTGGATTTTCTTTTTAAATGAAAAGTATAGTATGTGGCACTTTTTAAAGGAAAAAGGAAATAGTTTTGCATGAGCTCTCTTTAATTGTGACTTATGATCTTTCAGGTAAATGATGCTCTTGCACTAGTGAAACTGAAGAAACCGAGGCGCAGCGCTGCCTTGTTTGCAGTGATGATTCTTCTGTTTATCACAATGCTTGTTCTGGTTTACCTTGTCATCTGAGTAATAATGTAAATTACGATTCTTAGGTATCTGAAAGCCAGATACGCTGTAGACTTACTTTGGATGAAATGCATTGTATGTTCCTGTAACTTCCATTTTTTCAGGGTTTTTTGTTGTTGTTTTGTTTTCATTTGATTTGGTTTTTTGCAGCTGTTAACTCTTGTTGATTATTTTAAAGTACATGAAATCATATGAAAATCATTGGTGTTCTTTATTTGCTTTGCTCAAACTCAGATCAAAATGTTTAAAGAAATTTTATTTTTGCAACTTGAGTACAGTACAGTTTTTATGCTTGAGATACTTCCATATGCTGTGTATATCAGGATTCCTACAGCTTGATGCTTCCTGCTTTTGTAGCAGCATACATGAACATTCGTGTATGTCTGTGTTTTTTAATATAAATATACAACTACCCTTTCAGTCCATGTGTTGACATTTCATACGTGTGGTTGTACCAGTGATAATGAACCTCTAAGTCTTTGACCACTCATGAATAACAATAAATACTACTGCTGGCACCTCAAAAAAAAAATTCTCAGTCTTCTGAGAATTTTTTGAGCACTGAGGTCTGCTGACCTTTTTGAGCACTGATCTGGTGACCTGTTTCACATTTTCACATCTTTTTTTTGAGATAGGGTTTTGCAAACTATTTGCCTGGCTGGCTTTGAACTGTGATCCTCCTGATCTCTACCGCATCTCTACCTCCTGAGTAGTTAGGATTACAGGCATGAGCCACTGACACTTGGCTGTTTCAGATCTTAAAATGGGCAATCAGCCAGGTGCTGGTGGCTCAGACCTGTAATCCTAGCTACTCAGGAGGCAGAGATAGGTGGACCTTGGTTTGAAGCCAGCCTTGGCAAGACCCTATCTCGAAAATACTGTTCACAAAAAACAGGGCTGGTAGAGTGGATCAAGTGGTAGATCACCTGCCTAGCAAGTGTAAGGCCCTGAGTTCAAACCCCAGTACCACCAAAAAAAAAAGGTAATCATATCAGTGTCTTAGAATTGCTATGATAGCAAATAATGTATGTAAAGCATTAATCATAAAATCTAATTGCAGGAGTAGGAGGACTGTGGTAAATGTTTCTACTCGGTAGAGTCTAGTTCTGATGGTTCTATGTCAATTTATTTACCATTTATTCACCTAATCTTTAGTGAATCTTATTTTCTTTGAACTCAATGTCTTCACGCTTGGTAGGCAGGTACTCTACCACTTGAGCCAAATAGCTTTTTTTTTTTTAATTTGCCTAACCTCATACTTAAAATTCTATCACATTCTCAGCACTTCACTTGGTGGAGGTGGTGTTTTTGCAGTGTTGGGGATCAAACCCGGAACCTCTTATGAAAAAGACTCTCACTGAGCTACACCCCAGAGCATTTTGATCTTGTAGCTTCAACTTTTTTTTTTTTTTTTTTTGTGGTACTGGGGCTTGAATTCAGGGCCTTCACCTTGAGCCATTTCACCAGCCCTTTTTCTGTGATGTGTTTTTATGAGATAGAGTCTCTGAACTATTTGCCCAGTCTGGCTTCGAACCACGATCCTCCTGATCTCTGCCTCCTGAGTAGCTAGGATTACGGATGTGAGCTTTTTTTCAACCTTCTTTACTTGCTTATGTCTTTGTATTTGTTGGGGTTTGTGTGTGATAAAATACACCTACCATAAAACCTTGTTAAGGTTTTATTGTTGTTGCTTGTTGATTGGTTGGTTGGTTTGATACATAGTCTTTCTATGTAGTCCTGGTTGCTCTCCAACTTCCAATGCTTCTACCTTAGGCTCTGGAGTGGGTGTTTTTCTTGGTTTTTGCGATGCTGGGGATCAAACTCAGGCCCTTGCATACTAGGCTAATTAATACCCTACCACTGAGCTACACTCCTAGTCCCCATTTTAACCAGTTTTAAGTTTACAGTTAAGTGGCATTATATACATATTCATTGGTGTGCAGAGGAGGTTTTAAATTTCAATTCATCTAGAAGAACTTATGTCCTGAATTTATCAAATGTTTCTTTCAACCCGGCTTGGTGGTGCATGCCTTACATGTAGTCTCAGCACTCAGGAGGCTAACCTGAACAATTTAGAGACCCTGTCTACAAAAAAAAAAAAAAAAAAAAAGGTCTGGGAATATAGCTTGCCAAGCATGCACAAGGTCCTGGGTTTAATTCCCAGTGCTGGCGGATTCCCAGTCTGTATGTGGAGGGGTTCTGTCACACGGTATAGAGCAGAATCAATTCTTTTTGTATCTTTTAAATTTCTCTAGATGCCTTTTCCTATTTTGCGCACTTATTCCATTTTTTTTTTCCAATTTATGTAAGGGTAAATCGATTGTAGAGAAAAAAAAAAAAACTTCCTATCTGGTTCTAAGTAACCAGCAACACACCTACAAAACTGCAATTTACTTTCCCCGGTAAAGTCCCACGCCAAGTTGCTAGTATCGCGAGAGTCTTCTCATCCAAGTAGGGGTGGTGCGGAACCGCCCATAGATCCCAGCAGCCCTTGCGAATTTCCAAGTCCGTAATTGCGCATGCCCCTACGCAGGCGCAGAATTCATCCACAGACTTCCGGACTCTTCGTAAAGTATAAATACGGACGCATAGGCGCTCTTCGGTCTTTCGGCGTAAGGTTTCTGCTGCTCTCTGGATGTTTTTGGTGAGTAGCCACTCTTGCTCGATTCCTTTAGTTTGAGTCTAGGATCTCAGTTCGGCAAGTCGCTTTTCTTGACGGTAACATTATTTAGGAAGATCGCCTTTAGAACGGCGTCCCTATATGGTATATTTGATGTCTGCGCTGTGCTGGGTCAGATGTGGGCCGCGGAGACCGGAGCAGGCGGCGCTGCTTCCCCACCCCGCCCGCCACTATGATTGTTGGCGTAGTGTACTAAACAGCTGCCTACTGGACACAACGTGTCTGGACACACGTGTAGAAGCTTCGTTCCGACCCCGTGTGCGGTTTTGGTTTTTTTGTATGTGTTTCTTAAAACAGTGTTTTAGCTCGAAATGAAGGCGCGAGTGCTGGGATTACAGGCTCAGATGGCCACGCCCAGCTCCCATACGCGTTTACTAATTAAACTTTCCTCATTCCGCTAACATTTGGTTTTTATGTTATAACTCTGCTAGTGCTAGTGTAGCCCCATTGTTAGGGTGAAAATACTACTGCCACCCTTTGCAGTATGCCAATCGAAAAGAGCAAATGATGAGTCTCAGAAGATAGATTTAGTCGGTTGGGACTAGTTTGAACGCAAGGCTTACCGCTGGCAAAGCAGGTACTCTATACTCTATCGTCTAAGCCACACCTCCAGTTCTTTAGATTTTCCTTTCTTTTGTGATGCTAGTGCTCCGCACTTGGCTAGGCACCGCTCTATGGCTTGTGCCACTCTACCAGCACTTTTTGTGTTGTGCATTTTCAAGATAGTGTCTCGAAGTATTTGTCCGGTGCTGTATTTTAAACTTCAATCTTCCTGATTAGCTAGGATTAGGGTGTGTGAACCATCAGCACACAGCAGTCCATTTCTTGAAATATAGTGGTAAAAATAGTGGAATAGGCTAACGACCGTTATTCTGCTTCAATATTGAATTTCTAGATTTGCTGAAAGCTAATTATGGACCATGACTACCCATTGGTTTTGAAGAGAAATGTCTTTTTTGCAGTTGAAATTGTTTTTTAGCATAGTCTGCGTGTTAGATAAATTACACCCAACGTGGACACCCCGGGAGGTCACTCTCCCCGGGCTCTGTCCTAGTGGCACACGGGAGCACAGGGCTCTGCCCCAGGATGTATAGTCCCTTTCCACAACGTTGGAGAAAAAGCCGGGCCCTGAGTCTGCGCCTGCATATTCCTACGACTTCTCAGAGTCCTCTGGACAATGACTGGGGAGATAAACCATGCAGGAAACACTAGTATGTGTTTTGAGAGATTGCTTGGTTTGGGTACGGCTTAACAAACAACCTGAATTCAAACCCAGAAATGTAAAGATTTGTCTTTCATATTCATTAATGAATGCCTTGTTTTGCAGAACTCACATTCCAAATGACGATTTGTTTGAGGTTAGTAAATTCCTCTATTTTTTTTTCTTACCTAATATGTGATTTTTTTCCTTGTTGTCACGTGGTTTAGAGAGAAGCTACTTTCAAATGAACAGTTGGAGTAACAAGCAGAGAAGATGAGGGGCATTAAGCCCATGCAGATGCTTTGAGGGATGTTTTGGGAATATTGCATTTGTTCTCGGTCTGATCTAGCACTAGTTTCCAACGTGGACACCCCGGGAGGTCACTCTTTCCGGGCTCTGTCCTAGTGGCACACGGGAGCACAGGGCTCTGCCCCATGATGTACAGTCCCTTTCCACAACGTTGTAGAAAAAGCCGGGCCTTGAGTCTGCGTCTGCATATTCCTACAACTTCTCAGAGTCCTCTGGACAATGACTGGGGAGATAAACCATGCAGGAAACAAATGTATGCTGTGTTAAGAGTTTTTTAGATTTAAGACCTTCGAGAGTCTGATCTTGTTCTGTTTTTCATTCAGGAGAGAAGAGGAACCACACTGGAAATTGACTGAGTTACTGATTTGTGCTCGTTTTAATTATTACAATGGGGAATGGGTAAAGTAATTTTAATTTTTAGTGATGCAGGATTTAGAAACATTGGCACATTACTTTTTGGGGCAGGGTCTCCCTATGTGGCACAGGCTTCTTTTAAGTTCTGGATCCTCCTGCCAATCTCAGCCATGACATTTCTGAAAGTCCTGTATTTGAATGACTTGTACATGCACATAGCTAGATGTCCTTAGATCCTTTTGGCTTGGGTTTTTCACTCTTTGTGTTACACCTAACATCTGAGATTGAATAAATAAGAATTGAAATAATGAGTATGTGGTACTTTTTTTTTTATCATGTACACTGGGGGATGCCTGACCAGTTTTCTGCAAATGGTGCTAGTTAGAATTGGTTCATAAAAACTTGCTTGGGAAATGATGAAGTAGGACCTGCCTGTAACTTGCTTACGAGTAACACCAAAGATGGGGATTGAGACATCTTGCCTTACTGACTTAAAATGGTCAAGTTGTCAATAGGGTGTTAATCATAGATACTAAGTTTGGAACACAGAGGAGTTGACTGATGCAATCAAAATACATGGGGAAATTGAGCTGAGCAGCTGGCAGTCTGCTTTCACAGCTACTTATGCCCTTTAATGTGATGAGGCTTGAGCCTAAAATTACCAGCACGCCTCATGATGTGGGAAACCTGTCATAATAGATATTTTCAACCCTCCACACTGGCTGCCAGCATTGTAGAAAAGTCAAGGCCCTGAAGGATGGGAACCACTTAGAAGGTAAAGTCAGGTGAATTGTAGCTCCTCTGTTGGCTAACCAGCTTTATAGTCTGGTTAGGAGAAAGTAGGGATATATGTGGCAAGTGCCCTTTTGCACATGGCTGAAAGTACACTGCCTGCTAGTGATTAGTGAGAACCTCAGTCATTCAGAGGTGTGAAGTAGGACTTCCCAATTGGAAGTCACTCTGCCTGCCCTTCTGTGATCTGTTTACCTAGAGCAAATGAGGTTTCTCCTGTGTTTGCCAGTGTGAACAAGCAAAAGCCACAGGTGCTGGGTTCACTTGCCAACCTTTGGAGTACTGGATTTGAATCCTGGTAACACCACTTGCTGTCCATGGGACCTTTGAGGAATTACAACTTCAGTCTTCTCAAATTTATAAAAATATCTTTACAGTCTAGCACATAAGTATTATGGACTTCTAACAAAGTCAACTATCAAGCCAGGCTTGATCACAGAAAACACCCTACCTTTCCAGGGAAGAGAAGGAGGTAGTTCAGGAATTAATTTACCTAAGAAAGTCATGTGAAAACCAGTTGCAGTGATAAGGTTATAGATACATTGTTTCATCTAATCTCCATGTATAACTGGGTGTCTGCAGGTGAGGAAGTAGGACTGAAGAAATGCCCAAATTCTGCCATAAGATGACAGCATGTAGTCCAGTGCAACCTGTGACATGCACCACATATCACACCTCAAAGTGTTTCCAACTGGTTTAAGCCTTAGAACTACCCTGCCCCAAGTACCCAAGACCTCACCAATGCTAGGCAAATGCTTTACCACTGAGCTAGGACTACAAACCAAATTTATAGTAGTCAAGTGTAGCAAACTACCTAAAACTCAACTGCAGTGTGATGAAATAAGTCATCTCTGAATATGCTCAAGAAACTGGTTCTAAGACACCCCCAGCAGATAACAAAATCTGTATGCTCAAGTCTCATAAAATGATGTACTATTTTGTTTTTTGTTTTTTTCAGTACTGGGGTTTGAACTCAGGTCCTAAACCTTGAACCACTTAGCCTCTTTTTTTTTTTTTTTTTTTTTTAAATGACTGAGAACAATATTATGTATTTCAAGATTTTTTTTTATGGTATTACATTAGTGGTTTTTTTTTTCTTTCATTTTTCTTTTATTATTCATATGTGCATACAAGGCTTGGTTCATTTCTCCCCCCTGCCCCCACCCCCTCCCTTACCACCTCCTCCCCCCCTCCCCCACCCAATACCCAGCAGAAACTATTTTGCCCTTATTTCTAATTTTGTTGTAGAGAGAGTATAAGCAATAATAGGAAGGAACAAGGGTTTTTGCTGGTTGAGATAAGGATAGCTATACAGGGCATTGACTCACATTGATTTCCTGTGTGTGGGTGTTACCTTCTAGGTTAATTCTTTTTGATCTAACCTTTTCTCTAGTACCTGTTCCCCTTTTCCTATTGGCCTCAGTTGCTTTAAGGTATCTGCTTTAGTTTCTCTGCGTTAAGGGCAACAAATGCTAGCTAGTTTTTTAGGTGTCTTACCTATCCTCACCCCTCCCTTGTGTGCTCTCGCTTTTATCATGTGCTCATAGTCCAATCCCCTTGTTGTGTTTGCCCTTGATCTAATGTCCACATATGAGGGAGAACATACGATTTTTGGTCTTTTGGGCCAGGCTAACTTCACTCAGAATGATGTTCTCCAATTCCATCCATTTACCAGCGAATGATAACATTTCGTTCTTCATGGCTGCATAAAATTCCATTGTGTATAGATACCACATTTTCTTAATCCATTTGTCAGTGGTAGGGCATCTTGGCTGTTTCCATAACTTGGCTATTGTGAATAGTGCCGCAATAAACATGGATGTGCAGGTGCCTCTGGAGTAACAGTCTTTTGGGTATATCCCCAAGAGTGGTATTGCTGGATCAAATGGTAGATTGATGTCCAGCTTTTTAAGTAGCCTCCAAATTTTTTTCCAGAGTGGTTGTACTAGTCTACATTCCCACCAACAGTGTAAGAGGGTTCCTTTTTCCCCCGCATCCTCGCCAACACCTGTTGGTGGTGGTGTTGCTGATGATGGCTATTCTAACAGGGGTGAGGTGGAATCTTAGCGTGGTTTTAATTTGCATTTCCTTTATTGCTAGAGATGGTGAGCATTTTTTCATGTGTTTTCTGGCCATTTGAATTTCTTCTTTTGAGAAAGCTCTGTTTAGTTCACGTGCCCATTTCTTTATTGGTTCATTAGTTTTGGGAAATTTAGTTTTTTAAGTTCCCTGTATATTCTGGTTATCAGTCCTTTGTCTGATGTATAGTTGGCAAATATTTTCTCCCACTCTGTGGGTGTTCTCTTCAGTTTAGAGACCATTTCTTTTGATGAACAGAAGCTTTTTAGTTTTATGAGGTCCCATTTATCTATGCTATCTCTTAGTTGCTGTGCTGCTGGGGTTTCATTGAGAAAGTTCTTACCTATATCTACTAACTCCAGAGTATTTCCTACTCTTTCTTGTATCAACTTAAGAGTTTGGGGTCTGATATTAAGATCCTTGATCCATTTTGAGTTAATCTTGGTATAAGGTGATATACATGGATCTAGTTTCAGTTTTTTGCAGACTGCTAACCAGTTTTCCCAGCAGTTTTTGTTGAAGAGGCTGCTATTTCTCCATCGTATATTTTTAGCTCCTTTGTCAAAGATAAGTTGCTTATAGTTGTGTGGCTTCATATCTGGATCCTCTATTCTGTTCCACTGGTCTTCATGCCTGTTTTTGTGCCAGTACCATGCTGTTTTTATTGTTATTGCTTTGTAATATAGTTTGAAGTCGGGTATCGTGATACCTCCTGCATTGTTCTTTTGACTGAGTATTGCCTTGGCTATTCGTGGCCTCTTGTGTTTCCATATAAATTTAACGGTAGATTTTTCAATCTCTTTAATGAATGTCATTGGAATTTTGATGGGAATTGCATTAAACATGTAGATTACTTTTGGGAGTATCGACATTTTTACTATGTTGATTCTACCAATCCATGAGCATGGGAGATCTCTCCACTTTCTATAGTCTTCCTCAATCTCTTTCTTCAGAAGTGTATAGTTTTCCTTGTAGAGGTCTTTCACATCTTTTGTTAGGTTTATACCTAGGTATTTGATTTTTTTTTGAAGCTATTGTAAATGGAATTGTTTTCATACATTCTTTTTCAGTTTGCTCATTGTTAGTGTATAGAAATGCTAATGATTTTTCTATGTTGATTTTATATCCTGCTACCTTGCTATAGCTATTGATGATGTCTAGAAGCTTCTGAGTAGTTTTTTGGGTCTTTAAGGTACAGGATCATGTCGTCTGCAAATAGGGATATTTTGACAGTTTCTTTACCTATTTGTATTCCTTTTATCCCTTCTTCTTGCCTAATTGCTCTGGCTAGGAATTCCAGTACTATGTTGAATAGGAGTGGAGATAGTGGGCATCCTTGTCTGGTTCCTGATTTTAGAGGGAATGGTTTTAGTTTTTCTCCATTAAGTATAATGCTGGCTGTAGGTTTGTCATATATAGCTTTTATAATGTTGAGGAACTTTCCCTCTATTCCTAGTTTTCTTAGAGCTTTTATCAATAAATGATGTTGGATCTTATCAAAGGCTTTTTCTGCATCTATTGAGATGATCAAGTGGTTTATTACGTTTATTGATTTTCGTATGTTGAACCACCCCTGCATCCCTGGGATGAAGCCTACTTGGTCATGGTGAATAATCTTTTTGATGTGTTGCCAGCCTCTTTTTGTGATAGGTGTTTTCTAGATAGGGTCTTGCAAACCCATTTGCCCAGGGTGGCTTGAACCTGGGTCCTCCTGATACCTCTCCTGAGTAGCTAGGATTACAGGCGTCTGGCTGGTGCAGTGTTTACATAGAACCTAGGCACTTCCATATGCTTGAAATCAAGTATACAATGTAAATGCTATGTGAATAGTTTTGCTCATAACTATTAATGTAATTGTAGTTGCTTAATAACAAGAGAAATCAATATTCTGCCCAGGTGCACCTTTTTCCCAGTGTTTTTGATCAGCTATTGGATCTACAGATGCAGAAGACATGGATATAGAGGGTCAGCTAATATGAATGTGCTATGTGCCTAGCCTTACTTGACTTGGAAATAGAATACTGAAGCCAGGTGCTGGTGGCTCATGCCTATAATCCTAGCTACTCAGGAGGCAGAGATCAGAGGATGGCAGTTGGAAGCCAGCTGGGGCAAATAGTTTGAGAGAGTCTATCTAAAAAACCCATTGCAAAAAAAGGGTGGGTGGAGTGGCTCAAGGTGGAGGCCCTGAGTTCACATCCCAGTCTCTCTCTCTCTCTCTCTCTCTCTCTCTCTCTCTCTCTCTCTCTCCTCTCTCTCTCTCTCTCTTACACACACACACACACACACACACACGTCCAATTTCCTGGGGAGTGAGGGCAACACCTCACTCTCTGGTCTTTGTGCATGTTTTTTTGTTGTTTTTTTTTTCCCCCATGATGAGATTTACTATGTGATAGCATTCTCTAATTCTTGCAACACCTCTGTGGTACAGGGACTTTATTCAATCTGTTTTACAGGTAAGGAAGACAAGGTTAGGTTATTTGTCCAAGTCACAGCAGAGAGGGGTTTGAAGGACTGCTGGTCTCCAGAGCCTAAACCCTGAATCACTGTCTTCATCTCCCCTTTAAGCATCAAAATGGCCTCAAAACTCAGGAACTTGCACTTGGTGGGCATGCTCTCTACCCACTACTTGAGCCATGCACTTTTCTGTTTTATATTTTTGGCAATATTAGGGTTTAAAGTCAGCTTTGGACTTGCTAGGCAGGTGCTCTACTGCTTAAACCACATCTCCACAGTGCCCCACCCCTTTTAGTTATTTTTCAGATGGGTTTGTTGGGGGCTTTTTAGGGGGGAAGGGTGGGAGCCTGGTGGATTTTTTACCAGGGCAAGCCTCAGACCTCCAATTCTCCAACCTATGCCTCCCACAAAGCTGTGATTACAAGTACCTGCCACTATAACTGACCTATTTTTTGAGATAGGGTCTGGCTAACTTTTTGCTTGGTTTGAGGTTATCCTCAGACCACAATCTTCCCAATCTCCACTTTGCCAGTAGCTGGGATTACAGATGTAAACCACCAAGCCTGACAGTATGGTTATTTTCTAATTAATGTCCATCTGACCTACTACTTGAAGGGTTCTCAAAGAAAGGAGCTGTGTTTGTACCATACTTGGCATATAGAGAAGGCACTGATTGATGACTTTATTGTCTTACTGTGATCAGGTTCATTAGTTCCTATTTTGGTACTCCTTTTCTCTGTTTACTTTGAGGCTAGTTACAATCCTCCCAATTTCAGCCTCTCAAGAGGCTAGGATTACAGGTGTGAGCCACCAGTGCCTGGCTTAAAAGTTCTTTTGGGCCAGGCATGGTGACTTAAATCTGCAATCTCAGCTATTCAGAACAGTGAGATAAGAAAGTTAAAGGCCAGTCTGGCAAAATCTTAGATCCCATCTCAAGAACGAGCTGGGTGTGGTGAGCACACCTGTGATTCCAGATACTTTTTAACTAGGGCAAAAACTAGAGACTCCTGTCTAGCAAGCATGAGACCCTGAGTTCAAACCCTGGTGCTGCCAAAAAAAAATTCCTTTTTGATTTCTTCTTTGATCTATGGACTAAGAGTGTGTTATTTAGTTTTTAAACATTTGGAAGTTTTCCAAAATTGTTTAGTTGATTTGTGTGTGTATATGGGGGGGGTGACCTTGAGCTTTCTAGGCAAGTGCTCTACCACTTGAGCCACATCCCCACCCCTTTTTGCTTTAGTTATTTTTCAGATATTGGTTTCTTGTTGAGATGGAGGTCTTGCTAACTTTTTGCCCAATCTGGACTTGAACCTTGATAGTCCTGACCTCTGCTTCTTGAGTAACTTGGATTATAGATGTGAGCCACTGTGCCCAGCCTTTGTTTTATTTTTGTTCTTTCTTTTTTTTTTTTTTTCTTTTGTTTGTGTGTGTTTTTGTCATTGTTTTTTGGTGGTACTGGAGTTTGACCGTAGGGCTTCCATTATGCTTGCTAAGCAGGTGTGATACCTCCCCTTTTTTGTTGTTGTTGTTGTTGTGGTTTGTGGTACTGGGGCTTGAACTCAAGGCCTACACCTTGAGCCACTCCACCCGCCCTTTTTGTGTTAGGTATTTTCGAGACAGGGTCTCACTATTTGCCCAGACAGGCTTTGAACTGTGATCCTCTTGATCTCTGCCTCCTAAATAGGTAGGATTACAGTCATAAGCCACTAGCACCTGTGTGAGATGCCTCTTGAGCCACTCCACCAACCCTTGTTTTGGTGGAACTGGTTTGAACTCAGGGCTTTCCTCTTGAACCACACCTCCCATCCATTTTGCTGTGGTTATTTTTATTTATTTTTTGGCAGTATTGGGGCTTGAACTCATGTTACTGGAAAACCAGTCACCGGCACCTGGCTGAATCTCATTTTCTAACTCTCCTGAGGTTTCTCTAAGGAACAAATGAGTTTATGCATATGGATGTGTTCTGTAGTTACAAATGCCTTTTACAAAATAGGTAATAATAATCATTTTTATAATTACATTAAGCCATGTGAGTGAGTAAGATCTTGGAGGAAGACAACCCAGAAAGATCAGAGGTCCTACGGTTAAAACTTGGAAACACCTCAAAGTATATCATCCAGAAGAGGAACCCACAATGGAGGCAGAGGTAAACTTGAAGAGGTAAGAGACTAAATATGTGAGTGCACTGGGGTGGGCACTACATAGTAGGAGAAATTCAATTGGAAAACACTCATCAAAAATGTTGATCTTCATGTAGCGAGGGGTAAGGGGGGCTGGGGGGGCAGGGGGTAAGAGAGGGGGTGGGGGGAAGGGGGGAGAAATGACCCAAACATTGTATGCACATATGAATAAAATAAAAAATTTTTTAAAAATGTAGATCTTGTACCAGGCACTGGTGCTCACACCTGTAATCCTAGCTACTCATGAGGCAGAAATCAGGAGGATCAAGGTGTGAAGCCAGCCCAGGCAAATGAGTTTGTGAGACCCTATCTCAAAAATACCGAACACAAAAAAGGGCTGGTGGAGTGGCTCAAGGTGTAGGCCCTGAGTTCAAGCCCCAGTACTGCAAAAAAAAAAAAAAAAAAAGTCACTCTTAGGGAAGGGGTTGAGGGGAAGAGAAGATGGGGTGATGTAACTAATGTACAATATAAGTCTAATCAGAATTGTCACTATGGATCCCCCCCTGTATAATGAATATATCCTAATTAAAAATGATTGAAAAAATGTCCATCGTGGGGCTGGCAATGTGGCTCAAGTGGTAGAGTGACTATCTAGCAAACATGAAGCACTGAGTTCAATCTCCAGTACCAAAAAAAACAAAAAACCATCTTGGCCAGGTGCAGTGACTCACATCTGTAATTCCAGCTACTTGGGAGGTGGAGATCAGGAGGATGGAGGTCTGAGGTCAGCCCGGGCAAAAAGTTAGAGAGACCCACCTTAACCAATAAGCATATTGTGGTGTGCAACTGTCATCCCAACTACTCCAGAGGTGGAGGCAGGAGGATGGCAAGTTCATAGCCAGTCTGGGCTACACAGTCTGTCTCAGAAAAAAAAATTAAAATATCCATGTAGGATGATGTCTGGAATCAGAATTAATGTGAAACACAAAAATGCCCTTCTGCAGAGGTTGCTGCCCTCGTGGGAAAAGTGACACAATCAAATGGCCTAAGTAGTCACCTCAGGAATAGGCAAAATCTTGAAGAGCTGGTTGTGTGCGTCTGAGGGTGTGCCAGCAAGAAGGATTTTGCTTGATGCTTGCTTCCCAGCTTCAGCTCTACCCCAATTTGTGCTTTTAGCTTCTTCCCTTCTTTTTTTTCTCCATCCTCCCTCCCTTCCTCCCTTCCTCCTTTCCTTCCTTCCTTCCTTCCTCTCTCTTTTTTTCTCTTTCTCTTTCTTTTTCTTTCTGTGCTCCTCTCCTTTTTAAATGTTTATTTGTTGCCCATTCTGGGGTTTGAAGTCAGGGCCTCATGCTGCTAGGCAGCTGCTCTGCCACTTGAGCCCCTCCACCAGCCCTTTAATGCTTATTCTGAGACAGAGTCTCAGTAAATTGCCTAGGCTGGCCCACAGCTGTGATCTTCCTTCCTCAGCCTCCCAAGTAACTGGGATTACAGGCATGTAGTACTTAGGACCCAGCCTTTTCTTATTTATTTTTATTTCGGGGCGATACTGGGGTTTGAATTCAAGGCATTGAGCTTACTGGACAGGTGCTCCACTGCTTAAGCCACACCTTCAGCCTTCAGCCCACTCCCCCCATCTTCTTCTGGTCTCTTTCCTTTTACTTCCCCCATTCTTAGTCCCTCTTTACCCCAAACCCTTCTCCACTTTGTTCTCAAACAAAACCCTGATCATGTGGAGCAGAACCCTTCCACAGTTCCCCGTTGCTCAGGACAGAGGCGGCACTTCATCGTACCACAGGGCCACGTGCACCCTGTGATATTCCCCGGGCACCGCTGTTCCAGTCTTCACGGCAGTTTCCTGCACCCTTCCCGGCTTTCCCCGCTAGCCGATATTCCAAGTGCCGCCCTCCTAGGATGCCTTTTCCTCCTAGATTTAACTTGGACGGCCGTTCTTAAGCGCAGGCTGAGTCAGATGGCCCAGTGTGTACCTCTGTTATGACCCCATGTGGTTGACGGTCTGATTTCTCATCCTTCTGTGTGGAGATACTCTAGAGGGCAAGGAAAGATCAGTATCTTTTTGCTTCGTACAGACCCTTCCTCACCAGATTTTCCAGAACAAACCCTGAGTCAAGTACTCTTCGGGCTGGCTAGTTGTCAGTCCACTTGGCCTGGTTTGAGGTTTCCAAAGTACACAACCACTGCAGCTGGGCCAGTAGCAAAAGCCTGGCCAAAAGCTCGCGACCCAGGAGCAGCCACTTGCACTTCCAGGGGTGGCCGCCAGGGGGCGCCGGGCTCTTTGTTTTCCCTTCTGGCCAGGGTCGGGGCCGGAGGCCTACAGAGCGCATGCTCCGGGGCAGTTCGCGGCCCGGCGGGCGAGCGCTGGAGTTCCTTGTGGCTGCTCTGCACCGAGGTGGGTCGCGCGTCGGCGTGCGGAGAGGCCGGGAGGAGGGAGGCGCGCGGGTGCCCGGCGGAGCATCGCGGATCCGCGGCGGGCCGGGGTCGCTGCTCGCGCGCTCCCCGGGGCGCGCAGCGCCGACCCTGCGTGAAGCTGGCGGCGCGAAGGCGCGGTGCGATCGCGCGTGCCCAAGACCTGCGGAGCGGCTGGCCGGCCCGGCCCCGCCTCGCGCTAGCAGGGGCCGCGCAGCCCCTCCGCCGCCGTGCCTCTGTCGCCAGCCCGCCCCGCGGCGGCCCCGCGGGCGGGAGATTCAAACGGCCCGAGCGCGGGGGGCCGAATGCGCGCGGCCGCGGTGACCTCCCCAGCCGCGGGGCCCCGTCCCACGCGCCGCGCCGACTCAGGTGGCCGCCTGGAATCCGCTGCGTCTCCGACGCGGGAAGGGATCTTGTCCCGCCTTCGTTTGGAGAAAGCAGTTTGCAGAGCGGGGAGGGGGGACGGGGGGCTGGTCTCTGCCCGCGAGAGGTCTGCTTTTGGAGATCGAGGGTGGGTGGCGAGGGTCCGCCGCAGCTACAGAAACCTCAGCGACAACAGGCACCCAGTTGGTTGTTGACTTCTCCCGGACGGAGAGGTGTGCCCTCAACTCCGTGTCCACTCAGTGTGTCAATAAATTGTTTGCTGGCCGTCCCGTGAGGCTCCTGAACTGCTGGGGAAAGATGGTGACAAGGGTGGGCTTCGTGTGGCCCTTGTCTAGTCTTCTTGGGGAGACTTGTGGGGTCACAGCTCTGGTTCAGTGCGATTACTAAAGCATGCTCTTGGAGTCTGGGCGCTGCTGCTGGCAAGTTACTCATTCATCAGACTAAAGAACATTTCCGACCACGTGTGACTTGTGTGCCTTACCATACGAAGTTGAGTGTATGGAGTGTTACAGGAACCCCAAGGGGGACGCTCCCTAATCCTGCCCCAGAAGGTCAGGGATAGCTTTCCAGGTGAGGTGACTTTTGAAGATCTGGTTTCCATGGAAGTGCAGAGGCAGAATGGCTATGGGGTTGTAACAGGGTCAGGGTGATCCAGGCAAGGGGGCACAGCATGTGCAAAGACAGGAAGGTATAGGTGAATGTTGTGGTTAGAGATCCCACAGGAGACCAGAGTCTGGAGGAAGGGAACTGATGATGCAGCAGGAGCTGGATGTGGAGAGTTGGATGCAGGACCAAGGATCAGTGGATGGGGGTGGAGGAGGCAGGCAAGGCTTCCTCCAAGAAGGGCATCAGTGGAGCTTGGAAAGTTGAATTAGCTCACCATGTCCCTCCTCCAGTGCTCTTGGGCCACACACCCAACCTCTGGGAGCCTTGGTTTCCTTGTCAGTGAAATGAAAGTAAGAGGCATTTGGTGAGATTACCAATATCCTATCATTTCCATACAGCAGTGGCTTTAACATTTGGTGGAAGCTGTAGCCTCTTTCTCCAGGGAAAAATGAACACAGAGGCCCAGGCACAGCCCTCTGTACTTGGGACCCTAGTAAGGAACTCTTGCTGTGAAGTGTGCCGGTTCTGTGCCTGGCATGGCTGGCACAACATAGCAGCTGTTCAGCAAATGTTGACAGGAGAGCCCCATCCTCTCTTCCCTCCTTCGAACCTTTCACACAAAGACATTCTTCAGCCCCTGAGTCTGGCAGGCAAGTTCTGCCTCCTAGTGGGGAGGACGGAAGGGACAGCTGCTCTGGTCTCGAGAGTGCTCCCTGTCCTTTTTCTGGAAAGGAGGCTATGGGGAGGTCACGGGGTCGTGGCAGAAACACCAGGCTCCTGGTAGACTGTATAGTCTGGTTTGCCTACCCTTTTCATTCAACAGGTTGGGGACAGCTCCTGCTTTTGTGGAGAGTGGCCTGGAGACCTGGGATCTCATTCCACCTCTGCATGGCCTGCAGCACCTTCCCCTTCCCTGAGCCTCATCTCCCTTATCTATCAACAGGGTGGTTACACTTCCCACAGGGCAGGTGTGAGCTCTCCAGGTCAGGTTGATACCAGGGCTGCCTGGAAGTGGACTCCTATCTGACTTTTATTTGTGATTGTATCTCACTCTTCACCCAGATCATAAACTCTTGAAAGCTAGATGCTAGGGGTGAAGGGTGGTTTGAACTCAGGGCCTCATACCTGCTGGGCAGGTGCTCTACCACTTGAGCCACTCCATCACCCTAATGGGTTTTCTTGAGATAGGGTCCTGGGAAGAACTGTTTGCCTGAGGCTGGCTTTGATCCTTCTGATTTCTGCCTCCTGAGTAGCTAAGATTACAGGTGTGAGCCACTAGCGCCCAGCTAAAAGTCAAGTTCTTATTCTCAATCTAGACACTACTTAAAAAAATAGATGCAGGAGTTGGGGGTGTGGTTCAGTGGTAGAGTGCATGCATGGGCAGATCCCCAGAACCAAATAAATGAAACAGAACACAGAGAGCAGGCAATGGCACAGCTCCCTACTGTGCTGAGCACTTCCTTGAGACCTGACAGATCAGAGTTGTCTGATCTGCAGAAAAGACTCAGTTTTATGCTTGAGGAGATACTGGTGGGGAACTGGTAAGAAGGTGCCATGTTATCCCCCTGCCCTGCCTCTGGGGTTGTACACAATGGTCCTCTTAGAGTGTCCGTCTTACAGATAAAGAATGGAGCTCAAAGACAACTCTGATCTGTCAGGTCTCAAGGCAGTGCTCAGCACAGTAGGGAGCTGTGCCATTGTCTGCACCTGTCACTGGCCCACTCATGGGTCCCAACTGGCTGTGTTTCCTTTCTGCCTCCTCTCCTTCAGTTTGCTTCTGTGCTCCACTCCTTCTGTTTGGCCAGGGTCATTGGGGATCCTGCTCAGACTGCTTGGATCATGGTCTACCTTTAGCTGACCTTCTTTTTTTCAGAGGTGACACTGAGGTTTGAACTCAGGGCCTCACTCTTGCTAGATAGGCCCCACACCTTTTCCTTTTCTTTTCTTTCGGTGGGACTGGGGTTTGAGCTCAGGGCTTTGTGGTTGCGTAGCAAGTGCTCTACCACTTGAGTCACACCTAGCCCAGGCTAGTCTCAAGCCACAATGGATGCCCCCCCACTCTCAGCCTTCCAAAGTGGCTAGGTGTGAGCCGCTGACACCTGGTCCCTCTTCTACTTTTCCAGATAGGGTGTGTTTGCCCAGGCAGGCCTGGACCATAATCTTCCTATTTATCACATGTACCTAGGATGACAGGTGTGAACCACCACACCCAGCTTATTGGCTGAGATGGTATCTTGTTAATTTTTGCCCAAGGTGGCCTTGAACCCCAGTTCTCTAAACCTCCTCCACCTCCTGAGTAGCTGGAATCTTGAGCCACACCTCCAGTCATGTTTCTTTGTTTTGTTTGTTTTTTGTTTTCGGCAGCTCTGGGGTTTGAACTCAGGGCTTCATGCTTGCTAGGCAGTTGCTTTACCACTTGAGCCACTCCACCAGCTCTTTTCTGTGATGGGTTTTTCTGAGACAGGGTCTCGCAAACTATTTGGTTTGGCTTCAAACCAGAATCCTCCTGATTTCTGCCTCTTGGGTAGCTAGGATTAGAGGCGTGAGCAACCAGTGCCTGATGTCTTTTATTTTATTTATTTATTTATTTATCTATCTATCTATCTATTTATTTATTTATTTTAGGATCTCATCATGTACCCCAGACTCGTTTTGAATTTGCCATTTTCTTCTTCAGCCTCTGGAGTGCTGGGTTTACAGGCATTTGCCACCATATACAACTTACTTTTAATTTTTGGGGTGCTGGGAATTGAACGCAGGGCCTGGCACTTGCTAGGCAAGCAGTTTACCTTTGAGTTTTACCTCCAGTCCTGCACTTTTTTTTCTTTTTCTTTCTTTTTTTTTTTTTTTTTGGTGGAACCAGGGGGGTTTGAACTCAGGGTTTGACTCTTGCAAAGCAGACACTGTACCTCTTGAGCCACACTTCCAGTCCACTTTGTGTTCTGGTTATTTTACAGGTGGGGGACTTTCAACCATGATCGTCCAGTTCCCAGCTTCCCAAGTAGATAGGATTATAGGAGTGAGCCTGACTGACACCTGACTTAACAATTAGATATACCTAGATTCTTTTTCTGGCTCTCTTTTATTTGCTTTTTGAATTTAAGCAAGTTAAATTTTCCTCTCTGAGCTTCAGTTCTTTCAACTCTGAGATAGGAGTGAATGTTAGTGCTGTCTTCAGCTATTGTTTTGAGAAGTAAAGGTTTATGCATAGGGAGGAAGATAAAGTGAGCAGCTGAGATCCCCAGTGAGACTCATATGGGGTGTAGATTGGAATGATGGACAGGCATGTAAAGTAGAGTAATTATGATCCAAAGTGTATGCCAGCTGGCAGAGTGGCTCAAGCAGTGAGAGTGCTGCTTAACAAGCATGAGGCCCTGAGTTCAAACCCCAGTGCTGCAAATAAATACTTACACAAAGTGTATCCCAGTTTCTTTGGAGAGAGTGATCAGGTTGGGGACAGGAATCAGAGAAGGTGAGTTTGAGACTGGAGAAGTTCTTCCAATGGGATAACGGATCCAAAAGGCATTCGAGATGGAGAGATACTGGCTGGCAAGCATGAGGCTCTGAGTTCAAACCTCAGTACTGCCAGAAAAAAAAAAAAAAGAGGCAAGCTGGGAGAATAAAAACTGGGTGGCGTTTAGAACTGCCACCTCATCAAAGTCAGAACTGGGCCTGGCACAACCTGTCCAGGCTTAGCAAGATACTAGGCCACTGGTTACTTCCTGTCACCTTCTCTAGAATAATCAGCACAAAGTACCTGACCACGTGTCTGCAGCACCTGAAGCAGACAGCTGGAAAGGCTGGGGCTTTAGAACCTACTGGAGGGAAGAAGTGGAGAGGCTGGGCAGGTCCCCAGCGAGACTGGGAAGGGATCTTGCAGTTTTTTTTTGTTTATTTGTTTGTTTTTTGGGCAGTACTAGGATTTGAACTCAGGCCTTGAGCTTGCTAGGCAGGCACTCTACCACTTGAGCCATTCGACCAAAAACTTGAGCCTGTTTTATGTTGGGTATTTTCAAGATAGGGCTATCAGCCCTCTCTTGTAATGGGTTGCTCTTTTTTTTTTTGGAGATAGGATCCTGAGAACTATTTGCCCAGGGCTGGCTTCAAACCTTACTCCTTCAGCTTGTCTTTCATTTAAAGACTGGAGCTCAGTAAAGATTTATTTCCAAACTGGGTGCCTGGTGATTCATCCCTGTAATCCTAGCTACTCAGGAGGCAGAGATCAGGAGGATCGAGGTTCAAAGCCAGCCAGGACAAATAGTTCTCGAGACCCTGTCTTGAAAAAACCCTTCACAAAAAAGGGCTGGTGGGGCAACTCAAGGCATAGGCCCAGAGTTCAAACTCTTAACACTGCAAGAAAGAAAAAGAAAAGAAAAAGATTTATTTCCACAGCTGCACATGTGGAAGAAGAAGAGCTTTAGACACAGTCTGGGCTGGATTGGAATCTGCAGCTGCATGGAGAAGTCATGGAGGCCGGGGGGGCGGGGAACAGAGGGGATAGGGTGAAGCAGTCAGCTATCCTGGATCTTCTTAGGTCCAACCTGCCCTGTCACCCTTAGGTGATTTCCTTGTCCCACATGTAACACAGGCTACTTGTGAGTTAATGAGAGGATCTATATATAGTTTTTGTCTCTTACTGGACTGTTTAGGAAAACCAGGCTCCTCCCAAGATTGGCACTTCATCCCAGCTGTAGGGAGACACTGCCAGGACGATCTAGAGTTCTAGGTCAGCCACAAAAACAAAATGTAAAACAAAGGCTAAAGGCGTGGCTCAAGTGGTCCCAAAATCCCTTGTGGACCAAAAGGCACAGGTGGTGTGGTTTGATTTTATTGAAAATAACTTTGTGTGCTACTGGGAATTGAATGCACAGTCCCACTTGCTACAAACAAGCGCTCTACCACTGAGCTGCCTTTCCAGCCCCTTCTTAAATCTTGAGACAGAGTCTTGCTAACTTCCCCTGGCTGCTTGTGGTCTTCCTGACCTGCCTCAGCTTTCCAAAGGCTGGGATTATAAGGTGCATGCCTCCACCCTGCCTGGCACTGTTTTTGGCTGATGATAGTGATAACATGTCACCAAAATTATGAGTGTCGGGGAAAGGTGGTTGTTAATATTATTTATGAGTTTCCCCAGGAATCTTTGGGGACTCAGGACATACACAGCCTGTGGATACCAAAATCCTTGGGTATTTAAGCACTGTATAGAATGATACGCTTGTATTTGCGAATAACTTATGCATTCTCCTGTGTACTTTATTTTTTTGGTGGTTCTGGGGTTTGAACTCAGGGCCTTATGCTTGTTAAGCAGGCACTCTACCGCTTGAGCCACTCTGCTAGCCTTGTTTTGTGGTGGGTATGTTCCAGATAGGGCCTCTTAAACTATGGCTGGCTTGGAACCTTGGTCTTCCTGATCTCTGCCTCCTGAGTATCTAGGAGTACAGGTGTGAGCCACCAGCGCCCGACTTAACCCTCAAATCTTGATCTTCCAGATCTGTGCTTCCCAAGTAGCTGGGATTATAGGGGTGAGCCACCAAGTTTGACCTTTTGTTATTAATGATTGGGAATATTTGGAATTTAGTCTTTATCCATTCATATTCAGTTCTTAGAGTAAATTTTGAGAGGTGGAATTACTGAGCAGTTCCTTCTTGACTTTTCATGGTTTGTTTGTTTTTTTTTTTTTTCCTCTAGTACTGGGGTTTGAATTCAGGTTCTCATGCTTGCTAGACAGGCACTCTACCACTTGAGCCACTCCAGCAGCCCTTTATTCTGTTGGGTATTTTCAAGGTAGGGGCTCATGAACACTTTTTCTTTTTTTTTTTTTTTTTTTTGCGGGCTTGAACTGAAGGCCTATACCTTGAGCCACTCCACCAGCCCTTTTTGTGTTAGGAATTTTCAAGAGAGGGTCTTGAGAACTTATTTGCCCAGGTTGGCTTCAAACAGAGATCTGCCTCCTTGGTAGCTAGGATTACAGGTGTGCGCCACCAGCACCCAGTGCAGCACCAGTGATGGGTTTTTTTCGAGATAAGGTCTCTTGAACTATTTGCCCGGTCTGGCTTTGAACCGGGATCCTCCTGATCTCTGCCTGTTGAATAGCTAAGATTGGGCAAGAGCCACCAGTGCTGGCTCTCGTGAACTATTTGCCTGGGGCTGGCTTTGAACCGCCATCCTCCTAATCGCTAACTCCTGCCTTTGTAAGATTTTTGATAAATATTGCCTAATTGGCACAGGACAATGTTTGCCGTTTCTGACCTGTAATATTTGGCTGGGGTTTCAGGACAGGAAGATGCCACCCAAACGCATAGCCAAGAGAAGATCACCCTCAGAAGATGCCATCCCCAAAAACAAGAAGGTGAAGGGTAAGTTGTCTTTGCCTCTTTCTGGCAGTAGGTGGCCTCTTGGATCCTTGAGAAGCTGGGACTGGATGTGGATGTCTGGTGATTTCCCCAGCTGGGAGGTCTCTGATAGCTTGTTGAATCCCACCCTTTGGGAATCACAAAAGGGACAGACTTGGCTAAAAGCACTCAGGCAGTGGGATAAGTAGTTTTTGTTATCTGGGTTCCACAGATGAGGAAACTGAGTCTGAGAAGGGTCATAGTACTGGCTTGTGACAATGCATTGCAGGGGACTCTGCCACTTTCTAGCTATGTGACCATGGGCAGTCACTTTCCCTGGCTGAACATGGATTGCCTACTTCATAAAAATGATGTGAACACAGCACCAGCCTCTCTCTGGTATCAGTTGAGGCAGGCATCTATGGGTTTCCTCTCTTTTATGACCCCAGAGTGGAGTAGGGACAAGAGAAAGCCCCCCCCACCATAGTCCAGGAGGGGGGAGGTGGACACACATTCAGACAGTGTCTGTCTTTTGCAGACTGTCGTAACCAGGCAGTGAGGGCCACTGCCACCCGCTGCCATCCCAGCACCCACTCCTGCCAAGGTGCCTGCGGGCGGAGCCCTCCTGACCAGAAAACCCAATCAAGGGCTCCCTGTCCAGTGCACCCTCTGCGCAGCTGCAGTGGCCCTGACAGCCATGGCCACACCCCAGAGGGATGGGCTGGGCGCCATTGGCTAGCAGAGGCCTTACACTGCCCACTGGTTGACCCAAACTAATCCACAAATGCTTCTATGAGCTCTCCTTACTCCTTCCCCTTCCTCTTGCACTGCTCAATAGGAAGAAGGACTTAGCTGTCCTCTGAATGTGTCCAGGAGTTGAAAATCACAGCCTGATCACTGGGTATGGTGACTGATGCCTATAAGCCCAGCACTCAGGAGACTGAGGCAGGAGGATCACAAGTTCAAGGACTCACTGGGCTACATAGCAAGACCTTCTCTCAAAACCACAACAAATTCATAGCCTGGGGAGGGGGTGGTTAGGGTGGAGTGTGGGGACTGCTCCAGCCCAGGTAGCCTCCCTGAGAAGTGCTGGAAAAGTTATGGGGCCTCTGGAAGGTTCATCCTAAATCTGAAGGGTTTGCAGAACAACCGAGAAGTAGCACAGCAGACAGTAATAAAGGGGAGACATTACCATCTGAGCGGGACTGTTGACATCACGGCTCCTGACCAATGTCAGCTAATCAGGAAAATGATCTCGTTTCCTCATCCCCTCCCCGCTAAGTTTCATCTCACACTGTGGAGTGGCTCTTCCTTCTCACATTAATAATGTGCTCAGGTTTTGATCTTGAGACTGCCCTGTGGGAGAGGTACTTCTCTTAGCTGGGTTCCACAGATGAGGAAACTGAGGCTGAGAAAGGTCATCCTAGTGCCCTGTAGCAGTGCAGGGGCTTGAACCCAGGTCTGTGTGACCCCAGAGCCTGTGAGGTGACCTCTCCCCTCTCCTGTCATCCTGCACACTCAGGGGCTGTCTTCTCTGCCCCTTAGTCTCACACAGGTCCCACAACACAGAACCAGGCTTGGTGCTGACACTGGGCCAGGGCGACGTGGGCCAGCTGGGGCTGGGTGAGAACGTCATGGAGAGGAAGAAGCCGGCCCTGGTGCCCATTCTGGAGGCTGTTGTGCAGGCCGAGGCGGGGGGCATGCACACTGTGTGTCTCAGCAAAAGTGGCCAGGTAGGTTGGAGGGTTGACTCAGGTTGGACAGGGCCTGGGGGCCAGGAATGGGGAGTGGGCAGGAGTTTGCACCAGGCACATTCCACTGGAGGTGGAGCTGGCTAGCCAGGCAGGAAGTAGCATGAGGGGCCAGACCTTGCGCTAATGCAGGCGTCCGGGCCACAGGTCTACTCCTTCGGCTGCAACGATGAGGGTGCCCTGGGAAGGGACACATCAGTGGAGGGCTCAGAGATGGTCCCTGGAAAGGTGGAACTGCAAGAGAAGGTGATACAGGTGTCAGCAGGAGATAGTCACACGGCAGCCCTCACCGAGGATGGCCGCGTCTTCCTCTGGGGCTCCTTCCGGGTAAGTCTGGTCTGGAAGACTGCATGGGACCTGGCAGGCAAAGTAAATCTCTGGGCTTCCCCAAATTGTCCCCCTCCCTGCCCCCATTGTGCTTGCTTCCTGGTGGGAAGATGAAGGCCCACGGGCAGAGCTGGGACTCAGATCCAAATCTGGCTTCTTCATCTGCACCTGTCTGCACCACTGCCTGTCCCTTAAATCTGATGGAAAGGGCATGTCTTGGGAATGGGGGAGGGTCAAGGATGCCTTTGGATGAGCTGATCCAGGAAGCTGCTCTTTTCTCCCAGCCCCTTCCACACTTTGCAGAGGCTTGCGGGGAGGAAGTCATGGAGGTGGGGATTGTCACGTATCAATGTTTAAAGCAGTTCAGCATTAAAATTCTTTTGGTGCTTTGGTTCTTCTTCTGTTTTGAAGTGTCATAAAAAGAAAGGAATCGTGCTGGCATAGTGGTACACAGCTGTAATCCCCACACTTGTGAGGCTGAGACAGGATTGAGAGTTTAAGGCGAGCCTGGCTGTACAATAAGTCTGTCTCACACACACACCCCAAACAAGCCAGGCAAATAGTTCTCAAGACCCTATCTCAAAAAAACCCATCACAAAACAGGGCTGGCAGAATGGCTCAATGGTGTCCTCATTAAGATTTTTTTTTTTTTTTTTTTTTGCAGTACTGAGGTTTGAACTTGGGGCCTGCACCTTGAGCCACTAAAGCCATTTTTTGTGATAGGTATTTTCGAGATAGGGTCTCACAGCTGTTTGCCCTGGCTGGCTTTGAACCATGATCCTCCTGATCTCTACCTCCTGAGTAGCTAGGATCATAGGTGCCTGGCAAGATTATTTTAAATTTTTATGGAAATTTCCTAATACACATAAAAGTAATCAGAATGATGTATTGAACCTCCATCCATTTGCTACACAGCTTCAACAATTACTAACTTATTATTTCTCTACTTACATCTACTCTTCCACTTACTTTAACACAATTGCCAGGCCATGTGTGATTTCACTCACAAGTATTTCAGTAAGTGGCCAGGCTCCTGCCTATGTCCTTATCCCTATCTGCTACCACTCAGTACCCTTCACCAGGTAGCTGTGTGGTCTCTTGCAAGCTGGACTGGGCAGGACCGCCTGGTAAGTGTTTGTCCCTGTTGCCCTTCCAGGACAATAATGGTGTGATTGGGCTCTTGGAGCCCATGAAGAAGAGCATGGTGCCTGTGCAAGTGCAGCTGGACGTGCCCGTCGTGAAGGTGGCCTCAGGTGAGTTGGGGGTACTGTCTGCAGGCTGGAGCTAGAGAACCTTGTTCTGAGGCTGGCTCAATGTTAGGCTGCACAGAAAAGCCCTTCTTCTTCTGTCCTCCTCTTATCTACAGGAAACGACCACTTGGTGATGCTCACAGCTGATGGTGACCTCTATACCTTGGGCTGCGGGGAGCAGGGCCAACTGGGTCGTGTGCCTGAGTTATTTGCCAACCGTGGTGGCCGGCAGGGCCTCGGTAAGTGGCTTTAGGACCTCCAGTGGGACAACTTGGCAAGCTATTGCCTGGTGAAGGCGAAAGAGCTCGGGATTCTCCATTCACACATACTTCAAATGAACTTGTAGTGTGAGCTGAGAACTCAGACTTTGGAGACTTCCTGCCCTGGCTTTGAATCCTGTTCTGCCACCTACTGACTCTGGGACACTGGATATAGTTTCCTTTTCTCGTCACCTCCCCAACTAATGCTACTTCATTGGGTTGCTGTGAGGATCAGTGAGTTAATGAGGAGGGTGTCTGGGAAGTTCTGTCAGTGTTACCTCTCATGACTGGGAATCTGAGCTAGGCAATTCTTTTGGGCTCACTTTCTTCTGTAAATTAGGGATAAGCATCTCTGCTTAGCCTCTCTGTAAGGGCTTTTGTAATGGAAGAGAAACAGACCCGGGGTCAGAGAGAAGAAAGACCCCCTGTGTCTGTCTGTCATTGACCCTGGCTTCCTTTCTGCCTACAGAGCGACTACTGGTGCCCAAGTGTGTGCTCTTGAAATCCAGGGGTTGCCGGGGCCATGTGAGGTTCCAGGATGCTTTCTGTGGTGCCTATTTCACTTTTGCTATCTCCCACGAGGGCCATGTGTATGGCTTTGGGCTCTCCAACTACCATCAGCTTGGTGAGTCCCAAGCCCAGCGTCAGGCGTGACCCAATGACCTGGGTTTCAATCCTGACTCCACCACTCAAACAGTGTGTATCCACTGTGGAGCCACCTAACCCCTCAGAGCCGCAGTGTGTGCTACTTGAGAGTAAGAATGTCCGTATTGTGGTGAGGGTGGTCTTGTCATGGAAGGGGGTTGAGAACACCTCCTTCCCTAATGGCAGGAACACCAGGCACAGAATCTTGCTTCGTACCCCAGAACTTGACATCCTTCAAGAATTCCACTAAGTCCTGGGTGGGCTTCTCTGGTGGCCAGCACCATACAGTCTGCATGGATTCAGAAGGTAGGCCTTCCAAGTCCCTCTCCATGTTGGAGGCAGAATATTCCCTGGGCGTGTGCCTGGCCAGACTCCTGGGATCATAGCCTTGAAACCTGGGCCTATTCCAGGGCTTGAGCCAGATGTGGATCCATGAGTGCCACCCTTGTCCCCCAGATTCCTGAAACTTCAAAGCATTGGGGATCTCTGTGCAGGTTCTCCTCATCCCTCAGATGAGGAAGAGACACTGCAGACCTCCTCCTGACCACCCTGGGACTGGAGATAAGCTCTCAAGGACATGGGGACGCACCTGGCTTGCCACTTATTTTGTTTGGAGCATGATCTCTGCTATTACTCATCTCTCTCTTTTTTGCAGGGGAGTGGGGAGGACTGGGATTTGAACTCGGCCTCACACTTGCTAGGCAGACACGCTACCATTTGAGCCATTCCACCTATTTTTGAGATAGAGTCTCGCAAACTATTTGCTAGGGCTGGCTTTGAACCACAATCCTCCTGATCTCTGCCTCCCGAGGAGCTAGGATTACAGGTGTGAGCCACTGGTGCCCAGCTGCTCATCTTTCTCCCTCCTCCCACAGGAAAAGCATACAGCCTTGGCCGGGCAGAGTATGGGCGGCTGGGCCTCGGGGAGGGTGCTGAGGAGAAGAGCACACCCACCCTTATCTCCAGGCTGCCCACTGTCTCCTCAGTAGCCTGTGGAGCCTCTGTGGGGTATGCCGTGTCCAAGGATGGTGAGTGGAGCTGCCCACACGTCTGGCTGGGGCCTGGGAGGGTCCTGGTTCTTAGCATACTCCCTAGCAGACTGTGACGTCTACCATCAGGTGGAGCTGAGAGGCAGAGAGTTCACAGTGACACAGCTCCTGACTCTTAGAAGTTCTAGCCTGTTGAACATAAATAAGTAAGAAGTTACTGTAATAGGTGATTCATTTTGCAGAGGGGATAAACAGCAAAGAAGGAGCTATCCCTGAGGCCCAGGGAGGCAGTGGACTTGAACTCAGGGTCTGCAGACTCCTAACTCAGGCTTCCTTCCACCAAGGTGACCTCTTATGTTTTCCAGTGCCTTGTACTTAGAGTTTTAGGGAAAAGAAGGCTTAGTAGTCAAGGTCCTGGCCAGCCCAGAAAGAAGAGTGTGAGCCAGTGGCTACCAAAGCCTGAGTGGTGAGGACAGTCGTGGGTGTCCTTTAGAAGTCAGACTGGCCGAGGTGCTTGATCCGAGAGATGCCCTGAGGTCCTGGGACTTGCATTGCACTGAAGGTTCCCAGGCAGAGGAGCATTCATAGCAGTATCACAGGTGGCTGGTCCTGAGACCAGCTGCTGGTGGAGGGCCTAGGGAGTGACTAGTAATAGGGCCTTAGTTGCCACACCTAGGAGCAGGGAGAAGTCTTTGGCACTGTGTAAGGACGTCATTTCCTTGGCTTCTTCCAATTTCCCTGAGCTCCCAGGGGCTGGGACGTTGTCAGGCTGCTGTTGCCCAAAACCAGACTCCCCTTCACCCCCCGCCATGTGCCAGACTTCTCACAGGTGGGCCTAGGGATCCTCAAGGTAGGTGCCTGTTTCTCTCCCTTGCAGGTCGTGTTTTTGCCTGGGGCATGGGCACCAATTACCAGCTGGGCACAGGACAGGACGAGGACGCCTGGAGCCCCGTGGAGATGACTGGCAAGCAACTGGAGAACCGTGTGGTGTTATCTGTGTCCAGCGGGGGCCAGCACACAGTCTTATTAGTCAAAGACAAGGAACAGAGTTGATGAAGCTTCTGAGGGCCTGGCTTCTGGTCCCCCCCCACCCTCCCTCACAGAATAGGGAAGCAAAGACAACTACAGATTCCTGAAGGCCTCTCCCCAGCCCTGAGCACACTGTCACCTCCTGCCTTTTTCCCATCAACACAGCAGAATCCTTGTCCTCATTTTCTTCCTCCTTTCTGGAGTCATCCTGGGACCTGCAGGATGAAGAGGGAGGGGGAGGGTCGTTGGAAGGAACGCTGCTCCCTCCAGACCTACGTGGTCAGACCTTTGCTCACACTTCCCTACCTACCATGGTCCTGGCTGGTCTTGGCTTTGCCTACCGAAAAACCAGAACTTCCTCCCCTGGGGATTTGGTGGTCACACTCTGAGAAGTTGGAGTTCCGTCAAGCCCTACTCAGGCCACATACAGCCCTTCTACAGCAGATGGTGCGGTCACCAGACTCAGCTGTCACGGCTGACTCAGCTGGGGGAATCTGGAGAAAGGCAGGGCTATAGGGCCGTGGGTGACCCCAAGCCAAATATTTGGCTCTAAGCAGGTGTCCATGGAGCAAAAGAAAGTGATCCAGTTGAAGGAGACAAACCATCTCGCTGTTATCCCAGAAGCACAAAGCAGATCTTGTTCCTCAGACCTGCCATGTTTTCCCTCAGCCATTCAGGCTTGCTTGCCCACAGCCAAGAACCAGAAAGCTATGTGGACAGGGTTGTAGGGGAGAGAGGAGGGAGGATTTTATAAATATACAGCAATACTGAGGGAGGGACAGAGGCTGGTCCTAAGAAAAGGAAGCAGCGGCTTGTACAGTGGCTGAGAAAATAGTTTTGATTTTTTTTAAATTGTAAGATATTTTGGAGGGGAGAGTGAAATCTTTTAAAACTTTGAATAAATTAGAGTTTTGTAAAACAGGCCACTTGTTTTCTACACCCTCCCTGTTTTCTTGAGGGAGCACATGCCAGATGCGGGTTCTGTTGCAAAGGGAAGAATAAACACATGCCTGTGAGCCTGGTGTCACAGATACAGTGTGAAGGATATCAAGATATCCCACTGCTCTGTGTACCTGCCAGCCAACCAGATGCCATTGGCTGCTCTAAGGACTTCAGATCCATCAAGAAGGAGAAAAAGGTGCTTGGGTGTTCATTATTTGGGAATCACTGGATTTTTTCTTTTTTTTAATCATGCTGCATAATACAAGAAAAATGGGATGGATCTTTTAATTTCTTAATCCCAGATCAAGGTTTGTAAGTACATTATATCTCTAGAAATGCTTATCAAGCTGCCTTACTGTTTTCAAAGCTGATAAATTTATTTAAGCATTAATTACAGGGCTGGGGCTGGGGCTCAGTGGTAGAATGCTTGCCTGGCATGCATGAAGCTCTAGGTTTCATCCCCCAGCTCCAATAAATAAATAAACATTAACTATACCTTATGACAGTTTATGTATTAATGTAGGTTTTCATTTGAGCAACCAAATCACAGTGCTAACCTGCCCAATATAATGCTCAACTACATGTGGCTTTTTACATTTAAATCAACTTAAGTTTCTGGGGGTTTTTTGGTGGCATTGGGATTTGAATCCAGGGCCTCACCCTTGCTAACAGGTGCTCTACCACTTTAGCAACTCCACCAGCCTTAAGTTTTTTTTTAATTTAAACTTTCTGTTGTACAAACTACATTTCAAGTACTTGATAATTACATGTGACTCATGCCTATCTGTCCATGCGGAAAGTTACAGCTGCTTATGTAAAGAGTATGTAAGCCAGGTGCCTGTGGCTCACACCTGTAATCCTAGCTACACAGGAGACAGGTCGGAGGATCACCATTCAAAGCCAGCCTGGGCAAATAGTTTGAGAGATCCTATCTCGAAATAAAACATGATAAAAAAAGGGCTGGTGGTGTGAGGCTCTGAGTTCAAGCCCCAGTACCTCAAAAAAAAAAAATGTGTAGGCCGGGTGTATTGGTGCGTGCCTGTAATCCCAGGCTGAGGCACGAGGATTTTGAATGTCTAACCAGAGGGGTGTGTACTGAGACTCTCAAAAGTAAAGGTCTGTGTGACAAAGTTTTATTAACCCTAGAAGGACTCTTGGATGTCACTTATTCTTGGAGAAAATGAGTATGATATAAAAAAAGAAAAATTTATGTCTGATTTTTTTTTTTTTTCCCCCTTGAAATTTTAGGATTTTGATTGAGGTAAGATCTTGCTGTGTAAGCCAGGCTGGCATGGAACTCATACCTCAGCCTACCTCAGGTGCTGGGATTACAGGTGTGCATCACCCTTCCTGGCTTGAAATTTTAGTTGCTTGTTTGTTTTGGTGGTTCTGGTGTTTGAACTTAGGGCCTCACACCTGGGTACTCTACCATCTGAGCTATGTTTCCCATCCCTGAAATTTAATTTTGATTCAAGTTCTGTTTTCATGTTTTCCTTGTGGAAATTACGTATGTTACCCTCCACACACAAGAAAAAGTCCACTTGGGTTGTATTTACCAGGCATTGCCCTTTGGGATTTTGGAGGTGAGAATTACCCTGTTTTCTCATGAATGCTAGCCACCTGCTCTTTGCTCTCCCACCGAGCCACGCCTCCAGCCCAGACTTATCCCATTTGTTTTAACAGTTCTGAAGCATTGGAACTTAACATGGGCCAGGCTCTTAACCTGCAAGCTTGCTTCATCCTTCCAGCCCTTCAGGAAAGTAACTGCCATCCCTCTAAAAGAGTTGGAGTGACTTGCTTGAGGTCCAGGCACCAGGTGCCCAGTATAAGCTAGCCTGCAGCCAGCCTTATCCTGGGCCCTGGAGGAACCTGTTTCTTTGCTTCATTTAATCTAAGAGTTGTAAAGCTCTTACGAGGTGCTTTGTCACAGTGCCAGGTCAAGGTGATACATACCTGTAATCCCAGAACCTGAGGTAGGAGGATTGTGAGTTCCATGCCATCCTGGCTTATACAGCAAGATTGTACCATTTTTATTCTCTGTAGGTAATATTTACCTTGTTTTTGTTTTTCTTTGGTGCTGGGGAAGAAACTCAGGGTCTTGCACATGATATGCAAGTGCTCTACTACTAGGCTAAAATCCTAGCCCTACCTTGATTTTCATGTGCTTAGTTTTGTGTAAGTGCTGTTGTTGAATGTCAGTATATCAGAAGGGTAAATCTCCCTTTGTACATTCAAACACATTAAGTACTTTCAGTTTTACCTTTTCCTCCAACCTCCTCCAATCTGCCTTGGTTACCTCAGAACAGATGTAATCATAGTATAACAAATGACTCAGAAATGTTTACAAAGTCTATGTAAATGTTGAATATACTTTAACAAAAATTATAATTAGAAAATGGAGAAAAATGTATAAGGACCTATACATATGCTACAAATGAAGATGGTACTGTGTGCCATCTTAAAGTGTGCACACTACAGAAGTGTGCACATGGACTAGGACAAAACAGTCACTTAAATAAAGGGAGTGGAAGGCAGCAGGGGTAGATGGGGCAAAGGACTGAAGTCTTAAGTCATAAAATTCAGATATTTCCAATGTCCAGACATTGTAATTTGATTAGAAAACAGAATGGAGCCAAGTGCTGGTGGCTCATACTCATAATCCTAGCTACTTTGGAGGCTGAGATCAGGAGGATCACTGTTCGAGGCCAGATCACCAGATCCCCATCTCCAAAAAATAGCCAGAGCAAAATGTACTGGAGGTGTGGTAGAGCGCATGCTTTACAAGTGTGAAGCCATGAGTTCAAGACCTGGTCCCACCCAAAAAAACAAAAGGACAGAGTCCTGTCTCATGAATTAATTTTGTAAAAGGTATCTAAAATCTCCACATCTAAAATTAAATTTTAAAAATACTAAGCAAAGAGCACAGCACAGTGACTGGCAAGTGGTGCAAAATAAATAGCTACCAGTTATAATTTGAAGGCCACCAACTGCATGTTGGGGAATTTTCTGGATGCCAGGCATTGGTCCCAGTGCTTCCCAGTGTCTCATTTTTTCCACTCATGCTAGGAGGTAGCACTGCTATTCAGCACATTAGGCTCTGGAGTTAGGATAACTTGCCAAAATAATTAGAGGTGGGGCTGGGACCAAGGCTCCCATGGTTTGAATCTGTAGCCACAGCCTCTGACCACCAAAGTGACAGGGTAAACTGGAAATGTGGGAACTGTGGTTGAGCCTCCGGATTTCTCACTGATGAGTTCCTAGCCTCGGGACCCATCCTAAGCTCGGAATAGGCGGACTGGTCTGGAAGGACCTTGATGCCCCTCAAGTACGTGGTGAGCTTCGCCGGCAGATGCCTGGTTCCAGGAACAGAAGTTTGGATACCAACGTTATGCTGGGGCCTAGGGGCCCTCAGATTTAAACCAGCCGTCCAAACCCTTGTTAACTGGAGGCTTCGTGGGCAGGTCATCGTTGTGGGACGGGTTCGAGCCTCTGGGACTAAGGGAACAGATTTGGGGCTGATTGGATCCGGGTTTACAGTCCCTCTGGCCCTCCTCTCCCTCCACCGCAGGGCCATTGGGAATGACGAGAGAATCCTATTCCAGCTTCAAAGATCTCACGTTCTGTCAACTGGGAAACATGTAGTGCAGGGGAGGGGACAGCTGAGCGGCTCAGTGGCCTCTCCAGAGCCACAGCTGGTGGAACCGGGACCTCCAGGCTTCCTCTTTTTATGGGGTTATATTTTCAACTTCTTACGACGAGCATATGTTACTTTTCTAATTATATACGTATGTGTAAAAGTGGTCCCGTGTGGTTTTGTGAAATACACAAAGTAGGAAATACACCAGAGCAGCACCGGCGCGCGCCCCCTCCCGAGGACCCCAATCAACGCTCCGCCCGCTGCGCGCCGGAAGCTCCGCCCAGACCGCCCGGAAAACCCGGAGCGGAGCGTCGGACGGACCGGCTGCCGAGGTTTCGAGCGTGCGCAGAAGGCGCCGCAGGCTCGGGCTCTGGGGCCATCTCGCAGCGCGGATTGGCGCCCGCGCGCGCCCCGGAGGCCCACAAGGTCCCTGCCCTGGTGCGGGATGGCGGCCAGCCTGTGGATGGGAGACGTGAGTGAGGGTGGTCGCCCCGGCTCGGAGGAGGAGGAGGAGGAGGAGGAGGAGGAATCTCGGTGTCTCGAGGGAGAAAGGGTCTGAGGGGGAGGGGATTTCGGATCCCAAAAGAGTGGCAGTGAAAGCGAGGATTCTTTTTGGTGGCACAGAAAAGCGCGTCCCAGCATTAGAGTGAAGGGGTTGAGTCTGCGGGTTAGGGATCCTGGGGCCTCACTTGGGTGCATGGAAGAGAAAGAAGGTTCTTTGGAGAGACGGAATGAAGGGAACCCCAGGATTGAGGAGCGTTGTGTAGTTCTAGGACCTAAAGGGGAACAGGTTTGAGGTGAAAGACGGGAGTTCACACCGCTCTGGAGGATAGCCTGCCCCTTGTCCCCGCTACAACTTGTGGCTACCCTGCCCCTAGGGGGAGGGGCTTGGCGCCCCAAATCGGGGTCTGGACGCCGGCCTGAGCCGCTCCCTCTCGGTTCTACACAGCTGGAACCCTACATGGATGAGAACTTCATCTCCAGAGCCTTTGCCACCATGGGGGAAACCGTGATGAGCGTCAAAATCATCCGAAACCGCCTCACTGGGTACATCTTTCTTTTCATCTTTCCAGTTCTGCTTAATAGATCGTGCTGCTGCTGTCAGTCAAGGCTAGTCACCATCCCAAATAATAGTAGTTAGTGTTATAAAAACTAACATTTTGGACTGGAGGAGTGGCTCAAGTGGTAGAGCTTTGCAAGTGTGAAGCCCTGAGTTCAAACCCCAGTCACACCAAAAAAAAAAAAAAATCACAGCAACATTTTGTGGGCTTTTTGAGTGGAAATACAGCATATTGTTAAGGTCAGGACGCTGGAGCCAGGCTGGGTTTGAAAACTATTTCTTCTGTGTGATCTTGAGTAAGTTATTTAACTACACTATCTCATTCACCTTGACTGTGAAAATGAGAGTAATAGCGCCTACCCTATACGTGGAGATTATATTAGTCAATTCACATGTATTTAGAACAGTATCTGGCATATGCTTAGTAAGTATAAACAGATATTATCTCCTAGGTAATAAGCACCTTACATTCATTATTTTTTACACAGTCCTTTTTTCTTCTTCTTCTTTTCTTGCCAGTACTGGGGATTGAACTCATATCCTCATGCTTGCTAGGCAAGTGCTCTACGACTTGAGCCATGCCCCCAGCCCAAATTCATTATTTTTTTGTGGTACTGGAGTTTGAATTCAGGGCCTCATGCTGGCGCTCTACCACTTGAACTATTCTGCTAGCCCTGTTTTGTGTTAGGTATTTCCCTTTTATTTATTTATTTATTTATTTATTTTTTGGTGTGACTGGGATTTTAACGCAGGGCCTTGTGCTTGCTATACAGATGCTCTACCTCTTGGGCCATTCCACCAGCACTGGTATTTTCACGATAGAGTCTTTTGACCTATTTATCCAGGCTGGCCACCAACCTCGATCCTCCTGATATCTGCCTCCCCAGGAGCTAGGATTGCAGCTGTGAGTCACCAGCACCCAGCTCAAAGCTCTTGAGTGCCCCTTAATTCTTATTCATTCATTTTTAAAAATTGCTCATAGAGACACTGTGTGCTGCTGTTCTGGATCCCCGGGATAAGAAACCATCCTTGCTGTCGTGGAGTTTACTACATCCTAGTGGGGGAACAAGACAAAATGCAGATTATTTTTAGATCGTGCTCTTCAGAAGGCTTGTTTCTCTTTGCAGTCTTCATTTTCCCTAGGGTTCTGTTAGATAGGAGAGAATTCTGGAGGTGTGGCTCAAGTGAGAGAGTGTACCTCCAAAAAAAGAGGATTCCTTTTTAAATTTGACAGTGTTGACTGAACATCTGCTCTCTGCCAAGTACAGTTAGCTTGCCAAAACATAAAATGATTTAATTTTTTTTTTTTTTTTAGGGGTCGAAAAGATTTTATTTGTAGAGAATTTAGTTGGAGAAAAGAGAAGAGAAAGACTGCATATTGGAGAATGCAGGGGGACCCGAAACCGGTGATCCCCTAAAATGATTTAAAAGTAGAAATGAAGACCTGGTGTGGTGGCACTCAGGAGGATTAGGAGCTCCAGGCCCGCCTGGGCTATACAGCAAGACTCTGTCTCAAAAAAAAAAAAAAAGATGAGCAATGGGGCCCTACACTATTATCCAGAAACACATTTTCTGGCCTGCCTAAGTATTTCTCTTCCTGCTCTTGTAGACAGAAAACTCCAAATAATCAACTATTAGCATGCAAACTCATTCTGTAACACTACGTTTAACTTTTTAAAACATTGGTATAGGTTCTCACATTTTAATCTTACTGAAATAAGATTTGGGGGCTGGGGATGTAGCTCAGTGGTTTAGTGTTTGCCTAGCGTGCATGAAGCCATGGGTTCAATCCCCAGTACCACAAAAACAATAAATAAATAAATAAAGATTTGGGATTGGAGGCGTGGCTCAAGCAGTCTGTCACCTGCCTAGCAAGTGCAAAGCCCTCAGTTCAAACTCCAGTACTGACAAAAAAAAGGAAAAGAAAAAAGAAAGAAAAAGAAACAAGATTTGGAACTATCTTATCTTACCCATGACTGCTAACCTTTATCTGTTACTTATGATGGTGCCTTTGGACATATTTTGTTTAATTTGATTAAGGCTTTTAAAGTAGCTTACAAAAATACTGTAAAAGAAATAAATGTGGCTGGAGGAGTGGTTCTAGTGGTAGAGTGCCTGCCTAGCAAGCACAGAGGCCAGCATTCACAAAAAAAAAACAGAAAAAAGAAATGTAAGATTAAAAAATCAGAATCAGAGAAAATAAGGTGAAAAGATAAGATCTAAGGAAAAATACAATGCAATAGATTATAGTGGTTAAGAATGCAGTCCAAGGGGGAGTAAAGGAGAATGATAGAAGGGGTGAATTCAGCTATGATACATTGTAGGAACTTTTGTAAATGTCACAATGTTGCCTCTGTACAACAATAATATGAAAATAAAAAAACTAAAAACACAAAAAAGAAAGAATTCAGTCCAAGCCGGGGGCTGGTGGCTCACCTCTGTAATCCCAGCTATTCAGAGGGCAGAGATCAGGAGGATCGTGGTTCAAAGCCAGCCCAGGCAAATAGTTCTCAAGACCAAATCTCAAAAAAACCCTTACCAAAAAAGGGCTGGTGGAGTGAGTGGCTCAAGTGGTAGAGCGCCTGCCTTGCAAGTATGAGTCTCTGAGTTCAAACTGCCAGGAAAAAAAAAAATAAAAAAGAATGCAGTCCATGGTTGCACAACAGTGTAATATATTTGATCCCACAGGAGTGCGTACTTTTATGTTAGGTGTTTAGCCATAATTTAAATTTCAAAAAATGCACTCCCATGAGGAGCAACCATATCTCATTCATTGTTGGTGGGAGAGTAAATGATACAACTGGGAGCAGGTATCCTGAAATTTTGTTGAAAAGTAAATATATTGGGCTGGCAGAGTGGCATAAGTGCCTGTTCTGCCTGCCCAGCAAGCACACGACCTGGAGTTCAAACCCCAGTACCTCCAAATAAATAAATAAAAGTAAATACACATCTTCCCTAAGACCCGGCAAGTCCAGGCCTATTTATTTCCCTAAGAGAAGCAATAATGTGTATGTGTTTTATACACCAAAAAGGACTTGGAAAAATTGCTTGTAGGAATTGGCTGGACAATAACTAAAATCTACAAACAGCCCAGGTGTTTGAATAAGGGACTAGAGAAGCAAACTCACATGGCATACTGCCTTTCAGCAATAGAAAGGAGCAAACTACTGATAAAGCAACATGGGTGAGTCTCAAAAACGTTACGCTACGCTGGGTATGGTGGTGCATTCTGTACTCCCTGCTACCCAGGGGGCCAGCTCTGTACAATTAGTGAGACACTATATCAAAAACCAAAATTAAAACAAAGGCCTGGGGGCATAGCTCAGGAGGTGCAGAATTGCTTGGCAAGCTTAGGCCCTGGGTTCATTCCCCAGTACCACACACACACACACACACACACACACACACAAATACACACACACAAATACACTTACTATGACTGGGTCACACACACACACACACACACACACACAAATACACTTACTATGACTGGGTGTGTCAGTGTTCGAGGGCTTGCCTACCATGCTTGATCTGGGTTCAGTCACCAGCATCAAAAACATGGACTGGTGGAGTGAGTTAAGTGGTAGAGGCCCAGAGTTCAAACCCCAGTACTACCAAAAACAAAAAAACCCAAAAACTTTTTTTTTTTTTTTTTGCAGTGGAGGGGGATTAAACCCAAGGCATGTTGGCCTTTCCTTCTCCCATCTCCCTCCTTCCCTGTCATTCTCTTCCTCTTTCCTGTTTTTTTTTTTTTTCCCTTGTTTTGAGACAGGGTCTCCCCCAACCTTGCCTGGAATATGTTAAAGAATGAACAACATGAACTCTGCTCAAAAATGGTTCCTCCCTCTTTGGGCCAAGACTCACCTGAGTATCTTCCAGTATCTTTTTTTTTTTTTTTTTTTTGCAGTACTGGGATTTGAACATAGGTGCCTTAATGCTTCAGCCTTGCCTCTTGTCCTCACCTGAATATCTTTTTTTTTTTTTGCAGTACTGGGATTTGAACTCAGGGCCTACACCTTGAGCCACTCCATCAGCCCTTCTTTATGATAGGTTTTTTCAAGATAGGGTCTCTCAAACTGTTTGCCTCGGTTGGTTTTGAACCTTGATCCTCCTGATCTCTGCCTCCTGAGTAGGTAGGATTGGAGGGGTGAGCCTTCGCCCCAGCTCACCTCAGTATCTTTAACCACTCTCTTTCTGTGTTTGTTTTCAGGATCCCAGCTGGCTACTGCTTTGTGGAATTCGCAGATTTGGCCACAGCAGAGAAGTGTTTGCATAAAATTAATGGGAAACCCCTTCCAGGAGCCACACCTGTAAGGACATTTAGATAATGGTGATGTTGCCATTCTTACTGTCACCGATTACCACCATCTATTGATTCCCTACTGTATACTTTCATCATTTTATTTAGTCGTGTAACAACCTGTACAGTAGCTATTGTTATCTTTGACAGACCAGGAAGCGGAAGTACAGGGAAGAGAAATAATTTGCTCAAGGCAACACAGGTAGTAAGTGGCAGAGCCAGGAATCAGACGGAAGATTGGTTACTTTTAAACCCTTTCCCTTTGTGCTCTGCGTGCTGCCTCCCATACCAGAAGACTTGAAACTCTAGGTCTTTTGCCTGATTGAGGAACTAGAACAGGCTGGCAGCAGCGAGAACACATTTCAAGAGAGTTACATTCTGCTCTTCCCACAGTTACTTAGCTTACAGCTGCACCAGCTGGCATACCTGGGCTCATAGAACCATGGAGCTGGCAGTGCCCTTAACGGTCATCCGTGCAACCCCTCATTTTATGCAGGAGAAAAAGCTGAGGCTTAGAGAGGGGGAGATGTTTTGCCCAAGGTAACTTATTTCAGTTTTTTTCAAATACTGTTTGACTCCTGAAACACCTTTCTCTGTGTTAGTCTGTTTGTTTTTAAATTTTTAGGCCAAACGATTTAAATTGAACTATGCCACTTATGGGAAACAACCAGATAACAGGTAAGTGCAGATAAGCCCCAGGATATGTCTAGACATGTGTCACTGTGTGCCAACCACTGCCAAAACTATGGTGGGGAGCCAAGCTTAGCTGTACTTTGCCCCTCCTAAAGAAAGATACTTTCCACTCCCACATTGGTGCTCCTTCCTTGGGTGGGTTGTGTCAAGGCCATGTCTTTTCTATATGTGGTCCCTTCTCCAGCCTTCCACCTGTTGTAGCAAAGAAGATTGGTGGCATTTCAGCTTGCTATTTGAATGTTTTAAGGCAGTGTATCAAAAGCTTTGAAAACCTTTGTAAATTCTAGCTATTTGGAGGCTGAGATTGGAAGGATCCTGGTTCCAGTTCAGCTTAGGCAAATAGTTTGAGAGACTCCGCCTTCCCCATCCCACCTCCAAAATAACCAGAGCAAAATGGGCTGGAGTTGTGGCTCAAGCTGTAGAGTACCTGCTTTGCAGCATGAAGCCCTGAATTCAAACCCCAGTTTGGATACACACGCAAAAACCCTTTGTATCCACTGTGTGTGTAATCTCGGCTACTTGGGAGGCTGAGGCAGTAGAATGATCACAAGTTCCAGGCCAGACATCTTACCAAGATCCTGTCTCAAAATAGAGGACCAGGTGCAGTGGTTCATGCTTATAATCCTAGCTACTTAGTAGGCAGCACACAGGAGGATTGTGCCTTGACAAACTCCATCTCAGTCCATAAAAACTGGTATCAGTGCACCCAGCTATGCAAAAAATAAATAAATAAATAAAATAAATTAAAAAAAACACAAGTTCAAACCCCAGTCCCATCACTATTAATAACCTAAAGTAAAAAGGACTGGAGGTATGGCTAAAGTGATAGAGCATCTGCCTGGCAAGCACAAAGCTTGGAGTTCAAACCCCCCTACCACCAAAATGAATAAGAAATAATATAAAAAGGGCTTGCATGTAGCTAAGTGGTAGAGCACTTCACTGTACTCGAGGCCCTGAGCTCAATCACTAGCTCAAAAAAAAAAAAGGCAGGGTGTGGTGCATGTTCATAATCCCAGCATTTGGGAGGCAGAGGCAGGAAGGTTACCTAATTTAAGGCCAGCCTGGGCTACATAGTGAGACCCTGTCTCAAAAAACAAAAAACAAATTTCAGGATTTGTTGGAGGTATGTAAAGAGTAGCCTGAAAAGTGTTCACTGGCTGGGTGCTGGTGGCTCACACCTGTAATTCTGGCTACTCTGGAGGCAGAGCTCAGCAGGATCACAGTTGGAAGCCAGCCAGGCTTCATAAGACCCTATCTCAAAAAGAAAAATCACATAAAAGGACTGGTGGAGTGGTTTGAGGTGTAGGCTCTGAATTCAAGCTCCAGTACTGCAAAAAAAAAAAAAAAAAAGAAAAGTTCACCGGTGGCTTGGTGCCAGTGGTTCATTCCAGTAATCCTACCTATTGGAGAGGAAGAGATCAGAAGGATCTTGGTTTGAGACCAGCCCAGGCAAATAGTTCTCATGATCCTGTCTTGAAAATACCCATCACAAAACAGGGCTGATGGAGTGGCTCAAGTGGTAGAGTGCCTGCCCAGAAAGTGTGAGACCCTGAGTTCAAGTGCCACCAAAAAACAAGTGGCCACTGAAGTATAGAAGGATAAATGTTCACTGAAGCTTACAGTGGGAAAAGCTGGGTGAAACCCAAATAATCTAATAGAGAACTGGCCAAATTATAATATGTTCATTAATTAGAATGCTTTGTGCCTTTAAACAAGTCATGTTGCAGAATACTGATATTTCAAGACGTTGACAGTATAGCTATGTTGCCCAGGCTGACCTCGACCTCATGGCCTCAAGCAATCTCCTGCCTCAGCATCCTGAGTAGTAACTGAGACTTACAGATGTGAGCCACTGCACCTGGCTATTGGTGATATATTAAAACAAAGTGGTAGAAAGAAAACATGATGGTTCAAATTCAATTTTTGTGAATTCAGAAGAAAAGCCATAGAAAAAAGAGAGTTAAAAAACTGGGCATAGTGGTGCATACCTGTATTTTCAGCAGTAAAGAGCCTGAAGCAGGAGGACTGCAAGTTCAGTTTTCTTTGTCCTTTTTTTTGGGTGGAACTGTAGTTTGCACTCAGAGCTATAAGCTTGCTAGGCAGAGGCTCCATGTGAGACACATCTCCAGACCAAAAATTAGTAAAGTTACTGTTACTGTAAGACTGATAGTAATGAAAGTTTATAAGGGAACTTATGTTTGCTCTAATGGCTAAGCTATTTTAGCTTCTAGATTCTTTTATTTTTTTGGTACTGGAGACTTTCCTGTACTTTTTTAATTTTTTTTTTCTTTTATTATTCATATGTGCATACAAGGCTTGGTTCATTTCTCCCCCCTGCCTGTACTTTTTTTAGATTCTCATTTTATACAAGGAATATATATCATACTTGAAATAAGAAAATAGTGACAAAAATTTGCTTATTTCCTTATTTTGATGTTGGGAATTAAACTCGGGCCCTTTTGCATGCTAAGCGTGCATTCTATCACTGAGCCACATCCCCAGCTCATGTATTTACTTAGCTAGTATTTCTTTGTTTTTATTTATTTTTTTGTTGTCCTGGGGTTTGACATCAGAACCCTGCACTTAGCTCTACCACTTGAACACACCCCCCAGCCCTCATTTAATTAATCTTCTAGAACAGGATTAGCTTCGGCTAACAGGGTGGCTCAAGTGGTAAAAGTGCTTGCCTAGCAACCACAAGGCCCAGTACTACAAACAAACAGAAAAAAGCCAGGCGCCAGTGGCTCACATCTGTAATCCTAGCTTCTCAGGAGGCAGAGATCAGGAGGATCTTGGTTTGAAGTCACCTGGGCAAATAGTTCATGAGATCCTATCTTGAAAAAAACCTATCACAAAAAAAAAAGGACTGGTGGAGTGGCTCAAGGTGTAGTCCTGAATTCATTCCCTAGTAACCCGCGCCCCCCCCCCCCCCCCCGCCAAAAAAAAAAAAGAAAAAGGAAAAAAAAAACATGAATTGGGCAACTGTGGCCTGCTTTGTATCATCCACAAGTTAAACATGGTTTTTATGTTTTTAAAGGATTGTACAAATAGGTAGACAAAATGGGAAAGAGACCGTAGGTTAAAATATTTGCTATCTGTCCTGTACACAAAAAGTTTGCTAACCTCATCGAGTGCTTGTGGCTCATGCCACCAACTAACTACTCAAGAGGCAGAGATCAGGAATATCGAGGTTTGAAGCCTGACCCAGGCAAATACTTCAAGAGACTCTATCTTGAAAATACCCACCACAAAACAGGGCTGGTGGAATGGCTCAACCAGTAGAACACCTACCTAACAATTGTGAGTCCCTGAGTTCAAACCCCAGTACAGCCAAAAATAAAAAGTTTGCTAACTTATGTTTTAAAAGTTTGAAGATTGGATTTTAGGCAAGCTTTAGGTCTTTAGGGGATAAGGGCCAGTTTGTCTCTTTCTCTTTCATTTTCTCTTTATCAATGTTTAAATTGAAAATATGTTGGACTGAAGGTGTAGCTCAAGTGGTAGAGTATTTACTTGCCTAGCAAGCAAGCATGAGGTGCTGAGTTCAAACCTCAGTACCACAAAAATGAAAAAAAATAGCAGATTGGGGAGCGATAAAGGAGAATTGTGAATGGGATGAATTCAAGTACAATATATTTGATATGTTGTAAAGGCGACAGTGTACCCACATCCAGCACAATAATAAATAAATGAATAACAGAAAAATGTAATGGACGAAGAATGTCTTAATTTCTTTCAAAAACAAGTTTTATCTTTTGAGCTCTTCAGGGATGTACTTCTGATCCATCCCTCCATCTGTATTCATACTTGAATATTAGAAGCCAGACAGGCTTTTGTAGTGGCTTAGGAATTCAAGGCATAATATTGTCATAATTCTTTTGACAAAACTAAGTAAGTTAGAACGTGATTATACCTTAGGATGCATGAGGCCCTAGGTTCTGTCCCCAGTACAGGAAAAAGAAAAAACCTGTTTAGCCAGGAGCCCATGCTCACACCTATAATCCTAGCTGCTCAGGAGGCAAGAGATCAGGAGGATCAAAGTTCAATGTCAGCCTGGGCAAATAGTTCCAGAGAACCTATATTGAAAAAACCCATCACAAAAAAGGGCTTGTAGCCTCAGCAAATATAAGAAAATAGAAATAATACCGTGCATACTATCTGACCACAATGCAGTAAAAGTAGAACTCAACAACAAAAGTAAAGACAAAAAACATGCAAACAGCTGGAAACTAAATAACACATTACTTAATGAAGAGTGGATCATCGATGCAATAAAAGAGGAAATTAAAAAGTTCCTGGAAGTCAATGAAAATGAAAACACAACCTACCGGAACCTATGGGACACAGCTAAGGCAGTCTTGAGAGGAAAGTTTATAGCCATGAGTGCATATATTAAAAAGATTGAAAGATCCCAAATCAATGACCTAATGATACATCTCAAACTCCTAGAAAAAGAAGAACAAGCAAATCCCAAAACAAATAGAAGGAGAGAAATAATAAAAATAAGAGCTGAAATCAACAAAATAGAAACCAAAAAAACCATACAAAGAATTAATGAAACAAAAAGTTGGTTCTTTGAAAAAATAAACAAGATCGATAGACCCCTGGCAAACCTGACTAAAATGAGGAAAGAAAAAAGCCCAAATTAGTAGAATTAGGAATGCAAAGGGGAGGTAACAACAAACACCATGGAAGTCCAGGAAATCATCAGAGACTACTTTGAGAACCTATATTCAAATAAATTTGAAAATCTAAAAGAAATGGACAGATTTCTAGATACATATGATCATCCAAAACTGAACCAAGAGGAAATTAATCACCTGAATAGACCTATAACACAAAATGAAATTGAAGCAGCAATCAAGAGTCTCCCCAAAAAGAAAAGTCCAGGACCTGATGGATTCTCTGCTGAATTCTATCAGACCTTTAAAGAAGAACTGATACCAACCCTCCTTAAACTGTTCCATGAAATAGAAAGGGAAGGAAAACTGCCCAACACATTTTATGAAGCCAGTATTACACTTATCCCAAAACCAGGCAAAGACACCTCCAAAAAGGAGAACTATAGGCCAATCTCCTTAATGAGCATTGATGCAAAAATCCTCAACAAAATAATGGCAAACCGAATTCAGCAACACATCAAAAAGATTATTCACCACGACCAAGTAGGCTTCATCCCAGGGATGCAGGGGTGGTTCAACATACGAAAATCAATAAACATAATAAACCACATTAACAGAAGCAAAGGCAAAAACCACTTGATCATCTCAATAGATGCAGAAAAAGCCTTTGATAAGATCCAACATCATTTCATGATAAAAGCTCTAAGAAAACTAGGAATAGAAGGAAAGTTCCTCAACACTATAAAAGCTATATATGACAAACCTACAGCCAGCATTACACTTAACGGAGAAAATTTAAAACCATTCCCTCTAAAATCAGGAACCAGACAAGGATGCCCACTGTCTCCACTCCTATTCAACATAGTACTGGAATTCCTAGCCAGAGCAATTAGGCAAGAAGAAGGAATAAAAGGAATACAAATAGGTAAAGAAACTGTCAAAATATCCCTATTTGCAGACGACATGATCCTATACCTTAAAGACCCAAAAAACTACTCAGAAGCTTCTAGACATCATCAATAGCTATAGCAAGGTAGCAGGATATAAAATCAACATAGAAAAATCACTAGGATTTCTATATACTAACAATGAGCAAACGGAAAAAATCAAATACCTAGGTGTAAACCTAACAAAAGATGTGAAAGACCTCTACAAGGAAAACTATACACTTCTGAAGAAAGAGATTGAGGAAGACTATAGAAAGTGGAGAGATCTCCCATGCTCATGGATTGGTAGAATCAACATAGTAAAAATGTCGATACTCCCAAAAGTAATCTACATGTTTAATGCAATTCCCATCAAAATTCCAATGACATTCATTAAAGAGATTGAAAAATCTACTGTTAAATTTATATGGAAACACAAGAGGCCACGAATAGCCAAGGCAATACTCAGTCAAAAGAACAATGCAGGAGGTATCACAATACCTGACTTCAAACTATATTACAAAGCAATAGCAATAAAAACAGCATGGTACTGGCACAAAAACAGACATGAAGACCAGTGGAACAGAATAGAGGATCCAGATATGAAGCCACACAACTATAAGCAACTTATCTTTGACAAAGGAGCTAAAAATATACGATGGAGAAATAGCAGCCTCTTCAACAAAAACTGCTGGGAAAACTGGTTAGCAGTCTGCAAAAAACTGAAACTAGATCCATGTATATCACCCTATACCAAGATTAACTCAAAATGGATCAAGGATCTTAATATCAGACCCCAAACTCTTAAGGTGATACAAGAAAGAGTAGGAAATACTCTGGAGTTAGTAGATATAGGTAAGAACTTTCTCAATGAAACCCCAGCAGCACAGCAACTAAGAGATAGCATAGATAAATGGGACCTCATAAAACTAAAAAGCTTCTGTTCATCAAAAGAAATGGTCTCTAAACTGAAGAGAACACCCACAGAGTGGGAGAAAATATTTGCCAACTATACATCAGACAAAGGACTGATAACCAGAATATATAGGGAACTTAAAAAACTAAATTCTCCCAAAACTAATGAACCAATAAAGAAATGGGCACGTGAACTAAACAGAGCTTTCTCAAAAGAAGAAATTCAAATGGCCAGAAAACACATGAAAAAATGCTCACCATCTCTAGCAATAAAGGAAATGCAAATTAAAACCACGCTAAGATTCCACCTCACCCCTGTTAGAATAGCCATCATCAGCAACACCACCAACAACAGGTGTTGGCGAGGATGCAGGGGAAAAAGGAACCCTCTTACACTGTTGGTGGGACTGTAGACTAGTACAACCACTCTGGAAAAAAATTTGGAGGCTACTTAAAAAGCTGGACATCGATCTACCATTTGATCCAGCAATACCACTCTTGGGGATATACCCAAAAGACTGTTACTCCAGAGGCACCTGCACATCCATGTTTATTGCAGCACTATTCACAATAGCCAAGTTATGGAAACAGCCAAGATGCCCCAGCACTGACGAATGGATTAAGAAAATGTGGTATCTATACACAATGGAATTTTATGCAGCCATGAAGAAGAACGAAATGTTATCATTCGCTGGTAAATGGATGGAATTGGAGAACATCATTCTGAGTGAGGTTAGCCTGGCTCAAAAGACCAAAAATCGTATGTTCTCCCTCATATGTGGACATTAGATCAAGGGCAAACACAACAAGGGGATTGGACTATGAGCACATGATAAAAGCGAGAGCACACAAGGGAGGGGTGAGGATAGGTAAGACACCTAAAAAACTAGCTAGCATTTGTTGCCCTTAACGCAGAGAAACTAAAGCAGATACCTTAAAGCAACTGAGGCCAATAGGAAAAGGGGAACAGGAACTAGAGAAAAGGTGAGATCAAAAAGAATTAACCTAGAAGGTAACACCCACGCACAGGAAATCAATGTGAGTCAATGCCCTGTATAGCTATCCTTATCTCAACCAGCAAAAACCCTTGTTCCTTCCTATTATTGCTTATACTCTCTACAACAAAATTAGAAATAAGGGCAAAATAGTTTCTGCTGGGTATTGGGGGGGGGAGAGGGAGGGGGCGGAGTGGGTGGTAAGGGAGGGGGTGGGGGCAGTGGGGAGAAGTGAACCAAGCCTTGTATGCACATATGAATAATAAAAGAAAAATGAAAAAAACAAAAAAGGGCTTGTAGTGTGGTTCAAGGTGTAGGCCCTGAGTTCAAATCCCAGTACCACACAAAAAAAGAACCTGGTTAAGTGATTCACCATCAGACATGATATTCCCTAAGAAGGCCCTGGAGAAGTTTACCTGGAATTGGAATGTGCCAAAAGAATTCTGCAGAGTGGGGTTTTGGTCTTTGTCACTGACTCTTGTTCTTTCCTCTTAGCCCTGAGTACTCCCTCTTTGTGGGGGACCTGACTCCAGATGTGGATGATGGCATGCTGTATGAGTTCTTCGTCAAAGTCTATCCCTCCTGTCGAGGAGGCAAGGTGGTTTTGGACCAGACAGGCGTGTCTAAGTAAGGCCTCACCTGTTACTGACCTCTACCCTGTTAGCTTCAGCAGTCTTGTCTTCTGTGGGGAGGTGTTAAGAGACCAGGAGGGTGGTGTCTCAGAGCTAGGCTCTGGAGCCACGCCAGCTAGTTTTAATCCCAACTCCAGTACTGATGAGGGGCAATGCAATAGATAACGTCATCATCTGTAAAAGGGATCTAACTAAGAATATCTTTCATAGGATCCTTGTAGGATTAAAGGATATAATATCAATGAGTCATATAGGAAATGCTTTATAGATGCTTGTAATTGTATTTATTATTTTTATTTAATATTTTTATGGTAGTACTGTGGGTTTTTTTTTTTTGGTGGTGTGGGATTTGAACTCAGGGCCTCATGCTTGCTAAACAGGCACTCTACCACTTGAGCCACTCCACCAGCCCTGTTTTGTGTTGGGAATTTTGGAGATAGGGTCTCACGAACTGTTTGCCAGGACTGGCTTTGAGCTGTGATCCTCCTGATCTCTGCCTCCCAAGTAGCTAGGATGACAGACTTGGGCCATGGGCATCCAGAGGTGCTGGGGTTTGAACTCAGAGCCTCATACTTGGGGAGCCTCATAGTGCTGGGAGCTCTGCAACTTGAGCCATTCCACCAGCAACTATTTTGTTGTTTTTGTTTTTGTGGTACTAGAGTTTGAACTCAGGTTCTCACAGTCATTTGAACCATTCTGCTAGCCCTTTTTTTTTTTTCCAGTGGTTCTGGGGCTTGAACTCAGGGCCTACCCTTTGAGTCACTTCACCAGCCCTTTTTTTTTTTTTTTTGTGAAGGGTTTTTTCTAGATAGGGTCTTGCAGAACTATTTGCCACGGCCAGCTTCAAACCATGATCCTCCTGATCTCTGCTGCCTGAGTAGCTAGAATTAAAGATGTGAGCTGCCAGCACCTGGCTCTGCTAGCCCTTTTTAGTGTTTGGTGTTTTTGCGGTAGGATCTTGTGAACAATATATTTTCCAGGCTGGCTTTGAACCACAATCCTCCTGGTCTTAGGCTCCTAAGTAGCTAGGATTAAAGATGTGACTCACCAGCACCATGTAGCCAGGCTCATTCTTTTATTTATGTATTTATTTTTTTTTGGTGGTACTGGGTTTTGTACTCAGGACCTCGAACTTGCTAAGCAGGCACTCTACCACTTGAGCCACACCAGCCGTTTTTTGTGTTGGGTATTTTCGAGATACAATCCTCCAAACCAAACCATTTGCCTGGACTGTCTTTGAACCAAGATCCTCCTGATCTCTGTTTCCCAAGTAGCTAGGATTACAGACATGAGCCACTGGCACCTGGCACAAGGCTCATTCTTGGTCAGTATAGTAGTTATATGTTCAGGCTTTGGTAGTCAAACAGATGTGGATTTTAATCCTGCTTTATGTATGACTTCGGGCAAGTTGTCAAACCTCTCTGAACTTTACTCATCCGTAAAATGTGGATGCTGCCTTCACGTGGTTGTCGTACTGTGTGGTGAGATGACCCTGAGAAAATGGTCAGGACAATGCCTGGCAAATAATAAGTGCTCACTAAATGCTAACTGTCATTAGTTTATTCCCGACTAGACTGTGACGTGAGGAGAGCAGTAACCAAACGTACTGTGACTTTTGCATCCTGTGTCAGTGCCAGGCAGTGGCTGGGAGAGTGTGTGTAGTGCAGAGTGCAGATCCACTGTTACTGTTGCTGCCACACCATGGCAATGATAACAGCTTGTTACTTTGCAGTAGACTGGGAGGGAAAATACTATTTGGGAAGGGGCCCCATAAGTGAAGGTGTGGAGAGTGGTGAACTAAAAGTGGGAATTCCTACAGATTTCAGGATTGTACAGCATGTGAACCCTGACACTGCTGTGTGGACACCTCCAGTGATGGGATTCCCATCCTTTCCTGTAGTTTGATGGACTTCCCCTCCCAGCCCCCTTTCCTTTCCATATTCCTGTCCATCTTCTTATCCTCCCCGTTTTCCCATTCTTCCATTCTCAGACTCTAGCGTGCTTGTGATCTAAATGGTGCTTTGGGTTTTTTCTCCTGCAGGGGTTATGGTTTTGTAAAATTCACAGACGAATTGGAACAGAAGCGAGCCCTGACAGAGTGCCAGGGAGCAGTAGGACTGGGGTCTAAACCCGTGCGACTGAGCGTGGCCATCCCAAAAGCGTGAGTCTGAAGAGAGGAAGGGAGGACCCTGGACTCATCCCACCTGGACCCTCCTTGTCTGTTTGCTGAGAATCAGGGAATCCGCACGCTGGCTGGGAGGCTAGAAGGAGATTAAGTTCCAGTCTCACATGCTGACCGTTTGCTTTTTGCCAGGAACTGGGCAATGGGAGATGAACTAGCAAAACCTCACTCCTCCAGAAGTCTCTAGTTGGGCTAGAGTGCTGACTGGTACATTGCTGGTAGCAGCAGTGGAGAAGCTGCTTGGCCATTTATACCTAAAGTCTCTGCTCTTTGCCCAGGAGTAGTGCTGTTGGGAATTTATCCATGGCATTTCTAAGAACTGAGCCACTTCCACATGTGTCCTTATTTATATCTACAAAGCTCCTACGAATGCCCTTTGCTATGGGAATGGTGGAGAATTCCAGAACCCTTACAGAATATACATCACGATTACGTCTCTCATACTAGGTAGAACCTTCTCTACCTAGAAGGTAGAAAATCCCTCCTTGCAAGTCCAAGCAGGCTTCTTGCACAGATATATGACAGCTTTGCTCTGGATGGTATCTCCATTTTTTGTGTGTGTGTGTGTGTGTGTGTGTGTGTGTGTTACCAGTGGCTATGCCCACTGTGCATTGGAAGAAAGCTTTCTCCAACCCTGGACCTCAGCCCTGATTGGCGAATGCAGGATGTAGAAAACTGGTAAGATGTGAGCTTTTCAGCACAGGTATTGGGTGGTGTGAGTGTGGTATTAGGAGAGTGAGTATTGGCATTAAATCTGACTCCAGTCCTAGGCATGGAGTTGGGCAAATCACTTAACTTTTTAGAAACTCAGTTTTCTCATCTGTGTAATGGGAATTATAAATAATACCTGTATTGAAGGGCTATGCAGGACTTAAAATAATTGACCATAGATGAAAAGTGATTGGTACAAATCTCAGTTAACCCCTCAAATAAATGGTAGCCATGGCTGGTGGTGTCACTCAGTGATACAGCGTGCCTAGCATGTGTGAAACTTGTTTCCATCCCCAGCACCAAAAACAAAAATAATGTTACCACAAAGTTGATAAAGATTACTGGAGTGTCTGTCTTCTTCTTCTGGGGGGAAAGTGATCTGATATTCTGTAGTTTGAAATGCTTCTTGAACCATCCTAAATCCAGATTCTTGCTGTGATTTCATGTGCTTTGGCAACTGGCAGAGAAAACAGTTCCAAGATCTTGACAAGGGAGAAAAAGTCAGTCCTCAACTGTCTAAGTGGCTCAAGTGCTGGAGTGCCTGACTAGTAAGCATGAGTCCCTGAGTTCAAAACACCAGTTTGAGGCCAACCTGGACTATGTAGTAAGACCTTGTCTCCAAAAAAGTAAAAGCTTTCACCTTAAAAACATGGTCTCTGGAGACAGACTTCCTGGGTTTGATTGAATCTCCTCTTAGCTGTGTGACTCTGGACCAGTTACTTAACCTGTCTATTCAGTTTCCTCATTTCTAAAGTAGGAATAATGGTATGCTGATTGGCCAAGGCTAGCGTGAGAATTAAGTGAGTCAATCTGCGTAAAACACTTAGAACAGTCTGGCCACATATCGAATGTGGAAATGTCTGCTTACATTTGTTTATTTCTTCACTCAAGGAGCCGTGTGAAGCCCGTGGAATATAGTCAGATGTACAGTTACAGCTACAACCAGTATTACCAGCAGTACCAGAACTACTATGCTCAGTGGGGCTATGACCAGAACACAGGGAGCTACAGCTACAGCTACCCCCAGTATGGCTACACCCAGAGCACCATGCAGGTAATTGCTTCTTGGCAGCTCTGGCCCTCTTGGGTCATGTTTCCCTAGAATAGGATTGGTGAGAGGGGCTTGGGTTTCAGAAAAACAGGAAAGCTAAAGTGACCCAGTTCTTGTTAAAATAAGCCATTGTGGCTGGGTGTGGTGGCTCATGCCTGTAATCCCAGCATTTGGGGCAAAAGTAGGAGGAATCCCAAGTTTGAGGCCAGCCTGGGCTACATAGGAACACCCCATATCAAACAAAAGAAAACAAAACAAAACAAAAGAGCCATTGCTCCCAAGGGCCAGGATTTCAGCAGGCTCCTCATTTGCCTCTCTGGTCTCTTGACAGACATATGAAGAAGTCGGAGATGATGCATTGGAAGGTAAGAAAGAGTCTGTTCACTGATTCATTCCTCTGTCACCGTCAGCAAGTGACATTTGTGGCTGGCACAGTACCTTCAGCTGGATACTAAGGAATGCCAGGTTAATTCTGCTGTAAGGGAGCTTGTGTTCAAATGAGAGAACAGACAAAGACATAATTACAGCAACCGCCATGTGTCACCCAGCATGTGAGCAAGCTCCCAGGGAGCCCATCACTCCCTCGATGTGTGGCACTTGATTCCAGGATGTAGGTCTCTAAAAATGATGCTGTTAGCTTTTGTTTCTCAGTTTGAGAAATTCATTTTTTATTTTATATTGTAACTTTTTGTGTTTTTCAGGGTTTTGTTTGTCTGTTTGTTTGAAGTACTGGGGATTGAACTCTGGGCAGTGCCATATCACTTGAGCCATGCCCCAGTCCTGTTTTTATTTTTTTAGTCCTGGGGATGGACCCCAGGGCCTCAGGCAGGCTAGGTAAGCGCTGTACCACTGCCTTAAATCCCCCAGGCCTATACATATTTTAAATTGCATGTTTTTCTGATTTTGAAGTAAGAGTATTAAAAGTTTACAAAATACAATAAAATATAATAAAGAAACTAGAAATCACCTCTAGTGTTACCATATAATAATAACTGAGGTTTTCATTTGTTTCTTTGCAGTGCCAGTGAGAAAGGCCAACCTGGGCTATATAGTAAGACCTTGTCTCCCAAAAAAAAAAAAACAATGGGCCCATGTCTGTAATCCCAGAAATTAGAAGACTAAGGCAGGAGGAGCCCAGGTTTAAGGCCAGCTTGGATTACAAAGTGAGATCCTGTCTCAAAAAAAAATCTTTTCTGAATTCTTTTTTTTGGACTAATGGAGTGGTACCTGCCTGGAAAGGGCAAGGCCCTGAGTTCAAACTCCAGTACCACCAAAAAAGTAAATCTTGATTTTTCTTGTTCTCACTCTAGACACGACCCACTTTCAGTCTGTTGAAAGTGTATTCCTTTCCTAATAAACTTTATTATCATTTTCGCCACCAAAAAAGAATGTTTTTAGTTATGTTTTATTAAGAAATTGACTCACAAGTTGGGCACCATTCACAACTGTAATCCCATCTCAACAGAAAAAACTGATGTGGTAGTCTGTGCCTGTCATCCCGGCTGCTGTGGGAAACATAAGGAGAAGGATTGTTGACTAGGCCAGCCAAGACAAAAAGTGAGACCAGATCTCAAAAAATAACCAGAGCACAAAAAAAAAAGAAAGAAATTGGCTTGAAGTACTGTGTAGTCTGGCAAGTCTGAACTCTGAAAACTCAAAGAGCCCTTGATGTCATCATTTGTAGTGTAAGGCTTAGGGCAAATTTCAGGCACAATTTCTCGCCCTTAAGGCTTCAACTGATAGCATTGAGGATCCTCTCCTGATCTTGTCTACAGAGGACCTTAGAGAAACACCTAGACTGGTATTGACCAACCAACTAGGCACCATAGCCTAGCCAGTTAACACAATATGTAATCATCGCTCTACTACTATTAATAACCAAACATGAATTAAAATACTCTGTTTCTGTAAAAAACCAGGCATGGCAGTGTTCACCTGTAATCCCAACTCTCAGGAGTCTGGGGGCTGGGGCAGGAGGATTGTCATTTCAGGGCTGCCTGGGCTACATAGCAATTCTAGGCCAGTCTGGGGTACAGGGCAAGATTAGTCCGAAAACCAAAATCAAACAAATCATGGCTTTTTTTTTTTTTTTTTAATGAATATTGACACAAGAAAATATTGACACAATTTTTTTTTTTTCTTTTGATATATAAGGTCTCACTCTGTAGCTCAGGTTGGCTTCAAACCTACTCTGTAGCCCAAGGCTGGCCTCCAACTCTTGATTCTCCTGCCTGGGCCTCCTGAGAACTGGGATTGCAGAAGGACACTACTGCACCCTGCTTTACTTTCTTCATTATGTCCTTTGACAGAAATGTTTGTGTTGTCTTGTGGTGCTGAGAGATGGAGCCTAGGGCCTCACCCATGCTAGGCAAGTGCTCTACCATTTGAGCTAGTCCCCAGCTGTTTTGTTTTTAATTTGTTTACATACACAGCTGTAGTAGTATATGTCACAAACACACAGGGGAACATGGAATCATGAAGTGTTTGTCTGTGAACCCTTCATCCACGTCAAGTACTGAACTGCCAGCCCAGAGGCCATCCTCCTGCCACAGCAGCTCTGCTAGGAAAAGCTACTGTGTTGATTTTTGTACTATTTTCTTCTCTATAGTTTATCACTTAGCAATGCATCCATAAGCAATGTGGTTTAGTATTGTCTGCCTGTTTCTTTTTGCAATCCATAAAGCGTAAGGCCCTGAGTTCAAGCCTCAGTGCTGTCAGAAAAATAAAGACTTGTCTTCCCAGCCCCTGTATATGTGACTGGTTCTCCACCAGACATTGGTTGTCAGTTCTTGAGGTGATGATTTAGGCTCAGCAACTTTTTTTTTTTTTTTTTTTGCGATACTGGGGCTTGAACTCAGGGCCTACACCTTTAGCCACTCCACCAGCCCTTTTTGTGTTGGGTATTTTCAAGATAGGGTCTCAAACTATTTGCCTGGGACTGGCAAGATCCTCCTGATCTCTGCCTCCTGAGTAGCTAGGATTACAGGTGTGAGCCACCTTTTTTTTTTTGTGAGACTGGGGTTTGAATTCAGTGCTTCAAGATTGCAAAGCAGCCTGCCACACCTGCAGCCCCGGACTCAGCAACATTGATCAGATTTTCGAAATGTGAACCTGTGAACCAGAACAGAAAATGCAGGGCTTGCAATGACTAGCAGCACAGGTGCAGCTTTTGGAAACAGTGCCATTCTTACATTCTCTAACTACGTCAGCCAGTTTTCCTCCTCTCAGGCACCTTACTCTAAGAGGCTGAGCTTGCAAAGCTGAGCCAGTCCCTTGTGGCTGTTGTCTCCTCCCTTAACCTTCACCCCACCCTTGCTTCTCTCTAGACCCCACGCCACAGCTGGACGTGACGGAGGCAAACAAGGAGTTCATGGAACAGAGCGAAGAGCTGTACGATGCGCTGATGGACTGTCACTGGCAGCCCCTGGACACGGTGTCTTCAGAGATCCCTGCCATGATGTAGCCAGGACGGATTGTGTCAAGATGGCTTCATTTTTTTTTTAATTGTGAAAACTTTTACCTTTTTGGAAATGATTTGTAAGATTTTAATGACAACTGTTTTCTAAGAGTATTTCTGCAACCCCATTGCTGTCATTTGATAGAGCCATGAGCGCAAAAACCAAGAAACCAGCTGTAGAGCAAGGTTCAAACAGATTATTTCCTTGAGTCATCCTTCACCCAGATAGCCACATGGAGACAAGTTTGGGATTAACCAGTGAATTGCTAGATCTCTTTTTGGTGGTACTGGGGCTTGCTCACACTTGCTTAGCAGGCACTGTGGTCACATGCCAGCCCTTTGCTTTATTTTTTAAAATAGGGTCTCATTTTTGTACCAGCATGTATTGTAATCCTGTTTGTTCCAATGTAGCTAACAGGCATTCACCACCACACCTAGCTTCTTATTGGTGGAGTTGAGGTCAGGAACTTTTTTTGTGTGTGGTACTGGGGCTTAAAATCTGGGCCTTTACCTTGAGCCACTCCACCAGCCCAATTTTTTGTTACAGGGTTTTTTGATAGGGTCCAGTGAACCATTTGCCCTGCCTGGCTTCAAACTGTGATCCTCCTGATCTCTGCTATGATTACAGACACCTGCCTGGCACAACCACATGTATTGAGTTTCAAGGCCAGAAGCCCAAAGTCAATGGGGGGGCGCCAAAATGGTGGGTTCTCCTCTCCTGCGAAGCTCAGATTACAGGTGTTGGCCAAGCCCCCGCTAATTTTCTAAATCCTGTGGTTTAGAGGCCCTTCTCAGGCACGAGAAGACCCTGGGCCAGAATTTTCAGCAGTGTTACCTGTCTATGGTATTTTAGTCTTGCTACACCAACAACCTGGCTCTAAGTCCAGCAGCTTGAATTAGAGGAGCATGGCTGAACACTGGTGGAAGTGGTAAGGGTTGCAGGACCAAGAACAAAAAGCTCAAGACTTGGGCTGTTCTCTTCAGCTAGAGTTAACTGCAAGGCCTGCTAAAGTGTTTTTTTCTGTGTGATGAGACTTTGAATCCCATTTGACATCAATTTCACCACAAATAGTTATTTTGAAGGAGAAACAGTGGCTCAGAAATGGTAGAATGAGCCAGGAGTTTGAAGCCAGCCTGGGCAAAATAGTTCAGCATCAGTAGCTCACCTATAATGCTAGCTACTCAGGAGGCAGAGATCACCTCTGGGCAAATAGTTCTTAGAACCTGTCTTAAGAAAGCCCATCACAACAAAGGCCTGGTACAAGTGGAAGAGCACATGCCTACCAAACCTGAGGCCCTGAGTTCAAACCCCAGTGCCCTCCTAAAAAAGGGTAGCATGACAAAAGTTGACCTGCTATACAATTCCGTATTTGTGTGATAATGTGCTGGCCCTTCCTGAAAGATTCTGTAGTTTATGATAAAGATCTGTCTACTTTTCACTGTAGGGGTAGGGAGGGTGCTACCTGAGGTCAAAAGGCATAAGAACACTTGGCCAGGCATTTTCTTCCCTGTTAATCACACAATTCAAACATTTCTGATGGGCACTGGTAGCTCACACCTGTAATCCTAGCAAAGCCAACCTGGGTAAATAGTTTCCAAGACCCTATCTTGAAAAAAGTCCCTTCACTCAAACCCCAGTACCACCAAAAACAATGCTTAAGTATCCCTTAAGGACCTAAACCAGTCTCAGGACCAGCACAAGAACTTTGTATAAAATGCACTGAAGGAACTGACACTAATTTGGGTCCACACATGGAAACAGGAATAGCCAACAATTTGAGAGGCAAGATCTAACACTTCCAAAGGCTTTTATTGATCACCTATATTTACAGGTGTACACCAGAAACAGCTTTAGCAAAAGGTTGTTTGGAGAGCTTCATTCTTCCACTTGTGTTTTCCTTGTCTGCTTCCTCTGCTCCTGAAGAAGAAGTGGAAGCCTGTGTGTTAGTTCTGTACCGACTCGTCCCCACCCTGACGTTTTCCTAAAATCTGGTCTCAGTCCCATATCCGCATTCCTCATCCAAAGATGTCCACTCAGATTAGGTTTCATCCTGGACCAGTGAGCCTGGAAATCTTTAATACTCATTTCTAATCTCAATCTGTCTCTACTCCCCCTGGCATTGCGGGAGATGAGTTCGTATCAGACTCTGTCATGAGCTCCAGCCATGTACAGTACTTGTAGCTCAGTCCTTGCTGCCAGGGGTACAGGGCGGTTCTACTTCCAGCATGGCCTCTTTAGGGTGGGCAAATGTTTAATTGATCAAGTCATACTGTAAAACAAGTTATCTGCCCCCTTCACAAAAAGCTTACAAATACAGCACACAAGGAAAGCCAGATGTAAATTACTAAAATGCTAATCCTTTTATATAGATCTGAATACCCTTCTAATTCTATCTGTTAAACAGCTTAAGGACTGGGTTCACAATCACTAACTTACCCGACTCTGCAGACCAGTATCAGATGTGACTGCTTTACTGGTTACATAGATCTATAAAATTAAAAAGACACTTATCAAAAGAAAATTCCCCAATATAGTTATTAGTCACCAATCACTGCATTAGCCACCCAGAGCTGCATGCTCATGTCTTCAGATTATCCCCATTTTCCTGGGAAGAAAATTCAGTCCTGTTTGAAACTAGCCCACATGCTATGCCAGGCTGCAATGCTGTGAGGCAGCTTCAGTATCACTTTCCCTCCTTTTACGACCACCAAGACCAGCATTCAGATCTGATGGGAAAGGGAACCAGAGGGTTGAGAAAGCCTTAGTATCAACTTTACCTGAGGCTAAAATACAGCTCCAGAGACAACAAGATGGTCTGCTCAGTAAGTATCAGACACTGCCAGAAAGCCTGAGGGCAACCTGCAAGAATAAAAGCTTAGTGTGACGACTTAACCAGGCTGGTTCAGTAGTACATGCAGCTGGGTCACCTGGACTCAGGTGGAAGACTTCCAGACCATGTCCTAATACATTATAGGAAAGGCGAGTGGCAGCTGCAGATATTGGGGTGACCTGAGCTGTCAAAGTCTCTCCAGGTTTCTCTTGCATGCAGTTGGAGATCCCATGGCCACAAGAAGCCACAGCCCTTGGGAACATGCTGTACAGGCCCACCAGGTAGTTCCCAAAAATAAGTCTTTGGAAGAAACCTACCAGGTCCTGTTGCATTCTATCAGTGTCGGGTCTCCTGAAGTCCTTATTCGCCAGTCTTCATGGACTCTTCATTGGGGACAGCTAATGTGAATGAGAACACAATTATCCTAAATCTCATTATTCCCTTCACCTGGTCCTCAAAAACAAGACCTTTGGTCTTTTTTTTTATTGTTTTATTATTCATATGTGCATACAACGCTTGGGTCATTTCTCCCCCTGCCCCCACCCCCTCCCCCTCCCTAAGACCTTTGGTCTTGACAGAGCATTGCCTTATGCGCCACTGAATGTTCCCAGGACCTACATCCAAGATGCTCAATCGCCCCTGCATACTGGTTCTTAGGTCAGCAAGCTACTTCTCTATACCGGTGACTTTTTTTTTTTTGCTGGGACTACGGTTTTAACTCAGGGATTCATTCTTGCTTGCAAAGCAGGCACTCTACTGCGTGAGCCACAGCTCCAGTCCACTTTTGCTCTGGCTATTTTCCTGGGTTGACCTTGAACCTGGATCCTAACCATCTCAGCCAAGTAGATAGAATAGTTCTGTCTTTTCCCAAAATGTTGCAGATCAGTTACAGCAAACAGAACGGCGACCGTCAAGGAAAAAGCTGTTAATCTGGGCTCCTCTTTGACCACAGCAGCTATGTGGAAGCAACTGCAGCTTCGATAAGGGCCACAGGGCGATGGACATCACAACGTGAAACCCCAATAGCTATTCAGCCACCTGACTCACAAATCCTGTGACCATTAGGTCCCAAGGACCACTACGGTGTACTACGCGCTAGTGTTTTGTGCGCATTATCTCAATCTTCGCCTTACTATTTTAAAAGACGTTCAGGACTAGGGTGTGGCTCAGTGGTAGAGAGCTTTGCCTAACGTGTGTAAGGCCCCAAGTTCCAGCCTCAGTACCTAAGAAAAATAGGGAGTCACTTGCTTATCAGCGTAACAGTCTGCAGAGTTGGAATTCAGAAGGCTTTGGGGCTTGGAGATGTAGCGGTGGCATAGCTCGCCTAGCATGCGCTAGGGCCGTGGCACCGCAACAAAAAGTTTAAATGACTAAAACTGGTCCTCCTGAAAACCAGAAGCACTTGCCCAAGGTCACCTTCACCTACCAGGAAGCTCCCAGGCCATTAAATTGGTGTCACACCCAAACTACGTCACATCAGGCACCGTGCAGGCCGCGATCGCTGCAACGCCCAGGAATGGTTACCGGCTCCCGCCCGCAACGCGCACGCAGCCGGCGACACGGGTCACTCACCGATCAGACCCCAGCGCAGGACGGCGCGGGCCGCGGCGGGCTCCGGCCTCTCTCTTCGCGCATGCGACCGTCGTGGCTTTCTGGCCCTGGGCCGCACAGGTGGCGAGGCCTCCACATCCCGCAGATACGGGCGGCGACCAGCGAGCGCGGGAGGTGGGGGGAAAAGGTACGGGAGAGAGGCCAAGCTTCACACCATTTGACAAGCCTCAAACACGGCGACCGGCAGAAAGGACAGGCGGAAGCCTGCAGAAAGCTTATATACACCCGGTCCGGCTGCTGCGCATGCGCACGGCGCGCGAAGCTACTGGGAGTTGTAGTCCACAGGCGCCACCGCGAGCCGGATGCTCCCTCGGTGGGAAGTCGCCCCGCACCTCGGTTAAGCGGCGCTAGGCTCGTACCGCAGCGGGCCCGGGATCCGGCCTTGGAGCTGGGATCCACCTCGGCACGCGAGGCGCCTGAGGACGCAGGGAGCAGCGATCGCGTGGGCTTCCCGAGAGACGTTGGGAAGGAGGTCGTGGGAAGGCTTCTTAGGGGACGCGTTCAGGAACTGTCTCCTCCGCTAGCATGTCAACTTTACTGAGCGTCTACTGTTTACTCTGCGCCGAGTCACGTCACCCATCTCGTTTTCATAATAGCCTGTGGAGAGGTTTCGTAATTATTTCCGTTTCACCGATAGGGAAATTGAGGAATGAATGACACGGCAGGTAAGCGACATAGACAAATCCTTGTCTCTCATTCGCTGCCATGTGCTATTTTTTGGCTCATAGAATGAATGAATGAGCATCAACATAAAAATGCAGTGACTGACACGTTCTTCGCGGAAGAGTCGCCGCGGCTTCCTACGTCAACAGTGCTTGAACGGAACCCGGCGCTCGACCCCGACCCCGGCCGGCCGCTCAAAGCCAGAAGCCCCTCACCACCTCCTCGCAGCGTCCTCGGACCGCCCCAAGGCCACCGCCACCGCTCCAGCGCCGTGCAGCACCGCACCTCTCCTAGGCGCCGCCATGACTACCACGTCCACCCCGCAGGTGCGCCAGAACTACCAGCAGGACTCGGAGGCCGCCATCAACCGCCGGATCAACCTGGAGCTCTGCGTCTCCTTCGTGTACCTGTCCACGTCTTACTACTTTGACCGAGATGATGTGGCGTTGAAGAACTTTGCCAAATATCTTCTTCACCAATCTCATGAGGACAGGGAACATGCTGAGAAACTGATGAAGCTGCAGAACCAACGAGGTGGCAGAATCTTCCTGCAGGATATCAAGAACCCAGACCGTGATGACTGGGAGAGGGGACTGAATGCAATGGAGTGTGCATTACACTTGGAAAAAAGCGTGAATCAGTCGCTACTGGAACTGCACAAGCTGGCCACTGATAAAAATGACCCCCACTTGTGTGACTTCATTGAGACTCATTACCTAAACGAGCAAGTGAAATCCATCAAAGAATTGGGTGACCATGTTACCAACTTGCGCAAGATGGGAGCCCCTGAATCTGGAATGGCAGAGTATCTCTTTGACAAGCACACGCTGGGAGTCAGTGATAACCAGAACTAAGCCTTAGGCTGACTTCCCCAAAGCTATGTAGTGCTTCTGGTCATCAAGGCAGAGCATGCATATTGTGGGGTTACTTTTACCTTCTCTATAAGTTGTACCAAAAATCCATTTAAGTTCTTTAATTTGTAACATTCCTTCAAATAAAGATACTTAGTACCCCCCCAAAAAAACAAATGTAGTGACTGCCAGGTGCTTCTGTGTTAAGTTTTGTTCTTACACACACACACTTTAATTTTTTCTCCGAATTTTTTTTTGGGGCTGGGGGAGGTACTGTGGTGTGAACATGGGACCTGGCTCTTAGCCTCAGCCATTTGAGCCACCTCCCCAGCCCTTATAAAGCAGTGATTTTTAATTTTTTTCAGTACTGGGTTTTGAACTCAGGGCCCCACATTTGGTAGGCAAGCTCTCTACCACTTGAGCCACACCTCCAGCCTAATTGATTTTTTTTTAATACTTTTAATTCTGAGAAAAGTTGAAGTAAAAGCACTCAGTAACCATTTGTTTAGTAACTAAATTTTTGACATGGTCACTTCTGAATATTGTACTGTCCACCAAAGAAAGAAAACCAAAGGATATTTTATTGAGTCAGAGGTCCACTCTACTCAAAACCCAGGAGACAGACCTTGGTGAAAGGAAACAGGCTTATTCAGGGCTGACCCTGAGGGAAATGGAGCTCTCTCTTACATACATTTTAAAAATTAGCTAGATTAGCCAGGCAGGGTAGTGCTCTGCTGTAGGCCCAGCTCCTAGGGAGACTGAGGCACAAGGATCATAAGCGCAAGAGTTTGAAACCAGTAACAGAGGGAGACTTCATTTCCAAATAACAAAACAAAACAAAAGGCAGGTTTTACTATTCCCATTTTATGAAGAAGGTGAAAGATTCTGATAGCATAAGAAACCTACTGAACAGCCAGGTGCTGGTGGCTCACACCTGTAATCCTAGCTACTCAAGAGGCAGAGAGCAGGAGGATCAAAGTTCCAAGCTGGCTTATGAGACCCTATCTCAAAAACAAAACAAAAACAACAAAAAAGGGCTGGTGAATGGCTCAGGATGTAAGCCGTGAGTTCAAACCCCAGTACTGCGAAAGAACAAAAGAAAACCCTACTGATGGCTTTTGAATGTGTAGATCCAGCCTCTCCTGGACCAGACTTGATGTCCTACAGGTGGCTTGCCATGTCCACCTGGGTGTCGCATAGGCAGCTTCCCCTCCAGACCTGCCTTCCCCACTTAAGTAGTCTTTGGAGATCACCTGTGCCCTGCAACATTGTTCGTCCAATCCACCAGCAAATCCAATGTGCCCTGCCTTTAAAATGTGTCAAGAACCTGACAACTTTTACTGATGCCTGGAGAACTGAGTACTGTTGGTCCTGATGATGGCAACAGACTCCTAGCTAGTCTCTCAGCTTTGACCTTTGCCCCTACAGGCTGCTGTCAACACACCAGCCCAGATGTCAAGAACAGGAGTTTTTAGGTAGGCACTCTACCACTTGAGCCATTCCACTAGCCCTAGCAACAGTTTTTAATTTGAGAAATCTAACATACTGATTTGTTGTTGTTGTAGTTTGTGCTTTTTCTGTCCTCTTTAAAATTCTCTACCTAAGAAAAGAAAAAGGAAAAAAACGAAAAAAAACTCTCTACCTAACTAAAATACATTAAGATTTTCTCCTGGAAGCTGGGTGTGGTGGGCACACAGCTGTAATCCCAGCACTCTAGAGGCTGAGTCAAGAGAATCTGGACTCCATAACCATATCCTGACTCCAAAAAAAACAGACAGGAAAGAAGGGAAGGAGGGCGGGAAGAAGGGAAAGAGGAAGGAAGGTGAAAAAGGAGAAAGAAAAGGATTTACTTTTGGGCTGGAGGCACAGCTCAGTAGGAGTGATGCCAGACTCTGGGATAATCCCCAGCACCAGAGAAAAATTTTTTTTCTTATGTTTTATTTTTTTCTTTTTTGAGTACTGGAGTTTGAACTCAGGCCCTATACCTTGAGCCACTCCACCAGCCTTTTTCTGTGTTGGGTATTTTCAAGATAGGGCCTTGAACCACAATCCTCCTGATCTCAACCTCCTGAGTGGCTAGGATTACAGGCATGAGCCAACGGTGCTAAGCACCATCCTGCTTCAATCAGCCTCCCACTACACCCTGAAGCCGCTGTCCTGTTTGATTGTTACTTGACAGCTCTTGTTGCTCCTTGAATCCTTATATAGATACCAGGTTTCCTGTCTTTTTTCATCAGAATATGAACTCCCCCAGGCAAGTATTTTCTCTTTTGTACTTTCCACTGCTGTATATTTGCCTGGATATAAAAGATGACCAGCACTTATTGAAATAATTGTTAAATGCAAATAGTTCTCAAGATCCCATCTCCAAAATAAAAGAACAAAATGGACTGGAGATGTGTTTCAAGTTTTGCAAGTATGAATCTCTGAGTTCAAATCCCACTCCCACCAAAAAAAAAAAAATTGCCAAGTGAATGAATGAATGAATAAATGGGTGAATGAAATTGGCCAAGATCACATGATTACTGAGTGACCATTGGAGCTACAGCCCAGATCTGTCTAGTGGAAATGTGCAGAGCTTCACTGCTGGTCTACACAGCTCCTCCCCAGCTCCCTGAGCACTGTGGCTGCCAAGATCCGCCTTGCTTAGCAGAAGAGGAAGCGGGCCTCAAGGAAGGGGAATGACTTGCCCTGGGTCACACAGTGAATCTGTGGCGGAGGTCAGCTGACATCTGGATTCTGGTGCCAGAAGCAGTCAAAGGCAGACACATGATCCCAGCTCCAGTCCCAGCAGGAGCGGAGGAAGTTAAAGGTTCTGATGCTGACAGCGTACTTGCCACGTGAACTGACCAGAAAGTCTGCAGGGAAGCCTGAGCTCCAGCTGCATTTCCAGCTGTTTTATGCCTTTCTGTTTTTGCCGGGCTACCTCAGCTGGCCAGGCTTACTAGGAGACCTAATAAAATAGCTTCTGGTTGATTTATTTGGAATCAGAGGGAGGAAACTGGGTTTTTCCAGCTCTGCAACCTGTTCCGTGAGAAACAGAAATGGTAAGCAAAGCTTTGGCAGTGGGTAGACCTGGCAGCTGGTCTCTGTCTTCCTGCCTCCCTCCTTCCCTTCTTCCCTCCCTCCCTTTCTTCTTCCCTCCCTCCCTTCCTTCCTTCTTTCTGCTAATTATTTAACTCCATCTATAAAAATGGGCATAATAGGGTTGGTGAGTGGCTCAAGTGGTAGAGCACTTGCCTAGCAAGCATGAGGCCCTGAGTTCAAGCCTCAGTACCAAAAAAACGGGGTATAATAGTATCATAGCCCCACTCATAAGATTGCATGAAGACAGTGGCATAGTGGGATTGATCAAGGAACAAACCAAGAGACTAAAGTTGTTTGCATGTCGGGCGTGGTGACGCACACCTCTAATCCCAGCTACTCGGAAGGCATAGATGGGAAGAATCTGTGTTGATGGGAAGAATCACTGTTTGAGGCCAACCCTGGCAAAAAGTTAGTGAAATGCAATCTCGTGGCCATTGTGGTGAATCCTAGATATGCAGGAAATGTAAGGACAGAGAGAAAGGAGCCAGGAGCCATCAGCCAGCGGGCGGGGCAGGAAAGGGATGGGAAGGTGGCCCAGAGCCCCCTCCCCGCGCTTTCCGCTTCCTCCCTTTAGCCCGGGAAGAAGGGGTTTGTCATTGTCCCATGTTACAGAGGAGAACACGGAGGCAGTGACTTCCCGCCGGCCCATCCCTGGGGTCTGTGCTGAACACGTCGCAGGCGCCGGGTGACCTGGCGCGGTGACCCTGGGCTCTGGCTCTGCGCGGGGAGCAGGGACCCGGCGAGGGCAGAGGAGCCATGGACGCCGGGCGCTGCCGCTACCAGTTCCGCATCGCGCTGCTGGGGGACGCGGCGGTGGGCAAGACGTCGCTGCTGCGGTGCTACGCGGGGATCGCGGAGCCCGGGGCGCCCGAGCCCACCGCGGGCGTCGAATTCTACAGCCGAGCGCTGCAGCTCCCGGCCGGGCCGCGCGTCAAGCTGCAGCTCTGCGACACGGCGGGCCACGAGCGCTTCAGGTGCGGCAGGGGGCTGGCGGGGAAGGAGGGAGGGGTCCATGCTAGCCCACCTGGTGTGGGGTCCCTGCCCTGGGCCTTCCGTCCACTGGGCCATCCCCTCTCTGTCATTCGTTCTGTGATCGCTGTGGGGTGGGCCAGCGCTGTGCCTCATCTCCAGCCCCCAAGTCCAAGAGGAGCATCCTGTCCGGGGGGGGGATTTTGTACCCAGACATTGAACTTGGAGGAATGGACGGCCTGGGGTTGAAGACAGCCCACAGAGCCCAAGGGGGAAGGGTGGGGGATATCCAAGGAACAGAGATTAGTGTAGGCCTTGAAGGATGGGTAGGAGTTTGCCAGGCAGGATGGAGGGCAAAGCCTCAATCAGGAGGATGTCAGGGCCCTTGCAGGAATGCGCCATTTTGTGACTTATTCTTGCTTCTAATCCAGGAGAACCGGGTCTCTCCTGTGAGGGAGGCAGAGAGGCCAGGGGCAGGTGAAATAAGCTAGAACAAGTGGAGGCATTTTGTGGACCCCAGCGGTAGATCTTGGGGTGTCTCCTTGGTAGTCTGGGGTGTCTCCAAGACTTAAGTCTCTCTTACCTACCCCCACCCTCCATAGGTGCATCACTAGGTCCTTCTACCGAAATGTGGTGGGCGTCCTGCTAGTCTTTGATGTGACAAACAGGGAATCCTTTGAACACATCCAAGACTGGCACGAGGAAGTCATGTCCACTCAGGGACCCAACAAGGTGATCTTCCTGCTGGTAGGCCACAAGAGTGATCTGCAGAGCACCCGCTGTGTCTCCACCCAGGAGGCAGAGGAGCTGGCTACCTCCCTGGGCATGGCGTTCATGGAGACCTCAGCCAAAACAAACTGGAACGTGGACCTGGCCTTTGACACCCTCACAGATGCCATCCAGCAGGCCCTGCAGCAGGGCCACATCAAGCTGGAAGAGGGCTGGGGGGGTGTCCGGCTCATCCACAAGGCCCATGTCCCCCAGGTCCCCAGTGGGAGGCAGCACCCAGGCCCATGCCAGTGTTGACTCTGGGAGAGAAAGGGTGAGAAGAGCACCAACCTCAAACTCCTGGTGGGACGGAAGTGTTAGGTCACTGGATGACAAATGACAGAGGATTAATATCAACAGTATTGACCCAGTATAACCCAGGTCATGCCCCCTGGGTTTTGGGGACTCAGCTCAGCCCACTTCTGTCCTTGAACCTCAGTTTCCTCAACTGGCAAGGGGTTCCTAAAAGGTCCCACTGCACAAGAAGGTGTGCTCATGAATGGGGGACAAGACATAGCCCCCAAGTGCCGGGGAAGCTGTTATCCCTTGATTGGCTGCGATGTGGCCATTTCTGGCAGCATTCCTGGGCTTGGACGCTCAGATAGGTGGTCAGCGTCCAGACGCATCTGCCCTGGCCAAGGAGGAGTATGGGATTTCACCTGGCTTGGTGCCTCCTTATGTCCTCAGGCCAGGATTTGTCTGGGCTTGAAATGAGGGGTGGCCTGCAACCCAGGGTTGCTGCCCAATGGCTCACCCCAATCCCAGGGGCTGTGTGTGGATCTGGGAGGCAGGGGTGAACACAAATGAGCAGCAAACATATTGGGCACACAGGGGACCCTGTGGTGAGCCACCACAAACCTGCCAGCTGCTGGAAGTTCTGCTGGGGAGGACGTCAGCTTGCAGCGCTTCTGGGGAGGACCTCAGCTTGCAGCGCTCCTGGGAACTACCCACACTCAGGGCAGCCCACATCCAGCATCGCTCTTTGGCAGTGTTAAAGGCCTTGCTCTCTTGCCCCAGTGCTGGCCAACCCTGAAAGCCTAACCCAGCCTCATCATCAATATGACGTCCACCCAAGTTCTCTCCCTGCCCAATCCTGCTTCCTTCCCTTCCTTCTCTGGCCAGGTGTGGGTGTCAAGATGCCCCTAATCAATGTCTGCTCACTGATCTCCATTCACAGTCTGCTTCCTGGGGATCCTGCCTTGCAACAGGAGTGGCTAGGTGGGAAGGTCCTGGGGGTAATCAAGGAAGGCTTGCTGGCAGAGATGGTAATTGGCCCTTCACCAAATTATCTTACCCTTTTTTTTTTTTATTTTTATTTTATTCATATGTGCCTTACCCTTTTCTTCTTGTTGTTTTTGGGTGGTACTAGGGTTTTGAACTAAGGGCTTGGTGCTTGTTAGGCAGGTTATCTACCCCTTAAGTCACACCTTCTGTGTGTGACTTAACATTTTCCTGACCAACAGATAAACCTCTGAGAATGTATCACAAAGCCTAAACACCATCTGAGACCCACGGAAGAGATTTTCCCAAGCTGAGCGGGTCTGCATGATACTCCCTTCTTGTGATTGGCAAATGGGTTGACTCATGACTTTCTTTTGTTCTATGACTATAAAGGTTCCTCTAAAGGCCTGAGATGGTGGCTCAAACCTGTAATCCCATCTACCTATAGATCAGGAGTTCAAGGCCAGCCTGGGCTACATAGTGAGGCCCTATCTCAAAAAAAAAAAAAAAGAAGGGAAGAAAAAGATAAAAAGAGCAGGACTGGCATTCTAGTGGATGGGAGAAAAAACAAGTAAATAGATGAACAAAATGGTTTCCAGTTGTGGAAAGGCTTTGATAAGCTCCAATGGGGGATGGGCTGAGTGAGGGGGCTCCTGTAGATCAGGTAGTTGGTGGAGGGAAGGGGGCTCTCTGATGAGAGCCTCTGAATTGAGTCCTGATGGAGCAGGAGTAGCTGAGCTAAGAACTGAGGTCAATGCATGAGGAACAATAACCAAAGCCTGCACTAAGTGAGTGCCAGGTACTAGGGGTACTAGGTGGCCTACATGTGTCACCTTGACCTTCACAGTGATCTGGCAATACTGATGTTCCCTTTACCCATGAGGAGACTGGTGACTTGCATACGGTAGCACAGCTGGGAAGGAGGGTGCTTTCTCTAGAAATCTACAGGAGGTCTGCACAGCTGGGATGCTGTGAAAACAGGAAGCAGCCCATTGCTGTGTGTGGTTCTGGTTCCCTACAGCTTCTCTGTTCAGGAGCCCAGGTCTCCACTGAACCTCACTGGTCCTGATGACCGGCATGAAGTTAGTTGTCAGGTGCTCAAAGCAAAGCCTTAGATCCCTGGTGGGGATTGGGAGCAGCAGTCCCAGAAGGCCTGGGGAGAGAATACAGTTGTGCCAGTGCCTTCCCACTGGGTTCAGCCAGCTGGCATCACGTGCCTGTTCCTCTTTCAGCCTGGCTCCCGAATGCAGGTGGGAATACTAACAGTTTGGGTGTCACAGGGCTCTTCTGAGGTTAAGTGAATTCCTCCTCTCACACTGTGGGCCCCCACCCAAGGGCTTTGCAAGACAAGGGCTTCCCTACCCCTCAGCAAGCCTGTGAGGTCCAGCGATCTTGAAAAGTTCATCAACATGGCTATCCTGTCCAGGTGGGAACTCCAGCTAGCTCTGCATTCCCACAACCAGGCCCAGCGTGGGTTCTCCTCACACCTCAGGGCTCTGCCCCTCTTGGAAGGCCCTCAAGTGTGGCCAAGTCTGTGTGGGCCTGCTGGAGCAGGAGGCAGCCCTGCTTGGCTGGAGGAAAGGCAGCAGCAAAGCCAGTGGATTTGAACTCAGGGCCTACACCTTGAGCCACTCTACCAGCCCTTTTTTGTGATGCGTTTTTTTCGAGATTGGGTCTCCCAAACTATTTGCCTGGGACTGGCTTCAAAATGCAATTCTCCTGATCTCTGCTAGGAAAATAAGAAAGTGGTAGAAGCTATAGAGAGCTGTGTCTGGGCTAAATGTAAGCTTCTGACAGAGCAACCGAAGATAGTTTGGACCATCTTGGGAAGAGGCACATTTCTTGTTATGTGCAATGTTTAAGCCAATGTGGATGAGAACTTATCAGGTGTGGTCCTAGAGGACATTATTGCATCCAGTGAGTGATTACCCTTAGATGACCTGTAAAATACAACAGTTCCTTCCTATTTGCAGGTCTCCCTGAGGGAGACCTGAAAGTGCAGGTGGTTCTGAAGCCCTGTGTAGATTTTTTCCCATTCATACATACCTGTGATAGTGTTTGCTTTATATATTAGGCGCAAGAATGAGCAATAAGGGAAGAGGGAGGGGGCAGAGGAGGGTAAGGGAGGAGGTCGGGGAAGGGGGGAGAAATGACCCAAACATTGTATGCACATATGAATAAAAAAAAAAGAATGAGCAATAAAAAAGTAATAATGCTGTAATAAAAGTTATATACATAGGTGTAGTCTTTCTCTCTTAATATATATTATTGTACTGTTCTCACCCTTCTTCATGTGAGATGATGAATGCCAATGTGACCGGGATGAAGGGAGATGAATGACATAGAACATTAGTTTGCAATGGACGCCAGTGGCTCATGCCTGTAATCCTAGCTACTCAGGAGGCAGAGATCAGGAGGATTGTGGTTCAAGGCCAGCCCAGGCAAATAGTTTGTGAGACCCTATCTCGAAAATACCCAACACAAAAAAGGGCTGGTGGAGTGGCTCAAGGTGGAGGCCCTGAGTTCAAGCCCCAGTACTGCAAAAAAAAAAAGGGTTAGGTTGCGACACAAGGGTTACTCAACCATGAACACTACGATAGAGCACTCAGATGACTGAGCTAGTTACTGAGTAACGGGCAGTGGTGTAGGCAGCACGGATGATTCATACCCTGGGCAGGATGGAGTAGGATAAAACAGGATTTGTTACACTGCTTGGAATGGGTGTGTACCTACAAACTTATGGTTTCTTTCTGGAATTTTTCCATTTAATATTTTCAGACCATGGTTGGCCATGGGTAACTAAAACTGCCATGTGAAGTCCTAGACAAGGAAAAACTACTGTGCTCAGATGGCTACAGCTCCTTGGTTCTGTGGGCAGGGTTCCAAATACAGATCTGGGCTGAAGCAGCATGTAAACATGAAGCCCTGAGTTCAAACCCCAGTACCAGCAAAAAACAAAATAAAAAGTACAGCTCTGTCCTGGCTTTTCTCTACAGATCTTTTGCTGACTCCTCACAGCCTACAGGATGAATCCAAATCCTTTCACCCCAGGCCAGGCCCTCCACCCCACTCTGGCCACATTCGGAGCTTGCAGCTCTGGGCTCTACAGTGCCCTGCCTTTATCTGGACAGCCACAGTCCTCTCCTCTTGCTGCACATCTCACTCACCTGCCTGCAACACTCAGGTAGATGTCATTCAAAGCCTCAGCGGACTCTTGTGTAAAATGAGATTTAGAAAGGATTCAGAGCCAGGCACTGGTGGCTCACATCTGTAATCTTAGCTACTTAGGAGGCTGAGATCAGCAGGCTCACAGTTGGAGACCAGCCCAGGCAAAGAGTTCTTGAGACTCCATCTCCAAAATAACCAGCGCAAAATGAACTGGAGGTGTGGCTCAAGTGGTAGGGCGCCTTCTTTGCAAGTGTGAACCCTGAGTTCAAACCCCAGTCCCACCAAAAAAAAAAAAAAAAAAAAAGGATTCAGTGAGAAATCTAGGGCTGTGTTGCCACATAAAAGAGATTTAAAAAAATGGAAGTCCCTGTCTCCTTCCCCAGAGTGTCATTATTAATCGCTGCAAGGGAAGAGACTATCAAAGCAAACATGGGGCAGAAATAAGGATTCTGGACTGTAACAAAGTTTTTTTTTTTTGTTTTTTTTTTTGAGACATTCCACCAACCCTTTTTGTGAAGTGTTTTTCAAGATAGGGTCTTGCAAACTATTTGCCTGGCTGGCTTCGAACTGTGATCCTCCTGAACTCTGCCTCCTGAGTAGCTAGGATTACAGAAGTGAGCCCGGCTCTAACAAAGTTCTTAAAGGACTGACCCCATCTGGAGATGTGGACTGGGCTCTGTTTTCTAACTAAGTGTGATGTTCCAGAATCTTCCCTTTGGGTCTATCCCTATGCTATTCCGTGTAAGCAAAGCTCCTTGTCCAAGATAGGACCCTGGCCAGACCCTCTATCTGTAGCAGCTATGGTGAAGTCAGGTTCTCTGGCCTCTAGAGCGTTCCTCGAGTTGCTTGCTCAACCTGAAACACCCTGGCCTCCCACCACTTCTTTTCAACCATTGCAAGGTTGAAGACTTGGCTGTATCTCCTCTGCCCATGAGAAGGTACTAAATCAAGGTTAGCTGCCCATGGACCCTGTTCTGCTCTCAGAGCTTCTGAAACCTTGTGGTTGAAGAGAGGAGAATCACTTGTCCACTAGGTGTGGCTGGAACTGACAGTCTAGGCCAGCCTCTGCCCTCTACCTCTGAGCCTCAGTGTCTTCATGGGAAAATGACAATGACCTGGCACCACTGTGAGAGAATAAATGAGGATGACGTGGTAAGTGCCCAATAAATTCCTTCTGCTAAGAAGTCCCCTTTGTGTCTTTCATGTGTTGTTGGCTTGCCTAGAATGTCCTGTACCCTTGTCAAACTGTTCATCCTTCAGGCTCAGCCTAGAAGCCATCTTACCTAATGGACCAGCTCTTTCTCTGAGCTGTCAGGGTGCTGATTGGCTGTCTTCATTGGAGGCTTTGGGCTCTATGGTCTATAACTTATCGTCCTGCTAGACTGTCACTCTTCAAGGCCACAGCTGTCATTGACTCTCTTAGGGAGGCTGCCTCAGGCAGGGGAACACTGGGTGTGAGCCACTGTGCTCGGATATGGCCCCTATTGTACAAGTGGGAATACTGAGGTGTGGATCAGGCACCAGTGGGCCAGGCCTCAGACTCCCTCCCTCCCTCCAGAGTCCATGCTTCTGAAAGACCTCCAGTGCCCTTCTCTTGCCTTCCCCTTTCTGGGGAATGGGATCCCTTCCTGGTCCCCATGGTTGGCCTGGAATTGGAGGCAGGGAGTGGGGGCCAAGCCCAGGGCTGCCCCCTGTTCTCACCAGAACCTTTCCTGGCCAGCTGTGTCCCAGAACTGGAGCTACACGTGGGCCCCATGCTCCATCTCCACAAAGGACATGGAGAAGCCCACCCGATGCTGGGTGACACTCTCCACTAGAGTCCCTCTGAGCAGTGCCTCAGAAAGGAAGATTCTAAGGACGACAGGAAACCACTGCAGATGGTATCCATGGTACACAAGCCAGCAAGACACTGAGGCCAGGCAGGAAGGAAAACAAGGCCAGAGCTGAGGCACATACCAGGTGGCCCTGGGTCTGCTTCAGTCTTGCAGAAGTGGGGCCAGAAGCCGAAGGTGATCAGGATTTCCAGGGCTCCCCAGGATGCTCCCAGACCCCAGCTCAGAGAAGCTGCCAGCATACCTCTGCAAGGAAATGCCATGGAAGGCCATTTTATTTTTTATTTTTATTATTATTTTTTAATTTTTATTTTATTCATATGTGCATACAATGTTTGGGTCATTTCTCCCCCCTTCCCCCTGCCCCCTCCCTTACCACCCCCCCCAGGCCATTTTAAACCACCTCACAGAACTGGGCCCTGTCAAGACAGAAGCAGGGCTTCCCTGCAAGAGACCTGATCCTTACCCATCCTGAGCAGTCCCCTGGTGCTGCCTTGAGAGTGTGGCTATCTCCCTACAGGTCTGAGATCCACCCTGGGCCTGGACCTACAGGAACAAGGGTTGCCTGTCCTACACTAGGACTGGCAGTACAGCTGGGAGGACATGTTCTAGCCAGGAGTCCAGGGAAGGTGCTCCCACACCTATGGACAACAGCTGAGCACGTGCTCTGTGCCAGGGCCAGGGGCCTAAGATAAACATTCATAAAGGAAGGGAGATAGTAAAGCAAGGTTGGCCAGGGGCAGGGGGCCGTTCAGTGGTAGAGCGGTTGCTAGCACATGTGGCCCTGAGTTTGTTCCCAGCATCGAAAAACAAAACCAAATTAAAATTCCCATACCTGCTGATTATTTGTTGCAGCTGAGGTATGGGTATAAAAAATTATTTATACTATTTACTACTTCATAATATTGTCTTTATTTTTGAGTATTTTGAAAACTCCCATAAATTTTTTGTTTTGAAATTACAGACATGTATCACTAAACCAGGTTCCATAAGTTTTTAAAAGCCCAGTGAAATGCTGGATGTGGTTATTCATTTCTGCAATCCCATCTACTCAGGCAGGAGGCAGAGATCAGGAGGACAGTGGTTTAAGGCCAGCCTGTGCAAAAAAGTTATCGAGACACCATCTCAACAAATAAACTGGGTGTGGTGCTTCACATCTATAATCTCAGCTACACAGGAGGCATAGGTAGGAGGGCTGTGATCCAGCAGTGGCTCTGGGGAAAAACATGAGACTGTATCCAAAAAATAAGCAAAAAAGGATTGGGAAGTGGCTCAAATGGTAGAGTGCCTATTAAGTGCAAGACCCTGAGTCAAACCCTAGTACTGCCAAAAAAAAAAAAAAAAAAAAGAAAAAAAGAGGGGTGAGCAAGTTGAATGGAATGAATTTTGAAGGCCTTTTCTCTCCTAACCCAGATAATTGTTTTGTTTTGGTTTTTTTCTATTGTTTTTTGTGGTAATGGGGTTTGAACTCAGGGTCTACACTTTAAGCCACTCCACCAGTCCTTTTATGTGATGAGATTTTTTGAGATAGGATCTGGTGAATTATTTGCCCCAGCTGGCTTCATTTTGTGATTCTCCTGATTTCTGCCTAACACCAGTGCCCGGCAAAAGAATTAAGCTGCCTTCCAAAACAGAGTGTATGAACCCATATTTATTCTTTTTTTTTTTTGGCAGTACTGGGATTTGAACTCAGGGTCACGTACTTGCTAGGCAGGCCCCTGCCACTTGAGCTACTCTGCCAGCCCTCCTAACTCCAGGTAACTGTAAAACCTTAGTTCAGCTGTGCCCTTCTTTCATCTTCTCATGGTCGCTTCCTGGTCCCAAGTGGCTCCTTCTGTCCTTAGAACTGTTGTTACAGCTAGCCCTACCCTGATTTGGCTAAGCCTTCCTCAGGAAAACTGCTTTATTCCTTTAGTTTTTTTTTTTTTTTTTTTTTTTGTGGTACTGAGGCTTGGACTCAGGGCCTACATCTCCAGTCACTCCACCAGCTCTTTTTCTTTTTTTAATTTTTTTTTTTTTGGCAGCACAGGAGTTTGAACTCAGGACCTCGGGCTTGATAGGCAGGCACTTTACCATGTGAGCCACTTCACCAGCCTCAGCCCTTTTTTTATGAAGGATTTTTTTCGAGATAGGGTCTTAAGAACTATTTGCCTGGGTTGGCTTTAAACCTCGATCCTCCTAAATAGCTAGGATTATAGGCGTGAGCCACCGGCACCTGGCTACTTTTAGTCTTAATAATAACAACTATTTCCTGCCTGCTTGCAATTCCCCACTCTACACTCCCTGGCCAGGCTTTACCATACAATACAGCCAATGGTCCTTCACCTCGACCTCCCGACTTCCCATGGCCTGGCCAGTTTCTCTTTTGGCAGTGTACAGCTTGCATGCTAGGCAGGCGCTTTTCACCATGAGCCCTACCCTAGTTCCATATGCTAGGCCTGAGCACTGGAATCTTCTATTTTCTTGGTTCCCAAGTTTTATTGAAGAACTCAAACAAAATATTCCAGATAAATGAGTTTTAGATTTATTTGTTTTTGCAGGACTGAGAATCAAACCCAGGGCAGATACATGAGTTTATTCCTCATCTTCCTCCTCTTTATCATGGTTAATCTGGAAGTACCATGATTTGTAATTTTCTTTGCTGTTACCAAGTACAGAATCTATGGGATTCATAGATTCTTCAATAAAATATTGAACATATATATATATATATATATATATATATATATATGTATTTTTTTTGGCAGTGCTGGGGTTTGTGCTTGCTAGGTAGGTGTTTTTTAATCGAGTCATATCTCTAGCCCTTTCTTCAAATATTTCTTCATTTACTTCTTTTTTGGCAGCAAAAAAGGGTTTGAACTCAGGGCCTCACACTTGCTAGGCAGTGATCTTGCTGTGTGAGCCACTCTGCAACCCCTTCTTCAAATATTTCTCAGTGAGCTATTTCAAATACCTTTCAGGACAAATCCCCCCAGAAGTTACGGAGATGTTGCTGTTGCTCCTTTAGATGGTTACAGCCCCTCCACCAGGACTCCAGCCTTTCCATTCCCTTTCTCTTGGAGACTGCTGGAAACTGGCAGCATCATGATTCCATCTTCTATGGAATCAAGGTGAACTTCAGAACCTGCTTGTTTTTGGTCTCCTTCACCACAAGCTTTGTCACAAGCACCACAGTGGCAGTGGAGTCAGAAAGGGCCAGAATCCTTTTGTCCAATGGGCTTTTCCATAGCCCAACAGTTAAGAAAGATGCTGCTCAGGCGAAAGAGGGATGAAAAACCCAGAGCCAATCTGTGGGGCCTTCCCCACTACACCCTCCAATTCCTTCTGTTCCCTGCAACACAAAAGCCTCTGAGCATGGGCACCCACACAAGCCGCCACACCAAACCAGAGGACTGCCCACCCCTTCCCCCAGCTTTCTGCTCATCTCTAGCCACTCTCTTTTCACCTTGCACCTTGTACTTCAGCCACATTGATGTACTGACTTTGTTGTTGTTACTTTGGTGGTACTGGGGTTTGAACGCAAAGCTTCATGCTTGCTTGGCGGGTGCTCTACCACTTGAGTCATACCCCCAACCTTTTTTGCTCTGGTTATTTTGGGGATAGGGTCTTGCCTTTTCCCTAGGCAGGCCTTGACCACAATCTTATTTTAAGCTTCCTGTTGTTGCAGGGATGACAGGCAGATGCAGTTACATGCAGTTTTTTTTTTCTGTTGGGATGGGGTCTCATGGCCTGGAACTGGGATCCTCCTGATCTCAACCTCCCAGGGGTGAGCCACCAGTGCCCAGCTGCTATTTATTTTGGTGGTACTGACATTTGAACTCAGGGCCTCACATTTGCTAGGCAGGCACTCTGCTACTTGAGTCACACTCTCCACCCCTTGCTATTTTTTGAGTGCCTGGGATTGAACCCCAGGCCTTGCAAATGCTAAGCACAGGCTCTACCTATGAAAGCTCATGCCATCAGAACTGACCCACACCCCTAGTTCCTAACACACTGACATCAGTAGACCTCTGGGCCTTGGCACGTGCCATGCCTCTGTTTAAAATGTGTCAATGGCTCCCTGTTACTTCTGGACAAAGACCACTCTGCTGGCGCATACAAAGAACTGCATGACCTAGCCCAACTTACCTTTCTCCACTGCCTCAGGATTGTGAACATGCAGGTCTTTCCTTGGAAGAAACCCCCAGCTCCTTCGCTTGGATCCCTCAAATCTAGGCTCACCCAGCATTTCTCCCTACTTTCCCAGATCCCGCCCCCAGCCTGAGATCTCCCTTGTGGCTCATCTGTTTCTCCAAAGGCAGGATTGCTCCTGAATCTGTTTTTATTCATCATTGTAGCCCCCTACCTAGCACAGGCATAGACACAGCTTATAACGGCTGGCTGAATGAATGGACAAACCCCTCAATGTGCAGATAGGACAATATGACTGTGATAGAGGAAGCCACCTACCTGTCACACGGCTGATCTGAAGTCTTCTGACTACTCAGCTCTTTCATTCACATTTCCCCAGTTCCCCGTTCCCTTCTGTCCTCAATGCAGGACTCAAAAGTAATTCTGGATTCTTTCTTGGCTGCCGAGTCAGTAACCTGCTCATGCTATCAGAACTCAGCTGGAGCCTCTTGCTTTGATGTCACCAACAGAACATCCTTTGACAGCATTGCCCATGGCAGCAGGAAGTTCTGGAGAAAGCTAAAACTCTTCAGCATCCTCACCCTGGAGGTAGGTCACAAGAGAGACCTGGTGGGCTAAGCATCAGGTGACGCCAGGGGAGGGGGAGTAGGAGGTTGCCCCTTTGCAGGCTCACTATGTTGAAACCTCAGTCAAGATCAACAATAACATCAGCACAGTCTTTCAGCTGCTCATCCCACAGATCTATGAGCTGTGGGGCTCAATTCAAGAGTGCAAGGGAGCCACCAGTGGCTCATGCCTGTAGTCCTAGCTACTCAGGAGGCAGAGATCAAAAAGATCATAGTTCATAGCCAGCCAGGGCAAATAGTTCTTGAGGTCCTATTTCAAAAAACTCCTTCACAAAAAAGGGCTGGTGGAGTGGCTCAAGGTTTAGGCCCTGAATTCAAACCCCAGTACTGTAAAAAAAAAAAGAGTGCAAGGGAGTGAAAAGCAGGGTTCCATCTTGGGCCAAGCCTCAGGAGGCCAAGGACCAAAGCAGGGCAAGGTGGATGCACCTTGGCGGTGACCCCTCACTGGGCAGCTATCCTCCCTGAAGCCCAGAGAACACTCAAAATCCACAAGGGCTGTGCTGGGTCCAGGGAAGGATGATGCCATGGAAGGATATGATCTGGATGGGCCCTGGTTTTCTCTGTACAATGGTGGAAATACCAGGGTCAGGGGTACCGACAACTAAGAACAGACAGGCCTTTTCCCAAAGATACATCCATTCTTCCTCAGGGCCAAGGATGAACACAACTTTCTCTAGGTGTTCCAGAAGAGGTCAAAAAGGGATCTTAGGTACAATGACATTGACAAAAGCAGGATGCCTGTTCAGCTTGGGACTGGTGAGAGATCACCCTGCCTATGGTGGAGAACCTGGACTCAAACTCCTGCTGCTGGTATCCTCCCTTGCAGTAAAACAATGGAAAAATCCCTGTTTCTCAACTGCAGAAATCAATGCCAGTGCTGCCACCTGCTGACTAGAGAGCTCTGTCCAGCCTTGCTTGTTCTGACTCCCTCTGGCATTTTGAAGGCTGTAAGCCATGCACCCTGTGTCTTTCAATTAATAACTTCTTTATTCTGGAAAAGCAAATCAAATTCATGTTCATATAAACACTGACATTACAAAGTACAGGGAACACGGGAAAAGAGGAGGAAACAAAACCCTCTACAAATCCTGCTAATACTGTCTCACCCAAGACCATGATGCTTTGTCCCATATTCAATCACTTATAATAAACCACAAATAAAATCTTCTCTGGAAGATATAATGCTCCTCGTTGAGACGGCAGGGAAAAGGGACCAGAAGTAGGGTAGGAGGCTTTATTCTTTTGGCAGATCATCTCAGTCATTATAGATATTGCTGCACTGTTAATAAAAAATATATGCTTCTCTGTAAAGCATTTAAAAAAAAATTCCAAGAATGAGATGGCTGAGGTCTCAGCTCAAGTATCTCCAAATACATTGTTGTCCATTTCCTGACCTTTCCGTGTGTTATTTCTTGGTTGTTTTCCGGATCAATGCCATTCTCTGAAAGAAGAGAAAAATAAACAGTTACACAGCTTAGAGTCAAGAACTTTCTGGAGGGCTGGAGGCGTGGCTCAAGTGGTAGAGTGTCTGCCTCACAAGCGTGAAGCCCTGAGTTCAAACTCCTATACCACTACCACAGAAAAAAAAAAGAAGCTTTCTGGACCATCGACATGCAGCTAGCTGGCAGCATGGTCCACACTATAGGCTGGAACCTTGAGGACCTATATACAGTCACAGGACAGCTCAGCAGGCTCCTTCTAAACAGAGAGAATTTTGCGGAGCTCTGAGAGATGTCAGATAGGCCAGTAGGCCTATTTCACCAACCAAAACTCCCAACCTACTCTAGGATAGAGGATGGCAAAAAAGCTAAATGCAGAAGGGGACAGATCTTGTCTTTTGGGGCAAAAAGGGACAGGCCAGCAAGCATGTGTTTTCTATGCTCTCCCCACCCCAATCTCTTCTTTCTGTGGAAACAGAGAAAATAGAGAAAGGGCCTCAATTTCTGACACATCGCCACATATTTCACACCCAAAGACCTGCAGTGGAGGGAAACAAGACACCTAGCACAGCCCATCATGGACACCTTCAGTTCATGTGTTTCCATTTTAGTAAAAATTCCCAGCCACTTGCCAAATTACTAACTTGCTTTGCTCACTCTTTCTTATCAAGAGATTGTCCCAACATTATGCTATTTGTTGACCAAATAAATAGGGCTGAAAAGTGGGTAATTTGGGAGGGGAGTCACAGTGGCAGTATAGAGAAACTCCCTTCTGGAGAACAGTGAACCTCTGACTTAGCCTACTGACAGCATTCTGGTAGAGCTTCCTCCGTAAGCTTTGTAAACACTCACTGCAGAGATACCAGGCCATGGAAACACAAGGGACACTCATCCAGGACTGCCCAGTCTATCAAGCTTGGAAACAGCTCACTTTTCAAATCAGAGTAGCCAGTTAAATTAAGACAGAAAGAAGTTGGGCACCAGTGGCTCACTTCTGTAATCCTAGCTACTAAGAAGACAGAGATCAGGAGGAGTGTGGATTTGAAGCCAGCCTGGGCAAATAGTTTTTGAGACCCTATCTTGAGAAAACCATCACAAAAAAAGGGCTTGGAGTGGCTCAAGTTGTAGGCCCTGAGTTCAAATCCCAGTACTGAAAAAAAAAAAAAAGATAGCAGCCTTGTTAGAGAGGTCAACACTGCTACTGGACAGATCAATGACAGGAACAACTTGTGCCACAGCAGCAGCAGTATTCTCACAATTCCCCTAGGTTCCTTGTTAAGAGGGGCTGAGAACAAAGGTTAAGCTGGCACACAAGCCAGGATGCTCAAGTACAGTATATTTCTGCTTTCCTCGACCTGCCCTATGGATTCCTAGGGCCATACAGGGTGTTCAAATCAGCAACAAAGAAGATTTGTTTAAGGAGGTGTGCAGGGATGAGCTCCATCCATATCAGAAGGGCCTAGAATCAAGAGCTTTAGTGACACATCAGAGCTTAAGAGAAAAAACTGAGAGCCCATGTGGGAACAGCACAGCACCAAGAAATATCTGATTGCTGCTGCCTCTGTCTTCTCTGACCTTTGGGCCACAGTGAAGCTTGCTGTGTGGGGGAAGTGAGACCTCCTAGAAGGAAGCTGTGAGCATCCAGTCTAAGGTGAGGTTCAAGAGCACCAGGGCTCTGGTGGCTCCTCACCTGTTTATGAGCTTCTGTAGTGCAAGCTTTTTTGTACGGTCGGATTTCTTCAGAGCCGAATCCTGGAATCCACATGTTCCACTGTCGCTCTGTAAGGAAGAAGCCAGCACAGAGATAAGGGTACCAGGAAGGCAGCGTCAGGAGTGCAAGCAAGCATCAAGGAGGATGAATCTAGGTATCAACTCTACTAACACTAACCCTACAGAGCGATTGTATGGAATACAAATGAGAAAACTGCATGTCACTTCTCCAAGGTTTTAAAAGACACAATCTGAGCCTCTTGCAAACAAAAAAAGGGTAAAAGCAAGGGTGTGGTGGTTCATAACTATAATCCCAGCATTCGGGATGCTGAGGCAGGAGAACTGGACTTCCAAGCCAGCCTGGCCTACATAGTCCAATCCTGTCTCAAAAACAACTGTCTAACAGCCATACCACCCTGAACATGCCTGGTCTCATCTCAAAAACAACAACGAAAAAAAAAAAGGAAGGAAGGAAAAGAAAAATAGGGTAAATTAGTTGAAGCTGTCAGTGCTGAGCCCTAAGGATTTCAACAGCTCATCTAACCCACAGAAAATGATTTCTTCTTTTTTTTGGCAGTACTGTGATTTGAACTCAGTACCTCATACTTGCTCTGTTACTTGAGCCACTCCTCCAGCCCTTTTTACTGTTGGGTATTTTTGAGATAGGGTCTCACAAACCATTTGCCTGGGGCTGGCTTCAAACTGCGATCCTCCTGATCTCTGCCTCCCAAGTAGCTAGGATTACAGGGCTGAGCCACCAGTCCCCAGTAAATAAAGTCATTTCTTTGCTCAGCTGTCTTACTTCTTTCTTATACTCAAAGTAATCTCTCGAAAACCCAAAGATGAGGGATAGAAAGGCATTCCTAGCATCCTGGAGTTAAGAGCCAAAGCCAGCTGGGCATTTGTGGCTCATGCCTAGCTACTTGGGAGGCTGAGATTGGTAGGACTGTGGTTCCAGGACAGCATGTGCAAAAAGTTCATTAGACCCCTCTCGTGACACCTCTCAGAAAAAGCTGGGCATGGCAGTATGCACCTGTCATCCTAGGTATTGGGAGAATCATGAATAGGAGGATGGCAGTCTAGGCCAGCATGATCAAAAAATGAAACTGCATCTTAAAAATAACCACAGTAAAAAAGCTGGTGGTGTGGCTCAAGTGATAGAGTGCTTGACTAGCAAGTGTGAAGTCCTGAGTTCAAACCCCAGTACCACCAACAAAAGAGCCAAAGCCTTGCTCTGCTGCTTTACTGTACAGCTATATGTCATTGAATCTCAATTTCTTCATCTTTTACATGATAATAACAATACTAATAACCACCTCGGAGGGGCTAGGAATTCAATGACATATGTATATCCCAGACCAGCGTCTGGGATAAATGTAGAGTAAATCCACTCTACAGCTCCATAATATTGTGCTCCCACAAATAAAGGTGCAATGTACTTTAAACATATCCAATTTTCACAATTTGCTGGGCAATGGTGATTCTTGCCTGCAATCTTAGCTACTGGGAGGATCGAAGTTCAAGGCTAGGCTGGGCAAATAGTCTGCAAGACCCTATCTTCAAAATAACCAGAGCAAAATGGACTAGAAGTATGGCTCAAATGGTAGAGCACAAGTTCAAACTCCAGTCATACATACAAAAAAATCAAACTTACACAGGATTATTAGGGAGTAAGTCTCTGTTCAAAAGGATTTACCTGTGGACCCCTCTTTTTCTTTTTGCATATTACCCTATCTCCTGATTAATAACAAGGAAATGAGATTACATTTAAAGAAGAAAAGAACTAAGTACCATATTATTGATTTACTTCAACTGAAGACTCCCTCAGATATTGAGATCCCAGGCATAAAATATGGTTCCTGACTTATTCCAAATCATGTACATATGGACCCCTTTCCCCCTCCTTATTAGTACCCCTAAAGCACAGAAAACAAAATTTGTTTTACAAAATTTATTTATTATTTGGTGGGAATGGGATTTGAACTCAAGGCTTTGGGCTTGCAAAACTACCTCTTGCACCACAACTCCACTTCTCTTTTTTTTTTTTTTGGCGGTACTGGGGCTTGAACACAGGGCCTACACCTTGAGCCACTCCATCAGCCCTTTTGTTGTGATGGGTTGTTCAAGATAGGGTCTCGAGAATTATTTGCTTGGGCTGGCTTCAAACCACGATCCTCCTGATCTCTGCCTCCTGAGTAGCTAGTATTACAGACGTGAGCCGCCGGCACCTGGCTCCAGTCCATGTTGCTTTTGTTATTTTGGAGATGAGGGGGTCTCACAAACTCTTTGCCTGGGTTGGCCTCAAACCATGATCCAGGGTGGGGAGGTGGCTGAGGGGGAGAGGCGATGTGGGAAGTGTAAATAATGTACAATATAAGTCTAATCGAAATTGTCACTAGGAATCCCCTAGTATAAGGACTATATCCTAATAAAAAAATTACCAAAAAACTCAAAACTGTGATCCACCCAGTGTCAGTCTCCCAAGTAGTTAGGATTATAGGCTTGAGCCACCAGCACCTGGCTTTGTTTTTGTTTTTTTTTGAGATACTGGGACTTGAACTCAGGACATACATCTTAAGCCACAATACCAACCCTTTTTTGTGTTGGGTTTTTTCGAGCTAGGGTCTTGTGAACTATTTGCCTGGGCTGGCTTCGAACTGCAATCCTCCTGATCTCTGCCTCTCCAGTAGCTAGGATTACAGGCATGAGCCACCAGTGACCAGCTGGCTTTGTTTTTTGACTTGGGGTCTTGCTAGTTGCCCAGGCTAGCCTCACACTTGTAGACTCAAGTGATCTTCCTGTCTTAGCCTCTCAAGTAGCTAGGAATACAAGTATGCACCACCACACCCAGCTAACAATTGTTATCAGTTTTGTTTGTTTGCTTCTTTTAGTGTGATCTGGGGATTGAACCCAGGGCCTCCCAAATGCTAGGTAATGTCCTATCACTGCACTACACCCTTAACTCCTGCTATTGTTTCAAGCCAGTGCTTTGGGGTAGTTATATGATAGCTGGAATATCTGTTCTCTGTTGTCAGTACCAGCAGTGCTAGCCAGAAGTGTGTTACTTACTCTACTTAGACTATCAGAGCAACGGTTTCTTGACATTGGGATGAAAACTTGTCAATACTCTGTCATGGGCTGATTTGCACTAAATCTCCTAATATTTTCTGCCTCATTCACTAGGCTGGCACTCTTTGTAGTCACAGACTTTCCTCCTTGTTTTGGTTACATTATAACACATGCAGAAGTGGGCTTGCTCTTTTCAAATGATTATGGTTATCAGTGGTAGGTGTCTCCCAGAAAAAAACAAGCTCAAATTTAATGTCCATTGAGTGGGACAGAAGAATTCAAAGTGTTTATAGATCATAATTACAATTTTCTTTGTGTGCATGTGTGTGTTTTGAGGCAGGGTCTCACCAGACAGCTAGCTCAGGCTGGCTTTGAACTCACTTTGTAGCCCAGGCTGGCCTCAAACTCACAATTTTCTTACCTCAGTCTCCCCAGAGCTGAGACTACAGACATAAGCCTCTAGGCCCAACTGTGAGTGTAATTTTCTTAGAAAAAAATGCATAAATAGGTTCAAAACCACAAGGGAATACTGAGAAACAAAGTGTTATATAGGCCTTGAATTTGCTAAACAAGTGCTCTACCAATGAGCGACAGTCCCAGCCCTGAGGAGCAGTTTCATTTCAATGGTAGAGACATAACGGTAGTAATTACTAAGCACTTACTTTGTGCCATGCCCTATGGCAGTCACTTTACAAACATAATCTGTAATTCTCACAATTACTGGATAAGAGTGATATTATGATCCCTACTCTACAAATGAAGAAAAAGGCTCTAAGAGAAATCAAGTAGAAAGGGTAAAGTGATACATCTGGAAAGTGGAAGAATGTGGTTTAAATCCAGTACTAGAATGATTCTGTCCTCTATTTAGTGCTGCTCCTGAATGAATATATTAATCCCAGGACCCAAAAGTCTGGTCCTGGCACAAAGGTTCCTCCGACTCTGCTTTCCTTGAGTCCTGAAGGAGCAATCATGGAGATACTTCATAAAAACAAGACCACATACCTAGATGTAGCTGGACATCTTTCACTTCCAGGGTGCTGGACTTGCGATGCCGAGCAAGCTGGCAGGCGGCTGTCACTACGCTTTCAATAAAATCGTCAGCAATCTGCAGCAGCATCTGCAGAAGGCAAAGTGGGGGAGAGTAACCATGACATTGGCAGGCTAGGCTCCTGTTGCTGGGACAACTGTTTTTCTGCCGGAATCACATATTTAGTCAGGTTTTTTTTTTTTTCTTGCAGTGCTGGGGATGGAACCCAAGCAAGTGCTCTTCCATTGAGCTACATTGTATCCCCAGCCCTTTTTAGTTAGGTCTTCTATTAGTAGGCCTGGAATCAGCATTTGGGTTATGGCAGGGATGAGGAATGAGGAGGACAATCAAAACATTACCCAGCCGGTGGCTCACACCTGTAATCCTAGCTATTCAGGAGGCAAAGATCAGGAGGACTGTGGCTCAAAACCTGCCCTGGCAAATAGTTCAAGAGACTCTATCTGGAAAAAACCCATAGCAAAAAAGGGCTGGTTGAGCAGCTCAAGGTGTAGGTCCTGAGCTCAAACGCCAGTATTGCAAAAACAAAAACAAAACAAACAAACAAAAAAAACCTCATTACCCAGCTTAAGCACAACCTATTCTGAGCATTATTTTCTGCTCTTTCTACTCAGTAGAGATCAACTGCACAATTCTTCCTTTCCATACTTTTTTTTCTGAATTAGACAGGAAAACAAAAGTGGACTGATGTAATTCTTCACTCACAGTCACTTAAAGAACTTGTATTTCCATTCTCATTCTCTTACTTAGTCATTATAATGCTCCTGCAAAGAAATTGGGACATGGATTTTTATCTTCAGTGTCTAGAGGAAAATGCTACAAATCAGGAAGACCAATTTGCTCATAGCCCTGTACATAGAAAGCAGCAGAAACAGTCGTCAACCTCAAGGGTTGAGTCTAAACCTTGTCTGAGGGCTTTCCGCTTTACTATCAATTATTACTGGACAGAATATGAGGAGCAAGATTAGAACTCTGAAGATAAAAATCTACATGAAAAAGTGGAAATTTTGGTGAGTTAATACATTTCCTGTGGCTTTCTCTGCTGACCAACAGAAATAAACCAGCTAAATTTACAGCCACATAGATGTTTGTATAGATACAAGCATTGCTTGCTCTGCTGCACCATTAATTCCTTGTCATCTTCCTGATAGAAATCAAATGGACGCCATCTACAGAAAAGATTTCTGATTGAACATAGCATATCAAAACAGAAATAAACCAGCTAAATTTACAGCCACATAGATGTTTGTATAGATACAAGCATTGCTTGCTCTGCTGCACCATTAATTCCTTGTCATCTTCCTGATAGAAATCAAATGGACACCATCTACAGAAAAGATTTCTGATTGAACATAGAATATCAAAACCTAAGCTCAATAAAATGATAGTGAAAGAAAAAAATATAAATCCACAGGGCAATATAAATAGGATAAAAAAACTCAATGGATATGAGATTCCAATAAACTGGGGTTTTTTTGTTTATTTTGTTGTTTTGAGATGGGATCTGACTGTTGTGCAAGCTGGTCTTGAATTCACATTCTTCCTACCTTACCCCTGCAATTCTGAGATTACAGATATATGCCAACACAACCAGTTTAGTGGCTCATTTTTTAAGAATGGATGCCTAGAGGTGTGGCCAAGTAGTAGAATGCTTGCCTACCAAGCATAAGTCCGAGTTCAAACCCCAGTACTGTAAAAACAACAACAACAAAAAAATCCAAAATAACCCAGTGCCAGTGGCTCAAGCCTGTAATCCTAGCTACTCAGAAGGCAGAGATCAGGAGGATCGAGATTCGAAAGCAGCCTGGGCAAACAGTTCTCAAGATCCTATCTAGAAAAAACTCATGGGATCGGGGGGAAGGTGGCCCAAACAATGTACACACATGTGAGTAAATGTAAAAATGATAAAATAAAAAAATAAAAATAAAAATAAAAACCCTTCACAAAAAAAGGCTAGTGGAGTGGGCTCAAGGTGTAGGCCCTGAGTTCAAACCTGTACTGCAAAAAAAAAAAAACAAAAAAAAACTTGCACACAAATTTTTAAAACAAGGAAAACAGATTTGTATGTGAATGTTTACAGTAACATTACTCATAAAAGCTAAGAAGGAAAAACAAGGGCCCAGCCCAGTGGTCCACAACTATAATCCTAGCTACTCAGGAGATGGGGAGGTCAAGACCAGTTATGACAAGAAGTTATCAAGACCTGTCCCAACAAACCAGGGCTGGTGGAGTGGCTCAAGAGGCAGAGCGCCTGCCTAGTAAGTGAAAGGCAAGTACTGCCAAAAAAAAGAAGAAATAACCAAAATGTCTATCAAACATGAGGCCCTGAGTTCAAACCCCAGTGCCTTGAGGCTGGCATAGTGACTCAAGTGGTAGAGTGCCTGCCTAGCAAACATGAAGCCCTGAGTTCAGACCCCATTCCTGGGGAAAAAAAAAAACTGTAACCAAAAAAAAAAAAAAGAAAAGAAAGAAAGGCCTCCAATACCTCAGAACAGTGAATGAAAAAAACACAAAGACTTATTACATGAAAATCCAGAAGAGAAAAAAGATCATAAAAGGGTGGAATCAAAATAGCATAAAATGTCTTTTTTTAAATGTCAAAAGAGACATAGAATGAGGCAGGCACAGTGGCTCACACCTGTAATTCCAGCTACTTGGGAGGCAGAGAGCAAGAGGATCACAGTTTGAGGCCAGTCCAGGCAAAAAGTTAGCAAGATGTTATCTCAATAAATAAGCCTAGCACAGTGGTTTATGTCTGTCATCCCAGTCATGCAGGAGGCCATAAGTAGGAGTGAGTACAGTGTGAGGCCAGACCCAGGCAAAAACACAAGACCTTACTGAAGAAATAACTGAAGTGAAAAAGCCCAAAAAGATAGAAGTCAGTGTGGTAGTTTGTGCCTATAATCCCAGCACTCAGGTGACTAAGGCAAAAATATTTTGAGTTCAAGGCCAGCCTGGGCTACATAATGAGACCCTGTCTCCAAAAAAAGCACACAGTGTCTGAGGTACCCAAACCCACCTTACCTCCTCCACATCTTCATCCAGTTGCTCATTAGGGTCCACTTCTCTTACTAAGTCCTGTAATTTCTTCTTGGTCAATACCTAAAGTTAATTGGGGGAAGATTTTTCAGTGAGTAAGGAGGCAAAACAACCATCACCCCATACTAAAGAAAGGTAATCAAATTGCTGGGGTTAGTTTCAAGTTTCCAGAGTTCACAATCTGGCCTATTCGGTGGTATTGTCCTAAAACTATACTCTCAAGACAGAAGTATCCCAGGGAAGGACAAAAGCAGTAGTTTGGAAGAAAGACCAGCATCCAAAAGTTAGATAGTTTATTTCAGCCTCATCGCTTTCTTACCCCCCTCTACATTAAGCAGTTTGCAATTCTCTGACAAACTGTACCCTTCATACCTGTTGCCTATGGACGTGTTCTTCCTCCCTTCTTCCCACATGCTCAACTCATGGTACTCCTTTCTAATGCCTTTACTGGCCTACCCAGGTAAAGCAAGCACTTCTTCTTTGACCTCTTCTGTGCACTATGCACCCTTCTATCACTGTCCATATTTATAAACGTGCCATGTCTGACTTAATAGTCTAAAAATTCTGTGAGGGCAGTGAACATGTGTTCATCTTTGTATAACTAAATACTGTACGAGTATGCATAGTTACCATCCCTCTTTCATAAAGGAAGTGTTGTGTTACAGGAGAGGAGCCAGAGTTGTAGCTCAGTGGTGCAGCACTTGCCTACCATGTATGAGGACTTGACTGGATCCTCAGCATCACAAAAATAAATAGATAAATAAATGAATATTTGTTAATGTAGCTCAGTGGTTGAATGTTTTTCTAGCATGCAGGAGGCCCTGGATTCGATCCCCAGTACCACCGACACACAAAAAAATTGTTAATGATGTCTCACATCCATCCATTCTTCCCCATTCTACCATTATTACCTAATTCAACCCTTTACCACGTCTTGATTTACTGCAAGTCTTAGAATTGGTCTTCTTCCAGTCTACCTTCTTTCCTACCCTTTCCTACCACTTTTGTCTCCTTACTGTCAAGATAATCCCTCTAAGACAATTATTATTATGTTAATGTTACTCCCTGTTGTCTACCTGCCAAGATTGTCTACTTCCTAAAAGTTCCAATGAAAACTTTCTAGTATAGACCTACTATGTCCTGTTGTAATCCTATCTACAGCTTTACCTCTTGCTCTTCTTCATTAGACTCCATATTTGACATAGGCTGGTCTCCTGATTCTCTCTGCCCAACCTTCCCCCATTCAATTTTGCTAGTCCCTCCACCCATGACTACTCAAACTATAAAACCCAAGCAAAGGGATTATACTTATTTTTTATGGCTCTGGAGGGTAGAATTAGAATCAGGGGTTGAGAGAGAGGAGCAAATTTTGGAATCAGTGCAGAAATTAATAATGGTAGCCACTGGATGAACTAAAAGAAATGACTGGAGACAAGAGCATTTTCATTTTAGGAAGAACCCATTTATTATATTACATGACAAGGGTATAGCTAACATGTAACACCTGCCATATGCAAGGTATTGTGTTAATATATATGGGTGTGGATATATGTAAATATGCATATACAGCCACATACAACACAGAATAAAAACTAGTATAATTTGATAAAGAATGTTAGAGCTCCAGAGCAGGGAAAAAGACCTTCTATTTCAACTGAGAGGAAGAGGCAGTGCCTAAGATGGCCATTTCTGAAAGCATTACTGGTTCAAAGAACAGAAAGAGGTGCCTATGGAGAGGAAAGGGTAGGAAGAAAATACCTGATTGTTTTCAGGGCTAAGACGACCCCCTGTCCCAGGAGTGCCTGGTATCTTTACCACTGTAGTGCTATTGGCCATGGAGACTTGTGGAGGGGTGCTGGCTGGTTCCGGTTTTATGGATGAGAAATTGGAGAGGTTGATTAGGGCTGAGGGGCCAAACTGGTTCATAATCTGTCGAGCTTTGGACTTCAGCTCATAGAGCTTATCAAGATCCTGTTTCTTTTTGGAGCTGTGAGGACCAAGGCCAATGGACTAGAAAAGGAAAACATGAGAATTAGCTCTAGAAACACCTATGATAAAGGGTGAGTTTTGAAAGTAAGCTTAGATGAGATTTGTCAGACTTTGACTTTGAGGGGTCTTCAGTATATCTGGGATGGTAACCATTTGATACCTATGCATTAAAATGGAAGGAATGCTCTCACCTGGTATTTAGAAACCATCTCTTCTCCAAAAGCTACATGAAATAGTCCATAAAATTAAAATAAGGAAGAAAATAAATGAAATGAGGAATCTTATGGACAAAAATAAACCAGAATAAGCAAGACATTTTTGAGGATTCTGTATAAACAGAATACTTACTTAAGCATTACATGCATTATTTTTGAAATATCAAATAATGTTAAATTCAAATAAATCATGACACAATCATATACTTAAAACTCAGTCTCAAAGCTTAAGAAAATAGATTAGTTCATTTTCCCATTTCAAAACACACACACCTGAGTCTACACAGGGCTCTGCCCAGTAAACACAATTTTTAGCAACTGTTAAAATCAAGCTCTTCTTTATCATAAAGAGCAATTTTTCTCTGAGTGTTAGCAATCTGTAAGTACATGCAGAGACCTTATTCTGAAGCAGCTGAGATGCCTAAATCTTAAGAGTCATGAAGATGACTCTGTGGACATCATCTTTGTCATCAGTATCAGAAGCACATTTACCAAGCTCTGCCCAGTGGCCTCAAGGACTTTACTTACAGCTATCTGAGTGTCTAGATCTTTAATTACATCAGCAACAGCTGTGAGCCCGGTGAACTGAGAGGCAGCCATTTTCAAAAGCTACCTGTAAATGAACAACTAGCATCAAGTACCACCCTTGCCACAGAAGCATTCCAGATGTGTGGCTTGGCACATCTTCACCAACCAGGACTGAGGCAAACTAGAGTCATAGGAACATATCTCCTTGTCACTACTGGGTACCAAGAAAAGTATCTATTTTCCTTCCTCCCTTCCTTCCTCCTTTCTTTTTTTCAGTTTAGGGTCTTGCAATGTAGCCCAGGCTGGCCTCAAACTCACAAACCACTTGCCTCAGTTTCCCTAGTGCTGGAATTACAGGCTTGTGCTACCACACCAGACTCATACACATTAATAAATATTAAAATTTTAATGAATATTTTTATTTTAATGAATATTTTTAACTAATTTTTAAATGAATATTAAAAAAATTGATGGAGGCCAGGTGCTGATTGCTCATGTCTGTAATCCTAGATACTCAGGAGGCAGTGATCAGGAAGACTGATGTTTAAGGCCAGCCTGGGCAAAATAATTCATGAAATCCTATCTCAAAAATATCCAACACAAAAAAGGGTTGATAGAGTACCTCAAGTGGTAGAGTGCCTGCCTAGCAAATGTGAAGACCCAAGTTCAAACCCCAGTACTGCTACAAATAAAAAGAAAAAAGATTGATGGTGTCAGGCATGGTGGCACATACTTATAATCCTAGTAATAGGTAATTTGAGGTGAAAGAATCAATTGAGTCCAGAGGTTTGAGACCACTAGACAACAGAGTGAGATCCTGTCTCAAAAAAAAAAAAAAGAAAAAGAAAATAGCCAGGTACTGTGGACACGTCTATAATCCCAGAACTCAAGAGGCTGAAGCAGGAGGATCATGAGTTTGAGGCCAGGCTGGGCTACACAGTGAGATGCTGCCTCAAAACAAACAAACAAACAAAAAACAAAAAATTAATGATGAGGCTGGGAGTGTAGCTCAGCGGTAGAGCACAAACTTAGTATGCACAAGACCCTGGGGTTTAATCCCTAGTATCAAGAATATTTAAAACAATTTTTAAAAACTTTTTTTGGGGAGAGTGTTTATGTTGCCCAGTGTTGTCTTGAATTTGTGAGCTCAAGTGATACTCCAGCCTCTGCCTCCTGAGTAGATGGGACTACAGGCATGTACCACCACACCCAGCAAATTAAAAAAAATTAAATTAAAAATTAAAGAGTCAGAGCTGGGCAGGTGTAGACCCTGAGTTCAAGCCCCCGTACCATACACACACACACACACACACACACACACACACACACACAGTGTTCCATTGTTAAGGATGAAGATCAGCTTGTAAAATAATTTGACAAAATTATGGGGTTTGAACCTGCAGGAATCATGTCACATCAATGGCTTTCAGGACTGACAAAGTTTGGCAATCTGTGATTTTTATTTATTTATTTTTGCAGTACTGGGGACTGAACTCAGGGCTTAGCACTGATAGGCAGGTGCCTGAGTCACATTCCCAGCCCTACTTTAGCTTCCTGGATGTGTATCTCTATCTACCCTACTCTTGTCCCTATTGCTGAGTTCTATCCCAACACATTGTCTTTTTTTAATTTTTTAAAAAATTTCTTGGTGGTACTGGAATTTGAACTCAAGGCCTCATGCTTGCTATACAGGCACTCTACTGCTTGAAGCCATTTTGCCAGCCCTTTTTTGTGCCAGGTATTATTGAGATAGGGTCTTGTTAACCATTTGCAATGGCTGGCTTTAAACTGCAATCCTCCTGATCTCTGCCTTCTGAGTAGCTAGGATTACTGAGCCACTGGCGCCTGGCTGACTATCTAATACAAGATATTATGTTCTGATTTACACTTAATAAAAACAACTAACTATGCACTGGTTAAATGACCAAGAGAAACTGGGCTGACTTGTTGGCCAAGATCAGCTAATGGGGACAGCAGAGCATAGGATCACTTGTTTTTTAATTATATGTGGCCTATGCCTCTCTCTCTCCTACCCACAGATGTTACTTAGAGAAGAGTCAGGACAGGAAAAGATTAACATGGTAACAGTCCTTCTAATGTTACAAAAGCAAACAATTTTCCTAGAGCCACTTTAAGAATAAGCCTTATAAAACTCCCTCAGCTACCACCAAAGGGCTCAGTCCTTCTGAGGAAGCTAAGGATAAGTTGTGAAGAGGCTCTCACTTTATCCAGTGAGTAGCATCATCTGCCTAGTGGCAGGCAGCACCAGCCCAGCACACCCACACACCATGGCCTCCATCTCCCTGAGAGTCTGGATCTACTCTGTTCTCATACCACACATCCATGAGGTCCTTCACAGAAGATAAGATCAATATCCTCAGTAAAACAACTGGTGTAAATGGGGACCTGGTGAAGAGCTGCTGTTGAGGTCAGCCTGGGCTATACAGGAGAAACCTTGTCTCAGAAAAGAAAAGGAAAGGGATGAGGAGGGAGGGAGGAGGGAAGGGGAGAAGAGAAGAAAAATTGCTGGGGGAGTGGCTCAAGTGTTAGGATCTCCTGCCTACTTCTGTCTAGCAAGCCAAGGCCTTGAGTACAAAGCCCAGTACTGCCAAAAAAAAAAAAGAAAGAAAGAAGAGAAAAAGTTAATATTTAAGCCTGCACAGTGAAGCATGACTATAGTCCCAGCTCCATGGGAGACTGAGGCAAGAGAATCAATTGAGTCCAGAGTTTAGGGCCAGCCTAAGTAACATAGTGAGAACCCTATCTCTCAAAATAAAAAACGAAAAACAAAAAACCAGTAATATAAAGTGCTTTCCTAGAATACTTGAGGTCTTGCATTTGGTTCCCAGAACTACAAAATAAATACAGCAAAAAAAAAAAAAAGTAGATAAAATGTAAATATATATGTGAATTTTAAAAAGTATAAGAAAACACAGCCTGATCAGAAAGGTCAATGACTCCATTTCCAGATTACTGTTGACTGACAACTTTCATCAAACCCAACTGTGGATGATACTTACCAAGCACTGCAAATATGAATATGAAGTGACTGCAAATAACTTGAATTCCATTATGTAATGTACCATGGTTACCTTTGGGTTACCTAAATCTCTAACTCTCACTTCCTCACAATGTCAAGAGATATGTCAAAACAGGACTGGGGATAAGGATGAAGTGGTAGAGTTCTTCCCCAGCTAATGTGATGCCCTGAGATCAAACCCCAGCACTGAAAAAAAAAAGAAAAAAGTGATAGGTAAAAAACAGGCATTAACTGTGGGCCATGTGAAAGAAAAGTTATATAACTAACCTTTACTGGCACCTATGTGGAAATTATATGCTATGAGATTTGCAAGTAACTCCAGAAAGTCTATGCCTCAGTGAGCTACAAATGAAAATATTTAGAGTTGAGGATGAAGCTCAGTGGTGGAGTAATTGCTTAGCATTTATGAGGCCCTGTGTTCAATCTTCAGTATGGTGGGGGAAAAAAAGTGATGGAAATAGGGTATTAAAGAACAAATTGTTTTAATCACCTTTTTTTTAAAAAAATAAAAATATTTAGGAAGTTATTGTTAATCATTTTTGTAGTAACAGGGGTTGAACTCAGAGACTGGCACTTGCTAGGCAGATGCTCTACCACTGGAGCCATGGCCCCAGCTTTTCCAGTATGTTCTCGCATTTTTGCCCCAGCAGGCCTGGACTTCAAGCCTCCTATATATGCTTCCAACATGGGTAGGATGACAAGGGCATGCCACCATGCTCAGCTACTGGTCAAGATGGGGACTCACTCAAGGCCTGGGCTGGCCTTGAACCTTGATCTTCCTGATCTCTGTCTCCCAAGAAGCAGGGATTACAGCTGTAAGTTACTGGGGCCTGCCAGAAACCTATTTAAACACAATACTAGTACTGGCAGAGTGGCTCAAATGGTAAGAGTGCCTGTCTAGCAGGCCTAAGGCCCTGAGTTCAATCCTCACTGCTGCCAAAAAAACAAAAAACAAGAGACAAGGGGACTACCAGCCTAATGGCAATCTGGCTGTTTCTCTCCTCTCTGTCTGGCTTATTGCTGTATCTAAAGGAATTCCTATTTCCCAGTCTAAATAAAATAAAAAGAATCTCTTTTTTTTTTTTTTGTGGGACTGGGGTCTGAATTCAGGGCTTCATGCTTTACAAAGCAGGTGCTTTACCGCTTAAGCCAGGCCTCTAGGCCATTTTTTGCTGTGGTTATTTTGGAGATGGGATCCCTTCAACTATTTGCCAAAGTTGGTTTCCAACTGGGATCCTCTCAATCTCAGCTTCCCAAGCAGCTAGGATCACAGGTATGAGCCACTAGCACTTGGCCAAGAATCAATTATTTGTAGTCTAAGACCAGAAAGCAACAGAAACAGGGATTCTTTTTTGCAGTTTGAAACTAATATTCATTTTGTCTAGTTTGATCCTATACTGGTAATTTTGACTGAACAAAAATGAATACGGTACAGTAGTCAAGAAATGGACTCTAGTGGCAGTGTCTGAGTTTAAGTTCTCATACCGTCACTTAGTTATATGTTGGTGAGCAAGTTACCTAATAGTCTCTTTGTACCTCAATTTCTTTTACTGAATAAAGTGTATCTTGTGGAATTTTTGTGGTAATTCACTGAACTCATGAAACTAAAGCACTTAGAAGAATGTAAAAAACATGTTTGCTAAAATTATATATGTCCTCTATTCTAAGTCTTAGTTATAGTTAGTGTATGAAGAGGTTTCACTCATCCTGCTATTTAACTAATACACCTACCAATATGTTGGTAGCACTCCAAATCATTCTTTTATTTGTGTATTTTTTTGAGACAGGTGTCTGTATGTAGCCCATGAGGGCCTTGAACACAACAGCTTCCTGAATGCTGAGATTACCACTGTGTACCACCACACCTGGCTTCTATAAGAGATTTTTTAAAAAAGGAACAGGGAGGGCTGGAGGTATAGCTCAGTAGTAGGGTGCTTGCCCAAATATGTGAAGCCATAGGTTTGATCCTCTGAACTGCAAAAAAAGAGAAAAAAATAAAGTTTTATGTGGTGGCATGGGCCACCAGCTACTTGGGAGGCTGAGGCAGAAAGATGGCTTGAATCTAAGAGTTTGAGGGCAGCTTAGGAAACAATAGTGAGATACTACCTCAAAAAATTTTTAAAAAATGGAACAGTGAATTAAAAAATGATAGCAGTAAGTGGTCAGTAGAAGACTGGTAAGAGGAATTTTTCTGTGTGTATATGTGGTACTGGGGTTGAACTCAGGGCCTTGAACTTGCTAGGTAGGCACTCTAATACTTCAGCCATGCCACTAGTCCTTTTTTACTTTATTTTTCTAATAGGGTCTGGATTTTATGCTCTGGCAGGCTTGCTCTGGCAGGCTTGAACCTTAATCCTGCTGTTTATACTTCCCAAGTAACTGGGATGACAGGTGCTCACCAACTACCATGCCCAGCTTTTATTATTGGTTGAGATGGGGTCTCAGTAACTTTGCCTGGGCTGTCTTGAACCTCCATCCTCCTATTTCTACCTCCAAAGTACTTAAGATTATAGGCAATTACATGCCCAATTAAGAGAGCCATCTTTGAACGAGTTTCTACATTCATAATTAGGAGCTGGACCAGGCAAACTCTAGTGTCTTTCAGCTCTAACAATCTGTATAAATTTTAAATTAAGTCAATATGTGCAGATTTCAAAATTTGTTCACCTCCAATACATCTATTTCACACTGTGGACTAAACATTGTAGATGTACTGCCTCCAGTGTATTTTGGGGCTTTCCATGAAGACCTCCAGTCAGAAGTAATGTCTTAGGTGTGGGTCAAGCAGTGAAGTATCTTCTTTGTAAGAAGCCCTGAGTTCCAGCCCTAGTCCCATTAAAAAAAAAAAAAAAAAAAAAAAGTAGTGTCTTAGCTGGGTGCTGGTGGCTCACACCTGTAATCCTAGCTACTAAGGAGGCAGAGATGAGGAAGATCAGGTTTGAAGTCAGCGCAGGCAAATAGTTCTACCAGACCAAATCTGAAAAAAACCCATCCCAAAAAAAAAAAAAAAAAAAGGGCTGGTGGAGTGGCTCAAGGTGTGTAGGCCCTAAGTTCAAACCCCAGTACTGAAAAAAAAAAAAAAAACTAGTGTCTTATGTACATACCTGCTCTATTTCTCACACAGTAATTTTCTGATCAGGTACTATGAAATCCTATTATAATAACTCAATTAATGCCATAGTTACAAATAAGTGAAACTGATTATATTTCACAAATGTAGATACAGATTCTAGCTCAGGAATAAATTACATTAATTAATCTATCACTGAAATAGTGACATGGGCATGCTTTCTCTCACAACCAGGTGTAAGTAAGTTCTGGTCACTTGTATACAGGCAACTTGAAGCTAGTACAGGCTAAGCCACTGGGGAAAAACCAGTTTTAACTAAGTTAGCCCAGTTGCCCAAACATCTAGTACATGCTAACAATTAATTGCAAAATTAATCCAATTTAAGCCCTTGGTCTTCAAGTTGCCTCTTCTTGGCCTTCTAAATTTAAAATTAAAATGTATCTTACTCTATTGCAAGGAAAAACTCTACAAATGTTCCTCTTTTCCATCTTGAATATCTATGTTTTTGTGAAAACACAGGAATTTAGTTCTCCTCAAATATCACACTACATAAGTACCCAAATAAATTATAGTCCTCTACATTAGGAGGAGTCCTAAGAAGGGGGGTGGGAGTGCTTCAATTCAATGACATGCTTTGTATAACTATTACTTCTACTTTGCTTATGGTCAAGCTGATGGAGAGAAGTCCTCTCAGAAAAGTAGGGAGGGGGAAGCTGTAACATCAAAGTTCTAAAAACTTTTGCAGATATCAAGACTTCATGCTCACTTGTGCAGATACAGTTCAATAGCATGACTGTGATCATAACATCATGGTTTGCTTGTGCCATGAATAGGGTGAAATATGAGTCTGGTTTTTGGAAAAAATAAGGGAAAAGAAGCAGAAAAAGTTTTAGAGGCACATGTAACTGGAGACACTAAAATTCAGTCCTGTGTTAATCTCTCTGAACCTATTTGTTTATCTGTACAATGGGACTAACGATACCTAACTTGTGGGGCTGTGATAATTGATATAATACTTGAAAGTGCTTAAGCTGTGCCTGGTTAATCTGAGTAGGCTTCAGTAAAAGATGTTATTGGAGAAGGGAAGTGACTGGTCTAAGTCTCTTTACCATCTTTTTCTAAAATCAGCCACCTCTAGTAAACACTTGTTCTAAAAATATAGGGCACGACTTACTTATTTGTGACTTTCTAAATAGCTTATTAAAAAAATAAATAACATTGGGCTTCAATTAAACGTTTCCTTACTGGTTAAGTGACATTCACTGTATCTATGTCAATAGAGTAACCAAAGTCAAAATGAAGTCTTAGAAAAGGTAAAAATGTCCTTCCTTAGTTTGAAGGTAGATATTCTAGAAGCATTTATTTAAAAAAAAAATATTAGCCAGACATCTCTTATTTGCCACACACAGCAGAGGACCTGATTATTCGTCGTCTCACTGTGGTCCTAAGCCTTCTTTGGACCTTCATCTCCTTAAAAATAAAACAGGAGTTTAAAGATGATCTTGTCCTGCCTTTCCATCTCTGACATTCTATTTGAGATGCAGCGAACTGTGCTCAGTCGCGGTTGAGTGGAATGGACTTATCAAGTATAAAACTGAGTTCAAACTGCTTGTAACTTCACATCCGATTCGAAATAACGAAGCAAAAAACGAAGATGCTTGCATGTGGGCTTCCTAGATTAAGTATCTGACACAAGAAAAGCCTGCCTGCCAAAAAGCCAAGCAGGCAGCGAGGAGTTGTCTTCCCCTGAATACATCCTTTATCACTCTGGGTACAGAGAATACTAGAAAAAAAAAATTGATCGCTAACTCTTTTCCAAATCCTCTTCCTCTCCCTTTGCCTTGAAGGCTGATCTCACAGCCACGGCCCCTTCCATCCTCTGCTTTTAGGAGCTCGGGACCTCACAGCCCTGTGCTCTCAGGAACTCGGAGTCTCCAAGTCCCGATCCCTTTCCCACAGCAGTCCCTGTCTTCACTGCCCGCTTCGGTTCCCTCCCAAACTCGTCTTCTCTGCCTCTCCGGGACCTAAGTCTTCGTTGCCCTGTTTCTGAATCCTTAGGAGCCCGGGTCTTCGCTGTCCCGCTTCTGTCTCTTAGGAGCCCCGAGTCCTCGCTGTTCCACTTTTACCTCTCTGGAGCCCGTGTCTTCACGCCCCGCTTCGTTCCGACCCTCTCCTCCTAAAAGTACGAGTCCTCACAATCCTGTCCCTCTCGGATGGCTTTCCCTCAGGTGCCAAAGAACTCACATCCGTCCCGGTTCCCTAAGTCTCATTCGGAGCCCGGCTCCCCACAGCCGCGTCTTCTCCGAGCCCGATCCCCTCAAGTCCCGTCCCAAGAGCCTGATTCCTCACAGCCCAGTCTCCTCCACAACCTGGTTCTTCAAACACTGACCCACTGTGGGTCTGGGTCCTGACTCCCTCCTCCCGCTCTTCTTCCTCAACTGCCAGGGCCCAAGACTCACAGGCAGCAGCGTCTATCTCCCCATGATATGCGGAGACTGCCCCAGTGAAGCTTTCGTCTCAGCAGCCGGTCCGACTGCGCGGCCCTCCCCGAGTACTTCCGGCACCGCTCCCCGCCTCCAACCCGGAAACGCGCGGCTCTTCCGGCCGGCGGGCGCGCGCCTGGCTTGCGCAGGCGCAGACTGCACTACAACACGTGGTTGCGGTATTAAGCTGTAGCTTGTTTCTGCCCGTCGTGCCGTTTCCTGCTTGTGGCTGAATGGTGGCGTGGGCGAGTTCTGCGTTTTCTACCTCAGCATCGAGTCCTGCCCTAGCTGTTTCTTCCCTACTCATCTTGTATCTTTCGCTAGCGTGACCGGTAACTGACGCTGTCAGATGGCTTCGAAGTCGCCATTTTTGGTTGGTTCCTTTGTCGTGCTATCTGGACGGGGATATCACCTGGAACTGCTGTACCCCATAGGTATCCTGTTTGACTCTCAACAGGGAACTTCGCAGTACGAAAGCCTCGGGGAAGAGACCGGTGTGCCTGCGAATTTGCAGTTTGATAACAATTGGGGGCTCACTGTGTGTTGGGAGCTCTCTTAAACCCTCCCCATATGTCATATGATCATTTAGAGAAAGCCTTTGAGAATTCAGCAAGTTTATTACTAGCTAGCTAATAACTGCAGGGCCTCAATTAGAACTGAGAATTCTTACTCCAAAGCCTGAGCCTGTCTGTAACAAACTCTGATCCTTGAGTTTTTTCATCCATCAAATGCTTGGTGACAACTGCTGTACTTTTTACCGTATTCTAGATGCTAAGCATATAAGTAACACCAGTTTTGGGATCTGTGGAGTTCTCAGTAAAATAGATAATCCACAAACATCAAAAGAATGTATAAAGGTCTGGAATAGCCCAGAGCAAGCTGCCAGCAAAAATGAAGAAGCTTTGCCCAGATTAGTGAAGCAACCTTCCATCTTACTATCTTCCCAGCTTTATCTTACTACGTTCCAGTCCACCCATCCAAATTCTCAGATCCCAGGCCTCATAACCATTAGGTGCCTAACTGCCTTGCTAGACTTACCTGACACTGTTCTGTTCATTCTCTGTAGTTTGGCTTTTTTTTTTTGGGGGGGGGGGCAGTTGGTGGTACTGGGATTTGATCTCAGGGCCTTCTAAGCAGGTTCTCTACCTCTTGAGCAATGCCCCCAGCCTGGCATATCATACCTCTTGAGCCATGCACCCCAGCCTGGCATATCAGTTTTTGTTGGACTCCTCTAAGTTTAAGACCCTGTTTGAATATGTATTCATTCAAGAAATGTTCCTTCTTTCATTGCATGCCAAGCCTTTTGCTATGTGCTGGGTTCATACTGGTGGCTAAGACATTACCATCTATAGTAAGTGCACAGAAGAGTAAGAATACTAGAACATGTTAGGTTTATCTATTTGGGTGATGGACGGCCTGAACCAGCACTCTGCATTAGAGAAGAGCTTACTCAAGGATCAAGATGGCCAAGGTGGCTGGAGTTTAATGACAAGAAGAGGCAATGAGATGGAACAGATAGGAAAGGGTTCATTTCATGCCAGATCTTGTACACTATGGTGGGGACTTGTGATTTTATTCAGTGTGGAGAAAAGGCATTAAGGGTTAGTGAGAGGAGTGAAATGACTTAAGAGTTAACACTGGTGGATTATAGGAGGAGCCCCCAACAATTGACAGCACCCATCTCTGAGCTTCCCACCAGTTTCTGCTACACATCTGTTTCCTATTGCAGCAGTGGAAGAGCTATTTATCTCCCTTCTCTTGTTAATTTCTGCTTTGTAAAGGACAAAGAACTCCATATACCATTAAAATAAAGTATCTTAACAGTTTACTTTTGTCTAAAAAATATGTACGTTTATGACATGTATGTACATACAAAAAAGTCTTAACAAAATAAACGTTGAACAGTTAATAGCAATTTTGGGAAAGCATTTTTACATTTTACATAATTTCTGTACTGCTTTAATTTCTTTACAATTATATATATTATATATATTCAGTACAGAGGATTGAACCCAGGGCCTTGTGAATATTAGGCAGGCTCTTTCCCACTGAGGTACATCCATTTGTTTATCTATTTATAATTTTCAAGACAGGGTCTCACTATGTATTCCAGGGTGGCCTCAAATTCGTCATCCTCTTGACTCAGCCTTTCAAGTACTGGGATTACAGGTGTGCCCCACCACACCTAGCTTATATTAAAAGTGGAAGCCAGGCATGGTGGTAGTCCCAGCTCTTTGGAAAACTGAGGCTAAAAGATCACTTGAACCCACAAGTTCAAGACCAGCCTGGGCAACGTAGGAAGAGCCCATCTCAAAAAAAAAAAAGTTGAACTGAGTATGAATGATTCCATTTTTATGCCATTTCAGAAAAGGCAAACTATAGGGCAAGAGAACACTGGTTGCCAGGATTAGGAATATAGCACTAGAAATAGAACCAAAAGAAGTTTTGAGGGTGATAGAAATATTTTGGTTATGGTAATAGGTACTTGAATGTATGATTTTGTTAAAATTCACAGATAACGGGGGGGGGGGAAAGGTGAATTTACTGTGTATTAATTATAACTTAATAAGCCTATTATGTGGAGAAATTATAGAAGGTAAGGACTTTAAAATATTTTAATTACATAAGTAACACAATAAGAAGAGAATTCATTATTCTCTTTTTAAAAATTCCTGTCACTGCCCTCATCCTGATCTCCTCCCCCTTCCCAGAGGTAATGGGATAGGTGTTCTTCCAGATCTTTTAAAATGTAAACACATATACACGCACTGGCTTTTGCACTGATACTGCACGCCGACGTGCTCTCTATCAATGATGGGCTATACCACATTCGGCACCATATGCGCACACCATATGTGGCACGCTGCTTATCCCTAGATGTCGGTGTTCAGGCCGCTACCAGTTTTAGCTCTTCCTCTGGAAGGCGGCAGGTCAGGTCCAGGGTGGATGGCTGAGTGGCACAAATCTACGCATTTTCAATGTTGACAGGTTGGGATTCGTGTCGGCCCCAGACAGAAACCCACAGCCGCCTTCCCGCAGCGCGATCTGCGCGGAGCTGTTAAAACCCCCGGAAGGAACCCGCGGAGCACTGCGGCCGGCAGCAGATTCCCAGCCAGCTCCCGCAGCCGCTCCTCCCGCCCCGCCCTCGGCGCCCGCCAGCGCCCGCCAGCGCCTTCCCAGCAAGCACTGCTCAAATTTGCATATAAACGCCCGTCCTGGCCTTTACTTCCAAATAAAAACCAAAAGGAAAATAATAGATACTCTTTGTGAACGCTCCCCTCCTGCTCAGAAGATTCTGGAGTTCCGTCCTTAAATTAAGGAATACAGAATCGGAAATTGTTTTGGCTGTGTTTTCACCTATACCAAAAGATGGATTGAGTAGCACTGCCACTCTGTTTGTGGCAGTACTTGGGCAAAAAGGGCTTCTGTCGTGAGTGGCACATGTAGGGCAACTTGAGTGCTCTACGTGCGGAATCGACATCAAGAGATTTCGGAAGCATAATTTTTCGACTTTTGGGCAGCTGGTGATCGTTGGTCCTGGCGCCCTTTTATAGAGTTGGCTAATAATAGTTAGGTTTGTTTTTTTTTTTTTCTATCTCTTTTGGAACTTCTGTGTGTTGTAGTTCTTTTCTCCCCAGTGTTTGAAAGCGCTTATAGTTTTTTTTTGCTGTGTATTTGCCAAGAGAAGGGCTTTAATTTCCACTGGTTGTGATGTTTTTCCTTTCAAACTCGGGTAGACGCTAAGAGAAGCACCGCCAGCACTGGGTCTTTGTTCACAATGTCGGTGGTTCCTGCCTGTAGTAATCGTAACTATCCAGGAGACAGAGATCAGCAGAATCACGGTTCCAAGCCAGCCGGGGGGAATGGTTCAAGTGTAATCCCTGAGTTCAAACCCTAGTACCGCCAAAAAAGAAAAAAGAAAATTGAGGTTTAAGCAAGCTAAGTACTATAGTGTTTAACAAAGGGCACTATATTCTGCACCAAAAGGAATATCCCTACTCCTTCGGATGCCTTCACTGATTCCCTCACTGAGGATCAGAATGTTGTATTTCACATGTAAAATATTTGTTTAATATATAAAAACATATTTTGAATAATATTTTATATATACCAATATTAATGTTCTAAAGCAGAGTGGATGCTCTTTCTAAAGCTTTTGTCTTTTAAAGAGAAAAAAGCAATAGTTCCAAACAATTAAGTAGCACTCTCCCACTTCTGATAGCAACAACTTTTCTGGACAGCAACTCAGCAACAGGCACCAAATTTAAAACCTTTGTGGGGCAAAGGTAATTCTAGCACTTCTGAGGTGGAGACAGGGGGATTGCTAGTTAGAACCCCGGTCTGGATTACATAGTGAGACCCTGTCTGAAACAAAACAAAAGAAAACCCTAAAACCTTAACAAAATTCATCTCCTAGGTATGAATCCTTATAGGTAAAACTATGGTTTTGTTTCTTGTTTTGGTACTGGGGTTTCAACTCAGGGCCTACCTGCTTGCTTGGCAGGTACTCTACCACTTGATCCACTCTGCCAGCCCTAAAACTGTTTCAGAGGAGATTTCGCTGCTGTGCTCACACTTTTAATTCCAGCTACTAGGAGATGGCAATTGGGAGACTAGAAGCTCAAGGCCAGTCCAGACAAAAAGTTGAAGAGGCCCCATTTCAACTGTAGCTGGGCGTGGTGGGATGCACCTGTCCCCAGCTATGCTTGGAAGAAGGGCTGGGGGCATGGCTCAGAGGATAGAGCACTTGCCTAGCAAGTGCAAGGCCCTGAGTTCAAACCCCAGTACTGCCAGGAAAAAAAAAAAAGAGTGGTAGAAGGAAAAAACTTCAGTTATGCTGGAAGCATAAATAGGAAGATTGCTGTCCATGCCAGTCCAGGCAAAAACATAAACACATGGCCCTATTTAAAAAAGCACAAAAGGACTGCCTAGCAAACACCACACACACACACACACACACACACACACACACACAAAGGGGAGATTTAGCACTTAACCTCTCACTGCTTATAGTTTTGTGAGGAGAACAGCAGAGTACAGCACTGAATTTAGTGTCTAGGAAAGTGTTCCTGAGACAGTCACCTCAAAGCTAAAATCTACAGAATGAATAGAAAACTACTAGGTGAAGGGTGGGAGAAGGGCAAAGCAAGCAGAAGCAAACCCATAAAGGTGGAGACATGCTTCCTTACAGGACCTGAAAGACCAACATGGCCAAAGAACAACCATGAGGTGACAAGGCAGCCACACTGTCTCCTCAAGAGGCTGTTGAGACCCCGTCCCAGGGCTATGAGTGTTCATTACATTGTTTTTAAAAAGCAAAAGAAGTTAAAATGACCTACATAAGTATCAAACTCTTTCTGAACATTATACCACTTACAAAAGATTATTTCAGAATGGATCAAAGACCTAAACATAATAGCTAAAACTATCAAACTCTTAGAAAACAAAAGCCCCATGACATTGGATTTGGCAATGACTTCTTGGGTATGACAACCAAAAGACAGCTGACAAAGGAAAAACTGGGCACTGGGATGTGGCTCAAGTGGTTGAGCACTTGGCTAGCAAGTGTATGAGGCCCTGAGTTCAAATCCCCAGTACCACCGAAAAAAGAAAGGAAATTAGACTTCATCAAAATTAAAAACTTGTTTATTGAAGGAGACTATGGAGAGAATGAAAAGACACCTACAGAATGGGAGACCATATCTGTAAATCATACATCTGATAAGGGATTAATATCTAAAATATGTAAGGAGGTTCTACAACTCTAACAAATAAACAAACTAAATACAAAAACAGCAAAGGAGACCAGGTGGTGGTGCACACCTGTAATCCCAGCTACTCAAGAGGCAGAGGATCAAGAGTTCTAGACAAGCCTGGGCTACATAGCAAGACCCTATCTCAAAATAAATAATAAGGGCTGGCAGAGTGGCTCAAGTGGCAGAGCCTGCCTAGTAAGCATGAGACCCTGAGTTCAAACCCCATTGCACACACAAAAAAAGATAAATAATAAATAAAACAAAAAAGTTTTGGAGATGGGTGGCGATGGCTGCATAATTTGAATGTACTGATGCCACTGCACTATATTTTAAAAAATGATTAAAATGTGAATTTTATGTTTATGTATATTTTATCAAAATAAAAAAATTAATGTTAGAAGTGAATAAAATAAAAAATTGAAAAGAAGTCTATGAGTTCAGTGATGAAGGCCTGGGGTTCAATTCCCAGCACTAATAATAATAACAATAATAGCAAAAATAATAAAATTGAAAAGATGGCAAAGAAGGATTTTAGGTGTGCCTATGGCTATGACATCCCTGGCATTGGGCTGGGACTTACATTCCAGGGGGCAAGGCTCACACAGTGCCCAGTATGGGGCAGACACTCCTAACTGTAGCTGCTATGGTCCCCATCACAGGTGAGGAGACTGAGGCTCAGAGAGGCCTTAACTAAGGTCCTTAGCCATCGGAGGCTGAGTTCTGTGAGACAGGAGGGTGGTCAGTGCTAGCGGAGTACTAAATCCCAGCTGGCCTTTATTGATTGCTTACTAACCCAGACACAGTTGTGAGACCTATTCTGTACGTGGATCACTTCATTTTCTCTTCTCAGCCCCACTTTGAGCAAGGTACCTTTCCCTTTCAGTCACAAGGATACTAAGACAGAGGCCTCATCTCGCTCAAGGTCATGGAGCCAAGCCAGAAGGATTTGAGTCTTATCCTCTCTGACTCTTAAATCAGAAGTCAGCCTTTTGCTTTGGTCCTGGAGCTGGACTGTGGGTGAAGGTTGGACCTGCATGGGGAGGAGGTGACTCACCTTCTTCATCTTGATTCATCCCAGATTTTTTTTTTTCCACCAACTAGCAGAACTTCCTCCCTTTCTCTCTCTCTCTCTGCCTCCTTTTCTGATTCACTCCCCATCTGTCGGTGGTTTCTGGCTTCTGAGATGTGGATGATACAAAAGAGAGGACAAGCTGTGGGGGATGGGGAGACAGACCCAAAAGTGCAGGCAGTCCTTAACAGACAAATGGTTTTTAGTGCTCTCCATGCTGCAGGCAGTGTTCTAGGATTTGGGTCCTCTGTGACTAAGAAACCTTACTGCTGTCACAGAGATTCCATTACAGGGCTTATAGAGAGGGGTTAGAGGAGAAAGGAGCTCTGTCAGGTGTGAATAAGGCACTAAAACAGATGTGACAGAGAGTAACCAGGGAGGGGGCACTACTTGAGACCGTGAGAACAGGAAGGCCTGGGGGATGGAAAAGAGGCAGCTGAAGACCTGGAGGAACAGTGTGCAAGCTGGGGAAACAATGTGTGCCAAGGCTGTGAAGTCCATGTGTTGCAGGAACACTGAGAAGACCAGTGTGGAACAGCAGCAGGACAGAAAGAGAGTCAAGGGAAGATGTCAGTGCCAGGTCATTTAGCCTTGTGTACATTAATGACAAGTTCAAATTTGGCTCTTAGGGGGTGGGGAGGCCATTGGAAGAAGGAAGACAGACAAAGCAGCAGGACAGGAAGCAGGAGACCAGCTAGGAGGCTCTGGTGTACCAGGGGCAGGTGATGATGGCCTTGACCCAGTGGAGTTCAGAGAAGAGGTGTGTATGGGGATCTATGTGAGGTGACTGTGAGATAAAGGCGCCGTTCCCTGAGGTCATCCCTTGTAGGAGGGCATCAAAAGATGAATTCAGGTGTGGACATGTTGGGTTTGGAGGGTCAGGGGCTGGCTGAGCAGCTGGAGACTGCTCCAGACTGGCAGTCGTACCTGGGAGGAGAGATCAGAGGACCCCAGGCTATACCTCCTCACAGATGAGTACTGAGAAGTTAGATGGTACTTGAAGCTTGTTTTGTTTTGCTTAGTTATCAACATTTGCAAGTTCAGAGATACCAAATAACACCTGCCTCCTCTTCCAGACTGCATGCTCTGGCCTCACTGGGCCCATGTGCCAGGAAGGACACAGCAATAGAGGAGCTGTGGCCTGTCCAAAAAGGGCTCAAACTCTCCAGATGGTCAAACCCCAGCAGGCCTGTTATAGACTCCACTCAAGGCCCGGTCCTGGAGACACTGGAGTCTTAACCTCTGGCCTGGGCAGGAAGGAGGTGACACCACAGAAAGAGAAAAATACACCCTGGACTTCATATGAACTCACAGAGAGGGGAAGCTCTGTGGCTTCACAGCTTTACAACCTGGATCTGTCCCCTAACTGCACAGAGCCTGTCTCACCTCTTCTGGAATAACATTGGCCACCTAGAAGGGAAATGCCCTAGTGGAATTCTGTCTGTGGAGAGTTCCACACATTATACCAGCACAGACAAAAGGCTCAAGAGATGTTGGCTGATTTTTCCTCTTAATCTGTGGCAGGTCTCAGGAAATCACAATGGTGAGGCTACAGCATGGACTGAGGGAAGCAGCTCAGACTCTGGCTGTACTACTTCTCACCTATGCAATCTCAGCTTTCCTACCTATGAGATAGGGCCCTGCTGGCAATCACCTTCTGGGGATTAAATAAATGTATACATATGAAATGCTTAACGCAGGGTCTGGCATTCGAATTAGACATTCTTATTACTGCCACTGCTGCTGTTCTCATCTGGCTTGTAACAAACAAATTCATGACCAGCCAAGCCATGATTCTTAACCTACTAGCCATGATGGTCATCTAGGGGCATTAAAAAAAAATTCAGCCTGGCACCAGTGGTTCATGCCTGTAATCCTAGCTACTCAGGAGGCAGCGATCAGGAGGATTACTGTCCAAAGTCAGCCAAGGCAAATATTGTTCAAGCGACCCTATCTCGAAAATATCCAACAAAAGCCAGGCTATGGTGGATCATGTCTGTAATCCTAGCTACTCAGGAGATAGAGATCAGGAGGATCAAGGTTCAAAGCCAGCCTAGGCAAATAGTTCAAAAGATCCTATAAAGGGTTGATGGAGTGACTCAGGGTATAGGCTCTGAGTTCAAGCCCCAGTATTGCAAAATAAATAAACAAACAATAGGGACTGGAGATGTGGCTCAAGAGGTAGAGCTCCTGCTTTGCAAGTGTGAAGCCCTGAGTTCAAACCCTGGTCCCACCAAAAAATAAAAATAAATAAAAATATAAACAAACAATAAAAAAAATTAAATACCCAACACGAAATAGGGCTGTCAGAATGGCTTAAGTGGCAGAGCGTTTGTCTAGCAAGCGTGAGACCCTGAGTTCAAACTCCAGTACTGCCAAAAAAGAAAAAATTCAGACTCCAGTCCCGCCAAAAAAAATTCATAACCAGGTGTGGTGGTATGCACCTATAACCTCAGCACTCAGGAGGCCTAGATAGGAATATCTGGTTTCAAGGCCAGTGTGGGTTATGTTGAAAGTTCTAGGCCAGCTCTAGTGAGATCCTGTCTTAAAAAACTCAAAAAACTACGTGTGTACAGTGCACATAAGTAATCCCAGCACTTGGAAGGTTGAGGCGACTTGGCAAGAACCCATCCCCCCCAAAAAAAAAAAAAATCATGTGTGAGTCTACCCCAGAGATCTGGCTTGAGTTCATGTGGGCTGTTCCCTGGTTTGAGTATTTCATACAGTCTCCCCAAGTGAGTCCACATGCAGCCAGGGACAGGTGCTCCCAGTAGAGGGAATTAGGAGCTGTGAGGGCAGCTGTCTGTGTTCCCATCCCACCACATAGACCTTGCTTAACATCTATGTTGGGAAAGTCTCTTAACTTCTCACCCTAAAAAGAGTTAACAATAGTACCTGTAGGATCAGATAGATCTAAAGTGTTTAGGGTAGTGCCTGGAGGGTAGCAAGCTCTCAGCAAGTCTGGACAGCACCCCACAGTCTTCCTACTCTTGACAAACTGGCTGGCAGCCATGAAAGGCCTGTGTCCAGCTACAATCTCCCCAAGGGAGCCTGGAAATCTTTTTTTTTTTTTTTGTACTGGGGTTTGAACTCAGAACCTACACCTTGAACCACTCAACCAGCCCTTTTTTGTGATGGGTTTTTTCGAGATTGGGTCTTGTGAACTATTTGCCCGGGCTGGCTTCAAACCTCTATCCTACTGATCTCTGAATAGCTAGAATTATAGGAGTGAGCCACTGGTGCCCAGCTGGACCTGGAAGTCTTAAACTGTACACTGAGACTTCCCCTAACCCTGCTGGTTTTCCCCAAAGTTATTTTTGGTCCTTCTATCGTCAGTTTTTTAATTTACCCAAATGAACAGAATGGTGGAGTGGCTCAAGTGGTAGAGTACCTGCCTAGCAAGAGGAGGCCCTGAGTTCAAACCTCAGTAATGTACAAAAAACAAAAAATAAATGAACAGAATGATCTAAATAAAATTGCTTAGCAGAGAAATCCCTAGAGTACTGGAGGATAAAACTGGACACCCAATTTTTTTTTTCCTTTTTTTGTGATACTAGGGATTGAATTCAAAGCTTTGCACGTTGCACTCTACCTCTTGAGCCACATCTTTTGTTTTTGTATTTTATTTCTGAGATAGGGTCTGGCTAACTGTGAACTCTGGGCTTCCCTTGAACTCTCTTGATCCTCCTGCCTCTGCCTCTCAAAAAGCCAGGAGGTATCCACCTCCAGTGCCCAAAAATCCTTCATAGTAAAAAAGGAAGAAATCTGGGAATGTAGCTCATGGGTATAGCACTTGCCTAGCATGCACCAGGCCCTGGGTCCAACCCCAGCACCACAAAAAAAAAAAGAAAAAAAAAAAAAAGAAAAAGAAAAAAAGGTTTTTTTCAATGCCTAGGAAACAGAAAAAGTAAGTGTAACATGAAATTGTGTATTCGTGATAATTCATCAAGGTAAAGGGGAAAATACATAGAAAAAAGACTGGAAGGAAATATATCAGATATAAATAGATGTTTTTTTCCCTGTGCCTCTCCATCCTTTTATGAACGTCACAATTTTCAGTACTCAGTGTGTAATTACAGGAAGAATAGTAAGTGAAAGAAAAAAAGCTTTCAACAAAAATAATCATCTTATTGCCTTATGCTATATTCCTCCCTTTTAGCAAAAAATCTTTTAACTGTCTCCACTCTGTGTTTTTTTTTTCAGTACTGGAGATTGAACCCAGGGCCACACTCATGGTAGGCAAGCACTCGAACACTTCAGCTATACCCCTAGCCCATTCCTTTTGTTTTTTATTTTGTTTTTCATACGGGGTCTCCAACATTGCCTCCTGCCTCTGCCTCCCAAGTAGCTGTAGCTGGGATTTCCAGAGTATGCCACCACATCTGGCACCACTCACTGATTACTGATTTTGTACTTCTCTCACTTACTTTTCTTTTTTTGTGGTTCTGGGGTTTGAACTCAGGACCCATACCTGAGCCACCCCATCAGCCCTTTTTTTGTGATGGGTTTTTTCAAGATAAGGGTCTATGAAGCTATTTGCCCGAGCTCTCTTTTAACCCTGATCCTACTGATCTCTGCCTCCTGAGTAGCTAGGGTTACAGGTGTGAGCCACTGGTGCCTGACTCTCACTTACTACTTGACCCTCTACGATTTGACCTTCTCCCCAGAGATGGAGATGGAGAGGACTTCCCGCCATCTGCAGGATGATCAATGACCTTTCAGTTGCCAAACCCAGTGGCTTCTCCTTTTTCCTGACAGCGCTCTCTGCAGTATCTGATATTGCTGGAGGCACCCCTCCTTCGGAAACTCCTTGCATGCTCAGTGGGCTTCCATTCTCTTCTATGTCCAGAGAGCCAAGCATTCCAGACATTTCTGGTTGGTCTATGCAGGCTCCTCAAACATTGGTGCTCCCCAGGTTTGGGCTTCTGGCTCCTGCCCTCTCTGCACTCTCTTCCTGGGTGACTCCATCTACTCTTGGCTTTGGTGGGCCCATCAACATGACAAGTCCCAAATACAACCCTGGCTTCCTGCCTGAGACCAGTCAATCCACTTCCTCTGGACACCTCCATCTGGATGTCCTGGCAGGACTCCAGACTCCACAAGTTCATTTCTTTCTAGTTTCCTTTCATTCCCAATTTGTCAAATAAACTCTTCCTGCTCTGTTCCTTCAACTTGGAATCAACCTTGTCTCTTTGTGACCCTCAACCCTCCCCACATCTGGTTGATGACTAATACTTTCGGTCCAATTTGGAAGTTGATATACCTGGATTATATCAATTTATGGCTGATGGGTTCTTTTCAGATTTTTTTTTGGGGGGTTGAACTCAGGGCTCAGGTTTTCTAGGCTTGCTAGGCAGGTGCTTTACCACTTGAGCCATTCCACCAGCCCTTTTTTGTGTTGGGTAGGATCTCACAACCCTTTGCCAGGGTTGGCTTCAAACCATGATCCTACTGATCTCTGTCTCCTGAGTAGATAGATAGGATTACAGGCAGGAGCAAAGCCTGTAGAGAAAAAGAATCTTAGGCTGTGAGACCTGTAAGGTCTCTAAGGGGTATGATTGCAAAGCAAGCAGACATTGATGTCCTTGATGCTGCCAAAGTTGGGACTTGTGACAAAGTCACATAAACAAATTGTGCTTATGGAGAAAATTTACAACCACTTTTGCACCCAGTATGAAGGCCCTCAGTGTCGTTTTTTCATCCCAGTCTACAACTCCTCATTGTTGATATGCTCTGAATTTGCATTGCATAAGGCTCTCACTCTTTCCTGCTTGGATGACCACACACAGCAATCTTTCCCAGCTTCCTTTACTTGGTTTTTCCCCTCTCCACTCCATATTTTATTTATTTATGTATTTATTTATTGTGAGATGGGGTTTGAACTCAAGGCTTTGCATTTGCAATGCAGGCACTCTACAGCTTGAGCCGCACCTCCAGTCCTCCACTTTACTTTCTAAAATGGGAATGGACGACTGAAACTAGGGCCTCCTCGTGCATGCTAAACATGAGTTCTACCATTGAGCAATATCCCCAGTTTCCTCCACCCCCGTCCATATTTTCTTACAACTTATCTGATCATTCATCCATTCATTCCATCAACAAATATTTGCTATGCATTGAACTCTGCTCCAAATATTGAATGAGGCAGGTGATAAAGACTGACATACAATAGGTCAATACATAATCCTGAGGATTTCTTTTTTTTTTTTTTTTTTTAATTCATATGTGCATACAAGGCTTGGGTCATTTCTCCCCCCCTGAGGATTTCAAATTGTGAGGATTAGTCAGATGTGGTGGCATACACCTGCAGTCTCAGATAACCTGGAAGCTGAGGAGAGAGGATTTCTTGAGCCTAGGAGACCAGCCCGGATAAGAGAAAGAGACTCTGTCTCAAAAAAATACCAAGAGGACTGCTGGAGTGGCTAAAGTAGCAAGTGTGAGGCCCAGAGTTCAAACACCAGTACTACAAAAAACAAACAAACAAAAACCACTAAGAAACCAGTTGAGGGCTGCTATGGAGCTATGCAGGTAGGCACAGGGATGTGAGAGATGGTAGCTAGGTCATAGGGTGGGAGTTCTCTCAGATTTCTCTGTAGTGATCATGTCAGGGGCCCTGATAGAACCAGAGATGACAATGATAGAGAAGAATGTGGCTGGGACTCAACATGAGACTGGGAGCTTGGGAAAGCCTGTGAGGAATGAAGGATAGAATGAGCACTGAAGACCTGAAGGAGAGCTTTCCAGAAAAGAAAGAGCCACTGAGGCCCAGGGTGTCTGGAGCACAGTGATGAAGGGCAGGGGAGCAGAGAGTAGAAAGGAGGTCTTGCATCATGCATGGCAACCCTGGTGAGGGGTCTGCTGTTATTCTAAGTAAATGGGGGGTATTAAAGGGTTTTTAGGGCTGGTAAGTGGCTCAAGTGGTAGAGCACCTGCCTGTAAGCGTGAGGCCCTGAGTTCAAACCCCACTACAATCAAAAAAGTGAAAATTAAAATAAAAATAAATAAATAAATAAATGGTTTTTAACAGGGAGGAAATATAATGACTATCTCTTTAAAAGATTATTTGTTCTAGGCTAGGTACCAGTGACTCTTGTCTGTAATCCTAGCTACTCAGGAGGCAGAGATCAGGAGGATCAGAGTTTGAAGCTAACACTGGAAAAAGTTTGTGAGACCCCAATCTTGAAAAAAAACTGTCATAGGACTGGCAGAGTGGCTCAAGTGGTAAAAGCACCTGCCTAGCAAGTATGAAGTCGAGTTCAAACCCCTGTGCCGCCAAAAAAGATTACTTGTCCTAGGGTGTCTAGGGTACATAACAATTGAGGGTGGGGTGGTAGGGGTGCTGAGCACAAGAAATATCTGCAGTGGTATAGGATAGTCCTGTGGACTTGAACAGAGTGTTAGGGTAGACGGAGAGGACCTTAAAACCCCCACTGAGCTGGGTGCCAGGGTGTAAGCCTATAGTCCCAGATACTGGGGAAGCTGGGGCAGGAAAATCAGGAGTTCCACTTGGGCAAAATAGGCAACATAGGGAGACTCTCAAACAAAACAAAATAAACTCTTGAGGTGGTGGGGGTGTAGTTTAGTGGTAGAGTGTGTGTTTACTCAGCTTCAAACCTAGTTTCAATCCTCAGCACCGAAGAGAAGCAAATCAACAACAACAAAAACCCTTGGGTACTGACTTCCTACAAGGTAGCTCTCTATGGCAACCATCTGGTTCCAGCCTCCCTCTTCAGCCCCATTTCCCATTATTTCCTACTTATTTGTCTTTGCATATGGTTTGTTCTTTTTGGAACACTTTTTTTCCTCTTTGATGAAGTTTCATTCATTTCCTGAGACTTGGCTCAAATGCCAAGTCTCCTCTGTGGAGCCTTTCAGGAATCCTCTAGGGAGAGTCCTTTGTACCTTTTCAGAGCTGTTTGTACCTCTAGGGTAACACCTGTCACACGGTACAGCCCTGTGCCCATTTACAATCTGTCTCCAAAGGTGGACCAATAACTTTTGGAAGGTAGGAACAGGGTTTTGCTACATGTTCAATGAGTGTGTGATGCATAAGCAAAAGGTATAGATGTTCACACCAGGGAATAGTTCACTAGAATCAGTGACTTACTACCCTTTATATTCAGAATAATCTGCTAAAATGTAAATTCTTGTGCGTATGTATGTGTGTTTGGCGGTACTAGGGTTTGAACTCAGGGCTTCACACTTGCTAGAAGGGTGCTCTACTGCTTGAGCCATGCCTTTGGCCTTTTCTTTTTTTTGTGTGGTACTGGGGTTTGAACTCAGAGCCTACATCTTGAGCCACCCCACTGGCCTTTTTTTGTTATGGGTTTTTTTGAGATAGCATCTCAAGAACTATTGCCCAGGCTGGCTTCGAACCATGATCCTCCTGATTGCTGCCTCCTGAGTAGCTAGGATTACAGCCGTGAGTTACCAGTGCCTGTTTTGTTTTCGTTTTTTATTTATGGAGACAGGTCTCACTATGCATGTAGCCCATGCTGGCTTTGAACTCTGGATCTTCCTGTCTCAGCCCTCTAAGTGCTGTGTTTATGTGATTATAGGTATGTGCCAGCATGCCAGGCAAGAGTAAATTCCTGATTATAAGAGCAGACTTATAAGCAGACTTATGGGTACTAAAGTCTCTTTATTAGACCCTGTTAATAGCCCATGGGGTGAGCACAGTGAGCTAATCATCTCTGTTTTACAGATGAGAAAAGCAAAGCTTCAGAAAGGTGTGACATGGCCAAGATCCCAGAGTGGCTAAAGCCAAGCCTAGAATTCAGGTTGTCTCACTCCCAAATCCAGTTCTATTATTTGACTCCTGTACTTTTCTGACTGCCTTGACACAAGAACCCATAAAATCCCCTCCTTTCTTCATGTCTGTTCAGAAGGGCACTATTTGGCGATGTGGTTCAATAGGTAGAGTGCCTGCCTAGTAAGTGCAAGGCCCTGAGTTCAAACCCCAGTACCACCAAAAACAAAAACATGAAGGGGAGAGGAAAGATACAACTCACAGGAGGAGGCAAGATGGCAGAGCAGGTCTACCACCACCTCATGTGTTCTTAATAACAGCAGCAACCATTTTTGCGGTTATAACCATGGACTGTGGCCAGAGTTTAAATCCTGTCTATACCAGTTACAGATTATATAACTCTGTGGGATTATTTAGCTTCTCTTGACCTCCTGATTTTTTTTCTTTTGAGGTAGGGTCTCATTTCTGTACTCCAGTCTGATCTTGAACTCTCGGTCCTCCTGCCTCTGCCTCTCCAATGCTGGGATTACAGATGTTCACCACCATGCCCAGCTATGATTTTTAAAGTCTGTAAAATGGGAGTGAAAAGAATTGAACTAGCAAGGTTGCTGTGAGAATTAGATAAAACAAAAGTATCGCCGGGCGCCAGTGGCTCATGCCTATAATCCTAGCCACTCAGGAGGCAGAGATCAGTTATCATGAAAAACCCTTCACCAAAAAAAAAAGGGCTGGTGGAGTGGCTCAAGGTGAAGGCCCTGAGTTCAAGCCCAGTACCGCAAACAAAACAAAACAAAAAGAAAAGTATTTTCCTGAAGGCCTTCTACTGAAAATTTTAATACTTGTTAGTCAATGTTGTTGGCTGCAGGAATTTTCCTTAGTACTTCGACGTATCACCTCTTTGAATGCGCACATTGTGCCTTCTAGGAAATAGACTCAAGAGTTGTCAAGACACTTCCCCAGAGTCGTGAAAGGTCCAACACTGAAACCAAGACTTGAACCCAGAACCTCACAGGTAGGAAAGTCTGGGCAAACAGATATGGGTCAGAGGATGCAAGGGGCTTGCTCAAGGACTGATGGCCAGTTTCTGATCTATGCTTAGGCAGACGATCTGATTCCCAACTGGTAACTGGATGGTACCTTGAACGGCTGATAATCAGCTCATCAAATAGGATTTGGGTAGGGAAAGGGGTACAGTTCTCCAGAAGAATCCTGCTTCGGCAGTGATTATGAATAAGGTGATTCTTTAGATCTTATTTATCTATAAAGAAGAATTACTGGGGTTCCCAGCTACCTTTACAACACAGCCATTCAAGGGCCAAATATCTCTGCTTCCGAAAGGCCCAAATCCGTCAGCTGAGGTTTATTCTCCGCGGGGTCCGCAATAGGGACGCGTCCCCTTTAAGGCGCCAGCGGGCCGGCGGCGGCGGCCGGAAGTGTTGAAGCTCGGCCTGGCGGCGGCGGTGGCGGTAGCAGCCGTGGCGGCCTCTGCGCATGCGCCGTCGCCCGCCCGCCCTGGCCGCTCGCCGCCCGCCCGCCCGACGGAGACGGTGAGGAGGGGGAGGGGTGGGCGCGCGGGCGCGGGGTGGGGTGGGGGCGGGGGGGCGGGCGCGGGGGCCGCGCGGCGGCCGGCGAGGGCGGGCGGGCGGGCGCGCAGGGGGCGGGGGGCTGCTGCCTCCGCGGGCGCCTCCCCACGCCCTGTGCGTGCCGCCGCCGCCGCCGGGGAGCGAGCGGACGTCGCGGCGCCGCGGGGGGGTGGGGGGACGCTGCCGCTGGGTCCGCCCGAGCAGCCGGGCCGCCCCCAGCGCGGCTGGCCGCGTCGCCTGGGCTCGGGTCCTGGCCGCTGGCGGCGGGGCCAGCAAGCCCGGCACTGGGGGGGCCCCGGCGCCCCCGGACCAAGGGGCCCGGAAGTCCTTGGCTGAGGGGCCAGGAGGGGCCGGAGCGACTGCGGACTGAAACGTCCGGGCGCCCAGAACCCTGGCGAGGGGTCCCGGAAGCCTGGGGGTACCCGGGAAGGCGGGGTCTGGGTGCTCCGGCCTTTTGATGTTTGCTGCGACAGGCCTGGGTTCCGCCCGGGGCAGGGGCCCCTCGGAGCGTTGTGGCAGTAAAAGCAGAGAGGGGCTTCTACTGAAAAATCAGGGACCAGCCTTCGCGAGAGGGGCGCGTGAGAGGCCTCGGCCATGGAGCCGCAGAGTGAGAGGCAGGCCTTTTCCCGAGGGCCTGGGGACAGGCTAGGAGCTTTCAGGGAGAGTAAGCGGGCCCGGGGCTTCCCCCAGGTGAGGGGGCAGTGGGAAGACACTTAGAGCCTCCGGAAGTAGCAGTGAGCACAGTCCACCTGGGAGGAACACCAAAAGGTCGGAGTCCCTCTTGATGCACAGGTAGAGAGCACGGCCAGGGGACTCGAAGCCTTATCTTTTTGAGGGCTGGGGAGAAGACAGTTGAGGGGGAGATGCATGTACTCTTGCCTTCTGAGATGACGGGAATTCGTCAGCTGTCAGCTAATTGAAGGGCAGGAGAGATTAGGGCAGAATCCTACCTGAGGGTCTTGGAGAGGCTCCACCAGACTCAACCCTAGGTATAGAGGAAGCTCGGCTGACCAAGGAGCAGCGGAGTCCAGAATTCTGTTCAAATGAGAGAAAATCTCATGGTGTCCAGGAGAACCAATAAGTAGGGTCTTCCTCCATGCCTGGGGGATTCTTTCCACCTGCCCACTCCTCTACTCTGCTAATATTTACCAAGGTGCATTTGTGGGACATTTTCATAAGTGGCTTTATAACTTGTCAGTCTTATATCACCTTTGTATTTTTACTGTCCACTGAGTTAATGATGAATTTTATTCATCTTTACTGCAGCAAGCACATTGAATAGCTAACTTCTAACCGTTTCTCTAGGTTAGTCTGGAGCCTACTTTGGTCTCCTTCACTCTAGTGGAATGACTCAAAAAACCTCTATCGTTTTGCTTCTCTAAACACCTGCCAAGTAGTCTCCAATCTATGATTTATCCAGACTTCATTTGCGCTGGATATTTCCCTCCTGGGGGGGTTCTGTGTAATCTACTTGGCTTTACTACCTTTAGTAGTACTCTGGATCACCTACTAAATGCATGAGGAGTAAAGGAGAGAAGGAATTCAAGGAGTTTTGGCCTCAAGTAACAAAGTTTCAACTTGGAAATTTCTTTCTTTTTTTTTTTTTTTTTTTTGATGGAACTGGGATTTGAACTCTGGGCTTCACACTTGCAAAACAGGCACTTGCAAAGCACCACACTTGCAAAGCAGGTGCTCTACTGCTTGAGCCACACTTCCTGTCGCTGTTGCTCTGGTTATTTTGGAGATGGGGTCTCCCTAACTTTTCCTGGACTGGCCTTGAACTGCAGCTTTTGTGATCTCTGCCTTCCAAGTAGCTAGGATTATAGTATGTGAGCCACTGGTGCCCTGCTTCCACTTGGAAATGTCATAAGAATAGACTAAGCAGTCTAAATGTTAAGAGTGTGAAATAAATAGTTTCAGGGTTAGAAAATTTCAGAATATTTCAGATAATCCTTTTCAGCTACCAATTCCAGTATTTCTACAATCATGTGACTTGTGCTTACTTAAAACATTGTACCTTGTCATATTTTAGATTTTTTTTTTTTTGTGGTCCTGGGGTTTGAACTCAGGGCTTCACGATTACAGGCAGGTGCCTATACCACTTCAGCCACTCCACCAGCCCTTTTTTGTGTTGGCCATTTTTGAGATAGGGTCCTGCTAACTTACTTGCCTAAGCTGGCCTCGAACCTCAGTCCTCCTGATCTCTGCGTCCTGAGCAGCTAGGATTATAGGGTGAGCTACCATTGCCAGCTAGATATTTTTTTCAAGGACACACGAAATTGAGTTTAGGGAGCTGGTGGAGTGGCTCAAGTGGCAGAGCATCTGCCTGTAAGTATGAAGTCCTGAGTTCAAACACAGTACTACTGCCAAAAAAAAAAAAAGAATTTAAAGTAGGTCAGATGTTATTTGTTTAGTTTTCTTACAGTTCATGTGAACAGTCATGTGCTTACTTTCATTGTCTTTTTGTCTTTGAAAAATAGCTACAAAATAGTTTTTTTTATAAGCTGGAGATTGAACTCAGGACTTCACACATACTAAGCCTGCACTCTACCACTGAAATACACCCTTAACTCCTGAAATAAATCCTGGTTTTCCATGTAAATTTGACATGTTTTCTTTATGTGCATTCCTCTAGGATTGCAGAAAGAGTAGTGTGATTTCACAAGGAATGCTCTAAGGCCTCTTCCACAAAATACCCAAGAGATCAACTCACTCATCTTGCCTCAGGAGTTTTCGTTGCTATAAACAGGGAATACTTTCAGTTAAGACTCAACTCAAAGACATGACCTTGCATTTGGACCAGTATATTCTATAGAGTTGATTTTGAGTTACTCACTAGAAATACAGTATTTTGAGTAATGAGAGATACTCAACACAAACTTATTTCTCTAAAGAATGTATGAATTGCCATGTTGAATCAGACCCTTCTCCCTGACTGACACTGAAGATATGTTGTGGATGATTATAATTATCTCTTCTGATAGTCTCAGAAGGTTAGAAGCCAGAACATTCCAAGGTGTGGGAGGGACCAGGAGTAAAATACGAGTTCTTATTGAGGAAGGTGTTAATCAAGAACTTAGTTAACCTCTTATTTAGAATGTCATAGAGGGCACTCAACCTTAGGGTAGGAGGTTGAAATTAGAAGCATCCTAATTCTGCTTCTATAACCCATTAATATACCTAAACAATTTTTTAGAATTTTTAAAAAAATTTATTGTTTTTACATTTACTTACATGTGTATACATTATTTGGGCCACTTCCCCCTCCAAAAAAATTTAAAGCACCTTTTTGGAGTAATCTTGCCTGGGATTTAAATTTTAAACATGCTTTAAGTTATTGAAAGGCTAGTATTTAGTATATAGCAAACCTAGGGGATTTATTACTCTAAAAAGTGCTGCAAATTAAAAGAAGTAATAGCTTAGACTTGTAGTCCCCATGACTCCAGAGGCTGAAGTGGGAGGATTCTTGAGTCTGTGGGTTGAAGACCAGCCTGGGCAACACAGCAAGATTTTGTCTCAAAAAAAAAAAAAAAAAAAGCAGGGGGAGGGAGCTGGCAGTGTAGCTTAGTGGTAAAATGCTCACCTAGTATGTGTGAGGTCTGTCCTGGGTTGGATCCTCAGTGCATCATTCCCCCTCACCTCAAGCTCCCCTCCCCCCAAAAAAAGGAAGAAAGAAGAAAAATGCAGTTCTCTCCTAGGATGTACAGCCTGATTGGGAGCAAGAACACAAGCTCAGGAGCTGGCAGAGTGGCTGAAGTGGTGGAGTGCCTGCTTAGCAAGTGTGAGGTACTGAGTTCAAACCCCAATACCACCAAAATAAACCCAAACCAAACAAAAACACCAGCTTAAATCTAGTCAAGGAAGTCATAGAAGACCTTCCCAAGGAAACTGACACTGAAAAGTATCAGAAAAAGATTATGAGGGGCTAGCCAGAAAGAAAGGGAAAGCTAGAATAGAGGAAACAGTTCGAAGACTCAGTTTAAGAAATATGGCACATTTGAGAAATTAGAAAAAATTTAATGACAGAAGACCATGATGTGAAAACTATGAGAAGTGAGACAGAGTAGGCTGGGTGCTGAATTGGAGGATTTTGTAAGCCATGCTATTGTGCTTTCAACAATGTGAGATTTTTGAGGGAGAAATGGCCTGTGGCCCTTAGTGGGATCACTTTGGTTGCCATGTGGAGAATGAATTGGAAATTAAGACCAGAGATTAGAACATTGAAGAGAAGCAGCTGGAAAAACCCAGGTAACAGACTGGTGGCCCAGATACGGTGGTGGCAGCACAGATGGAGAATGGGAGGATGATTAAAAGACACACATGTATGGGGTAGAATGGATTGGATTGGTGCTTGATTGGGTTTAAAAAGAGAGAAGTCAAAAATAACTCCTTAGTTTCTTGCTTTCAAAAATAGGTAGAGGGTAGCACCTCTTACTAAGATAGGAAATATGGGAGCAGGTTTGAGAGGGAGATGAATTTAGTTTAATGAGCCTGTAAGACACTGTTGAGGCTGTTGAAGGCATGTATAATTCATGAAAAAAAATTGTGAGAATCATAAAGTACAGAATTAAAGGTCAGATATGAAGAATTTTGACTAGGTCAAGTAACAAGCAAAATTGATCAAACCAACATACATCAGTGCCTAAGATGAGTAGATCTATGGGATCTCCTATAGGAGACACAAAGACTTGTAAATGCTAAGCCTGATGGTATACACCTGTAATCTTAGCACTTGGAGGGCTGAGGCAGGAGGATCATGAGGAGGCCTGTCTGTGCTACATAGGGAGATCTTGTTTCAAAAACCCAAGAGCTGGAGATGTAGCTTTTGTAGAGCACTTGCCTAGCATTATGTGTGAGGACTTGGGTTTAATTCCAAGCGTGGAAGATGGGGCAGCACCTGTCCTTGCAGAAGGACTTGGGTTTAATTCCAAGCGTGGAAGATGGGGCAGCACCTGTCCTTGCAGAAGGTATAGTGCCATTATGGAGATAAAAGTCTATTCAATTAACTGCAATACAGGGCATAGTGTATAAGCACTAGGAGGGAGCTATAGGCCAAATGTTGGGGGAATACAGAACAGAAAATGCTTTGATAGTAGCTTCATAGAGGAGTGGGCTTTGAATTGGACCTTGAAGGGAAAAGAAATGAGTGAGAAAGGTGTTTGAGGTTTAGGGAATAACAAAGGCACATTCAATCAGAGACAAAGGTCATACAAACTAATTCACCATTTATTGCCAGGCACTGATGGCTCACATCTGTAATCCTAGCTACTTGGGAGGCAGAGATCAGCCCAGGCAAATAGTTAGTCCCTAACTCAAAAATATCCAACACAAAACAGGGTTGGCTGAGTAGCTCAAGAGGTAGAGTGCCTGCCTACCAAGCATGAGGCCCTGAGTTCAAACTCCGGTACCACAAAAGAAGAAAAAAAATCATTAAACAATTGTGTAATGCAAGTCATCTTCCCCCTTCCCACTCAGCTGAGTTTAGTTAGTCAGCAGATGTTAAGTATTTGTAAAGGACAGAGCACTTAATGTGGTATAATGGCTAGTTGCACAAAAAATACGTATGGATCCTACTTTCCAACAGCTTACTGTTTGAAATGGAACTAGTGTTATGCTGGTTTATACCAGTTCTCAGGACAAAAACAAAAACTCAGACTCCTGTTTTGTAGTGCTTGTCAATTTCTGTGTTGTACACTTTCACCCCAAAAGCAGCAGTGGAAGCTTGGGGAACAGGAGGGAAGGGTGAGTAGGGAGGGGTGGGAGGGTTGGGCGGGGCAGCAGAACCAAGGTGAAAAGTTTCAGTTGGACTAGACCCCCCCCCATCCCTATTCTAGAAGCTTAGAGAGCCAGCCAGCAAGGGAACCTTTTGGTTCCTGCGCCAATTGCTACCAATATCAATTGTGTGAGCTTGGGTACGAGTACACGTGTGTGTGAATGTGTAGAGGATGTGTAGATCTCTTTCTCTTAGCAAAGGCAAATACCAGATATAAGTGGTGCCTCTGGGCCAAGGAGGCTTGTATTTTGCACATTTTATAAAAACTTGAGGCGATTTCTGCTTGTATATTTCTAAACAGAGAAGAGCCCAAACCATCCCCTCCTTACCCCTCCCTTCCTCGAAGTCCCTCCTTCCTCTTCTGCCCCTAGCCAAGGAGTGTGAATTTATAGATCTAATTTTCATAGGCAAAACAAAAGCTTCAGGCTGAGTGTATGAGTCTGTTGTGTGGATGTATGGATTGTGTGTGTGTGTGTGTGTGTGTGTGTGTGTGTGTGTACGCGTGCGTGGTCTCCATCCCCAGATTGGGGTGGAAAAGTACATGGTGGGGGCCTTGAGGGTGTCCCCACACTGACCCTTTGCCCCCAAGTTCACAGGGTGGGGATTCTGTCCCAGGGATCTGGGGCTGCTCACCTGGCTTGCCCACACCTGCTCCCTGGGCTGGGCTCAACTGCAGGGATCATCCATGGGCACAAGCCAGGGAAGGGATCCCGGGCATGGCTCCCACCTCCAAGCTTAATTAAGGCTGATGTACTTTCCACATCTTAAGTCTTCTGTGTAGCAGCTTTAACCCACATCTGTGTCCCATCAAGCCCAAGACAGCCGAGTGGCCCCTAGAAAAGCTTTCACATGGGGACAGAGACCTAGGTTACAGGGGTGGGGCTGGGTGAGGGTGCGGGCCTCTGGGGACGTTCTTACTGTGCTAAAAAGCCACTGCAAACATAGCAATAAAAACACATCATTTTCCAAAAAAAAAAAAAAAAAATTTCTGTGTTGTATGTATTTCCAGCATCACTAATCACTGATCTCAAACTACCAACTTGATGTCACTAAGGTCAAAGCTAAGAAGAGATGTACACAGGTTTTCTCAGCACACCACTGGGTATGAAAACATACTTAGTAAGACTGGAGTCCATGTCAGCCTCCTGTCAAAGTTTCCATCCTTTTTAGAGGACCACGAATCCATGGTACCCTTGAATGGTTGGTCGTTATTTTGACATTTCTTACCTATTGCCATCTTTTAAACTACATGAAATTACTTCTGCTTCTTGTTTGGCAGCAGCCCCAGCTACCTGACTTCATGTGAAAAATGGCTAATGCAGAAGTGAGTGTCCCAGTGGGAGATGTGGTTGTGGTACCCACTGAAGGAACTGAAGGGGAGAACCCTGAAGACACTAAAACCCAAGTTATCTTGCAGTTGCAACCTGTGCAGCAGGGGTAAGTGGCTAGAAATTTGGATATTCTGAAAAATTTTGGAAAAATTGTAACTTTGTGATTGCTTAGTACAATAGAACATTTAACATCAATGAGAGCTGGCTGAGTTTTTATCTCGATGTATTGTACACTGTGTTTGTCATTTTAATACTTATTATAACAGTTATCTATTTCCTTGTATTTCTCTCTTCTCCGTACTGTGTGCTTCTTGAGGGTAAGTTGTATGGCTCCTCATCTTATTAATCTACTCTATTTAGCATAGGGCCTTGGTACATATTTCTCAAAGGTAGTGTAGAGTCAGGAAATTATATAAGGCAACTACAAAAGTATCTCTACCATAAGCTCTTTAAACTTTCAAACATAGGCAAATTGTCAAGCTTAGTCCATCAAAAAGTCTCTGTCAGCCACCTGCTGTAACATATAATATAGTATAATATATAATATAGTGTATTATGAAGGTGTTAGAATAAATATAGCACAAAGTTCTCACCATCATTAGGCTTGCAGTCCAGTTGTAAAAACCCCAAATACATATATGTAAATAAAGAAATTGGGTCTAAAGCATTGCTTAAAGGTAGAGCGCTTGCCTACCAAGCATGAGATCCCAGATTCAATTCCCAGTTCTGGGGGAAAAAAATCACTTAAATGCAAAAACTGAGAAGTGTGAAGTGACATGGTTATGGTTAAGAAGAAAATTTTTTCCTTTGTTTTTGTGGTACTGGGATCAAATTCTGGGCTTCTTGCATACCAAGCACCAAGCAAATGCTTTACCATTGGTGCTACGTACCTCAGACTGGCCTCAAAGTCACTATCCCTCCTGCTGAGTACTAAGATTACAAGCATGTGCCACCATGCCTAGTTTTATTTTATATTATTTTTTTTTTGGTGGTACTAGAGATTGCACTCAGGGCTTTCTGCTTGCTAGGCCCATGTTCTACCACTTGAGCCACACTTCTAGCCCTCAGCTTTAAAAGGGGATCTTAAAATAACTAAGAATTAGATCTGCAAAGAGAAGGAGGAGTAATTTTTCTCTCTTGGGAACTATAGAGGATTCCTTATAGGATTAGCAGTGTTCCTGGGGAGAGACATAATCCAGTCCTAATCTAAGTAAGGTAATTTAAACATTTTTGGAGAGTCTACTTCTCTTGGCCAATCTCTCTTCCCACCGTCCCTTTCCCTCCTTTCCCCTCCCCTCCCCACCCCTTTTTTTTTTCTCCCTGTACTGAGGCTTAAACTTAGGGCCTACACCTTGAGCCACTCCACCAGCCCTTTTTTGTGATGGGCTTTTTTGAGATAGGGTCTCCAGGGACTTTTTGCCCAGACTGGCTTCAAACTGTGATCCTTTTGATCTCTGCCTCCTGAGTAGCTAGGATTACAGCGTGAGCACCAGTGCCAAGCTAGATACTGAATTTTGAGATGCCTACTAGTTGATGCCAAATTGATTTCTTTAGTTGTATTATCCAATTATTTGAATATTTTATTATATTTAGCTTCATAAAAATGAGTGGGGGAGCATAATAATTGTTACCAGTAATTAGATGTACATGTCTTAGAAGTTTTTACTTGAGACAAAGATGAGTAACATCAGGTACCAGTGTTCAGCTGGGGTCACACTTAATCTGATTGGTTGTAGGGACAAGTAGGAAAGAAGGAAATACTCAAAAAACATGCATAGATGGGCATGGCTGTACATGCCTGTAATCTCAGCACTTGGGAGGCAAAGGCAGGAAGATCTCAAATTTGAGGGCTACATAGTGAGACCTTGTCTCAAAACAAACAAAAAATGAACATATCAGATTCTGGGAACATATTGATGAATATATCAATAAAAATTTCATATAAAAATTTTTAGATTTCAATATGCAAAACTCCTATTGTATGTCTTTCTAGTTTTTATATATATGTCATTTTGTACTTTTTTAGGTATTCATTGTATACATGTTTGCAGGAGTACATTAGTCCAAAATGGAGGCTGATAACAGTCTCTCCGTATATATGCATTGCACCTGACACATTGTGTAAGATGATACTTTAAAAAAAATTCTTTTTTCCTTTTCTCTATTTTTTGGTGGTACTGGGATTTGGACTCAGGGCCTCATGCTTGCTAGACAGGGGATCTACCACCTGAGCCATTCCACCAGCCCTAAGATGATACTACTTTCATGTTAACAGCAGATTGCCTTTAAAGTATGTCTAAGTACTACCTTTCTTTTTTTTCCCCTATACACAGTAAGGTATCTGGAAGGCTTTTCATAACAGTAAGGTATCTTGGAAGGCCTGGGGGGTTAACTCAGGGGTAGGACACTTGCCTAGCATGGGCAAGGCATGGAGTTTGATCCCCAGTACCACCCCCCCCAAAAAAATAATACTTCCAGGAGCCTTAGGTGGCTTATTCCACATATGTTTTCTTTCTTTCTTTCTTTCTTTTTTTTCCTAACTTTTTTTTAGTGGTATTAGTGCTTGTATTCAGGGCCTCATGCTGGCTAAGCAGGTGTTTAACACTTGAGCCACACACCCCCCCAACCATCATATGCTTTCTTTAAACAAAGAAAGAATAGGAGCCAGGCGTGGTGGTATATGCCTGTAATATCAGCAGCTGAGGCAGGAGGATCTCAAATTCAAGGCCATCCTGTGTTACATAGGGAGTTCTAGGCTAGTTTGAGCTACATAGTGAACTTATCTCAAATAAACAGAAAAAAAACTCCAAGGGCTAGGGATCCAGCTCAGTGGCAGAGTACTTGTCTAGTGCGCACAACGTATGGGTTTGATTCTCAGCACTGAAAAAAAAAAAAAACCCAAACCAAACAATTGTTTAAAATCTCTCTCTCTCTCTTTTTTTTTTTTTTTTGGTGGTACTAGGATTTGAACTCAGGGCCTCATGCTCACCAGGCAGGCACTCTGCTGCTTGAGTTACTTCACCAACCTCTACCCCTTTTTATTATTTATGTTGCTATTGTTGTACTGAGGGTACATTGTGACATATATAAAAGTTCTTACAATACATATCATAGTTGAATTCACCCCCTCCATCATTCTCTTTAGCTCCCCTCTCTCCATCCATCCCTTTTAAAAAAAAATTTTTTTTTTTTTTTTTTTTTTTTGCAGCATTGGGGTTTGAACTCAGAGCCTAATGCATGCTAGGCAAGCACTTGTACTCCTTGAGCCACTCCACCAGTACTTTTTTGTGATGCGTTTTTGAAGATAGAGTCCTGCAGACTATTTGCCCAGGTCTGGCTTCGAACCTCGACCCTCCTGATCTCTGCCTTATGAGTCACTGGTGCCCGGCTTAAAAAAAGTTTTATACTGCGATAGCATCCCGCTAAGTTGCCTAGACTGGACATGAACTCATGATCCTACTGCCTCAGTCTCTGGAGTGCTGGGATTACAAGTGTATGCCATCGTGCACAACTCCTTTGAAAATTCTTTTTGTTTTGTTTTAATGTCTTGTTTTTTTTGTTGGTTTGGGGGTTTGAACTCAGGGTCTCATTCTGGGTAAGCAAGTGCTCTACCATTTCAGTCAAATCCCTTCCTAGTCCTTTTTACTTTTAGTTATTTTTTGTAAACAAGCTTTTTTTTTCTTTTGGCAGCACTGGGCTTTGAACTCAGGGTCTCATGCTTGCTAGGCAGGCGCTTTACCATTTGAGCTACTCCACAGGCTGCTTTTAGTTATTTTTTCAACAGGGATTTGCATTAATACCCACGGTGGCTGGGATGACAGATGTGTACCATCATGCTCATTATTGGTTGAGATAGGAGCTCTGTAACTTTTTGCCTATGCTGGCGCTGAACTGTGAGATTCTTTCAATCTCTACCTCCCAAGTACCTAGGATTACAGATGTGAGCCACTACACCTGACAAAAATTCTTAATCTAACATTCAGTTCATCAGAATATCTTCCTTGGATAAAAAGAACGTAGCTATATATGGATTTTGAGTTTTTAGAGAAATACAGCAATATAGACTTAACTTTAAAGCTCTCAAATTAGCAAAGGATGGTGGGGATACCTGTAATCCTAGCATTGGGAAGGCTGAGACAAGAGGATCATGAGTTCAAGGCCAGCTTCAGCCAGGTAGTGAGACCCTAGTTCAAAAATAAACAATAGAAAGGTGGTAAGAGCACCTGCCTAGTGTGAGGCCCTGAGTTCAAATCCCAGAACTACCAAAAAACAAAAAAGAGGCAAAAATAAAAAACAGAAAACCCCAAAACTCAAAATCCCTTGCTGCATATATAGTTTGAAATCTTAAAAAAAAAAATCCTGATTTATTTTTCTTTTTTGTATTCAGGGCCTTGTGCTTGCTAGGCAGGTACTCTACTAATTGAGCCATGCCTCTAGCCATGGACTGCAATCCCTCCTATTTAGGCTTCCTTCATAGTTGGGATAACAGACACTCCTACCACACCCAGGTTTTATTGGTTGAAATTAGGTCTTGGGAACTTTGCTCAGGCTGCCCTGAACTGTGTGATCTTCCTGATCTCTGCTTCCTGAATTGCAAGCATTTACAGGCCTGAGCCATCCATCACAACTAGCGTTTTATGACTTTTGACCATAGCAGTGTAGACTAGATGCATCATTACCCTGAGTTACTCTAGATAATTGTTTCCTGATAAAATGTTCTTTACTCATAAAAATATAGATTTTTGAGGCTGGGAATGGTTATACACTCTTATAATCCCAACACTCAGCAGGCTGGGGCAAGAAGATCGCAAGTTCTAGGTTAGATTCTCAAAAAATAAAAAATAAAAATGATAAATAGATAGATACATGTAGATGATTACGTCCCTACTTTTCACTTCCAAATGCAATATACTAGTTGTTAAAATTATGAGTAAACACGATTTTACTCTTTTTTTTTTGAGGTACTAGGGTTTGAACTCAGGGCCTATACCTTGAGTCACTCTGCCAGCCCTTTTTTGTAATGAGTTTTATTGAGATAGGTTCTCTCAAACTGTTTTGCCTGGGCTGGCTTAGAGCCTTGATCCTCCTGATCTCTGCCTCCTGAGTATCAAGAAATACAGGTGTGAGCCACCAGTGCCCGGCTGGGTTTTATTCTTTTAAGAGATATTTCACATTTTGGTTGCTCAAACTGTCAGCCTTGTGCATGCTAGGCAAGCTGTCTGCTTCTGACCTCTATGCCCAGTCCATATTGGTTGATTTGCAATGAGTTTTGTTTTCTTTTTTTTTCAGTCCTAGGGATTGAACACAGGGCCTCTCACACATGCTAGGCAAACACTACCACTGAGTCCCCCTCCCCTCTCCTTTTTAAAATTTTATGATAAGTTCTTACTATATAACCCAAATTGGCTTCAAACTTGAGATTCTCCTGCTTAGCCTCTCAATCCTTTCTTGAAGCAATGGTTTCTTTCTTTAGCTCATTCCTTATTTATTGAAAAGCCATTTATTAGGTGCTTTGCCATGGCTTACAAAAGTGAATACATGACATAAATTCTGCCCCAGGGGACTTCTTAAACTATGCCCAAGGGGAGATAGATAAACAAGTTTGTATTATTAAACATCATACATGTTGTGACAGAAGCCCAAGGTAGAGTTATGTTGCAAAGGAAGAAGTGGGTAGATTATACTGGAGGAATTGGGATGGAAGGAAAAGCTGATGCTACTTTAATAGAGGCTATTTATGAAGAGACATATGGGGAAGGAGGTTCTGGGAAGAGGGAGAAGTAAGGGCAAAGATAGAAGGTATCAAAGAAGGTGGCAATTTTGGGAATCACCTACAGTTTGTTATGACTGGAGCATGATTGTAAAGCAGAGTTTAGAAAGAGTTGAAACCAGCAGGCAGATCTTGGAGGGGCTTAAATATATTAAAGTTTTGAGGATTTATTTTAACATTGAAGAGAGAGAGTTGGTATTTTTGTTTTTCGGGACTTCATGCTTGCTAGACAGTCACTCTGACATTGAAGCCACACCCCCAGTACTAGTCCAAAAGAGGGTTCTTGAAAGGTTTTTAGGGGGAAATTACATGATCAGTGTGGTGGAAGTGTAGAAGATCAGCTGGGTGCAAAGAGACTGCTCCAGCGTAGAGATAATAGAGATAATGAGGCCTGAGTTAAGGCCATAGCAATGGAGACAGAGATAGGAAGAACTGCTGGTGTTAAAGAGATACATCTGGTAAGATTTGATGACTATGTAGGAGTTGACAAGGAAGAAAAGGGAGGAATCTAGACTAATGCCCAGATTTTTGTCTACAGTGCTGGGTGGTGCCAGTAATGAGGATGGAAAGTATAGGAAGAAGAGTAGTGAGACCTTCGTGGTTATTTTAGACATAACGAATTCAGCAACCTCCTTTGGAACAACAAAGTCCAAATGTATTTGTTCACTTAGCAGTTAACTGTGCTGTGGTGTGAAATTCAAAAGGGAAGTCTGTACTGGCGGTGTCACCATGGAGGTAGATCGTCCAGAACAGGAGAGTGTTCAGGCAGTGCTTTCACATAACAAGGTGCATGAATTAACACATTACGTTTATTATAGAAATTAAACAGACAGGGCTGAGTGTGGCGGGGTACTTCTGTGATCCCAGCTCTTGAGAGGATGAGGCGGGAGGATTGCAAATTCAGGGCCTAGGCTATATAGAGAAACCCAAGAGACCCTGCCTCAAAAAAAGAAATTAAACAAAGGACTCCAAGGTATCATGTTAGATTATCTGAGCCTAAAATGTAGAGGTATTTTAAGGAGATCTGTATTACATAACCTTCCATTAAGTGGTACCTATAGTTATTGCTGGGTTTTGTTGAAGAGTTTCTCTTTAGTTTTTTTCCCTAAGCTTTGCTTATGTCAATAATTTCCTTATGATTATGGGTATAGTGGCTCTTGTGTATAATTCCAACCTCTGGAGACTAAAGAAGGAATATCATGAATTCAAGGCCAGTCTGGGTTAATGATAAGAGCCTGTCTCAAAAAATAACTATCTGGACACTGGTGGCTCATACCTGTAATCCTAGCTATTCAGGAGGTAGAGATCAGGAGTCTTTCGGTTCAAGCCAGCCCTGGCAAATAGTTCGAGAGACTCTATCTCGAAAAAACCCATCCCAAAAATAGGGCTGGCAGAGTAGCTCAAGTGGTCAGTGTGCCTGCCTAGCAAATGTGAGGCTCTGAATTCAAACTCTAGCACCACCAAAAAAAAAATTTGGTTATGATACATTAAAAGATGCTAAATGTCAGGTGCTGGTGGCTGGCACATGTAATTCTAGCTACTCAGGAGGCAGAGAACAGGAGGATCTCAGCTCAAAGCCAACCCTGGGCAAATAGTTCGTGAAACCCTATCTCAAAAAAACTCATCACAAAAAAGGACTGGTGGACTGGCTCAAGGTAAAGGCCCTGAATTCAAACCCCAGTACTGTTAAAAAAAAAAAAAAAAAAGATACTAAAGTGCTAAAACTCAACCAACCAAACAGAAAAACTGCCTGTAATCCTAGCACTTAAGAGGCAGAGGTAGGCAGATCGTGAGTTGGAGGCAATCCTGGGATCTCTCTCTCTCTTAAAAAAATAAACAAAACATAAAAAGGCTAGATTTCAACAAGGGGCATTAACTTCTAGGGTCAACATGCTGCTTCTTGTATTGAACTATTTGCTAGTATTTTTTTCAGGTTAATTTATAATATGACTTAGTCTTATACTTGAAGCACAGTACATTTTGATCATTTAAAGTTATGAAGGGGATAAGTCTGGTGTAGTATAGCAGCACGTGGTGTGTAGTAGCAACAATTACTTTCCTATGGGGTAAGGAGAGTTGATTAATTTCCATGGTGGTGGGTGCTAAGCAGTTATGGGCTACTTTGAGTTTAAATACAAGGGAAAACAGATCAAAGTACTAAAGTAGAGTTGTAAAGTATATATTTTTTACTCCTTTTGAGATAGATTAAGACAGATTTTGTAACCCCATGCTGTGAATATTAATTTTTTCATGATTTATGTAGTTTGTTTATCGATGGACACTTTTACAACAGGATTTACGAAGCTGGGTCGGAGAACAACACAGCAGTTGTAGCAGTAGAAACTCACACGATACACAAAATTGAAGAAGGGATTGGTAAGTCTTTTTCTTATTCTAGTACCTTTCATGTTAGCTTCCTTTTGGTTCTGGGGATTTAACCCAGGGCCTCTTACATTCTAAGACAACTGCTCTACCCCTGAGCTATGCCCTCAGGCTGAGATTTTTGCCTCCTGTGCCCTATGTTTTCCCCTCTGATACTGCAGCTATCAGTTTGATAGTAACACATCTGGAGACACTGCAGACTAAGATACCAGGACTATCAGTTGATTTTTCTTTTGTTTTTCTTGTTTTGAATTTGTGTGTGTGTGTGTGTGTGGTACTGGGGTTTGAACTCAGGGTTTCAAAAATTTGGCCTACCAAATTTTTTGAAACAGGGTCTTCCTGTGTTGCCCAGGCTGGTGTTGTTCTAAAGATTCTCTTGACTCTGCCTTCTGAGTGTTGAGATTTCAAGCTCTGCCACTGTGCCTGGCTGTCAATTGATTATTTAACACCAACCTGCAACAGTAGCTAAAAAGACTTTTTATCTTTCAAAATCCCACAAAAAGCTGGGCACTGATGGGTCATGCCTATACCTAGCTACTCAGGAGACAGCAATCAGGAAGATTGAGGTTTGAAGCCAGCTCAGGTAAATAGGTCATAAGACCCCATCTCTAAAATAACCAGAACAAAATGAACTGGAGATGTGGCAGAAGCCGTAGAGCACCTGCTTTGAGACTCTATTTTGAAAATATCCAACACACACACACACACACACAGACACACACACACACACACAGAACTGGCAGAGTGGCTCAGGTGGTAGAGTACCTGCCCAGCAAGTGTGAGGCCCTGAGTTCAAATCCTAGTACCATCAAAAACAAAAAATCAAGCTGGGCATGACGTGTAGGCCTATATAATGCCAGTACTCAGGAAGTGGAGGCAGGAGGAAACCAGTATGGGTTCTGGAGCAAAACCCTGTCTTAAATCAATATAAAAAATTAAATAAGCACATAAAAAGTATGGTATAGTGTTTACACATAGTGAGAATTTGGTAAGAAATAACTTATGCCAGACTTCTTCGTTTTTTTTGGCATCACTGGGGTTTGGACTCAGGGCCTCACACTTGCTAGGCAGGTGCTCTACACTTGAGATTTTCCAGACTTTATTTTTTTAAATTAATTTTTGGTAGTACTGCGGGTTGAACTCAGGGCCTCATGCTTCCTAGGCTTGCTCGGCAGATTCTCTTCCACTTCAGCTATTCCACCAGCCCTATATGCCAGACTTCTTGAAGAGAATTCCTAAGCAATGCCAACAATATTGTACACCTATAAGAGTGACTGCTCAGTCTCTCAAGGGAAGCAGGAGACTATAAATTTGGAATTTAGGCTTTGGGGAAGAGTTGTTCAATAAATAACTGACTTTTTTTCTTCCATTTTCAGATGCAAGCACTATAGAAGCAAATGAGGATATGGAGATTGCTTACCCCATAACTTGTGGGGAAAGCAAAGCTATCCTCCTCTGGAAGAAGTTCGTATGTCCAGGAATAAATGTGAAGTGTGTCAAGGTAATTGTCTTGCTGAGGCCTATTTTGGAACTCTGTTTCCTAAGGGGGTTGTTTCAGTGCCTCCCCTCTCTCTTCCACCAAATCAAAAAAAATTTTTTTTCTTGTGTGGGTCTGAGGATCAAACCCTGGGCCCTAAACATGCTAGGCAAGTGAAACCATTGCGCTACACTCCCATCCCATATCAATGTTTTAGATTTTACAGATACTGTCTTATCATGTCATAGTAGAAAACATAAAGATTTTGAAGTAAAATTAACCTGGGTGTAAGTCCCACTAGAATACAAGTCCTATTAAAGTAGGGAACTTGTCTGTTTTTTTCCAACAGTGTAAACCCAACTCATAGAATGGTGCTTTCTTTTGTTATTGTTGCTGGGGATCAAACCCAAGATCTTGTACATGCTAAACATATATTTCACCATGTGCTATACCCCCAGACTAAGTGGTGCCTGCTGTAAAATGGGTGATCAATAAATATTTGTTCAGTAAGTGAATGAATGAATGCATGGAGTCCCATCTCTGTCACTGACTATGTAAGTGACCTTATGCAGTTTATTTAATGTTTCAAAATCTAACATGTTAAAATAGTAATCATCATTATCAATATAAGCACTTATGTAAAAAGAAAAATAAACAAAAAAATATACATATACTGTAAGGCTGCTAGATTAAATGAGGTCATATATGTAAAATTATTATAATTATTTTTTGGTGGCAGGCACTCTGCCAATTGAGCCACTCTGCCAACCCTATTTTTATATTGGGTTTTTTCGAGATAGGGTCTTATAAACCATCTGCCCAGGCTGGCTTCAAACTGAGATCCTCCTGACCTATGCTTCCTGATTAGCTAGAATTGCAGGTGTTACCCATGGGCACCTGGCCTAAAATTATTATGATAAAAATAATCATCTGGGTGTCATGGCGCAAACCTGTAATCCCAGCATTTGGGAGACTGAGGCTGGAGGTTCGAGAGTTCTAGACCATCAATGTCTCAATAAAAATAATCTTTATGACACCATAATGTGGATATAATTGTTCATTCTGAACCTATTGGTGGCCACAACTATACCCAAAGATAGTAGTCACCCTAGTCACATCATCCTAGATTAATGAGAATCACAGAATTTTGAGGCTGTGCATCATTATTGGTTTCTATCGTACTTATTCTTTCCACTATCCTGAATCTTATTAGGGATGGATAGATTACTTCAGTTTATTTGATCAGCCTTTGCAATACCAAACCCAACCACCTAATTCAAAATATAAGTGGATTATAGATGCTAATTAATATATTGATCTTGTATCCTCCTCTGTAACTTTGTCCTAGGAATGGTCACTGTGCTTAGAGAAGGATCATTTCTGATACAATAGAATAGGAGGTTATATAGTATAGGACATGACTTGCAATGTTATCTGTTTTTGTTTTGTTTTGTTTTTAAGGCAGGGTCTCACTGTATTGCCCAGACTGGCCCCATATGTGCTCAGTGTCCCAGACTACCCTCCTATTTCAGTCTCCCAAGTGCTAGGACTGCGAGTGTCTACTACCATGCCCAGCTTATCTGGGTTTTTTTTTTTTTTTAAATCTGGGTATTTTTTACCCAGACAAATGGAGTAGTTATTTCTTTTCCCTAAGTTGACATTGACTGCTTTAAACTTTTCTTTTACTTTAGTTCAATGATCAGTTGATCAGTCCCAAGCATTTTGTTCATCTGGCTGGCAAGTCTACTCTGAAGGACTGGAAGAGAGCCATTCGTCTGGGTGGAATCATGCTCAGGTAAACTTCAGTGGCAATCACATAGCCTTCCACAATCTTTGGGGCACTTAATTATGGCAGAATCCATTCTCTTTAACTTGACATTTCTATCTGTCTAAAGGATTGACTTGAGCAAATTATACGTTATTTCACTTTTATCAATTTGTTCTTAGCTTCTTTGTGGGATTGGGGGTGGAACCCAGGGCCTCATGCATTCCAGGGCAGACTATCATTGAGCTACACTCCCAGCCCCTAACCTGTATTAAAATCCCTGGGAGAGAAAGAAGATTGAGGTAAGTTAACTTTTCCCAGAATCTATGGTAAATTTTTCAATGTCAAGATGTTGAATGAGGCTGGCGGAGTGGCTCAAGTGGTAGATTGCCTGCCTAGCAAGTGTGAAGTCCTGAGTTTAAACCCCAGTACCACCGAAAAAATAGATGCTAGACAGGATCCTGTGTTTTGGCAGAGAAGCTCAGAGTAGCTGACAGTCCTGCTTGAGATCACCAGGCAGAGACAGGGAAGCCTGGTGTGTGCAAAATGTAACAATCATGGAGAAGTGTAGGCTGACTGAAAAGTCCTAGAATAATCTGGTAAAGTAGAAGGGTGCTTCTGAGAAATCAGTTACACACAGCAAATGAAATCTTTGCCATCACTACCACAGAAATAAACATCTGCTATGTAATATCCCCCAGCCAACCCCTTTTTTGCAACAAGTTTACTATCATAAACTCCAACCCCACCCCCCACCTTCCTGGGTGTTATTGCTTTGACCTCAGGGCCTACACTCTGAGCCACTCTACCAGCCCTTTTTGTATGTAGGGTATTTTTGAGATAGAGGCTCCAGAACTATTTGCCTGAGCTGGCTTTGAACCTTGATTCTTCCAATCTCTGCCTCCTGAGTAGCTAGGATTACAGGTGTAAGCCACCACCACCTGGCACTATTTGTAGTTTTTCCTCATTGAAGATTAATATTTGTTGGTATTCTTTTTTTGTTTGGTGATACTGAAGTTTGAACCCAGGACCTCACACTGATTAGGCAGGTGCTCTACCACTTGAGCCATTCCGCCAGCCCTGTTTTGTGTTAGGTCTTTTCGAGATAGGGTCTTGAGGACTATTTGTCCAAGCAATCCTCCTGATGTCTGCCTCCCAAGTAGTTACAATTAGAATTACAAGGGTGAGCTGCTTTTCCTTTTTTTTTTTTTTTTTTTAAATCAGCCAAATTTATTTGAAGTCTTCAGTGTCTTCAATGACATCCTTAGCCTAGATTCTTTGCCATAATTCTTAATCACTCCATAAGTGCAGCCAACTACTTTACAGGGTTTTCCCTCTCAATATATTTTGCAGAGGCCAACCCATTCCTTTAGTTTTGTACTGTCATCAGCCTTAATAAGGTTGATACAGTGCTCAGCAAGCACCAACTTGACACACATATGCCAGCACACTTAAGTTGGGATTGGCGCAAAAGTCTTCTCAAAGCCAGGCACCTGTGGCTCACACTGGTAATTCTAGCTACTCAGGAGGCAGAGATTAGGAGGATTGCGGTTCAAAGCCAGCCGAGGGAAATAGTTCTCGAGACCCTATCTCAAAAACCCTTCAGAAAAAAGGGCTAGTGGAGTGGCTCAAACCCCAGTACCAGCAAAAAAAAAAAAAAAAAAAAAAAATTTAAATTTTGAGATAATTGAGATAAGGTCTTGCTCTGTAGCCCATGCTGGCATCTTAACTGGCAGTCCTGCCATGGCCTCCCAAGTGCTGGGATTATAAACATTTGCCACTATGCCTGATATAAAAATATTTTAACCTTCTTCTTTTTAATTCTTTTTTTAAAGAAATCTATCCAGGGTTGGGCATGTACCTCAGTGGTAGAATGCTTGTCTAGTGTGCATGAGGCCCTGGATTCTGTTCCCAACACCACAAAAAAAAAAAAGAAAAGAAAAGAAAAAGAAAGAAAGAAAGCTAAAATATGTAATGCTTGTGGAGTTTTAAGTATTCATTGCATATTATCTATAGTTTGCTTTAATGTATATAGTCAAGGGGTTTCTAAAGTAAATCATGGCTTGTCTAAAGATATATAATGGGTGATTTTGCCGTCATTAAAATATTTTTGAAGAGTTTTTACGTGGAAAAGTGTTTATGATGTAATGTGAAAAACAAATATAAATTTGACTTAAATGGGGTTGGGGATGTAGCTCAGAGGTAGAATGCTTGTCTAGCGTACACAAGGCCCTGAGTTTCATCTCCAAAACTGCAAAAATTTTAGAAAAAATAAGAAAAAGAAAACTTGACTAAACAGTGTTACTATTTTAGCTGTGTTAAAACATACACACATACACACAAAAAGTAAAATTTAGTGGAGAAAATATACTAAAATGTTGACATGTGTGAGGAATTTATTTTTTAAAGGGCAGTTTTTTTTTTTATAGTTTTCTATATTTCCCACCAAAATATGTTAAATATTTCCTTCATATTTTTATAGTCACAGACATAGAAACATTAACTTTAAAAAATTGATTCTAGGATCTGAGAATGTAGCTTAGTGATAGAGCACATGCTTAGTGTCACAAGGCCCTGGGTTCAATCAGAGTTGAATGATTTGGGGAGGAATATCTTTACTTTTTACTTTTTTGTGTTTGGCCTCTTTTTTTTTTTTTCTTGACAGCACTGGAGTTTGAACTCAGGGCCTCATGTTTGCTAGGTAGGCACTCTACCATTTGAACCACTCTATCAGCCTTTTTTTGTGTTAGGTTTTTTGAAACAGGGTCTTTCAAACTATTTGCCTGGACTGGCTTTGAACCACCATCTCCCTGATACCTGCCTCCTGCGTAGCTAGGATTGCAAGACATGCTGGTCTGACCTTATCTCCTTAGAAAGACAAGCATATGCCAGTTTCCCCCAAATGTAAAAAAGAGTCAGAATGCCTAATTATTATTTGTGTGTGTATGTGTGTGTCCTTTTCTTTTTTGGGACTGGAGATCAAACTCAGGGACTCTTGCATGGCAGGTAAGCACTCTACCACTGAGCTATATCCCAGCCTCTAAAAATTCTTTAGTGAAAGCCAAGTAACATTATATCATTGAACTTACTGTAATTCAAATACCCCATGGTTTTGTGCATGGTTTTGCTGGTGACTCAACACCTATAATCCTAGCTACTTGGAAGGTTGAGATCCAGAGGATCATGGCTCAAGGGCAGCCCAAGCAAATAGTTCATGAGACCTCATCTCCAAAATAACCAGAGCAAAATGGACTGGAGGTGTGGCTCGAGTGGTAGAATGCCTGCTCTATAAATACAAAGTCCTGAGTTCAAACCCCGTCTCATCAAAAAAAAAAACAAACAAACCAAACCAAACAACAGCAACAAAAAACAATGTTTTGTGAATCCAGTTATAAGGACATTTTTCAAAGGGGATTTAGTATGATCAATTTTGCTCTGTATTTCTAGGAGTGTTTTTGCCAATTTTATCTTTATTTTTTGTGATGCTGGGGATTGAACTGAGGGCCTTGCATATGCTAGTATATGCTAGTTCTACCATTGAGCTACACCTTCAGCCCCTACTTTTTCTTTCCTTTCTTCGTTTTCCGCCCCCTTTTGGTGGACTGAGGTTTTTGAACTAAGGGCTTTGTGCTTGCAGAACAGGTGCTCTACTGCTTAAGTCACCCCTCCAGCCCTCTTCCCTTTTTTTTCAAATGAAAGAAGTTTACTGAAACTTTATGTCTAAAAGTGGCAATAGATCTTGCTGGTCTAGGAATACTAATACATGAGAATTTCATCACAAAATTTTAATTCCCCTGGAGCTTTTCTCAGTTGTGCTGGGATATGAGCTAGCATTTTCACTTTTTTAGGTTTGGTTTCAATGACATTCTTATGTTTACCTGAAGTTTAGTGATAACAACATGTAGAAGAGAGTACTTACTTACAAGAAGAAAACACAGAGAAGAGGAGCACTGGTAAATATGGGCAGAACCACTCAACATTTTATAGTCCCAAATAGAATTTTTGCCAGCTAATAACTTCTGATATTATTAGGTTTCACTAACCTACAGTCACCTCAGCAATGTTGTCTCTATTTGTCCCTGAGGCCCAGGTCTCTGAAGAAGTAGTGTAGGCTGAACTGGTACTTCTTGTCTCCCTGTGTACAGGAAAATGATGGACTCCGGACAGATTGATTTTTACCAGCATGACAAAGTTTGCTCCAATACATGCAGAAGCACCAAATTTGATCTTCTCATCAGCAGTGCAAGAGCTCCAGTGCCAGGACAGCAGACAAGTGTGGTGCAGACACCCACTTCGGCCGATGGTAGGGGGTAGGAAACCACCTGAAAACCCACTGTGTTTTTCAGCACCACTTTTCCTTTCATTTATTTCCTTTGTGGTTCTTAATTTCAGTTCTTGGGAGCAGTGATGTACCTTGTTGTAAAGTATGGTAATCTTGGATGGGATTCTTTTTTTTTTTTTTCTTTTATTCATATGTGCATACAATGTTTGGGGTAATTTCTCCCCCTTTCCCCCCTCCTCCTCCCTCTCCCTCCCTCCCCCCTCGCTACCAGGCAAAAACTATTTTGCCCTTATCTCTGATTTTGTTGAAGAGAGAGTATAAGCAATAATAGGAAGGACCAAGGGTTTTTGCTAGTTGAGATAAGGATAGCTATACAGGAAGTTGACTCACATTGCTTTCCTGTACATGTGTGTTACCTTCTAAATTAATTCTTCTTGAACTAACCTTTTCTCTAGTTCCTGTTCCCCTTCTCCTATTGGCCTTTGTCACTTTAAAGTATCTGCATTAGTTTCTCTGCATTGAGGGCAACAAATGCTATCTAGTTTTTTGGGTGTCTCACCTGTCCTTATACCTCCCTTGTGTGCTCTCACTTTATCATGTGATCAAAGTTCAATCACCTTGTGTTTACCCTTGATCTAATGTCTGCAAATGAGGGAGAACATACGATTTTTGGTCTTTTGGGCCAGGTTAACCTTGCTCAGAATGATGTTCTCCAGTTCCATCTATTTACTTGCGAATGATAAGATTTTATTCTTTTTCATGGCTGCATAAAATTCCATTGTGTTTAAATACATTTTCTTAATCCATTTTTCAGTAGTGGGCATCTTGGCTGTTTCCATAACTTGGCTATTGTGAATAGTGCCGCAATAAACATGGGTGTGCAAGTGCCTCTGGAGTAACCTGTGTCACAGTCTTTTGGGTATATCACCAAGAGTGGTATTGCTGGATCATATGGTAGATCTATGTTTAGATTTTTAAGAAGCCTCCAAATTTTTTTCCAGAGTGGTTGTACTAGTTTACATTCCCACCAGCAGTGTAAGAGGGTTCCTTTTTCCCACCCCCCGCATCCTCGCCAACACCTGTTGTTGGTGCTGTTGCTAATGATGGCTATTCTAACAGGGGTGAGGTGGAATCTTAGTGTGGTTTTAATTTGCATTTCCTTTATGGCTAGAGATGGTGAGCATTTTTTCATGTGTTTTTTGGCCATTTGAATTTCTTCTTTTGAGAAAGTTCTGTTTAGTTCACTTGCCCATTTTTTTATTCGTTCATTAATTTTGGGAGAATTTAGTTTTTTAAGTTCCCTATATATTCTGGTTATCAGTCCTTTGTCTGATGTGTAGCTGGCAAATATATTCTCCCACTCTGTGGGTTGGATGGGATTCTATGCCTTGGAAACAGACTTTTTTTTTCCTGTTTCTCTTAGATGATTTTTATTGGTCAGACTTTCTTCCTTGTTTCTGTTTAAGTATTAGAAAGATGGTTCAGGGCTGGAGGAGTGTCATAAGTGGTAGAATGCCTGTTTAGCAAGCGTGAAGCTCTGAGTTCAAACCCAGTACCACCAAAAAATAAATAAATAAAATAAAATAAAGATGGTTCAGAACTTAATATGCTTATTTAGAGGTCTCCCTTTCATAGCACTTAGCATATCAAGGTTGAAATTAGACTGTTTTGAAAATCCTTTTCTCTACTTATGGTCAAGACAGGAAGGCAGATTAGAATGACCAGTGGTTTTCAACTAATAGTATGTCATTGGCTAGGCTGGACTGTGGTGACCTTGCTAAGAGGGTCACAGAGCTCTGTCTGTGTGGGCTCCCGATTACCAAGCTGAGGCTTCCTCACAGATGAACTTTCAGTCTTATTCAGTTTGAATCTAAGGCTCTGCCTTACCATTAAGGGAAGATGTAACCATGTGAGATTATTCTAGTGGATTTAGTCATCCCCTTAGAGACTTACTAGGTTGTATAAAATGTGTCTCAAATACTGTCATAAAACTTTAAATACACCCAACAGTCTCAAGAACCCTCAAGGATCTGAAAGAATAGAGAAGTACTGTGCTTCAGTTTTCTTTTGGTCAGCCCTAATATTCTGTGTTTAACCACTGGTTGAGAAGAAGCCAAGTTTTATGGAACCTAAATCCCCTTCAGGAAAGTATAAAATATCTAGCAGTTTGAAATTGGATGTTTGACTCTTTTACTTCAAAAATGAAAAAATGCCTTGAAATGACTTATTTCCTCTTTATTTGGTCAAAGCTCCTTTACTTGATTATCCATATTGGTATTCCTGTTTGAGTATTGATATCTTCCAGTGTATAGAGTTCACAGTTGTCTATATTGCTGTCTGGATCACGTTGAGGCTTATCAATTCTCTGTTTTAAATCTTCATATATAATTGATAGCAAAAGGTTTTTTTTTCTTCCATGAATCTGTTATTCATGGATCTCTTACCTGATTTTTTTGGTCTCTAGTTTTCTTGCTTTCTCTTCACAGGCTAGAAGATCTTGCAATTTCACATAGTCTAGATGCTTAGCATCAACTGTGTTTGTAGTAGGGCTCCTGGTAAAGCACCCTACTTTTAAATTATTTCAGTTCTTCCTTAATCTTCAGTAAGTCTGGGTCAGGCAGCCAGGCAACCATGCCTACATTTGGTCTCTTTTAAAAACATCTGCATAGGACCTGGCAGAATGGTTCAAGTGATAAAGGTGCTTACCTAGCAAGCATGAAGCTCTGAGTTTGAGCCCCAGTATCACCAAAAACATCTGCAGATTGCCCTGTTGTGACTTTATGAGTTATCTTTCACTTTCTATTCAGAGTAATATGAAAATGTTTTCTTTAGTAAATCCTATACTCATCTTGGTTTACTAAGGAGTTTAGTTTTTTGTTTTTGTTGTTCGTTGGTGCTGGGGATTGAACATAAGACCTTGTCTATGCTATGCTAGGTAGGCACTCTACCACTTGAGCCATGCCCCAGCCCTTTTTTTATACTTTGTTTTTGAGCTAGGGTTTCCCTAACTTTGCCTGGACTTGCTTCAGATGCCTCTGTCTCTCAACTACCTGGTATTACAGACATGAACCACCATGCTTGGCTCCGTTGTTTTTATTTTGTTTTGAGGTAAGATCTTGCTGTGTGGCTCAGGCTGGTCTTGAACTCAAAAATCCTCTTGTCTCTGCCTTCTGAGTACTGGGATTGTAGGAGTATACAACCACACCCAGCTAGAAGTCTAGTTCTTAAAATATGGACCTGCAAAGAAAAGATAACAAATAAAATATGTACTTGGCCAGCATATTAAAATTACAAGGACTTACTGACACTGGTAGCTCACACCTGTAATCCTAGCTACTCAGAAGGCAGTGATCAGGAGGATCTGTTTCAAAGCCAGTCCCAAGAAAATAGTTCGGGAGACCTTATCTCAAAAAAACCCATCACAAAAAAGGGCTGGTGGAGTGGCTCAAGTGGTGAGAGCACCTGCCTAACAGGTGTAAGTGGCTGTATGAAATAGAGGAGAACTATGAACTATGACTTTCTCATAAAATTCACTGGCCTCCCATTTAATGGACTCCTTTTAGGTAGCATCACACAGATTGCCATCTCAGAAGAGAGCATGGAAGAGGCAGGACTGGAATGGAACTCAGCTCTCACTGCTGCCGTCACCATGGCCACAGAAGAGGGTGTGAAAAGAGACTCAGAGGAAATTTCAGGTACTTTTCTGTATAACTAAGATCTCTCTCTCTGAGAGCCTTATCATCATTGTGATTATAAACAAAGAAGACTTCTTAATTACTTTTGCTGGTTTTTCTCATGTATATGAATAGTAATTATAGTTGTGAATGCAAAGTCTCATTTTACACATGAAGGAATTAGGATTTGGAAAGGTTCATTGGTTGCCAGTCACACAACCAATTAGTGTCAGAGCTGAATTCACCTGTTTGACTCCGTAATTCATGTTCTCCTCCTATCAAACTGCCCCAACTCTGGTGTATTTCTTAGATAAATTAAGCTTCAAGGTATTAGAAAAATCAAATAGCAGGAGGTATAGAAGATGATGATTAATGTCTCATGCAGAGGGAACCAGGCAAGACTTCATATTCATTTATTAATTCATTTGATAAATATTATTTATTATTTCCTATTTTTAGTTGGTACTGTTGCTAGGAACACCCTCAGGGAGCTTAAAGTCCTAGCAACCCATTTTCTTTATTTTGTTTTCTTAAGACTAGGAAGAGTATATCTTATAATTAATATTTACTTTAATATCTTTATTAGCAAAGTTTTATAATGTCAAACGATACTTCATTTAAAGTTAAATTAAATTTGAATTTAATTAAATAGTATTTAATGTGAAATAGTTAATGTTTAATATTCAACTTAACCTCTCTCTCTCTCTCTCGCTCTCTCTCTCTTTCTCTCTCTCTTTTTTTATGATGTTGGGGGATTGAACCGAGTCTTACACATGCTAGGCAAGTGCTGTACGTCTGAGCTACATCCTCAGCCCTTAACTTAATATCTTTATTGGAATAAGATGTCTGTTTTTATAGCCAAAATTATAATAAATTTGAGGGCATGACAAATTGAGGCAATAATCCCAAGGCCCTAAGTGGCTTAAAGGGCAAAATAATTAGGTACCAACTCCGGGAGGTAGCTAGTGTTCCAGAAGTTCCTTCCATTTTCCTAGAAATGGCCTAAGAAGAAATCCTTTTGAATTGGCAGTAATTTTGAATTTAACATAGTAGACACATGCCTAAGCATCTAGGTAACATTCTTTATTCTCTGTCTTTTCCATCTTGTGCCAGAGGACACGTTGATGTTCTGGAAAGGAATAGCTGATGTAGGGCTGATGGAAGAGGTTGTCTGCAATATACAGAAGGAAATAGAGGAGCTTCTCAGGGGAGTTCAGCAAAGGCTCATCCAGGCTCCCTTCCAGGTCACAGGTAAGTGCACTAAATCTAATAATAGCTATCATCTATTGAATAGTCACAATTGCAGGCAGATCCTATTAGGCTCACAACAGCTCTGAGATACAGGTATTATTATCTCCATTTTACAAATAAGGAAAGTAAGGTTCATAACAGTTACGTCATTTGTTCAAGGTTCATACTGGGTTTTATTTTATTTATTATTTATTTATTTTCATAATGTCCGTGTTGGGGTTTGAACTCAGGGCCTCACACTTGCTAAGCAGGTGTTCTACCATTTGAGTACTCTGCCAGCCCTTTTTTGTGTTTGGTATTTTTGAAATAGGGTGGATTATTGTGTTCACTTATAACTATTTTAAAATATTTTCAGGGTGCTTGCTGCTGTGTAGAATGTGAAAGGATATTTTACTCATCTGTAAGGGGTTTCAAAATGACATTTCTATACCTGCGTACAATGTACTTTTATCATATTTACCCTCTGTTACTCCTCCTTATGCCCCTTTCTCCCTCCCACTTTTTGTTTTCCCTTCTAGTTCCCTAGTGGCCCCAATTTTCACGACCTTGGTTTTTTTTTTGTTTGTTTTCCCCTAACTTCCACAAATGAGAGAAAACATAGTATTTGTCTTTGTGGGACTGGCTTACTGTTCTTAACATGATGATCTCCAGTTGTATCCGCTCATAACTTTTTTTTGGGAGGGGGTACTAGGTCTGAAACTAGGGCCTCAAGCTGGTATGCAAGTGCTCTACCGCTCGAGTCATGCCCCAGTCCTATAACTGGTTTTTATTTACTAATTAATTAATTTTTCTTTCTTTTTTTTTTTAAGTGGTACTGGGGTTTGAACTCAGGGCCTCTTGTTTGCTAGGCAGGCTCTCTACTACCTGAGCCATGAGCCGTGCCCTCAGCCTATAACTGTTTTTGTTTTTTTGCAGGGGAGGTGCTGGGGTTTGAACTCGGGGCCTACACTTTGAACTACTCCACCAACCCTTTTCTGTGATAGTTTTTTTTCGAGATAGGGTCTCTTGAACTATTTGCCTGAGGCTGGCTTTGAACCACTATCCTCCTGATCTCTGCCTCCTGAGTAGCTAGGATTACAGGTGTGAGCTACCAGTACATGGCTCTGAAGTCTTTTTTTTTTAAATTTAAAACAGCACGTGCTTGGAGTAAAAGAAGGCAAATTATATAGGAAGCGGAAGTGATTATATTAGCAATGGTTAAGGAAGGCCTTGATCTATCTAAGTAGGTGACATTTGAACAGAGACCTAAATTGAAAGAGCTAGCCATGTGATAAACTGGGAGAAAGAACATTCCAGACAGAAAAAAAAAATCGTGAAGTGTCATTGACACTGGTGGGTTCAAAGAATTATAGGAATGCTAGAGCATTTGCAGTGAACTTAAGGTATGGTGATAGATAAAGTTGTGTACAGATGTATAAGAGGGACAATAAGTCTTAGACAGAAATTTGGGTCTTATTCTAAGGTGATTGTGATTTTGAGGAGAATGAAATGATCAGATTTATAAATAAATTGCTCTGGTTGCTGTGTGGAGAATTGACTTTATGGGTGAGATTATACGCCTATAATCCAGCTACTCAGGAGGCAGAGATCAGGAGGATCACAGTTCAAAGCCAGCCCAGGCAAATAGTTGACAAGACCCTATCTCGAAAAAACTCAACATAAAAAAGGGTTGGTGGACTGGCTCAAGGTATAGGCCCTGAGTTCAAACACCAGTACTGCAAAAAAAAAAAAAAAAAAAAGGAAAGTTAGGAGATGTGAAGGAATTAGTCTAAGGAAAAAATGGTGTGGCATGGTTTAGAACAGTAGTGGTAGACCTGGAAAGTGATCAGATTGGTGATGTATCTTGGTTATCTTTTTTCCTTTGGTGGTATTGGGATTTGAACTCAGGGCCTCACACTAGCTAGGTGGGCGCTCTACCACTTGAGCCACTCTGCCAGCCCAGGGGGGTGTATTTTGAATAAGGAACTGACCAGTCTTGCTAATTGATTGGATTTAGGGTGAAAGAGAAGGAAAAATATCCAGGATGGCTGGGTGCCAGTGGCTCACACCTGTGATCTTAGCTACTGAAGAGGTAGAAATCGGGAGGATCCAAGTTCAAAGACAGACCGGGGAAATAGTTCCAGAGACCCTATCTCAAAAAAACCCTTCACAAAAATAGAGCTGGTGGAGTGGCTCAAGGTGAGGGCTCTGAGGTCAATCCCTAGTACTGCAAAAAAAAAAAAAAAAGTCCAGGATGACTCAATTTTTTGGCCTCACCTGTGAGTCATGGTGCTATTTACTGAAATGAAGATCATCAAGAGAGGAACAGATTTAGAGGGGAAATCAAAATTAGTTAGCTTGTTTATTTATTTATTTTGTGGTGCTGGGGATTGTACCCAGAGCCTTACACAAGCTAGGCAAGTGCTCTACCACTGAGCTCATTCCAACAGCCCCAAATTAGTTTTTGACCTGTTAAATTGAGGTAACTATAAGATCTTTAAATGGAGATATTAGACAGAAGTATAAATATACAACATAGGAAAGAAGTCAGGACCAGAGAACTACATGTGGGGATTGTTAGTATGTATGTGTTGTTTAAAACCATAGAAGTTGGTGCTGACAGAGTGGCTCAAGTGCCTAGAGTGCCTGCCTACCAAGTGTGGGGCCCTGAGTTCAAACTCTAGTATTGAAATAATATAAAATTAAAATTAAATAAATACCATAGAATTAGGTATAGTGAAACTAGCCTTGTAGTCCCAGCTACCTAGGAGACTGAGGCAGAAAAAATGCTTAAACCTATGACAAGACCAGCCTGGGCAACATAGCAAGACCTCATCTTAAAAAAAAAAGAAAGAAAGAAAGCCAGACCTGTAATCTAACACTCAGAAGGCAGAGCCAGGAGGATTGTACATTTGAGGCCAGCCTGAAGTACACAATGAAACCCTGTCTCAAAAACAAACAAAAAAGCCTCATAGAACTAGAGGAGAAGTATAGGTAAAGTGGTCTGAGTTAAGGAATCATCTATAACTACTGACAACTCTTTCAAGAAATTTCGTATAGAGGACAACAGAAATAATGCTATCAATAATAATATTGCATGGCATTCCCCATGTTTGAAACTTAAAATATGATATTTATAATTTTTTATTTATTTTTTGATGGTACTGGGGTTTGAACTTAGGACTTCACGCTTGCTAGGGAGGTGCTCTATCACTTGAGCCATTCCACCAGCACTGTTTTGGATTGGGTATTTTCAAGATAGGGTCTTGTGAACTACTTGCCTCAGGCTGGCTTCAAACTTCGATCTTCCTGATCGCCGCCTCCCAAGTAGCTAGGATTACAGGTGTGAGCCACCCGGTGCCTAAAATATGGTATTTGTGTATGTATATATATATATATAGGATGAGAGAGAGAGATCTTTGTAAAAAATTTATTAAAATACACTAAAGAAAGTCCCATAATTTCTGGGTTGTTTCATATTTGCAACCAGCACAGTAGAGAGCTTGTGGCCCATTTCTGTTTTAATTCTACAGGCATGCATTTTGTTTTAAATAGATGCTGCTGTTCTCAACAACGTGGCACATACATTTGGCCTAATGGACACAGTCAAGAAGGTTTTGGACAATAGAAGAAACCAAGTAGAGCAGGGAGAAGAGCAGTTTCTCTATACTCTGACAGGTGTGTATAACTTATCTTTCTTCTTAGGAGATATTATGCTAATATCCTTGTTGACGTCTGTTGAGGCTGACTTTGATTTTTAAATTCACATGGTATCAGATTTTTTTTTTTTTTTTTTTTTTTGTGGTGCTGGGGTTTGAATTCAGGGCTTACACCTTGAGCCACTCCAAGTGAGATGCTTGAGGCACATCTCCAATCCACTTTAATTTGGAGACGTGATCTCGAGAACTATTTGCCCAGACTGACCTCAAGCCTCCATATCCTTTTCCCTATCTCATCCCTCCCAAGTAGCTAAGATTTCAGGGACCACTAGCACACAGCTTCAGATTTTGTTTTTTGAAGAAAAAAAAAAAAATTTTATATTTTGAAAGAAAATGAGCCCATGTGAGGTGTAGTAGTGAGTAACAATGAAATGGTTTTTGTAGAAATGTGAATCTCTGGTTCCTTGTCCACATTATTCATTATTAATTATTAATTTATTCATTTTTTCAGTGCTGGGGGTGAATCCAGGGTTTCATACATGGAGCAACACTTCATTGAGACAGGTCTTGCTGTATAGCCCAGGTTGGCCTTGAACTCATGATCCTCCTAAATCAGCCTCCCAGGTGTTAGGATCATAGCTGTGTGCCACCTTGCCCAGCTTTTTTTTTCTTTTTTCTTGAAGTGGGCTCTCACTGTGTTGCCTAGGTTGGTCTTGAATTCCTAGGCTCAAAGGATCTATCTGCCTCAGCCTTGTGAATAGCTGGAATGACAGTTGTGCCCCATTGTGGCTGCCTTATTTTTCTGTTTTTTTGTTTGTTTTGTTTTTAGACTAATAAGTACATTAGTGAAAAGTTGAGAAAGTATAGAACAAGGAGTTCAATTTGTAACTGACTGTGAACACTACTTTCAGACCAGCCTCTCTCCCCCAAGCTTTTTTTTTTTTTTTTTTTTTTTTGTGGTACTAGGGTTTGAACTCAGGGCTTCACATTTGCAAGGCAAGCACTCTTACCACTGGAGCCACTCTTCCAACCCCAGACTTTTATATTTTGAAATAGGGTCTCATTGTATAGTCCAGGCTGGCCTAAAACTCATGATCCTACTATTTCAGCCTTCCAAGTACTGAGATTGTAGGCATGTACCACCACGCCCAGCCATGGTTTCATTTTAATTATAGTATAACATAAAGTTTTGTTTTCTGCTTTTTTTTACCATGACATAATTAATATTTTTCCAAGTTGCTACCTAGTACTTTGCCTGGATGACATTTAAATTTTATGAATTTTCTGCCAGGTGTAGTGGTATATGCCTAAAATCACAGCTACTTGAAACTAGAGGATTATGAGTTTGGGACCAGACTGGGGTACATACTATTTCCAAAAAAAAAAAAAAATCCCAATTGTCTTCAGTAGCTTGTTTTTTACAATGATTGTTGTTTTGTTTTTCTGGTTTTCTTGGTGCTGGGGATCAAACCCAGCGTCTTATGCCACTGAGCTAAACCCCTAGCTGCAATGAACTTGTTTGACTGTAACTTTTTTTTGGCAGTAACTTTTTTGGCAGTACTGGGGTTTTAACTCAGGGACTCATGCTTGCTAGGCAGGCACTCTATCACTTGAGCCACTTCACCAGCCCTTAAAAGTATTGTTGATCCCTATCTGTTTCTTTTATTCTAAGGAAGGAGTTGACTTTCTCTTGATGTTCCATAGTATAAGAGGAAGGAAAAAATAAACTAGATGATCTGCACAGAATGCAGATCTGTGACTAAATCTAGTTGTTTGTGCAGTTTCCCCTACACATTAAGCAGTCGGTTTCCAATGGACATCAACTGGGTGTCATAGTTCATTTGACTCCTGGTACTGTCAACCTGGACATAGTATCAGATCCCACAGGTTAAAGGCTCAGGCCCTCAAGATTCTACCCCTCATTTCAGATGCCAGTCACAAGCCCCAGGTTGTAATTTGTGCTCTGATCAGCTGGTTGTAAGTCAGGAGTTCTTACTACCCCTTCCTTGAATTCTATTAATTTGCTAAGACAGCTCAGAGAACACAGGGAAATACTAACTTACTTTTACTGGTTTATTATAAAGGATATTACAAAGGTTACAGGTGAACAGTCAGATGGAAGAGATGCATAGGGCAAGGTATATGAGAAGGGACATGGAGCTTCCATGCTTTCTCTAGATATGCCATCCTCCATGAACCTCATGGGTTCAACAACCTGAAGGCTTTCCTTTCCTGTCCTTTTAGGTGGTTATAGATGCTTCATTATTTGGAAATGACTGATAACCTCATTGGCTATTGGTGATTAACTCAACCTTTAGCCTCTTTTCCCTTCTCACTAATGATGCACCCATCCTTAAGCTACTCAGGGGCCCCCTAGACACTAGTCATCTCATCAGCATACAAAAAACACTCATCATTCCAGAGATTCCAAGGATTTTAGGAGCTGTATGCCAGGAACCAGGAGGAGACTACACACACACAAATACACACATGTGCATGTGCGTATATATAATATATATATATATATACACACAATATATCTATGTATACATTTATGCATGTGTATGTGTGTATTTCCTAGGGATTGAACTCAGGGCCTCATGCCTGCTTGGCAATTATTCTACCACTAAGCTATATCCCTGAACCCTATGTATTTCTTTTTGTATCACAAAGTCACACGAAGGGAGGAAAGTCCTCTACTAGTGGTAACCAATTATTTCCTATCTGCTTATCAGGTATAAGAAATAGAGAAGTTATGGTATGGAGCCTGACTCACATTGGTGTCCAAGATTGGATTGAACATTGGAAGGATAGTGATAGGTTTGTTGTAATGAAAAAGCCATTAATTTTGACCCTGGGTGGATGTGAGCATCAAAGAGGGGAATAATGTAGCAGGGAGGAGGATCAGAAGAAAACAGACAGGCCTGAGTCCTGATAAAGTAGCAGGGGGGAAGGGATGGCATAACAGAGAGATAAAACCTAAAGAATTCAAAGGTGAAGAAGGTCACATAGCACTAGGGGTAGAAGGGTACTAAGCAACTAGGCTGAAGTAACCTATGGAGTTGCATGTAACCATGTATGGGTTAAACCTTGTCTTTTAATTTTATTGCCGCTGTAATGTGTTTGCTAGGGTATATAAGGTGAGACCCCTTTGTTCTCGGGGATCAGCCTTTGTACATGAGTCCACTGTGTCTGTGCTGGCACAGTGAATGTTGCTTACTGCTAAAAAAAAAAAAAAAAAGCCATTAAATTTACCATCAGGAGAATTTTGTTCTAGTCCCAGCTCTGTAACCTTAATTAAGTCTTTTTTTTTTTTTTTTGCGGTGCTAGGGTTTAAACTAAGGGCCTACACCTTGAGTCACTCCACCAGCCCTTTTTGGTGATGGGTTTTTTCAATAGGGTCTCACAAACCATTGGTCTGGGCTGACTTTGAACATCAGTTCTCCTGATTAGCTAGGATTACAGGTGTGAGCCACCAGCGCCTGGCAATTAAGTCACTTTTCCTCTCTGAATCTCTGTTAAAATAAATGTGTTAGAACTCTAAGACCTCTTTCCGTTCTGTAATTCTTAAGGACTTCCTCTGTAACTTTCTGTTGATTTCTCTGGGCTAATGGTAGACTGTAGTAATTTAGGCCACCAGCAAAGAAATTTTCCTGCCAATGGAGCAAGGTAAATCCTGCCTTGAAGGACAGTTCGAAAACCATTGTTTTGTTTTGGAGTGACCTTTGTACCTCCTTTGTAGATATATGTTGTTTCCAAAGTTATTGTGGAGACATTCCCTATTTCATATGCAGACCCAGGCAGGACATATTTAAGCTATAAGATTAACTTGATGATCTCAAAGAAGCAGTGAATAGAATCATGGTTACCAAAGTCTGGAAAGGATACAGGGCAAGGAGGGATGGAGAAAGGCACAGGAGTGCATTTGGATAGGAGGAGCAACGCTGATGTTGTATAATACAGTAGATAACTATGACTAACAGCAATTAATTCAAATTTCAAAATAGCTAACAGAGAGAGTTTTGAATATTTCCAACACAAAGAAATGTTATGTGGGAAAGATGATATGAGGTGATAGATATACCAATTACCTGATCTGATCATTACACATTATATTCGTATATTGAAATGCACAAGAGCTAGGGATGGAGCTCAGTGGTGGAGTGCTTCACTAACATGAGCAAAGCCCTATATTCAATCCCCAACACCACAAAAAAGGGATTCGGGGAGAGAAATGCCATACTATGCAGGACATGGTGGCACAAAGCTGTAATTCCAGCATTTGGGAATCACAAGTTGAGGCCTACTTGGGCTACATAGTGAGACCCTATCTCAAAACAAAGAAAAAAAAATGCACACAATACCCCATAAATATGTACAATTAAAAACACATAGCAAGCCAGGCGCCGGTGGCTCATGCCTATAATCTAGCCCAGGCAAATAGTTCTCAAGACCCTGTCTTGTAAAAACCCATCACAAAAAAGGGCTAGTGGCTCAAGGTGTAGACTCTAAATTCAAGCCCCAGTACCCCCCCAAAAAAATGCATATCAGTGCTAGATAGGTAGCTCAGTGGTAGAGCATGTCCTTAGCATGCTTGAGGCCCTGAGCTTAAACCATGTACTTGTGAAAAGAAGCTTCTTTGTTTTGCCTCTTAGTGATGGGTGACAAAATGCCAGAGGAGCTTCTACGGCTAGGTAAAGTAGAATCACAACATAAAAAGAGATTCTGAACCGGGTGGGGGAGTGACTCAAGTGATAGAGTACCTGCCTAGCAAGGGTGAGGCCTGAGTTTAAACCCTAGTACTGACATGACCAAAAAAAAAAAAAAAAAAAGAAGAAGAAGAAGAAGATTCTGAAGCCTGTAATTACACAATGAAATGTAATTACTCAAGGAATTTGAAAAATCCTCCAGTCTAGTCATTTTGAAAGCTCTGGAGTGATTTGCCTAAGGCTACATAGTGGCAAAATCAGGACCAGATTCTAACTCCCAATTTAATATTCCCGACATTACACTTCCCTCCTCATAAAGTCTCTTTTCTCCCCCCCTCCAAAGACTTGGAACGCCAGTTGGAAGAGCAAAAGAAGCAAGCCCAGGATCCAAGGCTAAAATCCCAGACGGTTCAAAATGTGGTATTGATGCCTGTGAGCACTCCCAAGCCTCCAAAAAGACCCCGGCTCCAGCGGCCAGCCTCCACTACTGTCCTGAGCCCTTCCCCTCCTGTCCAGCAGCCTCAGTTCACAGTCATCTCACCCATCACCATCACCCCAGTGGGTCAGTCATTTTCCATGGGCAATATTCCAGTGGCCACCCTCAGCCAGGGCTCCAGTCCTGTGACTGTCCACACACTGCCTTCTGGCCCTCAGCTCTTCCGCTATGCCACGGTGGTCTCTTCTGCTAAGAGCAGCTCACCAGACACAGTGACCATTCACCCTTCATCTAGCTTGGCGCTGCTAAGCTCCACCACCATGCAGGATGGAAGTACCCTGGGCAACATGGCCACCATGGTGAGCCCTGTAGAGCTGGTGGCCATGGAGTCCGGCCTGACCTCAGCAATCCAGGCTGTTGAAAGCACCTCAGAGGATGGGCAGACCATCATTGAAATTGACCCAGCCCCGGACCCTGAGGCTGAAGACACTGAGGGCAAAGCAGTCATCTTGGAGACAGAGCTGAGGACTGAGGAGAAAGTGGTGACCGAGATGGAAGAACACCAGCATCAAGTCCACAACGTGGAGATTGTGGTCTTAGAGGATTAACTTGGGATCTTGGGGCCAGGAGATATGTTTTGGTTTGAAATTTTAATTATTTGTTTATTTTTATCATTGTCCCATTCATTTCCACATAGGATCATTTTTTTTTTAAAAAAAACAAAACAAAACAAAACAAAGTCTTGTTGTAAGTGAAAATGTTGGGTTCCTTCTTCCCCCTCATTGAAAATTGGACAGATAAGCTGCCCTTCAGAAGCTGATAGTAGGTCGTTCAACATCCCGATCATCTTAACCCAAGAAAGATTTCTTTCAGGGGATAGGTGAGAATAACCAGGACTTTCCAGGCTACTCTGTGTATGTATGTGTGGTTTTATTCTTGTACAGATGCATTGACCAAACTCTGGAACACAGATCTGACACTGGAAGGCAGCCTGCTTGCATGTGGATACAGAAGTGTTCTTTCTTCTGCATCCTGGAAAGGGCCTCAGAGATTAGTGCAAAACTCTGAGTCAGAAGGTAGTTGGACTATGCCTAGACGGGAAAGTAGCATGGTGGCAGCAGCTAAAAAGAGGAAGTGCTTCAGTGAGGATGGGGCAAGGAAGTTGTCTTACTTCCAGAGATGCAACCAAAGCCTCTTGAGATTTCTGAGGGTTGCTACCATGTATGCCATTTTAAGATGTCAGTGGCATGTAGAAGGGTACCTTTCCACAGAGCAGGTAGCCACAGTGGCCCTGGCTTTGTAGAAATAGAAAGCACACCTGTGCTCTGGGGGCCAAGATGATAGTTGGCCTTGCCTCACTTCATCAAAGCACTTGCTCTCCTAGCCTAGGATCAGTCTATTCATTTACAAACGGTGTGATGTGGTATAAATTGCTCTGGTTCTTGGACTGTGGCTGTCCTGGGGGTGGGACTCCGAGGCCATCATTTTCATTGCATGATTCCAGGAGAAGGGGAGTTCCTTATCCAGACCAGCTACAATTTTTGGTGTCCCCCCCTCCTTTTCTGGCATTGAAACCAAAAGCAGCCACTTATTTGGTGCTTCCTCTTATTCTCCCCTGCACCCCTTAACTCTTGGGCATCTGTCTCCTGGATCCTACGCTCTTCAGCTTTTTGGCTGATTTGGAGAACAGTGACAGATGCTGCCTGCCTTCATCCCCTTTTAGATTCAGTTATACCATTTATACCACAGATGTTTTTGTGAGATACTGAGCTCATAAAAAGCCTTAGGTTTGGCAGGGAAGACTTGTAACACCCCCAGCCTCTCCTGAGGTATCGACTAGATGTCTCCTCCTGAGTGAGCTGGACTCCCTGGGAAAGAAACAGTGTCTGTGACATTATATCATAGGAAATGTACCAGGAATGTCAATAATGTCTTCAGAGTTTTTTCTTTTTTTTTTCTTAATGTTGTTTGTATATTTAGAACTAGGCCATTTTCCATGCTGTGATTCCTTCTCTTTGACCCTCTTCAATGTTTGGGGCAAGAGTGGATCCTGGTTTTTATTTCTTTGATTACATTGTTTACTGCACTAGGAAAAATATAGGGAAACTGCACACAACTTAAAGAAAAAAATAGGTCAAAAAGCACACATACCTTAGTTGTGGGAGGGATTTTTTTTTTTAAATTAAAAGCAAAATTTTGACCTGTAGTTTCTTTTTTTTTTTTTTTTAAGAGGGTACCTACCAAAAGCCATGTTTCTACCATCACATGTTGGAAACCCTGTCAAGCAGTTAGCAATTGAAAATTGTGTCCTTCCATCCCTCAGACGGCTGTACTCCTTAATAGTGAGACTTCTCAACTCCATATAATAGTGGGTTTCAAATTTAAAACTTGGGTTTTATTTTTCTTTTCAAAATATTTAATACACTTAGCCCTCAGTTTAGAACAAACCTTTGGCCCTTTATGTATCTTTCGTGAGGGAAGTGAATTTTCTTTCCTATTTCTATAGGTTTTCTGTTGGTACATGAACAAAAACTAAATTTTTATCTTAGACTGAAACTACTACTTCAACATAGAAGGGTGTATCTCATCCCCATTGTGGTCTTCGGGTCGCTTTTCTCTTTCCCAGAGATGAGAGGACCAATTCAGGATAGGGGAGGAGCCCTAGAGAAAAAGATGAGGTAGCTCAGGTTCCTTTCTTTCTTTCCCCCATCAGAGCTGTGGTAGTGTTTTAAGGTCGTGTGGGCATCATGATCTCCTTCTCAAGACAAAGCCTATTTACTTTCACTCTGAATATTCTAGCTGGTGAAATATATGAGCTTTGTTGTTTTCCTGGTCTTCCAATTGCCTGTCTTTGCTAGCTGCCATGGTACCTGTTGTTGAGGGTGGGTTCCCTCACAGCCTTGCTCAGATGGGGTGAGACATATACACGCCAGTGATACCAGCATAAGCAGTTACAGTGAATCATTCCTCAGGCTGACTTGACAGTAGCTGTTTACCATCTGTGTGCCAGGTTTTGAGAAAGGTACTGGAAGCGTAGAGATGAAGACACAGTCCCTGAACTCAAGGAATTCCCACCCAGACCTTTTCTGCAGTTAAAAACTATATTCCAAGATGGGTGTGGTGGGGCATGCCTATAATCCCAGCAGTATGGAGGCTGAGGCAGGAGGATCACAAGTTTGAGGCTAGTCTGTGCTACATAATGAGACCCTGTCTCCATAAACAGAAAAGAAAAAGCCTATTTCAATATTATTAGTTTCTTTCATAATCCTGTGTATTTTATTTTATACATTGAAAAATATTAGTCTGAGAATGGCCCATGGATTTTAGCAGATTGCCAAAGGCACAAAGGTAAAGAAGCCACTGGTGAGATACTGAAACAGGTCATTGTTTTGGGATAAGTGCAGCTACAGGACTGTTGGCCTGGAGTTGAGCAAACAAAGGACGAAGCACCTAACCCAGCAGCAAATGAGGGAGCACTTCTTGGAGAAGGTGATTTAGGAGAGACTGGTTTTGGATATTATGCTTCTTCATTTCCAAGTAACTGGACTTATTTATACAAGGGAAAAAACCCTTTAGCCTTTTGCTGCTTCTGCCAACAGTGCCAGGCAAGTCAACAGTATGGTAGTCTCCTGAGAGCACCCCACTAGAGAAGGCTGAGTCATGCATAGGTTTCTCTGGGTGGCCGTCAGCTGTCACCCAGGGCTGAATCCAGTGCAGGACTAAAGTCTAGCTGGTGAAGGGTAAATGGCCTAAACCTTCCTGCCATATAGTTTCCACCAAGACCTTAGGCAGCAGTACACCTGTCTTGGCTGTATTTCTGATCCATGTCTTATTCCATTCCCTTCTCAATTTCTAGGCTCCTGCCCCCCAAATCAAAACAAAAACCATAATTCTGGGTTTTTTCTTTTTTTTTTTTCTTTTTTCTGTCAGTGCTGGGGATAAAATCAGGGCTTCATGCATGGTAGGCCAGAGCTTTAACCACTGAGTCACATCCCTCAGCCCTAAACTGTCATTCTGAAGTAAAAAATGGACAATAGCTATGAATATTCAAGATTCAAAACCACTTCAGAATGTGCCCCGCCCCAACCCACACTTCTTGCCACATTAGAAAAGGAGGTCCAATGTTAGTCCACATATCTTAGAAATTAATATTCAGTTCTGATGATTCTGATACCCTTTAAGGTTGGCATTTTATCCCATTTCACAAAAGATACTGAGGGTAAGTGTATATAGTGGAGAGTATCGATTATAAAGATAGCAGAAGTTAAGTACATGCCAGGCACTGGTGGCTCACATCTGTAATCCTAGCTACTCAGGAGGGAGAAATCAGAAGTATCGAGGTTTGAAGCCAGCCCAGGGAAATAGTTTGAGAGACCCTGTCTTGAAAATACCCAACATAAAAAAGGGCTGGTGGAGTGGCTTAAGGAGAAGGCCCTGAATTCAAGCCCCAGTACTGCAAAAAATAAAAAAGTTTAGTATGAAATTACTAGTTCTTGAGTTATAACTGACCCATGATTTAGAACCATGTAGGAGGTGAAAAGGACAAAAGTTGAATTCTGAAAATTCACCCAGGCATAAGTGCAGCCTTGTTCCTTAGCTTTCAGACAACTTTCTAGTACAGTTCATCACTTTCCTAGTGATGGGGCAGATACCTTACACCTGGAATAATTCTCCCATGGAAATACTGGTGTAGTTTGGTGGTAGATTGCTTGCCTAGCATGTACAGGGCCCTGGTTCCATTCCCAGCATCAAAACCGAACAATAACAATAAAACCGTTGGAGAAAAATAATGCGCTATGTAACATTCAAGGTAGGCTAGGCATAGTGATGTTCACCTGTAATCTTAGCATTCAAGAGGCAGAGGCAGGAGGAACTTAAATTCATGGCCAACCTGGGCTACACAGCAAGACTCCAACTCAAAAAAAAATTTTGTCAGGAACCCCAGAGGATCAGTTCTGTTGGATTTTGACTTTCTTTGCTCCTAAAATTTCTGTTTTTAGCCCTATTTGAGTTCTTTCCAGATTCCCTTCCCAATTCTGGAACACCTTTCTTAGCCCTCAATTATGTAATTTGACTTCCTCTAGAAGATTTGACCTTCAAATTCCCCCATCCACACTCCTACTTCATCCTTCCTCTCTAGCTCTTGCTTTTAGGAACCATGGTTAGGTTCCAACATTCTGCCTTTCTATCAGTACAGTGACTGAAATCTTGAGACACTCTTCCTAACTCAAGGCACCCCCCAGGACTAAAATGTGAGCATACAGTCATAGACGTGCAGTCTCGATAACTAAAACAGCCTTTCTAACACCATCATCAACTGAACGGAAGCACCTTTTTGATGTATTTGTGTAATGGTCACATGGTAAATTCTCCAGAGTAAACAGACTCTAAAAGCCTACTTTTTTTTTTTTTTTTTTTTGAGGGTGGAGGAGGGTGTACTGGGGTTTGAACTCAGGGCCTCACGCTAAAGCCTATCTTTTACACCTGACTCTCTACCCACATCGAATGGCTCAGACTAAAACATACCTCAATTACTCGATAAATTACTTAGGCCCAGTAGCAATCCCATCTGTTGACATCTGCAATTTCTATTATCTTGTGAGGCTCAACAAAACAGAGCCCACACCCTGCCTTGTGAAATGCGTCTAGGTTCTCATGCATGTCTAGTTTCCAATTCTGCACAATTGCTGATAGTCAAGGTTTAGAACATGGTATATATGGATTAATTTTCATAGTTTGAGAACAACAATGAACTATATGTCTGGATCACAGATAAATGTGAGGGCTGGGGGGGATGGCTCAAGTGCTAGAGGGCCTGCCTAGCAAGCCAGAAGTCCTGAGTTCAAACCCAGTACTAAAAAAGAAAAAAGGAAAAGTTACAGGTGGTAACACCTGTAATCCTAGCTTCGGGAAGGCTGAAGCAAGAGAATCACGAGTTGGAGGCCAGCCTGGACTACATAGACTGTCTACAAAAACAAAAAACAAAATGCAAGCTGAATGCTCGTGGCTCACACCTGTAATCCTAGCTACTAAGGAGGCAGAGATCAGGTGGATCACAATTCAAAGCCAGCCCCTGGCAAATACTTCATGAGACCCTATCTCGGAAAAGCCCATCACAAAAAAAAGAATGGTGGAGTGGCTTAAGTGGTAAAGTGCCCGCCTAGCATGAGACCCTGATTTCAAACCCCAGTACTGCCAAAAAATAAAATAAATAAAATTTTTAAAAAACCAGGAACTGTGGGGTTGAGGACCCAGAGAGAAAGCTGGGTTCCCCACTGGGCAAACACACACACACACACAAGTTTACTGCCTTTTTTTTTTTTTGGCAAACTCAAAGTCCACAGCATGTTCAGCCTGCAGACTTACTTTGACCCACATTTTTGTCTTTTATTTACTTATATATTTATTTATTTATTGGCAGTATTGGGGTTTGAACTCAGGGCCTTGCACTTGCTAGGCAGGAGTTCTGCCACTTGAGCCACTCCCCCAACCTTCCTTATTTTTCAGTTTTCATTCAGTCTGCATATAGGAATGTACAACTTGATACATTTTTTTTGTATTTTTTTTTTTTTTTAGGAGGTGGAACTGGTAGTTGAACTCAAAGGCCTAGCAGTTTCTAGGCAGGTGCTCTACCATTTGAGCCCCACTCCCAGGCCACGACTTGTTAAATTTGACAAGCTGCACACACCCATGAAGCCAGGTTCCAGACCAAGGAAAACAAAAATCAGTATCTCACCCTGCAAGGGTGGCCACAATCTAGTTCTCTAACATGATACCTTCTTTTGCCTCTTCTTGAAGTCTTTTTGTGAGTGGATTTTTTCACTCAGCATTATGTTTATGACATTCATCCATAATGTTGTATGAAGTTGTTGGTTCCTTCTCATTGCTCCATAGAAGCTGTAACTATGCCACAACTGATCCATTCTACAAATGATGGGCACTTAGGGAGTTTCCAGTTTGGAGTAATGAGTAATACCTCTATGAACATTCTTGTACCTGTCTTTGAGAGATAGATGTATTGCATATATGCCTGCAGAGTTTCAAACATTACTACAGTTCACATGAAAAACTCAAAATACACTTTTTCTTAACAAAACAAAACCCAACCTGGGCACAGTGGCACATCCTGAAATCCCAGCTATTTGGGAAGCTGAGATGGTGAGAATTGCAGTTTGAGGCCAGCTGGGGCAAAAAGTTAGTGAGACCCTATCTCAACAAACTGGGCAGTGGTGGTACATACCTGTATTACCATCTACTCAGGAGGCATAGATAAGAGGATTGTAGTCTGAGGCTGGCTCAAGGCAAAAAGCAAGACCCTATCTGAAAAATAAACTAAAGCAAAAAGGGCTAAAGGTGAGGCTTAAGTGGTAGTTTGCCTGCCTGGCAAACCCAAGCCCTGAGTTCAAACCTGGTACCACCAAGAACAAAAAAAAAAACCCACCAACAACCAGAAGATCTGCCAACAGTGGGTCCACATCTCACAGGCTACTTGAGTGTTACTGAGACATGTCTATTTTTTTTTTTTTTGGTGGGACTAGGATTTGAAATCAGGGCTTCATGCTTGCAAAGTGGGTTCTCTACCACTTGAGCCACTTCATTTTGCCCTGGTTATTTTGGAGATGGGATCTTATGAACTATTTACCTGGTCTGGCCTCAAAACTCGATCCTTCCAATATCAGCTTCTCAAGTAGCTAGGATTACAGGTGTGATCCTAGCTAAGGTGCCCTGCTCTGAGGCATGTCTTAAATGGGGAATTTTCTTTTTTTGAGTGGGACTGGAGTTTGAACTCAGGGCTTCACGCTTGCAAAGCAGGTGCTATATGGTTTGAGCCATATCTAGTTCCATTCCTTTTTTTTTTTTGTGGTAGTGGGGCTTGAACTCAGGGCCTACACCTTGAGGTACTCCACCAGCCTTTTTTTTTGGGGGGGGGGGCGGGGGAAGGGTGATGAATTTTTTCAAGATAGGGTCTCACAAACTATTTGCCCAAGCTGTCTTTGAACCCTAATCTTCCTGATCTCTCTCTGCCTCCTGAATAGCTAGGATTACAGGTGTGAGTCACAAATACCCAGCTCCAGTCCCATTCTTATAATCTCTTAGGACATTCTTCCTCCAGATAACTGCAAAGCTTATTTCCTCACTTCCTTCAAGTCTGTTCACATGTTACCTTATCAGAGAGGACTTTCCTAACCACTCACCCTATGAAAAAAAATGACAACTTCCCCCTGTACCATGCTTCCTATTTCCTTTTACTCTGTTTTCTTTTTCTTTGCTTTACTTATCATCCACCATTAATTTTCCCTCTAGAACGGAAGCTCCATGAGAGCAGGAACCTTTCTGTCTCTTAATCCCTGTGGTTTCCACAATCCCTAGAATAATGTCTGCATATAGTAGAAGCTTGGTAGATTTTTGAGACATAAATAATAACCAATATGCCAGGTGCTGGTGGCTCACATCTGTAATCCTAGCTCCTCAGGAGGCAGAAATCAGGAGGATCACAGTTCAAAGCCAGCCCTGGGCAAATAGTTCGAGAGACCTTATCTTGAAAAGACCCAAAACAAAAAAGGCCTGGTAGAGTGACTTAAGGTATAGGCACTGAGTTCAGACCTCAGTACCACACAAAAAAAAAAAAAAAAAAAAAAGAGCCAATACTCATGAGTAAGTAACTGTGCCAAGGTTCTATGCATTTTACATGTCTGAATCCATTTGATCTTCACAATTCTATGTGGTAGGTAGCATTATTTGCCCCATTTTAACAGTGAGGATAATATAGATATATTTTACTCTAAGCAATAGCTACTTTGTTGGTGGTGCTGGGCCAACCCAGAGCCTTACACATCCTAGGCCTCTACCACAGAGCTCCACTCCCAGCTCCCAATGAATCATTTTTAATGCTGTATTTACTAGAGAACATGTAGTCACTCCTCAAGTCTTATTTGCATTCAAATTTCTGTACGTCAAGGTAGAGTTCACTGTAAAGTCATAATTTTTAGTTGTGGACTACACTAGGTAGATTGAGGTGCAGTTTGGCTGGAATTTCAGAAAGCCAGGGAAGTGGTAGCTAGTAAGATGTTGCTATCTGTGACACAAGTTCCCTTCACCTTTTCTCAGAGTTCTGGGGAGGAAATACCAGAGAGAGGGAGAAAAAATTTGAGCATCTGATGACACACACCCAGAGAGCTGTGTGTCACAGGAAGTGCTGATTTATCACCCCTTTAAGGCCATCTTTGAGATGATACTAATGCTAGCTAGGGTCCCTGGCTAAAATTTGGCTTCTTTGCCAACTTTCTGCTGTGCACAAAACCTAACCCCACATGCCAGTGGATCCTACTTTGTTGAACATGTATAGCTATGTAAAGTCTTTGCCAACTGAGCAAAAAGCAAATATTTCCGTTCCAGGAACAAAAATGGGACCCCTCTGCTCCAGAGATGCTAAATTTACCCTTCCATTGACTGACTCATCTAGTTAGCCTTTCTGAACAAATTGGACACTGGCTCCCTGTCTTTGCCCTGTTTAAGCTCTCTGTAGCTGCCACCCAAGGATTAAAGCAGAAGGATTTGTCTGTAAAACATTGCTACACATAGCCGGCACGATTACCGGTGCCTGTAATCGTACTGACTCAGGAGCAGAGATCAGGAGGATTGCTGTTTGAAGCCAGCCGGGGCAAATAGTTCTTAAGACCCTATCTCTAATAAACCCTTCACAAAAAGGACTGGTGGAGTGGCTCAAGGTATAGGTCCTGAGTTCAAGCCCCGGTACCACAAAAAAAAAAAAAAAAAAAAAAAACCCTGAAAACATTGTCACACATAGTTTAGAGGCACATGTGTTGGATTTACCTAGACTTTTGCTGGCACAAATTTTAAATTGAACCATTCCTTCCAGGCGTTTGGTTCTCTTGCTTCACTTCCCTTTGGCAGTATCTCCAGAAATCCTGTTTGTGCTCCATTTTTTACCTCAGCCTACTAGGTTATATTGAAACTGTAAATTGGTCCCTAGCATAGTGCTACTCGAACTTTTACATCCCATGTATCAATAAAACTGGGGACCAACATGCAGTTCCCAACATTTTATTTGGTAACTATGTATATATATATTATAATTATGTATATATTTGGGAATGCTTGGATTTGAACTCAGTAACTCACACTTGCTAGGGAGGTACTCTATCACTTGAGCCACTTAACCAGCCCTGTTTTGTGTTGTTTTTTTTAGGATAGAGTCTGAACAACTATTTGCCTAGCCTGGTTTCAAACCCCTGTACACCTGATCTCTGCCTCCTGAGTGGCTAGGATTACAGATGTGAGCCACCAGTACCTGACTATATCATTTTTTTTAAGGCAATATCTTACTATGTAACCCCAGGCGAGGCTTGAACTTGCTATGTAGACCAGGCTGTCCTCTGCCTTCAAGTGCAGGGATTACAGGGATGTACCCACTCCCTCAGCAAGACTGTAAACTTTTTCTCTTTTGTTTTTCTTTTCTCTTTTCATTCATCTTTCTTTCTTTCCTTCCTTCCTTCCTCCTTTCTTTTCTTTTCTTTCTTTCATACTGTCTTTTTTATAAAGAGGCAGGGGATCTTGAACTGGGGATATAGCTCAGTGGTAGAATGCTTGCCTAGCAGAAGTAAAGCCCTGGGTTTGATTACCAACACCTAAAAACAACAGCAACTAAAAAAAGAGATGGGGTCTCCATTGCTATGTTGCCTAGGTTACCTTCAAGAGATCTTCCTGCCTCAGCCTCCCAAGTAGCTGGGACCCCAGGTACATGCTGCCATCATAACCACTTTAAATTTTTTAAAGCAGGAATTTCTTAAAAGAAAGTATCACAGGATCCCCATGCAGGAAATGAGTGTAAAGATTAAAAAAATGACCACCTTAATTTTTTTTAACATTAATGTTGGCTCAACCAGGTTTTCATCTACAAAATGGGGATTGACATTCCTAGGGAGAAAACTGAAAGTGAATGAAATTGATGAATTCAACATTTGCCTAGGATTATAAAGATTAATAATAAAAATGGCCTTTGTCCTATGCACAGTTGTAGTATTGGAGAAGCAATTTGTAAACAAAGGATTCTCTCCTTGTGGAGTCCATAGGAGGGATGTACCTAGAGGAGGGGGTGGCCAGTGAGGAGGTCATAGGCAGAAATTTGAGTATATGTGGATTTTTCTGGAGAGAAGGTTCATTAGACTCATTAGGTTTTTAACTGAGTTTAAGACTTCAAAAGAAAAAGAAATATTGATGTAAATAGTGTTTATATACTAAGACAAATTACCATAAGGAAATATGATCAATATTAAGAGTTAACAGCTGGGCGCTGGTGGCTCACACCTGTAATCCAAGCTACTAAGGAGGCAAGAGATCAGGAGGATCAGTTTGAAGCTAGCCTGGGCACATAGTTCGAGAGGCCCTATCTTGAAAAAACCCAAAACAAAAAAGGGCTGGTGGAGTTGCATAGGTGTTAAAGCACCTGCCTCACAAGAATGAATTCCTGGTTCCCGAGTTCAAACCTCAGTACCACCCCCCTCAAAAAAAAAAAAAGAGTTAATAGAGTACTTTCTTTCTGCCTGAGGAAAGAAATAGGTTTCATTGATCAAGATATTGAAGGACAGACAGTAGTGGGACAGGAAGATGGCAATTTATACTTTCATTTTTTTGGTAGGAATTGGCTTTGAACTCAGTGCTTCCCACTTGCAAGCCAGGCGCTCTATTGCTTAAGCCACTCCTCCAGCCCTTAGAAAATGTCAATTGAAGCAAAAAGAACTGCATACGAAAACTCATGGGCTCTGGGGAAAAAATGTGTATTTGGCGAAAAGTGGGACTGGAGCATGGAGTGTGTAGGGAGAGGTGGTAATTGAGGCTTGAGACATACATGGGGCTAGAGAATGGCATGAAGCTGGGCACACTGGCCTGCACCTGTGGTCCCAGCTATTGAACAGGCTGAGATGAGTGGGCTCCCTTGCTCATGCCTGGAATCCTAGCTACTTGGGAGGCAGAGATAGGTAGGATCTCAGTTTGAGGCCAACCTGCACAAATACTTCATGAGACCACATCTCCAGAATAACCAGAGCAAAATGGACAGAGGTGTGGCTTAAGCAGCAGAGCACCTGCTTTGCAAGTTTGAAAATCTGAGTTCAACTCCAGTCCCTCTATCCCCCAAACAAACAAACAAAAAAACACACCTCCCAGCTACTTGGGAGGTAGAGGTAGTAGGATAGTGGTCTGAGGTCAGTCTGGACAAAGTTAATGAAATCCTATCTAAAAAAAACAAACTATAAGCTGGGTACCAGTGGCTCATGCCTGTCATCCTAGCTACTCAAGAGGCAGAGATCAGGAGGATCACAATTCAAAGCCAGCTCTAGGCAAATAGTTTGTGAGATCCTATCTTGAAAAAACCCAACACAAAAAAGGGCTGATGGAGTAGCTCAAGGTGTAGGCCATGAGTTTAAACCCCAGCACCAAAAACCAAAACCAAACAAACAAAAAAACTTAAAAAAAAATCAAAGGATAGGGGTATGGCTCAAATGGTAACCTGAGTTCTAGGGCCCAGGCCAGCCCATGGCAAAATTCTAGAGTATCTAAAATCTACTCTTTCCCTTTCTGTTTCTTTTCTTTCTCTTATCCTCTTCCCTCAATTTCTGCCCCATATATACAGAAGGATCCCTTTGGATTCCACCAGAGGTGGAAATGGTGGAAGTAGTAGTTAATGTTAATGTCTCCAACTTCCTCATTTGACGGTTTTGGAAATATAGTCAAGAGTGAGGAAGATAGCCAGGCACTGGTGGCTCATGCCTGTAATCCTAGCTACTCAGAAGGCAGAGACCAGGAGGAGCTCAGTTGGAAGCCAGCCCAGGCAAATAGTTCAAGAGACTATCTCAAATATAACCAATAAAAAACAGGGCTAGTAGAATGGCTCAAGTGGTAGAGTAGCACCTGCCTAGCAAGCATGAGGACTTGAGTTCAAACCACAGTGCCACTTAAAAAAAAAAAAAAAAGAGCAAGGAAGCTGATTTGTTCACTTGGTTTCCCTCCTTTCTGGGTCTGGGCTTTTTGCTCTTCTCAGTTTCCTCTGAGCAAATGTCACAGACTCCTTTGCCCTTCACAAACATCTGTGTACCAAATACTTCAAAATTTGGAATCCAACACTTCAGCCCTGACAGCAATTAAACTTATGATCCACCTGCTATTAACCCTTTATCTGATCACTGTTTGTAGCAAAAGAATAAAGTCCATGTATTTCTCTTTGCCACCCAATTCTCCAGTCTCATTAGGTACCACCCAGTCTGCCATTCTGTGCCAGTCATGCTGGTCTTTCGGTTCCTCACCAATGCCAACCTTCTTTCTCTTTTAGGGACTTTGTACATATTGTCTTCTTGCTTCCTTTCTTCCTTGCCTGGCCAATTCCTCATGCTCCTTTAGGCCTTAGTGGAAGATCTTTCCCCAGGGAAACCTCCCTTGCTCCACTGAGGAGGCTGTTTCTACTTCCTCATTGCACTTTGCACAACTATAATTGAATAACTATTTGAATAACTATTTGCATAGTCTCAGTTTTCTTAACTAGTCTATAAACTTCAGGGGAAAGTGAAGTTTCTTCCCAGCATGGCACATTGCCTGGCTCTCAATAAATGCTGGTTAAGAAAGAGATTGAATGCTTCACCTGCCCAGTGGCGAGCTGAAACTGGAACTCAAATCCAATTCAGATAGTGTTTTTTTCCTCCAAGTCATAAAATGATATCTTATTCTCCAGGCTTTCCTTCCCTCTCCCGGTGATTAAATACATTAGTCTTATGTGCTTTGTTTCTTCAAGAGGTGTTAAATCCAATCTGTCAAACTAATTCAGGTTTAGAGATTACCCTTTCCCCAATGAGAATTCCTGGAGAAAGGAAGGTATTCCCAAAGAAACTAATCAGAAAAACTCCTTGCACCATGAAGCTATTATTGGAAGAAAAGAATTTTTACTCACATCCCTTAATGAGGTTATGGGAAAAGTACCTACAGTGTGCCAGACATTTCAAGGTCTTTTTTTTTTTTTTAACATTATCTTTGCCTCAAACCTGTTAGGTAGGTGTCGTTATCTCTTTGATTAAATGAGGAAATGTGAGACAGATTTAGTAATCTTCCTAAGGTTACACATCTGATGGGGAGGGTAATATTGAGACTCTCTCCCCCTCCCACTATATGACTCCTGGTCTAATTCTCTTTTTACAATACCATGCTGCCTCCGAGGGTAAGTGTAGGCAACTGCTTACACAGTTTATATATAAATCTGGTCCATGTGGTTAACTGGCTGATTATCTTTAATAGGAAGTATTGCTAGGTTTCTTTGATTCTCTTGGTGGGATCTCCACTCAGGCTTGACATTTTACAAACTCCATTCAAAGTCCTTCACCTTTGGTGCCTGATCTTATTCAGTCCAACCATAAATGTGATTATGGGCAGAAGAAAATACTTTCAGCAAATTATGATGTAAAAATCCAAGATACCATTTATTTTACTCCTTAGTCCACCAAAGCCTCATGTATACAGTGAGTGGAAGGTATTAGGCTGACAATTAATGGTGCATTACTTATCTGTTTACTACTAGGAAATGGATGTTCCTAGTATCAAGTGTCCCTGCATCTGATTAAAAGTGCTTTTGTCCATCCTTTGGGTTCTTGTTCCTGAATACCTGATTTCTCTCCTGGGAGTGGGTGGACTGAGAGGATTATGTTCCTTTTCCTGCCGGATACACCTGTCCTAACCTTGGCCAGGTTACTTAACCTCTGTTTTCCAGTTGTAAAATGGAGTGGCTGATAGCTACTTTGAAGTTGCTGAAAGCCTTTAATGTGTTTGAAAGCACTTAAAGACAAAGCCTGGCTCACAGCAGATATTGGAATAGTGTTAATTTTCATTTTCTTCCTCAATCAAAAACATTTTCTCTTGAGGTCCATAGATTTATAGGTTCTCTGGATTCCTTGGAAGTACTTGCAAAGATTTGTGCACATGTAGGTGTGTTTTTCTCTTGGAAATAAAGCCTATATTTGAACACATTATTCTGGGGTCAGCAATTTCCCTGAAAAAGGACTACTATATTTTATCTTCGCTCCAATATTAAGGGGTGAATTTCTTTTGCAGGGGAGAAAAGGAAGGGCCGGGACCGTATTCGATTGTGTATGTCTCTATGTCTGTCTGTCTGTCTTCCTCTCTGGCCCCTCTTTGTAGCACCTAATAGGGAAAGGTGATCATGCTCCTAAAGGCGGGGGAGTCTCACCGGAGCAGGGCTCCCGTGAAGTTTTCCCATGGGTTCTGTGACCTCTCCTCGGGTTCCCATCTAAGCGTTGTGTGGGGTGTCACATGCAGCTGGGAAGCAGGGTTATTTTAAGGTCTTGCGGGTTGCAGAGGCTGCTCTCTCATTGACAAATTGGCTTTTGCAGCTTTTCTCAAGCTAAAAGGTCCTTTCTCCAGGTGTTACTCAAAACCTCGTGCAGCAACCCAGGCCGCCCCCCACCCTCCTAGGCCCCAATCCCGAGGCGGTGGGGGCGGGGAGACCGCGCGCGTCGCTTCCGCTCCTCCAGCCCACCAGAGGGCGCAGCGTCCCCGCCCCTTCCTTCCCGGGGTGCTTCGCGCCGGGCCCCTTCCGCGTGGGTGAGTGAATGTGAGAGTCAGCGCTCGCGCCGCGCGCGCCTCCCGCCTCCACTGCTCGGCGCACTTATTCCGGCTGTGAAGGCCGGGCGCGCGCGCAAAAGCATAGAGACGGGCGTTGAGCTGTCGGGCTAGAGCGTCGCCTAGTCGGAGCCGGAGCCTGAGCCGCGCGCTGTGTCTCCGCTGCGTCCGCCGAGGCTCCTGAGTGTCAGGGACAAAAGCCGCCGCCGCGTTGCCTGCTCCCGCCGCCGGGGCTCATTCGCTGTCGCCGCCCTGAGAAGAAGCCGCCGCCGTCGTTACCCTTGAGGATCCGAGAGCCATGTCGGCCAGCAGCCTCTTGGAGCAGGTACAGGCCCAAGCCCGCATGTCTCGGCCATTGTGTGAGGCGAGACGGAGCCCGACTAGGCCCGGGCCCAGCCGCCCCCGGTCGGGCCGAGTCGTGGCGGCGCTCTCGCGGGCCGGGTTTCGGGCCTCTCCGGCCGGCCGCGCCCAGCGCCTCGCGCCGGGCCCGCTCTTCCCGCTTCTTCCCGGGCCTGGCAGCCCACCGGCCGCGCCGCTCCACTCCTCCCGCTCCTCGCCGCGCTCCCTCCCTCCCTCTCTTCCTCCCAGCAGCGGGCCTGGCTTTCCTTCCTCGTTTCCTTTCCCCTTCCTTGAAGCGCTTGCTCTCTGGCGTCGCGGCTGGCGCGTCCCCCGCGTTTTTCTGCCCGGGCCCCGCTGGCCTCCTTCCTTTCCCCGCCTCCCGTTTTCAGCCTCCCCCAAACCTCCATTCCTGACGCCTCCCCTCGGGCCTGCGCCTTTTCTTCCCTAGTCGGGCCCTGCGTTCACTTGTCTCTCCCTTTTTTTCCGTTTTTTCCCGGACGACCTGCTGCTTGGCGACGTCCCCTTCGCCCGCAGAGACCGAAAGGTCAAGGAAACAAAGGTAAGGAGGTTCGGGCGGGGGTCCGGGTGGGGGATCCGGGTCGAGCGGGGGGCGCCGGGCCGCGGGGGCGGGGTCTCGGTCTCAGGGAACGCTCCTGGGGTGAGGACCTTTCGGAAGCCGCCGGGTCGCGGTGCCGCAGGTGCCTCGCGCCTGGGATTTGGCCCCGGAGCGCTCGCAGCTGGCCGGCAGCTCCTCGGTCCACTAGGAGGAGTTGGTGAAGGCTTGGGGGACCCTCACCGTTGGGTTTTTTCGTTTTCTGTGGTCGGTTCCGAGCAGGCCTTTGTTTTTGATCCTCGTGGATCACTTTCTGGAAGTAACTTACACGTGATGGGGGAGGGGGAGCGGGAGGGAATTGAAATCCAGAGGAGGCAATAAAATGACCTTTTTGGATCGACTTCGTGCTGCGTGGAGGGAGACATTTTCACTAGCAACTCTTGCTCTCATCTTTAAGCCTTTGCGGGTTCTAACTTAGTGGCGCTCTGAAGTAAGTGAGGTGGGTGGTTCTCTTGACTTGGGAGGGAGATGTCAGGGTTGGTACGTTGCTAATTTGAATTTTTTTTTCTTTAGTACAAAATGGATCTGTACATCAAAAGGATGGGCTGAATGATGATGACTTTGAACCTTACTTGAGTCCACAGGCAAGGCCCGTGAGTAGCTGACCATTTTTATCTGATAGAAGTGTGTAGTGTACTATTAGTCTTTCTCTGACCTATCAGTAAATCTTTTTTTGGGGGGGGTTGTTACCTCCTTAATACCTATGAATGTGTTATAAAAACAGTTATTACAGATGTTATAGGCCGTTAGTTAGGATTCCTAGCTCTGTATTGTCAGCAAACATAATGTACAGTAAGACCTTAGTGTTTATGACATTTTACTGTACACCTACAGTAACGTCTGAATTGTTCCTTATCTAGGACATATAGCATAGCAGTGCAAAACTTAAGAATACTCAGCATAAATATTAAATGTTCTGAATTTTTACCCCAGAAAATGTATTCTTTTGTGAAAATTGAGTTAATGTGATGGGAAATTTTCTTGTATAAAATCTCCTGAACTTCATTCAGTGCTACAGAACTGGCTGTCTTCCTTCCCTCTGGTCACAAATTAATGAGCTTTTAATTTATCAGAACTATTTTGGAGTTGGATATTTGGTATTTTGAGTTGAATTTTATTTAACATTTATACATGCCAACTTAGTGTACCTTTGACTTCCCACTGAAGTGAACTTCAGGATTTACAATATGGAGTTAAAGAAGGTTAAAATACTGTTTAGCAAAAACTAAAATCAGACCAGGGATAATTGAGGATAGGGGCTTGGAGTGTAGCTCAATGATACAGGGTTTGTGGGGCCATTGTGTCAGTCTGCAAGTACAATCCCCAGCATCACTCAGAAAAGAAGATTGAGGTATTTGGAGTATGTCTTTTTGTTTTTGTTTGGGCAGCACTGGGGTTTGAACTCAGGGCCTCATGCTTCCTAGGCGGGTGATCTACCACTTGAGCCACTCCATCAGCCCCTGCAGTATGTCTTCTAATGTGAAGATTACTTGCATGTAGATTTAGATACTTCTTTTTTTGGGGTGGGGGGAGGAGGAGGTGCTTGGGTTAGAATTCAGGGCCTACACCTTGAGCCACTCCACAGGTTTTTTCCAACATAGGGTCTCAACTATTTGCCCAGGCTGGCTTCAAACCGTGATCTTCCAGCTCTCTGCTTCCTGAGTAGCTAGGATAACAGGTGAGAGCCACAGGCGTCTGGCTTCAGATACTTCTCATATGACCTGTTCATGTTGAAACTTGTTTGCTTCAGCAATTCTTTTATGTTATCATCTCAGCTCCCAAAGATAGAAACAAAGTTTTAGTAAGATACCTCTGCAGATTGATAGATGAAAAAGACAATTGACAATACCTCTTTCAAGATCGCTTAAAAGATCAAGAAGTTCAGGGAACATTTGCATAAGTCTGATCATAGGCTGTATCAAATACAGTTGATAGTCTTGAGTAACTTGATGTATTAGTGCATATACCCATATTTGGACGACTTAATCTTTGGAGAAATTTTCTACATTGGAAGTATGGAAACTACTTAAGCAAGTGATTATAAAAAAAAGTTTTCCACAGAAGACAACCCTCTAATCAGAAAAAGTAGGGAAATAGAGGAATGAAGTATTAATAGGTTTCTGATTTTGAAGTAGTTTACTTATTACATAATCATTATAATAGGGAGAGTGAGAGCATTTAGCAAAACATAATTTTAGGTAGTTCTTGTAAAACATTGTGTAATTCAGATTTTCAAGTTCTGAGGCATGTGGGAACCTGCCAGTTCAAGTGTAGATATTCACCTATGTCTTGGCATAATCTGTAATATCAAGTGCATTTTGTTTTTCTTTGTCTTGTAAATCAAAGCTTAAAAGCCTGTTTATTAAAAAATGGGAAATAACAGGGCTGGTGTAGTGGCTCAAGTGGTAGAACGCCTGCCTAGCAAGGATGAAACTTGGTATTTAAATCCCAGTACCATCAAAGAAAAAGGGATCTTATGTATGTTGCTGGTGAACCCAGGGGCTCACCTGCTAATTCATGTGTTCTTTATGTTGTTTTAGTGGCACTAGATTGGGCATTGAATCCAGGGTCTTGAGCTTGCTAGGGAAGTGCTCTTATTACTTGAGCTATGCCACCAGCCCCAATTCATGTACTTTGAAATCGATTTTTTTATTACCCTATGTTGGAAAAATATTTCAAATTTAATCCCTTGATGATAAACTGAGTTTCTTAGACATAGTGTTTGTTAAAATTTTAGCACTATGTTTGAGAACTTGAGAGGTGAAAGTTTGTGGAGAGACTTCACTTTTGTTTTGAAGGAAAAATGTAAATTTGATAAAGAAAAGCAAAGCCATTTTATCATTAGCTGAATATTCCTATATTATAATAATAAAATTCTTTTAGTTGAATATTTTAATATTGAAGAGATACATTTTGGTGGCTAAAGAGTACAGTACTATGGACTGTATTACCTGGTAATACAAATACAGGGCCTAAGGTACTTAATGCTCACCCAACTTTAAGAACAAAGTCCACAACTATTGGAGTTAGGGCACACTACTCTAATTTGAGAGACCAGTTTTATATATCTCTGGCTTTTCAATTAAAGGATTACTCTGTGAGCTGTAGGATTTATTTTTTTAAGGTGCTCAATACACACATGATTAAACATTTCACAATATAATCTGTATTCTCATGTGAAGGCTAGTTGTACATAAATTTATATTTCTGATTATTTAGGGTTCTTTTTTTTTAATTTAATTATATTTTCCCACAGCCATTAGTTTTTTGGGTGAAGCAAAACAGGTAGCAATATTCTTTCCTCATTTTAAGTTCTCTGGAAGCCAATGAGTATTTCTTTTCCAGGTTATAATTTAAAAGTGGCATATATTGATGTTTCGCAGATGGCTTGCCAACAGGCTAAGCTAACACTGGAAGGTGTATGCAGTGAACCTTGCTTTTTGGTTTACAAGTGAGAAATGGCTATACAGACGTTTGGGCTAGATCTTGAAATTTCTGGTTCTTCTTGCGTTTTTTCTTGTTGGATCTATTGTCTAGTTTTGGTAGGATACTTTTGAACACTCATCTTCCAAAATTCTCACATTTTAAATCCAAAGCTAATTGGTTTTAATAAAAGCATCATTTCAGCATTTTTACAGGACAAGACCTGCTGTGGGTGAAAGGCTCCATTTTCACTTTTCTGAATTGTAGTATTACAATTAAGATACATTACTAGAGGTGTGGCTCAAGTGGTAGAGCACCTGCTTTGCAAATGGGAATCCCTGAGTTCAAATCCAAGTCCCAACCAAAAAACAAAGATACATATTTACTGTATTACCCTAACCTTAAAATTTTAAATATCTTAATTATTATACCAAAATTTCATATAGTACTAAAGTACCATTGAGTTTATAGTGAAATCATTTGAATATGCAGTGCAACTCTTTACGTAGAATTTTTTTTTTGGGGGGGGTGCTGTACTGGGGTTTGAACTCAGGGCCTGCACCTTGAGCCATTCCACCAGCCCTTTTTTTGTGCTTTTTTTTTTTTTTTTCAGATAGGGTCTCTTGAACTGTTTGCCCAGGCTGGCTTTGAACTGCTACTCTCCTGAACTCTGCCTCCTGAGTAGCTAGGATTACAGTTGTGAGCCACCAGCACCTGGCAGAAATGGGTGAAATACTTGAACTGTGTGATTAATGGGGAAGAAAATGTCCTGATGTTACTCTTGATTTATTTGTCTTTTTCTTTTCTTCCACAGAATAATGCATATACTGCCATGTCAGACTCCTACTTACCCAGTTACTATAGCCCCTCCATTGGCTTTTCCTATTCTTTGGGTGAAGCTGCTTGGTCTACTGGGGGTGACACAGCCATGCCCTATCTAACTTCTTATGGACAGCTCAGCAATGGAGAGCCCCACTTTTTACCAGATGCAATGTTTGGGCAACCAGGAGCCCTAGGTAGCACTCCATTTCTTGGCCAGCATGGTTTTAATTTCTTTCCCAGTGGGATTGACTTCTCAGCATGGGGAAATAACAGTTCTCAGGGACAGTCTACTCAGAGCTCTGGATATAGTAGCAATTACGCTTATGCACCTAGCTCCTTAGGTGGAGCCATGATTGATGGACAGTCAGCTTTTGCCAACGAGACCCTCAATAAGGCTCCTGGCATGAATACTATAGACCAAGGGATGGCAGCTCTGAAGCTGGGCAGCACAGAAGTTGCAAGCAGTGTTCCAAAAGTTGTAGGTTCTGCTGTTGGTAGTGGGTCCATTACTAGTAACATCGTGGCTTCCAGTAGTTTGCCTCCAGCTACCATTGCTCCTCCAAAACCAGCATCTTGGGCTGATATTGCTAGCAAGCCTGCAAAACAGCAACCTAAGTTGAAGACGAAGAATGGCATTGCAGGGTCAAGTCTTCCACCACCCCCAATAAAGCATAACATGGATATTGGAACTTGGGATAATAAGGGTCCTGTTGCAAAGGCCCCCTCACAGGCTTTGGTTCAGAATATAGGTCAGCCAGCCCAGGGGTCTCCCCAGCCTGTAGGTCAGCAGGCCAACAATAGCCCACCAGTGGCTCAGACATCAGTAGGGCAGCAGACACAACCATTGCCTCCACCTCCACCTCAGCCTGCCCAGCTCTCAGTCCAGCAACAGGCAGCTCAGCCAACCCGTTGGGTAGCACCTCGGAACCGTGGCAGTGGGTTCGGTCATAATGGGGTGGATGGTAATGGAGTAGGACAGTCACAGGCTGGTTCTGGATCTGCTCCTTCAGAACCTCACCCGGTGTTGGAGAAACTGCGGTCCATTAATAACTATAACCCTAAGGATTTTGACTGGAATCTGAAACATGGCCGGGTTTTCATCATTAAGAGCTACTCTGAGGACGATATCCACCGTTCCATTAAATATAATATCTGGTGCAGCACAGAGCATGGTAACAAGAGACTGGATGCTGCTTACCGTTCCATGAACGGGAAAGGCCCCGTTTACTTACTTTTCAGTGTCAACGGCAGTGGACACTTCTGTGGCGTTGCAGAAATGAAATCTGCTGTGGACTACAACACATGTGCAGGCGTGTGGTCCCAGGACAAATGGAAGGGTCGTTTTGATGTCAGATGGATTTTTGTGAAGGACGTTCCCAATAGCCAACTGCGACACATTCGCCTAGAGAATAATGAGAATAAACCAGTGACCAACTCTAGGGACACTCAGGAGGTGCCTCTGGAAAAGGCTAAGCAAGTGTTGAAAATCATAGCCAGCTACAAGCACACCACTTCCATTTTTGATGACTTCTCACACTATGAGAAACGCCAGGAGGAAGAAGAAAGTGTTAAAAAGGTAACCAGCTTACCATTCTTAAGACTTTTAGGGAAGAAGGTGGGACTAGAGAAACAGGAGAGGTGTTATGGTGAATGGTTAATTGAAGCTCGATAAATAACACAGTATCGTTTAACAGTCAAAGCTTTATGAAGACATAATTGGTTTTAATACTGAAGGAAATGTGAGAACATTAGTGGAGAATAGAAATACAAGTTTAAAGTTATATAATACAAAAAAGTAGAATGAGTGAAAAATAATTGAAATGATAGAGTGATGGAGACTAAAGTATGAAAAGATGGATGCTGTATTATCACAGAAAAATGTGGAAAGTTCTCTGTTAAAATTAATTTTTGACTTTGGTGGAGTCTTGTGGTTATTTTTCAAGACACTGGTGTGTTAACCAGCCTCTGAAATTTATCTTTCCTATGATAGTTGGCAGTGTTGAGTTTTTCAGACTCTCCTTCTATGTGGTACTCAGCTTAATCACTGAGTATTGAACCCAGGGCCTTGTGAATGCATTCCACCACTGAGTCACATCCCTAACCACAGAAAAGTTTGCTTATTATATAAATCTTGGAAACAGATCATCAGAAAAAGGCTAATCTCTTGCCTTTAACATTCCTACTAAAGAGCCACTTTTTTCTAATTTGTCTGTAACAAGTAGGAATCTTGAACAGAGTGATGGAGAATGGATCTAAAGGGGTGTTGAATTTACCTGAAAGAGTTGATAGTGCTTACTCTGGGGTATTAACGTGACTTAGGACAATGATTTTGGGGGGGAACAATGAACTGAGCTAGGCAGGGTGGGACAACACTAATCCCAGCACTTGGAAGGCTGAGGCAAGAGGATTGAAAATTTGAACCCAGCCTGGGATAGAGAGAGAGACCCCTCTCAAAATAAAACAACAAAACAAAACTAGTTAGGGTACATCATACATTATGTAGGATTTAAGACTTTTGTTGTTGTTTTAATTTAGACTTTTTTTTTTTAATTCATAAGTGCATACAATGTTTGGGTCATTTCTCCTCCCTTCCCCCACCCCCTCCTTCTCCCCCCCACCCCCTCGGTACCCGGCAGAAACTATTTTAACTTAGACATTCTTAAATGTAGGAAGGAAATAGATAAATAGATTATGTATAAAGAGAGCATTTTTCTTAATGTCTGAGAGAATTCCAAGCTGGTTAGGTTCAAATGTAAAATGAAACATACCAAGCTTATATAACTATATAAATATGTTTTCCTTAAATTTGTCGTAAATTTTTAGGAATCTTGAATGTGGTTGAGAATCTGAGGCATTCAGTAATTCTCTATGAAAACTTAATTCCTTTGAGCAGTAGGAAGTAGGTAGGCTCTTCAGTGGATTCTACTTGGAGATGCATGGTGCCTTTTAGTGCAACAGATAGAAATGGAGAGCTGAAATAGCTGGTGGAGGTTGAAACCCCAGTACAGCCAAACACAAAAAGATGGAGATAACACTTTCCAGTGATGCAAAAAGCATTGGGAACTAAGTGCCAAATTACTGAAAATGAATTAATACTCCTTAAGTTTTTTTCCTTACCCCAAAACTGCCATGATCTTGTAGCAAAAGATAGTCTGCTGATTTTTTTTTGCTAATTATCTGAAGGGCTTTAAAAATACCCTCCCAGGCTACTGTTTCTAGAGGAAGAGGAAAGGAAGCCATGACCTTTTAAACAGCTTTATGAACTTAAAGGAACATCTAGATGCTTGGTTTAACATTGGAAAGTTAAAAGTTATAGTTTCTATTTCATCAGTCTGTTTTCCTTCATCTTGCAAATTTCTTACATATTGTGATTAAAAACAGGAAGGCAAAGATGAATTTTTTTAAGGAGAGCACAGCATCATTGATACTAATCCAGGTAAACTTCTTTGTTAGGACTCAGTTGAGAAACTTGGGTTTAAAAATGAAGTAGAAAAAAAAATTTAAATGAGGTAACAAATTTAGGTAGTTACTTTATGCTTTTATTTATCTATTTAATCTGTGTAGTCCAGGTTTGTGTCAAACTTAATCTTCTGCCTCAGTCTTCCAAGTTCTGGAATTATAGCATGAACCACTACACCTGGCTGTTTTGCTATTTTTTGGTGCTAGGGATAGAACTTAGGGTCTTGCACATGTGCTCTTCCACTGAGCTAAGCCCCCAGCCCTTTTTATCAAGGATTTATTTGGATTAAATTCACTAGAGTGATTCAGTGAGTTATAATTGAACTTTATATAAACAGGAGTAAAATTCCTATGTTGGAAGGTCTTTGTTAAGATAATTAATGGTGGCTAGGCACTGGTGGTTCATGCCTGTAATCCTAGCTACTCAGGAGGCAGAGATCAGGAGGATCATTGTTGCAAGCTGGATGCTATCTTGAAAATACCCAACACAATAAAGGGCTGGTAGAGTGGCACAGGTGGTAAGAGTACCTGCCTAACAAGTGTGAGTCCTGAGTTCAAATACCAGTACCACCAAAAATATACACATACACACACACACAAAGATTACAAATATCATATTTTTAGCCAGGCAACAGTGGCTCTCACCTGTAATCCTAATCACTTGGGAGGCAGATATCAGGAGGATCAGGTTTGAAGCCAGCCCCAGGGCAGGTAGTTCAGGAGACCCTGTCTTGAAAATACTCAACACAGAAAAGGGCTAGTGGAGTGGCTCAAGTAGTAGACTGCCTGCCTAGCAAGTGTGAGGCCTTGAGTTTAAACCCTGACCATCCCTCCAACCTCCCAGTACCGCCAGAAAAAAAATCCTAATTGTTAGGCCTCAGTGATAATGTGGTTGCCTAGTATGCATCAGGTCCTGTGCTCTTTCTAGCTCCCCCCCCCCCGAAAAAACAAACAAAAAAAAAGATAACTAATGGTTGTTTTTCAAAACTATTCCATAATGATTCCTGGTAAAAGAATATCCTAATTGTTCTCAGACTGGCTAATAAATCATCGGATAAAAAATAGAAATAAAAGCTTTGATTATACTTGTGTCAGATTACTTTTTAGTTTACTTTGTAAGAAGAGTTGCTGGGGTTTCAGGAAGGTTGCTATGATTGGTTCTAGGCCCAGTTGCTATTTCAGTCAGTTTTGCCTTACTCCTTTCTTGGTTACTATTACCCTTAACATCCTTACATAACTGTTTGTAAACTGTTCTTGTAGTCTCTATTAGTTTTCCAAAAGGAAGCATAGCTCATCGAGGCATTAGGCTTTCTTAGGTGGGGTGTTTGTGTGCCTTTGTATTATTTACAAGATTCACAAAAACTCCTTCATGGCAAGTAGGGGTAGTAACTCTGTAAGTACAAAAATACTTAAACTTCATCTTGAATATGATGTCACAGCTGTTCTAAAGTTCCATGATTAGGCATGTGTCTTGGCAGAGCCACAGCCATTTTTGTCTAGTATTACTACTGACTTACTCTGTCATGTGAACTCATTCAGTATCATAGAACCTTCAAACATTGGATCTGCTTGGCTTGGTACTTCTAGTAAATTTTAATAACATCTTTGATAGGGTTGTTTATTTGATTGTATGTACAGATCCTGTTCTGTAAACTGCTTTCTGCATTTATTTAGAACCTTTTCCCTAGTTGTCCCTACTTTGTCCTGTAACATCACTCTTCATGGCCTAATAGGATTTTGTCAATTTACCAATCTCTAATTGTTGAATGTCAGCAATTCAGAGTTTATCTTTTTTTTTTTTTTTTTACACTACTGGGATTTGAACTTGGCTTCACACTTGCTGGGCCCTGTACTAGTGCTTGAGCCACACCTCCAGCCCAACATTTCATACTTTTTAAAATAACTTTTTCCAATTAAAGTAACATTAAACATCCTTTCACATAAATATCAATTCACATTTTTCCTAGTGTTTCAGCTGGGCTTGAGGGCATGTTTTTTTAAGGTCTTGGCTGTGTCACATATTGGCATATGGACCTTTTTTGTTTTTCCTAAAATTTTTTGTTGTTGAGGGAATCAGTGTGAAAGTACTATCTAGAAGAAGTTAAGTTGAGAATTTTTTTTTTTTTGGTGGTATTGAGGTTTGAACTCAGTACTTAGGCCCTCTTGAGCTCAAGAGGACTTGAGCCACTCTGCCAGCCCTTTTTTGTGTTGGGTATTTTTTTTTTTTTTTTTTTTTTTTTTTTGAGACAGGATCTCATTAGGTAGCCCAGGCAGGCCTCCCCAGTGCTGTGATTACAGGTGCATGTCACCAGGCCAGGCAAGCAATCTTTTTTTTTTTTGTGTTGGGTATTTTTAAGATAGGGTCTCAAACTATTTTCCCGGGCTGGCTTCAGACCGCATTTGAACATTTTTGACTCAGCTTTGGAAAAGTTTGGCTGAAAGAGATAGTTAGTGATGAATTTTTAGAAAGCTCATAAAATAGTTAATTTAATTTGTTTTATATTTCTAGCCTTTTATAGGGAAGAATAAGGGAAGTACTTTAGTAGAGAGGACTAAGGACTATAATTCTGTTAAAACCTCCTGACTAGTGATAAACTCCATAGCCATTTGGGTATGTTTTTTCTTTTTTTAATTTTGGATATTTTATATTTAAACTGCTACAAATGTTTTATATGGTTTTTCAACATAAACAGAATTGTGATAAAATGGGAATGATAGTGAAAGGGTTAGAGTGGAATACATTCACTATGCAAATGTTAAGTTACAGTGATTTAAAATTTGGGTTTTTTTGGGAGGTTAGGATGGGGATGGACTCTCACCATGTAGCCCAGTAGGCTGACCTAAAACTCTAGACCCTCTTGCCTCAGCCTCCAAGTGCTGGAATAATTACAGGTGTGTACTACCATGCATGTCTAAACTACAAATTTTAAGAGGTAGGTTAAAGTTGAGAACAAAAAAATAGTTACTGGATAAAATGTAGCCATTTTTATCAACTCAGTTATTAGTTTCTAGGGAGGCATACAAACCCATGAAGAAATAATAGTATGCTTAGGAAGAGGCCAGTTTTTAATTTTTATTAGAGACAAAGTTACAAACCTGGTATGTAAATTCATTTATACTTTCATGTGTACTTATATCTCAAAGATCTGGGATGCATTTTTGAGCTACATAAGTCTCTCACAATAGCTGTAAATTAGCTCTAGATAACTTGAGAAAATAGCTACCATTTGGGTATATACATGATGCTAGAAGAGGTATTAAAAAGAATCCATACCCAATCTGGCTTCCATTCTTTTTTTGGTGATCTTGTGATTTTAAAGGGGAAGGGAAGGGGTAAGAGATCATCCAAATGACTCTAGTAATTCATGTAAAAGGAAGGCATCAAAAGCTGGTTTGTGGGAGTGGCTCAAGTGGTAAGAGCCCCTGCCTAGCAAAGCATGAGGCCCTGAGTTCAAAGTTCAAACCCCAGTGCTGCCAAAAACAAACAAAATATGAAAAGCTGGTATATGATCAAACTTGCTTAGCAAGGTTAAGTCTGGTCATTCTCTTTTACTATATACCAAAAAACAAGGGCCATACTCATCTGAGAGGTTTATAGTTTTGAGTTTTTGTTTGTCTTTGTGTGTGTGTGTCCATCCATCCCCGTCCCCATCCCCATCCCCGTCCCCATCCCCATCCCCATTTGTTTTTGTGGTGCTAGAAACCAAACCCAGGGTCTTGTACATTCTAGGCAAGCATTCTAAGCCACATTCCCAGTGCTTGGGAAGTGTTTTCAAAACTTTATTAAACTACTTAAGAATAAAGGTAAAGCTGTTTATCTTTTCTTTGACCTCTTTATGCTAGACACTACAGAGAAATCAAGAGTGTATTGTCAGGGAACATGATACTGTGTTGCATTAGTGGCAGAGAACAGTGTTTTTCTCATATGTACAAGATGCTGATACGTAAGCTTGTAGGAGATTGCCTAATCCATTTTGGGGTGTAGTGGATTGATCCTAATAGAATTTTGGAAGAAGTGAGCTCTGAGCTGAGCCTTAAGGAATGTATAGAAGAAGCCAGGCTTGATAGTTTGTGATCTGTAATAAAGTCAAGAACAATTGTAGGGACCAGCTACTTGGGAGGAAGGGAATGAAGGTAAGAAGGATCATGGTTTGCAACCAGCCTGAGCAAAAAGTTAGCAAGGTCCCCATGTCAACCAGTAAGCTGGGCATGGCACATACCTGTCTTCCCAACTGTGAGAGTGGTATAGTGTAAATAGGGGGGGATTGATCATGGTCCCAGTGAGCCTGAGCAAAAACTCATGACCCTATTGAAAAAATAAAGCAAAAAGGAATGTGTGGCTCAAACTGTAGAGCACCTAACAAGCATAGTGCCCTGAGTTCTAATTCCAGTACTCCTCATTCTACCCCACCGAAAAAGAGTTGTAATTATGGAATGGGTATACCATAAAGTAAGTTGGGAGGGTAGATTTAGAGAAGGGGGTGTTGAATGAAAGGTTTATGTAGTTAGTTTGACATAGAAGGCATCTGTTGACAAGCACAAAACTGGTTAGAAAAACAAAAGGGCTGGTAGAGTGGCTCACATGGTAGAATGCCTTCCTAACAAGCATGAGGCCCTGAGTTCAAGTCCCAATACCCCTCCACCCCCCCCCCCAAAAAAAAAAACAAAGCAGAAAACTAGAAATGAAGTGACAAAGAGTAAGGGCCTCTTCTTATGTTGTGTTTCATAGATATGTTATCTCTTATAATATGCTTTTGGTGTGAAGAACAAGTTGTTTAGATTAAAAGAGATGATTTAGAAAGGGAACATGATAGCTATTTTCAAATCTTTTTAAGGTGATAAATAGGTTTATTCGCCATACCAGAAAATAGCACGAGAGCCAATGGATAGAAGCTGTAAGGAGGGAGATTTTTCTAAATAAAAGGGAAAACTTTCTAAAATGGCTAACACGTGGAAATAATGTAGCACAGTGATAGAATACTTTACCTAGCACTGTGCAAGGCTCTGGGTTGGATCCCCAGCACTGCAAAAGAAACAGTGGAGAGTGGTCTTAGTCAAGGAGAGGCTGAAGTATAGACCAAAAACGGAAATTAATACTACCAAATGGGTCTTTTTTGGAAGGTTATTGCTTCTATTTGATAATTTCTGACCTGGAGGTGTGGCTCAGTGGTAAAGGTCTTGTCTAACATGCTGGAAGCCCTGGATTCAATCCCTAGTACCACAAAAAAGTATTAAAAAAAACCCCAAATTCAGTAATTTCTGATCTAAGTATTTATTACTTTGAGGCTAAAGGACATGGATGACAGAAAGGATTGGTTGATTCCCAGGCAATCTTGGTATAAATTAGGCATGTGGGTGATTTTTTTTTAATGTATTTGCTGTTATTAATAATGAAAAAATTCACCTAAACTGTACTAAAGATTTGCTTAGTAAAGAAATTTGGAGGTGATTGTTTAGGAGAAATGTTTTGTAACTCAAGTTTTTGTGTGTGTGTGTGTGTGTGTGTGTGGATGTTTGAGTATTGGTGATGGATGGAACTTGGAGTCTTTCATGTGTGCAGAGTTTCTCCTTATAAAGAGGTTTGTTTGTTTTCCCCTTAAAACCATCTTAGTTCTCTCTTTTTGTGGAGACTGGTCTTCCTATGTAGTCTCAAATTTCTGATCCTTCTGCCTCAGCCTCCTGAGTTTGGGAATAATCTTTCTCCTCTAAACTTTTTAATTTGGACATTTGCTAAACCATTTGAAGTGATCCACCTTGGCTGTGTTTTCAAGTTTTAAAAATGCAAGAGGAAGAAAACAGCTTTAGCCAACTTTTTTTTAAGTTACTAAATGTTTAGGAAGTAAATAACTGGGAGTATTTTGGTTCCTATCTAGCATTTCTTTGCCCTACCACTGTTTTAAGTTGTCTCTTTAGAACTAGTATGAAGGCATCCTATTCATTTTAACGTGCATGAGCCCAGCAAATAGCCCATACTGCTCTCAAACTTGACATCTTCTAACTTCAGCCTCTCAAATTCAGGGATTGCAAGCATAAGCCACCATATCTGGCTTATATGTTTTTTTGCAGTGCTCCACCACTGAACTACACCTCTCTTACGTTTTTGTTTTTAATGGAAACATAATAATAACTATATTATTTGTGAGGCGCATCCTGTTTTAATCAGGACAGCAAACCTGCACATTTCTTAAAATCCCACAGCTATGTGTACTACTGCTGTCTTGCAGATAATCTTGTTTTCCTGACAAAGGATTGAGGAAATTCTGTTTGTTACTCAACTTCCTTGTTTTGTGGATAAAATGCCTTTATGCAGCTTTCTTAAAAGAGATCTAGAAAAGAATAGATGACATTAAATTTGGATCTCTTTGAATTGTGCCCTTTGTATTTTATCTTTCAGCAAATATTTATTTTAATTGTGGAGATAGGAAAGATCAACAACTTTTAAGATCAGAGAGTTTCGAGGACAAAAAAATGGATAAAATATAGAAAAAGAATTATAATAAAGGAATAAAGAGATTTTTCTTTTTCTGCAGGAGAGAGAAATTTAGGGAAATTAAGGAAGGCTTTAGAGATAACATTTGAGCCATAGTAAATAGGATAACTAATAAGCACTCAAATGGTAGTACAGTGTGTGGCGCAGTGCACATAAAAGTTTAGCTGTGTTGGGACTGGAAGTGTGTGTGGCTTTGGTAGAGCAAGCACATGGCATAAAGCCCAGCACCCAACCCCACTCCCCCTGCCCCTCCAAAAAAACCAAAAACAAACTAAACTGCAGCTTTCTTATTGAATACAGTCATGCTTAGATTTCACATGAAGGAGACCCAACAGAGGTTATTTATCCAGGGTCTCAAAGCTAATAAGTAGTACTGGAGTTGACTTTTCAACATCTCTTCAGTGATGTAGAAGAATTTACCTTATGATAATTTTATTTATTTATTTATTTACTTTGAGACACACTCTGGCACTGTGTTCCCCAGACTGGCCATGAACTCACACTATGCAGCCCAGAGCGGCCTCAAATTCAAGATCCTCTTGCTTCAGCCTTGTCAGTGCTAGGATTACAGGTGTGGACCATCATGCCTGACCTCTGGGAAGTTTGAAACAGTTTCTGAATACTGACTTTGGCACCTGGCTAGGAACTTTCATAGTCTATCTTTAATCACTTCACCAACCTTGGAGGTAATACCTTGTATTTATAGAGACATGGAAACTCAAGGTAGCAACTGTTTGAAACTTACCTGTAAGTGAACAGAGGTGGGTAGGTGGCTCAGAGTAAATGAGTCTGGGAGAACAAGACAGGAGAGCCTGAGTGAACCAAAAAATAGTGGGAATGGGAAGTTAGATTTGAATATGATAGGTATAATTTTCTGACTAGGTCTTAAATAATTTGAGAATATGGGAGGAGCAACAGTTTAGGGTTAGGATTTGGAAAATGGGGATCGGGGCCAAGCGCAGTGGCCTGTAATCCTAGCTTTTCAGGAGGCTTGTGTAGGAGGATCATGATCCAGACCAACCAGAGCCTGCAGGGATTCCCTCGTTTGTTCCTTTATTATTTTATTTTAATTAACTAATTTTGACAGTACTAGGGTTTAAGCTCAGTGTTTTGTGCTTGCAAAACAGCCGCTCTACTGCTTGAGTCACACTTCTAGCCCAGGTGATGTGAGTTTTGAAAGTGGGGAAATGATACATGGAAGTTGAGGGAATCTTTTGAAATTGGGGAAATGTGAGGGAGGAAAAATTCTGCAAGTTCAGTATCTCTTCTGTGTGTGTTGGATTATTTAGTGGGGGATGGTTGTGGAAGAATACGGCATTTACTTTGAATATCTTGGTTTAAGAGTGTGATAAGGGACTTTGCTGTAGCTCTAGGATTTTCATGTAGAGAAGAAAAAGGTTCTCTCCTCAATTAGGGCACTCAGGATCTACTTCTCCATTTCCTTACCATAGAACCCTGTAAGTCTGCAAATAAGCAAGAACAAGTGGCAGCTCAGATAATTCTTTCTCCTTCAAAGCATACTGCTGCCACCTTCTGGACAAAATTCTAGTTTCAACGAAAGTAGCTTAAATATTGTCTTTGTTTTTCAGCCCTCCTAAATAAATAATCTCTACTTGAACTAATTTAATTACAGTTAGCCATAAGGAGAAGGTATCAAGGATTCCTTATGATATGATACCACATGAAATAGAATAGGGCTGTGTATATTAAAGTGCTGATATTACAGTATGAGACCCAAGTGCAAAAGTTTAGACATTTGCTAGATAATCTCTATAATAGTCTCTTTTTGTATATTTTCAATCTCTGCAGTGATCCTGCAGAATAGTTAAGATTACCTTTCTTTTACAGTTAGGGAACTTAGATCCAAAAGTAATAACTTTCTCAAGACCCCCTACCTAGGAAGTAGGACTGAAATTTTTTTTGTTCCAAAGTTCTTTTCTTTTGCCATGTGAGGCCTTCACATTTATCACTTAAAGTAGCTAATGGTGTTTTGTTGTCTGCTGATACCTGAAACTAGTCTTTTTGTAATTCTCACAGTATATCATAGTTGAATTACCCCTCAAAAACTCTAGCTTGATCCTCCCACCTCAGCCTGCTGAGTAGCTGAGACTACAGGTGGGTGCCACTGGAATTAATCTCCAAAAACAAGGACTGGAGGCATGCTCAAGAGGTAGAGCACCTGTTTAGCGTGAGGCCTGGAGTTCAGATCCCAGTACCACCAAAATAAAAATATTCTTTAGAAAGAAAAGAAATGATTGAAGAGAAGTTTCTCAGTTTGTACAAATTATTATCTGGAGATTTTGTTTGGCATTACTGGGTTTGAATTCGGGGCATTGTGCTTGCTAGACAAATGCTCTACCGTTTAAGCTATGTTCCCAGCCCCCCTACACCTTGAGTCACTCCACCAGTCCTTTTTTGCATTGGGCTGTTTTTTTTTTGTTTTTTTTTTTTTTTGAGAAAGGGGCTTTCGAACTATTTGCCTCGGGTTGGCTTTGAACTGGGATCCTCTTCATCTCTTCCTCCTGAGTAGTTAGGATTACAGGCATGAGCCACCTGTGCCTGGCTAGGGTTTCGTGTTTATACCTGGGCCAGCTTAGACTACAATCCTATTTATGCTTTCCATGTTGCTAGGATGACAGGTGTGCACTGCCCACACCCAGCTTTTTGCCCTTTTTTTTTTTTTAATATGGAACAATTCACTCTGCGTGTCTTCCTTGTGCCGGGGCCATGCTAATCTTCTCTCTATTGTTCCAGTTTTTTAGTATAGGTGCTGCCAAAGCAAACAGCACACCCAGCTATTGATTAGATGGGGGTCTTACATCTTTTTGCCCTTGCTAGCCTCAAACCTTGATCCTCCCAATTTCTGCTTCTGGAGTTTTTTACATTGCTATTATTTTCCTCTTTCATGTACTTCAATGAACATGATTGGAGGAGAGAGCTTGGAATCTGCATATAAAAGTTTGAGACCTTGACTCTGTGTATAATTAATGTCTTATGTCCCCTGATGGCCCCCCTGACTCCATATCCATTTTTCTGCCTCAGTGTCCTCTTTTTCTAGCACATTTGGTTTCTAATGTTTCTTTGAAAGTAGGTTCTTTTTATGTCCTTCCCATAGTAAGTGGCCTTAGCCTCTGTTACCTACTAGTCTTTATCATTAGAAACAGTGCTAGAATTCATGTGTCTGAATATTGTGTTCTAAATCTTTTTTTTGGAGTCAGGGTCTCACTATACCATGACTGGCCTAGAATTCACTATGCAGCCCACTCTGGCCTTGAACATAGCGATCCTCTTTCCTCTGTCTTCTAAGTACTGAGATTACAGGTCTGTGCCACCAGGCCCAGCTGTGCTATGAATATCATTTTTTAAAATCAGCTAGAAGATTATGACCCTCTAATCAGTTGACTGTACATTTTGTCCATTAAAATGTAGCAGATGTCTTTATTGCCTCCATGTGGTGTTACTCTTTTTGGAGTAGGGGGAGAGCAATACTGGGGTTTGAACCCAGAGCTTTGTGCTTAACTAGGCAGGTGCTCTACCACTTGGGCCACACCTCCAGTCCATTTTGCTCTGGTTATTTTGGAGATGGTGGTCTCACAAACTATTTGCCCAGTCTGACATTGAACCTTGATCCTCACAATCTTAGCCACCCAAGTAGATAGGATTACTGATAAGAGCTACCAGTGTGCAGCTGTATGGCTGCTTTTTTTTCAGTGCTGGGAATCAAATCCATAGTCTCATGATGGTAGGCAGGCACTCTACCATCTGAGCTATGCTCTCAGCCCCAAGTGTATAGCTACTTCTAATGGCCTTTAATGGCTTACATTATTGTTTCTTTTCTGTTCTGGGGCTCCAATCCTGGGCCTTGCACATGCTAAGGATGTGCTTTGCCACTAAGCTACACCCCCTTCCTTTTATTGTATCTTTAAGCACATTACTTTGTTAGGTAATTTTAAACCAGAAGATTAGTGGCCACTAGCCATTTTGAAGTTACCCAAACTGTGCCTTAAAAGCTATTTTTTGTTTGTTCTTATTTTGTATGTTTGTGATAGGGTCTCACTACGTAATCCAGGCTGACCTGGAACTTGAGGTCCCTTAATCTCAGCCCTTCGAGTGCTGATAGGTGTGAGCCACCATACTTGACTCTGAAGGTGTTTTTGATGGTACTGGGGTTTGAATTCAGTTTCATGCTTATTAGGCAAGTGCTCTACCACTTGAGCCACTCTACCAAGCCCTTTTTTTGTGTGTTGGGTATTTTTGAGATAAGGTTTCACTTTTTACCTGGGCTGGCCTCAAACCTCCATCCTCCTGATCTCTGCCTCCTGAGTAGCTAGGATTACAGGCATGTGCCACACTTTTTTTTTTTTTTTTTTTTTTGGTGGTGGTACTGGAGTTTGAACTCAGGGTGCCATGCTTCCTAGGCAGGTGCTCTACCACTTGAGCCTCTCTGCCAGCCCTAAAGGTGGGTTTTTTTTTTTTTTTTTTTAAAGCTAATTAATATTTAAAGAGTGAGAAGGGACTCTTGAAGTATATTGCATATGATGGGTCCTTAAAAATCTTCAAAAACAAAAACGACTTAGGTATCTTATCTGGTGGATATTACTGATCAAGTGTGAATTACGGATTTTGTGGTCTTGTTAACATATGGATAGTAGTGGAAAGGCTAGGGGCTTTGGAGGAAACAGTAACTTGGACCAGATGGTATTAATGAAGTTAATGAAAAGGATTGGATTCCAAAAATAAGGTAGAGTTGGAGAAAATATTTTTCATCTTAGTTGGGAAACACTCTAATGATTGCTTTGTTCTTTCTAGATTTACCTGTCCAGTATCGTTGAGCTGGGGTTGGAGGTGGGATTGACCAGCTATTAAAAATATTTGTCTACTATAATTATAATACAACTCAAAGTCAGTATTTCCAAACTTTTGGGAAACTGGTTGTGAAATTAGTTTCAGTTCAAATGTAACTCTTTGTTAGTGGAGCCAAGGAATTATTCTGAGAATAGTCAAGTCTGGCAAACCATTTCATTTGATTTGGAAATAGTGTTTTTGAGTTTTATTTTTAGTTACAGTAAAACACAATCTTAATTTATCTTGCCCTTTGTTCTAATTTGAGAAATTACTTGTATTTATCCAGGCATTGAGTATTTTCAGGCTTTGGGGTTTATTTCTCTTTCAATGAAATGTATACAGGCATGAAGCTACTAATTACACATAACTCAGTCTTTCTGCTGTTAGACTTGGTTAGCAACTAATTCATAGCATTGAAGACTAAAGATTGATTAGTTGGGAACTATATTAATTTATGTGGAATGGTATCAACAGTTTTTTTTTTTTCTTTTTTGGTGGGAGTGGGGTTTGAACTCAGGGCGTTGTGCTTGGAAAAGCAGCCATGCTACCACTTGAGCTTCCAGTCCATTTTTACTCTGGTTATTTTGGAGATGGGTTGCTTGGGCTGGTGTTTGAACCTTGAACCTCCCAGTCTCAAGTAGCTAGGATTCCAAGTATGAGCCACCAGCATGCAGATTATCAGATTTTTAAATTAATAAAATTATATTCAATAAATAATTGTGAATATGCCTCTTGTGCTTTATGGTCCACTTTAAAAAGTGAAGGGAGGACTGGGGGGGCGGGTATAGTTTAGTGACCAAGCGCTTAACTAGTATGCACAAAATCCTGGGCTCCAAATGCAACACCACAAAAATCAGTAAGTAGATACATATTTGTTTTAAAAAGTAGTGGAAGAGGGGTGGTAGAAGAAATAAGGAAGGATCCAGAGCTGGGTATGTGGCATACACCTGTAATCCCAGTACCTCAAGACTGAGTTTGAGGCTAGCCTTCTGGTCAGCTACAATCCAAAAAATTTCAGAGACCACATTTACATAATTTATATTATGTAATGCTGATTTAAATGATATAGTGCTGATGTTCAATTTTAATCTCTTAATGTACCTAATTTAAAGATTAAACTTTTTCATAAGTCTGTATGAGTAGAATCTAAAAACTTTATAGGGTTGGTACAATCTATTGTTTCAGGCATCCATTGGGAGGGCTTGGACTATATCTACCAAGGGTGAGGGACTAGTTACATGTTTTATAGCCAGAGATTCCATACATGAAGACTTGAAGTAACATTCCACCTTGTGGCTTTTGTGATGTTTAGTGTTCAGAAGGTTTTTTGGGGTTTTTTGGGATTTTTTTGCGGTACTGGGGCATGAACTCGGGGCCTACACCTTGAGCCACTCCACCAGCCCTTTTTTGTGAAGGGTTTTTTGAGATAGGGTCTTGAGAACTATTTCCCCGGGCTGGCTTCAAACCACAATCCTCCTGATCTTTGCCGCCTGAGTTGCTGGGATTTCAGGCGTGAGCAACCAGTGCCTGACCTCAAAATCATTTATTTTAAAAATAATATTCCTGATCTTGGCATGTTGGTGGGTTTCTCTGAAATCCAGATGTATGAACCTGGTCATCACAAAAACAGCTCCCTGGATAAGTAATTTGGGGTCTGAACTCAGGGCCTCACGCTTGCTAGGTAGGTGCTCTACCACTTGAACCACTCCACTAGCCCTGGATTTTTTAAAGTATGTATTAAGGGCACAAAACAATAGACTTTGTTTTTTTCATACATGTATATAAGGTTATATGATCATATTTACTGTCCCTTACTACCTGCTTATCCCTTTTCCTCCAGTAACTTCCTGTTTACTGTTTTCTAATTTAGTGATAGGGTAGTTTGGTGATTCCAAAGCCTGATTTTGTTCATTTTTACATGAATGTTGATAATATTTTTAAAGGGCACAGATGTAGTAGCCACATGATACTTGGTATGAATCTTGGTTCTTTTTGTCTTCGCTTAGTAACTTTGGGCAAGTAACTTCTGAACTTTAGTTTATCTCTAAAACAAATAACGTCTGGGTGTGGTGGTACATTCCTATAATACCAGTACTCAGGAGGCTGAGGCAGGTAAAGATTGTGAGGTTGAGGCCTGCCTGGGATATGTCCCTATTCAAAAGGGGACGGGGCGTGGGGGAATAAAAGGTAGTTCTTATACAGTGACTATGAAGATTGTTAATAGTGTACACAGTACCTGGACATGGAAAGCCCCTAAGTGGTAGTTGCTGGGTTTTTTTGGTAGGAATCATTCTGTCATCAGAATCATGGTTAGTACAGATGAATGGGAACAGATGTGTAAGTTTAGGACTGTATACTCTTGTTCATGTTATGCTTTTTGTTTTAAAAGCTTTCTCTTCCTCCTCCCTCCTTTGTGGTACTAGAGATTGAACCCAGAGCTCACTTAATCCACATCCCCAGCCTGAGTCATTCACGTTTAAAAATTCCTGGATGTGAGGTAATGTGTGAAATGAGTGGCTGTTCAGCATAAATTTGTGAAAGATTCAGACTTGGCTCTTACTAAGAAAATGAGCATTTAGATTTCAGTAATATAGTCAGTTTTCAAAATCTACCTCTTAAGTGGATTTTAAACTCTCCTTAGGGGAAGTAGGTGGTTTTCTTGCCTAACAAAGGACTCAGAACTTTCTGTAAAACTACTCACTAATTCTTCACAGCCCTGTGAGGTACTTATTATCTTTACTTTACAGAAAAAGAATTTGAGGCCCATGAATATGTTGAAGGCCTTGTAGACTATGTGGTATTTGAATGTAGGTTGGTATGACTCTAGTATTCTGGGGATTTTGTTCTGGTACCAGGTATGCTGCTTCCTTTTTTCTGGACACTGGTGTATGTTTGAAGTTACTTCCGTTAAGCATTATCTTAAACCAGGTATTACAGGAAACTGTCTGTTTAATCATGTAATGGATTTCAGTCAAACAAAAGTTATTTTGTATTAATTGGGATGTGTGTTGCTACTTTGATTTAAAATCTGAGAAGTAAAAGCCAATATGTAGAAATATTATCTAGCACAAGTAAATTTGTATTGTTCTATGAAGTTTTAATGCTGAAACATTTCCAGATAAGTTAATAACTAACCATTTTCACTTTTTTTTTTTTTAACCTTTGTAGGAACGTCAAGGTCGTGGGAAATAAAAAGCAGTTCTGCACAGACTGCAGCAACGGTTGCATCTGCATATCCTAAGAGGAAAAAAATGACCTTCAAGATAATTAGGACTTTTTCTTAATTTCATTGACTTCAGAGACGATTGCAAACTTGCAGTTTAAGTATTGGAATTTCACAAAAGACATAGGACTTAACTGGAAAATGGAAAAAAAAAAGAAAAAGAAAAAAACTAAACAAAAAATCCCTCTAGGTAGTTTAGGTGAGAAATGTCCCTTTTATTTTGGCTTTGGTTGTGATTTCAGAGCATAATGCTTTGTTTGTTTGTCTTTTTACTATGTTTTTCGGATTTTTCAGTCCGTAAGTGCATACAGTTTTCTCTAATTTTTAAACCCTTTCCTCCCATTTGACATTTGCACTTGGAGAACACTTGAGTTTCGAAGGTTTTGGGCGTCCACCCCAGAAAGTGGGAATTTGATTTTTCCCTTCCGAACTGGAAGAACATTTTTATGAAGAATATTTGTCTAGGAGAATTTAACAGTGTTACCCAAGGTTGTGTCTATAAGGGTGGTTCATTTTCTCTGACCCTTTGTTACTCAAAGTAAAGTACTAGGCGTCCTAAGAAATGTTCTGTTCTTGTACATTATACTGATGAAGTCAGGATTAATTTGATTTCAAAGCTAAGAACAGTGGTAAAAACTCGTTTTCAGAAATGCATTTTGGAAGAGAAAAATATTGTAAAGCGTGTAGTGAATGTTTCTTCAGTTTCTTGTTCAGCCAATGAGGAAAGGGCATTGCCTTTCTTTTTACCATTAATCACTTCTCAATAAACGTGAGATCCTGTTGCGCATCACTTTTAGTACCATTTAGTATTATTTGAGTCTGCTATGTTTTGAGAGAGGTTTGGAGTTCTGAGATAGCAAATCATTTTAGAAAGTTTGTGTTGAAATTGTTCAGGCTTGCTTTGTACCCATGGCTGGATTAGCATGGCCTCTGCAAAGCAAGTTGGGCCAGTATTCAAAATGCTTAGTTTCTGGATGCTTCCCAGAGAAGATAGAGACATTGCTGAATCGTTCATTCAACAGATATTTGTGTTTATTAATAAGGTGCCACACAAACTCCATAGATATCTCACCAGCTATCTTAAATACAAAGGAGGTAGCACCCAGTATCCAAGGACATAAGTGCTTAATCCAAAATGTGGTTTATTTAGACAGTGTTCTACATAGATGCAGGGCCCTAAAAATGAAATGCCAGTGGGCTTGGGTCTTTGTGAAACGTAAAACCATACTGACATTGATTTATTCTTACTTATTTGAAGGGCTTCTCTGCGATAAGGATTTTTAGCTTTTAAGATGTCCCAATTTTTATTAAATTTGGGGAAACATCTGTAGTAGGGGAGGATTATGAGTATTGGTTTTAATATTGGCAGACAGTTTTGTCCTGTAATGCATACTGTTCTGTACAGTCCAGGCTGTTAAATCACGAGAGCCAATACAGTGAGTTGAGTCAATAATGATTTCTGATTAGCATTATAGTTGACAACTTTCAGTGAAGAACTTTGCTTATGAGAGGTATAGTACAGTATTCCTAAATATTTCTATTTGCCAAGCCCTTTGAAATATATTTCCCCAAACTGGGGAGTTCTTGGTGTTGTCATTAGTATGAATATGCCAGATTCTACTTTGAGCCCTAACTTCCCATGGCTTCCACAGGATTCCCTTGGGATTATTGCATAATATTTTGCCTTCAGAAGGGAAAATAACCAGACAGAAACAAATCCAAAGGCAATTTTACCTAGGTTTTCCCATGTTGAATTCTAGTTGGATATGAGATGATTTCAGTTTTTTTATTTTTGTAATTTGAAATGTTAGCACCTCAGTAATTTAAGCCAGTGCTTCTCGGTCTTTTCATGTTACACGTATTAAGTATTCTTACAGCTTTGGGAATAGATTGAAAGAATTGGAACTCCTAATGAGGTTGCTCTCCCCCCAGTGTTGACAGGTTTAGGATCTTGGACTTGTGCATTCAAAACAAAGCTCCACGAGCTTTGGCTCATGCCTGTGCTGTAATCCTAGCTATGTGGGAGACTGAGATTGGAAAATTTGCCTTTCAAGATCTGCCCAGGCAAATGTTTCTTGAGCCCTCCTTCTCCAAAATAACCAGAGCAAAATATGCTGGAGGTGTGCCTTGAAAGGTCTTAAGTGGTAGAGCACCTGTTTTGCAAGCGTGAAGTCCTGAGTTCAAACCCCAATCCTGCCCCCTTCCCCCCAAATCCCAAAAAAAACAACCACATTGGCTCTTTCTGTAGTACAAAAATTAGTGGAGACGTCAAAATGCAGCTAAACCAATTCTCTTACTTACTAAAGATAACTTTGCCATTGGAAATTTTTCGCTTTTAACTATTGTCAAAATTTAGTTCTGTTTTGTCATTTGTGAGTGTCATAACTTTGGATAGCTATGTTTATTTACTTTTTTGTTGATGATGAGGTAAAACTGAGCAATCTCACCACATGAGTGTCATAATTCAATGAATTTCAAACTTGTATGAACAAAATGTATAAATCTCACATCCACTAACTTTAATTTTAGTTATATTTGATTGGCTATCTTCTCAACATGTTCTGTTTTTTAAAACTTATTTTGAAATAATTGTAGACTTTTGCAAAAATTATATGGAGAATTCTCATATACCCTTGACTCAGCTTCCACCAATGTTAATATCTTATATAACCATAGTAAAATTATCAAAACCAGTGAATATTGACTAGATATTGTACTATTAACTAAGGTACACACATTACTTGAATTGTATCCATTGTCTCTTTTTATAGTTCAGCATCCAATCCAGGACCCCACATTTCATTTAGTTAGTTCCTCTAGGCCCGTAACAGTTCTTCAGTCTTTTATTATTTTTAAAATATGATAGAAATTACGACATTGTGGCACAATGGCATGGGTTCAGCATGTCTTTTTAAATTTATTTTTATTTTGAGACAGATTCTCAACTCAGTTGCCCAGGTTGGACTTGAATTTGCAATCCTGCCTCAGCCTCCCTAATAGCGGGATTACAGGTGTGCACCACCATGACCAGCTTCTTCAGTCTTGACACTTTTGGAGAGTACTGGCTGGTTATTTTATAGAATGCCCTTTGAATTGTATTTATCTGATATTTTCTCATTATTAGATTGAAGTTAGTCTTTGGTAAGAGTGTCACAAAAGTAATGTGCCCTTCTCAGTGCATTATATCATATTACATGATGTTGATATGACTTAACTACTGATAACTTTGGTCACTTGGTTAAAGTGATATCTGCCAGATTTCTCCACTGTAAATTATTAATCTTTTCTTTGTAGTAAGTAATTTGTGGGGGGATATATTTTGATACTCTTATTCTTTGACCTAATTTTGGCATCTATGGATTGCTGTTGCCTGCAACAAATATTACTGTGGTGTTTGCCAAGTGTTAATTCACTATTTCTATTACTTCTACACTTACTAATTAGGATTCTGTAAGGAGGATGTGTTACTTCTCCCCATTTATTTATTCAATTATATCAATATGGACTCATGTCAGTGCTATCATTTATTTTGTTGCTCAAATTTGTCCCAGCTTTGACCATGGGAGCACCTTCAACTCAGCTCCTGTGTTTCTTTGATGGTGCTGGGGATCCAACCAAACGGCTTTGTGCATGGCATTTTTGGAGCTTTTTCTTTGTAGTACCACAAGGTTTTCCAGGCTACTTTCACGTTTTCCCAAGGAACTATGGTTCTTTTTATTGGAGAATACTTAGAAACTATCCATGGGTGTTTTTTAAAACCAGGATTATTTAGTTTTTAGTTTTTTTTTTTTTTTTTTAAGTGATCCGAGTGAAGAATTATCTAGCATATTCATCTCCCTTGAAAACACATATATGTGAATGAATCTTCTGGAGCTTGAGAGAACTTTTATTTGACCTAATATTTCCAGAATTGGGCTCCACACAAGCATGGATTGATTTGTATCCTGTAACTTTTTATCTTTAGCCTTGTAAATAGAAGCACCAAATGTTGAAAATCCTGGTTCTGAAACTCTTAGAGGTTCAGAACTTTTCCCATGAGAAAAAGCAGTCATATACTAATTTCATTTCTCATTATGCAGCTAATATATTGAGCATGAGTATTACACTTACTTTGGCTGCTATTTGAAAAGCCTTGTGATTTGTGTATCAGGAATGCACTGAAAATGAAAGAAGTAAAAGGTCCTTTTACAATCAATCTTTCCTGTACTGGGAAGCAGTGCCACCTTCTTAGGACTATCACTCATCGATGAAGAAGCTCCTCCTCCTGAGAAGCCTCTGTGGAAGCTGGACATCAAAGCTGCTGGTGTGCATGTGGGAAGGCATCCCCTTCCGTGGAGCTCAGTCCTGCTCTGTCCAGCCCTTGCCTTTCCCTTAGCTCAGCTGCTCTTTAACCTCAGAGATAGCTGGGCTGAAGATGGTGCCCGCGCAAAAGCGTTTTCCCTGGCCAGATGCCTTACTTCCCAGGTGAGATGGGAAATGGGAATTCGTGCCACCTTGCAAGCGGGCAAAGAGGATACTTGATGTCATAAGTACTTAATTGCTTTCTGTAGCATTTTTAATAATACTACAGGTTGGAACTCTGTTAGCCCCACCTGCTGGCCAGGGCTGTTCTAAGCAAAAAGGAAAAAGCCCTCGGGGCAGCACCAGGGGAAACTCCCTGTTTTGCTGCTCTGTCCAGTTTTGTGTGCCATCTGCTTTTTTTTTTTCCTTCTATTTAGTCATTTAACCTGTATGTGTTACGTTGGTGCTGTTACTGGACAGTAGAAGAAGGAAAGCTTGACAGAATTTAGGTTAATTTTGTAACACAGTTTGCAGTTGTGGGAGGCAGACAGTGCTATAAGAACTGAGGGGCAGAAAATTGTGCTTCGTTGGATTTTTCTTCGTAGGTAATTTTTTAACTGGTCATCCTTTGCCGGTATCAGCTCTCACTCAGGCATACTGCTCAGTTCTTGCCGAACTGTGGGGGCAGGGCAAACCTGCATACATCTCACTGGAAAAAGAAAATGACCTCTGAAGCCACTTAATGTATTATTTTTAAAAAAAAAAAAAGAAAACAGGGATTTAAATTTTAACTAGTAATGTTTCTCTAATTAAAAACTTTAGTTGCATAGAGGAAAAGTGCCTACACTTTGGTGTAAGTTTGCTGTCATGTTTTATGGCATGTAAGATGAGTATACTTGGCATGTGTGTGTCCCTAATACACATACCACACAATCTTAAATTCTTTTCAAACATGGAGTAATAAAAAACCATCTGTTGCTCCTCCAGCCCTCCTTGAGCATTCTCTTATGGTTACTCCAGAAGGATCCAGAGCTTCCACCATGATAACCTAATCTGGATAGCCTTCTAGGATCCTGAGCCATGGCTTGAGGTTCGGTTATCCAAAACAACTTTGCAGAAGCCTGTCTTTTGAGTCTTGTTCTTGAGCACTGAACCCAAACATTTCCAGATTTCTACTCCCAGAAGCTTCTCAGTCTGAAAAGTTAGGCATTGGAGTTTTAGGTAAATGCTGCTCCATCCACATGGAGGCATTTTGATGCAGAAGTGTAGGAAATGGTTGAAGAGTAATCGGACCAGGATTAAGTAAATTGAGAGTGGAGGGTAGTGTGGAGAAGGACTGCTCCACGCCAGGCATTGTGCTGAGCTATGGCAGAGAGCTAAAAGCCTCTTCCTTCAGTGGAAAATGAACATTTGTCAGGTACTGAAAAGCGCTATAAAGAGAAGTAGCACAAGAATATGAGACTGGAAGGGAGAGCCATGCTACCAGAAGCTCAGAGAGGTAAACACTAGTTGAGTAAGGTGTTGAGAAGAAAGCACCCACTTTTGAGAAAAGCATATTTCGTTTCCCTTTCATCACTTGTACTTTTTCCTTCCCTAGCTTAAATTCCAGACCCCTCACAGTTCCCCTCCTACCTCCTACTTTGTATTCACACTCTACACCTTCATTGATTTGAGTTTGTGTGTGTGCATGCACATGTGTGTTTAGACTAGAAATTGAACCCAGGGCCACATGTTAGGCAAGCACACTACCACTTGAACTATGCATGCCCCCAGCCTGTTTTTGAGAGTCTCAATAACTTTGTCTAGGCTGGCCTTGCACCCTGGATCCTCCTGCCTCCACCTCTGTAGTAGCTGGGATTACAGGCTTGAACCACCATGCCCTGGTTATTTTTAACTGACAAACTACAATCCTAGTTACATCTAACTGTCCACGTGCACTTTTGCATTTTAGAGTGGCTGGAGAAAACCAACCAGTGTCTCTTATTTTTGTGGGGTGCAGAGGATTGAACCCAGGGCCTTATGCATGCTTTAGCACATGGCTCTGCTTCTGAGCTACACCCCTAGCTCCTAATGTCTCCTTTTAAACCCATAATCATCAACCCCAGGAGGAAAATCATTTTCCATCTATTCAATCTCCTAATCTCAAAACAATTATTTCATACCATATCCCTTTCCTTAAACTGCCAGCACCTTCTCTCCTATTCAGTTAATGACCTCCTACTTGACTAATGAAAACTGAAGCAACCAGAAGAAAATATCACAGACGTCTCCACTACATCTCCTCTCACATAGGCTGTCTTATCACTTGTTACAGATCAGTATTTCCCAAAGCCTGTATTCCTGACAAGCAACACCCCTACCTCTGGGGAACTTGACAGAAATTTGAGTTGTTGGACTTCAACCTTAATGTACTAAATTGGAAATTCTGGGGGTGAGGCCCAGTTGCCTGTGAGAACCAGTACCCACAGATTGCATATTTCTTCCTGGAACAAATTCCTTCACTTGTGCACTGGGTCTCCATCTCTCAACTCAATAACATGGCTCCAGGACTGAGCAAGGTGTCTCACACATGTAATCCCAGCTACTTGGGAGGTGGAGATCTGGAGGACTTGCTCAGGTTGGCCTGAACAAAAAGATTGCAAGACCCCATTTCAACCAATGGCTGGGTATGGTGGCTCATACCTGTCATCCCAGCTACACAGGGAAGCACACACGAGGATGGGTAAAGTTTTGCTACATGAAAAAAATCTTATTAAAAGCTGAAAGTTAAAAAAAATGGATTAAGCCCAGGCTGGCCCAGATATAAAGCAAAATCCAGTCTCAGAAAACAAAAGCCTGGCAAAATGGCTCAAGTGGTAGTGCATCTGCCTAGTAAGCATGAGGCCCTGAGTTCAACCCTCAGTACCACAAAACAAAACATGACCCCATCAATTTTCCCATTTTTTCCACCATTTATGTCCCCTTCCCTCCCTCCCTCCCTCTCCCTCTATGTAACTAGAACTACAGGTATGGGGGCCCATATGCCCTATTTACCCATTTCTCCCCAAAGGGAAGCTGTTACTGGCACTATTTCTCCCCAACACGCTCCAGTTAGGTTTTCATCTCCTTCCACTGGGATTGCTTTTGTCAAGGTCATTATGACTCCAGATTACTGCCTCTCAGTCCCCATCTCGTTAGACTTACAAGCAGCATACAACATTGTTGACGCGTCTCTTGGTTTGCCTGTTTCACCCATTGTCCTCAGTGGCCTTGATTGGTTCCTCTTCTCTTTCTCATTGTCAGAGTGACCCAAGACTTAGTTTTTGACTCTGTTTATACTCATTAGATTTCATCCAGTCCTGTGACTTTAATTCAGGTATCAAGCCACATATAGATAGACCAGAGCTGCCTCCTGAATTCTGTATTGGACCACAAACTCCACTGGATGTCACCAGTCTCTCTGGCCAAATACTTCCAAACCCAAATCCTTCCTGGTCTGCTCCATCTTTTTAATAACAGACTAATCCTTCCATTTCTTCTCCAAACTTGGGGAGTAATGCTAGGCTCTGCCATTCTGCATCATAGTAGTCTGTCATACTGGTTGGCTGTGTTGCATCATACTCACCCTGGACTAAGTCACCGTGGTCTCACCTAGTGATTGTGGAGGCTGCTCAGCCAGTCTACTTCACTGTTGCCTCCTACAGTCTCTCCTTCCTCTTCACAGCTTGCACCCTCTCCTTTAACTGCCACAAAGCCTTAAGCCATCTGACCCCAACTTCCACCCCTTATCTCACCTCCCACTGTTCCCTTCTGCTCTACCCACCTTGGCCTTCCTGCTTGCTACTCCAGACATGCTAGGCCCTGCTAGAGGGTCTTCTGCCCAGCTCTATCTTCCCCATATATCTGCAGGACCCCTCGCTCCTCTACCTCCTCCAGGTTTCTTGGCAAAGGTCATTACCTTGTCAGAGAGGTCTCCACTTACGGCATCTGCATTCACCTTCCCACTCTGTCTTCCCCTTGCTGCAGGATGACATAAGTAGTGATGGACCTGAGGTTCCACCCACTCCAGGTCTGTCTCTCTCACTCTGAGGTGGAGTGTCAAGAAAGCTAATAAAAAGCTGCAATTAAAAAAAATTGAACATACCAGTAATTGCTAGTTAGCAGAATTTTAAAAATACAGTTTCTATTCTCCAATCCCAGTTCCTGCTTTACTAGAGTGAGAGCACACTGGTGGAGTCAGAAACCTTGGATTGTAGGCCTGAGTTCACCGCTGTGGAGCTCTTGTGACCCGCCACAGACAAGTCATTAGGCTTGGTCTGTGTGGGAAGTGAAAATCCTGGGTGAAATCTCATCTAACCCACCTCCACCTCCACCAGTGTGTCCTGTCAGCTCCACTTCCACGATAAATCCCAACACTAGTATAGTTTCTCCATCCCTTTGTCCCTTGTCACTCCTGGGCAACTCTGCTGGCCTCTTCACTGGTGTCTCTCTCTTCATTAGCCTCACAGCTACCATGTGAATTTTTTTTAGCTATAAATCAATGCGTGCCTCTTTCCCTTGTGAGGCCTCCAGGTGCTTCCTGTTGTACTTAGACTCACCCTTGTGCTCCGTAACTTGGCCTACAGTGCACCTTACCACCTGCCTCTAGGTTTCTCAGCCCTTCTAGGATTCTCGTTTCTGCCTTGGCCACCTTGTTCAGAAATTCTTCCTTTTCCTTCTATCTTTCAGGACTCAGAGTCAATCTCATTTTCTGACAACTTTACCTAAAGTTAGATTTCACCTGTTATTTTAAAACCAGTTCCCAGGTTGGGGATGTAGCTCAGTGGTTGAAACACTTACCTAGTGTGTGAGAGACCCTGGGTTTGATCTCCAGCACCATAAAGGTAAATAAAACTCAGCTCCCTATTTATTTTCTCTTTGGTCATAACATCACAATGCAACATTATTTTAAACCATCAGTGCTCACACAGTGGAATAATATACATCTGTAAAAAAGACATCTATGTGTTGATCTAAATTCTATGATCTCTATGGTGGAAAAAAACTCAAGGTACAGTACAGGGTGTATAGAATAGCACCATTTGTATGAGAGGAGACATAATTACTCGTATGTGCATATGTTGTCTCCAGATGGGTACAGACATCAATTGCTTGCCTCGGGGTTGGGGGACCAGGGGGCTAGGGACAAGAGTGGGACTTTTCACTGTGCACCCTTTTGCATTTTGAATCATATAATGTACCACCTATGAATAAAAACATTTAAAAGTTGTATACTTGCTTTGTTTCCTATCTCCTTAGGAAGAACAATAGGTTTGAGAGCACATACCATATCCTTTTTGTTCACTGTTAATGTCCTTAGCATTTAAAACACATGTGGCATCTAATTAGTGCTCAGTAGGTGTCTACAAAATGAATTAACTGAAGGAAGATCTCTTCCAGCTCTCACATTGTGGTTCTAATCTTGGGGCTTCAGTGATAGAGCGCCTGCCTAGTAAGTGTGAGGCCCTGAGTTCACTTCCCAGTACTGCCAGCCATTCAGAGAAACTGAGACACTAATTATTTCATAGTGTGACATACTGTTTCAGTTTGTTGTTATTATTAAGCTTAAAGTTAAGAGTGACAAGGGATTGACTGTGTAGATGGTGAATGTGGAGGACGGGCCCAGCCACAGATGGGCACCCTAAATGAAAGCCTGTATAGCCAAAAGGTGACATTCTGCTGAGACCAATGCCTTAGCCCATGGCCTCTCAGGGAAGCAGTTTTAGAGGCAGGCAGGGCAGCTCCCTTGCCTGTGGCATGTAACATTGCATTTCAAAATTCCAAACTCCCTAAGGCTGGGAACTGGGTCTGTCTTGCCCACTAGGATACTCAGAAGCCTGGTATGAAATAAAGGCTGGATGGATGGAAAGAAGAGTTGACACACTCCAGAACAGAGAAAGGCCAGAACCAGGAGCTGACATTCCCCATCCAGACAGCAGATGGCACTAGAGGAACATCTCTGAGGTGACTGCTCAGCTTGAGCCTTGTGGTTGAGGTGCACAGCCCTATTTTGACCAGGGTAAAGAGTGAAATGATTTTCTTTTTTTTGACAGTACTGTTTTTTTGTTTTTTGTTTGTTTTTGGCAGCACTGGGGTTTGAAATCAGAGTCTCACACTTCTAGGCAGGCACTCTTAGCACTTGAGCCACTCCGCCAGCCCAGTTCAGGTGATTTTTGACAAATTTAATAAGGAATTTTAAGAGGCAAAGCTGAACCAGGAATACTGTAGCCCCACACTGAAATAACGCTGTAAAGGAAGACAAGTGCTATTCTGACCTTTAGGAGGGCTAAGTTTAAGGAATTTGGAATTTGCAAAGATGACACCAGAGTTGGGCCCAGAAAGGAGGAGGATTTGTCTGGTTGGAGTGAGGCCCTAGGTAGAAGGGACAGACTGATGGTGCTTAAATAGGGGGAAGCGTGAACCACCAAGAATGTCTGAGATAGCCTGGTGCCGGTGGCTCACGCCTGTAATCCTTGGTACTCTGGAGGCAAAGATCAGGAAGATCGAGGTTCGAAGCCAGCTCCAGGGAAATAGTTCAAGAGACCGTATCTTGAGAAAACTCATCACAGAAAAGGGCTGGTGAAGTGCTCAGGGTGTAAACCCTGAGTTCAAGCCCCAGTACCACCCAAAAAAAAAAATTATCTAACACAAAACAGGGCTGTCAGAGTGGGCAGAGTGGCTCAAGTGGTAGAGCGCTTGCCTAACAAGTGTGAGCCCTGAGTTCAAACCACAGTATAGCCAAGAAAAAAAAAAGAATGGCTGGGTTATCCTGGCTTGGTGGGAGAGGAAAAAAAATTTCTGCTGTCTGAGGGTTTCCTTTTTCTTTTTTTTTTTTTAGGTACTGGGAATTAAACCCAGCGCCTCACAAATGCTAAGCATGCACTGAGCTACACCACTAGCCTAGAGTTCACTTTTTTTTTCTTTTTTTGAACTCAAGACCTCATGCTTGCTAGACAAGGCACTCTACCACTTGAGCCAGTCTACCAACTCTTTGTCTTATGATGTCTTTTTTTTCACGATAGGATCTCAAGAACTATTTGCTGGGGCTGGCTTCCTACCACAACCCTACTGATCTCTGCATCCTGAGTAACTAGGATTACATGCGTGAGCCACCAGCACCCGCCTATAATCCTCATTCTTAAAATAATTCAAGATCATTTCTGTCCCGAAACATTCACCCTCCTCTGTGTGTGGCCCTGTACACTCCAGTCTGTCTCCTACCTCTCTTTTCTTCTTGTTTTCCTTTACCAGCTTCTCTTCTTTTATATAGCCCTTCTGGGTTGAATTCCAGCCACTGGCCTCCGCTCACTCTTTCCTGTCTCCCCTGGTCCCCTCATTGTTCCCTGTGGTTTCAGTGACCATCTAGATGTCTACAGAAGCTCTCTCTGTAGCATTCTCTCTGGACAATCACATCCAATAGCCTGCTTGAATTTTTCACTTGGATATTCTTTGTCCTTTTTTTTTGTGGTACTGGGGAATTGAACCCATGGCCTTGTGCATGCTAGGCAATACTCTTCCTTTGAGCTACACCCTCCCAGCACTGAGGGGAATGTGTTAAATACTGCCACAGGCATGGCTGCCCCAGCCAAAGTCTTTAACAATCAAGTCCACTCTTCTCCAATGCTTGCTCTCAAGAGACCAGTGACCCCTGATGTCTTCCTGACTTGGGAAAGTGAATACCTAGGCTGTACAGAGAGATCTGCTGTAGTGCCCTTTCAGGCACTCATCCTGCAGAAAGGTGGCCCAAGGGTGGCACAGGAGGAGCACAGATTGAAGTTGGGCTTCCAGTCTTTCATGTGCTAGTTGTGGGGCCAGGTCACTCCAGTATTTCTGATTCTCAGCCTTCCGACCTGTCACAGGTCTATACTATGTGCATTGCTGGGCCTGAGGAAGAGTTCAAGATTTCAAAGGGACCTGGGGCAAGTCATGTTAGTTTCTTTTCTGATGGTGAGGCAGTATGGGGTAGTGGTTAGCAGTCTGGATTCTGAGATGGACAGATTGGGGTCTAAGCCTGTCACTTCTTGGTAAGCTGACTTGGGGGAAGTAATTAATATTTCCAAGTCTCTGCTTCTTCACATGGAAAACAAGGACTAAGCCATACCTGCATCATAGGACCACTGTAAGCATATGAGTTGCTCAGTAGATGTGCTCAGTATCATGACAGGGATGGAAGCCGGTGCCAGTGGCTCACACCTGTAATCCTAGCTACTCAGGAGGCAGAGATCAGGAGGATCATGGTTCGAAGTCAGCCCGGGCAAATAGTTCATGAGACCCTATCTGGAAAAAAAACCCTTCACAAAAAAGGGCTGGTGGAATGGCTCAAGGTGGAGACCCTGAGTTCAAACCCCAGTGCTGAAATTAAAAAAAAAGCTGTGGAAAGAGTGGTTCCTGCAGGGTATTAACTGAGGGAGGCAGAGGGATGTTTCTGGGGTGTTAGAAATGTTCTCTGGCTTAATCTGACAGAGAATGCCCAGGTTTATACAAAATACATCAAACTTCATCTGACACATGCTTAAGGCTCTGAGTTCAATCTCCAGCACCTAAAAAAACATTTATCCAACAGTGTTCTTAAGATTTGTGGGGGCTGAACATGTGACTCAAGTGGTAGAGTGCCTGCCTTGCAAGTATGAGGCCCTGAGTTAAAAAAAAAAAAAGTTTTATGTAAACTATGTCTGGGGGAAAACAAACCCTAGAGGAGTTTCTAGAAGGGAGTTACTTCTTCCAGCTAAACAAACAGTGCAGGATAGCCAGGGAGGAAGAGCTGCAGGGGGGTAATAGCTACTTTCTCTCCCTTGGTGGCTCACAACAGAGGAAGCTAAACAAAGCATTTCAACTTCTCTTAATGGAGTCAGGAATCATCAGTAAGTGGTTTTGGAGATTATTTGCTATTTGTTTACAATGCAAAAAAAAGAAAAAAAACCCTTTAGGATTATGTAATCACAAAAATCATGGTCAGGGAGGTAATTATCAAGTGTAACATGAGTGTTCTATTTTGGGCCTCATTGCAGCTCTTCTGGCCCTTCCACTCCCTTTGGCTGATGTGATTGGGAGTTGTTTTCTCAGCTGTTGGAGGTGGCTGGATGGTGGGAGGGATGGATGCGGGGGTGCAGAGTGGATGATAACCACGTTTCTGGTGGACTTTGCTGTTCACAGCACACCTGTGTGCACAGCATCTCCCTCAATAGCAATCCAGGAGGGAGGCAGGACTGTCAGTCACAGTTACTGATTGCAAGCAACAGAAACCAGTTCTGGGAACTTGGGCAGAGAAGCGAGGTTGTCAAATAGATCACCGAATCAAAAGGAAAACTGGAGAATGAGGGTCAAAAAACAGTCAGGAATCAGAAGGCTTATTTAATTGTAGAGTGTCTTTTATTAAGGCTTTGTTTTTATAGCTTTTCTGTTTTGTTTTGTTTTGTTTTGTGGTCCTGGGGATGGAATGGAGGGCCTTACACATGCTTGGCAGGTGCTTTACCACTGAGCTATACCCCAGCCCTACCTTTCCTAGCTTATCTATTAAACAGTTAAGTTTGGCAACGATTGATGCTGACTTTTTATATATTTATTCATTAAATTAATTTGTGCATGGTACTGGAGTTTGAACTCAAGGCCTTGTGCTTGCTTAGGCAGTGCTCTACCACTTGAGCCACACCTCCAGCCCTTATTTATGTATGTATTTTGTATCGGGGTCTTGCTGTGTAGCTCACACTTTCCTCAAACTGTCAGTCCTCCTGCTTTAGCCTCCCCAAGTGCTAGGATTACAGACATATACCACCACGCCCAGTAACAGACCAAATTTTCAGGACAAGGTATCATGAACCTGGATGATGGAAGGTAGTTTAACTAGCAGAGGAAAGAGATTTCAGGGGGAAATCCTTGCATGAGCAAAAGCAGAAGTGGAGAGGATGGTGAGGGTGTGGCTGGGGGACAACACCTGGAGGACAGAGTCATGAAAGAGAAAGCTGGGGGCAGGTAGAGGCTCTGTTTGAAGAGCTTTGCTTGCCTCTGTGATGAGTTTGCACTTAAACCTGTGGGCAGCGAGGAAAAATAAGCTGACACCCACCAGAGGTTGGTGTGAAGCAGGTAGAGTTAGACACAGGCCAGCTAACAAGGTGAGCAGCAGTGGCAGCTGTCCCTGAGGGATCAAGAAGGGGCTTTGGTTCCCTGGTGGTTGGTAACCATGGAGGAGGCAGTTTGGGAGGTTCTGGGACTGAGACCAATTCGTAAGTGCTAGAGACTGAGTAGACAAGGAGGAATAGGAGCTTCAGGTGCATGCCACCAGGGTGTCAAATGCAAGCCACTGCTGCCTACCCCTCCCAGCCACTGCAGCAGCTCCTCTGAGCTCCTCACCCTTGCCATAGCTGCCCCTTCTCAGAGCTCAGCTTTGCCTCTGGAGCCCTCTTCTCCAACCTCTCCTCCAGCCTGACACCAAGTCCTAGCATTTGAAGGGGCCTTAAATGTAAGAGAGGCTTGGGGAGAGGGACTTGCCCAGGAGACACAGCCAGGAGGGCATGAGCCAGTTGCAAAGCTCCATCATCCCCTTCCCTATTCAGGGCTCTTTTCTCCCACACTGGGGTAGATGTCTCTTCTGACAAGCCCATCTCTTACCAAGCTCCTCCATCGGTTTATTTCACAGCCTGTGGTGTGTGAATTGTATTGTGTACTAAATAGTACTTAATTGATTTTATTTTTTTATGATGCTGTGGATTGAACCTAGGGCCTCATACATTGCAAGCACTCTACCACTGAGCTGCACCTCCAGCACCAATAACTGATTTGAATTTCTTCATTTAGCTGGGTGGGCATGGTGGCTCATGTCTGTAATACTAGCTCCTCAGGAGGCTGAGATCTGAGGAATCAGCCCTGGCAAAAACTTCCCCAGACTCCATCTAAATCAATAAAAGCTGGACAAGGTGGCATATGCCTGTCATCCCAGCTACACAGGGAGTATAAACAGGAGGACTGCCACTCCAGGTCAACCAGATCATAAATGTGGGACCCTATCTGAAAAATAACATTAGCAAAAACGGCTGGAGATGTGGCTCAAATGATAAAGTGACTGCAAGTGCAAGGCCCTGAGTTCAAATTCCAGTACCACCAATAAAACCAATTCCTCATTGGTGTCTTCTGAGGACCCTATCAGAGCCCTGAAGCCTTGTCCTTGGTGTCTCTTCCAGCTCTGCACAAGGTGCTCTAGGGCCTGGGGTGAAAGCTGCATCAGGCAGGGCAGGAGCCCAAGACTCTCACCCTGGCTCTGCCTCCTACCAACAATGCTGGCACAGACTTCTATGATCCTCAGTCCCATCCCAAAGGCACTTCACTGCCCAGTGTGAGACCCCTGGAAGTGGGAGATGAGAGACCCAAGGTGCTGAGCCAGATTTTCCTCCTTGGCTCTCCCCATCTCTCAGGGAAACTTCCAGCATGGCCCCCAGCTAGACAGGCCACATTTTAACCCATCAGCTTCTGATTTCAAGATCTTGTGAGTACAGTTCTGTGGCAGGAAGGCAGGGAGGGGGAAGGGAGATAATGAGTGCTACAGTAAAACAAAGAAAAACTGGAATTGGGGAACATTACCTGGAGACCAGAGAAGGGTCACCTTACCCCAGAGGTTAAAAGCGGCCAATGAATTAACGTGATTATGTATAGGACAACCTGTAACACCCATTTCTGTAATCTGTTCTAAATGGTATATAAGGAAAGGTCTCTTTTGTTCTTGGGGCTCAGCCTTTGGACTCAGTCTGCAGTTGCTGCTGGCTTGCTTAATAAACTTGTTTCTTGAAAGCTTTGGCACCCTCTCTGTCTCTTTCTGGGCTCTCCTGCAACATTTCTATGGGCTCATCCAGGATTCAGAGGGCATGTTTTCACTCCTTGTGCCTGCCAGGAGGACCGCCCCTGCCAGGTGTCACTGGATTGTGTTGATCCAAGGGGAGGGAGCCTCTTACCAAGGAGGTAAGTTCCGGTTGCACAAAGTAACCTGGAAAGGCTCGTGAACCAACTTGGGAGCCCTGCTCATCAGACTGGTAAGAACTCAGATTCTTATTCAGTCCTGCTTCAGGAGGCAGAAGGGGAGTCTGATCAACTCCCAAAGACACCTGAGTAACCCCTTTTTGGGGGTGAAACCATGTCTTTCAGGTTCAGAGAGTGGGACAGAAGTACTGTGCTGTGTGAGAGTATGTGAAGGTGCAAGCCTGAGACACAGTCTGGTTACAAAGTGAGTGTGGAGTCCTGATCCATAGGTCCATGGCGAACTCATATGGTCTAGGGTGAGTCCTAACAGGGCCTCTGGTCTGGGTCTTATATGGACTCACTACAGCTAAGAGATGCCACAATCCTCATGAGGGAGTGTCTGGAGATGGACAAACTGAGTGGTGTTATTTATTTTCCCCTGTGTTCCGGAGAGGAGGACCCCTTACCTCCTCTCAACAGCCTTCATCCATCCATCTCTGTCTCTGTCTTGACATCTGGCAAATGGCAAGAGTGGGAGGAGGTCAGAACACCCCCCAGAGTGTGCATGCTTAAGAACTTTAAAGGGGGAATTCATGGAGATTCCAAGGTCAAGCTGACTCCTGTAAGCTTAGGACCTTCTGTGAAACAGACTGGCCTGCGTCACAGCAGGCCAGTAGGATGGCCTTGGGAGGGGTCATTAGATAAGGTCATAGTCAACAGAGGTTTTGAAGTTGTTGTAGGGGAGCCTCGACACCCAGATCAGTTTCTTTTGACTGCTGGCAGGATGCAGTCTTCAGGCGGCCCACATGGCTAAAGCCCTACCTAAGCATGTAGGGTTACAGTAGCCAGGGTGGCAGCAGCTTCCAAGTGCAGGGAAAAACGTAAAATGCCAGAGAAACCCATATTAGCGGGGCCACCCCAAGGAGACCCCGCCTCCTTATGTGCTACTGTACCCACCACCTTCTGCCCCTTTGTCTCTACCCTTAGAAGGGGAAGCAGCATCAGATGGGGAAGCCCCACAGCAAATATGCCTACAAGGTTGGGCCCAGGAGTCTTTGAAACTGCAATAACCCCACCTTCCTCAGGCCTCACTCTGAGCCCATCAGTCTTCACTCCACAGCTCCCTGCAAGACTGGCCCCTGGGTTCAACTAGGAACATATGAACAGTCCCATTATGGGCCTAGCCTCTCCCCCAGAACCCAACACCCTGCGGATGCCCCTGAGAGAGGTCCAGGGCCAAATATATTATGACCAGCACAGTCAGATACAAGGAGGAAGGCGGACATTCATCTACCAGCCTTTGACCACCACAGACCTCCTAAATAGGAAGCACCATACCCACTCCTTCACGGAAAAGCTTCAGGCTCTGATTGATCTAATGCAGTCCATCATCCAAACTCATAAGCCCACCTGGACAGACTACCGATAGCTTCTTCTGATCTTATTTAATACTGAGGAGTGACGCCGTATCTGGTGGCTCTAAAGTGGCTGGAAGATCATGCCCCTGTGGGCATTCTAAATGCCCAAACCTACACTCAAGGCCAGTTCCCCGAGGAGGACGCCATTGGGACCCTAATGATGACCGAGATTGCCAGCGGCTTGGGCGGTGTCAGGAGGCATGGAGGATGGAGGGGAAAGGTCATGATCACGAGTCAGACAGCACAAGCCCTCCATGGGCCAGATGAGAGCCCCGGTCAGCTTTACGAGCGACTGTGTGAGGCCTTCCGCTGTACACCCCTGTTGACCCAGAAGCCAACTAGAATATGAGCACAGTGAGGCCACAGACCTTGTCTGTCACGCTCATGCTTTGCCTTCAGAATTAAGCACACAGTAGGCTCTATCAGGCAGTGTTCCCCAGGGAAACAGAACCAATAGGACATGTGTACATATTCATTTTAAGGAATTGGCTCACGTGATTATGGAGGTGGCCAAGTCCAAAAGTCTGTGAGGTGGGATCGCAGACTTTTATTTTCTGGTAGTTCTCATGTTTGAATTCAGGGCTTCACACTTGCAAAGCAGGTGTGGCTCAAGCAAGTCCATTTTGCTTTTTGCTCTGGTTATTTTGGAGATGGTGGTTTCACCAACTATTTTCCCAGGCTTGCCTGTAACTATGATCCTGATCTCAGCCTCCCAAGTAGCTAGGATTATAAGTGTGAGCCACTAGCACCCAGCTGAGAAGAGTTTCTTTTATAGGGCTCATCTAAAACCAACCCCCTACGGGCTAGAAGAAGCCTAACCACCAATCCTCTTCTCTGTGCTTTCCACCCTCCAGCCAACCAAGCTGCCCCTGTGCCCAGTACAGAGCCTGCAGGGATTCCCTCCTCTGCTCCTTTTTTATTTAATGTAATGTAATTAATTTATTCATTCAGGTAGAACTAAGGTTGAACTCAGGGCTTTGCGCTTGCGAGGCACGCACTGTACTGCTTGAGCCACACTCATTTTTGTTTTTTGGGACAGGAGCTTGCTATATAGCCTAGGGTGGCTTCACACTCACCATCCTCCTGCCTCAGCCTCCCTAGCACTGGGATTACAGGCATAAATCACCATACCTGCCTCCTTCCTCTGTGTTTTACCTGGTGCTATTCCCACACATGGAAGTTACCTCTTTTCTTCTACATTTCATCTGTTTTATACATCAATACACATTTCTTAAGTCCCCACAACAGGGCAGGCACCCTTTACACTGGGAACAAAGTGATAAACAAGACAGAAATGGTCCCTGTCCTCTGGAGCTCACATTCCAGTATTGGGAAAAGAGATGGGACTCAAGGCAGTCATTGAGCAAGATACTTTCAGGTGGTCACAAGTGTTGGGAAGAAAACCAGGCAGTAGCGACAGGCTGCGAACAGGCTGCTGTAGGGTGGTGGTGGAATGTAGCTTAGATTGGAACTCAGAACCACCAAACAGGGGTTCAAATACCACCCTTGCTTGTGGCTGGCACAAGATTATTTATCTAATAATTATTTCTCACGCACATACTGTTGGGGTGACTAACTGACCCAGTTTTCCAGGGCCTGAGAGGTTTGTGTGGGAAAACCAGCAGCGCTGGTCATCCATCCTGTGTCCTGTGTGCCAGGCTGAATGTGAAACCCAACACCACAGCCCCATCAATGTGGCTGCCCCAGCAGAAGGAGCAGAGTGGGGGGAAATGAGAGGCAGAGAGCGAGTCTGCCCGAAGCTGTTCCTGGTCCCACCTCCTTCTTCCAGCGCATCAGTACCCCGCCGGGGAGTCTCAGACGTCCCCACTCTCCTGACAAACCTCATCTGCTTAATTAGCTGTGCCAGTTTCTGGTTCCTGCATTCACAGGGCCCCAGCTGACTATGTCTGTAAATAACTGGGAGTCAGGATGGGTTTGCCTCCTGGAGGAGGCTGCAGTCAGGGGTGTAGCCGTGGGGTGGGGAACAGTGGCCTACCCAATGACTCCATTCCCCCCAGCACTGTTTGACTCGGTTAATGGTTTCTGCCTCTCAACTCCCAGCAGCTTTACCAACCTCTCTCATCACACTGCTGTCTCCCTTGGGTCTTGGATGTCACCTTCCAGATGGATTCATGTGTGATTCACTGTACTGCTCCCCAGGGGGTCTCAGGTGAATTATGACATGCACAAAAAGGGCTCTGTGCACCTGTGGGGCACACCTGTTCTTCCTGGGTCATGCGAACCTCGTCCTCTGTGCAGCTGGGTGGAATTACACCGGGTATCTTCAAGTTTATTATCTCAGGGGCATCTAACGCTTCAGAATTTGGCTGTTAGGAATTGCATTAGCAGCTGTTGTTATTTTGTGCATACTTTATGTGCTAGGTGAGGGGGAAAAACATCCTCAGGCTCAGAGACAGTGATTGGTCCAAGGTCCCCAACTTTATATGGCACAGAACTGACCACCGAGTCATATTTTCAGGCTGTAACCCGTGTTCTGTTCGTCTCTGCTGGATCGAGGCATGGAATGTGGGCCGCTCAACCTCCCCCCAGGTCCCCAGGGGTCTGGTTCATAACCTTGGGCCAACTCTGGGTCTGCCTCCCCTCTCCCTTGGAGAGGGGAGGCCTCTGGTCACTTGCTTTGCCACTCCGGCTCCCCAGAGCTGCTGCGTTGCCATGGTATCTCCCTGGGCTGCTCCTCAGTAAACCTAGGGAGAAGCTGTTTTGGAGCAAATAAGGAAAACAGAAATTCTCCCACTTCTGTGGACAGCCAGCATGGAACAGGTGGTTCCCAACATTCTTCTCGATGCCTTGCGGGAGGTCTCGGAGCGTGGAGCTCAATGCCTCCCTTTGCCAGTGAAGACACAGTGTTTGTGCTTTGGCCAGAGGCATCTCTGGAGCCAGAGAGACCTGGGTTCCGATCCAGCTGCCTCATTATTGGGTGACATGGGGAGAGTCCCTGAGAGTGCCCTATTCAACTATCACGTGTGTGTGAGGACTCTGCACACCTGGGGGGCGGGGGACGAGGGGACAACCTTCCGCCCTGGGGTGGTGCTGCAGCACAGAAACCATTTTCAAGCTCTGTAAATGGAGCCCTCCTTCCCTGAAAGAAATCTATGAAGGATTAAAGGAAACCATAGTCATAACGAGTTTCACCAAGTGCCCGGGACTTTGCAGTTGTCCAAGGTCACCGACATAGTGTGGGGACACAGTTGTTTCTTTCACCACACCCCCCCCTTCTCCAACTGGCCCTCAGGCCCAACCAGGAGACCAGCACCAGAGCCGGAGGGCCCTTTGAGGGAGAGGTGACTCTGAGGGCAGGGACGCACTTTGTGGCTGGGTATCAGCTCTGGTCTGGGCCACCTCTGGAACAGGACCCTGCTGTGCTCTTCAGGGAGAGTCTGGGGAGACAGCTCCCTCGGGAGGACATTCCCTCAGGAGTACTGCTGACAAAATCCACTGAAAGCATCAGTGTGTGGGGGTCAGGCCTGGGCAGATCCGACGCCCCAGATGGTTATCACTGAGGACCGGGGTTGGGGGGGGGCAGTGAGAGGCACTAGGATGCCAGTCAGTGAAGGGGGTGGGAACCCTTGGCCAAGGGGAGGGTGGCATGGGGCAGGAAGTGGAAGGGGATGGGCAGAGGAGAAGGAGCCAAGAAAGGGAAGAAAACCTGATTTTTGTCCAGGAAAATGACAGCTGGCTAGAAAAGCCAGGAGGCAGATGGAAGCTTTCAGAGAGTGTTTGCTCACTGCTCTCAGGAGGCTGGCAGGGGGACCTGGGCCCTAACACCTAGGTCTCCATTCCTGGAGCTCCAGTTGGTGCTGGGCTGGGGAACTCCGAGTCTGTCCCACCTTCTCTTCTCACCTTCCCCAGTTCACCCTCCATCCTAAACAAATGAGCAAACAAATCCTGCAATTTGATAGACATCAGTGAGTGAACCCCACGCAAGACCAGCCCTATGCAAGACCTGTGCCCAACACTAGCTAAGTCCCTGGGTGGGATCTAAGGCTGGGGTCACTTTGGCCCCTGAGATCAGGAAAGGAGGGCTGATGTCATATTACTAACAGACATGGCCAGGTGCTATGCCTCCTGCTTGTAATCCGGCTGTTCAATAGGTGGGAGGATGGTGGTTTGAGGCCAGTCCCTGCAAAAAGTTTGCGATACCTCAGCTCAACCAACACAAATCTGGGCATGGTGTCACACGGTGGTCATTCCAGCTAGTGGGAAACAGAAATAGGAGGATCATGATCCAGCCCAGCCCAGGTAGAAACATAAGACCCTATTCAAAAATAACTAAAAGCTGGGCACCGGTGGCTCACACTTGTAATCCTAGCTACTTGGGAGGCTGAGATTGGGAGGATCGAGGTTTGAGGCCAGCCCAGGCAAATAGTTCTCAAGACCCCATCTCCAAAATAACCAGAGCAAAATAGGATGGATCGGTGGTTCAAGCAGTAGAGGACCTGTTTTGTAAGCGTGAAACCCTGAGTTCAAACTCCAGTCTCACCAAAACCAAACCAAACCAAAATAAACCTTAACAAAAACTATGACTGCTCAGGTGGCAGAGCACCTGCCTAGCAAGCTTCAGGCTCTGAGTTGAAACTCCAGTACCACCAGAAGAGGGAGAGAGAGAGAGAGAGAGAGAGAGAATGAGAGAGAGAGAGAGACTAATTCCTGTGTCATCCTTTTGGGATGCTGTCCCAAACATGACAAGAGCTGACTTAACCAAGCAGCTGGATGAGAGGTGGTGCGCCTAGAGTTCCACAGCATCACCAAAGACCCAGGCTCGTTCTGTCTTTCCATGGTTACAACCTCACCATACTGGCTTTTCATTTTCACACTTACTGCCTCATGACTGCAAGATGGCTTCTACAGCTCCAGACATCATTCCACCATTCCAGGGGCAGGGACAAGCAGTTTTCTCATGATGGGGCTTTGATTTTCATCCTGGAAGAAAACCGTTAGATTTCTCTCTCTACTTTTGTTGGTCATATATGTCCTCCCGACTGATCACTAATGTGGAAGACACATATTATCATGACTCCTGTCTAACCCCCCCATCCTCCTTGCTTGAAAGAATCACCATTTATTGTCAGCACAAGTCCATGGATGGCCGGGTAGTTCTGCTGGTGTGAGGCAGGCCTGGCTGATCTCGGCTGACCTCCCTTGTGTCTGTCGGATCCGCTGGTTGTTGGCTTGTCGAGGGGTGCCCTACTCATGTCTGGTTGTCAACTGGGGTGCTTGGACGACTGGACCTCTTGTCTAACTTGTTAGCCTGGGCTTGTTCCCATGGTGATAGTAGGGTTCTAAGAGGCTGAGTGGGAGAAGGCCAGGCCTCTGAGGACCAAGGCCCTGAAGTGGCACTGTCATTTCCATCCCATCTCATTGACCAAAGCAAGTACAAGCCGGCAGGGTCAAAGGATGAGAAAGAGATGGTGCCACTTTTTGTACAATCACCTTGTGAAGGGCACAGATACAGAGAGGAATGAGGAGCTGGCACCAGGTCTCCATGACTATTTGGACCGTCTCGTGTCCAGAGGTAGAGAAGGGTCTCCCATCCCCAAGCCAAGGGAACAACCCTATCCCGTGAGCAGGGGAATACGGTTGTAGGGAATGGGGGCGTGCTATGGTTTGAATATGTTTTTTAGTGTGGACCCCACAGGTCATGGTCCCCAGGTGACACTACTGAGATGTGACGTGGACTCTTTAAGAGGTGGGGCCGAGTGGGAGTTCTTAGATCATTTATTGCGGTACTGTCCTCAAAAGGATTAAGGAGCGGGGCCATGGTGGCACCTGCCAGGAATCCCAGCACTCAGGAGACTGAGGCAGGAGGATCTGGAGTTCAAGACCAGCCTGAGCTACATAGTGAGACCCCCCCTATCATCAAAGCAAAACTAAACAAAAACAAACTAGGGCTAGAAGAGTGGCTCGATCAGTAGAGTGCCTGCCTACCAAGCAAAAGGCCCTGAGTTCAAACCCAGTACCACCCCCCACCAAAAATAAACCACAGAAAAAAGAAGGGATTAAGAGCTCTGTTTTGAGACATGATTGGTTGTTTCCACACACACCCTGCCACTGCCATCTGCCATGCTGTGACGTGGCTGAGCGTGTCCTCAGCAGAGTAATCCAGTGTGGGTGCCATGCCCTGATCTTCTAGAACGATGAGCTAAATAAACCTTTTTCTTCATAAGAAGCCTGCCTCCAGGATTTTATTATAGTGATGCAAAATGAGTTAACGTGGGGGCTTCTGTTGGGCAGAAGCTGAAAGTGTGTGGACAGGGGGCCAATCCCACGGTCCCAGGCTCAGGAAGTGACGGCCATTTTGCAGCTTCAGTTTCTCCAAATTACTGTCTTTCTTCTAAAAAGACTGATTCTTGTCTGTCTTTTGTCGATGCCTAGTCTAGGCCTTGTGATGGCTCCTTCATGACATTCAGACACGAAACCAAATTAAAAATAAATTGAGCCAGGTGCAGTGACACGTGCCTGTAATCCCAGCACTTGGGAGTTTGAGGGTCAGAGGGTCGAAAGTTTGAGGCCAGCCTGGGCAATTTATCGAGACCCTATGTCAAAATAAATAACTACATAACAAATAAAAGAGAAAATCCAATGAACTCTGTCTCTGCTCCACCCACCGGGGGTGTGGGAACTGGAGAGTGGGGTGGCGGTCAAGTCCTTCTGCTCCTTCGAGGTTTACACGATCCAGGAAACAGAGCACAGATCTTCGGCATTTGATCCCAAGCCTCAGGGTCCATTCAAAAGCAAGCGGCTGGGCTGGGGATGTAGCTCAGTGGTGAAGTAGGGCTTAGTAGGTGTGAGTTCCTGGGTTCTTTGATCCCCAGTACCGCCAAAACACACAAACAAACAAACAACAACGAACAAAGGCAGGAGACCGTCTCTGCTTCACTGTGGATCGGAACTTCTTGTAGAATTTTCCCAGGCTCTTCCCATCCATCAGAATCTTCACTGTAGGGATTTAACCGCCTTCTCTGTTCTCCCCTCTCAGACAGCTCAACTCTGTCCTGCCTTGGGTCACCTTTCCTTGCCAGTCCATTCCCTTCAAGCCTCCCCAGAAACACTTGGATGAGGTGGTCTTCCGGGAACCCGAGGCCTGACTGCACACCCAGGAAGGATGTGTGCCCTAGGAGAGGAGACAGTGTGACACAAACGCATCTAGCGGGGTAGGAAAGGAGGTGGCAGCTCTGCTGGGAGATGAAGGGGCTGGGAAGGGGCCAGACTGTTCCATTCAGAAGAACCGCTGTCCCTGTGAGAGCCAGCACGAACTGAGCACTGCCTAGACACCTGGCACACCGCGGGTCCCCCGTTTTATGAGTGAAGGCATATGTCTGAAACTTACAGAAGGTAGGTACCCCGCCCGGGGTCATGCAGTTAGCAAATGGATGAGCTGAGAGTTCAAGTCCGACCAATGTGAGGAGAGAGCTCTTCTCTTCACCACTCAGGTAAGCCTGGAAGTGAGTGGAGCCAGTTATTCAGAGAGCCACACGCAGGCTGTTTGGGCCGGAACATAGTATGGGAGAGGGCAGGTGGTCCAAGAGGCCAGTGAGGTGGGGAGAGGAGAAAACATGGACCTCCCTTGTCCTCTAGCCATGTCACTTGCCTGAAGGTAGGAAGCCTGGATGCTTGGAGGTCGCTTTCGTGACATTTCAGCAAGAAGTGCTGGTGTGTCCTATTAGAAGATGGAGTAAGAATAAAGAATGCTGGTGGAGTATGAGGGTCCTAAAGGGAGAATGGACAGAGCTTGGTTGAAGCTTAGAGATGGGGAAAGAGAAAGAAATTGGGAGTTCTGTGCTCAGGTTCCAGCTCAATCAACTAGATGGATGGATCCAGTTCTGTTTCTTCCACCAATTTGCTGGGTGTCCTGGGGACACCCAGGCTTTCTAGTTATCTATCTTCCTAGCTCTAAAATGAAGATGGTGAAACCTGACCTCCGCATGCATCATGTGTCAAGAGAAGATGAAATCATCAATCTGGAAGTGCTCTGGAAAGTCAAAAGTACTTTGCAAATGTAAGTGGTTATTATTTTATGGTTATCTTTACGGTCCTCCTCCCTCCTGGGACTTACAGATGGAGCCAGACGGAAAGGCAACCCCAGGAGCTGCCGAAGCACAGCCGCTACTGTAGTTTTCATCAGTCAGATCCGTCTCTGGCTGATGGGAGCCACATTCCCACGTACTAAATTGCTAATAGCTTCCCCGGGGAGCTCCTTTCTGCTCTCACTCCTCAGTGATTTCTGTTTCTCTGCTGCTGACGCCTGCTGATGCTCCTGGGGCGGGGGGGGGGGGGTGGATTTCTGGTTTGGATTTTGCTTTTATTGAGGTTAGGGATGGGACAAACCCTGGTCAGAGCCCAAAGTTTTCAGTAACCAGGTGTGGAGGGCTCTGTCTACTCTGTGCTCTATCATGAATGGGGATGGACTCAAGAATCTCCTGAATTTGGGTGTGGTGGTGCATACCTATAATCCCAGCTACTCAGGAGAAGGATCAGGAGTTTGATGCCCTGGCAACATTTCTCTTAAGATCCTATCTGAAAAACAAACTAAAAATCCAAGGCCTAGGTGTGTGACTGAAGTGGTAGAATGCTTGCCCTGAGATCAAACTCCAGTACCATTCCAAAAAAAAAAGAAAGAAAAGAAAAGAAAAAGTAAAGAATCTCCTGTGCTCCGAGGGACTCGGTTACCCCCAGGGTGGGGAAACTGCTGGACAGAGGTGGGCAGAGCATGTTTGAGTGACTTCCTAGTCTTCGTCTTGGGAGGCACCTAGCCTAGTAATCTGGAGACTGGGTGTTGTGTCACACAGACCTGGCGTGGCACCTCAGCCAGGTGAGCGGAAATCTCAAATCCGAATGAGCTGATGCCAACGCCCTCCTCTTAGCCACTCGGATAAACCAGGGGGTGAGAGAGGCAAGGTTTTGGGGAAACCTGGCTCGGCAGGTGACCTACCTTCCCCAGATGCAATAGCAGTACAGAAACGCCTGCCCACGGGCTCCTGGAGGGATGATGTCATAGATAATCCACAAAGCACCTGGTCCAGTGCAAGCACTCCTTAAATGGCAGCCAGTGGGATCACACACAGGTTTGTGACCACAAACATGAGACTCCCTTTTGTTTATTTTATATTCTTATTTTTTGAGACAGGGTCTTGCTAAGTAGCCCAGGCTGGCCTTGAGCTCACCATCCTCCTGTCCCAGCCTCCCACATGCTGGGGATGAGACTCCCTTTTAAAGACAAACAGACTAGAATGTTCACATCTATGGAAGAGTTGATTAGTTTGAGTGCAGGCCTCCATCTGTATTTATGGGGCAGATTGGTTCCAGGATTCCCCTGGGATACCAGAGTCCACTGATGCCAGATTCCTTATAGAAAATGGAGTAGCATTTGTATAGAACCTGTGCACACCCTCTCCCATATCTTAAACCATCTCTAGATCACTTGTAACACCTGCTGCAATGTGAGTGCTACATAAAGAGTTCTTATATTGTATTGTTTAGGGGATGATAGTGCGTGGTCAGTACAAATACATTCTTTTTAAAAAGGTTTCCCATCCACAGATGGTTGAATTGAAAGGTTTAGAACCCAGGGATGTGGAGAGTTGATTGCCCTGGGCTGAACCCAGGGCAAGTGCTAAGCAAGGGCCCTATTGGTGAGCTACATCTTTTTTTTTTTTTTTTTGGTGGGACTGGGATTTGAACTCAGGGCTCCACACTTGCAAAGCAGGCACTCTACCACTTGAGCCACACCACCAGATCTGGTTATTTTGGAGATGGGGGTCTTGTAACACAACTCAAAATCAAGAACTTTTGAAAGACATGCAAGTGACCAAGAGTACGAACAGAATAATCATTAAGAAAACAAACTTGCCAAGTTCACACATTGTCCCCACAGTGGACATCAAAAGAGTTCCCAAGCTGGGCACCATGGCTCACGTCTGTAATCCTGGCTACTCAGGAGGCAGAGATCAGGAGGATTGCGGTTCAAAGCCAGCCCAGGCAAATAGTTTGAGAGATCCTATCTCGAAAAACCCCTTACGAAAAAGGGCTGGTGGAGTGGCTCAAGGTGAAGGCCCTGAGTTCAAGCCCCAGTGCCACAAAAAAAAAAAAATTCCCAGAAACTGGATGGGGCTTCTACAATGATCTTCAAAGAGAGGAAGGCTGGGGGTGTGTTCAGTGGTAGAGTGCTTGCTTGGCATTGTGTGAGGCCCTGGATCCCATCCCCAGCACCATTAAAAATAAAAATAAAATTAAAAACAGCTGGGTGTGGTGGTTCACATCTGTAATCTCAGCTATTTGAGAGACTGAGGTGGGAGGATTGAGTTTGAGACTCAAGCAAGTTAGCAAGACTCTGTCTCAAAAAAACTTTTAAAAAGGGCTAAGGTGCAGGTGCCAGTGGCTCATGCCTGTAATCCTGGCTACTAGGGAGGCGGGATCAGGAGGATTAAGGTTCAAAGCCAGCCCAGGCAAATAGTTTGAGAAACGTTATCTCGAAGAAAACCGCACAGAACAGAGGGTGGCTCAAGTGGTAGAGTGCCTGTCTAGCAAGCATGAGGCCCTGAGTTCAAACCCCAGTGTTGCCAAAAACCAAACAAAAAAAGTATGCTAATTTTCCATTGCTGTGACGAAATATCTGAGTTACACAACTTAAAGGAGGAAAGATTTAGAGGTATGAGGCCCTGGGATTGATCCCCAGCACTACCAAAGTAGAAAAGGAAAGAAGGAAGGAAGAAGGGAGGGAGGAGAGAGAAGGGGAGGGAAGGGAAGGAAGGAAGAAAAAAGGAAGGGAGATTTGTTTGGCTCATAGTTTCAGAAGGTTCAGGCCATGGTCAGCTGGCTGTATTGTTTTGGGACCTGTGGCGAGGCAGAGCATCGTGGCCAGGAGTGAGGGGTACAGCACACCCCAGTGACCTGTTCCCTCCAGCTAGGTCCCACCTTCTGGAGTTTCCACCACCTCCCACTAGCCCACTGAGCTATGAGTTAATTAATAGATTGACCCATCGATGAGGTGACAATCCTCAAGGTCCAGTCACCTCTCAGAGGTGCCATCTCTGAGCACTGCCACATAGGGGACCAGGCTTTAACACTTGAGCTTCTGAGGAACACCAGATCCAAATCATAGCACAGAGTCTATCATACAAAAGATTTCAGTTGCTTAGAATTCTCCAGTCCATGTTAAGCTATACCTGGCCCGTCTCCCTCAACAAATGCAAGTTCCCCAAGGTCAGCCACAGACAGTGAGCACCTGGGTGCCGGGACTGGACCGAGGTAGGGGGCCGCAATGCACAGGAACTGTGGTGGACTCTTTCCCTGCTCCCCACCACCCAGGCAAAGCTGGGGCACAGTCACTGGTGCCCACTGCTACCCTGAGGGAGGCATTGTGCAGGAGGCACTGTGGACATCAGGGCTGCTTTGCAAGTGATGCTGCCGCTGCCCTCAGCTATGATGGCCCCACGTGGGGAATTCGCCAAGCGTTAGGCAAGGGCCAGGTCTATCTGAGTGTGCCTGCATCCAACAGTGATGAGCCTGGGCTGAGCAACAGATCTACCTCATTAAGGCTGATGAGAGAACTCAAAAACTTATGGAGAGGGAAAACTCTGTAAAGTGGTTCGCTGCAGCTGCTGAGTAGCTAAGGGTTGTGGCAAAGAATCTCAGGCCAAGGATATCATCAAAAAGTACGTCAAATGAAAGCAATGAGAATATTGGCGCACGCTCACACACACACAGCTGCTGTGAGGTGGCAGTGTTGGTGCCAATCTGCAGTCCCACCACTTGGGAAGCTGGGGCAGGAGGATCATGAGTTCTAGGCCAGCCTGGGCTACGAAGCAGGAGTCTGCCTCAACACACACACACACAAATTCTTTAATTCTTAATAAATTAAAAATCTTTAAGTTAATTTTGTTTTGTTTTTGGTATGATTCCGGGGGTGGAACCCAAGGCCTCACGTATGCTAGACAGGTGTCCTTCTCTGGTACTTCTCTCCTCTTTCTAGCGGTAACAGATTTGAACTCAGTGTCTCGCACTTGCTAGGCAGGTGCTCTACTATTTGAACCACACCTCCAGCCCTCTCCATCTTCATCTGCCCAACAACCACCTGAGAGAGATCTTGAGATTTTCCTCGTCCACCAGGTGCGGAGAGTGAACTTGAGAGAGGTTAAGTGACTTGCTCAAGGTTACTGTGCTGGTTGGTGACGGGCGCAGGCGGGAGGCGGGATTCGCACGCAGACTGCAGTGGCGAGGGGGCGGGCGCCGCGTCCGGGCTGGGGCGGAGGCGCCCTGAAGCCCCAAGCGGCCGGCGCAGCAGAGCTGGCCAGGGGGGATAGGCCCGGGGGCGGAGGCCGGGCTCCAGGCCGGTGGTGCAGCGTCCGCCCCCGGTCGCGGGCGCAGACTGGCGGCCGCCTCCGGGCCACGTGGTGCGCGGCGGGTGCGTCCGAGGAGCCCGCGGCGGCTGGGGGTTCACTGCGCTGGGGGCCCGGCTTTCGGGCGGACGCTGCGGGCCGGGCAGGGCCGGGAGGGGAGGCAGCGGCAGGGCGCGCACAGAGCCTGCGACGCGGGCCCTGCAGCCCCCGGCGTCGGGGCCGCAGCCTCGGCCCTCCGCGCGCCCCTCGCGCCAGGTTGCTGCGCCCAGGGCGCACGGTGGCGCGGGACTTGGCGCCGGCCGCCATGGAGCCGGCCCCCTCTGCCGGCGCGGAGCTACAACCCCCGCTCTTCGCCAACGTCTCGGACGCCTTCCCCAGCACGGGTGCCAACGCGTCGGGGCCACCGGGCGCCCGGAGCGCTTCGTCCCTCGCCCTGGCTGTCGCCATCACCGCGCTCTACTCAGCCGTGTGCGCCGTAGGGCTGCTGGGCAACGTGCTCGTCATGTTTGGCATCGTCCGGTGAGTCCGCTGCGCGCCGGGCCGCGGGGCTTGGCCCGGGGGACCTGGGCCCCGGGCCTGGGCACTTCCCTCAGGGTCGCCCAGGTCCAGCGGGGAGGCCACTTCCATGCAGATGGGGACAGGGAATGTACATCTCGATCTCAGGGGTGTGTGTGTGTGAGTACACACTTAAACCTGCCCAACTAACATTTAATATACATTGTAACATTCAGTCAGTCATCTGTTGGCATCCCCCTTGCTTGGGCACCAGGGCTGTGGGACAGTTTGGCAACAGTTTGTGTGTCTGTCGCAGTTTGTGAGTGGGTGATTGTTTGTGACAGTACAAGTGTGCGTTTGGGCTTCTGAAGCCTCCTAGGGGTGGGCGGAGATGCTTCACAGAGCGTTGGGCCTTTGGGAGACAGCTGAGTGTGGGCACTGTGCAGGCAGTGGGGACGGGAAGGATTGTGTGTCTGCACCATGCGGTGGGCACACTTGGCAAGTCACATTTGGTGATCAGCTTTTGAGGTTGCTGTGTTGGTGTGTGCATTTCCCAGACTGTCAGTTTGTATTTCTGTATGTGCATATGACGATGTGACTGTTGTTCTTGTCAAACCTCTGAAACCCCAAGGGGAGGTGGACTTCCGGAATGGCTTTGGCACCTGTGCTTGGGCTGTGATGGTGGTCCCTGGATACAGTAGACTGGCAGCTGGTTCTCTGCTCCCTTCCTGGTGGCCATCTGGTCAGGAACTTGATATGATTCAGAGACACCTCAGATCCTCCTCACAAACACCCCCTCCCATTCTCTTTCCTTCTAAGTCTTTATTGCTACCAAAGACAGTGGTGATTGCCTGGGCAGGATCGGACTGTATGCTTTCTCCCTGGGGAGTGAGGTTCTCTTCTTGGTATCTGTGTCCAGGGCTGGGATCTGAGTCTAAAACCTCATCAGCCCCACCAGCTCAGACATGGGCAAAGAGGGTTGAAAGGAACTGTCATCCTTTAACAAGATGCCCTGATAGCTGGGCATGGTGGTGTACACTTGTAATCCTGGCACTAGGGAGTCAAAGGCAGGAGCATCCAAGACTTTGAGGCCAGCCTGAGGTGGCACTAGCATTTGCTACTAGTTGGAAATGGTCTCCCATGCTGGTTGACTGAGGTCACTTGTTCTAAACTTCTCTGGGCTGTGGTGTCACCAGACAGGGCACAAGGCAATCATGGACTCAGGTTGGAGCTGTGAACTGTGAACTTGGTCCCAGGAAAGTTACTGAGGCTCAAGTCCCAGCCCCCCTACTCAGCGCTCACCTGCCTCAGTTTCCCTGTCAGAGAATAGAGAACCAGTCTCCTCAATTGGAAAGTATGAGTTGGAGTGCAAAGTGTTTGCAGTACAGAATGTGTTGTGTTGGCACACAGGATGGAGTGTGTGGGTGTCAGGTGACTTTGGCACTGATGACCTCTGGGAATCTCTGCTCCCCCAGAAAGAGTGGGGATACACATGTTCCCTAGGCTTCCAGTGACTCATCCCCAGCTATGGTGGGAAAATTCCCGAGCTAGGAGGATGGACCTGTGCTTTGTGGTTTTGTGAGCGATTGTCCCCACCCCATCTTTAGGTTTAGAGTTGGGCTAGCCTGAGTATTAATCCCTGTTCTGCCACGCACTGGTTCTGTGATTTGGACAAATCCCTTAGCCTCTTTGAGCCTCTTTGTTTTTTCATCTGTAGAATGGGTTCATGCTAGAACCTTCTTCAGAGGGTTGCTGGGTGGTGTCAATGAGACAGCATATATAAGACAACTGGCCTGGTGCCTGAACCCAATTAATGGAAGCTGTCTACCTAACGAAGAGGAGGAATTTTGTAGATCCTGTGAGATTAAGGCAGGGAGCATGAGGGAGGCAGTCCTAAGGAGGACCTGAGAGTTGCTGGGTCCTGGCACTGCTCTCTCTAGGTGAGCGTCGGGAGCTCCAGTCTGGGAAAAGCTGAGCGTTCGTGTTCCCTTTTCTCCAGGGTCTTCTGGCTGCTGCGCTGACAGCACAGCTTCCCATTACCATTTTGAGCAAGGGGAGGGCCTCCCCTTCTCAGGTGCCACTCTGTAGAGTCTTTGGGCTCAGTGTGCCCGTGTGTTCCCAACCAGCCTTCCTGAAATTGCACTGTCAGGTGTATGTAAAGGCCACAGCTGGGCCCATGTCGCTAGGACTTTCCCCTGCCAGTCCTCTGTGTGATAGCTATCCCTGGGCCGAAGGATTTAACCCTCACCTACAATCCAGTGTGAAAGACACAGTCACCCCACCCCACCCCCATGGGACAGATAAAACCAGAAATCTGCAGCTCAGAGAGAGATAAGGTGACTTGTTCTCAGTTCACGGCCAGCATTAGACCCAGCACTATTGTGACCCAGCACCAAAACTTCCCGGAGCTGCCAGGGGTGGGGAAGAAGGGTGGCAGAACCCTGTCCTCCTCTTGTCATAGGATCTTCAGAGCGGGATGGAACCTGAGGACTGTGACCCTATATGCTATTCAGCCCACGAGTGTTAGGCTGCTGTCCTTGGAGGAGCTCAGGCTGGAGAAAAGCCCCTGGTCCCCTTAAAGTCTCCTCACACTCTGGTCTATCTGTGACTCCCCAGCCCTGTGTGGGACCTGGCACCACCAACAAATGAATCATTAGGTTGGTTGAATGAGTGAGTGGATGAATTCTGCCTGTCAGTTCTGAGCTTAGGCCGTTTGGGGCGGGGGTAGGAGAAGGTTTGCAAAAGAAGATCCAGGGAACCCTTGGGGAAGGAAAGCAGGGTAGTATAAGTGGGTAGAGCTGGGGTTCTGGAGCCACATGTATGTGAGTTCAAAGCCACTTTCTTGCTGTGGAGTGGGCTAGCCACCTCACCTCTTTGAAGCTCATTTCCCCATCTATAAAGTGGGAATATCAACAGTGCATCCAGGGCTGGGGAGAGGCCCAGAGGAGATGAAGTGTGAGATCTGAGTCTTTTAAACCAGAACCCTGGTGGAGACCTGTGCTAGATGCTAAGGTACAGCATTGAGGAAAAGGAAAATTGCTGTTGTCCTGTGCGCAAAAAGCTGAAATGTGTATAGCTGTGCAAAGGGCCTGGGGCTCTTGGTGGTGGTGGTGGTGGGGTCTCACGTGGTTGGAGAGATCAGAGATGGCCTCAGTGGAGATGGAGAGGGGCAGCCAAGTCGACAGCTGAAGGCAGAGAGAGAACTGTGTCAGAGAAGTGTGACATGGAGGAGGGCCTGAGAGAGATGCAGGAGTCTCCGAATGCCAGATCACAAAGCGCCCTCCATCCCTCAGCCCGTGTAGCTGGCCTCTCCCCTCTCCAGGACCACTGCTCATGCACTCATCCTCCTGGATGCGCCAGAGGGACCTCTGGGAATGTGCTTTTATGATAGCACGTGCTTCCCTGCAACGCAGCTTCTATGAATTGTGAGCCGGATTTCTCTGGATACCTGGTCCCCAAGGCAGAGCATCACTCTCTGCTCCTGGACTCTGTGCTGCCCTTGCAGATGCCATGGTGACCAAATCTAGACACCCTACCTAGGCAGAGCCAGTGGCCAATCAGAGTTCCCATCAGCACCCTCTGCATATTGCTGATGTTTGCCAAGCCAGGCTGGTCTAGCCTCAGCTCCCACTGTCCAGACTCTCGGTGTAAGCCTCATACAGCTCCTAACACAGCCACGCCCCAGTGTCCCCTGGTGAGGTACAACTCTAGGGACAAGCGCTGCTTCCTGGGGTTGTGGGGTCCAGTGCAGGCACCTGACCAGCCAGGAGGTGATGCCAGGCTGAGTAGTAAAGGAGTAGCGGCTGTGGAGAGGTCACAAGGAGAGGTGGGGCAGGGTATTCCAGGCAGTGGGACGATGGAGAGCTGCAGAGAACCAAGGCTGGGAGGCTCATTGGACCCAACTGAGTACCAGGGCTGGGTGACTGCAGAGACAAAGGCAAGAAAGGCCTAACAAGCACCGTCCCCCTCCCCATGGTTGTCAAGAGCACCTGCTGTGTGCTGAACTGCCTGGGGCCTGGGAACCAGTTGACAAGTCTGCCGACTTAGCCCCACCTCCCAAAAATCCCCAGGAGGTGCAAATGTTGGAGGCACTCCATGAACCAGCCTCAAGCCCCAGGTAATGAGGGAGTCATTCTGGTGGGCAGCGAGGAGCAGAACTGAGGCCATCGTGGCTGTGTGAGGGACCAGGGGCTATGCAGAGTTTCTAGCTGTCAGTCTGGATGTGGGAGCTATGGTTGGACTGGTCTTTGGCCAGCCATGCTGGGAAATGAGAGAGCTTTGGGTCACAATTCAGGGGATAAAGATTTGAGGGCCATCTCTGCAGAATGGTGTTCAGCAGGACGAATTTTGTGTAGGTGCATTAGATGAGGAGAGAGCATGGCTAGGGCAAAAGAAGGAGCCTTGTGACCTTGGACAGATCATTGGGCTCCTCCTCCATATTCTGTTTCTGAAATGCGGTGCTGCTGGACCTGACAAGAGGACAGGGGCTGGCCAATGGCTGCAGGTGAGGGAGAGCAAGCAGTAGCCCTGTCGCCATTCCCACCAAATCTCCTTGTCTTGCCTGGAAACTGCAAGGCTCCTGGAAACTCCTAGGTCTCGGGTTCATTTCCTGAGGAGTGTGTGTGACTCAGAGGAGTCACCAAAGACACCATTGAGCCTCTTCCTGAGTCCCTGCTTTGTGCCAGGGCTTCTCTAAGCTGCACTCCAAGCCTGCATTGGGGGCTTCCTGTTCTCATTCACCCGTGAGTCTCAGAGCAAGCAAGTGCCTCTCACTGAGAGAGGGGTGGAGTGGAAACTCAAACTCATTCACCTCCACTCTGCCTCTGCTGGTCATGAGATGCATGGAGAATGGAGGTGAGGATGTCTGAGCAGAGAATCAGGACAGACAGCAGGGATGAGGGCAGTTACTGTCTGCAGATCTCTGAGGCCAATTGAGAGCCTGGGCTTTGGAGCCAGGCTGATCTGGAGTCCTCACCCAGCTGGAGAGTGAGCTTGAGCAATCCTTATATTGGGAGAGCCCAGCCTCAGTTTTCTCATCTGTGAAATGGATGAAAATATTATAGATTCTCACAGGGTAGTTAGGAGGAGGTCATGAGATGTGACATAAAGGAAGTCAGCACAGAGTCAGGCATTTAGTAAATATTTCATAAACAGTTTCTATAATTATCACTATTTAGAAGAGGCGCAAGACTTGCTTTTTATTCACTTGAGTGACATTTATTTAGCCCCAGAAGAACTAGAATTATTGGATGGATGCTACAGGGAAACTATCAGCTCAATATTAGAAATGTTCTTTTTCAATAAAAATAACAAGGTAGTCATTTTAGAACATATGGAGAAGTTTAAGCCAATGCAGATATTACCCATAATCCTATGACAGAAAAGCTTTATCATTTTTCCTTCTTTTCTTCCCTTCTCTTTTTCTGCTGCTCTGTCTACACACACACACACACACACACACACACACACCACACACACACCCCACACACACACCCAGGATCACATAGTGAAATCAGAATCACAGTATATGTATTTATAAGGTGATTTTTTGGGGTGGGGGGGATCAGGTCTTGCTATGTAGGAGTGAGTTCTATTTGGAGGGAGACATACATGACTTCCAGTAATATGCCAATCTAAATGTCATTTTAGATGCATGCGTATGGCACACCTTGTGTTGTTCTACAAGGAATTCCCCCAGCCAGAGCTCTCCTGCTGGAGCATGGCGCAAATGGTAGAGCACTTGCCTAGCAAGTGCAAGGCCCTGAGTTCAAACCCCAGTACTGCCAGGAAGGAAGGGAGAGAGGGAGGTAGAGAGGAAGGGAGGGAGGGAGAGAGGTAGAGAAGAAGAGAGGGAGGGAGAGAGGGAAGGAGGGAGGGAGGGAGGGAGGAAGGAAGGAACTCTCCAAGAAGGTATGGGCTGCTATGTAATGTAGGGAGCTTCCCGTCCCTGAAGGAATGCAAGAAGATGCTAGAAAGCTACCACGTAGAGGTTTGGTGCTGGAGAAAAGATAAGCCAAGCCCAGTTTCTTGCCGCTCTGAGCAGCTGAGATGCAAAGAAGAATGAGTCTCAATGCTGTGACCTCAGGGTTCCTCCCCCAGCAGATGCCTGGACTTTGAGAGCCAGGGGACTGTGCAAGGGCAAGGCATGATTTCATTAGCTTCACAATCCTGGGACCTCGAAATCAAATTGGATACTCAGAATATCATAACATGCACAGGAAACGGGATAATCGCAGGGTAGAACAGTGAGCCTGGCTTAAATTAGCAATTTACCCTCATGCAGGCTGTGGCGGCCCCCCTTTGTGGAGTGTGGGGTGGATTGGGGCGTCTGGCTGTGTTCTACTGATTTATAGCTCCCAGCACAGCTGCGGAAATCAGTGGCTTTGTCTCTGGCTGGGAAGGGTATCTGGTGTAGAAAGAACCCTGTCCTCTATCACTGTCCTAGCCTTTCTTGATAAGTGGGAAGAACTTCAACTTGAAAGTCCTAGGATGTCCAAAAAGAGCCCTGTTCAAAGAAGCCCACACAGGGAGAGGTGACGCTCCCCTGCCCTGCAGAAGAAACCTTGGTACCAAGCTTAGGGCTTTGAATCATGGAAGATGATTTATCTATAAATGTGCAGATCGTTACAGATGAGGAATCTGAAGCCTGAAGAGGTTCTGTGTCTTTCGAGTTAGTGAGCAGGGCAGGTGGGGAGCTCACTTTTCCTAACCTCACGCCCCCTCCTTGCCTCTCTTGGTACACTTGGCATCATCTGAGATAAGGGAGAGCCAAAGACTGGCCAAAAAAGTGCATGGGAGCATGAGGAGTGGGTTCTGGCCCAGTTGGCACTGCCTGGGGGTCACTGACACCACCTTCCATACTCACAGAACCCCAAGTTCCCTGGGGCAGGGCCAACAGCTAGGGAGGCAGCCCCAACTGCTGAGGTTCAAGTCTAAGTCTCTTGGGCTCAGTGAGCAAAGCCTGTTTTCTCATCTATGAAATGGGATGATAGAAAAACACCTACATCCCAAGGTGGTGGCAATACCCACTCTGCAGCCCCTCCTAAGTACCACACACCGCTTCAGGAGCTGGGGACACAGCAGTGAGGGAGACAGTTACTCCCTTGTGGAACCACTACTGTAAGTGGAGAAAAGACAGACGACTGTTGATGCAAGACCAGCCTGGGGGATGAAGGAAACAGACAGGCATGGGCAAGGGTCAGCGAGGCTGCAGCTGTATGTAGAGAGGCCTGTTGCTGGGAGGAATTGCGTATTAGGCAGAGGAACAGTGAGTGCAAAGATGAAGGGAGATGAGGCATCTCTGGCCTTGACCCAGGCCTGCCCACAGTAGGAAGCTGTAGGTGCTAAAGGTGCCTGTGGGCTCTTGCCCAGCAGGGATTAAATCAGGGACAGAAGCTGCTGCTCCCCACCAGGCCAGATACCCCTGCTGGGCAGAGGGAGGTCATCTCATCTGCTTCCCTTGGTTACAAAGCTCATCCTCCCACAGTGCCGGGAAGGGCCCACATCTGGTGATTTTCCATCCTCCTTGGGGGTGGGGGGTGCAGGACAGATAGCCATGAGACACTCCTCCTCCCTGGGCCTCACAGAACACCTGACTCTGGATCCAGTTCTGTCTGCTTTCCACATCTGGGTGCACACCTCACCTCTCTGGGCCCCAGTTTTCCTTCTGTGGACAAAATTGGGCTCTGCTGAGATCCACTTCCCAGGCAGGGTGAGCATGACTTCAGTGAGAGAATGTGATGACAGTGCTCTGCACAGGGCCTGCCTGGCCCTTGGGCCTCAAAAAGTGCCCCTTAGCGGGGACAGGTTATGCAAACTGTGTCACACTCAAACATCAATCACTAAGAATGATACGTTTTGGGCATTGTTTTTATGTGGAATTATGGGATTGAATCATTAACTCAAAGTCATTGAGAACCCAGACACTATAGTGAGGGCAAAAATGGGCATGCATTTGACAAGATGAGAAGGCTCCAAATGGTGGACCTGTCACACACAAACTCCTTTCATCTCCACAACCCTCCCGTGAGGCAGCACTGAGTTCATGTGCCCAGCTTCTAGGCGAAGAGCTAGAAGGGAAAGAGCAAAGCCATTGCCCCAAGACACATGGGCAGTGTGTGTTCTTGCCATTTTGTCCCCTGCCTCTCATCACCTTGACCTCTTCTCCTAGCAGCCTAGTCTGGTGATGCTGTCATTGCCTTTTTTTTTACCGATAATGTATTTATTATGTTGTATTTATTATGTTATGTTGACCTTGAACCATGATCCTCCTGATCTCAGCCTCCTAAGTAGCTGGGGTTGTAGGTGTGAGTCACAGGTGCTTCAGGGTTGTTCTGAAGGCCTTGCAACTGATGGGATGAGGCCCATGCAAATTATTAAAGATAATACCCTTTACTTAAAGTAACGTGAACCAAACCTACAGAATACCCTTGCAGCCACACCTGGATTGGTATTTGATTAAGTAATTGTATACTAGAGTCTAGCCACGCTCACATGTACAACTAATCATCACAGCGTCAGACAGGATATGACACTGATTCAAGTCAGTGTCCACAGCCTATAATGCGGGTGGCCTTGGGCACTTTACTCTCTGAGCCGCAGTCCCTCCATCTGCCAAATGCTGGGGTGGTACTCACCGCAATGCCTCTGTCCAGTGCCTGTCACATAGGAAGAAGGAGACAGTATTAGTGTGTATTTCTTGTGCTAATAACACAATCCTACAGGCTGGGTAAGTTATAAAGAAAACAGGTTTATTTTGGGTCACATTCTGGAGGCATAAGGTTGAAAGGGCACAGCTGGTAATGGCCTTCTTGGTGGTGGAGTTCTGAGGTGCAGGGCATCACATAGCAAGAAAGAGGGACATACATGGTGTCTGTGTCTCTGTTCCTCTTCTTACCCGCCCCTGCTTTTTTTTTTTAAATGGATAGGATCTCACTATGTTGCCTAGGGTAGCCTTGAACTCCTGGGCTCAATTGATTCTCCTACCTCAACCTCCCTACTAGCTGAGAACTATAGGCAAGCACCACTGTGTCCAGCTTTCTTCTAAAGCAATCAGGATTCCATCATAAGGGCTCCCCTAGGACCTTCTCTAATCTTTTTTGTTTGTTTGACTGGGGTACCTTCTCCAATCATATCCACCTCCCAAAGGTCCTACCAGTAAACTCCATATTTGAATTAAATCTCCCCCCTCTTAATACTTCACGGTGGAGGTTAATTTTCAACACAGGAGGCCTTGGGGGGACACACTCAAATCATATCCTACCATAGCAGAGACATACCAAAAAGAGATGGTCACGCAGTGATATTTTGTAATTGTGGTGCTGTTGCTGCCTGTGTGTACACTCCCTTTTTTCTGGTTGCTCCTGAAGGGCAGGAACTGGTTCCGTTCATCTTCTATTGTATTCCTAGCTCAATCCTGGACCTTAAGGAGGCATCATAAGAATTTCTTAAATTGGTACTGTGTTATTGGAATCTCTGCGGAGTTGTTTTGGTCCCCTAACTACTGGACAAGCAGGAAATAGTATGTACTGGGACCTCAGGCTGCTGTCACCTGAGAGTAACTCCTTTTCAGCTTACTAAGTAACTTCCTCTCTTCTACTGGCGATGGAACCAAGGCCTCATACATGCTAGGCAAGAGCTCTACCACTGACCTACACCAGCCCTCATGCACTATTTCAAACACCTGATTACTCATCTTTCTGCCTCCATGTGTAGGTGGCTGGGGGCAGGGGGCGAGACCCCGGCGGAGGGTGTGCCACTCAGGTGATCTGTCAGTAAGTGGCTTATAGGAAGGTCATGCCCTGCTTCCAGAGACCTAGGCACTGACTTGCCACATTGAAAGGATTCTGCTCTCGGAGCATCCATTGTGTCTGGCTGTCCACTCTGGTCCAGCCATCCTGAAGCCAGAAGCAGGACCCGGGCATGGAGAAGAGCTCATTGAGAGTGCCGTGCTCTGGAACTGAATGGAGCTGGCCTGTTTATTGCTGAGTGAAACCTGGAGTTCCACTCGGGGACCCTTTATTTCCACCTTCCAGCCCTTCATCTTCTCCTGTGACAGACTCCGTGGACTTCGTTATAATTAGCACTTTCCTTCCTCAAGCTTTGCCAAAACTTTGCTAATTAATCTCTGGCTACCTGCCACTCCTGTTAAATGGTGGGCAGGGACACAGCTTGCAGCCCTTCTGCCCAGCTGGGATTGTTTTGCCCATTGGGAGAGCAATCACCCTTTGTCTGCAAATAGAGGGAGCCCCAGCTGGACTGGCTACTGGCAGTCACTTTGTTTAAGCGATTTGTTCCCTGGCAGTGGGCAGAGACTTTGTGATCACTGCAGTAATCAGCTTCTGATCCTTCATTTATAAAACAAAGCATTGAGCTTGACATACTGGGAGAAGATAGGGTAGTGGTTAGCAGTGTGGGTTCTAGAACCCCAAAGACCTGAGGCCCACCCCAGGCCCTGCTAGGCCTCGCTGTGGCTTTGTGGTAAGTTACATCACCTCCCTGAGACACAACACTCCCCACTTGTAAAGTGGGGATAATGACCCTCGCCTCCTGTGGGACTGTGCAGAGTGAGTGGGAGAATGAGCACAGCTCTGCCACTTCGAAAGGAAGCTGGCTCACAGTAAGAACCTGTAAATACTGTTATTATCCACCTGAACTTTTAGTGCTAATATGCTGTATTCCTGATGAAGAAAGACCTCCTGTGGGAGGCCTCGTGTGGAGGTACACACCTGTAATCCCAGCTGCTTGGGAGGTGGAGGCAGAAGGATCACAAGTTCGAAGACAGACCCTATCTCCGAATAAAATACATACAAAACCGTGGCTTAAGTGGTAAAGCACTGGCTTAGATGCTTGAGGCCCTGGGTCTTACACAGGACCTCTCTTTCCCCTTGGCCTCAATCTCTTTGAGCCTCTCCTTAAGCCTTAGCTCTTGGGAAGACCACTTAGAACTTGGTTTCCAGAAGTCAGGAGAAACAATTCTCTGTTTGACCATGTGCAACTGTCTTCACCTCTCCAGGCCTCAGTTTCCCCATCTGTACAGTGGAAGGGGAGGTTTGTCTTCATTGAAATCAGAGCCTGTTCACTGGTGCTGAAGATCCAACCCAGGGTTCTGTGTCCCACAGTTGTGTCACAGTTCCAATGCTGGAAGTCCAAAGTCAAGGTATTAGCAGGCTTGTACTCCCCCCAAAGCCCCTTGGAGTGAACTCTTCCCTGCCTCTTCAGCTTAGAGCTGCATCACTCTGGTCTCTGCTTCCCTCCTCATGTGACCTCTCTGCTTCCTTGTGGATCCCATACAGGGACACTTGTCATTGGTGTTGGGGCCACATGAGTAACCCAGGTGATTTTACCTCAGTCCCTTTAACTTCATTTTGTTTGCAAAGACCCTTTTTCCAAATAAGGCCATGCTTACAGGGGCTGGGAGGTGGGTTTGTCAGTCCAACCTTGGTGACAGTTGCCTGTGGAGACCCTGATCCACACTGTGGAGTGCAGGGAGCGGGGAATTTCTGGGGTGGCTTAGAAGCAGAGGAAATAAACAAGTGAGATAGAGAGGCTTAGGCCATGGTGGCGATGAGGTGGCCAAACTGACCTGAGGGGGCTTGTTATGGGCACCCTTGAGCTCATAGCCACTGGCAGTGAGGCCAGTGGGGTCAGGAACCCTGAAAACTGTAGCTGGGTTTGAATGGCTGCAGTAGCCACCAGGCAGAAACCTGGACTTCTGTCCGGGGACCACTCCTGCTGGCTAGGGCCTGTGTCCACCTGCATGGATTTAAGATTATAGACTCCAAGGAAATTGGACTAGGCCTCTCTTACTCTCCTGGGGAGATGAGGGGAGGCCAAGGCCTGCTCACCAACTGTGAGCCTGCGAATGAGTTACCTGCAGCTCCTCGGGCCCCTGTAGCCTCAGGGGGAAGCTTCATCTGGATTCAGATATTCCCCTGAGTGAACAAGAACAAACCAGGAGTGACTCCAAGCTGAGAAGGCAGCCCAGCGGTCAGCCACACAGCTCCATCTGAGCACCTCCATGTGTCCACCCTGTCACCATACCTAGAGAGGCATGTACTGTATAATCACTTTTTTCAGAAGCCATTTTCCCTTATGTGGAAGGGAGAAGAATTAGGTTTCCATTCTGTGATTCCTGAGCAGAATCAGGAAAAATGTTGGCAGGTGAGAAGGAGGTAGTTTGTGGGGAGTTCTATTGGATTTTTTTTTTCATTGCTGGAGATAAAACCCTGGGTCTTTTTTTGGGGGGGAGGAGAGAGGAGGGTTACTGGGGTTTGAACTCAGGGCCTCACACTTGCTAGCCAGGTGCTCTACCACTTGAGCCACTCTGCCAGCCCTTTTTGTTGTTGGGTACTTTTTGTTGTTGGGTCTCGAGAACTATTTGCCCAGGCTGACTTTGAACCTCGATCCTCCTGATCTCTGCCTCCTGAGTAGCTAGGATTACAGGTGTGAGCCACCGGTGCCTGGCTCTGTGTTGGGTACTTTCAAGGTAGGGTCTCATGAACTGTTTGCCCAGGCTGGCCATGAACTGCAATCCTCCTGGTCTCTGTCTCCCAAGTAGCTAGAATTATAGGGGTGAGCCACCAGTGCCCAGCAGAATCTAGGGTCTTGTGCATGCAAGGCAAGTGCTCTGTCACTAAGTTGTGTTCCCAGCCAGGCAGCCTTTAGTTCAAAAGAGAGAAAGAACTTGCAAGAACTTGCTTACTTGGAGTGTGTGTTCAGGGGATGAGGCCTCTGTTCCTGGACACTCAAGCAGAAGCTGCCGCCACTGGTCTGGGACACTGTAGAAGGAATCCCTCACTGTAGAATGTGCCCTCTGGCTCTGAGATTCTAGGAACTTTCCCCCCAAGGAGACATCAGAGAGCTGTGTGCTGAGATGTTTATCTTACCATTATTTATAATAGCAAAAAAGTTGAAACAACATACCATAGTGGATTTGTTAGGTGACTTTATTCAAGGGCCACAGACAAGACCAGATTCAGCCCACAGTCTGGTTTCATAGGGTCCTTGAGCTAAAATTTTCTTTTTACATTATTGTAGGCTTATAAAAACCAATGAAGAAGAATATGCAACAGAGCTCTTACGTGGCCTGCAAATTCTAATACTTACTCTCTGGCCCTTTGCAGAAAAAGGATATTGGTCCTTAGGCTATAATAAAAGGCAATCGCTAAAAATTAAGTTAATTCGCATCTATGAATATAGGAAGATTAACATAGTTTTGAGATAGAGAAATAGTTATATAACAGTATTAGAGCAAGCGCCCAATTACATAAAATGGTAGTTGTGTGTTTGTATGATGCCTGTAATGATGGTCTGTAATATTAACAGCGGGGACTTTTGGCAGTACTGGAGTTTGAACTCAGAGCCTCACACTTGCTAGGCAGATGCTCTGCCACTTGAGCCACACCTCCAGCCCTTTTTTGCTTTAGTTATTTTTCAATTTGGGAACTTGTGATTTGCTTGGGGCTGCTGGCCTCAGACCACAATACCCCTACCTACTCCAGCCTGTGTAGCTGGGACCACAGGCATGCGCCAGCATGCCCAGCTTACTGATTCAGATGGGATCTTGCTAATTTTTTACCCAGGTTGGCCTCAAACCATGAGCCTCTCAGTTTCTACCTCTGGAGTAGCTGGGATTACAGATGTGAGCTACTGTGCCCAACCTTAATAGTGGTTTTTCAAGTTTCTTTATGAAATTATTCTATATTGTTTGAACATTTTATAGGGAGCAGATTTTTTTCTCTTTTTTTTTTTGGCCGTACTGGAGTTTAAACTCAGGGCATCACACTTGCTAGGCAGGCACTCTACCACTCCACCAGCCCTAGGGAGCAGATATTATTTTTGAGAGTTTAAAAAGCATTTAGGAAAAAGAAAAAAAATCAACTCCAAATACTCCAGCAGTCCCCACTGGATGTGGTTGAGGCCCAAATGAGTTTTGATCTGGTCTGATTCCATTTTATTCAGTCTGGATTCAGTGCTACAAGGTCAATCAGATCAATGCTAATGTTGTTAGTTGATTTGAGGTCTCTTGCCCTAACTTTGGGGAGCAAACAAAACAAAAATCTCCATTTAGTTAAAAACAAATTAGCTCCCTTGGATACTTGGTCTGAGTGAACATTTCTGTTGACACCTGCAGGGTTGAGTCACTCAGACTTAGGGCAAATAGGCCCAGGCGTCCTTCAGAGGACCTGGGTTGGTCCAGGTTGAGGATGGGAGAAGTGAGGAAGGAGGAGTGGGGGGTAGAGATGTCTTGATTTGGGCTTTTGGGTCTGTGGCTGATTACCTGTGGGGATCAGGGCTCATTGACAGGGGAGGGATCAGCCTGCTGCTGGGATCCAGTGTAAGCAGGACACAGCCTAAGGCAGAAGACAGACATTTTAACCTGTGCTTACTCCACACAGGTGTTTTGTGCCCCTGTCTTGCACCGGACACTGCTGTGAGCTCTCATCTCACAGGTATGAGGAAGGCAAGACCTATCTGTACGTAGGGGCACACAGAGCACATCAAACCCACAGGATAGAAGCTAAAACCACAGTCAAAGGAATGAGCTGTGGGCGTGGCTCAAACGGTAGAGTTCTTGCCTAGCCAAGTGCAAGGTCCTGAGTTCAAAGTCCAGTACTGCCAAAAAAAAAAAAAAAAAAGCGAGAGCAGGGAAGACCCCGGGTCTCAGGAAAGACCACTGGGTCTGAATCTCTACTCTGCGTCTTTCTTTTTTGAGATCCTGAGGATTGGACCCAGGCCCTCACATGTGCAAGGCAAGTGTGAGACCACTTGAGCTGCACCCTAGCCCACTGCACAACTCTGTAATCGTAACACGTTCTTTACCACTGACTGCAAATTGAGGATAATAAATGCTTTCTACCCCGTGGGGTGCTGTGAGGATTAAATGATGTAAGATGCTGCCCCAGTGCCTGGTACACAGTATATGTACAATGCATGTTTATTATCTGCTTAAAGCAAAACAGAACACAGGTGCAGGAGAACATGAATCTTGCCAGGAAAAGCAGCCGTGAACACTGGTTAGAGGTAGACATTTTGTTCTCTGCTGATCTAGCCTTACTGGGCCTTGACACTCTTCTCAAGCTGTGAGTGGACCATCTGAAAATCCCCGGGCCACAGCAGGCCCAGGAATGTGTGAAGAATAGCTGAGTGTCATGGAGCAAACGTCCTTTTCACGGCACAGGTCCTGCCCTCCAGCCCGGGCCCCTCATCAGGGTCAGCATTAGGAAAACCAGGGCAGGTGGCAAGGTGAACAGCAGGGAAAGTGAACATTGCAGCAATGACCTGAGTGGTTTTGACCTTGCCCTCTGGAGACCAGATGGATCTGAGAGTGAATCCTGGCACTGTTCCTTCTTAGTGTGTAGCTTTCAGTGTGAGCCATCTGCATAGCTCATCTGTAAAAGGAGAGTGGATTTTTTTTTTTTTTTTAATTTTCGAGGTAGGGTCTTGCTATATAACCTTAAGTCTGTGATCCTCCTGCCGCAGACAGGCATCACCATGCCTGGCAGGAGGATGGTATTAACACGAGCTTGAAGTGAGGATGAAATGAGACATAGCCACAGCTTTTGGCATAGTGCCCAGCTCTCGAAAGAAAAAAAACACTCAGAATATTGCTTAAAGAAAACCAGCAACCCAGAACTGGAGGTGTGGCTCAAGTGCTACCTCCCTAGCAAGCATGAAGCCCTGAGTTCAAACCCCAGTTCCTCCAAAAATAAATTTTGGGAAGAGAATGAGACTATGATGGAGAGGTGAGCTTGTTCAGAGTACACTGTATGCATGTATGGAATTATCACAATGAAATCTGCCATATTAACTAATGTAGGCTAATTGGAAATTTAAATTAAATTTAAAAAAGTAGAAAACAGTTTGCCCAAGCTGGCCGAGCAGTCCCATTGATGCCGGGTACCAAGGCCTTCCTCTGGGCTCTGGGTGTTAGGATGCCAGCCACCTGGGTGCTCTGGCTTTGCCTGGGGAGAAAACCCTTCCCAGATGCGTATTGCCAGTGTGCACGAAGGTGCAGGTGTCCAGCTGAGAAGCTGGCCCCAGAGCCTAGGCTGTGCCCCTGAGTGCAGGGAGGGGGACCCTTCACTCACAGCACACCCTCAGCAGAGGTAGGGATGGTCCTCCTGCTGTGGGGCTGGTCTGACAGCAGGTGGAATGGGTTTAGGGCCCCAATAGGGACATACTTGGTCCCTTGGTGTTCTGAGTGAAGTGAGGGCTTGGCTGGGGGTGAGAGCAGGTGCCTAGCAGCTTCATAATTCAAGATGAGCTAATGGGGATTCTAAGAGAAAAGCACGGGCTTCCTAAAAGCATCGTAGTCAACAGCCATTCAGCCAGAGCTTTCCCAGCCTCACCCCTGGGTCTGGTCCAATGGGGGATGATTGCTTTTGCAAAGCCATCGAGAGGATGAACCCAGGCCTTGTGTGTGCTAGGCAGGTGCTCTATCACCAAGCTACATCTCCAGCCCCAGTAGATGACTAAACCCTAAGAGAAGAAAGCAGAACAATGTTGGGAGGAAGGGAGCAAAAGGACTGCCAGCTCTCTTCTACGTGGTGGGGTACTCAGGAGGCAGAAATCAGAAGTACAGTTTGAAGCTGGCTGCAAGCTGGATGCTCTCACAGCTTAGCCCTACACAGCCATTTGTTTAGGATCACCACTTGGCTACGTATGTTAAGAGTCAAGATCTGTGGTTTTTGTTGTTATTGTTGTTTTTCCTTTCTTTGTGAGATAGGGGCTCACTATGTAGCCCAGATTGACCTTGAACTCTCCATCCTCCTGAGTGCTGCTGGGATTACAGGTGTGCCCCACCACACTTGGACAATGATAGCTCTTGATTACAACTTGTGTCTCTTAATTTGTCAACATACAAACAAATTTGGCTTCAACATAAGCCCTAACCCTCAGTATAGTTTTAAACTCAGAAGACTGTACTTTCAGTGATCATTTCTATAGTTTGTTAAACTCAGTTTTAAACTAACTTCTGCCTAACTCTGTAGTTTACATATGACAGCCCCAAACCCAACACCTGGTTTTTGTCTCCTGACTTTATTATTCTTTCAGTATCTATATCAACAGAGGGCTTTTCTTCCAATAACATGTGCAGTGTGAAATGGAGCAGAGATCATGTTAAGTGGAAGCAGCCAGATTCAGAAAGATAGAAACTACTTGTTTTCCCTCAGATCTGGAATATAAGTTTAAGACATGTGAAAGTTGAAGCAGGGAGGGAGGGAAGATTAAGAGGGAAAAAGGAGAAGAAGGGCTATTTGGGAAGAGTAGAGGGACCAGTGGGGGGAAGGAGGAAGAGGGGACAAGAGAGGGCAATGGGGGAACAAATATGATCAAAGTACACTATAGATAGGTATGAAAGTGTCATAATGAGAGCCAGTATTAGGTACTATTAGTATATTGCCAATAAAAATGAATGGAAGATTAAGAGAGATGCTCAGTTTGATCCTCATCCAGCACACATAGGCAAAATGTACACAATACTAAAAAAATGCCATTTTATGCATGGTGTGGTGACACACGTGTAGTCCTAGTTTCTCAGGAGGCTGAGGACAAGGTTCACTTGAGAGCTCATTTGGAGGTTCGAGCCGGGGAGCACAGTACTCCTATACTCTTGATCAAAGAACGGTCCTCCTCTATCAGGGATGGTCGTCCTTTTCGACTGAGCGCGCAGCTTCGGGAGGGATGTACGTGGAGCGGTGAGGGAGGAAGGGGACACCCGCCTAAGCCAGCCAGATCAGCCAAATCAACCCTGGCGTTCAATGGGGTGACAGATGTCGCAGCCAGATCGTCCCCATACCCCAGAAGGATCACTTGAGCCTAGGAGTTTAAGGCCAGCCTGGGTAGCATAGCAAGACCCTGGCTCAACAAAACTTTTTTTTTTGTGGAGGAGTGCAAGGGGGATACTGGGGTTTGAACTCAGGGCTTACACTTTGAGTCACTCCACAAGCCTTTTTCTGTGATGGGTTTTTTCAAGATAGGGTCTTGTGAACTATTTGCCCTGGCTGGCTTCAAAGCACAGTCCTCCTGATCTCTGCTCCTGAGTTGCTAGGATTACAGTTGTGAGCCTCTGGTGCCTGGCTGGACCTGGAAGTCTTAAACTGTGCACTGCAGGCTGCTCCTGTGAGCCACAGGTGCTGAACCTAAAAGAACACTTTTTAAGCCACTTTTATATATATATTTTTTTGATGGCACTGGGGTTTGAACTCAGGGCCTCACACTTGCTAGGCAGGCGCTCTACCGCTTGAGTCACTCTGCCAGTCTAAAAGTCATTCTTATATGAGCAGGTACCAGGTCTTGGCAGTAGACTGACTGCCAGAGTGAAATGCCCAGCTCTGCTGCTTTCTTGACCTGGAAAAGTTTCCCTTTTTTTTGTTTGTTTTGTGGTACTGAGGATTAAACTCGGGGTCTTGAGCTTGCTAGGGAAGTGTTCCACCATTTGAGTACAATTTCAGTTCTTTTGTTTTTAGAGGTTTTTTTGTGGTACTGGGGTTTGAATTTAGGTCCGTGTGCTTGGCTAGGCAGGTGCTCTACCACTTGGGCCACACACACACCCGGCCCTTTTTTTGCTTTAGTTATTTTTCAGGTATGATCTACATTTTTTTGCCTGGTAGGGTCTCAGACCCGGGTCCTCCTACCTAAGCCTTCTACGTATCTGGGGTCACAGGTGTGTACCACTTACATCTTGCTTATTGATTTGAGATGGAGCCTCTTAACATTTTGCCCACCTGGCCTCTAATCTCGATCGGCCTCCCAAGTAGTTGGAATTATAAACATGAACCACCATGCCCAGCCCTGAGGTTTTTGGGGTTTTTTTTTTTCATGTGTATAGAGATGGGGTTTGAACGCAGGTCTTCGTGCTTGCAAAGCAGGTGCTCTACCTTGATCCACACCTGCAGTTCATTTTGTGCTGGTTATTTTGGAGATGGGGTCTTTTGAACTATTTGCCTGAGCTGACTTTCAACCTGGATCCTCCTATCTCAGCTTCTCAAGTAGCTAGGATTAAAGGCATGAGCTGCTTGTTCAAGTTTGTTTTTTGGATAGGACTTCACTCTGGCTTTGACCTGTCTGGACTTGAACTGTGATCTTACTGCCTCTGCCTCCCAAGTATCTGGGATTATGGGTGTGTCACTTCCCCCTCTTATGCCTCAATTTATCTTCTCTAAAGGAGATTAACACACATCTTGGAAGATGAGAAGTGATTGGTAGAAAAGTAGCAAACTGAGGAGGGTGAAGTATGGACTGAAAACAGTGGCAGGGGTTTGGTTGTCAACAGGGGGAAGTGGGACCCTTAGGCACCTGGCACAGCTAGGTGTCTATCCCTCCTCTCTTCAAGACAGCAAAGTTTTTTCCTTAGTGAAGTTCAGTTGGAAGAAGTCTGAACCCATGACCAGCACAGAAAGGATCATAGCAAAATACTAAGTGGAAAATGGGACCCATAGGTCCCTTTTCAGCTCTGTAACTGGATCCTGACAGCCAGAAGTGTGCAACATGGAGAAGAGAGACCTAGAGGAACTGATATTTATATGTTCTTAGTGTGAAAGCATCACTTAGTCCCCCTATAGTGATACCTGCCGGCTGACAGCCACCCCCCCAACACACACAGAATTCAGCAGCCTATTCATTATTTAGTGTTTTACTCAAAGATTAACCTCTAGTCATTTCTCACCAGATATTTGAAGGAAGGTCAAAGAACAGACAAATAACCCAAGATTTTTGAAGCAAGTAGACAATGAAAAGACCAGAAGAAAATATAAAACAAAAACTACTAGGACCCTCAGAGAGTTAAGAGAAGATATCGTGTCCATGAAATAAGATGCTATAAATGTAATACAAAGAAGGAACAATGAGAGAAGAAAGGACACTGAGAAAATAAAACACAAGTCAAGATGATTTTTTAAAAGTCAATAGAAGGGTTCAGAAATAATGAAAAGGAAATTTCCCAGAGGCTGTAACAAAAAATAATACAAGAAAATTGGAGGATCAATCCAGGAGGCCTAATATCTGACTAATGGGTTTTCCAGAGACTCCAGGAAAAGCAGACAGAGGAAATTATCAAAGAAATGAAGTGAGAACATTTCATTCTGAAGGCCATGACTCTTCAGACTGAGAGGGCCCAGGACAAATGAAGAAGAGCCACCTCAACACATATTACCCCCAAATGGCAGGCTACCCAGGACAAGGAGAAGATCTTATGAGTTTTGAGGACAGATTACATACAAAGCATCAGGAATCAGAATGGTTTTGGGCACTTCAGTGGCAACGCTGGAAATTAGAAGATGAAAGAGCTGAGCCTTCAGGTTGTGGATGGAAAATTATTTCCCTATCATTCTGTATACAGTTGAAGGAATCAGAAGTGAGGATAGAATAAAAACATTGTCAGACGAACAAGGGAATCAAAACTTTGCCTCCTTTGTGCCCTTTCTCCAGAAGTGACTAGAGGATGTGCTCCACTAAAATGAGGGTGTAAACCATCATAGAGACTTTTGAGTCAGGAAACAAATGCTCTAACAGAGGAGGATAGGTGTACAGTTGGTCTAAGATAGTAACCAGACTCCAGGGTGAAAGGGGAGGAGTAAGGGTCTGGGAGGTAGATCACTGATAGATTATGTGACTAAATGGAAAAGGCATTTTACAGGTCTATTGATGTGTTTGAGGAGACTTAGCAATATGTACATAGAACTAAACAAATGAAATAAGAGGCAATTATTCTAGGGGAAAAAAACCCCCAAAAACCCTGTACTAGAAAACCAATGTAGCCAGGCACTAGTGGCTCACGCCTGTAATCCTAGCTACTCAGGAGGTAGAGATCAAGAGGATCATGGTTCAAAGCCAGCCAAGACAAATAGTTCTTGAGACTCTACCTCAAAAAATACACAACAAAAAAACAGGACTAGTGGAGTGGCTCAAGTGGTAGCATGCTTACCTTGCAAGTGAGGCCCATTACTGCCAAAAAAAAAAATGTAATTATAGTATACTCTTTGACTCAGAAGTAGACAATGTACAACAAAGTGATAAGAATATAAACCCTAAAGAAAGCTCTGGACATGGTGGTGCATACCTGTACACCCAGTTGCTCAAGAGGCTGGGGTGGAAGAAAAAAGAAAAAAACTGGGTGCTGGTGTCTCACGCCCGTAAACCTAGCTACTCAGGAGGAAGAGATCAGGAGGATCGAGGTTTGAAGTCAGCCTGGGCAAATAGTTCAGGAGACCGTATCTGATAAAAAAAAAAAAAAAAAAAAAAAAAAAACCACCCATCACAAAAAAAGGGCTGGTGATGTGGCTCAAGGTGTATGCCCTGAGTTCAAACCCCAGTACCACACACACACACACAAAATAATGTAAACCCTGTTTTTTAATGCTTTTCTCATTCTCCCTGCTTTGGGACACAGAGAAGACTATTTCTCAGCCCCTAGCAGGTGGGCAGGACCAAGCTACTGCTGACCATTAGGCATCAGGTGGAAGAAATATACAGCTGCCTGACAAATTCTTAGATGACCCTGCAGCTGCGTCTTCTTCCTCTGTGGTGAGTTAAGATGGCAGAGCCACGAAAGTGAAGCAGCCTGGAACTTCCTTGGGGAATATGAGATCCTGGTGATATTGAAAGGACTCTGCAAAAGTGAAGAATCAACCTTCAGTGTGTTGAGCCATTGAGATTTTTGGGATTGTTACTGCTGCATACCCTTGCTTAATCAAATACAAACTTTAGCAAGTATTGTCTAAACTTGACAAATCAAGAAATAACCTAAGCACACGTTTTTTTTTCTGATGAGACTGGGGTTTGAATTTAGGGCTTTACACTTGCAAAGCAGTTGCTCTATGGCTCGAGCCACACCTTCAGTCCATCTTATTATTTTGGAGTTAGAAGGGTTTTGTGAACTATTTGCCTGGGATTGCCTCGAACTGTGATCCTCCTGATCTCAGCCTTCCAAGTAGCTGGGATAGTAGGTGTGAGCCACCACTCTGCCTCCTGAGTAGCTAGGATTACAGGCGTGACCCACTGGCACCCAGCTTCTAGCACATTCTTTATTATGGAACTAATCACCAAAAATAGTTAAAAACAGTAACAGTTTTTGCCTCTGGGGATCAGGACAGAGAAGAGAGGACGAGAAAAGAGAGTGAGAAGAAGGACCACAGTTGACATTTTACACTCTTGTGGGATTACAGGAATAACATTTTCTCAAAAGCTACTTTCATATAGGGAGTTTGGAAAGATCCCCCAAACCATTGCAGTGGCTGTCCCTGGTGAAGGAGGGCCTGCTAGAAAGGTCTGAGGAAGCATAGATGTGACCAGGCATAGGAAGGCGCGGTAGGAAGGAGGCACCCTGTGGCCTGTTTGCCAAAGTGGCCGTGGGGAACTGTATCCTGAGCAGATATGCCTTTCAGAGCAAGCAGCCTGACTTGTGTGGGAAATTAACTTGGGGAACATAAGTGTGTCTACAGGAGCCTGCTGTCTGCACTTTTAATAGGGAACAGAATAGACAATGTCCCCTACTTTTAAGGAACTCACATGAGCAAGAGCCCAGCTCACAGAGACAAGTATTTAGTGATAATGCAAGGAGATGGTTTGTGCTATAAAAAAAAGTAAAGCAGCAGCTGAGCGCACCTGTTTTCCTAGCTACTTGGGAGGCAGAGATGAGTATTACTGTTTAAAGCCAGCCTGGGGAAAATGATTTGCAAGACCCTATCTTAAAAAAACCCCATACAAAAAAGGATTGGCAGAGTGGCTCCAGTGCTAGAGCACCTGCCTAGCAAGCGTGAGGCCCTGAGTTCAAATTCTAGTACTGCAAAAAAAAAAAGATTAGGGAAATAGGGGCAGAGAGGTCCTTTAGATATGGTGGTCAGGGAGGGCCTCTATTTGGAGGTGACATTTGAGTAGAGCCTAAATTAAGTGAAGGAGCAAGCCAGACCCAGTGTGGGAGATGAGGGTTCCAGTGGAGAGGCCTGAGGTGAGCTTAGCCTGGCATGTCCAAGGAGCAGCAAGGAGACAGTGTAGGCAGGTGGGGCATATCAGATGACAGAATGGCATGGGGAGCTGGGGTCCTAGAGGTGGTTGGAGCCAGGTTGTGGAACAGAAAGGGAACTTTGGGGAGTCAATGGGGCTGCGAACAGGAGTAGGACATGATTTGTCTTGGGGCTGGAGAAGGAAGCCTAGGAGGCCATTGGGACAGGGTGTGGCTGTGGGGGACAAGAGAGGGGTGGCGAGGGGAGGGGCTCCAAACTCCAGTAGCTTCAGCTCTGGCTTCCCAACACCCCAGCCCCCTCTGGGAATAGAAGGATCCTTCACAAATCAAAATAGCAGGCGAAGAACAGCCTTAAATTGTTCTGCCTAAGAGCAGGGAAATTAGACGAGTCAGCTGTGGGCTGGGGACCGCCTCCCACACAGCTGTGATCTGCACCCCACTGGAGACAGACTTTCTGAGACCTGTGATTCTGCTGTCACCCAGCAAAACTTTTTGTTTCTCCAGCCCCAGAGCAAATAGCAACTATTTTGGGAAGGAGTGGGACAGAAATCCTGAAGGACAATGAGTGAGTCCTTTTTAAAAAGGAAAACAAAACAAAAACCAAAAACCCAACCCCATCACATAATAAAGGAACAACTTCAGCAGATGTGTTGGTTCAGTCCTTCAAAAACCGAGTGCCCTCATCCTGGGTGGTAGCAGAAGGACTGTAAAACTGAAAGGGTGTAGAGAGGCACACAGTGTGGTGCCACCCTTGGGGTAGAGTGGAGAGAGAGCACAGGGAATCAGGAGGTCTAAGTTCTCACCTTTGTTCTGCTGCTATTGCTGTGTGACCTTGGGTGAGTTGTGCTGCCTCTCTATGCTTCAATTTCTCTCTCTCTCTCTCTCTGTCTCCCAAATAAGAGTTTTAGGCTGCATAATGATTGTCAGACTTGAGTTCATAAGAATCATTGGATTGTGTGTTGGGGGGGTGGGGGGTGCTTTTAAAGATGCAGATTCCCAAGCCCCAGTTCCAGACATTAAGATTGAACAGATCTGGGCTTGGGGTTGGAGCTCAGTGGTAGAGTTCTTTCTTAGCATACGTTACACCCTGGGTTCCATCCTCAGCTCTCAGGGATAAAAGCAGATCTGAGGTGGGTTCAGGAATCTGCATTTCTCACAGTAGTTGCAAAGGGAGTCTTTAATAACCACCCCCCAGCACAAACACACACACACACACACACACAGACCATCTCTCAGGCCTCTTTCTGCTCTGATCTGTGAGGAGAAACTCAAGCTGGGAGTCCTTTTCTGGCTCTCATACCAGTCTAGGCATGACATAAGTCTTGGGGAACTGTTTCTGAAATACACAGGCTACCCAGTGTCCAGCTCAGCCCATGACTATAAATGTTAGCCAGACAAGGGGCCAGTTGTGGGATAGGCAGCTGCAGGATGTCAGGTGTGGAGTTTGGTTGCACACATCTGGCTTGACACCTGGGCTTAGGCCCTGGGTTGGATGTGTGACACTATCAATGGCTTACCTTCCCCACACCATGGGGGATGTACAATGGCTTCCACAGAGGGGTGATGGGGCCAAGAAATGACCAAGAGTTGTGTGTTCCCTCAGAGGACTCTCAACGTCCAGGCAGAGTTTCTTCCTCAGCCATGTCCCAAAAGACTAGGTCAGTGGTAGAAGGTCTGGCCTCCAGCTCATTCCTATCCTGTGTGGGATTTTTCTTTCCTCCCTCCCTCCCTCCATTCCTCCCTCTTTCTCTCCCTCTCTTCCTCCCTTTCTTTTTTTGGTGCTGGGGATCAAACCCAGGGCCTTGTACTTGCTAGGAAAGTGCTCTACCAGTGAGTCACACCCCCAGCCCTTTTCCTACATGTTTACAAATCACTGGGCTCAGGGCTAAGTTCTAGATTGTCTCATTAAATTTTCACAACCTTCCCTACAAGTGTATCTCCTATTTTACAGTTAAGGGTGTTGAGGCTCGGGGTTCGAGCTACTATCCCAGAGTCACTCAGCTAATAGATAGTAGAGGGAAGATTAGAACTCCTATCTGATTTCCTCTAGAGCTATTGTTCTCTGTAACCATCTTTCATAGTACCTCTTGGAAGATAAGGGCTTTTCCTAAAATACTCTGCCAAAGTCACCCACCAGAGAAATCCTTTCACATCTGCTGTAGTGAGAAGGAGTGATACTGAACCAGATGGCTCTGGGTTTTAGTCCTGCCTCTGCCCCTGACGGTTTGTGTGACCTGGGGCAAGTCACTTCATCTCCCTGCGTTTAGTGGAACCTGAGGTCTGTGAAGTGGGATAATTTTCCATGTACTTGTTTCTAAGGTACACTAAGTTGAAGACAGCCACCAACATCTACATCTTCAACCTGGCCTTGGCCGATGCGCTGGCCACCAGCACGCTGCCCTTCCAGAGCGCCAAGTACCTGATGGAGACATGGCCCTTCGGGGAGCTGCTCTGCAAGGCCGTGCTCTCCATTGACTACTACAATATGTTCACCAGCATCTTCACGCTCACCATGATGAGTGTCGACCGCTACGTCGCCGTCTGCCACCCTGTCAAGGCTCTGGACTTTCGCACACCTGCCAAGGCCAAGCTTATCAACATCTGCATCTGGGTCCTGGCCTCGGGTGTTGGGGTCCCCATCATGGTCATGGCTGTGACCCGACCCCGGGGTGAGTGAGGGAGGGAGTTGTGGTCCAGGCCCCTGGCCACAGGAGGCCACATGAGGGTCCCTAACAGGGCGAGTGGAGGTGTGGGCTGGCCAGTGGGTGTGTGGAAGGTCAGCCCATGGGAATGGGAGTGGTTGGCCAATGGGGAAGGTGGGTGGCGGACCATGTGAGGATGAATGACTGGTCAGTGGTCAGATGGGTTGCTGGCCAAAAGGAATTTATAATGAGATTATAGATAGCTGGTCTCCACATACAGATGGCCAGCCAGGACTGTGTGGATGACTAACCCATAGGGAGATGGACAGATGGCCAATGGGGTGAGAGTGTCACTGACCATGAGCAATGGACATCATATGATCTGCAGTCCCAAACTCCTTTTACCCCACTTTGAAAATCATTGGCCAAAAAGGATAAGTTAAAAAAAGAAAAAAAAAAACACATAAAAAAGAAAACCATTGACCAGATGATCAAAGGAAGGCCTAGAGAATGACTTGCAGACTGTAAAAGACAGGTGTGCCTCCTAGAGTACAAGGGTAATCGTGACAGTCACTACCTGTATTCTTGACTGTAGCTGCTCTAACAAACATCCCCAGAGCCCACTCACGTCGCAATTCACTGGGAGTAGGAGGAATACAGTCACGAGTGGATCCAAGCTCCTGAATCTTCCACTGTTGGCATCTGGTCAGTGGATGAATATGGAGAGGGAGTAGGGAGAAAGCACAGCCGCTTTTCAATGTCACGGCCCTTCCCTTCCTAGTGATAGCTGGTCACGTGGCTTCACCTTGATGTAAGGAAGTGGCAAATGTAATCTAAATAGGTGCCTAAAATGTTAGTAATTAACCTCTCTGAGCCACTCTAACTGGCAGAGTGTGGAGGTTAAATGAAGTAATATGTGTAGAATGCTTGGGAAAAGGCCTGGCTCATTGCCAAGGCCTCATAAATGTAGCTGTTAAATGATTAGGTCTATGCCATAGACAAGGCAGGAACTCCTGCCTCTCTTTGACTGTAAGAAAAAGGATCAGAGAGGTCAGGTAGTTTACTAAGGACTACATGGCCAGGAATTTGGTGGAATGGCCTGTAACCCAAGGTTTCTGCCCTCAGGTCTGTTGCTCATATAGCCCTTTGGGTAGAGATTTGCAGAGGCTCAGCACTGTGGGTGGAAGAGGGGAACAGCCTTGCTGGGAGGCTTCTTGGCCCCTACAAGGGCATAACCCCTGGTGCCCTTAGACAACCTCCAAGTAATTGGTCTGACTCAGCACAGGCCTCCATTCCTCATTGTCAGCCTTCAGTTTACAAGCAATTAACTGCAGCACCGCTGGGGCTGGGCCAGACGGTCCTCCTTGTTTCTTCTCTCTCTCTCTCTCTCTCTCTATCTCTATCTCTATCTCTATCTCTATCTATCTCTATCTCTATCTCTATCTCTATCTCTATCTCTATCTCTATCTCTATCTCTATCTCTATCTCTATCTCTATCTCTATCTCTATCTCTATCTCTATCTCTATCTCTATCTCTATCTCTATCTCTATCTCTATCTCTATCTCTATCTCTATCTCTATCTCTATCTCTATCTCTATCTCTATCTCTATCTCTATCTCTATCTCTCTATCTCTATCTCTATCTCTCTCACACACACTCTCCACGTGTATGCCGTCAGCACTTGCTGGTTCTGTATGTCATTCCCTGTGACATAAGCAAGCACTGTTCCTCTCTGGGCCTGGTTCTGCCATCTGTATGATGAAGATCTTGGACTCAGTGTCCCTGGGGGTCCTGCCAGCCCAGTGTCCTGGGACCCACTTTGTCAGTGGACCCTCAGCCCCTGTCTCTTAGCGCTAAGGTTCTAAGTCCACTGTGTGGCTTCAAGAGATCTCAGGAGTCCCCTGAAGCCAGCCTCACATCCTCTGATGTGCTTATCCAGCCCATGACCTCACCCCAAATATAGGGAGGGTATTCCCTCCTGGTGCCTGTCCTATCTGTGGGCAGCTGTGGTGTTGGCATGTTGTTTTTGACATTAGCTCAGATCTAATCCCACTCTGGACTGCCGTATTTATGTGCCCCTCTTCCCTGTGGGTGCACTAAGCACTTGAACCCCACTGTGCTAAATGCCTCACTACCTTAACCTATTTCACCCTCCATATAGATTTAGATATTGTTATTAGTCCCACTCTACTGAAGCTTGAAGAGGTTGAGGGCCTGAATTCTCCTCACTCTTCCTATCTGAGTCAGTGTTCAGAACCATCCCACTGGAGCAAGTTTGGAAATGGGGGTGGTGAGGTGTTGAGTTACCACAGTGATTGGCACTGAGGGGACTGGAATAAATGGTTTCATTACTGTTATCCATGGATATAGCTTATTATGGGCCTGGGAGAGGGCATAAAGATGAGACCTCCCAGAAGAGGAGGGCCAATCCTCTGGGCTCTTAAGGATGAGTAGGAGTTTATCAAGCACAGTAGTGGGGTGACATTCCAGGCAGAAGAATCACCTTGAGGAAAGGCCAGGAGGAAGTGATGGCATTTGACCAAGCCAAGAAGTGGAGATGAAGCTGGTCGCCACTGGGTCACGCCTCTAATCCTAGCTATTCAGGAGGCAGAGATCAGGAGGATCGAGGTTCAAAGCCAGCACAGGCAAATAGTTCAAGAGACCCTATCCCAAAAAGCCTATCACAAAAAAGGGCTAGTGGAGTGGCTCAATGTGTAGGCCCTGAGTTCAAACTCCAGTACTGGAAAAAAAAAAAAAATGGGGATGAGCAGGTAGGGCCCTTTAGTTGCACAGGCCCCTCACCCCCTTTGTCTTTCCTTGTTTCTCTGACCCAGATGGGGCAGTGGTATGTATGCTCCAGTTCCCCAGCCCCAGCTGGTACTGGGACACCGTGACCAAGATCTGCGTTTTCCTCTTCGCCTTCGTGGTGCCCATCCTCATCATCACCGTGTGCTACGGCCTCATGCTGCTGCGCCTGCGCAGTGTGCGCCTGCTGTCGGGCTCCAAGGAGAAGGACCGCAGCCTGCGGCGCATCACGCGCATGGTGCTGGTGGTGGTGGGCGCCTTTGTGGTGTGTTGGGCCCCCATCCACATCTTCGTCATCGTCTGGACACTGGTGGACATCGACCGACGCGACCCACTCGTGGTGGCCGCGCTGCACCTGTGCATCGCGCTGGGCTACGCCAACAGCAGCCTCAACCCCGTGCTCTACGCCTTCCTCGACGAGAACTTCAAGCGCTGCTTCCGCCAGCTCTGCCGCTCGCCCTGCGGCCGCCCGGAGCCCAGCAGCTTCAGCCGCGCGCGGGAAGCCACGGCCCGCGAGCGCGTCACCGCCTGCACCCCATCCGACGGCCCTGGCGGTGGCGCCGCCGCGTGACCAGGCCGGCTCGGCCCCGCGCGCACCCCTCCGCAGTGACCCGGCGGCCACACCGACCCCCGTGGGCCACGATCCGGAATGGGGCCCGTCCAGAGGGGTGGCCTCTGGTTCCGACTGGAGCTGCACTGTCGAAAGTTTTAGGTTAAGCGGGGGTGGGGACTAGTGACTCCGGGGGGAGGGGGAGGTGGCACCTGCTAATCTAGAGCTGGGTCCCTTGATGGGGTCTCTTCAGTGGGGCGGAGCCGCCACCTTAGGACAGCCTTGACCTCCACCTTGGGACAGCCTCGAGTTTTTACCCTAAACCATCAGGGACCAATCTGAGACCTGAGGATTCAGGACCCAGGAGCAGTGGTGGAGACGGTGGCTTGAAAATGGAGGTGCAAAATTGGTCCTCTGTGTTGTGGCGAGGAGCCTCTTCTGGGGGGAGGCGGAGAACCAAGACGGTCAGGTAGCTGCGGTTCAAGATTTGGTTTCCAGATAGAGGACCTGTGTGCCGGGGGTGGGATCTCAACTTTGAGGTGGAGACCCAGCCCCGAGTTCTAGCGCGGGTGGGACCCGCTGAGGTCTAGGTCCAATTTCACTTCTTTATAAAGAAATATCGAAAAAGAGAAACGTACCGTTCCTCCCTTGGACTATGTCCTTGGAGACAGGCACGCCACTAAGTCTGGGCTCCAAAGCTTAGGAGGCTTGTGTGCCAAGGGCTGGCGGGGGGTGGGCCGAGGCAGAGGGGCGGGGCTTCCGCTTAGAGGTTAGGTCCTGGAGCCTGAGAGTGGCCTCTCCGCAGGGTCCTGGCAGCTATGCCCCGGTACTGGAGCATGGAATCCCACCTAGTTAGAACCCCATGTATGCTGAGAGGCACCTGGAATTGGGCGGGGGATATCAAAAGTGCCAGTGCAGGCCCTTGGGCCCCTAATAAGCTGGAAGAATTCTCTCCCCTTCTGACACCTGGCTGTACCCCATGCATCTCCTCTACTGAATCGGAACTGCCCACATGCGGTCTGACTGCAGGCACTGGGAGAAGGTATTTATTGCAATACTAGCGGGGCTCCTGCTCCCCTCTCCCTTTGCCTCCCAGCCCCCCACCTGCTCTACTCACCCACCCTCTACTCTTCATGCTGCTGAGGGTGGGTCCATCCAGAGTTGGGCATAAGATTTTTATCCAGGCACCCCCCCAGGCCCTTGCTTTCCCCAATATCAGTCTGTCCTTGTTCCCTGCACCCCACTCCGCATTGCCTCAGAAACGCACCCCAGACTCCCTATTGAAGCAGCTGTGCTGACATCCTTGTAAAAACAAATTTAACTCTCTTCCCTTTTTGGGACAGATGGGAAGAAATTGACGTCTTCGTCTCAAACAAAAAAAGAAGAAGAAGAAAGAAACAATATACCTTTTTCCCCCTTGACAGCCATTTCTTTGGAACAAAAGCTGTAAGGCTGTCACTCCCAACAGGGACTGAAGTAGCATTCAGGGAGTGGGGGTGAGGGGTAAGGGTCCCCTTTTCTGGGTGATGCACCAGGTAGACCTGGACCTGGGTGTATTTTCCTATAAAAAATGGCTTCTCTGGAGTGTGGCACAGTGACCACCACTGAAACCCAGCCTGCTAACCTGGGATCTCAATCCATCTGGCTCACCCTTACCTCCCAAATGGGTTCTGTGACTGTGAGATTTCTGTTTGAGGGAGTTCATCAAGGAAGGGGACACATGGACTGGAGGCGTGGCTCAGGTGGTAAAGCACCTGCCTAGCAAGTGTGAGGCCTTGAGTTCAAAGCCCAGCACTGCCAAAAACAAGAAAAGAAAAGAAAAAATAGGGAAGTAGTGACATTGCAGCCAGCCTGTTTATTTTCCTTGCTAAGACTGTGTCTTTGCCTGCACCCAGGACAGGCCTGTCTCAAAGCTGCTGCAAGCCCTCTCACTACCATCTTCTGTGGGTACAAGGGACCTGGCTTTCTGCTCCTCCTGATACATACATTTGTCCTGGGTCCAGACCATTTGCACTGAAGGTAGTGCAAACATATTGAAATCTACTTTCTACTTGGCTGTGCACTCTGGGTACCGAGACCCAGAAATAAGTGAGACATGGCCTGCCCTCAGAAAGCCTGAGCCAGTGCTGGGGAACAAAGCATAAACAGATGACTGCCACCTCAGTGTGGCAAGTGACAAAGCCCCAGAGAGGGTGTCACAGGGACGTGCCTTTTCTAGCTTTTTACTAAAAGCATGTTTGCAGCAATTCTATAAGAGATGGAAAGGGGTCTGTGGGCTTCAGAGGATGAATAGGAGTTGGCCGCCAAAAAGAGGGAACAGTGTATGCAAAAGCATGGGGAGGGTCAAGTGTTTGGCAAACCCAAGACAGGATGAGCAATGTGAGCACTGTGCTATGCCAGGCTCAGTGCCAGTGTTTCACGCACATTATACTACCTGATCCCATGACATCGGGGGAAGTACTAATGCCATTTCAGACAAGAAAGCTGAGGCTCAGAGAGGTCAAGCCACTTGCCCCGGGGTCACAGAGCCTGTCAGTAGTGGTGGAACTCAAGTCAATGGAATTCCAGGGAAAATTCCAAAGTCTAAGTTTGCAGTTAATTCCAGGCACCATTGAAGTAGGGAGACTAGTAGCTCAAACTCTGGGATGAGGTTTTTGAGGACTTAAAATTCCAAAGGAAAAGGGCAATTTTCCATGAACTTTTGTTCCACCTGAAGCTCTCCAAATCTTTGCTTTTCAAAATGTAACTGTGCGTGATGCATTTTTAAAGCTCCAAATTGACAGAGTAATTCTAGATTATCACAGGTTCTAAAAACTGCAGAATAGGTCTCTCTCCCCCAAAATTTCCATTCCATTCTCTTCAGGAGGTGGGAGGGAAGTTTTTGCCCCTGGTTAAAAAATGTCCTACAGTTCACATCTATTCTTGATGTATAGAAGTAGTGGTTAAGGCTGGAATCAGGGGCTGGAGGAGTGGCTGGCTCAAGTGGTAGAGTGCCTGCCTAGCAAGGCCATAATTTCAAGCCACAGTACTGGAAAAAAAAAAAAAAAAGACTGGAATCACATCTTGGCTTTCCCCTCAGTTCTCGGTTTCCTTATCTATAAAGTGGACTTCCTTCATGGTGTATTTGTGAGAATTTAATTAGGTAATGAATGCACAGTATAGGGTCCATTTCATAAGGAGGCTTTTAGCACATGGTAAACAGGTGTTACTAAAAGTGGAGCTGGAGTGCAAGGTCAAGGCTAGAGAGCCACAGGGAAAAGCAGATGGGCTTTCAAGGGTAGCAATGAAGAGAGAAGAGACTGGGGACTGACCTGGGGATCCCCTTTCCTGAGAGGCTCAGGAACCACCTTGGAGAGGGAGAAGCCGCTGAAGAAGCAGGAGGAGGATGGGGAGAATGTGTTGCCATGGGAACTAGAGGAGGAGGGCGTTCCCAGGGGGAGGGAGTGATGGATAATGTCAAGTGTCATGAGAGAGGAGGGGGTAGGGAGGGCAGGAGGGTGATGGGAGTAAACCAGAGCCCTCCAGTTCAGTCTCTGACATAGCCCTGGCTTCCCCCAAAGCTGGCTTCAGTTCTCAGCTCCGAAGCTAAATGGCTGGGCATGAACTAGGCAAGGGATTTGCCCTCCCTGAGCTTCTGATCCCTTCTACATCTAAGACCAGACATGTGTCCATCTCTGATAAGGTGGTCAGGTCTAATAAGATTCTCTGTTTTGCTGGATTCTTGCTAGTAGTTGGGTCTTAGGCAAATTCACTTTAACTCCATAAGCCATTCTGAAAGTTGGTATTGCAAGCCAAGTACCTACCAAACTGCCTGGCATATGGTAGGTCCCTCTACAGGGTTCTTTGATAATCACATAGGGGTTAGGGACTGTTGTAAGGAGTTTTGCTTAGCTTGGAATTTGAAATGCCTCTCACAGTGGACAGGGGTCACTAGCATCTAGACAGTTCTAGGAGCATCAAGAGTCCAGCCGGGCACCTGCTAGAACTCAGTCCAAAGACCAGCCCCCCTCTTTGTATCAGTGACAGATCTTAAGTTTGGGAATGCAGATCTGGGGACTGGGAATAGCCCCAGAGACTCTAGAGCCCCTAGAACATGACCCCCACCAGGTCCTGGCTCTGGGGCTCACACACAAAACTTGTACACACAATTTTCTTTCCTCATCCTAACTTATTCTTACTCCTTCACTTCTGAGCATCAGGTAGGTAGTGCCAGGAGCTGGGAGGAGTGATGGGGGGAGTTGGAACCTGGTCCCCTACCGTGATGGTGTGGTCAGGAGACCAGGACCATGGCTGTGAGGCTGTGGCTGCAGACAGCTTGAGAATTCAAACTGAAGCTGACAGGATGGAGGGACTGATACAGCAGGATGCAGGGCTGGGAAGTTCCAGTACCACCACCAGAGGTGCACAGTTCACAAAGTGCTTTCACCCCTCACCTCCACCTCCTTGAGAGGCTGGTGTAATGCTGACAGTAGGTGACAGGCAGCACTTACCTGTGTCCAGTTACATAGAATAACTCAGTAGTCTTCCCACCCTGAGTATTATGATTGGAGGGGGGGAAGGGGAGCTTTAGCAAGGTTTTTAGTATAGCAGGATCAAATAGGGAGAAATGGGGAAAAAAAAGAGAAAAACATTTCCCGTTCCCCATGCAGGAAATAGGAGTAAAGATTCATGTTTATTATCTCATCTTACAATGAGGAAACTGAGGCTCAGAGAAGGGTGTGGCTTGCCAAAGGCCACATAGCTTGTCCTTGGTTGGCCCAGCTAGGATCAGTCTTAGGTTTGTCAAGTCCACTTCCTCTACTTTACTCCTTCAGCCTCCCAGAAGGAAATGCTTTCTGATTACAAAGAGGGTCCCAAGGAAACTCACACCTAGCGCTCAGCCATGGACCAAGCATTCCCTGTACCAGGTTCTGTGCCTTGTCACCTTAGCAGCAGGTTCTGTCACATCACCTCAGCAACACATGCCAGCAACCTAAAAAACTGCTATGACCTTGGCAGGTCTCTCCCCATCTATTCCCTTCCTTCCTTGGAATGCTTTCTTGTTCTGTGATTGACCACCTGACATATCTTGCTGTGCAACTCTGGGCAAACCATTTCACTCTCTAAGCTCATTTCCTCAATTGTGGATGACAGTGCTTAGCTGGTGAGAAATTTATGTGATTTTGAAAGAAGCTATGAGTGAAGGGCCTTGTGTACTTTGGTCAAGAAAGTTTCCAGGGCTGGTGGAGTAGCTCAGATGGTAGAGTGCCTGCCTAGCAAGCATGAGGCACTGAGTTCAAACCAGAAAAAAAGTTTCCAGCAAATTCAAGCGGGTACAAAGGAGTTACTCTACCCAGTGGATGACTAATGAACCTGATACAGAGAGCAAATGCTCAAGCAGTGGACCCTCCTAATACTATCTCCTGTTTTATGCTACACCTGCTCACCTGCTCCAGTGTGGGTTTCTTACACCATAGGTGAGTCAGGAGCATCAAAAGGAGACTTTCAAGAGGGTGTCTTCTCCCACTTCACACGTGTCTGGCCTCTCCTTCCTCCCAGGGTCCCAAGAGTGGAGGACAACCTGGAAGGGAAAGAAGGGTCCTGGTGGCCCTGCTCTGGGTCTTGTGATCTGAGTGAGGAGAGTCTTGGTGGGTGGTGGGGCAGGTGACATCCATCTGATGGAACTCACCTGTCTAGAACTTTCTCTGACAGGAGACAGGGGATATGGTTTTGACTCTGTGCCCTCCTCTTTCTTGCTCCGTGATGGGCAGGTTTCTGTTCTTCTCTGGGCCTGTGCACAAAGGACAGGCAGAGGTAGGAGTTGACGTGCTGCCCACTCTGAGGTCTGCCTGAAGGCTCTGCCATTCCGGAAGAGAGCTGGGATATTTCCTTCATGTTCTTGATCCCTGAAACCAACATCTGTTGGTAAAATCCACTAGGCATTTGTCCAGACAGGGAAGGCATGCCTGGGGGTCTGGCGTTTGTAATCCACACTGCCCTACTTTGGGGGTAAGCGAGGCAGACATGTCACAAATGAAGCTTGCTTTCCACACCTGGATTGTGGTGTATGAAGGTCCCCAGGTCCCAAAAGACCTGCTCTATCCACTTAGTATTCTCCTCCAAGACTGGCTGGCCTTGAGAGTTACTAAGTAACTCTGGAAAGGAATCCCTTCTTGATCCAGATGTGACTACATGTGACCAAGTCCTAACCTGTTTCCCCAATAAATTGAGCACTGTCATGTGTACCCACATCTCTGGCTGTTTCTTTTGCACACTTTCCATGTTGCTCTTGTGAGGGCCCCAACCAGGGGGTGACAAGACTTCCCACTCACAGTGAGGGGAGCATGGCCTGGGGGCCTCCTAGAGATGCGACATCTCCTTAGGAGCCCAGTCTGATAGGAGAGAGGACACTCCCTAGAGCCCGCCCTAGGCCCTAGTGTTCTCCAATTCTGGCTGGTCCTGACAGTATCTCTCAGGAAAGGAATCCCTTCCTGACCCAGTTCTGCCTCCCTACCCGACTCATTCTTAAGAGGCCCCCCAGGGCCTGAAGCCCCTACTTCTCCCCTGAGGCCATCATCAGGAAGGATCCCAGCCCAGGTTACCTGCCCTGGGGCCTGCCTGCCCCAAGGTGATGAGCACCAAGGCATAAGGGTAGTCCTGACCCAGAGGGATGTGAACATTGCAGTGCAGACTATGTGGATAGGGCCACCAAGCTGTCCAGGGGTGGGGACTGCTTAGCCTGCCCCTGCTCAGAGAGGGACTCAGGTCAAAGAGATGTCACAGGCCCATTAGCTCTCCTAGAGCCAATCCCCAGCAAGGCTGAGAAGCATGGCTCTAAAGGTGAGTGTGTATGTGTGTGAGAGACAGAATCTGAAAGTTTGTATATATGTGCAGAATGGAGATTTTTTTTTGGCAGTACTGGGGCTTGAACTGAGGGTCTACACCTTGAGCCACTCTGCCAGCCCTTTTTGTGTTAGGTATTTTTGAGATAGGGTCTCGCAATCTATTTGCCCCAACTGGCTTTGAACCACCATCCTCCTGATCTCTGCCTCCCAAGTAGTTAGGATTACAGGCGTGAACCACTAGTGCCTGGCTTGAGTGGACATTTTTAAAAATTCACCTTTGTGTGTGCCCTGAGGAAAATCATGTTTGTATGATCCCTCTGGGCCTCACTTTCTTCTTTTGTGAAATAGAATGACTGGTGATTATAACCAGGGCTCTTCTGAGGACTCAGAGAGTCAACAGCTGTGTGTGGTAACTAGGGCACACTGTTATTAATAGGGAAGACACACTGCCTTTAACCTTCAATAGCTTTTTAGATGACGTCTCAGGGTCCTTCCAAATGGGAGTCTAGGGATCAAAGCTCAAACTTGCCTGCCTGCAACCTCAAGCTCCCCTGGAGGAATGAGGAGACTTGCAACAGGAAGAGGTTTGTGAAAGCCCAGCTCAGGATGGCAGCTCTCCCCGGTGAAGTGGAGCAGGCAGGGCTGACACTTGTCATAGGCCAGCATCATCCTTCCAGGTCAGCTGCATTCCCTCTGCCTGTAGGAAGACTTCCCCGATTGCTGCAGCCATACTCTTGGATCCCTGCTTGGATGTCCCACAGCTGCTGTCAGGGTGCCACAACTGATGAAGACCTGCTCACTCTCAGTAGGCTGCTGAGAACCTCACCAGGCACATGGACCCTCTGCTCCCAAGGAAAATGAAAGACCAGTGGAAAGGAACATTAGAGCTTTTGAATTTTTTCCATAACATTTGTGGGGTTTCTTGGTCCCACATGAAAGAAATATGTGCTAGGGCCCTGTGTGGTGATGCATGCCTGGAATCCCAGCACTTGGGAAGTTGAGGCATGATTACAAATTCAAGACCAGCCTGGGCTACAGAGCAAGTTCCAAGTTCTAAGCGAGCCTAGGATTCTTAGCAAGACTGTCTCTAAATAAATACATACGTAAAACAGAATATGTGCATATTACAGAAACTTGAAAAACCTGATAAACAAATAAAAGAGGGTAAAATAGCACCCATAGTCCTCATTCTACTAACATCTTGCTGTGTTTCCTTCCCCAGAGGATCTTTGGGGGCCCCACAGGTGGTCCCAGTGCCCTCTGAACAGTGCTTCTTTTCTGCAGGATCATGAACCTGCAAATGGTCCCACCTTAACCTGGAGGCTCCGCATGCACACACCTGACTGGGTACACGGACATTCACACGTGCACCGCACACCTTGGGTGCATTCTGTTCTCACACGCAAACTCATTCGTGGTCCCCGATACATATTGTACACACACCAGCACACATTTGTCCATACTACAGGTGTGCACACGCATTTTGTAGGCACATGCTCACTTAACACGAGCCGTGTTGGAATCCAAGAACTCAAAACAGCTCAGCCTAAAGAAATTTAGACCAGGTTTCCAGGCTAATTTCACGGACAATGCTGCCACCTACAGGCCATATGCTGCACTAGCACCCTTATTTAGTTTCTAATCTGTCACACATCAACCACCTGCTCCCCAACCCCCATCTCTGGAGTTGTCCACTGAACTGGTTCGTGAAAGAGGGGCACAAATGAAGGGGAAGGGAGGGCAGGAAATGGTCACTCACTAAGTGTGTTAGGCACTACTGTTCTTTAGAGCTGTTGTCTCAATTCCTCATGCCTCGTGGCACATGAAAAGTCCTAATAACTATCTTAATTTAATTTTATTTATGGTACAGGGCTTTGAACTCAGGGCCTACACCTTGAGCCCCTCCACCAGTCCTTTTTCATAAAGAGTTTTTTCTAGACACCGTCTTGCAAACTATTTGCCCAGGCTGGTTTGAACTGCAATCCTCTTGAGCTCTGCCTCCTGAGTAGCTAGGATTATAGGTGACTGGCTAATAAACCATTTTAATTGAATTTAAAACATTTTACTTTTAATTTAAAAAATTTCCACGAGACCCTATCTTGAAAAAAACCATCACAAAAAAAGAGGGGTGTGGGCTGGTGGTGTGGCTCAAAGTGTAGGCCCTGAGTTCAAGCCCTGATACCACAAAAAAAAAAAAAATATATATATATATATATACATACATATATATAGCTTTTTTGTGTGTGGTGCTGGGGGATTGAACCTCATGCACACTAGGTAGTGTAGGTAATCTACCACTGACCTAAGCCTCAGTCCCAAAGCACTTTAAAGTGAGTGTGTGTGTGTGTGTATATATATATATATATATTTTTTTTTTTAAGAGGTAGAGTCCCAATGTGTTGTCCAGGCCAGCTCAGAGGCACTCCTGGGCTCAAGGGAACCTCCTGCCTCAACTTCCCTTGTCATTAGACCACTGGCATGCCAAAGTGAGGGTTTTGTTTTTTGTGATATTGGGGTTTGAAATCAGAGCTTCATGCTTACAATGCAGGTGCTCTACTGCTTGAGTCACATCTCTAACCCAAAGTAAGTATTTTTTTTAACAAATGAGATGGAGGCTCAGAGAGGGGAAGTGACTTGTCCACAGTCACACAACTGCTTCTTCAGAGGAGGAAGAGAAGGAAGAAGCAGCCAAGCTAAAACTCTTCACTGAGACCTGCAGGAATCCCCTCCCCAGAGATGTGTCAGAGGTGGGGATGATGATTTCCTGAGGAGCTGCCTCAAATTCATTAACTCAACTACATTCATTGCTTGCAGTGTGCCACGCTCTGTGCTCACAGTGAAGGTAAGCAGTGAATAAAACAAAGGTCTGGTCCCTGTCCCCATCCCAGTGGGGTGGGGCTCCAGCTTGGCCTTTTCCTTTCTGTCTCACTGCCATGGGCTTTGGGAACCGCTTTGAGCTTCTCTTCTCCACCCAATTCTGCTGAGTGATGGAGAATCTGTGGAGAGGTGGACTGGGGTGGGAAGGGATGGTTCAGCTCCCATCATCCAGTACAGAAGCTGAGCAAAGAGACCACCAGACAGCCCAGTCTCTTACCTTAGCCTGGCTTCAGTTTTCTCATCTGCTAAAGCAAACAACTGGAAACAGAGCAATTAATCCAACTTATACTTCCTTAGGGAGGCTGGGGGAAGCCAAGCACATGGACCTCTCCACCACCCACCTCTGCATCTCCACCACCCACCTCTGCATGCCCACATTCCTGCTGCTTCCCTCCTGCTTCTCTCACTTCCCCCAATGCACTGCTGTGGTTAAGCTTGACAACCACTTGGTGTAAATTGATATCTAAGTTCCTTTTAGCCCTAAAAATGTTAAGTCTTAGTCCATGTCTCACCTGACCACCAGACTGTAAGTTAGCAAAGGGTGGTACTGGCATTCCACAGTACTTAGCACAGAAAAGAGAAGGAGCTCAGATGTATCCATCTGTTCTGATCACAGGTGAGTGACAACAGACTGACAGCACTTTAGGGGCTCAGACAACAACTCTGCACTGGCTAAAGGTCTGTGGGTGGCACACAATGCTACCACTGCCCAGGGAGGCCATCCAGGCAGAGCAGTCTTCCTGAGGGTTAAGAGTTTGGGCCTCCAAACCTGGAAAGCAGTGGAGGGTGGACCGGGTGGGATGGAGGATTCCTGAGTAGATCTGGTGGGGTGATTCGTAGACTCTTAGCTCTCGGGATGTGACCACACAAAAGTTCAGGGAGTCAGGATTCAGTTCCAGATTGCAAGTGCTGGAGGGTCTGGGGGAGAGGTCCTTCTGGGGAGGTGGATCCTGCTCCCGCTTCAGAATACCCACATCTCCTGTGCAGGCCTTGCACTCGACTCCAACAGGGGTGGCCTCACACTTGCACAGGCCCCATAGAGGACCTTGGTTTAGAAGGTCATGTGTTTCTGTACAGTTTGGAAAGGTAAAATATGTTTTTACTCAATTGATTGAAGACTATTGTCTCTTTCCACTTTGACTTCCTCTCCTTTCCCACTTGTGTCCTCCAGCTTTGGGTGACTACATTTTGTATTCTATTTATTTATTTATTGGCAGCAGTGGGGTTTGAACTCAGGGCCTCTCACTTGCTAGGCACTCTACTACTTGAGCCACTCACTCCACCAGCCCCCTGCATCCCTTTTCTTAAAGAGATCCCCGAACAAGCTTCCAGCCCTACAGTGCAGGATCTGCCCATTGGGTCCTCAGTTTCCCCAGCCGTGACGGTCTTATAGGAAAAAGATGATCTCAGTCAGATGTGGTGGTGTACACCTATAATCCAGTTACTTCAAAGGTGGAGGCAGGAGAATTGAAAGTTTGTGGCAAGGCTGAGAAAAAAGGTAGCATGACCCTGTCTCAAAAACAAAATAGGTTGGGGGCATAGAACAAATGCTAGAGAGCTTGCCTAGAATGTGCGAGGCCCTGAGTTCAATCCCTAGTACTGCAAGAAATAAAGAGTAAAGTAGAAAAGGATGATCTCGACAGTTTTTCTTTTCTTTGTCCCCCTCTGGGTGCTAAGGACCTTGCAAACTGAGCTACAAGTCACTTAGAGAAGAGATGAGGTCTCTTAGCAAGTTGTATGAGCGGGTTGCAATGCAGGACAGTCTCACTTGGCACAGCTCCCCTCTTGTCAGGACAGCTTGGGGCTCTCTGATCAGCAGATGGCAGCAGACACCGTCTTTCCTTCTCCCTTGCACCCACTTCCTGGTTTCCTGGTCCCAGTAGCCAGAATCTCAGCGTCCCCAAACACCTCCATTGGCTCTTTGAGGTTCTCCCAGCAGAAGGGGAGCGCTGCCTTTAAGTCCTGGCTTTGCCGTTTACTGGCTGTGACAGTGAACAGGCCTCACACTTAACTTTTCTTGGCCTCATTTTACTCATCTATGAAATAGGGATATCTCATGAGAGCAGGTTAGTGAGGCTCTGGCAGGTCTACACACCCACAATCATGGGCAACCTGGCAACTGTTCTTTCTTTCTTTCTTTCTTTCTTCCTTCCTTCCTTCCTTCCTTTCTTCCTTCCTCCCTTCCTCCCTCCCTCCCTCCCTCCCTCCTTCCTTCCTTCCTTCCTTCCCTTTTTTTTGGCAGCACTGGGGATTGAACTCAGAGCCTTGTGCTTGCTAGGCAGATACTCCGTCAGTTGAGCTATCCCCTCAGCCCTTTTTGGCTTTAGTTTCTTTTCAGACAGAGTGTCGCATTTATGCCTCAGACCAGGATTCCACCTGGTAGCAGCATACGCTACCATACCTAGTTTATTGCTCAAGATGGGGTTTCACTAACTTTTTTGCACAGGCTAGCCTTGAACCATGATTCTCCAGATCTGTGCCTCCCACGTAGCTGGGATTACAGGCATCTGCCATACTATGCCTGGGCCCCATTGCTGTTTCAACAGAGACTTCTGAGATGGTGCCACTGAACTCTGACTGAACACTGCAGCAAACTGTGAGCAACTTCTGACCAGTGGGGCTGTTGAGATGGAAGATACCCTGTTTGCCCATGTGCAGGACCCTCTGGACTAGGGTATCAGGCTCAGCTTTTTATCCCTCCTTGCCAACTCCCACTTCTCCCTTGGAGGGGACCTGCAGCTTCCTACTCACCTGGATGATATCCTGGGAATCTGCCCCAGGCTTCAAATCCACCCTCCTGGGGAGGAGTCCCTGACCACCAATTCTCCCACTCCTCTCCCTACTTCCCCCAAGGACTGCCACACCACACTAGAGTATGCCATACTAGAGTATGACTGACTCCACCTCAAAGACTCTCTGGTCATCTCCAAATCTGTGCCTCTGGGTCTTGTACTTTTTTCCGGTCTGGTATTTGAACTCAGAGCCTTGTGCTTGCCAAGAAAGCGCTTCACCCCTTAAGCCACTGTCCTTCTGCATTTTAACCTGGCATTTGAGACACTTGGTGTCATGATTCATGTGCTTCAAATATGCCAGACCAGTTTTTGTTTCCAGAGCACAACTCCACTGTTCTACCTCCACCTGGAATACTCCTCTCCCACTCCCATGTGCAAATTCATCCTTCAAAGTCTAGCAGGAAGGCTTCCTCATCCTGCAGATGGAGTCTTGTTGCCCTCTCTGAGCTCTGGGTATACAGCTGCTTCAGGGCCCTCCTCTTGGGAGCCATGAATCACAGCGGAAACCTCCATTATCTATGGAGAGAAACTCACAGCTTACAAGTGACCTTCCCTTCTAGCACCCCAGGCTTGTCAAAGGCAGGATGGCCAGAGTCTCTTCATTGCTTTGTTTGATGAGGAGGTAGGCTAGGAGGAGGTCAGACACCCTGTAGATGGCAAAGACAAGATTCAAATCTGCAGCTGATTCCATCCATGCCCACTGCCTCAGGCCTGAGTGTCTCCTGCTTCCCCATCATGCCTTGTGGTCTGATGGAGATCCTCTTTTTCTCTTTGGACCAAGCATGGTATTGGTCAATTTTTATTTATTTATTTTTCTGAGATGGGGAGGTGTCTCACTATATTGCCTAGACTTTTCCAAGTGATCCTCCTGCCTGGCCTCCCCAATAGCTGAGACTCCAGGTCTGTACCACTGCACTTGGCTTGGTCAATTTTTTTTTTTTTCCTGTACTGGGGTTAAATTCAGGGTGGGGCCTTGCACTTGCTACCACTTAAGCCACTCCGCCAGCCCTCAATTTTTTAAAATAATATGCTCAATAAAGTTCTGTTGAAGAACAAATGCTTCCACGTATGCAAGCTACTCAAGTATCCCTGCCCCTGCACTGGGCCTCTTTATCACCAGCCTCAAGGGCCTGGAGGATGGTGCAGCACCAGGCCCTGACAGGATAAGGAGTCAGTGGAGACCGAGCCTTTCTCAGAGAAGGAGGGGAGCCATAAACAGGTCCCTTCCTCAGCCCTCCCCCAAGCTTATCAGTCCCCCACAGGCTCCAGCAAACTGGGTGCTCAGCCTCCTTAGAGAAGCTGTCCTCTGCCTGTCACCTCCACTCTCTATTACTTAAGAACTATGTGACCTTGCTGGCTCTCTTCAGGACATTTTTGGCTGGAAGGAGTCAGTGAGATGAAATGAGAGGATGCAGGTAGCATGGTAGCGATGAGTACATGTGAGCTGCCTGGTCAAGGGCTCACCTCTCACTGAGAGCATCAAAAGCAGCAAATCACTCCCCAGGCTCTGGGGAAGGAGGTGGAGGCTAAGAATTCCCTGGCAGAGGCAGAGGGACATGTCTGGAGTTAAGGCAGCAACACTCCTCACAAAGTGATTGACAGGCTGTTTGTCCACACAAGTGTACAAGTCACCTCAACAGGAAACACACACACACACACACACACACACACACACACACACACAGGTGCCTGAACAGAAAGTCCCAGGGGTGGAGCAGAACTCTCTACTTCCTCAAGGCCAGTGGCAGGGAGGGGATCTATTTATAGGGCACATAGACACAAAGTTATAGATCCTCTATAGCAATTCACAAACATGGGCATACTGTCACAAGGCACCTGGGCACCCACCGCCCCTGATACACAAGATCACAAACACATTCCCAGATGTGCTTTCCAGGCACAAAGTCAGAAACACACCAATACACATGCACACAGGCACACACACTTATCAGGCCCGGGCAGATGCAGGCACTGCTGAGTCACCACAGGCGGCTCTGCCCAACAGAGCTGGAGCCATGTGCCTGCCCTGACGGAGGGGCGGGGCCTGTGGCTGCTTTTTACAATAACCCTGAGTGCTCAGAGGCTGGGGCTTTCCTCTGGGAATTGGTGGGCCAGGGAGCCCCTGTTTGCAGAGGCCCAAAGAGTTCACAGCCTGCTGTCTCCTGGGTGCGTGAAGAGATGCTGGAACAGTTAAAAAATAATGCTAGATCCATTACTGAGTATTTGCATATGTATTTTCTCATACTCTCTTAATTATCATTACACTTCTACATAAAGTTGGTACAATTTTTAATCCCCAGAGGGGAAGTGGCTTGCCCAAAGGCACAGAGACCAGATTCAACCACCTCCATGTCCCTAGCTCTTATCCACTGGGCAGTCCTGCCCCATGGGAAGGTGGATACAAAGGTGAGAGGAAGGTGTGGAAATGTGGAATGTGTGGGAGCCTGGATGCAGGTGTGTTAGTTTTCCCCATGGGGTTCATGTGGCTGGGGACTGAAAGAGTCTCATGTGTCCAGATTTTTGGTCAGAGGCACCAAAGCTTGTCTCTGATGCATTGGAGTAGCCCTCCTCTGTGAGAAAACATGTTCCAGATGTAGGGACTCAGTTCAGTTCCCCTCCGCTAGTCTACAGGCCTCTGGAAGGCAGCAACCAAGGTCCTGGAGTCTAAAACAGCACCTGACTCAGGAAGGCCTCAGTGAATTTGGTGGTGGTAGGGGGATTGATTAATAAATTTGTGACTTTTAATTTATCCATAACAATAAGTGCTAATACTTTATTAGCGGTTTGATCTGAGACTGGGAAGTTCTTATCACTTTACAGGGACTATTTCAACATTTCATTTAATTCTGGCAAAAACCCTGGAGGAAAATATTATTATTATTTTTTTTGGCAATACTTAAGTTGGATTTCAGGGTCCTCAGGGCCTCACACTAAACATGGGCATTACCTCTTGAACCATGCCCCCAGCCCTGGAAAATGCTTTTTTTTTTTTTTTTTTTGCAGTACCATACTGGGGTTTGAATTCAGGGCCTACACCTTGGGTCACTCCACCAGCCCTTTTTTTATGATAGGATTTTTATGAACTATTTTGCCCAGGCTGGCTTCGACTGCAATTATACAGTTATCCTGATCTCTGCCTCCTGAATAGCTAGGATTATAGGTGTGAGCCACGGGTTGCCTGGCTTGGAAAATACTTTTATTATCCTAATTTTTACAGAGGAGGAACTGACTTGGAGAAAGTTAGTAACTTGCTCAAAGTTATGCAGTCAGTAAGCAGAAGCTTTGAGATTGAGACACAGGCAAATTGCAGAGTCCATTTAGTAGGAAGATCACTAAACTCATCATAGGAAACTATTTGCCCTAGTGAGTCTCAGTTTCCCCCATTTGTCCAGAGAAGGGATTAGTTCAGCCTAGATCTCTGGTTTTATTATTCTGTGATTCCTCTACACAGACTAGGGATTATGCTTTCTCTCTGTAGGCAGAGATCCAGAAAGGCAGATTTGGCTTTAATCTCACAAAACGCTTTTGAAGTAGCAGGATGGTTTTAAAATGAGAGTTTCCCCTGGGAGTTGGTGAACAAGCATGGGTCTTGGACTAGTGACTATATCAGCCCCTTCCAATGCTGATGAGCTGGACCATCAGGAGAAAGTCACTGAGAAGATGGTGAGATGGGCACAAGAGGAACCAGAACCCACATTTACTGAATGCCTCTTTATGTACTAGACCTGCGATTGGCATTTTTTTTATTATTCATTTATTCACATGTGCATACATTGTTTGGGTCATTTCTCCCCCCTGCCCCCCCTGCGATTGGCATTTTACATATATCGAGAATACTCAGGGAAACATTGGAAGATTTATAGTTGAGGAAACTCAGGTTCAGAGAAGTGACTTGCTCAGGGTCGCACAGGACGAAGTAGTGGGCCAGGTAAGTCTCGTCAAGGTCACTTCCCTTGATTCCCTATGCCCAACCTCTGTTCTAACCAACTACCCTTAGGGGCAGTACCACGTGGCAAATTGCTTCATATTTTTGCCATATGACGTCAGCGACCACAACAGCCATTGCAGGAACTTCTTGCCCTCCCTCCTCCAACCCCTCTGGAGTTGCTGGGGGCTAGGCTTCCACGCCAGGCGGCACCTGCAGCCCCCGCCCCTTCCCGGTTGCGACTTTGGCCCTCCTCTGCCAGGTCCCGCCTGCCGTTGCGCAGATTGGCAGGGGCCTGCGCCAATAAGAGGGCCTCCAGGGACGAGGGTGGGGCCTCACGTCAGAGTTGCCCTGTCAGTGCAGGTGGAGGCCCCCGGCGGGGCAAAGTGGCAGGAACCTCTTAAAGGGAGAGAGCGGCTGAGAGCGAAGACGCGGCCCGGCCCGGCCCGGCCAGGTCCCCGCCTGGTGCAGCCCAGGTGAGCCTGGTCCGCCTCGGGGCTACCCCCGGTCCCTGGGAGGGACAGGGTTAGGGACAGATGAACCCACTTTCAAGGGCCCGGGCAGTCTTGGAAGGGACAAGACCAGGGTCGAAGAGTCCAGAGAGGCGGCTATACAGGTCCTAGGTTTCAGGGTCCAAACTTGGGGTCCAAGGGGGCATGGGCGTCTTGAACTTAGGGGTGCGGGGAGCGGCTCGGGAGTCAGGAAAGGGGGTCCAGGAGCTCGGGTCCGGAACTAGACTCACGCCGCCGGCGTCCCCAGGTTGTGTCCCCCAGGCGGATCCCTGCGGCGCGGCGCAGCCCAAGGCCGCCCCGCCAACCCCGCCCTGCCTGCTCCGCAAGCTCCTGCCGGGTCGCCGCAGCGCGGGCCGGGGCGGGAGGGGGCACCCTGCCGGAGGCCCCGCGCCCCACTCCAGTCCTTACGTAACTGACTTTGAGTTTCGGGACCCAGGGACCCGCGAGCTGGGGCGCCGGCTTTGCCCGCCTGGGTGGCGCTCCAGTCGCTGGCCCGGACCCGCGCACTCCCTTCCAGGCTGGGTCTCGGGGATTTCCCTCTGCCTCTGGTCTCCCGGGTCTCGGTCCGACTCAAGTTCCAGCTCGCTCCCATCCCTCGATTCTCTGTCTTTCATCTCTCCCTTCTGTGTGGCCCAATCCCTCCCTGTCCCTGTCCTCTGGCTTTCCCTAAGAGTTGTCTCGCCTTCACCGGCACCTTCCAGAAGGCCCCACCTCTTTGGGGAAGGACGAGACCCCTCCCGCTCAGCAAGTTGGAGGCGGGGATTTGTCCAGACAGACCCCAGCCCGTGCTTGCCTGGAAGAGGGAGGGGAGGACTGCCCCGGAGGGTTGGGTAAGGTTGTTCCAGGGCCTATAGCTTCTCCTGGGGAAGGGGTGGCTGCCTGTGACCCCTGGACGAGGGCTGAAGGCGGCCCCTTTTCTACCCCTGGAGCCCTTTTCTACCGGAGGTAGATTGGAGCTAGTCTGACTGGGGCTGTGGTTTAGGGCTGCTGGGAGCCCCTAGGAGCACTGCTTGGTGCCATGTCAGGGTCAGATCCTCAGCTACTGAAGGGAGAGGGAGGGGTCTGGGAGGGGCCAGAGCACTGGCTCAGAGCCCCCCTCCCTATTCTGTGAGCTCCTTGCCTCCACCCCAGTTACAGGTCTGGAAGGTGCTGTTGGCAGAGGGCTAGGGTTGCAAGTGATCTTTAGGGAGAGGCCAAGAGAATTTTGCGTGGGGATGGAGGTGGGGTAGAGGAGGGAGAGATAGAAGTGACAGACCTCAGGTCTAAGTAGCACCTACTGTCACTCCCTGCCATCAAAGCTCTCCTGAGAGGTAGAGTGGCAGACAGACACCCCTGAACAGCCTGTGGTACCTACTGCTGTTGAGTGCATGTAAATAAGATGTCACAACAGTTGTGAGGTGAGAATTATTAATTCTGACTAGGAATGGGGGAGGGAGACTGCAGAAGGAGGTGGAAGGTTTGGGAAAAAAGGGAACCAGAATCTGCAGGGAGCATAGAGGGAGGAAAGGAAGGAGATTGACAGATATCAGTGCCCTGTAGGCTTTGCACACAGCAGAACTGGCTTTGAATCTTGGCCCTGCCACATCCTTGCTGTGTGACCTTGCATGAGTCATTTCACCCCTCTGAGCCACAGGGTCCTCTGTACCCAATAATCTGGACCTTATAGGCATTAGCAGTATGAAATGAAGCACTAAGTAAGCAGAGATCAAAAAGGCAGCTGGTCTGAGAGCAGGCCAATTTGGGTGTTTTAAGAAGGAATGGAATGGGGAAGCCCCGAGGTTTCCCCTGTGTATACAAGAGAATCATGCAGGGCCTGCCAGGTCCCAGCCACATGGGGCAAGGGTGGAGTGCCTAGATGTGTAGGTGGCACTCAGTGAGGCCAGGAGGCCCTATACCCCACTGTCTCCTGATCGACCAGTCCCTGTACTGCCTAGACCAGGCTGGCCTCCCTCTATAGGTCCCAGGTGCCAGCCGAAGCTTTGAGGCTACCCCACCCCCTAGACCAGTGGGGGTGGGGTTTTGGCAGGGCAGAGCCAGCACCCTCTGCAGAGTGGACCCTAGCCAGGAGCCTGGTAGGCTGTGCTGGGCAGGAACATCCCAGTCTGGCTGGGAAGATGCTGACGCTGTGTAGGACCTGTGGAGAGCTAGAGTTCTGTCAGCTGGAGCTAGGCCCAGCTGGGACCTGGGCTGTGGGTGAGACGAAGGCTGGGGTGGGTGTCAGTTGGAGAGCTGCAAGGAAAGAATCCCAGAGGGGACCCTGACAGAGGGGTGAGACCAAAGAATTTCAGTTGGTTATTCTCTAAGCCTTTCTCGAGCACCTACTCTGTGCCATATCCAGGTGTCTACCTGCCACAGAGCCCACGAGGATGTTCACAAAGAGCTCACCATAGAGGTGTTGGTGGTCCAGATTTGTTGCAGAGTAAGTCTGTGTAACATTCCCCTGGGGGAGGGGTTAGAATTTCCTCAGGGTCTACGATTCTGACATTTATCAAAGGAGACAGGATTCTACCCCTTTATAATAAGTCTGCAGGCCAAGCTATTTTCTTCCTGGGTTTCAAAGAGCCTATAGTCTATGAGTCTTCCAACACCCATTACTATAGCCTCAGGACCTGGTCTAGAACTAAGCCTTCCATCTACCCTTATCCCAAATGAGGGGATAGGATGGGACAAATCAAGACTGGCTCTGATAAGCCCACAAATCCTGCTCTTAGGGATTGGCAGAGTGGCTCAAGTGATAGAAAGCCTGCCTAGGAAGGGTGAGACCCTGAGTTCAAACCCCAGTACCACAAAAAAAAAAAAAAAAAAAAAAAAAAAATCCTGCTCTTGGCCTGTGCTCTCTAGCTGTAATTAGGGCCACTGCCTCTTAGGCATTTACTGGGCACAGCATTCTGTTCTAAGCCTTTAATATATAGCATTAGTTTGTTGAATCCTTACCAAGAAGAAGTGTCATCTCTGTGACACAGGGGTTCATGGAGGTGAATTGACCAAAGTCACAGAGCTAGGAAGTAGCTGACCTGGTATTTGAATTTATACTCAATTCCAAAACTCAGATTTGACCAAGATGAGGAATCTCTACTCCAAGGTACTGAAGTGTTCACATCGTTCAGCCCTAACCTGTGGAACAGCCTGATTCCTGTGAGAGCAAGCTCTGAGCTGTAAGGTGAACAGGCTGGGGAGCTGGGGGACAGGCTGTGCCACTTGCACTGGGTGTCCACTGGGCACTGCATATGGGAAAAAGGGCAGAGGACAACCTACAACTCGGTTTCCTCAGAGGGCCAGCCCTACCCAACTACTGTCCAGGTCCAAGAGTTGGGTACTGAAAGGCAACTTGGATATGTGGCCCACTTTGGGCCTCACTTTCTCCATCTGTAAAATGTGGATTTAAGTGAGTGTACACATTCCTTGATCCACAGCTGATGTTAGCCATAGGGTAAAGGGGCGGAGCAGGGGCCACCATGCCAATGACTGAGCCAGCAAAGGAAGAGTATTTGTCAGGAATAGCTTGGATTCTGGGCTGACTTTTTGTCAACTATTTCAGATGAAAGCACTGAGGTAGGGGGGGGTTTCAAAGGCTTGTCTGGGCTGTGTGGCTAGGACTGCAGAGACTGAGGGGAGGGAAATCAAAGGAAATCAGGAGAAAAAAAACACAGGCAGATATGAGCTGGAATCCTGGCTTGACCACTTAAATAGGCTTGGAGACAAAATGACACACAGAGAAGAGTCCCTTCACCTCACCGTTCTTGTTTGTAAAATCAGAATAGTAATAATTTTGCCTTTTTCCATGTCATGGGTTATTGTGAAGGTCAAAAATGAGGCATTTGTAGGATCAGGAGAGAGTATGGTTGTTGGTTATTTTTCAGCTCAAAGTTGTAGTTCTGGGTGTATTTGTGGGGAGGAGTCACTTCCAGCCTCTCCTTTGTAGAGATGCTTTACTTTGGGGTATGCTGGGGAGCACTGTAAGATCAACACCTGCATTCGCTGAGTAATCACCATGTGCCAGGCTTAGCCTTACCTTGCCTTATCTCATTGGTCTCCATGGCAGCATCCTTGTCAGGTAGGTGGTAGCCTTGCCCACTTTAGGTTCCTTTGAAACTCCTGCTTACAGCGCCCTGAAATATTAGTAGCTAACACTTATTGTCAGTACCTTACTGTTCAAAATATTTTACACGTATGAATGAGGTAATGTGAGGTGGATACTAATGCCACCTCTATTTTCCAGGTGAGTTAACGAGGCACTTAGAAGTTAGAAAATACGGCCAGTGTCATAAATAGTGGAGCCAGAATTTGAACCTATGTTCTTAAGTCTCCTCTTTGACTCATCCTCCTTGAATCATCACTGTTATAATTCAGCAAGTATTTACACGATTGCCTCCTTGCTACGTTGTAGGCTAATAAGGGCAGGAATGATGTCTGTCTTCTTCAGACTGTATCCCTGATACCTGGCACATAGTATTTGCTCAGTGAGTGTTTACCTACAGGGACACTGTTACCTTCAAGGGGCTGAGCTTAGGGTTCCCAGCAGAGCCCCAGGGGCAGAGGGAAGGCAGGATTCCTCTTGGAGTGGGAGAGCCCCAAAGAGCCCATTTGTTGTGCTGTATGTCTCACTGTTGTCCTTTGCTTCCATGTACCACTGTGGCGATGACTCCATTGCCTCTTCCTGACTGACTGCTTGACTGCCACTGCTGCTTCTGGGTGAGTACTGGTCTGACTTACTGATGGCCACGTGAACTCAATGCTAATGCATGTCCTGGGCTCTAAGCCAACTGGAAAGCCAAAGGAGAGGCCCAGGGGTCAGGACTGAAGTGCTGAGAGAAGGCACTCTATGAAGTTAGGGTCCTAACAGGGCCGACTTCTCTTCTGACATTTGGCACCCTGGGTACTGAGTTTTGGGACATGTGATACAACAGAAAGGTGGTTGGGAAAGACAGGCTTGGGATAACTGTGTGCATCACAGTTTTACATCTGTAAAATGAGAGCATTAGTGCCTTCCAGACAGAAGTGTGTTTGTTCTTTTATTCACATAAGCCCCTCAAGGACAGGTGGTTTTGTTCCACTGCTATGTCTCTAGCACCAAGGACGTAGCGGCACATAGTAGGTGTTCAGTGACTGTCTCTGAACGAATACAGGTATTTGTTGAGGACCTACTGTACACTCATTGATGTACTTGGTGTTGGATTGAATGGCTAATGGCTATAAAGTGCTCAGTATCACAGGGGCTCAGTGAACACAAGTCCACTATTTGCTCACAAGATTGTGAATTTCTTGGAAGTGTTAAAGTTTCTTCTGAGCTGTATGAGGGGGGCCTTGTACCATGCAGGCATCAATCAACAGAGAGAGGGACCTAAGCAACTGGGCTACCTGGGAGGGAGTGACAGAGCCTTTGTTTTTCATCAAAAGAGAGGGGCAGCTGGGAAGGTCTGGGTTAAGGTGGGAGGAGTGAGGAGGGACTCCGCCTTCACAATAGGTCAACTCTTAGCAGTGTGATCCTGCACAAGTCTTGAACTTCTCTGGGTCTTGGAGACCTCATCTGTGACATATGTGTCACAACACTTTCCCTGAGTGGGGGGAGGAGGGAGCCATAGAGAAGCGCCCAGCATAGGGCCCCACTTGGTATTAATGTTTTTTTCAGGCTCTTGGGCTTATTCTGAGAGGAGACTACAAAGTTCATCTTTTTGGCTCCTTTCTCCCAGTTTTAACTTCCTACCCAACTGCAATTAGAACCCAGGAGTCAGGAGCCCCTGAACTGCCCAGAAGGTTGCCCAGCACCCTGAAATATGGGCTGGACTCTACCCAGTGTGGAGGTAGCTGAGTGGAGATTCCAGCTTAGCCACTCTTTTGCTGTGTGACTTGGTTCAGTCACATACTTTCTCACTTCAGTTGCCTCATCTGTAAAATAGGGTTAATAAAGAATATTCTCGTGGAGAATTAGTTAGAATATGGGTGGGCTGAATATATTAGTATTCAGCTCTGGCTGAAAAGGCCCCAGGAAGGGCCCCGGAGAACTATATCTGCCTAGGCCTAGGGGTCCTGAGAAGCCCTAGTCACTGTATGTATCATTTGCCATTTATCTCATGTTTCCTATATGCTGTTTTAGACACATTATCTCATGTGGCCCTCTGAGCTAAGCATTATTATTCCCACTTTATGGGTAAACGAACTGGTAATGGGTAAGCGGAGTTACCTAGAGTCACAGTTGTTTGGTGGGGGAGCTTGAGTTCAGACCCAAATCTGCTGACTTCAAGACCCAAACTCTTTATCTCCCCCAAGGAAGCAGGATTACATGAGTCTTCTCTATCCATCTTCAATGGCCGGTTCAGGGCTGGTGGGAGCTACTGGGGTGTGTGCTGGTCTAAAAAGTTCTATCTCTTTCTTTCTCTCTCTCTCTCTCTTTCACACACACACACACACACACACACACACACACACACACACACACACACACACACACTGCACACTACTCTCCCATCCAAGCCCTGGTGCTCTAATGGAAAGCAGGAGAAGGCTGAACAGCATAGTGGCTGCGGGTCAGACAGACCTGACTTTGAGTCCAGCTTCTATTGTTTACTTGTCATGTGACTTTAGACAAGATATTTAACCTCTTGCAGCCTCAGATTTCTTATCTGCAAAATGAGGGCAATAAAAGAACCTCCTCCCTCTTAGGGTTCTTGTGAGGATTAAATAATGAGGCACATGACGAACACCCAATAAATGGTAATAATGATTGTTGTTACAATTATGAGCATTATTCTGGGATTATAAAAATGTTCCTTTTAGGACAGTGGAAATGAAGCCTGGGAGGGAACTGCTAGGGACAGGCAGATAGCAGTCTAGTCTGATAGGTTCCAAAAGGTACCTGTAAGGTGAATTGGGGAATATGGCCTTATGGAAGTATGAATGAGCCTCCTTCTCCTAGTCATTTGCTTTCTTGTTCCCACTCTGTGCCAGGCCCTGTGCTGGACCTGAGGCCAGAGCTGAATCTGTAGAGTCCCTGTCCCCTGGGTAGCTCAGAGTCTAGTTGGTTTAGAAGGACCCAGAAACCACCAACTCCACCTTTGACTGATGCACTGAAGCATGAAGAGGTGTTCTTAGGCAGATTCCAGGAGAAAGGCCATTGCTAGTAGAGTGTGCCAAGTTACAGAGCCATAACCAGCACTTGGGGGAATGGCCCTGGAGAGACAGCCTCAGGACAATTATGGGGGGTTGATTTACTGACAATGGGGAGCCATTGTGTATTAAGCAGAGAGGCGCAGGGGCAACTGTCGGGGTGAGGAATGCTGGGCTTGGGACTGTACCATGGACCAGTGGGTGGATGCAAGGTCTGTTTAGGAGGCAGAGCCATGAGGACATGATAATGGACTGCAGTGGACAGGCGAGAGAGGGTAGAGGTGAGAGTGAAGCATTGGAGTCAAAGAGTGACTGGGCCCAGGGGTGGCTCTAGCTGAGGAATGTATCTGGAAAGAGAAGCCAGAGCTGGGTCAGGGAGGCATAAAAGCCACTCCTCACCACCTTCCCCTTCAACTGCCCCTGCAGCAGCTGTGTCTGCGGTGGACACTGGGGTACAACTTCTGAATGGCCCAGGTATCTCATGTGGGGATCCCTTGTGGTACCCTGGTGGGTCTGCAGGGATGAGAGCTCTCTGGGTTGGATGCCTGGCAGAGGCTATGTGGTGCAGAGAATCTCTGCGTTCTAAGCCTACCTGTATCACTGGACATCTGTGTGACCTCAGAAGTCACTCCTTTCTCACTTACCCTCCTTTTCCTTGTCTTGCTTGTGAGGATACGAAAACCTGTTTTGCCTGCCTCAAAGATGTAGTGATAAGAGACAACAAACACTTATTGAGTGCTGACTTGGGCTAGATTCTGGGGGTGTGGGGCATACAGAGATGTGCACAGGTCCCTGAGCACAGGTCCCTGCCTCCCAGGTGCACAGTGAGCCAGGACAACAGGTGGTTGACTCTTCCTAGGTGTCAGGGGAAAAAAGCTTAGCTGGGATTTGAAGGATAAATGAGGGCTCTCCAGGTGAACAATGGAGGAACAACCTTTTAGGTGTAGGAAGCAACATGTAGAAAGACCTGAACCTACATAGTGTGCGTAGAGTGGAGAAGCCTATAGTTTGGTGTGGCTGGAGCAGACAAAGAGAGGCAGGCAGTGATGGGAGATGAGGCTGGCCAGGGAAGCGGGGCCACACCACACCATGTGGGGCCTGGGAGCTGGTCACTGGTTCCCCTTTCCTTCCTGTATCCCCATATCTGCCTATTCTGCTGGGCCCTTCCTTCCCTGCTCCTCCCCCATCACTGCCTTTCCCCTTCTCACCCACATAGTAGGCAGACCCAGTGGCTCCCTGTCAGGAGTCAACAGCCTGGGTTGCCTGCCAGCCCTGCCACTGTCAAGCCTTTAGGCACTCACCTGTCCTCTTTGCACCTCAGTTTCTACCTCAGGCACATGGAGACAGCAGGTTTTCCTCTAAGAAGGGGCAGAGGCTTCAGTGATGTCACCCAGAAAACTGCCTGGCTCAGGGTCTACATGTTTGTGTGCCCACAAAAAGAAGCTCTAATTAAGTCATCATCATTTGGACTCCCCATCTCCTGTGCCCCACCCACTGCTTCCCCTGTCTCTCCTGAGAGGAGCTGGCTCTAGTCAACAAAGGAAGGAAAAGATTAAGAAACAAGCCCATGTCTCCAGAGGGGCCTGGCCTGATGCCAAGCTGGCTCCCCTCCTGCTTTGCCCACCTTGGCCTCAGGCCCAAGGACTCTCAATCCTGAAGTTGGGTATCCTCTATCCGCTACCCTACAGAACAGCCCCTGGCTGGAGACCAAAGCCAGAACACTTGGAAAACAGGGGTAAATATTTGGAAAATTTGTCACTCTCCTCCCCTCCTCCCTTTCAGGCTCTTTATTTCTGGTGCTTGCAAGGAAAAAATCTTGTATGTCAGGAGGCCCCTTGATCAGGGCAGAGCTGGACCTCTGAGATTCCTGGATCGTATAACAGATGCCAGCCACCAAATCCCTTTTCATACATAGGCAGCAACCTCAGATCAGAGTGGGCAGCTGGCAGTGCAAGGTCACTTAGTAGAAGTCAGGTCTCTGGACCCTTTTTGTTCTGTCTGAATGGGTCTGGTGTGGTGATCCTGGCTGTCAACCTTACCTCTCTTAGCCTCAGTTTCCTCTGCTGATTTTCCTGCAAGGATTGGTAATGATGTAGCTAAAGCACGTAGGGAGCCCTCAAGTGTAGGCAGCCACTGTTATGCTCCTATAACTGCTGCCTCTTAAGAAACTCTGTTCCAGCTGGGCACCTGTGGCTAAGATTACAGAATCTTAACTACTCAGGGGGCAGAGATCAGGAGGATCACGGTTTGAAGCCAGCCTAGCAAATAGTTTATGAGACCCTCTCTTGAAAAAATCCTTCACAAAAAAGAACTGGTAGAGTTTAAAACCCCAGTACGTACTAAATAAATAAATAAATAAATAAATAAATAAATAATAAAACTGGTAGAGTTTAAAACCCCAGTACGTACTAAATAAATAAATAAATAAATAAATAAATAAATAAATAATAAAACTGTCTTATCTCTTCCCAGTTCAGGGACCTGGAGTTTGATAAGGTTTCTTTTTGTTTGTTTTTTGAGTTTCCCTATGTAGCCCAAGCTGGCCTAGAACTCACAATCTTTCTGCCTCAGTGTCTGAAGTGCTGGGATTACAAATATGTACCAACCCATCCAATTTGATAGTGTTTCTTACTGAACAAATTAAACCTGATAAACCAGTTTTATAGCCAGAGTCTCAGCATCTTTTCCCTTTCCCAGTTGGCTAGGACACTCTTGCCTCACCCAAGACAATTTCCCTTCTGTAGTCTCCTCTCCTTGGTCGCCCCTGTGAGCACTTTAGAAAGAGTAGGAAGAGTCCTGCCCCACCATAGGCCAAAGAGACAGAGGTAGACTGTGAGTTCCTTGGTACTGCTATCCAGGAGTTAGGATGACATGAAGATTTCTGCAGAGGCCAGGAAATAAGCCTAAAACAGAAAAATTGATCCACAGATAGCCTAAAATGTGGCAGAGCAGAATACCGTTCTTTCCAGCTCTTCTCCAGCTCTTAGGAGAATCACCTGCCTTCCTGAGTCTCTTTTTTAGTTTATAAAAGGAAGGTATGGGGTTGGGATTAGCGCAGTGGTAGAGCACTTACCTAACATGTGCTACACCCTACTGGATCCCTAGCACCAAAAAAAAAAAAAAAAAAAGAGGATGGGATAGGCTGATGTTAGAAGTTCCTACTACACTATAAGTTTAAGAGCAGGGATGTGGGAGCTGCCAGGTGACAGGCCTGGTTAAACCTCAGCTTCACCACTCACCAGCTGTGGCACCTCTAGCAATTGCTTGACCATACAAAAAAGCAAAAAACAAAAGCCTTAAAAAGAAAAAAATTAGCACCTTTTCATAGGATTATGTAAGGGTCAAATTATGTAATAATTCATATATTCAGTCTATATCTGACATATTAGAATTATTATTATTGTTATTCTGTGATCAGTTGTGACAAGACAAAAGGGCCAGTCAGTAAACAGTTCATGGAGAACTGCAGGACACATCCATGTGATAGCTTTTGTTGTCCTAAGCTACAGAGAGTCTAAATACACAGCAGGTGATTAGTCTGTGTCTGTCCTCTTCCCCCACCTCTAGTAATGTCTGGATGTATGATCTCAGGTAAGTCTCTGAACACACTAGCATACTTCCATCCCAGGGCCTTTGCACTTGTTGGTACACTACCTTCTACAATGCTTTCTTGGCTCGTTGTCTCAGCTCCTTAAGGTTTTCTTTAAGTGTCACCTTTTTAGTAAGGCCTTTTCTGATTAGCCTACTTAAATTGTAACACCCTTCCTTCCCTGCATCTCAGCAATCCCTGTCTTCCCTGCTTATTTTTCTCCATAGCATTTATCACACTTGGGCTATATTTTATTGGTTGTTTATTGTCTGTCTCTCCCCATCAGAATGTAAGCTAGGTGATGGTGATGATTTTTGTCTGTCTTATTCAGTGTTACATCCCTTGTACCTAGAGCAGGGTGTGTGACAGATTGTAGGTGCTTAATAACTTTTTGTGGAGTGAACAAAGAAATGAAGCCTCTTTTCCTCTCTGGGTTTGGCACCGTGCTAAGTACACAGTAGACTCTCAGTAAGTAATTGTATGAGAACATGTGTGAAATGTAGGAGAAAGTGAGTGGTCATCAACCTCTCCATTTGCCAGATAATACTTTGGCTGGGTCAACTCTGAGGCCCTTTTGCTTTTGATATTTTCTGCCAAGGCATCAGTTTCAGTTGGAGTGTCCAAATCTTTTGTTCCTGAGCCTGAGCTATGCAGAATTTCTAGTTGGGGCTGTTTGGCTGTTGGGTCCACAATGGTTATTATGTCATTATTGGTAATTAGCATTTTGTTTATGAGCAGAAATCACAGCAGAGAGCTGTGTTAGTTAGTGGGAAGGGGGGAGAGGCCCAGACCTGGGGCAGCTTCCCCTGGAACTGTCCCCTTCTCAGCTCTGAAACCATGACTTTCAAAGCTAGGGGCACATGGGTCACCAGCTCAGCTGCTGTTCCCTCTGGACAGAATTCTCAAAGTTTCTTCCCTACACTAGTCCTGGTCTGGTGTAGTTGGGGGGCGGGAATCCCCATTTCCCTGGGGAGCTAATTGTAGGGTTTCCAAATGTTTGGTGGGCACGGGTATTTTCTGATGTTTAGGATTCAGCTGTTATGGGTAGAGGAAATGACACTGACTTCAGTCCTTGCTTAGCTGCTGGCTTGCTGAGTGACCTTGGGCACATTGGTACTTCTTGTCAGACTTCAGCTTTCTCATGTGTCAAACAGATAAGGACGCCTGTTTGGTCTCACTGGGGAAGGGAGACAAGATGTGTGTAGTGTGCAAGGGGTTGGGCTCTGGAGTCAGGGACTCCTGGCTTCTCAACTGTATTCCTTCTCAGCTGTGTGACAGTGGGTATAGTACTTTACATCTCTAATTTCAGTTCCCAAAATAAGCAAATGGGGTTAAGATATTTGTACCAGCTCCACAGGGTTGTGAGTTTTAAAAAGAGCACCTGCAATAGGGCCAGGCTGATGTGGGTTTGAATCCTAACTTGGACACTTACTGGCTGAGCGATCTTTCACAAGATTTTTACTTCTCTGAGATTCTACTCATGCATCTGTAAACGGGGAATTATGCTCAGACCTTCGTTGGGGCTGTGGTGGAGGCTCAGTGACACATTGCATATAAAGCACTTGGCACTGAGGTTGGCACATGTTTCCACCATTTGGTAGATAAGGAAGGGAGGGGAATGACTTGCCTGAAGTCCACTTAGTATCTCAGTAGTGGAGCTTTGGTTTGAACCCAGGTCCCTTTGCTGCCACTCTGCCATCACTCACGGGACAAAGATAATGATTGTTATTGTGCTGCAGACTCATCTCATTCATGCTGGGATCTCCAGGGCTGGCACAAAGGAGGTGCTCAATGATTGGTGGGCGAAGAAATGGGAAAACCACTATGTCCTCACTTCCAAGAAGGCTTTTGCCTTCAGTTGAAGATTCTTTCAGTGTGTTTGATAACAGATTTAAAATAAAAATCTTACTTAGGGCTGCCAATACTCAGGAGATTGAAGCAGGAAGATTGAAAGTTCATAGAGATCCTGGGTTACATATTGAGTTCTAGGCCAGCCTAGAGACTTCAGTTACTTGGGAGGATCACAGCCCAAGACCAGCCCTAGCAAAAATGTGAGATCCTATCTAAAAAAACAAACAAAAAGACAAAACAAAACCAAAATTAAAGCAAGAGTGAGGCTCTGAGTTCAAACTCCAGTACTGCCAAAAAAAAAAAAAAAAAAAAGTCCTACTCATTGCAGGTGTGGGCTTTGTAATCTGCAGAAGCTTTTCCCAGACCACATCATTTGATCCTTCTGGCCATCCTGTGAGACAGCCTGGATAAGTACAGCTACCTTCATCTGCCTGGTGAGGAAATGGGATCTTAGAGGACTTAATGTCTGTGTCTCCCCCAAACTCTCACGTTCAAGTCCTAGTCCCCAGTGTGAAGGTATTTGGAGATGGAACCTTTGATGCTCTTATAAGAGATACTAGAGAGTTCACTCTGCCATGTGAGGCCACAGCAAGAAAGTGACGCCTGCAAGTTAGGAAAGGAGCCTTCGCCAGGACCTGACCATGCTGGCACCCTGATCTTGGACTTTCAGCCTCCAGAAGTATGAAGAAATAAGTCCTGTTGTTTTAGCCATCCAGTCTGCTTTTATTTTTTGGTGCTAGGGATTGAACCTAGGGCCTCACACATGCTATGCAAGTACTCTACTACTGAGCTACACCCCAGCCTCAGTTGTTTTATTTTTAATAATAAATTTTCTCTAAGGTATCTTTCAGCTCAGCTATTCCTGGGTTTTTTGGCTATAGACTTTTAGCTTGGCCTCCAGATCTGTAGAATAACTGTAGCAGGACTTGGAAAAAGGCAGCAGAAGCCTGTGGTAATGGTTGGAAGTCTTGGGTTCAAGTTTGAGCTGTGCCACCATTGTGCTATGATTGCCACCACTGTATAAGTGATGTGGCAGATGAAAGATTGCAACCTACTGTTTCTTTTCTTCCTCACTAATAGGCTCCTAGCCCCTGGGAGACTTGAAAATTGAGGTTAGCTGAAAGTTAGGCAGCTCAGGAGCTGCCCAGGGACAGCAGCTTTGCAGAGACTTGGGGGAGGTCAAGCCCAGCCATTTCTGGGTATGTAATTTCCTCTGCTTCCCTGTATCTTCTCCTCTCTCCTTTTCCTCCCCCAGGTGAGGACTGGGCTGACCTACTTTACTAGTCTTAGAAGGGTCTCAGTTAGCTGGTGGCACAGGGCCTCTCTGTCTCTTGGGAAACCCTTCAGAATGTGAGAGTTCCCTGCTCTAGGGAGAGAGATTTACTGGGTTAAGCTTGAGTGAGCTAGAGGCTTTGCTGGATCAGGGTCACTGGGCTCCCTCCACCTGGCGAGAAAAGGGGTTTGGGGCGGGTCATGGGAGTCCAGATCCTTGGTTCCCTCCTTGGATGTCCAGGGCTGCGGTCATCATAGCCACAACAGTCTCTTCCTGGGGCAGATGGTGATGTTGCCCATTCACATAATTTCCAAGCTGCTTTTCTGAAAGTAACATGAAAGCAGTGTGGAATAGAGGCTGGCGACCTCAGACAGGCCTAGTTTAAACTGTGTGACAGAGGCAAGTCACTAACAGTCTAAGCTGTAGTTTCTTCGCATGTAATTGGGTCAATAATACTTTGTAGGGTTGCTGTGAAGCTAAGTGCAATAATACATATAAAGGACTTAGTATGTGCCCAGCACATAGTAAATTCCTCATAAAAGTAGCTGTTATATTCTTAGATTGTTTTTCTGTTTTTGTGTTGCTGGGGCTCAAACCCAAGGCCTTGCACATGCTAGGCATGTGCTGTGCCATTTGAGCTTCCAGTCTTTCTTTTTTTTTTTAATCTATTTATTTGGTTTTTTGAGTCAGGTTCTCGGTATGTAGTTCTGGCTGGTCTCACACTTGAGAGTGCCGGGATTATAGCCATAAGCTACCATGCCCAATTGTTACTATCTCTAAGGGCTCTTCTAGCTCAGATATTCCTAGCTTTGATGGTTGTAGATTTTATCTTGACCTATAGCTTTGGAGAGTGAATGTAGTTGGACTTGGAATAAAGCTGTGACTAGAACCCTGTAGTAAGGGTTGGAAGACTTGGGTTCAAGTTTGGACTTTGCCACCACTGTGCTGTGTGACCTTGGGCAAGTTTACCAGTCTTTGGATTCATTTCCCAATCTGTTTAAAAGTTGGCAGTTTGAGCTTGATGATCTCTAAGGGCCTAATCAGTTTTAACATTTGGTGAAACTAGAGGCCCAAAAGAATGTCTTAGGAATTGTCCACTGGGTCATCCTTTATAATTTCAACTTCCTTCCCATTCTCCTTATTTCTGGATACTGTTTCCTTGGCAACTTCAATGAAAAGATTTTAATCACATTTAGTTTTTTTCTTTTATTGTACACAGAAGTTTTTTGTAAAAAAAGTATATTCTATCAGAGGTCAAAACATGCCCTCTGTGTTTTCAAATATGAAAGACAAGGCATTGCACAAAAGTACGGCATCTGCTAGTTTCTTTTGCCTCTGTCTCAGAAAGGACTGGAACAGGCAGGCTTGTATGCTTTAGTAAAAAGAAAAACATGCCGTATTCAATGGATCCTAAGAAAAGTCATAGGTATAATTTCAGTAAGACGATGTTTGTTGAGTATCACTTGTAAGAGAAAAATGGGAAGCAACCTAACTGTCCAGCAATATGGTTAACCAAATTACAGAACATCCACTTATAGCACTGTTAAAAATGATGATGCAAATGTTTGCTGTTAAGTGAAAAAACTCAGTTCCAAAACAGTACCGTCTAAGGCTGTTAGAAAACATTACGTTGAGATGGATGCAATTGCTGATAAGTGACCACTTTGAACCTAGGGAATCAGGAATTGCATGTTATTTAATGTACTGTTTGTAAGTAAAAGAGTGTATGTATAAGAAAAGATAGTAGAAAATATTGATGGTGTTTATTTTTGACTGTTGACTTTGTGGTGATTTACATTTGTACTTGACTATATTCTTATTTAGCTATATTTTCTAAAACTTTTATGAATAATTCAAGTACCCCTAATAAAAACAATCCCCTAGAAAGAAAGGCATTCTACTATAGGAACAGCAATTCCAATAGCCATAGCTTGTTTGATTTATCATTTGTGTCTAAAAAGTCTAAAATGACTGCAAGTTTATGACCATGGGCAGGATGAAACACTCTCCTCTTTGTGTACTTTTGGTACCAGTAGTGAGTTCAGAACACTTTGCTGATGGGCCCTGCTTTTCAACGCACTCTTCATCTCTTCCTGCCCTCCACAACAAACATTTTCCATGAGCCCTATCACCTGGGCTTCAGGCCAACTGTGTCCCTAATCTGTCCACGTCCCAGATTTGGGTATGGTTCAGACTCCAACTCTTCCCCTACCCTACTACCTCTTTCTTCCAATCTCATCTCTTCCAAGCCATCAGAAGCCTCATCTCCCCTTCTTGGTCCTCCCCAGTGGTCACTACCTAATTTCTCCATCTAATTTCACCTTCTTGTGCAGCTGGTGTTTGCTTTTGCTGGAGCTCAGTTTGCAAAGTGGGAGGATTAAAACCCTTTTATGCTGTCTTTTTGTTTTTTTGCTTAGTGACCTTGACTGCTCCAGGGGCTAACAGATAGCTAGCAGGGCCTGTATTCCCTAGGAAGGAACAGGAGGGGTGATGGGGGAATTAGTGGTGGGCTCAGCTGGCAGGCGGATGCAGATGGCCCCTAGGGGATCCCATCCTGGGCCTTGGAGCATGGCAAAGCCACCATCCAAACGTGAGGATGGAGCCGAGCTGTTTCTGCCTAGGAAATTAGCCTCAGAGATGGTGCTTGGGACCTTTACTCCTGGTATCCAACGGCAGTTGCTGCAGGGTGAGCTGGGACTGGATGTCTGGTTTGGCAGATGGGCACAGAAGTAGGGATAGTTTCTCTGCCTTCAGAATGGATGTTATTTATCCCTCAGTTTCTAGTATGGGATGGGCCCAGCTATATTCAGAGATAGCACACTTAACCTAACAGGTGATAGGGCATAATTAATAATAAAAATCCCTCACATGTGGGGTAGTACTTTATAATTTAAAAAGTCCTTTTATCTCTAGGCTAAGAATTAAAAGCTAGCACTGGAATTCAGGACTGTGAGATTCTAAGAACCTAGGCCAGCAGATTTTGGTACAGTGTTCTGAATCCAAGAGAGATTTTCCATCAGTCCTGTCTAACCTTTTCCTGTAAGCCTGAGACCTCTTATTTATTTTCAGGGTGATGATCATTAAGTGCTACAAATTCCATGCATCCAACTAAGCATCTTTAAATTTCACATGCCACTGGCTAGCACTTCAAGTCACAGAGAATATTAATTTTAATGAACCTGAATTTGCTGGATAATATGGTAGGAATGGAAGTGGTGTGCTATCTGGGGGATGATCTTCAATATTTATCATTTATGGTGCCAGATTTCCCTGCCTGATAGGTGAAGGAAGTCTTTGAGGACCAGAAGTGGTAGGTCTAGAGCTTGCGATTCAAAAGCATAGCTGAACTTGAGGACTTGAAGCAGGGGATGAGAGTGTTTAAGAACAAGTGCTTCACTTCTAGTACCCTAGTCAAAGACACATGAACTTACTAAGCCTGCCTCAGTTTCCTTATCAACAAAATGGGGAGAATTCACTCACTTGTTCAACAAATATTTAATAATGTGTGCACTGTTCTGAAAGATGAGCAAGAGGGACAAAGTCCTTGTCCTGTTGAACTTGCAGTCTGATGGGTCTTGATTGCAACAATTTATTTGAGAGAGACAATAAATAAGTGAACAATTAAACAAGTAGTAGAAAGTCAGGTGGGGTAAATGTTATGAAAAAGTGGTATGATTATATCAGGGCAAGGGTGTGTGAGTGGACCCCGTTTTAGATGGAGTACTCATGTGGTCCTCAAGGGGCTTTAGAATGTTTCAAACCCATATTATGTAGTGTGCTCAGCTTGGAGCTGACAATTGAGTGCTTAGCAAATCTATTATTGTATCAGCCAGTTGCACACCTCTCAGTGGATATTTTAATCTCTAAATAGTAGTAATAATTAACACTTATTGAGACCTTACTAGGTATGAGCCACTGTTCTAAGTCCTTTACATATTTTAATTAATTCTTACAGTAACTCTATGAGATGGGAACTATTATTCTTTCCCTTTTATGGGGTCAGTGACTGAGGCACAGAGAAGGCCAAACAATTCGGGAGGGCTGGAGACTGAGCACTGAACTTCGGCAACCTGATTACCGAGGTTGAGCTGAGGTTGGGCTGTGCTTAGACAACAGGACACATCTAGCTGGCATGTGCAGGCTCTGATGTCAGATGGTCTGGCTTCTTATCCTGGCAGGTCTAAGTCTCTCTGCTTCAATTTTCTCATCTCTAAAGTGAAATGCCAGAACTTACCTTACCTGCTGGGTATCATGCTTAAAACTGAGTCGTCTTTCCGCTCTGTGGGACTACAGTCCCGTTCAGGGACTACAGCCCCGTTCAGAGACCACACGACAGAGTAAAGGGACAGGGGCCTTTGAAACTTCTAGGGAAATAAATACACGTTAGGACAATCGTCGGAGCAACCCCAGTTCATCTGGGCAACAGACCGTGGAAGCTAGTTTTTATGATTTTGAGGGTGGCGGGGAGGAGTTACAAGAGTTTTAAATGCAGAAGACAGGTGAAATCTCGCTCTCTACCTCCCCTGCTCTGGAAGGAAAGGCCTCATGTGCGTTCAGGGCGCTAGCTCCCTCATTCCCCACGCGGGTGCTACTGGAGCTGGGAACTCACGGGTTTGGGCTCCAGACAGGGATTGATTTGCGCGTGCGCACCGCGGCTAGCCCCCCCTTCCCCTTTTTCCTTCCCCTCCCTCTCCTTACCCGCTTAGGGGAGGAGGGAGACCTGAGGAGTCAGAACTTGGCCTCAGCCAATAGGTTGGCGTGCCGCGAGCCCGGCCCCCTCCTTCCCTCCCGCGCTGTCCAATAGAAATTTACTACAATGTTGTGGCGAACCTAGGGGGAGGGGCGCGCGCGGGCGGGCTGCGGACCCGGCCTGCCTCGCCTAGCGAAGGAAAGGCGGGAGGGCGCGCGGCGGGGCTGCTCGCTCCACCGCTCCCTCCCTTCGCCAGTAGGTTTAGTCAGTCAGCTAGTCAGCCAGCCAGCCAGAAGCCGGGGAGCCCGCGAGCCGCAGAGGGCTGGAGCTTCGGACACCGGCGCCTCTTCCTGCCATTGTTCGTCGGGCTGTAGCAGCGGCAAGCGCGGGAGCCCCGGCCGCGAGCTACCGGTGAGGCAAGGCGGCTGCGGCGGCTGCAGCGCGCGAGCCAGGAGGCGGAGGGAAGGGGGGCGCGGCGCGGTCCCCGAGGGGACGGTCCTGGCGGCCGCGGCGGCGTCGTAGCCTCTTTGTCTCAAGGCCCCCTGCAGGCCCCGGGCCCGGGGCGCGGGCTCTCCAAGCCGAGGGGCCTCGTTTGCACGCCGGAGGCCGAGGGCTGGAGCCGGGAAGCGGCCTGATGAGCTAGGGGCGGGCAGGGGGCTGTAGAGGCGTGTGTGGAGGGAGTGCGCCGAACAGCGCTTCAAAGTTAGGCCGGGGGTGTCTCTCGGACGAGGGGCACTCGGTTCCCCTCTGGCCTGTCAGTCATTGTGCGGTGGGCGGGAGCCTCGCTAGCAAACCTGGTGGGGAGAATTGCAGGTTTCCGACGGCCAAGGTGTCGGGTGCAGCCGCGGCGCGATTCCCCCGCGAGGAGGGAGCGGGGCTACTGGGAGAAGTCAGGAGGAATCGGAGGGTGCAGGGAGCCTCGCTGCATTTCAAGACCTTCCCGCCACAGGCACCTGCATCATTAAAAAAATCTCGGAAGCCGCAGATCCAGTGCCTCTCCCCTTTCGTCGCCCTCTTGGTTCCCGCGAGCAAAGGGTTAAATGCATTCTCAGCGTCGTGACCTCCTTTCGCAGTTCGCGCATCTGTCGGCTTGGAAAGATATCCCTCGGCTTGCGGGGCTGTTGTACCTGTGCACAGGCGGGGCCAGCTCGGCCCCCCCCAGAGTTTCGTCACTAGACCATTATTCCCGGGGAGGCTGTGCTCAAGCGGGGTCCCTGTCTTGCAGAGAAAGTGATCTCACGTGAGACAGATTGCTGGTGGATTGGTTTCTGGCCACATGATAGCGACTGTCATCCTGGTGTTTTTCTAACTGCACCCCAGAAATGACTAGTGTGTAGATAACGTCGTTTTTTGGCATGTGTTGCTGATTAGGAGATAGTTTTTCTCCTCCTCCTTCTTTTCTTTCTTTCTTTTTTTTTTTTTTTTTGAGATACTGAGCTTTTTTTAGTAGTCTGGGTGATTTCACAGCTGCTATTTTGTTCCTTCTACTTTTAGGGAAATTGCAAGAAATGGTTATGTCTTGTGTCTTGGGGATTATTATAGTGGATTTATACTCTCTTGAGGATATGCTGTACTCAGTGCTGTTGCTTATTACTGTTTTCTGTATTCTGAGTCCTGGCAAGATTTTTTAGTTGGCTTGATCCTTTTAATCAAGCAGGATATACATATCCTTTATGTAATTCTCATCCCAATTCTGTTAGTGTAGAATTAACCCTTTTTTGAGGAAACTTGATGTACTCTTCCATCTGTAAAATTTTTGGTTTTATGAAGTGGTTTCTGGGGGTGTTTTTAATATAATCCAGGTAGAGTATGTAACATAATATATTCTCTGTTACACACTAAGCACTCAACAAATGATGAATTAAAAAATGGATATAAGGCTGGGGATGTAGCTCAGTGGTAGAGTGCTTTGCCCAGCATGTGTGAAATCCTGGTTTTGATCCCCAGCACCACAAAGAAAAAGTGGATATAATAGCTGAACATCAGACTGCTTTGAAATCAAAGTGCTAATTCAGAGTGCTATTGACAAGAAGCTTATAATGAGGTAAAGACAGCCATTATTCATACCCTAGGGAGACAAGAACACTATTAAAGGTAATCTTATTGGACTCAATTCAGCATACCAACCTTCGGATTCTTGTACTTACACAACTATACTTCCCGCATGCCCTATAATTGAATTCAGCCTTTAGAAATAAATATTTTCAGTCTTTAGGCCTCACCACAATTCAACATTATAGTAGTGTTTTATACCAAATGTTTTATAGGTGAGTTCTTGTACAGGATAGCCCCATCTGCCTTTTTACTTTTTCTTTCCTGTGTGTTTTTCACCTTTCCACTTTTTTCTGCTTTATTTCTTGTATTCTGTAACCAAACAGAACTGCTCAGTAATCCAGGTTTTGCTGGTTTTATGCTTTTGGTCATGTGGTTCCATCTGTGTTTGTCATATGTATTCCTCCTGAATGTTTTCAGTTGTATTACCTAAAGAATGTTTCATAGAGTGGTAATTTGGAATGTGGGGAGACAGTACCCTCTGCAGAGGAGCTCCATGGATTGCCTTTATGTTTGTTATGCTTCGTATTTTCTTTGAACCTCAGTAGTACAGTCAACCAGCTGAGTTTTCTTTTTCTTTTTTTTTTTTTTTGTGGTACTGGGGTTTGAACTCAGGGCCTCATGCTTGCTAGGCAAGTGCTCTACCACTTGAACCACTCCACCAGCCTTAGCTGAGTTTTCTTTAATTGGTGTTTGTTAAAAGGATTTAAGTCCTAATTGTCCCAGCCATGTGTGTAGCCCTTAGTGACTGATGGTAGAAGAAGAAAATCTTTTAGGCTTCCATGTACACAGAGCTACAAACTAATGCTTGGAAACCAGCTGTCTGCAAATAGATTAAGCTAATAGAAGAAAGTCTTTTATTTTATGTGACTCCCTGCTTGTTTTCTGCATTTGTCTAAGGACTAATATAGTCTTTTTAAAATTTTTTTTTGAGGTAGGGTCTCACTATGTAGTCCAGGCTGATCTCAATGAAATCATTAACTCACTATCCTTCTGCCAGCGGTCTCTAATGCTCGGATTACAGATTTGTGCCACAACACCTTGCGCCAATATATACTTAATCTTTGTTAATCACCCAAATTATATTATGTCCCAGTAGTAGCTATGGGGAACAAATACATGTTTTAAAGTAGGTTTACCCTTAACTGGGCTTGGTGGCATATGCCTGTGGTCCCAGTTACTTGTGAGGCTGAGGCAGGAGAATCACTTGAACCTAGGAGTGCTAGCCTGGGCAGCATAGTGAGACCCCATCTCAAAAAAAAAGGTGAGCTTATCTTCAATAAATGAAATGATACAGTATTTTATATTACAAAATAATGTACAATATTTTATCTTACATTTTTTTCTTTTTTCCTTAGGAAAAAAGTAATATCTAAACCTATTTGAAATGATTTATACTTCCTCTGAAAGAAATATTTGGGCATTTTGTTGAGATATGGCCTATGTATTTTCCCTGTTATCATCTTTTGTCACGCGTGTGCCCACTTTTTTTTTTTTTTTGCGTAGTACTAGGGCTTGAACTCAGGGCCTACACCTTGGCCACTCCACCAGCCCTTTTTCTGTGATAGGTTTTTTTAGGATAGGGTCTCATGAACTATTTGCCTTGGCTGGCTTTGAACTGAGATCCTCCTGATCTCTGCCTCCCGAGTAGCTAGGATTACAGCTGTGAGCCACCGGTGCCTGGCTCTGTGCCCACATTAAAGTTTACCAGTGTGATGTTTTCTTGTGTGTAGCTTGAATTATTATTATTATTATTTTTTTTGATAGAGCTGGTGTTTGAACTCAGGTGTTCATTCTTATAAAGCAGGCATCTGCTGCTTGAGTCATAATGTAATTTTGAAAATTACATAGCTAGTCTTCCATTTCACTCCTTAGTTTATGGGTTTTTTGTTTGGTTTTTGTATTTGTTTTTTTAGACAGGTTGTTGTTCTGTAGCCTCAGCTGGCCTCAAACTTGTGATCCTCCTGACTCAGCCTGTTGAGTGCTGGGATAGGCATATGACACTATGCCAGACAGTTTATGTTCTTAATTTTAAACAAATTTCCATTATGAGAGATAGTGCACTTAAGATGCTATTTGATTTCCTCCCTTCTGTTCCTAAAAGCTTCAAAGTTCAGCTTGTCAGTAACATTGCCTGAAAGCGATAGCATTCTTGAACTCTCTGAAGGTACTTTGATATGGTTGTCATCAACTTCTGATCTAAAATATGAGGTCTAGAGCTGGGTGCTGGTGGCTCAGGCCTGTAATCGTAGCTACTCAGGAGGCAGAGATCAGGAGGATCCAGGTTTGAATCCAGCCTGGGCAAATAGTTCATGAGACCCATCTTGAGAAAACCTATCACACAAAGAAAAAGGGCTGATGGAGTGGCTCAAGGTGTAGGCTCTGAATTCAAGCCCCAGTACTGCAAACAAAACAAAACAAAATCAGGTCTGTAATTTCTGATTTCAGTGATAATGTTGTTTATACTATTTTTTGCAGTACTAGGGATCAGAAGCCAGGGACTCATGCAGGCTAGGCAAGCACTCTGCTACCTGAGGCATGCCCACAGCTCATACTGGATTTGTTTTTTGAATATACAAATCCAATTTAATATTAGTGGTCTCAGTGATCCTATTTCATGACTATAAAATATCAGTAGCCATCAGGGCCTGGGTTTGGTTCTGAAACCAAGAATGTTCTGAAATCTAGCATACATTTAGACTACAATCTGTTTCTGTGTTATCTAACAAGCAGGCCGGTACTGGTTGTGCTGTTAGGGTGTTTTTCCAAGAGTCTTACAAGTTCGTGATTGGTCAAATGCATATTTAGATGTAGATTCATTACTACTTCTAAAGGACTTGTTTTTTTCCCCAGTTGCTTGAACATGAAGTCACTTTATTTTATTTGTAAGCTAAACAACAATAGTTCTAACTACTTTTTTTCTTGTGAACAACTTTGCTTTCTCCTCTGAATAAAGCCTCCAAAGATGAAAGTTTTTAAAAAGTCCTTTGTATTGATCAGTTACAGGCCTTATTTACAAAGGATCCTCAATTACTGGAAGGTATTTGCTTCATTGCATTTATTATAGCTTTTAGCTAGTGGAGAGCCAGATGTTATTTTTGTTCATTTATGTTTCTTAATATGTCATAGGTGGCTTCCTGTGAATTCTTTTTATGAGTAGGTTCATGGTGTGTTTTGCAACATGCAGTATAATAAATACTCTGGTGTACACACTGGGTTTGATTAGTATTTTTGTTATTCTGCTGTTTAATGAATACACAGTGGGAAGGATAAAGGAAAAACTATAGCAATGAGAAATATTCAGAAATTGGAGGTATTAGAAAGGACAGTTTTGCTGTTTTACATTGAGTGCTGATCTCATTTCGAACTATTTCACTGATGCTTCAAGTAGGAAAGTTAGTGTGAAAATCTGATTATGATAAAACTTATTTTTGTTAATTATTTTGATTTAAAAGAGATTGTGAAGTGTTTGAAAATAAATTGGTTAGCTCTTGAACTTTGGAGAGAAAAACGCGTACTATATGTGGCCAGTGTAATTCTAGGGATAACTTGAAGAGATTTTACTATTCCCTACCTATTAATCTTCATTAGCCTCTCCTAAAGAAACTCAAAATAAACATGCAGTCTGTGTAGAGAAACTTGGAGCTTGGTGTGCAAATACTCTTTCTCTCTTTACAATCAGACTGTTATCCCTTAAAGTCCTTTCTACATAGAAATTCTGGCATCATGCTCATTTTATTATTTGTTATTTTATTATTACATTTATGAAGACCAGTTCCATTTTTTTTAGCTATCGCTTCACTTCCAAGATAAATTCATGTGAATTAAATAGCCTTTCATGGCTGAGGGCTCTTTGGGTCACTTCCACCCAATTAATCTAGGCCCTCTCCTATTATTTTTGACTTTCAGTGTGATCTCTATTTATAGAGATTATGTGAATGGAGCTTAGGTAGTGTTAAAGTAATCATGGCAGAGTGAGTAGCAAGGGGCAAGATTGTCTTATGAAATACAGAAGAAATAGGTATGATATTGATAAATTAGATTGGAAAATGCAGTTGATACTGTATTGACATTCATTGTCCCATTCTGTATCTATTCAACATATATCTATAATTCTTTTCTATTATTTAAAAATATCTTTTAATAAAGGGTAGGGACACCTTAATTTACTTTTGGCAAGGAAATAATAAATACCTTAGTTGTTAATTGTGATTTGTAAATGTAGCCTACTTCCTTGTACCTTCCATCTTCCACAAAAATTCTAATGCAAAACAACTTTTCCTAGGTCCTTTATATGTCTGAATTGTAGTATATGACACTGAGATTTAGATAATATTATGTTTTGATAATATCTCCATTAACCCATAAAAGTTATTGTTTAACTTTTATGGTTAAAGTGAGAAACTCTTTGTGCTATAACTGCATTAAAGCATAGGGTTATTTTTATTTTTTAGTGGTGGGTGAGGATCCATAGGATTATTTTGAATTGATTAAATTTAAACCTGTAACCCACAAGTGTAATAGAAGTGTATTTTTTGGTAATTTATGAATACATAGTACTATGCCAAGATTCAGTTGTGACTTTTTTTTTTATGATATGGGATTTGAACTCAGGACCTCACACTTCCTAGGCAGGTGCTCTTGCAGCTTGAGCCACTCCACCAGCTTCACTTGTAATTGATGTGCAACTGTTAATGCTTGCACAAGCTTGTAAGTAATCCTATTAAAATCATTTTAACACAATGGAATCTTAATGGTATATCTTTGAGTATATCATAAAGAAATGTTATTTTTTAAAATAAGAAATGCTATTTTAATTTATGCGTCAAGTGTGTGTTTTCATTTGCCAATTTCAGATTCTACATGTATTCAAGTGAAGAGTGTTTCACCTTGATAATACATTTGGTACAGATTGTTGAAATTCACCTCCCTCCTACCTCCCCAGCTTTTGGCCATATGGACACAGGCAGAACTGTCAAGAGTCCCAAGGATTTAAGTCCTCAATTTTACCTGCCAACCATTTCAGCGTGCAGTAGGGACACATGGAAGGCAGCTTCTTTTTTTTCTTTTTTTTTGCTACCACCCACTTGAGATTTCTTGCCTTTCTCTCTCTCTGTTTTAATGATTCAGAGAACTGACAGTTGCTAGCTTACTACCTGCAGAGTCCTTCCTATCTTGATGGTATGTAATTATAGAAACCTTTTGCATGGTGTCATATGATATTGTATATGTCTTCCCACACGTGTGTCTTAAGAGTAATTTCTTTCCATCTAGTGATGGAATGAGCTCTTTGTTAGGTTATTTTTAAATCTTCTAGCTTTCTGGCATCCTCAACACTTGAAATAACCCAATTGCTTTGGGAGGTAAGAAAATCTACATAGTATGTTAGTGGCTTTTCTAGTGGAAAGGTAAATAGTATTTTTTAGAAAAATCAAACCCTCTGTTCCAAATAGACAAAACATGCATTTTCTGTTTAGGTAGTCTCCAGACAATTTTGTTAGGTAGAAAATAATCAGTCAGTTGTTGCCAAATAGATAAACTAAAGGGGAGGTAACTTAAGGAAGGGGGTCAAGAATAAAGAAGCCCATTAGAAAAAAGAGATTTCAAAGATTTTTCTTTCTCTGAAGGTTTGTTGGTGTCTTCTGAACCCTTGCAGTGTTTCTTTCTTTTTTTTTTTTTAAATTGTACTTTAATTTTTTTTTTTTGATGGGACTAGGGTTTAAATTTAGGGCTTCACGCTGGCAAAGCATGTGCTCTACTGCTTGAGCCACACCTCCAGTCCAGTCCATTTTACGCTGGTTATTTTGGAGACTGGGGGGGGGGTGTTTCAAAAACTACTTGCTCCAGCTGACCTCAAACCACAATTCTCTCGATCTCAACCTCCCAAGTAGCTAGGATTATAGGTGTGAGCCACTGGCACCTGGCCAGCATTTATTATATACCAGGTTTGTCATATAAAACTGATACTCCCCAATGAGATTGTCAGCTTCTAGAAAGCAGAGTATCAATAGCATGCCTTTCATTGCCCTTCTTATCCTTCTAAATGCAGATATTGTTTAGTATGTTATCTAGACTCATGACATAGTTAAAATTTAAGACCTGGATTATAATTTTTTTTTTTTTTGGTGGCACTGAGGGTTGAACCCAGAGGCTTGCTACAACTTAAAATACACCCCAGTTGGACCTGTGTTATAATTCTGACTTTGCTTCTGATTACCTCTTTCTTTCTCTCTGCTTGTATTATATTTTCTTGGAAAGTAAGTTGAAGTGTCATGACTCTTAATTTCCAAACACTTAGGGAATCAGAATAACACATGGTTATGTACCTAAGAAAATTAACAATACTTCCATAATATCAACTAATATATCACCCATATTTAGATTTCCCCAGTTAGATTTTTTTGTCTAAATACTCAGTTATATCTCATTTGCTTCCTTTAATCTAGAAAAACACTTACCTTTTAAAATTATCATTAGCTTAGATGAGTCCTGGTGCCATCTGACCTGTAGAATGTTCTATTCTGAATTCGTCTGATTGCTCCCTCAAGGATTTAATTTGTTCTATAAGCTTTGTTTCCTATAAACTGAAAGTTATTTCTATAGATTTGATTAGTCTTAGATTGAACATTTTTGGCAACAATACTTCATAGATGATATTTATGTTTTTCACAAACTTCATAATGTCAGGCTGTCTCACAATTGGTGAAGCTAATTTTGATCACCTAAAGTGCTAACCATCAGGTTTGTGTGTGGTAAAGGTACATTTTTAGTATTTGTGGTGATACTTTGGCATTATAAATATCTTGTTCCCAGTTACCATTTCCCATTGGGTTTAGTATCTATTGATCATTGAGGCTTTTCAATGAAGTTAGCTCTGAAAAATTAATCTAGAATATTTAAACTAGAGATGAAAGATAATGGGTATCCCTCACTGCTATATTATATAGACTTTCTTGGATTCTTGATAAATCTGATGTCTTTTATTTCTTTTTCCCTAATTTATTCCTAAAATTAAGCTTATAGAGTTGAACTTTTTTTGGCAGTGGACCATCACAATAAGAATGATGTTGGTACTTGGTTTGTGCTTTGATAAGGAGTTTTGGTTTTCTTATCTGGTGAGGTGCTTTTTTAATCTCATCATTAGGTATGTATAATTAGCCTTTATCTGTCTTTCTGTCTGTTTATCTCTCTATGCTCTATCTACCTACCTATCATCTTTTTATTTATTTATATTTAATGGGCCCACATGGCTGGGATGACAGGCTCGTGTTACCACATTCAGCTTTTTTTTTTTTTTTTTTTTTTTTGGCGGTACTGGGGCTTGAACTCAGAGCTTACAACTTGAGCCACTCCACCAGCCCTTTTTTTGTGAAGGGTTTTCTTGAGATAGGGTCTCAGGTACTATTTGCCTGGGCTGGCTTCAAACTGAGATTCTCCTGATCTCTGCCTCCTGAGTAGCTGGGATTACAGACATGAGCCACCGGCACCCGGCTTTAGCTTTTTTTTTTTAATTAGTTGAGATGGAAATCTCCCAGACTTTTTGCCTGGACTGACCTCAAACCATGATACTTCTGACCTTCACTTACCTAGTAGCTAGAATTACAGGCATGAATCACTTGTCTGGCTATTAATCTTTTATTTCTTAGCAACAGTAGGTTGATCTTTCCTCTGAATTACTTATTCACCTTTGAATTTTATTAATTTCTTTAACTTTAACATAAAAAAACTGTTATTTTTATAAGTGCTATCCCATCCTCTAGAAGTAGTAACTTTATAATTAAGTAGAAAAGATCAATATTGATCTACTTATCAAGATTTACCCAATAATTGCTTTTTTTTCTCCAGATACTATTTTTGTTTACTTATTCTTGCCAGCTGTAATTCTCTAATATGACTTAATAAATACTGGTTAATGAGAAATGTTTTATACTTCTTGTATTTCCTTTGTAAGATTAAAAAGAGTAGCTAGTATTGGGGTATATGACTGCATTACTGGAGAATATATCAGATATATCAGGCACCAAAGAGCAAGGGGTTTTTTGTTTGTTTTATTTTATTTTTTTGTGTCTACTGTGGTAGACAGCATTTAAGATAGCCCTCAATGATTGATGTGAGGGGATCTGGCTGTGACTTCTGTCACCCCATTGATCACCAGGGTTGAGTTGGTGATCTGATTGGCTAGGTGGGTGTCCCCTTTTTCCCTCACCACTCCATGTGTAGCCCTCCTGAAGTATCGAGCTCAGCTGAAGAGGACAATTTTCCTTCATAGAAGATGGTGATCTTCTGTCAGTGGTATAGGAGTAGCTGTGCTCCCTGCTAGAACCTCCAGACAAGCTCTCAAGGTTGCTGCCAGTGGCTCCTGGTATTCACGCCCTTGTGTAATCCCCTTCCCTTGAGTATAAGCTAGACCTAGTGACTCACTTCTGATGGATCCAGTAAAAGTGGTTGAATGTCACTTTCAAGGTTAGGTTACAAAAGACTGTGGTTTCTGTCATGCCATACTCTCTCCCTCTCCTTTGGATCATCAGCTGCCATATCTTGAGAAAATTTAGCTAGTGTGGAGAGGCCCACAGAGTGAAAAACCAAGGTTTGCCAGTGAGCTTCAAAGTGGATATTCTGAAGCCTCGTGACAACCATGCGAGTGAGCTTGGGAGCATATTCTGCAGGCAGAGTTGAGTTTCAAGATGAATGCAAACCTGGTTAATAACTTGACTGCAGCTTGATGAGAAACTCCATGTCAAAGGCACCATCCACAAAACTGTGAGATAATAAATGTTTATTGTTTTAAATCACCTAGTTTGTTGATAGACAACTACCACACCTATAACTACCTACTTATTAATAAATATTTACTGATTGTCTAGTATTTACCAGGAACTTTCTTAAGTACTTTGGGGCATAGCAATGGATAAAATAGAAGTTTCTGTTCTTGTGGAGCTTACATTTTAGTGGGAGAGGACAGATAATGAGTATACATTGTCAGGGATAAAACATAAAACATCAGATTTTAGTTAAAAATAGGGAGAGAAGAATTAGGGGACAGAGAGACAGATAGGGTAGATATTTTAGATAACAGTGATCAGAGATGACCTTTATGACAAGGTGACGTTTGGGCACCATTCCTGAATGGAATAAGACAGCCATGCAGATATCTAAAGGACCAGCATTTTATGTAGAATGAATAATATGCACAAAGTTTAAGTGTGTTTTGTGTGTTTGAGAAACATTAAGTAAGCCAGCATGGTATCAAAATGATCTAGGGGAAAATAGTAGAAGTTGAGTTCATAGAAGTTGTAGGAGAAAGAGCAAGTCTTGTAGTACCTTGTTGGCTGTGTTAATGACTTTACATTTTATTCTGAGATAAAAGTTCTTAGATTTTGAACATATTTATTTATTCAGTATATATTAATTGGTTAGCTGCAATGAGCAGGACCCTGGTGGGGGTGTGTATGTGATCATAAAAATGTAGAAAATATGATTCCTGCCTGAAGGGAGTTTAGTGCTCTAGTAGTAGTAGAAATGATTCGGCACACATACAGAAACTTACTAATAGAGGCTCTTGGTCATGAAAAAGCATCTATTTGTGGAAAAAGCACAGAGTAAATGCTGTTAAAATTATGGCTCTTAGTGAGGCATGGTGATGCATGTCTGTAATCACAGCACTTGTAAGGCTGAGGCAGCAGGCTCAAGAGTTTGAGGCTATCCTGGGCTACGTAGCAGGATCCTGTTTTTAAAAAAAAAAAAAAAATCGCCTCTTCCTGGTTCAACACATTTCAGTCATTGCTTATTTGGGGCCTATTATGTGCCAGGTTAAAAAAAAATTGCTAGTGTTATTGATGATTTATTATGATCCAGGCTCTGTGTTGTATGCTTTATCAGTATGATATAGGTGTTAAAGAGTGTGGGCTCCAGCTCTAGAATTCTTAGTTTTAAATTCTAGTTGTGTCATACTAATGACTGTAAGCAAGGTACTTAACTTCTGTAACACTTTATTAATTCTACAATATAGGGATGTTCTATAACTTTTTAAAATTAGCATAAATGAATTATAAAAAGGGGTTGCACTGTGATATCTCCATATATGCATATAATATACTTTGTTCAAAATCTGCCCCTCTACTATCTTTCTTAGCCTCCTCCTCTTCTCTTTCCTTTTAAACAGTTTTTAGTGGACTTCATTATGCTCTTTTCATGCATATATATATGATATACTTCAATCATATTCATTCCTCATTACCACCTCCTTTTTCCCCTTTCCCTCTTAGTGATTCCCACCCCCTAACAGTCCCCCTTTTACAATCATATCATAATATTTTTTAGATTGCACAAAAACATGACAACATCTTTCTGAACTTGGCTTATCTTGCTCAACATGATGATCTTCAGTTCCATCCATTTTCCTGCAAATGGCAATATCATTCTTTATGGCTGAATAATACTCCATTGTTTATATGTACTACATATTCTTTATCCATTCATCAGTTGATGGGCTCCTAGGCTGATTCCATAGCTTGGCTATTGTGAATAGTGCTGTAATAAACATGGGTGTGCAGGTACTGTGTGTTGAATTAATATATTCCTTCAGATACATGCCCAAGAGTGATATAGCAGGATCATATTGTAGTTCTGATTTTAGTTTTTTTTTGAGAAATCTCCATACTGATTTCCATACTGGCTGCACTAATTTACATTCCCACCGACAGTGTATACGAGTTCCTTCCTTCTATCCTTGACAGCATTTATTGTTGTTTGTTTTCTTGATGATAGCCATTGTGATAGGGTGAGATAGAATCTCAGTGTTATTTTGATTTCATTTCTATTATGACTAAGAATGTTGAACATTTCTTTATTTGCCATTTGTACTTTTTTTGAGACTGTCCGTTCAATTCATTGGCTTATTTATGGTACTAGAGTGGTTTTTTTTTTTTTGAACTCATGGCCTCGTGCTTGCTGGGCAGGTGCTCCACCACCCTAGCCACTCTGCCAGCCCTTTTTTGTATTGGGTATTTCCAAAATAGGGTCTTGGGAACTTTTCCCCGGGCTTGCTTCAAACTGTAATCTTCCTGATCTCTGCTTCCCAAGTAGCTAGGATTTCAGGCGTGAGCCACTGGTACCCGGCCTGGTACTGGAGTTTGAACACAGGACCTCCTGCTTGCTAGGTAAGTGCTCCGCTACTTGAGCCATGTCCCCAGCCCTTTTTGCTTTAGCTGTTTTTCAGATAGGGTCTTATGTTTTTACCTGGGCCAGCCTTGGACTTTAATCCCTTTACCTTTGCCTCCTGAGTAGCTGAGACTACAGAATCATTACCATGCGACCCTCCTTTGCTCAGTTATTACTTGGATTATTTGTTCTTTTGTTGTTTAAGTTTTGAACTCTTTATATATTCTGGGTATTCTTTGTCCGATGAATTGCTTGCAAAGATTTTCTCTCATTCTGAGTGCTGTCTCTTCATTCTGGTAATTGTTTCCTTTGATGTGCAGAAGCTTTTAAATTTGATGCAATTCCATTTGTCAATTCTTGCTCTTATTTTCTGAGCAACTGGAGTTCTATTTAGAAAGTCTTGGATGGGGAGAAATGACCCTAACATTGTATGCACATATGAATAAAATAAAAATTAAAAAATATATATAAAGTCTTGTCTGGGGGCTTAGCTCAAGAGGTAGAGTACTTGCTTAGCAAGCACAAGACTCTGGGTGCAACCTCCAGTATTGCAGAAAATCCTTGCCTATGTCTTCAAATGTTTCTCCTGTGTTTTTCTGTAGTAGTTTCAGAGTTTCAGGTCTTATATTAGGATCTCTGAGCCCCACAGCTCAAGGCCACCTCCTGGAAATATTTCACAAACCCCATCTCCAAAATAACCAGAGCATAATAGACTGTAGGTGTGGCTCAAGCACTACAGCACCTGAGTTCAAACCCCAGTCCCACCAAAAAAAACCAAAACAAAACAAAACAAAAAACTTTGATACATTTTGAATTGATTTTTTTGGTAAAAAGTGAATTTAGGGTATATTTTCAGTCTTCTACCATGTGGATATTCAGTTTTGCCAACACTAAATTAGATGATTGCAGCTGTGTGGTTTTATTTCTGACTTTTTTTTTTGGGGTACTGGAGTTTGAAGTCAGGGCATTGTTGCAGGCTTTCTCCTGCTTGAGCCATGCCTCCAGACTTGAGTTTTCTAATTTCATTCCACTGGTGTACATGTTTGTGTGTGTCAGTACCATGCTGCTTTTGTTACTATGGTTTTGCAGGATATTTTTTTATCTTTTAAAGTTGTTACGATTAAATGAGGTAAATATATATGAAGTATTTATTTTTGTGCAGTGTTGGGGATGAACCCAGGGCCTGGTGCATGCTAGGCAAGCGACCTATCACTGAGCCACATCCCCAGACCTGTATGAAGTATTTCAAGCAGTTCTGGCACCAGGTGACGGTTAGTTATTATGATATTCTCATTTAAACCTCACCAAACTCTTTGGAGTTAGTGTTATTAATCTCATTTCAAATTTTAAGTATCAAGTTAAAGTTAGGTAACTTGTCCAAAGTTACACAAGTAGCAATTGAAAATTGGCTTCAAAGCTGGCATTCCCTGCTGTTACACCTTTGCTTTCTCAGTATGTCCATGAGCAAGAGGGGAATGAGAGATTTGGATCTCAACCTTCTGTGAAAGCCAATGATTTCTTAATGATTGTGATCTTGTGCAAGTATTTTTCCATGCTTCAATTTCCTCCTTTGTAAAATGAGGATAATACTGATATTGTAGATAGTACATAGCAATAGTAAGCAAAAACAAACCTTACAATTTGCCTGTCACATAGAGATGTTCTGTAGATATTAGTTCTCTTTTCCCTTTGATAAAATCTGACCTCATGGATATGGAGGAAGAATAATTTTTAGGGCTGGGTGTGTGTCTGTGGTAGAATGCCTACCTAGCCAGCATGAGTCCCTGATTCAAACCCTAGTACTTCAAGAAAAAAAAATTTTTACTTCTTGACCCATATTGGATATCTGTGTGTCTGTGTGTTCAGTATATACTATGCAGAAAGCATATGTTTTTGTCCAGTGGTGATCTTTGAATTTGATTAACATTTTTAAGCCGCATGTGAGTGAGTATTTCCTGCGTGTGAGTATTCTAAAGACCCATTTCACAGCAAGTTTGGCTTCATAGCTTCCTTTCTGGGTTGGTAGGGCATAGTCTTGTGGCTGATGTTCCCATTGTTGCTTTTATCTTTTGCAGCAGATGTGAAAGTAAACATACAAGTTTGAAAAACAGGAAGGGGTTTGAGTTGGGAGGGTGTTTTCAGGAGAGAACTTGTACATAGTCATTTGAAATCTGAAGTGCCTTGAATCTTTCTTTTAGCAGTTACAAAAAAGATATTTTTTTTAAAGTGAGTATGAAAGCAGGTAACTTTGCAGTTTAATAATTTCATGAATGTACATATATTTTCGCTTTTACACATTTTGGAGAAGTAGTATGTTCCTGTTTTTGATTGAAACAGAGAACTGTTGAATATATTTTTTCTTTGTGGTGCTGGGAATCAAATCCAGGGGCTCACATACGCTAAGCCAGCTGGGTTGCGCTAGACCACTGAGCTGCACTCCCAGCCCCGAATAATGATATAGCCACCCTAATTCTGGGTTCTTTTTACCTATGGAATAATTTTCAACAAGGAAATGTGGAATTTTTTGTTACTGTTGTTGGATATGTTTTAATAACATTGTACTTCAAATTATTCAAACACCGAAAGTTAAGACAACATTTTCCTACTTTGGTTCTATAGTCTGTCTGTAAGGAAGGGAATGGTGCTTATCGAATGCTAGCTATGTGTCAAATCCTACTGTCCACATATGCTAAGTAATTTAAGTATTAACATGTTTGATGTTAGTCTACAAAGAATTTGTATTACTTTGGTGAAATCTCCCTCCCTCCTTTCCTCTTTTCTTCTCTTAAATGACTCCTATGCTTTTGCTGAACAGTTTTCTATTAATAGTATTTGGGAGGCAGTGTGACATAGCAGACAGTTTTGGTGTCAGATAGTACTGAGTTTATAGTAAGGTTATGTTTTTGTTGGAAGAAATTTTTTTCTACCTCAAGAAGTAAAACCAGGGTTACATCGGGGATTCTGCATATGGGATGCAGTAATTGGAGCTCACAGTAAGGACTTTTACTCCTAAAGATTCACCTAATCCCCTGGGGAATCTCTTGCTGACCTTAGGGAATGCTGCTTTCTCTTTAATTTTCTGTCCCAGAGGAGAGTCTTCTTTTAATGTTCCTGTAGTACACAGCTGAGGCCAGGCTGGGACATTTCATACTTCATTAAAGGCGTAGAGGTAAAAAGGGAAATAGCACAGTTTACTAGTATGCTTCTATATGACTCGGCTTACAAGGTAAAGCTCATTCCTCTTCAGTTTGTGGTCTTCTATTGGCATACCTGTCTTCCTTGACCTACAATACGTATATGCCTTCCAGTGGCAGAAGCCATCTTTAACTCTTCTACCTAGGAGTACCCCTAGCATATCTGATTGCTCTAAATGGAGAGAATGCCCAGAGAAAAAAATGATTCTCTTGCTGACTTACTGTTATTTGTGAGAGTGGACTTGTTTCTTATATGCGATCAACTCTAAGCCTTAACAATGATTAGGGGAAACCAGTTACGCATAGAATCTCTTATTGCCATTTGTAGAACTGAAACACAGAAGGGTGTTGGGGATAACTATTTATCCCAGATCATATACTCTTTGATTGTAGTTCAGTAATTTAGCACAAAATAGTTCTTTTCCTGTTCATTGAATCTTAAACACCATTTGGTGCCTAAAGGGCTATCATTTAGTTTGTCAAAACTTTTATTTCTGAGAGTTTTGTTTGAGGAGAGCCTAGTACTTGATCAGGCCCAAAGTTTGGCTGAGGACAGTGATGATAAACTTAGCTTAATGTAAGTAAGATGGAACATCTGGTGCTCTGAGCAGGCTGAATTTAATTTTTATTTTTTGGTGGTACTGTGGTTTGAACTCAGGGCCTTGTACTTGCTTGGCAGGTGCTCTATCACTTGATCCATGCCCATCCCTTTTTGCTTGTAGTTATTCTTTAAATAGGGTCTTGTGTTTTTGTCTAGGTCAGCCTGGACTGCAGACCTCCTACCTATGGCCTTCTGTTTAGGTGGGATGACAGGCGTGTACCACCAACACCTACCTTATTAGTTGAAATGGGGTCTTGCTAACTCTCTCCCTGCCCCAGGTCTCAAACCATGATCCTTCCCATCTCCGCCTCCTAAAGAGCTGGGATTAGAGGTGTGGGCCACCATGCCCAGTCCTTTATTTGTTTATTTATTTTGTGGTAGCAGGGTCTGAACTAAGGGCTTCACACTTGCTAGGCAGGTGCTCTACCACTTGAGCCACTCCACCAGCCCTGTTTTTTGTTGGATGTTTTTGAGAAAGGGTCTCTCCAACTATTTGCCTGGGCTGGCTTCAAACTTTGATCCTTCTTTTTTTTTTTTTTTTTTTTTTTCATTTTTCTTTTATTATTCATATGTGCATACAAGGCTTGGTTCATTTCTCCCCCCTGCCCCCACCCCCTCCCTTACCACCCACTCCCTCCCTTACCACCCACTCCACCCCCTCCCGCTCCCCCCCTCAATACCCAGCAGAAACTATTTTGCCCTTATCTCTAATTTTGTTGTAGAGAGAGTATAAGCAATAATAGGAAGGAACAAGGGGTTTTGCTGGTTGAGATAAGGATAGCTGGGATTACAGGTGTGAGCCACTAACTTGTTTTTTGTTTTGGTAACCTGGAGTTTGAACTGATGGCCTCAAGGTTACTAGGCAGGCCCTCTTCCATTTGAACCACAGCACCAGCCTGTAGCGGGGACTTTATAAAGAAAAAGAATACAACATTATAAATATATAATTAGGTGTGAAAACAAATATTTAGAACAAGAAATTAAATTCCAACAAATTATATATTTTTAGAAGTTGAAAAGTAGCACAAATATCACATAATTCAGGAAAATAGCAGAGCAGAACATTTTAATTAACTGCGTGATGCATTGCTATGACTTTTTTTCCCTGTAGTTTTGGCTTCATACTTCTCTGAAGATTTTCATATTATGACTTAGTAAGATTTTTTTGTAGAAACAATAGAAATCAAGACTTCCTAGCACGGTGGACTTGGCAGAAATGAGTATAAATGAGGGCCCTGAGCCTGATGATTCTTTACTTTTACAGTAGCTCTGCCTTGTGTAATAAATAATCTGAAGAGATAGACCAAGAGGTTATGACATATTATAAGCATTGATTACAGTTGTAATCACAATCAAGTTGTGCTTCTTAGAAATGATTTTTTTTTGGGGTGATATGAGGTTTGAACTCAAAAACTTGCAGGTGCTTTACCCCTTGAACCACACTCCCAGCCCTTTTTGCTTTGATGATTTTTGAAGTATGGTCTTGTGTTATGCTGGGACCACTCTGGACTGTGATCTTCCTATTTACTCTTCTCAGGTAGCTGAAATGGCAGGTGCATGCCACCAGGCCCAGCTTTTATTTGTTGAGATGGGGTCTTGATAACTTTTTGCTGGTGTTGGCCTCAAACTGCAATCTTTCTAATCTCTGCCTCCCAAGTAGCTGGAATTGCAGGTGCATACCACTGTATCTGGCCTCTTGTGAATCATTCTTTCTTGGATTTGTTTTCAATTTGAAACTTACTTGTGTTTTATAATTTACTTTTTTTATAACATCTTTTCTTTCAGGAATATGCATAACTAATGTTATTCTTGACTGCCAAGGACTTCTTGCTTTTAATACCTCCCTTTCCGCCTCTCTGAAAAAAAAAAAAAATGCACGGGCTGGAGGTGTGGCTTAAGTCATAGAGCGCATGCCTAGCAAGCACAAGGCTCTGAGTTTTGAGTTCAACCCCAGCACCACCACAAGAAAAAAAAAAAAGGTGCTGATGTCTTTCCTAAATAGTTTGTTAGTGTTACTGTGGGGATGAAAAATAGGCCAAACTGAGTTGAAAGTCATATATTTTTCAGCTTGAGGTCTGTTTCCTCCATTCAGTTTCAAACTAAATAGTCTTTTTCTTCAGGCCCTCATTACATTTTTTCCTTCATGTCAACTTAAATTTTGTTTTTTTTCTTCTGGTGGTAGTGATAACTGATTACAATACCAAAAGACCATATATTCTTAGAAGTAGACTTGCTTCATGAGAGTTATGATCTTGGTATCTTATCATTAATATTATGGTCACTTAACAGTTTTATTTTGGGGGTGGCTTCCAGGAGATCAAGTGCTTACAAATAGGATAGAGAAATACAAGAAATTGGTGATAAAAAAACCATAGGTTTTTTCCAAGATCCATACTCTGGTTTTATAAACTAGACATTTCTTGGATTTTTAAATACTCCAGTTAATAATTAAATGTCTAGCGCTCAATACAGTTAGATTTTGAGCTGAGTATATTTTGTATATTTAGGTTATATATTTATTTTTAGTTTTGTCTCATGTATTTTTTTCTTTAACTTTTGAGCTTGAGTCAATAAAAGACAGCATCAGAAAAACATTTTAGATAAAAACATACTGCTATTCTTATTGTTTTGTTTGTTATTTGAGACAGGATCTCATAGCCCAGACTGGCCTAGAACTTGCTATGTAGCCCAGGCAAAACTTGAAATTGGGATCCTCCCTAGTGCTGGGAGCACAGGCATGTGCCTTTACACCTGGCTTTTATATTTTGATGATGAATATATGGCAACATCTGTTTTTGAGTGTACCTTATTCTGTACAAAAAGCGGAAAGTAATGGCTAGGGGTGTAGCTCAGTGGTAGAGTGCTTGCCAAGCAGGCTTAAGGCCCTGAACTCAATCACTGGCATCACCATAAACAAACAAATGCAGAAAGAAGGGCAATCCTGTGAGAGAGGCGGTGGTATACATCAGTAAGTCTTATGTGTCTGTGAAATGAGGCTGGGAGAGGTGCAGCTTATCAATGGTGGGTGCCAGGAATTAAACTCAGGTTTAGCTGAGTTAAACTGATCTATAAGCAGATGGTGATGAATACCTAAAATCCTAGCACTGGGAGGCAGAGGCAGGATGATCATGAGTTCCAGGCCAGCCACAGCTATGCAGCAAGATCCTGTCTCAAAACAAAACAGTCACCAAAAATTGGTTTTGATACTTCCTTCTGTTATGGATAGGGTAGTGGTAAACTCCAATTTCAGTCTTTCCATATTTTCACAAGTTACAATTTATTGCAATCTAAATTGTTGAACTTTTACTATGGTATTCTTATGTAGTGTAAGAATCATACTAAAGTTAATTCTGCCCATTTTATTACTATTTTTTTTTTTTTTATGCCATGGGGTTTGAATTCAGGGCTTTGCACTTGCAAGGCAGGTGCTGTATCACTTGAGTTTTGCCTCCAGCCAGCTCATTTTAATATTTCTTAAAGTTTAATGTACATACTGGTCACTTGGAGGATATTGTTAAAATTCAGGTTTTACAATTCTGGCTCCTTGAGGAGGTGGAGATTGGGAGGATTGAGGTTTGAGGTCAGCCTGGGCAAAAAGTTCATGAGACCTCATTTTAACCAATGGTGGTGCATTCCTGTTCCAGCTATGCAGGGAAGCATGAATAGGAGGCTAGCGAGCCACGCTGGCTTGGGCATAAAGCAAGACCCTATTTCTTTTTTTTTTTTTTTAAGGTTATTTAAATTTATTTATTTTTTTTTTCATTTTTCTTTTATTATTCATATGTGCATACAAGGCTTGGTTTATTTCTCCCCCCTGCCCCCACCCCCTCCCTTACCACCCACTCCACCCCCTCCCGCTCCCCCCCTCAATACCCAGCAGAAACTATTTTGCCCTTATCTCTAATTTTGTTGTAGAGAGAGTATAAGCAATAATAGGAAGGAACAAGGGGTTTTGCTGGTTGAGATAAGGATAGCTATACAGGGCATTGACTCACATTGATTTCCTGTGCGTGGGTGTTACCTTCTAGGTTAATTCTTTTTAATCTAACCTTTTCTCTAGTTCCTGGTCCCCTTTTCCTATTGGCCTCAGTTGCTTTAAGGTATCTGCTTTAGTTTCTCTGCATTAAGGGCAACAAATGCTAGCTAGTTTTTTAGGTGTCTTACCTATCCTCACCCCTCCCTTGTGTGCTCTCGCTTTTATCATGTGCTCATAGTCCAATCTCCTTGTTGTGTTTGCCCTTGATCTAATGTCCACATATGAGGGAGAACATAAGATTTTTGGTGCAAGACCCTATTTCAAAAATAACCAACACCCTGGCTCAAGTGCTAGAGCACCTGCCTGGTAAGCTCAAATTCCTGAGTTAAAACTCCAGCACCACCAAGTAAATAAATAAATAGCCTCTGTACTACTGAAAAAAAAAATACAAAAACGGCTGGTAGAGCAGCTTAAGTGATAGAGGCCCTGAATTCAATTCCCAGTACATCCAAAAAAACAAACAAACAAACAAACAAAAAACCCCGCAGGTTCTGATACAGTTGGTCTGGCGTGGCCTGGGTTTTAGAATTTAACATGCCTTGGGTGATGTCTAGTCTGCTGGTTAGGGCCATATTATGTAGCAAGGCCCTGTTTTTTTTTTTTTTTTTTTTTTCATTTTTCTTTTATTATTCATATGTGCATACAAGGCTTGGTTCATTTCTCCCCCCTGCCCCCACCCCCTCCCTTACCACCCACTCCGCCCCCTACCTCTCCCCCCCCCTCAATACCCAGCAGAAACTATTTTGCCCTTATTTCTAATTTTGTTGTAGAGAGAGTATAAGGAATAATAGGAAGGAACAAGGGTTTTTGCTGGTTGAGATAAGGATAGCTATACAGGGCATTGACTCACATTGATTTCCTGTGCGTGGGTGTTACCTTCTAGGTTAATTCTTTTTGATCTCACCTTTTCTCTAGTACCTGTTCCCCTTTTCCTACTGGCCTCAGTTGCTTTAAGGTATCTGCTTTAGTTTCTCTGCGTTAAGGGCAACAAATGCTAGCTAGTTTTTTAGGTGTCTTACCTATCCTCACCCCTCCCTTGTGTGCTCTCGCTTTTATCATGTGCTCATAGTCCAATCCCCTTGTTGTGTTTGCCCTTGATCTAATGTCCACATATGAGGGAGAACATACGATTTTTGGTTTTTTGAGCCAGGCTAACCTCACTCAGAATGATGTTCTCCAATTCCATCCATTTACCAGCGAATGATAACATTTCGTTCTACTTCATGGCTGCATAAAATTCCATTGTGTATAGATACCACATCTTCTTAATCCATTCGTCAGTGGTGGGGCATCTTGGCTGTTTCCATAACTTGGCTATTGTGAATAGTGCCGCAATAAACATGGATGTGCAGGTGCCTCTGGAGTAACAGTCTTTTGGGTATATCCCCAAGAGTGGTATTGCTGGATCAAATGGCAGATCGATGTCCAGCTTTTTAAGTAGCCTCCAAATTTTTTTCCAGAGTGGTTGTACTAGTCTACATTCCCACCAACAGTGTAAGACGGTTCCTTCCCCCCCCCCCCCCCCCCCCCCCCGCATCCTTACCAACACCTGTTGTTGGTGGTGTTGCTGATGATGGCTATTCTAACAGGGGTGAGGTGGAATCTTAGCATAGTTTTAATTTGCATTTCCTTTATTGCTAGAGATGGTGAGCATTTTTTCATGTGTTTTTTGGCCATTTGAATTTCTTCTTTTGAGAAAGTTCTGTTTAGTTCACGTGCCCATTTCTTTATTGGTTCATTAGTTTTGGGAGAATTTAGTTTTTTAAGTTCCCTGTATATTCTGGTTATCAGTCCTTTGTCTGATGTATAGTTGGCAAATATTTTCTCCCACTCTGTGGGTGTTCTCTTCAGTTTAGAGACCATTTCTTTTGATGAACAGAAGCTTTTTAGTTTTATGAGGTCCCATTTATCTATGCTATCTCTTAGTTGCTGTGCTGCTGGGGTTTCATTGAGAAAGTTCTTACCTATATCTACTAACTCCAGAGTATTTCCTACTCTTTCTTGTATCAACTTAAGAGTTTGGGGTCTGATATTAAGATCCTTGATCCATTTTGAGTTAATATTGGTATAGGGTGATATACATGGATCTAGTTTCAGTTTTTTGCAGACTGCTAACCAGTTTTCCCAGCAGTTTTTGTTGAAGAGGCTGCTATTTCTCCATCGTATATTTTTAGCTCCTTTGTCAAAGATAAGTTGCTTATAGTTGTGTGGCTTCATATCTGGATCCTCTATTCTGTTCCACTGGTCTTCATGTCTGTTTTTGTGCCAGTACCATGCTGTTTTTATTGCTATTGCTTTGTAATATAGTTTGAAGTCAGGTATTGTGATACCTCCTGCATTGTTCTTTTGACTGAGTATTGCCTTGGCTATTCGTGGCCTCTTGTGTTTCCATATAAATTTAACAGTAGATTTTTCAATCTCTTTAATGAATGTCATTGGAATTTTGATGGGAATTGCATTAAACATGTAGATTACTTTGGGGAGTATCGACATTTTTACTATGTTGATTCTACCAATCCATGAGCATGGGAGATCTCTCCACTTTCTATAGTCTTCCTCAATCTCTTTCTTCAGAAGTGTATAGTTTTCCTTGTAGAGGTCTTTCACATCTTTTGTTAGGTTTACACCTAGGTATTTGATTTTTTTTGAGGCTATTGTAAATGGAATTGTTTTCATACATTCTTTTTCCGTTTGCTCATTGTTAGTGTATAGAAATGCTAATGATTTTTCTATGTTAATTTTATATCCTGCTACCTTGCTATAGCTATTGATGATGTCTAGAGGCTTCTGAGTAGAGTTTTTTGGGTCTTTAAGGTATAGGATCATGTCGTCTGCAAATAGGGATATTTTGACAGTTTCTTTACCTATTTGTATTCCTTTTATTCCTTCTTCTTGCCTAATTGCTCTGGCTAGGAATTCCAGTACTATGTTGAATAGGAGTGGAGATAGTGGGCATCCTTGTCTGGTTCCTGATTTTAGAGGGAATGGTTTTAATTTTTCTCTGTTAAGTATAATGCTGGCTGTAGGTTTGTCATATATAGCTTTTATAATGTTGAGGAACTTTCCTTCTATTCCTAGTTTTCTTAGAGCTTTTATCATGAAATGATGTTGGATCTTATCAAAGGCTTTTTCTGCATCTATTGAGATGATCAAGTGGTTTTTGTCTTTGCTTCTGTTAATGTGGTTTATTACGTTTATTGATTTTCGTATGTTGAACCACCCCTGCATCCCTGGGATGAAGCCTACTTGGTCGTGGTGAATGATCTTTTTGATGTGTTGGTGAATTCGGTTTGCCATTATTTTGTTGAGGATTTTTGCATCAATGTTCATTAAGGAGATTGGCCTATAGTTCTCCTTTTTGGAGGTGTCTTTGCCTGGTTTAGGGATAAGTGTAATACTGGCTTCATAAAATGTGTTTGGCAGTTTTCCTTCCCTTTCTATTTCGTGGAACAGTTTAAGGAGGGTTGGTATCAGTTCTTCTTTAAAGGTCTGATAGAATTCAGCAGAGAATCCATCAGGTCCTGGACTTTTCTTTTTGGGGAGACTCTTGATTGCTGCTTCAATTTCATTTTGTGTTATAGGTCTATTCAGGTGATTAATTTCCTCTTGGTTCAGTTTTGGATGATCATATGTATCTAGAAATCTGTCCATTTCTTTTAGATTTTCAAATTTATTTGAATATAGGTTCTCAAAGTAGTCTCTGATGATTTCCTGGACTTCCATGGTGTTTGTTGTTATCTCCCCTTTTGCATTCCTAATTCTACTAATTTGGGTTTTTTCTCTCCTCATTTTAGTCAGGTTTGCCAGGGGTCTGTAGATCTTGCTTATTTTTTCAAAGAACCAACTTTTTGTTTCATTAATTCTTTGTATGGTTTTTTTGGTACAAGGCCCTGTTTAAAGAGAGGACAGTTTTCTCCCTTCTAAAATTACATAAACAAAAAGTTAGAATCCAGGTATAGAACAGACAGATGAAACATCTTAGTTTGCTATAGATGGCACTGAAGTCTATTGAGATCCTTACCTGATTTTACTAGGATTGGCACCTTTTGTTGTGTGCATACTTGAGAAACATATTTGAAGGGTTGAGGAGGAATCAAGAGTGTGAGTAATTCATGCTATGTGCCAGGCTCTGTTTTGAATACTTTTCTTTAAATTTTCATTACTTACTCACTTTTTGGAATAAACCTTTAAAAGTCATTCTTTATATTTTGGTTCAAACCTTTGTTTGAATTCAGTGCTTTGCACTTGCAAAGCAGGTGCTCTTCTGCTTTGAGGTACATCTCCAAGAGTGAATTTTAACCTTAATTATGAAACTCTTAGGAACTGACTTTTACATGAATTAGTATGTTTTCCTGGTGAAATATTTGACTAACTTAAAGCTTTTTTACTTTCGTTTCTTTACTAGTTCTAAAGGGACTAGTAATCATTATTCTGAAGTGATTTAGTTTCAAAATTTTGTGTTGTGGGTGCAAAGGGCAGGATGGGGAGAACTTCGAGATTAGATTTTTTTAAAATTTGCTTTTGGATTTCTCTCACTTTATTTATTTATTTGGTATGTGTGGTGCTGGGATGGAACCCAGGGCCTACCTCCTGCTGGACAAGTGCTTACCACTGAACTACATGCCCAGCACTCAACAGTTTGCAACTGCTTTGCAGTTTTTTTGGTAGTACTTGGGTTTGAACTTAGGGCTTCACACTTGCTAGGCAGATGCTCTACCTCCAGCTCCCCCTCCCCCCTTTTTAAAAATTGAGATACAATTTACAAACTGTAAAATTTATGGATATACGGTTCAGTTTTTTTTTTTTAGTGTATTAAGCATCACTATTATTTAATTCTAGAACATTTTCATGATCCCAACAAGAAGCCTCTTACATGTCAGGAATTACTCCCTATTCTCTATCCCTTCTTCTTCTAGCAATCACTGTTATATTTTCTGACTCTGTATTTGCCTATTCTGGACATTTCAAATAAATGGAATTATACAGTTTGTGGCCTTTTGTGGTTGACTTAGCATAATGTTTTCCTGTGTGATAGCATGCATCAGTACTTCATACCTTTTTTTTTTTCCTCCCATTTTTATTAGGATATAGTTGTTGTGTGGAGGGTGGGTTCACTGTGACAATTTTGAATAGCCTTACATTGTGTATTGCTTAGATCACCTCCACCATTCACATGCTTGGCAGGTGCTTTACCACTGAGCTATACCCCAGCCCTACCTTTCCTAGCTTATCTATTAAACAGTTAAGTTTGGCAACGATTGATGCTGACTTTTTATATATTTATTCATTAAATTAATTTGTGCATGGTACTGGAGTTTGAACTCAAGGCCTTGTGCTTGCTTAGGCAGTGCTCTACCACTTGAGCCACACCTCCAGCCCTTATTTATGTATGTATTTTGTATCGGGGTCTTGCTGTGTAGCTCACACTTTCCTCAAACTGTCAGTCCTCCTGCTTTAGCCTCCCCAAGTGCTAGGATTACAGACATATACCACCACGCCCAGTAACAGACCAAATTTTCAGGACAAGGTATCATGAACCTGGATGATGGAAGGTAGTTTAACTAGCAGAGGAAAGAGATTTCAGGGGGAAATCCTTGCATGAGCAAAAGCAGAAGTGGAGAGGATGGTGAGGGTGTGGCTGGGGGACAACACCTGGAGGACAGAGTCATGAAAGAGAAAGCTGGGGGCAGGTAGAGGCTCTGTTTGAAGAGCTTTGCTTGCCTCTGTGATGAGTTTGCACTTAAACCTGTGGGCAGCGAGGAAAAATAAGCTGACACCCACCAGAGGTTGGTGTGAAGCAGGTAGAGTTAGACACAGGCCAGCTAACAAGGTGAGCAGCAGTGGCAGCTGTCCCTGAGGGATCAAGAAGGGGCTTTGGTTCCCTGGTGGTTGGTAACCATGGAGGAGGCAGTTTGGGAGGTTCTGGGACTGAGACCAATTCGTAAGTGCTAGAGACTGAGTAGACAAGGAGGAATAGGAGCTTCAGGTGCATGCCACCAGGGTGTCAAATGCAAGCCACTGCCGCCTACCCCTCCCAGCCACTGCAGCAGCTCCTCTGAGCTCCTCACCCTTGCCATAGCTGCCCCTTCTCAGAGCTCAGCTTAGATCACCTCCACCATTTCTCTCCCTACCCAGTTCTTCAGACCTTTTTATGACCGAATAATATTCCAGTGTATACCATGTTTTGTTTATCCTTTCATCAGCTGATGGGTGTTGTGTTGCTTGTAGTTTTGAGCTATTATAAGTAATACTAATATGGATATTCATATGCAAGTTTTTGTTTTAATATATGGTTTTAGTTTTCTTGAGTATATACCTATGGAGAAGGCTTACTGAGTTATATGGTAATTCTGTGTTTAATTTTTTTGAGGAACTACTACACTGTTCCACAGTGACGCTCTATTTCACATTCTCACCAGCAGTAAAGAAGGGTACTAATTTTTCCATATCCTCACCAATACTTGTTTACTTTGTAAAAAACTTATAGCCATCTTAAAGGATGTGAAACATCTTGTCATATGCGTGTTGACCATTTGTATATCTTTTCTGGTGAAATCCTTTGTCCATTTTTAAATTGAACTCAGAGCCTCATGCCTGCTAGACAAGTCCTCTACCACTGAGCTATACCCCAACCCAATTTATCTATATTTAAGGTACTTACTGAGAAGGTAGGATTTACATTTGCAGTTTTAGTTGATTTCTTTTTTTTGCTTCATGTCTTTTTTGTTCTGCAGTTCTTCTTATTACTACCTTCTTTTGTGTGCAAGTGCTTTTTAAAGACCTTAAGTTTTTTTTTTTTTTTGGTATATTTTTGAATCAGAAGGCTCTAGTATCAGTTATCTATTACTATACGATTAGTCACTTTAAACTTAGTGACTTAAAATAATAACTTTATTTTTCATGATCTGTGACCAGGATTTTAGACAATGTGACAATGGCTCATTTCTGCTCCATATGGTATAGGCTTAGGGCAGCTTGTCAGTGTTTTGTACGCTGTTAGTTTCAGTGGCTTAGTGGAGCTGGAAGATCCAAGATGGCCTGATTTTATGTCTGATGCTTCAGCAAGGATGCTTTAGTTATTGGGGCTGGCTGGGAGGCTCCACCTCATATCGTGACTCCAGTATTGCGTAGGAGGAGTTCTTATGGTTATTTTTGGAGCCAAACTACCACAGCTGTTAAACAAATCTTACATTAGGTGAAAAGCTTAGATCTTGAATTTAAACTATTCTTTCCTGTTTTGGGCTTTCAGAATAATTATTGGAAGTGCCCTGATGAAACCTGGATAGTTAACATTAAAATACATCACCCAAAATCAGATAGTAAAGTATTTCTTGGAAATGATTTAAGTATTCAGTTTAGTGGTTTGAAAATCAAGTTTGTTGGACAAACTGTTATAGTTTGGTTGCGATTATGTTTTGTTTTGAGGTGAGTTATTGGTCCTAAGTAGAGATACTAAAATATTCAGTGATTGGCTGTAGGTTGTGTACCCTAAAGAAAGTGTTTACAACTCTCTGACATGTGATATGACAGGAAATATATATAGTACACTCAATGTGTTACTTGATAAGGAAAGGAAAGCATGACATTTACTTTTCTTACTGGGTACCTTTCTTGGTTGAAGGTCTTAATCAGTTATCTATCACCCTGAGGTAAAGGAAACACCTAGAAAACAACTACATGGTGATTTTGGGTTTCAAAATGCATTGTATAGCCCTTGACAGAATAACATATTATTAGCATTTGGTGTGGAGTCAGTTAGTGATGAAGAATAAGATTTACGTCCAATGAGGTACAATAATTGTAGAAGTTTTTATTTATGAAAGTCCTTTGGAAGAACTGTTTATAATGAATTTATGCTGAGTTGACCTGTCAACAATTACCTTAGTGTGGTGCTAATTATTAGCAGAAATAGTTTTTCTACAAGGAAAACTCAGAAATAAATGACTTAAAATGCTGCTTCCTCTGATTTTACAAGTAGTATGAAAATTTGGCCATTAAAGAAAGTATGAAGGCAAAACTAAAACTTACCCATAATCCTGTCAATAATAATAATAACAATAATAATAACACAAACTTTTTTTTTTGTGGGATTGGGGTTTGAACTCAGGGCTTTGTGTTTGCAAAGTAGGTGTCCTGCCACTTGAGTCACCACTTCAAATCCATTTTGCTTTGGTTGTTTTGAAATGGGGGGGTCTCTCAAACTTTTTGCCCTTGACCTCTGCTTCCGAAGTAGCTAAGATTATAGATGTGAGACACTGGTGCCTGGCTAAATCTTTTTTTTTTTTTTTTTTAAGACAGTTTCTCATTATGGAGCCCAAGCTGGCTTTGAATTTTCTTTGTAGCCTTGTAGCCTAGTCTGGCCTCAAACTTGTGATCCTCCTTCCTCAGCCTCCCAAGTACTAGGATTACAGTCACGACCACCATGCCTGGCAGTAATACAAACATTCTGATGTTATTCCTTTCTGACCTTTTACAAATTTCTCGGACTGGAGGTGTGACTCAAGCTGGAGCTGTGACTGGTAGGGTGCCTTTTTTATAAGCTCGAAGCCCTGAGTTCAAACCTCCGTCCAACAAAGGAAAAAAAATATTTTCACTTGATGAAGTATAGTACAGCAAAACCAAACCAAACCCCTTTAAAACAACAAAAAACAGTGTTTTCTTATTTTTACAAATCAACACAACACTTTTGACACCAGATATGTGTGTGTGTGTGTGTGTGTGTGTGTATGTATGTGTGTGTCCTGCCCACTGATCAAGTAATTCTCTGGCAGACACCAGCTGGGTGTTCTATAATTCAATTTCGTTCCGACACTGTCTACCTGAAGATGGCAGTGAGATCCCACAGGATCTCAGCTCCATGAGCTTGTGCATTACTTTAGATACCAATCACAAGCCCCAAGTGTGACCTGTGCTTCTGATACTTGGCTATAAATTGTAGTCCGTACAACTCCCTCTTCAGGTTAGTTAGTTCGTTAAAGTGTCGCACAGAACTCAGGGAAACAGTTCACTTACGCTTAACTATTGATTGTAAAGGACATGACAAGACACAGACGAAGAGGTGCATAAGGCAAGGGATAAGGAGGGCGTGGTGTTTCTTTGCCCTCTGTGAGCAGATTGCCCTCAGGAACCTCCTTGATCAGTGCTCTGGAAGCTTTCTGAACCTTGTCATTTTTGGGTTTTATGGAGGCTTTTTACATAGGCCTGATTGATTACACCACTGGCCACTGGTGAGCAACTCAATCTTCTCCCCTCCCAGGAGGTTGAGTGGAGGACTGAAAATTCCAACCCTCTAATCACATGGTCCTTCCTGGCAACTAGCCCCCATCCCAAGGTTTTCCAGGAACTCTAGCCATCATTTAATCTCCATAGCATACCAAAGGCACGTTCTACTTTGCAGATTTCCAGGGGTTCAGGTGCTGGGGCAGAGACCAAATATTTATTTCTTTTTATATCACGTTATCACATGAGGTAATATAGGGTCTTATGGATTTCATTCCCTCAACCCCTCCCACTTTGATTCATTGTGAAATCTTACCTTGTTTTTAAAGTTGTAATAGGAATATTAACTTAGTTTGCTGGAAGAAAAGAGGAAGAAAAAAGTTCTCCTCAAGTTATATATTAGGAGTTTAGGTTTCAGTTCTAGTCAGTGGAACGATCAAAATATGATTTTAGTTTGGTAAGAGCTTTGATAACAGTTCCTTTCATTCAAAGGAAGAAAATCAGTATTTTAAAACTAATTTTAAAGACCAGAATATAATTCTATTTATAAATCTTTAAATTTCTATGTAATACTTTGCTGTCTAAATTAGTTCTTACTAATAATGCTATAAACTAAATTGGCTGTAATTGGCTCTAATTGATCCATAACTATGAAATTCCTCTTGGTTCTTTGTTGGATGGTCAAAATCACATGCAGACAATTTTTGGATAATATGTGTTCCTGAAGAGAATTTCATCTGGTACATAATTTTTTTTTTTTTTGTCATATTGATAAAGATGGTGTGTATATTTCCTTAAGGACTGTCATATAAGGAGTTCAGTCAACATTTTTTATAATAATTGATAGTTGGTATTTGCAGTTTAGAATTTTTAAACTAGCGATTTTTAAAGGAGCTGTATCACAAACCCAAAATATTGTATATGAGATAGATGTAAGATGGTCTCTTTTACACTGAACCTTGTTCCACTCTAAAGGAAGAAAGGTATTGAGGGCCATGCAATGTATAGTTATTGATATTTAAAGTTCTGTTTTTTTTTTTTAAGTTAGAAAATGGGCTAAAGATAATGGATTGGTTTACATCGTAAGGCTAGTAATTAGAATACACTGTATGTTAACAGCTGAGTATTTTCTAGCTTATTTACTGTCTAATTTGGTAAGTTTCCTTAAATAGATTTGGCATCAAAACTAGAGAATAAATTTCCTTTCAATGATACAAAATCCTGTTGGGCTGACTGAATTACATTGACATCTAAAATTAGTCAAGATTTGCCAAAAATGTTGTTGTAGTGCTGATTAATATAGTTTTAGGCTGCTGTTATATTGAATCAGTTACAAAGTCCCAACTGTGACAGAATTGAAATTATATGATATATAGAAAATTAATCTTAGAAGAAGATGAGGATATACCTTTCAAGTAGATATTTTGAATGACTGCAAGAATAAAAATAAGCCAACATAGATTTGGGTTTTTGATAGTGTGTAAAATTTTATTTCTTTGATAAGTGTTTGCTATTTAGTAATAGATATACTTTCACAATTGAAAAGAACCTTAAAGCTTGTCTATTTCAATTTCTCATTCAAAACAATAATCTTTTGCTATGTTATCTATCCATAATCAGTTGACAATTAGAATTGACAAAGTATGGACAAAAACAATTTAGGATAGTGAGACATGATGTAAAAATTTTAGGTATTTGATATTTTAGGCCCTAGTTTTTATTTTGGTCTGTTGATTTCCATTAGGTGAAAATTTGGAATTTCTGTAGTACATAAGTAATTGCAACTACTTGAAACAGGAACTCTTTCATTTCTGTAGCAACTTGATTTTGTTTCATGCCTATACTTCTATTTCCCATAATATTTAGCATGCAAATTTAACCAATAAAAATGAAATACAAAGCCAGCTAACTTGTTTAAGTCTCAAAGGGCTGGCCTAGGGTGCATTGGCATAATTCACACAGCATGTTTGATATATTGAAGACATTTGTAAGGGCAAACAAGATGTTAGCAAATACTTCAGGTATTTTAATGTGGAATGAAGTTCACTCATAAGAAAAGAAAGAGATGGAGAGGCCTACATCATGACTAAAAGAATAGATCTGGTGTGTTGAGAGTATGGTGGGACAAGGGAAAATGACAAGGGAGTATGCATAAATGATTATTCAGGAATGGGAATGGAGCAGCTGCAAGCATGTAAACAAAAGGCCAAATTAATGGGTCAATGTAATTTTAAATTCTTTGCTTAATTATGAATCTTAAATAGGCCTCCTTAATCCCTTAAGGATGAATGATTTTCTTTTTGTTAACTGCACCTAAGGTATTTTTGCAGTGTTTGAATGCCATTAAAAGTAACAGTTATTGTAGATAAACCATTAAGTTGAGTATCTTAATGCTTAATTTTAGGATATTTCATGTTAATTCTTGTTATCTAGCTAATTGTTTCAGTTATTTTGGTTCACTAAGTGGAATGCATTTTGGTTTGCCGCGAATGGAAATGTGTTTTTTTTGTGTTCTCTTTAGACATTCCTGAATTCCTTATAAAATCTATTTGTGGGAATTGTTACAAGTACTATTCATACTATAGAAGTTATATCCAATGTGTCTCAAATCATATGGGAATTTTTTTCCTTCCATAAATATAACACATTTTCAGAGAGAAAACAAAATGGACAGTTCTTGGGAAGCACTGAGGACTACTGTATTTACTTATGCTAAGGAGTTAGGAATGGACCATTGAAGCTTTGAAGCAACAAATACTTGTACTAAGAATGGACTGTCATTTTAATGGTGTAAACTGACAGTATCCTTTCACAGAGTGATTTTTATGTTCTTATTTGACATTTGATACATTAAAAAAATGTATAGGACATAAAATTAATTTAGCAAGTATAATAATAAAAGGAACGTTTATAAACCTACCATCTAACTTGTGAACTAGGAAGTTACCAGTACTACGGAAGCTACCAATGTTCCCCTCTCTTAACTATTACAGTGCCTCTCCTCAGAGATAACTGCCGTGAAGCATTTTGTATTTTACATTTATTAAAAAACTTTGGGCCAGGCATGGTGACTCACACCTGTAATACTAGCTACTCAGGAGGTGAAGATCAGGAGGATTGAGGTTTGAGGCCAGGTCAACAAAAAGTTCTCTGAGACTCCATCTCAATCAAAGAAAGCTGGGCACGGTGGCACATGTCTATCACCCCCAGCTTCCAGAGAAGTATAAATAGGAGGGTCATTATCCAGGCCTGCCTGGGCATAAACCCAATTAAAAAATACCTAAAGCTAAAAGGGCTGGAGGTACAGCTCAAGTGGTATGGCACATGAGGTCCTGAGTTCAAACCCCAGTACTGCAAAATGGAAAAAAAGAATTTAAGTCTGACATGGTGGTACTTGCCTGTAATCCCAGCACTTGGGAGGCTGAGGTAGCCTCTGGCAGGCTATGTAGTAAGAACATGTCTCAATTTAAAAAAAAATTTCTGAGGCAGGAGGATCGATTACTGGAGGCTAGGAATTTGAGCCCAGTTGGGCAGCATAGTGATACATGATCTCAGAAAAATTATTCTATATTGCTGTATATAGACGTTTATTACAATAGGTAGATTCTTAAAGATATACTATCTAGTTTGCTTTTTTTCCCCTGTGGTACCAAGGTTTGAACTCAGGGCCTTACATTACCCAGGCAGGTTCTCTACCAAATGAGCCACTCCACCAGCCCTAGTTTTGCTTTTTTTGAGCTTTATAACAAAGATATATTTAAAATTCTATTTGATTTTTTTTCACTATTCATTGTTACTAAGAAATTCACTTATGCTACTATACATAGTAGTAGTTGATCCACTTCTACTGTGGTGTAATATTCCATTGTGTGACTGTTCATAATTTGTCACTTTCCTGGTGATGGTCATTCCAATGGTGCAGTAAACATTCACATACATGTCTTCTCACATGTGCCTGTGATGTCTCTGTGTGTGCACACGCACACACATGCTGGCAAAGTCTCTCTAAGGTGATACTTAGAGTAGATTGCTGAGTTGGAAAGTACATGTTCAGACTTAAGATAATATCAAGTATGGTACTAAACATTAGTATTTAATAATCAGAACTCATAACTATCAAAATAAATAAACTGTGGCTTAGAAGATACTATGTATCCAAGAAGCCAAATAGGTAGCACTTGGCCAAACAAGTTCAGTCCCATGTTTATCTACATTTAGGACCAGACTCTTGATTAGTAAGTTGTTTTGCCTTTATAAGTGTCCATAATTAGGCTTCAGATATAGTATAATTGAGATACTTTTTAGTGAGAATGTTTAAATCATAGTTCTATTTCAGAGGGTAAAAGTAAAAAAACTTTTAAACAAAAAACTGTCTTAGTACCATGAAGTTAAGTCACAGTCTTCTTCTGAATTTATGCTATGTGATCCTTAACATATGGCTTCTATTCTGAAGGTCACAAGATGGCTGCTCATACCCAGATGGCCATCTGTGTACTAGACAAGAAGGCAGTAGGGGGAAGGGCACAAGGCCAAAGGGCAGTGACTTCCACTTATATCTTGCCTGCTTCTGTCAGTAAGGAGAGACTTTTATTTGGGATCATTGTGCCCTTAATTATTTATGGGAATTTTGTTAAGCGCAAAAAGGGAGAGACATCTTCGATAGGCATGTAGCAATTTCTGCACGATTATTTCAAGGCCATGTGAAGAAATATAACCCTCCTCAGTTCGCCAAAGATGGTATTATAGTTGTTGGCTTTTAATTGTTGAGCAAATGAGTTTATGAAAATCTATTTCTATATGTAATTAATAATCAGGTTGACCCTGATACCAGGATGAACCATATGAGATTTTAATTTATTTTTGCATTACCCCATTGTGTGAGTGCTTAGAAGTAGATGCAGGGATTGAGCAAAAGAGATACCCCCAAACAAAATGATTTGATGTGCGTTGGAGGAATGGAAGTAGGAGACTGAAAAGAGTACAGTACAGAGCAGAAGCAACTAGGAAAGAGTTGAATTTGGTCTGGTCAGGTGGAAGTTGTCTAGGAAAAAGGTGCTATGAATATTTCATTTTTTTAGTGCTGGGGTTTGAACTCAAGGCCTTGCACTTGCTAGGCAGGCACTCTACCATTTGAGCCATTCAGCCAGTTCCCCAAATATTTTTTGAAATCATAAGATCCAAGGGTACTATCCTTGAGAAACTAGGAAGTGGCTTGAGGATTAGTGTTACTTGCTCCATGAAGTCAGTCTATGAAGGTGGCCTTGCCTCCTTACTCATGGGGAGCTGGTTTGATAACAGCAAGGACAGGATTAGAAGAATAAAATGAAAATCTGGATTAAGTTGAGTCAAATTGAGTTGCCTATTGAGGCCCTATGCTTATAATTTACTATCTAATGTGGCAAAATAAATTTTTTCCCGTCTAGAGTAGAGGGGATAAGCTTTTTTTTTTCAGTAATCAAAGTAATTCATGCTCATTGTTTTAAATCTGGAAAATACCTAAAAGAGGAAAGGAAAGTATCCCTCCACAGGTGGATAACCACTGTTGTCTTGGTTTATTTCTTCAGTAGTATGTTTGGGAGGAGGGATGCTAGAGACTAAACCCAGGGTCTCTTGCCTGCTAAGTATGTGTTCTACCACTGAGCTACACCCTGTCCCTATTTTTAAACAAACATACTGTATCCGCAACAATGGTGTTAGGCTATTAATTGTGTCTATTGTGTGCATTTGGAAGAAAAATATTTCTAGATAACGGCTTTTAATCTAGAAGTTTTTCTTCTCTTTTTCCCATTTCTTTTTTTGTAAATTTCTTACATAAATTGAGATGAAGATAAAAATTTAATGTGTTTTTTCCTGGAAACAGTATATGAGAGATTTCAGAACCACAGCTGTGGATTCTCCATTATCTCATTTAGGAATAAGTTGATAGAATGGCTCAAGGGAAGAATGAGCACATGTGTGTATTCTGTAGCCATTTTGTGTACATGGGACAGCTGAGGTCATCAGTGCAATTATCTGTATGGGCCTGAACACTAAGATGGTAAAATAGTGATCGTATATTTGTCTTCTTAGAGAATAAAAGGACAGGAAAGCTGAGCCACTCACAAGAAGTACTTTAGCTATTTGTTTTCTTCAGTTGCAAAATACAGTATTTAGACCTATGTTTTTACACTCTAGAAGTCCTAAACAGACCTATTTTTCTTTTCCTGATTATTTCATGTAATGTATGAGACATGTTATTGTCACAGCTTTGCTAGTCTTTTAACTTCATGTAGTTTAAAACTTGTAAAGATTTGGGATACTTTTGATCATATACAAAGAATAATTAATTGTATAATGAATCTATAATGAATCGCATGTGCCCACCACCCACCTTTGACAATTAAGAACTTATGGACAATCTTGTTTCATTTCCTTATCCATCTGCCTTTCTTCTTCCTGGGTTATCTCGAAGCAAATCACAGACATCATTTTAACTGTAAATAATTTGCTCTTTCTCTAAAGATAATTACTCTTTAAAAAATAACCATATTATTATTGCATCAAAAGTTAATAACTATTTAATACAAAATATGTAGTATTAAATTCCCAATTGTCTCAAATATAATTTTTTGGTAATTTATTTGAATTAAAATTCAAATAAGGCCTAATCCATTGCATGTGACTGAAATTTCTCTTAAGTTTCTTTTAATATCTAGGTATCCCTTATCTACACCTTTCTCTTTTTATTATGAGTGTTTGTTGAAGAAATCAGGCTATTTGTCTTTAGACTTTCTACTTAGTCTGGATTTTGTTGATTTTAATTCTATGGTAGAGATTAACAGATTTCTTGTGTCTTTGGATTTCCTATAAATATGATAATCGAGTTGAGACATAATTTAATCTTAAAATTAAAATCAAGAAGAAAAACAGTGTTTTTTTTTTTTTGCTATCTCAAGGGTTGCAAATAGTCAGCTGATTTGAGAAACTCCTGCTGCCCAGGGATGAATAGACAAAATAACATGCTAACTTTGGATCGATTGCCTAATCTGGACACATGTTAAAAATGAAGCCTGATTCCAGTGAAGATCACATTAATGCTAATTCAGTGGTTAATCAAGACACACATTAATGCTAATTTAACGATTAGTTAAGAAAAACCTTAATTTTTTTTCTTTTTTTTTTCATTTTGGGAAACCTTTATTATGAAAGTCTACTTAAATAGATGAACTATTTTAAGTGACTTTTCAGCAATTTGGGGTTTCAAGGGATGGTCTCAAGATAAACTTGGGAGCCACTTAGAATCCAGACAGGTGGGAGGAACATCCAAGCACTCACAGCTCTTGGGTGCCACTGGGCAGGGAGCCAGGGCCTGCCTTGAACCTGTCTGCCCTCTGGCTTGGGGCATGCACCCCAGTGTACAAGGGATACCCAGAACTTGGCCACAACAGACCCTGGCCGCATGGAGATGGGGCCTGTTCCACAGATGTGCTGATACAAGTAAGCCACGCCTTTAATAATTTTTTTTCGATGAGAAAAATTTGCCTTAAATTTATTTGTATTAGTTAAATCTCATTTTCATCTTACAGAGTTTGTGAAGATTGGGTGGGCACTATGGGCTAAAGCTAAGATTCTCAGAATTTAGCTTGCATTAAAGTCACTTGGAGTATTTGTGGAAACAGATTGCTTGGCATCACCCCCAGAGTTTTTGATTTAATATTTCAAGGTGTAGTCTGCAACTTGCATACCTAACAAATTCTCAGGTGATGTTGATGCTATTGGTTAGGGGGCTTTGAGAACCCTTCGGCCCAGGTTTAAGGGGGCTGGAGTTTTATTTATTTCTTTATTTTTATGTGGCACTAGGATTTGAACTCAGAGTCTCACTCTTGCTAGGCAGGCTCTCCTATCACTTGAGCCATTCTATCAGCCTTGGAACTTTTTTTGAAAAAGACAAACATACAAACAAAAAAATACTCTTGAAGATGCCAGGCTGGGGTCTCAGCATCTATATTTTTAATATGTTGCACAATGGTTCTGATACAAGGTTGAGAACCACTGCCATTGTTGGGGTTATTTCCATAATTTCCAAGAAATGCCCATTCATTTTTCTATTTTAAAATATTCCAGACTTTTGATACTATAAATGAAACAGATGAGTAGGATTTGTTGTTTTACACTGTGCTATTTATTATTGTGGTAGGAGGCAAAGTAAAAGAGGTGCTAAACAACAGAGTCATTGGTACCTGGACAATCAATATCAATGTTCTTATTTGCTACAAAGCATAATTGCTATTAATTTTTCCCAAAGGGAAATTAAAAATAGTTCAATCTGGGGTTGCTGTTCTTCAAAGCAGGAAATCTCTGCTTTGTTTAGCATTAGATCCTGAGCTTCCTTTGACCAATGGATATATGAGCCAATGATGAGTTATGATAGTTCATTCATATGGAATGTAGAATCTTACAAAATAGATATGCCAATTAATGTGGTAAGAAATTTTAAGTTTTTAGCCAGGTGTGGGGGTTCACACCTGTAATCCCAGTAATTGTGAGGCTGAGGCAGGAGGATCTAGAATTTAAGGCCAGCCTGAGTAACATAACAAGACTCTATTTCAAAAAACAAAAACAAAAATAAAAACAAAAGAAGAAAGAAAAAAGAAAAAAAATTAAGTTCCTAAGTAACAGCTTCTAATGAAAGACTCTGACTTCATACAATATACTAATATTTCTACTTTATATTTCCCAGGTATCCCAAATTCAGTTTAAAAGACCTAGTAACCTGAAAACCATGCAGAAAGTGATTCAGCATCCACATGCTTAAGACCATGTTTAGTTTAGTCAAAAGCACAACTGTTAAGTAACACCTGTCTGTCACTAGGAGCAAAAAGATGAATATAGACACAGTTCAAATTGTGGAGCCCAGTCTCCTAAAGTGGTTTTCAACCTTAATTAATAGCTCTTAATTACATAGACTGGTTTTTTTTTTTTTTGGTGGCACTGAGGTTTGAACTCAGGACCTTCTGCTTGCTAGGCAGGTACACTACCACTTGAGCCACTCTGTCAGCCCTGTTTTATGTTGGGTATTTTTAAGATTGGGTCTTTTGAACTATTTGCCTAGGCTGTCTTCCAATCCTGATCCTGCCTTTTGAGTAACTAGCTTTACAACCATGAGCCACCAGTGCCTGGCTTTTTTTGCGGTACTGGGGCTTGAACTCAGTACACCTTGAGCCACTCCATGAGCCCTTTTTTGTGATAGTTTTTTTTTTGAGATAGAATCCCCTGGACTATTTGCTTGGGCTGGCTTTGAACCATGATCCTTCTGATCTCTGCCTCCTGAGTAGCTAGGATTATAAGCGTGAGCCACCAGTGCCCAACTGCTTTTTTTTTTTTTTAAGGGAAAACTACCTAATTTTTGTTTTGTATTTTCTACTGCCCTATATTAATTGTACAGAGTGAGGGGTTTCATTGTGATACTTCCATTCATGCGTTGAATGTAGTTTGATCATGATCACTCCCTTAGACTGCTTTTTGAGGTAGAACATTTTGGTGGCTCTTCATGTGATAGTAGTTGTAGTTTTACCTATTATTGCTTAGTAAAATGCATGATAAAACTGTCATACGTCAGTAAATCTTTTAGATTTTGATTTTATTAATCATAATACCCTGTACATATATTTGAAAAATACTACAGGTTAAACATCTTTAATACAAAAATCCAAATCTGAAATGCTTCAAAAACCTGCAACCTTTTGAATGTCAGCACAGCACAAGTGGAAAATCATACATGACTGTTTATGATGTGTCACAGTCAAAATACTAGTGCACTAAAAATACTCTATGAAATTACCTTCAGGCTATGTATATAAAAATATATGAAACAAATAAATTTAATGTTTGGACTTGGGTTCCATTCCCAACATATCTCATTACCTCATTATGCAAATATTCCAAAATCCCCCTGCCCCGAAAAAAAAATCTGAAGCATGGAACACTTCTGGTCCTAAGCATTTCAGATCAGGGATACTCAGCATGTATGTATTAGAGTTATTATTCAGTCTACAGGAAGTATTGGTGCATATGAGTTTTTAAACTCCTTGTCATAAACTCCAGAGCCTCTAAGGGTCCATATTGTTTTCTTGCAATACAGTAGGTTGGTTACTAGTGATATACTGGCTAATGTAGGCACACAGGCCAGTTACAATGGGCATTTCTAAAAGAATGAGGGAATTTCATTAATTTTGCTCTAGTGGGAAAAGGAAAAGTCTTGTTTTTCTATTTGAATTGTACTAATAAATTAGATGTTTAACAAGTAAGTTGTGGGTTTTTTTTTTTTTAACAGTCTAATGATTTATTTTTCTATTTGTCCTCCATTTACTGGTGAATGTAGGTGGGAACTTAACAAGTTAATGACAAACTGTAGAGAAGATTGAGTGAGAAATGATGCTGGATGGGAGTCAGAAGACTGGACAGTGAAGAGAATGTAGGATAGGATCCAGAGCCTGCATATGTATGCTTGCTTGATTGCTTGCTTCCTTCCTTCCTTCCTTCCTCCCTCCCTCCCTCCCTCCTTCCCTCCTTCCTTCCCTCTCTCTTTTTTTTTTTTCCCCCCCCTTCAGTGTTGAGGATTGAACCCAGCACTGGGCTATATCCCCAGCCCTGGTATCTGTTTTAACCGTCTTCAGATGCACTGAAAACTGTGACTTCATAGAAAAGTCACAGTAAACTGTTATGAAACAAACGCTATAACTTTTATAATTAAGAAAAAATTTCCAATTTCCTTAGTAAATGTTTTTACTTGTTAAGGTTTGCTTTAGGAATGTATTCATAATTTTGCTCTGTCTCAAATGAGTTGTTTCCCTTCTTGTAAATAGATGCATGCAGGGAGAGAAAGGGACAAATCAATCTGCAGTCAATGCTGTGAGTCATTTGCAGCTGCCGTGTAAAGTGCTCCCATTTAGCTATTAAAATCCTTGGAAGGCTTGCATGTGTAAAATATTCCTAATTTGTTAGGAACACACATGGCTGCGTGTGTACACATGTCATTGTGCAGTAGGCTGTTCTTCATTAGAAAAGTATAGATCTCTGTGGGGTACTAATTACAGCTTTGGCTAGCAAAACTCAAATAACAAAGGCAAGGGGAAAATATAAAGAGGAGAGGAGAGATCCAGTTTTCCTGTTTTACACCTCCAGCATAAATGAGACACGCTGTGAGTAAACACAGCTGTATAGAAAAATTAGTTTTGAAGCATTGAAAGTAAATAGCTGCTAGCTCATTCAGCAGATCCACAGTACATGTCTCCAAGAATGAGAACGCTTTCTTGAAACTAGAGAATGGGCACAGATTGACTTATTTGTCTCTTGGGAAGTTGGTTGACAAATTAATTTTTATTGTCGTATGTGATTGATATTTCTAATATTGTTTTTATACAATACAAAACCACAAATAAACTTTATGAGTTTCACTGTATAAAATTTAGTATTTACATTTTTGTGAGATATTCACATAGGAATCATGTACTATGCAATTTCTCTGTTCAGGTACAGTGGGAGATACTGACATTTAACTGCCACTCCTTTTTTTAATTGCTGTTAGGAGTTTGAACTCAGGGTTTCATGCTTGCCAGGCAAGTGCTCCACCACTTGAGCCATGCTCCAGCCCAAATTATAAGATTATTTTTTATATTCTCTCCCTTTTTTCCCCCCACGATGCTGGGGACCAAACTTGGCCTTGTGTTTGCCACTGAGCTAAATCCTCAATCACTTTTTCTTTTCTTTCCCCCTTTTTTTTTTTTTTTTTTTTTTTTGTGGCACTGGGTTTGAACTCAGGGCTTCACACTTGGTAGGCAGGCACTCTTACCACTTGAGCCACTCCGCCAGCCCGCTTTTTATTTTCTGTATAAAAAAATTGATGCCTTTTGAAAAACTGTGTGTCATCTTCCAGTAAAATTTTTTAATAACTGGTTTATAATCCCAGTTCCGACCAGTGCAGGACCTTGACTAGGTTGTTATTCCTTTGCAATTCCATCTTTATTGGTAAAATGGGATAATAGCTGGTCTATCTATGTCAACAGTGAGGTAACACTATTGACTAAATCATGTCCTTCCTGTGTGGTGATATGTAATACATTTCTCAGGAAAACATAATTTCACAAAAGAAAGATGAAAAATTCAAGTTTATACCAATGTAAATTACTGTCATCACTCAAGTTTGCTTCTTCTATTCCAGATCCAGGAGTGAAATAAATCTTTGAAAACTTTAGAGGAAACTCGCATCAATTTTCACTTCTGTTAGGAAAGTGCACTGGTTTTTCTCTAAATAGACAGTCAGCATGGATTTATAGCTTTTTGGCTAGAGTGATTTTAGTATACATGCTGTTAGTTTTTCAGTTGGTTTTGCTCTTATCCCAAAAGAGATTTCTCTAGTTGATATTTATGCTTTGTTTTTTATTGAGATATAATTACATATGGTAAATTACATACTGATTGTATGCTGCAGCATCTAATTTGTGATTTTTAGTATTTTCAAAAGTTGTCCAACCATCACTACTATCTAATTCCAGCATATGTTCATCACCCCCGTAAGGTACTCTGCACTGATTAGCAGTCATTCCCTAGCCTCCCTTTCCCTAGTTCCTGACAACCACTCGTCTACTTTCTGTTTTTATGGATGTGACTATTCTGGGCATTTCATCTAGATGCAGTCATACAGCATGTGGCCTTTTGTATTTGGCTTCTTTCACTTGATATAATTTTTTCAAGGTTCATACAGATAGCATTTATCAGTACTTCATTTCTTTATATTTCCAATACTCCGTTGGATAAATATGCCACATTTTGTTTATCCTTTTATCAGTTGATACACACTTGGGTTTCTTCTGACTTTTGGCTAATGTGAATCATGTTGCTTTGAACATTTGTGTGCCAGGTGTTTTTTTTTTTTTTTTTTTGAGGTACTGGGCTTTGAACTCAAGGTCTTGTGCCTGCTAGGCTTGCAGGATCTACCACTTGAGCCATTTTGCTAGCCCTATGTACAAGTGTTTGTGTGAACATGTATTTTCAATTCTTTTGAATATATATGTCAGAGTAAAATTGCTGGGTAATATAATTACTCTGCATTAGACCTTTTGAGGAATTGCTACACACTGTTTCCCACGATGGTTGTACCTTTACATCCCCACCAGCAATGTATGGGGGTACCAGAGTCTCCACAACCTCATCAACACTTGTTTTTTGCTTGTTTGTTTATTTAAGTTATAGTCATCCATTGCAGTTTGGAGTTGCATTTCCCTAAAGACTAAAGAAATAAATTATTTTTTTTTCCCTCTGGTGCTGGGGATCAAACCCAGGATTCTTGCATGCCTATATCCCTGAGCTACACTTCTAGGCCTAGCATCTTTTTGTGTACTTAGTGGCCATTCTGTCTTCCTTACAGAATTCTCTATTCAAATCCTCAGCTCATTTTTAAGTTGGGTTGTTTTTTTATTGTTAAGTTTTAAGAATTCTTGATTCTTCTTTTATTATTATTATTATTATTATTTTTTGTGGTACTGGGGTTTGAATTCAGGTTCTCATGCTTGCTAGGCAGGCACTCTACCACTTGAGCCACTCTGCCAGCCCTTTTTTGTGTTGGGTTTTTTCGAGATAGGGTCTCCTGAACTATTGCCCAGACTGGCTTCAAACCACAATCCTCCTGATCTCTGCTTCCTGAGTAGCTAGGATTGCAGGTGTGAGCCACCAGTGCCCAGCATTTAAGAATTCTTGCTCATAAATTCCTTATATGTTTGTAGACTAGGCCATTATCAGATAAGTGATTTGAAATATTTTCTTCCATTTTGTAGGTGGTCTTTTTACTTTCTTGATGATATCCTTAAAAACACAGAACTGTTGAGGAAGACTAACTTGTGTGTTTTCCTTGGTTACTTGTGTGTTAGCTTTCATATCTAAGAAACTGTTGTCTAATCTAAAATCATGAAGATTTGTACCTGTTTTCTTCTGAGAGTTTCGTAGCCTCTGTGTTTATAATTTGATGCATTTTGAATTAAGTTTTGTGTATGATATGAAGTAGGCATTCAAACTTTCTTTTGTACATAGATAGACTGATACCTATCTATGGCAGCAGTTGTATCACTAAACGGATTCATTATTTTTAAATTCTAAGATGTTACCAAAAATATGTTTTAAGAGAAATAGCTATACATTTTTGCATGCCATTAACTTATCTTCAGCTTTTCTCTCCATTCATAAGGCCAAGATATTTTTAAATCCAGGTTTTTGTGTCACATAAACAATCAAAGGCAAAGGGTTAGACTTTTATTTTGTATCCTCATTGAAGGAGAAGAATGACATGGAGCTGATACATAGTAAATTATATTGAGTAGTCTCCAGAGAATTATGCCTGCTCTCTTCCATGGGCCTATTACTATTAGACTCTAAATACAAATACTGTACTATGTTATAGACTAAAACTGATAATATCTTCTATTGTATAGCTTTATATCTGCTATTAAATCTTTCTATGTTATTTTGATATCTGATTAATTTGTTCATGCTATACTATATATCTGCCAAATTCTGAAGAGAAAGTATCTTTTACCAATACTATAAAACTTGCTAAATTCAGAAAATACAGAGGTCCTGGTCTGTTTTGAACTATCAATAGTTGAGTAAGGGTTTCTCTTTCACCTCAGATTCTTGGTTTTTTTTTAAAATATGGCAAAGTTAAATAAGTGTTAGCAGAAATAAAAATAAAAGTGTTCTCTGCTCTTTTGCTTGAAGTTTTATTCATTTATTATTTGGCAGTACTGGAATTTGAACTCAGGGCTTATGCTTTTGCTAGGTAGGTACTCTACCATTTGAGCCTCCCTGTCAGTATCCCCGCCCCTCCATATTTATTTTTAATGGACAACTTTGGTATTCTTAGCTATCTTTGCATTCTTAGTACCTTGTGCTAGGTAGGGGCCAGTAGTATTAGTTGAACTAAATTACAATATCAGTTTTTACACTTAACAAAACCAATTTCCATCAAGAAGAAAAGTTTTCTTTTTATAGTAAGATTTTTTTTGTGTGTGTTAAGAAGGAAATAACAAAAACAGAAAAACAGAGTCCACTGCCAGTATTTCTATTTACTTTGGGTGCCAGTTCTGTTAGCATGAATGGGAAACAATTGACTTTGGAGAAATGTTATGGAGTCTGGAAAGCCTGATGAGAACTGCAAGATGCTGTCAGTAAAATCTGAATTGTGTGTGTGTGTGTGTGTGTGTGTGTGTGTATAATTTTAATATTGCATGATCGATTAAGTAAAAAGTAAATGTGAAAGAATCACTTCAAGTTGCTGGTAATAATGGGGAAAGAATGTGGAATCAGAGTTACGAGGCCTTGGTTTTGGCCCTGTCTCTGATTGTGTCTCTGCCTCTTGAGGGAAATGGATTGGGGGTTTTTAATTCATTCTTGCAGAATTTTAGTTTTGAATATTTCCGAGAAGAGTGTGTGTAGCTTTCATCAGAGTTTTAGATGGTTGACAACAAAAAGAACTACTTGACTAGATCACTTATGAACTGACTGAGGTTTAACATTCTGTTATAACTCTGATTTGATGAATTTATGTACTAGTTTATAGGTTATGTTTTATGCTCAACATTATTTTTGAAGACTTTGAGTACTTTTAAACTATTTTGGATATCTTATAGGTTCGTTAATATATCTAAAAAACAGAACAATTTCCCCCCACTTTAGACCCATTTCAGGGCTAGGTGAGGAATGTTTGCTAAGCAGTGGTAGAGTTCTTGCTTAGCATACATGAGGCCCTAGGTTTAATCCTCAACAACCCCCCCCCCAAAAAAAAGTGGCAAAATTTAAAATAAACACATTACTTCTTTTACTCTATCACTTTAGTAAAATCCTGAATGTCAACCCTGTTTTCCTCTCTCTTGACTTATATTAAGTCACCAAGGCCTGTCACCTAACCTCATAAATAATAGTTGCCACTTATGAGTATTTATAAGTATGCTAGTTACTAAAATGATTTATATTTTCTATTACTAGAGTAAAGCATACTACAAAGAGGGCCAATAACAGACTGCAAAAGACAACATTTCTAGCTGGGCTCTGGTAGCTCATGCTTGTAATCCTAGCTACTCCTGAGGCAGAGATCAGGAGAATTGTGGTTCCAAGCCAGCCTGGGCAAATAGTTCAAGAGACCCTATCTCAAAAAAACCCATCACAAAACAGGGCTGGTGGAGTAGCTCAAGGTATAGACCCAGAGTTCAAGCCCTAGTACCACACAAAAAAGTGGTTTACATTTTCTCATTTATTCCTTGCATTCTTTATTTTCTTACTATAGCTATAGGGAGTGGTAGAGTGCCTGCTTATTAGCACATGTGTGGCCCTGAGTTCAAACCCCAGTACTGCCAAAAAAATGCTTCAATTCCCTGGACATAAAATCTCATGATTATTTAATACTTGCAAAAATGAGGTAGGGATAATTCTACATGTGGAGAAACTGAGGCTTAGCAAAGCTAAGGAATTTGTAAAAGTCATATATATTGCCAGTGTTTTATGACACAGGGACTCTGCAGCTATGTCATATGTCTTTCTTTAGTAGTTGTATTAGTTAACTTTCTGTAGCTGTGACCAAAACACCTGAGAGAGAAGGATTCATTCTAGCTCACCGTTTTAGAGATTTCAGTTCATCATCATAGGGAGAGGGTGGCATAGAGCATAGTAGCTCACCTCATGGTTGCCAGGAAGCAAAGAGAGAATGCCTGTCTTTGCTTGCTTTCTCCTTCCCCTTTTATTCCACCACCCTAGGTCAATGGTCCTACGCCTACCCAGGGTAGGTCTTTCTCCTTTACTTAATGTTCTCTGGGAATGCCCTCATAAACACACCTAGATGCCTCTCAATCCAATTAGTTGACAATCAGGATTAAACATCACAGTAGTTTTTGAATCTGTCTCCTTCTATCTCACCAATCTTGGTTCAGATTCTAATGATTTTTCATCAAACTTGTTATGAGAACTTTCTTGTTGTTGTTGTTGTTCTTCTTCTTTCTCCTCCTCCTCACTAGGATTTGAACTCAGGGCTTCAGGCTTGATAGGTAGATGCTCTACCACTTGAGTTCCAGCCCTAAAGTGTAAATTCTTGAACATGGCAAAAGAAGGTCTTCCATAATCTACCTCTACTTAATCTTAAGCCTGTCTTGCTCACTGGTGTTTTCTGTCTTTCTGTATTTTCTTACTGGAGCTATAGGGAGTTGCTTTTGTTTCCCCCTGAAATGCTAACACTCTTTCCAAGTGCTTATCCAGGTCATTATGCTCACTTGCTTTCAGCACCTGTTTCATTTCTCCTCATCCTTGAAGACTTAGCTCAGGTTGTCTCTCACAGGTCTTTCTTAATGACTGGTCCAAATGCCTTGCTTATTTTCTGCTTATACGATTGCTTGCTCTTGCCTGTCTTTGTAAAAGCAGACTGTGTATTCTTTGAGGACAGAAGCTGCGGGTTTTTTGTAGCCTTGGCTCTCAGTATGGTGCGTCGAATATTAGGATATGTCCAGCAAGTGTTTGTTGATTAGAACATGGATTTGTTTGAATTAGTGAGTGGATTCTTAAGTATTGCTTGTAATTATGGTAAAACTTCAATTTTCTTTTTCCTCAAAGGAGAACAAAGAAAAATAATTAGCTGTGTATTATGAGGAAGAAAGCTTTTGTTGATATTGTTATTGGAAGCCAATGAGAATATTATTCATCTTAATTTTTTTTTCAGGAAACTTGAGTAACCTAGGAAAGAATTTCATAATTGCTTTAAAATTGTTTTTGGAACTTATTTTCTGCTGGGATTTAGTTTAGGGTAATATTACTTGAGAGAATAAGATCTAGAGACTATATGAAAGCGAAGGGAAATGAATTAGACGTAGATGTAGAATGAGGGTTTCTGGATATCTAGCTTGGCTCGTGATGCTCTTGGCAGCACTGAAACACAGCCTCGTGTTTTCAGAGCACATGTAAATGAAGAATGACCGAGCGGTTAGGTGGGAATAGCTGGCCTGCATCTCTCTGGACTCAGATTCCAGGGAGCTGACCCAGAACTGTGTCCTTAGGGAATCTAAAGTCATTGCTATTTGAGGCAGTGCTCATCACTCTGATCTTCTTTCAGTGCTACCTTTGTTAGAGACGGTCTAGACTACATAAGAAAATATTTGGAATAAACTTGAGCCACTTTTAAATGGGAGGGCATATTAGTCTCCTTTTGCTGCTATGCTATAATCTAGCACATTTCTCTTTAAAATAGTGAATATTTGTAAATTTCTCAAAAGCATCAGAAAAGAAATACAAAGTTTCTGATATTGATCACTGGCCATCATCAGTTTATTCTTAAAAGAAGGAGTTAACATGTCCAGATCTGAAGTATGTAAGAACCTGAGATATGTAAATAGACATTGTGTATTCTTGGGTATGTCTGGATTCTGTCATTTTCTTTACCCTTTTTCAAATGATTCATATATACATCTTTCATCATGAGGAAAGTAAGTTTTGGCCTTTGCACATACAAAATCAGTTTCTTTCATTTGTTCATCTGCTTATCAACTGGTATTTTTCTTGGGGTGGCAGCATTCTAAGTACTAAGAAGTGAAGCAATGAACAAGATAGGAAAAATCTTTGCTTCCATGGAGTTCACATTCTAGTGGAATAGATGAATAAACAAAATCACATCAGGTCACAGTGGTGCACACCTGTGGTTGGGAGGCTGGGGCAAGAGGATCACTTTAGCCCAAGGATTTGAGACCAGCCTGGGCCATATAGTGAGATTCCATTTCAGAAAACTCCCAACCCCCCACAAATTAAGTAGAGGCTATATAATATGTCATAAAGAGTATAATACGTTCTACAGAGAAAAACAAAGCAGGAAAATGAAAAGAAACATGGAGGCTCCAATTTTATGGGTGACTGTGGAAAGCCTCGCTTGAGAGAGTAATATTTGAGTAAAACCCTAAAGGGAGCAATTCTTATGAGTATCTGGGACTAACTTTCCAGGATGGGGGAACAGCAAATACAAGGGTCCTAGTGGAGAGCAAGGCTGCTATGTTTAAGGAACAGTGAGGAGACCAGTGTGGCTGCATCAGGGGAGGTGGCTTTTATTCTTAGTGGATGAAATGTCTTTGGAGGATTTGGGGGAGTGGAGTGATCATTTTAGCTTTTTTAACTATAATGTGAGATCATTTTAGCTCAGAATCGGATTATAAAGATGGATGCTTTTTGATTTTAGTCTTTTCAGAAAATGTGTTTGGCTCAGAGTACCTTAAAAAAAGATACTGGGATATTGAGGAACTGGCAAACCATTTTGTAAGAGGAGCAGTTGAAGGATCTGGAGACATTTAGCCTTAGAAAGAGAAAGCCAAAGGAGTGGTGTGAGAGTGAAAAACAATATTATCTTAGAATGAGCCATATAAAATTACTGGTGTTATTTTGTTAGGTGAAAATGGTTGAATATTGGCAGTTTATGTGGCTCAAATTAATACTTTGAAAGATTTGGGAAACTGATTTATATGAAAATAGAAGTAAACTTCTTTTGTGGCGGTACTCAAGGCCTCCACAACTCAAGTGCTCTACAACTTGAGCTGCACCCCTAGCACTTTTTTTGCTTTTAGTTATTTTTCAGATAGGCTCTCCTGTTTTTTGCTCAGGCTAAGCCCTGGACCTTGATCCTGCTACCTATGCCTCCTGCCTAATGGTGATTATAAAGTGCACCACCATGCTCAGCTTATTTGTTAAGATGGGGCTCTCACTAACTTTATGCCCAGGCTGTCTCCCAACCATGATCTTCACAATCTTTATCTCCTGAGTAGTTGGGATTACAGACATGAGCTACCCTACCCTGTCTGTAGACTTATTTTGGATGCTGTAGTGCCTCAAACTAGGACCAGTGTATATAAATTATAGGTAGATTTGGACTCAATGTGAGGGGACATTTTTTTTTAAAGTTTGTTACGTAACAAGGGAACCAGTTATCGTAAGTGTCCCTGCCATCAGAAGTGTTTAAACAAGGGCTAGACAGCCCTTTGGTTAGCAAGGTCTCAGAAAGGTTTCAGGCATCGAGTAGGAAGTTAGACTAGATAGCTTATAAAGTCCTTTCCATGCTGAGCGTCTGTAATCTTCATATGCTGTAAGTAAAAACAAAGCAGTGCTGGGCATGATGGTACACTCCTGTAATTCTAGCACTCAGGAGGCTGATGCAGGAGGACCACAAGTTGGAGACCAGCCTGGGTTTCATAGTGGATTCAAGATCAGCTTGGATTACATTACAAGTCCCTTTCTCAGACCTCTACAAGGAAAGCTACACACTTCTGAAGAAAGAGATTGAGGAAGACTATAGAAAGTGGAGAGATCTCCCATGCTCATGGATTGGTAGAATCAACATAGTAAAAATGTCGATACTCCCCAAAGTAATCTACATGTTTAATGCAATTCCCATCAAAATTCCAATGACATTCATTAAAGAGATTGAAAAATCTACTGTTAAATTTATATGGAAACACAAGAGGCCACAAATAGCCAAGGCAATACTCAGTCAAAAGAACAATGCAGGAGGTATCACAATACCTGACTTCAAACTATATTACAAAGCAATAGCAATAAAAACAGCATGGTACTGGCACAAAAACAGACATGAAGACCAGTGGAACAGAATAGAGGATCTAGATATGAAGCCACACAACTATAAGCAACTTATCTTTGACAAAGGAGCTAAAAATATACGATGGAGAAATAGCAGCCTCTTCAACAAAAACTGCTGGGAAAACTGGTCAGCAGTCTGCAAAAAGCTGAAACTAGATCCATGTATATCACCCTACACCAATATTAACTCAAAATGGATCAAGGATCTTAATATCAGACCCCAAACTCTTAAGTTGATACAAGAAAGAGTAGGAAATACTCTGGAGTTAGTAGGTATAGGTAAGAACTTTCTCAATGAAACCCCAGCAGCACAGCAACTAAGAGATAGCATAGATAAATGGGACCTCATAAAACTAAAAAGCTTCTGTTCATCAAAAGAAATGGTCTCTAAACTGAAGAGAACACCCACAGAGTGGGAGAAAATATTTGCCAATTATACATCAGACAAAGGACTGATAACCAGAATATACAGGGAACTTAAAAAACTAAATTCTCCCAAAACTAATGAACCAATAAAGAAATGGGCACATGAACTAAACAGAACTTTCTCAAAAGAAGAAATTCAAATGGCCAAAAAACACATGAAAAAATGCTCACCATCTCTAGCAATAAAGGAAATGCAAATTAAAACTATGCTAAGATTCCACCTCACCCCTGTTAGAATAGCCATCATCAGCAACACCACCAACAACAGGTGTTGGCGAGGATGCGGGGGAAAAAGGAACCGTCTTACACTGTTGGTGGGAATGTAGACTAGTACAACCACTCTGGAAAAAAATTTGGAGGCTACTTAAAAAGCTGGACATCGATCTGCCATTTGATCCAGCAATACCACTCTTGGGGATATACCCAAAAGACTGTTACTCCAGAGGCACCTGCACATCCATGTTTATTGTGGCACTATTCACAATAGCCAAGTTATGGAAACAGCCAAGATGCCCCAGCACTGACGAATGGATTAAGAAAATGTGGTATCTATACACAATGGAATTTTATGCAGCCATGAAGAAGAACGAAATGTTATCATTCGCTGGTAAATGGATGGAATTGGAGAACATCATTCTGAGTGAGGTTAGCCTGGCTCAAAAAACCAAAAATCGTATGTTCTCCCTCATATGTGGACATTAGATCAAGGGCAAACACAACAAGGGGATTGGACTATGAGCACATGATAAAAGCGAGAGCACACAAGGGAGGGGTGAGGATAGGTAAGACACCTAAAAAACTAGCTAGCATTTGTTGCCCTTAACGCAGAGAAACTAAAGCAGATACCTTAAAGCAACTGAGGCCAATAGGAAAAGGGGAACAGGTACTAGAGAAAAGGTGAGATCAAAAAAGAATTAACCTAGAAGGTAACACCCACGCACAGGAAATCAATGTGAGTCAATGCCCTGTATAGCTATCCTTATCTCAACCAGCAAAAACCCTTGTTCCTTCCTATTATTCCTTATACTCTCTCTACAACAAAATTAGAAATAAGGGCAAAATAGTTTCTGCTGGGTATTGAGGGGGGGGAGAGGTAGGGGGCGGAGTGGGTGGTAAGGGAGGGGGTGGGGGCAGGGGGGAGAAATGACCCAAGCCTTGTATGCATATATGAATAATAAAAGAAAAATGGAAAAAAAAAACAAGTCCCTTTCTCAAACAGCAAAAACTAAGCCATTTACTTGTGATCCTGAAAGGGGTTGAGATATTTTCAACTCAAAAGATGTTTTTGTGATTTCTATAATTTTTTTTTTGGGAGTTGCTTCCCTCCCTCTCTACCTCTTCTTTAGTCCTTTTAGGATTGTTATAAATTGAAGATGCAATGGACATATGGTATAATAAGTATTTCTTCTTATGTCTTTGCTGTTGGTGGTGGTGTTTGAGAAAAAGTCCTGCTGTATAGCCCAGGCTGGCCTCAACTTGAGATCCTCCTGCCTCAGCCTCCTGAGTGCTGGGATTACAGGCATGTACCACCATGCTCATTTTCTTTTTACCTAATTATTTAAATGGCTTTTCCAATTATTGTAGAAATTGCATTTCTTTTTGCAGTGCTAAAGGTTTAGCCCAGGGTCTCACCCAATGCTAGGCAAGTACTCTACCACTGAGCTACATCCCCAGCCCAGAAAATTGTTAAACACAAATAGTTTTGGTTTCAATTTATAAACAATTAAAAAATTTGAACCTGACCTTTATAATATGTGACTTTCATTTATACAATAAACTTTTTTTGTGTGTATGTGCTACTGGAGTTTGAAGTCAGGGCTTTATACTTTCTGGACATGCATTCTACAGCTTGAGCCACCCCTCCAGCTCACAATAAGCTTTTTTCCCAAGTGGAAAAAAAGCTTCTGTTTATGGAGAATTTCAGGTCTGTTGTTTTCCAATGCTGTTATTTCTATACTTGTAAACTGTGTTTTCTAAAGAACATTACAAGTTACAGTCTTTGCTAATGATGGATACTGGATCATCATGTTGATCTGAGATTTCATGATGCTGTGCTGGAATATAGTATCTGCAGGAAGAACTACATCTCAGAGAAAGCCTCACCCCAAACTGAAACTCTGTGCTCATTAATCAGTAAATTCTCATTTCCCTGTCTCCTAGGCCCTTGTAAACACTGTTCTATATTCTGTCTCCATGAATTTGACTATTGTTAGATAACTTGTTAGTCTTTTTCTGTCTAGGTAATTTCACTTAACATACTATCTTCAAGGTTCATTCCTCCCTCTCTCCCCTCCCCTCCTTTCTCTCCTGCCTCAGTCTCTGAAGTAGCTGATACTTCTCTCAAGTACTGTGCCTGGCTAAGGCTCTTTTTTTCTTCCCTCGTCTCTCCTCCCCTCCCCTCCCCGCCCTTACTCCCTTCTTTCTTTTTTTTATTTTTTCAGTATTGGTGTTAGAACGCAGGGCTTACACTTTGAGCCACTCCACCAGCCTTTTTTTTGTGATGGGTTTTTTTGAGATAGGGTCCCACCAACTATTTGCTGGGGCTGGCTTTGAACCACGATCCTCCTGATTTTTGCCTCCTGAATAGCTAGGATTGCAGGCATGAGCCACCAACTCCTGGCTTTTTAGTTTTTTTTCTGAGACAGGGTCTTGCTAGGTAGTCCAGGTTGGCCTAGAATTCATAATCCTCTTGCTCTCGACCTCCCGAGTGCTGGGATTACGGGGTATACCACCACGCTTGTCCGTAGGCTCTTTTTAAAGGTTATATCTGTATACAACTTTGTTTATCCATGCAGTTTAAGTATTGTGTTTAGACAACTATATACTTTTTTTTCCTTCAGGATTATTATCCTTCTGTTTTGGGGGATTATCAGAAGTCATGGTCTCTAGACTCCTCATCATTCTGGTCACTGGACGTACTATTTTACTAATGAAGTGCTCAAAATGTAGCAGTAGCTGGGGATGTAGCTCAGTGGTAGAGCTTGCCTAGCATGCACAAAGGCCCTGGGCTTGGTCCCCAGCACCACAACCCTGCCCCACCCCTGCAAAAAAACCCAACAACAATAGCAACAACAACAGAGTGAAGTACTGCTCTGCATTTAGCTATAAAGAGTGCAGTGGCTCAGTTATTTTCCACTGTGTAGATATCACACTTCCATCAGAATTGCTAATCTTTTTAGAAAGCATATTGCATTTTTGGCACACATAAAATCTTTTGTAAATTATGTCACTGAGTTTGTTTTTCCCCATATGTAATTATGCAATTAAAAATCATACTAAATAGTTGAGAAATAGAAAAAGGTAAACATTACCCGGCTTATAATATAAGGCGTTACTGGTAGAGTTGAGAATCCCTATGTACCACTCCCCAGTCTTATTTTCTTTCCTGCTTCTAGTCGGAACTACTATTCTAAAATTCATGATTACACATTTCTTCATACTTTTACTACATATCTATCGATAAGCAAAATGTATATAAGTATAATTGAAAAACATCCAATATATGTAACAGGCAATATATTGTATCTTTTCTAATTCTTTATAAATAGTATTATATGAAATATATTCTTCAAGCTCTTTTTTGTCATCAAGCATGAGATTTTGCTATGTTTCACATATGTGTGTGTATGTATACATATGTATGTGTAGTTTTAGTTCATTTTCAGTGCTATAGGTTTCCATCTTAGGAATTTTTGTTAATTTATTCATCTATTCTCTAAGGAATATTTGTTCCCTCTACTTTCCCTTTTCTAATTATTTTTCACACCTCAGTGCAGAAACCTCACATTTCTTTTAAATTCTGCCTTTCCAGTTGTGGTCTACCTTTCCAGTTCAAGGTGATCTTGAATTATGACTCAGTCACACCAGCTTCACATCTGGTAAGAGTCATAGTATCATTATGAATCTGAAGTCAGTTTTTGCAATATATTTCTGAACTTTAAAACATAACTTTTCTGAGAGTGAAACTTTTATTTTAACTTGTAAGGTTACTTATACTGACTTGAACTATCTTTGGTTGTAAGTTCCTCTTATATTACTTGATTTGAAAGAATACAGGTAATTTTGCCTCTGACCCATGTTAACACTATTCTGTTTTTCTCTCTCTCAAGCTGTGGTTTGGATTTGACCTTCTTGTCTTTCCCTTTCCCCTTTCTCCCTCCATCTTGCCCTGCTTTCTTTCCTCCTCCACCCTGTCATTTTTAGCAGTTTTTTTTTTTAAGCTCCATTTTTTTCTGAGCCTTACATCATTGTTTTTGTAGGTGTTTCTTTGCAACACTTAAAATTTTCATTTTGTACTTATGTCTTCATAATCTTCTTGTTCTTCATGCTTGTCTTTAATCATTTCCTCATCCTTTCTAAAATTTTTGATTGTCTAGAGAAAATGTCACTGCCATGTCCCCAAGCCTTAGAAAAAGACCCAGCACTTGGTATGTATCTGTGAAATGCAATGAAATTCATTTCCTAGATTTGCCTTTTTCTAATTTGATCATGATCAAGAATACGTTTTGTTTATAACAAGCTTACATATTTGACTGTTGCTTACCTCTTATTGCTCAGAATGAAGTCTACAACAGTAGAGCTCTTCTGAGAGAGAAAATTACTGCATTTAGTCAGTAATTTTATTATCTACTTTTAGCAAATAGCAAGTTATTTGAGATAGTCCACAATTTTACTAAATCTTGGCTCTACCAGTATTATATTTACTGGTAATCTGTGGTCTATTTTTCATAGTTAACAATGGTGGGGTTATCTGTTCTAATCACTGGGGTGTCTACTAAAAATAAGCCATAGTCCAGTGTAAGATTCTGCTGCATACTTGTACTCTACTCAGATGACATTTGATAATCAGCTAATTGATTACAGTTTTTTAGCTAAAGTGAAATTTACCAATAGTAAATCTTAGGGGATTTCTTGAGTTTAGAAAAAAATTGGTAGATTGAGTTGGTTCTAAGATATAGTAAAATAAAAAAGTTCTGTAGTCTCAGCTAAAATATCTTGTAGCTAGAAATGAAGCTTTATTTATTTATTTACCTTGAAGTTTTTGATGCTATTAAGCATTTCCCTCCCTTTGCATTACATTTTAAGGCTAAATTATTACTTTATGTTTCCCAGAAGAGTTTATATGGTTACAACACCTTATATAAAAGCATTGAAGACTTGTTCTCTACTTGGAAAGAAAAAGAATGGTCACTGTATTGATTTATCTGAGGGTCACTTCTCTAACTGTCTCAGCTCATCACATTGTAATGAGAACCACAAAGTAGACTTATGTGCTATTTGAAGAACTAAAACAGATTTCATAAAATGCATGCATTGAAGTTATTCCAGTATTGTGAAACATTAGTCTTACCCTTCCTTAGCATTTATTCTTTTTTTTTTTTCAACACAATTTTAACACACTTGGTTACTTGGTTTCCTAATTAATGGTAGGTTAGCCAACAACATATTAAGAAGAGAAGATGTTGGAAGCTGTTTGTTGGCAGGTCACCTTGACATCAGTAAGAAATATGAGTTAATACTGCAAATGAACAAACAGGAAAACTATTAAAAGCAGATACAAAAAACAGAAGCCTGGTACTCAGGCACCTTCTGGAAGAGCCAACCATCCCCATGGACTTCGGTTGCTCTTGAAGACGTTAGCACTGCATACTAATTCAAGTTCATAATGATGACTAAATCAATAAAGCCGTAATTATGTTCTGTGGATTTTGAAAATGAAACAAGGAAGCACATAATCCACTTTATAAAGATTTCCTTCTAGAATGGCTAAAATAACACATGTTGACACTTAAATGGAATAAAACGTCATTCTGTGGAAGATGAGCTTTTTTTTTTTTTTTTGGTGGTATTGGGACTTAAACTCAGGCAAATAAATCTTCATAAAGATGCTCTACCACTTGACCTGCACCTCCAGCTCTTTATGTTTTGGTTATTTTTTTATTAGGATATATTCATTATGCAGGGATTCATAGTGACAATTCTGATTAGACTTATATTGTACATTATTTACACTGCCCCCATTGTGTCTCCTCAGCCCTCTCCCCACGCCACTTAAAGCAATTGCAAGAGATTTTCTGGTTCTATTTCATGTAGATAAATGAAGTCCATCCGTTGACCATATACCGTCACCTTAATCTCCTTCCTTCACTTTTCCCCCTCCCACTAATTACCCCCTCCCCCACACTTGGTGCCTATTTTTCAGTCCTGGTTTTTTTTTTTTATTAATATTTAAGTTGACATTCAAAAGGGGTGTCTCAGTGTATGCGCACTGTGGGTGTGCTTTACTTTGGTCTGTTCAATCCCTTTGAATACTCTTCCTTACCCCTCCACCCCCTGTTTTTCAACGTCTTTCAATACACATCTTTCTGTCCTCTACCTTCACATCTATGGTATGTGATATTACTGATGCTCTATCATTCTGTTTTCCTTTCCCTCTTTCTCTGAGTTCCATAGAGCAGTTCCACTGTTACAAACATGTTCTGCATCTGAGTTTGTATATGATCATGCTTGTTTTGTGTATATGTTTATTTTTGGATCTGTCTTCCACGTATGAGAGAAAATGTGTCCTTTGTGTTTCTGATCCTGGCTAACGTCACTTAACATTATGTCCTCCAGTTGCATCCATTTACCTTCAAACTCCATATCATTATTCATTGTGGCTGAGTAATACTCTATTGTGTATACATACCACAATTTCATTGCTTTGGTTATTTTTGTGATAGGGTCTCGTGGTTATGCCCACAACTGGGCCGGACTGTGATCCTCTTAATATATGCTTCCCTTGTAGCTGGGATAGTGTACCATCTTGCCCAGCTTTTTATTGGTTGAGATGGGGTCTTGAGAATTTTTTTCCTGGAGTAACCTCGCACCACCATCCTCCTGATTCTGCCTCCTCAGTAGCTAGGACTATAGACATGGGTCACTGAGCTTGGCTGGAAGTTGAACTTTTTTTTTTTGCCTCAGTTCTTTTTCAGTGAGCCTAGTAATGTGTTCTTCTTGGAGGGCCAGAAGACTGTATCCAAAATATAGCTAAACATTTTCAAAGAACAGCTTGAATTCTACAGAGACATAAAGGATATTTTTTCATCTTAGGAGGAGATGAGTAAGAGTTTGTTTATTTAAAAATATCTTTGAATGAGTTGATTCAACCATGTTAATCACCATAGAAATGTCTTAAATTAAAACCAAGTGGTTGAAAACAACATGTTCATGCTGGGCGACATTCTTGATTCATTCAGTATGGCAAATAAATCTTCATAAAGAGTAGTTCAGACTCAAGCTGTAGTGCGCCAGCCTTGCAAGCACAAAGCCCTGAGTTCAAACCCCATATGGCAAAAAACAGAAAAAAAAAAAAAAAGAAAAAGAGTAATTTCAGGTTCAAGTAATTTCAAGAGGATGGAGGGAGAATTACTGTTTTTATTATGAAAACCACAGGAGCACTATTTATTTCACTTGAGTTATAAAGAAAAGACACTTTCCTGTGGTTTGGGGGAAATTGATTTTATTGGGAAACAAGCTGTTTTCTAGCATATTCTTAAAACTTCAATACTTGAACATTTTTTTTTCTGTCTGAAAGAATGTTACTGAATTCTGTTGTCTGTCTCTAGAAGTAAAAGAGCCTTATATGTTTTATTGTTGTCCCCCTCTTCTAATCCAAATGGTAAAGCTGACTTTGTAATACAAACTTTTAAAAAGAATAACCCTTTTCTATTACTGTATTACCATTCTAATGTCCCTTTTGTTTTCTTTCTTACCTTCCTTTTTTGTGTGTAAAATGTTAGCACTGGACAGGATCTTAGAGTTCCTGTTAAGGACCCACTCAATGGAAGAATCCTTTCCTTGGCATCCATGACAGATGGCCATTCAGCTTCACCAATATTTTTGGTGATACAGTCTACCCTGGTATCTGCCAGTTTCTTATCCTTGGATTCAACCAGCTGCACATTGAAAGTATTAGGAAAAAATTACGTCTGTATTGGACAAGTGCACATTTTTTTTCTTGTCATTATTCCCTAAATAATACAGCATAAGCAACCATTTTAATGGCATTTATATTGAGTTAGGTATTGCAACTAAACTAGAAATGATTTAAAATATATAGGAGGAAGTATATAGGTTTTATGCAAATATTTTTATGCATTCCATTTTGTGTGAGGGACTTAAGCATCTGTTGATTTTGGTATGTTCAGGGGTCCTGGAGCTAATCTCCCAGGGCATCCAAGGATGGCTATAATTAACTTGGTTTCCAAGCAGCCCATTTAATTGTAGCATATCTCTAGTTATTAGGAATTTCTTCTTCTTTATTTAAATAAAAACTGTGTTTTTGTAATTTGGATGGACTAATGAATTCTTCTCTTAGGGTTCACATGGGATTTAGCAGCTCTTGAGATTTATGAGGCAGCAATCATATCCCTTCTTTGCATTCTTTTTTTCTAAGATATGCATCCCCATATCTTTACGTTAGGACAGTTTCAAATTCCATCTGATCTTCTATCTGTTCTTTGGTAGATTCTGTTCTCTAAAGTAAACTGCCCAGATCTGGATGTGAAATTTAAGATGCAATGTTAGAATGGAGGAATTGTCACTTTCCAGAATATTCTGAATGGAGAGTGAAGTCCAGGAGGTCAGGGACTGGCTTTTCCACTAGTGTAGCCTCTAAGTTACTGTGTGCCTAGAACATTATAACATTCTCAAAATATTAGATTGAAGAGTCACACGAGTGCTCAGAACACTATAATTTTATAATTATAATTTTATTATAATTTTATAAATGCAGCAAATAATTATTAGCTCTTTTAGAATTTTATTTCTGTTGTGGCATGTTCAAGTGAAGACATTTAGAGCTCTCCTTGTGGACTGTTGTGACATTGGCTAACCTCCAGGTATGGAGGTTGGTGAGATAGGAAAAAGCAGATCATAGTGCAGGTGATCAGTGGAGCCTTGCACAAACATGATAGCAGCAGAGAAGGTGAAAAGTGGACTGGTTCAAAATATATAATTGGAGATAGATTCTAGACTCAGATTTGATTGGGAAGGGAAATGGAGAAGACTATGACAAGGGTAGTGCTTACGTTTATGGTGTAAGGTACTGGTGGTATGACAGCCATTTACTGAGAGGATTAAGAGTTTAATTATGGGCATGTTGTGAGATACCCAGCTCGCTCCTTTTTTCTGTTTTGGTTCCATTGTTATATGTGTTTTATGAAGTCACTTACCAGAGTGGGCTGGGGGAGGTGTACTATAAAAATAGATGAGAAGCATTCTAATAAGAATATGCTAGGGGGAAAAAAAAAGAATATGCTAGGGAATCTAAGGGAAGCAGTAATTCTTAAGCCTCGGTTGCAAGGCTTTTCAAGGTTTTCTGCCCAGTATTGCTTTCAGCTTCCCTAGGGATTCCCATTGTGAATATTGACTGATAACCTGAATTTACCCAACCATTTGTGGGATTTCTCTCTGCCTCCCCTTGATTTATTCACTTCCCCATTTAAGACCCTTCAATGGCTCTCCACTGCTTTCAGGATAAAGTCCAAGCTATTTAGCATAACATAAAGTCCTTTCCTAAACTGTTGCCTCCCTGTGTCCCCATTCCATCTTCACATAACACCCTATGGAAAGAGAAATACGGGACTAAAGCTGGTGGGAATGGAGGTGTTCTTGGCTAGATTGAATAGACCATCTATAATTTCTCAGCAGCAGGCTTTTCTTTAATAGGGAAGTATCTCTGGGACAGGAGCATCTCAAGGACCATGTTTTTCAGGCACACTGTAGCCTGAGAATTTGTAGCAGAATCATTACTCTGTTGCCCTGAAAGAGTTTCATTAAAGCATGCCTTTGCTCTAGGAGCTAAAGCCTCCGAGAGCGAGAGGTTTTTAACTTCTCAGTAGTGTTTGTTGATCTGGAATTGTTGTAAGGTAACATGGTAAACATTAGGATAATGTGTGGCATTTAGTAGGCACTAAATAAATGGTAGCTGCTATGGATATTTCAATTGGAGTCTAATTTTAAATAACTATTCTACTTCTGTACTGTAACCCTAATCCAACCAGTTTGGAATTTCTTGCTGGTTCCTGAGGCATTATAATTTTTTTTTTTGAGACAGCAAACCTGTCCTTTTTTTTTTTTTTTTTTTGAGACACTGGCAAACCTGGCTGGCGTCAAATTCATGATCCTTCTGCCTTTACCTCCCGAGTTCTGGAATTACAGATCACACCTGGCAGTACTATTCTCTCTCTCTCTCTCTCTCTCTCTCTCTCTCTCTGTGTGTGTGTGTGTGTGTGTGTGACTGGGTTCAAACTTAGGGCCTTGCACTTGCTAAGCAGGTGCTCTATCACTTGAGCGATGCCTGCAGCCCCCCTTTTTTTTGGCTTTAGCTATTTTTCAGATAGAGTTTGACATTCTTTGCTTGAGGCTGGCCTTGGAATGCAATCTGCCTACCTGTGTTGCTGTGTAGCTGGATTATAGGCATGTACCGCCACACCTGTCTATAATATTCTTACTAATGCCAATTCTCCTGCCTACAATTCTGTTTGCTTATTGTACCTCAAGTCTCTTTTTGTTGATATCTATACTCATTTTCAAAGCATAACTTAAAAGTCACCTTTTTAGCATAGTTTTTCCTGGTTATTCTAGTTGAAAGTTTTTACTTTATAGCTCTGTGTCACTTTGTTGATTTGAAGCATAATGTTGAATTAAGCACCAGGTTTGCCCTGTGTTTTATTTATTTATTTTTTCAGTACTGGGGCTTGAACTCAGGGCCTACACCTTGAGCCACTCCACCACCCCTTTTTCTGTATTTTTTTTTTTTTCCAGATAGGATCTCTGAACTATTTGCTCTTGCTGGCTTCAATCCAAGATTCTCCTGATCCCTGCCTCCTGAATAGCTAGGAGTACAGGCATGAGCCACCGACCCCCGGCTTTAGTTTTAGTTATTTGTGTATATTTATCTCCTTAAGAGTTGTGATGGCTGGGATGTAGCTTGATGGTATAATGCTTGCCTACCATGCGCAAGGCCCTGGGTTTGATTCCAGCACCAAAAAAGGAAAAAAAAAAAAAAAAAAAAAAGAGTTGTGCATTATTCTTTTATGGTCCTTCTCCGAGAGCTGAGCCAAAACCTTATTCCTGGTTAGTACCCAACAAATATTGGTAGGTGCTTGAAAAGCGAATTTGAAGAGTATTAGCAATAATTAAATCACTTAAACTTTGTCCCTAAATGTTAATGATAAGGGAAATTTCCATAAGGCTGGCCAATTGTACTGTGTTTATGAAGTTTTTCCCCCAAGAAGCATTAGTGGAGCACCATTGACTTTATTAATATTAGAGACTTTTTAAGAATGGGGTTTTAAAAGATCTCATTTGCCCGAAGATAGCAGATGCACAGTATGAAAATAAATGTATCTTCCATACCAGATGGGGTATAATTCTCAGGGTTTGGAGGATTAGGATTGAGATGGAATGGGAACTCATCACTTAGTCTTCAATGCTGTGCTGATTTTTTTTTTTAAATCAAAAGACCTCTTTGTGACATTAAGCAAATAGATACCTTCTTTTGAATTTTGTATCCAGGATGCAAATAGTATCATTTACACAAGAAGAGTCTGTTTATAGGGCATTTGTCCTGGTTTTGCTGCCTGACTTCTTTGTATCTTCCTCGGTTATCCTTCCTATCATTTGTAATGAAAAGAACTTGATTGCAGTTATAACTGATTTGTAAGGTCAAGTTTATGTGAGTTTTTTCTATTTAAAATTTTTTAAATTTATTTTTTAAATAGGGTCTCAGTATGTAGCCCAGGCTGGCATCAAACTTGTGATCCTTTTGTCTCAGCCTCCTGAGGTGGCATGTGCCACTACAACCAGCTCATTGTTTCAGTTTTTAGTAAATGGTTTGCAGTATTTCTTCTTTTTCCTATTTATTCATTCTGTCTCTGTCCCTAATTCCATGTCTCTGTCTCTCTGACTCTGTCTCTCCTCACGCTGACTTGTAATTACCATGTCATGTAGCGCTCAGCTTCCAAAGTGCTAGAACTACAGGCTCATGCCACTGCACCAGGCTACAACTTACTTTTATTTGTTTAATTCAGATCAGCCTCAATGCTAACTAGATTATTGACTTCATTTACCAGTTTCATTTATATGACTTACCAGTTTTATCATACATATTTTGTTTGTTTGAAATAGTATCTTACTATGTAGCCCGGGCTGATCTCAAACTTGTGATCTTCCTGCTTCAGCCTTCTAAGTGCTAGGATTACAGGTGTGTACTACCACACCCAGCCCTGATTTCTCATTTTATATTTTTATGTTCATATTCTCACCCACTCCCCTGTCCTTCAAATTCTTAGTAATAGCATTGCTACCCATGTGTGCACATCTAGAAAGACCATGCATGTAAGCCATCTTTTCAGCATTAATTTTTTTCTTGCATAGACTAAGTTGTAGCATCTTTGCTGTTACTGAATTGTTTGAATTCTTGATTTTTTTTCTAGCATTTAATATATGACATTATCTGAAGTTGTTTGGGTATGTTCCAGTAGAATTCTTTTGCCTTTCTAGTGTCTCTGTTGTTCCTTATATTGTGTTCTTATCTATTCCTTTGTTTTTATTTTTTTAACATGTCCAATTTTTTGGCAAAACATATTGATTTCACATTGATTGTTGTTATCTTATAACTCTTCGTGTATCTTAACCATTCCTTACTAAATGTGCCAAAGAAATCATGTCAACAGAGATACCTAGACTACTTGACAATGTCATGGCTGTCTGGAAACATGGAATTGTCATAGTTCTGTGGCTAAAAATTGCAAGATCTGATTGAAAAGAGTTCTAAAACAACTGACTGGGATCAGTGGCTCGTACTTGTAATTCCAGCTACTTGGGAAGCAGAGATTGGGAGGACCATAGTTTGAGGCTAACCTGGGGAAAAAGTTAGCAAGATCCCCACTTCAATCAATAAGCTGAGTGTGCTGACATTCTGCTGTGATCCCAGCTGTGTGGGAGGCATAGATATGAGGATTGTGGTCTGAGGTCAGCCAGCCCTGGGCATAAACCACGAGACTGTTAGCTAAAAACTAAGTGAGGCAAAAAGGACTGGTGGAATGGCTTAAATGGTAGAGTGCCTAACTAGGAAGTGTGAGGCCCTGAGTCCGAACCCCAGTACCACCAAAAAAAAAAAAAAAAGTTAATGGTTTATCTTCCTCATTCACATTCAATATGTTGCATTCTTTACTTCATTAATTCAATGAGAATTTTCTAGCATTTATTGGTCAAGTACTTCCCACTGATAATATTCCACTTTCTCAAAGCAATTCTTTGTCATTTTTGTTCCATAGGTATTTTGAGGTACATTTTCAAAGTGATTGTAGTGGTGGTTTTCTGTGCTTTGCAACTCAGTGTTGTCAGTGGGCTAGTAACATTGGCAATGATCTTAGAAATACAGGATCTCAGGTCGCATTCCAAATCAGTTGTATCAGGATCTGTATTTTAACAAGATTGCTAAGTGAGTTGACACACATGAAAGTTTAACACACATGTGTCATATGGTTTGTTATCATCTATGTTTGTTTAATAACCAAACAGCATTTACATTTACTCTGGTACTTTCTTACTGACAAAATACCTTTTCCTGTGAAAGCAGTTATGGGAATATCCTTAGAAGCTAGTTTCTGTTTTTTAAAACCATAAGAAAAAAATCATATAAAATGGGAGAATACTCTTTATTTATTGAAAGATGTAAGTAAAAAACTATTAGAAACAGAGTTTATTTTAATATCTGCTAAAACTTTCACAAAAGGCTTGCAGTGTTTTATAGATCTTAGAGAACTTGATGTACAGTCTGTTGTGTAGGAAAATTTTAATACAGAGATACTTTCTGATCCTTTTCAGTGAGATAAATGGTGAAACCTAGCTGGATAATAGTGCCGTGTTCTTGGAATTTCTTATTTACTTTTGCACAGGAAGTATTAAGCAAAATGGTGCTCTCAAATCAAAGTATTACTCTTTTAGAATAACTAGAGATTTGATGTCCAGGTTTTCTGTGTCAAGTTTTATTGCTTTAGATTAAAGAAAAGGAAATTTGAAAAAATTGATTGTCCACTCATGATATAAAGAGGAATTGAAGACTTTTTAAAAATTTCTCTTAAGTACAAGTGTGGCTCACTTACAAGTAACAAATTAAGACTATATATTGGTTGATAAGTGTTTTGAACTGACTGAATTACATATTTTAGTTCAGAGTAATTTCAGTGATTTAGTGAATTAGAAGTGTGCTCCTTAACCCTGTTGTTTGGTGGTGCATGCCTGTAATCCCAGCTCTGAGGAGGTGGAGGCAGGAAGAGTGTGAGTTTGAGGCCAACCTAGACTATATGGCAGCATAGCGTGTTCCAGGCCAGCCTTGGCTATGAGACACTGACTCAAACAACAGCAAGAAAATGTGCTTCTTTAAATACTGTTGTTTCTGAAAAGATTGTGGTAATAGGGTTTGAACTCAGGGCCTCATGCTTGTTAGGCAGGCACTCTTACTGCTTGAGCTACTCCCCTTGCTGAGAAGTTGGAAGGCCTCTCTAAGGGTAAGGAAGGAGGGGTGGCATCTGAGCTGGGACAATAATAATGAGAAGAGGATTGTCCTTCAGATAGCTAGGAGAGAACATCATGGTAAAGAGAATAGCAAATGTGAAGGACCTAAGAAGGGAATGAACTAAATATAGCCCATTTAGTCAGAATGTCAACATCCAAATAATATTATTTAGTCTAAATGGTATGCCTAAGGTGTGATGAGAGTGTAAGTGATAAATAGGGAATACCTTTAGGTATGCCAGTGAATCACAATGTAAAATCGATAGTCAACTTCATTGTCCAGTTTAAAAGTCCCTGTGTGTGTTGGTTATTCTTTAGTAAACTAGATGTGACAATCTCTTTGGCTCTAATTGTAAGGCTTGACTAGTAACTCTGGGATTTTGACATTAGAAGGCCAGAAACCAACAAGTTTGATATATGGTGAGGTTTTTACAGCCTGCCTTCTCCTCCTCCCCTACAAGTGAATCAACATTTGCTTTCTAAAATTTCCCTCTCTGTCGTGTTTCTCTGTTGCATTTTTCTATTGTGATGTTTTCACTCCCTACCCTCCAAAATGCTGAGCTTTCAAGATCATATTTATCAGAAGAAAAAATAGTCTCAAAGATCTTAAAATGTCCTACCTTTGAAAGGGGTTGTAATTTGGTATCATAACATGAAAATCAAAGGAAAATTTTTTTGTCATTATTTTTGCTGTTGTTAGTAGAGGAAAAATATGAGAAATATAAGGAAGAAGAACAATAAAGACTTGGGGGACTTTTTAATTTACACATTTTTGGGGGTGTGGAAAATTTTACAGAGAATAATTCCCGCAAATCCTGAGATTCACATTGATCGAGACCCTCCAAGCACAGTATAAAAATAAGGTACTGTTTTGGGGAGGATAAAATTGTATTTGCTATATGCAATTCTGAGGACTGAATTTATTTATGGTAGATTTCATTAGATGACCTTAGTGGTTATTATTTTAAACTAATCTATGTGCATATCTTTAGTGACTCAGGTATTAATAATTTATTCAGGATGTATATGTAAAATATTTTTGTACTTCAATGGAAAGTCTCATGTTTAATAGATTGGAGTTCTGTTTGTTAGTAATTATTCTCTGATTATTGATCTTCTAAGCTTAGGGTTTGGCCTACTGTAATGTGTTTTGCTTATAAGAGTTCCCCTTTTTCCATCTTCTTTTCAATAGCAACATCATGACAACAGAGAAGAGTTTAGTCGTTGAGGCAGAAAATTCTCAGCACCAACAACAGAAGGAAGAAGGTGAGGGAGGCACAAACTCAGGCCAACAAGAAACTCAGCTGGGACAGGCTTCCCAAGTGGCAGCTGAGGGAGATAATCAGTGTGAACAGAAGCTGAAAACATCCAATGGAGACACTCCTACACATGAAGACTTGACCAAGAACAAGGAGCGGACATCAGAAAGCAGGGGCTTGTCACGACTGCTCTCCTCATTTCTCAAAAGGCCCAAATCTCAGGTCTCTGAGGAAGAAGGCAAAGAGGTAGAGTCAGATAAAGAAAAAGGTGAAGGAGGTCAGAAAGAGATAGAATTTGGAACCAGTCTTGATGAAGAGATCATTTTAAAGGCACCAATTGCAGCTCCTGAACCTGAACTCAAAACAGACCCATCCTTGGATCTTCATTCATTAAGCAGTGCAGAAACACAGGTAAGGAAGTACGAATATATGGGAGGTAGGTATAATGGAGGCAGGTTATACACTTTATATTTCATTGAAAAACATTTGGTTTTATTTCTTATGAGCCAGTTGACATAAGCATTTATAGTGATAAGTAACATGAAACCTTGGATTTTTCTGCTCTAAAGAAATTAATATAGCCAGTGGAAACTTGATTTTTTCAAAAAATATTCTCGATGAAAAAAGTAAATGAGTTTATTCAGTCCATGTACGTTCCTTACTATAATATTGAAATAAGTTCAAGATGTTTAATGAGAGAGCAAAAAGAAGTGAGGTAATTTAGAGTTTATTTTGGTAGAATTAGGAATGGGATAGTTAACAGCCAATATGGTCCTTATATGAAAATCATTGTAAAAGCTATGTGATGAATTCAAGCCATCTGGGGATATGTGATAGATTTGAGCCACATCTGCCTTATTTTAATCATCTTCTCTAACTAGATCACATTACCACAGAGTGTAAGATGTAGATGAGAAAGTCTAGCTCTTTCTATCACTTGTGTGATATTTATTAGTAGAGGGCCTTAATTTTTCACAGTGCAATTAAAGTAAACATGAGTTGTTCCTTTGTTCAAAATCCATGGGAAAATATTAGTATTGTAACTCAAACTGTTTTTCAGGAATCTCATTTGTTTTCAGCCTTGCTACCTACAAATTAAGAGATATTTTCAAAGTCTTATTTCTGAAGCATATGAACATTAGCTCTATTATTAAAAGTATATACATTTCTATGACCGGTCTAACATTTGGGCTATATAGTTTTATTAGAATTTTCTAAAAACATTACATTATATTTCTAGAAATATGACTTGTATATTCAGAGTTCTATGGTTATAATTAGGGTAAAGTGGAAATTATGTACTTGCTGTTACTGAAACAAAGTTCAAAATAAGATTCATTATGTAACAGTTATGAATGCAAGCTGTGGAATCAGTAAGGAGTTCAAATCATGGAGAAGTAGTGCTTTTCACTTCATAAGTTTCCTCCTTAATACAGTGGGAATAGTAATATCCACCGCATTTGGCTATTGTGAGGAGTGAAAGGAATATATAAAACTTAAAGGTAGTGAGCACCCAATAAATATTAGCTTTTAATACTCAGTAAATAAACATAAACAGTAAAGGCAAAACCCCCCTATAAATATTCTCACAAGCTTTTATAGAATAAACACCTTAACATTTAAGATAGAAAAAGAAACCCTATGTAATCTTAACAGCATTAATTTTAACTTAATCTGATTTTTGGGCTATCAAGAGTTAAATTATAGTATCTTTCAGGAAGCCTAGTACTTCCAAAAAATTTTTAACTGTTTTCCCCACTTCTGCTTGATGTAGGAAAAAATCCATATCTTGTTTTAGTTAGCATTTGAACTAGAACTTGTCTATTTTTTCTTAAGATCATAAATTTGTACTTAAATCTATGAAATAAATGACTGACAGAATTATTTAGATTGAACTAAAATCTCAATAAAACTTAATTGACCCTTGGTCCTTCCTATTATTGCTTATACTCTCTCTTCAACAAAATTAGAGATAAGGGCAAAATAGTTTCTGCCGAGTATCGAGGGGGTGGGGGTGGGGGTAAGGGAGTGGGTGGAGGAAGGGGGGAGAAATGACCCAAACATTATATGCACATATGAATAATAATAATTTAAAAAGACAGGAAAAAAAAGACTTAATTGAGAATTGAGATAAGTTGTATGCAGGTATTTGTGTATGAAGAAAAAGAAACTAATACTGTTAATAAAATTTCAAGGGAATAAGGAATAAACTATTTTAAACCTTTGGAAACTAGTATTTAAAATTAAAAAAAAAAAAACTGGCTGATCAGAACTTTGTGAGTAAAGGTTTATTTATTTACCTAACCATGGTTCTGTATGTATAGTAGAATTTCATTTCGGTGGTCCCTTTCTATCCAGGATTTTTTTCCGGTGCTGGGGATTGAACCCTGGGCTTCACACATGCTAAGGCAAGTGCTCTTCACCACTGAGCTATATCCCTAGCCCATATCCAGGGTTTTGGTTTGTTTGTTTGTTACTGTTTTATGATGACTCTCACTGTATAGCCCAGGCTAGTCTGGAACTCCTGCCTTACTTCTCAAGTACTGGGATTATAGGCATGTACCACCATGCCTGGCTAGGATTTTGTAAAAGTGAGCTTGCATTATAGGATTGCTCCAGTCTTCATTCACGGTAGATTGGATTTTTGGAAAACCATCTGTCAGTTTTTAATGCTTATTCATTTATTCAACAAATACTTATTGAAAAAAATGAACCATGTTGTGCTAGGCCCCAGGATGGATATACCTTGACAAATTAAAAACTGCAATGTGATGAGGGGTTTAAGATCATGATTCTGGAGCTAGACTGGTACTATTAGTTATACAATCCTAGGCAAGTTACTTTAATTTCTGTGGCTCTAGTTTCTTATCTTTCAAGTGGAGATAACAATAGTACTTGTCTAAAGCGTTGTTACGAAGATTAAATAAGTTACTATAAGTAATGGTCTTGAACAGTAACTGGCCCATCGTAATTGTTATATAAATGTTTGCCATTATTATCATAGAACAGATATGATCCCTTAGCTTGTGGACTTTATACGCTAATGGAGGAGAGAAATAGTAAATACAGAATAATTATTTTAATAAGTTATGAAGCAACAAGCAAGGTAACGACGTGAAAAATAGTAGAGTGAAATAGGACAGGTATATTAGCCTACTGCCTATATTTGCTTAATGTTCTAAAATAAGTCCCAAGCACTTCTCTTGTAATTTCACAAGTCACATATTATTTTGCAGTTCACAAGGGTACCTTGCTAAAATTGAGGTATATAAGACAGAGGAGATGAAGGGTTTTTTTCCTATTAATTAATTTTTGTTTATTATTTCCCATATTTGGAAAGTTCTTTTTTTTTCCTTTTTCCTTTTATTTTATCATTTTTACATTTACTTACCTGTGTATACATTGTTTGTGCCACCTCCCAAACAATGTCTTTAATAGTATCAGATAATGTCATAATCAGGAATAGTATGTAATGCTGAGAGTAATAGGTTGGTATCCTGTAGTTTACTTGAAACCTTCTGTTATTGATTTATTTGATGGGATTCTACCCAAAAAGGTGTTTTTGGTTTTTTTGTTTTTTGTTTTTTTTTTTTGGTGCTAATGGGGTTTGAACTTTTACTCCCACTTGCTAGGCAGGCAGGCAGGTACTCTACCACTTGAACCTAAAAGTTTTAAGAATAGTAAAGTCTATAGATATTTTGGAGGATCATAATATCTTTTATAGAAAAATGACTATTTAATATTAATGTCAACTATCTTTAATAGTTTTTCTTATTCAGTTAATATTTATACTGGTAGGATTACTATAGGTAAAAAATAGCATGTTTTGTGAAATGTCTTCATTACTGACTTGGTGATGTCATGGATATATAGCCAGCTCAGGAAGAACACAGAGAAGATCCAGATTCTGAAACTAAGGAAGGAGAAGGACTTGAAGATTGCCCCAAAGTAGATAAAAAAGAAGATCCTGAATCAAAAGCAGAAGGAGAATTAAAAGCTTCCCAGAAATTGGTCAGAAGACACAGAAACATGCACTGCAAGGTTTCTCTGTTGGATGACACTGTTTACGAATGTGTTGTGGAGGTGAGTGCATTTTAGTTTCCAGTAGTCAGGTGCTCACACATTTTTCCTTGTGAACTTAGGAAATGGTGCCTTTGCCCAAAACCCACTCTAATGACTATTTCCATGGATTGAAATGCCAATGGTAATTTTCTGGAGACAAGGGTATAGGAGGATTATGTGTGAGCTTTACTTTTTTCTCCACCTTTTTTTTTAATTTACCAAAATCTTGTGACTATGCATGTATTACTTTTACAATAAAAATAATTTTGTTTAAAAAAGATAAATTTAATTGTCACAATGTATCCCAGCACAATAAAAAAAAATTGTTATAGAGTGCCTTTCTGTAACTAGATTTCCCAAGATAGCCTCAATTTCTGTATTAGTTCCAGCTATCCCTATAATTATATTTGTAAAAAATTACTTTTAATAACATGTTTTATTCCCCCAGATCTAAACCCTTATCTTACGTTTATCTTATATATGTCTTTAGCCTCATGAGATAGTATATAAGAATATATATCAAGTAATACAATTTCTTAAAATTCTCTTAACATTTTCTGGAATTACTCTGTAATCCTAATTTGAAATTTTTTGTTGTTGTTGCAGTACTGGGGTTGAACTCAGTGCTTTATGCTTGCTAGGCAAGTGCTGTATAACTTGGACCATGCCACCCCACTCCCTTCTAACATTTTATGAAAGAACAAGTAATTGAATCAGAATTGAAAAAAGTCATAGTTATTCAGTTTCTCTTGTTCTTTCAGGACCAGTTGAAGTAAAACATCTATTAACTATTTGTTTCAACTGGAATAGTTGCCAATTATGATATGCTTGATATATGAGCAATTACTGTGATTGCTAGTAGCTTTAATTGATAAAACATTAATTCACATAACCTTGTATCTTAACTATACAACAAATTGTGAATTGAATTTTGTACAAATGCAAATCTATCTAAGCACAAGTTGTCTAAAATATTTTGCTGTATTTACTATAGGTATTCACTCTCTAGGGTTTAAAAAAGAAAACAGCTACTATAGCTTGAAACTGGGGAGACTCAGGATCTGTTTTTTTTTTTTTGGTCATTCAGACGGACTTAGATCCAGATATGGGCCCTTATATCTGCAGCTTTTGGGAACAAATGTGTTTCAGAATTCAGAACAGAATGAATTTAGAAAGGAAATAAGTACATAGTTTGCATATTTCATAATATACTCAGCAGGTTCTGTAGCAGCAGGTATAGGAAAAAACATTATTTCTTTGATTAAAATATATGAAGAGTCATTCTCAGATGGGTAAATGAAGATCATAAATAGCCTCTTTACATACATCTCAGGTCAGAATTTTTCTTCAAATGAGCTTTAGCAACAAAAAAGAAAAAGACCTTTTAATTTTTAGAATTTCTGTATTTGGGATTTTTGAATAGAGATTAGGGACCTGTATATGAATTCCCAAATCATTTTTCTGTCATTTAGAGTGAAAATAGGGGGGAAAAAAAAGTGAAGAAAATGTTGTAATATAAATGAATTAAGACTGAGATGAATGAACAATTATGGGAATAACAAATTGTAACTTAAGATAATTCATCTCATTAAGAAGAGGAAGTGTCATGTGTATGTACTAAAAAGATTTCTAGGGCAAGGGGGTATAGTTCAGTGGTAGAATGCTTGCCTAACCTGGAATTCAATTCACAGAATAGCAAAAAAAAAAAAAAAAAAAAATCTCATTTTTGAGGTATTTTTTATGTTCCTTAGAAGGCATTATTAGCATGTTCCTTTTAAAAAATAGGTATTTATATTCTTATTTTACAGATGACAAAGCTAATGTTAATTGAAAGTATTCGGGTGTTTAGTAAATAGATAACTTTTTGACTCTAAATCACAGCCTCTAACTTAGGGCCTTTCCTCCCTATAAATAGGAATGTAAGACTCAAATTGGGCAGTGGTTTGACTCTCTAGGTAAAAAAAAATTAAGAAAATGATTTGTAATACCATTGAAAGAGTTGCTCTAACAGGTAGTGTCTGTATGCCTACAATTTCACTTTATTTATTTATTTTTTCTTTATTCATTTATTCATATGTGGATACATTGTTGGGGCCATTTCTCCCCCCAGTTTTATTTTATGTATTTTTCTGAAAGAGATTGTAGGGGGTTGAGATATAGCTCGTTCTCTTGGAACATTTGTTTTGAAAATGATAGTCTAATGATTTCCACAGCCAGAATTAGCTGTCAGTGTTGACGAGATTCAGTAATTCAGTTGATCATGGTAATGGACAGTGGCTCAGCATGCTTCTGGAATGTAATGCTTTAATTGGATGTGGTGGCACACATCCCATCACTCAGGAGGCTAAGGCAGGAGAATCATGAGTTGAAGATCAGCCTGGGCTACCTGGTGAGTCTCTGTTTCAAAAAAAAAAAAAAAGTGATATTTTGTATGGAAGTGGAGGGGGTGGAGGAGAAGGTAGGAGTTTGCTTTGCACTCTTATTTCCAATGTAATTGTATTGCATCTGTATGCTGACAAACTGAGGAACAGGAATTTATAAATTATATTGTTCTATTTAGATACTATGTTGCCATATGAAAGTTTGTTAGTTACCAAAGATAAAAGAGGAAAGTGACATTTTATTTGGTGATGAATACAAGAACAAGAGGAAACCTCAACTAAAACATGTATGTCTTTGCAGAAACATGCTAAGGGACTAGATTTGCTTAAGCGAGTATGTGAACACCTCAATCTTTTGGAAGAAGACTACTTTGGTTTAGCCATTTGGGATAATGGGACCTCTAAGGTAAGGAGGCAATGTATAATATAAGAAGCTGATAAAAAAAATTATTTGGTTTCTTATGTTGTTGTTAACAATCTATTTATGCTTGCCTCTCCAGGATACAGTGTACTTAGTCTGTTCTTATTTCTCAGATTTTCCTTCTAGAATTAACTTAAAAAAAAAAAAAAGACCATTGCTAGTATGTCCTTTCATTATTGAGAGAAACTACTATGTATTTTGTTTCTTTATTTATTTTGTGGTGCTAGGAATCCAGTCCAAGACCTTGCTCACGCTAGGCAAGTGCGTTACCACTGAACTACATCCTCAGTCTGTACTTTATATTTGTAAAAGGTAGGCAAAGTGAAGATGTAAAATGCTGTGATTGGCAATTAGTATTATATCTAATATGCAGGAAATTTATTTATTTATTTATTTATTTATTTATTTTTGTGGCATTGGGGATTGAATTCAGGGTCTCATGCATGCAAGGCAAACACTAAACCAGTGAGCTATATCCCCAGCCCACACAGGAAGTTTATAATAAATATTTGTTAAACAGTCTGTGATTAATATTATGATATTATTAGCACATAATTATAATTTGCAATCAATGTCATAAAATAGAAAAACAGACATGAAGACCAATGGAACAGAATAGAGGCTCCAGATATGAAGCCACACAACTATGAGCAACTTATCTTTGACAAAGGAGCTAAAAATATACGATGGAGAAATAGCAGCCTCTTCAACAAAAACTGCTGGGAACACTGGTTAGCAGTCTGCAAAAAACTGAAACTAGATCCATGTATATCACCCTATACCAAGATTAACTCAAAATGGATCAAGGATCTTAATATCAGACCCCAAACTCTTAAGTTGATACAAGAAAGAGTAGGAAATACTCTGGAGTTAGTAGGTATAGGTAAGAACTTTCTCAATGAAACCCCAGCAGCACAGCAACTAAGAGATAGCATAGATAAATGGGACCTCATAAAACTAAAAAGCTTCTGTTCATCAAAAGAAATGGTCTCTAAACTGAAGAGAACACCCACAGAGTGGGAGAAAATATTTGCCAATTATACATCAGACAAAGGACTGATAACCAGAATATACAGGGAACTTAAAAAACTAAATTCTCCCAAAACTAATGAACCAATAAAGAAATGGGCATGTGAACTAAACAGAACTTTCTCAAAAGAAGAAATTCAAATGGCCAGAAAACACATGAAAAAATGCTCACCATCTCTAGCAATAAAGGAAATGCAAATTAAAACCACGCTAAGATTCCACCTCACCCCTGTTAGAATAGCCATCATCAGCAACACCACCAACAACAGATGTTGGTGAGGATTCGGGGAAAAAGGAACCCTCTTACACTGTTGGTGGGAATGTAAACTAGTACAACCACTCTGGAAAAAAATTTGGAGGCTACTTAAAAAGCTGGACATCGATCTACCATTTGATCCAGCAATACCACTCTTGGGGATATACCCAAAAGACTGTTACTCCAGAGGCACCTGCACATCCATGTTTATTGCGGCACTATTCACAATAGCCAAGTTATGGAAACAGCCAAGATGTCCCAGCACTGACGAATGGATTAAGAAAATGTGGTATCTATACACAATGGAATTTTATGCAGCCATGAAGAAGAACGAAATGTTATCATTCACTGGTAAATGGATGGAATTGGAGAACATCATTCTGAGTGAGGTTAGCCTGGCTCAAAAGACCAAAAATCGTATGTTCTCCCTCATATGTGGACATTAGATCAAGGGCAAACACAACAAGGGGATTGGACTATGAGCACATGATAAAAGCGAGAGCACACAAGGGAGGGGTGAGGATAGTTAAGACACCTAAAAAACTAGCTAGCATTTGTTGCCCTTAATGCAGAGAAACTAAAGCAGATACCTTAAAGCAACTGAGGCCAATAGGAAAAGGGGACCAGGAACTAGAGAAAAGGTTAGATCAAAAAGAATTAACCTAGAAGGTAACACCCACGCACAGGAAATCAATGTGAGTCAATGCCCTGTATAGCTATCCTTATCTCAACCAGCAAAACCCCTTGTTCCTTCCTATTATTGCTTATACTCTCTCTACAACAAAATTAGAAATAAGGGCAAAATAGTTTCTGCTGGGTATTGAGGGGGGGAGCGGGAGGGGGTGGAGTGGGTGGTAAGGGAGGGGGTGGGGGCAGGGGGGAGAAATGAACCAAGCCTTGTATGCACATATGAATAATAAAAGAAAAATGAAAAAAAAAATAAATAAAATAGAGTAATAGTAATATTGCTTATTCATACAATGAATTTGACAAATCCTCCAACCTTAAAGGAAGCTAGTTGTTAACTTGTACAGGAAGTAAAAGAATGGATAACAACACGGAGGAAGAAAAAAAGGTTAAAAATCAGGTATTTGTTTTCTGGGTTGATATTGAAAACTGCAGCTATTTAGCTTAAAACCTTTTGATGAAAACTTTAGTTTACCAAGTGTTTGCATGTACTGTTCAGGTAATATATGTAGAGCTGTGAATAGGAAGATGATTCCTGTCCCCTGGAGTTTCCAGTTTACTGTGAAAATAACTTTAATTACTGGTGTGATGAGTATTAATACGAATGGAAACACAAGATGTCACAGAAATATAGGGCTGATAAAGTCTTTTCTGGTGTGGTGATGTTTGAGGCAGGAACTACAGGATAAGATGGGCAAGTGAAATGACAGAGAGAATGTCTTGTATAAAGACCTTTGTGTAAAGAGTGACCTTTGAGGAACAGAGAACCAGGTAGACATAAGAGGTGAGGAATAGAGTAACAGATGAATCTAGAGAGGTACATAGGCATGGGAGAAATCCTGGAGAGAGTCTTTTATAAAATGTTGGTTCTTTCTCCAAGATGACTTCAATTTGTTAAAAAAAAAGAGTTGAGGGGCAGAAACAATAACAGCAATAACAAAAACGTTGGGGGGAGGGGGAACAGCCTTTATCAATTGCAGACCACATAGATTGGGTTATCTGAGTTAGATAATACAAACTAGAAGAGATGGAATTATTCTTTGCCTAAGTAAGATTATTTATAGTGTGTGCCTAGTAGCTATTTATAAGTTTGCAAAATTTTGTTCTTTCTGTAAATGACTTACTGACTGAAACAGAAGAATTATATCTACCAGCACTAGGTTAACATTGTTCTTTAAGGACTTAACCTTTACTTTGTTTCCCTAAAGGCTCAAAGCAGCTTTTACTGAATTCCCTACATCCCATTAGTAAAGGAACACTGAAGCTAAAAATAAATCTCAGTGAGATAATTTTGATTCCCAGAAGTTGAATATTCCTACATTGTAGAAAAAAACCAAGGTTGAGCTGAGAATAATTGAGACTCCTTTAATTTGGCATGTAAATAAATTGCTGAGTACTACTCATTTAATATTACTGGAAATAATTTTTTTGTGAATCAAATCTGCTAAGTTTCTAGAAGCTGGATCATCTAAAGGTTTACAGCAGAAGAAATCCTTTTCACTTGTAGTTGAGATTCTGTGACCCATTTTGGGACAGAAGTTTTCAGTAATTGAAAACATTTCACCATTATCAGTGTCATCCATACTCTGTCCTGTTAGCAAGTTTTATTTCCTTTATAGCAGTTTCTGCTTTCTAAATAAGAAATACTAAATTACTTTATGTCAATTTATGTTTATGTGTAAAGTGATTTAAAAGTGCCTAAAAGGATCCAGGCATGGTGGAGTACACCTGTAATGCCAGGCAGAATTGGAGACAGGATCTAGTTTGAGGCTGGTCTAGGCAAAAGTTAGCAAGACCCTGTCTCAGAAACAAGCCAGGAGTGGTGGTGTGCATCTGTAATCCCAGTTACTTGTGAAGTGGAAGTAGGAAGATCTCAGTTTAAACCCAGAAAAATTAGCACAAGACCCTATCTGAAAAACAAAATAAAAGCAAAGAGACTAGGGGTGTGGCCCAGGTGGTAGTGTGCTTGTCTAACAAGTACAAGGCCCTGAGTTCAATCTCCAGTTTTGCCCCTTCCCCTCAAAAAATTGTGATTCATAGGAATCACAATCAATAACAGTATTAACAGATTAACATGAGTACACAACTGCCTGTGTAAGAAAAGGGAATTGGCTTTAAGTATTTCTGAAAAAGAAAAGCTGCTGTCTCTGAATCAACCTAGCTCAGCTTCCCTGATAATTTATTAGAGCCTCCTTTGGGGAAGTAGGCCAAAGCAGAGTTTTCCTTTGGATTAAAATAAGAGTCCTTAGCTGATGTAGGAAGTAGGGCATGGAAAAGAACACAGGAATTCTATTAGCAGGTGACCCAGGCAAATCTGTTCAAAATGAATCTGGGAGTCAGGGAAGGTGCATAATAGTGTTTGTCTTCTTTCTCTTTCCATTTTCTTTTTCTTGACTTTGTTATTCCAGAACTTGGGAGGCAAGGCAGGAGGATCATGAGTTCAAAGGTCAATTTGGGCTACATAGTGAGACCTTGTCTTAAAAAAAAAACAAGGGTGTTGCTCAAGTGGTAGAGTACCTGCCTAGCAAGTGTGATGTCCTGATTTCAAACCCCAATATTGCCAGCAAACAAACAAACAACAATAACCAAAAAAAAGAAAAAAGCATTAAAAAATGAATCTGGGGATGATTTACTTTCAATTGTCAGATTAAAGAGCCAATACAATAGCAAGAGCCATCGTAGTGAGGACAGTCCTTGAATATGCTGTTTCTGAACTTACAGCTCTTCAGTCTATATGGGGTGATATCTCAGTTATGTATATAATTGACCCTGCAGTTTCCCATGACCATCATTCTGGTGATTTGCTTTGCCTCTCCAAGGGTATTTGACTGTGTCCTTTATCTTAGTGCGAGTGCGTGTGTGTGTGTGTATGTATATGTGTATATGTTTTGTTCATTGTTTTGTTTTCAAGACTATGTATCCTGCTATATCCATGCTGGCCTGGACCTTGCTATGTAGCTTAGACTGATCTCCAACTCGCCATGCTCTTCCTCTGCCTTCCAAATGCTGGGATTACATATGTACACCACCATACCCGACTTCTTTCCTTGTGTTTTGGTACAGTGTGCCTCTTTTTTATTTTATTTTATTTTTATTTTTGTCAGTACTGGGATTTTAACTCAGAGCCTCACACTTGTGAGGCAGGTGCTCTACCACTTGGCCCAATTCAGCCATTTTTGCTTTAGTTATTTTTCAGATAGGATCTTGGTTTGTTTGTTTTTTTTCCCCCTGGGGGCCAGCCTGGACTGTGATACTCCTCCTTACAGCATCCTCATAGCTGGTATTACAGGTATATACCAAAACATCCAGCTTGTTTGTTGTTTTTTTCCTGGCTAGCCTCTAACTATTATTCTCCCAATTTTTGTCTCTCAAGTAGCTAGGATTATAGGTGTGAGCTACTGTGCCTGTTCTAGTATTCCTCTTGAGAAACGGCTCATGCCTTTTGAGACATTACACATCTGAAATTATCTTTATTCTGTCCTTACATTTGATTGTTAGTTTAGTTGGATATAGAGTTACAGGCTTAAAATCACTTGCCTTCAAGATTTTGTGTTGCTATTGAGAAAACTAAAGCCCTTCTGACTCTTGGTCTTTTGCTTGACTTTTGTTCCTCTCCTTCTCCCTTTACAGAATCAGGCTAGTAGAATTTTTAACACCCCCCCCCAACATACACACTTTCAGGATTCTGTGATTTCACAGTTGTATTATTTTTGTGTGGTTTGATTTTCATCCATTGTTCTGGGCATGTGTTTATATTCTTCACTGGATCGTGACTTCTTCATGAACGTCCTTGTCTGACATATTGCCCACTCTGAATTCATTCAATAAATGAATCCAAAGAATGGGACACTTTACTGAACAAGTGACTTCAGAGAACACCTTTGCCACTTAGTAGTTATGAATTGGGTAAATTAATTCTGCCTATTTTCCCAATGATAAAATGGGAATGTAATGAGAGGATATATAGAAAAGCACATAGAATGGCCTCAATAAAAATTAGGTATCACCATTGTTGTTATGATAGCATAATTATTATATTCCCAACTAGTCAAGGGCTTGGCTTGAAAAAATTTCATGGGTCATAATCTAACGATGGATTCTGGAGCAGCCTTCATGTCATAATCGCCAGTCCTTTCTCAAGCAGGGTATACTGAAGAATAGTGTATTTTTGCTAAAAACTGATAGTGGCTAGCCAGATTATGTAACTTCATTTTAGCTATTGGCAAAAGGCAACATTACAACAACTTTAGAGACTTAGTTGGATTTAATTGGTTAATTTAAATATCTAATTGGCCTTTATTTGTAATTCTTGAATAGGGCAGCCTATATTCTACAGAATAGAATGAGGGCTTCCACTGGACAGTAGTAGAATAGTGGGTTTTGTAAGGTACGGAAAGGGAAATGAACAATAGAAAAACTGTTGATATCAAGTTACTTTTCTTATAAGAGTAAAACAGAGGAGACTTCCTTCTTAAGCTGACTCAGGTCAAATTAAACCTCATTTCAGGAAAAACTGTCTGGATATCTACCTGCTTCCTTGAAGTTTTGGTTTGATTAGTATTTAACACAAGTAACTTCGTTTTGATTTGGTCTGGTCTAATTTCCAGAAAATACCCACTCTAGAAGTTATAGATGTATTTGTCAAAGAACGAAATCTGTAAACTAATTAACTTTGTTGGAAAATCTATCCAGAATTTTTTGTCATTCTGAAAACACAGAAGATAACAGAGCTATAAAAGCTTTAGATGCTCCTCCTCCTCATTTTACAGGTGAGAAAAGACAAGCATATAAAAGCTGTGACTTGTCTTGCACAGTCAGTTCACTTCTTGAGCTGCCTGCCTGCTGCTCTTACTAAGTTATTTTCTTCTTTAGCTTTCTGTTCCCTTTTCCTTGATTTTCACCTTACTCACCCCTTCCTTCCCTCACTCTTTCCTTTCCCTCTGCCCTTCCCTCCTCACTTCTTTTCCTTCCATTTTGTTCCCTCCCCATTCTCTTTTCCCTTTCCTTTCCCTTTCCCTTCCCTTCCTTTCCTCCCTTTATTTCTTCCTTTCTTCTGCCCTTCCTCCCTCTTTCTTCTTTCAGTTCCTACATACAGAATTAACTTATGTTATGGAACAAATGTGAACTATATTACCATGAGAGATATTTTTTATCTTCTTTCCTTTTCAAGTTTCTGATTTCACTCCTTAGGAGCTTCTGAATCTGTGCATTTTGTTCCCAGTCAGGTACCTGGAACAGGGAGGAAAGTTAGTTCATTCGGCTTTTTCCTCTCATGGATGCTTTGAACTTGCTCTTTCCCTACTGAGATGGGCAAGAGAAGAGGGGAAAACAGTCAAAAGCAGATTTCTGTGGGAGGTTTGTGGCCACTATAAATTAAAGTTATATGAGTTAAATAGATGCTTTCTATATTGTATTTCTGCTTAGAATTAGTTATTTATCAATGAATCAAGGATTTTTCCTTGGGGGAAAAGTCACCCATTAGTTCCTCCTCCCTCCAAATTCCCTCTCTAAGCAAAAACTTGAGTTCTTCTGGTGAGTAATGAGAATTTTAAATTAGGGCTACATTCAATTCAATAATATTTGGTCTTCTTTCTCCTTCCATCTTCTGTGTGAATGAATTTTCTTACTATTGCAGTCAGATAATCAACCCAAGGAGATAATCAGTTATAGCCAGAAGAGTCTTTCTTTCACCTTGCAAAAGCTAAGTGTAAACATGAAGGAAATATTAAATTCAGAGCATGAGGAATTTAGTTTATATTCATCTGAATGGATGGATTGGTTTTCATTGACTTATGACCAGTTTTGAAGGCAAGTGCCAGTAGTGTTGTATCTTATTGAAAGACTAAGATAAATACTGTAAATATACTTGCAGAGTGGAGAGGTTGCATTTGGGGGTCTTGTCTTTTTTAGGGAGTACATGTCTAGTGGATTTAACTCCTAAGGAGTGAGACCTAGAGTTTTTATAAACATATCTTGAAGCAGTGATTTGAAGTCAGCATTCTAATAACAGGATAAACAGTGACTGTTGAATTAAGACAGGTAGGTTTCTGGAACTTACAGATAAATCTTTTACCTCAAAAGTCAAGGGTTCAGATACCTTAAAAGCAACTGAGGCCAATAGGAAAAGGGGACCAGGAACTAGAGAAAAGGTGAGATCAAAAAGAATTAACCTAGAAGGTAACACACATGCACAGGAAATTGATGTGAGTCAACCCCCTGTATAGTTATCCTTATCTCAACCAGCAAAAACCCTTGTTCCTTCCTATTATGGTTTATACTCTCTTTACAACAAAATTAGAGATAAGGGCAAAATAGTTTCTGCTGGGTATTGAAGGGGTGGGGGGGAAGGGAGGGGGCAGAGTGGGTGGTAAGGAAGGGGGTGGGGGCAGGGGGGAGAAATGACCCAAGCATTGTATGCACATAGGAATAATAAAAAAAAAAGTCAAGGGTTGGTATGAATCACTTATGTGTATGCGGGAGTAGAGATGGGGGTCTAGATTAAGGGTAGCTGATGGCCAACTCAGGACATGTAGTTCTTTCTTAGAACTTTATGACATAATGTTATAAATACTACAAAAGATATGGAAAGCTCCTAGTCATTCATTTTTTCTCCTTAAATGTCATTGTCCTGGTTGAAACTTCATCATTTCTATCCTGGTTTATTTCAGTAGCATCTTTCATTTGTTCTTTGTTTATTTATTCTTCATAAACATTCATCAAGCAGATAGCATCCGCCTTATGCTAGGCAGAGCTTTGAAAGACATAGTCTCCCCATAGAGCTCCCAGATTGGAAGACAGCAGTAAGATGGGCATCCACACAGATAGGGTCAGCAAGAGATTTCTGTATAAGGTAGTATCAGATCTGAATTATAAAAGATAGGAAGTTATGAGAAGAGATGGGGACAGAGTATTCCAAGTAGAAAAAACAGTGTATAAGAGACTGTTTTAAAACAGGAGAACATAAGGGAGACTGGTAATGCTTCAGTTGAATGAATGAAGATCTTTAGCAGGATGTCACTGCTTTTCATCTGTATTATTTGGAAACTTTTAAAGCTCAAGAAGGGGGCTGGGGCGTGGCTCCAGTGGTAAAACCCCTGCCTAGCAAGCACAAGGCCCTGAATTTAATCCCCAGTACTGCCAAAAATAAAAAGCAAGAAAAAAGGCAGGTGCCAGTGTCCCACACCTGAATCCAAGCTACTTGGAAGGCTGAGATGAGGAGGATCGCAGTTTGAGGCCAGCCTGGGCAAATAGTTTGGGAGACCCTATCTCCAAAATAATCAGAACAAAATCGACTAGAGGTGTGGCTCAAGCAGTAGAGCACCTGCTTTGGAGTGCCTGCTTTGCAAGTGCAAAGTCCTGGTTCAAACCTAAGTCCCTAATAATAAATAATCAAAAAATAAATAACCAACCAAATAAATAAATAAAACTTAAGAAGGAATGTAATTTTTCTTATGCAGAAACTTAAATTCTGCTTAAAGTGTTAAAGTATTAACTCATAAGATGTGATTGATCAAATGGACTCTTGAAAAAAATCCCACTGAATATAATCAAATGGAAACTACATTATCTAGAATTGCTATTTTAGGGGCACAGTTCTGTAACTTGTCCTCTCAATAGTTTGTTGTTTTTTGAATGAAACACTGCCTCTTTCTGCTGTTTTTCACAACCATTCTGTTTTAGAAGTCAGTTCACATATATTATCTCTATCCCCTAACAGCCTGTTAATATAACGTAATATAAGAAAGTGTGTGAGTCAGATATGATTTTTTCAAAGTAAGCACATCTGTATAAAGATTCCCCAAGATTAGAAAATGAACATTACCAGAACTCCAGAATTCCCCTTTGTGCTCCTCCTCTTGTTCCCTGTCAACAGTAACTTCTGCCTGACATCTGTTACTAATGATTAGTTTTGCCTGTTTTTAAACTTCACATAAATGAAATCATCCAGTATGTTTGTTGTAGGATGGCTGAGATGGCAAGTTTATTAAGCAGGCTGGCAGCAACTCAGCGGACTAGAGTACAAAGGCTGAGCCCTGAGAACAAAGAGGGCTTTCCTTATATACCATTTAGAGCAGGTTACAGAAATGGGGGTTATACCTTGTCCCATACACGGTCACATCTTAATTTCATTGGTTATTTTAACCTCTGGGGTGAGGTGACCCTTCTCTAGTCTCACCCAGGTGCTACTTGGCATTCCTCAAATCCGATTTTTTTGTTTGTTTCACTGTTGCACTCATTATCTCTCATTATCTCCCTTCCCCTTCCTGCCTTCCTGCCACATGCCCCACTTTGATGCTCTGACCCTCTTTTGGGTCAGAGAGCATCATTTTTTTTTCTTTTTCTTTTTCTTTCTTTTATTATTCATATGTGCATACAACGCTTGGTTCATTTCTCCCCCCTGCCCCCACCCCCTCCCTTACCACCCACTCCACCCCCTCCCTCTCCCCCCCACCCCCTCAATACCCAGCAGAAACTATTTTGCCCTTATTTCTAATTTTGTTGTAGAGAAAGTATAAGCAATAACAGGAAGGGACAAGGGTTTTTGCTGGTTGAGATAAGGATAGCTATACAGGGTATTGACTCACATTGATTTCCTGTGCGTGGGTGTTACCTTCTAGGTTAATTCTTTTTGATCTCACCTTTTCTCTAGTACCTGTTCCCCTTTTCCTATTGGCCTCAGTTGCATTTAAGGTATCTGCTTTAGTTTCTCTGCGTTAAGGGCAACAAATGCTAGCTAGTTTTTTAGGTGTCTTACCTATCCTCACCCCTCCCTTGTGTAGAGAGCATCATCTTGATCTAGGGGGTTATATTTTCACAGCATCATTACATGAGCAGCCATGTTCTCAGCATATATTCTTATCATTTGACATACAAGTTTTCTCCCAGGCTAGGCCTCCACAGGTGTTTCCAATACCCTGATGTCCATAGATGGAGTTTTCAGCTATTATGGTGCACACATCAAAGTACATAGATATTGGCCTTTTGGGATTGTAAACCTGTGTCTGTCTAATAAGCTCCCCAGTGCTGGTGAAGCTTCGGACCTCTAGCCATTGCTCCTGAGGGCAATAGATGGGATTAAAACAGATATATTGACCATCATGAGAGCACACTGAGTAGGTGGTATGGTTGTGGGTGCATGACCCAACAACTGTGCCTGCATAAGAATAATAAGTATGGAAAACCAGAGTTTTGGTAACAGCACTCCCTGCTCAGGTAGTGCACATACGTGAGTCACAGTCCGAGTCCCCAGGTAGAGAGCTGACCAAGATTAGCAAGAAAAAAATATGGAAGGGACTCATCCTCAAAGGTGATATGGGCGACTCCTCAAGCTTCCACCATGCGTAGACTAGTCAGCTTCCAGAGTCACTAGAGCAGGGCTGATGTCTCCTCCTTTGTGGTCTCCTGTTGTTTCCTGGGAAGCAGGGTCCAGCTGGGGAAGGGTGCAGGCATTTCAGAGGGTGGTCTTGCACAGTGAAGCTGGGTCAGGGATGCACTCCCACTCGAGGGAAGCTAGCTTCCCTTGGCTGTGGTGGATCCAGTGAAGGATCTCTGCTACGTTAACTGTGGTGGGGGAGTCGATAAAACAACAAAAGGGCCCCTCCAGTGGAGCTTTAGCGATTGAACATTCCATTCCTTTACCCAAATCGCATCCCCTGGTTTATAAGGGTATATGGGAGTTGTCAGGCTAACGAGGAGTCTCTTTCTTACCCAGTCATTGATTTTTTAGAGTCAAGCCAACTGCCTGCATCTGCTGTTACAGGGTGAGGTTACCCATTTCCTTAAGGTCCTCTTGCAGGTCCTTGACTAAAGGTGCCCAAAAGGAATTTCAAAAGGGAGAGACCTATCTATTTGGTGGAGCCTAATCCTGAGCAAGACTAGGGGCAGTAACTGATCCCATTGTAGGTGGGTCTCCTAGCATAGTTTTCCAATTGCAGTTTTAGAGTCCTGTTCATATGTTCTGCTTTCCCTGAACTCTGGGGGTGGTAAGCCGTGTGTAGATTCCAAGATATTCCTAAGCCCTTAGCCACCCACTGTACCACCTCCACCATGAAGGCCGGCCTATTGTCCAATCTAGTAGACACAGGTATTCCCAACCAAGAGATGATTTCCTTTAACAGGCACCTGCCAATTCCTGGGCTTTCTCAATTCACATAGGGAAGGCTTCCACCCATCCTGAGTAGGTGTAGACAAATGCCAGCAAATATTTACATCCTCTGGCCTGGGGCATCTCAGTAAAGTCCACAATCAGGTTTTCAAAGAGTTCTTCCAACACTTTGCACTTAGGGTAGCGCTCTTGGCCCTTGTTGGGGATTGGTTTTGGCACACAGCTGCACCTTTCACATATTGTCTTACTTATGCTGGAGAGCTTAGGGACATAAAAATGCTGGGCCAAGGTGGTCTCGAGAGCTGTTCACCCTGAGTGAGTTACGTCATGGAACTGCTTGACAAATGTGGGAGCTAGCAATTCTGGAATTGCAATATGGCTGTCAGCAAACTTCCACCATCTGCCTGGTAGAAAATTTCCCTCCTCAGTCTTAAACCAAGCCTGCTCTTGTGGTGTGTACCGTGGGTTCCATTCAGATAGAGCATGGGAACAAAAAGCTGCCAGTGAGGCTGAGGTTTGTCCTCCTGTGAGGAATGCTCACTTGGCTTCCCTATCAGCATTTTGGTTTCCCTGAACAGCTGTTGTCTATCCCTTCTGGTGCCCTAGGCAGTGCATGACTGCTACTTGCTTAGGGGCCCATACAGCTTCTAGCAATTCCAGAATTTGTTATCCATACTTAACACTTTTTCCTCCCAAGTTAATGAGCCCCCTTTCTTTATATACGGTTCCATGGACATGAATGATAGTAAAGGCATATTTAGAGTCCATATAGATGTTTTCCTGCACTCCTGCAGTGAGCTGAAGTGCTCGCATGAGAGCGATGAGCTCAGCTTTTTGTGCAGCGGTTCCAATTGGCAGTGGACATGCTTCAGTGACAGTGTCCATAGTCACTACTGCATATCTGGCAAAACCTGTACCATCCTGGACAAAGCTGCTGCCATCTGTGGAATACTCAACATCCGGATGACTGATGGGCTGATCAGTCAAGTCCAACCAGCTGGACTTGACTCATCCATAACCTCTATAAACAGTCATGTTCTGGGGGGCCTGAATCAACTGGTAATAGGGTGGCCAGGTTTAGAGTCTTTACAACCCTTAGTTGGATGTGTGGGTTTTTAACATGCTTTGATATCTGACCATTCGGGAGTTTGTCAGCCAATAATTTCCTTTATATTCTATAAGGGTCAAAACAGAGTGGGGAACTTGGACTGTGAGTTCTTGTCCCAAAGTAAGTTTGTATGCTTCAGCCACCAAGATGGCAGTGGCCACCAGGTCATGCAGGCAGAGCGGCCATCCTTGGGATACTGCACCAACTTCCTTTGATAAATAGGCCACTGGGCTGTGCCAGGAACCTAGCAGCTAGATCAAGACTCCTACAGCTGTCCGCAGTCTCTCATGTACGTATAGGAAGAAGGGCTTCATCACACCTGGCAAGCCCAGAGCAGGGGCATTTGTGAGTGCCCTTTAATTTCTTTAAAGGCCTTTTCTTGCTCCTCTCCCCATATCATGGGTTCTCGTTCTCCCCGCTTTGTGGCTTCATAATGGGGTTTTTCCAAGAGAGAGTAATTGGGATCCAGATCCAGCAGAAACCTATAACCCCTAGAAATTCTCCAATCTGTCAATGGGTCTTGGGGGCCAGAATGGAACAGATGGCCTATTTCCTCTCAGGCTCCAGTCTGTGTTGTCCTTATGACAGGTGAAACCTGAGATATTTGACAATATCCTGGCAAATCTGGGCTTTCTTTCATAAAACCTTATATCCTGTCTTCCATAAATGGAAGAGGCGAGCTCCTTCCATACAATCCTCCTGAGTTGGTCCAGCCAACAGAAGGTCATCTATGTACTGGAGGAGTGTTCAGTCATTCTGGCCAGCTGAGAAAGCCTTTAGGTCAGATGCCAGGGCAGTTCCAAAGATAGTGGGAGAGTTTTTGAAGCCTTGTGGCAACCGAGTCCAAGTCAATTGTCCCTTCTCTCCAGTACTAGAACTTTCCCATTGGAAGACAAACATGGGTTGGCTCTGTGGGGCCAGGTGGATGCAGAAAAATGTGTCCTTAAGGTCCAGGCATGTAAAGAACTTTGCCTCAGCTGGGATAAGTCCCAAAAGCATGTATGGGCCATTTCCCCCCCTTCCTTTATGCCTCCTAATAATGCCTCCTGATACCATTCAAGCCGCTGGCAATCTCAGTCATCATTAGGGTCCCAATGGCGTCCTCCTCGGGGAACTGGCCTTGAGTGTAGGTTTGGGCATTTAGAATGCCCACAGGGGCATGATCTTCCAGCCACTTTAGAGCCACCAAATACGACGTCACTCCTCAGTATTAAATAAGATCAGAAGAAGCTATCGGTAGTCTGTCCAGGTGGGCTTATGAGTTTGGATGATGGACTGCATTAGATCAATCAGAGCCTGAAGCTTTTCCGTGAAGGAGTGGGTATGGTGCTTCCTATTTAGGAGGTCTGTGGTGGTCAAAGGCTGGTAGATGAATGTCCGCCTTCCTCCTTGTATCTGACTGTGCTGGTCATAATATATTTGGCCCTGGACCTCTCTCAGGGGCATCCGCAGGGTGTTGGGTTCTGGGGGAGAGGCTAGGCCCATAATGGGACTGTTCATATGTTCCTAGTTGAACCCAGGGGCCAGTCTTGCAGGGAGCTGTGGAGTGAGGACTGATGGGCTCGGAGTGAGGCCTGAGGAAGGTGGGGTTGTTGCAGTTTCAAAGACTCCTGGGCCCAACCTTGTAGGCATATTTGCTGTGGGGCTTCCCCATCTGATGCTGCTTCCCCTTCTAAGGGTAGAGACAAAGGGGCAGAAGGTGGTGGGTACAGTAGCACATAAGGAGGCAGGGTGTCCTTGGGGTGCACCCACTAATATGGGTTTCTCTGGCATTTTACGTTTTTCCCTGCACTTGGAAGCTGCTGCCACCCTGGCTACTGTGACCCTACATGCTTAGGTAGGGCTTTAGCCATGTGGGCCGCCTGAAGACTGCATCCTGCCAGCAGTCAAAAGAAACTGATCTGGGTGTCGAGGCTCCCCTACAACAACTTCAAAACCTCTATTGACTATGACCTTATCTAATGACCCCTCCCAAGGCCATCCTACTGGCCTGCTGTGACGCAGGCCAGTCTGTTTCACAGAAGGTCCTAAGCTTACAGGAGTCTGCTTGACTCAGTAATTTCTATTAAATCCCTTTTTAAAGTTCTTAAGCATGCACACTGCAGGGGGGTGTTCTTACTCTGACTTCTTCCCATTCTTCCCATTACCAGACATCAAGACAGCAACAGAGATAGAATGGATGAAGGCTGTGGAGAGGAGGAAAGGGGTCCTTCTCTCCAGCACACAGGAGAAAACAAATAACACCACTTGCTTTGTCTGTCTTAGCTGCTCCCCTTGCAGGGATTTAGGTGTCTCTAAATCCCTGTAGAGAGTCCATATAAGCCCTGGACTGGATGCCCTGTTAGGGCTCACCCTGAACCATGTGACTTCCTCATGGACCTGTGGATCAGGACTCCGCATTCACTTTGCAGCTGGGCTACGTCTCAGGCTTGCACTTTCACATACTCACATAGCACAGTATTCCACCCAGCTTCCTGAACCTGAGAGACACGGTTTCACCCCAAAAGGCAGTTACAGGGGTGTCTTGCTGAGAGTTGATCAGACTCCCCTTCTGCCTCCTGAGGCAGACCTGAATTCAAACCCGGGTTCTTACAGTCTGATGAGTGGGGCTCCCAAGTTGATTCCTAAGCCTTTTCGGGTTCCTTTGTGTGACCAAAACTCACCTTCTCTGTTTGCTGGGAGAGAGGCTCCCTCCCCTTTGATCAACACATCCGGTGGTGCCTGGCAGGGGCAGCCTTCCAAGGAGGCCAGGGATGCTGAGCCAGCAACAAGGAGGTGAGAACATTGGCCTCTAAATCCCAGACGAGTGCCCAGAAATGTTGTAGGACAGCTCAGAGAGACAGGGCACCAAACCTTTCAGGAAGCAAGCTTATTAAGCAGGCCAACAGCAACTCAGCAGACTTGAGTCCAAAGTCAGCCCCAAGAACAAAGGGGGCTTTCCTTATATACCATTTAGAGCAGGTTACAAAAATAGAGGGGTATAGCTTGTCCCATACATGGTCACATATTATTTCATTGGCTGTTTTAACCTCTGGGGCAAGATAACCCTTCTGTAGTCTTTGCCCAGGTGCTACTTGACATTTCTCAAATCTGTTTTTTTGTTGTTGTTGTTGTTTCACTGTTGTACTCATTATCTCCCTCATTGTCTCTCATTATCTCCCTTCCCCCCTCCCTGCCTTTCTGGCATATGTTCTCTTAGGTTTGGCTTCTTTTGTTCAATCTCATATTTTCAAAATTCAGCCATACAATTGCAAGTAGCAGTAATTCTTCCTCTCTGTTGTATAATATAGTTCGTTGTTTGATAATACCACACTTTATTTGTGCATTCTACTTTTGGTGGGCATTTGGCTTATCTAGTTGAGGCTTTTATGAGTAGTGCTGCTAATAGCATTCTTGTACTGTGCTTTGGTGCATCTTGCCATACACATTTCTCTTGGTGGAAGTCCTAGGAGTGGAATTGCTGGGGTTCAAAGATACATGGTCAGCTTTAGTAGCTAGTGGCAGACAGTTGCTAAAGTGGATTTACCAGTTTACTTTCCTGCCAACAGTGAGTAAGGGTTTCAGCTATGCCACATTCTCATCTGCACTTGGTATAGCTCATTGTACCTTGATTTGCACCCTAATTACTCTGTAGCAAGAAAAATCTGAATTTTGACTCTTCATGCTACTTGTTCCTCTTGTAATACTGATGATCTTATTCCCCCATCCTTGAGTATTTTCATTCCTTTAGATTCTGAGATACTAGTCTCTCCCGTTTCTTCCAACCACTTTAGCCACATCTTCTGTTTAATTTCTCAGTGCTTTGTTTTCTATCACTTAAATGTAAGCATTCCCCAAGGGAATATCTTTAGTGTCTCTCCCTCCCCGCCACTGTATGTTCCCTGGATGATCTTTATCTACTTTCATGACTTTACTACCTATACAACGTACCCACATTTATATCTCTCATCCAAGTATGTTGTCTGAGTGCCAGACCTGCTATCCAACCATCTATTGAAATATTCCACTTGGAGGCTGAGTATGTAGTTCAGTGGTAGAGTGCTTGCCTAGTACTGGGGAGGTCTTGTGTTTGATCCCTTCACCACAAGAGTGGGGGTGGGGAGAGAGGGTAAGAAAGAGAGGGAAAGAGAGAGAAAGATCCCATTTGGATTTCCAAAAATAGAGCACAGTTTATTCATCCTGCTGTGATGTACATTTGGGTTCATCTAAGTTTTTGCTATATATATTTTTCTTTTTCATAAGATTTGCCCTTTTCCTATATTTCTTGTCTCTGTGAAAAGTATTATATCTATTCAGTTGCCCATACCAGCATCTTGGGAATTAATATCCTTTATCATTATACTTTACTAACCCTAACCATGAGTCCACCCCTCCCCCCAACCCATTTTCTTCTTCATAAATTCTAAATTCCTAAATATCTTTCCTCTCTGTCCCATAGACTTTATCCTTTCAGGTCCTTTCAATGATCAATATCAGTACTATTTATTGAATACTGATTATGTATTTTTAATGCTTAGCAGATAATTTAATTCATAGTATGTCTGTGAAGAGGGTTTTGTCCCAGTTTTACGTAGGAAAAAATTGAGGTCCAGAAAGATTTTCTCATGTAAGGTTTCACAGCTAATAAATGAGGGAAAGGTTGAAACAATTGGAATTCAAGACTGTCTGACTTCAAAGTCTGAATCCTTCTGTCTGCTGAACTACAATTATTTTTCTCAATAACAGCCTCTTTCTTGGTCTCCTTGTCTACAATCATGCTTCTTCTAATTCATGCCACTCTTTTATTTTAAATACTTCAGAGGATCCTCTTTGTCTAGAACTTGATGAAGTCCAAGTTTCTTAGCATGGAGTGCTGTGCCTCTCAGGACTTGGCCCTGACTTATTCTTTTCAGTTTCATGTCTCTCCTTCTTACCTCTGTGCTCAAGCTATGCTGGACTACATGCAGCAACCCAGATGTATCATGTTCTCTTTTATACTTTTGTGCCTTTCTGATTACTCCTTTTTGTTCTTTGGCTCTTGAAACTCAATTTAGATTCCCCAAACACTAGTGATACTATTTTCAAACTGCCTTTTAACCCAGGTTGTTCTTAGAATACTCATAGTAATGATCATACCTAGAACAAGCACACCGATTGTTCAGTGCTTATCTCTCACATGAAATGACAGCTCCTTATAGAGAAGTTGTTGTTTTTTAGTCCTTTTTTTTTTTTAAATAACCACAGTGGTTGCCACATTGAATCCTTTCTCAATTATTGTTGGCTAAATAAAATACTGGGAAATAAATATTTCAAATTGAATATAAACGTACCTGATCTTGAATGCATTTTTTATTATTTCCAGAAGGTTTTTTGACCTTGACCTTTGGTCTTGTTCAAGCTGTAATAATTTGTTCCAAAAGGTAACTTAAACCTTGGCGTCCCCATGTGATTGATGCAAATCTGGGATTGCCTTCTCAATGTCAAGTTGTTGGGAATTTTATCCCCAGAATCAGAGAGTGGCTCACGGAATCCATGGAAGAAACTTGGGAACTTCAGATTACCTTGAGAGATTCTCTTTAAAAAATGGAAAATACAGAGTTCTTGGAGGCTCCACACAACTTATCAATTGTTCTTAAAAAACTTTAGACCTAAAGTTCTTTGATCTAAATAAGAAACAAAGGAGAAGACATCCAGGTCCTCCCTTTCTGACAGATTTAAAAAGTATGTGCCTGGTTTTTGTACTATAGAGCAATTTTGTATTAAGTGGTGTTTATTAATAAATGTTTCTTAATCTTCTATGTTAATTGCAGAAGAATACAAAAGGAAAGTAGTTTCTGTTCTTGTGCTTATTGTCTGTTGTCATGATCATCTTTCTGTAACTGTGAAAGTAGCACATAATCAAATAAAAAACTATGATATTGAAGCCCATTCCTCTGGTAGAGCATATATGGTAGATACCAGTGCTGTATCCTATTAGTAGAAGGCGAGGAAGGAACACCCTACTTCTCTTTTCTGAATAGCACTAAAATCCAATTTTAAATCCTTTCGAATGAAGGAAAGGGAAGAATTAGATGGAAGCAAGAGTAAGACTCTTGGGATTTTTAGTTGTGTTATAGTTCTTATATGTTGCTTTACTCATGTTTTATAGTATGTGTATGTGTATGTGTGTGTGTGTGTGTGTGTGTGTGTGTATTAAGCCCCAGTGCCTTGAATATGCTAAGCATGCATTCTACTTCTTAGACAATGTGCTTTTCTCTATGTGTCTTGTATTCAGTAAATTTGCTTTAAATAATTCTAGAAATTTGGTAATTTTTTTCAGTATTAGAGATTGAGCCAAGGGCCTTACAATGCTAGGCAAGTGTTCTGCAACCTGAGCTACAACTCCAGCCCAGTAATCTTTGTCTTTAAATATTTCTCAACAGGTTTTATGAAAGATGTTAATACCATTGTTTTATGTGGGATACCATGGGTTGAAGAACCCCACCTTCGTGGTGTATAGACTCATAAATCAAGGGGGAGAATATTGAAAGGAGAGGTTAGAGTAAGCAAAGTAGTCAGGGAACAAATATTCACTCAGTAAACATTAACTAGGCACAAAGCATGTGCCAGATGGTATGCTGACATAGAAAACTTGAATAGACCAAAGGTCAGGATTAGGGGGAAGATAAGATTTGGATGATGTCAGTCATCCAGGTTGTAGATCTTTACTAGTTTTTAAACAGGTAATATAAATAGCATAGCCTTATTTCACATTTGCTGCTTACTAAAAGATTTATATATATTAACTTACTTAATAATCATCATAAATCTGTGAAATGGGTACTACTACTATGATCTCATTTTGTAGATTATCCTAAGCTATTCAGCCAGGGTATAGTAGAGTTTGGATTCAAGCCCATCTTCTGGCTCCCTGTTTCTCTGCTGAAAATCACTATGCTTTATAAAATTAATGCAAAGACTATCAAGAGAAATGTAGGTTGATCTGGAGGCACTTATCCAAGATGATCAGTGATCCTGCTTCCAGTACTCTGTTGTTTATGTGTTTTGGAATTCTGTGTGAATGCCTTTTCTTCTTTTTACAGACATGGCTGGATTCTGCCAAAGAAATAAAAAAACAGGTTCGAGGTAAGTGGATATAGCCCTTTTTATAGTTCTTTCTTTCTTTTAGTAGGTCAGAGGATTTCCAACCACTTCTGGCTGTGAGTCAGTTACTTTAGAATCCTGACTATCGCAGAGTGCTTTGAAATTGAGATAAAGCTTTCCCATGGAAGGAGGGGATTCCATAATAGAAAGATGCAGCAGAGGTGGACACTGTTGATTGATATGTAGGGCAGATCTTGACTCTTTTTTTTTTTTTTTTTACATCTGGGCACAGTTGGGAAAGATAGGAACAGGTGAGAATAACAGAAGGTGAAAAGAACAAAGATGAAAAAGAGTAAGGATAATAGGAGTCACTTCTCAATATGGTAGTGATTGAAACCTCTGTAGCCTTCTAGTTGGAGATTGTTGTTAGAGCTTGTTCTTTTTAAATTGTTTTCCACTATTATATATTTTAACTTTTTTTTTCTGTCTTTGTTTTTGGTGCTAGGGATTGAACTCAGGGCCTTATATATGCTAAGTCCTGACTCTACCACTGAGCCACTCCCCCAACCCTGTATTCTTACTTTCTTTGTGTTTTTCTTTCTATACAGTCCTTATCCACAGTTTCATTTTTTACAGTTTCAGTTACCCACAGTCAACATGATCTGAAAATATTAAATGGAAAATTCCAGAAATAAAAATTCATGTTTTGAATTGCATGCTGTTCTGAGTAGTGAATGAAATCTTGTGTGGATCTGCTCCATCTTACCTAGGCCATGAATTCTCCCTTTGTCCAGCTTACACTGTATACCCTCCCCTCCCCTAGTTCCTTAGTAGCTATCAAGTTATCAGATAACTATCACAGGCCTGGTGGTGTTCATGTAAGCTTATTTTACTTAATAGTGGCCACAAAGAGTAGCAATGCTGGCAATTTGGTTAGGCCAAAGAGAAACTGTAAGGTATGTCCTTTAAGTGAAAACATGAATTCTCAACTTTATGATAGGTACGTGTGTATGTGTGTGTGTGTGTGTGTGTGTGTAAAAACAGTATATATAAGGTTTGGTATTATTTGAGATTTCAAGCATCCACTGGAGGTCTTGGAACATATCCTCTGAGGATAAGGGAAGACCACTGTAGTTCTTTTCATCCTTTCCAGCAGTCTTTTTCCAAACTGAAGTGTAAGGGACTATGGAAGAAAAAAAGAGTGGAGGAACAAGACTTACTTGCCACTAACATGTCCTACATTGCTAGGATGACAGACATGTGGCCAAACTTGTTTTGTTGAGATGGTGTCTTACTAACTTTTTGCCTAGGCTGGTTTGAACCACAGTTCTCCTGATCTCCATCTCCTGAGTGAGCCACCGTGCCTGACTTGGGGGTAGAGACTGGCTTGCTAGCTCTACTTTTAATTTAAATTTCTATTAGAAGAAACTTTCAGGAAATGCAATAGTTGTTATTCATCATGACCAGTAAGTTTTAATTCTATTAGCTGAACACTAATTTTGCTTTTCATTTGTTTTTTTAAAAGAAACCACTTCTGTTATGGTGAAATGTTTCCCTTTAGACCCTGTTTATAATTGTTTTAACTTTGCTAAATAGAAAAACAAGACATTCCTTTGGACTGGTAACTTTTCATATTTGCTCTTTACCTATAAAAGCTTGTTTTGTTTTTACTGTATAAATATATTTTTGAGACATGGTCTCACTGTGTTGCTCAGGCAACCTGTGAGGCTACATAGTGAGATTCTGTCTCAACAAGAAAAAAAAAGCACATCAGGACAAAAACTACTCAGAATATTTGAGACATAACAAGGAAAACATAACTCAATCACTGTTATATTGTTACAATCAGGAAGATTTTTTTTCTAGGCAGTTCAGATAATTGCTTTTCAAAAGTGCAAATATGACCTACATAGTTTTTTAAACTAATTTTAAAAGTAGATGCTATAGGTATGTGGCATAAAATTGAAAGGTGCAGTGAGAATAGTGCAAGGTAGATCTCCATTCTTCCCTGTCTCAGTCACGCAGTTTTCTTTCCTGGAGGCAACCATGCTAACTAACTTCTTGTCTTCCTTCTAGAGATGTTCTGAGTCTAAAGAAACCCATGGGTGTGTCTATGTAAATATGCAGCTAATCTTTTTATGTAAGATAACTGGGAATACTCTATAAATAGTATATCTATACTATCTCTATATATCTCATTAAATTTTGAAAAAATAGGTTATATAACAGTATATGTAAGCATATTGCTAGGCATTTTAAGTTAATCTCAATAGTTTGCTATTGTAATCAAGTTTGCATTTGTAGCCAGCTATAGTGGTACACACCTGTAATCCTAGCTACTTGGGAGGTACAAGCAGGAGGATTGAGAGTTTAAGGCCAGCCCAGGCAAGAAGTTAGCAAGACCCTGACTCAAAAAAAGTTTGCATTTGTACATACGTCTGTGTACACTTGTTAAGTGTCTGTAATTCTTAGAAACAGAATAAAAAGTACAAAATTTAGGGGTAGTAATATGGCTCAGTGGTAGAATGCTAGCTCAGAACAACCATGCATAATACCATGGTTTTGATCCTTAGCACTAAAGAAAAAGGAAGGGAGGAAAAGAAAAGAAAGAAAAGAAATTTAAAATTGTAGTGGAGGTTCAACAGAAGATCTCTTTTCAAGACCAGCTGGAGTGGCTTATGCCTGAAATTCCAGCTAGTTGGGAGATGGAGATTGGCAGAATCATGGTATGAGGCCAGCCCACGTGGAAAGTTAGAGAGATCTCCATCTCAGCAAGCAAGCTGAGCATGATCTTACATAACTATAATCTCAGGCGGCATAATACACAGGAGGCATAGGTACAAGGATTGTGGTCTGAGAAGACTGGCCCAGGAAAAAAGCATGAGACCCTAACTAAAAAATAACTGAAAAGCAAAAAGAGACAGGAGCATGGCTCAAGTGGTAGAGCACTTACCTAGCAAGTGCAAGGCCCTGAATTCAAACCCCAGTACTACAAAAAAAAGAAAAAAAATTTTTCATATCTCAAAAAATACTGAAAAATATCATGGCTAATGTAACAAATACCCATAGATTTGCCACCCACTCAGAAATAACATGTGTTAACATTTTTTTATTTAAAATAAAACAGGGAAGGTTTTATTTTAAAACCTGGGTTTTTGAACTCAAGATCTCATGCTTGCTAAGGCAGGCAGGCAGGCACTGTTACTGCTTGAGCCACTCCTCCAGCCCAAAAAGCAGGGAAGTTTTATCTCTAATTTGCCTCTCATTCTCTTTCCTTCTCTTCATATCCATTAGAGATCCATTGTGGATCTGGGGTGATTCCTATAGTTTGTGTTTTTATACTTTTCCTTTCATATATCCATACCCATGTACAATATATAAAGTTACTTTATCTTTTTTTTTTTTTAATTTTCCTCAGAGTCAGCCTTATCCATGTGTACCTTTTTCTAACTTTACTAGTCTTATCCTCCTCCTAGCTTAATGTTTAGTTTGTTTATTTTCTTGATTCTGATGAGAGACCTCCTCTACTGAGTCAGTCCTGCTGCCTTCTCCCTTTTCTGGAATAGGATAGAGCAAGGGCAAGCTAGTCTTGCACCTTGTGTAATTTACATGAATGATGCTTTAAAACATCTTCAGTCCATGTGCCCTCTGCTTCTCCTCCAGAAGTTTGTGTTAATGATTCCACTGAATTTGTTGAAATGGTTTTTACCTATGAATTTTTGTTATCTAAAAATAGGGTTCTGTTTTATCTTTTTGAACATTATTAAATTATATAACAGATAATTACATGTAACTGTTTTTGTTTTGGCACTTTTGGGGTTTGAACTCAAGGCCTCATGCTTACTAGGCAGGTGCTCTACCACTTGACCCATGCCTCCAGCCCTTTTGGCCTTTTAGTTATTTTTTAAGCCCTCTTTTTGTTCGGCCAGCCTTGGACTGAGATCCTCCTGCCTACACCTCCTGAGTAACTAGGATTACAGGCATGCACCACCAGACCTAGTGAGATAGGGTATTGCAGTCTGGCCTTGAACCATGAGCCTCGTATCTCTGCCTCCCAAGTAGCTGAATTACAGGCATGAGTTATCATCCCCACCCTGATTTTTCTTTTGTATTCCATTTCATGTTTTTAAGTGCTTACCCCCTCCTCAAGCAGTAGATCATAATCTGCAGTTTCAAAAACACTGATTTATGATATGGAGATACACACACACACATATTTTTGTTTTGTTTTGTTTTGTTTTGTTTTCCAATCCTGGGGCTTGAACATACATCTTGAGCCACTCCACCAGCCCTTTTTTGTGAAGGGCTTTTTTTTTCAAGATACGGTCTTAACAAACTATTTGCCCAGATTGGCTTCAAACTGTGATCCTCCTGATCTCTGCCTCCTGAGTAGCTAGTGTTACAGGTGTGAGCCATTGGTGCCTGGCTAGGATATGGATGTATGCCTAGAAGTGAAGTTCAGTGGAACACCTCGGAGTAAATTATAGGTTATGTTTATTTTCACCTTTACAAGTGCTGTCAAATTGTTCCCCTTTAAATTGGTTGTAACGGTTTACATCCCCACCAGTGTTGTGTGAGAATTCTTGGTTTCCTATGTCCTCACAAGACAGGCATTTTTTTAAATTATGGATTTAAAATTTTTGAACATGATTTCAGACTTACAGAAAAGTTGAAAGAATGGTATAACGATTTCCTGGATGCCCTTTACCCAGATTCCTCAGGTGCTAATATCTCACTACATTTACTTTATCTCCTTTTCTATTTATTTACACACACACACAGTTTTTTCCTAAAGCACTTAAAAGTAAATTGCCTTGCTGGCAGAGTGGCTTAAGCAGTAAGAGCACTTGCGTGGCAAGCATGAGACCCTGAGTTCAAACTCCAGTACTGCCAAAAAGCAAACAACAACAAAAAGTAAGTTGCCTTGTAGCAGCACTATTCACAATAGCCAAAGGTGGAAACAACCCAAATAGCTAGTAACAGATAATGATAAACAAAATGTAGAATATTTAAATGCTAGAATATTATTCAGCCACAAAAAAGGAATAAAGATGAGTCAACTTTGTAGATGAGCCTTGAAAACATTATGCTGGATGGAAGGAAGCTGGGCACAGTAGCATGTGACTATGGTCCCAGCTACTAGGGACTCTGAGGTTGGTAGATTGCTAAAGTCCAGGAGTTTAAGGCCAGCTTGGGCAACATAGTGAGAGCTCGTCAAGATTTCTAAATAAATTAAATAAATAAGTAAATAAATACCAGACAAATGAAAGAATCTGGGCAGAAAAGGCCACACATTCTATCATTATATTTAAAAGACAAAATAGGTCAATCAGAGTGTCAGAAACATTAGTGGTTGCCAGAGGCCAAACAAGTGACTGCTTATTGGACACAGGGTCTCCCTTGGGAGAGAGAAAAACATTTAAGAGCTAGATGGAGATGATGGTCGCAGGACATCATGAATGTACTGAGTGCTGCTAAATTGTTCACTTTTAAGTGGTTCACTTCTACTTCAATTTAAAAGAGTAAGTTGCAGTCATGTTGTCCTGTCCTTCTGCCTCTATACTCTAAAAGCTAGGAGTTTTCTTACATAACCATAACAGGAAATTAACATTGAAACAGTAGTACTATAGCCTACAAACCTTATGTCAGCTGTCCCAATGATGTCCTCCAGGTGTAAGGTAATCTTTGCATTTAATTGTCACATCTCTTTAGTTTTCTTTAATCTGGAATAGTTCCTGAATCCTTAAAACATTTCATAATCTTGGTAATTTTGAAGAGTGCAGACCAGCAATTTTTTTTTTGTTCCAAAGTTTTTTTTATTTTAGATTCATTGAAAGAAATAAAATTATATTAAAAAAATAGAGTAATCTCACAAGCTGAAAGCCAGGAACAAAAAGAACAAGTTAGTACTATTTCCTGAGAGGCAGATCTAATTAACTGTCTGATGGACTTTCTCTTTCCTAGCTTGCTTGTCAAAAAAAAAAGTATTATTTCCCTATTTCTAAGGCATCAAGAAGCACTGTACGCGCTACGTGGGTTCAGGTACACGCTCCAGACCTCCAATGGGGAGTAAGGGACAGCAACAGCTGCCACAGCTTTCCTTCTTTTAATGTCACATTGCATGCACTTCCACTTTTTATGTAAATTTGAGAATTTCACACCCATGACTTGAATTTCAAAAATCTGGTCATATTTTATTAAAATCTTACCTATAGCTTAGTATCTTAAAATCTCACTACTGCTTAGAACTATCTCAGCTGAGCCAGGCAGGGAAGGGCCAGCCTCATCTCACCAGGGCAGCCACAGCGCAGACCAGCAATTTTATAAGTGGTCAATTTGAGTTTGTCCTCATGGTTAGAATCAGATGATATACTTTTTTGAAATGTTGCTGGGTTAGAAGGTTTTTTTTTTTTTTTTTTTTTTCAGCACTGGGGGTTGAACTCTGAGCCTGTAGTTTGCTAACACTTGAGCCACATCCCAGTCCTTTTGCTTTTAGTTTTTCACTCTTTTGCCCCAACTGATCTTGGACTTCAAACTTCCTACCTGTGCCTCTCTAGTAGCTGGATTACAGAAGTGTGCCACCATAAACAGAAGGGAGAAATTCTAATGTTGAACATTTTTAAGTTCTATGTGATCAACTTTTGTAGTCTCCCTGTTGCATAGCTCTAAACTTGCTTGCAAGGACACTGGGCAGTTTTTTAATAATATCCAAAACATGTAACTTTTGCATGTAAAAGAATAGGAACTGAAAGTCTTGAGTTCCTCTTCTTATTGCTATCAACAAAAGTAAAAGTGTTAATTTTTGGGACATTTCCACTTAGTTATGGTTATTTCTAATGCAGTGAAACTTCCTCATTTTGGGCTAAACAGAGAGAAAAATCCAAACAGGTACAATTTGTTTGTTTTTACTAAACTTGACTTTAGCCAAAAGGCTGGGAAGCAATTACTGTACTTTTAAAAAAGTGTTTTCATTTCACTAGGTCTAGTAACTTGAAATCATTGGGATAGCTGGAATAATGGATAGATAAATAATTTTAATATAGTAATATGTATGATCCTTCTTTCGTGCAATCTTTATTTTCCCTAGATCTTTAGCATTCTCATATGACCTTCACAACAATGCTGTGAGATCAGTTACTTTATTTCCTTCATTTAATGACTATTTCTTGAACACTCATGATATGCCAAGTACTGCTTTAGGTAGTAGGGATATATACCAAATAAAATAGAAGGAAGTTCTTGCCCTTGTGAATTTACATTTAGTGGGAGGAGACAGATTGTCTTTTAAAAGTATTTGCAGTATAGTAAGTAGTAAATGTGCACAGTACAAAATTCAAATGGAATAAAGAAATATGTAGTGAAAGTAGGTCTCCTTGCAATTTGTTTTCCCCTAGCCTCCGCTTCTTTCTCCAGGAGTTCTTCCTCTTAGTATTCCAACTACTAGAACTAGTTTATTATATATCCAAATAGAGATACTTTGTCTATATGTATATATTATGTGTATGTATATATATGTATGTATGTATATGTGTGTGTGTGTGTGTATATATATATATATATATATATATATATATACAATCATACCTATAATGCATTTTTTGACTCTCTGACTTGCTCAGTAGCTTTGCATATATACTGTTTGTTCCCTTTGATTTTTTTCTCACTTAACACTATATTGGAGATTATTCTAGATAGAGTTATTTCTTTTTAACACCTACCTCGTTCCCCACATATTTTAACTGACACATAATTTAACTGATCTTCTGCTTCAAAACTCATTCTTTTTGTTTGTTTCCTTGCAGTGCTAGGGATAAAACCCAGGACCACTTGCCTTGCATGCTTAGCAAGTGCTTTATCACTGAGATACATCCCCAGCCCTACAACTGATCATCTTTTGCTTAGTAAATATATTTAGGTTGTTTGTAGAATTTTGCTGTTACAAAAATATAATTATAGCATTTTGACTACATTCAAGTATGTTTGGATTCACTTATAGAAATGGAATTGCAAGGGCATATACATTTACTTTTTCATGGATATTGTTCTTCATAGTGTTGTGCCAGTTTACATGCTTATCAGCAATACCTGAAAGTGTTTATTTCCCCCACTAGGTGTTATCAAGCTTTCTGTATGAGTTACTTAACATAGTTCAAAAAGGAAAAAACAAGGTTGAGAGTGTAGCTCAAGTGGTAGAGCACTTGCCTAACATGTGCAGGGCCCTGGGTTCCATCCCTAGCACCACCAAAATAGAGAGATAAGAAAAAATCACACTTTGTAAACTATTGCTAATTTGATTTCCTTAATGCTATTCTTATGCAATTAAAAAATTATCACTTAACATATGTTGTGAAATAACTAATTTTATGTTTAAAGTTCTTAAATACTTAATTCACATATATTAAATATTCCTTTAAGCTATCTTCATTTTCTGTGTTTTTCTATCCAATGCATTTTTATAGGTAGTATAGAAGACTTTTAAAAAAAGTCTATATGGGGAATTATGAATTAACAATTGCTAGATTGATGTGATTTTATCCTATCAGAAAGTAAAACAACAGGTTGTATTACTTTATGGTATACACTGAAAATTCTGCTCCACCTCCCTGTTTTTTGTTTTGTGTAGGTTTTTTTGGTGGTGGTGGTACTGGAGTTTGAATGGGCCTTGTGCTTGCTAGGCAAGGACAATACCACCAGCCCTTTTTGCTTTAGTTATTTTTCAAACAGGGTCTCATATTTATTCCCTGGCCAGTCTGGACAATGATCCTCCTATGTAGCTTCCCACAGCCTAGCTGGTATGACAGCACTTGTCACCACACCAATTTTTATTGGTTGAGATGGTCTAATTCTCTACCTCCTCATGATGGCCTCCCTTGTAGCTAGAATTACCTGTGAGTCACCTTACCAAGTCTTTCTTCCTTTTTGTTTCTAAAATAATATTCTAGGGAGAGAGAGTGGGGGCGGGGGGCAGAGGGGAGAAATGACCCAAACAGTGTACACACGTGTGAATAAATGAATAATAATAAAAAAAGACATACACAAAAAAAACTCAGATCAAAATAATAATAAAATAAGATAATCTTATAAACCAAGGGCCGGTGGTATACACCTGTAATCCTAGCTACTCAGGAGGCAGGTATCAGGAGGATTGCAGTTTGAAGTCAGCCCAGGCAAATAGTTTGAGAGACCCTATCTTGAAAATACCCACCACAAAAAAGGGCTGGTAGAGGGGCTCAAGGTGTAGGCCCTGAGTTCAAACCCCAGTACTGCAAAATAATAATCATCATCATCATCATCATCATCTTCTAATCTCACTCATACTAATGAGAAGAATACTTTTGTTTATTTGTTGTAGAATCACAAGTAAGTAATGGCAAAACTGAAAAAGGACATCCATTGATCACTTGAATGACCTTTGATGACCCAGATTAACCATATTTTTAAATCATTGGTGCAAACAAGTTGACCTATAAGATGGCTTCCTTCATGTTATTTTGTCCATGTAGTTCTAATCCCTTGTAAACAAAATTATTAATTCAGGTTAAGAAAAAAGAAACAAAGAAAATAAGCCAACAACAAAAAACTATCCTCTGTCTTTCATAAGCAGAGTCTAAATAACTTTATTCTTTTAAAAAAATTAACCCTAAGCATGAAAATATTGAAAAATTTCAGAAAAATAGAAATTTTTGAGTATTTTAAGGTACTTATAACAAATCAGAAACTTAGACATAAACAGAATTTCTTTATTTTTGCAGGTGTCCCTTGGAATTTCACATTTAACGTGAAGTTCTATCCACCTGACCCAGCACAGTTAACAGAAGACATAACAAGGTAAATAATTAATGAATAGTGAAGTATGTAATGCTAATTCTCACCATCATAAACTCTGGGAATTTCCCTATTCAGAATTAAAGAAAATGATGAGCAGTTAAGTGATTAGCCTATGATAGGAAGTTTCTGGTCACTTCAAGGCAGGCTTGCCAAAAAGTGAGCCTAAAAGCCTGAAATATTTGACCTTCCGGAAGAAAGTGCCAGGGAAACAAGTCTTGCTTATCATGTGTGTTCCGCAAAGTGGTGGAACCACATCACCTTGAAGAGAGCAGGACACAAATGTCAAAACGTCAAGTCCTATTTTCAGAATGGCTCTGCTGAGGTCTGGGTTGCTTCTTTTTTTCTCCATACTGCTGTCTCACTATGTTCCTCACAGGGAACAGAAAAACAAATGTTACAGTTACTTACTATTTCTTTTATCTCCCTTTTGAACTATATGGTTAGGCACATAATCCTCATGAGTTTAATCTTCCTTTGAGCCCACTTAATTTATAAAATAAAATTTTCCAATCTTTAAAAACAACCTACTGATTTCTTTTAAGAAAATGACTTTTATCACATTTTGCAAAAATATTAACCAAAAAAATGGAAAAGCAATATATGGCACAGTACTATAGTATGTATTTATATCCATAACATCTTGCATAGAGCTTTTACTAAGTAGGTGTTTGGCAAATGTTTGTTAAGTTGAATTGCTGCTGCTGAGAAACTGCTTTCTAATTCTGATTTTACTGTCAACTATCTGATTTCAAATAAATTGACAATCTCTAGGCCTCAGTTTCCATATTTCTTAAGTATAGAATAAATACTCTTAAATTCTAATTATTAAATTCTGTGAAAAGTTTTGTTTCTTTGGGTTTTTTTTGGCAGTACTGGGGTACTGCTTAAGAGGCAGGAGCTCTACCATTTGAGCCACTCCATCAGCTCTAAACCATTTATTAAAGATTACTTTGTTGTCCAGTCATCCTTAGTGTATTCTTAAAGTTGAGATGCATACATATCTCTCCCTGAGAAAACTGATTATTCTGTTTTCACAGGTAACATATGTCTCTTAGCATTGCTACTTACTCTTCTTTCTTCATCCAGCCTTACTCTGTATAACACAGAACATCTTTGCTAATAACCTATATTTTAAAGCAGTTTGAAATTCTTGTGATTTATATGATATTGATCTGACTTTTTAAATGTATCTATTTGGTGACTAATTATAGCAAAATTTGTTGGTGCAAATGTTATTCAACAACTTATGGTAAAAACAAGGATATGATTCTAATTAGTGAAGGAATTGTCAATAACATTCTGAAGTGGTCTGCTCAATCAGTTGGCACATATGGTAAGGAGGTCAGGGACATAGGTGTAAGCATTACACTGATAGAAGTATCTGTGCGTTTAAACTAAAGTCTGAATTCCCAACATTTTATCACACAGGTAGAACTAGTCTTATAAAGTGTCCAGTAGTATGTGGAAGGCTGCATACCACTTAGTCCATTATGGAAGGAAAACACACCAGAATGTTCATACCCTAGTGAGGATGTGTCAGTAATGTCACCTTGGTGAAGGACAGTATCTACACATATGGCAAAGCAGCAATAGAAAACAGAGGGCCTGGTTTTGGACCACAGAGCCTTAATTACTAACAGTGAGGAAGCTAAGCCTCTGAGTCTGCCTCTTCCTCTTCTATAATCTGGCAATGCCCATCTTACAAGTATTATGAAGATTGAACAGTATATGTATTATGGTACTTAATACTGTATTCTTAACAAAATATTAGTTTCTTTACCTCTTTCAGACTTTTCAACTTTATCCTCTGTCTAAACTGCTTTCCAACTATGAGTTCAACCTAATTATATTTGTTTTCATTTTTGTGGGAAAAGAGAAGGGACAAAATAATATTACAATGAACAACCATATGCTTATCTAGATTAAACTATCAGTGTTATTTTATTTAATCTTTCTTTTTTTCTCTCTTCCCCCTTTCTTTCCTTTTCTCTTCCCCCTTTCTTTCCTTTTTGTCTCTCTGTATTTTGCTGTTGTTGTTGCTGGCATGTTAACATCTTTTCTTCTTTGGCTGTAGATACTACTTATGTCTTCAGCTTCGGCAGGACATCGTTGCAGGACGTCTGCCCTGTTCCTTTGCAACTTTAGCATTACTAGGTTCTTATACCATCCAGTCTGAGCTGGGAGACTATGACCCAGAACTCCATGGTGTGGATTATGTTAGTGATTTTAAAGTGGCCCCAAATCAGACCAAGGAACTTGAAGAGAAGGTCATGGAACTACATAAGTCATACAGGTGAATATGTCTCCAGAGTTTGTTCTATGTTTATTTTGGCAGTAAGTTTAAACTCTTGACTTGGTATTGACTCATTGTTTGCCTATGAGGAATCATGGTGCCACCAGGGAGTTAGCATGAGCTTATTTCCTCTACTATTTGACTTTGAGCAATTCACTTAAGCCCTGTGAACTTCAGTTTTCTCATCAAAGTAATGGTCATTGAATTGTAAGATGAAAACTAAGTGAGATAATATATGTAAAGCACTTAACATGGGATCTGGCACATAGTAGGTGCTCAATAAATGGTAGCTACTATTATTGCCTTACCTTTTTTTCAGCTTTTATATTTTATTTTGCTGTGTTAGGTGCTCTGACATCCTTAGAACAAGAGGTTTTAACGTGGGTTTATAAATATGGATACTTTAGAGGGCTCATGAAACCCCAGAAGATGTTTTCAAAGCCTTTATTAAATTCACTGACTATACTGCTTTAATTTTCATGAAAATAATTGGTAACATTGAGAGGTATCATAACAGTAATGAAGAGGAAAGGTTTATAATTAGTCTGGGGTAGTTTGAAATCTTGCCTCTTGTCTGTCTCAGCTTTGTGACCTTAAGTGATTCACCTAAAACCTCTCTGAACTTTAGGTTCCTTATATGTCTGATGGACATTGTTACATCAGAGGAAATAGGGTGATTGCTAGGTTTAGAAAAGTTAATGTGTGTGTAACACTTAATACAATGTTTGTAATGTCTTTCATGTAGTAAAAATTCAGTGTTAGCTAATGTTAAAGTCTAGAAAAATTCATTATTTGTTATTTGAATGACTTCCTGTAGAGAAATTTTACAACCTGCCTTAGTCTATTAATGTGAAAGTCTGATCTTGGGCTTGAGTTACCAGGTTTTGAAGGGCCCAACTGCTCAAAGAGAAATCCAAAGCATGGTCTCAGGAGCTTAATGTAGTATCACAAATGTTCTGTCTAGCCATTGTGGCATGTTTCTACCTGAGGTGATTTCAGTAAGAGTTCGTGGATTGCAATGCTTCAAATAAGAAACTCAAGTGCCTAGGTCCAAGTGCTTTATTGCCCCTGTAGATTCAGACACCTCAGTCATGAAAGCCGTAATACAAACTTTACAGTGTATAACTTACATAGCAGTTGTCTTATGAGAGGCCCAACTTTCATGGGTTCACACTATTCTGGAGAACTGCCAAAGGTTGTTTTTCAAGTTTGAGCTAATACATTCTAATCCACTGATTCCTGAGATCACTCAATACACTATTTTTAACTTGATGATTGTAACTTAAGGATGTTGCATTGTCTTTGACTACATTTTTATTACTTTTATTTATATTTTCTTATGATTCTAAAATGTTGTATATAATATATATGCACACACATATATGCAAAAGCAAACTGAAAATAAATAATTAAAATGACTTGTTAGCCTGTCATAATTATAGGGGAATACTCCTTTTATTTTCTAATAATTGTAAAATAATTTTTATCATTAGTAGCATAATCTTTGGACAACAAGTAAAATAGTAAAAGAAAATACCTTGCTTCTGCCATAAAACTGAACAGCAGGAAATAGTGGTGTCAGATTATGTTTGTACTTTAAATCTGTCTCTGACGATTCTTTTAATGGTTACTTAATCATAATAGAATCTCAGGTTTGGAAAAACTTCATATAATCTAACTTCCATCCAGTGCTTAACTTTCCTTTATAGTATTATTGCATAATCATAATATTTACAGTTATTATAATGTAATCATTATAATCTATTTTTATGTGCCAGATTTTATACTAAGTGCTTTATACATAAAGTGACATTTAATCTTTACAACTATGCTTAAAGTTAAGCCAACAGTTCTCAAAGGATGGTCTACCAACCCTGATGGGTTTCATGATTCTTTTATGCGGACTATGGAGTCAAATACAATAATACTGAAATATTTGTCTTTTTCAATATGTTGAAATGGGTAAATCAGGTACTGTTGGCTCAGGCCTGTAATCCTAGCTACTTAGGAGGCAGAGATCAGGAGGATCGAGGTTTGAAGCCAGCCCTGGCAAATAGTTCTCAAAACCCTATCTTGAAAAAAAACCCATCACAAAAAAGGGCTGGTGGAGTGGCTCAAGGTGTAGGCCCTGAGTTCAAACCCTAGTATTGCAAAAAAAAAAAAAAAAAAAGAAAGAAAGAAAGAAAGAAAAAGAAAAAGAAATGCGTGGAGCGCAAATCAAGGCAATTGCACCAAACAATATTAGTAGTCATTATACTCTTAACTAATATGCAATGCAGTTAAAAAAATAAAGGCCAGTTCACTTACAAATTACTTTTTTTTTTTTTTTTGGTGTTGGTACTGGGGTTTGAACTCAGGGCCTTGTGCTTGATAGGCAGGGGTTCTATTACTTAAGCCATTACTCCCCCACACTTTGTTTTTGAGACAAGGTCTCATTATATAGCTTAAGCTGGCCTTGAAGTCTTGATTCTTTTGCCTTAGCTATCTGAGTTTTGGGATTACAAGTATGTCTCACCATGCTCAGCAATTTAAGAATAATCTTCCCCTCCTCTGTGGGGCTCTAGGATTGAACAGAGTCTTGTATATGCTAGCTACATGCTCTCTACTGCTGAGCTATATCCCCAGCCCAAGAATAGTTGTTTTTATGGTTTATTTTTGTCAGTACTGGGGGTTTGCACTCAGGGCCTTGTGCTTGGTAGGCAGGTGCTCTACCACTTGAGATATGCTCTAGCCCAAGAATAATCTTAATGAAATAGCAAAAAATGATAATTTTATTAAATATTGAATATATTTCAATTCAGTGGTTTAATGAGAAGTACACTTAAGCATTTCCCTTGTATACTGAAGTACACAGTTGTCTTGAGGAAAAGCACTTGTGTGATTGCTTGAATTGTGAGCTAAATTAGCCAACTTTTTTTTTTTATAAAGCACTATTTTTTCTTGAAAAAACTGACAAACTATCATTATTCAGATTTGGTTATTCTGCATACTTTTTCTGAAAAGTGAAATGAGACAGTACTTTTAGAGAAAAAAAAAAACTAACAGTATTTGTTGCTAATGACAAAATGTAAGCCTTCAAGTAAAAAATTAAGAATTTTAGCTTGGCACAGTGGCACACTCCTGTAGTCCTAGCTACTTGGGGAGTCTGAGGCATGAGGATCACTTGAGTCAAAGATTTTGAGGTCAGCTTGGACAGCAGAGGAGGAGACCCTGAATCTTTAAAAAATAAAAGTGTAGAATGTTGTGGAAAACTTCCATATGCCACCATGATCTTGACAGCTTCCAAAATACTGAAAGACTTTTCTGCTGAGATTGATTGTATTTTTAATGAATCTTTCTTTTTTTTTTTTTTTTTTGATGAGACTGGAGTTTGGTCTCAGGGCTTTGCATTTGCAAAACAGGCACTCTACTGTTTGAGTCACACCTTCAGTCTATTTTGCTCTGGTTATTTTGGAGATGTGGGTCTCATGAACTTTTGCTCAGGCTGGCCTCAAACTGTGATCCTCTAAATCTCAGCCTCCCAAGTAGCTAGAATTACAGGCATGAGCCACTGGCATCTGGCATGAATCTTACTTTTTTAAAATAATATATTATACAATGAAATATGTTAACATTTGAACAACTTACTTAATTCAATAAACCAATACTTTTTAGTTATGAAATATATGATGTTACAAAATCATACATGACTAAACAGATACATTCAAAATATAAGACAGACCAATTAATTTAAATGTGCAATGAATTTAACAGTACAAAATTTCATTGATAGGTTTTCAGATTTCACAATGTTACTAACCTTTAAGAAACTGTTATTAAATTTTGGTATATTATCAAAGAAGACTATTTTAGATTCTCAATGCTTTGTTATTATTTTTCACAAATGTTATTAATGGTAAAAAAAAAAAAAAAAAAGGATTTGCCAGATACTGGTGGCTCATGCCTATAATCCTAGCTATTGAGGAGGAAGAGATAAGGAAGATTGAGGTTCAAGGCCAAGCCCAGGCAAATAGTTTGAGAGAAAACACCCAACAGTAAAATACCTAAAACTAAAAAGGGCTGGGGGCATGGCTCAAGTGGCGTAGTGTCTGCCTAGCAAGCGTGAGGCTCTGAGTTCAAACCCTAGTATCGCCAAAAAAAAAAAAAAGATTTTGATTTATTATTGTTATTTAAATATTTAATAGATAAGAATTTTAATTTTCTTAGATTTTAATTTTCATAGCAAATACTGACAGATAAACCCACTTAAAGAAAAGTGTTGAGTCCTCAATAATTAAGAAAGCAAAGAGGTCCTAAGGCCAAAGAAGTTTGAGAATCACTGAGTCAAACAACAGGGCATACACATAGTTAAAACTGTTGGCTCTGGAGTCATCAACCTGTCATACTGTGCACTCAGACTCTGTTCCTTATTAGCTATGTGACTCTTGTTAAGTTACTTAAGCTCTCTAAGCTTCAGTTTTCTCATCTGAAAAAAGAGAGTGATAATGTGCATTTTGTAGTTGTTAAATGAGAAAATTCATGTGAAGTGTTTAGCACAATCACTAGTATATAATGAGAGTTCAAATATTTGCTAGAATAATAATTTGTAACTCTATAAGCAATGAATTTGAGTCTGGGTTTGGAGACCCACTCTTAGAACTTACCAGAATTTAAACTCAAATAGCTGGAATACTCAAAAGTCCAATTGATGTTCTGTTAGGTATATGTTAGAAATTAAGCAATTAATAGACCTCCATGAGTAGAAAATTTAGAAGACAGTCATTAAAATAAGTACAGAGTATAGAGAAAGAATATTGAGGGCCGTAAGAGAGAAAAAACAAATAACTTACAAAGGTAAACCCATCAAAATCACAGCAGATTTCTCAACGGAAACATTAAAAGCAAGAAGAGCATGGAGTGAGGTCTTCTGAGTACTGAATGAAAATAACTTCAACCCTAGAATACTCTACCCAGCAAAACTATCATTCAAAATAGATGGAGCAATAAAAGTCTTCCATGATAAGCAGAAAATAAAACAATATATGACCACAAAGCCACCACTACAAAAGATTCTTCAAGGGATTCTGCACACACAAAGTGAAAACCAACATAACCATGAAAGGACAGGCAGTACCAAACCACAGGAGAAGAAAAGGCAAGAAAGTAGAAAGTAACATCGATTTAGCTACACACAATCAAACCCTCAAACAACTAAGACCACTAAATGACAGGAATCACCACATATCTATCAATACTAACACTCAATGTTAACAGACTTAATTCCCCCATCAAAAGACACCGTTTGACAAACTGGATTAAAAGGAAGATCCAACAATTTGGTGCTTACAGGAGACCCATCTCATCGATAGAAAGAAGCATAGGCTTAGGGTGAAAGGCTGGAAGAAGATTTACCAAGTCAATGGTCCCCGAAAACGGGCAGGAGTAGCAATACTTATCTTGGACAAAGTAGACTTCAAACCTACATTGATCAAACAAGATAAAGAAGGACATTCCATACTAATAAAAGGGGAAATACACCTAAAGGAAATAGCAGTTATCAACCTACATGCACCCAATGTCAACGCACCCAGTTTCATCAAACATACTCTGAAGGACCTAAAAACATATATAAACTCCAACACGGTGGTAGTGGGAGACTTTAATACCCCCCTATCACCAATAGATAGGTCATCAAAACAAAAAATCAATAAAGAAATCCTAGATCTAAAACATACCATAGAGCAAATGGACCTAGTTGATGTCTACAGAACATTTCATCCAACTTCCACACAATATACATTTTTCTCAGCAGTCCATGGACCCTTCTCCAAAATTGATCATTTCCTAGGGCACAAAGCAAGCCTCAGCAAATATAAGAAAATAGAAATAATACCATGCATTCTATCTGATCACAATGCACTAAAACTAGAACTCAATAACAAAAATAACAAAAAACATGCAAGCAGCTGGAAACTGAACAACACATTGCTCAATGACCAATGGGTCATCAATGAAATAAAAGAGGAAATTAAAAGATTCCTGGAAGTTAATAAAAATGAAAACACAACCTACCAGAACCTATGGGACACAGCAAAGGCAGTCCTGAGAGGAAAGATTATAGCCATGAGTGCATATATTAAAAAGACAGAAAGATCTCAAATCAATGACCTAATGTTACATCTCAAACTTCTAGAAAAACAAGAACAAGCAAATCCCAAAACAAACAGAAGGAGAGAAATAATAAAAATAAGAGCTGAAATCAATGAAATAGAAACAAACAAAACCATACAAAGAATTAATGAAACAAAAAGTTGGTTCTTTGAAAAAATAAGCAAGATCTACAGACCCCTGGCAAACCTGACTAAAATGAGGAGAGAAAAAACCCAAATCAGTAAAATCAGGAATGCAAAAGGGGAGATAACAACAAACATCATGGAAGTCCAGGAAATCATCAGAGACTACTTTGAGAACCTATATTCTAGTAAATTTGAAAATCTTGAAGAAATGGATAGATACCTAGATACTTACGATCATCCAAAACTGAACCAAGAGGGTATTAATCACCTAAATAGATCTATAACACAAAATGAAATTGAAGCAGCAATCAAGAGTCTCCCCAAAAAGAAAAGTCCAGGACCTGATGGATTCTCTGCTGAATTCTATCAGACTTTTAAAGAAGAACTGATACCAACCCTCCTTAAATTGTTCCATGAAATAGAAAGGGAAGGAAAACTGCCTAACACATTTTAAGAAGTCAGTATTACACTTATCCCAAAACCAGGCAAAGACACCTCCAGAAAGGAGAACTATAGGCCAATCTCCTTAATGAACATTGATGCAGAAATCCTCAATAAAATAATGGCAAACCGAATTCAACAACACGTCAAAAAGATCATTCACCATGACCAAGTAGGCTTCATCCCAGGAATGCAGGGGTGATTCAACATATGCAAATCAATAAATGTAATACAGCACATTAACAGAAGCAAAGACAAAAACCACTTGATCATGTCAATAGATGCAGAAAAAGCCTTTGGTAAGATCCAACACCATTTCATGATAAAAGCTCTAAAGAAAACTAGGAATAGAAGGAAAGTACCTCAACATTATAAAAGCTATATATGACAAACCTACAGCCAACATTATACTTAATGGTGAAGAACTGAAACCATTCCCTCTAATCAGGAATGAGACAAGGATGCCCACTATCCCCACTCCTATTCAACATAGTACTGGAATTCCTAGCCAGAGCAATTAGGCAAGAAGAAGGAATAAAAGGAATACAAATAGGTAAAGAAACTGTCAAAATATCCCTATTTGCAGACAATATGATCCAATACCTGAAGATCCAAAAAACTCTACCCAAAAACTCCTAGACACCATCAACAGCTATAGCAAGGTAGCAGGATATAAAGTCAACATAGAAAAATCATTAGCTTTTCTATACACTAATAATGAACAAACTGAGAAAGAATATATGAAAACAATTTCATTTACAATAGCCTCAAATAAAATCAAATACTTAGGAGTAAACTTAACAAAGGATGTGAATGACCTCTACAAGGAAAACTATAAACCCCTGAAGAAAGAGATTGAGGAAGACTATGGAAGGTGGAGAGATCTCCCATGCTCATGGATTGGTAGAATCAACATAGTAAAAATGGCTATACTACCAAAAGCAAGCTACATGTTTAATGCAATTCCCATCAAAATCCCAATGACATTCATCAAAGAGATTGAAAAATCTACCCTAAAATTCATTTGGAAACACAAGAGACCATGAATAGCCAAGGCAATACTCAGCAAAATGAACAATGCAGGAGGTATCACAATGCCCGACTTCAAACTATATTACAAAGCAGTAGCAATAAAAACAGCATGTTACTGGCACAAAAACAGACATGAAGACTAGTGGAACAGAATAGAGGACCTGGATATGAATCCACACAACTACACTCAACTTATTTTTGACAAAGGCACTAAAAATATAAGATGGAGAAAAGATAGCCTCTTCAACAAAAACTGTTGGAAAACTGGTTAGCAGTCTGCAAAAAACTGAAACTAGATCCATGTTTATCACCCTGTACTAGTATCAACTCAAAATGGATCAAGGACCTTAATATCAGACCCCAAACTCTAAAGTTGGTACAGGAAAGAGTAGGAAATACTTTGGAAGTAATAGGTATAGGCAAGGACTTCCTCAATGGAATCCCAGCAGCTCAACAACTAATAGAAAGTATAGACAAATGGGACTTCATAAAACTAAAAAGCTTCTGCTCAACAAAATTAATGTTCTCTAAACTGAAGTGGCCACCCACGGAGTGGGAGAAAATATTTGCCAGCTATTCATTAAAGGACTGATAACCAGAATATACAGGGAACTCCAAAAACTAAACTCTCCCAAAATTAATGAACTGATAAAGAAATGAGTTAGTGAACTTAACAGAACTTTCTCAAAAGAAGAAATTCAAATGGCCAAAAAGCACATGAAAAAATGCTCACCAACTCTAGCCATAAAGAAAATTCAAATAAAAACCACACTCAGATTCCACCTCATCCCTGTTAGAATAGCCATCATTAGAAGCACCACCAACAGCAGGTGTTGGTGAGGATGTGGGGAAGAAGAACCCTTATACACTGCTGGTGGGAATGCAAGCTGGTACAACCACTCTGGAAAAAAATTTGGAGGCTTCTTAAAAATTTAAACATAGACCTGCCATATGATCCAGCAATACCACTCTTGGGGATATACCCAAAAGAATGTGACACAGGTTACTCCAGAGGCACCTGCACACCCATGTTTATTGCAGCACTATTCACAATAGCCAAGTTATGGAAACAGCCAAGATCCCCACTACTGACAAATGGATTAAGAAAATGTGGTATTTATACACAATGGAATTTTATGCAGCCATGAAGAAGAATGAAATCTTATCATTTGCAAGTAAATGGATGGAACTGGAGAACATCATCCTGGGTGAGGTTAGCCAGGCCCAGAAGACCAAAAATTGTATATTCTCCCTTATATGCGGACTTTAGATCAAGGGCAAACACAACAAGGGGTCTGGACTTTGATCACATGATAAGATGAGAGCACACAAGGGAGGTATGAGGATAGGTAAGAAACCCAAAAAACAAGAAGGCATTTGATGCCCTCAGTGCAAAGGAACTCATGCAGAAACTTTAAAGCAACAGAGGCCAATAGGAGAAGGGGATCAGGAACAAGAGAAAAGGTTAGTTCAAGAAGAATTGGTTTAGAATGTAACACATATGTACAGGAAAGCAATGCAAGGAATCTCCCTGTATAGCTATCCTTATTTCAACTAGCAAAACCCCTTGGTCCTTCCTATTATTGCTTGTACTCTCTCTTCAACAAAATTAGAGATAAGGGCAAAACAGTTTCTGCTCGGAAGTGAGGGTGGAGGGGGTGGGGAAAGGGAGAGGTTAGGGGGAAGAGGGGAGAAATGACCCAAACATTGTATGCACATATGAATAAAAGAAATAAAATAAAAATAAAAGTAAATAAAAATTTTTTAAAAAGTCAATCGTATTGGAATTCACTTGCTCTTTTTTGAAGGACTGGGAATCCTCATAAGCAGAAAATGGAAAATTTAATCATGTCCAACAACGTGATGCTTTAAGAAATTTCTGCTGAAACATAAGCATTTTACTTATGTGTTAAAAAGAACAAGCCAATAATACCCATCCTACTTCTCAGAAAAATAGATGGCAGCCTACGTATGTGGAAACTGTAGCATTGACCCTTTGCCCAGACAGGGACTTTGAAGCTGTTACCAACTTTTCAAATTGGTATTAGCAATAAAGCTTTAAAATTAATTACCCTCCATTTATGGGTATTTAGAAGGTATGCAAACTTGTCAGTTATTCCCCACTTAATTATTTGAAATCTCAATCCTTAATTAGGAGATGCAACAAACATTATTAAGAGGCTGTCATATAACAGTGTAACTCACTTGAATGGCTCTCCTGAGCCCATTTGAAATTTAAAAAAATACAGAGAAAGTGTGTTATAACTTCTCTTTGTAATAAGCAAGAGGTAGCTAGTTCCAGAGCTCCCAGGTTAGGTACTTTGTAAACTGCAGAATGATAGTGGTAAATTGTTAGGTAGTACTGAGTCGATTCTGGACAGTACTCATAATGGCTTAGAGATAGCTAAATCTCTTTGCAGCTGATTTGTGATGACTTTCGAAGATGTTAGAAACTTTAGGAAAAATTGATCTTCACATTTTTTAAGGTGACAATATTTAAAATTTGTGATATTAATTTGTAAAACATATTTCCTTGCACAGATGTCTGTGGCTGGTGGGATTATGGGAGATTTCCCTGCTGTGTTTTTTTTCCTGTGCTTTTAATAATGTTTTCCAAATTTTACACGATGAATGTTCATGATTTTTGTAATTGGAAAAATCTTTCTAGGCTATTAGGTGGGGTGAAGCAAGGTGGTCACCCATGTAGAGGAACAGTTTGGCTTAAGATTTTTGAGGCCTAAGCAGAGCGAGAGTGAGTGGGTTAGAGGGCAGCCTGGCTTGAGGAGTTACAACTTAAATGGATGAGGCAGGTAATCAGGTGTGCGCACTGAGTGGTGGATTTCACAGGTTAAATGATCAGGAAGGGCGTACATGTGGAGGTAAGGCCCATGAAGGGTGCAGAGGGCAAGTACCTGGTGAACAGGGTGAAGAAGGAGTCCATAGAAAAGGTAGTCTAACACTGAGAGTTAGAACTGAGTGAGGTAAGGAGGGGATCCATGTGTGGGGAGCAGCTCAGGATGAGGAGTTCAGGGTATAAGCAGAATGAGGAGATCTTCCACTGAGGAGTGGTCAGTGACAGCAATGAGAGATTGACTATATATGGGATAGCGAAAAAGGGACTATTGATCAAATTAATCAACATAATCAGGATAATGAGAGTCAATAAATGAAATTACGAAAAGGGAGAAGCTAAAATGAACCCTGTGGCATTGCATTAAAACTGGATGTTTCATTGTGAAGTCCTGATTTCCAATATGTAGAGATAAATGGTTATGGAAATACAGATGTAAATAGGTACACATGTACCTGTATACTCTAACTACATTGTACTGGAGGATGCTCCAAAAATAATGAGAAATGTTTAGAAGGACAGAGAATCCAGCTTGGAGAAGCTCCCACTGACCATATCTGGGATAATTTAAGCAAGAAAATAAATAAGGAAAATAATTCATCATATTGCATTGAGTGAAGTGAGAATTTAGACTGGATCTGTGGTTGACTGCTTGCTTAGCACATACAAGGCCCTGGTTCTATGCCTAGCAATGTTAAAAAAAAAATCTGTAAGTCCACATTGAGCCACGCTAATGTAAATAAATAAATTCATTGAAAGTTTGATAAGGAATAGGACATTCAAAAAGTTTCAAGAACATGCCCATAAAATGCTTATTAGTTACAAAGAAAGGAATTTCACAGAGAAAAGTCTGGGAGATATCAGTGATCAAAATGAACATCATCTGTGAAGGGACAAATTGAAATCATGGACCACCTGATAGGATGCAGTGAGGACACCTCAATACTGTGATACTCCTGTCAAAGACCTGGGGGCTGGGGATATGGATCTGTAAATCTTTGGCTAGAATCAAAGGTTAAGGAACTATTATCATTCTGTATCACTAAACTGTATCATTCTGTGACTACTGACCAAACTTGAGTGGGATTTTAGGTTTGTATGGCAGTATTTAACAGTATTAATTTTCTGGCTTTGATATTCTTTAGAAAAAAGTCCTTACTTGTAGGAGGTATTACAAATGGTTTCAGGATTGATGGGTCATCAGGTTGGCAGTTTACTCTGAAATGGTTTGGGACAAAATGATTTCTGTTGTACATGACTTTTAAGAAACATAATTGTTTAAAAATCTAAAAGTAACTGGTTGTAGAGCACCTGTCTAGCAAGCATGAGGCCCTGAGTTCAAACCCTAGTAACACCATCCCCCCCCAAAAAAATCTGAATATGATATAAAATATTTAAGTACAAATATCAACTCAACTTCAGATGTAAGTATTTTCAACTAACAAAAGAATTAAAAGAGCTCTTACTTCCCCTCCTTACTACAATTTTAAAGCATGCTCACCTATATATATAATTTGAAATTTAAATGTATATTCAAAGTGAGCTATCAGCACCTCTTAGGGTTGAAAGAATGAATATAGGGAAGATTTCATTTAATGTTTTAAAAATTGCCTACATACTCAGGTGATCCAAATTATTTCTCTTTATGGTCTGAATAGATGGACCACTGGACTGTTAGAAAATTAAAGTTGTAATCATAATAAACATAGTTTACAGAATAGTTTTCAACAACTGTTACCTCATTTGATCCTAATAGTCACATTCATTTATTCAGCAAAAACCAAAAAAAAAAAAAAAATCATTGCCTTCCTAGTATCTGGAAATAATCATTATTGATTCTTACTTTATAGAATACATTGAGGGAGATAACTCAAGTGCAGGAACTAGGATTCTAGCCCAGTAATGTGACTTGAGTGCTAATTTAAACCTGCTGTTTGGTGACATATGATCCCACAGACCTTTCCTCCTCTCCCCTCCCCTCTTACCTTCCTTCCTTTCCTCTTCCCTTCCTTTTTTTTTTTTCTCACTGGGGTTTGAACTCAAGGCCTCATACTTGCTAGGCAGTAGCTCTACCACTTGAGCCATGCCCTTAGCCCTTGGGCAGGTTTCTTTATAAGCAAAATGAAAATGTTGAATTCTGTAATTTTTAAATTCTATTTCAGTTTCAAAGTCCTAAAATTCACTCCATTAATAATAGTAGGAAAAAAATAAATAAATAAAACATAAAATAGCTGGGAATAACCTTAACTAGAAAAGCACATCACTTACATGGGAAGAAAAACTTGACAATTACACAACTTTCTTGGGATGTTTTGAATGATTTGAATATATAGACTTGCATATGGATTAATTTTCCCATCCCTCCTCCCTTTTTGTCTTTACCCTGTGGCACCCCACCCCCAAACAAGGAATCCTTTGTTCTTTTTAATTAGGATAAAGACTGATGGATTTGGAAGAGACTTTTCCTTCTCAAATGAAGAGAGACCCCTGCTGCTTCCTCTGGCTTAGGGCAGTTTTGGGGAGAAAACTGGCACTTCTATGTTGTTTTTCTTGGGGAGGTGGCTGCATTATTGTTGCTATGAAGTTATATTTAATGGGTCTGAATTGTGCATTGTTAGGAATGATATCTTTGTCTTGAAAGCTCAACATAACAGCTCATGAGCAATTTTCAAAAGAAAAGAAAATTCTAAAGAAGACCTTCACAATGAATGTTATTACAGTGAGACTGTTTTCAAACAAATCTAATTCATTATGTGTCTAGTAATGGAAACATCTTAATAACAAAAAGCAGTCCCATTATCTGTGTGCTTCTGTTAACCAATTTATTTTGTTTAGATTAGTGGACAGGACACCATCTGTTACCAGAAATTTTCTTTTCATCAAACCTGTCCCCAGTAAGAGTCCCAGTCAAGTAACATCAGCTGCCCTCTTGTTTAATTTCCATAATTCAAGTCAGGGGTATAGAGAGAAAAAAGCAGCCAAGAGGATCTTGTAAATTGCACCATGCCCCCTGAGGATTTAATTTGATCATCTTGGCAAGACAATTAGTAGGAGGAGTTTCTGTATGGTGCAAAAACAGGCCAAAGGGAAAGGATACAGACTGTTGATGGGTAGAGTGAGTGGCTTTAAGGAAATTGGTTAGTAGAATTAAAATTTTATTTTCTGAACATATTTGAATTGTTTAGACACAGGTAATGAAAAGATTCTCATTCCATAATTACTTTCAGGACTCTGAAATATATTTTATATAAATATTAATATATGTATACTTATGTTTATGTCTTTATATACAGTACAATGAATATGCAATTGTTATTACCAAGAATGTGATACTATGACACTGAATTTTTTATGTTTATTCTGTCAAAGGTCCATGACTCCAGCTCAGGCTGACTTGGAATTTCTTGAGAATGCCAAAAAGTTGTCTATGTATGGAGTTGATCTTCATAAAGCAAAGGTAATAACTTTGTCCTTCGTTAATATGATTATATGACAGGTCTGTTATGCATATGTCACACTTGTTTCATATGGTACACTTTTTACCATCATCATCATGATTTTTTTTTGGGTGGTACTGGGGTTTGAACTTCAGGCCTCACACTTGCTAGGCAGGTGGTCTACCACTGGAGTCACTCCACCACCCTGTTTTGTGTTGAGTATTTTTTTGAGATAGGGTATTGTGAATTATTTGCCCAAGGCTGGCTGATCCAGGCTGCTGATCGCTGCCATCTAAGTAGCTAGAGTCACTGATACCTGGCATCATCATTTATCTGTGGTATTTTAAAGCATTCAAAAGAAATAGTGCCAGGCATGGTCAGTCATGTCTATAATCCAGCACTCAGGAGGCAAAGGGGAGGGAGGAGGATCTTTAATTTGAAGCCACCCCGTGCTGCTTAGTGAGATCTTTTCTTGAGAAAGAGACAAAGAGAGTAAGGAGAGAGACAGAAACTTTAAGTGCATCAGTTGAATTACCCCTTGCAATTCTACCATCAGATTAATTTTCACAACCAAGCCAATATAAAGATCATAACATCTAAAGATAAACAAATTTATTTTCCTAAATCAGTTACATTTGAAGAGTGGTAGCAAGGCATATTTCATAGCCAACATTAGCTATATCAGAACCACCTGTGGAGTCTACTAAATATGCAGAATGCTGAGCTCCTCCTGGATTTATAGATTGACTTTGGAAGCAGAGGCTCAGAATCTCCACAGTTAATGAGCATCCAGAATGATTCTAATGCATGTTTGAATCTGAGAAATGTTGGCCTAAGGTCATGGTTCTCAAAATGTGCTCTCTGAGTCAGAGGCATTTAGCATCACCTAGGAAATTGTTAGAATGCACTTTTCAGGCCCCATCCCAGATTTATTGAATCAGAAGCTGGGGGTGGAGCTCCACAATCTTTTTAAACAAGCTGTCCAAGTGATTCTAATGCATACTGATAGAACCACGGTGTTCCTTTGAGAACCACTGTGTTGGGACATCAAAAACTTGTGCTTTAATCCATTTCAGCCTAATACAGTCTGACAGTAAATAATTGAGACAAGTTGCTTGACTTCTCTCATCTTCAGCTACTAAAATGACAGGGGAGGTTGCAGAGATTGTGAGAGAAAGGGTTCTTTTCCTGCTGAAGGCTGGCGTCAATCAGAGATGGAGGAAATAGTCAGGTAGCATGTTCCTCTCCCAAATATTGTAAAGCAAATTGTTTTTCCAAAGTATGTCATTAAAAGAGAGATGTTGTACCCAAAGTCTTTAAAAACGTAGCAGGGCATCTTCTGGTAAATTCTCAGCTATGTAATCAGTGAATTGAAGTTGTATATAGTTTCTGTAATTCTTTTACATAACACATGTAGGCACTAATGTTTTTCTGTATACTTATTTTAGGATAAAAGCAGTCAAGAAGCATTTAACTTGGGTTTTGATTACTTAGCTAAAGAAATAGCCATCTGTAAAGATTAGCTGAGGTGAAGTTTATTTTCCTTGAAATACATAGATGATTAATGTTTTAAAAAATTTCTTTAATAAAGAGGCATGTTGGGCTGGGGGTATGGCTCAAGTGGTAGAGCGTCTGCCTAACAATTGTGAAGACCTGAATCAAATCCCAGTACTGCCGGGCGGGGGGGGGGGGGAAGAGGCATGTAAATGTGACTTCATTTTGCTTTAATGTTTCTTCTAGGTTTATAATTTAATATGCTTAATGTTAGTTATTTTAAATATTTGAGATTCTCTTATGCTGGGTTTATACAGGTACAGAGTCAACTTTTAACATGATATCTGAAGGGATTATCACTTTATCATGCCTGTACTCCTAGCTACTTTGGAGGTGGAGATTAGGAGGATCAGGGTTCAAGATCAGACCAGGCATAAAGTTAACAAGATCCCCATCTCAACCAATAAAAAACAGGGTATAGTGTGGTACACCTGTTATCCCAGCTACCTGGAGGCATAAATAAAAGGATTGAGGGGCTGGAGGTGTGGCTCAAGTGATAGAGTGCCTGCCCAGGAACAGTGGAAAAAAATTATAATTGCACATGTATATTTAGTAGTAATACATAGCCCTAAGTCCTGGCCTCCAGGGAATCATTTTGCTGACTTAGATATAATACTTTCATGGATTATGATTGTTAGATTAAGTTTTATGCATACTTTGTAACTGGTTTTGGTTGCTGTTATCTTTGGGCTGTCTAATAATAGCCAATAATGCATTGAATTCTTTGCTCAAGATTAAAATGCTGGTGCTTTTCTTTTTTAGGACTTGGAGGGAGTGGACATCATCTTGGGTGTCTGCTCTAGTGGCCTTTTGGTTTACAAAGATAAATTGAGAATTAACCGGTTTCCTTGGCCCAAAGTGCTAAAGATTTCTTATAAACGTAGCAGTTTTTTCATCAAGATCCGTCCTGGAGAGGTACAGAATTCTTGTTTTTTTCTTTCCAAACCAAACATAGAACATGCCTAAAACATCTCTTCCAGCTGGACATGGTCTTAAATGCCTGTAATCCCAACATTAAGATAACTGAGGTAGGAGGATTAAAAGTTTGAGGCTAGTCTGGGCTATATGGTGGGACCTGGTCTCAAAAACAAACAAACAAACAACATTTTTTCCTTCCCATGTTCCTCATTATGTCATCTAATAGGTATCTGTGTAGTTGACTATTTACTGGCTGATGATTTGTTTTCTACGATGGTCAGTCCTGTAATGCTTCTTTTCTTCCTTACTACTGGTCTTCTGGACATTTCTCTTCTTATAAGTAGACCTCCATTGCCAAAAGTGAAACTTGAATTGGTTAATTTGTCTCTTGTTTACTTCAGGCAAAAACTTGATGGAAAAAATTTTAAAATTGAATAGCATGAGATTTTAAAATTATTTATGGCATTAACATACTCATGTGTGTTCAACTTTGTACCAGATGATGCAGTTATTAATTGGTGGCCAAGTTTCAAGATATACTAATGCTGGCCAATTTTAACTTTTATGTTGAAGAGTTGTGATAGTACAATAGGAAGTTGTTTAAGTAGGAATTAGTGTTTTTTTTTTTTTAAAGCTTTAGCTCCTCTGGCACTTACTAAGTAAAAAACCCTGGACAAATCTAAAACTCAGCTTCCTTTTGATTCAAAGGAATCTTCTCCATCCAGGTGGATTTGAAGATCAGATGAGCTGACAGCTATGAAAAAGCTCTAAACAGAAAAGGATCATACTAATGTAAGGTAGCTTTCTTGTGTATATATCACCATCTGCTGGTGAAAGATAGCTTACTATTTGAGCCTGGAAATTCTAAATGTGCAGCTTTAAAAATCTTGGCTAGAGATGATCACTGAAGCACTCATTTTATACTATAGTTATTTACCTGTGCTTATCAGTACACTTGTATTTAAAACTTCCCTTCAAGAGTCATTCAACCAACAAATATTTATTGAGGGTTTTCTTTGTTCCAGTCACTATTCTGGAGACTGGGAATGTAACAGTAAAAGAAACCCATCCCTCAGCAATCTTATATTTTAATGTAGGAAGACATAAAAATATATATACACTCAGAAATATTAATAAATATGATAATGGGAAGTCCTTAGCCTCAAAATGTCAGCTGTTTAATATATACTAAAAATAAAGAATTCTTTCTTAAGAAAGCAATCAGGAGCAACAGAATTCTGAGAAGTGGAATATTATGACTAAAGTAGATGACTCATAGTAGCATGGTGCACTAGAGAAGGTAACATCCTGTTCTACCATTTTATAGCTGTGAGGCTGAGCAATTCTCTAACTTTAGGTTTCTTCATGTATAAAAATCTAAATGATATTATCTAATGTATTATGCTATTGGCATTAATAGGCACTCAAAGCAAATGTCAGTTTCCTTTTCCTTTTCTACCTTTGCCTAATTAAGGTTAGGAACAAGCAGGCAAGAAACGGATACTTCAGTATTTCTAATAGTCCTGGCAGGATATGTTTTACTTTTGTCAAGGATGTATTCTAGATAAATTAATGATCAATCAAAATAAAAAGAATTACAAAGAAGAATCACTTAAAAAAAAAGAAAAGGAAACGAAGCCTTTATTTATTTTTTAATTTATTTATTTAATTTTTTTTATTTTTCTTTTATTATTCATATGTGCATACAAGGATTGGTTCATTTCTCCCCACTGCCCCCACCCCCTCCCTTACCACCCACTCCACCCCCTCCCTCTCCCCCCACCAATACCCAGCAGAAACTATTTTGCCCTTATTTCTAATTTTGTTGTAGAGAGAGTATAAGCAATAATAGGAAGGAACAAGAGTTTTTGCTGGTTGAGATAAGGATAGCTATACAGGGCATTGACTCACATTGATTTCCTGTGCGTGGGTGTTACCTTCTAGGTTAATTCTTTTTGATCTAACCTTTTCTCTAGTACCTGTTCCCCTTTTCCTATTGGCCTCAGTTGCTTTAAGGTATCCGCTTTAGTTTCTCTGCGTTAAGGGCAACAAATGCTAGCTAGTTTTTTAGGTGTCTTACCTATCCTCACCCCTCCCTTGTGTGCTCTCGCTTTTATCATGTGCTCATAGTCCAATCCCCTTGTTGTGTTTGCCCTTGATCTAATGTCCACATATGAGGGAGAACATACGATTTTTGGTTTTTTGAGCCAGGCTAACCTCACTCAGAATGATGTTCTCCAATTCCATCCATTTACCAGCGAATGATAACATTTCGTTCTTCTTCATGGCTGCATAAAATTCCATTGTGTATAGATACCACATTTTCTTAATCCATTCGTCAGTGGTGGGGCATCTTGGCTGTTTCCATAACTTGGCTATTGTGAATAGTGCCGCAATAAACATGGATGTGCAGGTGCCTCTGGAGTAACAGTCTTTTGGGTATATCCCCAAGAGTGGTATTGCTGGATCAAATGGTAGATCGATGTCCAGCTTTTTAAGTAGCCTCCAAATGAAAAGAAGCCTTTAATAATTCAAGAGTCTTGGGAATGAGTTCAAGAGACCTATTATGCCATGTGGTGACTTCAGGTAACAATGTATTATATTCTTGAAAATTGCTAAGAGATGCCTAATATGTGTGAGGCCTTGTGTTTGATCTCCTGAAATGACAAAAAATTGCTAAGAGTAGATGTTAAGTGTTTTCACCATAAAAAATGAATTGTGAGAGCTGGAAGTGTGGCTTAAGTGATAGAGTGCCTGTCTGGCAAGCATGAAGCCCTGAGTTCAAAGCACAGTACTGGAAAAAAATCGTATATGAGTTAATGCATATGTCAACTAGCTTGATTCAGTTATTCTACAGTATATGCATATTTGAAAACAATGTGCTGAACATAATATATTTTTATGTGAGAATTAAAAAAATTAATTTAAAAATAGAATCTGGTGTGAGTCAAAATCTTTAGCTCCCATTACTAATTCCTATTGCATAATACTGATTGATTGGAGGAATTACTTGATGTCTCATTCCCTGATCATTGATTATCTAATGTCCCAAACACAGATAATAACTAAGGAAAAGCAGTTTCTAGACAATCAAAAGTTAGCTTCTTTATGCCTCATATGTAAGTGTGTGTGTGTGTGTGTGTGTGTGTGTGTGTGTGTGTGTGTGTATGGATGTTTTCTGAACAAAAATAAGATGCATAAATAATCTAAGATGCATTTCCTGGCTTTCTTGCTTTGGAAAAAGTCACCCTCTGTGAGTAGATTTCCTTAGGTAAGTAGGAAGATTTTTCACATGATATAGTTCATGCCCTAGAATTGGTAACATTCTTTGTATTTACAATGACTTCTTTGGTAGGACCATAGTTCTCTGTTACTGAATCACTGTAGTTGAATAATACTTCATGTTCTGTGTTTATTTATGTTTTTATAGCAAGAACAGTATGAAAGTACTATTGGATTCAAACTTCCCAGTTACCGAGCAGCTAAGAAATTATGGAAAGTCTGTGTAGAGCACCACACATTTTTCAGGTATTGTTCTCACTTAAGTATTTTTCAAGGATAAATTATTTACACGTTTCTATTTTAAACCTACTATTGAAATTCTCTTCTTCATATATAACTGGCATTTTTATTTAGCTCAGGTGAGGTCATCTTAAGCAAGATGTTTTCAGTTGAAAAGCATGCCTTAACATTCCCAGAGCACCTTTCTGTGCACAATAGGAGGACACAAGTGAGGAGTGGGAACCTGTGTTCATGGGGGCTCTGTGATTGCCCTTACTATAGCTAAATTAGCCCTGGGCTTGGACTCTGTTACTGCCCAATCTCAGCAGCTACGTGTCTTAAGCAAGTAACTTCTTTTGGGGGATTCAGTTTCCTGTGCCTGTACAATGGTAAAAACATTACAGGAACACAGTGAAAATATTGCAGTACTTATAAGAGCATTTTGAAAACCATAACATCCTATCTATAGAGATATAAGATGATGTTATTAATGTATGTTCCCAACTAAATTATCCTGGTTGCTTGAGACATGACACAGAATTAAAATGATGATTGCTTGATTGGAAATCAAGCCATGAGAATTATAAAACATTTTATTTTTTTATATTATTTCTAATTTTAAGGTCTCAGATTAATGAGGTAATACATATATAATATGATTATTATGTTTTTCTCCCCCCAGGCTGACTTCTACAGACACTCTTCCCAAAAGCAAATTTCTTGCCCTGGGATCCAAATTTAGATACAGCGGCCGGACTCAAGCTCAGACCAGGCAAGCTAGTGCTCTAATTGACAGGCCTGCCCCACACTTTGAACGGACAGCAAGCAAACGGGCATCCCGGAGCCTTGATGGAGGTTTGTATTGAATTTTAATGATTTCTTGTGATTTTAATTCATTAAAAAGAGAGAGAGAAAAAAAAAAAGACAGGTCTTTGGGCTGGTGGAATGGTTCAAGAAGTAGAACACCTGCCTAGTAAGCATGAGGCCCTGAGTTCAAACTCTAGCACTGCCAAAAAAAAGATGTGAAAGAGGTCTTAGCCTGGCTTGGAACTCACTGTATAGTCTAGACTGGCCTTAAAGTCTCAATTCTTCTGCTTTAGCCCCTCAAGTGCTGGTGTGTACCACCATGTCAGCTCTGATATTAAGTTATCTATAAGAGAAGCAAATTATCTCAGATTTACAAATAATCTCAATGGTAAAGTATTGGAGATAGTAGGGAAAAGAAAATCAAGTTTTATTCCTGGCTTGATCATTGAGTGTAATGGGAGACTAGATAGGGAGCAGAGTTGAGAAAAATCAGGATTTATGTTTTGGATTGTCACTCAATTTTCATGCTTTTGCATATTCATATAATACCATTAGGAATCTCCTTCCTTATCTAGTAAGTCACCCAACCTCCAGTTGACCTTAGGTGAAGGGGTTATTTTTTAAACTTCATTTTTCAAGCAAGAAAACTTGATGTTGGGAAGTTTATGTGACTTGTTCAACCTCTCACAGATAGTAACTTGCAAAGCTAGAACAAATATCCAGGTCTTGTCTAATAACATATGTCATGTCTTTTTCTACTAAATGGAGTATGATAGTTATATACATACTATGCCTAATGAATCATTTCTTTCTGGTGTCAAAAATAACTGAAAATTCAAGTGTTAATGAGCTTTGGTAAATTGAACGAATTAGAAAGCTTTACTTATAAAAGTCACATCTTGACTGACTGTATTTTTGTGACTGGTGAAATCTCATAGTTCAATTTAAGACTAATACAGAAACCTTAAAGCGACAGAGGTCAACATGAGAAGGGGATCAGGAACTAGAGAAAAGGTCAGTTAGAGATGAATTAACTTGGAATGTAACACATTTGTACATGGAAGCAATGCTAGGAATCTCTATGTATAGCTATCCTTATTTCAACTAGCAAAAATGCTTTGTCTTTCTTATTATTGCTTATACTTCAACAAAATTAGAGATCAGGGCAGAACAGATTCTGTCTGGAAGTGAGGGGGGGTACAGGAGAGAAATGGCCCAAAAAATGTATGCACATATGAATAAACGAATAAAAAAAAATTTTAAAAAAGATACTCTCCAGTATCTTTTTCTAAAACTCTCACTGTTGACATTTCATATTTATATGTATATAGATAATCTCTCTAATCTGTTCTATTGATCTCCTTGCTTATCCTTGTGCCAATACCACATTGTCTTAATTATTCTATCTTATAAGAAGTCCTTATCTGATGTTGTAAATTATTCTTTAACTATATTCTTTAAGATTATCTCAGCTAGCCTTGGCTCTTACATATTTTAGAGTCAGATTTTTAATTTTCACTAAAAACATTTTGGGAGTTTCATTGGAATTGAGTTGACTATATAGATCAATTTGAAAGTAATCGACATACTATTGAGTCTTTGAATCTGTGAACATGAAATATATAATGTTTGATGTTTTTTTGGTGTAGATAACTTATGCATCTTTCACTGGTTTTGTTTGTTTTTTGGTTTTTGTTTGTTTTGAGACAGGGTCTTGCTATGTAGCTCAGACTGGCCTCTAACTCGAGATCCTCCTGGCTCAACCTCCCAAGTGCTGGGTTTATAGGTATGTACTACTGCATCCAGCAAGCACATCATTAGGTTTAGTCTTAGGTATTTGATGGCTTTTGCTACTTTAAATGATGGCTTTTAAATATTTGTTTTCTATTAATTTGCTGCATAGGAATGCAATTGATATTTTCTAGTTTGACCTTGTATTTAGTAACTTTACTAAAAATATTTATCAATTTTAATGGTTTATTTGTGGATTATTTATTAATTTTTGCAGTGTTCGAGATTGAACTCAGGGCCTCATTCATGCTAGGCAAGCATCCTGGCACTGAGCTATACCTCAAACCCTGTCTGTGGGTTATTTGGGGTACAATATCAACCAAAAATAATAACAGTTATGTTTCTTCTTTCCCAACTCATACTTTTAATTCCTTTAATTGCTTTGTTGCTAAGTAGGACATACAATGTAATGCTGAATGAAAGTGTAAAGAATTAGCATTTTGTCTCAGTCCAATCTTAGTGAAAAGCAGCAGCACTTCATCATTAAGTGAGATGTTTGTTCTAGGTTTTGTGTAGCTACCTTTTATCAGCTAAGGAAGTTTTCTTTCATTCCCAGTTTTCTGAATTTTATCATGAGTTAGTGTTGACCTTTGTCAAATACTTTTTACTTAATTGATTGATATAATATAAACTTTCTCCTTTTTATCTTATGTGATGAATTATTTTAACTTTCAGTTTTTAAACCAGCCAAACATTCTTGGAGTAAACACAGTTTGGTCAAATAATTTTCTTTTCATATTATTTTAGAATTTTTGCAATTACAGTCAGACCCCCATATATTCAGGTTTGACATCTGTGGAAATATTTGAAAACAATTTTTTTCACTCTATTGAACATGTAAGACTTTTTCCTTGTCATTCTTCCCTAAACAATACAACATGCAACTATGTACATAACATTTGCATTTTATTAGGTGTAAGTGATTTTGAGGTGATTTAAGGTGTATGGGAGAGTGTTTTATTGTATAGCTTTCATGAAATGTTACACCAGCTTAAGCACCTCAGAGTTCGTTATCAAGGGTGGTTCTGGAACTAATCCCTCATGGACACTGGAGTGGACTATTTTCATAAGAGAAATGAACTACAATCTTGTAATGTTGTGGTTAGGTTTTAATATCAGTTTATGTTGGCCTCATAAAATAAGCCAAGAAGGATTCTCGCTTTTGCTGTTCTCTGAAAGAGTTTGTATAAGATTGGTGTTATTTCTCCCTAATGTTTGAAAGAATTCACCGGTGAAACCATTTGACCTTTAGAGCTATTTGTTGGGAGGGTTCTTTTCTGTTTGTTTGTTGCTTGAGACAGGATCTCGCTATGTAGCCCAGGCTGGCCTTGAACTCACAGTACTCTTGCCTCAGCCTACTAAATGCTGGGATTATAGGCCTGAATCACCATTCCCTGCTTTGTGATAGGGTTCTTTACTTACAGATTCAGTGTCTTTATTGGATAAGAGATGATTAAGATGATCTAGTTCTTGTTTCAGTTTTGGCCAGTTGTGTTTTTCTAGAAATTGCCTTTTGTATCTAAATTTTCACATTTATTGACATAAAGTCAGGTATCTTTTTAGTATGTATATGGTCTATATCAGTGCCCCTTTTTGCATTCTTGGCGTTGGTAAATTGTGTCTTTTTTTTCTTGAACAATCTTGCCCAAGATCTTTTACTTTTGTGTGTGTGTGTGTGTGTGTGTGTGTGTGTGGTACTGGGGTTTGAACTCAAGGCCTCAGGCTTGCTAGGCAGGTGCTCTACTACTTGAGCCATGCTCGTAACATTCTTTTCAAAGAACCAACTTTAACTTTTACTGTTTTATCCTATTATGTATTTTTAAATATAAATCATGCCAGCTCAGATCTTTATTATTTCCTTCACACTTACACTGAACTGTTCTTTTTCTAATTTCTTGGCATAGTTGTCCACTGATGTTCATTATTCCTACCTAACCTTAGAATTTAAGAAATTTATCTCAGGTCACAAAGCTAGTTAGAAACTAAGACTATTCTTCCAGATGTGTTCTTTTTACTCTTTCCATCAAGATTACTTTTTTTGTAGAAAGAAGAAAATAAATCTTGCTAGTAGTTAATATTCATTGAGCACTTAGTGTGTTCTAGGCACTATTCTATTTTACATATTTTCTAACTATCCAAATTGCATCTAAACTGAGTAGGACAGTGGGGGTGAGGGGTGGCACTGGTGGCTCACGCCTGTAGTCCTAGCTAATCAGGAGGCAGAGATAAGGAGGATGGTGGTTCGAAACTAGCCCAAAAAATAGTCCTCAAGATCCTATCTTGAAAAAAACCCATCACAAAAAAAAAAAAGTCTGACAGAAGGGCTGAAGTGGTAAGAATGCTTGTCTAGCAAATGTGAGACCCTGACTTCAAAACCCCAGTGCTGCCAAAATAATAATAATAATAATAAAATAAATTGAGTAGGACAAATTTTTTTATTTTTGGTGGTACTGGGGCTTGAACTCAGGGCTTCCCATTTGCAAAACAGGTGGTCTTCCACTTGAGCCACACCTCCACTTCATTTTGCTGTGGTTATTTTTTTTTGGAGATGGGGGTCTCATGAACTGTTTGCCCAGGCTGGCGTTGAACCGCATTTCTCCTGATCTCTGGATCTCTGCTTCCCAAGTAGCTAGGATTATAGGCGTGAGCCACTGGCACCCAACTAGGACAAATTTTTTTATAGTTCTATTTTCAAATGTCTTCTTTTTCTCTCTGTGTTATCTTCTTACTGTAAGATCTAAAATTTAGAAATGTCTGTAGAGCTTTTTTCCTTTTCCTAGATCCTTCTTCATCTTCCTTAAAAGGGAGACTTCCTTGTTGGGTCCACTCCCCTTTTTAAAAAAGAATTAATGTAATGCTATACACTGGAAATGGTGTATTAGAGAAACTTCCAGAAGAGGTGCTATATAAGAGACCTTACTTTGATGGTACAAATGAGCACTCTGTTTCTCTTCTGTTTTGTCTGATTCTCAGAGCATCTGCTTCACCAGCTGGAGAGCAAAACTGGTTCAGGTCCCAGGTTTATTAAGCGACAAGGATAGCTAATAAGGATGATAAGGATTTTTCAGTTTCTGTTTTTCTTTTTCAACACATTTTCACCTATTCCTATTCTTTTTACTGAATAAAAGAAGCATTTAAAAATTGTTTTACTCGTGAGAAAATTGGAACACAAAGAATTTATATAACTTACTATTTTCACACAACCAGGTAGTTAAGTTTGTTCATCCATTTGCTGAGTTATGGTTACAGTAATTCTTGCCAGGGGAGTGCATCATACCACGTTTGGAGCTTTACAACAAAACATGTGTCCACGTCTCACTACTGGATGGCTTATATATTTGAGGTGGACTGAGTATCAGCTGGGTTTTTGTTGTTGTTGTTATTGTTTTGTTTGGTGTTCAAAATCTTCCTGTGATTCATATAGGCCCTCTGACAATGGGACTGCTGAGCCATTGCATCCCTGCAGCACCTCTACCATACTAACACTAGCAATAGCTAGCAGAAGTTTCCCCCACTCAGTATGATAACTGTGTGTTTCTCTTCACTGCTCTAGTATACAACTTATGTTTCTGTTCTTGTCAGTCAAAAATAATATAATAAGTAAAGTTAGTGTGTCTATAAGAATGTCATCACCAGCACTTTTGTTTGTGTAAACAGTCAGAAATGGGAGATACTAACTTTTTACAGTTCAATGTTCCCTATATACTCCAAAATCTTGTAATAGCTAACAAATGAATTAATAAAACTGTAGAGCCAAAGCATCTTTTCTCCCCCCTCCCCCCCACTGCTGGGGATTAAACCTAGGGCCTTGTGCATGCTAGGCAACCACTCTACCACTCAGGGATGTAGCCCCATCCCTGAGCCAAAACATGGTAAAAACAAATTACTACTTGGGGCAAGGTATGGTGGTACATTCTTATAATCCCAGCTACTTGAGAAGCAAAAGTAGAAGGATCTCAGTCTCCAGCCAGCCTGGGCAAAAGTGTGAGACCCTATCTGAAAACAAACCAGGCAAAAGGACTAGGGTGTGATTTAAGTCAGAGTACTTGCTTATCTCCAACAAGTCAAAGGCCCTGAGTTTTGTCCCTAGTACTGCCAAAACAGAAAAAGAAAGTCACTACCCTTAACACTTGTGTAAAAACATTGAATTATATACTTTAAAAGGGTGAGTTACAGAATATGTAAATATATCTCAATAAAGATGTATTAAAGGAAACAATCACCTGGCCAGGTGTGATGGTGTACTTCTATAATTCTAGCACTTAGGAGGCTGAGGTAGGAGGATCTCAAGTTCAAGGCCAACCTGGGCTATATAGTGGGACGCTGCCTAAAAAACAAAACAAAACAGTCACCACCATGATATATTATTGTGGTCCATAGTTTGCAGTCTCTTTATTGAGAAAATGAAAGAACTTTACCTCTCTCCAGAGCTCCCAGATACCTTTCCTTTGAATTGCATGTCAGTATATGCATAATTAGTTTTTGCTCAACATACTCTTGAAATAATATTAAACCACAACAAAAGAAATCCAAGACTTAGGAATAATATTAGAAGATATTAATATTTAGAGTATCCCTTCCCCAACTATTCAACGGTTACTGTCTTCTACATTTTACAAATGGTGACACTGAAATTTGTGACATACATTCCTTGACACATATTCCTTGCATGTGACTGAAGTGACCATGGGCCTAAGATTCATGATTTGGTTTTTTGCCTGTGTTTCATGCTGCTTTTGGAATGCTATTATTTTCCATCTCTGAACCATTTCCACCTCTGTTTCTATCCATCAGTTTTTATACTTATACCTACTTTTCCACATACAGTACAGATTGCCAAGGCTTGGAATGCTAAAGACATAAATCATTTGGCTCTGTAATATTAGTATTGGACTAAAACCAAATTCAAGTGGCAAAATAACACATGGTGAAAGCAGGGCTATGTTTCTATGATGCCAGGCAGAGTTGAATTAATTCTTTGCGAGGAGGTGTGAATACACATGGGTAACGATACTTTAACACAACTGTGAGAAAAATATTTTGTCACACCCCTTGTTTTGTTAGGCTTGGTCTGCCATCTGTCATTCTTGCATTGACTGGCTTAGAGCACCCATTAGCAACAGGAACTTGCTAGAGACCACAGATTTTTCACTGAAAAATAAAGTAGACTCTTCTGTTTCTGCTGTTTTTCCTATGCATCCTCTGAGAAATTGTTTCTTTCACTGGAGATCATTATAGGGTAATAAGCATTTTTTACAGTGTTGTGCTTATCAAATAGTTGTGAATTTCAATTTTTTAGTCTTTCTGATTTAAGGAATTCCTTGTTTTAATTTTTTACAGCATATTGATCTAAATGTATCAGAAGAGAAAGGGAGGTTAAGGGAGGAAAAAATGAAAAGGAAAGACTGTTTAATACACATTGTAAAGATTTCCATGGGCTGGGTGTGGTGGCTCCTACCTGTAATCCCTGCTACTTAAGAGGTAGAGATTTGGAGGATTGCTGTTTGAAGCCAGCCCAGGCAAAAAGTTAGCAAGATTCAACAAATAAGCCAGGTATGATGTTGTGCACCTGTGGTCTCAGCTATGTGGGATGCTGTAAGTAGGCAGATTGAGGTCCAGGCTAGCCCCAGGCCAAAACAAACAAACAAAAATGTATGCAAAGCCCTGAGTTCAAATATCAGTACTGCCTCTGTGTGTGTGTGTGTGTGTGTATAATACATGTTATGTATTTCCTTGAAAGAGTTAAAATTTAAAATGTCAGTGAAAGAAAGGGTGGCCTATTATTAGAAATACCAAATCTTATGGAAGACACCTTCATTCCTAGACAGTGTCAGGTAAGTAAGGTTTTACTACAAAGTGCATAGACATTTTCTTTCATTCCCTGAAGGGATGAAGGTAAAAACCATAAATACCATATGAGTGACTCTGTTTTTTGTTTTTTGGTTTTTTTTTTATGCTGGGAATGGAACCAAAGGCTTTCTGCATGATAGGCAAGGGCTCCACCAGTGAGCTATATATATTCCTAGTGCCTGAGTGACTGTTTTGAAGTAGACTATCTAAAACTCAGATGCTAAATAGTCCAAACCCAAACAACATTGAATTCTGTGAAAAGATTGAGCTTTTATCATTTAATCATTGTTAATATTCTCTCTAAAATGATCTGTACAGTCCTCTCCTTAAATCAGATTTTTTCAACTCGGCATCCTTGACTCCTGTGCACTAGATGTCAGTGCATCTCTTTCTTTCTCTTCTCTATTCTTTCTTTCTTCCCTATTTGTAACAATCAAAAATGTCTCCAAACATTGCCAAATGTGTTCTGGAAGCAAAATCAACCTGAGTTGAGAACCAGTGCTCTAAATGTTTTAGAGAATAGGAGCTATAATAGATAAGACTCTGGTAGAGGACAGGAGAGAACACTCAAGATGTTTATGAGGTGTTTTTAGCATGGAAGGCCAAAGCTTTTGAGTTCATATTATTTTAGCCAAATGATTTATTATTAAAAGAGAAAACATCTAGTTCAAAGATTTGCCCTCACAAGCAGCAAAAAGTAGTACATGTCTTATCAGAAGAGCCATTTATCAAGTTGTTTTGTAATCCTTCCAAGGAGGTTTCACAGAAAAAAATCAGACTGAATTATTTTTTCCTAGAATATGTTTTTAGGTTCCTGAAATTAAACAGACTTTATTTCTAAAAGACTTCATGGAAGAAACCAGACTTAATTAACCCCTTTTTTCCTCCACAAACTGCATTGTAGGTTCTTGAAATTAACAGATTACAATAATGTGTTTTCAGTCTCTCTTCTTACTTTGATCTTTTCCTTCCTGAGTCCATCATTTATGAAACATGATCATTAACACATTTTAGCCTTTTGATAAGGGTAGATGGCTATCTCGTTGCCATCAGTTGCCCAGCAGAGCACTAATGACTTATATCTTCTTATGATGAGCACTGGACATGTGTGTCCTGGATTTACAGTTATTTTTCCTGGTGATTTTTCAAGAAGTACAGAGACTTTTGTCTTCATTTATGCTTCCCTTTTCTCTTTCTCATGTAGCAGCAGCTGCTGATTCAGCAGACCGAAGTCCCCGGCCCACCTCTGCACCAGCCATTGCTCAGAGTCAGGTCACAGAAGGCATCGTGCCAGGGGCATCTGTCAAAAAAACACAGAAGGAAACAGGGAAGACTGAAGTAAAAGGGGAAGAAGAGCCACCTGAGCAAGCTGAGCCAGAGCCGACAGAAGCATGGAAGGTAAGTCCACAGATAGAACTAATTCTCTTTCTGATTTAGAGGTCTTTAACTCCTTGACCAGGAAGGTTTTCAAAGCAACCAAGTCTTATAGAATTCCATCAAAGTTGTTTCTTCCTTATTCTTTCTAAAAGAAGTCATCTGTTATGAACCTGTAAAATATTTTCATAGCATTATGTCATAAAGACAGCTATCCATCCAAGAAGTTTTTAGGTAACCCACACCTTGATCCAACTTAGTATTACAAAAATACTAAGTATTTTATAAAACACACCAACAAGGTAAAATAATTTTACTCATCCACAAGGAATCTCCACATTATGTAAGAGTCAGCTCTGGTATTTTGATTAAATTATAATTTGATTTTCTAAAATGGATACATGTGCAACATTTCCAAATAATAGATGTTACATAAGGCACGCTAATGTGGTTGTTTCAATCTCAATTTTATATGAAGGGGAAAATCTGTTATGTAAGAGAGGTTATGCTGCTGAGTTGCTTATGATTCTGAGTTGATTATACCCACAATCACTGCACTGAGTTGAAAAATCACCAATTGAATTAGCATGTTTCTCAGAAGTTAACAGTATCAGGGTTGATCTTTTATATGTTTATAAGTTTTTTAAGTACATTTAACCAGAGATTGAATTGAGGTACTAGTTCGTAATTATTTCTAGGTAGTATCTCTGTGGTCAACAGGAATTATGAGAAGTTGTCTTCAGAAGAAGAATTATAATTTTCTATGTTTGTTAAATTTCCAACTGTGTTAAGACCTTAGTAAGTCCTTTCATCTTAGCATGTGGACTAAAACTGGCCTTTTTTGGAACCAGATCATATCCAGTTTATCTATAGAATAGTGGATAAGCTGGTTCTTTTTACTGTATTTAAGAAACAAAACAAAACAAAACTGTGCTGGACATGGTGGGGCACAAATGTAATTCCAGAGCTTGATAGGCTGAGGCAAAGGATTTTGAGTTCTAGGCTAGCCTGGGATACAAAGCAAATTCCAGGCTAGCTTTAGCTAAATAGGGAGACTCTATTCAAAAAATAAAAGAAACTCTGTTAAATGTGACATACAGTTTTACTGTCCTTTGAGACTATATTGAGTCCATAGAGGAAAAAAAAGAGTGAAAAAACAGGTTCCCTTTGCTCTTGGAACATTAGCAGAATGAAGAGAACACTCCCAGGTATATTCATTTTATTTAATTGCCAAGAAGGTGGTGGAGGGGGTGTCTTCTTGCCAATTAATTCTATCTAAATGAAACTGAAGCCTCCTCTGATAACCTATTTCTGTAATAGTAGTGGCAGAATTAAGGGTGAATCTGAGCTGATTGTATTTGTAGCAGATAAAAAATAATTATGACATTTACTTAATGCCATATATATTATATAAAGCAACAGTAGTAATAAAGTAGCCTTGTAATTGTAAATTTCATTATGTAGTGCTAATTTGGTGCCAGATAGGGGTAGCTTTTTGTCTTCTTGGATTGTTTGACAAGGTCTATTCTGCAGATGTGGAGGTATCACCTCTCCCCAGTGTTTAGCCACATCTCACTTAATGTTCTCTTTAAGGGCATGCACAGAACTACTATTGCTACTTGGCCTTGGGTTTTGTTTTTGAGACTAGAGTTTTGCTGTGTTGCCCAGGCTGGCCCTGAACTTCTGAGCTCAAAGGATTCTCTTGCCTCAACCTCCTTACTAGCTGTGACTATAGTGATGCACCACTGTTCCCAGCTTTTTGACCTCAGTTCTTAAACTGAAGTAGAAGCTCTCAGTTTCCTGCTGTTGAATTGCTAAGGACCGAAAAAGACATCGTTATTAGTTTAAACAAGGAATGAAAGTTCTTTTTTGAGACGGGGTCTTGCTCTGTAGCCCAGGTTGGCCTTGAACTTGTTCTATAGCCCAGAAGAAGCTTAAACTTTATAAAATAATTTAAAACTAGTATTTACAAAGTATACATAATTCTATGAAGACATTATTTCCATTTTAGCAGTAAGAAGATTTAAGCTCAGGCAGGTAAAATAACTTGTTAATGACCATACAGCAAGTATGATGGGTTTCGGAGTAGAAATGATCCAATTATTAATTATACCAGGTAGTTAAAAGTACTATACCTGAATGTGCTTATCATTTGACATTATTACAAAGTTTGGTATTATGTATTTTCCATTCAGTTCTAGAAAAAGTAGCACAATGACATTGTACTCCATAGTAATGCTGCTTAGTGTGATTTCTAAGAACATGTCAAAACCACAGGTTGATAAGCTTCTACAGATGATTTAATGATACAAAGTGATTGACTTATCACTTAATAGAAACAATCTGTTTTCTGATTTTGAAATATCCAATGCTTTAGGCAGTGCTCACTTTATTGTTACGTTTCCTTTTAATAGCCAGTCTGGATTTTTAAAAATACTTAATTCATTTTCTGTATATAAAATGACTATTACTAGAGGTGTTTCAAAGCTACACAGGCAACCTTAGATATTCTTTTCCTGCTATTAAGAATGAATCTTGGGCTGATGGAATGGCTCAGATTGGTAATGGCTCAAGTGTGAGGCCTTGAGTTCAAATCCCAGTGCCACCAAAAAATAAAACAAAAAAAAGATAGATTTTTGAAATGACCCAAACATTGTATGCACATATGACTATAATAAAAAAAGAAAAAAAAAGACAGAAATATATGGCTACTAAAAAAAAAAGAATGAATCTTGTCCTTCCACCAAAAATGTGGACTCCAATACCCTAGAAAGGAGATTGCGGAGTGTTGAATGTTGCAGCAGAGGCCTGTGTGTCTTGTGTGTGCCTCTTTATAAATAAGCCCTGGAAGTAATTGCATGTGTCAGTTATAACTTGGATGAAGTTTGTTTTGACGTTTTGTGTAATGAACTGAAGAATGAAACTGCCTCCTTAAATGTATTGGTCAACTGACAAAATTGTTTGTATTTACCTGTTTGTTATGTCATATGTAGTTTATTAATCTGTGTTTTAACTAAAAATTAATCTGTTTATTTCTAGCATGTATATTGGACATTGATATCTTCATTTATAAATTTGTTTTTAAATATTATTTAAAATACTTTCAGATCATCAGAAAAGGCAAAACAAAACCATATGACTGCAATCATATGTTAAATAAGCCTAAGTTATTTTTAGTGAGTACTCTTTTATAAATAAATATAAAAATGTTTTCTTCATCAGTGCAATGATTAATTTTCTTTTTTGATAATTTGAATATTCACATTACTTCTTCAGCTTGGAAATGTGATGGTGAACTCACACATTGGAAATGTGATGGTGAACTCACACATTACTGCTGCAGTAATACCTTTCCCTATAATTCCCTCCATAAGACTGCATCATATGACTACTTGTCTGTATATTTCACTCCCATCTTCATGATGCAGCTTATTTGGAAATGAGGCTATTCATAGAAACCTACTAACCTCAAAATGTTTGTACCACTTTATTTCTTAAATGTAGGTGGAAAAAACCCACACCGAGGTCATAGTACCCACCTCAAATGGTGACCAAACACAGGTTTGTGCCAACAGGCCACTTGTTTCTTTTTCCCTCTACCCCTCAGTTTTTTCTTCCCCTCACTGCCCTCTCCTTTTAAAAAAAAAATTATAAAATAAAGATTCAGACAAACTTCAATGAGCCAATATTTTGTCATTTTTTTCTTTTTTGAATTATGGCAAAACAGAAGCTTGCAGAAAAAACTGAAGATCTGATAAGAATGAGGAAGGTTAGCCATTTTTCACTTTCACAAAATTATGTTGCCATTTCACCCATGCTCACTTATAGTGCATTAAAAAGACAGTGATCCAGTCTTTTCATTGATTTCTCTTAATCAGAACTCACTTTAACAGAGCATATATACATATAGATATATATGCATATGTGTATACATATATATATATACACCAAAGAAATTATAATTTTATACTGCTTTTTTGAAAGATTTCATTAAAATAAACTTTTAATGAAATATCTTTTTGAAAAAAATGTCAGTGAGGGTCAAACTTATATACTTTATATTCAAACTTTGTGAGAACTATTTAATAATGGCATCATATTCTTAGAATCATTGGTATTTTATCCACATTTACTATAAAAACCATCAAAGCAGCATCTTCCAGTATTGTTAATAACTGTGAGTTAGACTGTTGTGCGCCTCATTCTTCTCAATTACAGAGTGGGATGAATCAGTTCTTACTGAATATATTTACTGGATGATCAAGTATAAAATACTGTTAGATCTCTTTTTTGTGTGTGTGATGGGACTGGGGTTTGAACTCAGGGTTTTGTGCTTGCAAAGCAGGTACTCTATGGCTTGAGCCACATCTCCAGTCCATTTTGGTCTGGTTATTTTGGAGATGGGGTTTCTTGAACTATTTGCTCAGGTTGGCCTTAAACCATTGATCCTCCCACTCTCAGCCTCCCAAGTAGCCAGGATTACAGATGTGAGCCACTTGCACCCAACTTTGTTAATTCCTTTTTTATAAAAGATTTTAGAGATTTAGATACTGTAGTATTACTGAGTATGAAAAAAACTCCAAAAATTAATGTTTTTAAAGTATATCTCTATGGTACATGGAGTTTCAAAGTTTTTTGGAGTCATACATTACTTTAGGGTAACACTTAAATTGTTCAGTTTCAAAATGAACATAAAAGCTTATTACTTAAGAAGCCAGTGAAGCTAGGAGCACTGTCTATTTAAATAGCATCATGACATCTTCCATCATTTACCAACAGGTCATCCATTTACGAGTGTTAATCATGTTCTCTGTGTGTCCTTGTGGTTCTGTGACCATTTCATGTTGTCATATGCTGCACTGCATACATTTAATTTTAAATATTTTTTGCTTTGCCAATTTTCAGTTTTTTCCCGCAAGAACAACGTTTTAATTTTTTATGCTTTTCTGTTTTTCCCCCCTTTCATTTTCACAGAAAAAGAGAGAGAGACTAGATGGTGAAAACATATATATCAGACATAGCAATTTAATGTTGGAGGTTTGTATGAACTTGAAGCTTATTTTAGTGGTTGCCTGGAACCTTCTGCATTCTTTGCTGATCCCCTTTTCTTCATTCTATGCTGCACTTGGTTTTGCATGCCTTTGCATGAAAGAATTTTAGGTTTAAAATGCCTTTGCATGTTGGTAAACATGAAGATGCACAACCATTTCTTCTTCTGATTCTTTTTAGTTTCCATTTCTCATGTTATCTTTAAAAAATATATGATTGGGACTGTTTCTACCTGTCAAGGTTCCACTGACTCCCTTTCACAGTTGTACATCACTGCAAAAACTTCATGGAATTCTCCAAGAGAATAAACTTGTACTTGTCCCAAAAAGCAAATTTGCACCTTTTTTTTTTTTTTTCTGAACTGAGAGTATGGAAAAGTAGGAAAGTGATCACAATTCAGAATGGACTTAAAATATTCAATATTAAAATATTGAAGATAGCAGAAAATTACTGGAGAAAGGCCAGGAGGGGGGAGTAAGACACAAGAAAGAGTACTTACTAGAAGATAGTTTAATTATAAAAACAAATCTGTGATTATGGGATTTTTATTTTAAAGATGAGAAAATTGAAGTTTAGAGACATTAAATAATTTCCCTGTGGTCACAGAACTGGTAAACTAGTAAAGTTAGAATTTGAATTAGGAATTATATAGCTATTTAACTTCAGTTTTCCCTTCAGAAATAGTAATATACTCTTTGCTATAGGAACTGTAAAGCCATTTGCTCATATGTTCAACATTGGTTAGATTTTTACCAGACTTACATTAGTATGGCTTACTTAGTTTTGGGTTCTATTGGATAGGAAAATGTAAAACTAAGTAGAAGATGAGGTGAACTCTATTAGGAAAAATTAAGGAAACTGGAATTATTCCACATGCAAAAAAAATGAGACCAAGTTAGTTTATATGTCAGAAAAACTTTTATATAGAAGTTGATGACCAAATTATCTTACAACTCCACTCAAGGTAGAACCATAAGAAATCAGTATAAACTCTTACTTTTAGGGGGTTTCTGAGAAAGACGGACAGGGAAGATCTCTCTGAAGACAACATTTTAATTGAGACCTGAAAGGTAAACATACATTAAATGTGATAAATATTATCAAAGTAGAAGTTTGAAAAAATTTTAAAAATAAATTTCTGATTGAATATATGACTTCTAATAATTATTTAACCCCATCTCATTTTCACCAGTACCTGTATTTTGAGTATCTGCTATTTCTAAAGTACTTTGATAAAAATAATTAAAATGATGGCCAGCCTTCATTAAATATATAGTATATGGTGGGCATAATACCAGGTGCTTTACCTATATTTGTGTCCTGTAACATGAATTTTTTCCAGGCTGGACCATCATATATTTCAAACTTGTAAACTGGATCTCTTTGTTTTTCCCTGTCTCTGAGATTAGAGCTGAATTGTTCCATCTTTGGAGCTTGGGAAGGATAACAGGTGTCAGTTGATCTTCTTTACTCAGCAGTGTAACAACTCCCAACTCTAAACATGCATCTGTCCCAACCAGTGCCTTTTCAGTGCTCCTTTACTGGAACCTACAATACCAATCATATATTTGCCATTTGTTCCATGAGGTGTGTTATGGCTTCTGAGACTCACTAAGTCTCTGTGTGTGATGTGTTTTTACCCTGGCGTTTTACTGACAGCCACGAGAGGGGATTTCTAAATAAGTGTGTGTTTTGAAAATTAAAACTACTAACTGCTTTTTGGAAACATTTTACATTTAATGAAGTGTTTGGTTTGATTGTTGCTAAACAATCAAAAATTGTCTAATCTGAAACAACCTGACTTACCATCATTCTTTAGTTATTGTAAAAAGTGTTTCCTCCTCCCTGCCTCTCCTCCCCAGCCCAAGAAAGTTCTCTCTCAAGTTATCTGTCACCCTAGCAGGTTTTTTTTTTCTTTTCAAAAAGCATCCCTTCTCCCCGCCACCCCTTATCCTACCCTACCCCCACTAACGCTTTGTTCTGGTACAAATAAGGTCGAGTTCATTTTTAGATCTACCGCCTCCTCTTCTATCTCCCAGAGAGAACCTGTAGCAAATGTCTATGACAAATTCTATTTGGAACAGGTCCCTTTGAGATCTTAATTTTACTCTGTGCCCCCACAGGTTTCCAATAAAGCCAGCTAAGATGGAGAAAGCTCCTTCAGAAGCTACTGGTTTTATCGAAAAATTTATTTTCTCAGGTTCCAAGCCAATCAAAAGCAGGCAAAAAAAGAATTACAAATCATCAGTCTCTCATTTCAGAGGCTAACTCTGAGTTATGGTTTCCCCATAGCCTTTCTTGCTCGTTTTTGTTTTGCTCCATTCACACTTTTAAGCTTCCCAAATGTGTTGAATTGTTCTTCACACAGTCAGGAGCTGGGTCACAGGGACTTGCATGCCTGTTGGGTCATAGTTGTTCAGCCTAACACTAAGTCTTTGAACTTGCACTTGCTATTCCTTAGCTAGTAAATATGCTTTCCTTGCTTTCAGCTGGAACAAAAGTTCAAAATGTTGTTTCCCTTGGGTGAAGCCCATGTTCATAAGTTATACTTATATTTCCATCCCAGAAAGCAAGAAATACTCTTATGAGGTAACTACAGGGTTACTCTTTGGGTGTTAGTTTTTTCTTTGATCTTAAGGCAGATACACGTGGGTCAGTCTTGCAAAAATAAAAAGAACACACTAGTAAATGAATTTTCTGAAAAAAAAAATAGCTCCAGAATTAAAATTATCTTCATGTGTCTCACTGATTCTTTCTCCTATGCTATTTTACTTCTTTTTTGGGGGGGCGGGGTGGTATTAACATTTGTACTCAAGACTTTGAATTTACTAGGCTGGTGCTCTACCATTTGAACCATGCCTTCATCTCTTTTATGCTCTGGTTATTTTGGAGATAGGATTTTGCTTTTGCCCAGGCCAACCTGGACTGTGGTCCTCCTCGTTTAAACCTCCTGCCATGACTGAGATACGCCACACACCCAGCATTTTTCTATTGTTTTTCTATTGTCCCGGCTGGCCTCAAACCTCAATCTTCCCAATCTCAGCCTCTCAAGTAGTCAGGATTACAGGCATGAGCCACTGGTGCTTGGCTTATGCAGTTTTCCTTTTGAACTAAATTTCTTTTTTTTCCGTAAAATGAGGCTATTTCTAACAAAGTCAAAAAAGACTAATCCCAAAATTCACACAGCTTATTAGGAGATATATTTAGCATTATGCTTATCTTGGTTATAGGGCTGCCTTGATATATAATAAACACAGAATTTTTTTTGCAGTCACCAGGCAGTGGGCTCTAAATATTATGATCTCAAGCTCAGAGTTTTTAGTCTTTTTGAAGTGTTGGACAAAGAACATTTGAATCTTTGTCTACAAGTTAAATTTACCAGACTATTTTTGGTTAAGTGTCCTTTTTGAAAGTTATTATATACCTCTTTTTACATAAATATTGATCTTCTCTCCCTAAAATACTCCCTTTAAGAAGTCCCCTCTACCTCTAGCTGCCCAGTATTCAAATCTGCTAGAAGAGCTGAATTATTTTAAATTATCAAGGAGATATATAAGGTATTTGAACTCTTGTTACCACTCCGAATCCAGTGAAGATTCTTGGAAAAAGGTCTTTTATTTATTTATTTATTTATTTATTTATTTATTTATTTATGTGGTGCTAGAGATTGAACCCAGGGCCTTGTGCGTGCTAAGCAAACATTCTACCACTGAGCTATACTTTCAACCCCAGAAAACTCCTTTTTCTCTTTTTTTTTTCTTGGTGATACTGGGGTTTGAACTCAGGACCTTGTGCTTACTAGGCAAGCGCTCTGCCATTGGAACTATACCTCCAGTCCAAAGGTCCATCTTTTGAATTGTGTTAGGAATGAGTGAAGCTATTAAAACAAAAGGCTTTTAGTTTGTGTGGATGATACTGACAAAGAAAAAAAGTCATTATATTACATAACCAAGTGATTTTTTTTTTTTTTCAGAGGGAGTAACAATTGACTTTGGAGGCTGGAATTAGGAACTTTACTAATAAATTCTTATCAAAAATGGCTTTTCTTATTTATCAAAACAACAATTAGGACTGGAGGAATGACTCACGCAGTAGAATGCCTGCCTAGCAAGTGTGAGGCCCTTAGTTCAAACCCCACAACCGCCAAAAAAACAAAAAAGAAAGCAATAAAAAACCAATTAGCCACTTAGTAATAGAGAATCAAAATTATTTCTAGTAGAACTAGAGGGATACTGTACCACTACATCTCACCAAGGCACAACAGCAGTGGTGGAAGTTGAAATCTTTCACCATGTCCTTCACTCAACAGTTTCTCTATCTAATGCTATCTCTATCCTACCTATCTGTCCTAACTCAGTTCTTAGCAAGCTGAGGCTAATTGAATTGTGGGGTTACCTTCTTAGGATGAGGTGATAGAGATCTGGTTTTATATTATACTGGGAAAAAAGAGTCCTAAAATTAAGGAGTGAGCTCTTTATGGGTAATATAATTGCTGGGAGCTGTGGACTTGTGATGCTTTACTACTTCCAAGAAATGCACTGTTAAAAAAAAAAATCAAGCAAATAAACCATGTTGTATATTTACAATTTGAATGTGGTTTATGGATTGGTAACATCTAACCTGGATGTGGTGTGTTTTCTACCAGTGCCCATTCTCTGATGGGTTGCCCTTGGTGTGTTTTTGTCCCTGTTATTTATTGTTTTGCATCTTTGTACCTTCAACTGTAGGATTTAGACAAGAGTCAGGAAGAGATCAGGAAGCATCATGCCAGCATCAGTGAGCTGAAAAAGAACTTCATGGAGTCTGTACCAGAACCACGGCCTAGTGAATGGGATAAACGCTTATCTACGCACTCCCCCTTCCGAACTCTCAATGTCAATGGGCAAATCCCCACTGGAGAAGGAGTGAGTACTTTGTCCACATGACTGATTATGAGAATGAATGGAATAAATGTTTTTGTATCTGAGAGAACAGTTCGAGCTGAAATTTAGCTTTGGTGCCTCAACATTTTATTGCAGTGTTTAAGGCGTTCATAATCAAACACTTACTTTTTAAATCATGTGTACAACCCAGTTCAATTATAGGACCCATTTAGAGTTACTAGTGATGATTAGGGTCTGAGAACTGACTCTGCAGCTGCATGCTTCTGTCTAGTGTGTGTTTATAAATTGACCATAAGCCAGTAAAGCTTTGTTTATGTTCAAAATGTGCCTTCCAGAAAGTTTGCTAAATTTAGTAAGATCAAAATTGGAAAGGGACTAACATTTTTTAAAACTTTATTTGAACATTTGTACAACTTAGAAATGTCTGGAATGATTGGCCACAATTATATAATAAACTAAAGCGTCTCCTAAGCTAGAGAATGCAAAATGCCAAGTGTTAATGATTGTATTTCAGTTTTAGAAATTGAAAAATGATTTATTTTTTATCTTTCCAAGTAATATCAGACTTTTCAAAAGAAGCTTTATAAAAAGTCACAACTAAAAGAGGCCAGAAATACCTTTCAGGGGCTGTTCTTTCTCTTTTGTTGTTATCATTGCCTATTTTAAAAATCCTGCACCTGAATAAATGAATCTGTTTAATGAAAATATCTTGAAAGTTACCTTGAACATATATCAAAAAGTCTTTATCATTAGCTAGTACACATTAAATATTTTTATAAATAATCATAATGACTCAATGGCTGATTATAATAATTTTTAAATTATGTGCTTGTTTTACCCCCACAACAATAGATATTCTAGTTAAGAAAGATAAAGTGATGTCCTGTGGTTTAGCCAACGATGGTGGCATACACCAGCTGAGTTCCAGCCACTCAGGAGACTGAATCAGAAGGATCTCTTTAAGTCCAGACAGGACAGGGAGGCATAGTGAGACCCTGTCTCAAAAAAGTGAAAAGAAGCCAGGTGCCAGCAACTCATGCCTATAATCCTAGCTATGTGGGAGGCTGAGATTGAGAGGATCAAGGTTTGAGGCCGGTCTGAGCTCTAAAATAACCAGAGCAAAATAAGCTGGAGGCATGGCTCAAGTGGTAGAACACCTACTTTGCAAGCACAAAGCCCTGTGGAAGGAAGAAAGTTAGGAAGGATTTTTTTTTTTAATTTTTCAGAATTCTTGGTAAACTATTCAATTATTTATTATTTAGTTTCTGGAACTGGAGAAGAGGACAAAAGTTGATTCACAAAGAGCACTTTCAAGTTGTGATTAAAATGGGCTAACAGCTATCCAAAGTTAAAGCAGTTTCAGGAGTCTGGAAAATACCTGAATAGTGGCAGCTGATGATCATCACTGGTGTTACCCCATCCATTGTCCTCTCAGCCTCCATTCCCAAAGGAAATTGGTTTTGTTTTCTAAATCTAGATATGTACCCTGAACTGGGACAGTAACCCTGCTTTCTGGTGAGACCAGAAGTGTCCCTAGAAATAAGAATCATATGCTGGTGGAGTGGCTCAAGGGGTAATAGTACTTACCTTGCAAATGTGAGGCCCTGAGTTCAAACCCCAGTGCTAAATAAAAAGAAATAAGAAATACGAATCATAGCCAGGTATGGTGGCGCATGCCTCCAATCCCAACTACTCTAGAGGCAGAGATTGAGAGGATTGCAGTTCAAGGCCAGACCAGACAAAAAAAGTAAGTGAGACCCAATCTCCACTGATAAAATACTGGGTATGGTGGTTCATACTTGTTGTCCTGGCTCCAAGAGAGGTGCAAATAGGATCACAACCCAAGCTGGCCTGGGCAAAAACATGAGACCCTATTCAAAAAATAACTAAAGCAAAAAGGGCTTTGGGCCTTTGGTCCCAGTGGTAGATCACTTACCTAGCAAGCACAAGGCCATGAATTCAAATCCTAGTTTCACAAATTATACTCATCATCATAAGGATCCAGTAGCATTTGTAGTTTGATTTGACTGAGATCTGGCTAATCAAAGCCTAACTACATGATTTTGAATAAGTCATTTATCTTGTTGGGCCTGTTTATGAAGTGGATGATCTTTAATATCCTTGCTAACTCTAAAATTCTACAAACAAAAAAGTGGACTGTCTGCAAATCATAACTACATATTTTCCAGAAGTTTTGTTTTTGACTCTGCAAGTAATCAAAGATGTTCAACTACTTTGAAAAGTAACTTGGCACTATCTTTCATGAGATTGGATAAGTCTGCATTAGTCTCCATTTCCAGAAAACATGTCTTTAAATAGCAACCCTTCAGAGATCATTTCAGGACTGCTTTCAGGAATGGCAATGTCATTCCGTGGACTTGAAAGAAACGACTTTTTATAAACTAAATTAGATCCATGGGGAGTGCATGAACAATTTTAGTTCTATGCTTACATATACTTTCCCCTCTAAATGAACAGTGGGATAAATAAGAGCTGTACTGTGATAATCTTTTACATTGGGATAATTCCACTTTTTAGCATATGTTACTTTTTCTTTAATAATAAGGATAATATTTCTGTTCTCTGGGGATGCCTCTTTCACCTTCGACAGCATTGTTGTTGCATTGCAAGGCAGCTGAATTTTATATGATTTGTGTATGACCAGGTGAAGAAAACCTCTGTCCTCCCCTCGGAAAGGAAGGTTGGTGGGCCAGAGGTAAACATGCTGCTATGACTTGTGCTTCTTCATCACAATTTGCTCTTGTCATGGCACGAAGCAGAGAATCCCCTCAGAACTGAGCAACTGCTCAACATTTTTTTTTCGTTTGGCTATACTAGTAAATTCACACCCACAGCCTTTTGGCCTAACACATTGCACTCTCACTGCTGCAGCGTTTGCAGCTTTCAAGTTGTTTATTTTGGCGCATGGCTGGTTGAAAAGCTGCATGAAGATGTAAATATGTATTCAGAGAGAAAATGAATTTTAATTATACCCTGTTCTTTTTATGTTGTCTTTCTTCTCCCACTTTATTTTCTTTTAAAAATCATTATAATTTTGCATCCTTTCTTTTCCTTTTTTCTTTTTGCTGACCAGTCCCCTAGCTACTTTCTCCCTGATACATATCACTTAGGGGTGTGCAAAGAACCAGTGTTGAACTTCCAAACTGATCAGAGAAGGCTAGCTCAACTGAGAGAACTTAGAGCCAAGTTTTTCCTTTCGTAGACAGCATTGGTCTTAACTATGGATAGCAGAGTACAGAAGTTGGGGTGGGGGGAAATTGTCAATGGAACAATTAGTAAAGAAACTTTCCTTAAGATTGTCAAAAGTATTTACCAAATGTAATGTATAAGCCTTTGTGCTGGTCATTGTTATTTTTAATCATGATTCTGAGAATATGAAATTATTGAGATCTTATGGAGGGGCTTATTTTTCTTTTGTTTCCCTTTGGGGTGGACCCTGGAGGTATATTATAAACTTTTATACTTTCTGCTTTCATTTTGCAATCTTTAAAATGTGTAAAATTAAGAATTTTATGCCCTTGAGCAAAATCTAATTATCATACTGAACTACTGCATTTTTAAGTCTATATGAAGAGATGTGAGGATTACTTTTTATATTCTGCCATTCTATTTGTAATAAAAGTAACTTTTCTCATGGCAAGAAGAATGCTTCATTATTGGCATTGCCCAATTCATTAATTATTAGCAGCACCGAAGCAATTAAAAATTACCCAAAATTAATATATAAAAGAAATTCATATGTGAGTATTCTTAAAAGAGGAATAAATAATATAAACTAAGGAAGTGTAATGATTCCTTGAACTTTCCAATATTTATTTTAAAACTTATACATCGGGCACCCCACTGTGTTACAGAAACTTTGATAGGGTAAATTGCCAAAATAAGATAGAGTGTCCAAAAGATCTTTCCAAATCCTTTGCACATCCCCAAGTATCATTTTTGAGCGTTTTCCATCTGTCATTTTGTTCATCTTTCTCTGTCTTTCTTGATCTTCTACCATGAAAGCAGACACAGGAACGTGCTCTGTTAGTACAGGATGAAGACAAAATTAAAAGGCAAGAGAGATCTACTGAAAGAGCCTTGCCCCAGCAAGAAAATGAAGAAATTCTTCCCAAGGTTTCTATTCCAATCCCTGAGGATCACAAGTCTCTCAAAAAGTGCCACCTGTACTCTAGTACTTTCCCATCTCCTCGTATTTCTTTCATGATGTCTTTTCTCGTGGTCCTTGCCTTGGCTATATGGTGGTTGATCTTTCTGTAATCGGAAAACAGGGTGCTCATCAGAAATGTTAAGACTAAAACCATTGAACTTTGTTGCTGGCTTCAACTGTGTTACTGCCTATATGATGTCTCTGATCTTAATAGTTCACTGTCCTAGAGGACTCTTAGGATCATTTTTCTGTCAATAAAATGTCACTCTTTGTAGAATATGCATTGTGAGGTAAAAGGAGTAGCAATGGATTGTTCAAGCTAGGTTTTCTGCACCAAAGTTTTAACAAATTTAGACAAACCAGATTTAAGCATATGACAGGTTGTTACTTTCCCCAAAGCTTTAACTAGTTTACCCTGCATGTTCTAACTGTTGCTATGTTCTCCTCTCCAGTGTCTCACACAAGTCAGGATACTCTCTAAAAATATTTGATGGGATTATTTTCCCATTCTTCTATAGTCATTTATATGGCATGGGCTCCATAGTTTAGGAGAAAATTCAACTTGCTAACCTTTCAAAAGCCTTAAAATGATAAAATTTTAATTTATAAATCCATAACCACTCCTTTTCTTTGATTGTCAAACCTGTATATACAAAGGCCTTTTCTGGAAAAAGGGCTTTTGACATCTGTGGCCTTTTTATGAGTATTCTGAGCTATACAGGGATAGATGACTTTATCCTGCCTGGTGTATAGAAGAGATCTGCAAAGGCTAAAAGCCATCTTTTCATAAGTAGAGTGTTGATGTGGTTTAAGGAAAATGGTGCTGGTCCCCCTTGACCTCCAGCCAGGGCTGAATTTCTCAGACTACTCTTCGTAGCTGGAGTACAGATTTATTCAAGATCTGTACATAAACACCCTTCTCTGGATTAAAATACTGTGTTATTTTCTTATGGCTTAAGTAATTATATTGCTAGAAGCAACTTTTTAGCCATTATGATAAGCTTAAAATATATACTGATATACTTTGTTTTCCTCGTACACTTTAGACCTGTTTGTTCCTGCACTTGTGTTGAAATCAATTGTTTTTAATCAGTGGCCTGTGAGCTAAAGTTCTACTGTGATAATTGTGTGTCCTTAGTTTGCATGTTGATTTATAAGGCCTCCCTGAAGTAAATATGAGCACTGTTCAGAACACAACTTGGAACCTAACCTGTTTTTTTTTTTCTTAACCTTAATATTAATGAAACCTTGCATGTAGCTTGCTTTTGTGGCACTTGAATGTACCAACCTGGATGATTTGATTAATGTCTCAAATATTTGTTTTGAATTATGAGTTTATAGGGTTATCAAACTGAGAATATCACACTTGGTGTTACTTTTCAGTTTTACCTTCTAAACAAGACTTGTTTTTGAGAAGATGGCCTCAGAGCAAAAAAAAAGAGCAGTAAAACCAAGTATCTTTGGTCCTTCAATAACCACTAGTATTGTTTTATGTATGTATATACCTAAGTCTCTGGTGTTTCTTGAAAACTGCTATTCTGTCATTTTGGGTTTTTCAAAAAAATGGAAGAGAAGCAAGGATCAGCCTGGATCCAAAAAAATCTGGTGTGCGTGTTTATCTTTGATGTCACAAGCTATGTCTATTTATAACAAATATTTTGTAAATAAGCATATTTATTGATTCATTCATAATAAGAAAAGAGAGCTCTCAAATCCACCTGAAATACTGCAAAGCTGTTTTCTGACAGAAAGTGATCATCATAAGTATACCCCTGTGCCTGTGAAATAGAGATAGAAGCTTTCCTTAGTGAAGTAACAATGAAACTATAGCATTCATTACATTACATTGTCTTTTTAAAAGGAATCAAAAAGAAAATACTCCTAGAATTTTATTGATACTTTTATAACTGTTTCAGATTATATTTCCTGAAGTTCCAGTTTTCAACCTTGTATACAGCTTTTTATTGATTATTGTAAACTTCAGCCTGAATTTTGTTTCCTTTTGTATTGGAATTGTTTCAAGTCCATTAAAAGTAGTGTGAGCTAACACTACTTTTCAATTTTCTGAAGTGCAGCAAGAGTTCTCAGAGGTTCTTAATGATAAGTCAAAGGAGGAGCCATTTTTTCTGTAAGTAGGGTTAGAATGGCCGTGAGGAGAATGGTCAAGCCCTTGAAATGAATGAAGCTGACCAATGCAGACTCAAAAGATAGACTCACTGTATGTACCAGAGGAAGAGTATTAGACATTCCAGCTTTGTATTACTTAAAGTTAATGCTGCCAGTGTTTGTAACATGAAGCTGCAAATAGCATTGGTTTCTTTTCCCTACTTCATTTCATTCTCAGTACCAGAGGCATATCCAACTATGTGTTGACTTTATCCTGGTTAACCAGGTTGATAAGTAAAAATTCATTTGGACTAAAGATATCAATACATACTAGTGTAAAATTTTGGATTTTTGCCTTGGTTTTCCCAAGGTGACTGGAGAAGTTCACTTCACTACTTGGTGCCCATATTTCCACCTAGTAACATGAAGACAAAACTACCTCATAAGAATGAATCTTGAATCTGTAGTATGTTCTAGCGATCAGAGGCTCTGGTTTTTCAATTCTTGGTCTTTTGGGAGCTGAGAAGATACAGATTAAGAGACAAATAGAAATATCACAATGAAGTCCCCCTGTACAAGTAATATATTCTAGTAAAGATATTTAAAAAAAAAAAGAAAAGAAAGAAACACATTCACTTCTTAGGATTCTTTATTTGGGAGTAAGCAATTAAATAGCTTTATCTGTTTCCATCTATTCCTTTTTTAATATTTGACCAAGCATTTAACAATTCTAAAGTTAAAAATGTCTTTCCAAATTTATCTTACTCTTGATAAATGCACCTTTATCCAGATGTTATTCTTAGGGTGCAGCATACTTGAAAATAAACCCAGCATCTAGAATTTTGATCTTTTAATCATTTTCTTATGCGCTGACACTTGAAATATGAAGGAGATTCTATTTGCATGGGTCAATTTACAACTTGTTTACATCTTCAGTAAAGGTTTTAAAGAAGGAAGATACTGATTCTGTGGATAAAGGTTAAACCCAGGATTGCATGTGGCATAGATTTCCAGCTGTCATCCTAAAACCTAGTAATGTTTTTCTATTAAGTATTATTGTTAATTTTACCTTGAAATTTCTATGGATGTAGGCTAATTTATTCTCTCCTACTTTTGTAAATCACTTCTGTAATAATTCCTATGGTTAAGCTTATGGGACCCTCTAGATGTTAGAAGTTGAGTGGTTTTTTTTTTTAGGAGGTATTACCAATAAAAATTTATACTTTGCTTCACCCAGTATTCATGTATTTACAAAAGGAAAATAAAAAAGGTAAAAACACTGGGAGACACTTTGTCATTGTTCCTCCCACAAGGGTTTTGAGTGTAGTAGAGGTATATAGAACTGCTCTGCAGAGATGCTATCCCTCATCCCTCATACTCCTCTCCACAGAAATTATAAAATTCCAGACTTCCTTACAGCGCTTTTCTGTAGCTCTGAGAAAGATTATTATGCATAGAAATTTTTGCTTTTTTTTCATTACATCCAAACTACCCTGTTTGCCATTTGGGTATAGAAACTAAGACAACTCTTCGTTCTTGTTCTCTATTTTGCCTGGTATATGGAATTACCATCTCTGCCTCCTTTACATTATGACAAATAACATCAAAAAGCCTACTGTTGTGTCTTATGCTGTCACCTTTCATGCCTTAGGATCTCCCTTTTACTGAAGCAGAATATAACACAAAAAAAACCACATTGGTGCCAGGGTCAGAAAGGGTGCCTGAAATGGTTAAAGAAGGTATCGTGCTAGAGTTAGGAAGCTGTAAAGTTAGGCTAGAGGAGGAAGGATGGCAGCTACAATCAACAATTATAAATTCATGGGGTGTATTATTTGGTAAGTGAAATTCCTGTCATACTAGAAAGAGAAAACAAGAGAAAGTAGTTTATCCCCACAGATCAGAAATACAGGCTAAAAACTAAATAACTTTAATAGCCCTAACTAAATGAATAGATGACAGCTCATTGGGGATTAGGAAAGTTTTTCTCATCTTTTGGGATTGCTATCCTTGAAATACTCAAGGTTGTTCTCATAGTCAGAATCCTGTTTTGGGTAAGTAATAGAATAAATCTGGTATTTCAAAGATTAAAAGAAGGGGAAGCCATAGAGTCCCAGCTATCTCTTCTGGTCCTATAATCAATAAAGGCAGTTCAGTCTTTCATTTTGTTCTCTACTGTCTTTTTAAAGAAGTCTTTAGGCTGGGGTTGTAGCTCAGTGGTAGAGTGCTTGTGTAGCTTTAATTAGGCCCCAGGTTTGATCAGCACTGCAGGGAGAGAGAGAGGTGGGGTGTGTATATGTGAGGGGGAATGAGAGAAAGGAGAAAGAGAGAGAGAAGACTGCCTTCTTATAGGATCCTATCTCAATAAAATAAGAAGGGGAAAACATTACATAATATCAACCATTCATTTGTTTATTGCTTACTAACAAGGCACTCTGTATTCATTGCAGGGATACAAAGAGGCAGCATTACCAGAGTTTTAGGATTGGATAGTATCCTAATCTAACTCTTCTCCCCTCCAATGTTTGACTCTTCTGTACAATATCATTTAGCGATTTAAAGGCCATTTAAGGGCTAAGTCTCACAGCCTGTGCTTAAATATCTCCAGGAGAGCACATCATACCTTTGTGGATCTCAGAGTTTACATATAAATCATTATTATTAAGTCAAAAACTGTTTCTCCATAGCTTTTACTTATTGGTTGTGAATGGAGAGATTGTAAAGAATTTTCTGAGCTGGATGAGGTGGTGCATGCCACCTCATTCAGAAGGCTGAGGCAGAAGGATCACCAGTAGTCCAAGACCAGCCTGGACTACACAGTGAGAACCTGACTCAAAAAACAAAAAAGAAAAAAGAATTTTCTGTTTTCTTCCACATTATGGTTCTTCACATAGTTAAGGGTAACTCTGGTGTTGAGAGCTCTTGCCCTTAGATAACTTGCTGGCTGGTATTTAGATTTCTCTAAGCTTCCTCCTAGCACATTGTCCTTCTGCTTCTTCCCTTCTTTTTCCTTAGATTCCTTGTTTTATCAGCTTTTTCTTTCTGTTGGTGCCCTCGGGTTGGTTGCTTCCCTATGTATTAACCTTGGTTGCTTTCTTCTCTTCTCTTTTCCTTTCTTCCCTTCCTTTTCCTTCCCTTCTCTTTCTTTTGCTTTCCCACCCTTACTCTTACTTCCTTCCCTTCCTTTTCCCTTCCCTTTCTTTTCTCCCTCTTTCCCTTCTCTCCTTTTTATTGGCTTTCTCTCAAATATTTTTGAAGTTCCTGATTTTCCCAGATTCTTCATTCATAACATAGGCACTTTGATTTTTTTTTAGATAAAAGAGTAGGGATGGCATAGTTTTGTAGCCGTAGAAACTTCTTGTAGTCCAGAATCTGTTGACAAAATCATTCTTATATTTTGATGAACCATACTACCAGAGCCTGAATTCTAAATTGCTTTCCCTCTCTGACAGTCTGACAAACTTTTATATATTTGAGTTGCCCCTGAGTGATACGATTTATACAAATGTAATATGATGATATTATGGACATTTACTTTCTTCTTAATATTCTGATTTTGGTTTAGATCCCCACCAGAAAACGTGCTATTAAATGTTTGAAATGCTAATTCTTTTCTTTTAGTTGTGCCTTACTCAAGACTAAGAGATTCTCAAAGATGAGAGGCCTTGGTTTGTTCATCTTTGCCATTTATCACCTTTGTATCCCAGCTACTATGTTGCCTTTTATATAACAAATAATATTTGTTAAACTAAATTACTGACCATAGATGGCAGTGGACACAGTTTGACTTTTCACATGGAGTCTCTTATATTGAGACATAAATTTGCGCTACATTAGTAACCCCATGCCCAATCGATACACGCAAATAGCCAAGAAAGCCCTCATAAAGCCCAGAAGCCACATCTCTCTTACTTAACCTCTGTGGTCCCTGGCTTGCTTAGTGATTCTGTATATGTGTCTATAGTGAATATGAATCTCTCTCATTAAAAACTGTTATCCTGATTACAGCTGTTTTCGCTCTGGAGCATATTATCAAGATTGGGGTACATGTCTGAATGCATAAACTCATCTTGGAGTGTGATGTCATAAGGGGAACTTTTGTGTTTAATATACATTACAGAGAGCAATTTGACATGTTTTTCTTGTGTTTTATATGATATCAAAACGCTGTATATCAGACTATCATAGGTTTTGTACATCACAAAGGTCAGAGGTTGGCAAACTTTTTCACACCTTTTTTTTTTTTTTCTGGCGGTACTGAGGTTTGAACTCAGGGCTTCACACTTGCTAGGCAGGCACTCTACCACTTGAGCCACTCTGCCAGCCCTCAGACTTTTTTCTGAATTTTAGACTTTGCAGGCCATGAAGTCTCACAGCTATACAGCTTTGTCATTGTGGAGTGAAAGTGGCAAAAACAATACCTGACATGAATGAGCCTGACTGTGTTCCAGTCAAACTTTATGAACACTGAAATTTGAGTTTTATACATAATTTCATGTGTCACTAAATATTATTTTTCTCTATGCATTTCAAAATGTACATCTGTTCTTAACTCATAGCCATACAAAAGTAGAGTGGAATTTGGCCTGCTGGGCATAGTTTTCTGACCTCTGATGCAGACCAGAAAACTGATTAATTTTTTTACCTTTGTATTGTTTTTGAAGAGCTGTAGTTGTCTTAGGATCTTCATACATTGTCAAAGTATCTTTTTTTTTTTAATGACTAGAAATGGGAAAGAAAAGACAAGGCATTTATTTCTGTTTATCTGGTGTCAAGTTATGCCTCAACTGGAACCTAAAATACTATAACCACCAGCGTGGTTTCCAAATTGCTCCATGGTAACTGTGATCTTAACATACTCACTGATGAGCCCATCTACTCTCTTCCTTTTAATTGACTTTAAAGGGTCTTCCTTCATGTTCCCCTAAAGAATAAAGAAATAGCAATTCTTAAATTCACCTTCTCTTTAGCCAAGTTTTAGAGATATGTAATAAACATGGTAGGCAAAGTGAACTGATTTTTTCACTCTGAACATTTCGCAGACCTTTGTATTTCAAGCAGTTGTATAAACTTAAGATTGATTAACTAAGGGAGACATTTTGGAAGGGTCCCTCTTTCTAGTTATTACTATCAAAATAAAGAGACTTCTTTAAAGGGAATTTCCCAAATCAGAGCCTGTTTGGGCAGTATTTTATCAGTAAGAAGAAAATAAAGTAGCATTCTTTTGGAAGTGTCTTTGTTCCCTACTTGACACTGTTGTATTCTGAAGAGTGATCTGTAATTAATTGTGGAGTTGCTTCCTAATAAATCCCCTAAACCATGTTCTTTTCAACTCCTTTGTCCAGAATCCTTTAGCTCTGACGTTCAGAGCTAAAGCCTAAAAAACTCTGCAAAAGTCTGTCCTCTTGTGGAACATTTTCTTTGATGTTTCCCCCCATTAATTGCCTTGTTAATGTGTAAGTTTATCATGAATAGATCTTATTGCAAATTGGATTCTGGTTGCTACTGATAATTAAGGAAGTAGGAACCAGTAATAGACATACCCACTACTAAAACAGACGGGGCACTTCTGCTTCAGTTGATCTGGCAAGAGATGCTTGTCAGCCAGTATTTCTAAAAAAAGTCTCTTGCTTTTCCATATTTTCACCCTTCTCTGTGGCCCAGTAGTTGTCTTTTGCTTAATCTTAACACAGAATATTGTTTTAAATCAGCTTTGAAATCATTTGACTTATTTATGCCAAGTTTTAAAAAAAATTTTTCTAACCAATTTAACAAGTTGCTACAACATGTGTAATTGTCACATCTGTTAAAAGCACTTTTAAATGCTGAATTTGCCTTTTGTGTTTTTTAAAGCACTGTATAAATTAGTAGTTATTAACCATCCAGCATTTCCACTCTGAAGATTGAATAGTGGAGTGGGTGTGGATATGTGGGTGTGCAGAGAGCTTATTCCTATAACATGAAAGTAAGAGACAGTGTACCACTTTTCTCTTACTTCACCATGGGTAAATGTTCTCTTATCTTATTCTTACATTCTAGATTTTATTGTATTACCGGTGTGATCCTTTAAAACCAACTCTCCACATTTTGGAGTGGTCTGTTCACTAGATCAGAGTACACACCTTATGGCCATGTCCAAGTAATATAGAAAACAGTGTAGTACTTCTCCAAAGCCTCATTTCCTTAAGGAATTTGTTGAGAATGTTAATACAGAAAGCCATTTTCATTATTACAAGATTTTTCGGGAAGGGAAGACACAGCTAGTTAGTATCTAATAATAATTTTCTGTTGTCTTAAGTTCTATGAAATCAAAATACTGTTCTCTAGATATCAAATTGGGGCATGTTTTTTAAATGCTTTGTAAGATGTTAATCATTTAAAAAACTTCTGTAAGATATTGCCAAAATGTTAACTTTGTTGCATCCTAAATAATTACAGTTTTTGTACTGGTTATAGCTTCCTCACGTCCATCTCCATCACTCCACCCCCACTCTTCATAGTATAAGAAATAAAACTGATCACCAAAGGTTTCTAGTCTTCTAGAAGTATTTAGCATAACCTTTAATATTTACTCAAGCACTTTGACTTCTATAGATGAACTCAGGTGTATGAATACTCATTTGAGCTGTGGAGTCCTTGCTGGTGAGTGCAGTGTAAAGGCAAAATTTTCTATTACCTAATAGTTAAAATTTTGCATCAGGCATGGATTTTGAAACTGTTTGCATTTATATTCATTTATTCTGGGGATAATCTAATAATGGTATTATTTAGAAAATTATAAAAAACTATGTTTGGGGAGACTGGAGATGTATCTTAGTGGTAGAGAACTCGCCTAGCATGTGCACAGCCCTGGTTTCAGTTATTATCACCACCAAAAAAAAAAAAAAAGATAACAAATAAAAACTGTTTGAAAGATAGTTGTTATTGGCAAATTTCACTGGCTGCATTTGTGAAAGAAAGGCTGCATTGTGGACCTATTTTCAACTCTAATAAAAAGCCAACATCTTCTTGAATAAGCTCCTTTATCCATATTTTGAACAAATGTAAGCTGTATGTACCAAAGAATTGCAACAGACCATGAAAATGACTGCATTTCATGGGGAAACTAGTAAGCACTATACGGATGTATTTCTAGCTCCAGCATAACACCATACAAACTTAAAAGAGATAAGGAGGGTGTATCTAAAAGAGAAAAATTATAATGAAGAGAACTAGGACTGGGGGTATGATGACTCAAGTGGTCAGGGGCCTTCCTAGCAACCGCAAGTCCCCGAGTTCAAACTCCAGTACCGTGAAAAAAAAAAAAGGCTCACTAGAGAGGAAAGATAGAATTTTTAATCATCTTTTGCTAGCTACATGCTAACTATGTTGTTAGTTTATCCCCATCTTGAATGTTTGTGATTCCAGTGTCCTTTTGGAAACTGCTAGTGGCTTGAGTTTTCCACTGAAAGTGTACCAAAACAGCTTTTGGGGGTGGGGGAATCAGAGATGTTTTTCTTTTCAGTAATTTTTGCTCTTCTTTCTTCATTTGTTTCCTTTTTTGGCTGAAGAATGGGCTACTGCTGCTTGTCTTGTCATCTTTATGTGCTGTTTACACATGGCTTTTACTAAAGAAACCATTACTACATCTGATTTATCTTTTATTGCAAGTGTCCATTTAAAAGCATTTGTTTGAAAGTCAATTTTTTAAAGCACCAGATTGATGTTCCTACTGTTTGTTAGACAACCAAGAGAAACACTGATATTAAGTTTTCAAAATAGGTAGGAGATTACAAATATTCATAATATGTTAATGTACAAAAACATATGTTTTGCTTTTTAAAACCTTTTCCATAGGCATTTAAAGCTGTTCTTTCCTGAGCCATAACCTTGCCATGTTTTGCTAAAGGAAAAGAATGTAGAAACAGAACACTCGCAATTAACTGATTTTATCAGGATTGGATATTTTTAGCTTGCATGTTGCAGACCATCTGGGGATATTATCTAACTATATTGTTGATAATTTAAGTGACTGTAATATTTATTGTTTACTTTAGTTAAGAACCAGGAGCTGGACTCTGCTGGGTATCTTCCTTCTGTGCTTAGCAAGATAACCTCGATTCCTGCTGGTTCTGTGGGCCTTTGCAGTGCAAAGCATTTCTTACTGGGTTTGCAAAGCAAGGGTAATGTGCTCTGTGGATGTCTGCGTGTCCGTGCACTCCCTCAGCCCTTAGTCCCATTGCCATCTCTGTTCACTACCATTTTCTTATCAAAACTTATTTTTTAAAAATCTGTGTAGATCCTACTTAGAAGTTGAACAAATCCCTTTCTCCTAACCTGTAGAAACACTGATAGAAGTTTAATGTGTCAACTTTACCTGAGATACTTACATTTTAACAAGTCACAAAGTCATGGCAAAGTTGTATCAAACTGTTAACCATGTGCTTATAAGGCCAATCTTAAGTCTCTTAACAGAATACAAAATCAAATGAAGAGTGTGAAAATCAATAGTTTTAATAGATGTGATGGATTTGGTTATATTATGTAAAGTCATTAAAGAAGTAAGATGCTAAATCTTAGGCTTTTCTAGGAGGGAATTTATTAATTTCATGAAGCAAATATATGGGTAATAACAATATAATAAGATATACTTTGAGGCTTAGAAACAAATAAAGCTGTTACGCTTTAAAGTGGTTGTAGATTTTGTGACTAATCAAATATTCTTCCTATTTTTTCTTAACAGAATACATCTCAAAATTTTCCATTAAAAATACCCTGTCCAGGATTGGGGCAGAGCTCAAGTGATAGAGTACTCAGCACTTGTACTCAGCACTCAGCACTTCAGTGTTTTTCCTGAGAACCTTGGTTCAGGAATATTTATTAAATATCTTCATAGTGCACCTATTTTAATTCTTCTATCACAGTTTCTTTCCTCAAGTTTCTAGCTGGTAATGTTTTCTAAAATCTCATGAGGACAAAGGCTGAGAATGTAACTCATCAGTAGAGCAGAGCACTTGCTTAGCATGTACAATTTCCTGGATTTGTCCCCAGCACCACAGACACACACACACACACACACACACACACACACACACTCACACACACACACACACACACACAGACACACACACACAGACACACACACACAGACACATAGACACACACATAGACACATAGACACACACACACACACACACACACACACATAGACACACACAAACAAATATTTTGAGATTCTGGTTGAGAACTTGCTAACTAAAGTCAAAATGAAGACCAACCTCAGTTGAATCCATAATCTTGGCCTACTTCAGTTGCTCAAGAAGCGCTTACTTCCATGTAGGGGCTAGATGTCTTTACTGCTTCTAGTTCATGTTTCTTTGCCAAAAGTAATATTTTCAGAAATATAAATAAGGGCTGTGAGTGTAGTTCTGAGGCTCTGGATTCAATCCCAAGCATCAAAAAAAAAAAATCTGGATGCAAAGTGTGATAGAGTTGATGTATATATAGTATGTATCACTAAAGTTGTTATTTAGATCTACTTGGGGTAGTTTGATCATTATTTTATATTCCTAATTGCTATCATGACTTTGGCAAAAGAGTGGTAATTCCCTATGAGTGTGTTCACTGAGATGAAATCTTCCCTAAAGTTGTCTGGCAAGCTTAGCAGTGCTGCTGCTCTTCCTCTCTTGGTCCTTGTCTGCCTACCCAATATTTTACTATATAGAAAGATAAAATGAGACAATACCAGGCTCTTTTATTCCATTTAACAGAGAAAGAAATTGTTTTTCTGTTGCCACCAAAGGTAAAATTGGCCTTCACTAAGTAGGGAACAACTGACCAAATAGGTATGGAAAAATTTATTACATAGGTTACTCAGGAAAAGCTTATATGGCTCTTGCTTGAGTAGTAAAGTTTTAGAAAGATTTTCAGGATAGATTTTCACCGTGGTCTCTTATGCATAAAAGATTATGCATAACTGTGGTTGTCTTGATAGTCTCTTCAAAATCATCTCTTCAAAAATAACCTAAAAATACACTTTAGATTACATTTAATGGACTGGCAGCCAAATACCTGTAAGACACTCATATCCTGCTCATAATGCTATCTGGAACCTGTAAGTCAAGAAAGGGGTAATTTACAACTCATCAAGGTACATAAATATACAGAGTTTGAGGATTGTGAGACTTAATCCCTTTGAGTAAATAGTTTTCAGGAAAAAGCCTTTAAAAAAATCCTGTTTTCTTCCACAAAACACAGAAAATACTGAATTATACTTAGCAGGAGCCATTGACTTTTTAAATGAGATCGAGAACCTTCAAATGATAGTGTTCAATTAAATAATGAAACATTCTTGAAGCTAACTAAATAGCATCACAGTACCTTGTACGGGAGGCTGGTACTATTGCGGCATCTTTCTTCCTATAGGTCTCCCAGCAGCCTAGATAAGCAACAGCTCAATTAACACCCTGAATCACATTAAGTCTGAGTTTTGCCTTTTTGTCAAGTTGGATAGTTCAGACATAGCCACATATCAATTCCTGTTCCTGGCAAGATCCCTTTAAGGTTTCCAGGCTAATTTGATATTACATAGTTGTATAGTCTTATATAATGCAGTGGATCTTGCTGATGGTCATAGCCAAAGGCAACAGCCAAAGGCTATCAGTTATAATTCTTCACTAATATTATATGCCAAATTCTGGGTATCTCATGTCGTGGAGACTATATATCTTCTGATCAGAGTCTTGGCTTCCGGCTTTTCAACCTTGCAGTAAAAATATATTGTCAGCCATTAAGAACAGACTCTGCTAAGAGTACTTTGGACAATCATTGTACTTCTCAAAATTATAAGTCATATTTGATACATATTCTTTTGAGAATAATAAAATGTGTCCATTTCTGTTAGAAATGCCTGGGAAGAAGATGGGCTTTAGAATGGAGACAGATCTGCATCTGAACCCTAGCTCCATCACTTGCAACTCTAAATTGCTTAATCTCTCCATTTCTTATCCATAAAATAGGGATAATGACTACTTTAAAAGCATGAAAAATTAAGTAGGAAAATGAAGGTAACTAGCACAGTAACTAATACATGGTGAACATACAATATTTTTAATGTTCCTAGTAGTTTACTGATAGAATAGTTTAAATACTGAACTTATGTGGTTCAGTGAGTCACTGTTTATATTCTTTCTAAACATGCCTTTTTCTTTTTTTTGGGGGGGTGGTTAGCCTGGGTTTATTTTAGTAAAACAGGATAAAGTAGTAGGGAGAAATAAAAAAGGGAGGAGAAACATCTCCTGCTTCACATGCAGGAGATGGAGTGTTTAGGAGATCCCTCTAAACATGCCTTTCTAAACATTGAAGTTATTAAAACAGCATAAGGCAAAGCAGAAATTCCCTTGTCACCTAAATTTATTTAACTTCAGCAAAATTTTACTGAACATCTATTATGACAAAAACTATACAAGAAAGATACAAAGCTAAATAAGACATAGTAAGAGTAAAAAAGGCCTTATTCCTCAAGGTGCTCCTAATCTAATGGAAAAGACAGATGAATATGCCAGTAGTAAGGGGTATAATGAGCTGGGACTATGGCTTAGTGGTAGAGCCCTTGCCTAGCACACACAAAGTCCTGAGTTCGATCGTCACCATAGAAAAGGAGAGGGTATAATGAGAACAAAAGAAGAATGGTAGGCAGCAGGGGAAAACTCTCAGAAGAACCGACGTTTGAACTAAACATGGACTTCTAGTCTAAAAGAACAATATTTACAAAAGCATGGAGGCAAAAGAAAGCATGTTCTGATCTAGAAACTGCAGTTAGTTTTGAATTAATGGATAAAAGGATGGATGTGGAGGGCTGAGGCGTAGTTCAGTGGTAGCTCCATGAGGTCCTGGGTTCAATCCCCAGACTGAAAAACAACGAAGAGGAGGATGTTTGTGGAGGTGTAGCAAGATGAAGGTGTAGAGCTGGGTGCCAGATTTTGAGGTATTTTTTGTCTTACTAAAGAGTCTGGTCTTTAGCAAAGAAAAAACACTAAAGAGTTTTAAGCTGGAAAATGGAGTTTTCAATGTTTTGTTTTAGAAATAAACCCTTTAGCAACAGAGTAGAGAATGCATTCGTTTGAGATGAGAAAGAAGAAAAGAAAGAGGAAAAATTCAAGAGCATCAGTAATCATAAGAGCTCGAATGAAGCTAATAAATGTAGAAATAGAGACAAGCAGATAGATGTGGGTAGATAAGAGAAATGTTAGGGTAGAATAAAAATGACTTGATGATGTATAGAAACAATGGGAGTTAGGGTGAGAGGCTCAGGCAGTAACAGAAATGGGTTTCGTTTGGGGCATGTTGAATTCTGCATACCTGGGAGGATGTCCAGTGAATAGTTGTCTGTGTTATCCAAGAAATCTATACAGTGGAGCCAGCTGGAGAGGTTGACTTGCCATGTGTGAATGCTACAAATGGTTGTCCACCTGAACTGTTCCAGTTTTCTTTATATTTCTAATAATTAGCATGTATTAGGTACTCAGTAAATATTTGTTGAGTTGAAATTACTGTGGCTACAGCTTTTTAACCCTTGATTTCTTCTTTGGGGGAAAAAGACGAATAATTTTACTTAGCAATAGGCAACTTGAATTGAGTGGTGCTGGTCTCTGTCATGTTTAATTCACAAGTAGCTTCTTGATGACAGACTGTCACTTATCATTTTAGCAAACTGGCACAAAATTGGCTCTTCATTGGCTGTTTTAGGTATTTTCCTCATTACTAGTCAGCCTTCTCAGTTGTTGCAAAATTATTTAGAGATGCCTTGACGTTTCTCTCCATGCGAATGGATTTAGTGTGCTGTTTACAGCTAACATACAGCAATTTGAGAAAGCATATTTGTTTATTACCAGCTGACCTATTTTTGCACAACTCTATAGCAGCTTGTCTGACTCAAGAAAAAATTATGAAAGAAGTTCCCTAGAAGTACAGCATGCAAATAACTTAGAAAAAAGTTCTGTGTCCCAGAGATCCTAGCATATAGTAAGTGCCCTGCTAATTGTGTGGTTGAATTAGTGAATTGGTATGGTACTTTGGAATTGCATGTGATTGTATTTGATCCTAAAAGCCAAGCCTGGTAGTGTTCTCATTTTAGAGATAAGGAAATTCATACACCGTTGGCAGGAATGGTTCAAGATGCTCATGGGGGATATGTTGGAAGATGGCTTAGGAGTTATGTTGGCCCGAAGTTTCTGGGTACAAGGCATCTGTTCCTTTCTTAATAGAGCATTGGTTTATATTCATTACAACATAAGCCGGTTTACAAGGTAAAAGAACCATAATGATTTTTAACATAGTACATTTAACATGATTTGTTCACCAAAATGTACAGGCTGACCCAAGCTATGTTATTTAAAACTCCAGGAACACCTTCTTAAAAAAGTCCTTTCCTGCTATTAAGTTCCTATACAGAATGTAATATGTACAAAATTGATTTTTCCTGTGGTGAGAGACATTTAGCTCAGGAGGGAACTCTGTGTTTCCAAGATTTATCTCTTTCAGAGTTAGAGGTGTTGTGTCATTCATATGTAAAGAAACATTTCAGTTGTTGGTCATTTTTATTGTTAACAAAGACCCATTTTCCATGTTTAATAGCATGTTTGATACCATGACCACGATTGGAGTAAGTCTGTACTTTGGATGTATTCTGCTTCTATCTCCCTGCTAGCCAAAGGTTAATCTGACTTCTCTGTTAGGAGCCATGTGGTGATTACATGTGGTTTGCAGATATGAAATATTTTTCAGCCTAATCAGGATCAAGAATGTGTTTTGATTAACTCATGAATTACCCTGTATCCTGTGCATAATAATGAGTCAGAGGTGTAAGAATGACAAAACAATTCTTTTCAGTATGAAAAGTAGACCATAGGAATACAAAGTGCTAGATATTGTGTGAGACAAATTGAAATTATTTCCCAGATTAACATTGTCATAGAAACATGACCAAAATGAAGTTGGGACTACTTAAGCTGCTGATGTGTGTAATAAATTGTAGTTCTTCTTTTTGACCACTTTTGAGGCTAAAATACTTGGTTTTATTAGTATTAATATTTTGAGGCTTCTTAAAAGTCATCATTGATTCTCATAGTTCACTATAATTATCCCCACTTATTCCTAATCTTCTTGCTTTTGTATGTGTTCATTTATTTGTAGAGTATAAATGACATTCGCACAGACGAAGTGGCTGTCGTGACAAAAGGGCCATCTGCTTACCCTGCCTCTGAATGGGCAGGTCCCAAGCAGTCAGTAGATCCTAGTAAGAGCCAGATGACCAACCCACTGGAGTCTCCACAGAGCTCTGGCTTTGGCTCCCTCTCCATAAGCAGCAAGGAGACAGAAGAGAAGGAGCAGGGGGCAGCTGGCTATCTTGAGATTAAGGAGATGCCCAGAGGCCCAAGTGGGGAATGTATAGGAGTGGAGGAACAGGCCAATACCTTAAAGTTCTCGGTTACACCAGCCTCCTGTCAGCTGCAAGTTGGTGAAAAAAAGGCAGACAGTAGTGAAGAACATGTTACGCCAGGAGAGACCCTTGGAAAACAAAATGGATCATTTCTTGATTCTCGTGTGGGTAACCAGTTCCCCACCCTCATTCGAAGTTTCCAGGTAGTAACTGATTTGATGATGTGGGTCTAATGACTCTTTGGGAGAAGGCCAAATCTGTTCTGTGGAGGAGGTGGTAGTGGTGGTAGTGATGATGGCGAGGGTAGGGGCCTCTGCTTGTTTTAAAATCACAGAGTAAAGTTAAAGCCCTGATTGCTACCTAAAATTAACTCCCCAGCTAGAAATATTTTCCCCTCTGATGGTTACAAAACACTTGGGAGTAAACTCCAGGTACTTAACTTTAATATGAAGCTGCAGTAAGAAAGCTCACCTTTTCTGTGCTCAAGTATGAGCTGTGGAAAGAGACAAATTGTGGTGACTTCTGTGATGAGGAGTCTTTGGTGTTCTCAGACTATGCTAAAAAAATTTCAGTACTCCTAACTAAAAGGGGCAACTGTTTTTGTTTTGTTTTAATGAGATTTCATGCCCCAAATAACCATTTATGTACTATAGCAGTGTTATGCAGCCCGCCACTACCACTGGCCCCACTCACAGGGGCTTCTGTGATCAGAGGCACTAACTTCCTGTGCTGAGATGAATGGCCACTTACCCCTATCACAACCAAATGGTAGTTTTAGGGTGATTCGTAGATTTGGGGAAGGTTAATAGATGGGAAAGGCATTAGATACTCTACTAATGTTCATTCTTCTGAAATTCTGAGATTAATCACCAGGTGGTGGTAGAACTGATTTCTCTTTCCAGCTTCCCAAACATTGTTTCTACTCTGTAAGTCCAAAGTGAATGTCTGACATTGATTTGAAAGAAGTTAATGAATTCCAGGGTAATGCATTCCAGTACCTTTGCTGTTTCCTGTACCATTTGTACTTAGTGGAGGAAATGTGGCTGATTGTCTTAATTATAATGGTACAGTTACAAGGACAAGTGAATGTGATTGCTATTGGCAAATAGTTTTATATTCAAATTCTGAAGGTCAGTCTGAAGTATTTTATATCACCAGTCATGACTGTCTGATCTTATAATTTTCCATTAAGCTTATGAAAGTGATTACAGTAATGCTGCTTTTTAATATTCCTTGTGATGTGACACCTTGTCAGGGCTACTTTGGAATAATGTCCAAGTTTTGGGCAGACGAAACACCTTTGGAGATTGAGCTTTCCCTTTGCTTGATTTGAGCTAACACTTTGATCAGATCAATGTCAGAAGGCTTAGTTCTCCACACCCTTCAGAAAGATGCTACTAACTCTGTTTCTTTACTGCTTCACAGCCTCCCCTGGTCAAAACTCAGACTGTCACCATCTCAGATACAGCCAATGCTGTGAAAAGTGAAATCCCAACCAAAGATGTCCCTATTGTCCACACTGAGACCAAGACCATCACTTACGAAGCTGCCCAGGTAGGACACTGTATGATGCTTCAGTACCAAAGACTGGAGTAAACGCAGTAAATGACCTGCTTTCCTCACAGGGCTTCTAGTTGCTTACTTCAGATAATGCCAGGCTTTCTGGGGCAGTTCTTTTTAGAGGAGATTGCTGATCTAACAATGTCCTAAAATGCTTTATTAAAAACCAAATTGGTGGCTGTAGGAAGTGATCAGTGTTGGAGCCCATGCTTAGCATGTGTGAATTCCTGAGTTCAGTCACTAGTAGTACTACCAAAACAAAAGTTGTCCTACTTCCTACTTATAGCAAAAATGCTCCTTCATTTCTGGAGTGGCTAGCATTGATTTATGTTATTTTTTTTTTCCTCACAGAAGGCAATGGTAAGAAAAACTATGTCCTCTATGAAGAGAGCTGTTAGTTCATTTCTGCAACAGATACTCACTGAGCATTTATATATTAAGCCAAGGCAATGTAAAAGGCAGACACAGTCCCTCTGTAACTTACATGCTGATAAGGAGAGACAGACAATAAAACACATAAACAAATGTATAAGCAAGTTTTAGACAGCTGTAGTGCTATAATGAAATTAAGATGGGGTAAAGATATTATACAAGGGGCTAGGAGTATAGCTCAGTGGTAGAGCTCTTGCCTGGTTTCTATCCCAAGCATCACCAAAATCAGAGAGAGAGAGAGAGAGAAAGAGTATGAATATGAATATGAGATCATGGAAAGGTGATCCAAGGAAATCTACTCTGTAGAGGTGACATTAGGCTGAGGTCTGAGTGATATGAAGGAGGTAGCCATGTGCAGTTCGAGCTGTGCAGTTCTAGCTGGGTCCATTCACGTAGTTCCTTTCAGTCAATCCTCACATCACCATTAGCTGAACTGAATGAATTACCTCCATTTAGGAAACAGTGTAGCTTGGTGGGGAAAAGCATGTGTTTTGCAATTGAACAAAGAGAATTTATATTCTATGGGACAGAGTGGTTCACACCTGTAATCCTAGCTACTTGGGAGGCTGAAATCTGGAGGATTGCAGTTCCAGCCAGCCCAAGGGAAAAAAAAAATCTTCGAGACTCCATCTCAATGGAGAAAAAAGCTGGGTGTGGTGGTGCCCACCTGTTATCCCAGCAACAGTGGGAGGTATAAATAGGAGGATCAACACCTAGGCTGCCTGAGCAAGAAGTGAAACCCTATCTCCAAAATGACCAGAGTTGTGGCTCAAGTGGTACAGTGGCTGCCTAGCAAGCCCAAAACCCTGAGCTCAAAAGTTCAAACCCCAGTACTGCCCAAAAAAAAAAAAAAAAAAAAGAAGAGTCCTAGTTCACTGAGGTGGATACTAGCTAGATAATCTTAGACAGTTTGCCAGTCTCTCTTAACTTCTGTTTTTTTGGCTGTAAAATGGGGATAGTACTACCTAGTGTTTCCAGATTTGGAGGAGGATTAGGTGAGATGATGTCTGTAAATCCTTGGCACATTCACAGACATCTGGTTTTACTGTGCTTCCCAGTTCTCTCTCTCTCTTTGTGGTCTAGTGTGGAATTTGAGTTTGGTAAATGAGAACTTGCTTAAAGTTTTTAGTGGTGTTAATAAAATAGCACGATAAAAGCAATGATTTTGTAAGGTGATTCCTAAAACTGTGTACTGAGTATATTAAAGTCGAGACCTGGAGACAAGACTGTGACTAGGTCATATCTGGGGCAATGGTTATTAAGAGCTGAAGCGCAGCCTTAGGAAATGAGAAGAAAGAGAAATGAGAATGAGAAGAAATAGACAAAGATGCAAAAATGAATGAGGACTTGGCAATGAAGAGAACTGAAAAAGAGAGGAATCGAAAATTACTTTAAGATCGGGTACACTATTAGCTGGATGACGTAGTAAAGAGTTACCTGCATATAGAGAGGAATTCCTTCAAATTGTTACTACCATGGAAACAGCCTAAATGTTTATTAGATGGGAGCTGGCTAAATAAATTATGGAACATCCAATTAGAGTAATTCTATATGGGTTCTAATGGGAACCATCTATGTGATGAACTTGTGAATGAACGAGCATGGTGCAGTATGGTGTATCTGTTTATGGATAGGAAAAGGGAAGCAGATACAGATGTGTATGTGTAGGCTTGTGTAGTATTACACTCTCTCTGGATGGATAGTCTAAAAAATAAAAAATAAGAAATGTGATCTGGGCATGGTGGCATATGTGTAATCCCAGCACTTGGGAGGCAGAGGCTCAAGCTCAGGCCAGCCTGAGGCACACAGCAGGATTTTGTCTCAAAAAAGAAGTTGTATGGCGGGCTCTGATGAATGAGACTGGAACTGCAGGACACTGACTAGGAGCGGGAGAGAGACTGACTTTACTGTTACACAGTTTTGAAGTTTTTAAATTTTGTATGTATAGATATAAAAAAATTAGTAGTTAAAATACATTATTTTAGACTGGGTGTGGTGGAGCATGTCTATAATCCCAATTACTCCAGAGGAAGGAGAAGTGGAGAGTTTGAGGCAAAGGTAATAGCAGACACTCTCTCAAAAACAAAATAAAAAGCTGGACACCATTGGCTTACACCTGTAATCCTAGTTACTCAGGAAGCAGAGATCAGGAGATCATGGTTTAAAGCCAGCCGGGGCAAATAGTTCATAAGACCCTATCTTTAAAAAACCCATCTCCCCAAAAAAAAGGCTGGCGGAATGGCTCAAGTGGTAAGAGAGTCTGCCTAGGAAGTGTGAAGCCTTGAGTTCAAACTCCAGTACCACAAACACACACACACACACAAACAGAGAGAGACACCAAAACAAAATAAAGGCTGTGGGCACGTTTACATGGTAGAGCACTTGTCTATCATGTACAGTGCCTTGGGTTTCACCCCCAGGACTGACAGCAGGGGAGTTGGGGAAAGAGGGGGCTTTAAAATTATATAGGGCTAGTGGAGTGGCTCAAGTGGTAGAGTGCCTGCCTAACAAGCGTTATGCCCTGAGTTCAAGCCCCAGTAACGCAAAAAAAAAGAAATGTTAGGACCCCACTACCCACAGAAGCCTATGTGGTTTAAATGTAATTCCTACAAAAAAATGAAATGTGAGAAAAATATAAAATTAACAAAGTATGCTAGCACCTTGGAATTAGGCTTGGATCTTAATTCCAAAAAACGTAAATAGTTTTTTGACCTTGGGCAAGTCATTTAACGTTGAGCCTTAGTTTTCTCTTCTAGAAAGTACTTTTATAAAATTGTTGAAATAAATATAAAGAAGCTAGGTATGGTGGCACATGCATGTAATCGCAGCACTTGGTAGTCTGATGCAGGAGGATGGTGAATTTAAGGCCAGATGGGCTACATAGTGAGATCCTGACCCAGATGCTGGTGGTTCATCCTGTAATCCTAGCTACTTGACAGGCAGAGATCAGGAGGATCATGGTTGGAGGCCAGTGATAGCAAAGTTTCTGACTCCCCCTCCCCCCATCTCCAAAATAACCAGAGCAAAATGAACTGGAAGTGTGGCTCAAGTGGTAGAGTCCCTGGTTTGTGAGCACAAAGTACTGAGTTCAAACCCCAGTCTCACAAAAAAAATAATAAACAAAACATTGTGAGACCCTGTCTCAAACAAAACAAAACAATGATGTTTGCCTGGTACATAGTACATATTCAAAAATGGTAGCTATCTGACATTATTTCATTTTAGCCAGGCTTAAGCTGGCAGAATGGCAGAAAGCAGTAAGAGCACCTGCCTTGCAAGCGTGAAGCCCTATGTTCAAACCCTAGTGCCATCAAAAAACAATCAACAACAACAAAAAGCACATCAACCAGTGTTAAGACAACCAAAATACAGATTGCTTTGTATTATTATTTTTTTTTGTCAGTACTAGGGTTTGAACTTGGCTTCACACTTGCTAAATAGGTGTTTGAACCACATCTCCAGCCCCTGCTTTTCATTATTGATGTAACAGTGATACATAGTGTGCACGACTGTCAACTGTGGAGTCAGATACCCTGGATTTGAACCTGCTCCTTCACTTCCTAGTATGCAGCCAGGTACTAAATTACTTTGTGCCTCAGTTTTCTCATTTGTAAAATGTGGCTAAATAGTTCTACTTCATAGGCAGTTGTGAGGAATATATATGTGTGTGTGTGTGTGTGTGTATATATATATATATATATATATATAATCTCAGACTTTCAGCAGAACTGCTCAGGACTGATAACATTTCAAGTCTGTAAATATGGACACCAACGCCATTTAAGCTAATTTAAGAACCGAGGGGAACTGAACCTTCCATGCTGAGGGCTGCATGCTACTGCGTTTAAATCAATACATTGGCTACCTGGTTACCGCTGTCGGCCGAGGCAGCACCTGTAATGTTGGCAGCACTTTGAGAGCAAGTCTGAATGGACCCACGTGTAATCTGCTATGGAAACCCATTTGTATAGTGTGTTTCATTTTTTAATGTGTGAAATAAAGAAAATTAAAGGAAAAAAAATGATTCCAAAGTGTCTGGCTTATGATAAGCACTAGCTATTTCTCTTTTTTTTTTTTTCTTTTTTTTTCTTTTTTTGAGACAGTCTTGTATGTAGCCCAGACTGGCCTTGAGCTCATGATTCTCCTGCCTCAGTCTCCTCAGTGCTGGGATTACAGGTATGTACCATCACACCCATCTTGCTATAGTTATTATTTACTGAAACTATTTCTGATTTTTTTTTTTTTGCTTGAAGTATCATTTTTTAAGTCACAATCTCCATATTTTGGGACATGTAGTAAGAGATGGGGAACCAGGGTTATGTTTTCATTTGTGTGTGTGTGTGTGTGTGTGTGTGTGTGTGTGTGTGTGTGTGTGTGTGTTAAAATTTGTAATGAAGTGCACAGATTTTAAATGTTTGGCTTGGCTAGACTGACAAATGTCTACACCTATGTAACCAAGACATGATTAGGAGTCAGAACATTTCCATTATTCCTGCCCTGATTTCTATCACTATAGTTAGTGTTGCCTGGTTTTGGACATTATATAAATGGGAATACACAGTAGTATAATTTTGTGTATGGCTTCTTCTCTGAACAGAATACTTTGTTTCATCCACATTTTATAAGTCAGTAGCTCAGTCTTATTTATTGCCGAACAGTATACCACACCCATTTATTTATTTATTGTGGCACTGGGATTTGAACTTAGGACCTCACACTTCCTAAGCGGGTGCTCTTACCGCTTGAGCCACTCCACCAACCCTTTAATGTGATGGTTTTTTTTTTTTTTTTTTTGAGATAGGGTCTCTTGAACTATTTGCCCAAGCTGGCGTCGAATTGCAATCCTCCTGATCTCTGCCTCTCCGGAGTAGCTAGGATTACAGGCATAAGCCACCAGCGCCCGGCTATCCTTTTATTTCTTGTTGGACAATTGGGTTCATTCCGGTTTGGGATAAATATGAATAAAGCTGCTGAGGACATTCACATACAAGTCTTTTTGTGGACATTCTACTTATCCTAAGTAAACACCTAAGAGTGAAATTGCTAAATTAGAGGATCTGTGATTATTTATAAGAAATTGTCAAAACCATGGTACCATTTTGAGGAAGCACTGGTAGGAATATCAAGGTCGAGAGACCCCATGTAGGAAGAATGGAAGCAGGCAATCATAAAAGTATCTCCTCCACCTTCCACCTTCTTCAGACTCAGAAAAGAGAGTAGAGGGCTGGGTAGGAGGCAGAGGCAGTCATGAATCTGTAGAGGAGAAGCTGTGCAAAAGTGTTGGCCCTACTGACATGCGAATTTATATTCTTGTATTGGTTTATAAGACATTTCATTTCTATAATTTCTGTTGGTCTTCACAATGCTATGGTATTGGCAAAGCCCATACTAGTGTTACCTCTAAGCAATGAGAAAACTAAGGCTCAGAGCAGTTAGAATGACTTGCAGAAGGTCCCATAGCTAGTTACTGTCTAAGCTGGAACCCAAGTCCCAGTCTTCAGACAAGAAGTTTCTTGCCTGCCCCATATCCTAGTTCAAAAACCCACTAACTATAGAACCTTGGACGAGTTATTTAACCTCTCAGGTTTCCTAATTGCACAGTGACTGTAGCAATGTGTCACCTCAGATCTTGAGAGGCATCATTGAGCTAAGAGTCGAATGATGTGTTTTACGCATCGTAGGAGTACAGGAAATACTAGGTGAGACTGAGTCTAAGGAAGGTAAGTGGTCTTGCCTAAAGAAAATAGTAGTGAGCTAGCTAATATTATACATGGTGTGAAGGTAGCATGTGTTTGAGACTTAGTCAGGTGTCACAGTGATGTTCTCTCTCTTTGGTTTTTTTCAGACTGCCACCTAGAGGGGAGCCCAGCCAAGGACTCTGCTCCTTTCTAATTCTCTTCTCCTCCATGTGCCCTCCCCCTCATGTCTGAGTTTTGTTTGAATGAAATGTGATCCTGCTCCTAGAAATAAAGCTAGGCATGGTGTCAGGTATCTGTAGTCCCAGTTACTTGGAAAGAGGAGGATTGCTTCAACTGGAGCGATATAGTGAGACCATGTCTCAAAAAAATGCCAGCCATAGTGGTGCACAGCGCAATCTCAGATCTTCCTGATGCAGGAAGGATCTCGAGTTCCAGACCTGCCTGGGCTACATAGCAAGACCCTGTCTCAAAACCCCCAGCCCCCAAAAACGTTAGCAGCCTCTGGTTATAATACAAATGACTTACATAAAGAGGCAGAGGAGAGTAACCTAGCACATTTTTGCCACAGGGTTCTTTATGAAAAGGATTATAATCCTCTAAATCACAGGGTATTTATCTGAAAAGCACGTTTCTATTTGCAGACTCCGCCTTCCTCATCCAGTTTATTTCCGTCTTGGTAGTGGAGGTGTCACCAGCTCTGAGTCTCACAGTCCAAATACCTGTTGATAACTGTCGGGCTGAGCTTGGCCACTGCCAGCCGTCTTTCCCTCTTCTCCCAATGTCATTTCTCAGCCTGACCATAGTACATTGCTTTGACTCTGACGTAATGAGCCTGGAGAAAGGATAGGTAGTCCCAGCCCTTGTTTTCTATACAGATTAGTTGTATAGCCTAACATTTTAAATACTTCAAAAGCCCTTCCAATAAGGAGGGTCCCTTTCAATAATAGTTTTGAAATAGTCAGAAATGTCATTAAAATATACTATGCATATTTTCTCCCACTTTCTCCTAGAAGGACCTCATTTACTCCAGTTTCCCATCTCAGTCTTTCAAGAAGATGGCTTGAGATTCTTTGGTCCCTAAGTTGTAGCAAGGACCTTTCCCACTTTTTTTTTTTGGTACTGGGGTTTGAACTCAGGGCCTGCGCCTTCAGCCACTCCACCATCCTTTTTTTGTGATGGGTTTTTTTGAGGTAGGGTCTCATGAACTATTTGCCTTGGGCTGGCTTTGAACCAAGATCTTCCTGATCTCTGCCTTCTGAATAGCTAGGATTACAGACATGAGCCATCAGCACCCAGCTTCCACTTCTTTCTGGAAAGTTTTACCCTATGATACAGAACCTATCTGTGCCTTAGGTTTCCTGTCTAAGATATTGTGGAAAGAAATCCAGGTTTGATGACAGAACAATTACTGCTTACTAGTTCTGAGTCCTTGGGCAAATTGTTCACCTTTCTGAACTTGAGTTTTCTTAATGGAGGGTATTAATAATCTCTGCCCCTTCTATTAATTTCACAGGACTGGTGTGAGCATTCGTACATATATTAAAGACCATTTGTGAACTAAATACTGTACACATGGATAGCTGTTAGGCAGCAGCTGCCTCCAGTAACATGGTGTCACTCTTGTTGGACCTGTGGCTACACTCCTGCCTTTTCTCTCTAATCTACTTCTCACTGATCCAGTGCAAAGGAAACTGCCCATCCAACTTTTTTAGAAAGAGCCTGTTCCCAGGGAATTTATTGGATTTATTACGAGATCACTATAAGGGCATTAGACCTTTGCATTAGAATGTACACCTGAAGAATAAAGCTGCAGACTGCAACACTTGTCCACAAGGCCTTCTGAGATACATGGTGATGAGTGAGTTGTGCTTTCTCCTGCAGACTGATGACAGCAATGGGGACTTGGACCCAGGAGTCTTACTGACAGCTCAGACCATCACCTCTGAGACCACAAGCAGCACCACCACAACGCAGATTACCAAGGTAACAGACCCGCCAGAACTTCCTTAAGGAGTCCAAGGGTATGTTGAGCTTGCTTCTGCCCCTGGGGGCAAAGGACCCTGTCCATAAGCAAAAGTTTTCAGCTCCATCCCTATTTGAGGCAAATTATTCCAAATGTCCCATGTAGAAAGGCCCTGCTTTTCCCAGCAATAAGCCTAGCTACTTAGTAGTCTCATAAAGCCACAGGTAGTCATTCCCTGTTTCTGTATAGCTATGAAGGTCTAGCTATGGAGGTAAATTTAAAAGGTGGTTTGGGCCCAGCATGGTAGCACACATTTGTAATCACAGTTATTCAGGAGACAGAGGCAGGAGGATCTCAAGTTTGAGGCCAGCCTGGTCAAAGGTAGCAACAAGACCCTGTCTCAAAAAAACAAAACAAAGGGCTGGAGGTGTAGCTTAGTGGTAGAGCACTTGCTTAGTATGCATAAGGCCCTGGGTTCAGTTTTTAGCATTGCACAAGACCATGCGTAAATACACATACAGTCAGCTTACAGGCAGGTATTGTTTGTATTACGGTACAACCATATGTTCCAAGTCAAAAATCAGATCTCAGGGTCTGGTTTGACAAAGAATTTTACTGTCATATCTAGAGTCAAGGCCATGGGAACTACTCTTTGGATGCTAATATACTAGAATTATTAGTATATGGTTTATAGGAAATAATAGTGATAAAATATCTACAATTGGAACTGCCCCCAGAAAATCAGAGGCAATCCATGTTTTCTTTTATAGTACTAGAGGGAAATGCACTTTCTTATAGGTAAGAAATTTAGTTTCTTGACCAAGCTCTGTCATAGCACAGAGATGACTGAAAGTCAGTTACTTAATGTCTAGATCCTGGTTTTCTTCATCTGTCATGGAAACTTACCCTCCATCAGGAGTTATTTGAGGATCTTTGACAATACTATGAAAGTGCTGTAAAATAAGATTCTAATTTCAGGGTGTGTGACATTTTCGTTTATAGTCTTCTGATTTTTTTTTTCATTCTCAAAATAAGTAAAACATTACAGGAGAAGAACAAAGAGAAACACTTGTTTTGTTTACTTGCAGAATTTCTTTGGTATTTGAGAGGAAGAAATAAGGAAAAAGTCAACAGAGAACTGTATCTTTCTGTTCAGCTTAATGAAAGTTCTAGCAACCCAAGGGAATAGGTGTGCTCATTTTAGCAGGTCTTACCAAGATTTTAGACAAGTGGATAAGAAGCTATCCAGGCAGGACCAGCAGCAGATTAAAATTTGGAGTAGACACACACTTGTAACCCCAGTACTTAGAAGGCTGAATCATAAACAAATTCCTGGACAGCCTGAGCTATACAGTAAGACCCTGTCTCAAAAAAACAAAAAAAAGAAAAAAGACTATAATCCCAGCTACTCCAGAAGCTGAGGCAGGAAAATCAAGAGCTTGAGATGAAGGCAGGCAAAGGGGCTCAAGTGATAGAAGCACCTGCCTAGGCAAGCATGAGGCCCTGAGTTTGACCCACAGTACTGCCAAGAAAAAAAAAAAAAAAGTTCAAGGCCAGCTTGGGCTAGAAGTTATTGAGACTTTATCACAACCAATAACCCAGGCATGGTGGCACACATCTGTCCTTCCAACTATTTGAGAGACAGGTAGGAGGATCTTAGTTGGAGGCCAACTCTGGGCAAAAACAGGAGACCCTATCTGAAAAATAACTAAAGCACAAAAGGACTGGGGTTATGGTTCAAGTGGTAGAGTGCCTGCCTAGCAAGTGCAAGACCCTAAGTTCAAATCCCAGTGCCACCAAAAATTTTTTTAAGGGCTAAAATGTGGCTCAGTGGTGGAGTGCTTACCTGTCAGACACAAGGCTCTGGGTTTAAGCTGTAACAGCCCACAAAAATAAAACAAATGGACTAGAGTATTCAGAATAATCTGTGATGTTTTGTTTTGTTTTTCTTTCTTGTTATATTGCTATTCTCATATGGCTCCCTCCCTTTGGTTACAGACTGTAAAAGGTGGGATTTCAGAGACCCGAATTGAAAAGAGAATTGTGATCACAGGAGATGCTGATATTGACCATGATCAGGTGGGAATGCTGAGGAGCTTGTGGGTATGGGAGGGAAGGATGGATGGGCAAAGGAGCATGCTTACAAATGATACCTCTGGGGTCTCGGGGTGTGGGTAAAGTAGTAGAGCGTCTGCCTAGCAAGTGCAAAGCCCTGAGTTCAAACCTCAGTACAGCAAAAACAAAAAAAAATACCTCTGCCATCTTCATCTCCAAAAAGCTGCTTCAAAGGCTACTCTAGCTCTTGAGAAGAAAAACAAAGGGAATCAAAACAGAGAGACCTGAGGATGGGGGGGATGCAGATAGGAAAACCAGGAAGTACAAGGGAAAAAAACACCAGTTTTGGACTCAAAAGACTTCAGGCCAAATGCTGGTTCTTACTGTATGCTAGCTCTTAACTCTCTGCACCTCAGCTATAACTTGGGGATTGTAGTATCTTCCTTTCAAAGTTGCTGCATGGATCATGAAAGACACTGGATGTGTGAGCAGACAGGTGCGTGGTGGGCTCGGAGTACGTGGAGCTGTTGTTACCCAGGAGGAGCATGCCCTAACCCTGGGCCAGGTGATTCCATGGCGAGCGGGATGCACAGCATGCTGCGGTAGCTGAGGAGACAGCAAGGGGAGCACAGGGTGTCGACGAGACACCAGGACACTGGGAACCACCCTTTGTCCTAGATCTGTTGCAAGTTGCTGTGCGACAAACCATTTACCTCTCATGTTTTTCCTCCCTTAAAAGGAGTGGGTTGTTCCAGATAATTCCTTGGCCCTTCTGGGTGCTAAAATTCTATGTTTTTATGTTAATTAGGTACTAATTGTGTGCTACAAGCAATTATCAAATAATAAGGTCAGGATTAGTGTTCCCAAATCTCTGCTGGGTGAGGTTAGAACAGTAAAGCTTCAGAGAAGAGGGGGTGGAAGAGACTGCATGCAAATGATTCTGGAATCATTGACAGATTTGCTAGAGCAGTAACTCTGTGGCCTTTTTGCTGATATGCTGCTGCCTACCTTCAAAAAAAAGAAAAACTGAGCTGCAACATTGGCAGTTCTCTTGGTATTGGGGTTGAGAGTTACAGCTGAGAATACTGAGCTCAGGGTCCCAGAAACAAGGCTGCAAAGCCCCAGTGGGAGGCCGTGCAGGTTGTTTGCCCAGCTCAGTGAGCATTACCAGCCTGCATCAGGTGTCCTTTGAGCCCTTTGCTATGTGCTTAGTCTGCAGTAGACAGCAAGATCAGTGAAGGTATTTGTACTTTCAGATTCAAACCTGGACTGAATCCTAACTCTGCGAATTACCAGTTGTGTGTCCTCAAGCAACTTACATCACTTGTGAGCTGCAGTTTCACCTTCTGTAACAAAGGCCATCAAAAGTTTTGTCCATGGTTGTTGAAACAGCAGGATACATACACTTAAGAGACATGCTGTAAGGTCCCTCCACTCCTAGGAGAATGGAGGGACCTATGGGAGGCATGAGATGGTGCTCTGTGGCTGGGGAGGGAGGCTTTTTAGGAAGGACTGTTAAGGAAAGCAGTATGAGCTGAGCACCAGTGGCTCAGAAGGCAGAGATCAGGAGGATCGAGATTCAAAGCCAACACAGGCATAGTTTTTGAAAATACCCAGCACAAAAAAGGGCTGGTTGAGTGCTCAAGTGGTAGAGTACCTGCCTAGCAAGCCTAGCAAGCGTGAGGCCCTGAGTTCAAACCCAAGTCCCACCCCAAAAAAAAAAAAAGTGTGGTACCAGTGTTCCTAGAGACAGGGAGACAAGAGTTACCAGAGAGAGGGGTTGAGCTGAGCATGAAGTGTGAGCAGATGGATGAGAAAAACCGGCTCAGGGAGAAGGAGCATGCTTTTTGTGGAGCCAAGAGTTCAGAAGGGCAGTTTCCTCTCCCCTTGTCCCTCCTAGAGATTATCTTTCAGAGCCAGAGCAAGCAGGCACCTAGTCATTTCCAGCCAGAGTCCTTTTTGACAGGGGCCTGAAGGCTGAGCAGCAGGCAGCCAGGAGAGTGGTATCACTACCCTCCTTTCACCTTCCCTCTGTTCTCTTCAGCTTTTCTACAGTAATCCAAACTCCTCCGGTACTCAAACAGGACCCCTTGGGAACTTAACAGACAGTATGGTAAAGAGGAAAGTGATAGGCTCATGTTAAAAACCCCTGTTGCTTCACTTACTAGCTGTGAAACAGTAAGCACTTTATCTAACGTGCAGTTTTCTCTATACAATGGAAATAATGATGCTAATCCCTCATTGCTGTGAAGATTAAGTAATAAGTGATGTGTTTAGACCAGTGTGTGGCATGTCATAGGCCCTTCCTCCTCTTCCTTCCTTTCTTCTACTGTAGCCAAAGATATGTCTCCCTCTTTGTAGCCCTTCTTTACTTTCCACTTCTGAATCCAGCTATCCTATGTTGAACACAGAGTTTGTCCTCTAGATTCAGTGCTTGAGTGAATCCTCAAACTCCCACGTAGATGTAGCTGTCATCTCTGAAGTCCCGCTCTGATTCCCTAAAGAAAAATATTCTCTGTGTTGTCAGTTCAGGAGCCTCCACTAGGCAGATGGTAGAGGAGGGGCAGGGTAATGACTAGCTTGTCCTCGCCTAACTGCTGCCCTGGTACATTGTCAAAGAGACCCATGCCTTTCTTCACCAGCCAGACTAATTTTTGTATGATGGGTTTTTTTTCACAGGTCCTCGTACAAGCCATCAAGGAGGCAAAGGAACAGCACCCAGACATGTCAGTGACCAAGGTGGTTGTCCATCAGGAGACTGAAATCTCTGAGGAATGAGCTCAGGTAGGGGACTGAAATCTCTGAGGAATGAGCTCAGGTAGAGGATGTCCCAGCCTGAGAGAACTCTGGCGAGAGCCTATTACTCCAAAAGGTATCCATCCTGGGACTTGATAAAGACAGGGGACACTATTTACTATTTGGTTCCAGCAAGCAGCCAGGTCCTTCGTGTTCTCCTGCCTTAGTATACCTCCAGTGCTGAGTAGGGGGACGTACCCCAAACTTGGATGTAAATCCCTGTCCATCTCTGGAATCCTCATGGCCTCCCTCTACTTCCACATTTCACTTTCCCCTGCGCTCGCTCTCTGCTGCTCTTCTTTCTGAGTCTCTGGGATTTCTGGACCTGAACCTGGGAGCCAGAGGAGAAGAAAGCCAAGAAGAGCAGGACCAGGGCTGCTGGAAGTGCGTGGGTTGGGAAGGGTCAAGGACAGTGGCTGAAGTGTTGGGCCAGGCTAGAACATTGGTAGTGGGGATGCTTTTTTTAGGAGCCAAGGATCCAAACAAATTCATGCCTAAAAGTAGTCCACAAAGAACTTACAGAGACCATCAGTCAACAGGTAGGACAAGCCCAGTGTTCAGGTCCTAATTTTTCACTTATGGCTATACAAGAACTTTGCAGTGGCTCTGGGAAACTTTCTCCTGTGCAGGATTTAAAATGTTTTTCTTTCTTTCCTCTAGGAACTGTCCTCCCCCAGCCCCTGCCCTCCTCCCATCCAAGAGAAACCAGCAAAATAACGAAGCCAACATGCAATAGTCAGACTTCAGAAGTTCAAGATTATTCTAAACCACCATTTCATTTTCTATTAGGAATTTATACCAAGAGATTCTTCTAGTTCTCACTGATCCTTTTGAAAACGTTTTTCTATATTGTGATACCAGAGTTGTTCAACTTTTCACTCTATGAACTGTTTTTAGAAAGGTGTTGGCTTTTTATGGGGTGGTTTGTAACCCCTTCAACCTAGCCTGTCCTCACTCATTTCCAACCCAGATATAGACAGGGTCCACAGACTTCTCTGGGAAATCCTCCAGAGACTCTGTCAGCTGTGTTGGAGGCCAAAGCCAGTTCAATCGGACTTTCCTGATCCTCCCCTAGTTTTATGCCCTTTGGACGACAGCAAAAACTTCAAGAACTAGCTCACTCTCAGAGCCAACATGATGTCATCAGAATGTCAGGCAGGGCGACTGTCCTAATCCACAGACCCCAGAAAATGTCTTGTCCCTTTGTTAGGGTGTTTCTGGTGAGGCAGAGACCTCTACTGAGAATGTGGTATTGTTTTTCCTCTCCCCTCCTGTTCTGTTTTGGAGATTCTTTAGGTCAGAGGCGTAAGAAGTTACTTCAGACAATCCGATACTGTGAATGTTTGAACATATCTGTGGCCTTCACCTCCCTGGCTGCCCTTGTACCTCATCTGAAGCAGTGGCTCTGACAAGAACTCCTCAAGCTCCCATCTCAGGAGATCAAAACTCACGGAAAAATAGGCACTTTTGGCCAAAAGCTCCAATAGAACATTTTTAGTGGTGATCTGGGGAAGGAAAGTTAATGAGGTTTTTAAAACAAGGCCTTCCAGTTCTGGGAGTGTGTACTCACACGGGATCAGTAGAGTTTACCTCAGTAGGATTCTGCTAAGGAGTCCTTCCACATCCAGGGATATGCCTGTCTACAGGCACCTGCCTGAGGATACCCTTCTGGAGCAAGGGTATTGGCTTTCAGTGGCCATTCCTCCCATAGTACACCACATGACAGGGCTACAAAGCCCCAGTTCTGCCCATTCCCACAGGCTGTCTAAGGTCTGTCAGGTTTTGTAGGTTTGCTTTTGTGGTGAGTTTTGGATTTAGTTTCTTTTTCTTTCTTTTTTTGGGGGTAGGGCTTGGTTTTGAAAATGAGGCCTGGTGTCCCCAGTTCCTGATAAGGCTTTCAGGGCATTTTTATTCAGTGGGGCTTCTCTAATCCTCCAGCTTACTTCCCACAAATAGATCTGCCTAGAAGCTTCTTAGCATCCTAATTCTAGGATAGAGTGAATTTTATGAGATTAGACAGTAGGTCACTGACAGTGATCCCTGGGTCCTGAGGGCAGTGAGCAATAGAGAAGTTGTGTGTCTGCAGTCTCTACTGGCTGGGTTCCTTTAGATGAACTGTGCTGTTGGAACTAATTTGGAGTGCATGCATTTTTCTTTAGTTTTCAGGTAAGACTGATACTACTAATAGGCAGCTCTCTAAGGAGGGAACCGAGGAAACAGGTGTGATATGGACAGGCATGGGGGAAGCAGGCTGTCCTGTCTCAGGAACAAACTTACCGGCTGAAGCACGAGGTCTGAAATGACGAGGCTTTTTGGATGGGGCCCAGCCAGGGCTGGGTTGCCAGAAGCTATAGCAAGTTAGACTTCAGCTCCCCATGGCCAGCTGCCTGCTGGAGCTTGGGACAAAGAGGATGGGGGAAGAAGAGGGTGGGTGCCCATGAGTGCTCGGTGCCATCCGGATCAGAGTGGCAGCTCTCATGACACAGGACCTCTGACCTGGGGACCTAAATCCTCCTCAGCTCTGCCACCTTTGTCTGTAATTAGACCTGAACAACTAGCATCCTTCCAGGCCTCTTCCCCCTTCCTCCCCATCTGGCAAGAGATCTCAGTGTTTGGCAATTTGGATTTCTTTTTTTTTCTTTCTGCACTTGTGTGTGTGAAGAACAGACTCTGTCCGGTAGAAATGGTGAAGGAGGGGAGGGAGTGACATTTCCAGGGTCAGGGACTCGGCAGTAATTTTCCTAGAATGACTCAGACACACCACAGTAACAACTCTCACTGCAATTTTATTTTTACTTCAGAAGTAAAGATTTCCTTCAAAACTCATGAGCTCTTAGCCACCCACCCACAAAGCAAGACCTGCACTCAGAAGCTGAGGGCTTGGTGAGCCAACATGCAGGGACTCATCAGGATACCTGTGCCCCCTCCCCAGGCCATCCCTGTGCATTCTGGGGGATGCTGAGCAGCTGGGGGTGAGGGAGCTACTGTCTACCCTGGGAAATGGAGCCGGAGTTGTGGCCCGACAAACACCCTCCAAGCTCATGGAAAGCACCAGGATCTCAGCCTCACGCTGCTTGTTTTTACAGATCTCTCTCACAAATGTATTATTTTGGTGACAAAATGAAGGAGCTTTGTAAATTTTTTAAAAAATTATGAATTATATCAAGTAGTTGTTTACATTTCTTGACAAAACACAACTATGGCAGCAGAATTAAATCGGCAAAATCCTTAGATTAAATAGGCAATAATTAGGTCTGCTGTTTTGGCCTTTTTTTAGTAAGAGAAGTGGTTGTAGTGCTTAGATATGTGTTTGGTCTTGCTTCTTGCATTTGCATTTTTCAATAAACTGTTAAAAAAAATTGCCTGTGAGGACTGATCCACTTTTGAACATCTCTTCCTCCAGCCACTTGGGGAAAAGTAAAGCAGGGAAGGAGAGCTAAACTGAAAGCATTGTCTAAGCTACCACCCTGGCCAAAATGCAGCCACAGGGTTATAGGAAGGGACTTCAGAGAACTGACAAGTACTGTCAGCTGGAGGGAGGTTTTGCAGCACAAGCCATGAAGGAGAGAAGGCTGTTTCCCACTGTTTACCTGGGAGGGGCCAGACCTCAGAAGGAAGGCATTGGCAGTAGTGAGCCCTAGAGAAAATCTCGCAGGGTTGAGAAGGGTGTGAGGTGGTGGGAGTCAAAGGCTCAGTCCCCATCCCAGATAGCAGTGGAGGGGCTCAGTTCCACCCCATTGCCCATCTTCCCAGAGGCCCAAACTCCATCACCAGTACCACCTTGGACAGAGCCTGTCCTAGCCTGAAACATCCCAACCTACCTTCCAAGTCTTAGGGGTCCTTGCCCACCACTTTGCGTTTGCCAAAACACCTTGGCCTGGACCTCAGTACCTGTCCAGGGCTAAGGCCATGTATGGACACTGAAGACATTCCTGAGGCTGTCATTGCTGTCTCCACACTCCACATTAAAACACATGCTGTCTGGCTCCCTGAGCCCATTGCAGCCTGCATTTCTGTGCCCGCATTACAGGTCAGGTGGCTGTGACCAGAACATCCATCCTGGACTGGGATGTGACTGAAGCAGCTACAGACATTGGGCTGCTGGTCTCCTGTCCTGTTACCGTGGTCCATGCTGCAGCCTCACAGCAGCTTGTGCCCTGCTCCTCAGACCCGTGCCCCCGAGTCCCCTCCTCCTCCCAATTTGGCATACCCCCCCAGACTGAGTCGGTCCAGGCGTGGCCAGCTTCTGTGAGCACAATCCCGAGCTGCTGGGCCCCCAAGAAGGAGCTCCCCAAGGCCCAGATCCAAAGACTTGGAATGTTCAATGCAGGAGCCAGAGGGCTGCACTGTGATGATCACGTGGCCGGTCTGGGTTCGGGGACCCCAGGGCGGATGCAGCCCTGGGCCCTTCAAGGGGTAGCTGTTGAGCAGGGCAGACAACCCCAAGCGAGGATTAGCCGGCTCTGAACGCAGACTCCGCACCGACGGGGCGGGTGAGGTACCCCGATGCGGAGACAAGTCTAGTTCTGCGCAGCCTATGGCTCCGGGAGTCCTGGGACCCGGGCTGGGAAGGAGGGCGCAGTCCCAGCTGGGGCCGTCGGGGGGCCGCAGGGCCTGGGCCCGCAGCACCCCCTGGCGGAGTCGCCTTGTCTCCAAGTCTCGGTTCTCATACAAGAGCGTGTTGGCGCAGATGAACACAAACAAGCCGACGCCCATGATCACCGGCCCCAGCAGCCGCAGCCGCTCGTGCGGTCCGTGGACCCGGCCCGCACCGCGACCCTCGCGTCGCAGCTCGCTGACTGGGGGTGAGCTGGCATTGGCGGCCCGGGGTCCGGGAGCCCCGGCGCGGTGCGGCCAGTAACCGGCCACCGCAATGCCCATGCCCACCAGTACCACGAGCGCCCCCAGCGCCGCGAACGCCCCCGACGGCGAGCGCAGCCGCAGCCGTGCCCGCACCCGCAGAGGCTCCGGGGGGGAGCGTGGGCGCCGGCGGCGGCCCAGTCGGCGGCCCAGGCGGGAGACGCGGCCCTCGGGGCTCCTCCGCACCTCCCCGCAGTCTCCGGGGCTCCCGGCGGTCATCGCGTTGTCGTCTGGGCGTTCTGCGGGGAGAAGATGGGAGGCGGAGACTGAACCGACGGGTCTAGGTTCGGGGCTGCAGACACGGGGCCCAAAGCGGGGAGGGAAGCTCGGGCCGCCTCGCCCTGGCCGCTTGGAGATCCCTGGCGGCCACCCCCGGATTTTCCCGGGCTGCGAGGCAGGGAGCCTCCCCCGCTCGGGTTTTCCGCAGCAGAGCTCGGAGCCAGGGACGCGCGGCAGAAGCCCGAGTTGGCCCGGCCCGCTGGCGGAGAGGAGGGAGGGGGCTGCGGGCCGCTCCTTGGCGCATCCCCGGCTGCGGGGCTCCGGCAGCCCGCGCCCCGTTCGCCTGTCCCATGGATCCCCGCCTCGGGAAGCGTGGGCCCCCCGGCAGCCGCGTCTCCTGGGTAAGTACCGCCGGGGCTTGACCCCACCCCCGCACGTGGCTGCACCGTAGTAACCGAGGGAGGGGCGCCCAGACCGCCCGGGTCCGCAGGGGTCGCTCGCGCGCCCCACCTCCCTCCCCCCCACTGCGCTGTACATACCGCAGCGTGGGAAGGAGGGGGTGTCACTGACTCCAGCCTCTCCTTGCCCGCCCCCTCCTTCCAGGGTTCTTCAGTCAGCACTGGAGCTGCAGCAGGAGAGACTTGAGCTAGACTCCAGGAGGACCGCTGTGGCCGACGCCAGCCAGTCAGAGGAGAGGAGGCGGCGGCGGACTTTGTCCAGGATTCCTTCCACTCCGCCAGAAGAGGCCTCCCCTCCCCCACGGCCGGGCTGGGGCCGGGACAGGAGGCAGGGGCTGCCGTGCTGCGCGCAGGGCCTCGCCGGACCGTCTCCCCTCCCGGCTCTCCCGTCGGCCCAGGCAAAACTGTTCCCAGATTGCGGTGTTTCCGATTTGAGCTCCTCGGGATGAATCATCCCCTTTTCCCGCCGCCTGGCCTCCTTTCCGGCCTCCTCCGCCCGAGGCCTCAGTGGACCGCGTCCCGGCCAGAGCAGCACACCCCACACCCCGCGCCCCAGGGTCCGGGCCACACAGCCTAAGCCCCTCCTGGCGGCGGGTTGCGTGCGGCCTGTGACCGGAATACTGGCTCCCCGCCGGGCTGTGCGTGCGTGGCCCCCGGCTGCAGGACAGGAGGGTGCGGGCCTCGCTGTCCATCCTGGTCCCTAAAACAGCTGCGGCACTGGGAGCCGGGCCTCCCCACCCCACCTCCGCCCCGCCCCGCCACACCCGCAGCTCAAAAGCGGGACCCCGGGTCCGGCCCCGACAGCAGCGCCCAGGGCTAGGGCCTAGCACGGAGAGGGGCTCCCGCGTCCAGTCCAGTTTTCACCGATGGCAACCGCGGCCCGGGGCGGCGGAGGAGACTGCGGGGTTCCCGCCGCCGCACGAGGCGGGGGCTGCCCGGGAGCTCCCCGGCCCCACGCCCTGGGCACCTCTGGACACAGCCGCACGACCTGGGAGCAAGCGAGGCCCGCTTTCCCAGCCCGAAACCAGAGAAGGGACTACCCCGCCGCAAGCCAGAGCTGTCGCCCCTATCCTAATTCCAGAAAGGTCACCCTCGAGCCATGGTCCCCAAAAGGTCACCCTTGAGTTCCTGCCAGGAGCCGAAAGCATACAGACCAGAGGCCTGAGACTCTGGAGGGCGTGAAGCGACGCTGGGGAACCCAGGGAGGCTGGAACTTGGTGGCACAGTCCGATGGCCTCAGGTCGTCAGAAGTTGCTCCGGGGCAAGCGCCCTGTGTTCCCGGGGTCCGGCCACCGCCCGCATCCTCACTCTGGCCCGGGGAAAAGGAAGGGCTGGGCATCCGTCCCCGGGACCCGTCCCAAGGAAGGGGCCGAACAAAGTTAGGGACAGTTGGGGACGCGCCAATGGTCCCTCGTTCTGCTCACCTGGCGCCGCCGCTCCTGGGCGGTCGGGGTCCGGGTCCGCGCGCCGCGCTCCCCGCGCCGCCTGGGTCTCGGCCGAGTCCCGCCCCGGCCCCGCCCCGCGCGCCGCCCCGCCCCCGGCCGCCCCTGGGACCCTCGGACCCGCGCGGGGCGCCGAGAGCAGGCGCCATTAGGGCTGACGGCCGCGGGTGGGCGCTGTGTGCGCGTCCGGAGACTCCGAGGACCCCCGCAGGATCCCGCACCCCGCTGCCCGCTCAGCCCAGCACGCAGAGGCCGTGGACGGCGCCCCTTCCTGCGCGGGAAAGAGCCCGCCCGGCGGCCTCGAACCCCGCGCCCTCCCTCTGGCCCAGCCTCGAAGTGCAGAGGGGCGACCGCCAGCCGGCAGAGCCCGCCACCACGGCGCATCCCCGGACACCCGCTTCCTCGAGGACCAGCGGTCACGGGCGGGCCGAGGGAGTCAAACAGGGTGCGGCGGGTGCTGCCCAGGACGCGCCCACGCCAGTGGGGAGAGGCGCTTGTCCCGCCCCGGGGCGCTGCAGGCCGCGGCGACCCGCCGACGGCACCGAGCTCGCGGGTCCGCTCTCCCCGGAGCAAGAACGCGGGGCACAGCGGCGGGCCTGGGCGGACGGCCAGTTTCCATGATGCTGGGGGCGGGCTCGGGGGAGGGGCGCGGCGGCCGGGCCCCTGGGGACAGTTTCCGGCCTGGGATTGATTAAAAGCCGCCCTCCCCTGGCCGGCCGCGGGACCCCCCGGCACGCGCGCGGCGAGGGGGAGGGGCGCTAATGAGACCCGGCTGTGCGCCGCCGGCGGGGAGGGGACTCGAGCACGTCGTGGGGCGGGGCCGGGACCCGGAGCCACTCGGCTGGGCCGGCGCGGGACCCGATCCCACCACTCCTGCTCTGCGACAGAGAGCGGACGCATCCGCGTCCCCGGAACGGAGCCTCCTCCCGAGGACCTTGAGCGCACCGGTGGCCCCGAGAAGGCCACAGTGCGAGAGGCCCAGCCTCTGCTCTGCGGGTCCGAGAGCGAGGCCTGGGCCCGGTTCCTGCCTCCCCTTGAGCTGGAGGCTCCTGAGGTTGAGCAGCAGGGAGGGGCGCGCTCCGTCCTGCGTGTCCACCTCTTGATGGGGCCCTCCCTACTCCTGCTCTTTCCCAGCCTCTCCCTCTGTGAAGGGGCCCACTGTCCACTTTGGTCCACTAAGGTCACCTTAGGCTCCTTCCTCTCCCCTTTCCTTCCAGTCCAAGTCCTGGAGCCTCTGCTTTCTTCACATTGGAGTAAGCCACGACCTCCCTTCCCTATGGTCACCCTCCTATGGCCACCAATCCAGTCCAGGCCATCATCTGTTGTGTGGCGCGGTGGAGTGGGCATGGTCTGGCCACCTTCTCCCCTCCTGACTGTTTGCCGAGGGCGCCAAGTATCGCTACTCTGAATCTGACGCTGCCACTCCCTGCTTAAAACCCTCCAAGGCTCCCCAGTGGTTCCAAATACAGTTTCAAAACCGTTCTGTGCACAAACATCCCAGGTCCTGTCACACTCCACCCTCTTAGGCGACCGAACTTGTTTCCATTCCCAGATCCTCCAGGGCTTGGCACTTTGGGGCTTTCTGTCTGGAATACCTGTTCCCTTGCTCCCTTCTCTTCCTCCCTTGGAGCTCTGGGCCTCAGTCTCCAGGCCAAGCCAGCCCTTCCTCTACCCCCGCCACCTCCAGGATATACACTCCAGCCTGAGGAGGTTCCCTGCCACAGGTGACCTAATGCTGTTATTTTAGGAATGGAGTCTGCTTGCTGTCTATCCTCACTGGCCATAGCTCTGAGGGGCAGGACTGAGTCTGTCTTGCTTATCCCTTGAACCCTGTTCCCAGCCCAGTGTCTGCCCACGCTGGCTCTCCATGCCAGAGGAATGTGTGTGGGCCTGTCTCCCCCAATCCCACACCCCTTCCTATTCTCCACCCCTGAACGCTGTCAGCAGGGGAAGAAGATTCAGCTCTCTGAGGCTCAGTTTCCCCATCTGTTAAAAAAAAAAAAAGGAATCATACCCACTTCCTACTGTGTTGAAGGTTGAGCATGTACATCTATCTGTCCAGCACCTGGCACAAAGCTCATACCAGCAAACAGCCTCTCCCTCCCTCTGACCATGGGCTCTCAGGCAGAGATGACAGTGTTTGGGGGCTGTAGAAGCTTCCTCTGCCTCATTTGGGGTGGCTGAAGAAGGAAGGGTCCTCGGTTCCCAGATAGAACCTTGTGTAATTCTCAAGAGCCCTAGAAGGAGGTCACTGTTATGCCCGCTGGTGGATGAAGAAAGTGCCTGGGAGAGGCAGGTTCCAGCCACAGAGCAGCCAGGCTGAGTCCCTCCCCTCAGGGAGGGATTGCCGGGCTCCTGTGTGCTTCAGCCCTGTGGATGTGCAGAAGTGTGGTAGCCAGTGGCCTCGGTATCATGACACTGATAGCGCCCAGGAGGCCTGGGTCAACTCAAATCTGCCCTGGCCTCTGTGTGATCCAGACTCCACTTCTGGAAGAGGTATCCCCCGGGGACCAGGTGATGCACACTTCTCCCCCAGTGTCCTTGTAGAGGCAGGGAAGCTGGCACAATGATTTGGGGGCTCTGTTGATCTGATGCTCCGTGTTCTGTCCAGGAGCCAACATGCAGCGGAGTGACTGTCATCTCCTGCATGCATGGCCCTACCCTAGGCCTCAGAAATTCAGCAGTGCCTGGAAATTTGTCTTTTCTCACCCCTACTTTAGGGACAACTGGATGGGCCTCCTGAGCTGCCAGGAATGTCCTGACTGACCCCATGTCAGGGTGCTGAGGAGCTCACCCAGAGGACATGGCTGCATCACCGCTGATGGCTCAGAGACCTGGAGCTCAGCTAGAATTCAGATCCACTTTGGGAGGGTTGGGAGCACACAGCTCCCACCCAGCTGTGATTGTGCTGCGTGCTCGCAGGATGTCGTGGGCGAGTCACAGCCCTCCTCACTGCGCCTGCTTCTGTAATGTGCTCTTCACAGGCAGGACTGCTGTATGGTTCAGTGACACGTGACTGGCAAGAAGAATCCAGAGTCCCAATCCCAGAGGGCAGAGTGGGGCTTCAAACCCCAAGACCGTGAGTTCCGTATGGTTCTGGGATATGAACCACAAAGCCATCTCCTACTCCATGGAAGCTCTATGCTGGGCATCTAGGGGCTCCTTACTGATGTCTCTGGGCTTTTACCAGAGCCCTGGGGACAATGAGCTCTGATCTCTATTGCTCTCTGAAACCTAGAAAAGAGGAGGAGGTTGAGCCTAGAGAGGCTGGGATGAAGAGCATGAGATCCTCTGGGGACATGTGAGGCCAGCCTGGGCAGAGGGATGACCGCAGTCCTGTCACCGTCTCCCTGGGCTGCCCTGGCTATCAGGCCTGTTATCTCTGTGAATGAGGGGAGCTCTCACCTGCACCACAGTGGGAAACTGAGCCTCTGCCGGTGCAGGCTCACCTGTGGTTACAGCAAGAACCAATGTCAGAACCAGGTTCTACCCAGGGTATTAACTCCCTCCCACCTGTGACCGTGGGTCAGGGACGGTCCCCTCTTTATGCCCATTTCCTCTTCTACAAAACTCGGATGTGTAGTAGCAACAAAAGGCTCGGAAGAGTCAGGCACCGGTGACTCACGCCTGTAATCCTAGCTACTCAGGAGGCAGAGATCAGGAGGATCTCAGCTCAAAGCCAGCCTGGGCAAACAGTTCTCGAGACCCTATCTCGAAAAAAACCAACGTATAAAAGGCTTGTGGAGTGACTCAGGGTGTAGACCTTGAGTTCAAACCCAAGTACCAAAAAAAGGCTCCGAGGATGCCACCCCTCAGGCTGAACTGGCACACCCCAAGTCCAGCGGGGCTGTAGCTCTTCTGGCTTCAGCCCAGCAGACTCTTCACCTAGAAAATGTGACACTGAGGCCAGTAATACTATCTCTGTAGTCACCTCCTCCTGGCTGCCTGTTGGGGATCAGAGAGGGGCCAGTCCCAGGCTCCATCCAGATGCCTCAGGAGTTGGGGGAACAGGCCCAGCAAAAGCTGAGGGGGAAGCAGCTGACCCCTGGAGTCTTTGGGGGTGGGGGTTGTGCCCAGGACAGTCATCTCCCCTGGAGCTGTTTCTTCATCACCCATGTGCAGATTGCCTGCTGTTACTATCGTTATCACTTTTCTTACATGGTCCTGGAGTTTGAACTCAAGGCCTCATTCGAGCCACACCTCGGCCCTTTTTGCTTTAGTTATTTTTCAGATAGGATCTTGTGCTTTTTGCTGGGGCCAGCCTCAGGCCATGATCCTCCTACCTATGCCTCCCAAGTAATTGGGATTACAGATTAGTGTCACCACACACCCATCTTGTTTTTCTTTTTTCTTTTTTGGCAGCACTGGAGTTTGAACTCAGGGCCTCATACTTGCTAGGCAGGTGCTCTACTGCTGGAGCCACTCTGACAGCCCTTTTTGTGTTGGGTATTTTTTGAGATAGGGTCTTGAGAACTATTTGCCTTAGCTGACTTGGAACCATGATCCTCCTGATCTCTGCCTCCTGAGTAGCTAGGATTACAGGTGTGAGCCATGGTGCCTGGCCCTTTCCTGTTTTTGAGATAGGGTCTTGCTAACTTTTTTGCCCAAGCTGGCTTTGAACTATGATACTCCTGTCTCTGCTTGCAGATCCCATTATTGTTATTTTTATTTTTTGTGGTACTGAGATTTGAACTCGGGGCCTCATGCTTGCTAGGCAGGTGTGCTATCACTCCCCAAGCCCTTTGTTATTTTTCAGCTAGGAGCTCACATTTTTACTGGGGGGGGGTGTCTAGCCTTAGATTGAGATCCTCTTACCTATGCTTCCTGGGTAGCTGGGATTGCAGGAATGAACCACCACACTGGCTATATTATTACTTCTATTTCTTTTGCTATTAACTTAGTTCCTGTCTATATCCTCTATCAAATCCTTCAATATTCCAATTGGGTTAGCTTGGATCAGGCTAACCCAATTTTTTTTTTCTGGTCTGCTTGACTAGAGACTAGAAGGGGGGAACAGCAGCAAGAAGTCCAAAGGAAGCCCTGGGAAGGTGGTACCACGCCTGTAATGCTAGCTACTCAGGAGGCAGATCAGCCAGCCTCAGCAAATTCTGCGTGAGACCCCATCTAAAAAAAAAATCCATCACAAAAAAAAGGCTGGTGGAGTGGCTGAAGGTGTAGGCCCTGAGTTCAAGCCCCAGTATCCCCCGCAAAAAAAGGTTCAAAGGAATAATAAGGCCTGGAACTATGGATTCTCTCAGGAGCCCTGGGGAGGGGGAGATGACAGGTCCCTACAGGTGATGCCAGCATTGCGAGGGGTGCAGATAGAACCTCGGGAGGTGATCGATCTGCGAAAGGCTTAGAGTAGAGCTACTGGCGGGAAACGTGACTGTGGGCACACGCCTGCCACCCACGGTCTCAGCCACCCACGGTGTCCTGCACGGGACCGAAGCTGTAGGGCCCCGGCGGAGATCTGCCTCTCTCCCATGCCCCAGGGAGTGCTCAGAGCTGACAGGTCACAGCTGGACTGCGGTGTCAGAAAAGCGCTCATGGCGAGAATGGCACATTTTGGGGAATGTCTGCTTTTCCCCTCCACTGTTAAGTTAGGAAAACAGCGCGGTTCTGCAGAGCGGCGAGGCAGGGCGCAGCCAACCGCCACGAAGGACCAGAAGTCTGCGTCCCCTGCAAGCCGTGAGGTGGAAGTACAACCCGCTGAGAGCCGCAGTGGCAAGCGCTTGTCGCACGGTCGCAAATCGCCATCGCCTTCTGGCGGGTGCGGCCGCTGCGGTGGCAGGAGCAGCGCAGGAGCCGCCGCAGGCCCGTGAGCTGGCCAGGTGCACCCGAAGGTCGCCGGCCTTTTCGGCCTTGCGGCTCTGCCACCCCTAAGGTGTGGCACTCGCCTTGGCTTTGTGGTTAAAGGATGCTGTCTGTCCCCCGCCCCGGTATGCAGACCAAGCCGGGAGAATGAGCTGGGGACCTGGGGAGTCCGCCCTTTGAAGGCGTGCCCCCCGGAGCGCTCATTCCCCAGGGCTGGGGTCCTCACCCAGCTCCAAGGGACGCTGGGGAATGATGGGGAGACAAGTAGGAGTCAGTCACATACCACGGGATGTGGCCCCTCCATTTGGTGACAAGACCCACTGCTGGTGAGGTAGTGAGCCCCATGGCACTGGGAGGGAAAGCTGAGGCTGGACTCCGGTGACTCAAGGGGTGCAGCCTCCAGCGCCGGTCCCCGTCCTAGGGCGCGGCTGCTGCGGGATGCCCCGGGAGCCGGAGCGCGCGGGCGGGACGCGGGGAGGGAGGCGCGGGCGCCCCCTGGCGGCGAGGCAGCGGCCCTGCCCCACGCGTGCGCTCCGCTCGCCCGACAGCCCCCGATGCTTCCCCACTCCCGCTCCCCTCGCGGTGACCCTGGCGCCCGGTGTCCTCCGCTGGACCTCAGGCCTCCTGCGACACAGATCTCTCTTGGGAAGGTTGGGGTGCGGGGAGGAGGAGGACACAAAACTGCGCGGCTGAGCCAGGGCACCCGGCGGGCGGGGGCCGGATCCCGTGTCCTGCTCCTAATGGCGGTGGGGGCAGCACCCCCCCCGTCCCTGCCGCTCAAACCCTCATTCCCTCCGGGGAAACTGAGGATCCGAGACACACAAGCTCTCAGTGGTGACAGAGCTACGCCCCAACCCGGCTCCGCTGGCTCCTCCGCACCCCAACTTTGCTTGGCCGGGTCCCCAGCTCTGGCATCCAGCCCAGGCCTGGAGGGTTTCTTCTCTCAATCGCAGCACCATCCTTGAGGTTTGCGGTGACTATTTTACTACTGCTAAGGGGACAGAGCCAGGGTCTCCGTTTACAGGTGCCTGTCCTCAGACTTCGCTGGAGGCTGGGAGCACGAGGAGCGACCCCACCCTGTCCAGCTGGGCACCCCATATCTAAAGCCTTGCTGGACATTCTACAGCCCAGGAGGCCAAGGCCAGGCAGGGCTGTGGCAGCGGGGCACCCAGCATGGTCCTTCCTCCAATGCCAAGCATCAGTGGGGGAGCTGGAATGGGGTGCTCTTGGGGGGAGGGGCGGGCAGGAACAAGGTAGCTGCCCTAAGGAGCCTCAAGCCACTTCCTGTAGGTGAAGCGGTCATGAGCGATTTTCTGCTTCCAGGCTCAGGGGTGAAGTGACACTCCCCTTCCCAGCCTCCCCCCAGTCACAGAGGATGGGACACCGTCAGGACTTCACGCCAAATCTTACTCCAAAGCCTTTTCCACACAGAATTGGGAGATAAGGGATAGATTATTTGCTCATTTTACAACTGAGTAAACTATGGCCCAGAGAGTTTTGGTAACTTGTCCAAGGTCACACAGCAAGAAGGTAGACAGCCACCCACTCCTAGAGTCTCTCACGGCCTTTAGATAAATGGCAGTCACCACATCCTTCTCCTGGCTCCCCTCTCGGTAGGCGCACAGCTTTGACTTGGTCCCTCACTGTACCTTCCTAATCCCATCGCCATAAGAAGAGCCAAAAGGAAGAGGAGAGAATGTTCCCCAGGGCTTGCAGGTTCTTGAAGATTATTCTCTGCAGAAGAACACCAGGGCCTCCAAGTATCAAACCAGTCCGCCCTCCCGGATGTGTGCACCACGTCCCACGTCCCACGTCCCATGTCCCACGTGCTGGTCCTGCCCAAATTTGTGGTTTGGAACCATCACCCGAGATGGCTCAGGAGGATTTTCAAACTCGCTGGAGAATTTCTCTTGCCGAGAGATGTGGAGGGAAAGATTAAGATGCAGGAGGTCGCTGGAAGAATCTATGTCAACTGTAAGGCTAGGTTCTGTTGTCCATGTTGTCACCACTAAAGCAAGAATGGGGAGGGGTCTCCGAGCATTCCCTCCAGTGACTCTGGATGATGCTGGAGAGGAGTCACCAGCTGGCCCCTGCTAGGACTTGCTGGTGGAAGTCATGCCGGCACAAACACCTTTGTGCTGGAGCACTTCTGTTTGCCAAGTCAGGATGAATGTCTAGGAGGGAGGACAAGCCCAGCTCCCAGCGCGTCTCCTTCTCCATGCTGCGGCTTCAGTGTGGGAGCGCAAGTCCACCGCCAGTCTGTCTGGGTTTCATGAGGACAACGGGGGTAAGTCAGCACTGCGGGTTCGATCTGCTGTGTTTTAGGCACTTCCCAGGGTCTTTATCAGACTCCGAGTTGCCTGGAAAGTGTGAATTAATGTGTGAGTCACCAGCTCCCAGCCTTGAAGGCTCTTTTCTTGTGACTATAATACGCTTTCTGGAAGTTGCAGAGAACCAGCTCGTTAAACTACTGAGAAGCAAATGCCCAGTAAGATCCCCACCAGGCAAGGCACAGAACACTGTCAGCCCCCAAATGGCCGGGTTGTCCCTTTCTTTTTGTTTTTTTTTAATTTTTTTTTTTATTATTCATATGTGCATACAAGGCTTGGGTCATTTCTCCCCCCTGCCCCCACCCCCTCCCTTACCACCCACTCCGCCCCCTCCCTCTCCCCCCCACCCCTCAATACCCAGCAGAAACTATTTTGCCCTTATCTCTGATTTTGTTGAAGAGAGAGTATAAGCAATAATAGGAGGGAGGGTTGTCCCTTTCCAAGTGCCACCTTTCTCTGTGCCCATACTCTGCGCTCTTCTGGTTATTCTGAATATTATAGTAATATTACAGTTTTTTTTTTTTCCAGTCCTGGGGCTTGAACTCAAGGCCTACACCTTGAGCCACTCCACCAGTCCTTTTCTGCAAAGGGTTTTTTTGAAATAGGATCTCGTGGAACTATTTGCCTAGGCTGGCTTTGAACTGCAATCCTCCTGATCTCTGCCTCCTGAGCAGGTAGGATTACAGGCATAGCCTTCGGTGCCCTGCTTAAGTGACTTTTTTTTTTTTTTTGGGTGGTACTGAGGTTTGAACTCAGGGCCTCATGCTTGCTAGGCAGGCGCTCTACCACTTGAGCCACTCTTCCGACCCAATACTAGTTTTTAAAAACAGCTTTGGCTTAGTTTTGCCTGTTTTAAAAGTCTGGCTTCTTCCTGCTTGGGAAGCTCGGCTGTGTGCCTCTCACAGGGAAGGGACCCTGTGTCCTTTCCATTATGGTAAATACTTTGTCACAGAAACACATGGCAAGGTATCCATTCCACTATTGCAAGGACAGGGCTGTGTGGCTTTGAGTTGTTGCAATCTTGCTGTCTGCTCTGTGGTGTCCCTGGCGACCCCTTTCTGCCCCGTGCCCCCCGCTCCCAGGAGGAATAGACTTGGTGGTGAAGTGCACCAGACTGTTTCAGCTCCTGGGACTGTGCCTTGGCTGGCTGGGGTTCCTTGGCTTGACTTTAGTGTTAAAAATGGAGCTCTCTGGAAGAAGCTGTGGCTTGTGGTGGCAAAAGGCAACTGAGCCCTCGTAGATGTGGCCCTGGTTTTTGCAGAGGCTTTGGTTAATGCTGAATGGCCCTTTGCCCAGCCTCCCACTTGTCCTGTGGGGGAGGCCTCCGTGCTGTGGCTTCCTGGGGGAGGCCAGGCCTTGCCCCTTGCTTTTTTTTTGACCTTGCTAGGCAGGAGCTCTACCATTCAGGCCACATCTCCAAGTCATTTTGCTTTTAGCTTGTTCTTCAGATAGGGTCTCCAGCTCTCAATCCTCCTACCTCTGCCTCTGGAGTAGCTGGAATGACAGCTGTGAGCCACCATGCTCAGCTTTTTGTAATTTTTTTGAGATGGGGTTTCACTATGTAGTCCAGCCTGGCCTTGAATTTGAGATCTTCCTAATTTTGTCTCCTAAGTGCTGGGATTACAGGTGTGCACCTTAAAAAAATTAACAGACTTTATACGTTTGAAGAAAAAGGGTCTGCTCTTTTCTTTTCCCGTTACTTGATTGCATGTTTGTTAACTGGAGAATGCCAAAGCCCACCAGCGCGTTTTGACCAGCCAAAGCTCATGCTCAGCTGTGCTCCATGCTGCCTGCTCTCTAGGTTTTTGACAGATGTGCGTGTCCTCCGTTGATGTCAGCACACAGGATAGTTTCCCTGCCCCACCTGGTCACCCTCCCTCTCTCCTGTGTGGCAACTTCTAGTCTCTACAGTCTCTGTAGCTTGACCTTTTCCAGAATGTCACAGTTGGAATCACAGCATAGGTAGCCTTTTCAGAATGGCTTCTGTCACTTTTTATATGCATTTAAGTTCCTTCCGTGTCTTTTTGTCGTTCCATAGCTCATTTCTCATTGCTCTACAGCATTCCCTTTTGGTTGTTTGGTTGTTTTTGGTAGTATCAGAATTTGAACTCAGGGCCTCACCAGTTTTTTTAATTTTGCTTTGCCGTGGGCGTTCATATGTACTGAGCTCTCAGTGGGTCTGCCCCTTTCTTAGCACTTTAGTTCCTGAGGTGGGAGCTACTGTCACTGTCATCTCACACATAAGGAAGAGGTGTGTCACTGGCTGAGGTAGAGCAGGAAGCAGGCTCAGCGACAGGGAGTCACCTGGACAGGAGGTGGGCGCTGCTCCAAACCCCGTGCTTCCTCCTGAAGGCGTGGGGAGCCACAGCCAGATTTGCACTTTGGAAGATGGGACTGAGTAGTGTTGGGGCCGGGGTCAGGGACCTGGCTGCACTCTTGTGAGCCCTAACCCCCTTGCAAGTGTCTTCTCAATGTCCCCACCTCAATGTCCCCCATCTGTTCTCCCAGGAGCCTCCCACAGATACAGCTGGTGACAGAATGACAGCTGAGGCTGGGGTGGGGATCTGACCAGTGTCCCTGGCACTCTCCCCAGGTCCTTTGTCAGAGCAGCTCTTTCTCCAAGTACTGCCAGGCTGTCTGGTGTGGAATGAGAAGCTGGTCTCCAGCCTCCAAGGTGAGGGGGTGGCAGATGCAGCCAGGCCAGTGTTGATTCCTGACATCAGCAGAATCTCAACCTTCCTCCCCTGCTCCAATCCTGCTGAAGAACCTTCTATGGCTCCCATCTCCTTGTGACATAGATGAAACCCAGGGCTTGGAGACAGGAGCAGAAGTCAGGCATCCCTGGGAGTCACCTGTTTCCTTTCTGGCCTCCTTTACAGGATGAAGTGAGCTATGTCACTCAGTATTGCAAATCAACATAGATGTCCTGAGAGCTGCTGGGACTCAGGTGAGGGGGTGAGAGGGATGGGGGTGGGGCAGGACAAGGATGGAGAGGCGGCCATGCTGGCAGGTCCAGAGAGATGCAGAAGTTACATGGTCAGACTGACCTGGTATCTCCAACTATGGAAATAGTTCAGTATCTCCACATTCCTGTCCTCTATTTATTGCCCTTGTTCTGTTTTTTATTTTTTAAAGGGGATGGGAAGGTTGAGGCTGTAAAGAGGGCATTTTGAGCATCCAAAAGGGTAGACTGTAGTGGCCTTCACACTCACTATTGTGTCTATATTATTGTGGATATCAATGCAGTCTTCCACTGTGAAAATATGAGTCTATTTTCTCTTCACTCTCGAGCAAATGACAGCAGTGATTCAAATATATTCACAGCAGTGCTACTGCAAATTAGAACTTTTTTTTAAAGACAGGCTCTATGTAGCCCAGGCTAGCCTCAAACTTGCAATCCTCTTGCTTCTGCCTCCCAAGTGCTGGGATTACAGGCATGTACCAACCACCCCAGGCTGCAATTTAAAGCTTTTTGTTGAAGGAAACCAGACTTGGTACTATAGAAATCCTGTTGACTTCAATATGGGTTCAAATCTTGGCTGTTAACTCACTTGGGGCGACTTCAAATGCCTTCCTATAGGAATGAAACTATGAGAACCAGAGAAATCTAGAGATGAATGGATCCTAGTTTTGTTACTTACTAGCTGTGCCTCATTGGCTCAATCACGGCCTCTGAGCTTTCTTTTTTTTCATTTAAAAGCACCTAGCTCATAGGTGTGGGTGGCAAATGAACCAAACCTAGGGCCTTCCTTTTTCATTTTCCACTGGACTGTGCGTGGGTCAAAAGGAGGGGAAGGTATTACCCAACTCTAGCCTGTTATTGTCCTTTGCTCAGTTGCTGTCTAGGGGACACAGTGCAGTCCAGAACAAGCATTGCATTTAAACCTTGAAAGTATGACAGGAGTGACTTGTGATCTGGTGAACAGGGATGCTCACCAACCATCAGGCCCACAGGGGTTCATTATCAATACGAAAGACAAAGTCTACAAGCTCAGTCCTGTGAGTCACAGACATCCACGGGAAGAGAACCTGTCCACCTCACTCATACTTCATTCCCAGTTCCTAGAACAGTGAAAAACTGCCGGAGAACCACTGGGGATCTCCTATATACATATGCAACTTATGTGCCAATATACTTAAGGCTCCCAGTGCTACATTCATTTAGTTAGAAACCAGTGTGCCTTAACGTTTATGAGTGTTCCAGTGCTCATGGTAAGTGACAAAGGTGCTTACATAGACTTGACTGTTTAGAATATGAACAGGAACAAGGCCTGGGATGCAATCTGGAAAGTCAGGAGTGGCAAGGTTAGGGTGGAAGAAAGATTTGGTTTTGGCAGTACTGGCGTTTGAACTCAGGGCCTTACACTTGCTAGGCAGGTACTCCAGCACTTCAGCACATGACCTCCAACTAAGATGAATTTTTAAAACACTGGGTTTAAAAAACTAATTAGAAAATGCAAAAGGTAGGTCCCAATTCTTACGTGGATAAAACTGGGGAGTACTGAATTCTTGCTACCCACTGTAGGCCAACATAAGGTCCTCCAAGGTGCTGGAGCTCAACGTATCATGCTATCCCAGCAATGGGTCCATTTACCTAAGAAACATCTGGGGGCAATGCCAGGTGTTGGGAAGGCAAGGCACTGTGCCCAGGAGTGTGCAGTTTAGGAGGAGTTAAGAGAAGCAAGGTCTGTAAGATAGGCCGGGCCACACAAAGCCAAGGCATGCAACATTGAAAGGACACTAGAGTTCTTTGTTGGCTGCCCAGTGTTCTGGAAATCCACCCACCCTCCCTCACATCACACAGCTGCTTGGGACCACCAAGTTCCTTCCCCAGGCCGCCTGACAGGGCTTGTGGGTCTTTACCTTTTGGCTCCCTCCTATCACTGTCTTTGACCAGGCCACATGTCATCTGGCATTGCATGTCCTGAAGCACTGGTCTTCCTACATCCAGCTCCCCACACCACTGTCAAGTCTGGAAGCACAGCTTTACTTCCCACACCAAATACTTTCAATGTTCCCAGTGCTTACAGGACAAAGTCCCAATTCCTCCTAACAGAAGGCCCTCTGTGACCCAGTCTGTCTTGTGAGCCTTGCTTCTCTAATGCTGCTCAAACCTCACTTTCCTGGGCACAGTGCCTATGCTTCCCCAATGTATTGGCATTGCCCCTAGATAGTCTTTTCAATATGAATGCCTTCCCCACAAACCCTGATGGTAAGCCTCAGTGTTCCTGGGCCAGATGAAGCTCACTTCACCCTTGTGTTGTCATTTGCAGAGATCAAAGGCAAAAGAAACCGCTTCTGTATTCCTGGTGCATTCTACAGGTCTGGTTACAGAAGGCAACAGGACAGTTGTTGCATGAGCTCCTAAGTGGCAGTTTGGGCAGTGGCTCTTTCCTCCCCAGCCTCTTGCAGTGGGTCACGAGGCTCCTTGGCTTCCTCCTTGCTGTGCTGCCTCACTAACTCCAAAGGCTGAGAATAGATGGGAGCCACTGTCTCAGGCACCTTCTAGAAAGCTGGAACACTTATCACAGGAATGGCTGGGACAAGGCAACCTAGCAGTTTCCCCATGGTTTCAATTTGTTCAGACCCTAAGCTGATGACAGGATCATAACAGTGTAGCTCCACAGTACAAAGAACCCCAGCTGCAGTTCTCATCAGCTTGGCCAGGAACTTGTTTTGGTGTGACTGGTGTTTGAACTCAGGTCTTTGTGCTTCCAATGTAGGTGCTCTACTGCTTGAGCCACACCTCCAGTTATTGACTCTGGTTATTTTGGAGATTTGGGGGGGTTTTACATTTTCATGGGCGGGGCTCAAACTGTGATCCTCTTGATCTCAGCCTCCCAAGTAGCTAGGATTACAGGAGTGAGCCACTGTGCCTGGTGGCTGTGAGCTTCTTAAAGAAGACTCCAGAATCCTAAATTCTAGGAGCCTCGCCTTCATCCTGCTGGATGAGGAAAATCCCTTAGGAAGTCTTGGCTCCCTACCATGGATGATGCTAAGGAACAAAGTGGCAGGACTGATGAACTTATTATGCTATGAGAGAGTCTAAGATCTATCAGGAAATGCAACGTAAATTCAAGCACCATGAACTTTTGTCAAGCAAAAATAGTCTTTATTCAAATTTAATGGAAACAGGGGTCACTATACTTTGCAAGACAGGGAAAATAAAATTAAAAAAAATTCTTTTCTTTTCTTTTTTTAATATAAAACAATATAATCACAATACCAGAATATGGAACTCTACAGTTTATCTCCTATGGGTTACTGCAGGTATCAATTCTCCTTGACTGTGCTATTCACAACTGTGTTAAGTCCAAAAATATGAAACCAAAGTGGTCGGAAACTGAAGACTTAGCACTTTCACTAAATGGCATACATCAAAGGGCGTCAATTCAAGGGCAAAAATGGTTGAACTCACCATACCTACCTACGCCATCATTCCAGCCTTAAAGCCGTCCAGGTACCGAGCTCCCTGTAGGAAAGGTCAGGCCTGAAAGCCGAGGCATTGTGGATAGTCTACTGTGGGCCGTGAGTAAAGGGGGGTTTCGAAGACTTTTTTTTTTTTTTTCTTCAGTCGAGCAGGAAGGCCTGGCGCCAGGAGGCTTTACTGAGAGGAAGCACTTAGATTTAACAATTGTAGACACACCATTAAGGGAGTTAAAAATGTACAGCAGTGACATTTGTTCTACTTCAATCACTTGTGCTACGGCTACCAAACATGTACAAAAGACTTCTCGGGTAGTTCCAGCTGTGGTTGTAGCCAGTTAGGACCTTGAGTGGGACCTAGATCTAGACCGGGAAGGAGATCTAGAAGCAGACCTGGATCGAGACTTGGACCGAGACCGGGTTTTTGAAGCTGACTTTGATCTGGATCGTGATTCTGACGGGAGGTTTGGTTTCGATTTGGAATTGGATCTTGACCGGGACCGAGTCTCCGGATTAGGGCCAGCCTCCTCACTCTCTCCTCGGCCTTCCCTCTGACCAGACTCAGCCTTGGCGTGTTCTCGCTCCTTTGACACTGAGCGGGACGGAGACCTGGACTGTGAGTGCTCAGTGTCTTCCTTCTTCTTCCTCTTGCTGCTGCCCACCTTGCTGTCTTGCTTGCTGCTGCGCCTTCTGCTCCGCTCACTCTTGCTGCGGGAGCGGCTGCGGGAGCGGCTCTCCTCCCTGCTCCTCTTTCTGCCCTTCCTCTTGTCTTTGCTTTTGCTGCGACTGCGGCTGCGACTGCCGCCTTTGCTCCGGCTTCGGCTCCGGCTCTTGAGGAGGCTCTTCTCCTGGCTCCGGCTCCTGCTCACGCTCCCTCGCTTCTCCTCCTCCACTCTCCTCTCCTGGCTCCTGCTCCTACTTTTACTCTTACTTTTATGCCGGCTGGGGCTCCGGCTCTTGGGTTTGCCAGTGTTGTTCTGGACCTTGTCTTCGGCGTGGTCTTTGCTCTTGCTGCGGCTCTTGCCTTTGCTGTGGCTCCGGCTGCGGCTCTTGTCTTTGCTAGGGCTCCTGCTTTTCTCCTTTTTGCTGCGGCTGCGGCTTGGGCTACGGCTGCGGCTCTTGCTCCGGGAGTGGGAGCCAGACCTGAGGGGACACAGGTACTGTGTTAGACACAGGGGACTTGACACTTCATACCAATCAAATGAAAAGACCACCGGGGAATGTGTGGAGCTACACCCCCAAACTGGATGATGGCTACACTGGCCAAGGGGAGATCACTGGGTTAAAACCCAAGAGAGACATGATGCAGGTGCGCAGGTGCTCTTGCTGTCCTCCCTGTGTCCCAACGCAGACTCACCTGGATCGGGAACGGCTCTTAGAATGACTGCTTTTGCTGCTGCCACTTCGGCTTCTGCTCTTCCGGGAATGTCTGCTTCGAGAGCGAGACCTGTGGGGAGAAAGAAAAAATTAAACTTGTGTACAAAGGGCCAACTGACTAGAATCAACCATCTTTCAATCAAAAATTAGGTTCACCACTGCTGTGTCCGGGCACACATTCTCCTGTGGTCTAGGCCCACAGAGCCAGTCTGCTGCATACATCCCATGTGGATGGCTGCCGTGAAACTCTTGCCACCTCCAACCTGAATCCCTACTTTCCTGACCTGGCTCCTTTTTGCTGGCTTCCTCATTTTCATTGGACACTGTGATTTCTCCAGATCCTCACCCTTGACTGTCCCTTCCTCTACTGATGACCGCTTCTTATCTTGTCTGTGCTGCCTCCCCTCCCCCAACCCAAACATCAACCACACAACTCACTTTTCTGTTGCAAATGCTTCTGACCTTTACTTGTTTCTTCCCCTCACTGTCTTAAGAAGACAGATTCCCTCAGGTGGCTCATGCCTATAATCCTAGCTACTGAGGAGACAAGAGATCAGGAGGATAGCAGTCTGAAGCCAGCCTCTGCAAACAATTCTCAAGACCTTATCTTGAAAAATACCCATCATAAAAAAGGGCTGATGGAGTGGCTCAAACAGTTAACAGCCCTGCCTAGCAAGCATGAGGCCCTGTTTGTTCGGCAGCCCTCAAACCCCAGGGCTGCCAAACAAAGACCGATTCATCAAGCGTTAGAAAACCTTACTAAACCTGGACTCTTTGGCCACTGCCTACTTAGGAAATGACTGATCCCAAGTATAGGGCAGTAAATGCACAAGACTATGCTTAGGACATCTCACTGTGACAGAGACAGAAGTGTTCAGAGCCTCTTGGGCACTGCCACCTATGAAGGACTTTTGTCAAAAATGTCTAACTTACATCTCAATTGGACCTCGCCAGAGCTCCCTTCCAGATTACAGAAAATCCAGGGGATCTCAGTTCAGTGATACCAAGAAGAGACAGATAAATCCAGAATGCGGGGTAGTTATTTAAAAAGTCAAGAAAAATAAATGCTATGAGGGAGAAAGATGGAGAAAGGCTACAGAGACTTATTAATTCTTTGCAATGCATAACAGGATTTGACCCTGTTCAGGAAAAAAATCCAGCTATAAAGACATCCATAGAGTAATTAGGGAAATACAAATTCAGCTTGAATATTAGGTGATGATAGAAATATGTACTGTTAATGTTCTTAAGTGAGAATCTAGAACTGATAACCATCATTTTTGGAGACACATTTAGGGGTAAAGTGTCACAATTTTTACAACTCTATCAAAGCAAAATAAATGTATGTTGTATATATTTGCGCACACGTAAACATGGGGGGAGGGAAAGAAAACAAATACTGTTAAATGTGAAAGGCCACTGATTATGGTCTCAGATAAAGAACTACTTCTATTTATACTCATGACATAGGAGTTCAAGAGTTTTATAAACAAATACTCAAAGTTCTGAGTTACTGAACCAGATGGGATCATGCTACTGAGAACCCACCAGAGGCACATCAGCAAACTATCTGTTTGTTAATAAATTGTTTTGAGTGCCCATACACCAAGACGTCAACAGTACCTTGAATGGCTCCGGCTTCTGGAGTAGGACCGGCGTCTTCTAGAACCTGGCTTGTCTTCAACTAATCTGATTTTTCTGCCATTAACTTCAGTTCCATCCAACTTTTCTAAAGCTCTTTTCATATCAGAATAAGATACAAATTCAATCACACCTTCATTTTTACGCCCCTTGTGAGCATCTGCATAGGTTACTTCTCCTGCCTGACGCATATAATCCTAAAGGAAAAAAAAAATTCTTGAATACATCAGGACACATTTTGTTAAAATATCTGACATAATCATCATAGTGAAAGGTTTTCTCTTCCTTTAAGAAATGTCAGCTTTCTCAGAATGAAGTTTATGCTTAAATATTCCCACCTACCCACCAACCACTTATTGAAGTTCTTTTTTTTGTTTTGGTTGGGGTTTGAACTCAGAGCTTTGCCCTTGCAAAGCAGGTGCCTTAGTGCTTGAGCCACACCTTCAGCCCCTGAATTCTTAACCCTACCCTACACTATGGGTGAAACTACCAATTCTCAATACCACCAACAGCACACTTTCCTACACAATTTTCACCTTCAAGCCATCATCATTGAGTGTTACAAACTTCATAGATTTGTTTTAAATTTTTATTAGACTATATTCATTGCAGGGCTGGCAGAGTGGCTCAAGTGGTCAGAGCGCCTGCATGAGGATGAGTTCAAACTCCAGTGCTGCCAAAAAAAAAAGAAAAAAGATTCTAGAATATATGGTACATAGAGATCCATTGTACAATTCTGAATATGCTCACATTATACATTGGTTAGATCACCACCAATTTTATAGATTTTTTTAAACAAGATTCCTTAATCTGATTTTATTTTTGGATTTTTCCATATTAATAGCTAGCATTTATTGTGCCAGGAACCATTCTGGAGTTTTAGTAAGTATTTACTCGATTCTTATAACCTTGAGAAGAAATTAATATTATTACCCTCATTTCATAGTTGAGGAATAGAGGCAGGAAGGTAAGGAACTTGCTATATCCTTATCTCAACCAACAAAACCCCTTGTTCCTTCCTATTATTGCTTATACTCTCTCTACAACAAAATTAGAGATAAGGGCAAAATAGTTTCTGCTGGGTATTGAGGGGGGGAGCGGGAGGGGGCGGAGTGGGTGGTAAGGGAGGGGGTGGGGGCAGGGGGGAGAAATGAACCAAGCCTTGTATGCACATATGAATAATAAAAGAAAAATGAAAAAAAAAAAAAAAAAAAAAAAAAAAAAAGGAACACAATTGGCAAGCGGCAAGGGATTTATGGACCCTTGACTCACTAGGCAATTTGTTTTGTTATCTATTGCTCCTGTTTGCCTGAGAGTAAAAAGGTCCAGAAGTACAAAGTCAACTAAGGATGTTGACTAGGCTCTATCTAATTAACCAAAGAATTGAATGTTTTTGTAAGAATTTGTAAGAATTTAATACTATATTTACTAACACCCCAGGAAGGGTGGCATTTTCTTTCTTGTTCTGGGCAGTACTTGTGATTGAATTCAGGGCCTTGTTCTACCACCTGAGCCTCATCCCCAGCCCTTGTGTTTGTATTTTGTGATTGAGATAGGGTCTCACTAACTTTGCCCATGCTGGCCTCAAACTCTCCATCTTCCTGCTTCCACCTTCTGAGTAGCTGGGATTACAGCCACCACACCTGGCTAAGGCTGGCATTTTCTGCTCTTAAAGAGTAAGTGGCTTTCCAGTTTCTGCCCACAATGCCAAAGCCCCGCACTTAAGAGTATATGATGCATTTATTCCTTTTAGCATGCACAGCCTCACCAGGAAACATCCCATAAAGGACTGCTGTAATGCTGGCAGCCAACCAAACAGACTACTAAAACCTGGGCCCAGCTCTTCTGCTATAACTTAACCTTTACTGGAACTCATCCTTGTTATTTGAAGGTTCTTGGGAGTAAATTTTGCAAAGAAAAAAAAAAAACAACAAAAATAACTTACATTAAGATGATATGACTACTCTTTCTGGAACCTAAATATACTCACTCGTTTTGCTAAGGATGACTTATTTTTTGGTGGATTGAAAAAGTGAGACGTGCCAGACACTGGTGGCTCACACCTGTATTCCTAGCTACTCAGGAGGCAGAGATCGGAAGGATTGCATTTGAGGCCAGCGTGGGCAAAAAGTGAGACCCTAGTTACATGCGAAAAAAGGCCAGGTGGAGTGATTCAAGTGGTAGAGCACCCGCCTACCCCAGTATTGTTTAAAAAAAGAAAAAAAAAAAAAAAAAAAAAAGAGAGAGACATGAGACAGGAAACTGAACATCCTTATTAAGACCACCCACATTTCTACACTCTTAGTAAGTTTTTTTTTTCCCTATTGAGATTGAAAACCAACACTGTTCTCAAGAAATGAGCTGGGGTATAACTGCATGGCTAATGTAGACTGGATCTTATCTTTTGCAGTGCTGGGGATTGAATCCAGGGCTGCATGCATGCTAGGTAAGTATTCTACCACTGAGCTACACCCTCAGCCCCAGACCTTCATTTTTGACACCAAAATTATTTCAGAATATTCCCTGAAAAACAAATCTTATGAAATAATATGGGTTGGTCAATTTCAGCTATGAGGATTCACATTAGAAGGTGATGTAAATTTCTAGGTTATAACTAGTGTTTCCAGTAACAATGGTGGTTCCAACCTTTTCTTTTATTGGTAAGAATCTATACTGGCATCTCCCTTGATGCTGCCTACAAAGGAAATTATATTAACATTGATTTGTCCTCAGAGTGATGGTCCCACACAAACAGTATGAGTGAAATTCTGTTGTCTTTTCTCCTCCTGTAGAACTTTTAAATGGAGAATTTTTCAATCCTCTGGAGTGGTTTTGAAACAGGTAATACCATCATATTTGGTGAATTCCTGGGCCCACAACATACCTGTTTCCTAATCTTACTCTTGCCCAATCTTACCCCAGAAAATTAATGAGGCCCAAACCTTTAGGTCTTGCCAGCTGCACCGACTTGACAAATTCTCCACAATAAGTCTGTACTCTGTGCGGGTAGGAGGACCGTATTTATCTCGGCCACTTCTTCTATAACCATATCCACCTTTGGAAGGTTCAAATAGACAAGATGGTTTTAGTGGGGGAAAAGGAAAAGATGACACAGCACAAACCCTTAGAATCTATCATCCACCCCCCCCCACCCCTAACACTAACACATATACTTGCTAGTCCCACCCTTAAGTCTAAAGTAGATTTCTTAAAAACCTATCAGTTAAACATGAAATATAATTTAAGTTGTAAGTATATATGTTATTAATATTTACAATTGAAATGAACATGCAGAAATTAAAAACTATCAGTAATTAAAAAATTTAGAAATAAGTAAGCAAACGACTATGTCAGTTACTGTTGTTACTCACAGTGATTAAAGTTTTTGTGAATATTTTACATGGAAAAAAAAAAGATTGTCAGGCACCTATTTCAGTTTAATCTCATCTGTGTCTAACCCTTGGGATCCTCACCACCCAGGTCTAATGGGGAAAGGTTGCGGTCGTCACATGGCTTCCTGTTTTTGGTCAGCCAAGGGCCACAAAGGTTCAAAGAGCCACGCATGGAAAGGTAACCCAAGGTCAGCAAATGGAACAGGCAGTCATCTTAGCCTCAAAGGATTCTTTTAATTAAAACATTGAGGTCTTTGTTAAATCTATGTTAAACAATTGCATTACAAAGAAAAAAAAAAAAACACAAACACATATCATTACACATGTTTATAAAGTATTAAAACAAGTAATTTGTCATTAATTTAATTAAAATTAAGCATTATTAAAGATGTCTATTTGCAATTCTATATTTAAAAAGATACAAAATTCATAAGACAAATGGTTTAAACATCAGTACATTTATATATAATATTAATGTAAAAATTGGCATTTAATAAGAAAGGCTTGTCATTGATACAAATGCTCCCTTCAAATGCTTACTGCGTCCAGAACCGTAGCTGCCATCTCGACGCGGGCCGCGGGCGTGCTCAACAATCACTCTCTCCCCACAAAGGTCTTTGCCATTCAGTTCATACACAGCATCATCTGCATCACGCAGATCATCAAACTCCACAAAACCATACCTACAAGAGAGCAAACAAAATTCCCGTTGGCACCCTTTTGACACCCAAGCTCACTACCATGTAAGAGAAATCAATGAGGGTCATGCTTAGCATAGGTTAAGTGGATTTTGCAAACTAAGGGCTAGCTTTCTCTTCAATTTACCTGAAACCACTCTGCTTTATGCCTACAGGCACTGAAAGAGGTAGGGAGACCTCTTAAAGTTTACCTATCTTTCTAGCAGGAGGCTGGCTAGATATATGGAAAACACTTCTTTTGTTCCTCAAGTAGCTGGAGGCAGCAGCAAACAGCTCCAAGAGATGCTTGGTTTAAGGTATCAAATTATTGCAACTCCTTAAGAAGGAATATCTGCTCTTTCAAAATATCACATTAAAAACTCATCATTTTTAGCTTTAAAAATGATATATTAGAGAATAATCAGACTACATCCAGGCACTGTTGTATTAATTGTTATGTCTTATTTGGAGTAACATAGTAGGTAAAAAATCGTATTATCTTAGATCTCCTCTGTGAAAGAAAAAAAAAAAGTTCCTGTTCCTCTACCTAAAAAAAAAAAAAAATTAATCACAAGTGAATTAACTGTTCTAAAAATTATCAGTTAATAAAAAAAAACCTGGAGCTATTTAAATCCCTGTGAAATTCCACACTCATTTCCATGAACTTCTGGATAGGCTGGAATTCTCCAAAATTTATATACAGCTAGGTAAACTTCTTTACAGTGTATTACTAGGAATTGCCCAGCAAAGACATATGGTGGCTTAACACATGGGGAAAAAAACCCCAAATCCCCCAAATTCTATTAATGTCTACTACTAAAGAGTATAATTTGTAAAAACATACATCTTGCAAGATACTTATAAGCAAGGTTAAACAAGCACCCTGTAAACTGTTATCAATAAACCTTTAGTTTGGTCTAACACAGGTGTGAGAAAAGCCTAGCTCTGTGACCACTGCCTGTATTTAAAATTACCTTACTGATCCTACATAGGAAAATTACAAGCAATTTCTTTAGCCTTGTAACAAGTCTGTGTACAGAGGTCAACAGTGTTCCTATGTAAACACACTGACACTAAAAACAGGCTACAATGCTTGCCAGGGCTCATCCGGCCTGCTACTGACTCAAACAGAACAGAACAGAACAGAACAAAACAAAACAAAAATGACTACAGCGTGCCCGTGTATATTTTTCTGAGACAAGTCTCTTTTTGGGCTCATCCTGAACTTGCAACCCTCTGCCTCTGTCTCATAAATGCTGGGATTACAGATGTGCATCACGATGCCCAACTATCACAGTTTCTCGAGTATGTAGTGTTGTATTCAGTAACATGTTTATAAAAAGTGAGAGAACTCCGAATTACTCAAATTCTCTTTTACTAAAGAGAGTTCTTTCCATACAAGAGTGTCTCAAGGTGACAATGCTCTAGGTAATAAGGTGCAAGTTACAAGATGTAGGTCACAACTCGGGAAGTTCTTTATGCTGAAATGCCAGAGTGGCGTTCAAACTTTGAATCACTGAATCTCAGCTCCATTAAAAAATGAAACAGACGCACCCAGTTATCTAATAGGAAGTGCTTTGCAGAAACAATGCAGAAATCATTGCCCAATTCATGAGCTGGAAAGTCTTTAAAACATGGTTTCATGCTTCTGTAGGCTGGAACTGGAGTAGCTTAAGAATGATTTTGAACATGACGTTGTATTTGACAAGTAAAGCCTCTCCAAATCACTTTATGGTCACTTAAGATTTATAATAGGTAATGCACTGGAGATGCTTTTCCCTTTCCCAGATAGAAAGGGTCATCAGGAAAGCTATACTATTATTTCCAAAGTTAAAAAAAAAAAAAAAGAAAAAAAAAAAAAAGCAAATAAAAACCCAAATCTAACTACTTTACTTTGACTTATCTTCAGTTTGGTTTATTTTTTTTTTTTGATAGAAAAAATTTCAAAAAGAAAAAGAAAAAAGTGCCATTCTTAATGTAGTTATCAAGACCAGTTTTGGGTGGCTCTGCCCATAGCACTGTGTTGAGAGCCTGATGCCAAGTGGAGGGATGAGTGAAAACATGCGACATGGGCACGGTGAAACGGCCTTCTCTCCCTAAAGGGTACCCAAACTTGGTTCCTTCAGTAACCAGACTGATCTAGTCTGAGGTCAGAATACCCCTGACTCCTGAGGATTAGATAAACTGGTTTCTTCCAAACCGTGAAGGCTGACACTACCCAGGCATCACAGGATGCAAGACCCAAAGCATTGCAGATGCCACGTGATGTTTCTGTTAGACCCATGTGGAAGGCATCCTCCCAGACTTAGATACAAGGCTTACATGCAGAACTCACTCTGGCCCTTTGGGGAAAGCAATGATAATCCATTTAGTGGAGGTACAATTATTTTAAAATAAAAATTAATGCTCAGACAGACCAATCTCTTTACAAGCTGAGGCTCAAGCAAGGTATATCTTACCAATAAAACTCTCTCCTGAGATATAGGGACAATTTGTTATGTTAGAGAAAAATCTCTAACATTTATTTCTAAAGCATTCAAAGAAATGTGGGTCACTTCGTAGCTATATTTTGGGGCTATTCAAGTCACCTAATTAAAACAGCTGACTTAAGGTCCAATTTATTTCATAGAAAAATTGTGTGAAAAGCTCTTCTGTGAAAAGCTGCAAAATCTATTTGGAGCATTTTTGTCAAAGTCCATTCTAAGGGTCAAATTAGCACTTGACTGTCACTTTTTCTGCCACTGGCATGCTGGGTGGGTTTGGAAGATTAAAACAAAAAAGCCCCACAGAAGAAACAACACCTGATAGGCACTCTCATTCTGAGAGTGAAGTCAACACTGGGTCAGTGTGTTGTTGCTTCTACCAAATTACTACTTAGGTCTGCTTTCTTTGAGTAAATCCAGTGAGCAGGTCTCCCAGATAAAACAGGAAGACCAGACAGGTAACAGTAAAATGCTACCTAACATTTACTAAGCACTCTCTTACTCTAGGTGATGTTACTTTGTTTACATAGTAGCACTGAAGAGCCAGGTACTATCATACCTAATTCAAAGATGAGAAACTGAGGCATAAAATAATAAAGAACTCGTATAAAAACTCAGCAGAGCCTAGCATTCAAAGTCTGTGATCTGACACCAGGGCTCATACTTCTAACTATCACACCGAGCAAAAAGCACTGGCCTGAGCACTAGCATGGTTTCATTAGAAAGTAACTCTCAACAGTGTATTTAAATCATTTTACTTCTTTGGGTCTTGATTTACTAGTAAAATGGCAGTTATACTATGTATTTCTAAGGTTTCTTCTAAGACCAAAAGTATGATAAATCTGTACTCCTTTGACTCAAGGACAGTTTAAACTCAATCAAGAAGGTGTCACCAGTGGTAAACAATAACGGGACAGGGATAAATTTAGTTTCTATCATGTAAAATGCCTTTTAAAACTATGGCTCTCAATATTATTTTATTTTTATTTTTTGGCAGTACTGGGGTTTGAACTTAGGGCCTCACTCTTGCTAGGCAGGTGCTCTACCACTTGAGCCACTCCACCAGCCCTCAATATTAGTTTTATTTAAACATTCAAAGAGTCTTTTAGTTAAACTTTAGTTCCTTCAAAAGGCAAAGCTCTTCCTGGTAACTAACATTAGAGAGTCATTTAAAAATCAACCCAAACATCCCTTTTATGCTTTGCAGCAAGCACCACAAACTAATCTTTTCTCTCAAATGACTCTCTTTTCGAATCTTTTGTCAAAGCAGGGAGGGATACAAAATGCATACCTGGATGTACATATGCCATTTTATGTATGTATGCATGTCTATGTCACATGTGTATGCATGTCTATGTCACATGTGTACACATCTCTGGTGGGACCTGTAACTAAGCCTCACAAAGCACAATCTAACAGATAAACTTCTAACTGCAGACACCTTCCTTTTCTGCTCTATTAAAAATGAAGAACATCTTTTAATAATTCTAGTATGAGAATGAAGGATTAAAAAACACAAACTCAGCTTACTCTCAAGATGCCAGCCTCATCAGCGTTCTCCCTAGCTTATGAGGAAGGATAGAAAGTGAGGTCCTACTATTCACATGCACAGTATCAAAAACTCCTTTCGTCAATGTTTTTCTGCTATTGCCTTTTCCCAAAGTGTTTTCCTCTGGTCCTGTTCTATCCTGGGAAATTTAGTCAAAACAATGAGGGGAAGGAGAGTAAGCTGTCACTTTTCCCCTAAAAAACAAAACAACACAACCCAGTATCATGATTCACACCAAGTGAAGACAGGTACCTGGACACCTGCTGAATTCCCTGGATTGTTCTAACTTCAGTACACTTTCTCTTTTTTTTTTTTTGATGACTATATTTTTGAGACAGGGTCAATGTAGCTCAAGCTGGCCTTGAACTATCTGTGTATTCCTGGCTGGCCCCATACTCTTGATCCTCCCACTTCTGCCTCTTGAGTGCTAGGATTACAGTTATGTACCACCATGTCCACTTTCAGTCCATTCTTATCCCCATGCAATGCTCTAGTCTTCCTAATTTGCTACAGCTCATATACTGCTCAGGCCATCCTTTTCAGAACTCTGAAAAGGTACAACTGGAGTGACATATTTTCAAACTAAGGTCCTCCAAGACTTCAATTTTAGAAATGTTTAATCGCATTTCTTCATTTCAGAATTATCATCCAAGCCTGTATTATTGCCAAACAGGCTTTCTCTGATTCTAATACCCAATATCAATGGCCCCAACCACTAGGCCTGCCCCTTTCCCTTCTCTTTCTGTCCTACTGAAGAGTATGCAGAGCTTATCCCACCCTCTCCAGAATGGCTTCGGGTCATCTCTGTTTTCAAGCATCCTCATTATGCAGGGAGACTAGAGGACAGGCTCATTTGACAAATACTGAGCCTGGCCACTTGGCAGAGTATGACTAAGGGGGTGCACAGTACCTGAACCTGCCAGGGAGTGATGTGAGGAGCAGGGAAAGCAAACCTCCATGCGCGTGACTGCGGTCACCCACCAACACTGCTTACCGAGGGGCATGCCTTGGATGCTCTCTCTAAAAGAAAAATGTGCCCCTTTCCACGGTGGATCTCCGCTCACCTTTGTCCTAAAACTGTGCCACATGCTTTTCTTTGTATGTGGACATGACAGTCCTCAGCCAACCATCAGCAGGATGTGATTTTTGTTTTCCCAATGTGGTGAGCCATTCCCACATTCACTCATTTTCCTTGTAAGAACCGAACCTCTCCATGGCTGGTCAGGATTAGGGATGTTGCTGTAGCCAAGGAAAAATTTTCATCTGTTGAAGTTAACCCATGGGTGGCTTGAACCCTCAATCTAGAGCCAGAAGCACTGTATTTTAAGGGCAGGGCCCTTAAATCTGCCCTGAAAGAAATGGCATTCAGTGAACAGGAATCAAACAGCTTTCTTTCAAAGCACTCAGTGTTGGTCCTATACTTCAGCCATCTTGGTTTTACGAAGTGAAAAAGGACACAGTGACAGGAGAGTAATAAAAACAGCAAGTCTTGCTGTGTGCATAAAGTGCTTGGACTCCTGTACAACAGACAGTTCTGCACTCAACTCTAGTACTCAGGTGAGGCCAACAGAGAAAAGCTTGTGAATGAGAACAGTGTAAATGCCCTGATTCCACAGGTCTGCAACATTCTGGGGCACAGCGGTCAGGCCCTACCAGTACAATTAACCGGTGTCAGTTACTGCTTGGAATCAGTGATATGGTTGCAGTCTGACTTGCTGGGTAAGGAAGGGTATTTACAACCCAGAGCTGGAAGCTGCTACCACGTGAGTAGGTTCCTCAGATCCATTCCTATCCTGAGACAGGAAGGAGGCTGCTCTGGGCTTTCTGGCCTCCCTTCCTATAGTCTCAGAGGAGGGAGGGCCATCAAGGCCACCCGGAGAAGGTGGATGACTTACCCGTGCTCACTGAGTGGCAGAGCTGGGGTGCGACTTCAGGGCTCACCATTACCCAGCCTGGGGCTCTTTTCACGTCGGCAAACTGGCAGTTCCCGCACACCAAGGGCTCTCTGATTAGAGCTAGTGTGGATTCCTGGTCTGCAAACGGTTGGCCACAGCTCAGTCTGCACTTGATCTTTCCCCACCTTCAAAGAAGAAAACCTACCTCATGATTTCTCTTTTAGATCCCCATCACCTAATTCATTCCCAACAACCTTGAAATCACGTTTAACTACTCCTCTCTGGTTACCCATGGGGTCTTTCAGCAAGTTCTACAGCTTTCTCATTTTGTTGGGTCCTCAGGACTCTACCTGTTGATCAATTTAAATCATTCTAGGCTACAGCTATGTTTAATCAACTTGTCTCTACATTGTAGCAGGAAAAACCAGCTGCTACATCTTTTTGCTTAGAGGTCTATGACTCCTAAACATCTCTGTGCATGTCATTCTCTCAGCATGGAAAGCCTTGACTATACAAGTTGAATTATTTCAACCTTCTTCCTTTTGCTTGAGAATTACTTCTTCATGAAGTCTCAGAAACTTGCCTGACCCTTACTGATTTAGCACTTCTATTCAATTTATGTTTTACAGGCAGTGTTTTTGTGGCTTTTCAAGCCTTTTTCTTTATTCTTACCTTCTCATTTGATTATGAAGTCTTTAATAACAAAGGCTAGTGTCTGTCATTTAGCACAGTGTCTGGCACATAGAAGTAATTTATCCATAGTATGTCACTCATTCTCCAAAACATGTGAAGGTATTAATATTATCATTATTTCCATTCACAAGGAGTAAACTGAGGCTTGGAGAGGCTAAACAACTTGCTCACTGTCAAGGAGCTCACAAGTAGTGGAGGTAGATTTGAACCAGACCCGTGACTAAAACCCCAGCATCTGAAGGCAGATGGCTTCTCCTTCTCTCCCATAGTCCTGAGTATAGTCTTTTTCATTTAATAAACACTGCTGATTGACTTAATGGTAATCTAATCTCAGATAAGCCAGGGTGTACTACATTAAAAAAAAAAATATATATATATATACACACACAGCAGGGTGAAGTCTCCAGAGTGGGGTGGTAGGGAGGGAGAAGAAATTGATCTTGGGGCAGGGTGAAGCACTTCTACCTCTAAGCTGGGGGTATGTGACAACCAGGTTACTTTCACTCTTGTCTTTTGGTTCCCATTAGCCAGTGTCAGCCATCTGGTCCTTCCGAAAACATGTGTGGGTTCAGAACATAACAGACTAGAGGAACAGAGGAAAAATAAGATTATTCTGTGCAATCCCTACTCTGGAGGTCCCATATCAACCCCTGGTGTCCGTCTTTGGTTCTAAGTCTTGGAAAAAAATTAGACCAGCATGGGAAAGATCTAGCTGTGGTGGATGCGAATGGATACTGATAATATTATGTATTTAAGGATGAATTTAATTACCTTTGCAAGGAATGGTGACTGGGACCAAAATGTTTAAATGCAAGCATGAATGGTGGGAAAAAAAAATGTACCAGAAGTCAAATACTGGAGAGTTTATAGACTTAAAACTATGAATTATAGAAACCAAATAATAAACACATCTCAGATCTGATTTAACTTTGAATAATTCCAAACTACTATTAACATGATTACTCCATGCCACTAGGCCTCCTTCATTCTTTAAATTCCTTTGTAATAATAACTACTATTTTTTGAATGTCTTACTATATGTGTGTGTGTATATATATATACACACATATATAAATATATAAAGCATGCTAGCATGCTAACAGCTTACACACATTATATCATTTATTTTCATAACTCTGAGGTTTACTATTTTCTCATAGATAAGAATCTAAGAACTGAAACAGCTGGATTACTTGCCAAGGCTATTCAGACACCTGGGACTTTTCAAACGGAAATCCTAAACCCTACATTCCACCATCGAGTTCTGCCACCTCCTATACACTAATGAAAGGAAGTTGCCATAACATCATAGTTTGAGAAACCCGAGCTCTAAGAGCAGAAGACCAGTTTCACCAAATTGTAAGATGTACTGTGGAAGATGAATAAATGCTCACATGCCTAACTGGAGTTTATGAGAAATATTAAATGGCAAGAAAATACCATTTCTGTATGTATGTGAGCATATCTAATAGTTTATGAACACTACTAAACTGTGAACATTTATTCTCTCCTAAGCTATTAGTGGAACCAAACCTAAAAACTAGCTAACAAAGTTTTAACTGTAATCCAGAGAAATAGAGAAAGGTAAGAAACCTGTATTCCAGCAATAAAACACAAACATATAAGCTGAAAACTTAAACTAACAGTCCTCCTTTCTCACAAAGTGTTATGGTTTGGATATGACCTATCTCTCAAAAGGCCCATGTGTTAAAGACTTGGTTCCCAGTTAGTGGATCCAATCATTGAGAGGTGATTGGATGAGAGTCTGACCTAATCTATGATTAGGATGCGAAATCTGATGGCATTATTGGGAGGTGAGGGAAAATTTTCAGAGGTGCAGCCTAGTTGAAGGAAATAGGTCACTGGGGGCATGTATCTTGTCCCCAGCTCTTTCCTCTATATCTGCTTCCAGGCCATCATGCTGTGAGTAGCCTCCTATACACTACCTTCTTTTTGCCATGATGTTCTGCCTTACCACAGGCCCACAGCAGTGGAGTCGTTCAACCATGGACTGAAACCCCTAAAACCATGAGCCAAATTAAATCTTTCCTCCTTTAACTTGATTTGTTCAGGTATTTAGTCATTGCAATGAAAAGTGACCAATCAAGAAGTCAGTCATTTGTTGAAAAAAACCCTAATGATGAAGAAATAACCAAACGCAAGCCATAGTGTTGAGTCCATTGTAGATGCTAGCTCATCTTTAGAGAAGCATCAATGGAGAAAAACAGAAATAATCACTATTCTAAAAAAGGAAACAATAAAAATTCATCCAGAATAGAAGGCAGGAGGATCTCTAGGGATCTGAATTTAGTACAACTTTGAAACTGTTTGAAGAGCCTTTCTGTTAATTTGTCTCAACCTTCCAAAACTTTTCAGAAATAAGCTAAATGGAAGGGTGTTTGGCTCAGTGGTATAAGGCCCTGGGTTTGATCCCTACACCAACCAAAAAAAGACTAAGTCTGCTAAGCTCTTTCACTTTTTCTAGTTTGTCACCATATTCCTATTCCATAAAACTAGATCGTCCAGAAGCAAAATACTTGCAAATAGGTAGTGGATCAAACTTCCATAATCACAATCCATGTTACAACTAATGTATTATTTTGATGTGTGTGCGTGGTACTGGGGTATGAATTCAGGGCCTTACACACTTGCTAGGTAGGCATTCTACCACTTGCACCAAGTCTCTAGCCCTAGTCTGATAATAATCACACCTGTGTCCATTTCAATTTTCTGATACTTATCAACTTAAACTTAAAAAGCCTCACCAAAAAAGGAATTAACTATTCCCTGGTAGCACACTAAAGTTCATGAAGACTCAATGACAAACCAAGAACAAATTTAAAGCACGTAAGAGATTAAAGTCCTATTACTAATTTAGAATACAACTTCTGGGATATAAAACAGAACTACACTATATGCTATTCTGATAGCAGATAGCACCACCCAACTCCATACCAAAGCTACCAATAAGGCTGGTTCATTCACTTCTAAAACAACACACTGAGCAGGTTGCTAGGTGTGAAAGCCTCATAAAGGTTATGCCTCTGGGACTATTCTGGTCCCTCTTAACTGCCCTGAGTGGCACTCTGTTTCTTCTTTTTCATTTTAGTTTTGATTAAAGACACCATTCCCCATGCTATTTCTTGGGGACACATTTTCCCTGAAATTGGCCATTTCACTATCTTAACAAATTTTCCAAATTCTTTTTGAAATTAATGGATCAACAGCTTCCTTTTTTTTTTTTGAAATTAGGATAGATTCGTTATACAGGGGAGGATTCATAGTGACAATTTCGATTATGCTTATATTGTACATTGGTTAGATCACCCCCATGACTCTCCCCTTCACTCCCTTCCCTGCCCTACTTAAAGCAACTGCAAAGTTTTTTTGTTCTATTTCATATATGAAGTCCATCAACCAAAAACCCTCACTGTAATCTCCTTCATTCACACTCCCCTATCCCTCAAATTTTACCCACGTGAAATATGTTCTCAAGTTGACTCCCTAGTTTGGGTCTCCTGCTGGTCCCTTCTTGTAGGCTGACTTCAAAGCTCCCTCCTTCTGTCTTCCTCCTGTCTAGGTCTCGGAGGCAGGCCTCTGTTCATGAAGGCCCCTTTCTGACATACAGGCCTAAAGACATGGTTGGGCATTGGCAGAGGGCGAAGTGTCTGAAGTGCTTCCTCAGGTATCACCTGCAGTTCACAGACTAACCCGGGAGACTTTCACCTCGGCACACAGGAAAGTCATGCAGGGCGTTTCCTCAAAATAGGGGCATGCAAACTCAGAATACAGTCTGATCCCTCACCTTCAGGATGCTTTAAGACCAGAGGCCCTAGAAATGACAAAATTCTGAGAACATGTACTGGCACACGTCCTACCCGTCAGCCATGACAAAGTTGATGGCACCTGACAGCTCTTCAAAGAAGTCTGAGGAAGTGGTCACTCCTGTAGTCTCCATGTGTTTTCCATCCAAGGACAACACCTCAAGGACTTGCTTTTGGCAGTAACTTGTCAGCTTGATGGAAGCCTCTGCAGGGACTCCAGGCTGGGGAACCTGAATTATCCTCTCACCCTTGGAGGCAAGTCCTGAAAGGACAGGACTCAAACTATCATAATCATAGACAGCTTGAGACAATCTCTGCCTGCCACTGCCAGTGCTATTGCTAGGATGTGAATAAAAATGATCTTTGGTTCCCATAGCTGTCAATAATTCACACTGTGACCTTGGGCCCATCACTTAATTACCTAAGCCTCAGTTCATTTCACTTTCCCCATTTACACTTGCTTGTAAAGTACTTTGATAGTTGAAACATAAAGCACACAAATGCATGCTGTCAGTATTTTCTACCATCTTAAAAGACTTCAGTGGTAGCTTACAGATTTGTAAATACTGCCACCAATGGTATTCTCCCGGATGCAAGGAGCACCTTTCTTCCAAGAAGCCTAAAGTACAATTTTCTGTTCAGGTCACCTGGAAGCATCCAAAATATTGAGAGCCCAAACCACATTTAGTTATTCAGTCTACATTCTGAGCCTTCTTTTAAAAAGGGACAGACACCTTATGTGCCCCTTTATTCATATAGCATCTCAATGAGGAAGGGAGGACAAGATATTAAACTGAGGAAATGCAGTTTAAAATGTCTTTGCCAAATAATTAAAAGTGATGTTTATTTATATCACAATCTGACCCAGCGGGAGGGGTCTTTAGCCAGGGTAATTTAGGTTGGGAATATTCAGTCATAGTTTCAATATAGTCTTGTCTCTTGGTATTGAGTTTTTAAAAAGACAAAAAAATTTTAATTTCTCATGTCTTAGGAGAAAAAGTAATATACATAATAAACAATCACATTTTGCAAGTAGTTATACTATAATAAAATGATATTAGAATGCTACTTAATCCAGGGTTCTATTTCTTTTTTCTTTTTTTTTGAATCGGGGTCTTACTATGTAATCCATGTGATCCTCCTCCTGCTTAGCCTCCTGAGTGTTGGGATTACATCTGTGTACCACCATGCTCAGCCTTGAATGCTTTTTGCATTGTCAAAATTACCTAGAATGAACCTACATTTATTATCTAATCAGTTAAAAAGCTTTTTTTTTTTTTTAAAAAAGCTCTTGAATCTGTTAAGTTTGGTAGGTTAAATGGATTTTTTTTTTTTTTGGTGGTACTGGGATTTGAACTTGGAGCCTTATGCTTACTAGGCAGGTGTTTTATCACTTGAGCCACTCTACCAGCCCTAAACGGGTAAGTTTTAAAGACTGCAAAATGATTCCTCATCCATAGTTTTAAATTAAAAAAAAAAGTATTTAAAAATTATAATGAAGGCTAGTTGAGAATTCAGAAAAACGGATGTCTTAAATATGGCAGGTGAAAATATAAAAAAAATACTGTTTGGAGGGTAATGGAAACCAATGACTAGCAAAACACGTAAGTATATACATACATACATACACACACATATATATATATATATATATATATATTTTACTCCCAAAGTCCAGTTTTAGGAATCTGCTGTAAGATAATAACAAAAAATGTACACAAAGGCTTAGGAATCTGCTCTAAGATAATAACAAAAAATGTACACAAAGGCTTACATGAAAGAAAAAACAAAATTTACATAAAGAATAACCACGTTATTGATGCATAAAATAGAAAAAAAAATCAAAGATAATTTCAATGTCTCCCAACATGGTTTCAGTTATACACATTAAACATCAGTGACATGTGGGAATTGTATGTAGCCATTAAGCAGCAGATTGTTGGGCTGGAGTGGGGCTCAGTAAAAGGGTGCTTGCCTAGCATGCACAAAGTCTTGGGTTGAATCTCCAGCACCAGGGTGGAGGTGAGGGTGTGTGGGAACAGGATGTTGGAGTTGGAGAATACTTACTGACAAAGAAAAAAGATATCAGACTGTTAGGCAAAACAGGCAGGTTAAAAAATAATGCACAACAGGATCCCAAGTTTATTAAAAAAAAAAAAAGGTGGGGGGGTGCAGAGGAAGTGGGTGTGTGGGTGTACACGTGTGCAAGGTGTATGTGTAAAGGTCAAAACAAAATGGAGACAGTGTCACCTTTGGATGACTTTTTCTAAAATGTTACAAGTGTAAAATTCTTATCAGAAATTAATGTGCTATTTTGAAAAGTTAAAATACAAATTAAAAACGGGTTAATTTTAATTATGTAGAAACATTTGTTCAAATATTTCTTTGAACAAACTATATTTGAATTTGAATCTCTTTCTAGATATTCATAAAAGTAACACAGAAAGCTTTACTTTTCTTAACAGACTCAAGTGCATGGTATGTTCAGGTTCAAATGGGACATTATTTCTGAGGCTGGTAGAATGGTCTATGAACAAAAGGTGGTGGGCTTCCTAAAGGGAAAAGTGCTTCCTGTATAGTAGTATCATAAAATGATAAAGCATTTATCTGCTACTTGTTAGTGGCTCATAATCAGAAACCCATTATCTGGAACATTAAATTAACTGTATTTCGTTTACTCCCCCTTTACAGGAAAGATGAAGAACAAGCTCCTGTCAAGGATTCAGTCAACAGAAAATCCCAGTGTAGGTTCTGCGATTGGCAGGGATTCCTTTCAGCATATAAGGCCCAACAGTGATCAGGGACACACTAAACAATGACCTGATTCACTGAAAGAGCGTTAAGTTACATATTTTTAAAAAATCAAGGTACACACTACTCGAAAGAATTTTAAATAAAGGTGAAAACAGAAATTTCCTGTTAATACTTAGATATGAAATATTCAACTAAACAGACCAGAACATCAAATGAAAATCTAGCCATCCACGATTTCACTGTAATATGAAACACAGGCTCTGAAATTTATAACCCAGTTTCCCTAGAGTCTTAATTCATGACTTTAATCAACTAAAAAAAGAAAACCTTAACAATTTTGGGGTTTTACTTCTCTAGCTACGAAGCATAAAATCATCTCAGGATGTAGTAAAGTTTTATCCATTAAAATACGGCAAAATTAAGATACAACTTAAAACTATGACTGAAACCACAAGATTTTGTGGCAAAAGAGATACTAAAAAGCCTTCCAGATTTTATGTGATTTTATTTATAAAAAAAGAAAATCCAGAATCCACATATATTAAAGTCAGCAAAAGCTACAATAAAACTGAAAAGCTATAAACAGGTGCCAAGTGTTGTTTCCTTGACATACTCATAGGAGTTTAAAGTCTAAGTGCAGCAGGAAGGAATATAGGAGACCCTAGAGGCTTCTGGAATGGTCTAGATTAGGGTTGCCTTGTACAATAAAATGTACCCAGGCATGCATACCTCTTCTCCAAATCCCAAGAGAGACCACAGAATCCTTTCCTGGACACCAAATCTCCTTTGGAGGGCTCCTCTGTTTCCCCATTTGGTCAGCTCACCACTATACAAGCACCTTATACCTTATCTAATTAATTTGCAACTTTAGCCACAACTGTTCTAACACCTACTGATATATCTTACTTTTATAAATCTGAACTCTTCAAAGCCCCATTCATCTCATAATCCAGACATATTTAAAGGAGCTTCTCTGTGAGGAGACCTACTATCCTTCTCTGTTGGGACAATAAAGCTTGTACATATAGCTAAATTGTGTTATCTTTTCATTTGCACCTCTAGTTCCTTTCAGACACCCCTGCATTTTTGCCATCCTAGTTTAGGCAGTTCCTGATTGAAATACATCTTCACCATTGATACTCTGCCCAGAAGTCATTTTCCTCCATAATGATTTCCTCAATGGTCCTAGGTGGTCACAGTGTGTTCCACTTGTTGGGACTATCATACCTGTCTTTGAATCTCTGCAATGACTTTATCCTTGATTTACAATGATGGGTTTCATGAAAAATTTCTTCAAAAAAACCCAACAAAAGCCAAAAAACAAACCTTGGGTATTTAGTTCCTGAAAACATCTCTCCTTCTCTTACCTCACCGTTTCCTTCCCTCAAGAGTCTTTGAATTCCTTATTAATGATTTTGAATTACTGGTGTAAAATCTTAGGAGTTGTTTCTAGTTTACTGTTAAATTTTTAGATCCTTCATGAGGCTAAATCCAAGGCAGATTATTTCTCACAATTGCTCCTTATTGAGCCACCTCATCACCAATTACAGCAAAAGTATTTCCCAACATTTATCTTTCATTCTAAGTCCTAGTCAATCCTTTTTCAAAGCCCATCTCAAACAAACCTTTTCAAGCAAACTATTTCAAGTGTTACTTGTTTGAGTTTAAACTGAGAGCAATCACTTCTTAATTCAAAATGCACATGTCATAGAAGAGCAGAACTGTCCTGTCCTTCTTCAATTCATTTAGCACAGCAGTAGGCACCTTATTGGTGGGTTATCAATACATGTGGTTGATTAACAGGCCTCCCATGAACGTTATTTTCAGCTCACTATCACTCTAGTCCTTAGTAGAGATCTCACCAAATACATCTTGTTATCAAACACTAACAGGCCAAGATGCTCCCTAATGTTATGGCCAAATCCCTTTCACTATGGCTACCACTTACTGCTGGAAGGCAAATGCTTTACGCTGATTATAGCTGATCTTCCTTTTCCATGTGAATGAGAAAATTATTGAGCTAGAGAAATTAACTAACTTACTCAAAGATACTTAAGTGGTGTAGTCAGGACATGACTCAGGCCTAGTTACCTGACTTCAAAATCCATTGTTTCCCCCACAAATTATTATGCCAACCTTCTTGGGCTCTGAAGAAAACTGGAAGTTTCAACTGTCACGTACATATATCACAACAATTCTTCCACTTTATCTAAAACATTCCTCAAGAACTGACAATTCTATTGCACTAAATGTGTATGTTTCTAAGTCTTTTATGCTAAATCAGTGTTCATAATAAACACTTTATTGAAGTTATTGTCCTCAGATTCTTCCTAACAATCAACTTGAAATGGCTTTTTCAACCCAGACAACAATTTGAGAAGGTTCTCACATGTCAACGTTACACTAAGGTATCTTTAACTTCTCAAATGACAACTATTACTGGGGAGTAAACCCTAGTCATATCAGACTTGTGGTAGGTTTTTTTGTTCCCCCCCAAAGCCAAGGGTTCCTCTAACACTCAAGGTTTAGTGCCCCCAAATGTCTTCCCAGTTCTTTAAATTTTTACATCCAAGCCCTAACTAACAGTTCCTAGTTCCAGGCGGACTATCTTGACGACGACTCATCTTTTTCCCTGAAACCTGTAGTCCCTGCTGGCCCTGTGTTGCCAAAGCAGCTTAGTAACACAAGTACAGACCGTACTGGGGAGGCAGTAAGTTGGCCGTTTCGAGGGAGTCTCCACCTGCATTAACCAGTCGATGCAGATAATAGCCAGGGTAGCCACTATCAACAAATTCTACACCAGGAAAGTAAATTTTTGGCAAGTTGGAGAACGGAAACCACAGCATGGAAACTCTGCACGAGCTCTTCAAGATAACGAGCTAAGACTTTAATTTACTCTCGCAGAGGGGACGGTGAAGACTTTCAGCGCGGCAAGACGATACTTTCGAAACTGTCGCTACACTACTCAAACTCAAGTCTCCCGCCCAAAAAAGTGTGGCACATGGCAAGTCCAAAAGGGGCCTCTCTCCAGAGCTCCTGTCCCTGGGAAAGACGCGTTGGGACCGTTTGATCTACCAGGCTGAGGAAGAGGTTAATAGGCAGCAGGAAATCCTGTTTATTTCCAGCAGCCCTCAAAGCGGGAAAGGTCGGTCTCTACACGGAGACGAGCCAGGCCTCGGTTCCAGAGTCCGGTAAGGAAAGCCCAGGCCTCCCGGGCGCCCGGGGCCCCAGCCCCAGCGGGGCTTCCTTCTCCCGGTCCCACTCGGTCCTCGCCACCGTTTCCATTATCCCTTCACCACCCCCGCCCGCGCAGGCGCAGTGGGAGCCGGGCCTACCCGCGCCCCCGAGGCGCCGCGACCATGGCGGAACGGAGCAGGCCTACAGCCGCTCCGCGCGGCGTGGGCGCCCCTCTCCCGTCTCCCGCCACCGCCGGGCCCTGTCCCCTCGGCAGACCCCTCTTCTGCCCTCCTCACCCGTTCTTCAGATCCACCTCCAGGATCTTCCCGTAGCCCTTAAAGAAGCGCTCCACGTCGCGCTCCCGGGCCTGGTAGCTCAGGCGGCCGATGTACACCCGCGGCATCCCGGCAACGGCAGTGGCGGCTGGCCCCAGCCCCCCTTAGGCGGCGGCCGGCGAAACGAGAACGCGGCGGCGGCGGCAACGGGCGGGCGGCGGGACCGACGCAGCCGAACCCCGGCGACGTACGCGAGCACGCAGCTCGAGAGCGCGCGTCTCCGCTTCCCCCACCCTCCCCCCAGGCGGAGGGTAACGGGAGGGAGCGCGCGTTAGCTTCCCGCCCGACCAGGATTGGGGGCGGGTTTTTCCCGGGGGCGCGCCGGCGCGGGGCGGGGCCAGGCAATCGACGGGCGGTGCTAGCCGGCTGTCCCCGACACGTCTTCTCGCGAGCTCGGCGTGGCGTCGGCACCGCCTTCCGCGGTTTAGCCACGCCCCCCGGAAGTGTTCGCGCGTCTGCGCGCGGAGCGAGCGTTCCTGCTTTTGTCCCTTGATCCCAGAGTTGTTTCCGCTTCAGAGCAGCGTGGAATTAAACCTGTCTTCCAAACGTTCGTGTGTATCCGTGACCTTGGGCTCGGGTCTCGCGATGTTCTTGAGCGTCTTTTATCTTCTCTGTTAAAGTGGGTGTTGACAATTTCATGAGACTAGGTATGTAAAGCACTTAGTGTGCCAGCCACATCCTAAGTGCTTGATAAACAGTATCAGAATTATTTTGCAGAGCTGGGGATGGAACCCAGGGCCGCGCGCATGCTAGGCAAGCGCTCGACCACTGAGCTACATCCCCAGCCCCATGTTATTTTTAAAATCGATACTTAAATAGAAATAGCGTTGCGAAGTGAAGGCTAGAACTTTGGAGTTAGACGAGGTGTGACACTAAGTTTCTTCACTAGTCTCATTTATTTCTAATCTGTAAAACTGAAATTTATATGCATCCCAGTGGACTATCAGGATAAACATATGGGGTAGTGCTTGTTTTCTGGCGCGTAGGAGCTCAACAATTATTGGTTCCCTTCTCGCTCAATTTACCTGGAGCCCCTAGGGGGTCTTGCTTCTTTGTATTTCTTCAAATTTTTAGACGGTAACTCCATTCAAATGATAGACAGTGAGAAGGTCTCCCTTTTCTGTCCCCACCTTCCTAGTTTCCCTGCCCAGGGGCAATAGGATATTTATCCTCCAGAAGTTAATTTTTTCATAGAAAGCAAATAGTAAGGCACTACAATACAGCTCTTGGCTTAATTTTTTTTTTTAAAAACAGGGTCTTGCTATGTAGTCCAGGATGGTCTTGAACTCCAAATCTTCCTGCCTCAGCCTTCCAAGTGCTGGGATTACAGGCGTAGGGCCACCATGACTGATTTGACTTAATATATTTTGAAAATCCTTCCATAAGAGTACAAAAGCTTCCTCAGGACCGTTTTTATGGGTACCATTTTATAACTCAGTAATTTATCCAGTGTTCTAGTGAATTAAGGACATTGAGATGGCCCCAACCTTTTGTTACTGGAATTGCTGCAATGAATGGCCTTGAATATTCATATATGTAGGATATATTCCTGGAAGTAGAAATAGCAGGGGATATAGCTCAGTGGTAGAGCACTTGCAGAGCCATGGATTTGATCCTCAATACTACCACCAAAAAAAAAAAAAAAAAGTCTTGGAAGTAGGAGTATTTGTATGAAAGGGTGTGGTCATGTGTAGTTGTCATAGATAGCGCTCAGCAGTCTATAGGTGCCCATTTCCGTATACTCACAACACTGTCTTGTCAAACCGTTTGATCTTTGCCAATCTGATAGGTGAAAATGGTATCTCCAGGTGGTTTAAATTGCTATCACTATATCTTCTTTTGAGGGAAGCAAGCCTCTCTTCATGTTTAAGATCCGCTTGTATTTTCTTTTGTGTGTCTGTTTATATCCTTGCCAAGATTTCTCCAGCTTGGTGCCAAAGTTCAATCACCACACCCAGTTTGTCTTTTTGATTCTTGTAAATATTCACGGATCCATCCCCTTCTCTCCATTCCCACTTCTTATTGTACTTCAGGCCTCCACATACTGTTCACCCGGGGCTTCTATCCATGCTGCTGTCTTTGCCTGGACTATGCCTGGCTCCTTATTCTGGCCCTGAGGCCTGCTTGTTCAAGTGCCCTCTGCATCATGGTATTGCTCTGATTTTGTTTTCACAGCACTTATCAGTGCCTGTAATTAACTTGTTTACTTATTCACTTGTTCACTGTCTTTCTCTTCTACTGGGAAGTAACCTCACTGGTATCAGCGGCCATGTTTTTTTACCTTGTGCTGTATCCCTTAGCACCTTCAACAGTGCCTTTCATATGTAATTGAAATAGTTACAGGTATGGTAGTTTCACCACTGGGAAAGCTCAGTCAGAAGGATCACTTGAGCCCAGGAGTTCAAGACCAGCCTGGTCAACATAGACTGTGTTGGGGTCCAAGGTTGACCACCCCTCAGAGGAACAAAAAGACACTCACGATAATGTAAGCCACAAAGCGAGGTTTATTTCCAGCCAGCTGGGGTCCGGGTATCTGCCGGACGCAGTGGGTTTCAACACGGACCCCGAATACAAAATTCAGGCTGCTTTTATATTTCTTTAGACATTAGTCACGGTCACACAGCAATTTTTATGGTCCCTGGGGTCACATATTTCTGATATCACCCACATCTTGGTGGTGGGGCAAGATTACTTGAAGATTATTTATCAGGAATTTGGTAAACACCAGGTGTCTCAACTCATTGACTCACATACCGTTTTAGCAAGATTAACCAGAAACAGTCCCTGTTCCCAGAAACCGTCCCACCTCCCTTTGTTCCAGTAAGTGGTGGCTTGGGTCATGTTAGCCATGGCTGGTTTCAGGCTGAGAGGGCTGCAAGCCTCAAAGGTACCCTAACATTTGTACCCTAACATTCCCCCCTTTAGTTGTTCATAATGAGGAATCATGCTCATCTGGGCGACGAGCGTAAACATCCTCAGGACTAGGTAATTGTTCGTATTGCTGCCTCAGGACCATGAGTTGGACTGTACTAACTCGATCTTTCACGAAGGTCACTAGCTTATTCAGAATACAAGGACCAAAGGTTAAGATAAGCAATAGTATGACCAGAGGGCCCACCAGGGTAGAGACCAAGGTAGTGAACCAGGGGGACCTATTGAACCAAGCTTCGAACCAATTTTCTTGGGCTTCCCTTTCCCGTTTCCTTTTTGCCAGTCCTTCCCTCACTTTAGACATAGACTCCCTAACTACCCCTGAATGGTCAGCATAAAAACAACATTCCTCCCCTAAGGCGGCACATATTCCCCCCTGCTGAAGGAACAGTAAGTCTAGGCCCCGTTGGTTCTGAAGCACTACCTCAGATAGAGAGGTAAGGGATTTTTCTAGGTGACTAATGGAGGCTTCTATCCTCTCTATATCCTCGTCTATGGCTGCACGCAGCGAGGACATCCCTTTATGTTGAGTAGCCAGGGAGGCTATGCCAGTTCCTGCCCCAGCCACTCCTAGGCTAAGTAGGGTAGCAATGGTTAATGCAGAAACAGGCTCTCTCTTCTTTCTCTCACCTGTTCCTGTATTCCAGTATGAATATAGGCTCTCCTCAGAATGATAGATGATGCGGGGCAGCACAGCCACTAGGACACAGAATTCTTTAGAGCCGTTAAACATTTGTACCCTAACAACTGCACTTCAAAACAAATTAAAATTATTATTTTTGTTAGTAGTGGGGCTTGAACTCAAGGCTTTGTGCTTGCTAGGCTGGCGCTCCACAGCTTGAACCACACCTTTGACCCCTTTTACTCTGGTTATTTTGGGAATAGGATCTTGCTTTTTTCCTAGGCTGGCCTGGACCCCATCCTTGTACTTTATGCTTCCCTCTGTAGCTGGGATGACAGGTGTGTACCATTATGCCTAACTTTTTTTTCCATTGAGATGGGGGTCTTGTGAACTTTTTTTGCATGGGCTGGCCTGGAACCTCAGTCCTCCCAATTTCAGCCTCCTGCATAGCGTGGGGTGGCAGGTGTATGCCACCATGCCCAATTATTGGTTGACATGGGTTCTGTGAACTATTTCCCTGGGCTGGCCTTGAAACACAATCCTCCTAATCTCAGCCTCCCAAATGGTATTATAGGGGTGAGCCACTGGTGCCTGGCAATAGTTATTTTTAATGTGGTGCTGGGAGTTGAACCTAGGGTCTTCAGCATGCTAAGCACACACTTTATCACTAAGCTACATCTGCAACCCTTCAAAATAGTTATTGAGTGATATGTGAACTAATGTAGACTAGTTCATTGATCTGCTACTTCTCCCTTTTTTCATGCCTCTCCCTAAGACATAGACTCCATGAAATTTGAACTTTTCTTGTTGACATGTCAATGACAGATGAAGACATGTCAAGAACAAAATCAGGAAGTCCTCAGAAGAGAGGAAGCTCTATGGTCCACTATGAGGCCCAAAGAGTTAGGTCTGTCTGGTGTGGTGACCAAACAGGGTCAGGGACCAACTTCTAGTACCAGCTTTGTTTCTTGCTGTGTGTACCTGGAACAACTCACTTCACCTCCCTCAGTGACTTCCTCTCCTGTACGGAGGTGATATTGAAACCTCCACGTCAGCTGTACAAACGAAAGTTAGATGCAGATAGAAGTGCCTGGACACTGCAGAGGGCTCAGGGCAAAGCGAAGCTTCTCCTCTTTCAGAAGATGCTACTGTCCTTCCCACCTTCCTCCCAAGAATTTTCCTGCCTACAGCTGCCAGCAGATGCTATGCTAAGACAGCTGTCTTTCCCACCATTTGCAGCTATCCAAGTATGTCCTACCCAAGATATGGCACCTGCCAAGAGGCATGGTGGGTGTTGCTAGGCACTTCCAGGGATAAGGACAGCAATGCCTGGAACACATGGGTTCATGAAAGAGCCTTTCTTCTGGGCCCTAGTCTTCGCATGAGGAAAGTGGACTTATTATCTCATCTCCTAAGGCCCAGATGTTCATCAATATTGTGGCAGTTTGTAGAGAGGCTGGTACCAAAAGAGGACAGGGAGGGGCAGTCAGGCCACTTGAATGCTTCAGGTGTACTGCAGCTTTGCCTTGGGAAGTAATGCCTATTTGTCTTTATTTCTGGAGCCTAGGGTCCATTTGCAAAAGGTGTTTACTTCGTGGGCCAGAAAAGCTATCCCAACTTCAAGAGATCACTCACATTCAGCCTGAAAGTGAGAGTTTCCCACACTTGTTTAGGAGAGACACCCATTTGAAGTCATGTTCTCTTTTTTTTCTTTTTCTTTGGTGGCACTAGGGTTTGAACTCAGGGCCTCACACTTGCTAGGCAGGTGCTCCACCACTTGAGCCACTCCGACAGCTCTTGTGATGTGTTTTTTCAAGATAGTGTCTTGCGAGCTATGTGCCTCAGGCTGGCTTTGAATCGTGATCCTCCTGATCTCTGCCTCCTGAGTAGCCAGGATTACAGGTGTGAGCCACTGGCATCTGGCTCTCATTGCTTGTCTGTTTCCTTTTTTCAGCTAGCCTCTTAAATGTTGGCAACCATTAGTTGGTGTTTGAAGTTTGGCTGTGGAGTGGCGGGGATGGATTTACTTATCTGAAATTCAGAAGCCTGAGAATTTCCAATTATATCTTTCTTTAGTGCCTCCCTCCTCCAAATTGTCCCCCAACCTGATACCAGAGGGATTTTTCCAAATCATGTTCTTCTGATTTAGAAATCTTTGTCCCCTATACAAACAAGGTAGAGTAAATTCCTTTGCTGGGAATTGCAAGTTGCCACAATTAACTTTTTCTGCTTCTGATTAGTTGACTTGATTTCAGAGAACATTAAATCACTTAGTACATGGTATTACTTAGCATTAGGTTCAGTGAAATGTCACATACCAGGGGCTTAATTTAGTAAGGTAGAAGCTTTTTGCTCATGAATAGCAGGTCCTGAAGTAGGCAGCTGGGGACTCTGGGTGTCAGAGCTGCAGCTCCTTTGACCTTGATGCTGTTCCATCCTTACCATGGTCAGGCATGGCTGTACACAGGTTTGTTCCCAGGAATCATGTCTGTACCCCTACTGGGAGGAAGGCAGAAGGGGAAGAAAAAAGCACAAGGTGCATGGCAGCTACATCTAAAGAGGGTCCTAAGAAACTGGCACCTAACACCTCTGCTTTACACCACTGGTGTGACCTTGTTAGCTGCAAGGGAGGTGGAAAAATATAGTGTAGAGTCCAGCCTACCATGTTCCTGGATAAAAGTTGTGGGTTTTAAGTCTAAGAAAGAGAACAGCGTGCCTACCAAGCATGAGGCCCTGAGTTCAAAGCTCAGTGCTGCCAAAAGAACAAACCAAAAAAAGGGTACTTGGGGAGAAGAGGATGGTTCTAATATAAATGCTCTGCTTCTGTAACTTTGCTCATCTGGTCCCTGAGTCTGTAATGTTTGTCTCCCTTCCCTGAGTAAATTATAATCATCCTTTGAAGAGCAGTCCAAGTGCATAACTCCCGATCCCTAAAGACACAATGCCAAGTTCCCTTCACTGTTCTCAAGATTTTGAAGGTTCCTTCAGAAGATCAGCCTCCTCCCAGAGTTGTACCAGGGGCTTCCCTCACCATGGATGTAGACTCTCCTAACCCTCAACTTTATGGACTCCCAAGACCTTCATCTTACCTTTTGCTCCTGCAGCCTCCCCTCCCTTGGAGGTGTTTGCATTTGCCCATATTGACTCTGTACAAATCACCTGTCCCAGTAACCTAGAGGACAGATTGGGGAATGGAAAGGGGAGGGGCTGGTCCTGAGCCCAGGTGTACAAAATGGCAAATTTTACCCAGGGGCACCTGCAGACCTTTCCCAGCTGCAGGCTCAAGCTGAGTCCCTCTCTCCGGAGGCCACACAAGATGTTCTCAGAGGAAAGAGTATGCTGGGAGCCTAGGTACACACTGGCATGCAATTAAACACAGACAGTTTTTGTATCATCTCCCCGTTGCTCAAAATCCCTCATTGCCCCTCCAGACTTCAGGGAAGTCCTGGCTACCGGGCCTTTTGAGATCTGACCCCTGCCTACTGTTCCCATTTCAGTTTTTATCTGACACCCTCTCAAGCAGCAGCTACACTCCACTGTGTGCAGTTCCCCAAGTGCCAGGATCTCTCTGTCCTCCAAACTCTTCCACATACAGGCTGGCTTTGCTTGATACACGTTTTCCTGTCTGGACTTGGAGATTTCTGTGGACATTATCCCATGAGTTCTTGACAGCCTCAGGCAGAGCTGGAGCCCTTCAGTGTCCTCTCTACCTCCATCTTTAATACTGAAATGGTCTCTTGCACTATGCTATGCAACTTGAGGGCCAGCACATCTCTCATTCCTTGCTTTAACCAAACACTAGGCACTCAGCGAATGCTCCCTGAATGAGACCAGGTGACAAAGGAGACATCCGTAAGTCTGTTCTTTGCTTTGGGCAAGTGGATCATGAAGCAAACACCAGTCAACTGAGGCACTCTTCTTGTCTGAATGAAGCTGATTCAATTTTTAGGCTCCACTTGCTAACTCCATCTCAAGGAAGCCCTGTTGCCCATTGCCCTGGCCACACTTTCTCAACAGCAGCACCATGGAAACTCTGGGCTCAATGACTGGTATGGGAGGCTGGCCTGGGCATTGTAGGTTTGTTTGTTTGTTTTTTGGCAGTACTGGGGGGTCAAACCCAGGGCCTTATGCATGCTAGGCAAGAGCTCTACCACTGAGCTCCTACAATCCCAGTCCCCTTTGCAGAAGGTTTACTAGTATCAGTGACCTCTGTCTACTAGATGCCAATAACAACCTGCTTTCCAAAAATGTCCCCAGACATTGTCAAATGCCCTTGAGGGTAAAGTTGCCTCTGGTTAAGAACCATTGGTATATAATGTCTATTTCCATTAGAATGGAGGTGCCCCAAGGGTTGGCCAGCCACCTGAGGTCCTGGTGCTCAGTTGCTCAGGGCATGGTGACCTCAGCCCGCACTAGCTCTTCTGTGTAGCTGACCCCCTTGCCTGGGGCAGACCTGCATGCTTCCCCAGAAGTGAGCTCAACCTTCCTTTATACAGGACTCTCTGTGGGCTTGTACGCTGAGGGCAGAGACGGTGGCTTGCTGGCTTCTGCACTTCTCTGCACCCACTGAAGAACTGCTTTCAGGGTAGTCAGGAAATGCCCACTGGGGAGCAGGTGAGGGAGAAATGGCATGGGGCTCATTAGTGCTGTGAGATGGCAGGGGCATAGTGGTGCTCTTCCATACGGATGATTTTAGTCTTTGTTCTTTATTTAGAAAGTTCACACTTTATTACCTACACTGAGGCTGGCCTCTCCATCCTCCAGGTGGGAAAAGTGGCAAGCAGAAAGCAGTCTGAGAAGGCTGGGCCCCGATGGAGGGGCCTGCAGCCAGCTCTGTTGGTCCACCTCCTATCCCACCTCCTTCTGGCTCCTCTGGGATGATCACATAATGAGAATCTGCTTTGAAGACATGAAGGGCTCCATCGAGGCTCCCAAGGCCTGCTGGAAGTCCTGCAAAGGGACCTCGGAGCAGGCAGGGGCCGTGAGCTGGCCTTGGTAGATGAGGTCACATAGAGTGAGGATCAGCTTTTTGAACTCATCTGTGGGAGGAAGTCAGACGGGACAACAACTGGAGTTGTGGGCTGGTGCTGAGTGCCAGTAAACCTCAAGAGCAAGGTGTGGTAGGCATGCCTGTAATCCCAGCTACTTGGAAGGCAGAGGCAGGAGGACCCTAAGTTCAAGGCCAGCCCAGGCAAAGTTAGTGATACCCTATCTCAAAAACAAGAAATAATACAAACTGAAGGACTGAGGATGCTAAGTGTGGTGGCTCTTGCCTATAATCCTATGTACTGGGGAGGCAGAGATCAGGAGGATCATGGTTTGAGGCCAGCCCCCATCTCAACAAAAAAGCTGGACATGGTGGTGCACACCTATCATTCCAGCTATGTAGAAGGATCAGGGTCCAGCCTGGCCCAGACCAAAAAAACAAAACAACCCCCCCAAAAAAAGCAAACCCGAGACCCTACCCAAGAATAATAAACTAAAACGGGCTGAGCATGTAGCTCATGTAGTGAGGCTCCGAGTTCAAACCCCAGTACCACTAAAAATGAACAAAAAAGGGCTGGACGTGCAGCTCAAGTGGTAGAGTGCTTGCCTAGCATGCCTGAGGGTACAGGAGAGGGTAAATTGGGCGCCTCAAGAACCCTGGCTTTGCCAAAGCTGGTGTGGCTGTGGAGGAGGCCTGGTCCCTGCCTGTGACCAGGACAGTGAGGGCCAAGGTGGGGACAGAGGAACATGGGGAGTGGCTGTAGGAGCTTCTGGAAAGGCAAAGCCTACCCTTCTGAGCAGAGGCTGAGATGGCTCAAACCCATAGAATAGGACTGAGGTGTAGCTGGCACTGAATGGTGGGAGGAGCAGGGAAGCCAGAACAAGCCCCCAGAGAGAGGTGGGTGCACCTGGCACAAGAACTGACTAGATGAGCTTGACTTGAGAAAAGTGCTCTTCTTCACAGCCCTGTACTCCCCCAGTAGCCCTTGACCTGAGGCTGGCCTTCCTGAGGCATGCACCAATAGGTGCATGAAGATGAGCGGTGAAGGCCTTGGCTGAGAAGTACTTTGTCAGACATAAATTTGTTCAACCTTTGAATCTAATTTTACTTTCTGATCAAAACCACTTCAACACTCTCCACTTGCTTTCAAGACAGTCTGAACTCCTTGAAAAGGTTTTTAAGGCCTTTTATAATCTGTTCAGAACCTGCCCTGCTCGTCCAGCTTCTCAGCCCCAGTGCAGACCTAATGCTCGTCACTCATAATCACTGTGGTGCCAGGTTGGTCATGCTCACTCTCCACTATGGGATTTTGCACGTACTGTTTTTCTGCCTGAAATGCCCTATGCATGCCAACACTTCCCTCTTCTTCACTTGGACAACTCCATGTGATTCTCGTTGTCAGCTTGTGGTCTCACACTGGGGAGCTAGGCCTCTCTGACAGGAACGGCAGTGTACTGGCTCATGTTCTGAAGTCAGAGAGCTCACCTGCTCACATCCTGGAGTAACTGATGAACTATTTAGCCACTCTGAATCTCAGTTTCCTCCTGTCAAACAGGGCTCAGAAGAGTTTAAATTATTATGATGTGTAACCTGAGGCAGAGATTCAGTTTCTTGTCCAAGTTCCCCTTGGCAGAACCTTGATCCAGTGATGGTGGAAGCAGGATATGAACACAGGCACACTGGCTCCAGTGTGCTGTTGCTGTGTCACCCTGTAGCCCACACTGGCCTTGAACTTGAAATCTACCTCCCTCAGCCTCTTGAATGCTGGGATTACAGGGATGTATGTACCACTGCACTCAGCCTGTTTTCTCTCTCTCTCGGTTTTTTTTTTTTTTTTTAGGGGGGTGTGGGACTGGGGTTTCATGCTTGCAAAGCAGGTGCTTTACCACTTGAGCCACATCTCCAGTCCATTTTTGCTCTGGTTATTTTTGGAGATGAAGTCTTAGAAACTATTTCCTCAGACTGGCCTTAAACCTCGATCCTCCCAATCTCAGTTTCCCAAGTAGTTAGGATTACAGGTGTGAGCCACCAGTGCCTGGCAGCCTGCTTTATTTGTCAGTCTTCCCCACTATCAGTCAGCTCCTTAGGACAAGGGCAGTGTCTTGCCTTACTTGATTCTGTGCCCTGAGGACTAGCCTACTTTAATCTGTAAGGATTTGCTGACTGCAGCTGTGTCTACAGGCTTTTTTTCTTTATCCTGTTGTGGGGTTGAGGATCCAATTACTTGGCAGGGCTCAGAGTAGCTGGTCACTTCTGCAGCCATACTAGGCACTGCTGTGTCCTGTATACCTTGGCCTCAGAACATCATCCTCTCACCTGAACTGTGGTCCTTCTTCCACTGGGACAACCAAAAACCCCGAAGTTTGAGGTCCTTAAAAATGAGCAGGCTCTGTGGACACAGGAGATGTAAAGGCAAGGGACTGTGAGGCAAGGACTTTAGGCACTTCTTAGGGTATAACCCCTCCCCTCACCCTCTCTCCCCACCCCCCACAGGGGCATAACCTGAGTTTAGACAACTATGGGCCAGGGAAAGAGGCTGCTGAGTTCTCCTAGCCTTGGTCTGTAGCATATCTCCCCCACCCCTGCCCCTCATCCCCAGCTTACCACAGAGGCTATGATGGGCTGCTTGGCCATCCCCCCATAGGTCACCATGGTTCCTCCAGGCCTGCAGAGTCCAGACAGAACAGAGTGGGTACAGGCAGAGAGAGAGAACCTGTCATGGTCCAGAATCCCCCCAGGGGAACCCACTGTGGCACTTATATTCCAATCCTGTCTCCTAAACCTTGTTCGCAGAATCCTTGAGAAGGATTAGAAATACAGATTCCTAAACCCAACCACGGACGTAAGAAGTTAAGAGGCAAGAATCTACATTAAAACAACACATGCAGGACTGGGGATGTAGCTCAGTGGTAGAGCACTTGGCTGGCAAGGCCATGGGTTTTATCCCCATCACCACAAAGACAAAACAAAAAAACCCTGCATACAGCTGGCTATGCTGGTGCACACTATAGTCCTAGCACTCAGGAGGCTGAAGCAGAAGGATAACAAGTTCCAGTCCAGCCTGGGCTGCATATGGAATTCCAGGCCAGTCTGTTACATTGTGAGACCCTGTATCAAAACCAAACCAAACCAAGAAAAGACAAAGCCCATATCCATTCCAGATGACCAGAATACTTAGCCAAGGCTGGGAACCCACAGACCCAACCCATCCATGTAGACTTTATTGAGTGCTGGAGATGAATCCCTGCCCAAACACCTCCCTCCCATAACCCCACCCCTGCAAACAAACAAAAAAAAAGAGTTCAAGGCCAGGTTCAGTCCTGGCTCCATCCTCCTCACAGGAATGTGACCTTGTGAATTCAATGAAAATGGTCTAGACCTTGTCTCATCATCTGTAAATGCTCATTCTAAACATGCCCCTGGGTTGGAGCATGGCTCAAGTACAAGAATGCCTGGCTAAGTATCAGTTCTATGAAAAAGCTCTTTAGCTAAGGAGTTATGTGGAGGGGTGTAGGATACAATGATGAGTGCCTGATGAATGTCCTCAGACATCTACATACCTACCTGGGTAATCAAATAGGAATGAGGCTAATGGGGATCTGAGGTTTGAACTCAGGGCTTAGTGCTTGCAAAATGGGTGCTCTGCCACTTGAGCCACACCTCCAGTCCATTTTGCTCTGGTTATTTTGGAGATGAGGTCTCAAAAACTATTTGCCCAGGCTGTCCTTGAACAACAATCCTCCAGATCTCAGCCTCCCAAGTAGCTAGGATCACCAGCTGACCCACTGGTGCCAGGCTTCCCTGGCTCTTTTATGAGCTTGTTGATCAAGGGTGACCTGAAGCACATTTTGGGACAACTAAAGGAAGACTAAACTACAAAATGGAAGAAGCTGCTGTGTGAGGTAGGTAACTGGCCCTGAGCCTGATGGGTAGTTTGGTCTTTTTTTCTTTTTGGTGCTGAGATGGAATCCAGGGTCACACACACGTTAGGCACATGCCTTATCACTTAGTTGTACCCCCAAGCCCCTAATTTGGTCTTAAGTTCCCTTCAACTGATACTTGTTCCTGTAGAACCAAGCCCTCTCCACTGTCTCCCCCTTCACTTGGCCCAGTCCGAAGAGCTGATATTTGCTGGATGTCTGCCATGCGCCAGGCATGGCTCTAAGCCTGTTAAGTCTCTGAATTCTCATAGCAACCCTAGAGGTGCACTAGGACACCCTCATTTTGCTGACGAGAAACTTGAAGTCCACCTGTCATTTGTATAGTGATTTGTACATAATTTTAGTGTTCCTTAGACCAACCTTCAGAGGCAGAATGGGTTATCACTCTCATTCTACAGTTGGAGAGACTGAGGCCTGGATCATTTTTCATGTATTGCCTAATTTTTCACAGGTCTGGAGCTAGTAAGTAGAGAGCTGGGGCTTGAGCCCAGCCATTCTGATGACAATGCCTATACTTACGACCACTGCATGAGGTTTCCTTGGAAGCCACACAGGGGTGGCAGTTGGCCTCAGAGGCTACTTGGGCTGCACACATGTGCACTAGAGTCATGCAAACTTGGGCTTAAGTCTGATTCTCCTGCCTACTATACTATGGACAAGCAGGGCTCCTCTCTGGGCTCCATTTCTCAAAGTATAAAGTGGAGATGGAGGGGTCGGGGGTGTAGCTTAGAGGCAGAGTAGTTCAGTGGTACAGTGTATGCTTACCATGTAAGAAATCCTGGGTTCCATCCCCAGCACCAAAAGGAAAAAAAGAAAGGAAGAAACTGGAATAGTAGCTCTTGCCTAGGGATAGTAGGATGGCAAGTCAAACACTGCAGAATCTGCTGTATGGTAAGCACTCAGTGACTCTCATGCCAGCTCTTTGGCTAGGTGGTTTGTGTGCCCATCCAGCCTGTGCTCTCCCTTGGTGGTTAGCCATCTCTGTGCCTGGTAGCTAGTGAGCACTCTCAGCCCATATTAATTGAGTCACTGTAGAGGCCCTGTCCTCCAGCTGGAGAAGTGTATGTCCAAGGGGAGAACAGAGGATGCACAGCTAACACTGTTAACAGTGCTGCTCTTCCTGGGTGTGGGGTGACAAAGCTTTCATGTTTACCTTTCCCTTTGTACTTCTACATGCTTTCAAAATGTTTTGTAATAGGCATAATGTTACCTTTGTATTAGAATCTAGTTTAAAAGCCAATAAAAATTATTGAAGCTACTAAGTTCAGACTAAATGACTTTTTAAGAGGCCCCTAGGTTATGAATCCTTGGCCATTCCCTTGTGGCAGAGTTTAGCAGCCTGCTCCTGGGTCCCTGGGAAAAAGGAAGCTGACTAGGCCTCTCAGTCATCTACAAAGAAAAAGGCTGAAAAAGAAGTGCCCATGCCTCTGATGACAATAGTCCTTATTTTCTGCTCAATGTTGTGCTAAGTTGGTCTTGGCTCACAATGACCATTGCCACCTGTCACTTGATAGTCCTCCCTGACGAACACCTGGAGGGATTCTGCAAACTGTACCTGCAGGGACCAAGGGACTTACGCTAAGTGCCGCAGCAGTTCTGTGGAGCTTTTCCCTCCTACACAGTTGAGAGCAAGCCGTGGCTGGGGCATGTCCTGGAAAATAAGGAACCCGCAGTAAGGGAGCTGCCACTCTACATGTGGGGTTTGAAGTTCGTGCTGGCCCAAGGGAGTGATGGAAGTGGGGTGCTTATGCCTTTGAACTTGCTTTTGTCTTTGCCCAGAAAGGGCCTTCAGCAACCTTGCCTGGTTGTCCATTTCAGGACTTGATTCAAACTCACCTCCTCTGAGAAAGAACAGACTAGGAGCATCTATGTTCAGTTTCGAGGGGCTTCAGTTCCCTGAGCGCTCCTCTCTTCAGTGCTTAGTACTCGGTTTACATGCAACATGCTGGTCTTCTGTTTTAGAAACATTCTCAGGGGCACACGCCTCGACGTTGTGTGTTTGGTCCCCCAGACAATTTGGTGCAAAGAGGCTCAGGCAGGGTTTGCCTATTTACTAGGCCTGCTGGGGGTGGGTGTTCTGGAAGAGTAAGGGCTTTCAGTTCAGAGAGACCTGGGGTCACCCAAATGCACCATGTGTATGTGGTCCTGAGTCTGGGTTTTCTGATCTATAAAACTGGTAACAACTACTTTGTAGAACTTTTCTGGGGATTAGCAGGTAAAATGTGAGGCAGAAGCTTAGGAATGTTGCTTCTTTTCCTTTTTCTACCCTCTCTGTGCCTGTTTCTTCCCATTTCTAAGAAGTACACTCTTGATGGGGGTTGATGGAGCCCTCCACAAATGTTTAAAAGTGCAAGTCATATAGGGCTTCCTGAACTTTTGTTTTTCTTGTCTCTCTCCTAGTGTCTGCATGCTGCCCCTAGTTGAAGGGAATGGATTTTATCCTTCCAAGAAGAGGCAAAAAAAAGTAGGCTTTCTGACAGGAGCAAGGGCCAGTCCCCAGTTTTTCTAACTGTAGTCAGCTTTTTGCAGGGAGATGGGCCAGGCATGGAGGGCAACACCCTCTTCCTGGGTACCTTGAACAGGTTTTTTGTTTCAGGCTTTCTTAGTTCCTCCTCTGTGATGACATGCTCAGCTCCCAGATCCTTTAGTCTGTCACTCAGCTTCTGGATGTCAGGCCTGGAAACCAAACACAATCCAAGGTCACTGGTCATACCTGCTGACTTTTCTCCCCAAAGCTCCCAGGACCCCTCTGCCACAGCTGGGAGAACCTGTGTTTCTGTCTTGGGAAACTGGGATTGGGGTTCACCAGGCCTTGAGCAGGAGCCAGCCACATAATTAATCATGCTCCAGCAGCTCTCAGCCTCATTTCCTCATAAGCCATTCCAACGGGACAGAGCCAGGGTGGGAAATTTCTATAGGCCCTGCCAACTCACGGATGCTAAAAACCATCTGTGCCTAGGGGAAGCCATTCTACTTCCTGATTTCTACTGAAATGACAAATCCAATACCTTTCCCCCCTCTTTTCAAGGGGTTCTTCAGGGTGTTGTGCAAACATATTTTAGCCCAGGAGTGGCCCTGGCCATTTTGGCTAAGGCAAACAGAATAATTTTTTGTTAGTGGCATTGAGGAAACTGGAAGTAAAGTGAGCATCAGTTCTCTTACTAAGATTGGACTTCCATGACAGATATAGCCACAGTGAGGCTTAAAGAAACTGGATAATACATTGGGAAGAAATAAGTCTTTTACTGACTTGCTGTGTTTTCATGAGCAAGCTGCATCCTCTCTTTGGTATTTCAGCTTCCTCATCTGTGAGAGATGACAAGCCTGCTCAGTGTCCTTCATAGCTGTATTTAGTGCACAAATGTAAGGGGATAGGAGGCTTTGGACTAGACAGTTCACAGAGCTCAACACTTTCCCAAATGTGAACTGTTGTTTTGAAAATGTGGAGTTATCATAAGTTGAGTCTCCAATACTCTTGGCTGTGCAATAAGGGCAGTCTCCACCTCTTTCCTGCTGTCTTTACATTTCAGAGATTCACTCATCCTATAGCCAAAAGCCACTTGGACTTCATTTCTTGGGGTTGACTCATCTGTTTCAGGATCCAACTATAACTATCCATAAAGGAGGCCATTTGTGCTTATGCAAAGGCGCCATCTGGTGGCGATATGGGCACCTGCAGGGATGCTAGGTAGAAAGGCCCAAGTGTTTGGGATTAGGCCTTCTAACTCACCTGTCTCGGACTACATTGATGGTCCTCAGGCCCAGAGCTGCGGCGATCTGGATGACTGCTTGCCCCACTCCACTGTTGGATGCATTTTGGATGACAGAATCCCCTGTGGAGCCAGGAAGAGGCCTGAGTCAAGCCTGGCAGACCTACAATAAGTCAAGGCCTCTCAGCCTGGGATCCTAACATAGGGCAAGAGATAGAGTCCTCAGGCTCAAAAAGGACCCAGGACCTGGAAGTGGTGCCTTTTCAGAGCTTGGACTGTCACTCACTGTTCCTTCAATGCTTCCCAAACTCCCACAATACCCTGGTGCCTCCCAGGACTTGGCCACTCTATAATTTAGACCTTTCTGTTTAACTGATTTTACATCCTCATCATCCTCCAAACTTTCATGTCCTCTACTTTCTGCTTAGGCCATTTCCCTCACTTGCTTGTGCTTTCTTCTTGAAAACCTCCTGGGTTCTTTCCTCTATGCTCCTCACAACACTCTGAGGGCATCTCTGTCAATGTACAGGCGTAAGCCTGACCTGTCTATTGACAGTACCACCACAGAAAAGTAAAATAAATAAAGGTGCACTGCCTTAAAATGGGGTTAGAGTCATAATGGACAAATGGGAAGCCATACAAACAGGGTCCTACAGACTTTGGGTTTTTCTGCTTTTATTTTGTAGTACTAGGGATTGAATACCCGCTCTCCTTCACCAGGCATCAGCCAGCATACAGGCTGTCACTAGTGCATTAAGAATCAGTTTGGTGAGCTGCAAGCAGCATTGTTTCGTTGTTGTTAAGACTCAAGGAGAATAAAATAAAAAATAACACTGCACCTATGTATATTGTTCCATGAAAGATTGGTTTCCATTTTATACATATATATATAATGCATATATATAATATGTATATATATGTATATGTATATATATATGTATGTTCATATATGCATATGTAGTGGATAACAATGTGAAATGTAATTCTTATCATGGGTCAAGATCGTAAGTTTGTTCAACATTGATCTAGCCCAGGCCACATAAGTGCTGAAGAAAAAAATTGTAGAGATGCACAGTGAGAACTTACATGGGTGGTGTCAGAATGTCAAGATGTGTCCAGCACAGCTGCAGCCTGAGATAGGAGTGGTTCAGAGGATGAGATACAGGTAGCCACAGTGTTGCTGTGTTAGACTTCAGCAATAGTCCCTGGTCATACCTGTCAGCTCTCTCCACTGAAGACTTCCAAGACTCCTCTGCCACAGCTGGGAGAACCTAGGAAGCTTGGCCAGTGGCTAGTTACCTAACTTCATCATACCAACAGTTCTTGGCTTCAGCTTCCTCACTAGCATGAGAGAAGTAGTCTGGATGATTTCTACAGTCCCTGCCAGCTCAAGGATATGCACAGTGTGCAGGGGCAGCTCTTATACAATGGGGAGGTAGGGCCAGGGATGTGGCTCAGTAGTATAGTGCTTGCCTGGCATGTGCAGGGCCCAGGATTCAATCCCAGCACTGCAAATGAAACAAAAACCAAAAACTAATGGGAGACAAGGTCAGAAAACCGGCCCAGCCACATTTAGGGGTTAATTTGGGTTTTATGAGGGTCTTTAGAGGGTTGCCAGTAGGACTGAGCTCAGGTTGCCTATAGCAGTGACCTGCCTTAATGGGCTTTGCCTTCATTCCAGTCTTGCCTTCCCACTCCCTGACCACTTCCCAAGAAACTGTCTGTCTCTACTCTTAGTCTCAGGCTGTGCTTTCGGTGAGCTCCAATAAAACAGCTGGCATTGTTTACTTGCAGAGAGATTTCATGCAAACAGTTCCTTTCTCTGGGCCTCTTGTTCCCCCCTGATAAAAAGAGGACTAACAAAAGTAACTGATAGTCACTGAACTGCAGGCAGGCCCTCTGTTAAGTTACACTGCAGTGATTTATTAGCCCTGAGCTCCTTCTCCATCTTATGGAAGAAACCAGATGATGTGGGCCGTGAATTTATATCATGAGGGTAGATGAAGCCAGGGTTTAGACCTAGCTTGGTTTCCTGGGGCTGGGGCTCTTACCCATGACACTAACCTCACAGCACTGCTTTGAGGATGTGACACGCTCTGTGGGGATGGTGCCTTTGTGAATGGAAACTGCTGTATAAATGCTGAGTGGAATTACTAACACAAAGTTCAGCATTTTATTGAAAACACTGGGACTGTATCTATCTTGTCTGGCTTTGTATCCCCAGAGTTTAGCACAGCTCAACACATTTTTGCTGGGTGACAGCATTCCATCCCAAGCTCTAGGGAATGTGACCTTTTAGTAGTTTCCCAGGAATATCTCCTGGGGAATTTTCAGCACATTTCTAAGTAAAAGCAACAACACATCCAGGTTAGGGACCACCATCCCCCAGAACTCTCCATGACAAGTTTCTATGGTCTCAGGGACAGGACTGAAGTTGCACTCCAGTAGGGAGGCCCTGGCCTGCTCACCACCCCCCCCTCCAGGTTTCTACCTGACTGCAGCTGCTCAAAGTCCATCAACATCCTGTAGGCTGTGCAGGGGTTGACACCTAGGGTAGCAGCACTCTGAAGAGGGATGTCACTGGGAACTCCAATGAGTGCTTCTTCACTGAACATGGCCTCTGTCCGCCAGGTTCCTGAGTTAGGGATTGAGGAAGGGGAGTGAGGAAGGACTCTCTGCATACCCAACCCAAGTTACCCTCCTCGGTACATGAGCAGCTTGGAGAGCCAATTTCAGGTAACATTCCAAGGAAAAAAAATACTGCAGTCTCTTGAGATGTCTCTGAGACTTCATGACAATTAACATATGGTAGATTTTATTATTCCCACTTCAAAAATGTGGTAAGGGAAGTTCAGAGAGCTTGTCTCTGAGTTAGCATTAGATTTAGCTCATGTTATAGTGTAGGGGGCTAAGGACCTCAAACTATTTGCCTCTGAGGGCATGAGAGTAATGTTATCACTAGGGCAAGAGAAGCCATGAAAGTCTCTTCCCTCCACAGTTCTCTTTCTTCTCAAAGGCCAGCTAACTTGGGTGGTTACAAAAAATGGTATCAAGGTAGAAGCCAAGGGTCTTAGTTTGGCACATGGTTTTTCTATTCTGTTAGTCTGAGCAAATTCCTAAGTCACTGAGTTTTGTGCCCCTAATATGTAAATGACACTTGTAAGACTGACTGGCCTCCTCAGAAGTTGGTGTACAAACCCAAGAGATGTAGGAAATGAAGAAATCTATGCTAGAAAGAAATGACCATTATCCCCAGCCAGCCCACATTCTAATTCCAGACCAAAGAATGGCAGAATGGCAGTGCTGAGAAGGCCCTTGTCAAGTATTAACACCCTCAGAAGCAAACCCCTCATCCAACAGGGCAGAATTAGAGCTACATTCTGGGTATCTGGGCTACATCCTTCCAAGCCAGGCACTTAAACACACATATTCCCTCATTTATTCTTTCCTCCCTTCCTTTTTCTTTTAAAATTTATTAATTATTATTTATTATTTTTTGTGGTGTTGGGAATTGAACTCAGGATTTGGTGTAGGCCAAGCAAGCACTCTACCACTGAGCTATACCTCAAGTCCTAGTTAATTTAATTTTTATTTTTTGGGTGGTAATGGGGGTTGGACTCAGTGCTTGTGCTTGCTATGCAGGTGCTCTACCACTTGAGCTACTCCAGCCTTGTTTTTGACTGGTTACTTTTGAGATAGGGTCTTGCTTTATGACCAGATGGCCTCGACCATTATCCTTCTGTTTGTACTTCCCTGCATGGCTGGGATGACAAGCATGTGCCACCACACTAGCCACTGATTGAGATAGAGTCTTGTGAGCTTTTTGCCTGGGCTGGCCTTGAACAATGATTCTCTTGTTCTCTGCCTCCCAAGTAGCCAGGATTATAGGCTTGAGCCACGTGTATGGCCTTATTTTATTTTTAACAGATGGCATCTCACTATGTTGCCCAGGCTGGCCCTGTACTCCTGTGCTCAAGTAATCCTCCTGCCTCAGTCTCCCAAGAAGCTGAGACTTCAGGTACGTACTACTGTGCCCTGCTACATTCCTTACTTTCATTCTATTGGAGAGAACAGGTGAAAAGCAAGCAAGCAAATGTAAGAATTATAACTTACAGAGACAGATAGTAGCAGTGGAGACAATCACTTCAGGCAGGAGTCAAGGATGGCTTCTCTGAGGTGGTGACAGGTTAAGAGTTAAAGGATGGAGATGCTAACCACTCAGAATATACAAGGAACATTCTATGCAGAGGACAAAGCATATGCAAAAACTGAAGCAAGACAGATGTAAGAATGGAACTGGTGAGCCCACTTGGGAGGGCAGAGAGTGATGGGAGGAATTGCTTGAGATGGGGCTGTTTGGGCTAATAGGGTCTGGACTACATGAATGTAATACAGATTCATGATCTTGACTTAGGATAACCATGAGTTCCATTCTGAATTAGTGCCTACATATTTATATTTTATTATATGTATATAACAGAAGCCTAGGTTTTATGGAACAATATTTAGCCTTACTAAGTGCTAAAGTTTGGATCTTGAATGTTCCTCAAAGGCCCTCCCATTGAGTGCTAGTAGGTGTAGTAGAACCTTTAGGAGGTAGGGCCTAGTGGAAGGAAGTTAGGTCATTAGGGGTGTGCCCTGAAGGGGATATTTGGGACCCTGGCCCCTCCTCTTACTCTTTGCTTCCCAGGCACTATGAGGCAACAGGCCTCCTCTGCCATGTGCTCCTGACATGAGGTATGGGACCACCACAGGCCCAAAGTAACAGGGCCAATTGATCGTGGACTGGAGCCTCGGAGATATGAGCCAAAATAAACCTATTCTTTCTAAGTTGATTTTCTAAGGTATTTTGTCACAGTAACAGAAACTGGCTAACATATGATGTGTAATTTATCCTAATTTTTATTCTGTTCTGCTCAATTTTGGTTAAAAAGTGCTATTTGCACTCTCTGGATTGATGGGTCATAGCATGCAGTTTGAAGTCACAGGGCTTAGGGCCATGGTGTAGACAGCAGATTTTATTTTAGTGAATGGGATGCTGTTAACAAGCTTTGGGACTGAAGTAATCTGACATCTGCTGTAAGATCAGTCTGTTGCTGAAAGGAAAGACTATGGGTGGGAGGGGCAGTGTAGGAGTGGAGGGGGCAGTAAGGAGGCTGGTGTGGGTTATGAATCCCAGATGATAGTCACCTAGACGAGACTGTGGCAGTGGGATGAAGAAAGAAGACATACTCAAGTTCTCCTTTGGAAACAGAATGAATAGGATCTGGTGAGGTCTTGACAAGGGGAACAGGCTCCCCCCTCACGCAGGCAGCATGCTGTATGAAGAAGACATAAAGAGGACAGGACTGGCGCCTGACTCAATCCTTGTGTCTGCTGTGTCCTCACTACATCCTTATGGAAACTGTTGGAGCTTTGTTGGCCCCGTGCCTGGTGGCTGGGATGCCTTAGGGACCCATGGACCAGCTTCCAAAGCTTTCAGTTACCTATTTACTATACTATCCAGTTGCTGGGATTCTAACAGTATCCTGGAACCATGTGGCCCAGCTGTGGGAAGCAGGAGGGAGCCCAGACAAGTACAAATTGTACTGTAGGAAGGGGAAACAATGTGGGCCTTAGGGAATAGGAACTGGGGCAGGGAGGCTTTGTCAAAGGTCATGTCAATTCTAGAGTAGGTCTGTGGCTAAAAAATAGAGATGCAGAAGTTGAAGAATCCAGGAGATGCCTAAGCATTTCCTAGGTTTCACCTAGCCTGGTTTTCAAATCTTTATAATCATTATGTCCTTTTATCCTAGCTACCATTTATGTACCCAGTGCCAAATGCTTAGTATAGGACTTCCCATGTATGAAATTAAAGGTGTTTTCTAATTTCCCTATGGCACAAGAGAAATCCAGTCTTTGACATGGATTTCTGGGGCTCAGCAGTACCTCGTGAGTCCTCAGAGCTTTCCACATGCTAGAATGGCTTGGCTTGCTCACTTCCAGGTAGATGTGGGAGAGGGTGGAGCTATTCTTGGCAGCCTCCTTGGGCTCAAAGAAGCAAAGAGCTTGTTGTAGGCATCTGCCCAGCTGTTTTCCTGCCTGTTTCCTTGCTCTCTCTAGAAGTGTTCCTTACTAGTCTCTGGCTGTCCACCATAAGGCCCTACCCTCTGTACTATGGAGGTGGGAGAAACCCAACTAGGGCAATTGGAGTGGCCCAACCCATGTCCCAGGTAACAGTTTCATTGATGGGCAAGGACTCAGGCAGGGTCAGACAGGGTTGCTCTGGGAATGGAGATGGCAGTGCTGGATGTGGTTGTGGAGAACTGTGGTTGTGCTTATTTGCTTGTTCTCAGGGTGATGCAACTCTCAAGCTGCTGGTGGCCATCTCTGAAAAGTACTTATCAGTAGATTTGAATCTTAGCTCCATGGTTTACTGACTGGGTGACTTTGGGCAAGTTGCTTAATCCTTTACTTTTACTTTCAACACATCTACAAAATGAGAATAATAAAGTATTTACCTCATGTTGGGGGAATAACTGAATTAATATTTGTACAGTGCTTAGAACAGTACCAGGCTAAAAGAGATCAGCCAACAAATATTTGTTGCTACAATTGTATTGCTATGTGGGGAGATCTCATCTGAGAATTTGCTTAGGTGATACTGGAGTTTGAACTCAGGGTCTTGTGATTACTAGGCAGGTGCTCTATTACTTGAACCACACCCCCATGCCTCCTATCTGAGAATTTGTAACAGAGACAGCTTTGACAGCATTATGGTTCCTGAATCCAGTTGTGCCTGAACCTTTCCATCTCATGCTTCCCAATTCCATAAATCAAATTTCTTCTTCTTCTTTTAAAATAGGGTTTTGCTATGTAGCTCAGGCTGGTCTTGAACTCTCAATCCTCTTGCCTTAGCCTCCAATTCTTAGCTATTAACTTCTTCTTGTCCTTTTTTATTTTCTTGGTGGAACCAGGGTTTGAACTTAGGGTCTCATACTTGCTAGGCAGGTGCTCTTACTGCTTCAGTCACTCTGCCAGCCTTTTTTTTCCTAAGGTATGTATTTTCTATTTTTTTTCATTTATTCATATGTGCATACAATGTTTGGGTCATTTTTCCCCCTCCCCCCTCCCTCTCTCCCCTACCCTCTCGCTTCCAGGCAGAAACTGTTTTGCCCTTATCTCTAATTTTGTTGAAGAGAGAGTATAAACAATAATAGGAAGGACAAAGGGTTTTTGCTAGTTGAGATAAGGATAGCTATACAGGGAGAGTCCTTGCATTGCTTTCATGTACATATGTGTTACATTTTAAGTTGATTCTTCTTGAACTGACCTTTTCTCTAGTTCCTGATCCCCTTCTCCTATTGGCCTCTGTCGCTTTAAAGTTTCTGCATTAGCTCCTTTGCATTGAGGACATCAAATACTATCATGTTTTTTGGGTTTCTTACCTATCCCCATACCTCCCTTCTGTGCTCTTGCCTTATCATGTGACCAAAGTCCAATCACCTTGCTGTATTTGCCCTTGACCTAAAGTCCACATATAAGGGAAAACATACGATTATTGGTCTTCTGAGCCTGGCTAACCTCACCTAGGATGATGTTCTCCAGTTCCATCCATTTACTTGTGAATGATAAGATTTCATTCTTCTTCATGACCAGCCCCTTTTTTTTTTTTTTAAGATAGGGTCTCATCAACTATTTCCCTGGGCTGGCTTTGAACCGTGATCCTCCTGATTTTTTTTTTTTTTTTTTTTTTTTTTGTGATGGGCTTTTTCAAGATAGGGTCTTGTGAACTATTTGCTTGGGCTGGCTTCGAACTGTGATCCTCCTGATCTCTGCCTCCTGAGTAGCTAGGATTACAGGTGTAAGCCACTGGTGCCTGGATAGCCCTAAATTTTTTTAAAAAGCAAGTTTGAGTTGGTCTCTGTAAGTTATAAGCCCAAGGGTCCTAACACTGGAGTGTAGTGGGAAACATACAGGAGATAAGAATCCATAGGCACTTTCTCATTTTGCTGTTTGAGTTTGGGCAGGGTTCACTTCCTCATATGTTGCATGGGGATGCCAATGTCTGCTGTGCTACTCTCTTTTGGCTGCTGTAAAGACCTTTTTGTATAATGGATGTGCCTCAACAAGGAGCAATAAGTGGAGAAAAGCAAAACACTAATGATTTTTATACATAAAGAAAATAGTACTCCTTAGCTTGGTGTTTGCAGGGACTTGCCCCATGTGACCCCATTTCACCTTTCAGATCTTCTTTCTTACTCCTGCATGAGTGAGAAAGAGTGCTCCTTTTATTGAGGTTACTGGTTTATAGATTTCTTCAGTTAGACTTGAGGGCAGGGCCTACCTTATTTGTATCCTCCCTTGCACTTTACAGCAGGGATTTAGGGATGCAGGGATTCAGAAAATCACAGTTCAAATCAACATTGGCCTAAGGAGATGAGAACATAGGGATGTCCCAACAGGACAGAAGAAACAGAATTCTGTTTGCCTTGCTCAGCTCCCACCTGAGGCCTATTAACCTAATAATAAATCCAGCACAACTTAGTTACACTAAATCAATAAGCAGGAATGTCCAACATCTGGAAGAATGAAAAGGCTGCTGATGCCTGGGGAAACTCACCCAAACCAGCATTTGCTGGTATCACCCAGTCTCCTGGCTTCAACCCAGTCACACTGCTGCCTACTGCTACCACCTGTCCAACGCCTTCGTTCCCTCCAACAGCAGGCAGCTTGGGAAGGAGGCCGTAGTTTCCTGAGAGAGAGGAGCATAGAAAGTCATCCAGCCAGGCCTGGGCAGTGAGAGGGAACTGACTTTGGAGTCAGTAAGACCTGAGCCTGATTGAACTCTGCCTCTGACAAGCTGTCTATCTAACCAAACTCTGAGTCTCAGCTTCCTCATCTGTCTGGGGGAAAGTATTCTTAAGCATTCAAGGTTACCATGAGGATGAAGTAATGTAAGAAAGGAGGCCACCAAGTTCACAGGCTCTTCACAGGGGTTGGTTTATCTCCCACTGCAGTCTTCCCAACTCTTACAAAGCTGGGGTCTCGAGAAGGGAGGCCATAGAGGGATGACCCTGTGCAGATAGCTTCTCTGGTGAATAGTTACTGCTAATCACAGGAATTTCACACCCACCACACCTGAGGGGGAACAGAAACGAGGTAGCAGCTGAGCGAAAAAGCCAGTTAACATAAGCTCCAGAAACCAAGGTTACCTTGGATCATATTTATGTCAGATGGATTGATAGGAGCTGCCAGCATCCTCACACGGACATCTGATCCTCCCATGGCAGCCAGCGCCAGGTTCTTCAGTCTAAGCACAAAGCCAAAGAGAGACATTAATGTCAGCGAGGCCAGACTGGGCATCTTCGGCTCAAATCATCTTCCCAAAGTAGGTCAACATGTCTGCACTGCCATGTATGCCAGGAATTCAGCTCTGCTGGAAAGGAGAGTTGCTGTAAGGAGACACATGGGGCTTGGGCTGACTCAAACTGCACATGGACCATCCCTAGTGGCCTCTCGGTCCCAGTGCCCACTTGGAGACAGAAGCCAGTTAGGGAAAACCTCTGCGATCTGGCCCAGTGTTGGGTTTCCCAAAACTTGCTTGGCTGTAAGAATCATGTGGTGGACTTTCCAGCATGGATTCTCGGGCCCTAGCTCTGATGTACTGAACCAGCACCTCCAGATGAGGACACCCCAAGTAGTTCTTCCCAATAGGCACCTTGAGTTTCAAAGCCAGTGTAGGCAATCCCTGGGCCAGTGCTCTTGACCTTCACCTATTTGTTGTTTTGTTGGCCCTAACACACAGCAGGAAGAGGGATGCTGGCCTTAGTTGCAGAGAGTGAGGAAACAGAGAGATGGACTACAGATGTGGAAAGAACTCCCTGGTAACCGAAACTCAGCCCTGGAGTGATGTCCCTTCTGGGTAGGGATCCTGGTCTGTCCAAAAAGATGCTGGGTGGAGCTGGAGGTCTTAGGTACAAAGTCAGGATGTTGGGGCACCACAGGCAACTTATTCTCTGTGATAGGCTTCTGCTTCCCCATTTGTGGGATGGGGTGGGGTGTGGTGGAGATGGGGATTTGGGCTTGATTGCTTCCAACAGCCTCTCCCATTTTAAGTCTGCTAAGCCCTTTGCTTATGGTGGGCCCTCTAAATCATGGCACCAGTATCCTGATCCCACTGAAGCTTTGCCTAGTGGGTAAACCTACCAGAGGGATTCTGAGGGAGGCCAAGTGACAATGTCCATGTTACTTTTTATCATTAAAAAAAAAAAAGTTGTTTACCGGCGCTGGTGGCTCATGCCTGTAATTCTAGCTACTTGGGAGGCTGAGATTGGGAGGTTCATAGATCTAGGCCAGTGGAGATCCCATCTCCAAAATAACCAGAGTTAAATGTACCAGAGGTGTGGCCCAAGTGGTAGAGCCACCCACTTTGCAAGAGTGAAGCCCTGAGTTTAAGTCCTTGTTCCACCAAAGAAAAAAATTTAGCTGGGCATAGTGGCTCACCCCTGTAATTCAGCTACTTGGGAAGTTGGGAGGATTGAGATTCAAGGACAGCATAGACAAAAAATTAGTGAGATTCCATTTCAAACAATAAAAAGCTTGGCCTGGGGCTGGAAACATCATAGCTCAAGTGATAGAGTGCCTGCCCAGCAAGTGCAAGGCCCTGAGTTAAAATTCCAGCACCACCAAAACCAACCAAAAACCCTAAAAATTTGTTTTTCAAAAAAGAAACTTGCCAATCATACAATAAATACCAGTGTACTAGGCCAGTGAGTTGCTGTGACTTTTTAATGACCAGAGACTCCTTTTCTTTCTCCATATTCCAAGACTTCAGTTTTGCAATGCTTCTCTCTGACCAAATATATTTACTCAGTAATAAATTCCCTCATTTTTACTTACCAAAACTCTCAACCAGAGTTTCTTAGCATGAGGCCACAGTATGACTGCATTAAGCTGAGGTAATCCACCCACATCCTGTCGAAATCCTACCTTTTAATTACACATAAGGCTGGATCTTGGGGTAAAAGTATGATTTTTAAGAAATGTTTTATATTAGTAATAATGGAGGCAGGTACTTATGAGGCATTTCTTATATACCAGGTCCTGTGCAAAGGACTTTAAATACATGATCTAATTTAAGATGTAACCTTTCTGTGAGGAAGGTATTAATAGTCCCATGTAGCTAGTCGGGAACAAGGCTCCTTGAGATCCTGGAACATCCACAGGCTTAGGTGACTGAGTGGCAGGGTTCTCCAGCTCCACAGCTGGTGCTCTGATTTGCATTGCTTGGCATCAGCATCTTGACAGAGTCTGGGAGACCCCTGACTGCCTACAAGAACCCCCGAGGATCTGGGGAGCCCACGCTGGGAATCCCTGTACTGTCAGGACCAAAATAAGAAAGGCCATATCTCACCATGACTAAGAAACAGCAGCAAGAAACAAAAATAGAAAACTACAGAAAGTGGTTAACTAGGGAGGAGTGGATGCTCGGGGCAGAAAGAATAAAAGGTAAGCAGTAAGGACTGATGTATTTACATACATCGCAAGAGGAGAGGAGTCCTCGTCATAGTAAGAACTGCATCCGTCAGGCACCCTGCCTTACATGGCAGCTTCCACAGGATTACGATCATACTCTTCTGCTTTTACACTGAGGAACAAAGGCACAGAAGAGGTAAATAACTAGCTCAAGGCCACACACAGTAGGAGGTCGCTGATCTGATTTGAACCTGGCAGTCTGATGTTTTCGAAGCCACCTGGTAAGGGGCCAACCCTAGACCAAGCAAAAGGGAGTGAAATGAGCCTTGGTCTGGACTGGCATGTGGGCTGACCTTTATTGCACCTGCCTGATGGGGAGAGGGTCAGCAGGCGCCACGGCCTCCCCAGTGGAGGCCTCAGTGACATTTCTCTGCAAACATGTCTATTAAGTCTGCCTCTTAAACAAAAAACCTGCCCAGAGCAAACAGATCTTGGAGTAGCTGCCCCTTTGTATCATCCCTACTGTTTCTCTCCTGCATTTTGACAGATAATCAGACTTTTTCTGTAAGCTGACAAAGTCCATGAGCTCCAGCTGCTTAAAACATTTTTTTTCCTGTACATTTCCTGCAAAACCTCCCTCAGCTAAGAATTTTGTTTTCACAGCTTCTCCATAAAGTGAGAAATTCAATTCATCCTTCAAGACCCAGCTTGAACTTTATTTCTCCTATGGCGGCTTTTGACATCTTGCTGGCCCTGAAAAACAATAACTGGCTCAGTGCTCCCCTTCCACAGCAGGGGTGGCTACACCATGAGTTTATTATTTTTTAGTTTACAAAGTCTTTCTGTACTTTTTTTTTTTTTAATTGATCAAGCCAAGACATAAGTTAATGATCCTACATCCAAAACTCTTGCAGGTGTGGGGGGGCAGATTTACTTCAGAGTTCAGACCATGTGTTATCTGCACCCCAGGGGGCTGGCAGCACCTTCATCAGAAGTTTCTGCAACAAAGAGAATGAATATTCACTGCTGAGTGAGATAAATAAAGACCTTGGTTTTGCCTCCCATGAGTTATGAAAAAGACTGCCAATTTTCAGAGCTTTCTGCATTCTGGAATAGCAAATAGGGATTTATTTGGATTCAGGTCCTTTAGATTCTGCATCCAGTGCCCTTCTTACTTACCACCTGATTTTGTGGTCAGAATATATGTGTGTATGTGTGTGCACGCCCACTGTCTTCCTGTTAAGGCTCTGAGCTCTCAGAGGGCAGAGAACCTTTAGTTTTACCTCAGGATGTAGCAAATGTTTGGCACCAAACTTTTCTCTCCAGTGGTATCAAAGTGCCAGTCACTTAGGGAAGCAGGGGAGGGGCTCCAATCACAGAGTCTCAGCTATTTGCACTTGTTCTCCCTGGTTCTAGCTGTTTAGAAAAACATCCCCAAAGGATGGGCTCAAATAAAAATGGAGATCATCCGTAAGAGTGTTTAGTCTAGGCATACAAATCAAATGTTCAATAAGACTGCACTTTTTAAAAATCTAGGTCACCATGGTGGAGATGAGAATGCAGGCTCGGGTTGAGAATGGCTTAAGTGCATGGGGGGAGTACAGCATGGACTTGGAAGAACACAGGTGGTCCTGAGTTTGCACAAGCAACTGGGTAAGCCTCAGACACCTCTGTGGGATGGGATACCTCTAGAACCAGCTCACTGGGTTAAAGAGCCAATGCATAAAGCATTGGCCACAGTCCCTGACACACAGGAGTGGCTGAAGAAATGACAGCTTCTACCAGTAGGAGGAACCTCCAAGGAAATCTTGGGGACCATTAGGGAACTGTACCTCTGAAAAGCACCACTGAGAACTGAAAGGAAATTTTGTAAGATTTAAATAAATTAATTCAGCAAGAGTTTATTGACAGTCCCAGTGCCAGGCACTGGGCCAAGGGATCTAAAGATGGATACTTTAAAATCACCTGCCCAGGAACTTGATGGTATGGGAACCCACAAGTCAAAATGCCAGAGTTCTTTCTGATGGTGTTTCAGCCCACTGAGCATCAAACCTGGCCAAGGAAGAAAGGTTCTTTTAAAGAAGTGATACCTTAGTTGAGGCTTGAAGGATATAGAGGAGTTTATTCAGTAGGCCAGCAACAAGTGTGGTCTGGATTGGAGCCGTGGGCATGGAAAGGACTCAATAACCTGGAATCTTTTTTTTTTTGGTGGCATTGGGGTTGAACTCAGGGCCTTGTGCTTGTTAGGCAGGTGGTCTATCAGTTGAGCCATACTGCCAGCCGTTTTTGCTTTGGTTATTTTTGAGACAGGGTCTCACTTTATGTCAGGCAGGCCTGGACCATGATCCTGTTTGTGCTTCCCTGTGTAGCTGAGTGATAGGTGCATGCCACCACAACTCAGCCATTGGTTGAGATGGGGTCTCGCAAACTTTTTGCTTAAGCTGACCTCGAACATTGATCCTCTCAATCTCTGACTCCTGAGTAGCTAAGATTACAGGCATGAGCAATTCGTCTGGCCTGGAATCTTTTTAAAAAAATTTTTTGAATGTAGCCCAAAGTGGCCTTGAACTTGCAATCCACATGCCTCAGCCTCCCAAGTGCTGGGATGACAGGAGTGTACCACGATGGCCAGCCTTGGAATTTCTTAAATATATGACATTAATGTCACCTGGTGACCAACCCTATGTGGGGGGAGGTAGCAAAAAATCTTTGATGACTCCCAGACTTCTGGCTGAGACTCCTGAATGTGAAGATAGAGAGGAAGTGTAGATTTGGAGTGGGCACGAAGGTGTTTTGTTTGAAGTATGAGGCAGGCAACATACAAGATGGATAGCAGATGTAAACAGATGCAAGTCAGCTGAGTGTAGGTGGAGCCTAGAGACAGTATTCTGGGCCATTTGGCTGGACAATGAAATGACAACTAATGCTGACAGTGTTCTGAGCTCCAGGCACAACACTTGTGGTTTTACACACAGAATGTTACTTAGTCCTCCTAACACTTGTGTTTAGGCTATGATCACACCAATTTAAAAAGCAGGAAATTGAGGCCCAGAGAAACTAAATAATGTATTTAAGAGAAAGTGGCAAGTCTTGCTCTTAAGCTAGACTCTGAAGCTCAGACCACTGAACGCTGTGCCAGCATCCACTAAGCTGTTTGAAGAGTTCTCTTGGGAGACATTGTTAGGTATTCCCTGGGATCCAATACATTTGGGAAATACTGCCTAGTAATCAATCCCCTTTGTAAGAGTCAGACTGCAAGTTAGTGTCACAAAGGCCCTGAAAAATCCTTGAGTCAAGAAACCCAAATGGCTTGGTGTAACCAAGTTTCCCAGACTTAATTCAGGCTGTGAACACCATTTTCACAGATCACCTTGTCCCCAAACAGCAGTTAGAGAATGATACATTGGGCTACAGATTGTTCCTGGTTCTTGTTTGCCTTCTGTGGAACCTAGCTGCTTAATGAAGCTGATATGCACAGAAGTGGGGAGAAGGTGTATGGGAAGGGTCCAACCAGGAATGACGGTCTAGGCCATGGCAAGAGGAAGCTGCAAATACAAGTAGATGGTGGAAGGGGCAAGCCTGACACATGCTGCATGCCTGGGGCAAGGTGTGTTAGTCCAGCTGTATCTCCCCAGGAGACCAGCCCCAGCCTGCCCCTCGGAATGCCATCAATACCACAGACGCTGCTGTTACTGCAGACAGTTCTAGCAGTGTCGTCAAGGATACCACTCTGCCAGACAGGAAGGAACATGGGGGGTGGGGAGGAGAGCCTCAATTCCAGGAGTTGGACTTCTCATGCAATAATAGCAATTTCTTTCCTGTTCCTTTTTTTGTTTGTTTTTATAACTTACCAAAAGAAGCAGTGGCATGCTTATATAGTGCAAATAGGCACCAAACACAGCCTGGCTACATTGGAAGTCACCTCCCCAGTACGGTTCACATTCTTCCCTGTGAGTGTTTGGCGCCATGCAACTCGGGGGGGATACCACTGTCTTCAATAGACAGATCCCAGACCGGATAAGGTCACAATGGCTCCTTTGAGGCCGAGCCTGTACACCTGTGACACCATATGAAATACAAGGGAGACAAAAGCAGGCAGAAGAAAGAGCCTTTTGAGAAGGGGAAAAAGAGGCCAGTCCCCAGGACTGGCTCAGTTATATTTGCTGTGTAAGGTGGGCACTGGCCAGCTCTGCTAAGATATCTTTCCTCCATCCACATTTAATTAGAAATCATTTGTACTTATCTTTCATATTCCACTCTATCAACTCAAACCAGTCCATATTATTTTGAGCAAGGACAGGCAGGAAGAGGGTGTCACTGGCTAGAGATGCTCATCTGCTCAGGAGTTTGTATCTCATCATAGGGCAATGGGTGAAGGTAACTAACACCTTTTGTGGCTCTCCCTAGTCTATAGCTCCCACGGCCAAGCTGCCCCCTGCAACTTTATGGACTGCATGGTGTGCTGGGTGCCTTGTTCTAGGATTTTACTAATAGTTACTAAGCAGGCCACAACTGGGTGATGGTGAGGGAATTCAGTTTCTCAACTCACAGCTTGAGTTTTTGCCCCTAGCAGGAAGGTTGGTGGCCTCAGCTGGTGAGGAATTTACTCAGGGAGAACTCCTTTTCTGAGCCCTGCTCTCTTCATGTCACTCAGTGTCAGGCACACCACCTGGACCTCTTCTAGCTTCCCTGTCTCAAATTGATTATGCCCTCCTTCCATTTATGACTGACCTTGGCCCTTTAGCACAACTTTTAAAAAAACTATTTATTCATTTGAGATAGAGTTTTACTATGTTGTCCAGACTGTACTTACATTCCTGGGGGCCCAAGCGATCCTCCTGCCTCAGCCTCCAAGTAGCTGGAGTAACCACTGGTGAGCAGGTCCAGCACCTGCTTCTCAGAGCTGGATGATTGGAGAGGATTCATGCCTTATAGTTTCCATGGCTGCAGTATTATGTTGCAAAGGATGTCTGCTATAGTTCAGATCTTAAATGTCCCTCAAAAGTCCATGTGTTAAAGATTTTGGTTCTCAGGGTGGCACTACTTAAAGGTGGTGAAATCTTTGAGATGTGGAGACTAGTAGGAGGTCTTTGTGTCATTGGGGATGTGTGCTCCAGTCTTTTCCTCTCTGTTTTGCTAACTCTTGATGAAGTGAGCAGTTTTGCTACATGTCCTAAACATGTACTGCCTCATTACAGGACAAAAAGCAATGATATGGGCTGGTGAAGTAGCTCAAGTGGTAAAGCTTCTGCCTAGCAAGTGCGAGGCCCTGAGTTCAAACACCAGTACCACCCAAAAAAAAAAAACAAAAAAAACAAAAAAACTAAACAAACCCCAAAACCCAAGACAGCAATGGTGCCACTTGGTCATGGACTAGGACCTCCAAAAGCTGTAAGTCAAAAATAACCCTTTTCTCTTTATATAAGTTTGTCTCAGGTATTTTGTTAAAGTGACTGAAAACTGATTAATTCAAGGCACAGTGTCTTGGCAGGAAAGAGTGCTGTTTGAGGAGAATGGGGTAAAAAGATTTTGAGGGATATAGAAAAGGAACCATGAAGGTCTGTTTTTGGCACAAAAGACAGGATTGGGTGTGGGGGATAGCATGCATCTCAGAATTTACTACTGCTGACCTTGGTCAATTCCTTTATTTCACAAAGAGTAACTGAAGAGAATGGAGATTGAGTGCTTTCCTTGCTCTAATAATTAGTGGCACAGGTAGGACTGGAACTCAGGCCAGTGCTCTTGTTCCATTCTGAATAGTCTGGTCTTGGGTCACAATTGTTTATCTGCCTCTAAAATGAGAACCCCTCCAACCTCACCCAGGGTGGGAAAGGCCAGGAAGCATACCAGAGAGCTGCAGGAGCTGCTAATGAGACTGGACAGGAATAGTGACTGGGAATTGCACTGAGTGACAGCATTCCTCTTCCCAGAGGCTCTGGAAAGGGGGAAAAATTCCAGCCTATTGTGCAATTCCTTGGAGGCATGCAAGCAAAAATGAGGAAACTGGGGTAGGAGGGCTTGGGTCTGAGCTCCACAGCCTAGTGTGAAGTGCAGATTGGAAGGTAACATGTGAGCGTTCCAGGATGTAGAATCTGTTGGGAGTATGAATCCTGTGAGCTCTGGCTAGTTCCCTCTGATCCAGTTCAACAGGATTACGTATTGAGTGCACAGTAGACACTCAACAAACATTAGTTGGTCAGACACACCATGTTTCCTTTTCCCTCTGGGCTTCTGCATATGCAGGTTCTTCTGTTTGGAACATGTCCACATTTTCTCTCCACATATATGGTTCACCTGATCTCCTGTAGGACTCAGACTTGTCATTAGAGAAAGCATTCTCTGACCTCCTCAAGGTACCCCTCTTCTGGGTGCTTATTGCACTCTGACACAGATCCCATCATATATTTACCATGTTGGGCTATGATGACCAACACCATGGATTAGATGGGGTGGGGGCACACCAAGGGCAAAGATCACAAATTATCTGTCTCTGCATTCTCAGTGCCCAACACTTAGTAGGCCCTCAAAAACGCTGGCTTACTATATTAATAAGTTCTATGCCCACTTCTTTCACTCATGACTATGAAAAAGAGCCCATAACAGAACACCAAACCAACATGCTAATTTTTTTTCCAAAGTACTATAATTCTAGTTTAAAAGCCAAGTTACCTTTCCAGTGTTATGGTTTTAAACACTGATTATCAAATGTAAAAAGAAGAAATCCCTTGAAAATTAACTGTGCCTTACAATAAGAATGCACTATCTATACAGCCTGTGGTCCCCCAAATTCCCTCTGGCTTAAGACAGAAGGGGTAAATGTTCAAGGGTTTTCCAGCTTAGTTTCATCTTGTACATGCAGCAGGCAGCTGAGACAGCCATGATCATGATGCTGCTTTAGGGTGGCTTCAGGATCTGAAATGGAGGAGACAGAGACTAGTACTTCTGTCTTCCCCAGGGTAGGGATGCCCTCCTTATAAAGAACAGAAACATGTGACCACTATTCCTAATTTTATCCTCTGCCTCACTCTCTAAAAACCTGTTTCTTGTTTCTTCATGATTGAGATGATTGTTTCTTCAGGCCTAGGTTTCTATCCAGACTTTAATGAGGCAAGAGGCATCTGAGTTGTATGACCTTGGGCAAGAACCTTTTAATCTTCTTGAGCCTTGGTTTCTTTATCTGTAAAATGGGGATGATAATGCCCAAACTAGATTACTGTGGCTTTGTGTGTATGTGTGTGTGCAGTGCTGAGGACAACCAATGCCCTCCTGCATTCTAGATAAATGCTCTACCACTGACCTACAACCCAGTCCTGCTGTGATATTTAAACTTCATAACATGTGGAGATGCTTGCTACATAGTGGGTATACAACAAATGAGTGCTCTTTCCATTCAGAGAATGGCAATGTTCTGAGAGGACTGTCGGGGAGCGGGGGCGGGGGGGCGGTGGGAAGAGAGAAGGACCTGGAGGTTTCTGGGAACTCTCATATAAGAGAATCCAGAACTCTGTTAAGGGGCCATGGCCATGGGGACCTCTGAAATTTCTAGAGTGTTTATAATCCTCATGTCTAGTCTGACTTCATGCAGATCAGCAGTTCCATCCTTACCTTTCCTCTTTCTCTCTCCTCCACATCCAGACATCACAAACCACATCAATTTGGGGAATGCCCTGTTTGGACTCTGGGTAGTTCCATGACCCTCCTGGTGTAACCTGACCCAGACATCTAGGTACTCAGTCACTGGGATGTGTAAAGGATACCTGATTCTTTGTCTCTGTAGTTACCATAAACTTAAGACCTGACTACAAAGAGAATCCCAGTCTCTGGCCTCACCCCATTCTTGAACAAATAGTTGCCTGAATCTGGGTCAGAAGGGAAAGGTACCTTTCCTGGACACAGGGAGAATTACTGCTTGCCTGATCAACTATCCACAGGCAGTGGTTCTCCAAGATGTCTGTCTGGGCTTTAAAAAACACACATGCTTCAAGCCCTCTCAGACCTACTAAGTGTTTCAGGGGTGGGGCATGGAAATACTTTCTGAAAGTACCACAGGTGAAGGAGTTGTGAAGATAAGGTTGAACATACACTTTGCAGAAGTGTCACATTTGGAACTTCAGGGAAAGGTCTAAGGCTCTACACAAGGAGACAAGAGAAGCCAATATTTTTTCCCTAAGTGGCTCCTGCAGACAGACCAGTTTGTTCCAGCTTCCCTGGCTCTCCAAGAGGAGGGAATCAGTCTGAGGTCACTGTATTCAACTGTTTAACCTCCCACCCTTCCTCATCACCATGGTAGAACTTGATAAAAGGTGCACTGATTTTTTTTTTTGGTGGTACTGGAGTTTGAACTCAGGGCTTGGAGCTTGCTAGGCATGCGCTTGAGCCACTCCAACAGCTTCCTCCCACCCCCTATTTATTTGAGACAGTGACTCCCTATGTAGCCCAGGGTGGCTTTGAGCTCTCCATCCTCCTGCCTCTGCCTTCCTAGTGCTGGGATTATAAAACAGTTTTAACTAGGCCAAGGTGCACATATATGGTGCAGTGGAGAGGAACTCACATGAGATAGGAGAAGCCATGGATTCCTGCCTGCCCCTGTTCCAATCACTTATTAGCTGGATAATTTCGAACAATTCCCTTGCACTCTGTAAAATGGAAACAATAATCTATTATCTTTTTAAATGAGAAGTGAAGACCCAAATGGATGTAAAAGTATTCCAAAACCCCCTCTAAAAAAATAAGAAGGCAGGAGCTTATGTAGGTCAGGCAGTCAGATATATGTTCAGATTCTGACTCTGTCACTTAATTGACTGAGTGTGACTCTGGGCAAGTGATTTCATCCTATGCCTCAGTTTTCTCATTGCAAAATGGGAATAAATCCAGTAACTATCTCGAAACGTGGTGTGACAATTAAATGGGAATATCCATTTAGACAAACGATCATTTAGATCAATAAACGTCAGCCTTTACTTTTATTAACTGCATCTCGGGTCTCCAGCTACCTCCAAGCACAGGCTTTCTCAGCTATAAAACGCACCTTGGGCTTAAGTTTGGACCTTGCTATTCTTCCCCCTTCCTTGGACCCTGTCCCGCCCTTTCCAATCCTCAGCCTACCCTAAACCCTTTCAGGGACCCAGCCCCCTCCCCGGTTTTGGCACCGTCTCTTACTCGACGACCTTGGCTGGATCCCCATGGTTCCCATAGACCAGCGCCCGGACCCGGGGGTGCTCAGCGGATGCGGAGTAGGAGGCAGCACGACCGTGACGGCGCCAAACTGCTAGGAGCCGCGGTTGAAATCGCGCCGGGGCTCGCGTCCCCCACAGCGCGCCGCAGACCCACATGCTGCTGTCAGCAACAGAACCTGACGCGCTACGATACGTCATCTCCCTGCGCCCGCGCCGCGCATCGCCTCGCTCCGCCCCCACGCATTGCCCCGCCCCCGTCTCGCCCCGCCCCTGGGCCCATTTAAAGTACCGTCTCCTTCCATGTGGTGGCGCCTGGAGGTAGTATCTCGGGGATGAGGTGGGGGCCAAAGTTGGCGACCGAGGGTGGGAAATGCAGGGATCTGGGACAGTTGCAGAGCTTCCCAACCCGTCAAAGCAGCTTTTTCAGCAAGGAAAGTCTGGGACTGATCTAAAACTTCTCAAGCTGTGTTTACAGCTTGCGGTTTTGGTGTTTGGGGAAGCCATTTACCCTCCCCTGGCCTCAGTTTCCCCTTCCCACTATTTATTTAGCGTTCACTGTGCCAAGCCTCTTCTCCCTCCCTCCCTCCCTCCCTTCCTTCTTTCCTTCCCTCCCTTGCCTCTTTTCCCTTCTCTTCCTGAAGAGGGGATTGAACCCAGGTCCTCATGCTTGAGTTCTACCACTTGAGTTCCCCCCTCCTCCCACTTTTTAAGGTATTATTTAATTCCTGTTACTCTGCTATCTAGACCAGCTCAGGGAGGCAAAGCTTGCTTTCCTGCACTGAGTAGAGCAGACCTAAACTGATATGGAAACAGTAGTACTGGTCTCAGAGTTGGAAGACTTAGGTTCAGATCCTAGCCCTGCCACATTTTAGCTTGGGCAAGTGAATGAAACTACAAGTCTGTTTTCTCATCAGCACAATAGAGATAATATGTCTTCTTTCAGATCTTTGTGCAGATTGGATGAAACAAGAGAAGATTATTACCATAAACAGGAGAACATATTGTAAAGACCTTAATTAAGTGTGTTCAGACATCAGAGAAGAATCAGAAGAAGGGACCCTTTCAAAATGCTTACAGTGTGGAGAGGAATTAAGTGGGAAACGGGAAATTCTTTGTAAAAAGGTATAGCCTAGTAAAGCTGCTAGGTCTTACTTTTGGTGGAGAGAAGATATGAATGTAACCAACCCCCCAGTGGCACGTTAGTGCCTGCGAGTGCACTGCTGTAAGTCTGAAGAAGAGAGGTAGTCTGGAGCTGGGGCGGGAGCTCTTGGAGGAGGTGTTGTTGGAGTGCCTAGTAATCATTTGAGGTCCCATTTCAGACCTACTGAATTATAATCTTGGGGAGAGATCCAGGAGTATACATCCTTACAAGCTCCCAAGAATATGAGGGTGCAGGTGGCCCAGCGAACAGGCTTTGAGAGAGCTTGAGTGAAGGATAAGGAAGAGTTCCTTTCTCTGGATCCTGTTGATCTGGAGCTTGCCATCCAAGGCTTTCCTCTCACGAAGAGAGCACAGCAGAGTACCATGATTAAGACTGTGGGAACTAGACTCAGGAAAATCTGGCTTTGAGTCATGGCTCTGCCATTTTCCAGCTATTTGATTTTGGACTAGTCTTTTGGCTTCTCTGTATCTCCATTTCCTTATGGTTAAAATCAAGGGACTAGAGCTTGCCTAGCATGTGTGAGGTCCTAAGTTCAATGTCCAGGATTGAAAGAAAAAAGCCAAATTGAGGGATTGATCATTATCAGTTTCAAGGTTGTGATGAGAATCAAGTGAGCTGTTACATTTAGCACAATGCTTGGCATGTGGAATCACTTGGGGGTTATTGTGAAGATTAAATGAGAAATATCACATGTAAAAACTTATACTAAGGCCTGGCTCATAGTATATACTCAATAAGTGGTTATATTTATTGTTAGAGAAAATCGGTGTCCTGCAGTGGGGAAAAGACCTGGTCCCACAGTTGTGAGTGAGAGTGCGTGCACACACACACACACACACACACACACACACAAAGTGTGCATACACTTGTTTTCATAGTGACACACAGACATACATGTTCCAGGAGATACAAAACAATCCTCTGATGTAAGACTCCCTAGGTGACATTGAGCTGTTAACATTATTATCTCTGCCATATTGGCTCCTCTCAATCTCTGGGCAGCCCAGCCAGGAAGCCTGCAGAATCAGTCTTCCTTCTTGGACCTGGACTTTGTTTCCCTCTGCAGCCCTGTACCCCTCACTTTTAGTCTAGGGTGTGTGGGTTCCCTCAGGGTCACAGTTTGAGAGCCACTGATTGAGGGGTTCAAGTTCAGTGGTCCTAGCCTTGAACTTTGATGCCCACTCTGTCTTTCCAGCATTATCTTTTACTGTTGCATTTTGCATTGCCTATGATCCAGCTGCACTGGTAACCACTTTTGCCAGCCCTTCCTTGTCTTACTCCTTCCCTGTCTTACCTACCTGTGAAACTCCAGGTTCAGATACCTTTTTTTTTTTTAAACTCAGGGCCTCATGCTTGCCAGGCAGGCAGTCTACCTCTTGGGCCACTCTGATAACCCTTTTTTTGTGTGTGTGTTTTTTGAGATAGGGGTCTTGCTTTTTGCCTGGTGGACTCAAACCACAATCCTCCTGATCTATGCCTCCTGAGAAGTTAGGATTACAGGCATGAACCACTGGCGCCAGACCAGATACCATTTTATTGGGTTAACACCTGTGCCTTTGTGTATTCTCTGGGTCAGTGTTAGGGCCTGTAGAACAATCGTCTCAGAGTTATTTATGTGCCCCAGGGAAAAGTGGGGCCTTGTTTGGTTCATCTCCATGACGCCAGCACTCAATATGGGGCCTGGCCCAGGCGAGGCATCATAAATATTCCATGAGTTGCAGGTAGTTGAATTTCCTCATGATCTGGTACTGTCTATGGTATCATCTCCATCTCCCTAGATTTGGGCCGGTCACTCCAGGCCAGGACTCTCCTTCTTCCTTTCTTCTTCTCAAGGATTATAGAAGTTGTGGTCCTTTAAAAGTAAAGCAGAGGCTAGGTTCCAGTGGCTTACACCTGTAACCCTAGCTACTCAGGAAACAGAGATCAGGAGGACTGTGGTTCGAAGCCAGCCTGGACAAATAGTTCAGGAGACCCTATCTTGAAAAAACCCAACACAAAAAAAAGGCTGGTGTAGTGGCTCAAGGTGTAGACCCTGAGTTCAAACCCCAGTACCGAAAAAAAAAAAGGAACCATTCAGATCTGGGTTCAAGTCTCAGGCCCACCTTGTACTCACTGTGTGACCTTAGGCAAGTACCTTATGCTCTCTAAGTCTCACCCATAAAATGAGATCAAATGCTGACTCCTGTCATGAAGCTTTCTCTCGAGTCCTCTGCAAATGGCATCCTTGATTGTTTCTCCAGGTCACCAGTTTTCTCTGCTTTTTTGGGTGGTCCTGTCTCTTCTTTGCTCCAGTATCTCTCTCCATTTCTTGCCTATCATGCTTTCCTGGCTCTGCCTGTTTCCCTGTGACTGTGTTTAACTTTCTGCCTCTGGTTCTTGCTTGCTCTGTCTTTGACTTCTTCAGAGAAGAAGCCTGGAGCTCCTCAGCCTGGAGCTCATTAGGGCTCACAGAGCCCAGGAATGCTCAGCTTTGCCCCCTCTAGCCCTAGAGCAGCTTCTGGGTGTACCAACCTCAGTATGAACCAGTAGAGAGAGGAGGCAGGGGACAGGGAGGGTCTATGTAAACTAAGAACTCCTAGGTTCTGACCAATGTCACTGTCCACTAGCTGCTTTGGGGACAAAAAAAAAAAAAAATCACAAATCAGAACTCATTACCCCTAAGCTCTGCTTAGGGCTTAAATGGCTTCCATTGCTTTTAGGGTTGAGCCCCAAGCCTCTTCCTTTCCCATAGTTTCTGGCATGACCTGCAGGCCCTGCTGACCTCTCCTCCCCACCCACTCCTTCCCAGCTGTCCTGGCCTCATTGCCACTCCTCAGACCTATTAAACTTTCTGCATAGGCTGTCCCTTCTGGCTGCAATGTTCCTCCCCACTGATTTTCACCAGGCTGGCCCCTTCTTATACTTGAGGTCTCATTTCACATGGCACCATGTCACTTCTCCAGCAAAGCCCTCTTGGATCACCTTATCTAAAGTGGGCACCCCTCCCCCATACTCCTTATCCTAACACTTCATCTCCTTGAACATTTGTATCTCAGATTGTACTTATGTATTTATGTATTTATTTACATTTGCTGTTGGTCTTCCTCACTAGAATGCAAGCTTCATGAAGGCAAGGACCATGTCTACATTTATTCTTTATTACTTATCCAGTTAATGTTTTTTGAGCACCAACTACATGCCAGACACCAGGCATTGATTAGGATACAGGACAAGTCCTTCCTTAGGGGAGCTCATATCCTAAAGATAGAGACAAAAAAATGAATCCAGCAAATATCAGGTGCTCTATTTAGAACTGTAACAATCCTCTTTCCTCTCATTGAATTCTCTGGTGTATGAGACAGGAATAACAGGTGTATGCCAGAGAATTTGCTATTGTTTTTAGTCTGTTTTGTATCTCCACCATAAACTACAGTTCTTTCCTCCCTCACCCCTCCCTCCCCTCCCCTCCCCCCCTCTCTCCCTCCTTCCTTCTTTCCTTCCTTCCTTGTCTCATTTGAGACCAGGTGATCTCAAACTTGAGATCCTCCCAGTGCTGGGTTCCAGGTGTGCACCACACATCCAGCTTGTAATTGTTGACAAATCAGTAGCTAGTAAAACAATCAGTATTTGTGAAATGAATGATTTTCAGGCAGATCTTAGCTCTTATTTAATTCAAACTAGATACCTTGATTCAAATCTTGGTGCGACCTCAAATAAATGTATACCCTTGGCAAAGTCTCTGTACCTCAATTTCCTCAAGTGTGTAATGGGGACGTGGTGGCATATGGGTAATGGGGTTGTGGTGAAAATGAAGGTAGTCCAAGTGCGAAAGCACACAGCCGGTGCCTGGTCTTACGTAGTTATGGGCAACTAGTTTGCAGGTCATTTGGGCAGAGCCCACATATACTTAAATCTGTGTAGTCAGAGGGTAGAGTAGGATGGGTAAGGTTAGTGAGGGAGGTGGAGTTCAAGTCCATGGAGAGGGAGCTCTTCGAAGTGCCCAATGGCCTCTCTTGGTAGCTGAGGAGCCGGGTCCTTGGAGGTAGGCATGAACGTGCATTCCTGGAAGCCAGGGAAGGGAATTCAAATATCCTATAGAACAGAGGCCTTAGGTCACTGTCCGTGAGAGCGCTATGTGGGGGTCAAGCGTGACCACCAGGCTTGCCTAAGAATGTTAGTGTCCAGTACGTGCAACGAGGCCAGTGGGCTTCCAGGCCCGGCCGCCGGACTTTCAGGCACAGTGCAGGAGTGGGGGAGGGGCGAGCCGGGGCGGCGGGCTGGAGACCCCGCAGCAGCATGCGCGGCCGCCACCAGGAGGCGCCGCAAGACCGCAGAACTCGCGGCCAGGCCTGACGTCAGCGCCCCGCTTGCTCGGGCTCCCGCTCTGGACTCGGCGCCAGTCCCGCTCCGCGCCGAGCTGCTCCGCTCCGGCTCTAGCTCGCCTCGGGCTAGGCTCGGGCTCCGGCGGCGGCGCCTCCCGCGCCGGGCCCTGGGGCAGGCGGTGGCGCCCGGGTCATGGCCCGCGCTCAGGCGCTAGTCCTGGCGCTCACCTTCCAGCTCTGCGCGCCGGAGACCGAGACTCCGGCAGGTAAGCGCGCGGCGCTCCGACCGAGCTTTGCCCCGCGAGCTCCCGGGCCCGTGGCGTAGCTCGGAAGAAAGTGTGAATGTGGGGTCTCCGCGCGTTACGAGCGCGCTCCCCGTGTGTGTCTGAGTGCGGGGTGTGTGATTGTGTGCTCGGGGTGTTGGGTGACTGCGAATGTTGTGTGTTCGTAGTTCTGTGTGTTGTGTCTGCGAGTATGCTGGGGTGAATGTTGTGTGCATCGAGACACTGGACGTGCGCTGAGTGTCTTGTGTGTCTGCCAGTGCACAGTGCTTATGCGGCTGAGTAGGTTGTGTGTCTGCTGTGTGTGCATCTGAGTTTGGTTTTGTGGCTGGAGTTGTGTCTGCTAATATGTTGCATTTGTTTGCATTTGGTATGCCGGAGCCAGGAGTACTGTTTGTTGTGTGTTCGAGAATGGGGTGTGTGTGTGTGTGTGTGTGTGTGTTTTATGCGTGTGGCTGGGGAGAGCTCTGTGGCTCCTGCCCGAGTGCGGAGCCGGGAACGCGTGTGTGGTGTGTGCTTGTGAGATCCGTGTACGTGTGCAGGCGTGGGAATGGGTCCGGAACGTGTGTGTCCGTGAGCCGTGGGCGCGGTGTGAACGTGTGGAAGTGTCTGGGGTGTGTGGTGCGCGCCGCCGGGGCCGTGTGGGTCCGAGGGAAGGCCAAGTGGAAGAGGATGCGTGTTGGGAGCGTGTCGGTGAGCGCTTGGCTGCGTGTCCAGGAATGCTGCGAGGGCGGCGCGCGCCTGGGCCGTGGCCGAGTGTGCCCGGGGCCCAAGGGGACGGCGGTGTGCGTGTGTGTGTGCGTGATGCTCCCGGCCGGAACAAGTTGTCGCGGCGGCGCCCCTCAGCGGCTTGGGCCTGCGATTCGGAAGGGAGGGAGGGAAGGGGATACGCCGTCCGCCGCCGCGGACTCCGACATGTCGGGCTGTTTGTTGTTTCGCAAGTTCTGCGGGCGCGGGCGGGAGGCTGATCCGAGGCGGCGCCGGGCCGCGGGGGCTGCGCGCGGAGGGGAGCGGGGCGGGCGGTCCCGGCCGGGCTGCGGCGTCGGGGCCGGGTCAGGCCTGGCTCACGGTCGCGGGACAGCGACCCCGCGGTAGCTCGTAGGAAGCGCTGGAAACGCCCGGGTCCCCCGGGACGCTCCCTCGGCCTCCGTCGGCTCGGCAACTTTGTGCTGCCTCGGGCTGGCCCGGCCCGCGGTGTGCGTATGTGTGAGTGCATACGCGTGTCTCCGCGCTCGCCCTGCGGTGTGATCGCGCACTCACTGGTGTAGCTTTTGGGGGATGTGTGTGATCGCGTGTCTGAATGTGTGTATCCAGAGCCTGTTTGTGTGTCCATGCGCGGGCCGGAGTGCGGTGGATCGTGTATATGGAACCAGGGTGTGTTTGTGTGTGCATGTCCCACTCCCCCAGTCCAGGGCCGCAGGCCGTGGCCTCCTTCAGCCGCGTTGTGCGGACGCTCTCCCGCGGGCTTTCCCCTCTCCGGCTTTGTTGCCCGACATAGAGTAACCGGAAGACGCCCGGGGCGGGATCAGAGCTCAGACACGCGTCGGCCCCCCGGAGAGACTCCTGGCAGCCTGCCGCAGACAGCGGCCCTCCCGGGGATAGAGTTCATCCCGCCCTTGCTTGGGTGTCTGAGTCCGGAGTTACCTGTGCTCTGGGTGTCCCCTGCCACTGGCTCCCCGCTCCAGGTTCAGGCCAAGGTGACCTACCTCCCTATCCTGCCCCCAACTCTTCGGGATCAAACCTATAGGGTACCCTATGTTCACTCACCCCCATCCCTATCACCATCACCTCCTTTCGGAAAACGCAGGTGCCCGAATTCTTGCTTCATGGGGACTGTCAAGAACCCAGGTTTGAAGTGAGACCTAGAGCAGTTACTCCCATTCTTGATCCTCAGTTTCCTCATCTGCCTCAGGGCCTTAATGATGATGGTGTGTGGTACTTGGTAGACTGTAAAGTGAGGCTCCATCTGGGAGGAACAGAGAATAAAGATGGGTTTGAGGTTTGTTACAAAGCCCTAGAGGCTGTGATATGAAGCCAGGGAATTTGTGTTCAAGTTCTGCCTCTGCCACTTGCTGCCAGTGTGACCTTGGACATGTCACTTCTAAGTTCCTGGCACCCTTGTAGCAATTACTATTACAGCCTAATTCAGAAGCCCTTGGCAAAAGAGAGGTGGTAGCCCCTGCCCCCAAATTGCATAGAGTCCCAGCTCCCCCCCCATCTGCCTCCGGAGTGTGTGTGTGGGGCATGATGTATGATGTCTCAGCTGTGCAAACCCAGCAGTAATTTATTCCACTGTGCCTGGCTCATTCTGTTCTTTTGGTCTCTGGAGTTGTGCACAGCAGAAATGAGGTAGCAGTGCCCAGTGGTTTCAGGTTGGGCAATCAGGACTTGTCAGGACAGCCCTGATTGCCCTTGGGCTAGGGAAGGGGAGCTTGGCAGGAAGTGGGGAGCAGGGTAACAGGGTCAGGGTAGGGTGATGAGCTCCTTGGCTGCCTCCTGCCCAGCTCTGTACAGGGCAGCACTCTACTTTCTGGAGGCATGCCACCATCCTTCCGTGCTTTGCCCAGCCAAGCTGGGCTTGTGGGGTGGCCTTCTCACGCAGAGCTGGGTCAGCTAGAGTAGCAGGGGGTGCCATGTCCCCCCTTCCTCCTCTCAACCCCCTTCTCCTTCAATCTACCCACCCTGCATTGGATCCATCCTATCCCTATGCCCTCTCAGGTCTCTCCCTCTGTCCCTCTCTCTCCATCTTTAGTCATATCTCACCTGTAGGAATGCTCCAGGCCCTTCCCTCCACTGTGCCAGGGATCTTCCTAAAATGCATGATTTAAACCTTGGTTTAAAACCCTTTGCAAGCTTCCCATTGGCTTCGGGGTTAAGTCTTTCCTCTTGATCTTGTCCCATGCTCCTGTCTGTTCAGCCCAGTCTTGTTTTGTGATCCTGTAATCTGAACAGCCTGACTCACTCACCAATAGCACCCGAATACCCACTGCCCTCTGTGCTTTCTTCCCAAGACTCTCTAATGACCACCTCTTCACAGGTGGATCTCTGCAACCTCCTCCCTGAAGCCTTCCTTGGCTGTTCTCTGTCCTAGCCCAGGAAGGGGAGGGTGGGGTTGATTGGATTTTTAAACAGCATTGTAATTACAATTTATTAGTCCCATCTCCCTTACCAGGATATGGATTCTGTGAGGACTGAGACGGGGCATTTCCAAATCTTTAGTGCCAAGCACAAGGCACCCCACCCAACACACCTAGTCTAACTAAAAGTTCGGGGCATGAAAGAATGAATGAAGTCAGGTGGGTCAAGTTCAGAGCTGGAGATGCCAGACGGGGGAGCACTGACTCCATTGTAGGTAGAGATTAAAGGAATAAGTTTTCCCTCCAAGAATCTGGAAAATTCTGCTGGGGGATGGGGTTCTGTTGTGAAAAGGCCAAGTCAAAAGTGTCATCTGGGAGCCATGAATTCAGGAGGTTAGGTCCCTGGCAGAGACCTAAGGGAGCAGGTTTCCTATAGGTAGCCCCTCCCCCAGATTCTCTGAACTGCCTCCCCTGCCCTTGCCTGGCCCCCAGCAGCTGGCTGGGCCTCTCCAGTCCCCACTCTCAGCCCTTTGTGATGAGGCCTGGGCCGTTGGTGAGGCATCGAGTCCCAACTGTCAGTTTGAGCCTGAGCTTGTCTGTCTGGTGAAGAGGGAGGAGGGAAGAGGGGTAAAGAGGAGGCAAAGGAGGAAGAAGGGAGGGAGAAGGGAGGCAGGGCCCTTAGTTGCACAGCTTCCCTCATCCTTAGTCCTAGATCTTATGGTGGGGCCACACCTGGAGGGAAGGGGAAGAGCTAAGTCCTGTGGTGATCCTTGCAGGTGGAGTTGGGGGAGGCTAATCGAGGTGTGTGCATGCTGATTTGACTCTGGTCTCTGGGCAGACAGAGGGTGTGTGTGTGTGAGAGAGAGAGAGAGAGAGAGAGAGAGAGATTGAGGCACTGAGGACGGGAGCACACGCCTTTGTGTGGCTGTCAGGGCATCTAGCCTCTGGTTACCCTGCTGTGGCAGGATCTGTGTTTGGAGTGGGGAGAGGAAAATTGCTGTGGTTCCTGGAATGGGCATACAGATGTCTGGGTGGGCGGTGTGTCTGTGTCTGGGTGTGGTGTGGTAGAGGACAGCACAGCAGCTCTGATCTGTAGTCCAGTGTGTCCAAGTTCTTTGGCTCCCCAGCTGTCTGTCCAGACCTGTTTTAACTAGTGGCACTTTCTACAGTGATAGACGTGGTTTCTATGTGCTCTTTAGAACAGTAGCCTTTTAATCACATGTGTCTCTTACATTTAAGTTAGATAAAATTAATAAAAATTGAATCCCTCAATTGCACTAACCAGATCTTATGTCCTCAAGAGTTACATGTTGTTGGTGGCTGTTGTCCTACTGGTCAGTGTAAGTAGAGGCTGTTCCCGTCCTCACAGCAAGTTCTAGGGATTTTGTTGGTCTAGGAGGTAGGGGCAGGGCAGCAGCTGGGCTCCCCAGGGAGAGAAACTGGTGGACAGACAATCACTCAGCTGCCCTTGGGAAAGGTTTTGTTCACTTCGTGTCCCCTGCCTCCCAGCCCCATTATTTCTTGCTCAGATGATTGCTGTAGTCCCTCTATCACTCTGTAACCAGAATGTCCGTTCTAAGGCAAAGTGGAGGGCCACCACTCCCTTCCCCAGGGCTCCCCAGAACCCAGGGCCAAACCTAAACCCTAATATGGCAAATGGCAGAACCCTGCATGATCAGCCTTTTCTCTTAGAAACAGCCTGTCCTCTCCTCACTGATCCACCTCCCCTCACCCATCCGCTTTAGGATAGAGGATCTAAGACCTGTCACACTCTTTGACACCTCTCTCTTGCCATCCCCCAAGTCTAGCTCCACTGTTACTTGCTCAGCGAAGCTTCTCAGTCCTTCCAGGGCAGTTGATCAGACTGGGACAATGGGTCAGGTCTTCCTTAATGCTTGTGTGACCATCTGCTACTCTTGTTTTCTGTTTCCTTTCTCCACTGGGCTGGGTGAGGTCTTTGTCTTCTGTGGTCCCCTTTGTAGGTGCATTGCAGGTTCCCACTGAGTTTTGCTTGGGGGTAAGCCCCTGGGCTCATAGGAGATTGGGGTGGTCCCAGGGATCCAGAGGGCAGTCACTGGTGTGCTGAGATGCTTCTTTGTGTGGCCTGCAGCCAGGGACTGCATTGCCTACAGAATGACAGGGGAACTTGAGGTGGCCAGCTCAGAAGATGCTACTGTTATGTGACTCAGGAGGTCTTGAGCAGATGGCCAAGGTATAGACCCTAGGATCTAACTGTGAACCTGAGGGATGGAAAACAGGTAGTAGCTGGGGGGAGGCATTGCTGAGGTTTAGGGGGCTTGTGAGCAGAAGTTGGGAGAAGGATTGGAATGAAGATGGCTGGAAGGAGTGTTATTGGCAGTATCTGATGGGCAAGATTTCAGCTGAGGCTGTGGTGACAGCTGGGGATTGGGGACAACTGCAGACTGGGAAGTAGCTGGTGATAAAGATATATCTGAGGAATGGGACAACTGGCAGTGAGGGAGAGGTGGTGTTGGGAACATGAGGGTTGGGGCACAGCTGGGATAAGAAGTGACGACTGAGAGGTGTCAGAGCCTATCAGGACAGGATAGGTGACTCAGCTGACAGTGGGAAGTATGTTACTCAAAATGTGTGTGTTTATGTGCATGGTTGTGCATATGTGCTTGTGCCTAAAGGTGGTAATTTGGATATGGGCTCAGGGACCAGGTTCTTATCCTGGTTCCACTACTCTAGCTGTGTGACACTTGGGCATATACTGACCTCTCTGGGCCATATAGCATTTGGGAAATAAGATGGTAACAGAACATATTACATGGGGCTGTTGTGAGGTTGTGTTTTAAATTTATATATATTCAGTGTAGAACAGGTCCTGGTACATTGTAAGCACCATGTAAGTGTTAACTATTCTCAAGTATGTGTGTGAGGATGTGCAGGCCTCTGGTATGCTCAGAAAAGTTTGTTTTCTGATGAAGTCCACGCCTGGGAAGAGGTGCTGGTGGTGGGGAGCTGGGGGAGGGAGTGACTCTCTTCTCACATCCTCCTTCCCTTTGATCCACATTTTGTGTCAGGGTCTAATCCAGTAGGTCTTCCAGTCTTCCCTACAGGGATAGTGCTTTAATTGTCCAAAAGCTTTTCAGTAAAATCTGAGTTCATTGTTTGCCTGCCAACACACTGGGGTCCTGGTCACATGTAAATACCTGGACAGTGTGATTGGTTCTGGACTGCCTGCCCCATGGGTGGCAGTGGCTTCATCCTGTACCCTTGGAGAGTCACTGGGATAGAAGATGTTGGAGAGTGGGGGGTCAAGGCAGGTAGAGACCCACAGGGCCAAGGAGGCTTGGCCCCCATCTCACAGACCCATAGGCACAGAGTTTTCCAAGAGGCTGGGCTCCCTCCCCACCAGGGCTCCAGGAAGACATCTGCAGCCCTCCCCACAGCATGTTTGCAGTGGGCCATATCAGTGCCCTGTACTGCACAAGAGCACTGCACCACGGCTCTGGCCTGCTCGGGATGTGCACAGTCTTGGGTTCCTGGACCCAGCATCTCTGCCCTGTATTTCATCTCAGCTCTGCCCTGCAGGCCTGCAGTGATTCTGTGTTGCAGTGGCTGTGTGGGCTTTCCTGAGTTTCTGTGTGTTCTGCCTCTGCATGGCCCACTGTTCTGGGACTCCGTCCTGCATTTGCCTCTTTGCAGCTTTCTTCTCTACTGTAGCATCTGCTGGATGCCAGGGTTGCACTGGGAGGAGGGATTTTCCTGGATCTCAAGGACAGAGCCTCCTCACACTGCACCACACTGGAGACCATTGCAGGCTTTCTACAGGAACGCTTGCACCACAGAGTATTTCGATTCCACACTGCAGTAGCTTGCTGGGAGGTCTCCATTGCATCAGGCCGGGGGACTTCCTGGGGCTTTGGGCACAGCACTTCGCATCATGCCACCACAACACTGTATCTTAGCATCACGTGGTGTCTGTGTGCTGTGCTGCATTTTGGCCGTGGGTGTTCTCCCTGCCCTGAGCACGTGGAGTCTCCTGTTCCTAGCTCATCTGCATTCCACTGTTTCATTTTCTGAACACAGCATGCCTTTGCCTCATATAGCACGTGTCCTGCTGCCTCACTGCACCCCAGTGCACTGCACTGGCTACGCTCCTCTGGCCCAGCCCATCCACTACACCTCAGCTGCTGTCATGCTCGGCAGTGCGGCTTTTTGCTGTAGGTATTATGGCCGAGACTCCCCCAGGTTTCTAACTGGATGCTCAGGGTCAACATTGCCTTGAGTGCCCTCACTGCAGCACACCTCTGTTCCCCATTGCACTATCATAGCTTGGAACCACTTGTTGCATTTTGGGAACTGGCTGGACTTTTGTGGGTAGTACCACTGCCTAGTACCTACCTGCACATCTGTGTACTGCATCTGATTGCTGTCGGATTGTGTGCACTTTATTGGGTTTCTGGACCCACAGCCCTTGAACTGAATCCACTGTTCCACATGGCATCTTCTCTGCACTTGTTTTCTGTACTGTCTCTCCCCGACTCCTCTCTCTGCCCCTGCCCCACTCCTCAGGACTGTATTGAGTTTCTGTTTGAGACTGGGTTGCTACACCCAGCTTGGTTCTGCACCATGCTGCACCCTTCCCTTCCCTGTATCTCTGAACTGTCCTGTATGCCTGTGCTGGGCACACTCTTTTTGCGAGAATGTATGGAGCTCCTGTTCTGTGCCCGACCCTGGGCAGCATCTGGAGAGGAAGAAGGACTAGGAGGGCTTGAGCTTGCCACTACTTTCCTCCACGCACCCATTGTGTGGCACTGTGCTGTGCCTGGAGCCGTGCCGGGCCACGCCCACGATGGATGTGACACCTTCCCACGGTAGCAGACTCTGACCAGTTCTGCCACACTGTGTCAGATGTCAGTGCTGGGGGCTGTGTGTGCTGTGTGCTCTGCCCGCCCACATCATGCATCTGGATTGTTTCTGTACACTATGTAGCTGCTGCACTGTACATTGAGTACCCACATGCAGCATTGTGACGGTGCACAGTCCCTCTGTCCGTGGGGCCTTTCTGCAGTACAGTCCTCACCGTGTGGGGTTGTGCATGCCTCATGCCCCTCTGTGCATGCACTGCATCTTTATGTGACACAGGGCATCTGGGAACTCTGCCCACTCTACTTGCATACTGCAAGACCCTCCACTTGGCCCTGAACCTCTGGTGGCTTCCAGCCCAGGACCTGTGCCTTCCCTGAAACTGCTAATATGGCAGCCCTCCTGCTAACTCTGGGATTCATAATGCATCTTGGTCAAGCAGATAGGGAGCCAATCTGGTAAAGTTCCCTGCTACAGTTGGCTTCCTTTCATTCTCAGTGGAGATGGCAAGATGTTGACACTGCCAGGCTCTGAGTTGGCTCTTTGGGTGGTGCCAGCTCAGCTTTCTCTGCCTGTGGCCAGCTCTGGGTGATCTCGGTTGCAGCTGTGCTGAACTGTAGGTGATGAGAAGATGGGCATCTCGCTGCCAGCTCTGCCTGGACTCATTTCCTGTCAGCTAGTGAGGGGTCTGGTGGGTGGCTCGGGGAGTCCTGGCTTCTGTCTGATCTGGATGTATCATCATTGGGATTGTATCCGGGTTCCCCTGGCCATGGTTGGAACTGTACCTGGTGTCTTGTGACATCCTAGCCCATGAATTTTCAATCTCTTGGGAGAAGTTTTGTTTCTCCTGGGGTCACCCTTGGGAACCAGATGTTTTATTGACAAACTAGAGGGAGTGAAAATCTCATCGCAAACAGGCTCCGTTTACTCAGAATCTTCTGAAAACAGGGATGGTGACTGTAGGCGCAGTGAGCACAGAGGGCCATTACAGTCTGGGGTGAGAGGGAGAGAGGTCTGGTGACACACATACATGCTTATGCACAACTCTCCCCTGCCCCCACATCTCCTACTTCTAGCGCAGGATGCACTTCCCTTCTGAATATGGCCTTATACTCTGCTCAAAAGTGTAATCCACACACCCACAATTACAGCCCTTCCTGGGAAACCCCCATGCCCTCTCTGACAAACCCGCCCCCTGGCACCTCTCCTGCCTCCACTTATTTTTGCTCATTTGCACACCAACGCAGTGATGATTGGAATCACAGGATCCCATCCTCAGTTCATAGCTGAGGAAGCAGGGGTTCAGAGAGGACAAGTCACCTACCCCACAAGGAGGCAGCAGGAATAAGGTCCAGGTCTCCTGCTTCCCAGTCTAGTATTTGGTTCCAGATGTCCTGTCATTCTCACAGCCACCCATGCATGTGGAGGTGTAGAGACCCTCATACTGGGAGACCTCCTCTCATACTCCTCCAGAAGTTGGTCTTTCCCAGATATCACCCTGTCCAAAGCCAGGCAGATGTGAATAAGCCTTCTCCTGCCTTCCCAAATTGTGGCTGACGGTTGCTCCAGCAACCACCGCCAGCCAGATAGGGGAGATTAGCTGAGGAATGTGGCTGGGTCAGTTTGAGCTGGGACTGGGGGATCACTGGGGTCCTGAGTTGGTGCAGCCCACCTCTCTGGGAAGCCTCCACCGAGATGGGGGTCCAAGGAGAGGCCTGGTCTTCCCCTTGTTCCCAGTCTAGCTTAGACTGTGTGCCCAAGGCTTGGATTAGGCTGGGGCAAGGGAATGTATGTGTGTGTGTACAGTTGTGTGTGTGTAGGGGAGAGGAGTACATGCTGTTTATTTCCAGTCCTGATATCTGACTCCAAACCCCTTGGTGGCTTGGTTCTGAGCTCCCTCTGATTCAATTGCATTCTGGAGAAGCCACCTGCCCTGCCCATTGTTTATGGAATGTGTCACTCATTTCATCAGAATCCTAGTACTCCTTTGCTCCAGTATCTGCTGTGGCTCCCCAATTCAAAATGAGGCACTCAAGGCTCTCTGTGATACGACCTCAGCCTCCATCTCTTGGGCCAGTCCAGGCCCCTTCCTGTGTGGTATACAAACTGTTTACTCACTGCCTTCCTTTGCCCCCACCGTCCTCTGGCCCAGATGCCCTCCCACTCATCTCTACTGGGCAGAGCTCTGCCTTCCTTCCAGGCTTGGCTCAGATGCACCCTCCTTCAGGAAGCCTCTTCCTTATACCTACTCACCTCTTCTTTTCCTCACCTTGTACCCTTGACCTTTCTCTGCTTTCTTATTTCCTTACCTTCACTCAGCCTGGAGGTCCCTGAGGGCAAGGCGGAGTCCTTTAATAATGTCAGCCTGGTAACTGCATTATACTGCCAGTGAGCAAACTGAATTAACACATGCCACCAACAGCAAATCAGGGCCTTACTTTGTGCTCAGTCTGTTTGAATAAACACAGGTGGCTTAAATCTGAACTTCTGCACATTGTAGCTGTGTGGCCTTGGGCAAACAACTGCATGTCTGGGAGCCTCAGTTTCCATCTGTAAAATAGGAATAATAATAATAGTAGCTTGAGTTGCTGAGGAGTCACAGGCACAGTCATGGTGGTAATTGGAAACCCCCTAGTGGTGGTGTTGGTGTTGGTCTGTGTCTGTGGAGTTTAGGGGGATCTTGCCTACCATTCGGCTCTGAATCCGAAGTCAGATTTAGTTTTTCTCCAATCTGGCAGTCTCCAGCAAGAGTTGAACTTGGACTTGGCTTTGGAGCTCCTGAGCCATCCAGGCAGGGGCTTTTCCCAGTATTGGGAGAGCTGACTGTTCCCATCCCTGGGGAAGTTGGGGAAAAGGTAAGGGTTGGGCACTCTTTGGGGAAACTGGACTCAGAGATGTTATCCCCTCAGGGCTGGAGCTGAAACTGGGCCTGGCTCAAGATCCAGGGCTTCAGTGGCTAAGGAGAGAGGCATTCTGGCTAAGGGGTCACTCTGGATAGGGTCAGGCAACCTGAGAGTCCAGGGGACTGTGGTCAGATATAGGATCATTTGTTAGAGGTCAGGGGTCTCTCTGGCCGGGATCAGTTGGTGGTCATGTTGGCTGAAGACAGATAGCCAGGGGGCCCTCTGGATGAGATTGGGGTCATTCTGTCTGGGATAATCGGCTGGAAGTCACTTTGGCTAAGGTCAGGGAGTCGGAGAGTGGGGGGGGGTGGTGTGTGTGGGGTCATGTGACTGGCGTCAGTCAGTCTGGAGTTTACTCTGGCTGAGGTCAGATGGTCTGGGGCTGCTGGGAGCAAGACTTCAGCCTGGCTGTCAGTCTGAGAAGGTCTGTCAGCCTGAGAGGTCTGGGTCAGGATGGACAGGAGGAAGCCAAGGAGCTGGCACCTCTAGGCCCTCCAGGGAGACTTCCTAGGGCAGTGGCCTTGTTGCTTGTGAAGAAACAGACCTGAGCCCTACCCAGGCCCCTAGATCCTAGGCTTTCCTTTCTGTCCATCCTTCTGCCTCAGTGATTAACTGAGATCCCCATGAGCAGGTCCAGTTCAGGCTGAAGTCAGCTGTCTTCCTCCTCCAGAAAGCCCTCCTGATGCCCCTCTTTCTGGGCTGCATTGTGGATCTTTTTCTCGGGGGAGAGCTGCAGCCCTCCCAGCACAGATAGGGTTAAAAACTCAACTTCTCCAGGCCACAGGACCCAGTACTGACTGGGGTTTTTCAAACAAAGAGGCAAAGAAAGAGCCCAGCAGGTTCTGGCCCCCTCTGTACTATACCCCCTGTGCTTGGTGCAGCCTCATGCCCACATCTCATCTTTTCACACTTGGATGGGGTCCAAGGGTTGGAAAGGGAGACCTCAGCAATGGTGATCCCCTTCCTGCCTGGCTCTGCTGGTGTCTTTTCATGTGGCCTGCCGAGAAGCCGCTGCTACTGAACCACAGAGCTCCTAAAAGGGAGATTGCTTGCTGCAAGCCTGGCATGTGCCACTTGCTCCTGATTACTGTCTTGTCTTGTCCCCTCCCTCTCTTACTGAGATCAGGAAGCAGCTCAGTTTGCTCCTTCTCATCTTTCTGGTGGGAAGTGTGGACTTTGGCATCTGCCTGACTTGGATTCAAACCCGGCCTCTGTTCCTTACATGGATGCAGGTGGCACACAGTAAGAGCTCCTGTTTCCTGAGCTTACCTGTGCTTGGCATCCCGCCAAGTGACCACCGCATTGACTCCTCTACAACCCCATGTGTGGCTTGGGAGACTGAGGCTCAGAAAGAGATGTGACTTGCCCAGGGTCACCAAGGTTGGCCAATTACAGAGTCAAGATTCAATCCCAAGTCAGTCCCATGCCACAGCCCTCTGCTATTCTACTGGGTGGGACTGGGGTCAGAAGTCTTCACCACACCATCTGTCATGTGGAGGGAGTATCAGTGGCTGGCAGGCAACTGGGACAGGACCTGCACAATTGCACCTGCTGCTTAACTGTTTGCCTCCTGGTGCTCCTGGCGGGGCCATTTTGATGGCAGGGATGAGTGCAGGGACGGTGACTCTCAGACTCTCAGGTTTACTAGTGCCCACTCTGGGCACTAACGAGCCCAGATGGCATTGATGAGCTAGTGAAGATAACCAACCAAAAGGACTTGTGTCCATTTCAGGCTTCTTCCTCCCTCTCCTTCTCATTTAAACTGTTAGTATTGGTTCCAGACATGGGAATCTGCTTGCTGTAGTCATACATGTATGTGCATTCATGGCTGTGGTTCCACATGTCCCATACCTGCAAGTGGAGACCTGGCTTGGTTGCCTTTGGGCATGACTGATCCCCTTGGTCTGTCAAAGAGGAATAATTGTGGCCCTGACTCAGAAATGGAGGCTCTCTGAACTTGACCCTTACATTGTGCCAGGCTTGTTGCAAGCAGGAGATGATTGGTGGCGATTGTTGTCATTTTTTTTTTTTCTTTGTGGGACTGGGGTTTGAACTCAGGGCTTCACACTTGCAAAGCAGGATCTCTACCACTTGAGCCATACCTCCAGTCCATTTTGCTCTGGCTATTTTGAGATGAGGTCTCACTGACTATTCGCCTGGCTTTGAACTGAGATCCTCCTGATTTCAGCTTCCCAAGTAGTTAGAATTACAGGTGTGAGCCACCACTGCCCAGCAACTGTCAATTTCTAAGATGCCATTGGGTCAGGTGCCGGTGGCTCACGCCTGTAATCCTTGCTACTCAGGAGGCAGAGATCAGGAGGATCGCAGTTCAAAGTCAGTACCCGGAAATAGTTCCAGAGACCCTATCTCGAAAAAACTCATCACAATAAAGGACTGGTGGAGTGGCTCAAGTGGTAGAGCACCTGCCTAGCAAGTATGAGGACCTGAGTTCAAACCCCAGTGACACACACACAAAAAAAGAAAAGAAAAAAAAAGATGCTATTGGTTTGGCCTAGGGCATTCATGACTCTGACAGCCCACATGCCTGGCACAGTACAGAGGAAAGAACATTGAGTAGCAGTGAGGAGATCTCGGTTCAGACTCCACCTCTGTCACTAGAACTGTGTGACCCTGAGAAAGTTATTCAGTTTCTTTGAGCCTCAGTTTCCTCATTAGTAAAATGGGGATCATTCTAAGCCTGGTCCCATGGGTTACTGTGAGGTTCTTGGGCTGTAGCAGTAGTGCTGCCTAGCTTTTATTAAGAGTCTTGGTGGGTGGTCACGCACTGGAGGGTCTTGGGAAGTGCTGGGGGAGTGGGCAGTGTAGAGAGGTCTTGGTATTAGGAGGGGACAGTAAGGGGGGTGTACCTCGGAAGAGGGAGAGGGCAGAGGAAGGAGAGTCTTGTTACTGGGAGGGAATAGCAAGGAGGAGGGGGACAGGGTGGGCCAGGGTAGGAGGGGACAGTGGGAACCTAGAGGGTCCACGGAGCCCTCCTGGCCAGCAGCCCTGCCCCAACCTGGGATAATCAAGCCCTATCCTCACAGCTGGCTGCACATTCGAGGAGGTCAGTGACCCAGCGGTACCCTGCGAGTACAATCAGGCCCAGTACGATGACTTCCAGTGGGAGCAAGTGCGGATCCACCCTGGTACCCGGGCCCCTGCGGATCTGCCTCATGGTGAGCTACTCGCCATCAGTAACAAGCCAGGTGTGGTGGTGTACATCTGTAATCCCAGCAACAAGGGAGACATGGATAGGAGGATCAAGATCTGAAGCAGGCAAATAAGAGCAAAATAAAACAAAACAAACAAGTTAAACCCTCCCCCCTCCCCAAACTCACAAGACCCTATCTGAAAAAAGCCTAAAGCAAAGAGGGTTGGAGGCATGGCTCAAGTGGTAGAACATCTGCCTAGCATGTGCAAGGCCCTGAGTTCAAACCCCAGTACTGCCCTCACCCCCAAAGAAAACCATAAAAAAGATAAATGAAGAAGACAGATGGAGACTAAATGATCCACTTTATTACTTGTGTCTCAGGACATAATGTGAGGACCAAATGGGCTTTCTGAGTGAACCTCAGAATGGACAACCAGGAGACCCCTCCCTTTTGCCCTATCCGTTCAACTCACATCCTGACCTGAGCTGGGGAAGGAGGCAGAGGTTTTCAGTGGTGGGTAGAACTTCAAGCCAGTAGGAGAGAGGATCCTCAGGGCCTGGCTGGGAAGGTGGCCTCTGCCGCTCACCCTGATCCGCTCCCACCACCCCTTCTGTGCATTTGCTCAACTGTGCCTTTCCTGGGCCTTCATCTGCCTCATCAGGGCTCGCCGCTCTTCATAGACCTCTGTTCTAGTGGGTATCATAGTCCGGCTTGTCTGAGAACCATCTGTGAAGGTGCCCACCGTGCAGGGGCCCTGTGTGGCCTCTGTGTACCCCTAGGACCCAGCTGCAGCCTGGTACACTGTTGGCCATTAGGTACAAGAGAACTAGCTTAGATTCACCTCTTACAGTCCTGCTTCCCTACCCATGTGGCCTCAGGCAGAGATACCCAGTGAGAAAGGGAGAGAGATTGTGGGTCTGGTGTGAGGGTGCTAGGTCCAGAAGGTGGTGGTGGGCATGGACAGTGTCCACCCTCCTGGTGCTCACAGCCTAGGGAAGAGGGTGGGGAGCGGAGCAAGGAAGGAGATTCACACTCAAGAGAGAAGGGGAGAGAGGAAGAGCCACAGGGACAATGGGAGTAAAGGAAGGCAGGAGAGAGAGGCAGAATGGGAGAAGAGAGAGAGAGACAGAGGGAGCCAGAGGAAGAGGCAAGAGCAAAGCTTGAGGCTGAAGGAGCAGCTGTTCACAGTAGAGGAGAGAGGCAGCAGGAATGGACCCAGACTGAGGGGAGTGTCCTGTGCCTGTCCTGCAGGGATGGGGCTGTGCTCCTTGCTGAGTGGGGATTGGCTACCTGGAGTTTCATTTACTTCCCTACCGGGACCTATCCAGGAGGCAACTCCACAGGGCTCCTGGCTCAGGGAGATGAATGAGATCCCCAGTGGAGTCCCTGGGGAGCCCTCCTGGAGCAGGGCTCTGAATGTGCTTGTGTTGGCTGGCAGCCAAGCCCCGGAGGGAGGAGGCGGAGCTGGGTTGCTGCAGGCCTCTCCTGGCAGCTGCTGGGCATCTTTCCCCAAGAGGGAAGCCCTAATCCCCAGTCATGTCCTGAGGAGTCCCCCTTCACTGCCCCAGCACATAGCCTGGCTCTCCAGGGAAGGCGTAGAGATGCCTTGTCCAGGCTGGAAATCAGGAGAGTTTGTGTCCCTGGAATCTAAACAGGGAAGGGAAGTTAGTCCTTTCACTCGGTCTCTGTTCTACATATTCACTGAGCTTGGGCTCAGAGTCTTTGTGGGGACACAGTAGAGCCTGGAGACATGGTAGGCTGGTGGTGAGACAGACATACAGTTTATGAATGACCTGGGCCAGGAGGAAAGCCCACAGGGGAAAGTGGAGGGGGGGCTCTGGAAGCAGTGGCCCCAGAGGGCCTGCCATGTGCCCTACTCTTGACTCCTGAGGTGAGAGAACATTATAGTCCCTGCCTCCAAGGCCAGCCCAGAACTTGGGAAAGCTGTGTCTTAGGCAGGACCTGGGCTTTGACTGTGGCCTGTGAGTGGTGAGGGGCTGTCACAGTTTTGGCAAGGCTGAGTTTGGGTGTTTTCTGCTGCTCCAGCCCTCCCCTTTGGGAGCCAGGCACTGGAGAGGAAGGGACTTACCCTCTGAGTCGGAGCTGGGACCAGAACTCAGAGCCCTCATCCCTGACTCCTGGTGGGTCCAAATGCCTGGAGTCCTTTATTTCTGCCCCTCCTCAGTGCCCAATCTGACCCTGGTCTCCTCTAAGTTCTCCTTGCCTTCTGCCTCTTATTTCTTTCTCTGTCCAGGTGCCTACTTGATGGTCAATGCTTCCCAGCATGCCCCAGGCCAGCGGGCCCACATCATCTTCCAGAGCCTGAGTGAGAATGACACCCACTGTGTGCAGTTCAGCTACTTCCTGTACAGCCGGGATGGGCACAGCCCTGGCACCCTGGGTGTCTATGTGCGTGTTAATGGGGGTCCCCTAGGCAGTGCTGTCTGGAATATGACCGGATCCCACGGCCATCAGTGGCACCAGGCTGAGCTGGCTGTCAGCACCTTCTGGCCCAATGAATATCAGGTGGGCTGGCTTCAGTCTGTGGTCAGCCTGTGGCTGGGGATGAGGACAGAGGGAGGCCACTTTGACATCAGTTCTGTATTTTGGCATCAGGAGTCAATCTGTGGTCAAAGTGTGAATTAGTCTGGGGTGAGTCCAGGTTCTGTATCAGAGGTCATTGTTAATAGAAATAGTCTTTAGCTAAGGTCAGGGGTGAGTTAAAACAGTGCCAGCCTGGAAACTCTGGCTGGGAAGAGTTTTGCTGCTTTAAGGTAATTGTCCAGGATTGGGACAGAACTACTAGTGTTGACCTTGCTCCCTCTGCCTGCTGACCCCCCTTCCCCCACCAGCTGGTTGGTAGGAAGGGTCAGTGAGAGCTGGGCAGACCTCTGCTGGCTGATGGGGATGAGAAAGGGCTGGACCCAGCTGAAGGGGGCTCCTTGTGGGCACCTGTCCTGGAAGTCAGTATGACAGGGACCCTTTGGCCTCCCCCAGGTACTGTTTGAGGCCCTCATCTCCCCAGATCGCAGGGGCTATATGGGCCTAGATGACATCCTACTTCTCAGCTACCCCTGCGGTGAGTCCCAGCCCACTGGGGGTGCAGGGGTGAGAGGTGCGGGGCCTTTGTCCTGTCTGCAGTGGCGCAGGCCCAGCTCATGTCTCAGCTCTATTCCCACAGCAAAGGCCCCTCACTTCTCCCGCTTGGGCGATGTGGAGGTCAATGCCGGTCAGAACGCGTCATTCCAGTGCATGGCTGCAGGACGAGCAGCTGAGGCAGAACGCTTTCTCCTGCAGGTGAGGGGGGGTGTGGGCATTAGTCAGGGTTGGAGGGTGTCCTTCGAGGCCTGGCTCCCTTTCCAGGTGCTGAGGCCTTCCTTCACACTTCAGCAGGCATGCACGTGCATGCCAGCTTTCCCAGGCTGTGCTGTCTTCTTGGGTCTCTCATCACTCCAGAATTCCTGGAACCCCGAATACCCCTGTGTAGTAGGGACGGGTAAATAGGGTCAGGAGAATCACCCCCTCCCCTCCCCATCCAGGTCAGAACAAGATCGGGACCTCTATCTTCACCCTGACCCTGCCACCCCTCTTCCCCCTGCAGCGGCAGAGTGGGGAGCTGGTGCCTGTGGCTGGTGTGCGGCACATCAGCCACCGGCGCTTCCTGGCTACTTTCCCGCTGGCTGCCGTGGGCCGCGCCGAGCAGGACCTGTACCGATGCGTGTCCCAGGCCCCTCGCGGTGCGGGTGTCTCCAACTTTGCAGAGCTCATCGTCAAGGGTCAGTACCTAGGAGCCTGAGGAAGGCTAAATGGGCGTGGCCAGAGGAGGAGTCAGGGTCTGGAAAAGGCGGGGACTGCTGGGGGCGTGAGGGATGAGACCAACTGCATCTAGTTCTGGGCGTTGTCTGAATCACTAGGCCTGCAGAGGGAACAGTGTCATCCCAGTGAGGTCTGGTCGAGGGGCGTGGCCTGGCTGAGGGGTGGGGCCTGTGGGGGATGGGGTCCTGGTGAGAGCTTGGTGAGGCGGGGTCTGATTGTACCTTTCAGGTGTTGACCCAGCGAGCTGTGCTCGCCTCAGCCCCAGGAGGCGAGGACTTGAGGGATTCAGAGGCGAGTGAGGAAGTGGGTGTGGGCTGAGGGGTCAGTCTTTGGAGCTGTGCCCCTTAGGGCCTGGGGATTTAGTGGGGCCAGAGAGCAGGTCTGGTCCAGGGTGTGATAGCTGCCTGAGAGGTTTGGGAGGACAGGAAAGGGTCTTGGGGGTGGAGATATGGTGGGATTCTGAGGGATCTTACGGTGGTATCCTCATCTGTTGGATCCACCTCTCCCCCGTCTCCTGGCAGAGCCCCCGACTCCCATCGCACCCCCACAGCTGCTGCGTGCGGGCCCCACCTACCTCATCATACAGCTCAACACCAATTCCATCATTGGGGATGGGCCTATCGTGCGCAAGGAGATCGAGTACCGCATGGCGCGCGGCCCATGGGCTGAGGTGCACGCCGTCAGTCTGCAGACCTACAAGCTGTGGCACCTTGACCCTGACACCGAGTATGAGATCAGCGTGCTACTCACACGCCCTGGGGACGGGGGCACTGGCCGCCCCGGTCCGCCGCTGCTCAGCCGCACCAAGTGCGCAGGTGGGTGCAGTGCTACTTCCTGGTCTACTGGCTTGGCTGGACGCCGGATATGGGCTCAGGACAATGGAGGGACAGAAGGACAGTTCTGAGAGTTAGTTTGGCATTTATGTGTGCTTCTAACACTTGGTAAGACATTGTGATTTTTTTCTCAAGCCTTGTTATAAGACAATGATAGCTAAAACTTCGTGTCAAATGTTTAAACATATGTGTGTACACACATTTATTGACTTGAAACTTACCACACCATGATGTAGGTACTGCTGTCATTCCCATTTTACAGATGAGGTGACTGAGGTTAAGAAGACACAGTAAGAACAGAGTATGGGATTGGAATTCGTGTCTGGCAGCTTCGAGAATCTGTGTTCTTTTTTTTTCTTTCTTTTTTTTTTGGGGGGGTGGGGTCAGTACTGGTCCTTGAACTCAGGGCCTCATGCTTGCTAGGCAGGCACTCTACCACTTGAGCTACTCCACCAACCCTAAGAATCTGTGTTCTTAATTCTACTTTATATCATCTAGATAAAATACACAACTAAACACCTCTTGACTTGGCATTGAGCCTGAAGTCTGCTCTTCCTTGTTAAGAGGAGTGATGTAGTTAGTAGCTGTTAAGATTCATGGTCCATCTGTATCATAGAGGAGGCTGTTTAATCAGAAAAGAAAGAGAGAGTAGCACAGAGTCCTTTGTGATTTCAGTATGCTGTTTTTACTGGAATTTTCATTGAGGTAAATGTAGATTCACAGGCAGCTGTAGGAAAAATACAGAGATTCCCTATACCTTTTGCCTTGCTTTTTGCAATGGCAACATTTAACATAGGACAATGAAGATACTGACATTGACACAACATAGAGATTTTACTCCGGCTCTCCAGTTTCACTTCTGTGTTGTATGTATTTGTGCTTAGTTCTATGCAAGTTATCACACTTGTAGGTTTGTGCATTCACCACTACAGTTAAAATGCTGGCCTTTTGTGCTGCCCTATTATAACCACATTCACCTCTCTTTCTTCCTTTACTCCCTCCCTGCACTTTGGTGATCACTGATCCATCCTTCATTTCTAGAATTTTGTCATTCCCAAAATGTTCTATCAATGAAATCATATAGTATATAAACTTTTGTAATTGTTTTTTTTTTGGGCAACAGATTTGTTGCAATATAATTCATATCTCATCCATTTCACTCATTATAAGCATACAATTCACTGGCTTTTAATATATTCACAGAATTATGCAGCTATCAACACAATTGACTTTGGAATATTCCATCACCCCAAAAGGAAACCTTGTACCCTTTAATAGTCACCCCCAGTTCACCCTAATTCCACTAGCCCTGGGCAAACACTACTACTCTTTATGATCTATAGAGAAGAGGCTGGGCAGGTCTGGACACCAGTCCTTTAATGGATGTACAGTTTGTAAATGTTTTCTCCTAGTATGTATCTTGTCTTTTCATCCTTTTCCCATAGACTTCCATAGAGCAGCCATTTTTGACTTGGATGAGGTCAGAGTTATCAAATTTCCCTTTTAGGAATAGTGCTTTTGGCATCAAGTCTAAGCACTGTGTGTCTAGGCCTCACTTCCAAAGATTTTCTCCTGTTTTTTCCTAAAAGTGTTACAGTTTTACATTTCTATTTTGACTACAGTGTGAGATTAAGGTTAAGGTTTATTTATTTGGGCAGCACTGGGGTTTGAACTCAGAAGGCATCTACCACTTGAGCTACAACCCCAGCTCTTTTTGCTTATAGTCATTTCTCAGATAGGGTGTCAAGTTTTTGCCGAGGGCTGGCTTTGTTACTTCAATCCTCCTGATCCTCACCTCTTGAGTAGCTGGGATTACAGGTGTGAGCCTCCCTGCCTGGCAAGGTTTATTTGCTCTTTGCAGTTAATTGGTAAGTGTTTTTAAAAGCCAATCTGTAAAACCATCTAAAATCCAGCTTAATGTGAGACTTTGGGACACCCTTGGGAAGGTGGGTCAGAGTGTCCCTGTGGGCATTACCTTCTAACAAAATGGTCTAGATGGGGTTACTTAACCTCTCAGGATGTCAGTTTATAAAATGGGAATAATAAGGATGGTTACTATGTAGGGTTAACATGAAGATTCATGTAATGCATGTTTATTGAGTACCTATTGTGTGGCAGGTACTATTGTAGTTGCTGGGAATATGTAACTGTAACCTAGACAAAGGCCATCAGTTTCTGAGTGCCTCTTGAAACTCTGCTAGGAGCTCATACACTGGCAGAACGAGACAGATGATAAAAAAGCAAGCGAGTGGAGTATGTAGTTTGTTTGATGGTGACAGTGCCATGAGGAAGAACAAATCCGCCAAGGGAATGGGGTGGGAGGCTGGAAGGTGGTTATTTTAAAAAGGCTCATTCTCCTGAGAATGCGACATTTGAGCAGAGATGTAGAGTGAGTGACTGAGGCAGGTGTATGTGAGTGGGGATTGCTGGGAGAGGGAACATTCCTGGCAGACAACCAGTGAGTGCAAAGACCTGGAGGCTGGAGCATCAGCCAGTCAGGGCTGCAGGTAGCTGGGCTCCTGGCTTCGGGGAGATGGCAGGAGGAGATCTTCTTGCCACATCTTCTTGATGTGGGACTCAGACAAGTGATCTGGGGAGCCATGGCAGGGCTTGGAGAGTAGAAGCAAACATTGTCTTCTTGTGTTCAGAAGGGCCACCCCTTTCACAGAGAATAGCCTCTAGGAGGACAAGGGTGTCAAGGGAAGACCAGGCAGAGTCTCCTGCAGCCATCTCACCTGGAGGTGGTAGCAGCTGGAGATGAGTGGAAATGGCAGTGCCAGCTGTGGTGACAAGTGGTTGGATTTTGGTTTGTTTTGAAGGCAGAGCCCCCTGCATTTGCTGATGGATTGGCTATGGGATGAGGGAGAGAGAAACAGAAGTCCAGGAGGAAGGATGGAGCTGTCACTTACTGCCAAGGAGCAGACTGCGGCAGGAGCTGGTTTGATGGGTGTCATAGATCAGGAGTTCTGCGTTGGAGATGTTGACTTTGAGATGCTATTAGACATTTGGGTGGCTGTGCCCATCAGGCAGGTGGATATATGAATGTGGGCTTCCTGGAAGAGTTCAGGCTGCAGGTGTAAATCTGAAAGGTGTCAGCGTGGAGATGGTGGAGATGGTACTTAAAGCCAGCGGCCTGGATGAGATCTTTCATGCTAGTGGCTCTCCTAAGAGACATTTCACAGCTTTTGAAGACATATTGGTTGTCATAACTGGGCAGTGGTGGTGGGTACTGCTAGCCTTTAAGAGATAGAGGCCAGGGAACGGGAAAACATCCTACAATGCACGGATAGCCCTAACGACAAAGAGTTACCTACTTCAAAATGTCAGCCGTGCTGAAGTTGAAAACCCCTGATTTGGTGCTTACATTTTTAGGGAATAAGTGCAGATAGGAGAGAGGGGAGGTGTGAAACCTGACCTCAGGTGTCTTGGGTGAGTGAGGGCAACTGCCTGCACTAATGCATGTGAAGTACAGTGCTGAACCCAGCGAGCGCTCAGTAAAGGACAGCTGGCCTTCACGTTTCAAAGGCAGTTCTGGTCTGCCAATTAGAATAAGGAAATTAAAGCTTGGGGGGTTTCATAGCTTAGAGTACAGCTGGAGAAACTGAGACCCAGAGAGAGGGAAAGGACTTACAGTAGGTTAAGAACCCACGTTTCAGAGCAATGGCTTTTGTTTTGTCCCATTTTACAAATGAGCAAACTGAGATTTAGTAGCTTGCTCAAATCTGTACAGTGAGTCCAAAGTAGGGCTAGAAGCAAAGTTGGAATCTCTTGATTTCTAACTGAGTGCTTTTCACAAGAGTAGCAGCGGCAGCAGCCTCCACTGCTGCCACCGTCATGGGCTGATCACTCCTTTTGTGCCAGGTACCAATAAACACTTTGCCTAGGCTGGTCAGGGCAGGAGCTGGGGCAGGGGCTGGCAGGAAGACGTGGTGCAATGACCTCATCCTGTCCCTCATAATTACATACTCCTCTGTTGACATCACCACCCCCTCTGCTCAGGCTCAGTTGTTTTGCTCTTGGCCAGCTGTGTTGTCATCTTCTCCATCCCACAACACTCCTCCTTTACAGTATTGTTTACTGTAAAAACAATAATATAGCATCAGTAAAAGGGTCTCTTTAAAAATCACTCTCAACCTTACCATCCTAGCCCAACAGCTGTTTTAATTTTTCGGTCTTGTTCAAATCTCTGCCCATATGTCTGCAGAACACATTTTTACATGCTTGTCACTGGGATGTAGAATGCACTCAGTAAGCTGCTTCATTTGCCTGGTGCTCCTGCGTGTACTGTACCATTTACCGTGATGTTTGTTGCCTGTAGATGTCTGTTGGATTGCTGAACTGTGTCCCTGTTGTTATAAATGATATTGCATTGATAAAATGAGTGCCCACAGCTCATTTTTTTCCCCCTCTGGAATGATATTCTTCAGGGTAAATAGTCAGGAGTGGCTGGTTAAAGAGCTTTGACATAGTATTGCTTTAAACCATGGTTTTACTAACTACACTGCTAGTGTACGTGTGCTTGTTTCTTTATTAGTTTCTATGTGCTGGACAGTTTGGCTCACATCGTCTCACATAACTCTTACATCCATTCTTCAAAATCAGCATTATTACTTCCAGTTTTCAGTCGAGGAACCCAACATCAGTGTTCCAAAGGGATAAGTAACCTCATCTAGTTTCTAGTAAGGAGGTGAGGTGGACGTGAATCTGATGCACTTGATCCCAGTCCAAAACTCCTTCTGTGGGATACAGTGGACCACTCCAGAGTGTATGTTCTTTTCCTTTCTTTTTTTTTCCCCCCCTGTGGCACTGGTGTTTGAACTCAGGGCCTCACCTTTGCTAGGCAGGTGCTCTACCACTTGAGCCACTCCATCAGCTCATTCCAGAGTTTTTGGATCCACATTAGCATTATTAAAATCAACCCATTTGGGGCTAATTTAACAGATGTTAAATGTTACCCTCACCATCATTGCTTTAATGTGCATGCTGACCTTTGATTTCCATGAGGTGTGCAGCCCTGTGGGAGGCAGGGGGACAGGGCTTTGAGGTCCCCAAGCTCTGCTTTGACAGTATGTGTTGGCTGAGAAGAGAGCACCTGGGTGCCTGATAGTTCTTGGAAGCATAGAGACTCATGGGTTCACACCCTTCCATCAACTGATTGGTCTGTAGTCAACATGCTGCTGGAGCCCCTGCATCTGCTCAGATCTTGGGATTTTCTGAGGGGCGGGAGAAAAGAAGACTCTTTTTAGAGACCCCTCAGTCTAGCAAGGTGGACTCAAAGTCACACAGTTGTGGCGAGTGAGACACCATACAGAGCTGGCAGTTTGGTCCTCCAACTTGGGATTGCTATCTTGTGCCCTGCAAGGTGGTCCTTAAATTTGAGTAATTTGCTACTATTTAGAAATCTTGAGATTTCACATAAAAACTGAATTTTCTGGCTCTTTTGAAAACCAGGAGGTTCTAGCAACACTGAGTCTGGAGTCCTGGATGACAGCAGTCTCTAGAAGTCCCATTAGATAGGGCATCTGCAGTCCTATTTGCCATAGTTACCTCCTGACCTGTGACACCAGTGAGCTTGAACTTTTTGTTCCTTTCTCTAAATCCTGCAGGAAGGCGAAGAAGCAGGTGCTCCCACCAAGCCCAAAGGATAGGAAGGAATGGCACTGGCATTTCAGGGGCAAGGGATGGTGTGGGCAGAGCTGCAGGGACCAGGGTCCATTCTCATTAGTGCAGATAAAGCAGCGGCACCCAGTTGGGTATGGTGGTTCATATGTGTAATCCCAGCACTAGGGAGTCTGAGGCAGGAGAACTGTGAGTTCCAGGCCAACCTGGGCTACATAGTGAAGTCTTATAAAATCAAAACCAAAACCAAAAACAAAAAATCAAGACTTCTGAGCAGTATGGCAAATGAGCACATGCAAAATCTGCCCTTCTGCTCCAAGCCCCTAAGAACAGTTGGTTAAAACAAAATCACAGTCAGAAAAAACATGCAAACAGCTGGAAACTGAATAACTCATTACTTAATGAACAATGGGTCATTGATGAAATAAAAGAGGAAATTAAAAAGTTCCTGGAAGCCAATGAAAATGAAAACACAACCTACCGGAACCTATGGGACACAGCAAAGGCAGTCCTGAGAGGAAAGTTTATAGCCATGAGTGCATATATTAAAAAGACTGAAAGATCCCAAATCAATGACCTAATGATACATCTCAAACTCCTAGAAAAACAAGAACAAGCAAATCCCAAAAAAAAAATAGGAGAGAAATAATAAAAATAAGAGCTGAAATCAACAAAATAGAAACAAAAAAAACCATACAAAGAATTAATGAAACAAAAAGTTGGTTCTTTGAAAAAATAAACAAGATCGACGGACCCCTGGCAAACCTGACTGAAATGAGGAGAGGAAAAACCCAAATTAGTAGAATCAGGAATGTAAAAGGGGAGATAACAACAAACACCATGGAAGTCCAAGAAATCATCAGAGACTACTTCGAGAACCTATATTCAAATAAATTTGAAACTCTTAAAGAAATGGACAGATTTCTAGATACATATGATCATCCAAAACTGAACCAAGAGGAAATTAATCACCTGAATAGATCTATAACACAAAATGAAATTGAAGCAGCAATCAAGAGTCTCCCCAAAAAGAAAAGTCCAGGACCTGATGGGTTCTCTGCTGAATTCTATCAGACCTTTAAAGAAGAACTGATACCAACCCTCCTTATACTGTTCCATGAACTAGAAAGAGAAGGAAAAATGCCTAACATATTTTATTTATTTATTTATTTTGCTGAACCATAAGGTTTTTATTTTTTTTAATTTTTATTGTTTTATTATTCATATGTGCATACAATCCTTGGGTCATTTCTCCTCCCTGCCCCTACCCCCTCCCTTACCACCCACTCTGCCCCCTCCCTCTCCCCCCCAATACCCAGCAGAAACTATTTTGCCCTTATCTCTAATTTTGTTGAAGAGAGAGTATAAGCAATAATAGGAAGGAACAAGGGTTTTTGCCAGTTGAGATAAGGATAGCTATACAGGGAGTTGATTCACATTGATTTCCTGTGCATGTGTGTTACCTTCTAGACCTAACACATTTTATGAAGCCAGTATTACACTTATCCCAAAACCAGGCAAAGACACATCCAAAAAGGAGAACTATAGGCCAATCTCCTTAATGAACACTGATGCAAAAATCCTCAACAAAATAATGGCAAACAGAATTCAACAACACATCAAAAAGATTATTCACCACGACCACGTAGGCTTCACCCCAGGAATGCAAGGGTAGTTCAACATACGAAAATCAATCAATGTAATAAACCACATCAACAGAAGCAAAGAAAAAAACCACTGATCATCTCAATAGATGCAGAAAAAGCCATTGATAAGATCCAACACCATTTCATGATAAAAGCTCTAAGAAAACTAGAAATAGAAGGAAAGTACCTCAACATTATAAAAGCTATATACGACAAACCTACAGCCAGCATTATACTTAACAGAGAAAAACTGAAACCATTCCCTCTAAAATCAGGAATCAGACAAGGATGTCCACTATCTCCACTCCTATTCAACATAGTACTGGAATTCCTAGCCAGAGCAATTAGGCAAGAAGAAGGAGTAAAAGGAGTACAAATAGGTAAAGAAACTCAAAATATCCCTATTTGCAGATGACATGATCCCATACCTTAAACACCCAAAAAACTCTACTCAGAAGCTTCTAGACACCATCAATAGCTACAGCAAGGTAGCAGGATATAAAATCAACATAGGAAAATCATTAGCATTTCTATACACTAACAATGAGCAAACTGAAAAAGAATATATGAAAACAATTCCATTTACAATAGCCTCAAAAAAAATCAAATACCTAGGTGTAAACCTAACAAAAGATGTGAACAACCTCTACAAGGAAAACTTTACACTTCTGAAGAAAGAGATTGAGGAAGACTATAGAAAGTGGAGAGATCTCCCATGCTCATGGATTGGTAGAATAAACATAGTAAAAATGTCGATACTCCCTAAAGTAATCTACATGTTTAATGCAATTCCCATCAAAATTCCAATGACATTCATTAAAGAGATTGAAAAATCTACCGTGAAATTTATATGGAAACACAAGAGGCCACGAATAGCCAAGGTAATACTCAGTCAAAAAAACAATGCTGGAGGTGTCACGATACCTGACTTCAAACTATATTACAAAGCAATAGCAATAAAAACAGCATGGTATTGGCACAAAAACAGACATGAAGATCAGTGGAACAGAATAGAGGACCCAGATATGAAGCCACACAACTATAACTAACTTGTCTTTGACAAAGGCGCTAAAAATACACGATGGAGAAAAAGCAGCCTCTTCAACAAAAACTGCTGGGAAAACTGGTTAGCAGTCTGGAAAAAACTGAAACTAGATCCATGTATATCACCCTACACCAAGATTAACTCAAAATGGATCAAGGATCTTAATATCAGACCACAAACTCTAAAACTGATACAGGAAAGAGTAGGAAATACTCTGGAGTTAGTAGGTATAGGTAAGAACTTTCTCAATGAAACCCCAGCAACACAGCAACTAAGAGATAGCATAGATAAATGGGACCTCATAAAACTAAAGAGCTTCTGTTCATCAAAAGAAATGGTCTCTAAACTGAAGAGAACACACACAGAGTGGGAGAAAATATTTGCCAGCTACACATCAGACAAAGGACTGATAACCAGAATATATAGGGAACTTAAAAAACTAAATTCTCCCAAAACTAATGAACCAATGTAGAAATGGGCAAGTAAACTAAACAGAACTTTCTCAAAAGAGGAAATTCAAATGGCCAAAAAACACATGAAAAAATGCTCACCATTTCTAGCAATAAAGGAAATGCAAATTAAAACCACACTAAGATTCCACCTCACCCCTGTTAGAATAGCCATCATCAGCAACACCACCACCAATAGGTGTTGGCGAGGATTCGGGGAAAAAGGAACCCTCTTACACTGTTGGTGGGAATGTAGATTAGTACAACCACTCTGGAAAAAAATTTGGAGGCTACTTAAAAAGCTAAACATTGATCTACCATATGATCCAGCAATACCACTCTTGGGGATATACCCAAAAGACTGTGACACAGGTTACTCCAGAGGCACCTGCACACCCCTGTTTATTGCGGCACTATTCACAATAGCCAAGTTATGGAAACAGCCAAGATACCCCACTACTGACGAATGGATCAAGAAAATGTGGTATTTATACACAATGGAATTTTATGCAGCCATGAAGAAGAACGAAATGTTATCATTCGCTGGTAAATGGATGGAATTGGAGAACATCATTCTGAGTGAGGTTAGCCTGGCCCAGAAGACTAAAAATCCTATGTTCTCCCTCATATGCGGACATTAGATCAAGGGCAAACACAACAATGGGATTGGACTTTGAGCACATGATAAAAGCGAGAGCACACAAGGGAGGGGTGAGGATAGGTAAGACACCTAAAAAATTAGCTAGCATTTGTTGCCCTCAATGTAGAGAAACTAAAGCAGATACCTTAAAAGCAACTGAGGCCAATAGGAGAAGGGGACCAGGAACTAGAGAAAAGGTTAGATCAAAAAGAATTAACCTAGAAGGTAACACACACACACAGGAAATTAATGTGAGTCAACTCCCTGTATAACTATCCTTATCTCAACTAGCAAAAACCCTTGTTCCTTCCTATTATTGCTTATACTCTCTCTTCAACAAAATTAGAAATAAGGGCAAAATAGTTTCTGCTGGGCATTGAGGGGGTGGGGGGGAGAGGGAGGGGCGGAGTGGGTGGTAAGTGAGGGGGTAGGGGCAGGGGGGAGAAATGACCCAAGCATTGTATGCACATATGAATAATAAAAAAAGAAATAAAAAAAATCACAATCAGGCCACAGTGGTTCACACCTGTAATCTCAGCTACTTGGGAGGCAGAGATTGGTTGGATTACAATTCGAGGCCAGCCCCTGCAAAAAATTCTCTGAGACCCCTTCTCAACCTGGGTGTGGTGGTGTGCATCTGTTAGCCCAGCAATGTGGGAGGTGTAAATAAGAGGATCAAGGTCCAGGCTGGCCAGGTGTAAAAGTGAGACTCTATTTGGAAAGTAGCTAAAGCTAAAAAGTCCCAGGGCATGGCTCAAGTGATAGTGTCTGCCTGGCAACTGTGAGGCCCTGAGTTCAAACCCCAATACCACCAAAACAAAGTAAAACACACCCCACCCCCACCAAAACAAAAATACTACATAAAAATAAAAACTAAGAACTCTCTGGACCAGGACTGGGAGAGAAAACCTAAGTATGGCAGGTGGCCTCCTGTGGGCAGCCCTCACTTTGCAGAGAACAGTGGAAGCTGGCCCTTTAATGTCCCTGTGTGACAAGACATGGGTAGATCTTGCTTTTGGGGAGAAGGGAGACAGTCCAGAGGTAGGCCTTTTTCCTAGAAGGTGCTGAAATCCCTTTTGGATGGGCCCATATGTGGCCTGAATACAGGCCACTTGCCTGGGACCCAGGGGAGAGGGAAGGCTGGGTGGGAACAGAAACTCTATGGTGTGTGACATCTACCACTGTCACCAAATGCCCCTGAGTAAGGAGCAGCCCAAGCTGCTATTTCCCTTAGTATCTTTATTTATTTATTTTGGTGATACTGGGATTTGAACTTAGGGCTTTGTGCTTGCTAAGCAGGCACTCTACCACTTGTGCCACTGCACCAGTGATTTTCTGTGATTTTTTTTTTTTTTTTTTTTTTTTTTAGATAGGATCTTGACAACTGTCTGCCTGGGGTAGCTTTGAACCATGATCCTCCTGATCACTGCCTTCTTAGTAGCTAGTATTACCGGCGTGAGCCACTGGCACCCAGCTTTTTAAATATTTTTTTTTGGTAGCACTGGGATTTGAACTCTGTATCTTCTTCATCAGGGGCCTTCTGAACAAATTAGTGATGCAAAACGATCCCAGGTTGTGCTCAATCTTCTTTCTCAGCTGTTCTGGAAGGGATCCTGGGATTCCTAACTGAGGCCACTTTACAGGCACTCGAAGGACTTCTGTGTCACAGAATCAGGGTGCAAGAGAGGAGGGGTCATAAGAAGCAGGTGTGGCTTCCTCTTTCATTTTTCAGATTTGGAGATCGAGGTCTGGAGGTTTGCTTAGGATCATACTCTAGTCATGCAGACACGGGGCTGGCGGCTGAGCCCCAGGCTCCTCTGGGCCTCACTTGAAAGTCGTGGTTTCTCTATTTATAAAATAACTGTCAGGCCTCTGAAGTCAAGAGACTGTGGCACAAGCACCTCTCCCACCTGTTGAGTAGCTGTCTCTCTCCTGGGCATGAACACGGAACTTTTTTAAGCAGCGAGTTCCTCACAGGGAGGAAGAATTTGGTAAGAGTGAGGGTTCCAAAGCCAGTCTGTTCAGGCTTGGACCTCAGTGTCAACACTTGTTGTCTGTGTGACCATGGGCAAGTGACTTAGTCTCTGTTCTTCTGTTCTCACCTCTGTATGACAGATGGGGCTACTAAGAGGACCTCTGTTAGAGGATTACAGTACAGGTTAAATGAGATGAAGCATTTTAAGGCCTCTAGAAAACTGCTTGACACACCCAGCCTCCCCTCCTCATTTCTTAGCTGGTGTTAGCGTCGTCCTATTACCAGCTCTGTTTCCCTTTTTGGTTTGGAAGTCAGGAAACTCTCTACTGAATATGAACCTTATCTTTAGACACCTAGCTGGGACGTAAAGGCACGCATTTCTGTTTCTGTTTTCCAGTCATTCTTTGTATTTAACTATTTGGCTCTCATCCCCCACCATTATCCTGGTTTCTATATGTTATTGTATCATATGTATTACTATAAGTTGTTTCATTAGTTTGGAGTTAATAAGTTAATTATTAGAGTTAATAAGTTAAGAAAAATAAAGCAACAGGTTGATTTGACTGTCCTGATGTAATGCAGGATGATTTTGAATTAGGAGATAAACTGTGCTTTTTAAAAAAAGAATTTAGCTGGGCATGGTGGCACACACCTATAATCTCAGTATTGGGGCGAGTGAGGTGGGCTGAGGCAGGGGGATTGTGCATTGGAGATCTCCTGCCTCAGCTTCCCCAGTACTGGGGTTACAGGCATGTACCACCATGTCTGGCAATAGCTACTTTTTTGAGGGCTTATTGTGCATTAGCCATTGTCATATATGCTTTGCATGTATCACCTTAAATGTCACAATGATATGAAGTAGGGCTGTTATATTCCCATTTTGCAGTTGAGGAAACTAAGGCTCGGAGAAATGAAGTAACTCGTGTAGTGGTTGCCAGCTGTGGATTGGCAGAGCTAGGATTCACACCGATCAGTTCTGGGGGTTGTACCGCAGAGAGGGATGGTTTCTGGCAGCTGGCTGATGCTCTCTCTCCCTGTCCCTCTTCCTCTCTTCCCATTCTCTCTGCTTCCTGGGGTCCCCAGAGCCCATGAGGGCCCCCAAAGGCCTGGCTTTCGCTGAGATCCAGGCTCGCCAGCTGACGCTGCAGTGGGAACCTTTGGGTTACAACGTGACGCGCTGCCACACCTACACTGTGTCCCTCTGCTATCACTACTCCCTGGGCAGCAGCCACAACCAGACCATCCGGGAGTGTGTGAAGATGGAGCGGGGTGCCAGCCGCTACACCATCAGGAACCTGCTGCCTTACCGGCATGTCCACGTGCGCCTCATCCTCACCAACCCGGAGGGCCACAAGGAGGGCAAGGAGGTCACCTTCCAGACGGATGAGGATGGTAAGAGTGCCAGCCCCATGGATTCCCGGGGCCTGAGGGCTCCACATACCCACCAGGGACTAATCCTGTTTAGGATTAAATCAACTGTGTAACAGAGCAGCAAGAGCTGTGTTTATGCCCTGCAGGACTTTGGGATCAAGGGACCTTCTGTCCGTGTTTAGAAGAACTCAGCAGTGAAGCTACTTGAGTCTGGAGTTTTCTTTATAGCAAGGGTTTTAATAACTGTTTTCATTTATAGAATAGACATTGGAATACTCAGATTTTATATTCTTGGGTCAATTTTGGTGCATTGTGTTTTGTGTCTAAAAAGTTGACAACATAAGTTGTCGAATGTTTTGACATAAGGTTGTTTACAGTAATGCTCATATTTATTTAATATCAGTAGACTGTATATAATGATAGCCTTTTTTCATTCCTGATATTTATAGTTTGTATTTTTTCTCTTTTACTCCTGCTAGAGGTATATAAATTTTATTATTTTTTTCCCATAGAACCACATTCTGGCTTAGATTCTGTGTCTATTCCTAATTTCCTTTTTTTAATACTTTCTTTGGATTTGTTTTGCTATTCTTTTAGCTTTTTGAGATGAGTGTTTCTTAGGTCATTAATTTGGAGACTTTCTTTCCTTGCTCCCTCCCTCCCTTTCTTCCTTCTTTTTTTTTTTTTGAGATAGAATCTCACTGTGTAGCCCAGCTTTCCTTAAACTTCCATCCTGTGGCCTCAGTTTAGATTAATCTCTGCTGAGATTACAAGCATGAGCCACCATGCCTGCTTCATTTCTAATATATTCACTTAAAGCTGTAAGTTTCCCTTTCAACCCTTCTTTAACTGCATCCCATAAATTTTTCTAGTTGTTTAGTGTTGGGAATTGAACCCAGGGCCTTGTGCATGATATGCAGGCATTCAGCCACTGAGCTATGTCCCCAGACCCCATAAGTTTTGATATGTCCTGTCTTCATTATCATTCAGTTAAAAATTTTCCTAATTCCTGTTACAATTTCTTAAGTCAATAGCTATTTAGAATTACTTTACTTGGCTCCTAAGCAATCAGGACTTCTCATTGTCTTTTTATTACTGATTTCTAGCTTAGCCCTCCGTGGTCAGAGCACTACTCTAAACTTAGTCTTGTGACAGTTGCCCCTTGTTTTGTGGCCCAGCATGTGTTTAAATATGAGCAACTTTGAAAGGACTTGGATGCTGTCATCGCTGGGTGCAGCATTCCGTATACGTCAGGCTAGAATTTACCAAGCAATCACTACATGTCTTCTTCTGTTTGAACGTGCTCCACACCTTAGTCACAGAACCCCCTCAGCAGCCCTGTGTGGTCAGAGGCTGATCGATTCCCATCTTATAGATGACCTTACATAGCTAAGTGATAGTTAGCAGAGCTGGGTGTCCAACCTGGTGATCTGGCTTCAGAGTTGTCATTCTGTTTTTGTTTTTGTGTTGGTGCTGAACCAGGGCCTTGTTCACGCTAAGCCAACACTACCACTGAGCCACACGTCCACCCCCAATGCTGTCTCTCTGAACAACTGTGCTCCAGTGCCACACAGGTCCACAGCCTCCCCAAGGAACCCCTCAGCCCTTGGTTGCTCGTTTTTCTGGCTTTCTGCACAGCACTGGTCCAGGCACAGATTTCAGCGACTTTCCTTGGTTTCCATAAAGCCTCAGTCACCCACAGTAGTGAGCATGCGTTGTGCTCACGACTTGCTGCAGGAGAGCGAGGACAGATGGCATTGCCCTGAAGCATCACACGCAATCTCAAGTTGACTTCTGCACCCCCTCCCACTCCTGTTATGTTGTTTATGACTGCCTCACTCCACCCTGGCTGACTTGGTCTTGTCTTTTTTTTTTTTCCTCCCTTCCCCTGCCTCCAACAATTGCTTATTATTTAATATTTTTTTTACTTTTCACTTAGTATAATTTTTTGTTTTGGGCTGTACTGGGATTTGAACTTAGGACTAGGCAGGTGTTCTATCACTTGAGCCACTCGACCAGCCCTGTTTTAATTATTTTTCTAATAAGGTCTCTCATTTTTGCCCAAGACCCAGCTTTGTACCTTGATCCTCCTACCTATGTCTCCCCAGTGGCTGGGATGACAGACTCATGCCACCACACCCAGCTTATTGGTTGAGATAGGGTTTTGCTAACTTTTTGCCTGGGTTTGACTTGAACCTGGAGCCCTCTAATCTCTGCTTTTCTAGTAGCTGGGATTACAGATGTGAGCTACCACACCTGGCCCTGCCTATAAGTGTAATTCTTATAGGAAGTGTACTTATCTTAAGTGGTCAACTCAGGTGAGTTCTCATAGGTTGGATACTTTGGGAAACCTAAACTTGGACTAACATACCAGTACCCCTAGTGTTCCCTCCAGACCACCACTTCCCAAGGGTGACTTATCCTGACCTGTAACACCATAGATTATTTTTTGCTTATATGATGTTATATGAATAGAACCATACAGCGAGTATTCTTCTTATGCTCCCTTCTTTCTCTCAGCTTTCTGCTTGGGAGACTCAGCCACATTGCACATTGTGTGTGCAGTCTAGCGAATTCATTCTCATCGCTGTGGAGTTCATTATGGGAATGAATATGCCACACACTGTCATCTGGCATTTGGGTTGTTTCCAATTTGGGGCTATTTTGAATAATGCTGTAAGTAAAACCCTTGTGGATTTTTTTTGGGTAGATATACAGATTTCGATGGGTTTGTGTATAGGAGTAGAATAGCTAGGTTATAGGCTATATGTTCATCTATAGTAGGTATGGCCAGACAGTTTTCCCTGGGTCAATGCTTGTACCAGTTTACACTCTACTAGCAGAGTGTGAAACTTTTGGCTGCTCTGTGTCTCCACCGACACTCAGAATTGTCCTTTTCTTTTTACCATTTTGATGGGTGGATAGTGGCCTTGCAAAGTGCCTATTTTAACACAAAGCTGCCTAGCTTTCACTGACTGTTGACTGTCATTGACTTGTCCCCTCCTGAGGACTTCAGCTTCCCACAATGTTGTATGAAAGTGTTTTCCCAGTCAGAGACTTTTCTTCCTAGGTGAAATCCTTGTGTCTGCTGTTAAGACTAAACATTAAAACCAAACTGAGCCATACCTGAACGTGTTTATGCTAAAATTTTATGTTTGGATGATGCAGTTGTAGGTGCCATTAATTTTTTTTTATGATCACTTAGATTTTGTACATTGTTTATGTAATTAGACATTTTTAGACAAGAGAACTTTGCTACCCATGCTCCCAACACCCTAATGTAATAGTTTCTCATTTCTCTGGCAAATATCTGTATTTTCTGAAAATTACTAACCAGAGCCAAATTGGAGCCTTCCAACTTTCCAGAACCTTGGCTGAATGCAACCTGCAGCACAGTGAAGATGCCAGCTGCCCCTTTGGAGGACTCAGGAGCAAGCTGACCATATGAATTGCCAATGGGCATTTTAAGGCTTTATGTACACCATGTTGTTTAGTCCCCATTTCATAGATGAGGAAACTGAGGCTCAGAGAAGTTGTAAACCAGCTAGGAAATGCAAGGCTGGGATGTGAACCCTGGTATTTGGAGTCAAAGGCTTCTTTCCTCAGCCTCTGCCCCTTGCCCTCACAGTGCCTGGTGGGATTGCAGCTGAGTCACTGACCTTCACTCCACTGGAGGACATGATCTTCCTCAAATGGGAGGAGCCCCAGGAACCCAACGGCCTCATCACTCAGTATGAGGTGAAAGGGGACCCCAGTGGGAGGATGGCTCTCTGTTCCTCTGCTGTGACAGTGTAGAGAGGGACGCCCCAAGGGAAGACAGAGTGGCCATGATGGTTTCTTCAACTACAGCAGGGTCTGGGGGCAGGAGGAAGAGGTAAAGGTGCCCAGAAACCTGGATTCAGGGGAACCCACAGTCCTGCTGGGCCTTTCCCATCTGCCCATCACATCCCTAGCTCCCTGGTGGGTGGGAGGATGCTGGATCAGTGATGCCTATCCTCATGCCTCCTTTCTGCCCATCCTGCCCCCAGATCAGCTATCAGAGCATCGAGTCGTCAGACCCGGCAGTGAACGTGCCTGGCCCACGACGCACTATCTCCAAGCTCCGCAATGAGACCTACCATGTCTTCTCCAACCTGCACCCCGGTACCACCTACCTATTCTCTGTGCGGGCTCGCACAGCCAAGGGTTTTGGCCAGGCAGCCCTCACTGAGATCACCACCAACATCTCAGGTGAGCCTGCCCAGTCTGGCCTCTTTGCAGTGGCCCCAGAATCCCAGGGTTCTGGGAGCCCTGCGGGGTGGGGGGGAGGGCATTCTGAGGGTGCTTACAGAGGACCCCTGCTGAGACAAAGGTGCCATTTAGGGGTTGACATCAGGGCTCAGGGAGGAGAACTCATAGGAATCAGGAGACTGGTTGGTGGAATCAGAGGGTTGAGGTCAGAGGTCAGTGCCCAAGGTCAGGGGCCAGGGAAGCTTGGGTCAGAGAGAAAGAGGAGACTAAGACTTCAGAGGAGGAGATTTGAGGATGTTGGCCAAGGGGGCTGGAGACCTGGCTTTTCCTATCTGGTGGCCGGGCTCCATGCTGTGTCTCTGTCCCCTTCTCCAGCTCCAAGCTTTGATTATGCCGACATGCCGTCTCCCCTGGGAGAGTCTGAGAACACCATCACCGTGCTGCTGAGGCCGGCACAGGGCCGTGGTGCGCCCGTCAGGTGGGAAGGCCTGTGTGGAGAGGCGGGAGGCCAGGGCTGCAGGGAAGAGCCTTCTCCTCTGACCTGGTGCCCCACCCAGGCCAGCACCCTTGTTGCCCTGTCTCCCACTCAGGTTCAGAGTGGAGGAGGACATTCTGTGATCCTGGGAAGGTGGGAAGCCTATATTCATTCCTCTGAGGGCCATGGGTCTCTGCTAGTGACTGCCATGGGTTCCCTGAACAGTGTCCAGCCTGGAGAGGGAACTGTTCAGGTCTCTTTGTGGGGGCTTCCTTCAGACACTTTGGAGAAGTGAAACCCTGGGGCCTTCTGTCTTCTAGGTGTGTTCCTGGAGACACAGAGATGGGTTTTCTAGAAGGTAGAGCAGCTGGCCAGATAGAGCTGTCTCCTTGAGTGGTTTTTCTTCCCTTTTCCATGGCAGCTGCCTCTGCTGTGTGTGTGTGTGTCTTTGTGTTATAGATGTGGTGTGAGAGTGATATGTGGTGTGCAGTGTGAGTGTGTGTAAGTGGTATGTATGAGGGAGATAGGTGAGTACCTGTGAGAGCACAAGGGTGTTCATACTAGTGTGTGCACACACTCACTGTGGCCAGGCCAGGCACCATGCTAGGACTTTGTGTTCATGAAGTCACTTTATCCTCACAGAGTCCAGTACAGGGCATATTGTGCCCTCCCTGTGCATATCAGGACACTGGCACAGAAAGCCCAAGAACTTGCTCTCTAGGCCACATGTCCAGTAAGCCATAGGGTTGGACCACAGGTCTGTCTGTAAATATGGTCCCTTTTCTGGACTTCTTTTTCTGGTAGTCACAGAGTTACCCTGTTCCTTGGGTCTCTCTTCCCTCGGCAATGGTGCATGCACAGGGAGTGGGTGACAGCCTTCAGTGGGGGGCATGAGTGTCCCAGTCGATCCCACAAGAATGCCCAGGTGCCCTAGGCAGTTCTTTGCCTCCTCCTTCATCCTCTCCTCCTCACCTCCTGGGTCTTCCCCAGACCATCAGGGGACATCCAAGAGAAAGCCAGGGCATCTCTGGGATGTTTTGCTTTTTGTTTCGGGGCCCTGGTGTGGCTGAATCAGGGAGGTCTTGAGAACGCTTCTCTTTTCCTTGTCTTCTTGGCAGACCTTGTGAGCTGGACTGGCCAGGGTCCCTCAGGATGATGATGTCAAGGCTGGGTTGGGGCAGGAAGGTGGGACATGGTGGGAGGGGTGAGGCAGGATGACTGTGTGACCCTCACCTCCCTGAGCCTCTGTTTCCTTATTTCACAATGGGAATCATTCAGACTCACAGCTAAGTTTACTTATCGTCACTCCTGGGGGACTTCGCAGGGAGACGCTTGATCCCAGGCTGGGGAAATGGAGGCAGATTGGGACCTGGGCTGATGTTTACAATGGGGTAGAAATGTGGAAATGAGCCTTATGTGGTTGGCTTCCCCACAAATTGGAAGATGGAAGCAGCTGGGAAGAGAAAAGACCTCCCTGGTCCCCAGTGCAGAGGATGTCACATTCAGAGACATGCTGGCGCTGTCACAGGAAATACTGAAATGTGTCAGTGTTCGCATATTTACTTTCGGCTTTGCTCCACAGCAGATTTGGAGGAGCTCACAGCAAAGCCCAGTCAGTAAAGTGGCAAAACAAACAGAACTGCAGCTGTCAAGAGCAGGGACATGTCAGAGCTGGTGGGTAGAACCTGGGACAATGGGCTTGGATTTACAGATGAGAGGCTGCTTCAGCGTAGAGAGGCACTAGAGATGTAGCCTCAGGTGTGACCTTGTCTGCTTAGCGACATCTCTTTCACTAGAGGTCAGTTCCAGGAGGCCCTGATTACTCCTGTGTCTTCATAGGGCCCTGGTCTGGGCTAGTAAATGCTTTCTGAACAAGTAAATGAGTCTGGTCTGATCATTTTTATAATTTACCAGGGCGCAGAAGGGAGCTTTGGTATCCTAGGTCCTATGTCAGACACAGGAGGACTCATTGAGAAGGCAGGGTGGGCTTTAGGGCTTGGTTCTGTGTGCAGCGCCATGATTCCCTAAGCCTTGGTTAGGGACAGGAATAATACCTGAACACATATGTCTGTTTTTTGTATCTATATCCTGGATCACTCCCATTTTACAGAGGAGGAGACTGAGGCCCAGGGAGGTTAAATGACTTGCCCAGCTAAAGAGAGGCAGAGTTAAGATAGTCTACAGGTGGGCCTGACCCTAAAGCCTATGCCCTTAGCCACCAGATGGCTCTCTGGGTCCTCTGGCCTGCTGTGGTCATTTGTGTTGTCCCCTCCCAGCGTATACCAGGTGATTGTGGAGGAGGAGCGGCCGCGGCGACTGAGGCGGGAGCCAGGTGGCCAGGACTGCTTCCCAGTGCCTCTGACCTTCGAGGCAGCGCTGGCTCGTGGCCTGGTGTACTACTTTGGGGCTGAACTGGCAGCCAGCAGTCTGCCCGAGGCCATGCCCTTTACTGTGGGTGACAACCAGACCTATCGCGGCTTCTGGAACCCACCGCTTGAGCCCAGGAAGGCCTACCTCATCTACTTCCAGGCAGCAAGCCACCTGAAAGGGGTGAGGGGCCAGCTGGATCATGGTGAGGGAGGTTGGGGTGGTGGATGGCAGTCTGGGGAGCAGCCCATCACAGAGGCCTGAGACCCAGGCCCTGTCTTCCCATAGACCCCCCTTCTTCTCTTGAGCCCCATGCTCCAGGTCCCAAGGTTCTTCCCACATAGCACCACCTCCCTTTCTGAATTTTCTTCCTCACATCACAATTCTTTCTGTCCAGGGCCCAGCCTCGTCCTTGCCTTGCCAGAGACCCTGCCTTGCACCTCAGGCATCTCTTCTCAAGGAGCCCATCTCACTGTCCGGCTTTCACATCGAGTTCTAGGCCTTGCCTCATCCTCAGGCCTTGCCCAATTCTCCAGGCCTTGCCTCATCCTCAGGCCTTGCCCAATTCTCCAGGCTCCTCCCTCTTGGGATTGCTCCTTCCTTGGCCTCTTCTTTTTCACCAGACCTCTAAGCCTAGGCCTGACCCTCACTTCTGAAGCCCTGCCCCACCCCTCCTGGCATCCTATTTCTGACCTCAGCTCTTTTTCTTAAGACACTGCCCTATTTGCAATCCCCTCCCTCTTGCCCCCAGCCCCTAGCTGTCCCATCAGGTGGAGTATCTTGGAGTTTGCACCAGATAAAGCCCTGGCCAGGCCCAAGAAATCCTGATTGAGCTTACTGTCCTGGGGAGGTTCCTGTCCTCAGTGTCTCTAAGACTCCTCTTTGTGCTTCCAGGAAACCCGGCTGAATTGCATCCGAATCGCCAGGAAAGGTGAGTATGCTGGGTTCCTTCAGTCCTTGGCTGACTGGTTTCTCACCTGCACAGCTCTGGAGAGGTAGATCCTGAGGATCCAGGGCAGTGGGAGCGTAGGAGACCAGGTAGCAGGTTCAGGTCAGGAAAGGCTTTCCTTCTTAGCTCCCTTGTGCCCCACCTCAAGGCCTCCTCCCAGCCTGGACAGCAAGCAGGGCCCTCCTTCATCCCTCTCATGGTTGCGGAAGGACAGGCCTGTGGAGGGGGAGCCATTGTGCTTGGACCTTAAGGGTGGTGTTTACTGGGCACTGGTTCTGGGTTCTGTATCTGTCCCTTTTTCTGTGATGGGAGAGGCAGGCGGGGCAGCACGGTGTAGGGATTGTCCCTCTTAGTCACGGAATGCTTGGTTATGTCCTGTGATGCCCTATCCACGCCCTAGGTACATACTTACACCCACCCCCCACCATCAGGGAAGGGCAAGAGGTTATATCTGGGAGTTGCAGGTGTGCTCTGTACCCCACCTACTGAAAGTTGGGGCATCAGAGACAGTGGAGAGGCAGGGAGGATCCTGACCAGGGAGCAGGCTAGGTGGAAATTGCTGGGAATATAGGAAGCATGACAGGGAGGAGACAGATCTGATTAAAGGGCAGGATGGTGCTGGTGCTGGGAGGCTGGGTTGGGCCTTTGTATAGTGCTCCTTGGGGCTTAGATTCCTGCAGGCAGGGTTGCATGGTTCCTGTTTCCCCTCTGACCCTGTCCTATGTTGCTCTCCCCAGCTGCCTGCAAGGAGAGCAAGCGGCCCCTGGAGGTGTCCCAGAGATCAGAGGAGATGGGGCTCATCCTGGGCATCTGTGCAGGGGGCCTTGCCGTCCTCATCCTCCTTCTGGGGGCTGTCATTGTCATCATCCGCAAGGGGTGAGTGAGGCCACTATCTTGGCCATCAGTGACTCCTGCCCCTCAAAAGCCTTGGGCACAGAGGAGCCATGGCCGAGGATTGGTTGTTCAACCACCTGGTGGGTGTGTAGAGGGCTGCTAGCCTGGGCATCAGGCTTGTGGATGGACTCCAGCTGGGCAGTGGGAAGCCAGAGATTCAACAAATGGAAATGCTGTGGATCGGCATGGCTGGAATGCAGGTCTGGCTGGTGCCAGGTGCCACTACCCACAATAGCGCACTCTGCCTGATACCAAGGAGTTGTACTGGAAGTGCGTACTTCCCTCCTATGCCTGCAGGGGCTGTCTCAGTAGGAAGGCATGGAGGTGACCTGACTTTGAGTCCTCACCCAATCGGCACTGACCATGTGACTGTGTGGTGGACCCTGTTCAGAGCAGTGTTACTCATTCCCCTTCAAACCAAGGACCCCTTCCTCCCTTGTTCTCAGCTTGCCCTGGACCCCTCATGTGTCCTTCTGATTACAACCACCATCAAACCCCAGCACATCTTAGAACCCAGAACGTAGAACTTAGAGGTGTAGAACTTCTAGGAATCTCAGAATTTAGAATTGTAGAGGCTTAGCACCCTGGAATGGGAGAGCTGCTGGGTAGTTTAAGGGCATCTAGTCTAGTGCTTTTGACTCTTTAAAGCAACAGAACCTGTTTTCAAAACACCAAAAACAAAAACAAAAACAAAACATCCAAAAACAAACCCAGAAAAAAAAATCCCCCAAACCTCCCCAGGGGGTGGGGTAGGATGGGGCAGTGTCTGGTGCATGGAGCAGAGTTGGAAGCAAGGCAGAGGCTCCTGAGACCCCTCTGCCTGCTACCCCACAAGTACCTCATTTCCTACCAGGCACCTAGGACACTGTAGCCCCAGCACTTTAACTGAGGCATAGGGATGCTAAGCCCTAGGGAGCCACAGACCTGCCCAAGGCAGAGCCAGCCTTGTTCTTCCCTACCTGGGCTCTGGCGCTGTGCCCGTGCTGCTGCAGGCTGGGCACACATGAGTGAGTCGGTGCTGGATCTCTGGGCTGCCAAGGGCAGACAAGCAGGATCCAGGGAAATGATGGGGAGCTGGCTAGGGCCACCTTGCCTGAGGCCAGACACCAGCAGGAGACTCTGGGGTAAGCTATGTGGCAGGGGATGGGGTGGGGGGGGAAAAGGGAGATGATGGGGTGGTGGTGGCCTCTCCAGGGCCTCAGGCTCTCAGTTTTCTTTTCCCAATTCCCTGTGCAGCCTCGTGAAATAGTATTTTAAATTGTCACTTAATGAGTAATTACTGTGTGCTAGTAGCCCAATGTATGCCAGCCATTAGTCTGTAAGTTACTGAGAGTCACTGTGTGCCAGACACGGTTCTGGCACTCAGGAGCCAACAAATAATCTTTCTTTCTTGGGTTCCAACAAATGAAGCAGGTCTGACTCCCTTTTTACCAAGAAGAAACCATAATTAAAGCAAGCTGCCCCCATCACTCGGCTCCATGGTAGGGTTTGGCTTAAATTCAGGTCTGACTATGAACATGGAAGGCCTCATTGTAGGTGCCCCTCAAGTGGCAAGATCTATATGTGTCTTCCTACCAGGAGGGGACCCTAAGTGGGGTGGTGGGTGGAAGAGGCTGTAAATGTGGGTATTAGGAGTATTTGAGGCCCATAAATCTCCCCTCAGGGAGAGAAGATTGGGGGCATCACCCCCACACTCCACAAAGAGAGCATCTTACCAGGAGAGGCTGGGTCAGAGATGCTGTGAGGGTGTCACTAGGAGACCCTCATCATGCAGTTGCTCCCCTCAACCACCCATCCAGGCCACCCCAGAAGTCTCTAGTTAACCCCTTCTCCTGCCATGCTCCTCTCTATTTACTCTAAAATCTGCTCAGTTCCCTCTAGCACTTTACTGTGCCCCTGATCCTGTCCTGGCCTGCAGGGGCCACTGAGCTCCTCAGGGCTCCCCATTTGCATTGTGGGGTTTTGTGGAATAGAGAAACTCTGGAAGGGACAAGGTGTTCAGATCAGCTTGGGGTGCAAATGTAATTGAGCAAGTAGGAGGTCAGTTACCCCACCCCAGATGGGGCCTCAAGAGGGAGCACAGAGGAGTTCTAAGGACAGGGTCCTAAGCCAGGTATCCTGAGGCCTGGGGCCTGTTCTGACTCTGCCATGATGCTATGTGACTTAGTGTTCCCATCTGTGAAATGGGAATCAGCTTTGCTCTGGCTTCTTGCCGAGAATATGCTGCAGTTATGTGGGGCTTTTTAAAATTTGTGGTACTGGGGATTGAACCCTAGGCTTTGTACAGGCTAGGCAAGTGCTCTACCACTGAGCTATATCCCCAGCCCAATGTAGGGCTTTGGGCCCAAGCTGTGCCTCAGGTGCCCTGTACTGGGACAGCTGTCTCCAAAGTGAACCCCACAATAAAGGGCATTAAGGGGTAAGGGCAGGCCCTAGGTTTGCTGGGACATCCTGTTAGATCCTCTGTGCTCTGCCCCTCCCTGTCCCCAGCCACTCTCCTTCCTAGGCCTAGGTGTACACAAAGGGTTGGCTCAGGGGATTGGGGCCTGGGAGTGAGGGGGCGGTTTGCAGCTACAGGGCAGCCCCGGGCAAGTGAAGGCACCTTTCAGTTTGTTGTGTGTGTGTGTGTGTGTGTGTGTGTGTGTGTGTGTGTGTGTGTGTGTGTGTGTGTGTGTGTAGTCTCTGTGTTGGAGTGTTTCAGTATGTGCACATGTGTGTGCCAGCATGTATTTCTATGAGTGTGCACGTGGGTGAATCTGTTTATGTGTGAGTGTACATACATGTTACTTCGCTCTCCATGTGCATATATGTGTGATGTGACAGATGTGGATCCCCTGGGCCCTTTGCTCCAGTGGGCTTGAGGAAGGTTCTGGAAGAGCTTCTAGTCCTGATCCCATATGTGAGCCCAACCAACCCTGTGAGATGAGGAAGTCCCTTTGACTAATCCAGTCCCCTCCCAAGCATGGGAAGTGCTGGGCTCCCTGCTGGCTGGGATCACCCTCAGCCCAGGCCTGCTGGAGGCCCCCATGCAGCCCTCTGTTCTCTTTGCATGCTGCCAGGAGGGACCGCTACGCCTACTCCTACTACCCGTGAGTAGCTTGCCTGGCTGAGGCCCTCCAGGGCCAGGCCTCCAACCTGCCCTGTCTAGCTTGGCCTGGGTCACACCTGGCCTGGCTCTGTGTCAGCCCCTCTCTGTGGTCACCTCTGCCTCTGGGCATCTCTTCTCTGTTCTGTCTCCCTCAGTAGCTTTCTCCTTGAGCCCTCGTCTCAAGTGCTGGTTTTGTGGTCAGTCACTTGCCTTGCTGCTTCACTGGGACAGGTCACGTCAACTCCCCGGGCTGGTTGTCCTCTCCACTTTGAAGTGGGCTCTCACACATGGGCCTACTCCTCCCAGACCCGCTGCTCACACGGCTGTCTCCACCATCAGCTTCCAGCACCTAGGCGTCCACCCTCACGCTGAGCCTCCAGCTTGACTGTCATGGGAGTCACTGATGAGGTTGCTTTCCCTCCCTGGGACCAGTGTAGATCTTTTAAAAAAAATGTTTTTTATAATTGTATTCAAGATTAAACCCAGGGCTTCGAGCATGCCAGGCAAGTGCTATACCATTTGGGTTACACCCTCAGCCCTTTTGTTATGTATTTTGTTTTTGAGATAGGGTGTCCTTAACTTTGCCCAGGCTGGCCTTCAACTTGTGATCCTCCTGCCTCTGATTCCTGAGTAGCTGGGATTATAGGGATGTATCACTATGTCTGGCTTGTGCAGGTCATTGTTGGACCTAAAGACAGAGCTATTGAGTATGTCTCTTTTAAATCCCATTTGCCTAATCCCATGCTGAGTTAGCTGGAGGCCAGCAGAGGTGAGGTGGCCCTCCTGAGCATTCTATCCTCTGAATCTGGTGGTTTGTTTTTGTAGTTCTTCTCCAGTTGGGCTGAGAGCCCTGGGCTTGGAACAGAGAGAGAGCCCTGTGGTACAGTACTGGAGACTGCCTTCTAGGCCAGTATCCACTCATTGGTGGGTTACCTTGGGCTCCGTAGTTCAGCCAGCCTGGCCCTGGCCTGGCCCTCTGTTCATCTTCTTATGCTTTGTTTATGTCTGACCTGACCTTTCCTCCCTACTATTCTCTCTCTCTCTTTTTCTCTCTCTTCCTCCTCCTCCTTCTCCTTTTCCTCCTCTGTGTTCTTCTAGTTCTCTTTCTCCCCCAAAGTGATCAAGGTCCAGCCACAGAGACTTCGTCTCATTGTCTCCAGAGGGGTCTTTGACTCCAAGTGGGGCCATAGGGAGGGGTGGTGCCCAGAGCCTGGTGCCCATTTGTCACTGCCCAGGCAGCTCCTGAGTGCAGGGCAGGTAGACTGCAGTCTGCCTGCCTGGAAGTCCTGGTCTCTGTGGATGGTCAGTGTCCTGAGCTCTCATGACCTGCAAGTCCTTTCTCAGGTCTACCCCACATCCTGCCTGGTGTAGGGCAGAGCCTGTGAGCAGCTCTCTCCTTTCCAGCCTTCCTTATGGCTGGGTCCCTCAGGCTGTGCTCACGGATAGGGGTTCCGAGTCATTTCTGTGCTGCTTTCCTACACACTCCATCATGGAGCTGGGTGCCCTGCCTCTCTCCCTGTTCTTCCCTCCCACCTCCTCTGGCTTCCTGGAGAGTCACAGCTGCTGTCCCCACCCATGAAGCCACAAAGGAGGGCTACACTCACTTCCTCCTCTGTGGCGCTCAGCAGATGGACTGTGGGCTGTGGGGGTAAGGACCCCATGTGGGTCTCTGCCAGTCTGGGGTCCTGGGGGTACAAAGAGCCCAGGCTGGAACTTGCTGTGTCCAGAGAAGCCCAAGCTTACCTGGGAGCCCCATAGCCCATGAGAGGCTGAGTCCATGGCTACAGGACTAAGGGAGCCCCCAGGACAGGGCTTTGTAGGGACCGCAAACTGGGGCTGAATGGGGGCAACCTTCTTCCTGATTTGGGGTTGGTGGCCCAAAGTGGACTTTATCCCAATTTCCAGAGACCTTGGGGCCAGTAGGGATTAGGAACAAGGTCCCAGCCTAGGACTGCTACTGCAGCCACGTGGGGTGGTGGCAGCTGCTGTCTGGGGCTGTGAGCTGAGAGTGGAGGCTGAGTCCGTCTCCCTCCAGAGATGCTCTGGGACGCCTGCCAGCTCCTGGGCTAAGGCTCCCACCTTGGGACCATCCAGCCCTGCACAGGGCCATTGTCACCCATCTCCTCCTCTGCAGGAAGCCAGTGAACATGACCAAGGCCACCGTCAACTACCGCCAAGAGAAGACCCACATGATGAGTGCCGTTGACCGCAGCTTCACGGACCAGAGCACCCTGCAGGAGGACGAGCGGCTGGGCCTGTCCTTCATGGACACCCCAGGCTATAGCCCCAGGGGTGAGTGCCACCTTCCCACTCTGGGCTCCCCACCTGAGCCCACCCACAGCTGAGTTCTGAAACACCCAGCAAAGCATCTATTGTGAGCCTGCTGCATACCGGCACTGACCAGGGAATCTGGGAAAGACACTGGGTGTGTATGCGGTGTGGCTGGGGGAACTGTGAGGAACTCAGCCAGCATCACAGTACCTCAAGATCCAGTGACAGTTGTCACACAGGAGCAGGTGCTGCTGTGGAATCCAAGGATCAGAGCAGCTCATCATTTATAGAGTGCTTGCTGGGTGTAAAGCGGAGATGCAGTGGCTGAGAGGAACCGGCCTGGATTCACCTGGCCTCTCAGATCCCCTTCTTAGCTGTGTAACCTGGGGCAAGTTGCTTAACATCTTTGGATGTCTGTTTCCTCATGTATAAAATGGGGGGTAACAATCATCTCTGCTGGTTAACAAAGTTCCCGTCAGGGCTGACGTAAGCCTAAATGGGATAATGGGTAAGTCACATAGCACTGTCTGCATCCCTAGAGTGGAGTGAGTCAGTTGTTACACACTGGGAGTGCTTCATTCTGCATCTTTTTATTCTATGTAGTGTTGATTTGTACAAAAGACTATATGAAATGCTATCAAAGTCAGAAAGTCGTAGAAGTGTGACAAACACTCCTAATAGTACAACAAACACCAGTGAACCTCCCGGTGAGCTAGACCATCAGCGGCGTGCTCATCCTCCACACCTACACCCCTATCTCCCTCTCAGGCACAAATAGTCCCCTGAAATTTGCATTTGTTTGGGTGCAGTGTTACCAAGAATGCATAGATGCCCAAAGAATACACTGTACAGTTTACTCATTTTCAGGCTTTATGAAAACAAAGCCATACTCTTTAAACCACGTGTCTAACCCTTGTCCCTGTGGATGTTTTGCTATAGTTCATTAATTTTTCTTTGCTGTATAGTTTTCCATTGTATGACTGTACAACAACTTAGTTGTTTATATTTTGCCACCCATGACCATTTGATTGACTTCTAGTTTTCTTGTTACCACAAATGAGGCTGCTGTGAGCATCCTCATCTGACTCCTTGGATGCCCCTGCATAGGGGGTTCTAGAAGTAGAGTTGTTAGATTATAGAGTATGCACTTGTTCAACTTAGTGAGATGGTGCTAAGCTGTTTTCTTAAGTGGCTTTGCCTGCTTTCATTCCCAGCCGCAACGCGCGAGACTTTCTGTTAAACTACATCAGGATCCAAAGTTGCCAGCCATCTTCCCTTTGCCAAATGAGTGTGTATAACATGGCACTTCTCTATAGTCTTAATTTGCATTTCTCTGATTACTAATGAGGTTGAACATACTTTCAAGTCATTATTGGCCATTCAGGTCCCTTCTTCCGTGAAATGCCTGTTCATGTCTTTCACCTAATTTTCTATAGGGTATTTTGTTGCTGTCTTAGTGGTTTTTAGGAGTTCTTTATATATTTAGGATAATAATCATTTGTCACATATGAATTGCAAATATCTTCCCTAAATTTGTTGTGCAGCTTTTTGGGTTATTTATGGTGTCTTTGGATGAACAGAAAGCTTTTATTTTAATGTAGTCAAATTCATCAGTCTTTCCCTTTGTGATTTCTACTTGTGTTTTCTTAAAGAATTTCTTCGCTACCCAAGGCCATAAAGTAGTTTTTTTCCTTAAACTTTTCAGTATTTTGCATTTCACATTTAGATCTTTATTCATCTGGAAATGATTTTTGTGCGAGGGACTGGGAGGATTTTCTTTTTCCACAGGGATAGTCAGCTGTCTCAGCATCATTTCTTATAGCTTAGACTTTCCTATAGCGCCACCCTCATCAAAGGCATCATTTTCCCGGATGTGTGGATTGGGGTCTGGCTCTTTATTCTCTTTCTTCTGTCTGTTTTGGTGACTCCTCTGCCCAAGCTACACAACCTAGTTATCATAGCTGTCCAGGTTTCCATATCTGAAACATTAACCTACAGTTTTGATCTTCACTTTTTTTTGGCAGAATTGGAGTTTGAACTCAGGACTTCATGCTTGCTAGGTAGATGCTTTAACACTTGAGTCCTCATCCTCTGAGAAGTTTTAGAGCCATCTTTTCAAGTTGCTTGAAAAACCTCAATGGATGGATTTGTTTTGAATCTAGAGATCAACCTGGGGAGAACTGACATCTTATAAAACTGTCTTTCCATCCGTGAACATTGTATGCCTTGCCTCATTTATTTGGGTCATGTCTTCCAGTCATTTTTCCCATTAGCTCTTGTACATCTTTTGTTAGTTTTACCCTCAGGTCTTTTGTTTACTTACTTATTTCTTGGTGCTGAGATCGGACCCGAGGCCTGGCATATTCTCTAACACTGGGCTACACCCCAGCCACAGATGCCCTGTTTTTGACTTCTATTGCAAATGACATACCTCAAATATTGTGTTTCTGATATAGAAAAATGCCATTGATTTTTGTATGTATGTTGCTCTTATTTATTTATTTACTTTTGTCTGTACTGTTCGAACTTACGGCCTAATGCCACTTCTTCTTTTTTTTTTTTGTGGGACTGGGGTTTGAACTCAGCATTTCACACTTGCAAAGCAGGTGCTCTCCTGCTTGAGCCACACCTCCAATCCATTTTGCTCTGGTTATTTTGGAGATGGGGGTCTCTAGAACTATTTGTCTGGGCTGGCTTGAACTGCAGTCCTCCTGATCTCAGCCTCCTAAAGCCTCATACCACTTCAGTTGCACCCCAAATCCTTTTTACTTTAGTTATATTTTGGAAAGGGTGTGGTGTTTTTGCCCAGGGCCAGCCTTGGATGCTCCTAGCTCTGATTCCCGCATAACTGAAATTATAGGCAAAAACTATCATGGCCAGAGCGTCTTTCCATCATTTCCTAACAGCACTGACTACAGTATTGTAGAAGGAGCTATATCAGGATTCTTTGACTTGTTTTCTGGACTTTAAAAGGAATGCTTTTAACATTTAAACACTGAGAATGAAGATTGCTGTGGGTTTTTGGTAGAAATGTTTTATCAGGTTACAACATTCCCCTCATTTTTTGGTTTGCTAAGAGGTTTTCCTTTACATGGGCGTTAAACTTATCAAAAGCTTTTTATTGCACTTACTGTGATGGTCATATGTTTTCTTTTCACTTGTTAATAAAGTAAGTGACATTTTCAGATTTTCTGATGTTAAAATTATCTTAAATTCCTCTGGTGAATTCATTTTAGCCTTGATTTTTTTTTTTCTATGTATTGTTAGATTGTATAGTTACTGGTCTAGATTTTAAAGTTGACTTCCTGGGTGGGCATGGCCTGTAGTTTTCCTATTTTGTACTTTCTCTGTCTTGGGTTCTGGTGTCAAGATTCTATTCATCTTTTAAAATGTGCTGGAGTTGCAGGTGCAGGTGGCTCACACCTGTAATCCTAGCTACTCAGGAGACAGAGAGCAGGAGGATCTCAGTTCAAAGTCAGCCTGGTCAAATAGTTCTCTAGTCCCTATCTCAAAATACCAATACAAAATTGGGCTGGCAGAGTGACTCAAGTGGTAGAGTGCATGCCTAGCAAATGTGAAACCCTGAGTTCAAACTCCAGTGGCCCTCCCCGCCAAAAAATGTACTGGGAACTCTTTCTTTTTCCATTATCATGGAAGATTAGAATAATTACTCCTTGAAAATTTGTTGGAATTCACCTATAAAGCAGTCTTTGTGTTGCTTTCTTTATGGAAAGATTTCAGACTTCTAGTTTAACTTATTTAAAGGAATAAATGACTGTTTAGGTTTTCTATTTCTTTAAAGTCAGATTTGGTATGTTTTTTGTTAAGGGAATTTCTCTATTTCATTTAAGGTTTCAAATTCATTGACTTGTCCTTATTAAGCATGCTGTCTTTGTAATCTCATTAAATTTTGCACCATTTTGCCCTGCTTGGTAGCCATTATCAATCCTTCTTACAGAGGAGGAAACGGGCCAAGAGAGGGGAAGTCACATGCTCAAATCAAACAGCCAGAAAATGTCAGAGCCAGGATTTAAATGGGAGACTTTCTGAATTGCAAACTCTTGTTTCTCCTGTGTTGTGCTGGGCCTTGGGGAATGGGTAGGATTTGAAAAGGAAGAGGAACAGTGTGTGCAAAAGCAGGGAGGTGGGCATGGGAGGAGGCCAGGCACAGGTCCTGCTGGGCTGAACCCCCAGGAGAGGGTTTGGTGGTGTGTGTGGGGGTGGGGTGGGGGAGGGCATGCTGCTGGGTGCCATGGCGGAACAGAGGCAAGAATCACGAATTCCTCTGCCCCAGGGAGTTCATTGACTAGGAGTCAAGGTGACTCAGGGGAGTCAAGTCACCATCATGTGAATGGGGGGACACTTGGTACTGTCAGGAGTTCTGGTAGGGGTTGATTGACGATGGGGCAGACACTAAGGGGAAGATGCAGAGACTAGGTCAAAGGGTGATGGCTGGGGAATGCGAGTGTCTAGGGGACTGGACTCAGTCTCAGTACTGTCCCTCTCCTCCTTTCCTCTCTACCCCTGGTTCAGCCTCCTCTTCCTTCTTTTTCTTTTCCAAATAGTAGAAGCCAGATTTTTGTAATTTAGAAGAGAAAACCATGTTGTGTTAGTCAGGCTTTTTCTTGCTGTGACAAAATACTTAAGAAAACAACTTAAGGAAGGAAGGGTTTGTTTTAGTTCACAGTTCCAAAAGTTTTTGTCCATCATGGTTGGGGAGGGTGTGGAGGAGAAAGCATTTCACATCATGGTAGCCAAAAAGCTGAGAGAGAGAGAGAGAGAGAGAGAGGGAATATGAATATATGCCTATGCTGGTGGCTGGTTAGGGAGCTATCTCTTCTGGGCCCAGGAGATGGAGGATCCTTTTGGGAACATTGGTGTATGGTGATTCCATCCTTTACCAGTGGTGTCACTTACAGAACATCCTATGTTCTTGGGCTCAGCTGTAAGCTGCCTGGATTTGGCTATGGCTTCCTATCAGGATCTCTACCAGGTGGGGGCTTTTGCTGATCTTCCACTATTTCGAGCTGATTATATGCCTGCCTGTGGGAATGCCAGCCCTTCAGGATCTCTGGAACTGCTTGACTCCATGCAACCCTCCTTTTGCTCTTTCTCCACCTGGAGAACTTTCTAGAGCTGCCAGCTCAGGTCCACAATGAGTGCCAGGACTCCTCTGTCTCCTCAATTCCTTGAGTTCTCAAGCCAGCAGAAATCCTGAAATCTTTGCACTTATGTGTTTGTCATGGATGCTCCTTAGAGATGACATTTTAGGCTGATGCCCAGGTCCTGGACCAAGAGCTCATGTTGGAGAAGGACCAAGACTCTAGTCAGCCAGCTGCCCTGAACCCAGGGACTTCCTCCTGTCCTTAGAAATGACTAACAATGTCATCTGCTGCCATGTGCACAAGTTCACTGTGTGCCAGGCCTGGGACTGGGTGCCTTTCATGAATTATCTTATTTAACATTTACATCACATATTGGGTAGTAGTGGGTTTTATCTTCATTTGATATGTGAAAATGGAAGTGTAGGAGAGTAAGTTATGCTCCCAAGGCCACATGCAGAGCTGGCATTTAACTGAGATCTGTCTCTCCGGAGCCTTCTCTCACTTTCTCCATTATATTGTGTTCCCTTGAGGATGTTTCAGGAAATAAACAAAAAGAGAGCTCTTCGTGGTGAGAGATGTTTGTGATTGTCACTTCTTGGAGATGTAAGATGCACCAAACAGTTGGAAGCCTCAAGAGGTCTTATAGGGAAGAAACCTGTTTATTTTTGTTTATGCAACTTTCACAGACTCCTTTTAAAACACACAACCCCTCTTGCTCTCTTCCTTGTCTTCGTAATCATCTTGCTGTCTAGTCTTTTCTGGAACACATTCTGACGTGAGGCCAGTCTCTTCTCTTTGTACCTCAGTTTCCCTTAAGAGTGTGGGGCATCTGGACACGATGCTATAACTGGTATTTGAGCTGGTCTCCCCGCCCCGCCCCCAGCTATATGCAACCAGAAATCCAGTTCTGAGGCAGCTCAGAACTGTGACTCCTGAGAGGAGAGACAAATGAGTACTGCCATGGCCTTGACTGGAGGCCATTTTCAAACCAGAAGTGGGACCCAAGCAGAAGGGCCAATCTTCCTGATTTGGCTGGGGTTTGAAGTTGAGCTCATTAAGGGGGTCTACCTCAGGGGTCCCATGTTCACCATTCCAATTAGGCACTGAGTAGAATTACAGACTGGGCACTGGGGAAGCCCCCCACTGCCCCAAAGGGGAATCATTTTGGCTGAAACTGGAAGAATGAATATGAGGTAACCAGGCATAAAGAGTAGGGAAGGAAGGCAGAGGAAGGGAGGGGCAGGTACCTGGGCCTCCCTGGAGTCCACCATGACCCCTGCCAACTTAGACCTACCAGAGAATGGCTTTGAGAAACCGGAGGGCCACCTTGAGTCAGCCCCTGCGGCCTCACAGAGTACATGAGGGAAATGAGTGGGAGGGACAGAGGCCACTTTCTCAACTTCAGGCCTGATTTCTAGAACCAGTGTGGGATGTCCGTGGGGATGGTGAGCCAAAGAACCTTGGAGGGGGTGGATTGGTCGGGGCCTGGGGTGCAGGGGGCACTGCAAAGCTCTCTGCCTGGCCACCTGGGCTGGGCCCCTGCACAGACTAACAACAGAAACGCTGGTGCAGGAGAAATTCTGCTGTTCAGGTGCCTGTGCTTGTCTGTGGAGGGGCCTGCGGCGGCTAATTTTAATTGGCTTGTCTTTGAAAGGGGGTAATTGCTGGGAGTTGCCAATGTTCCAGATTGTTCCCTGGAAAAGGGAGGAGAAAGAGGGGCTGTTGAGAGTGTTGTGGGGGGGAGCTCTGCTAGCACTGCCCCTGCAGGGCACTTGGTGGAGCCTTACTTGGTGGAGTGAGGATGTCATGGAATCACAGGGTGGCCAGGCCTCAAGGGCTCCTAGGGGTCTTTGGATCTGATCTGCTAAAATGAGATACAGAAGAGAAGGAGATCCCCTGGGGTCCCCCAGGGTGGGCTTAACTAGGCTGCTTGGCTCCAGGAACTGATCAGCCACCCTCTACATTGGCTGTGCTCCCTGCCCCCACCCAGGCCGTCTGGGACTTCCAGGCTGGGGCAAGTGGGCATCAGAAGCCCTTCTCCTTTCTCTGACTGCAGGAGACCAGCGCAGCAGTGGGGTCACTGAGGCCAGCAGCCTCCTGGGGGGCTCACCAAGGCGCCCATGTGGCCGGAAGGGCTCCCCGTACCACACGGGGCAGCTGCACCCTGCGGTGCGTGTGGCTGACCTTCTGCAGCATATCAACCAGATGAAGACGGCGGAGGGCTATGGCTTCAAGCAGGAGTACGAGGTGCACACATGGCCTGTCCAGCCAGGACCTCTGCCTGGCCCTGGCTCTCCTCGCTGTGGATCCTGATCCTGGTGACCCTTAGCCCAGCCCTGGTTGAACCCCTACTCTGAGAGTCTCCAACTTAACCTGTTTTTGACCTTGACCCTGACCCTCATCCTAATCTCAGACTGACCTAGGTTTTCACTGTCATCCTAATTTTGATTTGAAATGTGACCTTAAATCTCATCTCAACCTCTATCTTGGTCCTGATCATGATCCTTAACTTGTCTCTAATTTGAGCTAGACCACCAACACTGCCCTTGACCCAAACCCAGGCTGACATTGACCCGACTCTCGTCCTAAGCTCCTTGTGAACTCTGACTTGGGATCCCATCCTCCCTCCATCTGGACAATGACACCATCCTTCTCCTGATTTTAATCTGACCCTCATCTTCACCTTCTTCCCAGCTCAAATTTGCATTAGAACCTTATTTTAACCCTGTTTCCTATTCTAAACTGTGAACTCTGACCCTCTTTTCTCATTTCCCTTCCTCCCACATTCCTTGGTTTTGAACCTAGTCCTTGCTGAAAGAGGGATATATATGGCTTTATCTCAGCCCCAAGTTCAGCCCTGAACCTGACCCTTATCACTGCCCTAGCCCCATCCCATCCACATCATCTTGTGGGGAAGAGGTCCTGTGTGTGTTGAGGGGTCCCTGTCTCCCACTGACTCCTTCTTTCCCTTTTGGCAGAGCTTCTTTGAAGGCTGGGATGCCACAAAGAAGAAAGACAAGCTCAAGGGTGGTTGGCAGGAGTCAATGCCTGCCTGTGAGTTCTGGGGAAGGGACTGGGGGCTGGGTCAGTGGGTGGGAGGGAGTTAGGAGGCGAAACAAGGCCAGCATGGCTGTACGGTCTCCTCATTGGCTGCTGTACACTGAGAGGCTATGACATGTAGTGCAGAGCATCACCACCATTGTCTCACTTACTCCTCTCCATTGCCCTGTGAAGTGGGAAATAGTATGGTCCCATTTTACAGATAAGGAAATTGAGACTTGGAAGGTGAAGACCTGTACTCAAGGCCACACAGCTAATGGCCCGAGCAGCAGATGCCATTGGGTCTCCTTGACACCATAACTCAGACTCTAACCCCTGTCTTGGTCTGCCTCCCATGATGCCCAGAGTGTACTAGCTGGCCCTGAGCCTCTGGGTTACCTGGCTGTCCTGCCTGGGCCTCACCCTGGCCTTTGCTGCCTGCTCCAGCTCTGGGCTCCCTGGTGTAGCTCTGTCCATCTGCTGTGTATTTACAGACGATCGGCACCGAGTGAAACTCCACCCGATGCTGGGAGACCCCAATGCCGACTACATTAATGCCAACTACATAGACGTGAGTGCCTTGCCCTGTCATTTCTGCTCAGCTGGCCCTGTCTGCTTCAGGCTCACTGTTTTGGCAGGACAGATGCCCTTTGGGAACAATGGGTTTGAATGGTTGAGTTCTGAGTGCTCTGAGCTCCTGTGTTGGGTTCCAGGGAGCTGAGAGGAGGGGGTGGTCAGAGTGGGTGGCAGCTTTTAGGAAGGAGGCAGAAGGAAGGTCCAGGGCAGACAGCAAGACCTAGAGGCCTGGGAGGATCCCTTCTTAGAGAGGGTCAAGAGCTTGGAGGTGTGAGGGGTAGGCAGGCTAGATGATGAAGGCCTCACTTGGCAGGCTAAGGAGTTGGGGTTTTTTTCCTAGGGGCACCTGGGAGTTGTTTAAGTGTTTTGACTGTGACCAGAGTGATATTTTAAGAAGAGCAATGCATGTTTATTGAGCATGTACTATGTGCCAAGCACTGTGCTAAGCACTTTGTATCCAACATCACACTTTAGAGATGAGACTTCATGACCTCTCTTTACGGGTGAGGAAACTGGGGCTCAGAGAGGTGAAGCTACTGGTCTGAGATCACACAACTAGTAAATGGTAAAGAGAGGGCTCAAGAGCAGGGTATGCTGGTACATGCCTATAATCCCAGCTGTTGGAAGACTGAGGCAGGAGTATTGCAAGTTTGAAGTCAGCCTGAGCTACATAGCAAGACCCTAACTAAAAAAAAAACAACAAAAAACTCAGCCTGTCTGTGTCTCTAGAGTCTTTCTTGCTAATGGTTAAGCTATCCTGCCATCTACTGCAGCAGCTGGATCAGCTGGATTGGAGGAAGAGGCCAGAGCTGGATTGGAGGAAGAGTTCAGAGACAGGGCAGGCAGCCAGGAAGTCTGGGCTTGGGTGTGCAGAGGTGATAAGTCTGCTCCCCAGGTGTGGATGAGGGGGAGAAGGGGTAGGGCCAAGGGACTGCTCAGATTCCCCACTTGCGACTGCAAGCTGAGCTTGGGAGAGCATCATTTATGAAATACATTTTGCGCACCTGAGCTCAGGAATATAGATGTAAACGAGATAGGCTTAGTCCCTGCTTTCTTTGAACACACATTCTAGTTGGGAGGCAGAGAAACATACATACAAGGCAAATCATTTCATATTAGATGGAGGGGCTTGGGGTTGTAGCTTAATGGTAGAGTGCTTGCCTAGTGAGGCTCCAGGTTCCATCCACAGTGCTGCAGAAAACAAAAAGCAAAACTGTTGCCTTGTAAAGATTAGATGGGAAAGGAGTGACTTCCCCAGTGTCCCACAGGCAGTGCAGAGCCAGGGCTGGCTGTGTAGGCTGCAGGCTGTGGGGTGGAGCTCCTCCCAGTGGCTACATAGGACAGGGGGAACCCCAGGTAGGGACAGCATGGGTAAAGGCTGAGGAGAAAGACACAATGTACTGGGGCTGAGGTTGTCAGGGCCTTTGGAGACCATCTCTCTCCCTCTTCCATCTTCTTCCTGGAGCCAGATGTGCCACCCATGTTTCCCAGAATCCCTTGCCTTCTCCCGACCTTCCATCCTGTCCCTTGGCTGGGATAAGGGCCAGGCCTGGCCTTGCAGACTTGGGCAGTTCTGGTGACAGTGAACCTGGTTAAGGTCTGGTCAAGGTCAAGTGTTTTTGGGGCCCCCACAGGGACACCTCATTCCCTCTCCCCAGCCCAGTCCAGGCCACTGTCTCTGCTTTGCCTCCCAGCTCACATCGCCCTTTCTGGCCTTTCTGGCCACTCCTGTGCCGCGTCCACTTTCATCTGCCTCTGGCCTAACATCTGTCTCTTTTGCTTTGTTCTGTTCCCTCACTGGAATCATTAAGATTCGGATAAACCGCCAAGTAAGTATCTCTCTCCCTCCTCCTCCTCCTCCTCTTCCTCCTCCTCCTCCTCCTGTGTGTTTGACTGGCTGTAACACAGACTCTCACAGTCTCTGGCTGTCCCTCTTTCTCTTTCTCTGTCCTCCTTCTCCTCTCCTGGGTTCCCAACAACTGTTCATTTTAGCAGCCTAGCCAAGGGCTGCCCTGGTTGAAGACTTGGCAGGGTCCCTATTGGAAGCAATTGGTCCTTGTCCTCCATTGTGACAGGGGCAGCCAATATTGGGGTGCTTTCCTGGCTGATCCCACACTGGCCACCGCTGTCACCTCTACCACCCAGCCTCCCCCCCAATTCCCAGTGAACCTCTGTGGGGCCCTTGGGTGGGTGGTAGGGGAAATCCCCTGGATAGCCTTGTCTACTGCTTAGAGTCTAGGTCTTCCCAGCCGTGGGCTAGTCTTACAATTAGTTTCCCTAGTTAGTGTTCAAATCCCTTCCTGATCCATTTGCTTAAAACTCAACCCCAACCAATTTTTCCCTCAATTTAGCCCCAATTTGAATGTTTTAGGGGAAGCAGTTCAGGAATTCATTCAAAAAACTTACACAATCTTTTTTTGACCTTTTAAGAATTAAACAAAACCCTAACTCATCTAGCAATCCTCTGTTTTGATTTTAATACATATGTTATTTTCATAATATTTAACGACTGCAAGATTTTGCTTTTTTGGGTACTTGTTCTTTTTTATCCCCTTTTCCTTTAAAAGTATGTTTCTTGTTTTGTTTGTTTGTTTTTTTTTTAATCATTGCTAAAATTCCCTTCATTGTCAGATCTTTCCAGATAACACAGAGAGACTAACCTATAAAGTGAAAGATGCCCCAGTCACATTGGGGGAAGAGAACCAGTTATCCCAGTTGTGCCTCTTATTTTGAGTGTAGTGACACAGCTGGTTTGTAAAGTTCTCGTGTTTAAAGGGATCTTTAGGCTCAGGAGGTACAGTGGCTCTGCTCAGTCGTAGCGCCCCCTGTGGGTCATGATGAATACTCATCACTACCCATTTTGTAATTTCAGTTTCTTCAGCAACCCACTAGCTCTTGAATCCTACCCATTTGCTTCCCTCTTAAGAAATATCCCTTAGAAGTCTTGGCTTAATGCTGCCTCAAATGCTCACGAACAGTTGTGCTGCGTGCCAGGTGCTGCACGTGTGTCGTTCAGTATTTACCATACTTTGCAACACAGGGACCATGTTGACTGGCATTTGACAGATGAGAAAATTGAGCCTTGGAAAAGTTTAGTGATTTGCTTAAGGCCACAAACCAGCCTTGGTGGTCTACCCTCCTGGTAAACTGTGGTTCCTGTCCTTTGGGAAGCATCAGGATGCCCTGGGGATCTTGTCTGCAGTACAGGTGCCCAGTCTTCTGTCAATCAGAAGGTTCAGGTGTGTGCCCAAGAGCAAGCTCCTAGGACCTGCCACCAATGCTTCCTGGAGCGTGAGGCCCAGAGCGCTCTAATGCTGCTCTCTTGGGTGTGTCCAAGGTGATCGACTCATCTTACTTTAGGAACTGTCACTTAAACCTATTTGTGTCCTCTGCGTAATGTCATCATTATTGAATTTAAAAAGTGAATATGCAGACACTGAGAATCGTCTGCTCAAACACTTCCTTCAGATAGACTTGAGTGACAATAGGTTGGATAACCACTGGACCACACTTTCTCCAAAATGATGACTTCAAAGAGTAAAAGAACAGGACATTAGAAAGACACCGAGACGTTGTAATAGAGGTGAAGTTTAGATCAGCTGGTCATTGGGCAGACTGATCAGTTGTGGTGCTGGGGATGGAACCCAGGGCCTTGCGCCTGCTAGGCAAGCACTCTAGCCCTGAGCTACATCCCCAGTCCAATTGATCAATTTTAATTGAGTTCCATTCCTCATTATTTATTGATGGATGCTGGAGTTCTGGCACTGTGCTGGGTCCCAGGGGGCACAGAGGTGGCTGAGTCAGATGAGGAACCCTCTTTCAAGTGAGAGCTTAGGCAAACTTTAGGTGGGGTAACATGTTCCCAGCTTAAGTAGTGCTGAGGGTAGGAGGATAGCCTCTGGCAGTACCTGTAATTGACCCTCTCCATCCTCCACCTCCACTGTCCCCTCTGACCTGTTCTCCAGAAACTCAGCTGAGGACTTGCTGTATAGACTGGCTTGGCACACCAGTGGGAGGGAATTGAACCAAACCTGGAGAGGCCTCCAGTAGTGAGGGCCAAGTGACCCTAGAAGGCTTTTCATTATTAGTCACTTTGACTAATAATGGTTTGGTCCTTTCCATGGGAATGGCAAGAATGTCTTGCTGTTGTCCTCCTATTGCAGAGGAAAACGGAGGCTCTAAGGCTTGAGCCTGGCTGGCTGCTCATTGTGCTTGAGGCCCATCAGTGTGGACCCTCCCTACCATTTGGTTGAAAATGCACAATCCCATATGCACTAGACCTTCTGAACCCAGATCTGCCTTTTACCAAGACCTAGACATAATTGGCAGAGCTGCATCAGGGACCCAGGTGCATTGTACTCCAAGACTTAAATTCTTTTCTTTTTTCCCCTGGTACAGAGGGGTTGAACTTAGAGCCTCGGACTTGCTAGGCAGGCGTTCTACCACTTGGACCCACTCCACCAGCCCTAAATTCTTCATCCTTGTTGGAAATCACCTGCTGCCCTAGCAATTTTTGACATCAACACTGTATGGATCTTGAGAGACACTGTTGAAACTTTAGAACAGTAGTAATTGCTGGGAGTGATGGTACATGCTTGTAATCCCAGCATTTGGGAGGTGGAGGCAGGAGGATTATGAGTTCAAGGGCAGCCTGGGCTACATAGTGAGATTCTGTCTCAAAAAATTAATAATAATAATAATAATAATAATGAACTGACTTTGTGCTTGACATAGTCAACATGTTACTTTATTTATTATTACAAAGGCCCTGGGAGGTAAATATTATCATGTGTCTGTTTTATAGATGGGAAAATGGAGGCATAGGGAAGTGATGGAGTGTTTGTCTAAAGGCGTGCAGCCAGCAAGGGGTGGAGCTGGGACTGAGCCCTGCCAGTCTTCAGGGCTTGGGCCTAGGAAGCCCAGGGAGCCAGAGGAATTGCAGGGTGTTGTGTTGAGGGCCTGACCTTGAGGTTGGGGCAGAGCTTGAAGTCCTGCCCTGCAATACTTCTTCCCCTTTTCTGTGCTGCCTGCATTGGTGCTCTGGGTATCTGGGGGGACTTTTTGTCCCAGATTGATGAGGCCTTGCAGGGTGGCTGTTTTTCTGGGTTTGGGCGGGTTCTTCTACTGGTGTGAGGACTCTGGAGACGGAGGATAAAGTAGCTCTTGGTTTCTCTTTTGCTCAAAATAGTGCAGGTAAAGTGCTTAGCACAGGATGTGACCATAATAGGGTCTTAAGAAAGTTCATCTTCATTATTATAATTGATTTTAAAGATAAAATTTTTATCTGAGGGCCATTTGCTTCAGGTTGTCCTGAGAGGGGCTGGGAGAGCTGATGAGCTCTGGTTACCCCACGTGTGGGGTGGGTTAGGACATCAGGGACTCTGGGAACAGGGAAGGGTCATCCTGAACTTTATTTGGTTCTCAACAGCATCCTTGTTCTAAGCAGATAACTCTCCCTGCTTTGTGGATGGGGAGACCCCTCCAGGCCCACAAGGGAGTTGCATCCTCCCAGGGCCACACAGCAAGACAACTGGTGTCCAGCTGCACTTCCCTCTGTCTTGGGGACTGGGAGGACAAGGTTGTCCTGGTCAGGAGGCCCAGGCACAAGGGTGGGGCGTTCCCTGGTGGGTAGGGTGCTGCTTCAGGGTGGGAGGGCAGAGGAGGTCTGAGGGGATGAGGGGCTGCTCCTGGGGCTCTCACCATGTCCTTTTCTCCTGTTTCAGGGCTACCACAGGTCAAATCACTTCATAGCCACTCAAGGTACCTGGTCCCTCTGCCCACAGGCGTCCTCCTGTGTGCTGGAGTGCCTGCTACCTGCCTGTCTGCCATCCTGATGACCTGCTTGGCTCCTGTCTGCCTCCCAATCTGTCTGTCTGTCTGATCCTCACTCCTTGCCTGGATCTCTTGACATCTGTTTGTCCCCTCTCTGTGTTTGTGGCTCTCAATGTGATCAGCCCCCACACAGCTCCCTGGTCTACCTGTCTGTCTCTATCATGGTACATGCAAAAGGGTTGGCTGGGTCCAGTCCTCATGGGGGTGAATTGTGTCTCTTAGTCCAGTGGCCTCCTGGGTCCCCTTTGGCTGTGTCTCTCTCCCCTGATGGTCCATCATTCCATACCTCTTGGAGAATTGTCCCATGGACTGAGGATCTGCCCTCCAGCTCCACTTCCTGGGTCCCCACTCAGCATACTGGGTTCTCTGGCCCTGATTCTGCCCTGTTCTGACTCCACAGGCATGAATCGGCAGTTAAGGGGTGTATGTGGGGTGAGTGGGAAGCCCCCCACTGGGGCTAGGGAGCTCCTGGCCTGAGGTGGCACTGGGCAGCAGGGTTTTCTAGCCTTGGCAGAGACCTTGTTGAGGGACAGGTGCCCTCTGCACCCCCAGGGCCGAAGCCTGAGATGATCTACGATTTCTGGCGCGTGGTGTGGCAGGAGCACTGTTCAAGCATCGTCATGATCACCAAGCTGGTAGAGGTGGGCAGGGTAAGCGGGGCTGTGGGCTGAGCTGGGGGCAGGATGGGCCATAGTAGATGGGAGTGAGCCCACTGAGTCCTCTGCTGTGGGGGCTGCAGGTAAAGTGCTCACGGTACTGGCCAGAAGCCTCAGACATGTACGGGGACATCAAGATCACATTGGTGAAGACGGAGACACTGGCTGAATATGTCGTGCGCACTTTTACCTTGGAGCGGGTGAGGCTCCCTGACACCCATTTCCCTGCAGATCCCACTTCCTCCCCAACCTAGGGAGCATCCCTTCCTAAGCAAGGAAGCTGCTTGTAACCACTTGCTGGGGGGAGTGGTCTTTGCTGATGATCCCAAGAGGAGTTTGCAGCAATGAGGATGATTCTGGCTGCCCCACTTTGACTCCCATTCTGTGCGGAGCCCTATGCTGAGCTCATTACACACATTGTTTCAGCTCTGGAAAGCTGTGGAATTAGTCCCATTTTACAGATAAGGAAAATGAGGTTCCATCATGTATCAGAGGCCCCACGGTCAGTGATTGGCTGGCCAGTTCTGTCCACAATCCCATTTGATTGCTCTGTAAAGTCCTCAGAGGAGAGATAATTTCTTCCTTTGAAACTAAGAGTCGAAATGATCTGTGTTTAAACCACAACCCATTTAGGCTGGGTGTTCAGTAGCGTAAGTTTAAGCATCAAGCAGACCTCTGTCCAAGTCTGGCATAGTGTCTGTCTGTTCAACCTTGAGGAGGTGGATTTTCCTCTTTGGGCCTTGGCTTTCTCTCCTGTATAATGGATAGTCACACTTACTGCCTCACTAGGAGCACACCCCACCAATAAATAACAGTGAGCTGCTCACCATAGTGCCTGGCACACAGTAAGCGTCCAGTAGATGCTGCCAGTGACTCTGTTATCACTACTGTCTCCACAGAGAGGCTACTCTGCACGGCATGAGGTCCGTCAGTTCCACTTTACAGCATGGCCAGAACACGGCGTCCCCTACCATGCTACTGGGCTCCTGGCCTTCATCCGGCGTGTGAAGGCCTCCACCCCACCTGATGCCGGGCCTGTAGTCATCCACTGCAGGTTGGAGTGCTGGGAATCCCAACGAGAACAGGGGCTGGGGGTGCTGGGCTGGAGTAAGGCAAGTTGAAAGACTTCAGGAGAGGCTAGGCCTGGGCTCAGCCTTCTTGGAGACAGGGGACAGAAGAGAATTGACCCTTCAAAGCCCTTTGCTCTTTGAATCTTGATTCTGTTCCAGTGGAGCCCCTTGGCCAGAGGCTGAGGAGGTACTGGAGCTCAGAGGGGGCCTTGAGTTAGTGAGGCACCAGGCGTGATCAAGTCCAGCCTGCTTTTGTGCAGCAAGGGTTTGTTGTACACCTGCTGCAAGTGAGGTGTAGTGAGGGGGCTGAGAAGGATGTCACCTTCTCCTTCTCGCACTCAGGGGTTCTTGTTCGTCCCTTAGCTGTCACCTCTGCAGCCCAGACCTTCTTTACCCCCTCTCCCACTCCTGTCTCTTGTTTGGATTGGCCCTCGTGACCCCAGCTGTCCTTCCTTTCTCTTCTGTGCTTCCTCTCGCTCCACGTCTTCCTCCTGCTTCTTCTCCTGGAGAGCTTACCCTCTCACCTGTGGGTTTCCTCAGGTCCCCTGAACCCACAAGTTGATGGTCTCTATGCTTTGTCCTGGCTCCTCTGATTGGATTCTTACCAGGTCCCCAGAATCAGTCTTCCTGTCCTGCCACCTCCAAGCCAGCTTCTCTTTGATTTATCTAGGTCCCATCTTTTAAAAACAAAGCTTTATTGATATATAATATACTTAAGGCAGTGTATACTTAAATCACAAATAATAAGTGTACATGTAGCCATGAGTTTTCACATAGGAAACAGAACATCAACAGCGTTCTTAGTCCAGTTCCAGAATGTTTTCTCCTTCCAGAGCAACCGGACTTCTAAACCAGAGGTGGTCTTGCATGATTTTGAACTTTGTATAAATAGAATCCTACAGCTTGTGCCCTTTGCTGCCTGACTTCTTTCCCCCAACCTAATGTTTGTAAGGTTCATCCACATTGTATCCTGTTCCAGTGGGTTAAGAGACTACAGTGTATCTATTCATTCTGCTTGGCAGGCATTTAGGATGATTCCAGCTCTGGGCTGTTAGGCAGAACAGTGCTAACTAAAATTAAATAGCAATGCTTAGGACATTCTCTTGGTCAAGAAATATACACATTTCTGTGGGTATGTACCTAGGAGTAGAATTGTGTCTGTGTGGACAACTCAGCTTTACTGCATACTGCCAAATAGTGTTCTAGCATGGTTGTGTGATTTAAGCCCCCACCAGTGATATCGGTATGTTCTCACACTCTGATGCCAACAATTTCTTTTCCTTTCTTATTTGGAGGTCCTAGGGCTTGTACTCAGGGCCTTGCACTTGCTAGGAGGCACCCTACCACTTGAGCCACTCTGCCAGCCTCATGCCACCATTTTCATACCTGATATCTTGCTGTCATCTTTGTCCACTCCTCTTCCTCTTTAACTCTGCTCAACCTGGTATTGAGTATACATGTCACAGTGATAAATCCAACACAGCCCAGCTGTCCATGAGTTCCCAGTGGACTTAGGGTGATAAACAGTGACCATATAACAGGAAGAATGTTTGAATAAAAGCCTGCCAGATTTCTTCTGGAGCCCAAAAGGGCACTGCCTGGAAGCGATGGAGGCTCCACAGAGTGTGTGAGTGGGTATGAGCGTGTAGGATTTTGAAAGATGTGCAGGAGATTTGAGGACATCCAGGAGGAAAAAATTCTTCAATCGAATTCTGAACATCTCCTCGTCCCTCTCCCCCAGTCCAAGCTTCAAAGTTGGGCCAGCTTCACCTCTGCACTCTCTCCCCTTCTGTCTTTCCCCACGGCCTCCCCAGCTCTGTTCTCATGTTTCGGGGAGCTGCCTTCTTCCTGGCTCCTCCTGCCTTGGCCTTCTCTTTTTGTCACTTTCACCTGTGTGGTATACTATGGCAAGCACCCCAGGCCCCCTCTTCTCTCTTCTCCCTGGTCCTGAGCCTCCCTCCCAAGGCGCTGATGTGGCCTGGGGCCTCTCTCCTCCAGCGCGGGCACTGGCCGCACAGGCTGCTACATCGTTCTGGATGTGATGCTGGACATGGCAGAGTGCGAGGGCGTCGTGGACATTTACAACTGTGTGAAAACCCTCTGCTCCCGGCGTGTCAACATGATCCAGACCGAGGTGCAGGACCCTGCCCTGTCCCCTCCTCCCCTTGAGGACTTGAGTCTGTTGTGAGGATCTCAGAGCTGGTGGGTGCTTTTGAAGGGGTCCTTAGATCCTGCCCTGCCTAGGATCATCTGTGAACAGGAGCTGCCAGCCTCTTAGGGTCTTCACAGTGTTGTGTCAGGTGAGGTCAGATGACAATGAGCTCTGTAGTCCAGACATAACTGGGTTTGTATCCTCACTAGATCTGGGGCCTTGGGCTATTCCCTACCTTCCAGAGCATCTCTGGGGTGTTACAGGGATGCACTATGAGATGAGCTAACATGTCTTTGAAGGTTGCTTCAAGTGGGTTGGATTTCCTTAGAGTACCATGGCCCAACCTTAAGCTTGCTTATCCCCTCTTCCCCACAGATCTGCAGTCTACTCATGGTTCTTACATCTTTATTTCCTGTTCCAGGAGCAGTACATCTTCATCCATGATGCAATCCTGGAGGCCTGCCTCTGTGGGGAGACCACCATCCCTGTCAATGAGTTCAAGGCCACCTACAGGGAGATGATCCGAATTGACCCTCAGAGTAATTCCTCCCAGCTTCGGGAAGAGTTCCAGGTGGGGGGATTGAACATGTGTGTATAGGTTGTGTGTGTGTGTGTGTGTGTGTGTGTGTGTGTGTATGCGCACACCCTGGGAGGTCCTCTCAGTTCTGTGATGGTCACTAAAGGCCAAGGGAGCAGCCTGAGACACAGCTGGAATGACAGAATTGGGCTACAAGGAAAGACTTTGAGACAGTGGAGGAGGTGGTGCATCAAAGCAGTTAAGACCCCAGACTTTGAAGTCAGATAAACCTGGGTTCAAATCCTGTCTTATCTAGTTAGGAACTGTGAGTAGCTTTGAACAAGTTACTTTACCTCTCTAAGGCTCAGTTTTGTTATCCAGAAAAGAAAGAGAGTTGTATAACCCTTTCAGTTGGTATTCATCAAGATTCCCCTGGTTGTAAGTACAAAAACCCAGCTCAGTAGCTCTAAGGACTGCAAAGTCTGAGGGTGGTGCAGCTTCAGTTGTGGCTGGATCCTGGGGTTTAAATGACAGTGCCAATACTTGGTCTCTGTCCATTCTTGGTTCTGCTTTGGTTTTGGTCTATGTCTCAGATTTGCCAGACACATGTCAGGAGACTCTGGAAGAAGGCCCTTTCTGCTTCCAACAGCCCAACCAAGCCATAGCCTTGACTCCCATGTGCCAGTCACTGGGGCCAGAGATGGAGCCCATGATGGGCCAAGACTGTGGTTATCCAGTTCTGGGGGCAGGGCCAGCCTCACCATGTCACAGGGCTAAGAGGGGAGAGGAATCTGCTGGTCACTGGGCACCAGAGACCCCAGGTGTCCTGCAGGTTCCTGCAAGGGTTCAGCCAGGTGGCATCTGTCAGCTGTGGTGCTCTGTAGCCAACCCTGGACAGTCTTCTGAGAAATTCAGCCAGTGATTCCTAGAGAAGTGTGTCAGGCTGTGGAGACTGTGACAGTCTTGGGTCCTCTATGAGGGGTCCAGGTAACAGCAAGATACCGAGACCCAGATGCATGAGGCTTGAGGCAGGTGAAGGAGATGCCCAGAGCTCTGCTTGAAGCTGGGCCAGCTGCTTAGGATGTGCATTCTGTCTAGACAGGGCCTGACCAAGGCAGGCAACCACTTCTGCCTGGTGCCTGGAGTGAGCTGTGTAGACGAGGTGGGGTTCTAGGGCTTGTCTCTTTGAATGCACTGAGATACTAGCAGTGATCCTCCCTGGGCCTGCTGTGTATTGAGCCCTGGGTGTGCCAGGCTGTGCTCAGGGTCTGCATTATTTCACTTTATCCTGCCATCAGCCCCACAAGGTAGGCATATTTGTTTCCCATTTTACAGTTGAGGAAAACTGAGGCTGAGAGAAACCACAGCTTATCTAAGATTACATGGGTGGTGGGGAGGCAGACTCTAGTCTCCAGAGCTCAGTCCAGGCCTTGAATGGCCTGGGTTCCTGTCTTCTCTCCTGAGGTTCTTGCTGGATCTCAGTTTCTCCATCTACAACATGGAGTTTACAAAGCAGCTCACTGTCCTCGTGAGACTGTGAGGAGGCCCAGCAAGCCATGGCTGTGCCTTCCTGTCTCCATCCTCCCACCTACCCCACTGCTCCTTGTAGACACTGAACTCAGTGACACCACCACTGGACGTGGAGGAGTGCAGCATCGCCCTGCTGCCCAGGAACCGTGACAAGAACCGCAGCATGGACGTCCTGCCACCTGACCGCTGCCTGCCCTTCCTCATCTCCACCGATGGGGACCCCAACAACTACATCAATGCGGCCCTGACTGATGTGAGAGCTCGGGGATGCTGTAGGCTCTGGAACTCCCCTTCCCAGAAGCATCTAGAAAGGTCCAGGAGTCGGGAGCAGAGCTGAGGACTTTGGTTGGGGAACCCTCTACCCATTCTGGGGGGTGCCAGGCTGATGGGGAGACCTTCCTATCCCCACTGATCTTAGATCTTTCACTCTGGGCATTATTCAAGCCAGTACTCACACTGAGGTATGGGGAGGGGTGGAGTTTGGGTTGTGGAGTTCAGGCAGGGCTGTATCCAGGATCAGGGGCTTTGGCTGGGGAGGCCCTGAGGGCTTACTGTTGGGGTTGAGACCTGATGTTTGGAGCCTGGGGAGATTGAGCTACATCTGTTCCAGGACCTGGCCTGGAATGGTGACTTGCTCCCTGGCCCTCCCTGGCTGTGGTTTGAGGGCTCAGGAGCCATTTCTCTACTCCCACCCTGGGCCTCTAGCTCCTTTACTCTGTGTTTCAAGCATGGCAGGAATGGGTGCTGGGCTTTCAGGACTCAGGATGCTGCTATCTAAGGGGAAAGAGTCAGTGATTATCATCCCTACTCCTCTTCCCATAGGAGTCAGTTGAGAGATGCAAGAAACAGATGGAGATCCAGATGTGACAGAGAACACGGGTGAATTTGGATTTAGATTTGTGGCCAAGTGGACTGGCCATGCCTTCCATTCCTTGGTTGGGCAATTTGCCCTTCCAGATGCTGCTGAACCCCCAGGGCCCACCTTCCCCGTTAGGAACAGTCATTGTGTGTAGCTGGGCACATACGTCACAGGGGCAGTGACGATGCATGCTTCTGAGAGGAAAGGAGCCTCGCTAAGCAACTCACTCAGGCAAGGAGTGAATGAGGTGGGGACACAGCCAGGTGCAGCACCTCTGAATGGCCCCCACATAGAGATGAGAGATGGGAGAGGAGGAAGGCCTGGTTCCTAGCCAATGGCCCCTAGGCAGGACAGTACTGGACAGGGGTGTGCTCCAAGAAGGGGAGGCCTCTCTCGTTGCCCAGGGGCTTCCTGTGTGAGCTCAGGGTGAGTGTGGAGCATCCTTCACTATTGTCCCTCAGCCTGATGGAGTACATGTGTGAGTGTGCCCACTGACTCTCCTGGGGGTGTTGAGCCTGTTGAGGGGTCCTGGAGGGTAGGAACTGAGGATTCCACAGCCTCCCTTGCAGGCCCCTTTCTAGCCTCAGTGTGCCCATCTGCAACCTGGGGGCTGGAAAGGACGTTCTCTAAGGGTCCTGAGTCTCTAGTTGGGCAGGCTCCATTAGGAAGAGAAGCTACTGGTTCAGTTCTGCGCCTCCTGCATCCTTGATGCCTTAGTCACCTGACCCCAGCTGCATGGGGTTGACCCAGGAACCAAGAGAAATGACTCTTGGATTGTAGTGGACTTGGTTGGGGGGTCAGCTGGGGTATGTTTGGGGTGAATCTGTCTGCAGAGAGCCCTTGGGTACCCAGACCTGTGTTCTGGAGTCTGGCTGGGCCTGGCCTCTAGTGCCTGCTTGTCAGGGAGCCTTCAGGGTCCTGGGAGGGGCATCTGAGAGACCAGTAGGAGGCCTGGTGTCTCTGCCTGCCCCATGTAGGGTTGCAAAGGGCAGGGCAACCTGCTCAGGACCCAGATCAGAACCAAGGCCAGAAAAAGCCAGACAAGGACCTGTGTTCTAGGAGCTGTGGCAGCCCCCAGGTCAGGAGAAAGGCCAGGGGTCAGGGAATGGGGTTGTAGGAGAAGAGCACAGGAGAGGGAGTCCAGGCAGGGTGGGGCCTGGTGGACCCCAGGGAGACTTGGGGTCAGAGCTCTAGTATCAGTTCTCTCAGAAGGTGGAGATCAGGAGCAGGAATCAGAGTCAGTGCCTGTCCCCACCTGAGGAGACAGGGTAGGTCTCAGACCCTTCATTCATGGAGTTGGAAGTGGTTTAGAGATTTATTTATTCAGAAACATTTATTGAACCCCTACAATGTGCTGGGAAGAGGTCATGCCCTGAGATGTCTGCTCTCCTGAACCTTGCATTTGAGGGTGGGCTTAGGCAGTAAATAATAAATACACACTGGACATTTCTACAGAAAGCAACCAGGTAGAAGGAGAGTTAAATGTGGAGGTGGGGCCTATGTGTATGGCTGTTTTTGCTGAGATGGTAAGGAAGGGCCTGTTTGAAGAGGTGACAGCTAAGCTAAGAGTGGAAGTAAGTGAGGAGAGAGCCAGGCAGACATTTGGGAAATTGGTCTATGCAGCAGAGATAGCAGATATAAAGACTCAGAGGCAGGGAGCAAGTTCAGCTCCACATTCAGGGATCTTTGACTGTTTAGTTTGTGGCGGTCACAGGCTTGGGCACTAGAGCCTTGATGGCCCAGCTTACCAGTCCAGGCCTCTGTGTGAAGTGGGCACTGCAGGTAGCCTGGTCCTGCAGGCACAGCTCTCCCCCTCCAGCCTGGCTGGAACTTCAGCAGTGTCACACACAGAGCCATGCTGAGTGCTGGTTTCCCTGCAGAGCTACACACGGAGTGCGGCCTTCATTGTGACCCTGCATCCACTGCAGAGCACCACACCCGACTTCTGGCGGCTGGTCTATGACTACGGGTGCACATCCATCGTCATGCTCAACCAGCTGAACCAGTCCAACTCTGCCTGGGTGAGGCCCCACTTGCCAGGGCCTCAGTGCGTTCAAGGGCACCATCCCTAAAGTTAAGGGTTGGAGCCCAGTTCTGCCACCTATTGTTGTGGACCCTTAGATGAGTCACATTCCCTCCCAGAGCCTTGGTTTCCTCATCTGTAAAACAAGGGTGATGGATGGAGCAAACTGGCTGCTGTTTATTGAGCAGCTACAGTTAGCCATGGACTCTGCTTTGCATATTTGTTCTTGTTTACAATCTGTAGTAACCTTGGGATGGAGACTTCAGTTAAAAAAAATTAAGGAAATTAAGACCCACACAGGTGTAGTGCATCGTCCAAGGACACAGAGCTGTGGAGTGGCAGAGCAGTGCTGCCTCATTTAGAGTTTCTGCTTTTTAAGTAGCTCCACTGACTTGCTTATCATGGGGGTCTTGGAGGTAGAGTAAAATCCAAGCCTCCTGTTGTCTGACTGTTTGACCTAGGGTAAGTTAATTGGCCCTGTTGAACCTCAGTTTCCTTCTCTGTAAATGGGACTATCACAAATCATCCTGATGTTCTGACGGGGCACAGTGCAGCACAGTACATGGCAACACAGCACAGTACATGGCAGGTTGATAAGTATGACAGTTGCTTATGAGGTTGGCCAGTCACTGGCTTTATGATAGCCTGGGGAGAGTCCCTCTGATTCCCCGCCTCCCCCCACCCATTTGCTTTTGGGCTCCCAGGGCTGGAGCTTCTGGAAGTACAGATGTCTAATCTTCTAACCTCCCCGATCACATGCCCTGGGTCTCTGGACTCCCTTGTGCCCCTGCTTTCTACCCCAGAGGCCAGCAGTTTTTCTGTGGAATGAGAACATCAGTCTTATGAGCACCTGGAGGAGCATTAGCTGGGTTCTTTATGAGCCAGGCCCCTGGTACATAACCCAGAACTGCAGAGAATGGGCCCCAGGCTCTGTGTGGGGATCCGAGGTGAGTCCCAGCTATGGAAGGAGTACACCTTTGCTAGGGTGGGGGCAGGGATCCAGACATCACTCGCTGCTCACTAAATTGCATATGCATTCAGCCACCTTTCCCCAAGAACCCTGCCTGACAGGCCTTGCAGTGCACAGTGTGGGAACAGAAAAAGCAATCCCAGTCCTTCCTAGATCTTGAAGTTCAAGAAGGAACAGGTATAAAAGCTGGTAGTGACAGCACAGAGGAAAAAGGCCTTTCCTGGAGCTGGCACAGGGACAGAGAATCCTGGGAAAGAATGTATCAAGGAGGGCTTTTGGAGGAGGCAGTATCTGAGCTGAGTTGTGGGAAGGGTGGGGCTTAGTGGGTCAGGTCATAGTAGAAGGGTGATCCCAGAGAGAGAACAGCAGGGGTTCCCAGCATCCTAGGCACAAAGAAGAAAGTAGTGTCCTCTCCTCCCCAGCCTCTGGTCAGAGGGAAACAGATGGAGCATGGTGTCATTTGGGGGCCTCTGAAGTGACTGTCATCCTCATCATCCCCATACATGCCTTGTTCTGAGCACCTAATCTGTGGCAGGCACATAGGATGCCAAGCATCTATGCACCTCTCACATAGTCCTCATGATAACCCTGTGAGACAGATCTAGTGCTGGTCCCTGTTTTATAGAGAAGGAAACTGAGACTCGGGAAGGCAAATTAACTTACCCTAGTTTTACAGATGAAGAAACTGGGGCCCAGAGAACAGAAGAGCCTTTCTGGGGTTCTAGGCAGAGGGGAGACTAGAAGCTGGGGCTCGCAAGGGATCTGCCCATAGTACCTAGTTGTGTACTTGTTGGGAAGGGTGTGTGCCTCCTCTGCCCCTTTCGTGACCTCAGTCTGATTTGCAGGGGCAGGTAGGTAGCACCCTTGCCTCCATGGAGGGTCCTAGGACAGGAGTAGGGAGTCGAGTCCCGGTCCAGCATTAGGGACACCCCACCTGGTGCTGAGGTCAGAGGCAGTGAGAGAGAAGGCAGAGGGGCTGGTTGAGGTGTGGGGTGATTTAGGCCTGTTTCTGGAAGAAGGCAGCCTTGTGCAGGTGTGTGTGTGCACACGTGTATGGGGGTATGAGGCTGTTAAGGTAGAGGTTTCTAGCCACACACAGCTGGCATTCCTGTGCTGTCTGTGAAGACTGATCTACCCGTCAGTGCAGAGCACTTGGACATGTGTATCCTGCAGTCAGCTGTGGAGGTGGAGATGGGAGGATACCACAGAGGAATCTGGAGTGAGGGGTTGGGTCAGGGTCTGGGAGTGGTGGGGAAAATGTGGCATCTTGGCGGTGGGATGGGCCTCAGCCCGGCTTTCCCCAGCTCTCCTCTCCATGCCATGCCCCCAGCCCTGCCTCCAGTACTGGCCAGAGCCAGGCCGGCAGCAGTATGGCCTCATGGAGGTGGAGTTTGTATCAGGCACAGCGGATGAAGACTTGGTAGCCCGAGTTTTCCGGGTGCAGAACGTCTCTCGGGTGAGTGGTCTGAGGAGCCCAAGGGTGAGAACCTGGGTGGTGACTGGGGCTGCTGCTAGGGATCCTCTTGAGATCTTCAGGGGCCCCTGTGACCTTAATGCTCATGTCCCCTTGGCTGACTTTGCGTGCCCTCAGCTGCAGGAGGGCCACCTGCTGGTGCGGCACTTCCAGTTCCTGCGCTGGTCTGCTTACCGGGACACGCCTGACTCCAAGAAGGCCTTCCTGCACCTGCTGGCCGAGGTGGACAAGTGGCAGGCGGAGAGCGGGGATGGGCGCACCGTGGTGCACTGCCTGTGAGTGCTTGCTCTACAGGGGTCTGGGAAGGGATCAGGAACCAGGACAGATGCCCAAGCTGACAGAGGGCCTCAAGACTGGCACCGAAGACCTTGGGATCCCAGACAGCTGTGTCCTGGACCTTGTCTAGCCAGCTGAAGCTGGCCCTGCCTTTATTGGAGGAACCCAGGCAGTTTCCAGGGTAGAGATTCAACCTGGAACAATTGTGAAATACGTTGTATGTGATGTTTGACTTCGCTGGTTTAATTAGAGTCTTGTCAGAATTTTTCACCCCATGAGATTGTAGCATGCTTCAATGCCGATGGAATTCCAGTCTGTGTTTATGCGTGGACTCCTGCAACACAATTCATTTGTTCATTATTCATTCCTTCATTCTTTCATATGTATGCCCTATTCATGAATCTATGTATTCACTTATGTCTGGGAGCAGTCACTCCTTTGAGTCCCACTTTTCATGCTTCTGGCACTCACTGAGCCTTCCAGTGTCAGGCTGGGCAATCTAGGTTGCTTAGTCAGTCTAGGCCCCAGCCCTCAGGGCTTTCCATTCAAGTGAGAGGCACCTGGAGAAGGGTACTTCCCAATTTTAGGTGACATGTGGTACCCCAGGAAATGAGTGGAAGGCTGGAAGGCATGGGGAGGTAATAGGAGGGTCTTTGGTGGGATGGCAGGCTTGGCTCTCCTGTGTTTGCAGCTGTGTGTCTGTTTCAGGGCTGTGACTGGCCTTCCCAATGTTTGTTTTCCACCTTGCTCCCAGGTGTTTGCTGCTCGACTGCCTTTCTCTGTCACTGCTCTAGCCCCAGTGTCTTTCTCTTTGAGTGTGTCTAGCTTTTTCTCTAGGAATTTGCAGTCCATTCCTTCTTGAGGCTGTGTCTTCTGAGATGACATAAGGCTTCTGATGTCAGTCTCTGAGCTGTCTCTTTAACCTTTTGGTCCTTCTGTCCTCTGGACTCCATGTCATTGGTGTCCTGACCCCCCGCCCCCTTCTTGACCCCTAGCCCCACCCCTTGCATTTGGTCTCCCTGACTCCACCCATGCCTTTTGGTTGCTGGCTCTGCCCTTTATCTTTAGGTTCCCAGGTCTCACCCCAAACCTTTCGTATGTCTCCTAGAAACGGGGGTGGCCGCAGTGGCACCTTCTGTGCCTGTGCCACAGTCCTGGAGATGATCCGTTGCCATGGCCTGGTGGATGTTTTCTTTGCTGCCAAAACGCTTCGGAACTACAAGCCCAATATGGTGGAGACTATGGTGAGGGGCCATGTGCCTGGGCCCAGGCACTTCCACTTCCCTGTCATGCCTGGCCAGGTTTCTCAGTACTTCCTCTGCCCTATATGGTTCCCACCTTGGGGCCTTCTCTTGTCCTATGGTGTTAGAACATTGTTCCCATTGCTCCCATCCCCCTTCCGCGGGCGGGGCCAGGGCTACCTGTGTCCTCTCTCCCCAGTCCAGGGGAGGGGTCAGACTCTTGATACTTTCTCTCTCTTTTCCTAGGATCAGTACCACTTTTGCTACGATGTGGCACTGGAGTACCTGGAAGGGTTGGAGTCAAGATAGCGGGCCCCTGGCCTGGGATCCCACTGTGCACTCAGGGCCAGGCCCGCCATCCCTGCTGGCAAAGAGGACCTGTGCTCTCAACTCTTCTCAGCCATAGTCCCATGGGGAAAGTGTTGGAGTGGACGCTGGGTCACCTTGGTGGTTCCCATGGTGGCTGTGGGTCAAGGAAGAGCTTAGCAAGACTGTAGCCCAGCCCCACCCCCAAAAGGTCCTGCAGGCCTATGGTGAGAGGCCTGACACAGTGACAGGGGCCAGAAGAGCCAGCTGTGGGGAACCCAGGCCAAGCCCCTTTGCTCCATCCCAGCCCTTGGGAGAGATGAGTGAGGCCCTGTAGAAAATATCCCAGGCCAAGGCTTCCACTGGGGGTGGCCCTTCTGTACATGGATGGGGTACATTGGGACTTGGTGTCCTGAATCCCTTCTGGTTGAGCCTCTGAGGGTCTGGGAAGGCTGGGGACACATTGACAATCCTCTTCAGGGGAGTTGCATTGACCTCCTCCACCCCACTGTCCCCTATAGTCCCCCAGTCCTGACTCACCACCTTCCCCACTTCTGCTTTCCTGACATGGGCTCTGAGCTTCCCCTGGCCTTTAAGCCTCCATGGCTTGGTCCTGCTCAGCTTGGGCCAGTGACAGTCTGCAAGGCAGAACCACATTCCCTGGAGTCGAGGTCCCTATGGCTCCTGGGCAGGCTGTCCCTGGGAAGGAGGCAGTGTTAGAGAGAGGCTGGGCACAACCATTAGTGTTTGGAGGAAGAAGGGGTATTGTGGGATGGAGGATCAGCATTTTTTTTGTTGTTGCTTTGTTTTTATTCTGTTATTTTTTGATGGGTGGGTGGGAAGTTCTCTTTAAAATGGGGCAGGCCACACCCCCATTCCGTGCCTCAATTTCCCCATCTGTAAACTGTAGATATGACTACTGACCTACCTCGCAGGGGCCTGTGGGGGAGGCATAATGTTTGTAAAGTGCTTTGTAAATAAATGTGCTCTCTGAATGCCACCCCGCAACCCTGTGTGTATCTGACCAGTCTGACAGGGTCCTGCTTGCCTACCCAGCCCCCCAGTACACTTGGGGTTGGAGGCCTTGGCTCTAAGCTGGCCTGGATTTTTTTTTTCTCTGTATAATAGTAGAGGTGTAGACCAGGCATTGCTCAGACTCTTCACTTTCAGAGGTGGTTCCAAGGGGCCTCTGGCTATTGCCGCCTCCACCAAGGCCATTGAAACAGTTCCTCAGACAGTGGCCCTCACCTCAAGACTCACAGGCCTGGAGCTGCCTCTCATCCCCTGGGGCCTAAGTTAGGGTCAGCTCTGTCTGGGGCAGCATGCGAGACTCAGGCTTTGGCTTTGGGCAGACAGACCCCGGTGAGTCAGCTGGGACCCTGGATGAGTCAGCTGCCCTCGCTGGGCCTCAATTTCTCATCCATAAAATGGGAGCAGTCCTGTTAGGACCAGATGAGATGGTGACTAAGGGTCTCACTAGTGCTGAAGGGGCTCAGTGTATAAACCTTTATCAGGGACAGGCAGAGGAGACTCATCCTGCTGAGGAACCATCCAGCTGCCCTGGGAGCCCTCGTGGGGTGAGTGGAAGGAGGAGTGGGCTGACTGGTAGGTACCCCAGTCACTCTTGGCCCTGTCACAAACTTGCTATGTGACTTTGGGCAAGACAATTCCTGTTTCTGGGTCTGTTTCTTTATATGAAAAACTGGGGGCTGGAGGCATGGCTCAAGTGGTAGAGCACTTGCCCAGTAAGTACTATGCCCTAAGTTCAAACCCCAGTACTGCCAAAAAAAAAAAAAGATAAATGAAAACTGGTTTGATGATATACTGATTCTGTTCTCACACTAAATGACTTTCTTTAGGTCAAAGGATATGACCTAATGACCTCACAAATTTAACCTCCTTTAATCTATACTAAAAATTTATTGGACATTTATGGTCCCACTTGGCCTCATCTGAATTGACCACCAAGCTTTACCCAATAGGCCCAAATCTGTGTCACAGATACTAGCCAAGCAGTAGAATATGACTTGCTTTGACCAATAGAATGTGGTGAAAGTGACATTGTGTGGATTTCTGGTCCCAGACCTCCAGAGGACTCGTAGTTTTTGCTTGTGTCCTCCTGGAACTCTACTCTGTAAGGAAGCCAGTGTAGCCTACTGGATGGTTTAAGGACATCTGGAAAAGATGCACAAATCCCATGAACAGTCTGTATCAATTGCCAGACCCATGAATGAGGCCATCTTGGACCTTCCAGCTCAGCTGGCCTGTCAGGTGAGTGTTACTGCACGATTAATTAGAAGAAGCTGCCTGAGCAAGCTGTAGAACTGGGAGAGATAATACATGGTTCTTTCTTAAACCATAAAGTTTTGGGACCATTTATTGCATACCAAAAATGAACTGGTACACACATGTTCTGTGTGGTGTGGATCTAATTTTCTCCACGGCTTGAGCTCCTCAAGGGTGGATAATGTTCTGTGTTCATCGCGTTCATCTTGCTGCACCCATTGTGTAGCCAAGGGCTTGTCTTGGAGCTAATGCTCGTGAAATGTCACTGCAGAGAAGGAGAAAGGGAGTGTGGACTTCCCTGCTTGGTCTTATATGGCTGTTCAGAGGAGCTGAGGTCAGGATGTGTGTCAGAAGGAGTGGCAGCCCCAGAATCAATAGGGCCAAGATCTATCCCAGCCCCAAACCTCACCAGCCTAGGACCTTTGATAGTCCTTCAAACATCCCACAGTGAGCCTAACAATACCTACTTGCAGGATTAGTTCTGAAGTCTAGAGATGAAGTCTTTAAAAAGACTACTCTCTAGGGATATAACTGGCCCTCAATAAAAGACATCTCATATAATATAGATAGTCCCTGATTTATGTTGACATGACTTGGGATTTTTTTTGACTTTATGATGGTACAAAAGCCATACACATTCAGTAGCAACCATACCTCAGAGTTTGAATTCTAATCTTTCCCCAGGCTAGCAATACGGGGCATGGTACTGTCTCTTGCTGCTGGGCAGTGAGCAGAGTTCCCAATCGACCAACTGGACCTGGAGGGAAACCACCCATATCTACGGAAAACTGTGTTGCTAAGCTCCAATGTTTGGTAGGTCAGGTGGACTAAATGCATTTTTGACTTAGGAAATTTTCAATTTCTGATGTGTTTGTCGGTATCCACATCACTGTGACTCGAGGAACGTTGGTACTGAAATTCCTGGATAGTATAGTGGTGACTGTGACCTCTTGTTTACACTACTGCCATGTTCCACGCTTTCACCATTTCTCTCCTGGTTAAGCTGCACAATAACGCTGTAAAGCAGGAGTTTCTGGCCCTTCATTTTAGAGGTGAGGATGTGGAGGTTCAGGGAACGAGTTACTCACCCAAAGTACCCTGGCTAACGTGTGGTATGGCCAGAACTCGAACCCACATTTAACTGTCTCCAAGCTTGGTCCTTAACTGCTTCACTCTGCAACTGGCCTGGGTGGTGTCAAGAGCCTGAGGACCCTTGATGCAGGGCCACATAGGGAACTTGGACTCATTGTCCAGATGCCGTGAAATGTGACAGGTGGTGGCTTCTGGGGCAGGATGGCCTGGAGCACAGGGAAATAAATGGTCATTGGCTCTGCCCAGGACCCCGGGCAGTACAGGTGTGGGTAGAACCCCTTCCCCCAGGCTTGACTCCCAGGGTTTCTACAAGCACAGACAGGCGGCTGCCTGTCACTGCCAGGAGTGAAATTGTTTCTTTACACCATAGTAAATCTGTCTGCAGGGCGGCCAAGGCAATCATCGCTTCTCACCACCTCTTTGCCAGACCGTGATTGGGGCATGCTGTATATCTCAGGCACCTAGAGGACAAGCTGTGACTCTGATGGATGCTAAGGCCACCTGTGAGCCTCATTGAGAGGGGCCTAGTCACTCTGTCACTTGGCTCCACTGACCTCCCCCTGCTGACCTGTGATGGATAGGAACTTAATGAGCTTTGGCCTCGACCCCCGGGCTGAGGACAGAGTTCAAATCACAGTAGTTCATGGTTGTACTCCAGTTCAGGGCAGGCTGGGCCCCGAGGGTGGGGATGAGGGCTTCAGATATGGTGACATGGAGAAGCAGTGTTCTGTTTGGAACTCACAATGCACACAGCACATAGCTCTGTGTGGAGTGTATCTGTCAGCCTCCAATGGAGCCAGGGAGGCTGGTACTGTTTCATCCCGATTTTGCAGATGAGAACTGAGGTTCAGAGAGCTCAAGCAATTGCCCAAGGGCAGAGTCATGGAGCTCCACACAAACAGCAGCAGCCAGAGTGAGCCTTTGGGAAAAATAGGTCACATGCTGTCGTTCACCTGCTCCCACCATCCAGTGGCCACCTCTGCTCTGTGTCTAAGGGCCAAGCTCCTTGCTGTGACCTTCCAAGTCTGACATGACCTCTGCCCCTTCCCTTCTCCTTGGCTCACTCAGCCTCATCTTTCCTCACTCCCATATTTGCCTGGACATCCTTTGCCAGTCTCTGCAAGGCTGGCTCCTTTCTGGCGTCCAGGGCCCAACTCTGATGTCCCCTTCTTGAGATTCATACCTTGAATGCCCTCCTCCCCTCCCCCACTGACCCCATCACCTAGGGCCCTCCCTGGTCTGCCCTCATAAGGAGGACTGGCCTGTTTATTCATTAGTTGAATGAATGAGAATGTCAGAGCTCAAGCCTGTTAGGCTCCAACACCTATCCTCTTAAGCACAGTAAGTGCAGCCTTCTGGATAATCAAATTGTTCCTGCCATACACCCAGGATCCAATGTAAGGTGGACCACCACCATGGTGTGTGGCCTTGAGGAAACATCCACCCTTTCTGGGGCTGGGTCTCCTAATCTGTCCAGTACCAGACTAGGTGCTTTGAAGGGCCATTGTAAATAGGGAAGTGTTGGGCCAGCACACTCAGTGACAGTGAGTCTGGCATTACTGGCTTACAGCATCTGCTTTCTGAGCCTGTGACGTCTTAGGCTTCATTATCCTGGAGCTTTGTGGTCTGGGCTTTGGTCTGATGGGCCTGCAAACTTCCCTTGGCAGACATTGCTTCTGATCTCTCCAGGAGTCCTGTGAGGTAGATGTTACAAACACCATTTGATATGTGAGCTAACAGGCTGAAAGAGATGAGGTGAATTGTGTAAGGCCACATGGATAGAAAAGAACCTAATAGGATGAACCACCTGACTCCAAAGTCATTGCTCTTATAATCATCAGAGAAATCCTGGCAGATCTTAACCTGACCTGCCCTACCTGCTAGGAACTCCTGTCGTCCAGGAATCAGTCTGTCCCGTCAATGCTCATTGAAGTCAGGCTCAACCACGGATGCCATGACCAGGCTAAACCAAGGCCCACAAACGGACAGCCTTGTGCGCTCAGTGCTTGGCATCTCATCGCCTTGCAGAAAATGCTACTGAATGAATGGTTGAAGGCTTTGAATCTGTAGGTGGTGGGGGTGGCCTGACTCAGCAGGAGCCAAGGAGCTGAGAAAGCCTTTTCAAGAAAAATGAAATATGTCTCAACTCACTTCCCACTAATTCCGAGGGGTGGGAAGAAGGAATCTGTCCAGGAATTTTATTTTATGTTCATTTGAAAGTGGAACAATGTGACTGTTTCAAGCTGTGTTTAGAATGTGACTACATTTTCTTTTTCAAGAGAGCTAGGGACGCTGTTTGCTCCCCTGGTCTTTGGCCCATGCTGCTTCTACGAAAAAGCATAGGAAACTCTTGTCCCTCTGGCCTCTTCTCCTGTAAACTATTTGCTCCTCCCCATGTCACGACTGTCTTTCTCGCCATACCACTTGTTAATTTACTGTCTCTTGAGTTTCAAATGCACCTTTCTTTGCCCTGCTTTATGATAGGGAGCCAGACCCTGTGAACAATTTGTCAGTTGGAGCAATGTTAGGTTTGGTCAATAGAGTATGCTAGGTAGGCACTGAGGTCATAGCAGTAGGAAGACAATTCTGGGTACTGGTCCTTTTTCCCTCTTTTTGTTTCCTCAGCACAGGGGCCAAGGCCCAGTGCCCATTGGTTCAGTGGCTGATGTGCACCAGTTTTAGATATGCCCTGAGGCCTCCCTCTCTGCACCTGAAGTCATGTCTGTAGACCAACACTACTCACACTCTCGGATCATATTCCCACCCAGACAGCCACTGGTACAGGCCAGGCTTGCCCACACTGCCTGGTGAGTTTCTTAGCCACCAGAGGCTGTGTGTTCTGGTGGTTGTCACACCCTCCTAGAAGAGGTCTGAACCTGGGAAATCTTGGTTTCTTCATTATTCACTTTGCTTCAGCATAGACATAGCCACTTTTTTGCACTTGTTACCTCTGGGTCTCTTGGAGTCTTCCTTTGTTGCTTTTGGTAATAAACTGCCCTTTACTAGATAACAATTCTTTAAATTAGAATTTCTGTGTTCATATTATGGGTATGAGCTCTGTCTCCTGACTGGATCCTAATTGATACAGACTTGGGGGTAGGTGGTTCCAGATGACAGACTCTCAGAGATGGGATTTTGACTGGTTTCATTGTGCCCTTAGGCTTGAGTCCAGTGCCAAGCTCCTTGCCAATGGAAATGAGATGCTGGTATGATGATGGCATCATAATTTTGCCATCGCCTGTGATGGATTTAGATCAACGCAACCCAAAGCCTGGTGACTTCTGCATTTGAATTACATTAGTAATGGTGACTGCAGGGACTGTGGAGTCGGATGGATACTTGCTTGGAGCATTCACTAGAAAGAAATGACAAGGTCAGGTCATTTAATTCTCAGCTCAAATCATATGTTGAGACCACCTGTGCAACAATCTCTTGTTATCCACAGGGCTCACATTGATGAAAATGAAATATAAAATTTAATTGTGTGGGTCAAACAATTTGAATTGTCAGTGAAATTTATAGCATCACCAAGTTTCTTATGTGAAAGTTTGGGCATAAATTAGGGAAGAATGGGATCCTGCAACTCGGAATAGGGACATCTTATTGGATTCCGATGAAACAATGGAAAATCTTAACTCTCTGGGTCATTTTGAGCCTCCCTTGCCAATGGAAGTAACTCTCTTGTCTGAGGAGACTGGATTTCTTTTGTTTGAAAACTCTGATGACCTTATATGGGGCAGATGCCTTGAAGGGGGATGATCAGTCTCTTTAAGATATGCCACAAAGATCTTTTGTGTACCCTCAGATTCGAAACTATGGTCAATCTCTGTGCTTCATTGGATCAGATACACACTGGGACCCAAGAGGAGATAGTTTATATAGCAGAAGAAAGGCAAGAGTTTGTTAATGGCAAGATTTGACAAAATCCTGGGGAATGTATGTGGGAGTTGATTCCAAGGGTGGAAGAGAATACACAATCATTCTGAATTCATGGAGGTGGATTTTAACTTCTGCAGCTGAAGTTGGCTCTACCAGCTTACTTCGTTGCCTGGCTGAACCTCAGACTTGAAGGTGGCTTATGTTTAATGAAATTGAGATGCTATAGCTTCCATGGAATGGAATGTGGAAGAGGGTATTCAAACACTTAAGCAGATAGATGTTGGAGTGGGTTTAACATGTATGACCTGCACAATCACCCCTAAGCTATGTTTCTTGAAAATTCCTAGAAGACACTCTTTTAACTAAGGCATCAAGACATATATGCTTGAGGGGGGAGCTTGTATCTCTATGAAATACTCTGGATGTTCACCTTTGGAGTCCACGTATTACCCTAGAGTATTCTCACTCATATGGGTTTCCTGATCTCATAGGAATGATAGGCTCTCAGAGCAGCAGAGGCTAACTGGTGCTGCTTGATAGCTAATGGCAAGATGGGTGCATACCATAAAGGGAACCACGCAGATGATCAGTAACTAGAATGCTTTGGCCCACTGGGATCTTTGGTGGTGACAAACTGGTCACCGTGTCCCTAGGGAGTTAATAGATGGACATCCTACCCAAGTATTACTTGTCCTATATACAGAAAACCAAACCAACCAACCTCTAGTACTGGTGGTCAAACCCTGATTTGCATCACCACATTGAAGAATTGTGGCCTCTCACCTAAGCTCAATACCTAAACCAATTCACAGATTAGTCTCTTGATTGGAGAGGATGCCAGGCCCTGTGGAGCAAGTTCCTGTAGCAGGTTTGTTCCACATATCTTCCTCAAAGTCCTTTTCCACATGCTCCTGTGCCCCTTACTATAGTGACTGTACTTGGGAAAGAAAGTGCCTAGATCTTTGTGAGTACCAGACACTGAGCCTGAATTATTGATAATTCTTGGGGATGCAAAATGCCACTGTGGCCACCAGTTAAAGTGTTGAGTTAGGTAGTTAGGTGATAGGTATTTAGTCCAAGTATGTCTAGTTGGTCATGTCTCCATGCAAAATGCCACTGTGGCCACCAGTCAGAGTGGTGACTTAGTAGTTAGGTGATAGGCACTTAGTTCAGGTATGTACAGCTGGTAAGGCCTTCATGTCTCCGAATGCGTAACTGAAGTGGATGTACTTGGTAACTAGAAGAACCCTCACTTTGGGCCTCTGACTCATGAAGTAGGGTTCATTATGGAAGGAAGGACCTATGTAGAAGTTCTAGAACCTTCCTCCCTCTACCATGCTAGTGAACTAGAAGCACTTCTGTATCTCTGAGGGAAATGCAGAAATTAATGAAGACTTGAAATATGCAGATGTGGTAAACCTTATCCTATTCCCATTTAACTTGCCTGGTTGGCCTGGGCAGAGGTTATATGGGTTTTGGAGAATGACTGGATTATTGTCACTTCATCAAGTGGTGACTCCAATTGCACCTGATATCCCAGAAATAGAATCTTTACTGGAGTGATGCAGTATACCACTTGGTTTAGAGCCATTGATCTGTCTACAGCATTTTCCATTGTACCAATTTGTGAAGGTCACCAAAACCAGTTTGCTTTTACCCTGAAGGGCAAACAATACACATTCACAGTCTTGCCTCAGAGCAAAGTCACATCTCTTTCTTCTTGCCATTGTATAGTCTACAGACAATATTATCATCAAGACATTCAGATTTTTTTCTTGGCGGTACTGGAATTTGAACTCAGGGCCTCAAGCTTGGTAGGCAGGTGCTCTACCACTTGAGCCACTCTGCCAGCCCTCATCTTTTTTTTTTTTTTGAGTCTCTTATTGCATTTCTTTTTTTTTTCTTTTATTATTCATATGTGCATACAAGGCTTGGGTCATTTCTTCCCCCTGCCCCCACCCCCTCCCTTACCACCCACTCCGCCCCCTCCCTCTCCCCCCCATCCCCTCAATACCCAGCAGAAACTATTTTTGCCCTTATTTCTAATTTTGTTATAGAGAAAGTATAAGCAATAATAGGAAGGAACAAGGGTTTTTGCTGGTTGAGATAAGGATAGCTATACAGGGCATTGACTCACATTGATTTCCTGTGTGTGTGTGTTACCTTCTATGTTAATTCTTTTTGATCTAACCTTTTCTCTAGTTCCTGGTCCCCTTTTCCTATTGGCCTCAGTTGCTTTTAAGGTATCTGCTTTAGTTTCTCTACATTAATGGCAACAAATGCTAGCTAATTTTTTAGGTGTCTTACCTATCCTCACCTCTCCCTTGTGTGCTCTCGCTTTTATCATGTGCTCAAAGTCCAGTCCCATTGTTGTGTTTGCCCTTGATCTAATGTCCACATATGAGGGAGAGCATACTATTTTTGGTCTTTTGGGCCAGGCTAACCTCACTCAGAATGATGTTCTCCAATTCCATCCATTTACCAGCGAATGATAACATTTCGTTCTTCTTCATGACTGCATAAAATTCCATTGTGTATAGATACCACATTTTCTTAATCCATTTGTCAGTGGTGGGGCATCTTGGCTGTTTCCATAACTTGGCTATTGTGAATAATGTGCCAGCCCTCATCTTGACATTCTACAAAGTATCACACCACTGCACTAGATTGATGACTAGCTGGTCGCATCTGACAAGCAGGAAGTAGCAAGTACAACATATATGAACAAGAGGGTGGGGAATAAATCCCACAAACTTTCAGAGGTCTGGTATCTCAGTGAAGTCTGAGGACTCAATGGTTTGGAACATGTTGTAATGTCCCCTCCAAGATGAAAGTCGAGGTGCTTCACCTCTCTACCACGCTCTCTACCACAAAGAAAAACACAGCACTTGGTAGGCTTTTTTGGATTTTAGAGGCAACACGTGTCATTTTGAGTGGAAACCATGGGAAAGAAGCTGTGCAGCAAGGTAAGGCTTCAGTACAAGTCTTCCTATCACATGGTCCTTAGGATCTAGGAGATCCAATGACTTAAAGTACCCATAGCAAGTGAGAATACTGCACAGAGCCTTAGGCAAGACACCAATGGTGCATTACAGTCAGATCTCTAGGATTTTAAAGGACATTTATTTTCTCTTACACAGATAGCAATTTTTCTTCTGAGTAATATTTTCTAGTTTGCTTCTGGGTGTAGTAAGAGACTAGATGCCAAACTGTGGGACATTAAATGGCCACCTAGCCTAAGATTCTCATTTAGGATTCTCTTCACACAACTAGCTCTAAGGTTAGCTTTGTGCAGCAGTAATCTGTCATCAGTTGAGAATGATATTAAAGTGACCTCACTTGGGCAAATCTGGAAGCTACGAGTAAGTTGTATAAATAAGTGGTTCAAACTCCTTTAATATTGATTCATGCCTCCTCTTACTCAAATCATTCCTATGACTTTATGGGAAATTCCTTATGACCAGTTGTCTGAAGACTGAAAACTCAAGCCTTATTTACAGATGATGATACATGATAAATCACCCAGAATAGAAGGCTGAGTATTACAGCCCCATTGGGATGACCCCAATGTACAGTGGTGAAGGAAAATCTTTTTGGTGGGTAGAACTTTAAGGAATATATTTGGTTGCTCATTTTGGAATGCGAGATGGCCAGAAGAATGGATTCCCTACTGATTTAAGAGCAAATAATGATATGGTTTGGCCAGATGGCTGGGACTTGGAGGTACAACAATGAAAGGTTGGTGACAAAGAATTCCAGAGAAAAGCTACATAGATGGACTCCTCAGAAAGGATGTAGACTGTGAAGATTGTGTCTCATGAGCATACTCTAGTAAGGGTGTGTGCTGCAGTGGAGGCTTTCAATAATCAGGTGAACAGTATGGTATGCTTTCTGGTTATTTGTTAACCTCTCTACCCAGCTATCCCTATGCTTGTCCAGTGGGCACATGAACAAAGTGACTCGAGAGATTGAGATGTTGGATATGCTCAAAAACCTGAACTTAACCTTAATTAAGTCTTCCTTGGCTACTGCACTGCACATACTTAATCTCCCAACAGAAAAGACTGACATAAGCCCACAATATGGTGCCATTGCTGGGCCAGTCATCTACCTGGATGGATCAGTTATCTACCTGGTAGTAAGTTGATGTCATTGTGTCTATTTCAACATGTATAGGGCGGAGCAGAGCAGAGAGTCTTCATTACTGGGCTAAATCATTTTCTGGATATGGATTTTCTGACTCTTCATGTAGGGCTTTTTTTCACACCACTATCCATGTGCACAGAATTGCCTCTTCTCAAGGAACTTATTTCACAGCAAATGAAACGCAGAAGTGGGATTATCCATAGAGTCAACTGGTCTTACCATTGGAAACCCTGCTGAGTGCCAGTATCCTGGCACTGAATGGCCTAATTTAAAGGTGGAAAGACTCCTGAAGGCTCAGCTGTGGTGCTGGTGGGGAGGCACCATTGCTGTGCCATCTCCCTCCTTGTTAGAATACATGGGTCCACCAAACCAAGGAGTGGACGTGGGAATGGTCCTAGGCCAGTCAAGCTTCAATCAGGAGACAGAAACCACTTTGGATTAATGAAAGGGGAATAAAAGGGAACTTGAAAGAAAGCCACTGCCTTTCCTTGCTACCCAGGGAGGGGTCCTGATGGCTTTGTTCTTGATTCCCACCATAATTTAAGCGGAAGATTTAACACAATGTCTGGAGCTCTTGATGTCCTAAAAATGAAAGAGGAGGATGTCTTCAAATTCCTTGTAACAGAAACCCACTTAGGTGGCACCAACCTTGACTTCTAGATGGAACGGTACATCTGCAAAAGGAAAAGTTAAGGTAGCTGCATCACAAATCTGAAGAGGACCTGGGAGAGGCTCCTGCTGGCAGCTCGTGCCATTGTTGCCATTGGAAACCCTGCTGAGGTCAGTACCCCATCCTCCAGGAATCCTGGCCAGCAGGCTATGCTGAAGCTTGCTGCTTCACTCCTGGAACTTTCACTAACTAGATCCAGGTGGTCTTCCAGGAGCTGCATCTCCTGGAGGTGACTGATCCCAGGGCAGACCATCAGCCCCTCACAGAGGTGTCTTACCTCAACCTGTCTGCCATTGCTCTGTGTTACACTGATTTTCCTCTGCATTACGTGGACATCGCCATTAGGTATAACAAGGGAGCTCACTTGGTGGGTCTGATATGGATGCTAGCCCAGGATGTTCCGCGTGTGTGTGTGTGCGGCACTATCTCCAGTGAATATCCCTGGGAGGCTGGGCCATCTATACTTCTACAGAGGTCCTGAAGAGATGGAAAAGGAAGAGCAGGCCACAGCTGAAATTTCTCCTGTGACCAAGGAGAAATTTCAGGGTAAATGGACTGTGCCAGCTCCTGAGTTCACTGCTACTCAGCCTGAGGTTACAGACTGGTCTGACGGTGTGCAGGTGCCATTTGTGCCTATCTAGCAATTCTCTACTGAAGACTGGTGCTCCCAATCCATCACTGAGGACTGGCCTGCAGCTCTGCCTGCTTAGGCCACTGAATGGGTGGGAATAACTACCGAGTGGTCTTAAGTTACTGGTCTGCACACATTTTCGCAAAGTGGAAAGAAGTTTGATGGAAAATAAATACTAGTTTCAAAGAAGAAGGAGAAGAAGGAGGAGGAGAACAAGAAGGAGGAGAAGAAGGAGGAGGAGGAGAGGAAGAAAGAGGAGAAGGAGGAGAACAATGCCAGTAAGATCAAAGGAGAACATGCAAGGTCTGGAACTTGGAAGGAAGGAGGTTCCTGTCCAGAGCAGGGATTCAGACTGTTGGAAAGCATGTAGTTGAAGCCTGTTGGGTGGTAGAAAGGCTCATTGGGATGTCCAGGCCAGAGGTGGTCTAATGGTGGGCCAAGGTTAGTGGACAGAGAACTGCCTGCTGAGTCACTAGTGGAACTTGGAAACTGCCTTTGGGGGTTGTGGTTGAACTTAGTGGAAAGTCAATTGGGGCACTGACTGCCAAGAAGGTTTCCATCATGGTGGGGGTGGGGCAGGAAGCCATCATTGGGAGGATGAATGGAAGTGAGCAGGGGCTCCCATAGATCTTGCTTGGAAAGCCAGATGTGGGGATGGTGCTCCATGGAGTGTCTTGCGTATCACCTAGTGCTGCAGGGACAGGAAAAAGCAAAGTACTCTGGAATCAGATAGTGTTCAATGTCCTACCAGTGCCATGTATTAACAAAGATTAACATCATGCAAGCTTTGAGAGAAAAATATCCTCCTATCCCAAATAAGCATTGAGGGGTGGACTTTGATGCTGAGAGGCAAGAAATGACAACTGGCACCAGTGCCTCTATTATTCTTTATCACCCACTGCTTCTTGTCTTAGCAAATCTGAGCTGTACTGGTTTGGATATCTTTGTTCTCAAGGTGGGGGACCCAACATTAGTTCTATGAATGGGAGGATGAGACTGCCATATAGCCATTTGGGGTCTTTACGGCACTGAAAGACACAGGCGGAAAAAAAGCATTGCTCTGTTGGATTGAAAGAGTGATCCTGATTATCAAGGGGAAATTGGTTTGTTTCTGCATAGTTTGGGCAAGGGCTATGTCTGGAACTCAGAACATTCTCTGGGGTTGCCTCTTTGTAGTTTGTGTCCAATTGTAAAGGTTAACTTCAGCAATCCAAGAAAGACAGGACAATTGAGGACACATACCATTCAGGAATGAAGTTGTAGCTTCCTCTTCCCAGTAAAAAGTCCAACTAGCTGAGCTTCTGGCTGAGGATGGCAGAAATGTGGAATGGTGAGTAGAGGAAGGAAACCATAGATAAAAGTTATGGCCTTGTGGCTAATTACAGAAATTAGAACTGTAGTAGCTTTGCATATTTTCTCTTTGCTCATTATGAATATAATTATATATTTATATGTTAATCATTTTCTTCTCTCCTTCCTATTACTATTTACATACAAGTTATTGGAGGTTAACTGAACAGTTTATTCCTTAGGAAACAGAATATTCAGTAGAACTCTCTTTAGGAGTAATTCAGAGAGTCAGCAATGGATGCTATGGTGTTGGAGCTATGCATCTCATTTTAAGGCAAGTTTGAGAACTTCTTTATTTGGACAAAGGACAAGTGCATCTTGTTCAGTGGAAACAGAGTTGCTTTGTTGCAAATAGGAGTTCAAAAATGCATTGAAGGTGTATATAGAATTGGTCAAAGGCAAGGACTGTGACAGTTATCAACATAGTGTCCCTCAGCTCCAATTCCATCCTGTAATGCACAGGACAGCTTTCACAAAAAGGAATCACCTGGTTCACCAAGTCTGTAGTGCTGAAGATGAGAAGTCCTGGATTAATAAAAGTAGAAACAGGGGTCCTAAGAGAGAAGCACCTTGCCTAGGGTCACAAGGAAAGGAAGCAGCAGAGCTAGATGGGAGCCAGACTCCCCAGACTCCCAGCTGTGGTTTCTTCAACCCCATCTTGCTTCTTCCCAGCCTAAGGGTAGGAAAGGAAATGGGAAGCCAATGAAGCCTGCCCCAGGAACAGTGTGCCTGCAGGCGGCTGACATTCTCTCACTGTGACATTCTCTTGCCACACTGCCTTTTTGTTTGTCATTTCTGTTGCAAGTCACACAAATCCCACAGACTGAGGTAGATTTAAAGAAAAGAGGCTTATTCTGGTTCATGGCTCTGGAGGTTCAAAGTGGAGGGGCTGTCTCTGGTGATAGTTTGAGTCTTAAGTCATCTTGCTGGCAGAGTCCCAGGGTAGCACAGGATACCACATGGTAAAAGACAGGGAGTGAAAGTGTTGATGTGTTCTCTGGTATCTCTTATAAAGCCATCAGGATTCAATATGGAGGTTGCACTCTGATGATCTTATCTAATCCTAATCACCTTCCAAATGCCCCACCTGAAAGCCGCAGCTGAATTAAGTTCCCCCTCTTAATACTTCACAGTAGGGAGTACATTTCAACATATGAAACCTTGGAGACACTCTCAAACCATATTGAAACCATAGCATCTGTCAAGTGCCAGCCATTTTCCATGGCAGCCATCTGCTTTCTCGACTTCTGCACTCAGTGAGTGCTGGTGACATTGTCAAGGGGCAAATGCCAAGGCAAGCTGGCTCCAGCACCGTCCTTCGCTCCTGCATTCTTCCCGCAGTCACCTTCAAAGACTTCAAGGACTCCTTCTCAAGCCCTGCTCCACCCCAGGGCCACCAGTTCCTGGCTTCCTGCTGACAGGTAACCTGGCTGCTTCAGTGCTCTCTCCTCCCCCGCACCTGTTCTCAGCTAGCAGAGTGGACTCAACCATCACAGGAAAAGGTGTCCTCCCTGGTTCTGGATCTGTTCCTTTCTGCCTTTTCAGGAGCCTGTCTCTATTGAATACATTTCTCTCTGTCTCTCTCAACGCCTTCCTTTATCCCCACATTTGTCATCTCCCCCTACTTAGACTCTCCACATAAAGGCAGGTCAAATATCCCCATAATTAATTTTAAAATAAACTACTTCATTGAAACCCTCTGGCCCTTTGAGTACTTCGATTTCTTCCCCTGCCATCATGGCAGCAGCCTCCATTCCCACCCCACCAGACCCACACCAGCTGCAAGGCTCCTACTCACGCTTCATGCCTGGCTCAAAAGTCAGCTTTTGTAGATGCCATAGCAGATGCTGCTGGTGCCCCACCCTGTGTCCCCTCAGCTCTCTGAGTCCTGCAGCTACAGGCAGCTCTGAACACACTGATAATTCTCCACCCCAAATGCCTGCATTTCTTTTCTTCTCTCTCTGGCCCTCGGAGAACTTGCTGGTCTGTGTGGTAGGTATTATCTACAAGTACACTGGGCTTCTTCCACATGGTCCTTGGAGGGTCCAAAGTAGGACTGGACCCCATTGCCCATTGCTGGAGCCACTCATGAATCCATGCCACCGTGACCTCTCGTTCACTGCCCCCCGTCCATTTCCTTACTGTGCTCCCTAGGGTCACTCCTTAGATAAACTGCTCCAGAGTCTTTGTCTTAGGATCTGCTTTTGAGCACCCACCCTCAGATGTACCTGTCCACCTGCCCCCAGGGAGCTTGACACCCTTCCTCCTGCTCCCTCATGTCCATTATCACACTTCTTAAAGCAGAGTTTCTGTCCCTCATGTCAGGCTGAGAGCCCCTTGGGGGGTAGAGGCAACCTCCTCACTACCTTTGTGTCCTCTCAACCCAGCACATCCATGGCCAGGAATGCTTGTTGAGTGAGAAAGTGACTGGGTGGATGATGACGAGTCTCCAGGGGCACCTGTACTGAGTGACAGGCCCTGCGAAGCAAGCCATCCCATGGGTGTGGTCCTCTCAGCCCTGCTTTCTCTTCCCCCATCAGGGTGCCCATCCTTGCTTCCCCACCTGGGCTAGAGCCTGTCATTTTGCCATTGATTCCTGTCTACTGTCTGTGACACAGTCTGCTTGGGGCTGCCCAGGATACCTCCTACCTAGAAAAGTCTCCAGACAGGAACCAGGCCTCAGCAGGAGATTCCTGCTTTGGCTGAATGTGGATTCCAGAACAGGCAAATGCTGTCACAACGTGACACAAGTCAGTGCTGCCTTCCAGCAGACATTGCTTTGGAGGGGTGGATTTGTCCCTGCTGGACTCCGGGGCTCATTCTGGAGCACTTGGAACAGCCACCTGCTGCTCCGGATGTGGGCAGTTATGGAAATGGTCATCTCCACAAATCAATGCATGCAGCCCAAATGCATGGATCTGGTTTCCAGCAGGAGAACTGAATTTTTGCTGGGGAAGTGAAGCAGCTGCTACTGACCAAAGATTTGTGTGGACCACGATCAGCCTCATAACCCCTGGGGGAAACGGATGTTCTGGGCTCATTCTGGTCTCAGGGGTCAAATTCAGCACCTGGTCTTGAAAGATCATTTCACAGATGAAGAAACTGAGGCCTGTGGGGGCAGAGGAACAGCTGCCTGAAGCCACACACGCTGGTCAGTGGCAGGTCAGGGTCTTGGGGGCCTTAGCCTGATCCTGCCAGCTCTGCCCACCCTCCACTGCTCTGAAGAGCAGACAAGTGATAATTCATGTGGAATTTAAAAAGCAAAACCAAAATAACCGACACCCTGGACTGACTTCCTGGCTGTGCCACCATTTTGTTGTAGACACTGGCTTGAGGATTAGGGACCCTGGAATCTGTGAACGGGTCTGTCCCTCATTTGCTGTGTGACTCAGTTTCTCCCTCCAAGGAGCATAATAAGCTCTACTTCCCTGGATGTGCTGAAGTCAGGTGAGGTCCAGAAGAGGCTCCTTGGCCCGTGTGTGAAAGTAAGCCAGGAATGGAGTTAGCATCACTCTTGAATCTCTGGTGATGTGGTGCTGAGGACGGGTGGCTCCACATCTGAGCTGCTAGAAGGAGCTAAGGAGAACCCAATGTGTCACCTCCCAGCCGGGAAGCTCGGGAGCCTGAGTGTGGATTGTGTTTGGAAGCCGTGGGCTTCCTCTCCACAATTTGGAGGTGTCTCTGAAGCCAGGTTGCCTTCACTGTCCCAGCCAGTGATAAGAAATCTCGTGTCCTACACTGCTTGTCCAAGGGGCCTGGGCAGTGTTGGGCTGTGAGTAAAGATCTGGAGAAGGGAAAGAGAGATGAAAACATTTGCAAGGGGTTAGGGAGTAAGAAGAGGAGGATGAGGAAGGGTAGATAAGGAGGAAGAGAAGGACAAAGAAAGGAAGGAGAAACATTTGCAGAAGGAGGACTATTTCCATTTTGTGGTACAAAATGCAAACACAAAGTGTGGGGTCTAGAATCAGAAAGACCTGAGATCAAAGCCTGGCTCTACCATTCAGTGTGTGGGGGATGTTGGGCTAAACATTCTACCATTCTAAACCTCAGTTTTTGCATCTGCAGAATGGGGATAAGAATGGTGCCTGTTTCTTAGGGATAATCTTGGCAAAGTGCTTATCAGCATTCTGGCCCACAGTAAGTCCTCTGTTCATAGTAGGTAGGGTGGCAGCAGAAGCAGAACAAAAAGCAGTAAATCTACAATTCAGTATGCTCTGCAGGGAAAAACCACCCTGCTAACTGGATATGGGAAGACAGAGCTTGTTCATGCAAGGGAGCAGATGGATTTGTCCAAGCTGAGAGGGCCTAACAGAGCACAGAAAGCTAGGTCACATGTGCAAAAAAAGGGAGCAGTTAATATTTTTAAGCATGTTTTTATGCTGATGTTAGGAAATATTCTTATCTAACACCAATTATATGGTGAGGCAAAATGTCCATGTGATAATAGTTACTCAGTCTTTCCCTGCTCTGACAAAATTCCTGAGCAAAAGAAGGGAGGAAAGATTTATTATGGCTCAGAATTTCAGTCCATCACTGTAGGGAGGGCATGGTAAAGTCAAGCAGCTCACCTAATGATGGCCAGGAAGTGGGGGGGGGGGGAGAGAGAGAGAGAGAGAGACTATGTCTGCTAATGGGCTTTTTTATTCCATCCCCACTCCCAGGCTTCTGGGATGGTGCCACGTACATTCAGAGCAGGGCTTTCTCCCCTTAGTTAGGGACAATCCTCTCACAGACACACTCAGAGGCAGCTTTACTAATCTCCTAGGTACTTTTCAATCCAATCAAGTTGACAGTCAAGATTTACTATCACAATATATAAGAAGCTGAAGGCAAATTCCGTGTTGATAGATCAACAAATGTAAATGGAGAACCATGAACAAATGACTGTTGTGTATCCCATTATAGAGAAGGAGAGGGGTTGCCAGGCACTGGTGGCTCATGCCTGTAATCCTAGCTATTCAGAAGGCAGAGATCAAGAGGATTGCAGTTCAAAGCCAGCCCAGGCAAATACTGCACCCGAGATCCTATCTCAAAAAGCCCTTCACAAAAAATTAGGGCTGGTGGAATGGATCAAGGTGAAGGCCCTGAGTTCAAGCCCCAGTACTGCAAAAGAGAGAGAGAGAGAGAGAGAGAGAGAGAGAGGAATTCACAGTGATGGAGCACTGACTGTGTGGCAGCCACCCTGGGGTGCTCACTGGGGTTGACATGTGATATCAAATGTGTGCAGCAGATGAAACAGCACCCTCCCCCAAGTCCCATAGGGGTGAGCAGTGGAGTCTGGACTCCAGTCTAGTTATGCGTATGGCCGAGGCTCTGACCATGCCTCAAAATTAGCCAGCATTATATCTGTAGCTGGGCCCACAAGATTTGGGGGCAGAGCAGCTCAGGCCTGATGAGTAAAGACGCCTGGAGTGGAGGGGCCTTCCCATTAGTCTTGATAGGATAAACAGGAAATATAACAAAGGACCATGTCTGCAAGTCCAGGAGCCTGGATGTTCCATCTTCCTGGAGCTATGAAATGCTTGCAGGCTTTTCCCCAACTTTCACCAAGACTGGCACTCTCCCCCCCGACATGGATACCAGAGTTTTCTGTTCTCAACAGATGCTACCTACATGGCTGCGATCACAGGGCTGTGGGTGGAGATGAAGCAACTCAGCATGTACACATTTTTGAATTGGTGTAAAATACTGGCTAAATATTTGTCTTAGATTTTCCCTCCTGAAGAGCTGAGTTATGGATATCATTTGTTTTTAATATGAAATGTGTGTGTTCACACAGAGTCTATTACATGCATAGTCAGTCAGTCACACATATGCATATAGAAACAACTGTGCACACACAGAGACAGACAGACAGAGATGAAGAGGGGGTCCTATTTTTCTTCTCCAAGAACTTGGAATTGGTGGGGTTGTAGCTCTGTGGTAGAGCACTTGCTTGGCAGGCACAGTGCCCTGGGTTCAATCCCCAGCACTGAAAAAAATCATCAAAGCACTCAGAACAGTTATGAGAAAAAGTTTCCAACCTGAAAATGTTTTTACCAGGACCTGTGAATGTTACATGTTATACTCGTCCTAACCTCGTTATTTCTGCTCCCTTCTCTAAGCTTTAGTCCCACCTTGCCCTGAGGTTATGTTCTTGAGCTGAAGGTCAAGCAATAAGGATAACCACTCCCAGTACTCAGGTGCTCGGCTTCTTGGGGTCTCTCTGAGCCTCCCCCTTCGTCCGCTTCCAAGAGGAGCAGGCAGAATAGAAACTTTAAGTTCAGAACTTGTTGGTCAAATAGGTTAATCCAGTTTCAGCACCACGGACAGACCCTCCTTTCAGCAGCATTAGAGCTTGGGGACACCCAGGTCACAGAGAGGCCTGCATCCACACTGCACTTCTTCTGGATAGACCCCAGCCACAAGCTCACAAGCTCTTTGAATTCTCCAGTGTAATCTTTTTCTCTTTCCTTCCTTCCTTCCTTTTCTTTCTTTCCTTCTCTTTCTTTCCCTCCCTCCTTCCCTTCTTCCCTCCTTCCTTTCTTCTTCCTTCCCTCCCCTTCTCTCCTCCTTCCTTTTTTCCTTTCTCTCTTCTTTCCTCTCTACCCAGGACCTCACATTTACTAGGAAAGCACTTTACCACTTGAGCCACACCCCCAGCCCCCAGGTCTTTTTTTTACTTTAGTTATTTTTCAGGTAGGACTTCAAAATTTTGCTTAGTTATGGCCTCTGACTGTGATCTTCCTACTTAAGGCCTGCATTGCAGGCGTGAATCACCACATCCAGCCTACTGACTGAGATAGAGGTCTCACTAACTCTATTGGCCAGGCTGGTCTCGAACTGCAGTCCTCTAGATCTCTGCCTCCCAAGTAGCTGGGTCCAACCTAATATTTAAAAACCATGTATATATTGCCTCCTATGACTTATCCATGCTTGTTTAAATCTAAAATATGACATAATGTGCTTTTCCCGTGATCTCAGAACAAAGTTGACACAGAGAAAGGAAGCTCCATACTTAACTCACAGCCTCACAAGTCTCTGGGCACACTGCCAAAATTTCTCTCGTGTGTGTGTGTGTGTGTGTGTGTGTGAGAGTGTGTGTGTGAGAGTGTGTATGTGAATATGAATGTGTGTGTGTGTGTGTGTGTGTGTGTGTGTGTGTATGTGAGTGTGGTAAGTTACACTGCCCACAGAGTAAAGTGCAAGATTCTTAATTTGGAATTCAAAGATTTTGAAAATTTCTAAAATTTCCTAACTTCTCCATATCATTATCCACCACTTCATCATCACCATCTTCTATCTTTGTCTCTCTGTCTCTCTCTTTCTGTCTCTCACTGGCCATGAACTCCTGGGCTCAAATGATTCCCCTGCACGTGCCACTGTGCTTGGTTCTTCTGGCTCCATTTCTGTCATTCTCTCCCCACTTCCTCCTCTATGTGCTTCCTTCATCTCTGGCTGGTCACACCTCAACTCCAAGGCAACAGAAGCCAGCAAGTTCTTTCTGAGTGCCTTCTAAAGGAAGGGGAGGCTCCTCTTTTCCAGAACCACCCCCTCACCTTTCCTTGGTCTGAATAGTCACATGCCCTTCCCTGAACTCATCACTGCATCCAGCAGAATGTGATAGACTGTTTAAGTCAATAAGAATCCATCCCTGTAGCTGAGGGTGGTTCATCTAGTCCATGTGATGTGGTGGGGACAGGGCAGGTCTCCAAAAGAAGAGGGAAGCTGGGGGAGACAACAAAGAACTGAGACACTGTGGCCTGAGGTCATTAATGTGACCTCAATCAATGAGGCATGCTGCCCTAGCCCCATCTCCCTTATCTTGCCTTGGACAAGCCTGTTGAGTGCTACACTCCAATACTGGTTCATCACTATTAATTTTATCTTGCTGTGCCTTCCAACTGGAATTCTCTTCCCACCCCCTTCATCTTTCAGATGGTAGCAAAGCTTCTCCTTTTGCAACTATGAAAAGAATCATTTCTCCTGTGGATTCCCACAGGTGCTGGTCCCCATGGCCATCACTTGCGACTCCGGCATGGTCAGTTTCCCTATTGCACTTGCCTTCCAGGACACAGAACATGTTGGTTCCTTGAAGATTTGGCCCCAGGCAAGTCTCAACTAATTCCTCTATTGCCAGACCTGGTTTAGAGAAAGAACTAGTAAATATTTGTAAAATTAATGAAAATATGTTTGTATTGAAGACTTGAGTTCCATGAAGTTGTCTGCATTTTAACAAATGACAAAGCCCTATGCCACAGGGAAGGAGCTCCAATGGTAGAATTTCAGGCACCAGTAAGCCAGGGACAGAAGCTTCCTCTGTCCTTTGTGCCTGGAGGAGGAAGGCTGTCTTGGCAGGTGGATTTTTCTATTTTTGCCTCTTCAGTGCAAAAACACAATCACACTGTCTCCTGAAAACATAAGCGTGTCATGGAAACAAATGTGTTTCCCTTTGGTTGTCTGGTGGGAGGAAACTTCTCCTGTCCTATCAGGCTTCCTGCCCTGGTTCCTGTGGACAGAACATTCCTTCTGATGTCTTTGTGAGTTATAGGGATGACGCCTTGGTTGACTCTCTGGACTCTGACCCCACAGCCTTGGAGAGCCCCATCTACCAGCCCTGCTCTGCATTCTGGGACCCAGACATTTTCATGAGCTGGCCTGGCTACTTCTCCCTGGCTGACCTAGGGCCTGTCCTGACCATCTGCCCTCCCTGGTCCTCTACCTCTCTGACCTCAAGCTCACCCCTCCAGCCCAGCCCCCACTCTGTCCAGAGCGATCCTCAGCAGCGCACAGTGGGTGGGATCCTCCTTCTCCCAGCTAGACACAATTCCCGGGTGCATGGTGCCCTGAGGTCACAGTCCATACAGAGGCACCAGTATTGACTAGGTACACACCATCTACACAGAGGCACACCAGGCCATGCAGAGGTGCCGACAGCAGCCAGGTACTCACCAGCAAGCACCTGGCTTGCTTTTGCACTGTCCCCCTTCCCTTGGTCTGGATCTCATACTCTCCCTGTTGGTCTGGCAAACTCTTACTTCGCACAATCCAGCCTACCACTCCCTTCTCTGAAACCCACCCTGCTGAGCCTGTTTCTGTCTGTGCCCATGGCCCATTACTGCTCCCCTGGTCTGTTTCCTCCAGTAGCCTGTAAGCAGGTAGAATTATAGGTCAGAAGCCAGAGCGCTTTTCCTGTGTTCCCAGCATCTGGCATCAGAAGAGGTATCAGCGTGCATTTGTGGAGGGAGTGAATGAGTGAACGGACTTTCTGTTGTGAAAATAACAATGGCAAAATTACAGCTCTTATTTCTAGAGCGTGTACTTCATGCCAGACACTGTGCTGGGCAATTTGCCTGGATTTGTCTCCCATCACTTCATAAGCCCTTTCTGAGTGGTCACAATTACTAGGACCATTTTGTAGATGAGACACATTGGGTCCAGAGAGCTTAAGGAGTGGTCACCCCAAGGTCGCACCGTGGGGAGTGAAGGGGTTAGAAAACTAGAAATCAGGGATGTCTGCTGTGGACCTCCTCATTCACTGAGTATCTACTATGGGCCAAGTGCTGTCCTGGGGTCTGGGGACACGGCAAGAAATAGGCCAAGTTGCTGCTCTGTGGAGCTCACATTCTAGTGTATGTAGGGGAGGGTACAAATAAATAAATACATCAGTAATGTCAAGAGTTAAGTACCATCTAGAAAATTAATGTAGGATTGGGGGGTATCTTAGTCTGCTAGGGCCGCCAAGGCTGAGTGGCTTAAACAGTAGACATTTATTTTCTCAGAGTGAGCTACAAGTTCAAGATCAAAAGCCTTTGAGGTCTCTCTCTTTGGCCAGCAGGTGACTACCTTTTTACTGTGTTCCCATGTGCTCTTTTCCTCTGTGTGTCCTAATCTCTTCTTAGAGGGACTCCAGGCCTCGCTTCTAACTTCATCACCAAATAGTGTCTTTTTTTCATTTTTATTAGCATATATTTATTGTATGGGGGGATTTGTTGTGACAATTCTGAATAGCCTTATATTGTACATCGGTTAGGTTGCCTCCTCCATCTCCCCTCCCACCCCGCTATCCCCTCCCTGTCCCACTTAAAGCGATTACAAGAGGTTTCCTCATTCCATTTCCTTTATGTATATGAAGCCCATCAACCCTATTCTTTCATCTCCTCCATCCACCCCCCCTTCCCACAAGTAACCCCGACCCTGTTCCTGTTTTGCAGTCCTGTCTTTCATTATTAATTCCAAAGTCAATTCCCATAGGGGTTCCTCAGTGCATCCCTGCTGTGAATATGCTTTACTTTGATCAGTTCAACCCCCTGTTACTCTCCTTGCTCCTCCCTCCCAGCCCCCATTATTTGGCAGCTTTTGGTACATATTGTTATGTCCTCTATCTGTGCAGATATGAGTGGTCCAAATACAGTCTGATTCTGAGGTGCTAGAGGTTAGGGAGTCAGTATATGAATGTGGGAAGCAATTTAGGGATCAAAAAGTACTAGACAGGGTTGATGAAATGATGTGACCAGCTTTGGTTACCCCCGAGGGGAGCATGTGGCCAGCAGAGGGAAGGGAAAGTGCAAAGGCCTTGAGGAGCTGCAGGGGATACACACACACACACATATGCACATTCTTCATGGAACTGAAGGGCTCAAATTGTCTGTTTCCACTCCATGAGTATGTAGTTCCACATCTGTGTGGTACAGATGGGGAGACTGAGGCCAAGAATGGGAAAGGACCTGCTCAGAGTCACATGGTGTGTTGGTGTCTGGTGTCCTGATCAAAGGCTCTACCTTTAGTGTCCCTCTCTCTGAGGAGGCAGGGGAGGAGGGGGCAGTCTATGCTCCAGAGCTCTGCTGGGGGAAGGAGTAGGGAGCCAGGATTGTGACAAAAACTGGAATTGTCATCCGTGCACAAACAACAGCGGGTCTCACTAAGAGCCAAGAGGGAGAAGAGGAGTCCAGGTGTTGGGGATCAGGGGAGCTGCTCCCCTAGAGGGTAAGTGGCTCTCACCTAGGCATGTCCTCCCCACCTGGGACCAGGGATCTTCCTCTTTGCCTGTTTACTAAGCAGTTTCTACCCAGCCTCAGCACCAGACATGGCACCTGTCATTTAGTCTTTTGCCAGGCTAGGAAAGTCCCAGACTCCACTGCCACAGTCACTATAGACCATCTCCCATGGTGTAGTGGACAAGAGGCCCACTTTACAGACAAGGTTACTGAGGCCAGAGAGATCAGGGCACCTGACCAAGGTGCCAGCTGGTGGTGGTGTGATGAGATTTGGGACTAGGGTTCATGTGGTCCTCACTATTCCAACTGCTCCCCCTCTTTGGCCTCTTGGTCTCTTGGCACTGCCCACAACCTGCCTCCCTTAGAAGAGTCACCTCTCCCTGGACCTCAGTTTTCTGAGGAAGCAGCAGCCCTGGCTCTTCTGCTTCCTGTGAAGTCCCCTCCCCTATGAGGAAAATAGACGCACAATGACAGAACAGCAATGCTGAGTCCTGAGTCACACAGGAGCTGGTTAAGTCCCCCAGGAAACCCGTGGAGGGGGTGTCTCACATCTCAGCCATATTCCTGAGGAGGGAAGCACAGGAAGGTTGGTGCCAGTCAGAGCCCTGATCTGGCTCAGTTGTAGATGAAGGGGTGGGTGTAGGACCAAGTAAAATTGAACTTAAGGGGAACTTACAAAACACCTGGATCATGTCATCGCTCCCTATTTAAAAGCCATACTCTGTGCTAGCACCTATGAAGCCCACTGTGCCTCAGCTCTGCCAAACCACCCTCATCCATCCTCCTCCACTCCCTTGCTGCTCCTTGTCATCTGCTCCTGGCAGGTCTTGGAACAGGACCTGAACCCTCAGCCTGACCTGCCTTAATTGCTGCCTCTTTCTGGAACATTCTCTCCCCTTGCCCCACCCCCAGGCCACTTCAAACTGCAGACAGAAAAGTTTTGAACACAGAACCTGGTAGCATCAGAACCTAGTCTGAACCTCCACCATAACTTTCCCCATAGCCTCCTCTGCCCTTGATAAGTCACAGGTCTTGGAACTGCCTTCACGGTCCTACCTGACTTTGTGGTAGTGGTTGTGGGGTTCTAGCCTTACTCTAGTCTCACTGGGGCCTCTGTTACCATAATGCCTAACTCCTCCCTGCCTCAGGACCTTTGCACAGGCAGTTCTTGCCATTAGGAAAGCTCTTCTTCCTTTTTTTTTTTTTTTGCCTGACTAAGTCTTCTGACCCTTCTGATCTCAGTTTAAATGTTTTGTTATTAGTGTTCCCTGGATCCTCCAAATCAAATCCTGTTCTTCTTATCCCTCATATTGTTTCATTCTCTCACTGCACAATAAGCAGTGTTAAATTATATTTGCTTATTTATGTCTCTCTTCTCCCCTAGATTGAATGATCTCTGAGGACAGGGAAGGCCCCATGATGTTCATGATGTCTAAGAAAGGTGGGTGCTCAGAAAGCATGCAGAGTGAGTGGGTGAATGAAGGGACAAGTTCAAGGACCTCAGTCTCCTAAGTGAGACAGAGATTCCAGGAGGGCAGATGGGGGTTCCTTCCCCCACTGCCTGTGCCCCTTTGGTGAGTAGAGAAGTGGCTGGGAGGCTGTTGCCATGGTTACACACTCAGGATCCCACCTCCCATTGCAGGACTGTGTTTAATTCACTCACTTCCACTCTTCACTTCTCTCAGGAAGATCATAACATTTTGACACCATCAGGGGCCTGGAGACACAGAATGTATCAGTGTGAGGCTGAAATGTCAGGAGCTCCCACACTCCCGCATACCTCCAAAGGCTCCCACCCCGTACAAGGCCATTTTGTCCTCTGTATCTTGAACAGAACGTGCCCCCTGATGTGGGAGACGCCTGGAGGCCCAAGGTCATTGGGAACCTGGAGGAACCACCAGTTCCAGGAGCTCATAGTAGTGTTCCACATGTGATTGGGTGAACAAATGGATTCATCTGATTGGCTCATCTGATAGTCAGTCCCTTCTGATTGGTTCCTTCTATGATTTGCTTGTGTGGCAAGTGCTTGCTCTCCAGTCCTGGGTTGTTCTAAGGCGCCCACCTTCCTCTTATCTGTGTTTATTCTGCCAGCACCTGCAGAAGTCAGTCCAGCTGAGGCTCAGAACTCAAGAGAGCACCTGGGTCATTTCCTTCTTCTGGGTCTTGGGGATTGTGGTGGTGGTGGCAGAGCCGGTCTTAGCCTCTAGTCCTTCCAGTCTTCTCTTCTTGTCCCTACTCAGAGAGCCCTGAGATGTCAGAATCTAGCATGTCCCTACTCTATCACACTTGGAGCCAGGACATACCTCTCTGGCTGGCCCTTAACTGAATCTTTTCTTCCTGTCCTCTCAAGATGGCAGAGCCCAGGGTCAGTCCTCCACCCTTTCCTCCTCTCCATTCATGATGTTTTCCAGGTGAGACGACCCATGGAAATACCATGTACACACTCACAACTCCCAAATTGACACCTCTCAGCTGACTTGAACTCACACATCAACCATCTGTTGCTCTTTTCCACTGGGATGTCTACTAAACCTATCTCGATGTGTCTGCCCAGAATGTCCCCCATCTCCAGCCCACACCATGGACACTTTTCCATGTGGACACAGTAGGATTGATGTTTGATGTTTTAGGCCAACCTGGGCAAAAGCTACTAAGACCCTATTTCAAGAACAAGCTGGTTGTGGTGATGCATGCCTGTGATCTCAGCTGCACAGAAGGCAGAGGTAGGTGGATTGCAGTTTGAGGCCAGCCTGGGCAAAGCTAGAGACCCTATCTGAAAAACAAACTAAAAGCAAAGGGACTGGGGGTGTTTGTGACTCAAGTGGTAGCAAGCAAGAGACCAAAACACTAAAGCAAAACAAAAACATTAGCAGTTAAGGTTCTTAAATCGTAGTCATAGGACCTTTGAAGCATAGTCTTACATACCTTGAATTATAGACCTTTAGAATTCATTAATCCATTCAGCAACTATTTTCTGCATGTCCACTCTGTGCCAACCTCTGTGATGGATGCTGAGGATTCTGAGGCTGTCAGGTTGAGAACAGATTGTCTTAAAGTAGGAGGGAACACTAGGAGCCTAGGAGGAGGGAGCTGTCACTGATCAGGCCCCTGGGGCCAAGTGCTTGTCTCTCCCCATGCACCCTCCTAGTGCCAGCAAGTGGGGTTCCATGTCCAGTCATACCACAAGCCTGCGCCTGCAGCCATGGAGAACTGTAAGGTGCCACAGGCTGCTATTGGGACAGAATTCCCTGATTCCCACTTCTTGGTGGAAGTGTGTGTGTGTGTGTGTGTGACCTCCCAGCAGGGACATCTTACCTCTCTCTAGCCACTCTCTGTTCATGAGAGATCTTGGTGCTCTTGTGGCTGGTTTCAGCTCTGTGGTTCTCTCCAGCACGGGGGAAAGAAAGGACATGGGAACAATGCCTAAACAAGAGCAGCAACACGAACCACCACAACCACTTCTGCTGCATAATCACTGCACGCCACTCTGGGACCCTTTTGCCCACTGATTCCTCAAAAAAGCCCAGTGAGATTTCTGCTCTGCACTTTGCAGATGAGGAAAGTGCTCAGAGGCTAAATGACTTGCTCAAAGTCACACAATGTCAAGTGCAAGAACTGAACATCAAATCCCTGACTGCTCTTCTCTTGTTACTATCTGACCCTGTCACAATTCTGTAAAATGAGGCTAATTGAGATGCTTAACTCATGGTCTTCTTTTGAGACAGAGATAAGATGATGCATATAAAATACTTATCGTGGTGTCGGGCACATAGCAGGTGCACAATAAACAGCAGCAGTTGGCATTAGGATTGTGGCTGATCTAGGAAGGAGGGAGGCATGAGTTCCTTATTGTGGCCCTGCTACTCAGTGATGTCTGCACTGAGGCTGTTGTGGGGTGTGTGTGTGTGTGTACATGTACATACTCATGTGTGTAGTGGAGGGAAGGGAGAAATTGCTGTTTCTTACCCCATTCTCTGCTAGAGGGAGGGAGAGAGCTAGAGAGAAAGGCCAGTTCAGGGAAGGAGGATGACTTGTGACTTGCCACCCTCTCTTGAATGTTCCATATTCACCAGTGTCCCTCAACTGGGATTGTTCCAAGCATCTCCAGGAGACAGGATTTACTGTGCCCACTTCCCAGATGGAGAAACCTGTGCTTCTGTAACCTCTCCTCCACCAGGGGCAACACTGGACCCTGTGGCTCTGCTGTGGATCACCTTTCTTTTGACTCTGCTCAGTTGTACACAGAGATGCCACATGGGTGGGTCTTGGAAGAGGGCTGTCAAAAGTAGGTTGTCTGGAGAGGCAGAAGCAGCCCTGTCTTGGCCTCAGGCCTCCCGGATTCTATTCTCAATTCTGAGTCCCTGAGTGACCTGATTTTCCCATCTGACAAAGGGAGAGTTGGACCAGATGATGTTGAAAGTACATGTTGCTACAGATCAAAGAGCAAATGGAAAAGATGAGCCGCAGGCCAGAAGAACTGGATTAAGGCTTGTGAGGGAAATGAAGGCCCAGAGGGCGAGGATCTTGACAGCAGGGACTGGGCTTCTGAGGACCTGCACCTGGGCCCCCAGAGAACCTGCAGCAGACGTGGTGTTGATATCAGCAATCACAGAAACATGAAGTGCACAGGATGGGGGTTATCGGGAGCTCCTTTATATCTCTGAATCCCCCCCAAAATTTGAGAGGTAGGGACAATGATCCTATTGTACAGTTGGGGAAGATGAGTCCCAGGGGAAATCAGCTGCTGGGGTTGGGGAGTGCAGTGTCAGGGGAGAACAGGTCAGGGCCTGTCTGGGGAACTTGAGCATTTGCTCAGTCCACACACAGCCACGGGCATTGTAGGTTTGGTGGTGGAGGTGGGAGTGCCCAGTTTGTGAAGTAAGCAGAGCCCGCACAGCTGGCCACAGCGCCCTTTACTGGTTGGGACTGGAGTATTGGGGCCTTGCAGAATGGTGTGAAATGTGCCCAGCTCACACAGCTGGGGAAGAGCATTCACAACCAGGGCCTCTGGGCTCCAAGTCAGCCCAGCTGAGGTCTCATTTTGGGAAAGGCAGCAACAGGGACTAAGGTGTCTGTAGCTGGGCTTCTGTTCCAGCTCTCCAGAACCCCAACGGCTTTGCCACCATTGTTACTCGAATCATATCCCATAATGAGTACTGCTTTGGTGGACATGGAGAAATGGCCTTGGCCACTAAGGTATGAAGTGAAAAGAGGAATTTCTGGGGAACAAGGAAAATAGGGCAGACTTGACAGAGTCAGGGATGGCTTAGGACACAGAGAAGGTTGGAAGCCAGAGAACCCCCAGGTCCTGCAGGGGGCTTCCTGCCAGCAGCCCATTACCCACTGCACAATCCTGGTAGACCATGGCCCACTCGGGCCTCAGCTTCCTCCTGGGAACCATCACTCTGCTTCTTCACATACCTGGAACCTCTGTGGACACTGCTCCTGTGGGCCTGGTCACCTCCTCAGACCCACAGCACCTGCTTTGTCTTCCCAGGCTTTGCACTGACTGGTGGCTTTGTCTGGAGCCTCTTCTCTGCCTTGTAGGCTGGCTGCCCTGCTCACCCTCCTGTGCCCAGACAAACACCACTTCCTCCAGAAAGCCCCCTGATTTCTCTTTGGGGCTCTGTTCTACTCCACAGGGTGCTCAAACTGTCCTGCTCCACGCTGTATCCCTAGCCTAGGATGGTGCTTGGCACATAGGTGCTTTGTAAATGGACAACACTGATTTATTCAGCTCTAAGCAGGGGCTGTACACTGGACCCTGTCCTGTGGGATCCTGTGGAGGAAGAAAACCAAGGTGTCTGGTCCCAGAGAATGTCCCAAGATGGAGGATGAGGATGGAAAATCAGAGGAGACACCAACAGGCAAGTCGCCTGTGGGGCTGTAGAGCTCACCTCAGGGGATGGGAGGAGGGAGACATGCCTGTTTGAGTGGTGGGTCAGGGCCAGCCTCTCTGAGGAAGTGACATGTGAGCTGGGAAACAAATGGATAAAGCTGGAGGATGCAAAGATGGAGACTTGGTTGATCAACTGTCTGGGTCTGCCTGAGACTGAGACATTTCCTGGGGTGCACGACTTTCTGCTGAAATGGACAGTTGCAGATAAAGATGGCTGAAGTTGGTCACCCTGGGAGAGATATAGGCCCTCCCTAGAGGAGTTTGGGGTTGGGTGAGACTAATGGGCTCCCAAACAGTCCTTGGAGCAGGGTGAGGAGGGCTGAGATGACATGTGCTGTGTGTTCAGAGTTGTGCCAAGCACTTCACACGTGAACTCATTTAATTCTCATAATCAAATAAGATACTGTCGCCATTCCTGTTTTACAGATTCAGAAAGTAAGGCCCAGTGAGGATACATAGTTCACCTGAGTTACACACTGAGAAGTGGGGAGGCCAGATTTCAACCTAGCCAGGCTGAATGGGGAGGCCCAGCCCTTCACCATTGCTCCCTGCTGCATCTGTGACTGTGACAACAGCCACTGTGTGCTCAGTGCCCCCTGTGTGCCAGACATAGGGTTAGGCACTTGCAGGCTTCATTTCATTGAATTCTTAGGCTGTTTCACACCCTCTCTTCTTGCCTCAAGGACAAATGTGAGGCTGAGGTCAGAGTAGGCCAGGTCACATGAGTCCAGGTCACCTGATACCCAGTGATAGAAGCCTGGACTCCAGGACTCAGTATGCCCAGTGGATTGGGAAGAAGATAGAAGGATGGGAGAGAGCAGGATGTGATTCCTTTCAGGGGAGTCTGTGTGTCAGAAGGGGCTTTCTGGCTGAGACTTGCCACATTCATGGTGGAAACCCAGGCATCTGGCAGGGAAGGGCTACAACCAGGCACAAACCCTTCTCCTGCTCTTCCTCCTTTTCCTCCAAGAGATGTTGAGTGTGGCCCAGAGACTCGGGTTAGTATAGACAGATTTGGAGAGCCATGTGCTGGGTTTCCAGACAGCAAATGATGGCTGCACCTGCTGGATGCTCTGCCGGACAGCACAAAGTACAGATCCCAGGAGAAAGCGCAGACCACAAAAGAACCACAGGCCATTGTGGAGGTACCTGGGGATGGGCAGGTGATGAACCAACAGGGAGGGGCCAGATGGAGGCACTGTTTGTAGCCTTGCTGGGCCTGGTGGCTGGTTTAGGAGTGGTAGAGGGTCATGGCATAGCTAAAGAATAGATCAATTTCAGAATCATGGCGGTGGTATTGGAAGCTGGGGAGCATGGATGGCTTTAATAGATGAGGTGAGAGATGCCCAGCCTCTGGTGGGCTACAGCAGGAGAGTGGCTGATTCTGACCAGTGTTTTAAACAGCTGTAGCTTTAATTTGGACAGTGGGCAGGAGACGTGCATACCTCCAAATAGCACTCTTGTCACTGACCCAACTGATACTTGGCTCAGAGAAGCCCAAGATGCAGAGGCTGAGGAGGCGGCATGAGTGGTGGGTACAGGGCCAGGAGGTGGAGCCTGAGGAGTCCCTTGAACCTGGATATGCAGATCTGTGACTTAGAGGAGAGGCCAGGCCCTGAGATGAGGCTGGCAGTCAGCTACTGGTAGAGTCCACAAAGTAACTAGTGTCTGAGGGGCTGAACAGACAGGTCTAAGAATTCATACTCATATCGAGCCTGTGCGCCTGACTGCCGTTGGCTGGGGGAGCTGTACAAAGCCTTGGCATTGCCTTCTAGTCAAGCCCCACTCTGCCCTTTCAGCTGTGTCTTCCCTTGTTCATCCTCCAGTGCTCTTTCTTTCTATTCCCAAAGATACCCTGGGCTTCCCCACTTCCTCCTGCTCCAACAGGCAGCAGGTCCACCTGTGCGTAGGCCTGGAATATTCCCCAAAGGCCCCTATGTAAAGTGCTTGGCTCTCTCCTTGGTGCTATCAGGCAGTGGTGGAAACCTTCAAGAGGTGGGGCCCAGAGGGGGAGGTTTTAGGTAATAGGGGCATGTTCTGAAAGGGGATTGTGGGAAACCAGTCTCTTTCTCTTTTTCACCTCCTAGCTGCCATGAGGTGAGCAGCTTCCCCCACCACATGCTCCCGCCATGATATGCTGCCTGGCCCCAGGCCCAACTGTGGTGGGTCAACTGACCATGGACCAAAACCTCCAAAACTGTGAAACAAAATAACCATTCCTCTTTTTCAGTTGATTATCTCAGGTATTTTGTTTCAGTAACAGAAAGCCAACTGACACAACTTGGAATGCCCTTCCTTCCTGTGACCCTTAGCCCATCATCCATGTCTATTGAAACACCATATACAGTTGAAAGTCCAGTTCAAGCACAACTTCTCCCCTGCTCCAGTGCCTACACAGGTGCCCAAAGCTTCATGTTGCCTCTCCCTTCTCTGCTCTGGGGGCGAGTGGAAGGGCATGGAGGGAAAGACAGGCAGATGGGATTTGCACCCTGCTCCATGTTGCCTGGCTGTGTAAACTTGGGTCTGTCTCTTGCCCTCTCTGAGTCTGTTTCCACATCTGTGGGATGAGGGCGGTGACCTCTACTGACAAGCTGGTTGCCTGGCTGTCAGGAAGGACTCAGCACATGTGAACTTGATTACTGATCTTTGGACAGTCTGGTAGTTATTATTTTGGGCCTGCAAGCTGTCTGATTATGAAATGAGCCCCTAAAAGTAATAACTTGCTGTTCCTTTTTCTTAATTTTTCCAGCAGTTACTGTCTCCCATGCTTAGGTCCCACTTCAACTCAGCATTGTGTCCACAGAAACAGCCAGGTCACTGCCAGTGCTTTCAGAAAGAAGGTCTGTTGTACCTCTGTTTCCTGAAGCAAATTATAGGGGACACAATTTGTACGTGCCTAACACTTGAAGGCCCCAGTTCTCACCCTCCGAGAACTCTCGTGAGCCAAAATGTCCAAAGTCTCCCTGGACAGCAAGTCTGCAGACTTGTTCTATCTTCTCTCCTCCACCTCCCCCATCTTCATGTTATGGAAAGATCAACTTATCCTTTCTGGTTTCTTCTTCATTTTTCTTTCCACTGCTGATTCTCCTGGTTGGGTCTCATGTGTGTGCACACGCACACACATCAGAAGCCAAAGATAACAAGGCAAGGATTATACTCTCATTGGGCAGGGAAGGGAGAAGCTGAGTGGAGAACAATAATGTCTCTCTCTCTCTCTGTAAAATGGTTGCAGACACGCAGATGATAATAAAGCCATTCCTGCTACAGCAGGTTATCAGTCAGTGCCTCAGAACAGCCCTGAGATGCTGTGATTCTATGAATTTTAAGATGTCAGATCTCAGGGGATGGAGACGAGCTAAGAGCTATTACTCCACCAGTGCCTCTCAGATTCTACCAACTCTGCAGTCCCCTCACCACTGGAGGATGGTCTTAGGCATGCCAATGCTGTCTCTTATTAGCAGAGAAGTGGAGGATGGAGCTTCATAGAGACTCTAATCCTGACAGCCCTACTCCCAGCCCCCTCAGCAACCAGGCACCATCTTATTTTCCCATATGTCTCTCAGGACCTCTGAGGACCGCAACCGAATCTGACCCATTGTGGAAGTTTCAACCAGCAGAGATGCCCTGAATAAATCACTGTGCACACCATTAACTCATTACAACTGGGGCAAGTGTGACACAGGCAGGGGCTCTGATGCTTTGACATGATAGCAGTGAGAATAGACATGATTAGTCAGAGACTTAACCTGTACCAAGGAGGTGAGGAAGAGCCATGGGACCAGGGAAGTGCCCCAGGCAGAGAAGCACATGTGCAAAGGACCCGTGGTGGGTGGGAGCTAGTGCATTCTGGGAGACTGAGAAAAGGCCCTAAACGCTGGAAGGCAGAGGGAGCAGTGTGGGGAAGCCAGTAACTGTAAGAAGCTGGGGGAGCCTCCCTACCCTGTTCCTGCTGCCATGCTATCCCTTCACCAGCCACAAGTCTAAAGGGATGTTCTCTCTGTGTCATGTCCTGTGCTGGGCAGGAAGGCTCCAGGGCAAGGGGAGAGGAGTAGTCAAGACCTCTCCTGGATGATCTCCCCTTACCCCAGTCCCCAGCCTCTAAGCCTATTCTTGACATTCTGCTGAGGGGGCAGTGGTCTGACCCTGACCTGGGATAGGTGACCTGGTGACCTCACATGGAAGTGGGAAGCACAATAGTTCTGTCCTTGCAGGGTGGCTGTGAGGAACAGATGGGAGGATGCGGGCAGAGGATGGAGCCCATAGACCTAGCTCCTGCCACCGTCCCCAGTCATGCTTCCTTGAAGGACCTGCTCTTCCTAGAACTTATCATGGACCATGTGTGGGCAGAACACCCCCGTCACACAGCAGGGACAGTGACTTCCCCCTCTCCCCCTAGGGCCAGGGTGAGCTCTGGCTGGTCCCATAGGAAAGCATGGTCACTGTGAGGGCTCTGTCAGAAACCCATGAACAGACCAGATGGGGCACCTGACACCCCACCCCTGGTGATGTGGAGAAGGGGCAGGTAAGGCTATTTGCAGGAGGGTAGTAGCTTCCTCCTTCAGGACTTAGCACATTGTCCACACACAGTAGATGCTCTGGGTCATCCCTGACATTTGAGGGGTGCAGGGCAAGAGCGCAACTGGATACCACATTCCTAAATATTTCAAGTGATAAATCAAGCTATATATGCATTCTACTTGCTACCTTGACAAATGCAACTTTACAACAGTCTAGAAGGCCAGTTTCTGGGAGGACCAGCCTTGGTCTCTCCTTGGCCCACCTCCTTCTGTCCCTGTCCCAGGCCCATTGCTTATAGCAAGGGCATCAAATGGACATGGACATCCTATAGCATACGCCTTCAAATTCCTCCCACTGCCCCATGAGCAGCTGCCCTTGCCACCCTTAGGCCTGTGCTTACTCACTGTGCAGTCCTCCCTCAGGAGGACAGATAAGGGAAGAGGCTGAGTTGGGCTTAGGAGGTGGAATTCAGGCCATCTGAGCAGGGAACCCCAGGACCCCAGGTACCCAACCCATTGTCTAAACTGGGGGCTGGCATCCAATGGGGGACCCTCACATGAATTCCTCATCCCATGGCTGGGGACTTCATTAGAGGAGGGGTAGAGCAGAGTTCTCTAAGTCTGGGGCCCAGGGCAGAGTTTCATCTTGCCCAGGTCTGAGTGTCACCAAGGGAAAAACCTAAATAAGCCCTCTAGCTTCACTTGCTCTTAGTTGACTTAAAGATCACTAATTTTGGAGGTCATACAATATAGTTTCCCACGAGCTTTGCTGTAGATCACACCTCTGATGTGTGGGTTATGATAACAGTTGCCTAGCTTACTTTTCAGAATGCCACTTTTGCTGAAAACCATGGCACTTTGGCTTGCAGGTGCTTGGTGGGTGACTGCATTTCTTTCTTCATATTGTGTCTGCCCTTTGCTACCTTAACCTTTAGGTCAGATTCTACACAGCTCTGCGCATAGACATGTTGATTGTGCATTGGAGCCGGTATACATTTTCTTCTTCCTGGCTGTTGTGCTCTTTCAGCAGCTGCACAGACAAGCAGCTAAAGCCCTCAGCCTTCTCTTAAGCCCACACCCAATGAGGCCAGAACGTTTGCACAGGATGATGGAGCTGGCAGCAAGAGTAACTGAACAGTTCTCAACAAGTTGGCCACACACTAGCCTGTAAACTACAAGGATGGGATGTTTGTGCGCTAGAAGGAAAACAACTTTTTCCATTGAGTTCAGGGCCAGTGGAAAATTACCAGAAAAATCAATAAAAGCTTGCCTCTGTCTTTGTTCAGGTAGCGGCCTGGTCTCTCTAGATTAGTGCTTTCTCCCTTCTGCTTGTGAAGGAAAATCCCTTGAAAGTCTTGCCTGTTTGTTCATAATATTTGGCCTGGTTTCATTTCTGTTTTTTCAGTGCCCAAATTTCCCATCTCTGGTAACACAAGGATAGTGTGAAATCCAGCCCTACTCTACTTGCCAGGCGGTCTGCCCAACTCTGAAGTACGAAGGACCCGAAAAGCTGGACCAAGGCCTTAGAAAAAGCAGCACTCACAGACAATACCAAACCCAGGATCAAAGGTTCAGAGACAGGATCTTTGATGTGGAGGACCAAGGATGGATTCAGCCAGAGAAGGAATCAGGGCTCCAGGGAAAGGGTGCCGGAAGGGGCCCTGCCTGCCTTGAGTGACCCAGCCAGATCTCTACCATTCTCCTGAAGGTTGTGACTGGAAACAGCAGCCATGAGTAACAGTTAAGAGCAGGTAATTACAGACAGGTGCACAGCAAAACAGTTCAACCCTCCCTATAATGGCCAGGTGATCTCTCCCTGGTTTACTCACTCACACTCAGCCATGTTTGACACCACAAAAAATGAATGCTTTTTTAAAAAGCCACATCTTGTCAGGAGTTCATGAATTCATCTCCCTTAACAGATTCATTTCCTTTAGCTGATCTTTCACAAGAATAAATGTCATAGCTTGAGCTGTCATAATAAAATCCCATCGCCTGGTGGCTGAAGCAACAGAAAGTTATTTTCTCACATTTCTGGAGGCTGGAAGTCCAAGGGAAGTCCAAGATCATGGTTGAGCTCTCTTCCTGGCTTACAGATGGCCACCTTCCTGCTGGATCTTGACATTAGGTGTGGGGGTGGGAGAGAGAAAGAGAGGAGAGAGAGACTGTGACAGAGACAGAGATAGGCAGAGGACAGAAAGAGAGTACTCTCCCTGGAGTCTTTTCTTATAAGGGCAGTAACCCTGCTATGAGGGCCTCACCCTCAGGACCTAATCTAAATCTAACGACCTCTCACAGGCTCATCTCCAAATATGGTCACCTAGGGAGTTAGGGCTTCAATATATGAATTTTGGAGGGACACAATTCATTCCATAGCCATGAACAAGGGCTGCTTTCATTTAAAAGAAAAGGAAGAAAAACAGTAACAGGTAGTGAGGTGGAAGCTGCTCTGAACCCAATGTGGCTTAACAGGGGGCTGCGTTTCCCAAGCAGCTGTAATGAGCCTCTGAGGTAGTGCATAATAACACTACAGAAGAATGAGGGGATATTTTTGCTCTCATCATTTATCAGATAGAAGATAGGATCATTTTCTATGTGATTTTTATGTGGACAGAAAATTCATATTCACACAGAGCCAGACCAGCCCTGTGAAAGCTGGGTGGGGAGGGAGAGAGACGGTGTTGGGGGTGGTGAGGAGCAGCTGTGGACTCCCCACATGGGATTCCAGAATGCACACCAGAGCAAATGGAGTTGTGAGAATAACAACCCTTCCTGTGGCCCTGGGTTTCCATCTGAAAGGCTACTACAGGCCCCCAGCTTGGGTGACACCACTGCTTGGGATGGAGGACGCCATATGTGCTGACCATGTTCAGTCACTCTGAGGAAGACCTCAGGGTCCTCACTGTGACTCTTGCCATTACGCAGATGAGCAAACTGAGGCTCAGGGAAGGGGAGTTTCTCGGAGTCACATAGCCACAAGGCAGTGAAGTGAAGTCAGAGGCACAAGTCCTAGATATGTGGCTGTGAGATCCACGTCCCTGGGACGTCCTGGCTGGGGGGAGTCAGGGGTGAGCCCCATTTATCAGACGGTTTCCGCAGTTCAGGTTACACTGCCCCCACTGCGGTGCTGGGAGTAGGAGTTCAGATCCCTGTTTCCTGGCTCAGAACAGCAAGGTAACCGGACCCACAGAGATGTGTGTTGTGTTGAGCAAGTTCAGTTCCACTGAGCCCCTGTACATCCAAAGAGCGCTTCACTGCAGGAGAGTGGTCCTTGGGACACAGCTGACACCCAGCCTTCACCTGGGGCTGCTGCCCAGCCTTCTCCCCACCCTGCCCACCCCAGACTCTCTACTTCTCTGCCTCCTGTTGCGTTCCCCATAGCTGCCTCCCTGACCACGTCTCTGCCTACCCTGAGACAGAGTCAGGTCAGCAGGTCCTTTCCAGGCGGTGTGAAGCTCAACAGGTATAGTCACAAACACAGCTTCTTAAGAGTTGGACATCCACTGTAATATTGCTCAGTGGTGAGCTGTCCTGATAGGGGACAGGCTTGGTGGCAGGAAAAGACTCCTTTATTCTCTGTTGGCTGCCTGGAATTGAGTCTAACTTAGTTCCTGTATTAGTATTTGTTGCTATAACAAAATACCCAAGGCAGGGTACTTTACAAAGAAAAAAGTTTGTTTAGCTCACAGTTCTGGAGGTTTGAGGGCATGACATCAGCATTAGCCGGGCTTTGGTGAGGACTTCATGGTGGATAGCATAACAATGTTGGGAGTGTGTGTGGGAGGAAGGGATCACAATGTGACACACAAAGCCAGAACGTGGTTCAGGGGTCAGGCTCGCCCTTTTTATAACAGCTGTCGTTTGCTTGTTTGTTTTTGAGACATGGTCTTGCTGACCAGGTCAGGCTGACCTCAAATTCATAATCTCCTGGCTTCAGCCTCTCAAATGCTGGGATTACAAGTGTGTACCACCATGCCTGACTTTTTTAATAATAACTCTCTTTGAAGAACTAATCAGGTTCCCATGAGAACTGCCTCAACTCCTTCCAAGGGCAATGACCTCAGTGACCTAAAGACCTCCTACTAGACCCCACGTTTTAAAGGTCCCAGTACCTCTTAACATCAGTACACTGGGGACCAAGCTTCTAACACGAACTACATCCAAACCCTAGCCATCCCTGTCTTGCTGCATTTCTGTGTCTGTCAGCTGTTGCCATTGTAATGCTGTGTAAAATGTCACTGAAAGTGAAGTAGCTTCCAGTGTTAGGCACTTATTTTTCTTGCTCACAGGTCTGTAGTTGGCTGGGGCAGCTCTGTTCCAGGCTGCCAGTTGTATGGGTTTGGCTCCAGGCTGTGGGCTGGGATTCGGTCAGCTCCATGTGTGTCTTCCTCTGTGGACCAGTGACTCCAGAAGACATGTCCTTCTCAGTAACAGTGGCACAGTGTAGGAGGTTGAGCAGAAACATGGGATGCTCCTGTCTGAGGACTTGGCTCAGAATTGGCTACTTTCATGTTCACCCACATTCTTTTGTCTCCAACAGTCACATGGCCAACCTCTACATCAAAAGGTGAAGAAATGTTCTGTGCCTCAAGGGCTGGAGGCAGTGGATATTGCTGAAAGGGACCTATACTATTCTGACCCTTTGGGCAAGTCACCCCCATCTGTAGCCCCTGGAATCCCTTCTGCGTGATTATGGGACTGGGTTACTTCCAAAAGCTACCCCCTCTCCATTCCCTATGATCCTCACCCTTGTGACAGTGGGGTCATTCTAGGACTGCCCAGGCTTCCTGGGCCCCGAGAGTCTACAGTAAGCTGGGGTTGGGGGTGGGTGAAGGGTTAAGATGCAGGCTTCTGTTCCTTTAAGCTGTTGGGCCCCCCACAAATCTGCCACCCTTTCCTGCTCACAGCCTTAGTCTCCAGTCTTTCACTCCAAACTGCTCTGCTTGACTCAGTCCCACCTGCTCCCTAAAACTCTCACTCACAGCCAAGTTCACTCCTGAGTGATGTCTGGCACAGCCTTTCCATCTCCAAGCCCATTGCTCTTTGGTTGGGATTCTGCCCGCTCCCTCACCTCAAGAGAAATTCTAGTCCCCATGCAGCCCTGAGCCCAAGCTCCTCCTCCAGGCCCCAATACCATGTATCTTCATTTCAGACTTCACCAAGAAGGAAAGGAAAACCCAGCTCACCGGTGTACACTTGTAGTGTCCTTCTTGGGCTGCTGGACAGGGCACATGTCTGGTGGGTCCTTCATGCCATGTGAGGGGAAACCTGGACCCTGGCAGATGCATTCATGCTTTGGTTGCATTTAAATTGCTTTTCCCTGGACCGGGTTCTTCCTTTTCTTTTCAACCTCCAGCTCCCATTGCTTCTGCTCCTCGCTCTCCCTCTAATGCATCCTTTTGTGCTGCTGGAAATTGCTTTCAGTTCCAACAAAGTAGGTCCCTGGCTTTGCATAAAGTCCAAGTTCTCTGGCCCTGGAGGAACAGCAGCTTTCCAAGGCTCTCCCTCCCTCCCAGCCAGGCACCAAGTCTCATTGTTTGAGTCACAAAGGAAGATGGAAAGGCACCTTGAGTGTGACAGAAAGGTATCTTCCTGAAGCCACAAATACGCTCTCCAAGGAGTGCGTGAACCAGCCCAGGGACCTTGCCCACCATGTGCATGGATAAACAGGCTCTGCACGTTCTGGCAAGGAGAAGCCACGTGGTCATCATGATAAGAACTTTGAGTGTAATTCCTGATCACATAGCTGTCCAGGGCTCTGGGAAGGGAAGGGAAGGAAAAGAAAGGAAAGGGAAGGGAAGGGGACCAAGCTGAGCTTGGTACTCTCTCTTAGCCCTCATCAGAGCTCACGGGATGATCCCGGCCCCCATTCTGCAGCCCAGGCGTTGAGGCTTAGAGAAGCGCCATGTAACTAGTTAGCAGTGGGGCAGGGAATTTGGTTCTTCTAAATAATTTATACCCTGTGCATGTGCTGAGCCAGTGCCCGAGTACACCCATATGGCCTCACACCAGGGAGGACCCCGCTATGTACCCTGAAAACATTCCTCACATGAGCATTGTCCCTGCATGCACTGATGAAAGCCTTCTTGTACCCAATGCCCATAGCTGCGGGTGACTGTGCCTATGAGTACAATGGATGCTTCCTTTCTGGGCCTGGATCCAGCCCAGCCTGACCGCCTGCTATGGGCTCAGCCACCCTCATGAGCATCTTCCAAGATGCTGAAGATGGGACCCTGGTTGGTGAAGCTCTGCTCCGGTTTAGATCAGGGATGTCTCCGAGAGGACCCTAAACGAAAGGCTTGTTAGTTATCAGAGTAGCAATATTGGGAGGTTATGGGACCTTTAAGAGGTGGGACCTAACGGGAGGTCTTTAGGTCATTGGGAGGGTGGCCTTGAAGCGGGTAGTGCCACCCCAGGCCCTTCCTTTGTCTTTCTTTTGCTTCCTGTCCATGAGGTGAGTGGTTTTGCTCCACACTGCCCTCTTGCTATGATGTGCTGCCTCCAACCCAAAGCATCAGGACCAATGGATCATGGACCCAAAATTCCAAAACAGTGAGTGCAACAACCCTTTCCTCTTTAAGAGTTGATTTATCTCAGGTATGTGTTTTAGTGACGGAAAGTGACCACACCTCTTAACTAACGAACAGTGCCCCTCCACACACCGCAAAGGGAACCTGTGAATTCCTCTGCTTAAACTGATTTACATTCACACCCCTCACGCTGGCTGAGGAAGCCAGCCTTCTTCAGCGACAGAGGAAGATAATGAACTGCCATCATTCTGGCTTAATCAGCTCCTGTGTGGGGAAGGCGGTCATGATGGAAGGAGTCCGGGTTTCGGGATGTGAGTCGTGTGCTCCCTACACTTCATCACCCTCCGTTACTGTCTTATCTCTATCCATCCTGGCAAATTAAATTACCATTGTCTTTTCAATCTTGTTCTGCTAGAGGAATTCAACAACAGAGCAAAGAGGGAGCTGGCTGTATGGGACGTGTTTCATGTGCTTTTTAATACTCTGTGTCTTAAAGGTCCACTGCTGTGAAAAATACCAGGCAATTAAATCACCTAGGAATGTAGTTTGGGGCATTGGGGGGGTCAGACGTTTACTCTTTCTTACACAAAACATTGGCTGGGCAGAGCCAGTATTTCATTCTGTGCCTCAGTTGTCCCATCAGTAAAATGGGCTTACTTCTAGCGTTGTATGCATGGTGCAGGCACACGTTCTAGAATTCTGAGTGATGGCTGCCCTCAGCTTGACAGAGGGCTTTGTACTTCTACCTGCGTAGTATGAAGGTTGAAGAGAGAGGCAAGCCAAGATGATCGAGGCAACTCTCAGTCTTGTGATCAGAGGACTTTCCCCTCCAGCAGTACCCAAATTGGTTCTGCACATTTGCCTGTGAGATAGGTCAAAATTATAGATCGATTCCTGGGCCACAGAATCAAACTCTCCAAGTGGATGTTGTGGGAAGCTGTATTTCACTGTAGGCTTCAAGATAAAGTCAGTAAAGTTAAGACTAACTTTATAAGTTAGAGCACTGGACTCACTGCTCTAACTCTGATGTTCCCTACCTCCTCCTCCTCCTCCTCTTCTTTTATTGTATGGGCACAGACATAACCAGTGTTCATCAATATCCAGTTCTCTCTTTCCTGGGTGCATGAAGTCTGCACTTCCCAGATTCCTTTGTAATTAGGTGAACCATGTGGTTAGTTCTGACCAATGAATGCTGAGTAGAAGGGATGTAGTTGTTGCTGGGCAGCAGCTGTGACAAGTCCCTGCCAGACCACCCACCGTCTTTCTCCTCTGTTGGAGATCATGAAGGCAGCATGTAGAGATGACTGTGACCTAAGATCAAAGCAGCCTGGATCACTGCATTTCACAGGGAGGACAGCATGGAGAGGTGACTCTGTTTGTGGACTGTCACCTGACCCTCAGTGCAGTTTTCAAAACATAAAGACACAAACTCCCAACCAGTGAGACTGGGGGCGGTTTGTTACTACAGCCAGACTATAACCCATCCTGACTAACGTAGACCTCTTTGAGAACCTGATCCCTGATGAAAACAATGGAGCATCTCTCTAGGCAAATGTGCACTTGACTATAATCATAAAATTCGGGCTACACTCCTGGGGTCCCTTTTTGTCCTTCAGTCTAGGAATGCTCAGCACTGCCACTTTTACACTGTGACCTGATTTACGACAATGGTGGCATTCCTCTCTATCACTACTCCTTTCCCCTGCTCCCTTCAGGGGTGGCCTTTGGAAACTCCAGCTCTGCTCTGGACCTGGATAGGTCCAAACCATTGGGGCACCCAAGAGAGTGAAGAGTGTCACTGGTCATTGTCATTGTGGGAAATAACTTTATGACCAAAGTTATGGTTAAGCATTATCTGTATTTGTAATATTAAACTTGACCAAATGTCAGGGCTTTGGTCTCTCTGAATCTCATCCTCTCATTCATAAACCACAGGCGTGGTTACTAACCCCAGCTGTAACCCGAGGCCAGAAAACTCCCAGAGTTTTCCCAGAGGCTCATGGGAAATTTCTCCTGGACCTCACAGATGTGGTATTTCACAGTCAAGGCAGAGTCCTCTCCCCTCTTTGGGCCTGTGGAACACCCTTACCCCACCCTGGTGGCAGCTAAATCATAGGGTTGGCAGGATGTCCCTCCATGTCCTCTATGGCCAAACAACGACATTGACACATGCAGTAAGGACCTGCTTCTTACTCTTCTGATGCAGCTTTGTTTCTGGGACTTCAGCTGCCAGAAAAGCAAACCTCTGAAGATGGAAGATACTCTCTGCCCGAATGTCTGCTTTTTACCTGCAAGGGTCTAAGGGAGACTCCCCGAGTCATGCCCACCTAGGTTCAAATGCTAAGTTGGACACCTGCCAGTTGTGTGGGTTTGGACAAGTCATGTCACATATCTAGACCTCAGTTTCCCCATCTGTGAAATTTGAGCCACTCAAAATGGGTGACTACTCAGAGATTATCTCTGTCTCTCTGTCTTTGTTCCTCTGCCAAAAATGCTTCCACCCCATCTCCATCTCTGACTTGAAATACTCCCTCTACCCCAAGGGATCGTTCTAATGCCATCAAAGTCCCCCTGGCCCAGCTAGAGTGACCTCTCCTGTCCCAGAAACCCAATGCTTGCTCAATAGTCCTGTTGGTTCCCTCTCACTTTCTGCCTTTATCTCTGCATTTTCCACATGTTCCCAACTAGAGAAACACAGTGTTTATTGAACACTTACTATATGCTGGATGTTGGTTAAGGTCTTTACCATCTGCTTTTGACTTCTTCGTCCTCCTGTGGAGGTAGACATGATTGTTCCATGTCAGAGGTAGAGGGCAGGCTTCACAGGCAGGCAGCCAGCAAGGAAAATCTTATTACCAGTTGCTGCTGGTTGCTTTTGGGTAGACCACTTAACCTCTCTGAACCTTCACTTCCTAGAAGTTTTCACTATTTTTAGTTTGTGTGTGTGTGTGTGTGTGTGTGTGTAGAGGGGTGTTTCTTTTCTTCAATACTTTTAGAAAGTAGACAAAAGAGCACCCACTTTCCCCAATCCACAACGGCATTCTAGGAACCAAGTCCTATTTGTGGATAGGACTCCTTCCTTCTCTCATTCAAATCTATGTGCTTTGAAAAGTCTGAGCTGCTCTCCCCTCCAGCTACTGCGCATTTGTGTCTGCTGAGGGACCACTTCACCTCCCTGGGCAGTGGACCCTGCAGATGAGGGCTGTCTCTGTGCCCTGTGACCTGCACTGGGAGGGGACCCTGCTCTGAGGACAGACTTAGCCTCCTGGAAGCAGTGTTCTTGGAGCTGCTCAGAGCCCGCAGGCTGAGCGCTCATGAATTCTTTACTATGTCCCTTACCATGAGTCTCAGGAACACTGCGTTCATGAATGAAACATCACAACGTTTACCGAGCACTCGGCAGCTTGGAGCAGGCATGGTTTTCTGGCTGAGGCCACAGGGGCACCAGCTGGCCTGACCATTCTGGATGCTCCCCTTTTCCCCACTAGCCCAGTCTCATGGCCAGCTGACCCCTCCGACCTTCCCCATGTGTGTGGAGTAACCAGCCCCTCATCCACCAAGCACCCATTTCATGCGCTTGCTGAACATGGGGTGGGGGCTGTGGCCACCATATGCTAGGGAGGAGCCAAGGCACAGCTAAGCGATGCCCAGTGCCAAGCGAGTGTGGTGGAGGCAGGCTGGCTCACAGTCACCATTGGGCAGTTGAGGGATGGTGCAGGAGGGTTAAACCACCTCCTAGCAGGCTCTTACAGGCCTTGTCTCTGCCTCTCCATCTTACCCTGGACAGGCATCAGCCTATCCTCAGGCTCCAGGGGGCCAAGGCAACATGGAATGGGGAGAGGATGGGATGCAGGCAGAGAGGTGGACAGGGCAACCTTTTGTGTGTGTGTCTTACACACACACACACACACACACACACACACACACACGCCCATCTTCCTGCTGGCCTCTCTCTCTTCACCTTCCTGCTGCCTGGACGTTGAGTCTCTCTCTTGGCAGTCGCTTGCACTGGCTGGGCTCCAGGTGTCCATTTCACTCTGGCCCAGGTACAAAAGCAAAGCCCTGGTGTGTGGAGGAGAGTGGAGAGTCAGGACTCAGCAGGAGGGGCCTGGCCTGGACCTGAACCTGGGAGGGGACTGGGTTTCAAAGCCAAAGCAGAATGTTTTACTTTGAACTGTTTCTTGTTCCTTCTCACTGGCTGCTGCCTCCACCCCTCCCAGCTCACCAACAGACATTCCACCAAGAGCGAAGCCCCATCTACGTGGTCACGTCAAATCCTTGCCATGTCTGGGAGGTCAGCCTCTCCCTCCATTGACAGCCAGCAAAACTGCTCCTCTGAGGCCACAGTTCATCTGACAATAAGGGACCCAGCCTCGCTGACCCAGCCCACCCCTGCTGCCCTCGGCTGCCTGACAGTTCTAAAATCAGCTCTGTGCTTTATTTCTAAGACAACGATCAGCAAGTTAGGGAGGTCGCCAGGGCACTGGTCAGGGACAAGGAAGGAAGCTAGTCCCTGCCGGTGGTCACTTCCTGACTGTGCTGGTGGCCAATACTTGGGTGGACTACCCTCCTGGGAGACAAGAGGAGTTGTCATCTGACTCTCCTAACCTCAGCCAGAGTGGCTTCCAGCCTCCTGGAGTGGGATCAAATTCTGGAAACTTCTCTGACCCAGAAAGTCCTGGTGGCTCCCTTCATTAAGAGCATTAACCTTGGTGGCTTTCCTTCTCTGGTCACAGAGTCTTCAAGCTGCTCTGGGTCCACCCCACGTGACACAGAACTCACATGTCTCCCTGCTGGTGAGCCCAGCTCCACCACCTTCCCCAGTGCAGGACAGGATCTCCTTGGGGCCAGCAGGGAAGGGCTGATGGGGGACAATCCTTTTTCTCCTGTGGAATCAGTGTCTGGCCACCCCAGCCCCCCTGAGTCTGCCTCCAAAGCCTCATGGAACAAAAAGAGAACTTGGAACTAATAAGATCTGTTGCACAGGTCATTGTGAGGATTCAAAAGTCTGAGTGCTTGGTCCAGTCCTGGCTTGGCTTTTACTAGTTTCTGGCCTTTTTGTGCCTCAGTTTTCTCATCTGTAACATGGGGGCAGTATAGATGATCCCCGACTTATGATGGTTTGACTTATGATCATTTCAACTCACGATGTATTTATTGGGAGGTAACCCCATGGTAAGTGGAGGCACACCTGTGGTTTCTTCCTCACAGGCTTGTGGTGATCAATACATGGATTAATACACGTGAGTTGCTTGAAGCAGTTGCCAGTTCTTAGACGTTACATGTTCGGAAATCCATAGTGTAGTTGTTACTAGTATTATTTGGCATTGCCTTCTGAGGCCTGGGTTGTAGGATGACAGGTTCCAGAAGGAGCGGTTAGAGCTTTGGATGTTTGTCTTTAATGTGGCTCAGTTCTGGACTTGGAGCAAGCAGGGACATCGCCATCTGGAGGCAGAGACTCAGGTCTTGGCTGAGATGCAGGGAATATTTCCTTTGGCATTTGGGGAGCAGGAAGGAGGATGGTGCTAGACGGGGCCCCTGGGGATAGGGAGAGAGGCAGGGGGCATGGAGGGTAAGCATCAGGGGTGAGCGGCAGGGCAGAGAAGCCTCTCCAGGCCTCAACACCTTCCTCCCTTTGAGCGGGTCTTGAAACACTGGGCACAAACATTAGCACATGTGCCTCGTGTTAAAGATGAGGCCGCATGAAAAGAGGACCTCAGTCAGTCCCATGTCACACAGCAAATCACGTCCAGGCTGGGCTGAGCCAGTTTTCCTTGTCCATTAGAAAGTCAGGGGAGGAGGGGGACAGGTTTGTCCTCCAGGGCTCCTGGGGGCATCAGCCTGGGAATCTCTGTGGAGCTTCCTTGTGAGTGGGACAAGTCACCCTGGACTGATAGGGAGGCTGCTGAGGCCGAGAAAGGGCCTGGCTGGCTGTGGTAGCTCAGCATGTGCGCAGCAGTGCAGTGACTTAAGTCAATGCTGTCTCCAAGCCCAGCCGGCATCTTTGCACAGATCCCTTTCATTTAAAATCTCACCTAGAGCTTTGGCAGAAAAACTGATTTTATTACAGTGTTCCTGTCGTGCACCAATGTGCCCACACACCTGTCATCTTGTAATTATTCTGTTCCTCCCTGTCTTTGGAGCCTTGTGGCTCCTCCAGGCTCGGCCAGTCTCCTCCCACTGCCAAGTCCCCAAGGCTGGTCGCAGTGTGGCACAAGGTGCCTGAAAAATTTATTTCCTAATAAAAAGCCAGCCAGGGCAACCCAGTGGGATAATAAATAGATTTTTACTGTGAGGTGATTAACCATAAAAACACAGGTTAAGTCAACATTAGACAAGGAGGAGGAGAGGGAGAAGAGCGACAGGGATTAGGACCTGCTGGGGATGTTTGCACATGTTACCAGGATTACCTTTGCCTTCAAGCTTCAGCCTGAGAAAGCTGCAAGGGAGCCTGGCTGGATCTGCCCTCTGGCTGTGTGACTCCAGGCTCTTCCTCTACTCTCTGAACCTGTTTCCCTATGATCTAACACAGTCATGGGACCAGGGCCTTCTTGCTTTGTACAAGTAAGGAGGCCGTCTTCACCACCAGACACATGGGAAAACAGTTTGTCCGGCACCTTTTCTGTGTATGGACTTATCTAATCCTCACAACTCCCGTGGGTGTCATGGCTGTCCCTGCCTTGCAGATCGGATGGGTTCCTTAGCAGGTGTGTGGCTCCCAAGAAGACAGAAGGCTGAGTTTGGTACTCAGCGGGCTGCCTCCCACATCCCAGTCCCAGACTGTGGGACCTCAGCGTCATAGCCATTCCCTCAGCAGCAAGACCCGAATGGCTTGGGCTGTGGGGGTTCTTTCAAGTTCATTTATTCCTTGGGTACTCTGTCTCCACTCTATATACTGGCTATTTCTGGAACTTTCCATTTTCCTGCCTTTGCCTCATAGAAGCTGGGTTTACAGGTGTGCACCACCACACCTGGCTAGTTAATAATTCTTTGTGTGTGTGTGCGGGACTGGGGTTTGAACACAGGGTTGGCCTTGAACTCATGATCCTCCTGCCTCTATCTCCAAGTACTAGGATTACAGGAGTGTACTACCATGCTCAGCCTAAGAGTCTGTGCTTTAAGCAGGAAATATGCTTTCCAACCTAGGTGAGTCTGGCAGATGGTGCATGTGCAGCCTGCCTTGGAGAAACACTGACTCGGGGTGGTCCAGGCACCATACTAAGTACTAGCCAGTGTTTAAGATCAAAGACTCTGGATGCAGCTGCTCCTCCCCTCCCCTCCAGTGAAAATAACACACCTGAGACAGCAGTTGCAAGTGCAGTAAGCACCTAAGTTCACATCAGTCCACAGTCACTCTCCAGGACTCATCTAACTTCCAACAAGTCTGTGGGATTGGTTGTCACCCGCATTTACAATCACCGTGGCTTCTTTCAAGTTTTGATGGTGGTGTTAATCTGTACAGTCCCTCCTCCCTGGGAAAGCATTATAATTTCTCATGTACCATCTTCTTGGGATCCAGAAATTTCTACTTGTCCCTTCCACCATGATGTCATCAACCCATGGATTAGGAAACCCAAGTGGGGTTTCCCAGCTATACTTTCAGAGATTTGGGGAATAACTGACGTGGCTCTCGGAGTGATGAAATAAGACGCCATCTGCCACCTCGCTATTGTATCCGCACTTTGATTGATGGGACACAGGGGTGTGTTGGATCCCCAGATTTAGCGTCAATCCATAGGCATGTCCGGTAAACCCTAACAAGTCTGGGAATGTCCTTTTCTCTAGTAGACTGTCACTCTAGAACAGGGATTGAAAAACTAGAGCTTGGGGGCCAATTCTGGCCTGTGGCTTATTTTTGTATCTCCCATGAGCTAAGAATGGTTTCTACTTTAAAAAATAATAATAGTAATCTCCACTGGTCTATATCCTTGGATCAGTTCTGATACCCTTTCTTTATCAGTCAGGATCTATCAAGCAGTAATTTTATCGGGGAAAGTTGTATATAAAGAATTATTAAACCAGGCAATGGTGGCTCACGCCTGTAATCCCAGCTACTTAGGAGGCTGAGATTGGGAGGATTGTGATTCCAGGCCAGCCCAAGCAAATACTTCATGAGACGCCCATCTCCAAAAATAATCAGAGCTGCTGTTGAAAAATGCAGGGTAAGGGAGAGTAATGGAAGGGGTTGAACGGACCAAAGTAAAGCACACTCACAGTGGGCATACACTGAGACACCCCTTTGAACATCAACTTAAATATTAATAATGAAAACCAGGACTGTAAAATAGGTACAGTGGGGGTTTACTAGTGGGAGGGGGGAGGGTGAAGGAAGGAGATTAAGGTGCTGGCATATGGCAGATGGACTTCATATACCTAGATGAAACAGAACTAAGAAATCTCTTACAATTGCTTTAAGTGGGGTGGGGAGGGGACTGAGGGGGAGAGATGATGGGGGCAATGTAAATAATGTACAATATAAGTCTAATTGGAATTGTCACTGCAAATCCTAATAAAAAATTTATTTAAAAAAAATCAGAGCAAAATGGACTGAAGCTGTGGCTTGAGCAGTAGAGCACCTGCCTCAAAAGCAACAATAAGAACAAAGGTCTGGGGGCAGAGCTCATTTGTCAAGCACTTTTCTGGCATGCACAAGGACCTGGTTAAATTCCCAATAATGCAAGAAAACAAACTGAAAGTTACTTGGCTTTATTCTCAGACCTACTAAGTCAGAATCTTGGGTGGGGCCTGGGAACTTGTATTTTAAACAGATAACCCCCTACCTCCCCAGATGATTCTTCAGCAGCTTAAAGTGAATTTATACCAATAGCACGGAACCTCTGGGGCCCTGGAAGAAGCTGTGCTATAAGCGAGCTTTGGGACCTGAGCTGTCCCCATGTGGTCTCTGTTTTCCTGTCTGTATTACAGGGATTCTGGTCCACATATGGCCGAGCTTGCAGGACTAGGGAGAGCATGAAGGTGACAGTGGCTGCGCATGTCCTCTGGTGGTAGCAGGGCTAGCACCAGGGCCACTGTGCCCCAATGCTGAGAGCTGGCTCTGCTACTTCTGACATGACTTGACCACGTGTCACGTGCCCTCTGAGCCTTGGCTCACTCACCCTTAAGCTGAAGCTCACTGTCCTGGTTATGGTGAGGTCACCGCCCAGGCAGGAAATAAGAGACCATAGGGAACATAAATCCCTGTACCTGTGGGAGTTTAAGTTACTATGGATTTCATCCGTTCTTATTCTCTAGCCCCCTGGGACTCCCAGCACACAGGTGACTCTCTGTCTGCATTTTTGCCCAGCACTGGGGCAGAGGGCGCATTTGGCCCTCATTTTTCCCAATCCCACAACAGGAGGACGGGGAGGTGACGTAACGGTTGGACCAGGCACAGCCAGGGCGAAAACCACAGCAGGCTCTGATGTCATCGTGGTGAGTAGTGTCCCAGTAAGCTTCAGGCAGCCTCCTTTCTACCTGGATCCCATGGTTATGTAGGTGCAAATTCTGTCCTTCCTTCTGTCTACCCAACCCCACTCTACTCTGCCTGAGCCTGACCCTGGTCCAAGACCCCAAAAACCAACGAGCCCGGTGACCTTTGTCCTCCTGCATTCCTTGATGTCAGGGCTGTGACAAAGAGGCATGTCAGAGTTCACTAGGAGTGCCAACTCTGCTCTCTGAGTTGGTTACAGGAGCGGTGACTGAGGGGAGAGTCCTCAGTTTCCCGTAGGAGGTCTTCAGAAGGACAAAGATGGAGTGGTTCTCAAAGAGGGCAGGAGGAGTGGCTCAAGTGATAGAGCACCTGCCTAGCAGATAGAAGGCCCTGAGTTCAAATCCCAGTACCGCCAGAAAATAATAATAATAATAATTTAGAGCGTTGAGGAACGTAGCTCAGTGTTGGTGCGTGTGCTAAAGAAGGAACGCTGAGACGCTGCTGTTTGAAATGCACTCTGGTGTATTGTCCAGACAGTTGGCTCCTTTAGTCCCCAGTGTCCTCCACATACCGGGGAGCAGCGGGTCATGCACCATCCCCAGATAAGCCAGGATGAGCCTCGGTCAGCCGGGAGCTGGGCTTTCCACCTGTGAAGGCCGGGTCTGAGTGGTCCCTGGAAAGGAGGGGGTGGCAAGGTCAAGAGCAGTGCACTCCGACATCCAGCCCTGAGCTGCTCCAGGATCTGACCCGGGAGGGTGTCACCTAAGGAAAGCCAAAACTCTCTTCTTCTTTTTCTGTGTGTGGAGAGAGTCTCATTATGTAACCGGGGCTGGCCTGGAACTCTTGAGCCTCCTGCTTCAGCCTCTTGAGTGCTGGGATTATAGGTGTGCAGTACCACGCCCAGTCAGAGCTCTTCTGTTACAGCTACATTTTACCTTAGGCAATACTTTTATTGCAGATGCGGTGGACGGAGAACAGATGGAGAGGTGGAAGCCCCACGCACCCCATCGTGGGCCTCGGGTGGGTGTGAGGGCAGGAGGGAGATTCTTATCCAGGCACAGCTGGTGGGCTTCCTGAGCACTGCTGGGGTGGCAGCTGCTGTGTGTGTGCATGCGTGCAGAGGTGTACACACCTGAGTGCATGTACCCATGTGTCATCTTGCAATGCAACGTGAAGTCCTCTGTCTCTTTGCACCATTGCTGTAAGCGTTTGTCCCACAGTATTGAATGTGTGGAACTGAGGCTGGCTTCTAAGGCACTGGCCACAGGTAAGAAATTGGGAGCCCGGTTAGTGTCTACTGAGCACAGGATTGTCATAAATGACAACAAACAAGCACATGTCACATGCACTGTGGGCCAGGTCTGGTCCTAGATGCTCCTATCTCTATCCTACAGATGAGGAAACAGGCCCAGAGAGGTTAAATAGTTTCTCCAAGGGCACACAGCTGGGGAGTGGCAGAGCTGGACTTTGAACCAGGATATCTGGCTGCAGGTCCTCCCTATAGATGGCACACCTGCTGTGTACAGGGGACTCTGGGACGGACAGCATCCTTTTGCTCTTCATAGACTTACTGTGACATAGGCAGCAGGTAAAACCCATAAAAATCTGACAGACTCAGCATCCCATTTCTACAAATCAGGAGGGAACAGGGGTAGATCAAGGTATAAGAGACTTGGGAAGTCTTTGCAATCATTACCAACCCATTCCACAGAGTAGGAGGTTGAGGCTCAGGGATTAAATGCTTTGCCTGAGTCTTTTCAACAAATGGTGCTGGCACTGTCTGATATCCATAGGCAAAAAGGAAACCTTGATTGAACTGTCACACTTTGTAGAAAAGTCGATGCAAGATGGATTACAGATCTAACTGTAAAATGAACAACACACCTTTTGGGAGGACATATAGAAGACATTTATGACTTGGGTTTAGACAAAGTGTTTTACATGTGACATCAAAAGCATGATCCAGAACATAAAATAAAACATTGATAATTTTGATTATACTTCAAAATTAAAACTTTCTGCTATACCAAAATGTACTGTTAAGAGAAGGAAAAGATAAGCCACGGACCGAGATAAAATATCTGAGATTACATATCCAGTAAAAGATTTGTGTCTAGAATAGACAAAGAAAACTCAGCAGAGACAGGAAGCAATTAGAGAATAGAGAAAAGACTTGACCAGAGACAGGAGAAGATGGGCGAGTGGTGAATAAATCCATGAACAGATGTGTGGTGCCACTAGCCATTAGGGAAATGCAAATTAAAGCCACGATAAGGTAACACCACACGCCTCTTAGAAGGGCTAAAATAAAAATTACTGCACATCCAAGTGGTGTGAAGGATATGGAGCGACTGGCGAAGATGTATGAACAGCCCGCATTCATTGCTGTGGGATTGCCACTCTGGAAAACGTTTTGTGGGTTTCCTGTGAAGGTAAACATGGACTTATCTCAGGGCCCAGAGATCCTACTCTTGTGTGTGAATGCTTATGGAAAACCCATTCCTAAACCAACCCAGTGTCCTTCAACTCAATTGTTTCTTTGAATGGATAAACGGACCTGGTACAATGATATACTACTTCGTAATAAAAAGGAACATGCTTTTTACATACATAAAGCTGTAACAGCACCAGTGCTGTTACCCAGTGCTGCCAAAAAAAATTTTTTTTAGATGAATCTCAGAGGTATTATACTGAGTGAAAGAGTCAGTGTCAAAACATTACTTACTCAAGATTTCCTTTATGTGATGTTCCTGAAAACACAAAATTATAGTGACATGACCAGATGTGGTTTTGCATGTCTGTAATCCCAGCTACTTGGGAGGTGGAGCTAGGAGGATTGCAATTGGAGGACAGCCTGGGAAAAAGTTAGAGAGATTCTATCTGGAAAAAAAAAAAAAAAGAAGAAAAACTAAAAGCAAAAGGAGTGAGGGGTGTGGCTCAAGCACTTTCTTAGCAAGTGCTAGGCACTCAGTTCAATTCCAAATACCACCAAAAATAAAACCAAAACAAAAGACAACAGTGTCAGAGACCACATCTGCAGGGGCTGGAGGTTTGGGGTGTGAGAGGGTGTGAGTAGGAAGGGCTGGCAGGAGCAAGTTTATTTGGGACATGAAATTGTTTTCTAAGAGAGGGTCTTGTTATGTAGCTCAGGCTGGCCTTGAATTCTCTATTCTCCTGCCTCTGAGTCATGAGTGCTGGGATTATAGACTTCCACTACCGTGCCTAGCTTGTGGAATTGCTTGGTATTCTGACTGTGGTGGTTGCACAAATTCACACATGTATTAAAGTCCATAGAACTGGGCACCCCAGAAATGAATTTTACTGTATAATATATAAAATAAAAACTTTACCATATATAAAACAAAAACTCTTCCTGGGAGTACTTAGCTATTAAGAGGTAAAGCCGGGGCTCATAGCTGTGGCTCAAATGCAGGTCCAGCTGGCACCAAGGTCCCAGCACATAACCTCTTTGTTACACTGTCTCTCTAGCTCAATCCTCCTCTGTCCTGGTTCTGGAACTGTCCTGCCTTGGCACAGCAGCTGCAACTGGAGCAGAGGCCAGAGAGGGGCCAGCCTCGACAAGTCCACTGTTTTCCCTGAGTGGCCACAGTCCTGCTTTTAGCACTGAGTCTGCGTTACCTCCTCAGATGTCAATGGTGGTGAAAATGTGCTGTGAAGGTCTCAGAACCTGGACAATGGCTCCTCTGTGCTCGGGAGGCCACCCAGAGCCATAGCTTCCTGTGGCTTCTTCCTGTGGGCCTGATCTCTGGGATTGTCCTTTCAAATTGTCTCTGTGGTTGGGAGGGTAAGTTGGTGTAGCCTTGGAGGGCGATTTGACTCCATATGTTAAGAACCTGGGCTCTACACAAGTGTCTCCTGGCAAGAGGGAAGTAACCGTCAGTGGTTCTGAGCAGCCAGTGGTCTCTGCCTCACTCAATTTTCCTTGAAGACACACCCTCTGGGAGGGCTGCTTGGTCTGGGGTCACTGCTGTTGTCATGCAGGGCACAGGTGCTCATGAATTCACCTGGGATCCACAGCCCCATTGACAGATGAGAAAACAGGCTTAACGAGGGGAAGAGACTGTGCCAAGATGGTGCGGAATGTAGGGATGGAGCCAGGATTTGATATGGACCTCCTGGATTTCAGGGACTGGGATTCACCAGGGCAGGGGGCTCCAGCAGGGCATTGGCCACCTGCAGGGCACATGGAGGGAGGTAGAGAAGAGAAAGGAGCTCACTTTGTTTAGTGCTTGCCAGGTCTTTGCTCAGCTGTCACCTCTTTAGGGAAGCCATCCCTGACTGCCTTGTCTAAAATGCCACGTCTCATCATTTCCCATTCATGTGCCTTCTTGGCACATATGCTACTGTGTCTATCACAGCCCCTGGCATGACGTCTTAGACCAGCAGCATCTGTCTCTCCACCACCGAGACCCACTAGGCCCCTTTTGCTCAGGGCCATGTCCCCAGGGCCTGGCTCAGAGCAGATGCTGGATGCAGATGCAAAAACATCCTTGACCCTGCTCATTGACTTCCAGGTAGCTAATGCCATCACCTCAGGTAAGGAAAGTGAGGCCAGAAAAGTCACCTGGCTTGCTAAGGCTACCCCTTGCATTGTGTCATGGAGGCAGGATTCAAACTTCCAAACCAGGGCTCCTTCCCAGGGCTCTGTCTCTACATCAGTATCGCCACATCAGGGAAGAACCAACACAGCACATCTCAGAGATGGGAGTCTTGCATGCCTGACTTCAGGCCTCCCTTGCCCCTTGCCCAAGGGTGCAGGAACTCCGCCTGTCTTCCCAGCCCCTGTGCTGCTGTCCTCTGAATGCCCTCCAGCAACCACAGAGGAGACTCAGCTGGAACATGACTATTGCACTCTGCTGATTAACACCCTCCTGTGAGCCTCCACTGAGCTCAGCGAAGTCAAAAGTCCTGATAACCAGCTACTCAGAGCCTCCATCAGCTGGGTCTCTTGGTGCAGCTTTCTGAGGTTCAAATCACAGAGTTCAGCCTCCTCCAGAAAGCCCTCCTTAGCCGCCTGCCCTTTGGACTGTGCTCTTGGAACCTGTGCTTTGTGCTTTCCCCATTTCAGGGCTCAGGGAGAGGGCTGACTGCTCATTGAAAGTTTCGTCCACTTCCACTGGTCAGTGGACCGAAGAGGACAGGGTCGTTGGTCGTCTGGATCCCCAGATTCTTGGTTCCGAGCCCAGGGCGGGGCACAGTAGGAGCCCAATAAATCTCCACTGACTGCAGAGATGCACGGATGGACAGAAGGGCCAGGGGGTGAGCAAGTGTGTGGCGAGCTTGTTCATCATTCCCTCCCTAGGGGCGAGAGGAGGGAGGCCATGGCGGGAGATGCCATGCAGCATCCCAAAGCTCGTTTGATTTAATTTCATGATTGTTTAGGTCTTTTTTCTTGCTTGACAACTATGGATTAGAAGATAATCTGAAGATCAATCTTTCTCTCTCTCCAAATTCACCGGGGCCCTCTGCTTGGCTTCATTGAGCTCACAGGTCATTCCACAATGTTGGTGGTGGCAGGTGCTTTTCAGGACGGGAGTGGGGCATGGAGGTCTCTTCCTCCCCTGCCCTGACTTGTTGAGGGCTTAGAGGAGGTTTGAACATCTCACGAGGGGAGCAGCAAGGAGCCTGAGGCCCTGGCACAGAACAAGGAGGTGATGTGCTTGTCCTCAGGGTCACATTGACGTCACTGTAGGATACCTGTGGGTCATCTACCTTTTTAGGCCATTCTCTTTATCCTGGGGTCCTGTGACTAGAGGCCTGGGCTGGTGCAAGCACCAGATGCAGGTGAGGTTTCAGATACAGACTGATGCAGCCTTTAGCTTGGAGTTCATGCTGGGGACATTCCGGCTCAGATATGTTTTTTTTTTTTTTTTTTGGTGGTACTGAGGTTTGAACAGGGTTTCACACTTACAAAACAGGCACTCTACCACTTGAGCCACACCTCCAATCCATTTTACTTTGGCTATTTTGGAGATGGGGTCTTGTGAACCTCCCAATCTCAGCCTCCCAATAGTTAGGATTATAGGTATAAGCCACTGGCACCCAGCTGGTCCAGGTACTTCTGACTTCTCTCTGAACCCTGCCCGTCTTTAGCCCAGCTCTTTCTGATATTGACTGGGAAGTGGCCCTGGAGATGCAGGAGTCACAACTCTAGAGGGTGGCGTGGGGTGGGCAGTGGGATAAAAGGCAGAGGAGGAAACTGGTCAGGGTAAGGTAGGCAAGCCTGACTTTACTGGGTATACTTTACGTGGGCTCAATTGATTTATTGCTCAGGATAACCCTGAGAACAAGTGATGGACCCATTATACAAATGACATCACTGGGGCCTGAGGTGATGTCACTCACCCAATGTCGCCCAGGCATCTGATTCCAAAGCCCAGGCTGCTTCTTGAAGATGAGCTTGGCTCCTGGAACTGCTGCCATGGAGGACTTTTTAGAAGGCAGAGTACTGATTTCCTGAGAGAAATTAGAGATCTTGTTTCTGTGACATTTCCAGATGTTTCTTAACTGTGGGCGTCAAACAATTTTCACCTGGAAGCAAGAGTGTGTTCCATGCTTCTATTTGCAACCTTTGGAAGGGTGGAGAGAGATCTAGATTTCTGGTCAAGGAACCACAGCCAGGAGGCAAACAGACTCACATGTACACAATTTGGACTCTGGGAGCTGCAGAGGGAGCACAGTCTGCACATGACAAGGGCTGGACTGACCTTCCACCATGTTGGCATCTTTGTGGGCTTTCTGGCTGGGCCTGGCCCCTCCCTGCCATGCTCAAGAGCAAGGCCTTTCCTGTATGCTGGGCCCCTCTGCCCTTGGCACTGAGAGGTTTTCATTTCCTGCCCAGCATGTTTCAGGGACCAGCTCAGATATAGCTCAGATAAAGCCCACCTGGACCCCTGCCAGACCAACCTTCATGGGCTCTGAAGCTTCATGGCCCTTGTCAGCCCAAGTCAGCTCCAAGGAGGACTGTAACCACAAAAGTCAAAGCCCTGTGAAGAGTGGTCACCCTCTTAGGCACTGTGGTAATTCCCTTGGTGATTGCTACCCAAAGTCACACAGCAGGGAGGTTGCTGGGCAGGAGCTAGGGAGCTGGGCTTGCCCTTCCCCCTCCTTCCCATTCTTGACCTGTGAGTTCCTGGAGAATAGAGCCCATAACTGCCTACTTCTGGTCAGCACCAGTGAGGCCACTGAGGTCCAGGGCTGGGCCTGGGAAGTGGAGAAGGCAGCCTCAGCACATGGGGCTCCATAGAGGAATGATGCCTGGATTGGGCATGAGAAGACCTGATTCTGGCCTGGATTCAGCTACCACTTCTCTAGGCAGGTCACCTTCCCCTTCATGCCTCAGTTTCTCTATCTGTAAAATGGAGGCATCAGAACCCAGCACATGTTCCATGGTTTCTAGGTTGAAGCCCATGGTTTCTGCTGGTGCTGGCATCTGACACCCTGTCTTCTCCCAAGCTTAATTCTCCTGAGCCTCTGATAGTAGGTCAGTCAGCCCCATCAGGCCCTGGTGCATTCTCCCCTCATCCGCAGAAATGGTAGGGTGTGCAATTTTAGAATTCCCAACCCAGAATACAGATCACCCCTGGGGATCTGTACCATGACGAATAATCATTTCCTAACCCCATGGTAAATATAAAATATTTTCAGAACTAAGATATGTTTGTATTTAAGTCATCTATAACTATATCTACTTCTGTATTTCATGGGATCACATGAATTTTAAAGATAAACACCAGAATTCAAAAAGACTTTTCACTGTCCCCTTCCTTGAATCTTTTACATGGAGAAGAAAGAATCAGCTAAGAGAAAGATCTTTGGAAGCGGAGGGATAGGGGTTCATTCCCATCTCTACTATTCAGTAGTTGTAAAACCTTGAATGTGTTACTTCCCCTTCCTTGTGGTTGTATTAAATCTGTAGATCATTTTTTGGGGAGTTAACATCTTCACATCATTAAGTTCTAATCCATGAACATGGTATATCACTCCATTTATTTAAGGCCTTTTGATTTCTTCCTTCAGCATTTTTTGTAAATTTTCAGCATATAGCTCCTGTACATATTTTTTAAAAGGATTTATCATTTTGGAGCTACTGTAAATGGTACTGTTTTTATAATTGTGATTTCCAGGTGCTTATTGTGGTTCATGGGGATTTTGTATCTTGTATCTACTGATGTATGACCATGTGTTTTTTCTTATTTAGTATATTGATATGGATTACTCTGGTTCATTCTTAAATTTCAATCGGTTCTTTCTTTCATCTTCTTCTTTTTTATTTTGGCAGCACTGGGGTTTGATGTACATTGTTCTTTTTTGTTACATCCTTATCTGTTTTTGGTATGAAGGTAATAGTGGCTTTGTAGAATGAGTTTGGAAACAGCCCTTCCTGTTCTATTTTATGGAGTAGTTTGAGGAGTGTTGGTGTTAGTTCTTTTTTAAAGTACTGGTAGAATTCAGTAGTGAATCCATCCAGTCCTACACTTTTCTTTTTTGGGAAACTTTTTATTATTGCTCCAAACCATTGCTGGTTATTCATCTGTTTATGTTGTTTATATCTTCTTGACTAAATTTTGGTAGGTCACATTTTTCTAGAAATTAATCTGTTTTTTCAATGTTTTCCAACTTATTGGAATGCAAGTTCTCAAAATATTCCTTAATGATTCTCTGGATTTCAGTGGTATATGTAGTACTATCCCCCTTTTCATGTCTAATTTTCAATTCAAGTAATCTCTCTCTATTTCTTTTGGTTAGTTTGGCTAAGGGCTTGTTTATATCATTTATTTTTTCAAAGAACTAACTCTTTGTTCCTTTGATCTTTTGTATTGTTCTTTCAGTCTTCTTCAAATTAATTTCCACTTAGATCTTTATTGCTTCTTTCTGCCTACTAATTTTAAGTTTGGCTTATTTTTGTTTTTTTCTAAGAGCTTGAGGTGCATCATTAGGTTATATATTTGAAATGTCTCTGATTTTTAAATTTAGGCACTCATAGCTATACATTTCCCTCCTAGAACTGCCTTTACTGCATCTCAAAAGTTCTGGTAAGGAGTGTTTTCATTTTCACTTGATTATAGGAATTTTTTTAGTTTTCCTCCTGATTTCTTCAGTGACCACCTGATCAAAGCTGTGCTGTTTAAGTCTCATGTGTGTGTATAGGTCTGTAGTGTCTCTTACTATTGATTCTAGCTTTATTCTGTTATGATCTAATAATATTAATTCATTTTGTATTTGTTAAGACTTGCTTTGTGGCCTAAAATATGATTTATTTTGGATAAAGTTCCATGGGTTGCTGAGAAGAATCTGTATTTTATAACTGTTGGATGAAATATTCTGTAGATGTTTATAGGGTTCATTTGATCTATGGTGCAATTTAACTCTGACGTACATTTCTTTGTTGATGGGTCATCCAGCCCTACTGATGGTAGTGGAGTGTTGAGGTCACTCACTATTATTTTTGTCTGGACCTATCTGCCTCTTTATGTACAGTAGTGTTTTAAAAATTTTTTTATGAAATTAGGTGCACTAATGTTTGGTACATATATATTTACAATCATTACATTTTCTTGATGGATCATTACCTTTATTAGTATTAGTATTTGTTAGCATGTACTGATATTCTTTATCTCTTGACTAATTTTGGCTTGAAGGCTGCTTTGTCAGATATAAGTATAGGTACTGCTGCTTGCTTTTGGATTCTGTTTTCTTGACATACCATTTTCCATCCTTTCACTTTCAGTCTCTGTGTGTCTTTGCCAGTGAGGTGAATTTCTTGCAGACAAAAAAACGGATCTTGTTTTTTAGTCTATTTGGCCAGTCTGTACCTTTTAATTGGAAAGTTAAGATTGTTTACATTTACGGTTTTTATTCAAAGGTAGGTACTAATTTATCCCTTCATCATAGCGGTTTGCTGGTTTATTGATTTAGTAATGTTTGATTCTTTCCTAAATTTCATTTATCAATTCTTGTAGTGAGATTTATTTTTTCTTGAGCTTTTGTGCTTGTGTATATCTTCCTTCTTCTTTTTTGTGCAGCATTCCTTTAAATATATTCTGCAGTGTTGGTGAGTGGTCATTAATTGCTTTAGTTTATGATTATCATGGGAGGTCTTTATTTCTGCTTTGATTCCAAAGGGTCATTTTGCTGGATAGGGTAATCTTGATTGGCAGTTATCTTGTTTCAGAGCTTGAAATACATAAGTCTATGTTCTTTTGGCCTTTAGGGCTCCTACTTAGAGGTCTGCTGTTATTCTGATAGGTTTGCCTGTGGGGAGTGGATTATGAGAAGCCTATGAGAACTTGACACAAGCACAGTTGTGCTCAATGGTCTACAGGCTGAGTTTGGCATGGCCCCAGCCATAGAAGAGAAGGAAAAGGGAAAATGCAGCACAGCTGCTTTTCCTAAGTTGTTTACTTTCAGAGAAAGAAGTAGGAACGCAGGTTTCTCTTGTTACAATGTCACACCCCTCCCTGAGAATTGTTGCTCCAACCTCCTTGTTTACCACTGGATATAAAAGACTTACTAAAGTGGGGTTTATTGATTGAGGGTTTTTTGATGGGGGATTTTGATTGCTATCTGAATGTTGTTAATTCCTCAACCTTGTCTTCAATTCCTGATATTTTTTTTCCATATAGCCTAGTCTATTGGTGATGTTTTCCATTGAATTTTTAAAATTTGATTTCTTGAGTTTTCTTTTCCAAGATTTTCATTTGTCTTATTGTTTTCAAAATCTCTATCTCTGCTGAATTTCTTGTTCAACTCTTGAATTGACTTCTTTACTTCATTTATCTGTTTATTGCATCCTCTTTGAGCTCATTGATTACTTTTAAAACTAAACTTTTGAATTTTTTGCCTGACATTTCAACCACTTCAATATCTTTGGATCCAGTTATTGAAGACTTATGAACTTTTGAAGGAGTCATGTTGTCTTGCTTCTTTATATTCTTGTGTTTCTATGTTGTGATGAGTGTGGCTATTAGAATGGATATCTCTTCTGGTTTTATATGGGGGTCTAATTAGTGAGTAACTTCCTCTTCATTGCTGAAGGATATTCTTCACCCTTCAGGAGTACATTACTCTAGATGCAGAATTCTAGGTTGACACTTCTTTTCTTTCAATATTTAAAAAAAATCTTCCACTGTCTTCTGGCACTATAAGTTAAAAATTACAATTATTTGTATGATTTCCCTCTATATGCAACATACTGTTTCCCTATGATTGCTCTCAAGACTTTTTTTCTTTATATTTGGTTTTTAGAAGTTTGATTATGATATGACAAGGCATGATTTTTCTTGAGTGTATCCTGTTTGGAGTTTGCTGCACTTCTCAAATCCCTAAAATTATGTCTTTCCCCAAATTTGGAAAGTTTTCATCTATTATTTATTTAAATATTTTTTACACGAATTTTTCTTCTATCCTCTGGGACTCTAAAAACATCATTAGACCTTTTGATATTGTCCTATAGCTTCCTGAGAATCTGAGGATTATTTTGTCATTTCTATTTTGTTTAGATTTGGTGTTTTCTACTCATCTATCTTCAAGTTTATGGACTCATTCATTTTGCCATATCTAGTTCTTTATTAAGCCCATCTAATGAAATTTTAAATCTCCATTTTTTTCTCTTCAGTTCTAAAATTTCCACTTGCCTCTTTGCTAGTAGCTTGGATTTCTTGTGAAGAATTTCTGTGGTTCCATTTTTTTTTTCCCCAGAGTGTTTGCCCCTTGTTCATGGAACATTTAAAATCTTTGACAAATTCAACATTTCTGTCATCTTGGGGCTGGCATTTACTGATTGTCATTTCCCTCACAACTTATTGAGATTTTCCTTGTTCTCTGCATATTGAGTAATTTTGGATTATACCCTGGACATTTGGAAATTTTGGGTTCTGTTAAAGTTTTGAGGGAATGTTGACTATTTTTTCCTAAGCAGGCATCCAACAGAGTAAGGTCCAGGCCACAAGTCCTGACACACTTCCATGGGCTGGGCTTCAGTTTCTGTTCAGTTTGCAAAGACCTTGCAGTAGTATTGAAAATTCCCCATGTGTGTGCCTCTCAGGGCAAACTGCACCGTAATTTGATACTCAAAGCCTTGATGCTGTTTTGAGTCTGTTCTATACTTGCTCAGCTTGGCAGTGGACCCAGGTCTTCAGCACAACCTTATTGGAGGTTTTCTCAAGTTTCCCTTCCTATTCTTTTCTCCAATACTCTGACTCCCAAGGTCCCTTGCACTTCTTATGGCCTCACTTTGAAACTTGCAGCTGTCACTTCCATCCATATTCCATTGGTCAAAGCCAGTCTTGAGGCTAAATCCAAGATCAGTGGGACAGAGAACCATGCTCTGCCAGTTCCAGTGCTCTTCAAGGTCACTTGGCAGATAAGGAAGGAAGAGAGGAGTTGGGAACAGAAATCCACCCTTCACCCTACCATTATAACACTGGAGGCTCAGAATCGGATCACAGAACACCCAGCCTCAGAGTCTCCAGCAAGGCTGTCCCAATTCCTCCAGCTTCCTGCTGTCACCCTCTTCTTTAATGCCTTATAAGCTGGCTTGATCCTCATTTAATGCTCTGTGTGGTGTTCAAGGGACTCCCTAAGAAGTGTACAGATTCCCCAGGGCTGGGATCTTCTGATCACTGCTTCCTATCACTTTTATTTCCTGGTGCATTTTATCTACCTCCTTCTTGTGTCTGTGCTTCTCTCTCCACCTCCACCCACCCCCTTACTGAGCTTAGCACCCATGTATACATCATCAAAATTCCTGTCTTGCTTGACTGAGCAAAAACCCATCTATTTTGAGCTTTTACTCTGTAGTATTGTAAAATACTTGTGTGTGGGCTTTTCTCCTGCCTACTGTTAACTCAGTAACATTGTGAAGCAGGGTAAACTACCTATTTGGTAAAGGAAAAATCTAAACGGAAATAGTTTAAAGATTTATCCCACACCAACCACTTCTTTCTGGAGTTGTGTTGGCAGAGAGCATGTTTTATTGTTCCTGCTTACTTTAACATATTAAGGACACTGAAAAAGTCCCTGGCAAGGAGTCCAGTTGATTATTGTTTAAACTAGCCTTTCCAGAACTTACTTGGTCTTGGCACAACTTTGTCATTGAGCCTCTATTCACATCTGACAGTCCAGGGAGTGGGGAAAGCCATGTTGCATGGGGATGTGATTATGTGATTATAATGAAGGAAGGTGAGTCCCCAGTGCTTGCCAATCCCTTCTCTCCAGAACCCACCCTCGTAGTGACCCTGGAATTATTGTCGGAATGTAGATCCTTCTAGAATGAAAGGAGCCACTATTAATGATTCCATTAGTGCAGTGGGCATAGACTGGACTTTCCTGGGCAAAATTGGGGCACATGGTCACATTATCCACTTATTTTATAGCTGCTGGTATCTGTTCTAAATCCAGACCACAATGGGCTATGTGTTCTCTGCTGGCCTCAGTTTCCCCACCTGTAAAATGAAGGCATCTCAGTTCATTTATTTGTCATCTATTCAATCTTTCAATAAGTATGTGACAACCCTTTCTGGGCTCCTAGCCATGTGTGGATCCTGGGAGTCACAGTGAATGTACACGACCCCACCTTCAAGGGGCTCACTGTGTGGAAGGGGAGACAGATATGGAGACTTTAGGGATTGTGGTCACTGCTTCATCTTGACCTTTGACCCTCAACTCATAAGCAAAGATGGGTCTCTGCAAAGGTGATGCATCCTGGGATCTAACTGGCAGAGGTTCCTGCAGCACCTATAGGCCTTGCCACACCTGTGCAGCTTTGAATAACTTTCAGGCTGGAGACCTAGGGATCTGGCAGAGACAAGGCTGCTGCATCTCCATCTGGGAGCACTAATCATGACTTGTCTGCTGCTTGGAATGATTACCTGTCAAGGTTCATTTGAGCTGCAGACCCCCACTTCCCACCAGACAGTCCTGCTCCCCAGGAAGCTAGCGAGAGGAAAATTACCTTCTATAGCTTGCTGCCTATTTGGACTGGCAGTCACAGAACAGCTTGTGTTCTGCCAAGCCTGATAACAAAAGTATCGTGGTCCATGCACAGACTAACCCTGGGAGGTGAATGACGAGGATTCCAGGAAATTGTGGAGATTGCTCCAATTTGGGCCACCTTAGATTAGACTGCCTCCGTGAGTGATTTCAGACTCTGCAAATTGCATTTTGAGCTCTTCCTCCCTGATCCTCTGCAGGGCCTGTCACTTTGCTTCTCTTGGTCCAGACTTTTGTAGCTTTCCTCAGGGACCGTTACCATTAGAGACAGCTGGGTTTGGGTTTACATCTCCGAATGTGACCAGGTGTGTGACACATTACTTCACAGGGGCAGTAACTTCTGGGGGTAATAACTGTATCTGCCAGGACCCTTTTTGCTATAAGAGAAAGGAAATATAAAAGAAGAACCGTAGGCTTATTAAGTGAAAAGGCTGGAGATTTCAGGCACGTCCAGATCCAGGTGTTCAAATAAGGTTTTCAGAAACCCTCATCACTTTCTGTAACTTGCCCCTGCTTTTCTCGATCTCATTTCTCCATGATATAGGCCTGCTCTTTCCAGAGGCCCTAGAAATCCCAACAGAAGGTAGAGTTTCATTAGTTCAATAATTCTGCAAAAGTCTCAAGATAGAATTTCATTGGTTAGTGTTGAGTCCTGTGCCCATCCCTGAGCTAAATACTGTGGCCAGAGGAATGGAATATTCTACTTGGACAGGCTGGGGCCATGCATTGCCACAAGGAGCCAGGATGGGTGGGTAGTGGGTCCTCAGCAAAACAGGGAGGACCCATAACTCCAGGGAAAGGGGGAGTAAGTGTCAAATAGACAAAACTGCCTCTTGTTAGCAGGGGTGAGATTCAAAATATTTATCAGCCAATAGTCCAAGGACACTGTCCAATCAGAAGGAAGACTACTAGAGGGGGCGGGGCAGCAGTGGGATATTTCCCAGCACCCAAAGGTGCTGAACTGTCAGGAGGTGGGGAGAGGCTCGGTAGTATGGGACGGCCCTTGTTTTCTTGGGTCTATGCTTGTACTCACCTTTCTCTATAATCTTGTGCAACTGTTCAGAACACAGGCCATCAACATTCTAGCTGGGCAGTAGAAGACAGGGTGGTGCCAGTGGGCAGCAAAGGGCAGGTCTGACCCCATCCATCCTTCTGATGCTGTCCAGACTTTTGTGTTTGACAACCTTGGGCCTCAGTCTTCTTGATCTATAGCAACCTGATCAGAGCAGCAGGTGAGCCATTACTGGTACTAGTTGTAAGGCCCAGCATCAGAGGGAGAGACTGTGTCGGCAGAAGCAGGGGACATGGCTACAGCTCGTGTGGATTGTGAGACATGTGCGGTATGGTCTGGAGAGGTGGCCCCTGAAGTCCTGTCCTAAGAAATCAGTGTGCCAGGCCCTATGCTGAGCGTTTGACCCCCTCTTCCTCAATGAGCGTCATGCAAGATAGGGGCCACGATCAGCCCTCAGCATGACGAAACTGAGGCAGAATGGAAGGCACGTATTCAACTTCGCCTACTTGCTGAATGACAGCCAGAGCTTAGAAGCAGAATTGCTTGGACGTACAACACACTGCCAAGGTCATCTCACATCTCACATAACCCATCGCCTCCAACCACGTCACCTCATTTCCTTTCAACCCTCCAGTCCCCTCCACCCCTCTCAGCACTCCAGGTCCCCTCAGTCCCCTTTTTAATCCACTGGGTCTCCTCAGTCCCTCTCAATCTTCCAGGTCCCCTCAGTCTTCTCTCAACCATCTAGGTCCCCTCACAACCAGATGAAATCTAAGGCCCCCTCCGAGGTCTCCAGGCCCTTGGTTTGATCTATTCCCCTCTCTGTGCTCCTGAGCTCAATGAAGTCTGAGCGACACACCTGTCCTGATCCAGGGCTTTTGGACCTGCTGCAGAACCAGCCTCATTGCTTGATAGTGACAGAGACAAGTCTGAGAGCGGTCTGGAGGAAGGGCCTCCTTTCACTGCAGAACAACTGCTTTTCAGGGCATAGCAACCTGCCATGACTGACTGTGTTTAGTCCTTGTCACTTCTCCTTGTGCTGGAGAGGGATGGCAAGAGACCATGGCTCTCCCTCCACACACCAGCTGTGACCTCAGATCAGCACTGTCCCCTCTGTAGCTTGATATTCTCTTCTGACTCATGGGGAAACCAAGTGCTCCCTGCTCCCTGCACCCCCAACACCAGGACCCACACAGGTTCTCGAATAATTAAGTGATGGACAAATGTGAGTGCCTGGCCACTGTTAAAGTGAGGAGACTGGGCTGGTGCTCTCGGGGTCCCTTCCAGGCTCCTCACTCTGTCTCTGGTGACCTGGTTCCTCAAGCCTCCCCAGAAGGTGTCCTGGTCACCCAGATCCATTAACACCCTTCAGGTGAGGAAATGTGAGGCTTGCCTGTGTCACACTTAATGCAGGCTCCAAGTCTGGCCACTCAGTCACTGTCATCCCTCCCCTCCCTCAGAGCTCACACCTGGCTCCTGTGGCGCCTCCAGTTCTCACCCCAATCTTGTTCTCCTTGGCCCCTCCTGTCACACCCAAAGAAAGGTGGCAATCAAACTATCCATCAGCCAGAGGAACAGGCTAGCCTTGTGGGGGTGACATTCTCCAAGGGTTGCCTTTCTGGTTTGGCTCTTTCTGGGCTGCAGAAATCTGGCTGTGGTCCTGTGGTGCCATCTCCCCTCTCCATCTGTGTGTGGACAGCATGACCTGAGGGAGCCCCCAACTCAGGGCTTTAGGACATGGACTGGATGATTTCTTGAGAAAGGTGGGATCAGTGAGAAAAGCTGTTGACATTTGTCCCTACAGGCAACTTAGGATCCATTAATGCAGCTCTGAGTGGCATCACATGGAACCTGTGGTGAAGACATTATTCTCCAATATACCCAGGGCTGCCTTTAATTTCCCAGCCTCCCTTGTTGTGAGGTTCACACCACGTGACTAATTCTGACCAATGGACTGTGAGCAGAGGCAGCCTGTGCCACTTCTAGGCTGATGTGACTAAGAGCTAAGGTAACTTCTCCATCTCTCTCTTCCCATGCAGCAGTGACCCTGGGGCTGCCTGTTTCCAACAGTGTAGCTACAAGATGGAGAAGAGGGACATTTATGGTGTTCAGTCATTGAGCTTTCAGGGCTAGCTCAGGTGGTGGCAGCATTAAGTCTCCTGACTGACCCAGGGACCCCTGAGGATGTGAGCTCCATGTGGACAGAGATCTTGTCTGGTTTAGGTTGTTAGGGGATCAGGATTCCTAGAGCCTCTGTTGCTCATGCTGCTCTGTTTTCTTTGTCACTTCCTTATGACACAGGCCTGAGTCTTCCTGGAGCACATTGTCCCCAGGAAGTATCTGCCCCTAATCAGTTGCATGGGTGGGGGAGGCTTCCCATGCAACCTTCCCCAGTAAGGAAAGGTCTTCCCTTTCCTAAGGTGTTTTTTTTTTATTGTTTTATTATTCATATGTGCATACAAGGCTTGGGTCATTCCTCCCCCTGCCCCCACCCCCTCCCTTACCACCCACTCCGCCCCCTCCCTCTCCCCGCCACCCCCTCAATACCCAGCAGAAACCATTTTGCCCTTATCTCTAATTTTGTTGTAGAGAGAGTATAAGCAATAATAGGAAGGAACAAGGGTTTTTGCTGGTTGAGATAAGGATAGCTATACAGGGCATTGACTCACATTGATTTCCTGTGCGTGTGTGTTACCTTCTAGGTTAATTCTTTTTGATCTAACCTTTTCTCTAGTTCCTGTTCCCCTTCTCCTATTGGCCTCAGTTGCTTTTAAGGTATCTGCTTTAGTTTCTCTGCATTAAGGGCAACAAATGCTAGCTAATTTTTTAGGTGTCTTACCTATCCTCACCCCTCCCTTGTGTGCTTTCGCTTTTATCATGTGCTCAAAGTCCAATCCCCTTGTTGTGTTTGCCCTTGATCTAATGTCCACATATGAGGGAGAACATATGATTTTTGGTCTTTTGGGCCAGGTTAACCTCACTCAGAATGATGTTCTCCAATTCCGTCCATTTACCAGCGAATGATAACATTTCGTTCTTCTTCACGGCTGCATAAAATTCCATTGTGTATAGATACCACATTTTCTTGATCCATTCATCAGTAGTGGGGCATCTTGGCTGTTTCCATAACTTGGCTATTGTGAATAGTGCCGCAATAAACATGGATGTGCAGGTGCCTCTGGAGTAACAGTCTTTTGGGTATATCCCCAAGAGTGGTATTGCTGGATCAAATGGTAGATCGATGTTTAGCTTTTTAAGTAGCCTCCAAATTTTTTTCCAGAGTGGTTGTACTAGTCTACATTCCCACCAACAGTGTAAGAGGGTTCCTTTTTCCCTGCATCCTCGCCAACACCTGTTGGTCGTGTTGCTGATGATGGCTATTCTAACAGGGGTGAGGTGGAATCTTAGCATGGTTTTAATTTGCATTTCCTTTATTGCTAGAGATGGTGAGCATTTTTTCATGTGTTTTTTGGCCATTTGAATTTCTTCTTTTGAGAAAGTTCTGTTTAGTTCACTTGCCCATTTCTTTATTGGTTCATTAGTTTTGGGAGAATTTAGTTTTTTAAGTTCCCTATATATTCTGGTTATCAGTCCTTTGTCTGATGTGTAGCTGGCAAATATTTTCTCCCATTCTGTGGGTGTTCTCTTCAGTTTAGAGACCATTTCTTTTGATGAACAGAAGCTCTTTAGTTTTATGAGGTCCCATTTATCTATGCTATCTCTTAGTTGCTGTGCTGCTGGGGTTTCATTGAGAAAGTTCTTACCTATACCTACTAACTCCAGAGTATTTCCTACTCTTTTCTGTATCAACTTTAGAGTTTGGGGTCTGCTATTAAGATCCTTGATCCATTTTGAGTTAATCTTGGTGTAGGGTGATATACATGGATCTAGTTTCAGATTTTTGCAGACTGCTAACCAGTTTTCCCAGCAGTTTTTGTTGAAGAGGCTGCTTTTTCTCCATTGTATATTTTTAGCTCCTTTGTCAAAGACAAGTTGGTTATAGTTGTGTGGCTTCATATCTGGGTCCTCTATTCTGTTCCACTGGTCTTCATGTCTGTTTTTGTGCCAGTACCATGCTGTTTTTATTGTTATTGCTTTATAGTATAGTTTGAAGTCAGGTATTGTGATACCTCCTGCATTGTTCTTTTGACTGAGTATTGCCTTGGCTATTCGTGGCCTCTTGTGTTTCCATATAAATTTAACAGTAGATTTTTCAATCTCTTTAATGAATGTCATTGGAATTTTGATGGGAATTGCATTAAACATGTAGATTACTTTAGGGAGTATCGACATTTTTACTATGTTTACTCTACCAATCCATGAGCATGGGAGATCTCTCCACTTTCTATAGTCTTCCTCAATCTCTTTCTTCAGAAGTGTAAAGTTTTCCTTGTAGAGGTTGTTCACATCTTTTGTTAGGTTTACACCTAGGTATTTGATTTTTTTTGAGGCTATTGTAAATGGAATTGTTTTCATACATTGTTTTTCAGTTTGCTCATTGTTAGTGTATAGAAATGTTAATGATTTTTCTATGTTGATTTTATATCCTGCTACCTTGCTATAGCTATTGATGATGTCTGGAAGCTTCTGAGTAGAGTTTTTTGGGTCTTTAAGGTATAGGATCATGTCGTCTGCAAATAGGGATATTTTGACAGTTTCTTTACCTATTTGTATTCCTTTTATTCCTTCTTCTTGCCTAATTGCTCTTGCTAGGAATTCCAGTACTATGTTGAATAGGAGTGGAGATAGTGGGCATCCTTGTCTGTTCCTGATTTTAGAGGGAATGGTTTCAGTTTTTCTCTGTTAAGTATAATGCTGGCTATAGGTTTGTCATATATAGCTTTTATAATGTTGAGGAACTTTCCTTCTATTCCTAGTTTTCTTAGAGCTTTTATCATGAAATGATGTTGGATCTTATCAATGGCTTTTTCTGCATCTATTGAGATGATCAAGTGGTTTTTGTCTTTGCTTCTGTTAATGTGGTTTATTACATTTATTGATTTTCGTATGTTGAACCACCCCTGCATCCCTGGGATGAAGCCTACTTGGTTGTGGTGAATAATCTTTTTGATGTGTTGTTGAATTCGGTTTGCCATTATTTTGTTGAGGATTTTTGCATCAGTGTTCATTAAGGAGATTGGCCTATAGTTCTCCTTTTTGGAGGTGTCTTTGCCTGGTTTTGGGATAAGTGTAATACTGGCTTCATAAAATGTGTTTGGCAGTTTTCCTTCCCTTTCTATTTCATGGAACAGTTTAAGGAGGGTTGGTATCAGTTCTTCTTTAAAGGTCTGATAGAATTCAGCAGAGAGTCCATCAGGTCCTGGACTTTTCTTTTTGGGGAGACTCTTGATTGCTGCTTCAATTTCATTTTGTGTTATAGATCTATTCAGGTGATTAATTTCCTCTTGGTTCAATTTTGGATGATCATATGTCTCTAAAAATCTGTCCATTTCTTTAAGATTTTGAAATTTATTTGAATATAGGTTCTCGAAGTAGTCTCTGATGATTTCCTGGACTTCCATGGTGTTTGTTGTTATCTCCCCTTTTGCATTCCTGATTCTATAATTTGGGTTTTTTCTCTCCTCATTTTTGTCAGGTTTGCCAGGGGTCTATCGATCTTGTTTATTTTTTCAAAGAACCAACTTTTTGTTTCATTAATTCTTTGTATGGTTTTTTGGTTCCTATTTTGTTGATTTCAGCTCTTATTTTTATTATTTCTCTCCTTCTATTTGTTTTGGGATTTGCTTGTTCGTGTTTTTCTAGGAGTTTGAGATGTATCATTAGGTCGTTGATTTGGGATCTTTCAGTCTTTTTAATATATGCATTCATGGCTATAAACTTTCCTCTCAGGACTGCCTTTGCTGTGTCCCATAGGTTCCGGTAGGTTGTGCTTTCATTTTTATTGACTTCCAGGAACTTTTTAATTTCCTCTTTTATTTCATCAATGATCCATTGTTCATTAAGTAATGAGTTATTTAGTTTCCAGCTGTTTGCATGTTTTTTGTCTTTACTTTTGTTGTTGATTTCTAGTTTTACTGCATTGTGATCAGATAGTATGCACAGTATAATTTCTGTTTTCTTATATTTGCTGAGGCTTGCTTTGTGCCCTAGGATATGATCTATTTTGGAGAAGTTTCCATGGGCTGCTGAGAAGAATGTATATTGTGTAGAAGTTGGATGAAATGTTCTGTAGACATCAAGTAGGTCCATTTGATCTATTGTGTATTTTAGATCTTGGATTTCTTTATTGATTTTTTTGTTTGGATGACCTATCTATTGATGATAATGGGGTGTTAAAGTTTCCTACAACCACTGTGTTAGAGTTAATATATGCTTTTAGGTCTTAGGGTATGTTGATGAAATTGGGTGCATTGACATTGGGTGCATACAGGTTGATAATTATTATTTCCTGTTGGTCTATTTCCCCTTTTATTAGTATGGAATGTCCTTCTTTATCTTGTTTGATCAATTTAGGTTTGAAGTCTACTTTGTCAGAGATAAGTATTACTATACCTGCCTGTTTTCTGGGACAATTGACTTGGTAAATCTTCTTCCAGCCTTTCATCCTAAGCCTATGCTTATTTCTGTAGGTGAGATGGGTCTCCTGTAAGCAACAAATTGTTGGATCTTCCTTTTAAATCCATTTCGTCAAGTGGTGCCTTTTGATGGGTGAATTAAATCCGTTAACATTAAGTGTTAGTATGATAGGTATGTGGTGAGTCCTGTCATTTAGTTGTCTTAGTTGTTTGAAGGTTTGATTGTGTGTACCTAAGTTGAGGTTACTCTCTACTGTCTTGCTTTTTCTTTTCCTGTGGTTTGGTGCTGCCTGTCTTTTCATGGTTAAGTTCGGTTTCACTTTCTGTGTGCAGAATCCCTTGAAGAATCTTTTGTAGTGGTGGCTTTGTGGTCACATATTGTTTTAGTTTCTGCTTATCATGGAAGACTTTTATTGCTCAATCTATTTTGAATGATAGTTTTGTTGGGTGGAGTATCCTGGGGTTGAAGTTATTTTCATTCAGTGCCCAGAAGATCTCACCCCACGCTCTTCTTGCTTTTAATGTTTCTGTTGAGAATCTGCTGTGATTTTGAGGGTTTACTTTTGTATGTTATTTGTTTTTTCTCTCTTACAGCCTTCAATATTCTTTCCCTAGTTTCTGAACTTGTTGTTTTAATGATGATATGTCGTGGAGTAGTTCTATTTTGATCTGGTCTGTTTGGTGTCCTGGAGGCCTCTTGCATCTGTATAGGAATATCTTTCTCTAGATATGGGAAATTTTCTGTTATTATTTTGTTGAATATATTACGCATTCCCTTTGCTTACACCTCTTCTCCTTCTTTGATGCCCATGATTCTCAAGTTTGGTTTTTTGATGGAGTTGGTGAGTTCTTGCATTTTCTTTTCACAGGTCTTGAGTTGTTTAATTAATAATTCTTCAGTTTTTCCTTTAATTACCATTTCATCTTTGAGTTCTGAGATTCTGTCTTCTGTTTGTTCTATTCTGCTGGATTGGCCTTCTGTTTTGTTTTGCAGTTCTGTTTCATTCTTTTTTTCTGAGGTTTTCCATATCCTGGGTGGTTTCCTCTTTAATGTTGTCTATTTTTGTCCTGAGTTCATTTATCTCTTTATTAATCATGTTCTCTGTTTCACTCTGGTGTTTATACAGTACTTCTATGGTTTCCTTTATTTCTTCTTTTGCTTTTTCAAATTCTCTATTTTTGTTGTCTTGGAATTTCTTAAGTGTCTCCTGTACATTTTGGTTGACCCTATCCAGTATCATCTCTATAAAATTCTCATTGAGTACCTGTAGTACGTCTTCTTTTAAATTATTCTTGTGGGCTTCATTGTGTTCTTTGGCATAGTTTATCTTCTTTTTTTGGAGTCTGGATCTGAGTATCTGTTTTCTTCATTTCCCTCTGGTTCCTGTACTAATTTTTTGCTGTGGGGAAACTGGTTTCCCTGTTTTTTCTGTCTTCCTGTCATTGCCTTTGGTGTTGTTACTGTCCCTGTACTGTGTGCAATTATTTTCTAGCTTGTAATAATAACAATGGTGATATTTAGAATGGAAGGGTGAGAGGAGATGGAAAGCAAAGAAGTTAAAGAAAAAAGGGAAAACAAATAAACAGACAAGTAGGTAAAAACAAAACAAAGAATCAAACAAAATAGTTTCAAAGATATAAACAGGGAGTGTTAGTGTACTTATCAACAGTAAGCTGAACAGGCATTAGAGAGACAGAGAGAGGATTGAAAATAAAAAATAAAAAGAATAAAGATAAGAATGAAAATAAAAAATAAGTAAATGAAAGAAAAAATATATAAAATAAAATAAAACAAAATGAAAAGTAGAAAAAAAAAAACAAAAAATAAACCCTCCAAGTTCAAATGAAATGAAGTTTCAGTCTTTTGGTGTCCGTCTCAGCCTCTTATTCTGGAGATGGTGCTTCAGATGTTGTTCTGTAGTTGTCTCATCAAAGGGGACGCATAAAGTAGAACAAAACTGCACACAAAAAAAATCCCCACAAAGTGTCCCAAGTTCAATGCAATACAGTTTCAGTAAGTTTTTCAGCATGCAGGTGTAGTTTGGTTGTTTTCTCATCAAAGGTAGGGAGAGCAAAAAAAAGTGTCTGGAGACAGGTCTGTGAATGGCTATCTGCGGCTGTGGCTTGCCTGCCCGCTGCTGTCAGCCTGCTGTTGCTGGAGGCGTTATTTATGCAGATATCTGGTCACCTTTCTAAGGTGACCATGGGAATTTGATGCATTGGTGTTTGAGTCACCAGAATTTGTGGCGCAAATGCTCCACAGCCAGCCCTGATCCAGTAGATGGGACAATGTCACCAGGTCATTCTCTGGACAGTGGTCACTTGCTTCTAAACCTATCACTAGGATCCAGCTTTCTGTACCCAAATCAACCTTCTAGATTGGCAACCATAGGACTGTTTAAAAAGAAAAAACAGATTTAAAAAAATCTGACCATATCCCTCTGCTGCCAAAGAACAGTGTTGTGGATAAAAACATGGGTTCCAGATATTGAGAGGCCTGGTTCAAATCCTTATTCCATTACTTAATGGCTGTATGGTTTTTGGTAATTTTCTAACCTCTCTGTGCCTCAGTTTCTACTGAGAGATGATAGTGACATTCCCCTCCCAGGCTTGTTATAGGATTAAAGGAGTTAATATACCTAAGATCATTAGATTCAGGGGAAAATGGTTTAAGGATCTCAGGCTATAAGTCTATTAGGCAAACCACTCTTAGGCCTGGCATTGGAGATCATTTGCTGGGGCCCCTTCTGAGCTTCCCATCTCTTCCTCTGCTCCTTGCTCACTTGACCGTCCAGCTGCCTGACTGGCTTCCAACATATCTGTTCTCACTGTCACCTCTGCCTGCACTGGCTTGCGTCCAGCCGCAGCTTAGGGCCACCTCCCCCAGGATGCCCTCTGCATGGGTTGTCGTAACAAAACCACAGAAGCATTTTGTCTCACAGCTCTGGGGACTAGAGGTTCAAGGCCAGTCTCAGTAAGGACGATCTCTTCTGAAGCCTCTCTTACTGACTTGCAGGTGGCCTCCTTCTTCTGGGTCCTCACATGCTCTTTTCTGGGCTGTGTTTAAATATCCTCTTCTCATAAGGAAGACTTTCCTGCCCACCCTAAAGTTTCTGCATTAGTTCCTTTGCATTGAGGACATCAAATACTATCATGTTTTTTGGGTTTCTTACCTATCCCCATACCTCCCTTGTGTGCTCTCGCCTTATCATGTGGCCAAAGTCCAATCACCTTGCTGTATTTGTCTTTGATCTAAAGTCTGCATATGAGGGAGAACATACGATTATTGGTCTTCTGTCACTGCTGGCATGTGGACCCCTGTGGACCCCAGGACTAGACAGAGAGCTCCCAGAAATGTCAGCATAGCAGTGGGTCTACACGTGGAGCATCACTCTGCTGACATGGAGGTTATCATCCTAACCAGGGGAAACTAGGCTTATAGAAGCAAACCTGCTTGCTTGAACCTCTGGGAATCCAAGTATGACCCAAATCCCTTGCTCTAAGGCCCTCATAGTGACCTCAGCTGGCCTCCTTTTGTCCCTGCTCACTCTGTCCCTCCTACCCCACCTCACCCTGCCCTGCTGCCCAGCCTCACCCTGGCCTTGCTGCCCAGCACTGACCCCCACCAGGAGTGCTTCTTCCCTTGAGTCCAGACTGCCTCTTGGGGTCTCTACCAGCCTGTCCTTGTCCTGTCCTCTGTGGCCACAGGGAGTCTGTCTCCTTAGTAGCACAAGATAAGGAGCTCCAAGGAGCCCCACTAGAGCACAATTTGTAGACAGGATGCAGAACGTCTGTGTTCTGATTCCTTTCATCATCACTTGCACCGTGGAAATTGCAGGGATTAGAAACTCTATTGGAAACTAGATGATCGTGCAACCCAGAAATCTCAAAGGAACAGAGACTCCTGCACAATAAGGTGGCTGGGATTTGCATAGATTCTGGACAGGAGCAGGCTCATTAACTCCATGGGGACTGAGGCTGTGATTAGGGTTTGCTGAGAAATCTGGAAGGGTGGAGCAAGTGTGGGGGATGTCAGGTGTAGTGACTTGGTGGCAGTCTGTCTTTGAAAAGTTAATTATTATATATCCCAGAGTTCATGTGGGCTAACCCTACTTTCAAGGTCAGTCAATATTCCTCCCCCATCCTTCCTTCCTCACCATCCTCTGTCCCCACAAGAAAGACACTTGCTGGTCTAGGGAATCCTGGGACTACAATACAGTCATATTTGGAGTCTGATGCTATGTCTAGCAACCTTCACCTGGTGCCAATTAATCCTATCCTTGTCAGATTTGGTGACAAAATGTGGGCTACCAGAATGTCATTAGGTTGACAGAACATGCCATATTAGCTAAAAAGAGCCTTCTTGCCACACTCTTGTGTGCCTTCAGGAAGCAGAAGGAGTGTGTGGAGCTCTGACCTCACAGCCTGGCGTGCACACAGCACACTAATTGCTGCCCCCATCACACGCCCAGAGCAGGCCATGCTGATTGATGTCAGCGTGTTCTCGTGCAGCAAGGCCCTCACGTCCTGGCTCACAGGGGAAGCCTTCTTGCCATCCCTGGTCTTCACAAGTTCCATCAACCAAGAGGAAAAGTAGGCAATCTGGAATTCTTTGTGTTCTAAAACCTATTTTTGGTCATCAGCTGTAGCCATTAGTAAGTGAAGCTCTATGATACACTTATAGCAAAAGAGGCCACACTTGTGTGCCTCTCCCATAATCAAGCTCTTTGCAATGTGACTGGTAGCCTCTCCCACTCTTTGCCAGCTTGTGACTTGATTTGGCTGAGATGATAGGATGGGAATGACAGTGCCAGTTCAGAGCCTGGGCCCCCCAGAGGCCTTGCCTTCTTCCACCCAATCTCTTGGAACCCTACTGTTGTCATGGGAACAAGCCCAGGCTAACATGCTGGAGGATGAGAGGACCCCACTGCCCAGATGACAGCCACCTAACCATGTATCCATTTGAGTTAGAACACCTAAGGCCGGCTCCAGCTGACCTGCCTGCTGACCACAGAAGAAGAGCGAGTCCAGCTGAGGGCAGCTGAGCCTGTCTAGACTAAGATCTGACCTTCTTCCAACCTAGGAACGCCATAGACTCACGAGCTAAGTAAGCGTTTATTGTTTTAAGCTGCCAAATTTTGGAGTGTTTTTTTTTTTATGCTTCTGTGGCTAACATTCATTGTCTTGCATATTTCCTTCAATAACGTCATGTGATAACAATGATCCCCACTTTTGCAGATGGCAAAGTTGAGGCTCAGGGTGGCCCAGAGCTAAAATTCTACCCTTGTCTTTCTGACTCTTCTGTCAGTGTTTGATGTGACTGAAGAATCTCTAACACTGGAGTGACAAATATGTTGTATTTCACTTGCCAATGTCAGCTGGTAAAGTCTTCTTGCAGGTAACTTTGAAAAGATGTAAGAAAATGAAAAAGACTAGCTCTGGGATTGATTAGTGATGTCTGCCATGGGTGGTAATTCAGGAGCATCAGTGAGAGTGCTAGGAATTTGCTGTGTGAGTTTCCAACATGCTGAAACCCAGGTCTGAGAGGTTTTTGGTGCACCAGGGTCTGGCTCAGGCACAACAGGGTGTCTTCGAGGACCACCTGCCTTACGTAAGATGACTGTGTGGTCTGGCTCCTCACTCAGGCCCTGGTTCCCACTTGTCAGCCCTTTTGCCACCCCTGTCCTGCCTGTGGTGACAGTCTTGCTTACTCCTCAGGATTGGTGTTAGAATAAAAAGACAATATGTGAGGAGGCATTGGACATTTGAATTCTGCTTCTTTCTCAGAATCAACTAAAGACAAAAAAACAAGACACTGAGTAGAAGGGAAACTTTTTTTCTTAATTTTTATTGAAACCAGGAATGACCACAGCAACAAACCACAAACCCTGCAGCTTTTCTCCCAAAAAGGGAAACTTTTTTTCTTAATTTTTATTGAAATCAGGAATGACCACAGCAACAAACCACAAACCCTGCAGCTTTTCTCCCAGATCCTGGGAAATCAGACCAGAACACAGAGGAAATAGAATGGTGCAGACATTCCCAGTATGTCCTACAGCTGGGAAAGCTGTGGCTTATGGGCTACATCCCAAAGTTAGCATCCCACACTTGAAGACTGTCCAAGAATCTTGGCTTAGTGCCCTGGGACCCAGACCAGCCTCCCTGGCTGCGGAGACAGCAAATTCCAAGCTGTGCTCCTACAGCCAAGGGATAACTGCTGTGGTGAGAGCTGGTCTAAGACCAAAGCCAAGTGCAAGCTGTACACTGCCTGGGGCCATCGTCCATTCTTCCCACCCTGTCCTCCCACAGACTGCCACCCATCTGAACAGGAGTTCAAAGGAACTGGTAAGGAGCTAGGCGTGGGTGCTGCACAGAGTGGGAGCGGGATGTAAACAAAGGCAGATGAAGAACACACCACAGGAGGGACTGCCCTGGACACAGGGGAAAGGGTGTTCTTCATAGTCTCAACCAGCTTTGCATAACACAATGCCTCTTTGAAAACCCAGCAAACTTGAGGATGGAAGTACATGACTATAAAATCACAGCATGGGATGAAATCCAGGGGGCTGTCCTTAGGAATGAAATTAAAGATGGATAGATGGATGGATAGATAGATGAGAGACGAGAGAGCTAGATACAGATCAACAGAGAAGACAAAAAGAAGAGAAGAGATTAAAACCATGTTAAAAACACCATTTAGGGTCAGGAATAGTGGCACACGTCTATAATCCCAGCTACTCAGGAGGTGGTGATAGTAGGATCAAAGTTCAAGGTCAGCCTGGGCAAAAATTATCAAGCCACATGCCTGTGTTTCCAGCTCTTCTGAAGGCAGAAGCAGGAGGGTGAGAGTGTGAGGCCAGACTGCAAAAGTGGGGGATCCTATCTGAAAAACAAACTAAGAACAAAAGGACTGAGGGGGTGGCTCAAGTGCTAGAGGGCCTGCCTGGCAAGCACATGGTCCTGAGCTCAAACCCCAGAACCGCCAAAAAAAAAGTGACTCCACTATAATAAGGAACTTTGTGGACAAGCTAAAGAAAGCCACACAACATTTTTTAAAAATTTTTGTTTTATTCATATGTGCATACAAGGCTTGGGTCATTTCTCTCCCCTGCCCCCGCCCCCTCCCTTACCACCCACTCCACCCCCTCCCTCTCCCCCCACCCCCTCAATACCCAGCAGAAACTATTTTGCCCTTATTTCTAATTTTGTTGAAGAGAGACTCTAAGCAATAATAGGAAGGAACAAGGGTTTTTGCTGGTTGAGATAAGGATAGCTATACAGGGCATTGACTCACATTGATTTCCTGTGTGTAGGTGTTACCTTCTAGGTTAATTCTTTTTGATCTCACCTTTTCTCTAGTTCCTGTTCCCCTTTTCCTATTGGCCTCAGTTTCTTTAAGGTATCTGCTTTAGTTTCTCTGCGTTAAGGGCAACAAATGCTAGCTAGTTTTTTGGGTGTCTTACCTATCCTCACCCCTCCCTTGTGTGCTCTCGCTTTTATCATGTGCTCAAAGTCCAATCCCATTGTTGTGTTTGCCCTTGATCTAATGTCCACATATGAGGGAGAGCATATGATTTTTGGTCTTTTGGGCCAGGCTAACCTCACTCAGAATGATGTTCTCCAATTCCATCCATTTACCAGCGAATGATAACATTTCGTTCTTCTTCATGGCTGCATAAAATTCCATTGTGTATAGATACCACATTTTCTTGATCCATTCATCAGTAGTGGGGCATCTTGGCTGTTTCCATAACTTGGCTATTGTGAATAGTGCCGCAATAAACATGGGTGTGCAGGTGCCTCTGGAGTAACCTGTGTCACAGTCTTTTGGGTATATCCCCAAGAGTGGTATTGCTGGATCAAATGGTAGATCAATGTTTAGATTTTTAAGTAGCCTCCAAATTTTTTTCCAGAGTGGTTGTACTAGTCTACATTCCCACCAACAGTGTAAGAGGGTTCCTTTTTCCCCGCATCCTCGCCAACACCTGTTGTTAGTGGTGTTGTTAATGATAAAAGCCACACAACATTAAATAGAAAAGAACTGCATTATTTTATTTTATCTTTATTGTGTTGGCCAAAGATTAGAGTGATGAGAGACGAAAAAGATAAACTTTAGCCAGTGAATAAACACCCGATGGGATGAGCGGTCTAAAAGTCCTCAGGGAGGCACTAAAATAAAAGTCTTAGTAAACAAGATTCTACAGGTGAAAAGCACACACATCGTTCAGGAAATATTGCTGAAAAAATATCAGTTTTGGACAAGACTGAAAGAAATAATTGAACATCAAAACTGAAAAAACACATCTGGTCATCGAGGTAGAATGTCACAATGTGGGGAGGGTTAGTTTCCTGTGACCCCAGAGGACAGCTGGACAGGCCCTGTAGAGTTGTGGGAGAAGGAGAGACAACTCTGGGGCTAGTGGAATGGCTTGAGCGGTAGAGTGTCTGCTTTTAGCAAGTGTGAGGCCCTGAGTTCAAATCCCAGTAACACCAAAAAAGACAAACAAAAAAGGGCAGACCAGGTTGTCTTCCAAGTCAAAAGGCAATGGAGCCATTTTTAAATATGCAGAGATCAGGAAACACAAGATCTGTGACTCTTTCCAGAAAACATTTTATTAACAGAAATTTGAAGTGAAAGCAGAACAAAGGCAAGCAAAGGTATGGTTAAGAGTTAAAAAGAAGAAAGAGAAGAAGGGAGGGAGGTAGGGAGTGAGGGAGGGAGGGAGAAAGGATGGTGGCCGAGAGCCAATCTACTTAACTGCAGAATCCACGCTAGGTGGCCATTAGAATTCTGCTTTCACAACGTCACGACATGCTATAAGCCCTGGCAAGGTAACAGCAGTGTTATCAGGATAAAGTATGCATATAAGTATGCTGACTTCCAAACCTTTATTACCAGGAGTCAATAATTCAGTTTAAAATCAAAACATTAAGACCACAGAATGTTTTGTAAGGTTTTTCTTATTATAAAAGTATTTTTAGGAAAAATATGTTGTGAAGCAAAACTTATCTGAAGTTAATATTGATTTCAGGCTCACCCTCACTACCAGTTCTGTTGAATCAAGTAAAATTATATTTGGTACTTTTAAAATTAAAAACAGCATAGTACAGCTGGGTGTTGTGGTGCATGCCTGTAATCCCAGCACTCAGGAGGCTAAGGAAGGAGGATCATGAGTTCCAGGCCAGCCTGCTCTACCTAGTGAGATCCTGTCTCAAAAACAAAAGAAAAGAAAACAAACAAAAAATAGTGAGTATAAAATCATTTAACTTTTCCTCATCTATCTCTTCTGTGTATGAGCACAGGGAAATGCCTACAATGAAATTCGACCAATTAAAAAAGCTGTATTTATTTACTATTGGTTGAAGCTTTACACCATACATTTTTACAAAATTCATCCTTTCTTCTTATTTCGTCCTGCTCAATGAAATCAAAGCTGCTCTTTGACAGAATCGGTGTACTGAGAGATATCTGCACAAAATACAGGAACATACCGGGCGGGGGGTGCTGCAGGGAGAATAGAGATGGGTCCCTAGATTTTTTTTGTTTTGGCGGGGGAGCTCTGCAGTCTTACCTGAGCTCAGGGAGGAGGGATGGACTGGCCGACTGGGGCTCTGTTTGTGGCACAGCACCGCCTCTGTAGGAGCCCGTTTGGGTCTAGCTGTTGATCACTACACCTGCAAACAAGGCTCCTCACACCAGCCTGGCTCCTTCCAGGCCACTGCTCTGCAAACCCAGTTATGATACCTGCACCACAGCCGCTGCAACTCTTCCCTAGGTCCTTCTTGCTCTCAGCCCAACAGAGAGGTTGAGTCTTCTGCCCAAGGTCACACAGCTTCTAACTGACAAGGGATTCCAGTCTGGGTCCAGAGCTGATGGAATTAGCATTGACGGACGATCAAACATCCTGAGCACATCCCCCACCCCGCTGGCCTCTTCCTCATGCTGCCCTTACAATGGAGAAACCTGGGCTGAGGAGGTTCAGAGATGGAGCAGGAGGAGATGAGTTCAAGCTCTGATTTAGCTTTGTAGTAGCTGTGCAATCTTGAGTGACTCACTTGGCCTCTCTGGGCTTCCCCTTCTTCCTTGGCCCTGCTTTCTGCCTGAGAGGCTCAAGAGGGTAAGAATAAATTTAACAGAACAAAGAGATTACTGTGAGCCCAGGGTTTCACCATCTCCATGAGGGAGTTCCCTGTTCTTGAGTGGGAGACTCTTTCTCCCTTTCCTGGCACATTTTTTCCTGAACCAAATCCGCCAGCAGTGAAAAGCCCTGATGGCTGATGATTGAGACGCCTCCATCAGAAGTCTTCGCTCTCTTCACCGTCTCAGCATCCCTTGGTCTGAGCAAGAAAACCCATCCCTGCCTCAGACAGCACCAAGCCTCGCCAGGCCCTCGGGTTTCTGAGAATTTCAGCCTGTCAGAGTGGGACTCCTTCGGTCACCAGGCTCAACCCTTTCACCATGCAGATGGGGGAGCTGAGGCCTGAGAGTGCATCGTCATAAAATCACGACATCTGTGCCAACACTTTCAGTTACGGATGGTGAGAAGGAAATCCATCAAAGTGACCAGCACAGAAGGGAGGTATTGGCAAAGGTAACTGGAAAGTCAAAGGATAGGGCTTCAGGAATGGCTTGATCAAGGACCCAATGTCACCAGATCTTTCTGTCTCTCTCCTAGTATCTTCCCTGGCTCTGCCCCATTGACTCCATCCTTAGACACTTGGCAGTGGCAAGAAGACTGTAGCAGCCTTTTTGTCTCTTTAAGTTCGATTTTAGAGGCAAAGTATGTGTGCCTTGCTGAGCCAAAAACAATTGTCACATTAATGGCACACCCTGACTAGCTAGGACCTGGGGTGGAGCCCCACTCAGAAGCACAGACTGAGAGTGGAGGAAGCATAGATCTTCCTCAAATCGAGGGCTGTTGTTGAAATAAGAGGACATGAGTCCTGGGGCGGCAAAGAGGTGACGTCCTGGATGGGCTTTCACTGTGACCACAGGTCTGGCCTGAGCACCTGGGTCCATTATCGTAAGTCTCTCAGCAACTGCTGTGTGGGTACCCTTCCAGATGAGCCAGTCTGAGGGAGGGACATGCCTGAGGCCCCCCAGCCAGGGAGGCCCCTGGGCGTATGGGACAGGCTGTAGGTGTGGGCAGCAGGGAACACTAACAAGCCTCCCACCAACCGGGCGGGGGGCTGGGCGTGCATCCTCCTGGCCTCATCCATGCTGGCTGAAGCCTGTCTGCCTGCCTTACAGGCCAGAGGAGCCCTGACTCTGAGTCCAGGCATTAGGTCTAGGGGGTGTGCTGGGGGACATGGATGGTACCAACAGAGGGCAGGGGGCTTCTGCTTCCTTTCCTGTCATGCCCACCTCTCCCATCCTGGCCTCCCCACCCACAATTGAGGAGGAGCTGCTGATGGGTACACAGGAGTCCACACTGCTAACAGGGCCACAGGCCCTGGGGACAGGACATGGGCTACAAGGCCAGGGCCCCCACTTTCTGCCACTGCCACATGATGGCAGATGTAGGCAAGACCCTGTTCTTTCCCACCTTGTCCAGAGAAACTTGCTGCGTAAGTGAGTTAGGTCCAGGACAGCACGTTTGTCCCAATGGCCCTTCTTGCTTCCTTCCTGTGTGCGGTCGGCCACAGGTGATTCATCTCACAGCTCATAAAGATGGAGGTAGGAGGTGCCATCTGAGCTCTGAGCCTTCTAGACACATAGAGAAGAAAGCATTGGTGGCATGGGGGTGACAGGTGGGCTGGGGAGACGTCCAGAGTGGAGGGCAAGAAAGTGTTGAGAAACCATGGACGTCATAAGTGCTGGGAATATGACACTGCTGTCACCAGAGCCGGTCATCGTGACTGGATGGCTTCATATGAGTCGTCTTTGAATACCTTCAAGTGTGCTGCCCACAATTCCAGGGTGTGATGAGCCCCTAAAAAATGACAACCATCTTCACCTTGGCAGGGCTGGCAGCCATGCCTGGGCTCCTGTGCTCAGTGCTGCAGGAGCCCATCTCAGCAAGGGCACAGGGACAGTGTGGGCCTGTGCTGCCCCCTCCCCATCTGCTCCTTCTCCCTGCACAGGCCAGGGCGCTGGGGACCAGGGAGGTTAATGGAAGCCCGAGGCAGTGGACAGGAAGGGAAATTGCTTGACGCTTTTCTTCCTTTTCCTCTCTGTAGTCTCCGTCATCTTGTCCTCATCCCTGGTCAGGCCAGCCTCGGGATTCATATTTCAGAGTCCTTTAACTTTTCCAGGTCAGAATGTTATTGCTTTTGGCCAAAGGCCACTTCAAGATTTACAGAGCAAAGAGTGGGCACACCTTGCTTTTTACAGTAAGTCCCAGAGTCCTAACAGACGTGTGGCTCTGATTTAGTGACTTGGTCTGAAATGACTTGCACCTGAGCTGCAGGGCAGGTCTGATACTGCGGCATGCACGTCTGGCCGCCAGACGGTATTTCTCTTCCCAGGTTTGCTCTTAGCACAGGCCTGGCCATAATTACTGCCCAGCAGCCTGTGTTGGCTGCAGAACCTGGCAGAGCAGGAGGCAGAGTGGGAGGCTCAGAGCCCACCGCCTGCCTTTTGGACCAAGAGCCAATCCTCTCCGTGCCTCAGTTTCCTCACTGGTGAATGAAGAGAGTAACATACCCTGCGTGGCTGATGTGAGAGTTAAATGAGGTGTTACAGATGTGTGTGGGGGTCTGGCACAAAGTCAGCTTTCAATAAACATCATCATTATTCAGAGACCTTGAACTCAGGGGTTCTAGAACTTTCCATAAGACTCCATTCTCCTGGAAAGTTAAGAGGCAAAAATCAGGGGTGACTTTGTTTCACTGAACCACAAACAGGACCTGGAGCCTGAGGTGAGATCTGGGCAACAGTAATGGAAGAAAATGGAGTAATGGAGTCACTGGTCTGGCCCTGACTGGCCTGAGCTCCCACAGCTCAGCTGGGGACAAGGGTCCTGTGCCTGGATCAAGGCGGGGGATGAGGATGAAGCTGAGTCTCGAACACTGGGAGTCTCAAACACCGCAACTCTTCCCACTGCCTCCCAACCCCAAAGCTGAGGTTGGGACACACAGCTCAGTCCAGTCCCTCCTGGGCAGCTGTGTGGGAGATTCAGCAGGGCCTGCTCCAGGGGCTGTACCCATCTGGGCCTTTGTGGGAGGGATAGGCAGCAATGGGGCAGGAGCCTACGGCAGAGCCTGGCCAAAATGGTACCACCTTCTTCCCTGTAGATGGTAGTGGTGGTTCAGAGCTGTGAGGAGGGAGAGGGATGGGAAGGGGGGAGCGGACATTAGCCGCAGTCTAGCAGAGATGGGAGGTCTGGGGGAGGCAGGAAAGGAGATGAGAAGGGAACTATTGTGACAGTGGTGCCTGGACTGTTGGAGTATGACAGACTTCCCCAGAGAGACCGCTAAATACAGATTCCCTGGCTGTCCCCCTACTGAGGTTGGGTTCCACGGTCTGGGAGGGTCCTGGGAATCTGTACATTAAAAAGACTCCCCCACACACTCTGTCACTCATACTGCTGAGCACACTTTGTGGATCCTGAGACATCCTCTCAGGACCTCAGTGGAGGGGACAAAGCAAAGGACCAACAGGGGCTAGAACTGGAGGACCCTGAGTGAGGCCAAGGGGTTGCAGGTAGCGGTGAGGGTGTAGAGCTCAGGGAGTGAGCTGTCTCTATAGGACAACGCTCTATTGAGAAGGCAGAGTGGGGTTGGATGGTGTTCATGACGAGGAGTACGGGGGCACTTCTGGCTGATGTCTGCCCACCAGAACTCACGTGGATTTCAGGGTGAGTAGTTCTGTCTCCTCCAGTCTGGAGGGAGAATGGCTCGTGGCTGCTCTGACACATAGAGAATGGCAGAAGCAATGCTGTGCAGGTTTCAGGGTCCAACCATTAAAAACTGGCTTCCCTTCAGGTCTCTGGGGACATTCACTCTCGACCAGACCTGGTGTGAGATGTGCAGCCCTCTGGCTGGGAAGAGGCCTGAGAGGCTACGGGAGGGACTACTTGGCAAAGTAGATGCCCATCAACTCCAGCCCGCCAGGGCAGATGCCCTCGTGTGGGGGGAGAGGTGTCTTTACATTGCAGCCCAGCAGGGTCACATGAAGGGACAATGAGAATGGAGGCCATGTACCTGCCGTTAGTAGCCCTGCCAGTCCCCCCCAAGTGGCCAATGCTGTTAGGGTGGAGCAGACACAGCTGTGCCTGGTGGATCGGCACTGGATGCCAGTGTGCCCAAGTCACCTGTAAAATGGAAATGAAGAATCGTGCCCACCTTGGGGGCTTTGCGAGGAGGGAGTTGATCCACTGACAGTGCTCTGCACAATGCCATCGCCAGCTAGGGGTTCATGCATTGTCACGCAAAGATCTGGCATGAGGGTTTAAGGGGAGCTGGGAGACGCTCAGCATGGCCTGGCCCCTGGAATGGGTGTTGTCTTCAGACTCATCCATGTTTAAGCACCCGCTGGGGCCTGGCACTGTTCCAAGAGACCAGGTAACCTCAGGAACAAAACAGACCAAGATCTGGGTGGGATGGGATCCCGGACAGAAGGAGTGGAACAGGGGTGCACTGTAGACCGGGGAAGTCCCCCTCCTGGTGATGTGGCTTCAAATCACTGAGGAAATCAGGGTAGAGGTGAGAGTTAACTAGCACTCATCAGACACATCCGGAGCCTTGAATGAGACAGATCTGATCTGTTCCCAAACCCTGTCCCCAGCTCCAGCACCATCAGACCATCCAGGAGTGGTGCAAGTGGAACCAAGCACCTAGCCAGCCCACCCCAGACAGCATCTGGAAAATAAATCGTGTTCCTTGTGGCTCAAATGACAAACCTGTTGCTTGGAAAGGGCTGTTCAAACAGATTACGGGAACCTTTTATCACATGCGTGGGTGTCATATGGCAGACATCTGCGAAGGTGTCAATTATCGTAATTAGTTAGAGCTTCCTCAGGTCCCTGACAAATGGTCTGTCAGCAGAAGCCACCACATCCAATCAGAGCAACCTACTGAGTTGGCAAGGATGGAGGCGGGGTGGACCCCACGCCTGGGACCCCCCCTCCCCGGCCCCGCCATCTGGTGGGAGCTCAGGGGCTTCTTGGCTCCCTTGAGAGCTAAGCATGGGGCAACCCCGTCTGGGAGGCAGCTCACTGGAACGCCCCTGCGGAGGATTCTGAGACCAGGAGGAATGGGCTGCGCTGTGTTCAGAGCAATTCGATGTGACTATGACGATGGTGAAGATGGTGACAGTTGGTACCTGAGTTAAGCTTCTGTGCACATGAGGCCATGTAATGCTACTAACAAAGGTGACCACATGACAGCCATCCAAGCTGGGATACTAAGGACAGTGACAGTCACTTTGCCCCAACACAACCCAGGCTGCTGGACTGCATGGCTCCTCTACTTGCTTCAGGTTTCAGCTTAGATGTCACCTCTTCTCAGCAGTCCATGGGGCCAGGTCACCCCAATTCTTGTAGTTCTGAAAGGCGGGGCTCTGATTTAAGAGCAGAGGAGGCTCTGAAGGGGCAAGCCTTGAAATGATGGGGCCATGCCTGCATTTGACACATGGCTGCCGGTGGACGGGGATGGTGGGGGGGTATAGGTATGAATGTGGGGAGACCAGTGAGAGTCTATGGGAGTCACGGGGGTGCTGGGTGTGATTGGGGTTGGGGAGATGGAGAAGGCAAGAGATGTGAGGTGGAATTTGGTTGCTGTTGAGTGATAAATGAATGGCTCTGGCAGAGGAGGATGATAGGCTTGTTGGGAGGTGGGGACAAGAAGCTGCCCCTGGATCCCCCTAGGAGCCCTTTCCACCAGGTTCTGAGATGACTGGGTGTCCCCATTCTCTTGCCTGCAGGAACCTTGGTGCCACACGTGGCCTGGAAAATGTCAAACCCTACATACGTCTCACATCATGTCTGGGGATGGGGAGCGCCCACCCTGATGGAGCCTGAGATGGACAGAAGGAGCCAGGCCTGTACTTCCCATTCTACCCTCTTAGGTGGTGATCTTGGGCTGACCCATCCTCAGCACCCCACAGGAGCAAGGTGGCAGGAGGGCACAGGGGTGGGGGCTGAGTGACAGTGGGGTCTCTGAGGGAGGAGCAAAAGCCTTGGCCTATGCTGTGAGGACAGAGGGGTTAATGCTTGCCTGCGCTGATCAAGCTGAAGAGCAGGGTGCCCCTCCTCCCACCTGTGATTAATTCAGTTTGGTAAAGCAGCATTTACGCTGGGAATTTAATCGTCATTTCTGATGGTAAAGAAATTGAAAAATAAATTGAAAGTGTCAGGCGGCGCATTAGGGTGGGTGATGGAGTGGAAAGGACCGCCCACCAGGTCTCCCCATTGTGCAGTTTACGGGCCCAAGAAATTAGGCAAGTTGCCGCTGGATCAAGACAATTACAGTATCAAGAATCATGGGGGTGAGGGGTGAGAGCAATGGAGAGAGAGTCCTGCACTGGGGAGAAGCAGAATCAGGAGGCACCCCACCCCCAGGCCTGGAGTAGCAGACACTGGTCCATGATGCCACAGGACGCCATGCACCAAGCGAGGCTGGATCTAGGACTCCCACTTTGCACTACCCGGACCAGGAGGTATTGATGGATTCTGGCAGATCTGCCCCAGGGTCCACCCTTCTGGGGTGGGGCCTCCACCTCTCCCAACTGCCTCTGTGCCTCAGGGAGTAGCTGCTTGGCCAGACAGGGGGACCCCTCTCCCCTCAGTGGTCTCCAGTTCAGGTCTGGTGAGTTTGCAGGGTGCCAGACCTTAGCAGTGGCTGGTCTCTCCTCGAGGGTTCCTGACTCTAGTGGGGATCAGGAGTGCTGCTATTCACATCCTTCAAAGGCCATGTGTTGAACACCTGGTCACCAGCTTGTGGTGCTATTGGGAGGTGGTAGGCCCTTTAGAAAGTGGGGTCTAGTGGAAGGAAGTGAGGTCACTGGGGGGTGCCCTTGAAAGGGACATTGGGGACCACTTCTTGTTCTCTTTGCTTCCAGGCTGTTGTGAGGTGAGTGGATTTACTCCACTGTGTGCTCTGTGCCTCTGCCTAACCACAGGTCCCCAAACCACAGAGCCCAGTGACCTTCGACTGAAAGTGTGAACCTTTTCAGGTTTTTTCAAGTTTCTTTTCTTAGAAATTTTTGTCCCAGCAATGGGAAGCTAACACATAGTCCCATCAGACTGGGTGTTTCTGAAGGCAGAGCTGCCTCCCTTGGGGCAGGTCTCTGACTCACCCCAGATTAGCAGCTCGTGAGGCCAGGTGTGTGTCTCCTTCTACAGACAGGGGTTTCCTGGAGTCAGGACGGTCCTCTGCCCTGGCCAGAGGCTTCTCTGAAGGTGGTGGACAGGATTCCTCATTGGACATCTTCCCTTCAGCCCTCTCAACAGGCAGCTGGACAAGGCTGGAGAGACCTGGTGGCCAGGCTGGCTTTATCCTGAGGTGGGGGCAGGGGACAGGGGTTAGAAAACTGGAAAGGGGCATAGCATGCTGGTCTTAAAACCCTTGGAAACAGGTGTCTGTTAGCAGGGCTAGAGGCTCAGGGATCATGAGAACAGCTCCCCACCCTGTCCTCTAGCTTGGAAGGGTCCAGGCATGCCAGGACCAGTCCTGGGCCACGCTCAAAATCCCTCCTTCCCAGTAACTGGAACAGAGAGCCCAGCCTGGAGGCAAGAGGTCTGGGCTCCAGTCCTGTTTTTTCCATTTTTTTATTCATGTACCCATTCATACATTCACTGACCCATTCACTCACTCACTCATTCATCAACTGTCTCTTTAGCACGTACGTTGTGCCTGGCACCATGCAGGACCCTGAGGATGCAGCAGGGCAAGGTCCCTGTCCTCATGGAGTGTGTGTCCTTGTGACAGAAAACTAATGATGAACAGCAAGGAATGAATAAGCAAGGTTATTTCTGAAATGCCAGGAAGGAAGGACAGGAGGGTGTGGTGAGGAGCTGCTGGCTGGGGTCCTTTGCCTTTAAGCTGTTCAGCTGAGATGTGCATGTCTGCCCTGCAAGGAGTGTGAGGAGAGTGTCTCCCAAGGCATGCGGCATCATAGGAGTGATCCAGAGACTGGGGTGGCAGAGCGCATGAAGGATGGGGAGGAGAAGAGGCTGTGGAGGGGACTGGGAGAGTTGCCAGCTCACCCACAGCTTTGTGGTCATGAGAGGTTCTGAAGTTTATCCTGGGAGCAACAGAAGCCCCTGTTTTAAAGGGTTTTAAGCAGGAGAGTGGTGCCATGGTGGATGTTTTTAAAAGACCACACTTGGTGCAACCAACAAGGACAGGTAGCATGAGTGAGGATGAAGCCTTTGTGGTTTTAAGTGATTGAGATTTGGGGGATGTTTGTTACCACAGCAGAACTTTGCCTAACCTGACTGATGCAAAGCTCCTGTGCTTTTAGGAGTTATCAGTGAATGATTTTCAACCTAGAAGACCCTAGGGAGAGCAATGCCTCTGCCTTCTCTGTTTTGTATTACACATCTATCCAGGGGGCTCACTCTCTTCTCCCCAAATCCAGGCTCCACCCCAACATGCCCCCCAGAAGCTCAAAATAACCTGCTGATTCTCCAACTCTCCTCCAACTCTGCCACCTCCCAACCCTGTCAGTTTGTCCTCTTAGACCTTTGGGGAAGTGTTCTGCCTCCTCACCCTTGTTGCCATAGCCCCAGACTTGTCAGCCCATGTCAGGCCTGCAGCAGGCAATGAGTGCTGGGTTCAAGTGCAAAGCCTGCCACTTAGTAGATATGTGACTCTCAGCAAATAATACTGAGGCTCAGCTCTGATCATGTCATTATCCTGCTCAAGAACCGTCCACAACTCCCTATTGCCTTCATAATAAACTCCAGCCTCCTCACCCCTGCATTAAGGGTTTTCCTTAGCAGCCCTCTCTCCCATGCAGCAGTGAACTGAGTAGTTTTTCTCTCTTAAATCTCTCTTTAAGAGTGTACTGAAAAGCTCTGGTTTGAGAGACAGATGACCTGAATTTTAGTCCTTGCTTTGCCACTGACTTAAGTACAACTTAAGAGAAGTTTTTTATCCTCACAGGGCCTCAGTTTCTACATCTAAAAACTGAGGTGTGGACGCTGAATTCAGTCATCTCAGTTCTAAAGCAAACTTACTGGGCCTTTGGAGCCAGGCTGCCACCTCATTCCCAGCAGAGACCTACCTGCCTCACCTTCACCTCCCCGACCTCTGCCTCTGAGGAGAGAACCTCCAGATGTCAGGACAGGGCTCAGCCGGGGTTGAGCTGAGGATGGGAGCAAAAGTTGCTCCATGATTCCATGATCTGGAGAATGGAACCTCAGAAGGCGTGCATGGAGCCCAAATATGGGGATCCCGAGCATGGTGGTGGTGGGGGGGAAGTGAGGGAGGTGGCCAGTGTTCAGCACCAAGGCCCCTGGGGAAGGGGCCAGCTCAGGAAGGGCAGGGAGGGACAGGGACTGTGACATTCACTGAGCTTGTCCTGAGTGAGACATCCCAGCATCATAGCTTTTTCTCAAAGTGCTGTGTGTCAGCTATAATTATTATGTTCAGTCTTTATAATTACCCATCACTGTAATAAAATTTCTCCCATTCACTGAACATCAAGTACACCAGGCTCTGCTCTAACTCCTCAAGGTCTCCAAACTAGGGTTTGTCTTCATTTTGGAGCTCATGTGGAAATTTGGTCCCCTATGTATCAGTCTTGAGAGAGATGGGAGCTTTTAAGAGTGATTAGGTCACGAAGAGGGATTAAGGACCTTCTCATAGAACTGGTTTAGTTGCCAGGAGAGAGCTGGGGCTGCCTCTTGTGTTTTGTCTCTTCTGCACATGCGTGGTTACCCTTCTGGGTTTTTTCTCTACATTATGTTGTAGCATGAAGCCCTTCACTAGATGTGGCTATTCAATCTTGGACTTCCAATCTTCAGAAACACGAAACAAATGTTTTTTTTTTTTAAATAAATTATCTAGTTGTAGGCATTCTGTTATAGCAGCTGAACACAGACTAAGACATTACCTCATCTTTATGACACCTACTGTGTTGTTATGATCCTCCCACTTTATGAATAAGGAAATTGGTGTTCAAGTAACTTGATGCTCTTGGTGCTGGGGGTGGGTTTGAACCAAGTCTCTTGGGCTCAGCCACCACAAGCTTGACCAGCACACTGTACTGATTCTGTGTGGACCCCAGCTGACCCCCAGGATGGGGATCATTGTCCTCCCTTGACAGGTGAGGAGGTCACACTAAGAGGAGGGCAGTGGCCCCAAGGTCACACTGCTCCCTGAATGAGGAGGGAACTCTGGCTGCCCTTGTGCTCCAGTGGACAGGGCTCATCCCAGGCCCCTGGGTGGACATCAGAGGGACTTGGGCAAGGAAGAGACTGTTTTCTCACACAATGAGCCACTTCCGTGGCTTGTGGCCATGGGCAGGTCTCCCCACTAGTCTGAACCTCAGTTTCCCCTCTGCAGACTGGGCAGCAACCTATTTGGGGGCTCAGAGCAAAGGACAGCCCAGGTGCTTGGTAGGCAGTAGGTGCCTTCCTGTCTCAGTTGTGGCTGAAGCTTCAGCAGAGGGGGCTCTAGCCCTGGGGCCTGATGGTCCCCTCTGAGGGTCCTTAGCTCCCTGCAGGGGACACAGTGGCACAAGAAGAGACACAGTCTCTTTCGAAAGAATGGACAGGGTTCTCAGCAGGGGATAGTATGGACGCCAGCTAAGGCCAACCTAAAGCTGGGCCTGACTCCTCGTCACCACAGTCCTGTTCTGTCACCTGTGTGGCTACCACACTGTTCATGCCCCTGTCAAACGCTAATAAGTAGCTCTCTCTGGGCGCTCATCTGCACACCCCCCTCATTTCATTCTCACCACTGTCTATACAGGGGACAGTCACCCGATCAGTGGGAGAGGAAGAAAGGAGGCATGGGGAGGTGAAAGCAGCACCCAGGAAGCAGGCTCCCGGGTGGCCCTCCCAGGGCCTGGTGTGAGCCAGGGGCACACCTGCTCCTGTGCCTGACCACCCCCATACCCTATCCATCATTTGCCCCAGCTCGGCCACTGTCATGCCCTGCTCTGCCCCACAGGTGCTGGGGCACAGGTCCTCATGTACAGTCTCACACCCACTCAAGCACAATCACCCACGCAATTCACACTCACCCTCCGACGTTCACACACACACACACACACACACACACACACACACACACGGACACTCTCACACCAACATGAGGGCTCTTGTCACCAGAGGTGGTTCCATGTCCTCAATTCCAGACTCCTCCTGCACGCAGGGGGTTGGAGCCTTCTCTTTCCAACCCTTACTTTTTTTCCTTGTGGTGCTGAGGATCGAACCCAGGGCCTTCTCACACTAGGCAAATGCTGTACCACTGAGCTACATCCTCAGCCCCATTCTTCCTAGATTTGTTATAAAGCTTGTCATCAGATTCAAAATTGAAGGCAAAAGAGAAGCTGAATCTCAGTTTATTCAGTACGGCAGTAAAGCAATGTTTCAAGTGACAATTATAATAATTAAAAACTCTGTCACTGTTCCTGGGGAGGAAGGTGCTGCCAGCGCTGCCAGCAGTGGGTGGAGGGCTAGGCAGTTCTGACAACATGATCCAGCTCCAACTCTACCAGCTCCCAAAGTAAGTCTGCTGGATGCTGTGGCACTAGAGGACAGAGCCACAGTGTCCAGGAAGGGACATTGAGGATTGTTTTTCCAGGGAGGTACCAATGGGCAGGTGACCATCATCTGTTATCTTAGAGCCTGTGACTGAGGAAGGAAGTGAGGGTTTGGCTTTGTCCCAAGAGCTGGTGCTGGGGTGGGAGCGCAATGTCCCTGCAGGGGTCCAGACACCCACATGGTGGGTCCTAGCACAGGCTGTGCCATGTGTCTGCCTGGGCTCTGTCCCTGACCCACTGTGTGACCTTGGTGTGTCACCCAGTCACTCTGCACTGGTGTGGCTCTTGGCCACACCACAGTCACAGATGCCTCCCAGCCAGGTTTTCACTACAGCCACCTGACAACCTCCTTCAGTGGAAGCTCTGAGAGGGTGGGGACCTCATCTCCACTGCCCACTGCCCACATCAGAGTCCTCCCTTAGCACCCGACCAGGGCCTGGTTCCCAGGAAACGTCTGTTCAAGACACAAGAACGTGTAAACAAACAGGACCCATCCAGGAGGTAGACTTTTTCATCCTCATTCCACAGAGCAGGGACTGAGGCTCAGAAAGGGGAAGTGACTCACCCAAAGTCACACAGCAGGTCAGGGGGGCAGGGCCGAGGCAGGGTCAGTCAGTGATAGGGCTGGGGAGCTACAGGATCCTAGGAGACAGCGCTGTCTGCACTTGGATGATAAATCAGCGCTTCACACGCTCCAGCTACCACTTGAGGACCTCTGGTCAGCATGGTAGGGGGTAGGGAGGAGGGCGGGAGCAGCCTCATTTGCATAAAGCCCCCACCTCCTCCAATCAGCTGGCTCTCAGGGCCAGGGACTCCAGGGCCTGGCCAGTCGCCAAGAAGGCTGGGAGTGGAGGTGGGAGGTGCAGAGCCAGGCCCCGCCCTCCCTGCCTGTTACTGGTGGGTGGTCTCTGAAGACCCTGGCTGAGAAGCTCTCAGGTCCTTGGCATCGGGAACAGATTGCAAAGCCGCAGAGTTTTATTGAGAGTGAATGAAAACAGGAAGTATACTCCCCAAGGACGGGGAAGCTGGCTTTGGGCAAGGTGGCTTAAGAGGAGCACCTGTTGCTCAAGCGCCCCTGGTGCCTAGGTTTGGATGGGTATTATATGCTACAAGGCGTGAGCAAGGAAGAGGGGCGATTTGGGCGGTACTTAGGAGTGGCTTTTGGTGATTGGCTGATTGATGGCACATTCGAATTCAATGAGATACAGCCCTTATTTATAATTCGGGGCCCTGTGTGCATGCCCCAGTTTGGGTCCAGAAGAGAGTGCTGTTTCAGAAGGGGCATCTGGGGCTGATTCTGGTTGAAGCTAGATCACCTGTTTCCCGCGAGATGATCTGTAAAGAGACTATCTGTTCCCCGTCATCTGGTTCGGCTACTTTCCCTGCCACTTGCCTGTCTCACACCCAGGTGGCCCTTCCCAGAAGGCTTTTCCCACCTCGACCTGATTTAGTTCTCCCAACAGCCTTGCACGCTCCAACAGGGCCTGGTCCAATCCGCTGGTGTGGCACGTGGGAGCCATAGTCTTTCAGTGGCCCTACTGTGTCCCTCACTTCCATCCCAGGGCCACCCAGGGCCCGATTTGGGCCACTGCTCTCCCCCATCCCTGTCTCTCCCCTGCTTCCTGCCTGACTCTCCCTAGCAGACTGAACCCAGGCTGAGGTTTGATATATAACTTCAGTTCTGCCTCCAGCTGCAGGCTGGGTTTACTTGGCCTTTTCTTCCCAGGGAGCTGTTGGTGTCTTTGATAGGGTAGGGGTGACAGAGGTGGAGGGAGCCACGGGAACCCCACACAGTGAAGCAAATCTAGACAGTGTGGCAGAATGAAGAGGACAGACTTGAAGCTCACCAGAGAGGCTTGGGTTAGAATCCCTGCCTTGTTATAGCCAAGCTGTGTGACCTTGAGCTGCTCACTTAACCTCTCTGGGCCTCAATTGCCTCACCTGCAACAGGTACAATCAATGAGACTAGTGATGACAGTTGCCTCCTGGGTGAGGAGGCATTTATGAAGGCTGTATGTGAGTACCTGGCACATGGGGGCTCAGGAGAGTTGAATTCTCCCCTCCAACCCACTGAGGTCTCTCTTTTGCTGCCCTGGACACCGCTTCCAGGTGTCCTCTAGCTTCTCTCCAAGTCCCCTCCTCCAAGGTGCTTTCTGCCCTCAGGAACAGCAGACCGTCAGTCTTTCAGGTGGCTCCACTGTGGCTCAGGAAAGAGAACATGAGGTCCCTGGCCACCAGCATGCAACGTAGATGGCCCAGAGGTCCAGGGGTGTTAGAGGTGCAGCTGCTGCCCTTGCCGGTGAATCTGCAAAGAACCCTTGGCAGGGCGAGGGGCCTCTGGGGCTGAGTTTTGCCATGATCTAAGGGGTCCGCAGCATTCTTTATCCCATCTGGTTTCTCATAAGGAAGGAGGGAGTCTGGCCTATGAGGGGAGATGCCTTAGGGTCTGACTGGCTGGGGCAGGGGCCATGGTTGGCCATTTTCCTGACATAGGGTGTTGGTAGTCAGAGGGAGTTCCCTTCCCTCTAAAGCAGTCCCCAGGCTACTGGGGCCCTCAGGGTGGGACGTCCAAACAACCCGTTCTGTTCTCAGAGTCACTGAGCGTCAAAAGAAGGGACCCTGGAACAGACCTGCCAGGCCCAGACCACCAGAGACCTGGGCTGCTCCTGGGCAAGTTTCGACTGCCTCTGCCTCTGAGCCTGTCGTCTCCTCTGTACGGTGGGAGTGGCCAGCCTCCTTCCTTGGGCATCCATGCCAGTGAAGAGGACATGTGAGCTTAGTCCTGGTGTGGTACCTGGCACACAGTGGGTTCTCCACAGAGAGTCTGTGGTGATGTGGAGCTCGTCCCAGCTCCATGAGGGCAGCACTGGGCAAGGGGTGGACCTGGGAGCCAGGTTGCTGGATTGAGTCCCTGCTGGTGCACACCAGTGCTGTGACGTCTCTTTGCCCATCTGTGCAATGGAGTGATAATAATGCCTCTCTTGTAGGGTCTTTGTGACGATTCAGTGACATAATGTTTGTAAAATTGGAATAGAGCTAGACACACAGTTAACTGAATGTTAGTTTTTTTTTTTAAATGCTGTTTTGCAAGTGGTCATCGTCCATGTGTCTGTGGTCTGTTAAAGACCTCATGGTTTCCTCTGCCATCTTCCCTGCCTTCCTCCACTCCAGCTCACACCACCCCTCCCCCCCCACAATGTCTTGTGTTTTTATTTTTTATTACCAGTATGTTTTGAAGAGCAATTTTAAATTTTGGTTGAGTTCAATTTATCAATTAATTCTTTATGAATCCCACATTTGATATTGTGTCTAAGAGACACTTGGGTAAACCAAGAGCACAAAAGTTTTCTTCCGTGTTTCTTGTAGAAGTTTATTACTTCAGGTTTTATGTTAGGTCTATGATCCGTGTTGAGTTGTTTTTTGTAGATGGGGTGATTGAAGTTGTGTGTGTATGTGTGTGTGTAGATAGCTAGTTATACCAGCACCATTTGATGAAAGGCCATCCATTCTACACCGATTTGCCTTTGTGTCTTTGTCAAAAATCAATTGTCATTGATGTGTGGTTCTATTTCTGGACCCTTTATTCTATTCCATTGGTACCAACACTATATTGTCTTAATTACTATAGATTAGTAGTAAGTCCTGAAATAAAGTATTACACTTCTAACTTCATTCTTTTTTGAGGTTGTTTTGGCTATCATAGCACCTTTATGTTTGCATAGGAATTTTAGAATAGAAATGTCAATCTCTCTAAAAAAACCTGCATGATTCTTGTAGTTGGGTTTTGTCGATTTCCTTTGATCTGTGGGATTATGGTTTTCATCAAATTTTGAATTTTTTTCTGTCATTATTTCTTCAATGATTCTTTCTGTCTCCTTTCTTTGGGGACTCCAATTATACGTGTACATCAGATGGTTTGACTTTGTGCCACAGCTCACTGCAGCTCTGATCAGTTCAAAAATATTCTCTTTTCTCTCTGATTGGTTTGAATTGTTTCTATTGCTGTGGTGTCAAGTTCACTGATGTTTTTCCTGGAATTTCTAATCTGCTGTTGATTCCATCCAGGCTGTGTTTCCTCTCACATCCTCTAGTTTGTACCTCTCAGGGTTTTATCTCATTTTGTTTGTAGTCTTCAAATATCTCTACCTAAGCTTTGAACTTGTAGAATTCTTATCTGCCAGTTCATTATCTGTATCAGCTCTGAGTTGGTTTTGATGGGTGCATTTATCTCCTCATGGGTTGCATTTTCTTGCCTCTTTGTGTGCCTGCTAATTTTTTGTTGAAAGCTAGGCATTGTGAATTCTTCTTTGTTGGACACTGGGTATTTTTGCATTTCTGTTAAATTTCTCAAGCTATATTCTGGGGTGGAGTTAAATTACAGATTTGTGTTTTGATCCTCTCAGGTCTTCTTTTAGGAACTGTTACGTGGGACTGAAGTAGTGCCTACTCCAGGGCTGTTTATTTCCCACTGTCCTGGTAAGCCCTTTCTGTGCTCTTTTCTTGGTTCCCTGGGAGCCATAGATTTTCCAGTCTGGCTAAGGGGAGCAGCATCAACTCTAGCCCGGTGTGAATGCTGGCATTGTCATCTCCATCCCTCTGAGGGGACCTTTCTCCAGAGTCTGATGGGTCCCTCCAATGCATGCAGTCATGGATCCTCAACAGGGGCTTCACAGGGACCCTCAGTTCTCTCCATGCTCAGCTCTCTCTAGGTGCTCCGTCCTAGAGCTGCAGCTGCCTTGTTCTTCCCAGGTCTCAACTCTGTCTCTTTAATTCAGCTCTTCCTGCTCCTCATCCTGGACCACAGCCTGGAAATTCTCTCCAGACAGTAAGTTGGGAGTCACTGATCTCACCTCCTTGTATCCCATCTCTCCTTGTGTCCAAAGTCCTCTTTGTCTAACGTTCAGTGACTTGGTCTTGGAACATTACTCTTGGACCTCAGTTTCCTTATACACAAAAGGGGAATCAAGACAATAACTCTCTCCCTCCTCAGACCCCCAGTGTCATGAAGATTAAATGAGATAATCCAGTCAACCACTCAGTCCAGTGCCCAATATACAACAAGTATGCCCTAGATGGTGGCTGCTATTGTTACATCACCACGGTGAATGTCATTACCCAATAACATTGACCAAAGACATTCAGAATGGGCCAAAGCTGCCAGGAAGTGAGAAAGGCTTTCAATGAATTCTCTGTCATTATGATCCCAGGAACTCATGCATACAAAAATAGTGCTCTGCTATGTGACGAGCCAATTATTCCACCTACAGACAGTACTCAGTGCTGTCAGGTCCAAGTATAAAACACATGGACTCCAGGACCCATAGTAATAACCACTCCAGGAGTTTACAACCTACCCCTTGGCCCTGGTTGGAGTCAGCAAGGACTTCTGACCTGCTTGGCTGTGGTAGTGACATGAGTTTGGGGTTCATCTGGGTTTGCTTCTCCTCTCCCTGCCCTATCCAAGAAGACCACTCAGCATCCCAGTCTCCTCCTGGATTCAGGTCTGGAGTCTACCCCCAAGTCCCAGGCTGTGCTTTGTGGCTCCCTGCCATTGTCCTAGTGAATACATAATTGTCTTGTAGGATGAGATGCAATAAAGCTGGCTCATTACATCCCTCTACCTCAGTCCCTCCTTGGCCTCTGAGCCAAGTGCAGATGAAATGCATTCCACAGAGTCATTTAATTAGCTGGAATGGAGATGGCAAGAGGGAAAATATAGAATAGGATGGAGGCAGAGACAGAGGTAGTATGGGGATGTGGGAGAGGAGGTGACAGGGTGCTCAGAGAGCATGAGAGAGGGCAGGGAGCAGAGGAAGAGAAAGCAGGAGGGAAAAGCAGAGTGGGAAAGGAAGGCGGAAGAGATGGGGCTGAGTTTGGACTTACTTTCAAAGCCCTCCTCTAAAAGGGCAGCATTGTGTTGGCTCATTACCCTCTTTGAACTGTGAAGAAATCAAGTCTTCCATTGCTGCCTCCCTGTGTTGGGGGCTGGATGAAACAGGCAGGATGCACAGAGAATCAAGCACTCTGCTCCTGTGGGCTTCACAGTCTGGTGGAGGACACAGTAATAATCATGTAAATAATCATGTCAGTAATGCAAGCTGTACACAGCTTGGGTTGGTGTGTACAGCTTTGTTTAGAAGGAAGAAGGTAGTAGTGGGAGTGAGCTCTGAAGAAAGATTGCCTGGATTTGAACCTGGCCCTACTACATTCTGTGTGAGCATGAGCAAGTTATATAATATCTCTGAGACTCAGTTTTTTCCTTTCTAAAATGGAATCAGGTATGGTGGTTCATGCTTGTCATCCTTGTTACTCGGGAGGTGGAGACTGGAAGGATAGGACAGTGGCTTGAGCCCAGCCCAGATAAAAAGTTAGCTAGACTCTGTTTCACAGAACAAGTTGAATGTGGTGGCATATGCCCTGTTATCCTACCTACACAAGAGGTGTAGGTAGGAGGATTGCAGTCCTAGGCTAGCCCAGGCAAAAATTGCAAGATGCTATCTGAAAAATAACCCAAAGCAAAAATAGCTGGATTGATATGGCATTTGCCTAGCAAGTATAAGGCCCCGAGTTCAAACCCCCAAATAAATTAAAATGGGTAAAATACAATGGAGATAAAAGTACTTATCTCATGTAGAAGTTGGGAGAATTAGTTAATCTATGTAGATCACTAAGTGTAGTGCCTGGTCTGTTTTAAGTACTGACAAAGACTATCTCTTTGACCAAACTTTAGACAGATGCTTCTGAGCTCTCTTCAACTAGGTCTTGACCTTGGGCTTCTGTGTCCACCTTTGTCAAGTCCAGTTTGAACAAGAGTACTGCTAGGAGAGTTTGGAGAAAATCCCCCATCTTTGATATCTGATCGCTCTTGTCTGCTATAGTAGGAATACTGGTAAGTCTGTTTAGCTAGAACCCTCCCACCACTGATGTCTATTTATTGCAAATTTTCATCCACTGAACCCTTTGTTCTGCTCCCTGGCTGTAAATCCCTACTTGTTTTTTGTATTAGGAATTGAACTCAGTTCTATAGTGAAGTCTGAATAAAACCTGTCTTTACCACAAGGCGAGCAGTGCCTATTTCCTACCTAGAACATAGAGCAGGGCTGTGCGGAAGAGATGGAAATTCCATGTCCTGATGATGCCAGTTAAGTCCCTGGATGCCTGAAGTCATCAAATCCTAGATTTTCAGGTAAATGGACCAATTAATTTCCCTTTAAAAGTTAGTTTAAACCAGGTTGAGTTCTTCTTCTTTTTAATTTTTTTTTTGCTATTTGCAATGGAAAGAATTCCATAAGATAGTGCACATTTCTGGTGAAGGAAACCACATGTGAGACACCCAGGACAAGAGAAGAGTTGTGGTTTATACAAGAAATGCAAAATATGCCAGGTGCCTGAGGCATGGTATGCGGGGGACAGCAGTCAGTCTGCCTATCATGGTGCAGGTGCCAAGAAAGCTGCACATACACAGGGGAAAGTGGAGAGAGGCCACGGAGAGGCTGAAAACACTGGCACTGACCAGAATGCCTAAGTCTTTATAGTTGCCTCTTCCTATGGCTGTTCCAAAGACTTCACCTCTCAATGTGCCTCAGGCTTGCCTTTACCCACTCATGGAGCAGTGTAGCTCAAAGACATGGGATAATTACGGCACACGATGGCATGGTCATGGAACACAAACACCGCTTAGTCCAATATTCTTATTTTGTTTCATTGTAAATAACTGACCAAGTGATATGAAAATACATTATCATGGTAAAAAGTCTAATGATATGAATAAGGCAAATGGCTTAATTTTAAAGAATAGCGAGAGATCTAAGAATCTTGATTTGGAATAGGCAGGTCTTGAGATAATAGCAACAGTAATAATTCCTTTTTTTTTTTTAAAGCATTAACCATACGTCAGCTACAGTGCTGTGCTCTTTACTTTCACTGTTTTGATTTAGTCCTCACCACTACTGTAAGAGGTATTTGACAGATGAGATAGCCATGGCATAGAGCAGTTAAGAAATTTACTGAAGATTATATAACTGGCAGAGCCAAGATTTGATTTGAATTCAGGCCACCTGGCCCCCAAGTTCATTTTCATTTCTGGTCATGATGCACAATTTGCAAGAACCAATTTCCTCTGTGAACCAGATGATTCCATTTAGAAGACAGAGGGAAACAAGTGATTCCAGGAGTCTGAAGAGAAACACCCCCGGGAGCTGTCCACGGTGCTGAAACACGCACCTCTGGCCCACACAGGAAACTTCACTCTCCTGACCCCAATCCCCCAATCCCAAAGATTCAGGCTACTTCTTTTGAGGCAGGGGTGGAGGGAGAAGAGTTTGAAGTCAGGACTTTGTTCTTGCTAGCATGTGCTCTATCACTTGAGCTATACCCCCAGTCCTTTTTGCTTTAGGTATTTTTGGAATAGGGTCTCAAGTTTTTGCCTGGGCTGGCCTGGACCACCCAACTTTATTATTTAAGATGGGGTCCCAAGAACTTTTTTCCTGGGCTGTCCTTGAATGGTGATCCTCATGATCTCTGCCTCCTGAGTAGCTGGGATCAGAGACATCAGTCACAGTGCCTAGTCCTCAGGTTGCTTTTGATAACACCTACCTGATTTCACTCACCCTTCTTTTAATGAGTGGTCTCAGCTGAGACTTGGACCAGCATTACTCTTTCCAGAACACATGCCCCTTTGCCTTTTCTTTCAGTCAAATCTGTACTTACCTTTGGGCTTTACAAAGGGACATAGTTCCTACCCTGAAGAAACTACAGGCAAGCCAGGGGTATAATAGCTACCAGATATAGATCATATAAGGCCTATAACCATGCAAGGATGGCATGTGGAGACCTGCAAGTTCTCCCCTAGCCTGACCTTGTGTCTGGTTACCTCTTCCTGTAGCCTCTGGACAAGAACGCACCTCCTGACTCTGACTTTTTCACACACTGTTTTCTGCTTGGCAAAGAACTTCTCACATCATGCTGAACTCAGGTGCATGTCTTCCAGAAAGTCCACTGTCATCCCCACCACCATCCCCACCACTCCCAGAATGTGTAGTTTCTCCTAAATGTTTGGGGCTTTTGAGGGTAAAGTTGACAATAGTGGGAACATTTGTGAAGTAACAAGACATGGTGGAATTCAACACCAACTCTCCAGTCCTTCAGAGGCAACCTGGGGCAGAGAAAGAGGTCTAGGCTTGGCATAAGGACAACTGAGATCTTGGTTGGAATTTCCCAAACTCACTGTGTGACCAAGGGAAAAATGTGCTCTTTTTGTGTGCCTCCTTTGGAATATGAGGGGGTTCAAGACAGATAATTTAAGGATTCGCTCACAAATATGCCTTGAGTGTCTACCATGAGTAAGGGACTGGGATAGGGATGGGTGTGACTACAGAGAGGATCAGACCTGAGTGTTGGAGAAGACAGCCAGGGACAGTGTCACAGAGCTAAAAGAGACCTAAACAGTTCAGAGGAGGGGGGTCCCGCCAGAGTGGGGCGTCAAGAGTCTTCATGTGTGGAAGAGCACTGAGTGGGGCCCTGAGGCATGCATAGGAGGCATGGCACAAGAGGGGGAGGGCATGTCAGAGAGACTGAAGCCCTGGGCTCTGGAGTTCCAGGTCTATGACTTTGGGATCTGGGTTATGCAATTCTGGGTTCAGAAGTCTCTTATTCTGTGTTCTAGATTTCATGTTTCTGAATCCCATGACTGGATTCTGCAGGTTTGGGATTGAAATTGCATGATTTGTGGTGCCCATCTTTAGGTCCTGTGGTTCAAAGTATTGTAATCTGTAACACTGTGGCCTATGATTATACCTTTTCTTTTGGTGGTACTTGGCTTTGAACTCAAGACCTTGAGCTTGCTAGGCAGGCACTCTGCCATGTGAGCCACTCCCCACCCCTTTTTGCTTTAGTTATTTCTCACATGGCCCAGGCTGGCCTCTTACTTACCTCTGACCCATGCCTCCCGTGTAGCTGGAATGACAGATGTGGGCAACCATGCCCAACTTTTGTTGTTTGCCTGGGCTGGTTTCAAACAGTGATCTTCCTGATCTTTGCCTCCTGAGTAGTTGAGATTATAGGTGTGAGCCACCACGCCTGGCCTGGAATCTACATTCTTGAGATTCTGGAATATATGATACTGGACTCTGGGTTCTGAACTTTAGGCACCAGTTCTGTATCTTGTTCATTCATCTTCAACTCCCAAGGCAGGTGTTGGGGAAGAGCAGAGGGTACTCCACCCTTCAGCTGCTGGACAGCCCCTCCTCCATGTCTCACCACTCTCTTCTCCTGGTGTCTCTGGCCCTACTGAGGTACCCCACACAGGTTGAGTGACAAGCTGAGAAAGGATGTGGATAGAAGGATCATTCTGCCTGACTCTGCGGGCCTGATACTCCAGTTTTGTACCCCACCAACAGACCACGAGTAGCCAGGACAGGGACCTGCTCTCAGTAACAAATTCTGTGTCCTGAAATAACCTGAGGACTTACTTCTCAGTGAAGGGGGTGGGGGCGGTGCACTACACACCACCAGGGAGTCATCTCTTTGGGTTAAGCATTGCCCTGCCACTGTCTTCTCCTCCATTTGCTTCTCCAAGCTTCTTGCAATTGAGACCACTAATAATCCTACCATGATTCTATTCCACCTGGACCAATCCTCAAGACAGGAAGCAGTGAAGACACACACATATACACACATGCACATGTATACACATGGTGTAACTTTCTCTGTCTGCCAAGAGTCCTGAGTGTCCTTGAGGAAGGTCTTGGGGACAGGTGTGTGCATTTGTCTAAGGGGGGTTGTTTATGAGGGTGACTCAGTATGTGCCAGAGGCCTGAAGGTGGGGCTGTGACTATCTCCAGCATGAGAGTGGTGGTCTTCCAGAGCTCCTGGAAGGTGCTCTGTATCCCTAGCCCATCTTGGCACTAGTTTGGCCCTGTCTCTGAGTTAACACACCCCAGAGAAATCTCAGCCATCGGGAGGAGGACAGAGGGCACACTCTTTTGTTCTTAAATTATAGAACCAAAAAATTAAATTTAAGATCCTTGCAGGGGGCTTAACCCAACTATAGCTACTTTACTTCTAATCAGACCAGTTAGATGGAGAACTATCTCTCTTCTCTGGGAGTGTGAATGGTCTTTGTGGTAACATCAATGTCTCAGAGCCTGTGTGGGGCCTGCCAGATGAGAGTCTGGCCTCTGAGTGGTAGAAGGACTTTCCCAAAGTCACACCACTGTCCCATTTGGAAACCCAAACCCTCAGCTACCACATGGTTGGCAGGAGAGCACCTCCCCTCCCCACCTGGGCTGAAGCTCAGTGCTGCACTCTCCCTAGGGTCATAGCAGTGAGGTTGGGAACAGGGAGGGCTGAAGAGCTTGGTCTGGCTGTGGCTCCCCCACTGGACAGTCAGCTGGCCTCCTGGACAAACCCTCCCTCATGCCCCTGTCTGACTGCACATCCTGTCTATGTCCTAAATCACAGAGTACCTTTTGTTGTAAACAGAGATGAGAGATGATTCCAGGGAATCTGAGTTGGCAAAATACCAGGGTGTTTGGAATAACACCGTGGAGTTGCTGCCAAGGAATTCAGAGAGACACTGGGAGGTACCTGGCCTTCTTCCCCAACTCATTCCAGGCATCTGAGGTCTACATCTGTATTAGTTACTTTTTGTTGTCATTGCCATCAAATATCTGATAGGAACAACTTATGGGAAGAAAGATTTATTTTAGATCAAGGTTTCAGAGCATTCAGTCCATGGTTGCTTGTTCCCATGTGCTTGGGCAGAACATTATGGCATCAGGAGCCTGTGGGACAGGCTACTCACCTCATGGAGGACAGAAAAGAGAGAGGGGGAGGGGGAAGGTAAGGGAGAGAGAAGGAGGGAGGGGGAGAGAGAGAGAGAGAGAGAGAGAGAGAGAGAGAGAGAGAGAGAGAGAGAGAGACACCAGTTATAACCTTCAAAGGCATGTTCCCTGGGACCTACTTCCTCCAGCTAGGCCACACCCCTTAAGGTTTCCTCCCAAAATAGCACCACCAGATGGTAATCAAGCATTCAGCACATGAGCCTGTGGGGAACATTTCATGTTCAAACCATATATTCTACCTCTGGCCTCCCACAGCTCCTGCTCATTTCATAATGCAAAAATGCATTAAGTCCATCTCCAAAGTCTTACCAGTTCCACCACTGTTCAAAGTCCAAGTTCAAAGTCTTCTCTAAGACTCAAGGCAGCTCTTAGCTTTATAAATCAAGAGCGAGTTACATATTTCCAACACATAATGGCAAGTGTGAAGATTCCCATTCCAAAAGAAAGGAACACAAGAATAGCAAGGAAAGATCAGATCAAAGCAAGACCAAAACCCAGCAGGGCAAACACTAAATCCTGTAGCATCACATCCAGCACCAGGGGCACTTGATAACAGGACGTGATCTCCGATGCATTTGGGCAGCTCCATCTCTATGGCCTTGCCATTTGCAGACTGCATAGCCTACCTCTTGGGCTGGCTCTGTTAGCTGCCTGGGGTTTTCTTTTGCAGATGTTCCATGTTCCTGACATCATCAACATCCTGGGTTCTCCACGTCAGTTTTAGGCTTCACCTCAGAGCTTGATGCCTCGCTCACAGCCTGCTGCCAGCTTAGCAGTAGCTGGACACACTTGGACCATGACTGTAGCAGCTTCTGAGGCCTGGCAACTGGGCATGGTGAGATGAATCCTAGGAAAGCAACTTCCTAGGTGATTTGTGAGTTAAGGCTTCTATCATCTTCCAAAATAGCGCCACTAGCTGGAGACCAGGTGTTCAGTGCAGGAGCCTGTGGGGGACATTTCATTTTTAAACCATAACAGCATCTGTGGAAGCAGGTCACCATTGCGTCCCTGCCAGATCCTGCCCTCCTAGCAAGGCTGCCTCCATCCTTCATAGTCTAGGTTGCCTGGGCCTTGGATCAGCCTGACCTGTAGCAGTTGAGCCTGGGGTTCAGCCTCTGTGCCCGGCACCTTACACACCATCATGAACTACTCCATCCAGTCCTCTCTCTGTTATTCATTTTGTCCCCACCCTGGGTGGCCCTCCTGAGACCTTTTCAGGGCCTCAGTTTACCCACAAGAGCATTAGACTCAGCTTTTGGGGCCTTTCTGGCTGTGACATCTTGGAATATAATTTTCCCTCTTCTCCCTCTCCTCTCTTTTCTCTCCTTCCTATTCTCTCTTTCAGTCTATAAGGTTGAGCCAGGGATAGCCCTGACTGGGGTCATAAGCTGATACTCATTATTAGTGAACTGGAAACTCACTCTAGCAGCCCCAGAACAGACCCTGAGGTGAAGTCCAGGCCTGGAAAATAGAGAAGAGCGTCCTGCCTCCACTTGCATGCCCAAGTGTACACACATACATCCCACTTCCATGCTGAGACACGGCTGCAAGAAAGGCCATTACCAGCTCCAAGTGATGGGATTTACCACCCAGCACAGTCCCTAGCCAGGTTCTCCTCACCTCATCTTCCCACCACCTGGGATCAATGATGCCATCTGATCACATTTTTCTGAGGATTTAGCTGGTGAGGGTGGCCAACCCTGGTTTTGAATCCCAGTCCCTGGTTTGCTGTGTGACCCTGGGCAACTTCCCCTCTGCCTCAGTTTACTAATCTGCCCAAAAGGGCAGGAGCCTTCCTGGGACCATGCAAGTTCCCTGGGCACCTGCAGGTTTCAGTGGATGTTTGTTCCTGTCTTCTCTGGAGCCTCCATTGTCCCTGCTCCAAGCCCACACATAGATTAACCCAGTCAGATGTGAAATGAACTGTGTCCACGCCCCAGGGAAGCAAAACCTTTGACTGTGCTGGGAAATGGGACAATGGGACCCTGGCTGGGAGACACCTGGTGTCTGGCTATCAGAGGTCAGGGAGGCTTCTTGGGGGGAGGCGGGCTTTGGGCTGGCGGATTGGGTAGAGGAGGGAGGCGCAGGTGTAGAGGTAGAGGGTGGGTGTGCCTATGTCTATGGGTAAGAGCTGGGGTTCAACCTGAACAAATTCCTGTTCCACTTGGAGCTTCAGAGTTGTGAGCTGGGATGTGTGAGGGCAGCCAGGGAACGTCAGTAACAGGAGCCCTTCCTCTCTGTCAGTTCACGCAGGTCACCTGCTCCATTCTGATGCCCTGGCCACACAAAGTCCAAGCTGGGAGCAGACTTTAGTGTAGGATCCTAGGGGGCCAAGGACATGTCACCCCTTTTGGGGAAGACACCAGGCTCTACTTGGTGAGAAGTGCAGACCCCCTGACCTTGGAGCTGGGAGTCCCTTTAGTCCTCACCCTGTAGGAACCCCAAAACAAAGAGATTGAGGGAGTTCCTCAGAGTCACCAGCCCTAAGCCTGGGCCTCCTAGTGCTCTGTCTCTAACTTGCCCTGGACTGTGGAGGTCAAGGGACTCCCCAGCCACTAACCCCGGGAAGCAGAGCCTACAGGGCTCCTCCTCTCTCTCCTGTCCTCCCTCTGCCTCTGTACCCACTGCCCACCAGGCTGAGCCTGAAAATGGACCCAAGGCTCCCAGAGAGCCCAGCCAGTGACCTGCAGAGCTGCCTCCCCAGGTCTCGCCTGTGCTGGGCAGGGGAGGGTTAAGGCTGAGCTGCCTGTGCGGTTAGTGTTGAACTTGCAGTTTCTAAAGACCATGGGGAGCTTCACGTGCAAACATTTTCTCTCCTAATGATGCTGCTGCAGATTAAGGGGGGATACCTTCTGGGAGACGTTGAAGAGCAGCCATTCATTGCCTGGATAGCCTGGGTTGGCAGTTAGAATAACTTTCCTGGGATTGACTGAGTGGGGAAAGGATCTTCTCATCCCAGGCATCTGAGCACATCCTGCCTGGTCCCTCTGACATTCCCAGGGAGGACATCCTGGGAAGACACTGAGACAAACTAATGCTTTGCTCAACACAAGAGAGCTCCTGGTCCCAGAGGATCATAAATTGGCAGCCATCTACCTCAGGGTGCTATATTACCTTTTCTTTTTCTTTTAACTCTTTTCCACCCCTTCTTTCTCCAGGAAACCACTGATTTGCCTTCTGTTCACTGTGGATTAATTTGCATCTAAATAATTTTTTGTAATTAAAATTATAAAGTGTGTACTCTTTTGGTTTCTTTGACTCTACCTGGTTATTTTCTACTTTTACCCATATTGTCGTATGAATTAATGGTCTGTTTCTTTTTATTTACTGAGTAGTAATTGATTGCATAGACATACCATAATTTGTTAGTCCATTCTCTGGGTGATGGGTATTTGGTTGTTTCCAATCAAAAATTGTTTCCAATCAAAAAGCTGGTTGTTTCCAGTATTTTGATATTATGGAATAAGGCCATGCTGACCATTTGTGTGCACGTCTTTGCGTGCCCTCATCTATTCATTTTTCTTGGGAAAATACCTTGGTGTGGAGGGTCTGTGGTCCGCGTGTTTAACTTTTTTATGAAGCAGCCATGCTGTTTTCCCAAGGGCTGGTGCCATTGTCCATTTTTGCCTGCAGTGTGTGGCTGCATTGTGCTTTTGTCCTGTTGATGAATGTCAGTTTGATTGGATTGAGAGACATCTAGGAGATTTGTGAAGCACACCTCTCTGTGTGTCTGTGAGAGCCTTTCCAAAGACAGTCAGCTCTCATGAGGGCTCTGACATAATCAATGGTTTAATCCATTGATGGTTTCTAACTATGAATAGACTATTGGGAGGTGGTAGACCTGTGGAAGTGGGGCCTAGCTGGAGACTTGAAGTGGGTTGCTGGTGGGGGTGCATGCCTTTGAGGAGTACATATTGACCTTGGCCCCTTCCTGTTACTCTCTCTGCTTCCTGGTTGCCATGAGATGGAGAAATGATGCTCTGTCTTACCACAACCCAGACGCAACAGAATCAGCCAACCAAGGACTGAAATCTCTGAAACCATGAGCCGAAATGAATCCTCCCTTAAGTTGTTTTTTTTCAGCTATTTGTCACAATAACAACAACAACAACAGCAAAAATCTGACTAACACAGTCAGCCTCTTTCATTTGAATAGATCTAACAGGTATGTAGTAACATCTCATTGTGTTTTTGTGTTTTCCTGATAACCAAAGATGCAGGACACTTTTTCATGTTCATTTGCTGTCCACATCTGTACAAGACTTTTGTCTATTTAAAAATTGGAATATTGAGTGCCTCTGTGAGCTGTGTGATTTGCACACACTTTCTTCTAATTCATGGTCTGTCTTTCCAATTCCTTACTGATGCTTTTTAAGCTTATGTTTCTAGATTTAATGAGGCTGCTGCTCTGCACTGCTGCCCATTATGACAATAATGACGCTTGTTTCTGATGGCTAAGTGCCACCGACTGCTCTGGGACCCTGTCTCCCCACAGTTGCCAGGGAAACTTGCTCTGGAGCAGATTCTTAACATCAGCGCTTGTCACTGAGCTTTTTCTCAATGATGCTGGTGCCCCACTCACCAAAACTTTCCAGCCATCCCTCAGCAACACAACCGACTGGCAGCTTTCTGGTCCTCTGTAGTCCACTGTTTTTAGCATACCCTCTCTGAGCTTTTGGAACCCTTCCTTTCTCCACAGTCGGCCACAGTAACTTCATTTCATGTTGCTAATGGATTTTCCCAAGACTCCAAGAGCCATTCCAGTGGCGTAGTAAGCCCCCTTCAGACCCTTCCCACAATGCTCAGTCCAGTGTCATAGGAAAGTGTCACAGTATTGATGGTCACCCCCAGCTTTATATTCTACTCCCCTTTCATCCAGCACCTCCAGGACCCACTTTTGGCCAGCTTTCATGGTTTCTGCCATGTTGCAGCCACTTGAATATCTAACCTCTCCTCTGTAGGGCCACACAATACTTTTGCTGTTGGCTTATGGTGAGATTTGAGCCCAGTGTGGGTCTTGTGGCCACACAAGGCGATGCTGGGGAGACCCTGGAGAAGTCCAGCGTTATTTTATATGTTTACACCCCCATTGTGGCCTCTGAACAGTCCAGCAAGGGGACTTTTGTCTTCTAACAAGTGAGAGCGGGCACCTCTGCAAGGCCTGGAGGGTTCAAAGCATGCCTCACAGCATCCATCCTTCATCGACACTCTTCCACTTACCACCATGAGGTCCACACCTGGCCTCTGGCTGTGGAAGATGGATGTCTCTCATTGTTCTCTGATGAACCTTTTGCCTCATGTTTTTGACTGAGAGGTCTGAGTCCATCATTTTCTATGTTTAGGGCATCAGTGGTGTGTCACAGCAGCCCCATTTCTGCTCACCTAGAATTGTCCCCATGCTTCTCAGGGCCAGGGATCTGCACCAGCCAGCTCTTCCCCTTCTCCCATGTCCCATCCCCTTTCTTTCATCAGGAATAGAAGTCTGGACCAAGGCAGCACAGTTTCAGGTGCTGTCACTGCTCCCTGCCACCAGGAACAGGACAGGCATCTCCTCAGTCACCTTAGCACCTGCTTCCTATGACTGATCCACCATCAGCCAGCTTTGGTTGGGATCTCCAGGAACAGAGCTGAGCTGAAAATCCTTGAGAATGTGGCCTATGGAGGGGAGGGACAGAAGGGAGCTTAGCAAAGCTGTCCAGCCCCCAGACAGTTACCCGGGGCAGTTACATACTGAACATCAGATTTGGGGACTCTGAGCTGTGGGTCTGGGAAGGACATTAGTCAGGTTCCTCAGAGAAACAGAACCTGTAGGACGCGTATGTATATCTACAAAGATATTTAATATAAGGAATCTGCCCATGTGATTATGGAGGCTGATGAGTCCAAAATCTGTAACAGCGTGTGTTGATGGATAAAGACCCAGGAGGGCTGATGGTGTGGATGAAATCTGAAGGCAGTCTGCTGAGAATTTCCTTTTGCTTTGGAAGGTGCATCTTTTTGTTCTATTCAGACCTTCAAACGATTGGGTGAGGCCCACCCCTAATTCAAAGGTCAAACTTCTTCCCAGAATTTGCTGACTTAAAAGGTTAATCTCATCCCCAACACCCTTCACATTGACACTATAAAATTAACCATATATGGCTGGAGCCTGAAATCAGGAGAGGGAAGGGTCAACCCAGGGCAGGGATAGAGCTGCTGAGGAGGAGGGTCTGGTGCCTGACCATGGAATGGCAAGATGGGGAGCCACTGTCATGCAGAGAGCACAGCCACGAGCTGGCAGATACATCAGGTAAATCTCTGAGCAGGCTTTGGGCCCCATTTGGAGGTCTGGGAGGCAGAGGAAATTGGGCATGTGGACCAAGAATGGTCTCTGACACCAGTCAGGGTGGACAATGTACCTTCTGGGGAAGACAGTTGTTGAGTTCCTGGGATGAGAGTAAGGTCACAGGGAGACAGAACCACAACCATGCCTGTTCACTCCTGGCTTCTCCAACGTATCCTGGGGGCAGCCAAGCCACTTCTAGTCACTGGGCGTTTATCTGCTCTAAGCCAAGTGCATGGGGAGTCAGAGAGGCCATCTGGGGCCAGCTCAGATTGTGGACTCAGACACATGGTGGCTTTGCATTTGTTAGCCAATGGCCTTTAGAAGACATTTCACCTCTCTCACCTCTGTTTCCTTCTGACAGATGGAGATCATTGTGTGAATCACACAGGATTTTCCTGGTGATGAACTAAATAACACCACCTCTAAGGTTCTGGCTCCAGAGATAAATATTAGGGTGCTTGTTAGGGATCCTTAGATTCCTTCCTCAGTGGAAGAAACCCAAGCTGGTTTAAGATTAAAAACAAGCAAGAAAACCAAGATGAATTTACTGGCTGACATAACTAAGATGACCTGGTCAGGTCTGGCTGGATCCAGTTCTCAGATCTTGTGTTCCTTAATAGGGTCTTCCCAAGCAGTAGCAAGATGCTCCCCAACTCTAGGTTCCCAATTATCCAAGTAACAGCCTGGCCTTACAATGCACCCATTTAGAGTATAATCCAGGTGGGGGGGGCATGGCTCAAGCGGTGTAGCACCTGTCCAGCAAGTGTGAAGCCCTGAGTTCAAATTCCAGGGCCACCAAAAGAAATAAAAATGAAAATAAATAAATAAATAAGAGTACAGTTCAATGATTTTTAGAAAAGTTACAGAGTGGGCAGCCATTGCCATAAACAGTTTTAGAGTGTTTCTTTTTTTTTTTTTTTGTCGTTTTTGTTTTTAGTTTTGGGTTTTTGGGTTTTTTTGCCTTAGATTGTTACAAGCCTTGATTAAATTCCAGTTTTGAAAAAGTTGATTTTCATATTTTTTCCAGTATTATTATTTCTTTAATGGAGAAACAGATTTTCCAAGACCTAACTTTGTCATTCTTGCTGAAATTCAGTCTTTTTTTTTTAAAGTTCTCTAGTAAAGTGAGAAATAGCCAACTCATTCCACATCTCCTGTATTTCTTATTCCCACATAATGTTTTATTGCAGCAGCTGTTTCTGTCAAAATCTTTTTTTTTATTTTTTTTATTTTTTTTCTTTTATTATTCATATGTGCATACAAGGCTTGGTTCATTTCTCCCCCCTGCCCCCACCCCCTCCCTTACCACCCACTCCACCCCCTCCCTCTCCCCCCCACCTCAATACCCAGCAGAAACTATTTTCCCCTTATCTCTAATTTTGTTGTAGAGAGATCTGTTTGTCTGCACTCCGTCCCTGCCTTCAGCTTCAGGCAACCACGACTTTACCTTCTGTCTGTGGGTTTGCCTTTTCTGGATAGTTCATAGAAATGGAACAATATAAGATGTGCTCTTTTGTGTCTGACTTTTTTCCCTTCATTGTGGTGTGGGGTGGGGGTACATTGTGGCATTTACAAAGGTTCTTACAATGTATCAACTATATCATACTTGAATTCACCCCCACCCCCACTGCTCTCCTTTATTCTCCCCTCCTTCGATTCCTGGAATAGTTTCAACAAGTATTTTTGCATCATCATACATTTGTACACAATTTTTTTGCATTGTATTCACCCTCCTACCTGCTTTCTCCATCACCTCCCTCCTCCTACTTGTGCCTGGATTTAAAAAAAAATCCTAGAATGTTTTCAGGGCTCATCATGTAGCCACGTGTGTCAGTACTCTGTTCATTTTTATTGCTGAGTAGTATTCCATTGTATGAATATACCACGTTTTGTCCATCCGTTTACCATGTGATGGACTTCTGGGTTGGTTTGTTTTGGGCTAATGAGTGCTACTGCTGTGAAGCTTTGTGTATTTTTTTTGTGAGAGCACATATTTTCATTTCTCTTGAGTATATTCTTAGGAGTAAAATCATTAGACTGTTTGGTAAGTTAATGTTTAACATATTAAGAAATGCTCAAACTGTTTTCCAAAGCAGGTACCTCACTTCATATTCCCACCAGCAGTGTAGGAGGTTTTTAGTTTCTCGGTATGTTCGTATGCTTGTCAACACTTACTATTGTCTGTCTTTTTGATTGTAGCTATTCTAGTGGTTGAAATGGCATCTCAGAGCAGTTTTAATTTGTGTTTTCCAATGACTAAGAGTGTTGAACATCTCTTCAGGTGCTTTTGCTTGTAAACCATTTTAAATTGGATTACATGCTTTCTTATTATTGAATTGCAAGAGCTCTTTGCATATTCTGGTATAGTCCTTTAGAAAGATGTATGATTGACGAATGTTCTTTTTCTGCTGATGGGCTGCCTTTTCATTTTCTTAATGATGTCTTTGGAAGCCTCAAAGTTGTTAATTTTGATACATTGTTTTTTATGAATCATACTTTTGGTGTCATATCTGTGAAATATTTACCTAACCTAAGAGTTCCCTGTATATTTCTTTCTAAAACCTTTATGGTTTTGCTCTTATTTTTAGGTCTGTGATCGACTTTGAGTCAATGGTGTATGGTATGAGGTAGGGATCCTATGATCAGAATTTCACCTCCAACTTTCCACCCAAAGTGCTTTTTATTGGTATTAGTTTTCGAGTGCTGCAAAACAAATCACATGATCTGAGTGGCTTACAAAAACACACATCATTTACTATCTCACAGTTCTCACGGGTCAGGAGTCTGGGCACAGGGGAGTTGGATCTTTGTTTAGGGTCTCAAAAGACTGCGTTCAAGCTTCTTGGGCTGTTGGCAGAGCCCTTCTTCTCCTCTGGCCCAGGACCATCTTTCCTTGCTGGCTGTCAGCTGGGGGCTGCTGTCTGCTCCTACTGCCTGCCACAGTTCTTTGTTATCACATGGCCCTCTCTGTGGGCTCCCTCACAACCTGGCAGCTTACTTCTAGAGTGAGTCTTTCTCTTGTGGCCTAGCATGCTCATGATAGAGACACATGATAGATGCACACACACATGCACACACACACACAGCACCCCCCATCATGCAGTGACACTGTACCCGCCCTGCCCATTGTTGGGAAGCCTCCCGCAGGGCCAGCGTACTCGGGGAGGGGTGATTCGGGGTTGAGCATTGCCATCCTGCCTTGATCAAACAGGGTTGTAAGGAGGGTCACCCTGAATACTTACGGGTGAAACCCAAAAGATGTGGAAGGAGATGAGGGAGGAAGCTGCTCACTAGATGCCCAAGCCAGGCAGCTGGGAGTCAGCTGGGTCTCTCTCTCCTCTCTCTTCTCCTTGCATCCTGTCCACCGAGGTCCTTCACGTCCCTCCCTGAGCATCGCTGGACTGTCCTCTCTACCCCATCCCTGACTGCTCCTCCACAGCCCCTGGGTTTCCTTGGGTGGTGACCCCAGGAGGAGCAGTGAGGAGGGGACAGGGGTGGGAGGGAGAAAGCCAGGAAAGGCTGAATCTGAGAGTGTGGCCCTGTGGGCTCAGTTCCATGGAGATCGTCTGTGGAAGTGTGTGGAATGAGGTTCAGCTGTCCTGGGGGCCGGGAAGCAGGGTGTTTACCCACACACTGCCATCCCTCCTTGAGAGGGGTCCCTAGTGCTGAGTCCCTGGCCTGGGAACTGTCCCCAGGCTGGTCATGCCCCAGGACAGTGGCACCTCCTGCCCATTGCGCCTGAGCGCAGAGACCTGGGGGACTCCGCAGGTGTCCATGCTCTGGGCTCCCCACCTGGAAGAACATCCTCCTCATGGAGAACCTGGTGCTGCTTGACCAGCCTGGACTGGTGTCGCTGCTCTGCCGGGTCCAGACAGCCAAACCCTTCGGCTCCATCAGTGCATCTCCCGACTCATGCCAAGCGCGTGATTGGCTGCAAATTAAACCTAATGGGATTATAGTAATTATGTTGACTTTTAAAAGTCCTTAGAGATGAATACATGATTAAATGTTCAGAGTATAAACTTTTCCTCTGTGTTTCCCGAGGGAGCCAGAAGAGAGGCAGATGGGGCGGGGTTGGAGGGTTCCCGAGAGCCACTGTATCTGGAGACATGGGAGGAAGGGTGCCCCAAGCCCCACGTGGGTTGTGGAATCCCAGCCCCACGCCCCAGACAATGCCACAATAACGTTTCTACGGTAACCTCAGACCACAGGAGCGTCCAAAGGAGTCATCAGAGGTGGGGATAAAGACCTAGGGGCCAGTTGCCTCTGTATCATAGTGGCACGATTTTATTTTATTTTAGGTGATCCTGGGATTTGAACTCAGGGCTTTGTGGTTGTTAGGAAAGGGTCTACCACTTGAGCCATGCCTCCAACTCTATAATGGCTAAATTTATTTATTTATTTATTTATTTTATTGTTTTATTATTCATATGTGCTTACAATGCTTGGGTCATTTCTCCCCCCTGCCCCTACCCCCTCACTTACCACCCACTCCACCCCCTCCCTCTCCCCCCCACCCCCTCAATACCCAGCAGAAACTATTTTGCCCTTATTTCTAATTTTGTTGTAGAGAGAGTATAAGCAATAATAGGAAGGGACAAGGGTTTTTGCTGGTTGAGATAAGGATAGCTATACAGGGAGTTGACTCACATTGATTTCCTGTGCGTGGGTGTTACCTTCTAGGTTAATTCTTTTTGATCTAACCTTTTCTCTAGTACCTGTTCCCCTTTTCCTATTGGCCTCAGTTGCTTTAAGGTATCTGCTTTAGTTTCTCTGCGTTGAGGGCAACAAATGTTATCTAGTTTTTTAGGTGTCTTACCTATCCTCACCCCTTCCTTGTGTGCTCTCGCTTTATCATGTGATCAAAGTCCAATCCCCTTGTTGTGTTTGCCCTTGATCTAATGTCTGCATATACATATGATTTTTGGTCTTTTGGGCCAGGCTAATCTCACTCAGAATGATGTTCTCCAATTCCATCCATTTACCAGCGAATGATAACATTTTGTTCTTCATGGCTGCATAAAATTCCATTGTGTATAGATACCACATTTTCTTAATCCATTCATCAGTAGTGGGGCATCTTGTATAATGGCTAAATTTAAATGACATCCTTCCAAATGCCTAACAACAGGGAGGGGGCGTTGCTAAGTTCAGCACAGGGACAAAAACATGAATGATGGAATACAGTGCAGCCATCAAAAAGGAGCCAGTCAGAAAATAATCCACACTGTGAAAATGCTGATAAAATAAGAGTGAGAGAAAACAGCAGCACACAGATCTGGATATGAAGTACATTCTAAATGTGTTCAGGAAAAGAAATCCTAGAATAAAGCCAGGTGCGGTGGTGCACATCTGTAATCCCAGCTACCTGGCAGATGGAGGTAGGGAGATTGGGTTTGAGTCCTGCTTCGGCAAAAGTGATGAGACCCTATCTAAAACCAAAAAGCACTGGGGCCGTGGCTCAAGTGGTAGAGTACTTAAGTGCAAGAGTTTGAGTGCAACTCCCACTACCACCAAAACAAATAAACAAAACCTGAACCAAATCAAAACAACAAAACGAAAAGGAAATCCTAGAAGAAAGTAACCCCCCCCAAAAAATCCCAGTAGTTATTAATCTCTGGATGATGGGATAAAGAGGACTTTTGATTCTTTCCATTCTTTATGCTTAATATTTTTTATTCTAGCATGAGTACCTATTGCTATTTTATTATCTTGAACTATTTTAAAGCAGATTTAAATAAGAAGGGACCCCCTCTACTCCAGGAGACTGCAGTTAGCGTTCTAGTATCAGCTCCTGTCTGTGTTTAGGTCTCCTGGTTGCTGGTGGGAGAGACAGTTGGTGGTCTGCCCAGTATCCCATCTTCCTTTCTCCAGCACTGTCATGGGTGGCTGTGTGTCCCAGGCCTTCCTTGCAGAGAGGGATGATCAATGAAATGTGAGTGGCGGTGGTAGAGACAGTTTCCAGGATAGTTCTCTGAACAGGATTTACTAAACTTGAAGGAATCTCTTTTCCCTTCCTCTCTCCCCTTTTTATTCTGCCTGGAATGTGGCTCTCATGGGCTGGACCTCCAGCAGCCATTAGATAATCATTAGGTAACCTTTAGGTAAAAGTTATATACCACTGTGGAGGGCGGAACCAAAACAACGAGGGAACCTGGAATTTGATGACGTTGTGTGAATTTACTATAGCATACCTGAACTTCTCTACCCAGATTTATCTGAGAAAACTCGAAGAGAAAAATAAATGTTTAACTGATTTAATATTTTCCAGATCCCTGTTCCTAACAGGTACACTGAGATGGGGTAGTGATGGCTCAGGAAAAGGGAAACCCCAGAAACCCCATACAGACTCCAGTGGGGTTAGCGCAAAATAGCAGCTTTTCTCAGTGCCGGAGGGAGTAGTTCATGGCTAGGATGAACGACTGGGAGACCTGAAAATAAATCTGTCAGCTGTGTGCAGTTGGCTATGTAACTGTGACTGTCATAAGTCATACGCCTTGGTAAGTAGGAAGAGAATGAGACCAGAAGCTAGGATGACCAGTGACAGTGACAGTGTGGGGGGACCAGGAACCCTGGACAGAAGTGAGTGTCTCCTTGGGTTGACATGCCTTCATCCCTGGATCTCACCACTCCCAGAATGCAGTGTTAACTGCCGGCTGTGGCAGCACCTTCCTCCACTGGTCACTCCTGGCACTGACCTTGGGGACTGCAGAATGGGCCTAACTTCCCTTTGAAGTTAAAGGTCAGGTCTTGGGTTTACCCGAGCTTCTTGGGTTTTAGGATGAGCCTCAATAAACCCCATGTGTGAGCGGCTACTTCTCATGCTGCACCAGTCTCACCTCCTCCCTGGCGCCTTTGATTCCACTTCTACCCGACAGCCACAGGTTTCCTTAACGCACTAGACAGGACATGCCATTCTGCTTTTCAGAACCCTGCAGCACTCCACTGTACCCTAGAGACCCTAAAGGTCCTCACACCTCATCTATCACCGCTGCTCCCCTCACTGCACTCCAAACATGTGGCCTCTGCAGTAGTTGAAGACACTGTGCATATTCCTAAGTCAGGGCCTTTGCACCTGCTGCACACGCTCTTGACAATTACTGCAACTTCACTCCCTCACTTTATTCAGGTCTCTGCTCAAGTGTCGCCTCCCCAGAAAGACCTTCCCTTGGCCGCTGCTTTAATATAACCCTTTGTCTTCCTTCCTTCCTTCTTTCTCTCTTCTTCCTTCCTTCCTTTCTTTCTCTTTCTCCCTCCCTCCTTCTCTTTCTCCCTCCCTCCCTCTCTTCCTCCCTCCCTCTCTCCCTCCCTCCTTCCTTCCTTGCTTCCTTTACTTTCTTTCCTTTCATACTGGGGTTTGAACTCAAGTTTTCCTGCTTGCTCGACAGGCACTTTACCTCTGGAGTCACGCCTCCAGCCCTTTTTCCTCTGCTTATTTTGGAGACAGGGTCTCACTTTTTTCCCAGGTCAACCTGGACCCCCATCCTCCTATTTTATACTTCCTGCCATGATTGGGATGACAGGCATGTGCTACCACACCTAGCCTTTTTCCATTGAGACAGGTTCTTGTAAACTGCCCTCCCAGTCTCCACCTCCCGCAGAGTTTAGGATGACATGTGTGAGCCATCAGTGCCTGGCTTCAAGTTTTTGTCCAGTTGCTATTTTTGTTTACTTCAGAATTTATCACTCAGTAAACACACACACATTCTTTTTTTTTTATTATTGTTTTATTATTCATATGTGCATACAAGGCTTGGGTCATTTCTCCCCCCTGCCCCCACCCCCTCCCTTACAGCCCACTCCACCCCCTCCCTCTCTCCCCCACCCCCTCAATACCCAGCAGAAACTATTTTGCCCTTATCTCTAATTTTGTTGAAGAGAGAGCATAAGCAATAATAGGAAGGAACAAGGGTTTTTGCTGGTTGAGATAAGGATAGCTATACAGGGCATTGACTCACATTAATTTCCTGTGTGTGTGTGTTACCTTCTAGGTTAATTCTTTTTAATCTAACCTTTTCTCTAGTTCCTGGTCCCCTTTTCCTATTGGCCTCAGTTGCTTTTAAGGTATCTGCTTTAGTTTCTCTGCGTTAAGGGCAACAAATGCTAGCTACTTTTTTAGGTGTCTTACCTATCCTCACCACTCCCTTGCGTGCTCTCACTTTTATCATGTGCTCAAAGTCCAATCCCCTTGTTGTGTTTGCCCTTGATCTAATGTCCGCATATACGACTGTGACACAGGTTACTCCAGAGGCACCTGCACACCCATGTTTATTGCGGCACTATTCACAATAGCCAAGTTATGGAAACAGCCAAGATGCCCCACCACTGATGAATGGATTAAGAAAATGTGGTATCTATACACAATGGAATTCTACGCAGCCATGAAGAAGAATGAAATGTTATCATTCGCTGGTAAATGGATGGAATTGGAGAACATCATTCTGAGTGAGGTTAGCCTGGCCCAAAAGACCAAAAATCGTATGTTCTCCCTCATATGGGGACATTAGATCAAGGGCAAACACACATTCTTGATTACTATTTACTCGTCTACTGGAATGTGAGCTCCAGGGGAGCCAGGAGCACGTCCAGCTCTTCACGCTGTATCTCCAGGGCTCACAGGATAGCTGGCTACATTACAGAATTCTAATAAGTGAGTTAATAATCCATGGAATGTGATTGATTTCATCCTATTCCCCATTCAGCTCAGAGGGCCTGCCTTTGGGCAGCTAGGCTTCTCTGTAGCCCTCCTGCAGTGGGACCCTCAGATGGCATAGTGGGTTTGAGCCTTGCAGTTAAGCAGGACTCTCACCTTCCCTTTTTTAGGATTCATACCTCTATGTACCTGGCTAGGAAAGCAGCAGGGGACGCACAGAAGTGGAGTCAGAAGGAATGAGGTACAAATTTTGCTCTGCCACTTCCCAGCTGTGCAGTAGGCAGTTATCCTGAGGCTTGGTTTTCCCTTGTGGTAATGGTGTCAGTGATATTGGCCATGTGAGTACCCTTGACCCAGTAAGCTTTTGGGACTGGTGGCTGCTACCAGTCACGTTGTGCTTGTTATAGGCTAACCAGGTCTTGATACTCCATCCCGCAGAAAAGCCTTACTTGGGGGTGAGCTGGACTTGGGAGGGGGTAGTACAGTGAAGGTACAGTTGTCATGAGAGACGCGTCTCTGTGGGTGCACACTAAGCAACCTGTCAGCTCCCACATGGAGACCCGGCTCCCTCCTTCCCTGGGCTGGTGATTTATTGGCCCTGTATGCTTAGCTCCCCCAAGTGCATCTGAAGTCCTACTGTGTGTCGCCATTGGCCTGTGGGGTTTTCTTTCCCACCCTGGCCCAAAACACTTGTTTTCCTTCCGCCGGTGGCCTGTCCCTGCACGTGGGAGGAGCCGGCTCCCTATGAAGTGACTGCTGTGGGTACTGCGGCTTTCTCCTTCCTGGGCACTGAGCCTGCAGCTGAGTCTCAATCTACACTCTAGAGAGACCACCCCGGAACTGTCATGCTGTGAGCAGTGACAGAAGGAACTGGAAGGTCACACTGCCCATAAACTCCTGATACAGGTGAAAGGATTCCAAAGTCATTGGGACAGTCATAACTTATGGAGGGTCAATGGAGAAACTGATGCTCAAGGAGCCAGCCAGCGTGCTCAGAAAATCAGGACATCATATGCTGGTTTTTGTAGGAAGCAAACAACACTCAGGAAGAAGAACTGTCTTGCCCAAAGTCACATAGAAGCTTGTGACAGCTGGGAAAGACTGGAGTCTCTACCAGTCAGACCACTCCTCCTTCCACTCACCACATGAGGGCTCCCAGGGCAGCTGGATGGTTCCCCAGCAGGATGAGTCTCCTCTGCCTTTCTCTGACATGGGTTTGTAAACTGAAGCCCTTCAGCACTATGTGAGGCCCTTAGTCACCATCTCATCTGGTCCTAACAAGACTGCTCCATTTTACAGATGAGAAACTGAGGCCCAGTGAGGACAGCTGACCTGCCCGGGATCTGCAGCTGGTAGGTGGGAACCTAATTAATTTCTCTACCTGCTGGCTCTTTGTGACCATTCCAGTCATCCTGACCTGTGTGTTGCCTCCATGTAAGTCCTGAAAAGCCGAGGTTTCTGTCCATGTTGTTTACTTCCTTATCCCCAGTGCCCAGTGCATGACACAGGCTCAATAAATATATTTAAATATGTGAGTTCCTTCCATGTTTAATTCCATGACCAGATCAGGAGGGTCTGAGACTCACCCTGGCTCCCCAGGTCTTGACAGGCACTGCTTGACTTCCCGCTCCTGATGGCAAACTGGTACTAGAACACTGGTTCCAAGTCTCCCTGGGGTCCACCTGGCCCCACCCTGCCTGGCTCCCTCAGTCTCTTTAAGCTCTTCTCCTACAACTCCATTCCCTGACCCTGGCCCTCCTCCTGACCTGGGGGCTGCCACAGATCCCAGAATCCTGACTTTTGTCTGGCATCCTCTGGCCTTGGTCCTGACCTGGGCCCTGAGCAGGTTGCCCTGCCCTTTGCAACCCTGTATGGGGCAGGTAGAGACACCAGGCGTCCTGCTGGTCTCCCAGCTGCCCCTCCCTTGAGACCAGGCCCAACTGGATTCCAGGACTCAGACCTGAGTGCCCAGTGGCTTCCTGAAGACTAAATCATCCCAAACACACCCCAGGTGACCTCCAGAAAATACCATTGCAATCCAAGAGTCAGTCCCCTGGCTTCTGGGCTGATCCCACATTGCTAGAGTCAGGTGTCTGAGATGTTGAGGACGTTGGAGGGGCAGAGCTGATGGGATCATTTTCTGCCCAGGCCAGAGAGTCCAATGTGATCCTCTCCAGCTAGAGACTCAGGGTGCTCACAGAGACTTTTCTCCAACCCTTGGGGTGCAGATGGCCACACTGAGGAGGGAGCTCTGGCTTTGGTGTCCAGGTAGAAGAAAGCTGGAGGGAGGGATACTCCCCCACCCCAGTGCTGGTCCCCAGGATCGTGGGAAGGGGCACACAGAGGATCTCCCTGGGTTTTCCCAGATGGGTCAGGAATTCCCAGAGCTACTTTGTCCCTGAGTCTTTACAGAGTCAGGGCTGAGCTGACATATTGTTAGGTCCTCATTGGGGATGTGACCAAGGCCAGGCAGCAATTGGGTGGCAAGACATCCTTGCTGCTGTTCTTGTCACAGTTCTGAGGTAGCAGGGTGATGTCGTGCTCCTCCATGGCCAGAGCTGGGTGACCAAGTTCAGTGTCCATGGGGAGTGGGGGAGGAATCAGGCTCATGAGGGAGGCCTTTGTCTTAGGGAAGGAGAAATCAAGGTCTAGAGAGAGAGGTTCTGGCCAAGGTCACACTGTGAGACAGTGACCAGCAAAGGTATTAGCTCAGGCTGCCCAATGTCTCATCCCTGGGCCTGCTGTTCTCCCTTCAAGAGTCCCAGCGTCTCTGGGGCCCTAGAGGTTATCTGGTCTGAGGACCACTTCCCAGCTGAGCAGAGCTCTGTGCCTTTTGTCTGGGTGCAGGGTCTGCTCAGAGCCGTGCACCCTTCTGGTGCATCACTGTATCTGAGCCTCAGTTCCCCCTGCTATGCAGTGGGATAATAGCAGTCCAATGCATATGTGGTTGAGAAGATAGAGGCCACTGTGACTATTTTACAGGTATGAAAACAGAGGCTTGGAGAGGTTTCCCCAAGCAAATCCAGGTGTGTTCCCAGGTTGATCAGACTTCAAAGCCTGTGCTTCTGGAAGTCCTTCCAAGTACATTTTGGTCCCTCCAGTCATGATCTCAGACAGAGCCTCTGAGCTCATAGCAATGGGAATTTCCCTAACACATGCACACGCACACACACCACATACAAAGAGCACACAACACCTGCACCCTAACCCCTATAGATGTACACGTATGCCACGCACACACACTCTCACAGACCCCCACGCACACACAGCACACACAGGCATGCACACATGCAATACATACAAGGGCATAGGCACATACACCTCATACAGGTGCACAGATGACACACACAAACACAGAGGCACATGCACACATGCCCTGCTGTGTTCCACCTCCTGCCCCATCACTTCCTACCTGCTTTCTGGGCTCAGGCCTTCACAAGGCACACAGGTGGCCTGGGTGTCTAAGCTGATCTCTTTATGGCATCCCAGCCTTCTTAGAGGCTCTGCAGAGAAGGAAAGTGGTGGTCGGCCCCTCAGCAGGATAAGGTGGGTTTGGGGCGGTGCTGGGGGGAAGCTCAGTCATGGTAAGGCTAGGGACAGGGCCATCACTGGGGCTTCAGGTAGAGTGATGTTTACCTTCAATCAGTGAGGAGTAGGGTTCAAAACCAAATCTTGGGATAGGAGAGGATTTAGAAGGTCAAAGTTCATAGAAATTTCAGAATGAGGGTCAGGTTATGATAAGGGTCAAAATTCAGATAAATGTTAGGATGAGGTTCAAGGTCAAAATGCACAAGGTCATGGTTAGATAAGGATATGGATAGGGTTGAGGTTTACCTTCTCAACGGAGACTGGAATGAGATTCAAGGTTAGAGTTCAAATCAGTGTTAGGATGAGAGTCATAGTTCAGGTGACCATAGATTAGGTCTAGGGTCAAGATCAAGATCAAAAAGGAATTAGGTGATGATTAGTGTCAGGTTAAGGTCACACTAGGTCAGGATCCAGTGAGGAGAGCTAGGCAAGGCCAGGCAGAACCATGCGTGCACCTTGTATTCCTGCTTGAAGCTGTAGCCCTCAGCAGTCTTCATTTGGTTGATGTGTTGCAGGTCAGCCACGTGCACCCCAGGTGGTATGGGGAGCTGCCCCATACAGTATGGGTGGCTCTTCTGGCCACATGGGCACTTTAGCAAGCCCTCCTGGAGACCACTGACCTCAGTAATCTCACTGCTGCACTGGTCTCCTGCAGTCAAAGGAAGGAGAGGGGCTCCAGTTCACGCTTCCTAGCCTGGGAGTTACAGATGGCCTGGTTGGGCGGAGGCAGAGTGGGGGCAGAGATCACAGCCAGTGTGGAGGGTTGGATCAGTCCCTGGAACCAAGTGGCTTAGTTAAGCCCACCCTGGGCAAGCCTCTTCCTTTCTGCATCTTGGGGCTCCATCTACAAAATGAGCAGGTCATAGGTGCCCATTCATGAGCAAATGGATAAGGAAAAGGTGGCACTTATACACAATGGTGTATAATTCAACCATAAAAACGAAATCCTGTCATGTATGGCAACATGGATGAGCCTGGAAGGCATGATGTTAAGTGCAACAAGTCAGACACACATGTGCTCGCTTATATGCAGAAGCTGAAAAAGTGGAACTCAGAAATAGAAGAATGGTGCTTATCAGACCCTGGGAGGAGTGGGGGAGGGGAGGATGGAGAGAGGCTGGTTGGTGAGTACCGGGGTGCACTTGAACAGGAAGAATGGCTCCCAGTATTCTATGGCACAGTAGGAGAACTATGGTTGTCCACAATTAATTGAATATTTCAAAACAGCTAGTAGAGAGAATTTTGAATGTTTCTAGCACAAAGAAATGATAAACATTTGACGTGACAGATCTGCCAATTACCCTAATCTGATTGCTACACATTGACTATGTGTATTGAAATGCCACACTGTGCCTCATAAGTAGATACAATTATTATGTGTCACGCATAAATAAAAAAAAAAGCAGGTCACAACAGATGACCTCTGGGGACTCTGTGCCCTTGCCACCCTGTGATCCCATGACATCCTCCCTCCACCCCATGAGGCCTCACTGCATGCCCTTCAAGGCCAGTGCTAGAGGAGCTCCTGACACCCCCCCTTCCTCTTCCAGGGAACAATCTGGAACATTGGCAACGCCCAGCAATTACCCCTATTCAAAGACAAGCCAATCAAAGTTGGCTGCCTCTGCAGATGAACACAAGGCACCTGAATAGCAGAATTTCTCCTGCGCCAGCATTTCCATTGTTAGTCTGTGCTGGGGCCCAGCCAAGTTGGCCAGGCAGAGAGCTTTGCAGTGCCCCCAGCACCCCAGGGCCCCCCAGACCCACATCCTCCTCAGCTCTTCAGCTCACCATCCCCAAGGACATCCCACCCTGGTTCTGGCAGTCGGATCTGGGGTTTAGAAAATCCTCCCTTCTCTGTTGTGTGACAGTTCACTCCTCCATCCTCCCATGGGGCTGGAAGTTCCTGAGCAACCTCAGAAACTGTCTAGCCAGTCTATTTCTCTGAGCTATAGGTCAGTGCTCGCCACCTTAGTCAGCACTAATTGAGTTCCTACTGGGTGCCAAGGCTGTGCTTATCTCCTTATAAACATACATACACTTATAACCTTCAAGGTTGTCTTTAAGGATGTACTGGAGACAGGATGGAGTTGGGACGGGGAGTACAGACACAAGGCCAGATGGCTGCACTTGAATCTGGCTCTGCATTTACTGGCCGGGTGACCTTTACTGAGTTACACAGCTCTGTGTGCCTCAGTTTCCTCATGCAAGATGGAGTAAGTAATGATAGCGCCTGCCTCATGGGGCTGAAGATTTATGGATCAAATATAAGCAAAGGGCTTAATACAAAGCTCAACACAGGAGCTTGGCGGTTTTATCCACACTGCAGGTGAGGAAATGAAGCGAGGGAGAAATCACCTGCCCAGGCCTCAGAGATGTGGTGGTGGAGGTCAGAAAGTGAACTCTAATTTACCAGGCCTTCAGCACTCCCCTTAACTGTTACACTGTAGCCTCAGGTTCTTTGCCCCCCTCGAGCCTCAGTTTCCCCATCTGTAGATTGCAGGGGTTGGTGTGATGTCGAGGGTTTCTAGCACTTACCCCCTTGCTTCCTTGGTTGTCTGTGGAGATTCCAGACTAAAGAGTTGCCTCCACAGTCACGGGCTCCCCTGGTGCATCTAGAATAGGGTTCCACTTACAGCCCCTGGTGACACACCAGATTTTAGGTAGGCAGCAGCTGGCAGGTTGGCCTGAGTGAGGTGGTTCAGATTTAGGTGAGACTTGGGGGGATGCTTCCATGGGGCTCCCAGCCTCAGAGCACTCTGAGGCAGGACAGCTGGGCCCCCATGGCACGTGTCCCAAGAATACTGTCTGCTTCTGCAAGGAGTGGATGACAGCATCCCACTCTGAGCTGAAGCTGCCTGCAGACCTGCTCCCTGGGAGGAGCAGGAGCCTGAGCTGGGGGCAGGACACCTCAGGTGTGCCCAACTTTCCACCTCCACTCCATTTTTATTCCCTCACTCCCCTCCTCAGGTGGAGAATTGTCATCCCCAGTCCAGCCCTGCTTAACTCCTCTCTGAACCTGACTCAGTCTCCTGTCCCATCCCCTATCCAGCATTCCAACAGCCTCCATGCTGGGCATCTGAAGCTCACGGGAGACAGCAGACCTTCCTAAAATGGAGGTTAGACAGTGGTGCCCATGACTCTTCTGCTGGAGCCCTTAGTAACTTCTCATTGCATTCCTCCCTTGGCTGCCGAGACCCACACCATCTATGTCCATGCCTCCCTCTGTGCCCACTGGCCTCCTCGCTGCTCTGAGAATACACCAAGCTCATCCCCGTTGTAGACCTTGACACTCAACCTCCCTCTGCCTGGGAAGCTTAGGACATTACTTGCTTGGCTCTGTTGTTCTGTCTTTCTGATCTCAGCCGAAATGTCACACCCCAAAGAGGCCCTCTCTGAACTTCTGTCTAAAGCAGTCCCATCTCACAACTCTGTGTGTGCAGCCCATCTCCTGCTTCCCTCTCAGGCTCTGTGCTGGGCGTGGAGGACACAGCAGTGAGCAGGACACAGCTCTGTCCTTGGGCCCTTGTGGGCTCTATTGAGAAGGAGGAAGGATGGAACAATATAGCCACACACACACACACACACACACACACACACACACACACACAAGCAATTGATGGTGCCATATAGGAGTCATGGGTTGTCATGCAAACATGTGTTGGGGACCTGGCCTATCGTGGGGGTTGGGGTGGGCTTCCCCCTGTCTATCTAAGAGTTATCTTAAAATGCTAAATGATCGGACATCTGTTTCCTCCAAGAGAAAACAGTTCTAGTCCTCCTAGTTCACTCCTGTTGCACCTAAAAAACCATGGTCATAACAGAACAACAAACACAGGTGGAGTCTGAAAGAATGAGGGAAGGTGGGCAGGCTGGGGATTTCAGGACTTGGGAGTAAGGCTCTTACTGCTTCCCACACATGCTGGGCAGAGTGCCATAGAGGCTCCAGTGCAGAACTTCCAACACAGATGAATGACTCTTTAAACAGAACCTGTCATTCCAGCCAATGGTCTGGGAACAGGGCAGCCTAGTCACAGAAAACTTTTTCATCAAAACCTGCTTACTCCAGCCAAACACCACCAGAAACACTGTTGTCACACCAACCCTGCCTTGTATTTTCAGCGGGAAGCAGTAGGGAGCTGATGTTTCATCCTGCCTCACTTCTGCCCCATGTAGGCAGGCATGGGGCTCCCACTCCTTTGCCAGGGTGGTGTCAGGGTTCACCTGCACCCTGTTGGCAATGGGACTTGATGTGGTGATACATAGCAGAGCTATTTACACTTGGTACCCCAATCTCCAAACAGCTGGGGATCATCAGAGGTCCAGACAGATACTGCCTCTACCCCAACCTGGCACCAAGGAATCTGTCTGAACTGACATAAGGCAGGGCGAGCAGGGGTTCTGTTGCCCTGTGTCCCTCCCTTGGTGTCAACTGGCCCGAGGGGAGCCAAACTTCTGCCTCCAGTTGCAGGAACAAAGTAGTATGAGCCAGTCCTCAACTTCCTCCAGACTGGGCTCCATAGGGCCCATTGGCAAGCTGGGCTTAACACTTCTGTTCACAGGCAACACAAGGGTACAGTTGGAGTCCCACCACAGCAGGCAGGCCAGGGGCAGCTAAAGATATACATTCATCTGGCCTTCTTAATATGACTGCTGACAATATGAGTAAAAAACCCCAAAGAATCTAGAGTCTTATAAGATCCAAAATGTTCAGAATATAATAAAAAAGAACCACTTATATCACACCCAGAACAGGAAAATCATAATTTGAATGAGAAAATAGAATCACCACATGCCAAAACTGAATCAAATGGTGGACGAATCTGATGAATCAGTTATCATAAAAATGATTCAGTAACAGTTATGAAAATTAAAACATCTCAGCAAATAACAATCTGGAAGTTATAATACTGAAATATACACAATGACTAAAATAAAAACTCTGTGGATGGCTCAACAGATGGATAGAGGATAGAATCAGTGAACTTGAGGACAGGTAAATAGAATTTACTCATTCTGAACAGCAGAGAGAAAATAGATAGAAAAACAAACAAGCAAATAAACACCAGTATCTCAGAGTGCTGTGGGACAATAGCAAAAAAGCTAATAGTCATATTACTGGAGTCTCAGAAGGAGAAGAGAGAGACAATGGGACTGAAAAACTATTTGAGGAAATACTGGCTAAATGCTCCCCAAATTTAGTGAAAGACATACACCTACAGATCCAAGGAACTGAACAAGTATCAGATAGTATAATCCCAGAGAGATTCATGTCAAACTACATCATAATTAAACATCTGAAAACTAAAGACCTTGATGACATCTTGAAAGCAGTCACAAAGAAACCAGATGTTATTTATAAGGTACAATAATTTGAATGACAGCTGATGTCTTCTTTGGAACCAAGGAGGCTCGAATTACAGTTTTCAAGTACACAGAGAAAAAAAACCTATCAACTATAAACTATATCTGGTGAAAATAACTGTCAAGAATTAAAGAAGGTCAGATGCTGGTAGCTCACACCTGTAATCCTAGCTACTTGAGAGGCTGAGATTAGGAGGATCCCAGTTTGCCCAGCCTGGGCAAAAAAGTGTGTGATACCTATCTCAACCAATAGCACAGTGGGACATGATGACATCCACCTGCCATTTCAAACTATGTGGGAGACTGAGATCAGGAGGATCACAGTTCCAGGCTAGCCCAGGCAAATAAATAAATAAATAAATAAATAAATAAATAAATAAATAAAAAGTTTTTGAGACTTGATCTCGCTGCAAGAAAGCTGGGCACTGTAACTGGCGCTTGTCATCCCAGTGACAGCATGAAGTTTACAATAGGAAGATCATGGTCCAGGCTGGTCTGGGCAAAAACTGAGGCCCTATCTCCAAAATAAGTAGACAAAAAGAGATGGAGGTGTGGCTTAAGTGGTAGAGTACCTGCCTAGCAAGTGAAGGCCTTGAGTTCAAACCCCAGGACTGCCAAAAAAAAAAAATTAAGAAGAGCCAGGATGTTGGCAAAAGCCTGCAATTCCAGCACTTGGAAGACTGAAGTAGGAAGAGCCTGCCTTGGTTTCATAGTGACATACAGTCTCAAAGAAAATAAAACGAAAAACAAGCAAACAAAAGAACTAAGGGGAAATAAAGACATGCTGCGATGGAGAGAAACTAAGAGAACTTGTTGCTAGCAAATGTATCCTTAAATAATGGCTAAGGGGAGCTCTCTAAACTGAAAGGAAATGATGACAGATGAGAGCCTGCAACTCTGAAAGGAATTAAGATGTTCAGAATAGGGAGAGGTGAACATACTACACTGTCCTCTTTCTTGTCATATTTTCTTAAATCATATTTGGTGGTTGAAGGAAAAATTAAAAACCACCCAGGCTGGTATTCAATGCTTGTAGAGGAAGTAGTTAAAACAATTATATTTATAAAGTGTGGAGTATAAAGGACCCCAAATGGAAGTAAGGTGCCTACATTCACAGTGTGAAATATTGATACTAGAAGGATGTGATGAGTTATGTATTTATGTTGTAATACTTAGAGAGCATACTAAGAAAAAAATATACAAAGAGATGTTCTCAAAAACACTACACACAAATCAATATGGAATCCTAAAAATATTTAGAGAAGACAAGAGATACAGAGGAATGAGAGACAAAATAAATAGAAAGCAAAAAATAAAGCAGATTTAAGTCCTAACATATCAACAAATAACAGTAAATTGTCTCAAGGTAACACTTAAAAGAGAGGTTGTCAGTGTGGACCAAAACCAAATCAAACCAAAACCAAAGAAAATGCCCAAACCACATCATCTAATGAGATATTGAATACTAGTAACTAATTTAAAATATAACCACACAGGTAGGTTGAAATTAAAGGAATAGAAAAAGATATACCTGAAAATGTTAATAAGAAAAGCAAGAGTGGCTACATTACTATCAGATGAAGCACACTTTAGAACAACAATTACTAGAGAAAAAGGGATTTTACATAGTGATGCGAAGATTAACCCACCGAGATGACATAGCAGTCCTAATTATGAGCACCAAATAATAACGTCTCAAAATACATGAAGCAAAACAGATAAAACTGAAAGGGGTAATGGGAAAATCCAAAATTGTAATTTGAAACTTCAATACCAGATTCTCAGCTATTGACAAAACTAATAGAAAATCAGCAAAGATGGAAAATCTGAACAACACAATCAAAAGGACCTACCTGACATAAACATAATACCCCAAATAGAATACGTGTATTTTTTCAAATGCCTATGGAAGCTCATGAATAGACACTATATGTTGTGCCACAAATAAAAATAAGTGACATAAAAAGTTGGAAAATGAGTTCAGTAGCCAACCTGAAGACAGAACAATAGAAATTAATTATCCAATCTGAGCAACAGAAAGTACATAGTAGAAAAAAAGAACAAAGTGTCAGGAACCTAAAGGATTATAACTAACGATCTAACATTTATGTCATCAGGAAAAGAATAAGGGAGTGGGGACAGAAAAAGTACTCTAAGAAATAATGGGTGAATTTCCCTCAAATTTAGCAAAAGACATAAATCTACAGACTCAAGAAGCCGAGTGAATTCTAAATAGAATAATTTAAAAGAAATCCCTATCAAGACGACACAGTATTCAAAATTCTCAAAGTTAATGACAAAGTATCTTTTTTATTATTTTGATTTTATTTCTTCATAGTATTGAATACTATGATTACTTATTCATGTTTCTTTTCTTTTTAAAATACATTAACCTTACAAAGAGTTTCATTGTGATATTTATATGCATGTATAGAATGTACTTTGATCAAGATACAGAAAATATCTTGAAAGCAGCAAGAGAGAAATGGCAACTTATCTAAAGGGCGATAATACTAGAATAACAGCTGTTTCTCATCAGAAACTGTGGAGGTTGATAGGAAGCGCCATAGAATTTTTCAACTGTCAACATAGAATCCTAACTTTGGTGAAAATATCCTTTGTGAAGAAAGAGGAAATGAAGACATTCTCAGGTGAAGCAAAATGAATTTGTCATTAGCAGATCCTAAAGGGAGGCCGAAAAATTCTTTAAATAGAAGATACACTATAAAAAGGCATTTGGTAACAGTAGTAAGAACACAGAAAGCAAAGATATGACTAATTCCAATAGATTGTTTCTCTTCAAATTTATAAGAGAATCTTGAAATTTGTTTGATGGCTGAAACAAAAATTATAACACGTTTAATGCGGTTCTACATGTGTACAAGAAATAGTTAAGACACTTACATTACGAATAGGGGAGGGGAAAGAAGGTAAGGTCCTATCCTTCACTCAGAGTGGTAAAATCATGGTGCCAGTGGGTTGTTGTAACTGATGGGTAGTAGCTCCCTCTTATCTGCAGGGGATGTCTTTCAAGACCCCAGTGGTTGCCTGAAACCTTGGGTAGCCCTGAATCCTGCATACAACAATGGGATACTGTGACAGTGACTTTGACAACTGGGAGGACTAGGAGACCTGTGGATGGGTTATATAAATAACATGGATACACTGGACAAGGGACAGAGCAGGATCGAACAAAATTTCATCACATGACTCAGAAGTGTTTACAATTTAAAATGTATGAAACATTTATTTCTGAAAATTTTCCACTTAATATTTTCAGACCACAGTTTACTGAATGTTAAGTAAATGAAATATGGAGGAATTATAGGCAGGGCTGCGAGGTTTTGCATTAATGCCTAGCATCTGTAGTATATAATTTACCTCGAATAAATTATAGCTATAATTTTTATTTAATAACAGTGTCATTTTCTAAACTGGAGTGGACTCTCACTCAACCTTTTTTGTGTGTGTGATTTTAAAACTATAAAAGCACCAAAATTGATCTGAAACAGTTTAGAGTTACATATTTGATGCAATGTATTTATATAGAAATCAGGGTGCTGGGGGAAAGAAAACCCTTGGTGTCTTTCTACTCTTGGTTCTGCTCTCCACCTCCATCACGTGGGACTCACTCCTGCAGGTTATCTCCTCCAGATGCCACATAGTCCCATCTCACACCTTGCAGGGGCCAACTCCATAGAAAGTCTCAGAACTCAGCTCTATAGACTTGGATTGGGTCACGTACTCATCTCTGAACGAAGCACGGAGGCAGGGAGATGTAAGGCTCTGATTGGCCAAGTCTGGAGTTGTAGCCACCTCTCCATCTGCAGGTGGACCTCCCAGGATTGAGAGGGCTGCTCTGCGGTTCCCCAAGCAAAATAAGGAGGCTGCTACCAGAAGTGAGGGCTGGATGTTGGATGGGGAGAATCACTGGGTGTTGCAGATGTCTGGAGTCAGAAACGAGCCTTGTATTAGTTTGCTTGTGCTGCTTAACAAAGTACCATCAATGGAATAGGTGGCTCAAATAACAGAAATGCATCATCTTGGGATCTGGAGGATGGAAGTCCTGGTTCAAGTGGCAGGAGGATGGGTTCTCCTGAGGGCTCTGAGGAAGAATTTGTTTCAGTCCCCTCCCGCAGTTTCTGTCTGGCTGCTGGCAATCTTTGGGGTCCTTGACTTGACTTGTAGAAGCATTGTCCCAATTGCTTCCTCCATCTTTGCATGGTGTCCTCTTGGTTTGTGTGTCTCTGTGTCCAAGCTTCCCTTTTTATAAGGACACGGGTTATGTTAGATAGGAGCCAAGTTAATGACCCCATTTTAGCTCAACTGCCTCTGTAAAGACCCTGTCTCCAAACAAAGACACATTCTGAAGTCCTAAGGCTTAAGACCTCAACCTAAGAATTTCAGGCTTGGTACTCACCCCCAGGTGCAAGACCTCTTTAATGGGCCTTGCATCCTTAGCTGAAAAGGCTGACTTCAACTCACCTTGAGAAGACTGGGAGGTCACACTCCTCACCTGATGACCTCCAGCTAATGACTGACACAAGGGACAAAACACCAATCTCAGAGCCTGAGGTAGGACCATGAGGTACCTACCCCCTGACCCCATCTCCAGAGCTTGCCTCAGGCTCAGGCTATGGTGAGGCCCCAGCTGACCCAAAACTCACTTACCCTTTGCTGCCTCCCTCACATCCTCTTCCTGAGTGTGCACCTCAGCAACATCATGTCACCCCATTAGCCTTCATCTCAGGCTCTGCTTCCAGGGAGCCCATTCCATGCCAAATCCCTGCCTGGAACAGCCTCCCTCACCCCTGCCTCCCTGTGGCTCACATGCTCCCTGTGGGGCTGATTCTGAAAGGACCCCCAATCTTCTCCTGGCTCTGAGGAGGGCAAGGCTGGCTTCTTGGGGTCTTTCTGCCCCAACCTCCTGTGCCAATTGGTCCTGGTTCTTCCCATGTCTGCTCCAGCTTCTTATGAAATCCATTCTCTCTCTACTCTGGTTTTGATTACTTGAAGTTTATAAACAAGCCCCAGAAATAAGGAAAACCAGTGTCTTCCCAGAGCAGCCATGGTCTATTGGCAGAGGGCAAGTTGCTTTGCGACCAGTATTTTTGTTTTCTTGATATTTATATAGATAAAGAATTAAGCTAATTAATATACACTTCTTTTTGACTTCAGGTCTTGGGAACCTGTTTGCCCCACAGCGAATTGGTTACTGCGTTTCAATAAAGGATCTGTTTTTGCAATTATGGTTCATTAATAGACTTACAAGGGAGGGAGGATGGTTAAGTCTCACTAAGAGGATTATTTTGCATTTCTCCTCTTTCAATTACACAGTTATCTCCTGGACCAAAGCTCTGTGAAAAATGGATGGGTGGGGGGTGGAGTCCCAATACTCCATCTGTTCCTGATGTGAGTGCAATTAATATGGCGAAGACAGATGCTGTGCAGGGGCTTCCTGCTGACCAAAACTACAAGTCTCCTGCTGACCGAGACCATGAGCCTTCTCTCCAGAGCTGCCATGAGGCTGGGAGGCTCAGTCTCAGAGCTCGGTTGGCCTGAAGCATTGGCATGGTGCAGGGGAGCTTTGAACTGGGGATGCAGTGCTGGAGATCTGGTCAGGGAAACCTTGGACCTCCACTGAGCTACGTTTCTCAGGCACCTCCCATGTGCTAGGGCTTTTCTAACTTAGTCTTCACAGTGATCTGTTTTTGCAGACCCATTTTACAGACAGAGATGCTGAGTGTGGGGCACTGGGCAGGTGATGAACACTTTACGGATGTCAAAGGAGACCCAGGGATATGCGGGGCTTACCCAAGGCCCTGGAGTTGGAACTGGAATTTGAACTTTTGTCTCAAAAGGCCCTTCTTGCTGCTATCTAGTGATTCTTTCTGGGCCTCAGTTTCCTTGTCTGTGAAATGGACCCACACAAGATGAACACAAGGCCATCTTAGGTTTGGCTGGTGGTTTTGAAGACTTGAGTTGGTATGGAGGGGACGGGCATCAGGGGCTCCAGGTCTCCAGAAACGAGGGGTATCTGGTCCCCAGCACCAGGGTTGGCTCAGATCCAGTCAGAGAGAACTGGTTTTGTCCCTGTCACTTGAGGCACACCAGTAGCTCTGATCCCTTTAGCTTTCTCCTTTTACAGTTTCCCAGGGCTGTCAGTGGCCTCCCTCATGTGGCAAACCACGGGTGTGTGGTCTCCCCCAGGAAGGTGCACTCTGCTCCAGCTGGGCCTTTCTCCACACCCTGCCTCCCTATCGATATGAGGCTCATCTCTGGTCTCCCCAGCCTCCGTGTGGGAGAATGTGACAGCACTTGACCAGGGATGGGAGAAGAGCTGGGAGATGGGGACTGAGGAGAGTGGAGGGGCTTGTACAGTACAGGCTTGATTATCACAGAGTCACCTCGTGGCCAGGAGGCTCGACCAACCTTCGTACTGGGCCAAGTGCCTCCTTTTACCTCTTACCTCCTCCTCTCTTCTCCTCTCACATCCTCCAAGTCCCTTCCTCTTCTTCTGTCTAGCCCCTCCCCCTCCTCCCATTCCCTCCCACCTCCTCCCATCTCCTCTTTCCATTTCCTCCCTCCTCATTCTGAATCCTACCTTCTCCTCCAGAACCTCCCAGGGAGAGGGGCAGCTCACTGGGGATGTGAGGGTGACTATGGGTCAGGCATGGACAGACATACCTTATGTTTTACCAGTCAGGTATCTATTTTAATGGGTATTAGAGAAAAACCCCATGAGCAATTAGCACATTGAGACTTTGATTTCACGGACATTACTGCTCAGTGTGAGGGAAATTGAAAAAAAAAAAAAAGCCCATTTCTGGACAGTTTAAAGGAACCAGGGGAGGAGATGCTGTACGGATGGGAGTGGAGGTAGGACAGGAGAAGTCACTCAGTTTGGGGGACACCGAAGAGGCCCATGGGACCTGGAGTTAGGCGCCCAGGGTCCAGCCTGGCTCTGTCTATGACTGAGGGTCCTGGGCAGGTTGCCGTGCCTCCAAGAGCCTCAGTTTCCTCCTCTGTCTCAGGGAATGAGCAGGGTATGACAAGGGACAGGGTAGCCCAGTTATGGCTGTGGTGACTGTGTTGCTGTTATTACCAGTGTTATGTCATCACAGGACTTTGATCTGGGTGAGGCGATGATGGCTTTCCCTGGGGAAGGGTTAGGAGCTCATCACCTCATCTTTTGAGAAGGATACCCAGGGGCTCTGGGCCAGGTGGACCTGGGTGCAAGTCCTGATCACTGGGTGGGGAGCAGTCCTTTAGTGTGGCCCCATCCTTGATCACAGGCTGAAACTAACTACAAGGATTACCTCCCATAGCCACGAGAAGGAAGTGGCTTGTTCTCTCTCCACAGCTAAGTCTGCTGGCTCTGGATCCCTCTAGAGCAGGTGCTCCAGGCCCCAAGCCCCTGCTCAGGAGTTTCTGAGGTTGGGCTTCTGAGGTGGGGAAGGGGCATCCAAAATGTCTTAGAGGGCCCAGTGTGGATCCAGCTTCTCTAGCATCTCAGCCTCTCCCTGTCAACTCCCCATTTCCTTCCTGCTCGAGAACCAAATTCCTTTGTAGGAGAAACCTGACTGCACCTGACAGGACAGCCCTACTCAGGGTCCTCCCCCTTGCCCCAGGACGCATTGGATTAGACCGTGCAGTGTGGGGTCCCCATAGTGGACCATGAGAAGAACAGACAAATGCAGAATGACAGTGGGCTGCTTCTTCTAGGCCCCAAGCTGCTCATGCCCAGGGAGACACACCAGAAAACTCCACTCAGCAAAGGCTTTGTCTGGTTAGGTTCACCGTGAGCACAGGAGGCCACAGAGGCTCAGACGTGCCCTGTGCCAGGCGTTGGGCTCTGGGCTTTGTTACCAGGGGCTTCAGGATCCATTTGACCACTCATTCCGTGAACTAGTGAGCAGGAGGCATTGGGGTGAGGTAGTGAGGAGGGGAAAGGGTTCTGGGACTCTCATAGACCCCTTACAACTCAATGCTGAGACGAGCTTACGGACCTCAGCCTAGCCTTCTCCTCCCACAGCTGCTGAAATGCAGGGGAATCTAGAACCTTCCTTCTCTCACAGGAGGAGTCTCAGGCCTCTCATCCCTCTCATGGCCTCGGTGATGCACAGCACTGGCTTCTTTCAGAGACTCAAGACACATTCATAAAATCTCTGAGATGCAGAATCTGAGCAGCTGGTTCCTTTCATGGAACCCTAGAATTCTAGAGTCACAGAACCACTAACTGCAGAACTAAGGAAGCTCTGGAGAAGACCTGGAAGCTCACCATAGCCTGTTGGACTCCTGGAGTCCCAGAGTCAACTTCAAGAAGCACAGGGCTGAAAGAGGTGTCCTGGGCCAAATCTTAGTCCAGAAAGGGACCTTTGTCACCTCATGGACCTGTGAATAATAATCGGAACTCTTGTAGAGACATGTAGGTCTCTACAAGGCCACTTATCTCATTGTTGGGCAAACTGGCTGCTGATGTGGAGCCTAAATTGGCTCATGTGGCCTTGCAACCCCTCTGTCCTGGCCCCTCCCTGAGGAACTGGACATGTAAAGAAGTGACCAGGACCCCAACCCAGAGGCTAAACCTGGCCAAGCACAGCTCGACCCCTAGCCACAAGGATCTGAAACACTTCGGGGCAAAGGCCACCAGAACACAGGAAGATGATGGGCCACTTGGATCAGATAGACACACTTCATTCACAAAAGTGAGAAAGAAGAATCCAGACTCTTCTCTCCTGGAGGAGGGGTGGGCAGGGAGAGAGGAGGTGGGGGAGATGGAGATCATGCATGGAAAGATGCTTGATCATGCAGCCAGGGAGTGAGGCCCCTTCTCAGGGGTGGAGAGGATGGCCAGGGCCAGGCGTGGATGGGTGACAAAGCTGGTCTGTTATCCCAGCCCTGCCACTAACCTCTGGGTGAGTTGGGGCAAGCTACTCCATGTTTCAGAGCCTCAGTTTCTCTACCTGTAGAACAGGCTACTGAAGCCTCCTCTATGACTGGTGCTGGGCTGTGTTGAGTTTTACTGAGAGTGCTGGCCTCCAGCCTGGTCTTGGCACAGTCAGGAAAGGACATGTCGCTCCCTCCCCTCCCTTCATCTGGGACTTGGCACGGGTGGGGCTTCTCCAGGTGATGTGGGGAGGGCATCCCGGGGGGGAAGGAACAGCCTGCGCAAAGCCAGGCAGCTGGAGCAGGTGGCAGTGCCTGGGGAGCAGCACAGAGTGTTCCTGGGTGTCTGGATGGGGGTGGAGTAAGGGCCTGGGAGCCATGGCAGGCAGAGGTGGCCTCCTGCACCCCTGACACAGTGCAACTCCCCCGCCTCTGGGGACCCCACCAGCCAGGCAGGGCCAGAAGAGTGGAACAAGTTAGAATTCATCAGAAAGAAGAGATCAGTTCCTAGCCAAATCCAGCCCTGACCACGGGGAATGTCTTGAGCTGAAACCCAGCACAGGAAGCTCGGAGTGCTTAGAGGATCTGCCAAGATTTTATTCTGACATAAAGAGCTGGATTTTTATTAAGTTAACTTCAAATGTCAACTGGGGAATAAAGGAATCCATCTTCCGATAAGCTGGGCCCTGGTATGAGCCCTGCACAGACTCGGGGAAGCAGCTAGACGTTGTTGTAGGGCCTCCAGAATCTGGCTGGGATTCTTTGCCCCAGGAACTGTGTGACATCAGGCAAGTTACCTAACTTCTCTGTGCCTGACTCCCTCCCCTGTGAGACAAGGCTGATGCTGCAGCTACCCCAAGGTCATGAGGTCATGAGGCATGAGGTCATGAGGCATGAGGTCATGCAGACTGAAGGAGGCAGGTGGCCAGGCCTGCAGCTCCCCCGCACCGCAGGCACACTCAGCATATCTTCCTTTGGGGTGGCTCGCTCTTCTTTCCTGTTCACGGCTGTCATGCAGGATCTGTGCTCATTCTGTCATGTGTGGTCCACTCTCTCATCTGTCCACCTGCTCCTCCTTCCTCAGGCGTTTATCCATCCTTGTTTCCATCAGCTGTCCAGCTCTTCTGAGCATAGGGACTGACACCCATGTCCATGCATGACCCTGGCCTCCCCTGTGCCAGGCACAGTGTGACTTCATTTGGGTCTCATATCTCCAAGACCCCTGCCCACCTCATTCTCCCAGGTCCTTCAGGGATTGGGCGTTCATGGGTGGACCTTGGAGGATGGGTCAGAGCCACCCACCTGGAGGGGAGGCCCTGCTTCTGGGCCAGGCCACCTGCTCTTGCTGTGCCCCTGGAAGTCTTTTCTGGCTGGCAGATGAGTTTGCCAAGAACAGAAGCCAGCCTGCTTCACCGGGTCTTGGTTTGATCTACAGGGCATCTGTATCTGCATTTATCTGTATCTCTGCTCTGTTCCTCCAGAAAGTGGAACATGGGCTGGGCTATTTGGGAGGCTGGGATCGGGAGGATTGCCATTTGAGGCCACGTGGGATAAATAGTTCACAAGACCCCTGTCTCCAAAGTAACCAGAGCAAAATGAGTTAGAGGTATGGCTCAAATGGTACAGCAATTCAATTTGTGAAAGCCCTGAGTTCAAACCCCAATCCCACCAAAAAAAAAAAAAAAAAAAAAAAAGAGCATGAGAAACTCTGGTCCTGAGCCTCACTTCTGACCTGAGATGCTGATGTAGGAGTTGGGCCTGGGGTCAGCTCTACTGAACTAGGAGGTGATAAAATGGGTCATTTTCAAAATCCAATCCACTATCTTGGAGAAGTACATCCTGCAACCTAAGTGCTCATTGGTTGGTTGCACTAATTGATTGGTTTTATTGCCTCTACTTGAACCTCTGGAGTCATGGCATGCAAATATATGCACATGAGCAAAGAGTGGGCTGAATCCAAAGCCTGGGGAGTGTCTACCTGGAGTGGACTGCTTTCTCTTATTATCTTTCCTATGCTGGAATTATGACTTTCCAAGGAGCTGGGGATGGGGAACAAGAACCAGAGAGACCTGGGTTCAAATCTGAGTCCTCCTTCTGCTGTGTGTGATCCTGGGCCAGTTCCGTCAGCTCTCCGAGCCCGGGTGTTCCCATCCATGCAATGTGGATGGGCCAGGTGGGCCCAAGGGAGCTGGCACTCATGGACATGATGCCCACCATTGCTGTGAGCTTTCTGTCTGAGAGAAGCAGGCCAGCTCAGATCCCTGATGAATGGCAGCTGCTCTGTGCCTCCTTTCTATCCAGTGCTGCGTGTTTACGTGTGACCTTTGCTGAGTACTGTTCTTCTGCCAGAGAGAATTTATTATTTGAAATTTAAACAGCCTGGAAGGTATAGTCTATATAATGGATATAATGGGTAGCTGTGCAAAGACTGTGCAAATTACATTAGGAGAACAGAGCTGAGGGGCCTCTGAAGGGTGGGGCAGGAGTGGGAGGCGCTTGGATAAAGGATTCATTCAAAGCTTCTATGAGCTGCTAGTTCTGAATTGGACACAACTCTATCCCATGGTGTTTGCTGAGTTGTTCAGGGGAAGAAGCAGGGCCTGAGCTTCCCTGAGCACCTGCTGTGTGCCAAGGCCCAGTGCTGGCTGTACCTGGACAGCCCCTGAGCTGCCCTCAAGTGGACATGGTGCGCTCACTTTTCTGGAGGGGAGTCTGAGTCTTGAGGGACTGACTGACACATCCCAGCTCTGTTTGCTAAGCAACGAGAGGGGGATTTGAACCAGGCCTAGTTGACCCCAGAGGTTCTGTTCTTTGAACTCAGGCAGGAGGCACATGGGGGTCTTGTAGATCGGGGCAGCTGTGCCTGCAAATGCAGTGGTAGAATTGTTAATGATCCAAACTGGGGCGTTTTCTAGTGATGCACAAAGTGGGATACATTGAGGTTAGTCCAGGTGAGGCTGGTCTTGAGCATCTTTTTGGAGGGCTGAAACTCCAAGCAAGCAGTTGGGGAAAGAGGCACAAAGGTGTTGTGGGGTGCCCAAGGCCACCCTGGAAGGCAGGCTGTGGAGACTGCAGAGGACCCGACTGGCAGATAGACTGGGAAGGCCTCTGGGCCAGGGTCTGGTAAGAGCAAAGAACCTTTTCCAATTCTCACCATCTGGAGAGGACCTGGTCCACCTGCTTATCACCCAGTTGAGAAGACAAGTGGGAAGTGGATAATTACAAAAAATAAGCAGTGCAATAAGCTCCCCACTGCTTCTACCTATGTGGCCTTGGGCAAGTTCCATCATCCCTCTGAGCCTCATGGAATAATGATGTCTGTCTCACAAGGTGGGGGTGAGGAATGAGATGGCACGTGTCATGGTGAGGACTTGATCCTGGCACCGTTAGGTGCTCAGAAAACATTTTCCATGATTTGAGTGGGGGTCAGAATTGAGGGGACTATTATTTCTGCCTGGAAAAGGTTTCACCAAAGAGATACACTCTGGGCTTTGGAGGTTGCCTAGGAGTTTCTCAGCAGGGAGAAGGGAAAAAAAGGCTAGGGCAGGAGCAAAGTCCTGGCAAGGTGGAGGTCGGGGTAGGGTGTTGGCAGCACAGTGAAGACCTACTTCTTATGTCTGAACTTTCCTGCAGGGGTAAGTAGGACAGGAGGATTGTGGTGGAGCTGATGGTGAAGTAGGAAGGCATTGCATCTTTTTTTTTTTTCATTTTTCTTTTATTATTCATATGTGCATACAAGGCTTGGGTCATTTCTCCCCCCTGCCCCCGCCCCCTCCCTTACCACCCACTCCGCCCCCTCCCTCTCCCCCCTCCTCAATACCCAGCAGAAACTATTTTGCCCTTATTTCTAATTTTGTTGTAGAGAGAGTATAAACAATAACAGGAAGGAACAAGGGTTTTTGCTGGTTGAGATAAGGATAGCTATACAGGGAGTTGACTCACATTGATTTCCTGTACGTGTGTGTTACTTTCTAGGTTAATTCTTTTTGATCTCACCTTTTCTCTAGTTCCTGGTCCCCTTCTCCTATTGGCCTCAGTTGCTTTTAAGGTATCTGCTTTAGTTTCTCTGTGTTAAGGGCAACAAATGCTAGCTAATTTTTTAGGTGTCTTACCTATCCTCACCCCTCCCTTGCGTGCTCTCGCTTTTATCATGTGCTCATAGTCCAATGCCCTTGTTGTGTTTGCCCTTGATCTAATGTCCACATATGAGGGAGAACATACGATTTTTGGTTTTTTGAGCCAGGCTAACCTCACTCAGAATGATGTTCTCCAATTCCATCCATTTACCAGCGAATGATAACATTTCGTTCTTCTTCAAGGCTGCATAAAATTCCATTGTGTATAGATACCACATTTTCTTAATCCATTCGTCAGTGCTGGGGCATCTTGGCTGTTTCCATAACTTGGCTATTGTGAATAGAAGGCATTACATCTTGAAGCAGCCAGCAATGGGAGGCACAGATGGTTCTTGAGCTGTGATGCAGGAGCTGAGAAGGGTAGCTGTTCTGCCCAGTGACAGCTAGTATTACAAGGGCAAGGTAGGGCAGGGCAGGGATCTGTGTGTCAGGATTCATCAATGAGAACAGTAATCCCAGTGTCCATTGCTCAGGAAAAGTGGCCCGGCCCATAGCAGCCTCTTCTAGTGGGAGCTCTCTTCCCCTGTCCCAGTCCTTTGCTTCACAGATGGGGAAATTGAGGCTGAGGGAGACGAAGTGATTCCTCAGGAGCACAGGCTCCCACAGCTGCCTTTGCTATATGGAGGAGAGGAAAGAGCCATGGATTTGGGGGCTGTTGAGGCATCTGTGTCCGTGTGACAACTGAGTTGAAGGAGTTTCTTCTTTAGGGAGGGAAACGACAGCAGCTGGTGGGGGAGCTACAAGGAGGCACTGGTGAATTCCGTTGTCCTGCCACCTACAGTCTGGAAGTATGTGTGAGGGTGTGAGTCACCCTCAGAGCCCACCCTGCCCTGCCTTATCCCTATGCTGCTGGACCTGCTCTACCAGGGACAGTCCACCAGAACCAGAGACCTCAGGGCCAGGTGGCCACACCCTCTTCTCAGCACCTACAGAGATTTCTCCTTTCACCCTCAGACACCCCAAGAGGGAGAGGTTGTTCCTATCATCCACACTTAATATCGGGGAGACCCAGCCCAGAGGTGACCAGTGATTTGCCTGAGTCCCTGTCCTAAACCCCGAGCTTTCCTCCTGGGACTATCTACGGTCTTGTTCTGCCCTGGGCCACCACCCTCCCTACAAGTCCTCTCCCCCAGCTGGAGCAGCCTGACTTGAAGCTCCCTGAATCAGCCTTCCCTCTCTTTCCTGCTCTGGACTGTCTGTCCCCTCCACCGCCCTCCATTTTCCCCCTCCATCCTCTCCTGCTCCTCAGTGCTCTACCTTCTTCCCACTACTGCTCTCTCCCTCTTTCTAGTTCTTGTTCTTTCTCTTCCCTCCCACTCCTCCCTCTCACTCCTTCTCCCTCCCTCTCCCTCCTCCTCCTGCCTCCCACTCCTCCTCTCTCCCAACTCTCCTCCCTTTCCCACTTTTCTTCCTTCCTTTTCTCTCCCTCCCACCCCTCCTCTCTCTCTCCTTTTCCCTTCCACTCCTCTTCCCTAATTCTTGTTCTTCCCCCTCCCTCCCCCTCCTCCTCCCTCCATGTCTCTTCCTCCTCCTCCCTCCATCTCTCTCCCTCCTCCTCCCTTCCACTCCTCTTCCCTAGTTCTTGTTCTTCCTTCTGCCTCCCCCTCCTCTTCCCTCCCTCTCTCTCCCCCCTGTTCCCTTTCACTTCTCTTCCCTAGTTCTTGTTCTTTCTCCTGCCTCCCACTCCTCTCTCCCTCCCACTCCTCCTCCCTGGCTCTTCCTCTGGGCAGGGTTAACCCCTGCTTGCCCCCAGGCCAAGTGCGGACAGCACCTCCTGGGTTGCCTCCTGACTCTCCAGGCTTGGTTGGGGGCCTTTCTGGCTCTTGCATGGCCTGTGCCTCCTTCATCAGCTCCCATTGTTGGTCCCCCACTGGTCTGGGGGCCTGGAGTGCAGGGATGGAGTCTTGGTCCCCAGGGTGGGGCAGGTGAGCCTCCCTCAGAGCTGTTATAGATGGCTCTGTCCTCACTGGATGTGGGGCCTTGCTCTAGTCACCTTACCTCTCAGAGCCTCAGTTTGCTCTTCTGTGTGTGTGGAGGTGACAATCTACCAGGCTTGCTGTGGTATGGAATGCCATGTGGGTGGAAAGCTTTGCAGGCACAGCAAGGAGCAAGGGGCAGAGGAGGCAGCATGGCTGGGAGGACCTCAGCCTCCCCCCTTCCTCCATGACCATCCTTCCATCCCCACCCCCACTTCTGAGAGGCCCTGGCTCCAAGCTCCTCTCCAGCAGCCCCCCGCCCCGTTCTTGACCTTCAGAGGAGAGTTAATCAATCCTTCCTCCCAAAATTTCGTGCTTAATTAGTACATCCCTGGGCTGAGGAGTCTTGTAGCATAGACACAGCTCGCTGCCCTGGTGAAGTGTGCTGGTGTCTCCCTGCAGAACCAGCTACATAACCTGTGGGGCCCAGTGCAAAATGAATGTGTGGAACCCTTGTTTAAAAAGCTGGGGGAACACAACACAAAGGTTTCTCCCTTCTTGTCTTGTTATGGTGTTTCCTGTTGGCTAGTTAGGACTGTTGTAAGTTAGAATTTTAGATTTTTAGTATGAACTTTACCATTCTACCATAAAAGCATTTAGCACGCGTGTAGAGTCCCTGGTTACACAGTTGGTACTTCATGGCTCCTTCACGTGCAGGTATTTTGTTCTTACCAGAAGGGTGGAAATAGCACAAGGCAAACTCACCTGCTCTGGGTTCAGCTCTTAATATGCACTTTCTACCCACGCTCTCTCCCTCTGGCTCACTGCTGAGGAGGGGGCGCTGATGGAAAGGAGCCTAAGGGTGCCTTGTCCTTTCTTTTCAAGGTTGGCTCCTGCAGGCAGTAATTCCAGGGAGGCCATTTGTGTCTTAGAACACTAAGCCTGCCTTCTGTGGTGGAGGAATATTCTGGTCCAGGTGGAAGTTGAGGCTTTTCTGGATTGTTGGGCATCTCAACTCACTGTTGTGATGCTCTTTCTTGTCGTCACTCTGAGCCTCGTTGCAACTGCACACATGGTGAGGCTGCTGGTCAGGTCAGGGGCATCATGGCTGCCTTTGCAGAAGGGCAGCAAGAAGTAGCGGTCACATCTGTCCCATGGGTTCCCTCTGCTCTCACTGGATGTCATTTATTAAACACTAGTCCAAATATAGAATTGTGCAGCATTTCACTGTGGCAACAACAGACCTGTAAACAAAACACCAGGTCTCCTGAGGGCAGGGCCTGTGTGACTGCATGGGCCATGCCCATGAACTGGTCCTAGGTCCCTGCTGGTATGTAAAACTATTTCTGTCCTTCAGCACCAAGTACTTCCCTGGATCCTAGTCTGCTTTACTCAGATTTTCCCCCTGGGAACCCACAAAGTGAATGACTGTTTGCCCAAGCTTCTGGCTACAGTTATTAAATGTCAAAGGCAGAATTCATAATCCCTTAACTAACTAGTTGATGGGACAAACATGGAATGAGGCCCCACTCTGCTCTGGGACTCTGGGGTTTGCCCCGTTGGTAAAACTCTTCATCACTTCCGGACACAGGACACAGAAGGGACTAGATAGGCACAGGTGCCTGCTACCCTCAGAAGTGCTTGGCCACTTCCGGCTTCCTGATGTTCTTGCAGCCCACACCAGCATGGGAGGAAGGGGACAGGAACTCATCTGTCAGAGGAGGAAACTGAGGCCCAGAATTGGGGGAGAGCTCACCAAAGGCAACCAAAGAGGGAAGGGCCAGTACTCTTGACAATCAGCAGGGAGATGATAGTTGGCCAGTAGGACTCAGGTAAGTCACGTCCGGTGGGAAAGAAAGGACCCGGATAGCAGATGCCGGGGAAGAAGAGGGAGACAAAAAAATGTCATCACTGTCTCCCCCTCCTCCCCCTAGGCTCTCCAGGTCTGGCCAGTCACAGGACCATCAGTTCTGTCTCAGAACTAGAATCTTTTGAGCCCAGTCTGGGTTTGGATGTGGGCTCTGCCTCAGGATTGGGGTGGTTTCACACATGTTTCTCACACATGTCCCTTGCCACATGTGGTCTTACTGAATTCACCTGCTGACTAGGATGGGCTCTGTCTTTCTCTCCTGTAGGTCACCCATCTTTCAGCTGACGACAGCAGTTTTGCACAAGGTCTGCCAAACCCAGCTTCATTTTCTAACTCTCAAAATACCACCCACTCAGGCCACTGGGATCCCTGCTCATTACTTTCTGGGCTGGAAGAGTCCATTTTCACTAACATGGCCTGATGGGGATTGGGCAGGTACAGAAATTAGGAGAGAGTTAAAATTAGGAGAAGTCTTGCAAACTCGGCAGAACTGGTCTAGATGCTTCTCTCTGAGGCCCTGAGCATGGGTCATCTTGGTGGACGGGTCTAGGTAGGCGTCAACCCTTCAGGGGTCTCCCTGGTCCTGCCTCCAGGCTCCCCTGTTTCTCAGCTTGGTGGCCTTCCTTTCCTCTAAATTCTTGCTTTGCCCGATAGGGTATCTGCTAATCCATGGCTGGGCCCCTAGGGTCTCCTGGGCTAAAAAGAATCTAAACCCTGGACTAATTCCTATTTTCCAGAGAGCAGGGAAACAAACGTTAATTCCCACCAGCACCTTCCTCATCTGCTTTGGAAGCCTTGTCCCTGAGCTCTGGGATAAAGGAATTAGGTTCTGATTAAAGGAGGCTGGCACCATTCTGGGATTACTTCTCTGTTCACAGAGGTTACAGGCACAAGGGAGAATGAGGGAAAAATGAAGGGGGAGGGTAAAAGCAAACAAGAAAGGAAAAGAGAAAAGAGACTTATTTCCTGTGCTGCAGATGGAAGTCCAGGGCTCTGACAGCAACTCTAGTGCCTGGGTGACCCCTGGCTGGGCAGGGAGTGACCAGAGAAAACCAATAAACCTGCAGAATTAGAGGTCAGGTTTCAGACCTCCCACACCTACACACATTCCGCTCTTCATGCTGCTCTGGCAAAAGTACACTGATTCTTTAGAAGAAAAAGATCAAGTGTGCCCTGAGCTCTTTCCCTGCCCCGGGTACACATCTGTGCACGTGGAGTGGGGCTGTCTCTGTGCAAACAGCTGGGACCTAGTGGCTCCAGGGCTGGAGCTAGGATCGAGGCCTCCCAGGCTGGAGGCTTTGGGGGCCTCTCAAACTACATGGGCCAGGTTTGCCTCCAGTCTGTAGATCCCGACTGGGCTGCAGGGGCTTGTGGCAGGGTACAGAGGGTATCAGCTCTGCTGTGTGTCTGCTGAAGCCAAAGGTCTCACTGGCTGTGTCCAGCAAGGCAGCAAGCCACAGGATCAGTGGAATCCCAGTTACTCTAGGGATCCTGCACTGGACAGAAGAGCAGTTCATTGCAAAGCCCATGGGTGTGTGGGATCACAAATCAAGTTTTCAGCTACAGTCACAGGGTGGAGGCTGCCCGCTTCTTCCCCAGCTGTCACTAATCTACATTCAGGAAGCCTCTAGAGGTACCTGAAGTTTCTCAGTGGACATGCCCCAGAGGGGTGAGGAGGCCCTGCCCTGGTTCAGGTAGCTTCCTGAACTGCCCATCCTAGAGTTACCAGAGCAGACCTGGGTACCACACAGAAGCAGGGAAAATTTCTGCTTCCCAGTTCCACAGTACAGTCTACTTTCTGGTTGCTGAACACTTACACCTTTGACAATGAGGCTGCAGAGATAAAGGTGATGGGGTCCTAGAATCTACTCTAGTGTCTGATGCACCTCCTGGAAGCATGGGCTTCAAACCAGAGGTATAGGGGTTAAAAGAAATCTTTCAGGCAACAGGAAAATAATTCCAGCTGAAAATATGGATTTACACAAAGAACAAAAATCACAGCAAATGGTAACTATGTAGATAGATGCTAAAATGCTTTTTTCCTATTATTCAAATGTCTTTAGAAGATAATTGAATCATTATAAAGCAAAATTAGTGACAATGTATTGTGGAGTTTTATAACATATATTGAAGTAAAGTGCATCAGAAAATTAACACAAAAGTCAGGAAGAGAAAAAAGAAAGTGTACTGTTGTAAGGGTCTCATGTTATATCTGGAATTGTGTGATATTGCTTGAAGGTTGATTGTGATAAATTAAAAATGTACACTATAAAGCCTAAAGGAAACAAAACAAAGGTAGATCTAATGATTCAAGAAAGGAGATAAAATGGAATCTCACACACACACACACACACACACACACACACACACTACTCAATTCAAAAGAAGACAGAAAAAGAGGAAAAAAGAACAAAGGACAGTTGTGGAAACTAGAAAACAGCATGGCAAGAGACTTAAGCAAATCATATAAAAAAATCACATTAAATGTAAATGATATAATCACCCAAATTAAAAGACAGAGATTATCATGTGGATAAACAGGCAAGATCCAACTGTCTGATGCCTGTAAAAATGCATTTTAAGTGTGAAGAAATAAATAACCTAAAATTGAAAAGGGATTAAAAAAAAGATACACCACATTAACACTAGTCAAAACAAAGCTGTCATGGTCAGAGTAATGTTGGAAAAAGTGGATCTTCAAGCATGTAATAAGGAATAAAGTATGCATTGTAGTGATAAAGTAGTCAGTACATCAAGAAGACATAAGAATGTCTATTTTTTACTTACCTAATAATAGAGGTCAAAACATATGAAGCAAAACCTCATAGAACTATAAGGAGAAGCAGACAAATCCACAATTATACTTAGAGATTTGATGCCAGTCTTCCAATAATTGATATGAGCAGACAGAAAGTGTATAAGGTTATAGAAGACTTGACTGACACTATTAACCAACTTGACTAATTGGTATTCATAGATGACTCCATCCAGTAAGAACAGAATATACATTATTTTCAAGTGCACATTGAACATTTGTCAAGACTTTTTTGAACCATAAAATAGTTTTAATAAGTTTTTTTTTTGTTAGAACTACTGAGGTTTGAACTCAGGGCCTCATGCTTGCTAGGCATGTGCTTTACTGCTTGAGCCACACCTCCAACCCTTTTTGGGCTAGATTTTTTAGATATAGGATCTCACTTTTTTTCTCAGGCTAGCCTGGACCACAAGCCTCCTCTTTTATGCTTCCTACCTTTGCTGGGATGGCAGGCACAAACCACCATACCCACCTTTTTTCCCCGTGGAGATGAGGTCTCACAAAGGTTTTTTTTTTTTTTTTTTGCCCGGGCTGGCCCAGAACCATGATCCTCCCAATCTCAGCCTCCCAAGTACCTAGGATTACAGATGTGAGCCACTGTCTCCCTGTTTAATAAGTAAGGGATTTAAGTTTTGCAAAACTTAGAAATGTGTTCTAACCACAATGGAATTAATTTAGATACTAAAATAAGAAAGTTTCCTGGAAAATCCACCAAATATTTGGAACTAAAAACACATTTCTAAATTTCTTGTGGGTCAAAGAAGAAAGTCAAAATGAAAATTAGAAAGTAGTTTGAATGCAATGTAAGTGAAAGCACAATATTTCACTTTTTGAGATGCCCCTAACACAGCACTTAGAGGAAAATTAATAGCATCATAAACCCATGTTCAAAAAGGAGAAAGATCTCAAATCAGTGAACACAGGCACCAGTTTAAGAAGTTAGAAAAGGAAGAGTTGAAGGAAGGAAATAGTAAAGATCAGGGAGTACATCAATGTGACTCCTGAGACTGTGCTGAGCCTAAGAGGGAAAGACTTGTCCCCCAGAGCAGGTGGGTGCTGGGTAACCATCTTGACCCTGTCAGTGGATACAGCTGGATCAGAGAAACTGAAAGAGAGAGGTGGGGAGAAAAATCAGATCCTGCGGAGATCACAACCTCCTGTCCTAAAAGGTTCAGGTCTGAAATTCAAACTTAAACTTTCTGTTTATCGCATCCAATGAATTCCCTTTATGTTAGGGTAGTTCTGATTGGATTTCCATCACTTACATGAGAAAACGCCAGATCTTTCTCGGTGTCACCTTGTCTCTGCAGGGAGAGGCTGTGGTTTCTTCCCACATTTCCCCATCACCCCCACAACTAAATAAACCCTTTACATTTACTATTCCCGTTTACAGATGAGACGCTGAAGTCCACGGCCCCCAAACTGGGAACTGGGTAAACGCCCCTCCCTGTCAGTTTCCTCCCCGACCCTTATCTCACCAGCTCAGTGCCTGGTCTCTTGGGTGTCAGACAAGACACGTGAGGAAGCTCCCTCCAGCCTCGGCACTCGCTCCAAGCCAGCCCCTCTCCTAACCCCTGAACCTGCCCAAGAGAGCCCAGGGCCTCCAGGCCCTATCAGAGTCTGAGGGGAGGTGAGTGATGTGGGGGTAGAAATCTGAACACTGGAAAAGACCAGGTTTCATGATACATAGGGTTTTGGATAATAACTGTTAGGAAACCTTCTCTCACATTAAGGATCTTGTGGAAGTCACACAGCATGAACCCTGGGCAGGGGTGACTCAACCGATTGCACAAGGCACCCAGGGTTTACTGAGAATGAGATGTTCCCTCTCCCCACCGTAATGTGAGATACAGGCTCTGGAGATTGAGAAGGCTGGGGTCCAAACCCCTTTTTATGAAGTACTTACCTTCTCTGAGCCTTAGTTTCCCCTTCTGTAAAAATTCTACCTCATAGGGTGCCTGTGAAGATTAAATGAAAACAAATGCATGGGAACCCTTGGCACAAAGCAGACAAGCGAAGAATGGCACCGATGATGACGATGGTGATGATTTTTCTTGGGGACAGGAGTCCTCTCCTGTGGTGCCCTTGAGGCCTGTCTTGACCTGGCATGTGGCAGGTGCTCAGGGCACAGATCAGAGCCCCTTGCTGAGCTGACTGATGTTTACTCCTTTACAAACCTGACCTGTGCCCTGCAGGTGGAAGGCCGGTGCAGTAGCTGTCTGTGTTTCTGTGGCAGTGTGTGACCCTGAGGCCAGATGTCAAACCACTATTGTCTCTTCTGCCACGATCTGGGGGATGTCCTCTCTACAATTGGGTGGAGCCTTGCAAAACTTGTCCAGTGCTCCTCTGCCAAAAGTGACAGCAACAGGGTCCCACAAAGGCTGGCACAAGGATGCAAAGCCCAACAGAAAAGACCCCTCATGGGCAGCTGCTGGGCTGGGACTATTCTCCTCCACACACACCTGAATCTTTATTAAGTGGGACTTTGTTTTTTAATTTGGAAAATAATACCAGAGCATTGCAAAACACCCATAAAAAGAAAAGCACAGAAACTTTGCTTCTACCCAGGATGGATTAATAAGGACTGGGTTTTTCTTGCAACTTACAACAACCAAAATATGGACAAAATATATAAAACAATGGTTTGCAGGACTAGGGGTGTAGCTCAGTGGTAGAGCACATGCTTAGTATGTACAAAGCCCTGGGTTTAATCTCCAGCAGCAAAGAAAAACCAGAACCAAACCAAACCAAAATCAAAGCAACAAGACTTTGCAAGTACAGGACCTCAGGCAGCAAAGAACAGTGAGGCATGCACTCCCAGATTCCAGCTACACAGAGACTGAGCAAGGTGGAGTTCCTGATGGAGAAGATGGAGCTGAGAGTCTGGGACCTACCTATCTGGAGCTCACAGTGCTGGAAAGGAGAAAGCTATGCAGAGAGAGATCTTCAGAGGTCTGCAGAAGGCCCTTCTGAGGGTTCAGCTGAATTTGAACCAGGGTTTATATGTGAGGAAGGAGTCTACCTGTGGCCGGGGGCAAAATCCCCAGCACACTCACATGGGGCTGGATACTGACAGTTCCCTCAAGCCAGATAGGGAAATCTCATAACTCATATGGCACTGAGTAGAATTCTCACCAGGGCATTGCCTCAGGAAAGGGACACGATTATGTCTAGATTGGAAGCTTCAGTGGGCCTGCCTAACCAATTTAAGCCAGGCCTGAAAGGATCAAGTCATTTCAAAGTAACTTAACTGCATCCCAGAAGAAAACAGAGGAATACAGAAACATCTAGTCCCCAAGAAGATACAACTCAGATGTCTGAAACCAACTATAGAAGTGAATCCACCATTGACACAGATCAGGAGAGACAGAAGTTTTGAGCAATACTATCAACTAATTTAACCTAATCGACATTTATAGAACACTGTACCCAACACCAGCAAAATGCACGTTCTTCTCAGGTACACGTGGAACATTCACCAAGGTAGATCATACTAAGAACCAGGCCAGTCTCGATTCCTGGACTCAAGTGCTCCTCCTGCCTCAGACTCTGGAGGTATGAACCACAGGTATGTGCTACCCTGACTGGCTAAAGCAAATCTTAACACTTATTTTTAAAAAGAAATTATACAAAGTATGTTCTCTGACTTTAATGGAATTAAACTAGAAATCAGTGATAGGAAGATGTCTGGCAAATTCCCAAATATTTGAATATTAAGCCACATTTTTCTGAATAACTCATGGGTCAAACATGAAGTTTTTCAAAAATCATGTTGAACTAAGTGAAAATGAAAATACAACATGTCAGAATCTGTGAGGTGCAGCTAATGCTGTTTTTAGAGGGGAGTTCATAGCATAAATGCATATACTATAAAAGAAGAAAGGTCTAAAAACCAAAACTAAGAAATTTAGAGAATTAAATGGGAATTAAAGGGAATAATGCAAATTAGCACATAAATTAATAAAATTGAAAGCAAGTAGTTAATGGAATCAATGAGACCAAAAGCTCACTCTTGGTTGGAATAAATAAAATTGGTAAACTTCTCATTAGGCCAATGAGAAAAAGTATTGAGCCCATAGACATTGCAGGTATAAGAGAACACTGTGAATAACCCTATGCATACAAATTCAATAACTAAGATCAATTTCTTAAATACAGAGACAACTTAAACTCATTTAAGAGGAAATAGATGTACAATTTTTATGTTTTCATGCACTAGTTAAGAAAACAAATTTAAAATTTAAAAGAAATGCAGAGTTCAACAGAAAGGACCCCTCATGGGCAGCTGCTGAGCTGGGGCTATTCCCCTCCACACATGACCTAAATAACTCTTTGCATTAAAGAGCCACCAGTGTAATTCACCATATCGACAATGTAAAAAAAAAAAAGATAATTTCAGTAGCAGTCAGAAGTTTAAAAAAAAATCACATTAACAATGGCATACAACCAGACGCCAGTGGCTCATGTCTGTAATCCTAGCTGCTTAGGAGGCAGAGATCAGGAGGATCGAAGCCAGCCCAGGCAAATAGTTTTGTAAGATCGTATCTCAAAAATACCCAACACAAAAAAAGGGGTGGTAGAGTGGCTCAAGTGGTAGAACACCTGACTAGCAAGTGTGAGGTCCTGAGTTCAAACCCAGTACCCCCCCACACAAACCCAATGGCATATAAATATGGAATATTTAGTGATAAATCAGACAAAAGATATATGTACATACATTTATATGACAGAATACTACTCAGCAATGAAAAGGAATGACTCTTCTCCATTCAATCACCATGGCTAAAAGGTGGAGTCCTTGAGAGTCTGGGGGACCTAGATATCTGGAGTTCACAGGACAGAGTACAGGAAAGGAGAAAGCTATGCAAAGAGAGATCTTCAGAGGTCTGCAGCAGGCCCTTTGGAGGAAACAGATGAAAATCCTCACATGCTGTGTGACTTCATTTACATTAAGTTCTAAGAAATGCAAGTGAGTGACAGAAAGTGGGTTAGTGTTGCTGGGGCATGGAGAGCAGAAGGGAGAACGAGCACGTGGCAGAAGACAACTGTTGCTGGTGATGGATACTCTCATAAACCTGATCTCAGTGATGCATTCCTGGGTGGACACCCGTGTGAAAATGTACCCCATGTTACACTTTAAGTATGTTCAATTTATTGCCTTTCAATTAGACCTCAATAAGGTCCTTTGAAGAAACAGTAAAAGCATTATATTCTCTCCATTCCAAATCTACTTCCCACACGAAACACTGCAAACAACAAGAAAATAACAATAGTGAGCTCACTCTCCTGTGTCTGCTGCAACATGTGTTTTGGATTCATTGCTTCAATCCGTCCTCCATGAAGCTCAGGAGGTAGATTGTGTTGTCACTGCTTTTATTGTTTTTATTAATTATTATTATTTGTGGTACTGGGAATTGAACTAAGGGCCTTGTTCCACTAGATAGACCACTGGGAAGTGGTCTACCACTTGAACCACACACTTTTGCTTTTCATCTGTTTTTCAGGTAGGGTCTACTGTTAACTTTTGCCTGGGCTGGCTTTGAACTGAGATCTTCCTATCTTGCCTCCCGAGTAGCTAGGACTACAAGCATGTAACACCACATCCAGGTGTTACTGCTTTTTAATGATGGCCACGAATGAGGCTGCGGGGTTTGGAATGACCCCCCCAAAGCCACCCTATTAGGGAATAGTCACTGCAGAGAATCAAATCCAATTCCGTGCTTCCAAGGTCCACACTGTACATTAGGGCATACGATTTACTCTATTCTGAATTTCCTTTCCTTTACAAAAATGGAATCATGCAACACACTGTTTTCAAGTTGTCTTTTCACTAGATCTTCATTCTTTCCCTGGCTGCCTGGGCTTCTGTTGCCATAGGCACCATCATTTATTTAGTGAGTTCCATAAGGATGAACACTTAGGCTGCTTCTGGGTTTTTGCTATTACAACAATGTTATGATAAGCTCATCCTGACATTTGCCTCATTCATTTAAAATTATTTTTAATGACACACATGCTGCATGTGGACATTCTTACTGCTTCCTATGTGAGAATTCAGATACAAGAGAAGTACTTCTGTTCTCACCTCCTCCACGGTCACCTCCACATTCAGTCTCCTGCCATGAAACATGGTAATTAGTGTGGTGTACGATCCTTCCAGACCCTTTAACACACACACAGGGGAAGAGAGAGAGAGAGAGAGAGAGAGAGAGAGAGAGAGAGAGAGAGAGAGAGAGAGAGAGAAAGAGAGAGAGAGAGTACTCTGTGTTCTTGAGTTTTAAAAGCACAAATGGTATTGAGTCATACTTTATGGACTGTTTGGTACCTGACTTTTAATCATTTAAAATCACTGACATCTTTCAGTGTATGTGGAGAGCAATCTTGTTCTTGTCTGCAAGGTTGATGTCATGTTCAATTGCTTGGCTCTTCCTCCCCCCTCTCCCCTCCCCCCTTCCTCTGTTTCTTCCCTCACTAATGGATATTTAGGTTGTTTGCATTTCTTCTCTTTATAAAAGCTACTGAAGAAAACACCTGTGCATGCCTCCTGGTGTGAGCATGGGGTTTTTCTCTCAAGTCTGTGCCCACAAGAGGAACCGCTCTGTTGAAGGATTTGCAGATCGGGTCTTGTCTGCGGCCATGGGAGGCCAGGGAAGACTTGGTTGCAGATTGCATGAAAAGCCAGCAAGAGGTAAGATGGGAGGGGATCTTCTCTTTATTCAGTGTCTTGTTGTCTGTGGCCTTGTCCTTGGACAGCTCTGGGTGACAGAACTCCTGGCCATGCAGACGTTTGGGGAAATTGTCAGAAGAGCCCTGTGACTTACCTGTTGGCCCGACCTTACACACACCATTGGGCCTCCTTCTTCTTTCCCCTTCGTACTGAGTGATCACTACTCATCCAAACTGCCCAGGAGTCCCAGGAAAGGTCCCAGGACAGGTGTGACAAATCGCTCCACAGACCTCCTTGACGCCAGAGGGGTGCATATAGGCAAAGCCCGAGTGGAGAGACACACAGGCACTGGCTTACCAGGGCTGCGACAGTGGTAAGAGTGGGGTACACCTGGGACAGTCAGAGGGGGTCAGGGAAGGGCCCTGGCAGTGCTGAAGGCTGAGCTGAGTCTTAAAGGACAAGTGGGTATTAACTAGGTGGACAGAGTTTGAGAGTGGGAACCTGAGGGTGTGGCCATGGCAAATGGTTGCACTATTTTTTCTATCCCTCTCCCCTTTGCTAAGCACATCTTTTGTGGGCACTCCCCAGTGGGCTCCAGGTAATTTCTGGGAACTCAGTTCTTTAGCCTCACCTCCCCCAGCCAGCCCAGGAGGCTTAGCCAATCAGAATGCTGTATCGCTTGGCCGCAGGCATTGGTTCAGAGATGGGCCAATCAGAGCTCTCCCTGGGACATTCTGCTGGAGCTAATGGGAGAAAGTCTGGGCTTGGGAGAAGCTCCTTTCCAGGTGCGGAGATCGGTCTCTGAGCAGCAGCCCGCCCCCATTGCTCCTGGGATTTGACTTGGATGGCTGTCCCCGTCATCAAATCTAACCCCTCTTTACACAGATGACAAAATCTAAGGCTCAGAGACATCAGTACCTAGGTGAGCACCTAGGGCTGCACAGCAAGTGAGAAACCTGGGATTTGGATCCAGGTCTGCCCTTTCCCTGCTCTGCTTGGCAGTCAAGTCTTTCCCTACTGGAGGATCCTTTCCTGACTCAGGACCATCTGTTCTATCTGTGGCCTGGTCTCCATGCCTGTGACTGGGATTGTCGTGTGGGTGGCTGCTGGGCTTGACTTGGTGCTTTCCTTCCTACAGCTGCTGTTTAACCCCCATCACAGGCTGGGAAGGCTACGAGCAGGTCTTGAACCACGTGGGGCTGGGTGCCAGCTCTAATCCAGTTCCTCACCGGGTGCTAGGCTTGCAGGAGGGATGTCTACACCTCCCTCCTGGGGCCCCATCCTCAGTTCCTCACTACCCAGCCTGTCCTGGCCAGGCCTTGCTAGCACTCACCTACACTGTTGCAGCTGTATCCCGACTGCTCCCCGCCCCCCAGGACCTCCAGCCTCCCCTGCACCCCCTTTCTGTTCTCAGTCCTTGGGCAGGATGAATTGCTCACTGCTCCAGGATGCTCCCTGATGATCTGAGCCACACAGCCATTGACCCCTGCCACTGCTCAGCCAGACACCTAACGGAACCAGAGCAAGGAAGTGTGGAGCTATGTGCTCTGACTTCAGGGAAGCAGTTCCTTCTTCCATTCAGCCACCCAAAGAGACTCTTCCCCACTGTGTGGTGGGATATGGGGAAGTGAGATCTAGAGAATGTGAGTCATTGTAAGTGAGTGTGGAGTAGGGTGCAGAGGAGGTAGGGGAAGGGGAGAGGGTGTGGCGCTGCTCTGGGGAGCCTGAGGATTAAATTGATATCACAAGGTAAAGCAGAGAAATGGAGTGAGCCTGTTTCTTTGTTGATAGCCTTTGAGCTGCTGGGTCAAGCCACACCTGAAGCCCATTGTATGAATCTGGATCTTCATAGGAAATGAAACTGGAAGATTTGAAGGAGTTTAATGGGCAATTGATAAAGGTAGGGCCAGGGTAAAAAGACACTTCAGGGAATAGCTGAGTGCCCCAGGGCAAGGAACCGAGGGGCCATTGTTACTCTTGGGCCTAAAAAGGGTGAGGGAGCAAGTGACTCTGCTCATATCTCCAGAAGCTGGAGAAAGGCCCTGTGCAGAGGGTTGTCCTGTCGGAGATGTGAGTGGAGTCACAACCTGGTGGCCCAGGGGAATAAAGCAACCAATGCCCTGCCATGCTCTCCTCCCTCCACTGTTTAAGCCCCATAGGAGCAGGAGGAGCTGTAGGTGTGCTCTGTCCTGGGCGAGGAGCAGGGTGGGATGGAGCTGGGTGAACCATGAAGACTTTACTGGGGATACATCTCTGCACCCCTTAGTTCCATGAGCCAATACTGAGCCAGGGTGAGGGCTGACTGAAACACCCCAGGTACACTCTCACCCTGTGCTTTGCTCAGGCTTTGTCCCAGCCTGGACTGCCTTCTCTTGCCTCTGGTCACCTCCTCTTCTGACCTCTCTATCCCCTCCTTTAAGACCTGACTGAGAAGCTGTAATGAAGGCAGTGGAGCACAGAAGATGTTAAGCTCAATGCCTGTTCTACTTCTAAACTTGCTGGAGCACTTGGGCCAGTTACCTGGCCTCTCTGAGCCCCAGTCTCTACCTTTACCAGATTCTACTCTCTCCTCCACAGCCTCAACTCTTTTCTTAGCCAGGTGTGCTGGGAATAGCCCTGACCTACCTCAGCCTCTTGTCTGCTGTGTGTCCTTGGGTAGGTGTCTCATCCTCCCTAGGCCTCAGCTTCCTCATCTGTAACCAAAGCATTTATATTCAGTGGTTTCCAAGGCCCCCTCCCCGTGCCCTGGCTTTTCTTTGATTCTCTGGCTTTCTGTTGCTCAGTTCAGCAGGCACAGCAGTGGCTTCATCTCACCCCAAGGAGGGGGTCAGCTGTGGGAGCAGCTTGGCGGCATCACAAGGCCTGGCACGTCCACTGGCTGTGTTTAATTACTCTGGCAACTGTTTACTGCCTCCTCGATTTCCTGAGCAAACAGTCTCATTATTTGGAGTAATTTACTGGCACTAGCATTAGTTGTGAGTGCTGGAAGCTTTGAAGCGTGCCCCTACCTTCATCCCCAATTCTTAACGGGCTCACACAGCCAGGCCTTCTGAGAGGGCCACCTGGGCTGAGTCCCTGGTGGCCCTCCCTGAGTCCCTGAAGCTCCTTCAACCTCGTCCTCAGTCTCAGGCTCTGCTGCCTGGTGGTTAAACAGTGATTTGTAGCACAGTTGCCCAGGTTTATCACTGTGCAAACTTGGACAAGTTCTGCTCTGTGAGCTTGTTTCTTCATCTGTGAAATGGGGACCCCAGCTTTTCCATTCCCTCTCCCTCTTCAGGCCCTAGCCCCACCCCTTTCACAGGGTGATAGGGGGCTCCCACTTGTCCTCCTTGACCTTGTCCCCCCTCCCGGCCATTGCTTTTTTTAGTCTAAACTTGGGACCCGACTGACTCTGGCCCATCCTGCCCCCAGCCTACAGACCCCTGAAAGACTGATACGGACCCCAGTTCTTCATGTTGGAGCTGGGGCTCTCTGTTATGTCTGAATGTGTCACCCTTCCATTCCCCAAACAAACAAATGCTGAACTCTAACCTCCAGTTCAGCAGTGGGAGAGGCGGGACCTAGTCATGAGGATCCCATCCTCACAAAGGGCCTGGGGGAGCCTGTCTGCCCTTCTGCCAGGTAAGGACTCAGCAAGAAGACATCATTTACAAATATCCAGCCATCACCAGACACTGAATCTGCTGGTGCCTTGGTCTTGGACTTCCCAACCTCCAGAACTGTGGGAAATGAAATTCTGTTGTGTATAAATCACCCAGCCTAAGGTATTTTGTTATAGCAATTCCCAGTGGGTGGTCTCTCAAGGTGGGGGCTGTGAAGGAGGGGCTGCTCGCCCCACCCTGACAGCTTCCAGCAGAGCCTCAGGTGCCCCCTGAGCCCCCACCGACCACCCAACCCATCCTTCCTCTTTCCTCTTTCCCTCCCTCCACCCTGAGCCCCCCCACATCATGCCCTCCAGAATGAACTTTCATTTCAGTTCAATTCAGTCTTTCAACCTAACAGCCAACACTGTATGAGGCCCAGTCCCCACCTGCACCTCCCTGGATGTGTCCCAGGGCTGTCTTCATATGTTTAGAGTCTCACATTTCACAGGAGGCTCTGGGGTTGGGACAAGAAGTCAAACTATAGACCTAACACCAGGGAGGCACCAGGGGGATGAGGCGGGTGGAGAGCCCCATAAAGAGGATCCCACCCTTACTCCCCCACACCTTGGGGTGGGACTGGCTGACAGCCACAGGGACCATGAGGATGGCTACACCCCAGAGCACATGCCAGCCTGCGATCTTCTGGGCCAGAAGTGGTCCTCTGGGCTTGCCTTGGCAGTGAGGAAGCCCTGTCCGTGGGCTCCCCCTAAACACTCTCTCTGCAGAGAACACCCCCTCCCACAGGCTTGTGGGAGCACCCTGAGTGCTCCTCAGGATGGTGGATTTTAATGTCTGACTAAGACTTCTCCCATCCTGAGCTCTATCCTTTGAAAAAGGACTTTTATCTTGTTGAGAGATAGTGTCTAGGAGCTGAGGATGTAGCTCAGTGGTACGGCACTTGCCTAGCATGTGCAAGGCCCAGGACAGACTGACTTCAGCACAGGAGCAAGTCCAGTGAGGACTACAGAGAACCACCCAGCAATGGCAGGAAGGTGAGAGGCAGCACACTGTTTCTGTTTTTAAGCTCCTGAGCTTTGTGCTGATTTGTTACACAACCAACCCTACCTGAGACACTCTGTACTGGAGATCTTTCCCAAGATGAGGACGTCAAGATGGAGGCTCAGAGTCAAATTACTTTTGAGTTCTGCTTTGTTCCCTAGGTTGGTATTCTGGTTAGGTATTGCTACATAGCAAATTTACTGGTATAAGATAAAACTGGAGTCTGCAGAATTTGAACACAGTGGGGATGGTGTGAAGAACTGGGTCTGATGAGTCTGAGACTCAAGGAGGGTGCCACCTCAGATGTGACCTTAGGTGGCCCAAACCTGGCCCAAGAAAGGCCCAAGAACTTTTGCATTTGGGTACATTTAGCACTGGAGTTTCCACTGATTTCCAGGGACAGAGGGGATGAATTTATTGCTCCTGGAACAAGTTGACAGCCTGGTTGCCAAACCTAGACCAGGAGCAGCAGGCAGGAAGTTATTGAAGTGACTCCCACCCAGAAAAGGGAATGATAATGAGTTTGTGATAAGTCCAATTTCACAGGCTTATCATGGGTCCCCTGGAGATGTCACTTCATGCAGCCATGCAGCTTTCAAGTGCCACTGGGGAGAGGAAAGGAGGAATTAGCCCCAGGAAATGGGCCTCCCAGCTGCCTCCCTCCTGTTAGGTGTTCCAAGCATGTCTCTTGCAAAGAAGCAGCTCTTGCAAGTTTGGACCCCTAGCCCTTCCTTATTGGCTACCCTGGAAGGTGGCTGTGGAAGTGCAGATGGGGAAGGTAGAAGTGCTTCCTTCACTGTCACTTGGCCTCTCTGGACCTCAGTCAGGAGCTCTGGCCCCAAACTCAGATGTAAATCTCTGCTTAGCCACAAAAAAAAAAAAAAAAAAAAAAAAAAAAATCAGGAATTGTTAGTGCCTGTCCTACTGTGGACCAGACTCTGAAGTGGACCACTGGACAGAGTGGGCAGACACACAGCTGTCCCCAGTGAGGACAGGAGGAGGCACACACTGTCCCTGGTGAGGATTTGATGCTGTCTCCACAATGGATCAGGCCCAGTGTGATGCTCTAAACTGATGCTGATTCAGGTGAGACAGGGATCTCATTGCACAGTGCATAGGGAAAATATTTCCATCCTGAAATCGACGGAAGCCCATGGAAAGAATTACTCTCTAAACTGTGAGGACGGATGAGTCAATAGACCTGAGTAACAGTGAGAAGAAAGTCACAACTCATCCCTGATTACAAGGCCTGAGCGCTGAATTGACAACACAGCGACACTGAACTGGGAGGAAACCAGTCACCTGTTAACAAGAGAGGAGACCCCAGCTAATGGGATGAGGAACACGGGCTGGTTGAGGTTTTTCAAGCTCACGTGACTCTGGAAGGCCCCATCTGTGTCCTCATTGAGCCGGAGGCTGGACCCTCTGCCTGGTCCACCTTGCTGCTCACACAGAGCTCCATCTCAGACCCCAGCACCTTCTGTAGCAGAGGCCAGTAAGTCCTTCCCACCTCTCCTCCCTGCATGCACAGTCCACCCCCCCGCAGGAAGTCTGCCCTGACCACCCCGACCATAATCTCAGCATTCTGACTTCAGCCCACCTTCCCTGGACAGCACTGGGCACAGTGGAACGACAGTCTCAGCAGTTTACAGAGTGCAGCTGTCTGCTGGGTGCACATTGTCTCTCTCGCTGCTGTGGGGAGGCACAGGTGGGACAGGGGCCAGTGGGGCCTGTAGGGAGGGCTGGCTGGGCGACCAGTCCCCAGGACCCCAGAAATCTCTAAGTTTGTCAGTTGCCAGGAACTTTGCAATCCTCTGCCAGGCAGGCAGAGGCGGCCCACTGAGGCAGGAATAGTGCCCCTAGAGTTGTGCAGACAGCACTTGAGCTGAGTATCCAAGGACACTGGTGCAAGATGGAGTCAGCTACATGGACGCCAGGTGTTCCCAGTTCCGGAGTGCTTCCCTTGGGCCTGGCACTGCTTGCCCCACCTTACTCCACCCTGAGGCAGGACTTCTCATTTTACAGATTGAAGGGCTAGGACCAGAGAGGCAGAGCAATTCGTCTGAAGCTACACAGCAGGGAACTGCAGAACTTGGCCCTTGGATGGTGGAGTGACTCCTTAGAAGCAAAATCCAGCCCTGACCTGGACCATGCTGCCACATGTGTGTGCTGTGTGTAAGGTGTACTGTGTGCTGTGTGTGTGTGGTATGCATTGTGTGTGTTATTATGTGCTGTGGTGTGTGTTGTGTGTACATGTCCAGTTGGGTCCTCTACTGAAGCCTCTTGTGCTAGGTTTTGAAGGTGTGGCTGATCTGTCACTTGCTGCGTACTGTCTCTGCGACCTGAGATACACATCTACCCACACCTCCCCCGCTCATACGCACACACAAACTCACTCATGCACACGCACACATGCACACTCACACACACCCATAAACATACACACTCAGACACATGCTCACACACACATGCTTGTATAGTCACGCATACACACCCCACTCATGTACACTCACACTCACACACATGTACCTTCACTGCACATACACTCACTCATACACACACACATGCTCACTCACTCTGTTCCCACATGCATTCACTCCCACACACACTCCCATGCACACATTCACTATATACACACTCACACTCTCACTCATACACACTCACACACTCCCACGTACCGCCCCAGCTGGACATTAAGCAGGAGCCCCTTTGAAGCCTCTGCCCCCCACACGCTCTTGGTTTTGAGTGGACACTCTGGGTAGCCCCTCCCTCTAAGACCCTCTCTGAAAACAGAGTCACTGCCCTGGTCCCAACACCCTCCCTGGCCAGTCAGCTGCAGTGAGGGGGGCATTTAGAGCTTCCCGGAGGGCATGGGGACTGGGGAAAAGAAGGTTTGGGGAGGTAGGGAGAGGAAAGGGCTGGAAGGGAACCATTCCGTTCATCAGCTCCCTTTGCCAAGGGGCACCTGCAGGGACTGCATGTGTCCAGGCTTCCCTCTGCCCTATCACCCTCCTCCCCACCCCTCCCCACTCCCATGACCTGGGAGCTCTGGATGCTGCTCTCCACACACAAGTGAGCTGCACCTGAAAGACAGGACAGCAGAACCCCCAGCCCTGGCCTGGAACTTTCCCTGATGCCTGGACACCTGGACAGCTGGGGTGGCAGGCAGCATGCACTGGGCCATGTGGCCTGGGAACAGAGCCCCTGCTGGGAGGGCCAAGTGGCCTTCTGTCCCAAGCCTGGCTCTGTCTCTCTGGGTGATTCCAATGTCAGGGGCATTTTCTGTTTGCATTTTAATTCTCTCATCTCTCCTTGTGCTTTCTTTCCGAGTAATCTGAGGCTCACAGGCAGCTAAATATGATGTGCACATTCAAATGAAATGCAATCAAAATAATTGAGCATATTTCTACCGTGTCCAAAGGTGGATTAATCTCCTTCACACATCCATTTCTTCTGCTGTTTGTCTCAGATTTTTCCTCCTCCCCAGAATCTCTGAGACCTGAACAGCCTTGTGGCCTCTGCTAATGGGAGGGACACATAGGACCCTAGCTCTGCAGCCTGTGTCCCCAAGGCCAACAGAGGGAGTTGCCAGTCTTCACGTGGACTGGGGTGGAGGGAGCTGTGAGGGTTTCCTGGGGGTGCAGAGATCCCCACAGCATGGGCACTCTGCGTGGATCCTTCGCTGCTCTGGGGCAGAGTTTCCATGTCTGTGGTCATAACTTCCTGTCTAAGCAGCCATGGTGGTCCCCAGTAAGCTTGGGGTCATCAGCGACACCCTGGACATGGTTGTGACACACGGGCTCAGCTTAGGAGGGGAGTGAGAGGCAGAGATGAGGGGGAAGGTCTCAGGGCCTTCGCTTACTACTCACTGAGTGACCTGGGGTGAGGATCCAGACTCCCAGGACCTCAGTTTCCCCATCTGTCAATCCACACCACAGAGGTTCACTGGAGGGCTGAATGAAATGGTATCTGTGAGATGTGTGGCATGGTGCCTGGTGCACACATGGTGCCCTGGAGCTGTAGCAGTTCATTCATCCACTCACTTGCTCTTTCACGCACTCATTTCTTTACTCACTTACTCGTTTACTTCTCCCTCACTCATTCACTCCCTTCCTCACTCACTCACTCACTCACTCATTCACTCACTTGTTCACTCACTCACTCACTCATTTGTTCACTCGCTCACTCACTCATTCCTCCAGAGCCTGCTGTGTGCCAGGCATCATACCAGGCATCAGGGAGAGAAGAACAATGTCTTCTCTTGTCAGGAGACGCTCAGGGTTTGGTGGGGAGACCGAGGCCAGCCCTGTAGGAGGGACATGGCTGTGACTGCTGAGAACCTGGGGGGACCAGCAAAATCAGCACCCAAGGGAGCCAGAGAAGCCTCAGGGATGAGCTGACCTTGAGCTGAGCCTGGAGGGGACTTGAGCTCCAGGAGACAGGGGACCAGGAGGGGACTTCCCAGGAGTGGGAAGAGGGAAAGGGATGGCAGGGATACATGAGCGAGCCATGGGTGGAGGTCCGGTGGTGGTCTGGCTGAGCCTGAAGTCTGAGGGCTGTGGGAACCAATGGAGGGAGGCAAGGCAGGGACAGAGGGTGGAGCAAGAGCACAGCAGACTTGAGCTTGGATTTTATCAGGTCAGTGCTGGGGAGCCATGGGTGGTTGGGGAGAGAGGAGGACCTGGTTAGAGAGTCGGGTCCTGTCACAGGTGGCAGGCTTACACAGGCGATTGTCATCCCTCTAGGGAGGTTGTGCCCCCCACCCCCTACCCTCATCGCTCCTTGGCCTCCATGTGGGGCTTCATAATGTCCCATGCTCTGTCCCTGATGTGGTCTTGGGCTTGTGGCTGGAGACAGTGTCCCTGTGTCCCCAGGGGGTGGCTCAGAGCCCCTGCCTTCTTTTTCTTGTTGAGTGTCACTGTATTTGTGTCTTTAGTTGCCATTCTTTGAGAGTGCTGATTCCATCAATAGCCCTCCCTCTACTTTCCTGCCACCAGGACTGACCAAGTACTGATGCATGCCGAGCATTGTTCTAGGGACTACAGCCATGAAAAGACAGATGACAGCCCTGGGTCAGAGCTCACAGCCCAGGAGGGGTACAGAAGGTCACCAAGTACCCTACACCTTCCCTGGGCCAGCGTGCCAAGGGCAAGGTTCCCAGCACTCTGGGATACTGTGATGACATCTGACCTTGTCAGGAAGGCTGGGACACTTGCATCAAGATTGGTGGGGGAGGAGGGAGGAGGGTGAAGGGAAAGAACTCTGGGGAGAGGAGGCAGAGGGGTGCTAGAGGTCTTGGGAGCACCATGTTCAAAGGCCCTGAGGGAAGTGTGTGGGGATTCTAGGACCTGAGTGGTGGTCCTTGAGGCCAGGGAGAGCCTTAAGAGGGACTGACTTGGCAAAAGTAGTGAGGTTGGGATGACCCAGATGTTTCCTAGTAGAAGGTAAAGGCTCAGTGCAGTCATGACTCAGGATCCAGGTTGGGGAAGGTCATGGACACTAAGACCTGGAGTCTTCCCAGAACTTTCTTCTCACCCATTTGTCCAGTGTTCTCCTCATCCCTCTCTTTCTCTGCTGGCCACAGCCCTAAGGGCCCAGAGAGGGAGCTTGGTTTGTCAAGGACATACAGCCAGATGGATAGACCTCCCATGACATGATTTTCCCCTGACACCATGTGTCACCTGGACATGACCGCTGCCAAAGGCCTCTGCCCCCCAGCTTCTCCTTATATTGTTACAGGCCACAGCTGCACCATCCCGGAATCAGTGGAGGCCAACTGCACTGATGGTGTAGATATTTTTTAGATGGGTCAAAGAGAAGTTGATAACTGGGCCCTTTCTTTCTTTTGTGTAAGTATTTTGCTATTTTATGCTCTGTCTCTAACACAGACTCTGGTGTAGTTGCATTCCCCAGGGCTCTGCCCCTGCAGGTCTCATGCCCTGTGCTGCCTTGGCAGAGGTTGTGGAGCCATTGTTGAGGGCCCCTGCTCTGTCTCCTCTGCTCAGCTGTGTACTTTTTGATGCCTATCCAGGGATGGGAGTCCCTGTCACTAACCAGGTCCCCAGATATTGAGCAGCCTTTGCCAGGGAGCCCAGGCATCACACACTGGCCTGGGGCTGAGAGACGGATGCTGCCCTCTGTGGGCCTCCCCACTGTTCTCATTCCACCCCAGCAGGAGGTGAAGAAGGTCATGGTGATGGGGTGCTGAGCTCCACACAGCTCCTCCAATCCCTCCTAGGCTGTGTCCCCACTTCACAGATAAGAAACTGAGGCTCCCAGAGCGTGAGTGAGGCAGGGGCAACAGAGCTAGAACTTGAACTCATGCCTGCCTGGTCTTTCCCAGAAACCCTCCTGTTCCCAAGAGCACAGGCTGCTCTGGACTAAGTGCTTCCCTCATGCCAGGAGCTGAGCCATATTCTTTCCACTGGAGGTCTCACTGGACCCCAACAGGGACCTCTACCGTGGTTACTGTGACTATGACAAGCCTGAAGTTCAGAGATGTTGAGTTACTTGCCTGTGGACACACAGCTGGGCAATGCTGGGAGCTGGGATTCAATTTCAGGCACAGAGAAACTGTGCTGCAACACCCCCAGCTCATTCTTGTCAAGAAGGTCTTCCGTGGTCTAGCCCAGTTCCTTCACCCTGACCTTCGGATTGGCTGCAGTAACGTAAGGAACGGATAATTAATCTCGAGAGGGCAAAGAGAGCGTGATGTCAACAACCAGTGAGTGTGTGAACGAATAAGTGAATAAATCGTCATTCTGCATCTAAGGCGTGGCCAGGCTGGTAGCTGGTGGATAAGGAAATAGGCGGTAACAGGCAGGTAGGAGGGGACCAGCCAGGTAGGAGGGGATCTGGAAGGAAGAGGCTGCAACTACCAGGTAATTGACAGGAGAGGACACTCAAATCTCCTCAAAGAGAAGAAGCTGTTTAAATTCAAATCTTGGTGAGGGGGAGGCATTGCGATTGATCTTGGGGCAGGCATCTAACTCTCCCTTCTGTTGGGCTGGGGCGGGGGCTGCAGTGGGTGTGGCTCTGTGGTTCTACTCTCTAGGGTGGTGCTGGAAGTGTACATGTCTTGGGAGATATAGACCTGGGCAGCCTGGAATGGAGGGCTCACTGTCCAGCTCTAAGGGCACCTTCCTGCCAGGAGGTGTGTGTGTGTGTGTGTGTGTGTGTGTGTGTGTGTGTCGGGGGGTCGGGGATTTCAGGCAGCTGTGACAGCCACAGAAAGGTCAGGCTCAGACCTTGTCACTGTTCAGGGCTTTCTGCCACATTTCCTGGGGACTCTAAGGTAGGAGAACAGAAGAGGGAAGGCTGGGGCAGGAGCGCAGGGCCACCTCCACTAGGGCCCTCTCCACTTGGGCCCTCCTTGTCCACCTGTCAGTGTTCCCAACCAGAACCTTTTTTAAACACTACAAATGTGAGACTATTGGTGGAAAGAGAACGATTCTTGAGTTTTGCCAAAAACCCAACTGTGGACACAACACAATTATGTCAAATGGCTAACTGAGTTCTCATGGGTGGACTTGCTTTGTTTCACTCCTTGATCTCATCTGCATATAAAATGAGTTCTGTCCAACTCTTTGAAGTCAACTGTCAGAACAAAGCGTTTAGGGGAAACAGATCTCACTCTGATGGCAAAATTCCTTTGCAATGATCCTCAATCCAGTCTTCCTGAGAAACCTGGAGCTGACGTTTTGAAAGCTGTCTGACTTAAACACTTTCTTCCCCTCCCCCACTGCCCCTCTCCTAGTGCCCTGTCCTCTATCACTCACAGAATACCAAAGAGGAAAAGGGTGGCTGGCATAATGATAACCATTTGATTTCTCACAACAGACTTCTAGGTGAAAATGGCAGAGCACACAACCTTGTTGTTTAACATCTATGGGGGAGGGAGGAGGTGCTGGCTGTCACAGCCAGACTGGAGCAGGAGAGGTGGGGACTACACACATCTCAAGTCTGTGGGGTAGGACAATGTCAGGATGAGATGCCTTGTTCCTGAAGGTGCCAGGGGCTGCGTGTGCTCCAGTCCCTGCTCCCTGTACTGCATCTCTTCTGTGCCTCAGAGCAGTTCTTGCCAGAGCTAAATCCTGCACTCTGAGTTGCAAGGCACTTCAGCATGCCCACACTTTTGCGAGCACTTCCTCTGTGCACTTGCTCAGCATTTATCCCAGTTAACAGCTTGTGGATTTGGTTGGCTGTGTGTCATGCCTTGTGTCAGGTCCCAGGGCAGAGGAGGGACAGAGAATGGCAAGACACTCTCTTGGGTTCAGGGATGAGCAAGAGGCCATGGTAGCCAAGCAGCTGTGTGTTGTACCTGTGGTAGGGAGCCCCCTCCATATGTTACCCATGCTTACATCACTGGCCAAACACTTGAGCAAAATGACTTAAGGGAGGAAGAATTTATTTTGGCCCCTGGTTTCAGTCCATCATGGCAGGGTAGTGTGACAGCCAGGAAGCAAGAGAGAGAATGCCTGCCCTTGGGTGGTTTTCTCCTGGTTCCCCTTTTATTCCATTTGAGTCCCCAGCCTATGGGATGGTGCTGCCCATATTTGGAGTAGGTCTTTCTCCCTTAATCCTCTTTGGAAATGCCCTTACAGACACACCCAGAGGTTTGCTCTACTAATTTAGATACTTCTCAATCCAATCAAGTTGACAATCAAGATTAAACCTCACAAGTCCATCCTTTGTCAATTTCATGACCAAACACATCTCCTTAAACCACAACATTCCACCCTGGTACCCCAAAGACTCACTTCTATCTCAGTACAAAATGCACTCAGTCCCCCTCAAGAGGCTCCATAGTCTTAACAGTTCCAGCATTGTTCAAAAGTGCAAGTTCAAAGTCTCCTCTGAGACTCAAGTCAAACTCTTATCTGTGAACCCCTATAAAATAAAAAAAACCATTACATACTTCCAAGATACAATGACTCAGTGCACATTCCCATTTCAGAAGGAAGAAACGGGGCATACAGAGGAGAGATGTGACTAAAGTAAGACCAAAACCCAGCAAGGCAAACATTAAATCTTGTAGGTCTATGTCTGACTTCTGGGATACATGTTGGCATGATGTGAGTTTCAAAAGACTTTGGAAGCCCTGCCCCTGTGGTTTTGCTGGCTGTAGCCCATATGGCCTTATCCTGGTCTGACTCCACTCATTGTGGCTTTCCTCGGCAGACAATCTATGTTCCTGGCACTGCTAAACTCTTTGGGCCTCCATGGCATCTTTGGTTTCATTCATTCTTACAGCTGCATGAATTGCTCTTTCTGGGGGCTGCCTGAAGGGACTCTGATCCTGTCATATGTTGCTTGGCCTTTCAGGCTTTCCCTTGAAATCTGGATGAAAGCCTCCATGACCCCTATAACTCTTGCATTCTGCATACCTGCAAAACCAGCATCATGTCACCCACACTGCCAAGATCTGGCACCAGCTTGAATTGGACAATGGCTGAGTGGTTTCTGAGGTAGTTGAGCATGGGGAAATGAATCTGGGGGAAATAACTTCCTAGGTGTTCCTGTGCAAGCTGGTTGACCCAGTAAGACTCACAAGGGAGTCTTAGATGAGTTAACACTCTCACTCCCCCCAGCTTGAGGTCTCATTGACTCCTGAGATGTCCTCAAGACATCTCTCCTATTGCCCCTGTGCAAAGCACTTGGCTTCTCCTCTCCTTCCTCCCCCCCTTCTCCTTTTTGAGATAGGGTCTTGCTATGTAGGTCTGGCTGGCCTCAAGCTTATAATGTAACCCAGGCTGGCCTGGAACTCGTGATCCTCCTGTCTCAGCCTTCTGAGTGCTGGGATTACAGAAATGCACCATCACTGCTGATTTTGACTTCTTTTTAATGGCTCTAATTTCTTTAACAACCATGCTGACCTTGTCCACAACATTTGGTACGTTCCTTTTTTGGTCAAACTGCATGTTTTTCAAATATTTTGCTCTGCTTTTTGCTCCCACTTCTCACTGTAAACCTGGCTAAAAGCAGCTCTCAATAACCAGGCCACAGCCAGACTACTGGGCTCCTTGATATTTCTTCCACCAAATTAACTACTTTGGTCACCTTTAAATTCAGCCTCATGCAAAATCTTAGGGCCTGGATAAAATGTAGACAAGTTCTTTGCCACAATGTAACATGAAAGGCTTCTAGTTAATTTTCTACTAGAGTCCTCATTGCCATCTGGAATTTCACCAGCACAGTCTCTGCTGTCCACATTTTTATCAGCATTCTGGCCGTTTGAACTCTAGGCTAATACAGGGCCAGGGTTTATTATCTCAGTCCCGAGGGAGCCCTGCACGCAGGCACCTCTGAAGTCTCCTTCTCTCCCACTACTGCACTCAGAGACAAGGAGGAAACTGAGGCCCAAAACACTAAGTTAGATGTTTGGGAACACGACACTGTATGACCATGCTAAATTATGCAGGGTGGGTGATCAGAGAACAAAATGACCTACGATAAAGAGCTAATGGGGCGGGAGGGAGGCTGAGCATCTCCGGAGCCAGAGATGAGAAGAAACACAGCAGGGACCAGGATGGTTTGGCCAGTGCAGAGGTGTTCTTTGTGTTAACAGTGATCTTTTAACTTAAGTAAGGTGTCCACACTTGGAGCAACATGACACATAGAAGAGTATGTGAATTCTCTGATATCTCCCCTCCGATAATGGCTGTTGGTGCTATTTTTCTTTGTTCCTTTGTCCACTTGTATACATTTTCATTTTCATGTACTTGTCAGGGTAAGTTAGAATATGAAGCAGTAACAAACAAATCCCTAAGAAACAGCACAGCTTATGTCTCACTCAAGACACACAGGGACCCTCCCTGGCCAGCGTGCCCCCATCTCAGGACATTAACATCTCAACATGTGCACGTACAGTCACCTGCATAGGGAGGGACGGAAGAGAGCTGAGCCCTGCTTCTTACAGGGCTCCTGGAAGGGCCGCCTCCATCCTCCTAACCTGTGTTTCATTGATCAGTGCAAATATCAGGGCCACCCCTGCCATGAAGGCAAGGGGACATGCATTCTCCCTTGGGACGGAAGGAGAACTGGACCCTGGCAACCCTGACTGTGTCCTCTGCACAGACTTGAGGCTTTCTTTTCTTATTTTTCAAAATTTATTAGCATATTGTAGTTGTACTGGGAGTACATTGCGACATTTACAAAAGTGCTTACTATATATCTTAGATTCCCTCCCTCCATCTTTCTCCTTTATCCCCCTTTCTTAGAACAGTTTCAACAGGTCTCATTCCATTTTCATACATGAATACACAATGGGTCCATCATAGTCACCCTCCTTCACCCTTCTCTTGTGCCCTCCCCTTTCCCACTGGTACCTACCCCCCAAACAGGACTTGTTTTACCTCCCTGTCCTTCACTTTTTTAAGAAAAGGACATTCTTGTTTGTTTATGATGGTTATACAGAGAGTTTCATTAGACTTGGGCTTTCTGCCCTCACACTTAGTCTGACCAGTTCTCTGTCATGAGATGTTCTTGGAAATTGTCCACTTGATTAATGGTCCATAATTTATTTAACTAATCTTCTATTTATGTAATTTGGATAGCTTCATTTTTTTACTCTCATAAATAACACTACAACTAATATTTCATTCTTTAATCGGCCTCTTGATTTCTATTTTGTTAGACTAGTTTCCTATCAGGAGATGCTGGCGAAAGAGTACAGAGTTATAAAAGCTGTTAGTTATGATAGCTATGGAGGGACTAACCTTCTTGGTTAATGGGCAGTCATGAGTAATCAGTTCACTTGTCCTCCTTTCCTGAAGCCACAGGGGTGTCCCCACAGAGGTGCTGCTGTATTGTTAAGGGAGGGGCGTCTGGGCTCTCAGGTTGGGAGCATCACTGCCTTGCACTGGTGTGATGTCAGCTGGGCCAGTCACCTCTCGGGCCTGAGTCCCCCCTGCTGTGGAGCTGGGCCATGATGCACCTGTACTATTCACTCCTCAGGAAGCAGGATCTGGCAGGCTTTGGTAATGGGAACCATGTGCAGCGGGTCCAGGCAGGAGGCAGCGCCCTGTGCAGGGAAGAGACAGGGCTGGTGCTTCTACCCAGGGCTCTCCTTTCTCTGTGATGGCACCTCTGATCATCTCAAGGATACGTGCAGGGCACTGGGTACTTCTCAGGGGTGCAGAAAAGGATACATCAGGTTCACAGATTGTCAGGTCAGGATGGGAGTTGGAGAATCTACGTGGAGACTGAAAATAAGAATAAAAGCAAGAAAAGTCACCCGTTCCCTGTCTTGAGAGAGTCTGGGTGGGAAAGGCCAGTGTCCAGGGACAGAAGGGGCCAGCAGGGAAGTGGGCAGTGAGGGGCAACTAGGGAGGGCAGAGTCACTCTGATCTCCATTTCCCCCTCGAGGCCCCAAGGCTACAGGTCACACTTGGTCCCCACCCTGCAGGTGAAGGCTGAGTCATTTCTGCTCATAGCCATGTGGAGAGCCCTCTGAGAAAGGCAGATTTTACTCCAAACTGAGTTTTTCACTGGTGTTGGCCCCGTTTTCCTGATCAGAGGTTGTGAGGCCCAGGTCCCTGGGGTAGATGGAGAAAAGGAAAGAAAAAAAAATCCTATCACAGGAGATGAGTTCTGTGAGTCAGGAAGAGATCAGACCTGCCTTGTTTAGAATATAGTCTGCCTAATCTGCCACACACATCCTCTGTGATCTCTCCCCTTTCTTCTGTCCTTCTCCCTTCCCCTCACGATTTTGTTTTTGCCTTCTTTTTGCTTCACTACAAAACAACACTTTTCTCACAACATTTTTATAAAGATCCTCCAGAACAGAGCACAGTAGAGCTGGCTCCGCAACCCCTTTTGCAGGAACCAAAGAAACCATTTTGCAAATTGTAGGAAGTGATTAGAAAGGAGAACAGCATTTATGTCAATCACAGAGGAAATGGAGAGAAAGGTGTCTGGGTGAGGGAAAACGGGGTGGGAAGCCCTCCCTGGACAGGGTCACAGGCAGCGTGGATGGTGGAGGAAGCCCTGGGCTGAGGCCAGGACTTGAAGTTGGGACTCTGCTGGGGCTTGGGCTTTAGCGAGCTCCTATGGGCTCCACGTAGAACTCTTCATATGTGCACAAGGGTGTGCAGATATGCATGGTACACACACAGACACATGTAGACACACTGACTCACATAGATACACAGACACAAGGCACACGTGGACATAAATGAGCAACCCTTCTACACACACATACACGCACACACTCCTTGCACACAATGCTCAAATGTGCATGCACTCCTGTCACACGTAGATTTGACCACGGTCTGAGCAGAAGTAGTTTTAGAAGCCTCATTTGTAGGGGACAATTGACCTGTAGGGCAGAGAGGAGTAGGGACTAGTAAGGACTGTGAGTGTCACATCTCTGTGCCCTACCCAGGTCTCTTTTGTACGGAGAGAATGAAGAAGGTGGACTGGAACTGTTACCTGACTCGTGCCTCAGGCTTCACTCTCTCAGGAGTCAGGTAAGAAGTCTGCTGCTGGCCCTGCCCATCCCCTACCCTAAGACCCTGCCCCTGTCCTCCCAGGGGACCACTGAGGGTCCCTGAGCTGACTTCCTGGCCAAGAGCAAAGGGCTCTACTTGCATGCTGACATGTAACACATCACAGTTACAACTGTGCATGGAGAACTTGGCCCTGGTGACCAAGATCCATGAGGCTAAGGATTTGCTAGGCCTACCAGTTAGAAGCCAAACAAGGATGTGACTCATTTGTGAGGTCTCTGCTGCCCTTGACTCGAGGATGTGGGATTTCAAGGGAGGAGGGATCGAGAGTGGGGCGATGCAGGGGGAATTAAAGACAACAGAGAGAAATCGTGATGATCCCCATGCTGGGGTGGATGGGTGAGTGGCTGTCAGGGGTCCCAGTGGAGATTCTGGCCCTCATGAGGCTGGGTCTCCTATGAGTTCCAGGAGACCCTTCTCCCTTTGCAAGGTGGAATTCCCTTCCCCCTTTACAAGGTGGAATTCCCTTCCAACACAAGTTTTCTTTGCTGGAACTGGACTGAATGCTTTGCTGCTACTTGAGAAGAACTCTGACTCAGATACCAAGGAAACCTATTTATTTTTAAAACTGCTTTAAAAAAAACACCCTTTCCAACAAGGAGTGTGTCTTGCACAGAGAGGTCTTGTCAAATAAGAGGAACGAGGCCTTTGCAAACCTGAGTGGAAATTAAACCCACAATCCGGGCACACACTTGTTTGACAAGTGATAATTAAGTGCTGACAATATAATTTCGGTTTGGATGCAAGTGCAGTTTTCATTAAAAAGTCATCAAGGAGGAAGATGTATGAATGGCCCCCAAGTGCTAGAAGGTGCCCCTCTGTTAGTCATCAAAGGAATGCTGATCAAAGCTATCAGGAGCTGCCGTGAGGCTGGCTAGATGGGCTAAAATTGAAAAGGCTGAAAATAACAAGTGTTGGGGAGGATGTTGCAGAACAGACTGTCATCCCAGCCACTGGGCATGTAACATGTTACAGACTTTGGAAACGGTGGTGTCTCATGATTGCAAGGGAGTGTTTGCCTGCTCCTGGAGGGTTTACTTAGGATGCTGAACTTAACCTTGGGAACTCTGCTCTTTTGCTAAAACAATTTTCAGAATAGATGGTAAGCGCCTGTCACTCCCTGGTGGGAAGGATGGAGCCCTAGAAACAGCATTGGGATTGCAGATCTTTGGGGCTTCTGTGCCTCAAGGACCAGGGGACAGCCTCTAGGAGGTGGTTTGGCCAGTACATCTTTTGCGAAGGCCCCATTGTCCTCATCTGGGGACACCCAGGCCCAGGCCTCAATGCGTCCACTTGGCACTGACCCCAGCTTCAGGGAGGGAGATGGGCATAGCTCTCCAACTTCTTCTATGCTCACACACTACAGTGGTCATAACCCATCCTCCATTTTAGAGGGGGAAACTGAGGCCCAGAACATGGACTCATTAGTTCAAGGTCACCCAGCTGGAGACGCACCAAATGGAGAGAGGTGAACTGTTAACTCTCTGACTCCCAAGTCCATGTGTTTACCCTGCCCACCTTCCTTTCCTCTAACCAACTCAAGCCTTTTGTATCTCAGTTTCTCCATCTGTAAAACAGGGATAATAATGGTACTCCTAGAAGAAGGCCACTAGATCCTGTTAAATTAATTTCTTTTAAAATAAAACCTACGATTAATAAAATAATTTTTAAAAGATACTCTCCACGTGAGATTGTCATGAGGATGAAATAAGTCAATGCACAGAACAGTGTCTGGTACACAGAAATCCCTCATGGCATTAGTTTATGTTACTTACCAATTAATTCAGATAATAGAGATATTATGCTACTTTCACTCCTCCCTTCCATGGAACTAGATGAATCTTCACCTTTAATCATCTCTGTATTTCTTTCTGGACTTCCTCCCTTAAGGGAACACTGTGGCATTGAAAACAGGGTGAGGATTGGTTTCCTAACCCACGAAGGTCACACTCCTCTGAGGACAGACATCTGAGAATCCAAGATTCTGGTATCACCGAAATATCTACCAGCCAGAAACACGCAGTGTGCGTGCCCATGGCTCAGTGTGTAAAGGAGCTTTTCCTAGGCACTGCCTCTATTTCTCTTTTCTTTTTAGAACTGCTTCTTCTAAGAGTAATTTGTGACGATCAAGGCCACTTTGAAGAATATTAGCAAAGTTAGGAGGAAGCACTGCCACCTCCCAGCCACCTGCCCTTTTCCAGTTCTGTCTCTCTTCTGGAAGTAACAGAAGTTCCTGGGCACAGATCAGCCTGCAAACACAGCCTTCAGCCCAAGGGCAGGACTGAGCCCCAGCAGAGACCTGGAGGCTCTAGGTTCTCCCTCTGGAGGAGTGCGTGGGCTCCAAGGTCACCTCCATGCTGACTTCTTGTCAATGTTGGCCTGGGTCAGAGTCCATGTAGAACCCTCCTGGATTCTTGGCCTCTCTATGAGCCCAGCAAGGCCAACTGAATACAGTATGCAGCATTTTTTTTTCTCCATTCTATCAGCATCAAACAGCAAGTGGGATGGAGAGAGTGGCTGGCTCAGTGAAACTGAGCTCTGGTTGCCTGGGATTGAGGTCGGAGCTGAACAACCACAGGGAGCAGATGAAGGCGCCTTGGTGAAAGGTTGGTTGTTTATCAAACCATTTGTTATTTAGAAGGGTAGTTTATAAAACATTCAATAAATGATAAAGCCTCAATTCTTCACCATCCTTTACTGAGCAATTACTGTGTGTCAGGCATTGCACTGAAGACACCCTGAGGAGGGAGACTTGGTCCCACTCTCAGTTGGAGAGTGGGTTATCAGCCTGCTCCTGACATCCTGTGAGTTTGGTAATTTGGGAGAATCATCCGAGCTCAACAAAGGAGTATGACTGAGGTCCCAGTGAAGAATGACTTGCCTGGTCTCCTGGATCCAGATTTTCTGACAGACCTGAGCTCTGTCCACAGTCTCAGCCAGCCTAGGGTCTCATAGGATGAGCACAGTGAAAACTTGTACTCATGTTCAGTCCCAGGCCACATGTCAACATTAATTACACCTCCCCAAGGTTAATTTGTAAGGAGACAGTGGAAATGTGTTATTTAAATAGCGATTATTAAAATTGTCCTGGGGGTTGTTACATAATAGGTAATTATCTGCAACATAATTGGGAAAACGATAGTTCTATTTATTTCTTCCCATGGAATCCGGAGTTAATCCAGAGGAGGAAACGATATACACATTGCATTTGTGGTATTTGTTCAATCACATCGTTATTACTTCCAAGTTGAAGTCACTTTAAGAACTTTCTGAGAGGAACGTGCTCATATCCCATGACCAGGGCCCCAGATGTTGGAGTGGAGATGCTTTCCTTCTGGTTGGGACCTTTCTGCTGGGCAAATTACTTCCCCCTGGGGTCCAGTCAGAACACACTGAGCCATTTATCCATTCACGCTTACTTTTTGTATGTTTTTATATCTGTTCACTTGCCTCTTTGACAAGTTTGGCAAGGCTGATTGCATAGTGATCGTGTGTTAATTTGTTCCTTACCCCACACCTTGGTCTAATCATTACACTTCCACTGGTTGTACTTCCTTCGTGCTTCTGCCCTTGTTCCTTTACACACTTGGGTCCTCAACAGAGCAGTGGTTACTGCATTCTTTCATCCTTTAGCTCATGGGCTCATTCTTTCACTTCCGCTTCAGTGTGCTTTCATTCATCACTTCATCTGCTCATTGGTTCATTTTTCCTTGGTTCATTCATTTGTTCAATGGCTCATGGAGTCATCAGTTTGCTCTTTCAGTGATGAATGGCTTATTCATATACAATGTGCTGCATAGCCTGTCTAGTGTGATTGCAGCCAAACCTCTTGGCATATTCTGGGCATTTCAGTAAGAAAGAATCCTGGGACTTATTTTTTTTTAAAGGAAACTTTTTATTACAGCAGTGTGATGTGAGGCTTACATAGAAGAAAGTCTGTGAATCATAGAAAAATGACCAGAAGAACTTTCTGAATGTACAGATATCCATGGGGTTAACACCAGGTCAAGAATGAGAATGTCACCCTTGACCCCACGCCTGTCACTTTCCCTCTGAGTTGGGGTAGGTAGTCACCATGCTGACTTCTACCATTGTGTGCTACCCATGCTGGGTCTAGAACGTCCTACAAATGCGATCCCACTGTCTTGGCTTCTATGTGTCTTGTTTTTGCTTTTGCTTATCTAACATTATGTTTGTGTGATTTGTGCAGGTCAGTGTGTTAAGTGAGGCATTCTTCACTCTTGCCCATGTATGGTGTTTGTACATTGTGTGGACGTGAACTATTTTTTTACTCATCTAACTCTGGAGGAAATGCAAATACTTCCCAGGTTGGGCTGCCCCAAACAGTGCTGCTGTGAAACTCTTGCAGGTGCTTTTGGGAACATATGGATGCCTTTCTGCTGGGCGACACTCTGGGGTGGAATTTCTGTATCACGGATTACACCCAGGTCCAGAATCAGCAGATACTGCCAGACGGTTTTGCAAAGTGGTTTGTCCAGTTTGCATTCCCATTAGCAGTGGGTCATCTTCTTACACCAGGCCAGCCCCTGAACCACTTGCCCTCCCTGTGAACTTACTGGCGCTTGGGCTGCCTCAGGTCCCCCTGGCCCAGCTGCTCAGTTCTCAGTGTGCGACACTGCCTTCCCTGGGTCTTGGTGCAGGGCTCTATGTCCCAGATCCAGTTGCTGGCTCCTCTCAGGCTGGTCTTGGACACGTACATTGAGGCCACTATGGGTGGTGTCATTTGGGCCCTTCTTATAGGTAGGGCCTCCCATGCCTCTGACTACCTCCCAGGGGGCTTGGTGCATGGGTCAGGTACTCTACTGAGGGTCTTTAGTCAACAAGGTGTAGGGTCTTCCCTTGTGAGATTTACAGATGTGTTGGAGAGGGCCTGGGCTTTCCTTCCTATGTGTCGAAGATGGACAGTTAGAGGGAGAAATGGAGAGAAGAGACTCATAGAGAGAACTCACAGAAACTGACATCTGAGCTGTTGTGGAAGGCAATGTCACAGGATAGACAATTGGAGCTGAACTCAAATTCTAGTTCCTCCATGCCCAGCAGTGTGACTGGAAGATGCTAGCCCCATGGTGGTGCTCAGGACTCTAGGGTTGGAGTGGACAGACCTGGGAGGAGCCTGGCTTTTGTGAACCTCTCTGAGGGATGCAGGGAGTGGAATCTACTTTCCCTGGCTATTTTCTTTCTTTGACTCACAGTGTGACCTTGGGCAGGTCCTGTCACCTCTGAGTCTCAGGTGCTACATTCATGAAATGGATGATTGTACCCCTTTCTGGGGCTACATGGAGGAAGGAGGGGGAAGTCAGAGGTGAAGGGCCTGTCCACTGCCTCACTTACCAACGCTGGTCATTGTGTCCTCTGGGACGGGGCCCTATCCCTCCCCTCTTTGGTTTTTTGTGTTATCCTTCTAGTTTATTCATCCCTCCTCCTTCCCACTTCTGCTCATTTGCCTTCTCTCTTCTTGGTTTTGTTTTTGTTCACAGTCTGGATCATTAGATCCAGAAGAACCATTAAAGACCATCTGGCCCCCTGGTTTACACACTGGGGAAACTGAGGAGCCACAGAGCTAGTTGTAGTTCAGCTCCTGGCCCTACATTCGGAACAACGAATGACCTGGCTTGGCTGTGCCTCCTACTCTCCGCGCTCCTGGGAGATGCCTAACCTCGACTGGATATTTTCCAGCTGATGTTCTCCACAAGAGCAGAACCCAAGTGAGAAGCCAGAGGCTAACTTACCCTGGGGCTCTGCTTCCTTATAGATGTCACTAAAAGCCCCACTTTCTGATCCAAACTGGTTGTCAAGTTCCACTCCAAATAAAGCCCACGTGATTGGTTTATTACAGAAGAAAGGGTTTGATTTAGGAAAATTCAACTGTGTGTGTCTCCCAATTTTTTATTTAATTTTAAGCCAAGAAAAAGGAAACTTAGAGGGGCGGGGAGCAGTGCTGGGGTTTAAACCCAGGGCCTCATACTTGCTAAGCAGGAGCTCTACCACTTGAGTCATGCCCAGCCCTTTCTGCTTTAGTTAGTTTTTGGATAGAGTCTGATGATTTTTGCCCAGGGATGTCTTCAGACCTTGATCATCCTCCCTACACTTCCTGAATTGCTGAGATTACAGGTATATACCACCATGCCAGCCCCAAGAGGAAATCATATTTAAAGGTTACACTACCTGTAAAAATACTCAGGCATGTGTCCCTTCTGCACATGTTGAAGCTGTGAGATGTGGGTGCTTGTCCCTTGCACAAGCATTTCTCCACTGCTGTGGAGGTCTTGGCAAACCCCTCTCCCATGCCTTATCTGCACCCTTAGCTTTTTCTCTTTGCAGCCCAAGTGTTTTTTTGTTTTGTTTTTCTTTTCAATTCCCTCCAGGAGTCTGGACAGAACTACTGGTCTGAGAGAGATGGGGCCAGGCAGCTGCATGGCTGATTTCAGATGTATTGGCACTTTGAATTAATGGATAAAATGGCTACTACCTCCTTAGGAGTTCTCTGCGCATGCACTGTGTCGGGTGTTTTTGTTTGTTTCATTTTTGTTCATTATCTGTGTCCCTTACCTTGAAACTCTTGCTTATTAATCTCCAGCATCCCACTCCCACCTGCCTGGACTATCACAGGAAATGAGAGGATACCAACCATCTCCCTGATTCCATCCTGCTTTCCATTCCTTGCCCTGCCCTCTTCTGCACTGAGCAGCAGGGCTCAGCCTTTAAAACCACCAGTGCTGCCATTTCCTTTTGCTCACACCCTCCATGGCTTCCATCTCCCCCACATTAAAACCAGAGCTCTTCATTGCCCCCCAAGACCCCATGACCAATGACCTCACCTTCCCAGCACCCCTCCTTTGGCCCAGTAACACAGGCCTCCCCTGCCAGCCTCAACACACTTCATGCACACTCCCACCTGTGGGCCTCTGCATTGTGGGGTCCATGGCCTCTGAGCCCCCTGTGTAGTTATACCTCAAACCTCTTATGATCAAGTGGATCTCTATGGTCAAGGTTAGTTTGGCTTGAATGATCTTTTGAATGCTGGTTAGCATTAGGGCAATGGATGCTCCTGATATGTGTACCATAGAGCCCTGCTTAGGGTAGTAGTGAATGCTCTCTGAGAGTCCCCGGACATCAGTAGAATGTTCTCAGATTCTAAGTCAACACAGACCAGCACATGTTGAGGACATCCGTACCTTAAATGGAATTTTCATTCCATTCCAAAGTATATTTACATTTTTCTGGATTAAAACCCAACCACTCCCGTCAAATCGTTCTGGGAAGGTTGGCTTACAGTTCAAAGAGGGGCTGGTGCTGGGACTTTACCCCTTAAGAAGTAAAGATTTTGGGGTAGGTGAGGTGGGAGAGGTCTTAGGGTAGAGCAAGGCTGAGGCTAGAGTTGGCATAGGGCCTTTGAGAGAACACAGTCCCAGTGGTGAAAGGCACTGGCTTTGGTGCCCATAGAAACTGGTGTGTATCTTGTGCTCCAACCCACTAAGGGTGTTTTAGCCTCAAGTTTTCATCTTCAAGATGGAGCTAACATTGGGGTTTCTTCACGCAGTGTCCTGAAGAGTCAATGGGACAGTGAGTGCAGAGCAGTCAGTATGCAGTGCCACCCAGTCAATGGCAACCTCACTGCTGTTGTTGGCTGTCACCAGTATTCTTCAGCCCAGGGATGTGACTGAAATGTTTTGGGTCAACTTCCCTAGATGACTGTTGACTGGGGGCCAAGGATGGATCTTGGTTCTGGTTCCATCTCTGCCACTAGTTCATAGATGAGTCCTGAACATGTTCTTTTCTCTCTCTGGGTCTTTGTTTTGTCATCTGTAAAATGAAGAGGGTTGGATGGAACAATTGCTAGAGCACTCCCTTCTGGAACATTCTCTGAATCTGGGAGTGACTTTCTTGACCTGAACAACATCTCAGCATTTCATGAGCTTTCTAATAAAGAAGTTTCTAATTAAATCTTTTAATTAGTTTGTGATGAATTTGACCACAGTGATTAGCAACTTATCATGAATCTTCTACATGAGAGGATGGAAGGGGTTGAATATTTGGAAGGTGACATTTGGTGAGCAGAGCAGACTCACAAGCCTGTGAGTTTCTTCCCCCACAGAGTGACAGAATAAGGGATGTGGAGCCCAAAGATAGCACTTGAATTTTATCACAAACTAGGTATCCTTAAGACAGAGAACTTATGGGTGCTGTGGCCCATAGAGGGGAAATATTTGGCTCACAAGAGCACATAGCCTTCTAGTCCTGTGACTTCTTTATTAAACTGTCACTATTCAATTCATATCTCCTGAACTCATTCACCTGTTTACAGGTGAACTCATTCACCTGTAAAATGAAGAAAGAAGCTGTTAACTTCAGATAGTCTCTGAGGTTCCTTTCCACTATATTAACTTAAACTACAGAGTCCTGAAAGATACCCACAGAAGCTGGGGTTAAAACTTAGGGAAAAGGAAACTGCTGATCAAGTTCCTGAAGAAGAGAGTAGTGAGACCATATCACAATGCCTTCATGGTCAAGGGGAGGAGGGCACACTGGCTCCAGAGCCTCATGCCACCCCACCCTAGCATCACAGTTTATACCATCCCATCTCAGGCACCAGGCTCTTGGCCTCTCCCACTCAAGCCTTGGAAATCACATATTTCAGAGGCCTTTGGGGACAGGAAGGTTGTATCTAATGTAGACTTGGGTGATCCAATGAGGATTCCAAAAGCACCCTCTCTCCATCAGCCTGGATATTGCCATACAAAAGTGGCCTGGGAGACATGGAGGGACATTCACAAGGTGTGGTCAGGTTCTCATCTAAGACCTTTAGCTGGGCTGCTGTCATGACCCTTAGGAGCAGGAACAGCCTCTAGGGTGGGAGAGCAGGAATGCAGAGAGGCTGGGTCAAGAAGGACAAGAGCTGTTCACAGTTCAGACATATCACTGGGAATCATTTAGGTTGGAAAACAGCTCAGCAGCAGGGAGAGTAGATTTGAGGAAGCTGGAAGGTGACATCCTGCAGATGCCTGATGCCAGTGCTTCCTTCCAGTTCAATTCTATGCAGTCACTGAACTCTGAATGCACTAGAAAAATGCTGGCCTTGACCAGAGTGAAGTCTGCTTGTTAGCAAAAATAGTGGGTATAAGAGGTGCTGAGCCTCTTTCATTGCCTAACTTTTGGTCAGGGGAAGGCCTTGACTTGGGGTGGCCTGGAACACATTCCCAGGAGGAACACAGTGTGTGCTGGTGTGGCCCATGTGGCTCCAGTGGCTCTAAGTGATTTTGGGGAGAGTTATGTGAAGTAGTTAAAGGATATTGGCCTTTGAGACATTCTTGGGCCAGGAGTCACTGACCACTGGCTTACCCCACATGTGTCTGGGACATCAGGCGCAGTCTCCCCTGGACATCAAGGGACTCCATGAATCACAGTAAAAGTCTCCATTGTTCAACCTCTCCTTTACCTGTTCAACAAACACCTATGAGTGCCCACTGAGTTCTGGAAATGGGGACGGTGATAATGAACCCCACAAAGCTGGTAAGGACAAGACAGACCACAGACTCCTTGCCCTGTCCACTGTGGCTGCTGTCTCTGGCCTCCAAGCTTCTAGTTCACACTCTGGCTTCTGCTGCTGTGCACTTTTTCCTCATCATACACCAGTCTTTCCTATCCATGGAGCTGGGGCTGGGGCTGGGCTGAGGGAGGGAAACAAACGAGCAAGTGGATGAGAAATCGTAGAGCCAAGTAGGGATCTTCTTGTTCCTTCCTCTAAGAAATGACAATTTAAACTCAAATTAATTCAAACCTAGACCATAATTGAAGAAGAAAAAAGAGCCAGTTAGATTCACTTTCTTGGTTGGCTTTTCAAGCCTGGTATTAATCTATTCATCAGCTTAGCCCATCAGGAGCAAACATGCTTCTTCAGGAGTTTTCTAACTGAAAATAAATGCCTCATTAAGTTACACATATTAACCTGAGAGCAGTATTGATGTCAGGCAGACTAATGAACGTCGTTATAGGGAAGGCACAATAGTCCTCAGAGGGATCTGCCCCGCCATTAGGAACTCAGCTAATGTGCTCTGCTATTGTGGGATGATAGTGGAACCAAGAAGGAACAGGGATAGAAAAAGGGCTGTGGCTGAGCCTCTGTCATGGTCCTTCCCTATGAGGGGTGCCCTGATCAATGCCAGGGTCAGCTCCAGTTCCACCTACCAAGCTAAGCCTAGTGCCTGGCACCTTCATGGTTCTAACATCATCGACCCTCCCAAAAACACAGGTAGATGGGCGCTTTTGACCCTGGCTTACAGATGAGGAAACTGAGGCTCAAGTTGACTTGTCTGGAGGCACACCAGGCTGCTGACCTAGGGGGAAGTCCCTTGCCCCCACACGCCTCTGCTGCCTAGTACTCTGTCTTCAGAGACCACAGCCCCCGAGCCCACCCCTCCAGGACCCATGAGATTGTCACCAGTGCTGAATGGGAATAGCTCTGACTACCACCAGGAGCCATGAGGTACAAGACACATCAAAGGCATAGGAGGCCAGAGACCTTGATTTAAACATGGCTTAGGATGCCATGGGCTGGAAGCCCTGGCTGTCACTGCTGAGTCTCAGTTTCTTCACAACCACACAGTGGGGATGAGCTTTGTACCCCACCGTCTGGTTATGGGGATCCAGTGAGCATAGCAAGAGCTCAGGAAGCCCTGGGGGTTCTTCTCTGAACTTGCTCCTGCTCCGGCCAGCTGGAGTTGGCCTTTGGGGAGGCTAAACTGGACTGCATGGTGTGTGCAGTAGATGGTTGCCCTTCTGCACTCCAGCACAGAGGCAGGCCCAGTCTCAAGCCCCATGGTTCACTCAACCCATGCAACCTGTCCCATGTAACTTGATCCCAGAGCACTGGAGAGAGTCAGGGGATGGGGGCAGAGAAGAGTGTCAGAAACACAAGGTTCTGTAGGAAGGTCCAGGCAGTTAGGGGCTGGTCCAGATTAAAGTAAGAGGAAAGACCATAGAAATTCACCCTTATACTCCCAACCTGTGATCTCAGGGTCACTCCATTCATGAACAGGAGAATGGATGTTTATGCCCACAATCTCACTTCTTTTTAACGACTCTGAGAGATGGTTACTATTAGCTCCATGCATCAGGTGAAGCAACTGATGCTCAGAGCTGCTAAGTGATTGGCCAGGGTTCCCATCAGGTGTGCCCAACCCCAAGGGCCGTGATTTCCCCACCGGCTGTGGTGCTTCTCATGTCAGCAGGCCCCGCTGGTCAGTGTGTGTTTTTGTGTCAGCTACAGACATCTGGAAATTGGCCCTCTGGCTGCTCTCCCGCCCTGACTTGGCTCTCAGGCAGGAAGAGTCTAGTGGGTGGGAGACATGAAAACCCATGGCTCTTCCCAGCCTTGCCTGCAGAGAGGCAGGCTTTGTCTCTGTGTGTCATCATAAGCCCCAGAGACCTGGTGCAGCCCTGTGGTGACTCCTGTGATTTGGAGCTGGTGTCCTCCCCTTACAGGGCCAGTTCAGCTGCTCATTTCTGGTTGTGAAGCACCTGCTCTTTGTCAGAGTGGGCTCTGAGCCTCCTGACTGTGCAGTGGGGCTACAGCCTAAATGAGGCTGAAGTAATTCATATGCTGCATGCACAGAGTTCTGGTTAATTCCATGACAATTATTTAATCTCACATTTTCTGTAAGTTATTTGCTGATAGGTTCTGTGTCTCAGTCATTGTCTGTTCCTCTGTGTACGGAACCGATAATAGGCACACTTGAAGCATTTGTTGGGTGGTTGAGGAAGGTTGAGGAAAGGATGTACTGAAAGGGAGGAAATGAATTCTAGCAACTCAACTTTAGTTCATCTAAGTATGGGAGAAACTCCTGTTGAATTTTAGGAACAAAGATGGGGTGAATAGAGAATTGGGAGCATCAAGGTATTCCAGTAATATTGCAAGGCCATGAGAAAAGTTTTGCAGTGAGAGAGATATGGTGTATCAGTTAGCTACTACTTTGTAACAAATCAGCCACAAAATCAATGACTTAAAATAATGTGCACTTATTTAGCTCAGGAGTCTGTACATAAGGTGAGTGCTGTTGATCTGGGTGTGTTTGCTTAATCATGGCTGGGTGTACTTACACATCAGCAGTTAGCTTGTATATTGGCTGGGGCTGGCTGGCTTAGCATGGATCCAGCAGAGTTTGCTCATTTCTGTTTCATCTGAACTTATCTGATAGCAGGTCAGTCCAGACTCGTCTTCACAGTGAAGACAAAGATCAAGAAGAGAAGGTGAAAGTACATATAAGGTTTTTGAAGGATAGGTAGGTACTTTGTGCAGTCTTATTTTCTGTATTCTCAATGCCTTGGCATTTGATCATGGAGAGATTGCCCCTCCCAGGGTTGGCTACTTCCTACGGATACAAAATGATTCCCCTGTGCACATGTCTTTGACATGAAAACTAACTGATCCAGAGCCTATACCCCAGCTGCCTCTCCTTTATCTATCACTCACACAGATATCTAGGGACCACTCCAATGGCACAAAGCCCACTGAAATTATTAAAACCACACAATTCTAAGCTCACTCAGTGTCCCTACCCTGCCTCACCCATTTCTACGTGGTTCTGCATAATGTGCCATGCTTTTTCCTAGGGACCTGTGAATATAAACTTCTTCCCTCATGCCAATCATTTCTGAGTCTGAGTGCCTTGCCATATCTGATTAAACAACTCTTGGGACTATTTGAAGATGGCTGAGACTGGCACATCACTTTTGGTACATTCAATGAAATGAAGCAAGTCACAGGGTCAGCCTACATTCAAGAATTGGGGAACGAGTCTTTATCTCTCTGTGGAGGAGCAGCAAAAGGCAGGGTATAGATACAGATCAGGAAGTATTGTGGTCACTTCCTGTCAATGTTTCACTTGTGTCTTTACATGCTAGATTCACCATTTATTTTTCTCAGCAAACTAGGAATAGAAGGAAAATCCTGCCAACTGACAGAAAGTACGCATGGAAAAGTAACAGCTAATATTAGACTTAATGGTGAAAGACTGAATATTGTATTCCTAAAATCAGAAGCCAACAAGAACATTTATTTTCTCTACTACTGTCCAACATTGGGTTTAAGGTTCTAGCCAGTGTAATAAGACATGAAAAAAGAAGTCAAATGCACCCGTATCGGAAAAGAATAAGTAAAACTTTTTAGTTGTGAACAACATGATTGTCGACACAGAAAACCCAAAGCAATCTATAAGTTACTAGAACTAATAAGTAAGGGTAATAAGGTTGTAGCTACAAGAGCAACATAGAAAATCAATTGTATTTCTATATTCTAATAACAAGCAATAAGAGATTGCAATAAAAACATTTATGATTGTATCAAAAAGTGAAATATTTAAAGATAAATCTGAAAAAAGATTTGTAAGAACTGTGTACTCTAAATTTAAAACTTATTGCTGAGGAAAATGAAGAAGACCCAAATAAATGGGGAGACAGTTATCATTCATGAATCAGAGAACTTCATACTAGTAAGAGGTCAGTTCTCCCTAAATTGATGTCTGGGTTCAATTTAATCCCAACCCAAATCCCAACAGGCTTTTGATTTCCCAACTGAAATTTACACACTCTTTTAAAAATTCATGTGGAAATGCAAAAGACCTAGAATAGCCAAAAAACTTTGAAAAAATATAGTTGGCATAATCAAAACACTGTGATACTGACATAAATGTAGGTAAAATGATACATATGGGACAGAAGAGTGTGTTCAGAAACAGACTCGCACATACACAGGCATCTAACTTTTGGCAAAGGTAAAAACACAGTTCAGTGAAGAAGAGTTTTTTCAACAAATGGTGCTGGCACAATTGGATATCGATCTGTAAAAAATGGATCATAGACCTTAATATAAATTCTGAGATTATAAAACTTGTACAACAAAAAAAGAGAAAATCCTGGTTACCTTGGATCAGATTAAGTTTTCTTAAATATAACACCAAAAGCAGGACTCCTAAAATAAAACATTGATAAATTGGGTTTCATAAAAAATTTAAGATTTCTGTTCTTTGCAAGACCACCAAGAGAATTAAAATACAAGGCACTGACTGGTAGAAAATACTTGCAGGGATGGGGAAGAGGAAAGCAGGGAAGGACAGGAAAGAGGGGTTACAAAGGAGCCAGGATAGACTTCTAGGATTGTAGTAATGATTTCATGAATGTAGACTTATGTCAAACGTGACAAATAATACATTTTAAATACTTGCAGTTTATTTTGTGTCAATTACACCTCAAAAAACCCTTACTATTCAGCTGCAGTGCAGAAGGGAGATTTCTGGCCAGAATGAAATGACAGAGGTGGAAATAGAGACTTCCCCATTTTTCTACGGCCAATCCCATGTCTGGGTAGATGTCCCCTCATCCAGGAAGAGTTAGCAAAATAAGACACATAGCAAAGGGCCCTGATGGATTCTTAGGACAGACAGAGGCCTCAGCTGGGTTCTGTCCTGGGCAGACAGACCATCACTGGAAAACTGCCTCTGAGGGAGATGGGAGACCCCCCCCCCCCACTGCTTTGGCAGGAGGAAGTGTCTAAAGAGCAGTTTTGAAGGTGCGGGATTGCAGGTGGGCAAGGGAAGGCTCCCAGGGAGGGATGAGCCGTCTTCAGATACAGAAAGGACTGCCATGTGGAAGAGGAAGTAGAGGCCGTCTGTGTGACCTTGGAAGGACTTTCCAAGTAAAAGCTGCCTGGAGATTGGATTAGCTGGGCTTCCTTGAGAGGTGCAATCTCCCTGTCCTGTAGGGTACGCAAGGAGGAGCCAGACGGAGGCACAGTAGTGAAGGGCTCAGCCTCTGGTATTGGACAGACCCAAATTTGAATGGCAACTGGGTGTTTCAAGGCAAAGGACTTCCCCTTTTGGAGCCTCAGTTTTCCTGCCTGTGCAGTGGGGTTGTAGCTCCACCTAACTCATGGGGTTTATGAGGCTTCACTGGCACAGGGAGGGGCACGATAAGATAGAAACCATGAGCCCAGGTCATTGTATTTTATTTTTATGTAGAGGCTTCTTTCAATGGACAAGGCCTTGGCAGTGTCACTCCTTGCCATCTGTCACTCAGTCTTTGGACATCATTTATCTTTGACAGCAGGTGATTCCATCCCTCTTCCTGTCCTCCTGGGTTCTCTCCTTCAGCAATGGTCTCTACTGCTTGCCTCACGGTCCCTACCTGGGGCATCAAGGTGCTATTCCAAGCTTCCTTGACCATATGCATGTGAGGACAACGGAGTCATACCATGAGATGGTCATGTGCGCCAGTGTATTCAGACTTAGGGGAGCAGGGACCCCTTTCCAGTGGATGATCTGGGAGTGTCTTCTCTGCTTGATCACATGCAGCTGGCACTCTTGACCCTCCTCTTTGGACTGCAAAGGAAATTTAATTTCAGGCAGAGAAACAAAAAAGCCTCCTTAACCCTTGTAAATGTTTCCACGGCTCCCCGTGGAGCGGCCAGTCAGAGTTGTATCATTTCTGGGTCTTTGGCAGAGGTCCCTTGGTGAGCGATGGGCCACTTAGCACTTGTTAATGGATCTAAGTTCCACAGACTGTAAGTGTTTTCTTGGAATTGATCTTCCCGTGTAAAGTATGCTTTGGAGACGTGAACTAACCATGAGAGAGCCTTAAATGAATTATGTTTTATCAAGCATACTTGGAACACAGACTCTGAGGGAAACAAGGGCTGCTTCACACCAAGAAGGGGAGAGAAAGAGGGCCTGAGTCAGTGCCTCTGGAGCGCAACCTTGTCACAGTGCCAGCGCTTGCATTCTCGGGGGGACAGTTACATCCGGGCCACTGTCTCCATTGAGTGGTGTGGTATTTCCTGCTTCTGTGTTTTTGGTAGAGAGGGTGTCTGGGTGACTCTTCTTCTGGGGTATCCTCTGCCTGCAGAAGGGATGTAGGGGGTCTCGCTCTCTCTTCGCATAGCCCGGATCCCATCTGCTGAAGAACGAACCCCAGGAAGGAGACACTGGGTGAAAGAGGGAGCAGGGTGCCCAATCCCTGGGGAATGTGGCCTAGTGATTTCTCACCAGGGCGGAAGCAAGATGAGGTACCTTCCCACCCTTCCCCAAGGCGGCCCAAGGAGGTTCTCCGTTCATGCAGGTTCTCAGTCTGTCGGTATTTGTTGGGGCCAGGCTGTGCCTGGCTTTATGCCAGGAGTAGTTTCAGGTAGGATGAGCCCTGGTCCCCTACCTCACAGTAGGCACAGAGGCCACGTTGGCCTCTAATCTGTGCACCTGTTACCTCAGCCACCTCACCGTGCTCTATGTTCCCCTTACAACGTGTCACCACTTGACTCTAGGCACAGGCCTGTCAATGTCTGTGCTTTTCAGGGAAAATGAGGCAATTGTGCAGATGGCAGAGGCTCTGGGAGGCGCCTGGACAAGTGACTGCGGAGGGGATGGTGCTGGAAGGGAGGCAGGTGCAGAAGGTGACCCAGGAGGGCTGGAGTGGCCCCAGATGCTGCACTTCTAGCAAACTCTCCAGCGTTGCTGCTGGTCTATAGGCCACATGATAAGAAGCGAGGGCTGTGTATAGTTTTTCATTGCTGTAACAAATGCCCAAGGAGAACAATTTAAAGGAGGAAAAATTTATTTTGGCTCACCGTTCAGTCCGTGGCCAGCTGGTTCCATTGCTTTGGGACTGAGGTGAGGCAGAATGTCATAGGGTAGGAGCATGTGATAGGGGCTGCTCACTTCATGGAAGCCAGGAAGCAGAGACAGGGAGAGGCTTGGGACAAGATATAATATGTCGCCAGTGACCTACTTCTTCCAGCTAGGCCCTACCACCTCCCAGTAATGCCATCAAGTCATGGATCCATCAGTGGATTAAACCATCACTTAGGTCAGAGCCCTCAGGAGCCATCAGCTGGGGACGAAGAGCCTTGAACACATGAGGCCTTTTGGGGGACACTTTATATTCAAACAACAGGCTGTTAGAGGCCATCTTGTATATATTTGGTTTGCAGAGGGAAAACAGTCACATGAAGTTACATGTATTTGCCCCACAATACAGATGAAGCAGTTTCGCTTCAGAGAGGATAATTAACTTGGCTGAATGGCACAGCTTGTTTAGTGGCAGAGCAGGCTGAAATCTCTCAGTGATTCCCAGCAACCCCTGAGCTCTGTTGTCACATGGCAGCTGTTAAGCCCACTATTCCCCAGGAGGGGCTGTGGAGGGGCTGTATGTGAAGTGAGACTCTCTGCTCTCTGTCTGAACTCCTCTCTCTAGGGTATATGGCGAAGGGGGAGGAGAGGCCTGAGGAGGGAGCAGCCTCACTGGGTCCTCTTCTCAGGAGTGGGTCTTACCTGACCAGGGTAGAAGGTCAGTTTCCATCAAGAGGCTGGAGAGTTGTTCCAGGTGGAATCCAAGGGCAGCCAAGCTCCAGATCTAGGCAGGTGGAATCCAGGAAGCGGTGTGACCTTGAGAGAGCCATTTCTGGGTCTCTGTTTCCTTATCTTTCAGCATGAGGGCGTTGGGCCAGGTGCCTGTGAAGGTACTTCCGTGTCTAAATTCCAGGATTCTAGAGTTGGGCTGACAGCAGTTGCAATCTCATTGCATTACTGGGGCAGGGGTTAAATGAGATTGACCAAGCTTCATGGATATTAGGATTTTCTTCCCCTCCTCTTGGTTTTACTTAAAACAGCAGTGTCTGGTTAGGAGCAGAGGGTCCTGAAAGATGGCTGAATTCCCATGCTCCCTGGGACTGGTGGTGACCAGACTGGGCTGACTGGGGCTCAGTTTTTAGGCCTAAAGGCAGCCATGGTGCTACCTCTCTCTCCTCCACCTTGGTGCTGCCCAGGCTGTTGCTGACCACTCTGATCCCATCCACTCTATTCTTGGCTGTTGGGCTCCAGAGCTCTGGGTCTACCTGTAGGATGCCATATTCTGCAGAGTGCCATACTCCCCTCCCCACACCCCAACACCCAGCCCTTGTGCCTCCAGGAAGACACCAGTGTTTGGGTGGCTGTTCATCCTGACCTTAAGGAGGGTAATGGTGGCTCTTGCAGGGGCTATGTGTGGCCTCCATGGGTGGCCCAGGGAGGTCTGAGACCTTCAATTATCAGGAGCTGGACTTTTTTGTTTTCCTGCTGTGTTGAGTCCCACCTGAAGGTAGCAATTAAAGTGCATGTTAAAGAGGTGACATCCTGGAGGGTAAGAAGGGAGTGCGATGTGGACCTAGAAGAGGCTGGGCCACCAGACAGAGAGACTGAGGAGTGAGCCAAGACCTCCTGAATCACACAGGAAAAGACCCCGGTCTGTGCGTTCCTCTGAGTGTGTGTGGGGAGGGCAATGGCAAGCAGGGAGTCTTCCTGGCTCCCTCACCTGTTTGCTGTGTGACTTGGGGCGTTTCCTCCCCTCTCTGATCTCAGTTTCCTCATCTATGTATAGGGTGGTGAGTTGGTCAGTTCCACCTCCCAGGGTGGTTGTGGAGAATGGTTGCAAATGCTGCACACAGACACCAGCAGGGGAGGGAGTGAGGGCAGGCAGTGGGTGCAAGGGGCTGGGCATCGCAGCCTGTGATTTAGACCCAAGCCGAGAGCTCTGGCAAGTTCTTGAACTTCCCAAGACCTCAGCTACCTTAGCTGTAGCTATAACATGGGTTCATAATTGTCGGTTCCCTCGAGGGGCCACGAGAATGAGTGAGATGGTTCACACTGAGCCCCACATGGCAGCAGGTGGTCCCTCTGAAGTACAATGCAACCAATGCACCCTACACTCCCTCTCCTGCTCTCCACCAACCTGGCTGATAACAGGATGCTGAGTGGGATGTAGACTGGGAGACAGCAAGGACTCCACAGGAGAGGCTCCTCGGGACTGACTACCGAAAGTCCCAGTGTTCCATTTCCCAACCCCAGACCCTTGTGTCCACAGAGCCCAGGCCCACCCTGCTTTGCTCTCTTTGCTTTATGACCCCAAATAATTCTTCCCTGTTCTTGGGAGTGGTCTATGCGAGGGAGGCCTATGCTTGGAGGTTGGACCACATTTTCTCAAAGGAACATTAGGCTCATGGTGATTAGAGTTTTTTGACTGGCTAACCCTGGACTACAATAGTGCTCTATGAAAAAATGTATTCAGAATTGCAAAGATCCTTAGGAATACACATCTCTAAGTTATTACAGGAGAAATGGGTATCTATCCTGCACTTCCCTTAGGCTAGGCATGGGCAAGGGGTTTTTGTCTGGGTGACTCACATTTCACAATGACATAGTAAGATCGGGGATATTAATCTTATGTATTGGGCTTTGCTTCCCGGAATATATTTATCTTTTAAATTAACCTTTTTATTTTGAGAAAATTGTGGAACCACATGAATTTGTAAGAAATATCAGAGGTCTTTCTCTGCTGCCCCACTAGATACAGCTGTCTCCTTTTAAAATGACATACAGGACAACTAAGAAACATTTGGAAAACAAGAAAGAGAGGGTGACTGGTAAGGGACTCGAGGACTGGAGGAGAAACATGGTGCAGGGTATCAAGACCCCCACCAGAAGGAAAGCCAGGTCCACAGTCTCTCTATGACCTGGGTATAATCACAGAAAGGTTGAGTAGGTCCCTTCAAGGCCCCGGATCTACAGGTAGATTAGCCCATGACACCAGGTGACAGTAGCAAGGGGGCCTGCCACAAACCCAGCTCAGGAGTGTCCCTCATCCCTGCTGGAGAGAGAGCAATCAGAGAGATCTTCAGTTCCTTGGCCCAGTTTCCCCAGTGGTAACATCTTGTAAAACTCTAGAATGATATTACAACCAGGACACTGACACTGATGCCACCCATCTGTCTTATTTGGATTTCCTCCTTTTCTTTCTCCTCATCTGGGTGTATATTTAGTTCTCTATAACATTTGTCGCCTGTATTAGGCTGGGTGTCCATCACAGCCAAGATATGCAGCATGCTGCTAGAACCTCCTGTTGTGCCTCTGCAATGGCACCTCCCTCCCCTCCCCCTCTACCTCACCCCTGCCACCAGTCATCTGCTTTCCCTCTCTGCACCACACTGGCTGGGATGTAAAGAGGGCGTCCAGATCAGGGGGAGATAGATTGCCAGGTCTGGGTGAAAGGTAACGGGGAGGCTGACCTGCAGGTACCAAAGGTTTAACTCTTAGATGGTGAAGGGAAGAGGTTGGATTCCCTGTCTCCAGGAGTTGTTCAGAGAAGTCACCAATCCAGGAGCTGGATAGGCTGAGCTTCCAGATGCATTTCATTAGGAACTTTGCTTCCTTCTCACAGTCCCCTTTGGATCTTCTCTTTGGGGATCCGAAGCCTAGGTTGCAGTTTGGATTCCTCTCACCACAGCAGGTGTGCTTGCTTGTCTGATACTCACTCCTTTTCTCACTGTCTAGTGGCCAGGCTGCACCCACATCCCAGGTCTGTGTGACCAGTGCTTATACCAGGCTGTGCAGTATATTTTCCAGCCAGAGTCATTGCCTCAGACAGGACCTATGACCCCATGAAACCAGAGATGCAGTGGGCTCCCACTGGGGCTTCTGAGAGAGATGGCTGCCCACTTCCCTCTGGGAGTTCACAGATGACAGCTGTCCCATCATTTTAGGCCTAACCTAAGAAGAGGACAATGTGTGAAGAGGATATGGAGGAAAGTCAGGTCTTAGTGACATCCCTGAAGGCCCCTTCAGTCCACTTCTGAAATTGCCCCTGTTCCTGGAAAGTTTCCATTACATGAATCAATGGATTTACTTTTGCTTAAGTCAGATCCCCACAAGAATCTGCAAAGTAGAAAAAGCACTTACAGACACACACAGGGACCTCTGAATGTAGAAGCAACAGTGAAGCGTCTTGAAGCCTGGGAGTCACAGAGCGTGCCCCCTGTCTCTCTGGGTCTACCTCTGTCTCCTAGGCCCATCAATAGGATGATACCTCCCTATTCCATTTGCTCTTCTTCTCACTGTAGGTGGGTTTCTCTGCTCACTCTGATCCACCATGGCTATACCAAGATGGTGGCCACTATTCCTGAAGATCTAGGATCTTCTAGATGGCTTCCTGTAGCTCAATGACTCTCCCTGCTCCAAACTGAGAATCCCTGAAAGAAAGTCTTATAATTTGCCCAGCATGGTTCAGGCTTCCACCTCAAAACTGCCAAAAAGCTCAGGGTCGGGGGTCAGGGTGGGTAATAGCAGGGCTATAGGCTGAGTGAGGAGGGATGCACCATGAGAATGCAATCATTCCTAAAATGGTAGGAGTTATGGGTCTTACTTTTCAGATAAGGAACTCAAAGAGTTCAAGATCATGCAGAAGATTCATGATTTACATCTGGGAGTTGGCTGGACTTCAACCCTCAATCCCTAGCCCCCCCTGCTTTTCTATCTCTTCTTCCCATCTGTCACTTCCTGCTGGGACAATGTGCACAGGAAATGAGAAGAGTTTCTGGAGAAGAGAAAAAGTTGGAGGGTCCCTGAGGTCTGCAAAGGTGAGACTGTCTTTGCTCTGTGGGTACCTGGGGCATATGCAGAGTCCAACTTAACTCTGCACCTGGAGTTCTAGCTTTCCTTCCAGAGCGGCCCCAGGAAGCCAGCACACTGGAATCCCATGCACAATTACTCACCTAACTAAATGTTTGATTAAATTTTCATGACAATCATTGTGTTTTATTCAAATGGATAACCGATGGCTTGCATTTTTGCCTGCACCTAGCAATCCCACTGTAGAGATCTCCATCGGAGGCTTTTCAACCCCCATTAATCATTTTCCATAATAAGTCATGTTATAACTGCTGCAAAGCTTGGAGTGGAGCCTGCCTCTGTGGACACAACCCATGGTGACCTTGGCCAAACAAGCCCCTCATGTAGCAGGACTGGGGGTCCACATAGTGTCTTCTGGCCAGATGGCCACTCTTTCTGTATCCAGGAGACAGTCTCTGATGGCTGCTTAGAGGGATCAATGGGATGACGGCAGGTAAACAGGAGCAGGAGGGACTTATGAGGGTACTGCCTCTAGAATCAGAAAACCACATCTGGGCAAACAGGGGCAGTGAAGGGAAGAGATGTATGAGTCCCCCTGGTCTTTCCCCCCGAGGCCCCTCAGGGTTCTTTAGGGTCACGTGGGCTATCTTGTGGTGGTGACTTCATCTCTCAGCTGCTCAGTTCCTCACCTGGAAGGCAGAGCTGATGACCTCTGTGATAGTGGTAATGAGGGTCCCCAGGGGTGGCTCTATGGGAAACTGGCACAGGGTTGGTCCAGGAGTTCCAGTAATGAAACTCAGGGTTAAAGGTGTGTTCTGCTGGCACGCCGAGCCTCACCATCACAGGCTGAAGTAGGGGAGGGGCAGATCCTGAATGGGGCAAAGACCTTCCTGAGGTCTGAATGGAGAAGTTGAGTGCAGAGCTCAGCCAGGGCCCTAGACATCAGAGTACAGCATGCATGGATGCCCCAGTGCCTATCTGGGTCCTCTTTGCACCTGCATCACAGGACTTGTCCATGGGAGAAGAATGAGAAGTCCTGGCTAGTAGCTGGGAGCTCAATGGGATGTAGACATGGAGGCTGCAAGGACTCTGCAGGATGGCAGCTCAGGACTGGCTACCAAGAATCATGAGGAATGTAAGAAGACAGACAGGGACCTCAGAAAACAAGAGATCTGATCCTTGGAGGATACACTGGTAGAGTAAAAGAAGCAACTGGACTCAGCCTCATGAGACCTGGGTCTTGAGCCCAACTCGGTCTCTAAATCACTGGGTGACATAAGTTGAGTCACTTGCCCTCTCTGATCTTAGCCTGCAAATGTGCAGAGCAAGGTAATTTTTAACCCCCTGCCCAGTTGGTCCTTGACTCTACAAGATTTTGTGTAACACCTGCCACCTTTTCTCCACCCCAGTCACCTCTAAATCTAACTCAGCTCCAGAAGCCTTCTGCCAGAGGAAGTCAAGTCAGCACCAGGAGCTTGAAGTGCTGATGCAGCAGCCTCTAGATTGTGGCGTGATGCTGGGCCTGGTGGTGACAGGGCTGTCCGGTCCATTAGAGTCTGGGGCTAACTTGCCCTCGCCCTTGGATATGTCATTATGGGGTGGTTTCTGCAGCTTCCTCTGTGGAAAGGAGGAAAGTGGAGAGAAGGGGCAGCAGGAGATGAACCTGACCCACACCCTGCAGGAGAGGCTGAGACAGCAAAATTTTATGCTGGTCTTAGTTTGGGCCCAAGGTGCTGGAGGGAGGCAGCCATTAGGCACCTTTATTTCCCGCAGTAGGACACTCAGCGCAGCCCTGCCTGAACTCAGAAGGCATTAATTGGCTTCCTGCCACTGAAAAGCTCAGTGTATACACCAGGGGCTTTGAGTTAGACCTTGTTGCAGGGGCTCAAATCATGCCACTGGGACCTTCCCCGTCTGTTAGCTTCTCTCCGCCATGCAAGGCCATGCCTCCTGTCTCAGAGGCTGTCTCAGTAGCTATGTCCAACTGGGCCCAGCTGGAGACATCTCTCTGAGGATCCCATGGCTTCTCACACCTCACACACTCCTGATTGCATAGCTGAGCCCAACCTCCATCACCCCATACCCACCTCCCTGCTGGCTATGAGAGCAGAAAAGTTAACTCCAAGAGAATGGGAGATGGAAAAGCTCTGTGTGGTCATCTGGTCAAAACCCTGCATTTTCCTGAGGCTCAGGGGAAGGGGCTTTCCAAGGCAGGTGGACAGGACAGTAGAAGGACTCCTGGCTCCAATCCTAATCCCCACCCCCCAAGGCAGTAGAAGGACTCCTGGCTCCAATCCTAATCCCCACCCCCCAAACAGCCTTGCTAGCTGTGTGAGACCTGAGCTGACATCCTTGTGATCGCTGGTGGAGACCATCCACCATTGTGAAGTTGAATACTTCCACAGTGATGACTTCTGTCCCTTGTGCAGTGTCGCTCTTTATGTGGTGTGTCTGCTGTTCTATTTATGCATGAGATAACCAAAGGCCAGAGCGTGGCTGGAGCTTGTTCAAGGTCACTCTGCTGACCAGTCAGAAGTCAGGACCAGTCCCAGGTCCCAGTCTCCCAGAACAGAGGCTTTCAAAGACTTTGTGTCACTTTAATTCTCCTTTGATCCCTGAGAGGCTGGCAACACTGGGAACTTTGCCCTAGTTGTAGATGAAGAAAGAAGGCTCAGAGAGGCCCAGCTGCTTGGGTGGCAATGCACCAGTGGTGAGGAGGGAGTGGGCCAGGGTTCCTGGAGTCCAACTGGGTGTGCTGCAACCCCTTCCCACTACCACCTGCGCACTCATGAATGTTGCTTTTCCCAGAGTAAGGAAAACCTGAGGAACAAGGTGAGCAAATTAGGTTTTTTTTTTTTTTTTTCCCTCACCTAAAGAGGCATCTAATAGCCATCTATGGTGAGGGCCCAGCAGCTCCAGGGTGCCAACAGGGCCAGCCTCCTCCTCTGTTTCTCACTGGTGTTCTGGCATGTGTGGACTGTCCTGAGGTCACCCTGTGGCTAATCCTTCACTGGGCCTCGTGTCCTAGGTTAGGACAGGCAACAATGGCCCACCACTGAGTCATACAGGTACCCACCCAAGCTGAGAGCTTCCCCAAAATGCCCTGCAGCAGTCTCTGCTCCCATCCCATTGGCTGGAGCTGTGCCACGGGATGCAGAAGGGTGAGTATAATGACTTCTCATCTCATTGGCTGGAGCATGTCACATGACTGCCTGCAGAGGCACGGGAGATGTTTTGAAGTAAGGGAAACAGTTGTTCTCAATTCAACAGGGGTTCTGTTAGTTAGAAAGCTGAGGAAGGTACAGGTCAGTGGCAGCCTGCAGTCTCTGCCCAGTGTTTCCAGTCTCATGTCTGTATTTTCAGCATCTCTTTGGGACCACACTATGGCACATTTGCTGTTGGGACCAGGTAGTGAGAGGCTGGGTGCTGCAGCTCCCCTAAACTTGTCCTCTGCTCCCTTTGCCTGTCTTCTCCACTCCAAGTCTGCAGCTTAGCAAATTCTTGATGCATACAGAGTGGGACGGTGCCTTGTCGCTTGTGTCTCTGACACAGCTTTCAGGTTGTACTGTTTTAAACAAGTCTGCTGTCCAAAGTCCCCACCACCCAGTATCACATTCCTCTCTCACATATTGCTGGCCCAAGGTCGGGTGGGGTGACCTTGGTGGATGGAGGATATTCGGGCAGCATCTGTCAAATTTCAACACACATGTCACCTTTGTCCCAGCAATTGAACTTCCAGTAGTTGATCATTGAAACACTAGAGAATATAAGGTTACCTTCCCTTCCCTTCACTACAATGTTATTTGCAATGGCAAAATTGGACACCTGTGAATGTTATCATTTAGATGGGTTACTTAAATTTTGGCACATCTGTATGATTTAATACCAAGCAATCATTAAAATGATTGAGTTTGGCCTTGTGTTCTGACTTGGGAGAATGTCCATGATAGGTTTTTGAATAAAGAAAGTGGCTTGCTGAAGGCTGTGAGGAGCGCGATAAATACTCTAGCAATCTTGGTTTCGACACAGATAAATATCCGGAGGCTGTGCAGACATCTGGGAGATTCTCAGGGAGATTTCTTGTGGGTGGAGACCCTCTGACCACGTGATCTCTTGCCCCTTATCAAGGCCATCTGTGAGCAAGCTCTGGTCCCCTCTTCCTTGTCAGTGATTCCATTTTCCCTGGGTTGTTTCCATCAGTGCCCAAACACATCGTTAGTGTGATCAATATGGAACCTCCCTGGCTTCCTTTTCAAGTACAACAAAAGCATCTCCATGCTGCCACTCTAATTTCTGTCTTCCCGTTTTCCTTCTACTCTGTCCAACTTTCACCCCCTCACTCTGCACCCTCCAACTGCTCTTGTCTAGGTCACCAACAACCTTCACATTGGGTTAATGGCCACTCCTTTTCTCTGCAATCTGCTCCTTCCTTAACTCCTGGGACATCACAGTCTCCTTGCTGTCCCCAACCTTCCTTTTGCTCCTGGCTTCCTTCTGCAGATCCATATCCTTGGGGTGTCTGCCCTTGGTCTTCACCTTGGCCTCACTTCTTTGGGGATTCTCCAGAACTCATGGCCTTCACGTCCACGTCATGTTTATGGATCCCAAATTTCCAACTCAGTCCAACCCATCCCTGATTTCCAGACTTCTGTATCCAACTGCTATCCCTCCTTCCTCCCCTTCTCCTCCTTCTTTCTTTCTGCTTTCTTCCTTTTTTCCATTTCTCCTTCTTGTCCTCCCAACCTTCCTACAAAAATCATATCTGACCCTTACAAATGTTCTCCCACAGGTTTGTGTATGAAACAGCCCTGAAAAGAAGAACTATTTATAGTAAGAAACCATTCTGTGCATACAGAAAATTGCTGAGCCTTCCCTGAAATGCTGCACTCTCCAGGGGCCTCCAGAAAATGATTTTGATTTATAAACACAATTCTTTCACGCTCCAATGTGACGTGTTCGATTTGCTCTCTGAGTTCTGTATCAACCAACTGGCATTTTCCCAAGTGACCACTAAGGAATGGGCACTGTGCTTGGCGCTGTGGGAGAACCAAAATGAATAAGAAGGAAGCCACACCACCAGCTCTCACCCAGAGCAAGTCTTCCAGAACTTACCTGGAGAGCTGATGCCATAGGCAACTTGGCAAGAGCCTGCAAATCCAGGCAGCAGCTCAGAATGAATAGGTGTCCCTCCTCAGCAGAGGGGCAGCCAGCAGGGACTTCACTAAAGACAGACAGTGCTGGGAGGTGGGAGAGGCCATAGCTACTCTGTCCACTTCTACCCCTTCACTGGACATATCCTACAACGGTAGAGCTTTGCAGATGCCAAGGGCAATGTGTTGACATGAGGGTCTTTGAGGCTACTGGAAAAAGCTGTTGATGAAAACCCATCCCGGGAGCACCAGAGATGGAAGGCGAGGAGTGAGCGACACTTTTGAGAGTTTCTCTGGATCCCTGCCAGGCTCTCGTGCCCTCAGGTTGTCCTCCTGATTTTAGAAGCTACTTCTGCTCTGTGGGGGTCTTAAGTCCCCAGGGCAGCTTTACAGGGCTAACTCTGCTTTATTTTATTTTATTTTTTGTGATACTGGGGCTTGAACTCAGGGCCTATCCCTTGAGCCACTCCATCAGTCTTTTTTTTTGTGATGGGTTTTTCGAGATAGGGTCTCATGAACTATTTGCCTGGGTTGGCTTCGAATCGTGATCCTCCTGATCTCTGCCTCCTGAGTCTCTAGGATTACAGGCATAAGTCACTGGTGCCTGATCTAACTCTGCTTTTATTTGCTTATTTCCCTGCAGGAAAGTGGGTTTGGGTCAATGAGCACTGAATGCAACTGAGATGGGTGGGGGTGAGAACACCAGGAACAGCTGGCTGTGGGGAAGGAACTGAACTGCAGGTGCAAAGGACCTGTGCTGAGATGGAGTACATCACAGTCAAGAAACTGAAGGGGGGCCAGTGAGGCTAACACCCAGGGTGGAGAGAGGGACGACTTGACAATTTACCCAGAGAGAGCACAGAGCAGGGCTATGGAGATTTCAGGTGCCCAAGACCTCTGTTTTTATTTTTATTTTTAATTTTTTTGGTGGTACTGGGGCTTGAACTCAAGGTCTCACACTTGCTAAACAGGTGTTCTACTACTTGAGTCACTCCCCTAGCCCTTTTTTTTTTCTTTAGTTATTTTGTGAATAGGATCTTGAACATTTTGCTCAGTGGTGGCCTTAGACTACGAGCCTCCTACCTATGCCTCCTGTGTAGCTGGGATTACAGATAAGATCCTCCATGCCAAAAGTGAGGTTGGGTCTCACTAACATTTTGCCTGGGGTTGACCTTGAAATCAAGATCCTCCAGATCTCCAGCTTCTGAGTAGCTGGAATTTCAGGTGTATGGTACCATATCTGTCCACAGAGCTCTGTTTTTAACTCAGGGGAAGCAAGATGTGTCTGTAAGTGGAGGAAGGAAGGGGGTGATGTGATCAGAGCTGCATTTCCCCCATCATGACTGTTGGGCAGTGGGGAGTGCCCTGGAGTTGGGGGGCAGGGAGGCTGCAAGGGCCATTATGACACCATTGTGCAAAGAGGAGACAGAGCTTTCAGTGGATACAGAGGTGTGGGGGAGCAGGCAGGCTTGAGGGACATTTGGGGGTAGTTTCGCCAGGACATAAGGAGAGGCTGAGTGTTGGAGGCAAGGAAGAGAGAGATATCAAGGAAACCCGAGTTGGGTCACTCTCATCCAGACATGGTGACAACATACCAGGTGTGGAAGGGAAGTTCTCTCCTTGGGAAATTAAGTTTGAGGTGCCTTTGAGATGCGCAAGTATGGATGATGAGGAAACAAATCTGTTTGTCATCTTTGTAGATTTCTTGTTTCCAGAATGACGTGGAAATGGAATCAGAGAATACACATTTAAGAGACAGGTTTCTTCCACTTGGTGACATGGATGTAAAATTCAGCCATGGTTTGGCAGGGTTGCTAGTGTTCATTCTTATTGCTGAGTAATCCTGCTGTGCAGATGTACTGCAGTCTAGCGCTCCCCTATTGGAAGATGTCTTGATTGATTGTGGATTGAGCAATTATGAATAAGGGGGTTACACGCACGCCTCTCAATGTTTTTGTGTAGACAGATCAGTGGCGTCAATGTCTAGCAGCATGACTATTGGATCTTATGGTGAAACTAGGTTTAGCTTAGTGAAAAATTGCCCAGCAATTTTCCAAAATGGCACCTCCAGTTTGCAATCCTCTAGTAGTAAGTGAGATTCCTGTCACCCACAACCTCACTAGCAGTCAGGATCGTCAATGTTCTGGATTTTCACTAGTCTCATAGGTAGCTGGTGATATCTCACTACTGTTTTATCCAATTCCCTAGTGACAAATGATGCTAACCATCTTTTCATGTTTCCTTGCCGTCTGTATATGATTTTTAGTGAAGTCTCTGTTCAGAACTTTTAAATTGGGTGTTTTCTTATTGTTGGATTTTAAGGACTCTTTGTATATTTTAGATACAAATCCTTGACCAGATACATATTTTGCAAATATTTTTCCAGTCTTTGCCCTGTATTTTCTCTTTTAGGGGGAGATGACATGGGGAAAAGTTGAATTTAGGGCCTTGTGCTTGCTAGGGAGGTGCTGTACTATTTCAGCCACTCTCCCAACTCTTTTTGTTTGGTCTCTTTTTGATATAGGGTCTCCCTTTATGAGGGAACAACTGGGATCCCCTATTTAAGATTTCCTTGTAGTTGGGATGACAGGTGCACATAACAACGCCCCACCTTTATTGGTCGAGATGGGGTCTCATGAATTTTTTACATGGGCTTTCCTCAAACCATGATCCTCCCAGTCTCCACCTCCTGAGTAGCTAGGATTACAGGCTTGAGCCATCACACATGGCCCCTATATTTTTATTTTTAACACTGTTTTTTTCCCCTTTTGCAGTGCTGAAATTGAACCCAGAGTCTCATGCATGCTAGGTGAGCATGCTACCACTGAGCTACCCTCTCCTTCCCATTGTATCTTTCTCACAGCAAAAGTTTTAAATTTTAATAAACTTTCACTTGTCAAATCTTCCCCAGGTAGCATACTTTTGGTGTTGAATCTGTAAACTTATTGCCAAATCCAAGGTCACCTAGATTTTTTACCTGCCATTTTCTTTTAGAAAACTGACTACATTTTGCATTTAGGTCTGTGATCAATTTGGATTTAATTTTGTGAAAGATGTAAGGTCTGGGCATAGGTTCTTTTTCTTTGGAATATGGAAGTCCAATTGTTCTGGCAGTGTTTGTTGAAAACACTATTCTTTCTCTGTTGAATTGCCTCGCTCCTTAGTTTAAAAAACTCAGCTGATTGTATTTGCGTGGTCTGTTGCTGGCTTTTCCATTGTGATCCATTGATCTGTGTGTCTAACTTCTGCTGTCTTGATTACTGTAGCCTTATAGTTAGTCTTGAAATTGGATTGTGTGAGTCCTCCAATTTTGTTTTTCTGTTTCAGTTTTTTTAGTTACTGTGTTGCCTATTCTAGGTCCTTTGCCTTTCCATATAAATTTTAAAATCAGGTTGTCAATATCTATAAAATATTTTACTGGGACTTTGCTTGGGGTTGCATTAAGTCTATAAATCAAGTTGGCAGGAAATGACATCTTAACCAGATCGAGTTTTTCAATCGATGAACACGGAATATCTCTTCTACTTAGATAATTAAAATTTTCTTTTATTGGTATTTTGTATTTTTTCACATATAGATTGTGCACATGTTTTATTAGATTTATACCCATGTCCTTCTTTTTTTGGTGTTATTGTAAGTGAAATTTAAATATATGCATATTTAAAATTCCAATTGTTCATCATTGATATAAAGAAAGCAATTGCCTTGTGTACTGACCTTGTATCCTGAGACTTTGCTATACTTATTTGTAAGTTCCAGAGTGCTTATTTTGCAGAATTTTTGGGGATTTCTAGATGATCATGCCATCTATGAAAAAAGACAGTTTTATTTCTTCCTTTCTGATATATAGATCTGATATGCATGTGTATATATATGCATATATATGTATATGATGTACCTTTCATGTCCTTTTCTGGTCTCATTGCATTAGTTAAGACTTCCAGTATAATGTTGGATGTAAATGAGAGAAGCTCTTTGTGGCTTTTAGTGTAGTGGGGTTTGAAATCAATGCCTCTTGCTTGCTAGGCAGGTGCTTTACCACTTGAGCCACACCTCTACCAGCCTTGCCACTTATTCTTGATCTTAGTCTCGCTATTCAGTATGTTACCTGTGGATTTGTTTTTGTAGATGTTATCAGGTGGAAGAAATTTCACTTGATTCCTAGAGAGATGAGTTTTAAAAAAAATAATTTCTGGGCATTGGATTTTGTCAAATGCTTTTTCTATAGCAATCGTGTGATCAAACCATGTTTTTCTTTAACCTCTTAATAGGGTGGTCTCCTGGACTGACTTGCAAATACCGATATCCATCACACCTAGAATAAAGCTCACATCAGCGTTATCTGTGATTTTTTCTAATGCATGCTTCGATTCAGTTTGCTAATATTTCATTGAGTATTTTTGTGTGTCTGTTCATAAGAGATATTGGTCTGTGTTTTCTTTCTTTCTTTCTTTTTTTTTTTTTTTACTATATCTTCATCTACTTTAGATATTAGTGTAATGTTGGCCCCATAGCATGAATTAAGAAGTACTCTCTCCCTCCCTTTTCTCTGGAAAAGATTTCTGGAGAATTGGTTTTATTTCTCCCTTAAATGTTTGGTAGAGTTCACCAATGAAACCATCTGGACCTGGTGCTTTCTTTCTTGGAACGTTTTCATTTATTGATCCAATCTCCTTGCTAGGTGTAGGACTATTCGGGTTATCTGCTTGTCCTGTGAGCTGCGGTAGTTTGTGGTCTCGGGGAAATTAGTCTGCTTCATCTAAATTATTGTGTTTATGTGCATAGAGTGGTTTTTTTGTTTGTCCTTCATTGTCCTTTGGTGTCTGTGGGATCAATAGTGTACTGATCTCTTTTTCATTGCTTGGCAAGTACTTGAGAAAACAACTTAAGAGAGGAAGATCCTGTTTTGGCTTAAGGTTTCCGTCCAGGTTGTTTGACCTCAACACATTGGGCCTGAGGTAAGGTAGACATCATGGTGAAGAGTGTGTGGTGGAGAAAAGCTGCTCACCTCATGGTGGCTGGGAAGCGGGAAGACACAGAGAGCAAGATGCACCCTTCAAAGACACATCCCAGTGATCCAGTTCTTCTAGTCACAGCCCACCTTTCACAGTTTCCACCACCTCCCAGTAGACCATTCAGTTATGAATCCATTAATGGGCTAACCAACTGATGAGGTCAGAGCCCTTGTGAGCCAATCACTTCTTCAAAGCTCCACCTCTGAGCACTGCCCTGAGGACCAAGCCTTCAACACATGAGCCTTTTTTTTGGTGGTGGGGGCAGGGGGGGGACGACACACTCCCTGTCCAAACCCTAACAAACAGTGATACTCATTCTTTAATTTCTGATATTGATGATTTGTATATTTTCTCTGCTAGGAGGAGGAAAAATTCTTTAAATGATCAAACTACAAAATGCAAAACCAGGTTTTTTCAGTACTTTTGGAGTATTTTTTTTCTTTTGCTGTCTGACACATGAAGTATTTCAGGAACACAGTAACTGCGTAATGTGAGGGATGGTTACATCTCAAAATGACCGAAGTTTGAATGCTGCACTGCTTGATCTTAGGAGGTTTAGAATTTTAACATTGAGGAAGTTGCTACTATGTGCCAGACACTCTGCTGGGTCCTGGGGTACATTAGTGAACGAAGTAGACATGGTCCCTGTACTTATAGGAGTTGGATTAGAATCAAGTGACATCTCAAATAAAGGAAAAGTTGCTCCTGTGCTATAGTATAAAGGAGAAAAGGTATAAGCTCTGTAATATCAATTAGTAGAGGAATTTGACTTAGCCCAGGAAATCTTTCCCCAAGAAGGAGTAACTGAGCTAAGGTCTGAAGACTGAGTAGAGGCTGACCAGGAAGAAAGAGAAATGTGTTTTTGGCAGGGTAATAGCACGTGGAAAGGTTCTGAGGTGGGAGGGAATATGCCTTATGAGGTCCAGAAAGAAGGCCAGTGTGTTTGAGATGAAAAAAGGGTGGGGAAGTGGTAAAAGACAAGAGTGAGGAAGAATAGGGCTTGGCTGGGTTGGAGTGTTATCTTTTCTGAGAGCAGGGTAGATTGCCTCCATGCTAGGACTGGTGCATGCTACTGAGGCTGGTAGAGAAAGAGAAAGGGTTTGTTCCTTACTGTCCTCATCTGAACATCTCTGTGGGGCAATTCAAGATTCTGAGCTAATGAGTAGAGTTGTACAGCTGTCCCCCAGTCCAGCAGTGACTATATTTATCCCCCAACAAGTTCCCCTGTGGTCTTTGACGGTTAATTCCATCTCTCCACAACCCCCTGGCCCTCACTGGTCTGATCAGCCATGCTGAGGCAATGGGCACTGGATTGCTTCCACATTTTGGTTATCAGGAACAAGGCCGCTGTGAAGGTCTGCGAGAGTATCTTTTCGTGGGTGCATACCTTCATTTCTCTTGGGAAGATTCCCAGGCATAGAATTGTGAGGTTTTATGCAAGTTTATGTTCGGCTTTTAAAGAAGCTGCCATATTGTTTTTCCAAAATGACCATATAAATTCCATCCTACCGGCACGGAAGGAGCTCCAGTTTCACCACATCCTCACCAGTACTTGGTGGTGTTTTTATTAAGGGTTGTAGACACTCAGTGTGTCTTGTGGTGGCTCAAGTTTGCTTTACTAATTACTTGAGTGTGTTTTAATGAACTATTTAGCTCTTCATGTTTTCTTTGGTGCAATGTCAACCCAAATATTTAAAAACATTTAAATATTTAAATGTTTAAATTTAAAAAATATGATTTAAAAAATATGTTTGTCGTCTTCTTATTGTGTTGGGAGTGTTCTTGAGATACTGGAGATGCTAGTCCTTTAGTGAATATAGGATTTGCAAGTATTTCCTCCTAGTCTGTGGCTTGTCCTTTTGTTTTCTTAATGCTGTCCTTTGGAACAAAAGTTTTTAATTTTTATAATTTACTGATTTTTTATGGATCGTATTTTTGGTAGTACTTATCAGAACTCTTTGCCTAACACAAGGTCATGACAATTTACTCCTTTGTTTTCTTCTAGAAGTTGGATAGTTTTAGCTCTTCCACTTAAGCCATTTTCAGTTAATTTTCGTGTGTTGTAAGAGGTGGGGGTTTGCATTCCTGTGGATTTCCAATGGTCCCAGCACCTTTGCTGCTGCCCTGCCTGTCCTTTCGTCAATGAATGGCCTTGGTATATTTGTTGAAAATCAATTGGCCATAAATGTATGGGCTTATTTTTGGCCTCATAATTCCTCACCATTGATCTATATGCCTGTCTTTGCATCAATACTGCAATGTCTTGATTGATGTGGCTTTATTGTAAGTTTTAAAATCAGGTAATGTAAGTCTCTTGACCTTGTTCTTTTTCAAAATTGTTTGAGTTTCCACATAAATTTTGGGGTCACCTTATCAGTTTCTACAAAAAAGCTTGCTGGATTTTAATAGGTATTGCATCTAATTTGTAGATCACCCGGAGAGAGTGGCCTACGAACGTGAAATGTCTCTCCGTTTATCCTTGTCTTCTTTAATGGGTCTCAGCTGTGCTTTGAAGTTCTCAGTCTACAAACCTTGTCCAACGTTTGTTCAATTTCATCACTAAATATTGTCCTATTTACGATGCTGTGGTGCATGGCCATATGCTAATGTTTTGCCTTACATTTCTGGAGTTGGGATCCACCACTTATGCCTATTTCTACCTCTAGACTTCTTTTCCCTGGAAACAACTGTGTTCTGAGACTGGGAAGAACCAGAGGGCTAGGAGGGCCCTCCATTGTCATGTTTGCCTCACATCTGCCTTTTCTTCCCATCCTTTGCCTTTCCTAGGGAGGGGAAGGCAGGCTTGGACCCTGGCCTGCAGGGGACCTGGGCAGAGGTGGGGTGAGGGCAGGCAGCACTGCACTTCTGGGACAAAGCCCTGGGTTGGGTTTTCTAAGGTCCAGATGCTAACCTGTTGTGGTACAGTGTACAGTTAGCCTGGCAGGTGAAATAAGAGGCTGTCACACCAGAAGCTGCAGAAAAGTGGTATTCAGAGGAAGCTGACACATATGTGTCCAGGGAACAGGCAACATCACCATCTTCAGAATGCAGCAGGCCCTAAACACAGGGCAGAGGGTCTGGGGTGTGGACATGGGCACAACTTTAAGCTGGGCAGGCACCCTAAGCAAGGATTGGTCAGCAGTATGGCAGCAGGACAGCCGTGGGGAGGGTGCCATTCCAAGAAGATCACCCACCTGTGGGCATCAAGTGCCCACCACATGCCAGGTGCTGAGCTTGTAGAGAGCCAGGGCTGGGCCGAAGCAACTCAGATTTTCCCAGGGAAAGTCAAGAGCCCCAAGCACAGTTGTGGGGCTGTAGTCCCCGGGCTGGGTGACAAGGCTGCCAGATGGAGGCTGCTCAGGTGGAGCTAAATACTGGTTGGACTGACAATAGTGATCACCTATTGAGTGCCCACTGTGTACTTTGCACAATGCTCAGCTTTATCTTAGTTAACTCTGAAGAAGGGACTGTCATTCCCTTTGCTTTGTAGGTGAGGAATCAGATCTGAGAGACTGCAGTTGTCAGAGGTCTCATGGCCACAGGAGGCAGAGCTGGCATTGGAAGTCTGTCTGTGTCTGGAGCTGAGTTCCTAGCCACGACCCCACCACTCCTTGGTATGTGATAGGATCAGTGGTAGTATGTTCTTCAGACCAGGGCAGAGAGATACCCAGAAGAGAAGGAAGCCTCTAGAAGGCTAGAGAGATGGACAGAGGGACAACGGGGTGTGAGGGTCCAAGGGGAAAGTGTGCTTCTTCCCACAGCAGGAAGCCTGCCTCCTTCCCTGGGAAGCTGCCTCCTTGCCTAGTGGCCAGGCTCGTGTGGCCGTGTCTTGGGGTTTACATTACAGCCACCAGCAACAGCCCCTACAGCAATGACACAGCTGTAACCGCTGTTGATTACCAAGGGCTTGGAGTAAAAGCAGCAGGCTCAGGGTGACAAATGCCTCCACTGGCCCTGTGGGACATCTACTTTCCTTGCTCTCTTTGTGGTTCCTGAGACCTGGCCCTTTTCTTACTTCTATGTCTGTTCCTTGTCTCCTTCTTACTCACCTGCTTCTGCCACACATGGATGGGACTCTCCCAAGCCCCCCCTGGTTCCTTTAAATGGAACACCCCATCCTGGCCCTGTACCTGGCTCCAACACATCCTCATGGCCCTCTTCCCCAGCAATGCCTCCCACCACCCAAACTAGGATCGGCCCCTTCGTCCAACCTCATTCATCACAATTTTGTGTAGATTAGGGAGGTTCAGCCATCTCCTCTCTCACAGGACTTAGTTACGTGAGGTCAGGCTGTCCTCTGTTGTATCCTCTCATCCTGCACAGAGCCTGGTATAGAGCCACCTGGCAAGCACTTGCTGAATGGCTGAGTGAGTGAGATCTCCTGCTACAAGCTCTGTGGTACAGCAGACCTTCCTTTTATCACAGAAGCACCTGAGGCCCAGAAAAGCAATGCTGCTGACCCTGCATCCAGAACAGGTCAAGAGCAGAGCTGGGACTTGATTTCAGTGGTGGAGCACCATTTTCAGTGGTGATTTCAGTCCTGTGAGCATCATTCATGGAGCACAGAGAGAGGGGCCCTTGGTTCCCCACTGTCACAGTGTCACCTCTTTTTAAGCCATACCCCATTCTCCATACTTTCTGACCACATGCTCCTCCTTGAACAGGCTGGATGTTTCCAAGCCTCTGGGCCTTTGCATATGCTGTCCCTCCCTCCTGGAGTGCCCTTCCCCACATGGTCTCCCACAAAACTCCTCCTCACCCTTCTTGGCCAAGTGCAGTGTTGCTTCCCTTTGGGACTTCCCTGACCTCCCAGGCAGATTCAGACAAGCCCTGCTCAGAGCTCCTCCTGGTACCGCAGCTGGTACCCTCATGGCAACAGGTTCATTTGACTCTGTGTTCCTTCCTTAGCAAGTACAGTACTTCTGGAGACCAGGCCACCGCTTTCAAGGTGCTAAAATGAGTGAGGGAATGGGTGACTGAAGGCGTCCAGCCACAAAGAAACAAAGGGGCTGTTGTGGCCACCTTCTTTCCTCTTCCAGAGTTAACATCAAAGGTTGACAGCCCCAAGGTGACTCACCATGGGAAAGGATGGTCTTTCAGTTCATCCTTCCAGGTCAACCTGCCTCTGAGAACCTGGCCCTACCATCGGTACCCAGAACTGCACCAGCCACAGGAAGTGGAGGGCCCTCAGCACTGTGCACTTGCCATGCGCCCAGCGTGTGCTGAGGGTGTGTGGACGTTCTCTCCTTTAACCCTCATTGCAGCCAGTTCAGGTCTTCATTCTATTATTTAGATTTCCATTTTCACTGTGCTTAGCTTTTTTCCACATACACAAAAAAAATGCTCATTCTAAAAGATGTCCAATAGTAGAGAAAATGACAGTCCCCATCATCTTTCACCTTTAGCCCCATTTCTCAGGTGAGCAAACAGAGCCTTGAGTGTTTTCTGCATGACACAGCTTTACTTCCCAGACGCTGGAAACTGGGATTCTCGTTTCCCTAATATGACAACAGTGGCTCAGTGACATGGGGAGGGGAGACAAGGCCCTGGGAGGGCTCAGGAAATTGGAAACCATTGGCTCATTTGGGAATATTTTTCTTCTGGGTTGGCCCCATAAATCAACATTCAGTTGGGTCACCTGGTGTGGACTTTACCTCCCACTGAGGGGTGGCAGAGAAGAGTAATAATCTTGACAAAATTGAAATAGTGCTGTCCTGAGTGAACCGGAGGGAAGACTTTGTAAGAGAGTCTTCTATGAAGCCATAAATCTGGGCTGATGGATTACCTGTGCAGGTGCCCTGCCACCCGCATCCTGGTCAGCACAGCAGCGGTGTCATTACTTCCCTCAAAGTGCTTATCTGCAGCCAGCTGGTCTGTTTCTCTCTTTTCTTATCACTGAATCTCAGGAAAGTGTCCTCCACAGACCTCTGCTATCTAAATGGTGGATTTATTTGATGTCTTGCTGGGCCTGGTGACGAGGCAGTAAGAGGGACTTGAGTTTGCCTGGCTGGAGGGCTCTCTATGCTGTGATTGGTGGGCAGTGGACAGCCCTGCCGTTCCATGTTCCATACTGTCATCCCCATTCATGGCCTCATAAGTTTCTGGACCAGATATGCCCAGCTGAAGGCGGCAGGCAGGGAGGGGCGGAGAGGAAGGCTTTCCCAGGCAAGGGAAATGTCAACTTTATTCTGAGCGGCCTTGCCCAAGGCTACCATTGGAGGTTCAGTTCCTAAAGGAGGGGGGGTGGGACCTGTTAAAGGGGGCCTGGCAGACCTGCCACACTTGGCATATAAGGGGTATTTCTGGGAGTTGGGGTGGCACTGGTAGGGAGGTCATTCTCTCCTCTTCACCTTCCCTTCCTCCTCCAAGACCTCCTTCTCCTCCTTCTCTCTCAATCTTGACTCTGATGTGTGGTTCTGTTATTGCCTTAATTCAGACCTCAGAAAGTTCTATCTTAGATCACCTCTTAACTCTGGGCTTCCTCAAGCTAGTAGGACCACCATGCATGGTAAGCACTGTTGAAACTCCAATTGAGTCATTCATTCATTCAGTATATATAGGATCATCACTAGGGACACACACTGTGCTAGGTAAGGGGAATACAATCAAAGAATCAGATATGGTTATTGCCCTCCTGGGGCTCAGACCATATAATCAATATAAAAGTAATCATAAATTCCTGTTCCACTGTCATCCATGGTCAGGGAAGACTTACTTCAGGAAGTGATGAATAGGAGTTTCTTAAGTAAAGGGGGAGAGAAAAGTATCTTAGGCAAAGGGAGCAGCCTATGCAAAGGCCCTGGGGTGGCAGGTCAGCATGACAAGGAGGCAGTTGTGGCTGGGGAAGATAAAGTGAGACAGAAGCTCTGTCTACAAGTCAGGGCTGCAGAAAGGCTTTGAAGGCCATGGAACAGGGATATCTGGGTGACACAGTCAGGCAGGCTTCCAGACTCTCCTCTACTTCTAGGAAAACTGAGGCCATCGGCAATCTTTGTGGTCCCCATTGAGGGCACATCTGTTACCCAGGGTGGCCATAATTTACCTTCTTGACCTACTTTGTTCCCTGGGTCCCACGCATCTGCATTTGGGTTAGAACCAGATTTGCTGCTTTAACTCTAGAGCCAAGTGCTAGCGCTGGCAACCAACTCAATGTCAGCCCTCCATGTCAGGGCCTGAGCACTCGGCAATCCTGACTGCCACAGCCCTTCTCTTGGCGGCCTGTGCTGACCTCACTTTTGCCTAACAACCCAGTGCACAGGCTTCTCTGCAATAAGCTTGGCACTTTGAGCCTTGGCATAAAAAGAGAAAGATGAATCCTTTCAGGACTCAGGGACGGAGGCTTACTCTTTTGGGAAGCTGCTCACCCCTTTTCTGGGAAGGACTTGGGTGTGTCCTCCAGGAGCCTGGCACTGCCTCCTGCCTGCCTTGTGCTCTCCTGAAAGGGAAGGAAGGGAAGGTGTGCCTGCTGCTGCCTGAGGTCAGGGAGAATACAGTGTCTTCCTCCATTTCATGGCCTGTGGTCAGTGACCACAGCTGACCTTGAATTCACAGCTCTCCCCATATCTCCACTGATCCTTGGAAAAAAAGTCTCCACCCTCACAGGTTATTGTGTAGAGTTTCTGCCTCAGTTTCCATCTCTTATTGGCTCTTCTTTGAGGGATAAGAAGGGACTCGGTCGATGAGTGAACTGAATGTACATTGTCATTCTGTAATCCATGTAACTAAATTATGTTTGATTTTCAGCCTCATCTATGCTGTGTCTGTAACAAATAAGAAATTCTTTTTGGCTGTCACGGATCTCTCTGGTTCTCAGAGAGCAGCTCGAGCCATGGATTTAAAAGGCACGGAGTGCATTGCTTATTTTTGTGCATGCACTGGGGAACATCCGTTACACACCCGAGTTCAGGAAATCATTGTCATTGCCACGTGGCCCCTCTGAGGGCCGTCATGTTCCAAGACGCTCACTCCGTGGTCCTTCATCACAGTCTACCAGTGGCGAGAACTTGATGAATTGTGACTCACTGTGTGCTGTGGGTGACTAGCACCCCACTTCCCTCTGGGAAGGAGCTGAGGACTGTGCTGGAGTTCAAGCAATGTCAAGACCAAGGCCATCTTTGAGGGTCTGTCCCCTGGAACCACTTCTGGTGTCAATTCTGTATAGTAAGGATCCAGGGGACAGAAACCACCCCTGAAATTTGGAACAGGAAAGATTTAAAGATAGAAAGAATGGTTAACTATTAAACTACTAACTTTTGGATACAGAATACTCAGGGGTCCAGAATAGAAGCAGCATATACAGGGAGTGGTCCCTACCTCTAGGGCTAAGAAAAGTGAGCCAGGAAAGAAGCAAGAACTTAGAAAAGTCCTCCCACAGCCCCACCAATACCCAAGTTCAGATTTCTTTGGTAGGGTGTGGCACACCTTTGCCATTGACCAAGAAGGCTACAGTAGAGCTCCCTTGGGGCTGTCCTTGGAAAGAGACACCTAATGGTGGAGAAGTCTGCTGGAGGTTGTGGTCTGGAGGGACCACTGGGTAGGCGCTGTGCAGTCTTTAGATGTGAGCCCCTGGGCCTCTGCTGGGTGCTGCATGAATGTTGGCACCTTGGGAGCAAACAAGAGTGCACATTCCCCATCCTGGGCTTCTGCCTTTCCCTTCCTGCACCTTCCATTGACAAAGGCTATCATGGAGCTGGCTGGCAGAGGAGACAAGTCACAAGGCCCAGCTTTGGTAACTCAAAGCAGAGCAAAGAAGGGCAGATGTGGAGTTGAGAAGCAAGCAATTGGTCCTTGGCACAGTGGAGGACTCTGGTGCTGGGAAGTGCTCACTGACTTGGCATCAGATAACTCTGTGGCTTCTGGGTTTTGCTTTATACTAGCTGAGTCACTTCTCTGTACATCTGTGTCCCCATCTGCAAAAGGACAGGTGTAATCCTGATGGTGACAGCGGTTGGGGGAGGAAAGCCCAGAGCAAGATGTGCTTCAGGAGCTGTGACACGGGAAGTGGACAGGAGGTGGCAATCAGGAAAGTGTTCGGAATCACGTCAGTGTTTCTATCTTCCCCCGGCTTTGCGCCAACCTCATTGATAACCTCGTAACACTCCCACTGGTCTTGTAAATTATCATGACCTTTGTGTTTATCAGGATGTTCAGGCTCCAAATTAAAACCACAACTCAAAGTGACTTACTGCATGCGGTAAGAATGCAGGGCTAGGAGGTGGCATGGTTTGTCGGTTCTGCGGCACCAGGGTCACTCTAGGACTTTAGGAGAATGAACAAAGGGACCCCAGCAAGGTGTCAACAGGACCCACAGGTGGGGAACAGAGAAGAGGGCAAGTTCAGCTGCCGTTTATTGAGCTCTGTATGTAGCCTGTCTGAACCACTGAGGCTCTGGGAGGTGACGGGTGTGAGTTCTGTGGAGGCAGTGAGCACTCAGTGTCATCATATTGCTGGTGCAGCTGCCACGGCTGATGTTGTCTGAAAGCCATGGTGGGTGGGTCGCTCTACTTGTTCTGTTTTGCTTCTGGACAATCGTCTGGGTCTTCAAGAGGAGCACTCAGGAGGCAGAGTGCATCCCAGCATGAGGGACCTTATGATCAGGTGCAGGACAGCACAGGTGTCCGGTGAGGACAGTGGTCCACCCTTGATCCCCTCTGGCCATGGCCAAGAGAGGCCAGGAGGGATGTGCTGTGGAAGGGACTTGGACCCCTCTGGAGAGTCTGCCAGGCTGACTAGAGCTTTTGGAGGGCGAGCCAATGATTGAAACAAAGGCTGCAGTAGAAGCTTTTGAGCACACGTGGGGCTGGTCCACAGACATTAAGGTGACCTCTCTGGATATAACTGGATTCTTCACTCAGATGATAGCCTGTGGCTCCTGCCTTAGGCCATTGGGCTTGGCTTTTCAGAGAGCTGGAGCTACAAGACCCCTTCTCTTTGTTCTTGACCAGCTCTTCTGCCCTCCCTGAGCCAGCCTGTCTTCCCTGGACACTATCCAGCAAACCAGCCAGCTTTAGTCCTGTTGAGTCCTAAGCCTGCTTCTCCTAAGTCACGTAACCTTTCTGACCCTCAGTCTCTCTTTCTGTCAAATGGGAATTAGTTCCACTTGGGCATTTCCGTTGGGCCTCGTAGGAGGTTGCAATTGTGAAGTGAGCCCATCCGACAGCAATGCTTGGTGTGCTGGCTATGTGCCGGGTGTTGGGTTAAGTACTATGTGCTTGTCACAGTAAATCCTTAGTAAATGTCACTTTTCTTTATCTACAGTGAATTACTACGTCACATGGCTGGAAAGGAGTAGAGAATAGTGGGACTGAGGTATGATGGCCCTGGGTTCAAACTTTTCCTCTGAAAACTACTAGCTGTGTGGTGCCAGGCAGTTCAGCCCCTCTGAACGTAAACGGTGTTCATCAGCTTCCTAGAGCAGACCTGAGATTCAGTGAGGCTATAGCCATGCCTTGCATACAGTAAGTGCTGCATAAATGCTGGTCATGGCTGTTATTCTCATGGTGGGGATCAGGTCAGTGTTAGCATTAGTGTCGTGATTAGAGATATTGACTCTGGGCCAGACAGCCTGTATATAAATCCCAGCTCACTAAGTAAGTGACACTGGGCAAATGGTTTAGCCACCCAAGGCTTGGTCTCCTTGTCTGTAAAATGGGGACGTGAAACAGTGCTCAGTGCAGTGCTCACCCCACAGACTTGAAGACCCAGTGATGTGAGGGGTCCTAGGGCCATGGTCCTTGGCCATAACTCCCTTAGGAAATTTGTAAAGACTGAGATGCTGGGCCTCCACCCTAAGATGCTGGCATAGGCACTGTAGCTGGGCCCGGATAACTGTATCTCTAGTGAGCTTCCCAAGGGAGGGTGATGCAGGGGATCCTCGGGGGTGAGGTTTAGGAACCACTGCATTTGAGACACACAGGTGAATGAAGCACTGGCCTGGAGTTACTCCCAGGCTGGAGGGAGATGCCCACTCCTGGGAACTCAAGGTGAGGCCGGATAGGCACTAGCTTCAGAGCCCAGAGGTCTGGGGTGAAGTCCTGACACTGCCACCTGTCCATTGTGTGGCTTTGGTACAACCCTTATGTGAAGAACTGGCCCAGAGATTCCTGCAAAGCTGGGTTGGTGTTTCCCTCTGCCATCGTCTCTGAGGTTGACCTGAATGCACAGGAGATAGGCTGATTCCAAGGTGTGGGAAAGGCAGGGCTGTCCTTGTCCTTGGGCCCGAATCATGGCGGAAATCTGCCTTGGATTAGCACAGGTGGACACCTCCTAGGCCTCACCTGGCTGGCTCTTTGCAGGGACAGTGGACACGGTAAGCAACCCTATGGAAAGAGACATCTGGCCACCTCCCAGATCCTCCCAGTACCCATCAGTCCCCTGAGTCTCCTCTCCCCTGCAGAGCCTGTGGCCTTTCTCCTTCTGGGAGGGAGGTGGGATGGCTGTAACTGCTGGAGATGGGTGAAGAGATGGAAGCTCAGAGCTCTTGAGTGATGTCCCCAGAGCCACCTAGCAAGCCAGAGAGGCTCTTGGCTCATTTCATGCCCCCATTTTGAATGCGAGACTCCCTTCCCTGGGCTGCTAAGTTTCACAGCAGTCACAGTTACTGGTGGCATCTCTCCCTGGGCTTGCTCGTTCTCCTTTCTATCATTTCAATTAGCACTGGGGCTGTTTTATTAGGAGAATTCCTTTCAGAAGTGACATAAAACATGTCTTGAAAGGAAACACAGCTTCCTTTTTCTCTGCTTTACCAGGCATAAAGCATTTCCATTTCAATGGTGTCTCTTCTTTTTGCATATCACGTTTCAAAACCTGTAACACGAAAGACCAGCTGGAAACCAGTGTTTGGAGTAAGGACGTCTCCTGTCTCCCCTCAGTCCCTCCCAGCTCCTCCATTGGGCAGGTGCTTCTCCTGATAAAAGGGGAGCCAGGGCCTCCATTCCAGCTGCCTCTCTGCCTAGCACACTTTCCCCATCCAAAGGGCTACATCCTGCCTTTTCAACTCTGGGAAGATTCAGAAAGAAGGATTCCACTCTCCTTCTGTCTGACCCAAATCCTAGACTCTTACCCACCTCTTCCCACCCTCTGCCATGACCCCAAAAGATATGTTGATGCCGATGGTAAAAAAAAAATGGCTGTGGTGTTGCTAATGAGGTGGAGATGATGGTTGCTAGCATTGAATTGTGTCCCTTCAAAAAGATATGTCCAAGTCCTTAATCTTCTGTACCTCAGAGTGTGAGCTCATTTGCAAATAAGGCCTTTACAGAGATTGCCAGGTTAAAATCAGATTAATAGGGTGAGCATTAGCCCTATCTGACTGACACCCTTAGATAAAGAGGAAATTTGGACATAGATGATACAGGGGAAGATGCTGTGAGGAGACACAGAGAAGATGGCCCTCAATAAGGTGGCAGCTCCGGAGGCCACTAGATGTTCAGAGAGAAGGCCTGGACATCCCCCACCCCCACCCCCCCCCCCGGTATCTGCAGGTAGGGAGCCTAGCTAAGCCCACACTTTGATCTGGGGCTTCTGGCCTGGAGAACTGTGAGGCAATACATTCAGTTGTTGTAAGCAACCTAGTTTGTTGTACCTTGTCATAGTTACCTGAGCAAACTGATGCAGTGGTGATGGCATGATGATGGTGGATGAGGGACTATATACAGGGACACTGCTGGGAGGGGGTCGCCTAGTGGTGGGATTGCATTCCCCAGCCACCCTTGCATCTAGGTGGGGCCATGTGACCCGTCTTCACCAGTGGGTTGGAAGAGAAATGAGAGTCATTACTGAGCCAAGGTGGTTAAGAAGCAGGTCCTCTCTACTCTCTCTTTCCCCTTTAACAGCCAAAGCAGAAGAATCTGAGGTCTTGGAGGAGGGCGGAACCTAAGCCCTGAGGTAGAAGGAGCATCCCTGAATCACTGCATGGAGGAAAGCCACCTGCGGGTCAGCAGTGCTGCAGGTGGGCACTGGGCAGTGAGTGAGCATGTAATGAGACTGGATAGAGAAGGGAAGTCTTCCCAGGGGAGGCCGTGCTGTGCAGGGTCTTGAGTGAGTAGGAACCAGTTGAAGGGGAAGAAGGGAAGGGTATGAGACTCAGGAAACATCAGGAGCAGAGGAGAAAGAACCTGGTCCACTGGGGACCTCGACAGAGCCTGTGGTGGAGAGAGAGAGAAGATTGAAGGCCAGAGAAGCCAGTGGGGAATTTGGCAATCATGCTGAGTCCACTGGGTGGCCATTAAAAGTTTTTGAGCAAGAGAACCCCATATTCACATTTGTACCCTCTGGCTCTCATTGTAGGGCTGGACTGGTGAGAGAGACTAGAGGCCAGGTAGGGGCTGAGTCAGTGTACCAAGCTTTTAGACTAATTCAGGATTTAGAGTCCACAACCTTGATAATGCATAGGTTTGGGCTTGAGCACCCTCAAGTGGGGCCATTGCTGAGATGGGGATGTAGGAGGGGGCACAGGACTTGCACTGTGGTTTTGTCTGGTCTTGGTGTCAGTTTCCCCAATTGTAGCTGTGTGTTCAGAATTACAGACATAGGTGATACATAGAGCAATAGATAGATTAGTTGAAAGGAACAGCAAGGGCAGATGCAGAGGCAGAGAGTTTGTAATGGGAGACAGTTCTACAGTGTGACATCTGTCTTCTCCACAGGACTGTGCAGTGCCTTGGTCACCGCTGTACTCTTAAGGCCCCCAGGCAACCTGGCACACAATGCACACTCAATTCATGTGTGTGAATTGATGGGAAAGCGAACAGACTAATGAACTCCTGTTAGCCTGGTTTGGCTGGAGCCCAGACAATAGCAGCGACTCCAGGATCGGTTGAATGGAGATCTTGAGGCCAGTCAGATGGGGTGGGTTTATTTTTTATTCTGTTGATCCTGGTTTTTGTGTAGAGGCAAAGCATGACAAGCCCAAGTGACAGCCAAATCCAGTGACACAGCTAAGTTGGCCACATGGGAGCTGAGAAAGGGATGTCATTGTTGTTGCCCTTATTGGTCTCAGCAAATCAGAGCCTCCTGGAGTTCCTTGGCCAAAGTCTACAACATTGCTGTCCATGCTGGCCTTGGAAAAGCATCACTGTGCCCTTTCCCGAGCCAGGCTCTGCTCTCTGTCTCCCCTTGGCCTCCCAAGGGGTAGCAGGCTACCTGTCTATTTCCATCGCTGGCAAAATTGGATGCCTGTGAAGAACAGCTCCATCCATCTCCCCTGGGGATGTACCAGCTTTTGACCAAATATCCAGAACAGAATCCGTAGGGGACAGGCTGTGTCCCTGACCCAGGGCACTCTGGCTTCTGCCCTTCTTTCTGTTTAGAGAGGGGACAGGATGGCAAAGGTGCAGGCAACCTCGCTGCTTTCCATCCACCTGAGCAGAGCCTGCTGGATGCTCTCCCTGCAGCCAGGTGATGGGGGAGAGTGTGGAGCCCACCTTGTTGGCTTCCCTTTGTGGGCAAGAAGCACTGGCAAAGGACACCAACCCAGGTGGGACACCCACAGGTTCCCATGTCTCTACTTGTTCAACTAGCACAGAGGCATAGGGCCAAGGGCAGACTGAGAAGCATCTCACATGGGTCTCTTTGTCTCCCCTCACAGCCTTGCCCATGCCATGATCTCATTGGCTCCCACCTGGACACTGCTTAGTCCTCCTGCCCTGTGTGCTCAGCCCCCTGATAGGAGCATTCTCAGCTCTTCTTCAACTGAGCAAAGCCATTCAACTTCCAGGATGAGGCTGACCTTGACGTGGTGCACAATGGTCCTGCAGGAGACTATGCATTGTAGTGGTTATGACTCAGACTTTGAAGCCTGGTGACCTTGGTCAAAACCTTGGCCAGGCCATGGCCCTGAATGAGTTATAGTGTCCTCTATAAATTGGAGATAATAAAAGTGTGCACTTTATGAAATTATGAGAATGAGTGAATGCATATAAGAGGCCTAGCCTGATACAAGGAAAGCTCTCGCTGTGCACTTATTCATGTGATGTGTTACTTACTTTCCTCTTTCTCCTTTTTTTTGAACTTTCAGTCTGGCCCAGGCAGGTCTTGAATTCACAGTCTTCCTGCCTCAGCCTCCCCAGTGCTGGGATGACAGGCATGCACCACCACCTTCTTGACTGACAGGACATTTTCCTTCTGAGAGCAGCCCCTAACCCATCTACCACCTACCCTTGTACCACCCACTCAGATGAACTGACACATTTCCTTTTCAACTTAGCTAGGATAAGCTGGGGTTTTTGTCACTTGCCCCCGAGAATCCTGATCCACACAAGCCAAATCAGTCCTGGCAGCCAGATCCATCCTCTCTTTACACCCCTGCCCCCCAACCGATGGCTCTTCCCATACAGGTGTCCCACACACTACATCTTTCTTGTTGCAGTTGCCTCTGTCTGTCCTTGCAGCCTTTAGTGTGCCCTGAAACTCTTGAGACCTGAAGGCAGCACAGAGGGAGGAAAAGGACCTCCGGTCAGAGTGGGCCGGGCTCATCACTGCTCTGTACCTGAGGGAACATGGGCTCCATGGACCCTCCAAGCCTCTGTTCACACATCTGGTACACACAACACAACTGTAACACCAGCCATCAGGCTTCTTAGATGCCTTCTGTGTCGTCACTCACAGCAGGGCCTGGTGCACAGTGGGTGCCTAATAACTGCAGGTTGGCACAGTCGGTGCTGGGCTGCCACCTGGGATCTGTCCTCAGCTTTTCACCTCCAGCAGGGCGGGCACAAACTCCGGGGAAATCTTGCCCATCGGCCTCGCTCGGGGAAACAGAAATAGAAAATACTCTAATTCCAAAGAGTAAATGTCACGGGCTTGGGAAGAATTCCGAGGTTCTGAAAATAAACACCAGGCACTGAAGGGAAGAGGGAGGGCGGATGAGAGGCAGAGAGAGTCTGTCAAGGTGGGGAGAGGAGGCAGGTTGGGAGGAGGGGGGTGGGGAAAGACGAGAGAGAGAGAGCGAGAGAGAGAGAGAGAGAGAGAGAGAGAGAGAGAGAACCTCTTTCCTGTCATAACAGCTCTCACAAAGTAGGAGAACTTGACTTTGCTCCTTGGCCACAACAGTGTGGACAGAGCTGGACCAGGGCAGGGTGCAAAAGGTACAGCTGGTGGATACATTCTCATAATGCCTTTTGAAGAAAATTGGAAATGTTTGAGAATTGGAAGCTTACACATAAAAATCTGGTTTCTTTTTCTCTTGAAAAATCACGAGGTCTAGTTACACCGGGTGTGGCCAGGCCAGTGGGCTGGAGCTGGGCGGCTTCTGCTCCCACAGGCCGGCTTTGGCCTCTCTGAGTAGACACGGTCCCCCACTGCTCACTCCTCATCTCTGAGTGCAGCCTCACCTTTGCTCTGCTGAGTCCCTTCTGCCTGCCTAGTGATCTTTGGGTCCCTGGAGGATACTAAGTGGCAACAGTGGACCTGAGGACTTAGCACTAAGACCATTCGGTCCTGAGATTCTACGACCATCTCAGCTCAGATGTCACCTCCTTGGAGTATCTTCTTTAACCACCTGAGACAAAAGGGTCTCCATCCCCTTCCTTCTTCATCCCCTTGCTCCACCAGGAAACAGCAAAAGTGGCTGGGCTGGCTGACCAAGGTCACTCTGCCAATGTATGACTGAGCTAGGTGAGCCTTTCTGGGGCCTGTGCCTTGTTTGTCCCCACAGCCAGGCGTGGAGATGGCTGCTTGTGGGAAACCAGGTCTCCTGGCTTCACCAGTGTCCCTGCTGCCTGGGCTGTGAGCAGAGTGGGCCTCTGACAGTCCTCCCTAGGGACTCTGCCTGGCATATGGGAGGTGCTCAGCAATGTTTATGGAAAAAATTATAAATCTGAGTGGTTTTAAAGTAGTGTGTGAGGTTACACAGGTGTTATGTAAAACCTGTATATGTAGGTAAGGAAATACCTAGAAGGAGCTACCTCCGGGGATGGGATTAGAAGGATTTTGTATTTTGTTGTTGGTTATGTAAAATGTATTTTCAGAAGGAGGAAAAGTAAAGAGATCTCCACTATATAATATCTCCTTCATCTGGTTCTAAGTACTGCACTGGAAATAAAAATACCATCCGGGCATGGTATCTCATGCTTGTAATCTTAGCTGCTCAAGAGGTGGAGATTGTGAGGATCATGGTTCAAGGCTAGCCAAGACAAAAAGTTTGTGAGACTCCATCTCAACCAATAAAAGATGGGTGATGTTCGACTGTCATCTCATATCTGGGATGCATAAATAGGAGGATCGCAGTCCAGGCTCAAGGCAGGATCTTTCTCGGGGTGGGGCCCCTGTCTGGTTCATTTCTGGGTGCCCAGTCCCTGACCATGGTTTGGTCCTTATTGAAAGCTCTTAAGCAAAACTGAACTGCACAGCTCACCGTGGGTGACCACTGTGCTTCTCTGGGCCTCAGTTTCGTTTCTGTGAAAGGGGTGTAGGTCTTGAAGGCAAACCTCTAAGTCCCTCCTATTCTAGGGTAGATTAGCCCCAAGCCTCAGTTTCTCCTCCCATTCTATGGTATGGCAATGGCCTGGTCCACCTGGTGCTGGAAGGACACAGTGCAGAGTTGTGCGTAGCGGGCTCCGTTCAACTGCCCTGGAACTGGCAGGATGGTGGGTGGGCAGGCAGCAGCTGTCCACAGTCACTGGTCTCACCCCACCACCCACACCACCAGAACATTTGCTGCTGTTCCCTGGAAGCTGCTCTGAGCCTTCGCTGGCCTAAGCTTCCGGCACTTTTCCTTTCATCCTCAGGATCCACAGAGGAGTTGAGACACAAGTCAAGAATGAACCATTTGAAATGTAGAAACTCTCCTGTCCTCAGGGGCTTAAAACATGTTAGGGACACCCGCTGTACCAAGGCAGAGACCCCACCTGAGAGGCTGTCAGGGCCTGTAGGGCTCAGCTTCTGCTCTGCCCCTCCAGCCCCACTGCACACATCCAGGTGTGGAAACAGAGGCTCGAGAGGGGAAGAGACTCTCCCAGTCAGTCCTATTATGTCTGCAGACAGCAGAGCTGGATTCACACCCAGACCTGTCCAGGATCAGTCCTGGGGGCTCAGCAGGCCTCAGGCCATCTGGCTCAGAGCTGGTTCAGTGGCCTTTAACAGCTGGCCAAAGCACCTTTTCCTCTGCCTCTGTGTGGGATGGTTACACGCTGCTCACAGAGGTTAATACTGCCCCATCCAGGTGCTTATGGCCTCATCTAGGGGAACTCCATTGCCCCTGCACGGGGCCTCACACTCTGGATCACCCTGATTTGCCCCCTCCCTAAATTCTACACATCTATAGGTTTAGAAAGTGATCCATGGGAAGCATGGGAGGCTCAGACCTGTCAGTTGCAGGGGACATGAGCGCCATTGAAGGGATCAGGTGATTTGGGTCCCAGCCTGACACCATGTGACTGGTCCCCAGGCTCCTCATTAAAGAGCTAATAAGGCAGGTTGGGAGGGCCTGAGGACAGTGCAGTTAGTCTCTCTGTCCTTTGCTGAGTCTGTAGAAGTATCTAGGAGGACACCTGGGGCAGGGAAGGAGATGCTGGCTGCAAAGGGGTCAGTTTAGAGCCTGCAATGGTGCAGTGATGACAGAGTGAAGGGAGTGTACCTGCACCTCTCCCTTCATCTGGTCAGACACCTGCAGACCCCCATCTGCAGAGGGACCATTTGGGGGGAAATCCACAAGTCACCAGGTGGAGGGCAAGATGGCTCTTGCTTTTTGTCACTTCTGCTGAAGTTGAGGTGGAAGCTGGTGGATAAGGCTTGGGCTGTGGTTGAAAGATGGCTGGTTCCCCAAAGGTTCCTCTGTTGGAAGCTTGGTCCTCAGTGTTGTGGAGCTGAGGTGATGCATACTGAGGTGGGGCCTAGAGGGAGGTCATTAGGTCATGGGGACATGCCCTTGGAAGGGATTAACACAGTTCTTATGGCCCTCAGTCTTGCTCTGGCTTCTGTCTCACCATGGGATCTCCCCTCTGGCATGCACTGCTGTCATCGTGATGCCATCTGCCATGAGGACCTCTCCAGGGTTGAGATACCAGGTCTCAGATTTGCAAGCTAAATAGTCTTTTTTTTCTATAGTCTTATAAAGCTCCCCAGTCTTGGGCATTTTGTTTTAGTAACAGATGAATACAGCTTGTTAGCCAGTGTTAGGCTGCTGCTCAGGCCCTGAGTGAAGTTCACTCACCCTATCAAAGCAGGTCCAGACCCTTCAGGCCAAGCAAGCATGGGTGAGTGGGCCTATCAGGGGTGGGTGACCCATGGAATGGCAGAAGTTCAAAAGAGAGAAGACACATTCTCTGGAAGTGGGGAGAAGTTTGACTATGAGAACACTGAAAGGTGAATGCAAATATTGCCTGGCACTGGTCAGTTAGACCCGACCCTGGCCCAGTACTTGGGGATCCATATTGGAGTCCATGGAGAGTGGGGTTAGTGGCGTGGTGGATTTTGAGGCGTGAGTAAGAGTTCTCCAGGTAGAGGGGAAGTTTGGCTTTACCTGATTGAAGAGAAGCATAAGGGACAGAGCAGGAAACGGTGAGCACACCTGTGTCCAGAGTATGGCTTACACTGAGTGTGGGTGGAGGAGAAGGGGTATGCGTTTTGTCTTGCTGTATTAACACGTCACCACACACACTTGTTATCTCAGCTGTCCTGTTTGGTCCTAAGTCTGAAGCAGATCTCACAGGGCTCAATCCTGAAAGGGTGTTGGCGGCCCACTCTAGAGGTTCTAGGCCAGGACCTGCTTCCTTTCTCATGTGGGTTTTTGGGAGAATTCAGTTCTCTGCGATTGTAGGACCCAGGTCCATTTCCCTGCTGACTGCCAGCTGGCAGTGTTCCCAGATTCCAAAGGACACACACAGTACTTGACTTATGTCCCCTTCCTCCTCCTTCCAAGCCAGCAATGGGAATTTGGGACCCTTGCCCTTCGAGTTTCCCTCTCCCTCCTTCTCCTTATCTTCTTCTTCTTTTTTTTTGGCAGCAGTGGGGTTTGAACTCAGGGCCTCACACTTGCTAGGCAGAAGCTCTACCATTTGAGCCACTCCCTAGCCTTTTCCTCCTCCTGCTTTCTTATTTCTCTTCCCTCTACTACTTTTTTTTTTTTTTTTTTTGGTACTGGGGTTTGAACTCAGGGCTACACCTTCAGCTACTCTACCAGCCCTTTTTTGTGATGGGTTTTTTTCAAGATAGGGCCTCCCATACTATTTGCCCTGGCTGGCTTTGAACCGTGGTCCTCTTGATCTCTGCCTCCTGAGTAGCTAGGATTACGTGAGCCACCAGCGTCCGGCTCCTCTTCTACTTTTTAGAACTTATGTTTGTACCGAGAGTGCAGCACAATGGCAGAGTGCTTGCCTAGCACGTGCGAAGCCCTGGGTTCATCCCCAGCTCCACACACGCGTGTGCGCACACACACACATATGCACACAGCTTAGATGATTAGAACGCCTACCTCACTCACACAAATCAGATTGAGATAATCCCTCCCTTTGCCACTTCTGCAGAGCCCCTTGGCCTTGTAAGCCAACACGCCTGTAGGTGTGGTGGTCAGCACGTGGACATCGTCAGCATTGTTGCTCTGAGCAAGAGAGGAAGGAAGTAGTAGCTACACAGCACCTCCCAGGTGCCAATGGCCACGCAAATTGTTTAGCGTTATCTTACTTTGTCTTTGCAGCTGCCCTGCAAATCAGGCAGTATTTGCCATTTTACAGACAAGAAAACTGAGGTTCAATGAGACCAGTGAAGAATAAATGGTGACTAAGGAGCAGAGGCATGATTCAAACCCATATCCATAGGCTCAAGGCCTGTGCCTTTTCAATGGAACCAGAGCACCATCTCCTGCAAGGAAGGCAGATAGGTTGGACCAGCCTTCTGGTCCAGCGAGCCTTCTCTGTCAATGCCCTGTGACTCCAGGACACACCTGCCCCCATGCCTGGGGGTCCTCTCAGTACAGCAGGTTCCCACTGCAAAGCCAAGCAGGTCACTGCTGAGACAGACAAGGTTGCACTTGGCTGTGATGCTACTAGGTTGAGTGGGCTCTATCCTGCCAGAGGGAGTGGCACAGTTCCAGTTAAATAGTGGGAGGTGGAGACCAGCAGAGATTGTGGATAGACACAAGCTGGGTTTGGAATCAGAATGCCTGCGCACATGGTTTATGGGAGGATTTTAAAGACGCAACGACTGCACACCTATGTTTATTGCGGCACTATTCACAATAGCCAAGTTATGGAAACAGCCAAGATGCCCCACCACTGACGAATGGATTAAGAAAATGTGGTATCTATACACAATGGAATTTTATGCAGCCATGAAGAAGAATGAAATGTTATCATTCGCTGGTAAATGGATGGAATTAGAGAACATCATTCTGAGTGAGGTTAGCCTGGCCCAAAAGACCAAAAATCGTATGTTCTCCCTCATATGTGGACATTAGATCAAGGGCAAACACAACAAGGGGATTGGACTTTGAGCACATGATAAAAGCGAGAGCACACAAGGGAGGGGTGAGGATAGGTAACACACCTAAAAAACTAGCTAGCATTTGTTGTCCCTAACGCAGAGAAACTAAAGCAGATACCTTAAAAGCAACTGAGGCCAATAGGAAAAGGGGAACAGGTACTAGAGAAAAGGTTAGATCAAAAAGAATTAACCTAGAAGGTAACACACACGCACAGGAAATTAATGTGAGTCAACTCCCTGTATAGCCATACTTATCTCAACCAGCAAAAACCCTTGTCCCTTCCTGTTATTGCTTATACTCTCTCTAAAACAAAATTAGAAATAAGGGCAAAATAGTTTCTGCTGGGTATTGGGGGGGGAGAGGGAGGAGGCGGAGTGGGTTGTAAGGGAGGGGGTGGGGGCAGGGGGGAGAAATGAACCAAGCCTTGTATGCACATATGAATAATAAAAGAAAAAAAAAAGACGTAACGAAAGCACCCATCTGTTAGACAGAGTAGCATCTCAATAAATCATGCTTTTTCTCCTCCTTGTTCTAGAATATTTGCATTTCTTTCTGGGAGTGGCTAGTTTTTCCCCTTAGGCTAAAAACAGGTTGTATCTCTCCGTGAAAGACGCTGGCTTGATGCACTAATAAGACTGGAGATTTTCTCTTCTGCTCTGACTGCTGTGAAATTGGAATGGTGACGGCCTCCAGGCTCAGTTTCGGGGGTCCCTGCTCTCCAGCCTGATTTCCCACTTAGTTTAACGTGGCTACCTGGCTGGCTGGAGTCTTCTTATTTATGCTGCTGCACTTTATGTGCTGATAACGTGGTTTTAATACATTTATAAACATTTGGGTATCTTCTCAGTTATTTATTTTTCAGTTATTTTTAGGAGAAAATAAATTGTCTTTATACTATAATGAAATCACTTTTCCACATCCTGCACACACTAAGTGGATGTGAGCAGGAGCCAGAAGAGAACCAGCACTCCGATGCCAGCCCTGGCTGTGCAGCTTTGAGACAGTTGCTTCCCTTCTCTGGACCTTAGTATTCTCTACATCGTTTCTGATGTTCACAGGCTCAGTGTTCCAGGAGTGTGAGTTCCAAGCACATGGAGTGACCGGACTTCTGCTATTAACCAGTAAGTACTTACTGTGTGCCAGGCACAAAACTATCCTAGGGAAGCAGACCTATCTCCGACATCACAGGACACACATTCTGAGCAGGGACATGAGATAATGTCAATGTGCTGAGAAGCTCTAGGTAGCAGGGAATTTTGTTCATTTTGTTCCACGCTGTTGCTTCCTTTGCTTGCAAGTGCCAGCCTCAGCAGTGGGACATGACCTCAGACACTCCAGAAATGGGGCATGGGGTACCTCCTGCTGAGCACTATCTTCTCTTCATGTCCCTCAGCCCTCCTGGAGGGATGCCTTTAATCCCGTAACCCACGTGTAGGTTCAGACCCATCGTGTATGCAGCGCACATCACCCCGAGAGGTCCTTTGGAGTCGATCGATCTGAACAGCTGCAACTCTAGAGGCTCCTGTCTGCGATCAATGCTGCTTACAAAGCTGGGCGGGAGGGCTGTCATTTCGTTTTTCCTTCCCCCACATCCTTTCTGAAACAACCGACCATCTCTCTTGCTAATAAATGCCTGCCTCGTGCCTGCTTTGCCTGCCTGGAAGGCTGGCAGCTCCGCTCACAGGATGGACCCTGGGTGTGGTCAGCTCCACACTTGGATGGAGCCCTGGGTGAGGCATTTCACACTCAGGCTGTGACGGCACCCTCCCCTCACCTGTGAGATTGAGTCACCCAAGAACGCACAGCCCGGACATGGCAGATCCTCACTTTGAACTTAGGATCCACTAACATTAAAAACAGGGAACATTTGGGGACCTTTTCAGGATGGGGAGGTGGACACAGCCACTGGGGCTCTCTGAGCTGGTTCTGAGAGACAGCAGGCCATGGGGGCAGGAAGAAGAGGCCACTCTGTCAGGTGAGCAGGTGGAGCCAGGGCAGGAGGGGTGTGCAAGGGGGAGCGGGGTGACTGTGTGTGGGTCCCAGAGGCTGTAGGCTCTGAGGTGGATCCTGAGGGTTGGTTGGGGCTTGGGAGTCAGAGAACAAGTGGAGAGCCTTGTGAAGTTCTTCCCATGAGGCTGAAACCTGGCTCTTATCAGCCCCTTTTCTCTTGTTCTCGCTCTTTCCCTTGGAACCTTGTGGAACATACTTGCAAGTCTTTCCCAGCGAAGCCAGAGATGCAGCTGCAGACAGGCCCTGGCACCAGCCCACCAGTCTGTCTCTTTCTCTGAGTCTGGATTCTCCATAGGACATGGAATTGCATCCTTCCTGCCTCTCGATGCTCCTATAGCAGCCTTCAAATGTGCAATTAAAATGGGTCAGATTTAACATCTGAGGTTTTACAAAACTGCTGTCTATTGTGACTTCCAGGAGCCATGTCCTCTTCTAGTACCTGAATTCCCACTTCACAGGTGGGAAAACTTAGGCACAGTGCAGTTTACTCAAGAGACCCTGGCTTTTCTATAGGGCCTCTGCTCTTACATCACCTGGTGCCTCTCTTCTGTGTTACTCTATTCTTCTCATCATGTGAAATCATTCCACCACTATGTTAAAATTAGTAAATATTTAAAGAGCTGGACTTCACAGCCTTGGCCTTGGCCTCCTTGAGCCCAGGAGAGAGTGTCTATTCAGCTGTGACCACACGTATTACCTCCTTGGACAAAATGGAGGTAATTAAACTCCACGATGTTTGTAAAGGGCTAGACATAGGGTCAGCATGTCTTCTCATGTAATCACCTAAAAACGTGTGAGATCCAATTTTAATTATCGCCATTTTACAGTTGAGGGTGATGTAGCTCAGAGAGGCAAAGGAATTTTTCTGAGGTCATACAGCTGGGCTGGGCCAATGCCAAGATAACTGACTCCAGGGCCTTTCCTCTGAACCCCTGAGAGGGAGGAGTTCTCTAAGTCTGATTTTCATGAGGGGAAAATGGAGGCAAGAGAACAAATTTGTCTTGGTTTCTGGTGGCCAGAGATCTTGAGTCCAAAGCTCAGTGTCATTCAGGCTCCCCTGAGGGCAGGTGGGCTGAGCTCCTGTGCTGGGGAGGCTTCTCCAGCTGTTCTTTCCTAGATTATGGTGTCTGTGCTTCAAGTCCATGTGCTTTGTGTTACAGGACAGTCTCTGCTGAGGGCTGGGAGATCTGCTTCTCCTTCTCCATGGCTACACCAGGTTCTTGAGTCCCTGCTGCACCCATCTCTGACCTGTTGGAACAGCATGGGGGCAGCTTGTGCACCTCATTCATAGCCACTCATGGAGGGTGACTTGTTTGAGCATATATCAGCCAGGACAGGAGAGGCTGTGCTGCAGTAACAAGCAGCCTCCAAATCACAGTGGCTTAAACCCCAGCTATTTACTTCTTGCTAATCCTACCAGCCCACTGTGGGTTGGGTGGACTCTGGCATCAGATAGACCTAGGCCATTTGCTCATCATAGCCACCCATAGACTATGGGTGACAGAGTAGCCATCATGGTAGGAGAGTTCTGGTGAGTTTACACCAGCCCTTGGAGAGGTTCAGTAGGAAGTGACATGCCTTACTTCTGCTCTTAGAACTCACTGTCTACAACTAGTTACAAGGACAGGGAGATGGTCCCACCTTGGGCCTGGAAGGGAGTGGGGGAGAAATGTGAAAGTAATTGGCACAGTACATGACTAGCCAGGCACCATGGGATGTACGTGGTGACGACTGTGCTCCCGCCTCTCTACTCCTTTCCTTCTTACTCTGCTTGCACCCGGGAGCTCACAGTTCCAGCAGTGACCTGTGGTTTTTCTTGCCACTCAATCCTGGTGGGCTTCATGGGTCTGACTGTCCCAAGAGACTGGCATCAGAAGCTGAATGACTTGGAGATGATGGCAGAGCTTGGAGTAGCTGGGCTGGGAATAGAATACAAGTCTGTCTGGCTCAAAGCCCGGGCCTTTTCCTTCTGAATCACATAACCTTCAAAAATATCAGACAGAAGCCTGACGCCAGTGGGTCCCACCTGCAATCCTAGCTATTCAGGAGGCAGAGATCAGGAGGATCGAAGTTCAAAGCCAGCCTTGGGCAAATAGTTTGCGAGACCCTATCTTGAAAAATGCCATCACAGTAAAGGACTGGCAGAGTGGCTCAAGTGGCAAGAGTGCCTGCCTAGCAAGTGTGAGGCCCTGTGCAGCCACAACAAAACAAAACAAAACAGAAAGCACAGTGAAGCAGTAGTGTGCCCAGGGTAGAGGCACTGTGGGGCAGACAGTACCACAGACCCCTACCATCTAGGGACAGACATGAGATGTCCGAGGGAGGGAGAGGCTAGCAGGTGCCTGGGCAGAGGTGAGAAGGCCCAAGGGATGGTGGAGTTGGGAGAAGATGTGGGAGGATGAGGAGGAGTTGGACTGAGGTGAGAAGGCTCTGGCATCAGACGGACCTGGGCTGGTAACCCGGATCTGCCATTCCTCAGCAGATTCTAAAATGTGTTTAACCTTTTCTCCTGCGTTTAAAGGAAACCACACCCTGGAAGGTGTTTAAATAAGGGTTAGATGAGTTCAGGAAAGGAAAACACATGGAGTAGCGTCTGACTTTCAGGGACGTTCAGCAAGAGACGTCAGCACAGCCTCCAGAGAGTGGGTATTCCCTGTGTGCCAGGCCCTTTGCCAGTCAGTTTGTGTCATCAAGTCCCCTGGTCCTTAGAACCACTCTCTGATAAGGCTCCATTGTTATACCCATTTTATAGGTAAGGAATATAGAGGCCACAGAGCTAGGTGCCCAAGTCACTGAGCTGGCCAGTGGCTGAGCTCTTACCACATGAGGCTCTTTACTTTTCGTTTTGAGCTTTGGGGCCTGACAACCAAACTCAGGGTTAAGAAAGCTTGTGCAGACCCCAACACCCTGACCCCCACCTAACCCTGTGACTTGCAAATCCTGAGACTGTCCTCAGTTAGCTCCTTTTTCCTTTGTTACATGTGGTTCCTCTTCATAAAGACAGATCGCAGAGGCCAGTGAAAGCTGCTCAGCTTGGCGTCAATTTGGAAACTTAAGTGCTGTGCTTGTATATCCAGCATCTGTTGGCTTCTTACCCGGCTCATCCACCCCTCAGACAGCAGAGAGGCTCTGAGAGTCATCCTTGATCTTTTGCCTAATGTGTCCCCATGAAACACAAATCTGCTGTTACTCTGACAGCCGTGTGTCATCCAGCAGAGAAAAAGTGCCACAGGGAAGCAATAATCATAACTTCATAGTGAAACCATCCTCTGCACCTGTGCCTTCCTTCCCTGCTTTGACCTTGGCCTCTCAGCTCAGCCCTTGGAAATCGATGCCTTTTACTGTTTTAACTTTGGCTCAGAGCCATAGGGGGAAGGCAGCAGTAAGGTGTTAAAGATATTTCCAGTTGAGGCCAAGTTCCCTGCTAGGATGTCTGTGGCCTTTGCAGAGGGTTAGTGCCTATTGATTTACAGGAGGCTGATTTAGTGCCTGTCCTCGGTGCTCCACCCAGTACCAGTGGCTAAGGAGGCACTGGTGGCAGAGAGACTGGAGTCCTGGAAAATTAAAAAATACAAACAAACAGCCCATTGTGCTTAGGATGGAAGTGGACATATAAGCAAAGGGTGCCTCATCTTGCAGCCTGTTTTCCAGGCAGTGGAGAGTTCCAGGAAAGGGGGTGGGGAGAGTGACTGCCATTGGGAACACACATTTCTATGGTAGGACATGAGGCCATGTCAAAAAAACCTATTTGGGGGATGATCCTGAGACCCCAAGTACTTCAGCTCTGAAGTGAGCTTCTGAGCCCAGGAAGGGAAAGGCAACCCATCACACATAGTTACCCCACAAGTCTGCAGCAGGAAGACAGATGCCGAGGCCCCCAATTGAATTTCCAATTCCTGAGGAGAATGTCTTTTGTATAGAATGTTAGAAAAGGAATGTCTACCTCAGCCAGCACTTCGTGCATGCAACAGTCTAGGCTAGGGGGCAGTCCACTTCTGGCCCCACGGTCTGCTTTTGTAAATAAAGTTTTATTGGAACACAGTCACACTCATTTATTTACCTGTTGTCTAAGGCTTCTTTCACATTCCAGCAGTAAAGTTGAGTAGTTTCAGCAGAAACAGCCTGATCCACCAAGCCTGTAATACGTATTGTAATTAAATATTTACAATTCATCATAATTAAATATTTAAAGTAGTTAAATCTAGCCCTTTATAGAAAAAGTCTGCCAAGTCACTGCTTGAAGGAATCTTACCCATAACTTTTGCAATGGTTTTGTGTACATTTGAATATTATTATTAAAAGTCAGACATTTCTTTCTAAATGTAATCTGGCATGTTTCCTCAAACTCAAAAGTGACAGCGATAAAGCTTGTCCAGTTTCAGTGGCGAGGGGTCTGGGCCTACCCACTCCCAGCCTCCTTGTTTCCCCCTGCTCTGTCCCATGATCTGTTGTTAGATCAAGTACAGGACGCCCAATCACATTTGAACTCTAGATAAACTGAGTAATTTTCCAGTATAAGTATATCCCAAATATTATACCAGAGAGCAATATTTATTCATGTTGAAAAAGTATCTGGTGTTTAACTGAATCCAAACACAACTGAGTTTATCTTAGCTTTTACTTGCTAAATCTGGTAATTCAACCTTTGTGTTACTCCTAAGGAAGCAGCTCAGTGAAAAGCCAGTCTCCAGAACAAATGTGAAAGCCAGCCTGGCATTTTGGGTCTGTCCTTGGCCACCCTCTGCCTTCTTGCACTGTCCACCCCATCCTCAGCTCCACGGGGCTACTTCTGGCCTCTTTCCCACCTCTCTGCCTTTGCCTCTACTGTGCCCCCTGCCCAGGCTGCTTGCACACACCCTGAATGCCACACCCAGCTATTCTTGCCACCCTCCCCCCAAGGCTGCAGAATCACCCTCGCCAGGTGTCAGGCTGCAAAGTCAGCACACACAGGCCCACTGAGTACAGGAATTAGGGAGTTGGCTCTCTTGATCTGGACTCCTCATGGAGCGTGGATTGACAGACAGGAATGTTGCAAAAATCCTGGACACTTTAAGTCCTTAGTCAGATTTCTCGTTTTTTCTTCTTTCTTTGAACCTGCGTAATTGATGGCTCATAAATTATCCTGGTCTACGCTGAACAGCGAGCCCTCAAAGGGCATCATTTTCAACTCACCTCTGTGCAGCTCTAGCAGTCCTGGCATTAGGAGCTCTCCATCCAACAGAACAGAAGACAGATGTGGAGAGGAATTTGGGGGGTTCAGGGAGCAGGTGGAGCAGAGGAAGAGCAAATATAGAAGGAGGACAGATGCAGAAGGAAGAACTTGGGGGCAACATGGGACTTGTGTACTGAGATTCTGCCTGTCCCTTTCTGGCTGCCCCCAGACCCCTTCTTCTCAGCCATAAAATGGAACTCATGGTCTGCTCCCCACAGTGTTGCTATGGAGATCACACGAGAGAATGTGAGGGGTCCAGTGATGGGACGTTATTGCTGTCTGACCATGTTCTTCCTACACGACTGGCAAGTCTCTGTGAAGTGTTCATCCTTGCATGGCATCTGGCCCAGCATAGCTGCTTAATTAATGAACACTGTTATGTTTTTAAGGGTGACCCCAGGGGCCCCAGCCTGTGTGCCAGGGCAAGTTTCTACAGCATGCCAAAGCCTGAGTGGTGAAGATCCCAGGAAGCCAATGGCTCTCCCAGACATGATAGACCCTGCAGAGATGAGCTGCCCATTTGAAGAGGTGAACACCTCTCAATGTCTGCTCCCCTGCTGCTCCATCCAGAGCCCAGCATCATCTCAGGTGGCACCATAAAGCTTGTGGCCTGGGAAGGTGCCACCACAGAGCAGCTGCTGCTGCATCCTGGTCAAGACTTGGGGCATCTGCCTTTCCCCAGGGGCTCCTCCTCTTCCTTTCCAGATGAGCAGAGCCTGTCACTGGTGACCTGCCCTGACCAGGTTCGTGTGGGAATGGGGTTTCTGGAAGGCAGAGCCTGACAGGATGCATTAGTCCCCTCACATCTGAGCTCCCAGGACTGCCCTTGGTGGGGACAAGGTAGGCAGAGGAGAGGTAGCTCCGACTGGGTCTGTTTATTGCCACTTGCTCCAGGTTACCTTTAAATGAGAAAGAATTAGTCTCTGATTGCTTTTATTTCCATTCAGTGCTTCTCGCAAAACCCATTTGACATTTTAGAAGAGGAAAAAAAGAAAAAAGCAAAAAGCAAAGTGAGAGATACATAACATGAAGTAGAATGGCAGGAAGGAGAATTCTAGTGAACTTGGCCCTGAGAGTGTCTTGATGTGTCTGTAAATGGGGCCAGATGAGTTTGGAAGGCAGGTATGACATGGGGTCCTGACATGGCCCTGCTCTGGGGAGAGGAGGAGTAGGAGAGGACCTGTGTCCTCCTCAGACTGTCTTCCCCAATGATGGCACTGAGGCTTGCATCTGTCCCTCCTCACTGGGCAAACTTCTTGTCCCTTTGTCACCCTTGGTTTGCCTATAAAATAGCAACCTTCAGCCTGAGTCAATGCCTCTCTCCCCTTCTCTTCATTCCCAGACACCAGAGGTCTGGGCATTCTAGTGCAGACTGGGAGGCAAACCATGCCTTGAAGTGTGTGTAAAGAAGACAGTCCAGAGAATTGAAGGGCCCCTCCGTGTGCATCATCCCCTGGACTGTGACCGGGTCCTTAGGAGAAGCTCCCAGAGTGGACTTGTCTCCCAAACGCTCCTGACACCCTCACTCTGTGGGCACAGGCAAAGTGCATGATGTGTGTACTTCAGTTTCCTCACCGGGAAAATGATGGCGGTAATAGGACACAGCTCCTAGGGTCACTGTTAGGAATGAAAGTGTCCCCACAGACAGCACTCCAGGAAAGTTTGCAGCTGCTCCTGTTATGTTCTGTTCTTTCGGGTCTCCAGAGCAGGGGTGCCGATCGCCCTGACAGACAGCAGATGCTGCAACCTGCCGAGTGCTTTGCACAGCCTGCTGACAAGATTGAGCAAGCTGGCTTGTCCTGGGTCATCTCCTGATGTTGCATTTGATCTTGCTGAGTCCCTGTCCTTCTTCTTAGGAATTGGATTGTCATCTGTTAAATGAGCTCATGGTCTAGAAATGTCCAGAAAACGAGGCTTTCACCATCTTTCAAATGACTCGGGAGAAGCTGACAGATAAAGTGAGATAAACCTCACAACAGGCTCAGGATACATTCTGAATTCCGGGTTCTTTGGGGTTTGGTGTACCTCCTACATCCATTTTAATTTTCTGGAAAGAACCACGGCCAAGGTTAGAGTTTGGAGAAACAAATTAGTTTAATCACTCATCACCCAACTTTAGACACATGGTAGGAGTTCCAGCTCTGTGCCAATCACTGTCTTGTGGCGCGCTGGGAGTGCAACTGTGAAAAAGACAGACAAGGTGTCTGCTCACACAGTGGAGGCAGAGGCAGGTAATAAACAAATACATCTGTAATTAGATTGAGGGCTGTGATGGTAACGGCCACAGGGGATGGGCTGGGGCAAAGGCCTGGGGCTGTGGACAGAAGTGATAGGATGATCAGGGAGGGCTTCTCAAAGGAGATGAACAAAGGAGATGTTCAGCCTTGAACAAGGGGCAATTCTGCCATGTGGAAGTTGTGGGTAGAAGAACCAGCAGGTGCCAGGGCTGGAGGAGAATACTAGTTGACCTGACACATGCTAGGACCTGAGGAAAGTCCAGGTGGCTGGGATAGGGACAGGTGGGGATACAGTGGGAGATGGGGTCAGAGCAGAAGTTGTGAGGACCAAAAGGGCTTAGCCCAGTTCCTAGCACAGAGTGTGTGTGTGAGTGTGTGTGTGTGTGTGTTTTGGGGGGGCAGTTCTTTATACCTGTTATCATGTTTCTGAGAGCTCACCTGGGCACAAGTAACAGGTGAGATGAGAGAGAACAATTGAGAGCCACTCAAGGATCTTTCCAGGCCCGTGAATTTGTGAAGAAGAGGCTTGGAAACAATTCATATTTTCAGAAAGTAAGTACTCCCACATCTGGCCTTGTTCATATTATGAACCGGCTGAACAAACCCTTTTCCCTAAGCTGATGCAAAGGTACCCCTAAACTTATGACGAGTTTTGACTACTGAGCTTTTTATTGTACTTCCCAAGACAGGTCTGAATTCTTCTATGAAAATATGAAGATGAATTCAAGATCTGGAACTCCTTTTCTGAGTGTTGGAAGTATTTGATGGTGTTCTAATGTTATCAAAACTGTAGATTCAGCAGAATTTCACTTTTATATGCTTGGAACTGTCTCTCACCTGCTTTCCTTTGCTACCTAGGAAGTCAGAATCCTGGAGCCTCCTGGCCTGGCTATCCAGGGCCTTGGGTTAGACCTGGGTTGGCCAAGACCAGTCTTTTCATGTCTTACAGATCTGGAGCTGAAGTCAAAGGTCAAAGAACTCATTTCACGAATGAGAAGACTGAGGTCAGTGAGGCAGAGTCTTATCCAGGATGCCCTTCAGGATATAACTGGGATGCAGGCATCTCCCCAAGATCTATGAAACCACAGCACAATGGAGAGTAGCTGACTAGTGCTGCTAATAACAGTAATTAACTAATTGATTAATTCTAAAGATAATCATTGCCATCAAGGCACTGAGAAAACAGAAGATAATAAAATTGAGTATCTGTTCTCAAGGGTGTGAGACTCAACAGAGGTGACCAAGTGCAGTATGCCACAGACAGAACAGAAGATTTGTTAAAGGAGATGATGCCTGAGACCTACAGAAGTGATGGGTTTGCTGTGCAGGTGGCAGAAACTAAATCATCCTAGCCAGAGGGGACAGATGGGTGAAGCATGGAGGTAAGGTGGGGGAGCACAGCGTTCAGGACCCTGGAAACATTTGGGAGGCTAGGTATGGCGTGCAAGAGGGACGTGGCTGGGAGGAATGGACATTTCGTTTTTGTTTGCCTCATCCTCACTCTCTGTGGTTCTCATCAGTTGGCCAAGGATCTTCTGCCCCAGTTAGTAAGCATGTGACTTACAAGTGACCATTCACAGCGCCCCACCCCCACCACCATAGAGGTATCTACTCTGGCTGGTGCAGGGGTAGGCACATAGCTTCTGGCCAATCCCAACACTTCCCTGGGTTTATGGATGGATGCTGGGCTGGGGATAGATAGCCTTGCCTTGCCATTGATTCTCCGGCTTCGTCCTGTCTTCTTCCAGGACCTTTCCACTTCTATAGCCATTTGGAAGAGAGGGAGAGCTAGGCTTTTGACCTGTCATGACCTGGCTTCATACCCAGGTTTGAGTGTGGAGCCTGGCTCTTGGTCACCAACTGCCTGATTGCGCACTTACCTGAAGCCAGCCTCCCTGCATCTGCCTCCCCTGACTGCAGCTGCTTCCTCTGCAGCCCCAGTCTTTCCCGACTCATCTCAGTGAAGACTTTTCCTCTCTTCCTCCACTGGAGCCCTGAGTTCTGCAGAGGTGGAGGAACTGGGACACCGCCCCCTTCCCACTTCTCAGGAAGCCCGGATGTCTCAGTTATTTACTAGGCAGACTTTCCATCAAAGGACCCAACAGACAGTCCAGGAAACTTCCCCAGTCATGAGAGTCCCAGGGTCCCCTGGATGTAGCGAGCAGGGAGCCAATGAGAGTTTGCTGCTCCCCAGGGGGCACCTGCTGGGCTGCTCTAAAATAGGAGCGGAGAAGGCTGACCTGGTTTGACCTGGTTATTTAGGGCTGGTTATTTGGGGCTGGCCTTCTGGGACTGCTCCTCAGGGTGCTGGGTGAGGATTTGGAATAGGAGTGGAGGAGGGAGGGCTGGCTGCTGCAGGCACTTCTGGGGTGGGCAGCGTTGAGTCGAAAGGTTGGTGGGAGAAGAATGGAGGTCCTGGCCCTTGGCTGGGTCCACCTGTGCGAGGACCTCACATGAAGAGGCCTGAGTTACAAAGTCTCTGTCTCTCCTACCAGCTTTGAACTCATGGCACCCTGAATCTACCTGAGTACAAGTTTAATAACATTCAATTTTTACTCAACTAAAGTCAATGGCCTTTGCAAGCTTGGTTCATAGAAATCTCCAGCTGGAAGGGGCCTTAGAAGTCCTAGGGTGTGACCTCTTCAGAGGGTCCCCCTTGTCTTGGGAGTCTCATTTCTTTGGCGCTGCATTTGAGGCTTGTCACATGCTGGCGCCTCACTCCTGGCCATAATAAACATAACCCCAGAGCGTTATGAACTGCATAGCCCTGAGCCTTTGTGCCCCATCTTCCTTGTCTGGAATACTGCTCCCCTCCCCGCCAGGGGCCATTCTAAGAATCTTCCCAGAACAGACCAGGGTCTCCTCCCTGGAGTCTTCCCACCCACCAGGCTAACTGCTCTGTCCTCTGTTTCCCACTGAGCCTCAGCTCAGACATGCCCTTCTCAGAAACACCTTCACAGACTGACCTTCTGACAGGCACGGTCTCCCCCTGACCCCTCGAATCACACTATCCCACTACCCTGGTTTTCTTCCCAACACTGTCCCTACCTGGACTGGTCTTGGGATACATTGTTTTCTCTTCCTGCTTGTCACTCCTGCATGCACCCACCTCCTCCCAGGGACACAGACATGTCTACTCACTTCTGCACTCCTAGGTCTCCCCCACACCTGTACATAGTAGGGCCTCAGTGAGCCTTGCTGGAGTGAACAAAGGTAAAGTAAGACCTTCCCTGGCATCACGGCCCCTTCCCTTGAATGCTGCTGAATGGTTTGCTGTTCCCCAGCACAGTGGCCTCCTCCTTCCAGCTGCCCGGCTGGCCTTGCTGACTCTCCCAGCATGTAGAGCTCAGAGCCCACAGCCACTCAGCTGGGCTGCTCCCCTGTCATATTTTATGGCTCCTTTCTGGGATCCTAATAACAGCCACATTTTTAGGGTTTGGAGAAATGCATTAAGACCAGACAAGTGGGTAAATCTCAGTTTTTAAATAATGAGCGAAACAAGGATTTACACAATAGCCTATGACAAACACATCAGGAGACAATCTGGCAGAAACATCCATTTTTCCAAAGGGCATCACGGCCCTGGGAGAAATAATGAGGGCTTTTTTTGGATTCTAATCACTCCCTGGAGCTGACAGGCTGGAGGGTGGGAACTGCTGCGCTCACATGCACCCTGTGGGTCTATTCTTGGTCTCAGGTGGGTGTCGCACTCCCAGGTGGGCCTGGCATGTCCAGTGTGTGCCCTCATGGTTCCTGCTTCCCTCCTGCCCACACAAGGCCTTGTAGGAGCAGGGCACAGAGGCTGTGTGATCCCAGGGCCCAGGACCAAGCAGCCCTCAATCAGTGGGTCTCTACTCCTGCCATAGCACCAGGGACCAGTAGGAGACAGTCATGGTCTCCTGAATGTGTCCACTGGGCTCAGGAGACTGGGGGTGCAGTGGTTAGAGCTCAGGGCTGTGAGGCCCTGATGCTCAGCAAGGAAATAAGTCTCCCACTGTCCACGTGGAAAAGGGCCTTGGTTCCTGGACCAGAGGCAGGAAGGCAATGTGGAGGGCAGAATAAGTGACAGCTAGGTTCTAGAACTGTCAGCTGAGCTCTCCATGGTGGGGGCAGGGCTTCCCATTTGGAGCACTGCTGAGGCCAGCACAGCACTTGGACTCAGCGTGTGTCATCTCACTCAGGGCTCATACCAGCTCTGTGAGGCAGGTGCTAGCCCATTTGCCTGGTAAGAAAAGTAAGGCCCAGAGAGAAGCATCCTGTAGCAAATCCCTTCTCTATACAAAACTGGCCAGTGTGGCAGGACACGAGGACTTCCAGTTTCCAAACCAGCCAGAGATGCCTCAAACCCACCATCTCTTCTCACTAGGGCTGGAGGATCAAGGGGAGGATTCTTGGAAGACAGGGACCTTTGTTGGGATCTGAGATGTATAATGGTGGCTGCCCTGCTGCATACCATTCTACTCCCCTCTAATGGGAGAATGAAGCAATTAACTGGATAGAAAGGTGGAGGGCCATAGCTGCTGGTTTGGTGCCTCAGTGACTCCTCATCCAGATGCAGGCCATGCAAAGCTGCAGGACTCTGTGGGTTTTCTGAATTCCCTGCTCAAGACAGCTCTGCTCCCGAGCCCAGAGATCCTCCTGGAACCAGTCATGCAGGTCAGTCTCCTGGCACAGAGCAGGAGAGGGGGTGAGGGAGAGCACATGGAGGATGGCAGCATGTTTATAGAAAAAACTTTGACCACATATGGTTTTATTTCTGGGCTCTATTTTCTACATGATCTCTGATTGCCTTTATGTCAGTACCACACCATTTTGAACATTGTAGTTTTGTGTTATGTCTTGAAATTAGAAAGAGTGAGTCTTCCAGCTTTGTTCTTTTTCAACATTGTTTTGACTAGTGGGGTCCTTTGATATTCCATATGAATTTTAGGATGTTTTTTGTTATTTCTGCAAAAAACATCATTGGGATAATGATAGAGATTTCAGATTGTTTTGGGTAGTACTGACATCTTAACAGCATTAAATCTCTCAACGCATGGACTTGGGAAGTCGTCCCATTAATATATGACTAATTTCATTCAGAATATTTCATTCATTGTAGAAGCCCTTCACCTTGATGATTAACTCCTAAGTGTTTTCTTCTTTTTGATACTGTTGTAAATGGAATTACTTTTCTTTCCAGGTTGTTTTCAGTGTACAGAAATGTACTTGTTTTTTGTGTAGTTAGGATTATGGAGCAACCTGGCTGAGTGGCTGTGGGCTCTGAGCTCTGCATGCTGGAATTGTTGGCAAGTCCAGCTGGGCAGCTGGAGGGAGGAGGCCACTGTGCTGGGGAACAGCAATCCACTGAAAATAGCAAATCTTGCTACTTTGTTGAGCTCATTATTTGCTCCAACAGTTTTCTTTTGGTGTGCATTTTCTACATATCAGATCATATCAGTTGTGTAAAGAGATGATTTTACTTCTTCTGTTCTAATTTGGGTGCGTTTTATTCCTTTTTCTTCCCAATTGCTTTGGCTAGAACTTCTAGTATTATGTTGAATGGAAAAGGCCAATATGGGCACTCTTGTCTTGTTCCTGATCTTAGGAGGAAAATCTTTCAGTCTCTCATTATTGAGCATGAAGTTTGCTGTGCTTTTTTATATTTTCAGATGACTTCTATCACGTTGAGGCAGTTCCCTTGTATTCCTCTTTACTGAGTGTTTTATCATGCAAGGATGTTGAATTTTGCCAATTGCTTTTTTGGCATCAATTAAAATGATCATGGTTTTTCGCCTTCATTTTGTTAATGTGGTATGTTACATTGATTAATTTTTTGTGGTGTTGGGTGTCAAATTCAGGGCTTCACACATGTTAGGCAAGTGCTATACCATTGAGCTACATCTCCAGCCCTAATCAATTTTCTTATGTTGAACCATTCTTGCATTCTAGGAATTTATCCCACTTGGTTGTACTGTATAATCCTTTTAATATGCTGCTGAATTCAATTTGCTACTATTTTTTTTTCAGGATTTTTAAATCAATAGTCACAAAATATATTGCTCTATCATTTTCTTTTCTTGTAGATGGCTTTGGTGTCAGTGTAATGCTAGCCTCCAAGAATGAATTATGATCTATTTCCTGTTCTTCAATTTTTTTGGAAAAGTTTGAGAAAGATTGTTGTTAGTTCTTTCTTTTAAAGATTCAGTAGAAGTCACACATGAAGGCATCAGATACAGGGGTTTAGTCAAGTTTTTTTTTTTTTTTTTTTAGTACTGGGGCTTGAACTCAGGGCCTACACCTTGAGCCACTCCAACAGCCCTCCCTTTTTTTTGTGATGGGTATTTTTGAGACAGGGTCTCATGAACTATTTGCCTAGGCTGGCTTTGAACCATGATCCTCTTGATCTCTGCCTCCTGAGTAGCTAGGATTATAAGCATGAGCCACTGGCACCTGGCCCAATCAAGTTTTATGTAGTGGTGAAATGTTTAAATTTCTTTTGTGTAATTCTGTAGCTAATTTCTTTGTAGTTACCAAGGGGGTGTTTTTATACATCCTATCACTCTAGTTTGAATTTATATAAAACTGCCCTCCTTGATGGCACTTTCCATACTCCTCTCAGTTGCTGATGTCACAAAATATATCTTTATGCTTTCTATGACACAAAACATAAACCATGATTCTTTTAAATTGCTTAGTTTCTGAAATTTATGTATAAAACAAAGCATGGAGTTACAAGTAAATGTGAAGTTGTAGTTAACCAAAGTTAAATAATACTAACTTTTCAACTAATAATTTAAAAAATTAGTGTCTTAAATAGTGTACAAAACAAAAAATAGGGTTGTGAATTATAACAAGCTTTTGTAATTGCCTATGTATTTATCTTTATTGAGATTTTTTTACTTAGTTTTATTGAGATCTAGTTATTGTCTAGTCTTGCATCTTACTCCACAGGCATCTTTGAGTATTTCTCACAGGGCAGTTCCAGTGGTAATGAATGCTCTCAGATTTTGTTTATCTGGGACTGTTTTAATTTCTCCCTCACTTCTGAAGGTCAGTTTTTCCAGATATAAGATTCTTGACTGAGTTGTGTGTATTTTTTTCTTAGCATTTTCATTATATCAGCTCATTGCTCTCTGACTTCCAAAGTTTCTGATGAGAACTCTCCTGATGATCTTAATGGAGTTCCCTGTATGTGGTAAACCACTTCTCTCTTGTTGCTTTGAAGTTTTGTCTTTCAAAAGTTTGATTCTGATGTGATCGTGTGTTTTGGTGAGAGTCTCTGAGTTCACCTTACGTGGAGTTCATTCAGCTTATTAGCTGCACATATTCATATCTTTCATCAAATTTGGGAACTTTTCAGCCATTATTTCTTTAAATACTGTCTTTTCAGAACTTTCTCTTTCTCTGAGACTCTCACAATGTACACATCGGTCTGCTTGATCTTGTCCCCAAGTGCCTTAGGCTGTAATCATTTCCTTTTTATTCTCTCCTTTCTGTCCCTCAGATTTGGTAATTTCCATTGTCCTAACTTCAAGTTCACTGATTTCTTCCTCTCACTACTCTTCTTAGGTTTTGATCTATTGATGTTCCCATGTTGTTCATCTATCATTTCCTTGATGTTCTTTACATCTTCCTTTAGTTCTTTGAGCATCTTAAGACTGTTGTTTTAAAATTTTATCTAGTATATCTGCCATCAGGTCTTTTATAGGGACAGTTTCTGTCAATTTATTTATTTTTCTTTAAATAGGCCTTATTTTTCTCTTTCTTTGTATGCCTGTGGTTTTTCTGGTGTTGAAAACTACACATTTGAATCTGTTAATGTGGTAACTCTGGAGTCAGATTTTCCCTCTTCCCCAGAGTTTGCTGCTTCTTGTTATTCTGTGTGTTTGTGTAGGCAGAAGTGAATTTGAACTTAGGGATTCATGCTTGCTGGGCAGGTGTCCTACCACGTGAAACACACCCTCAGCCCTTTTTCATTTTAGTTGTTCACCAGGTAGGATCTTGTGTTTTTGCCCAGGGCTGGCATTGGACTGTGATCCTCCTACCTACAGCTTCCTGTGTAGCTGGGATCAGAGACATGTACCACCATGTCCAGCTTGTTGATTGAGATGGGGTCCCACTAACTTTCTTCCCTGGCCTGGCCTGAAAACACAATCCTCCTGATCTCTGCCTCCTGAGTAGCTGGGATTATAGCTACGAGCCACTGTGCTAGTCCTGTGTGTGTGTTTTAAAGATTGCTGTATGCCATGTTTGGGCTGAGGAGAAGTTAGAGGTGTAAACTTAAACTTTCATTGAGTCTTTTCTGAACCTTTCCCTGGGCATGCATGTTTACATGTGTAAACAGTATAAATAGTCTTTTATGGCTGGCTCTCAACAGGGGGAAAAAGAAAAATGAAGGGGGAGAAGAGGTGCTGGCATATTAAGTCCCTTGGGCACCACGATTGCTGGAGGGAGTGGTGCTGTGAGAGTGGCACCATTTCTTCGCTCATACCTCTTATCAGAAATAGCAAGCAGAGATCCAAGTATGGATCTGGTACTTGGAGGACAGGGTCCTTTCTTGTCCACTTTGGCACCTAAGCCACATGTAAGCTGCTCCAGGAGCATGTGCACCACTGCCTGCAACATGGCTGGGGGGGGGGAGTGGGTATCTGCTACTGAGTTAGAGCAAAAATTGACCAAAACTAATCAAAATTTACTATTCAAGTTTTCCCCTGAATTTTGCAAGCCCTTGATTGATGCCAGAGTTGCAAAATAGTTGTTTTCCACAGATTCTACCAGTGTTGTTGTTCTCTGGGCTGGGAGAAAGATACCCAGTGCTTCCTGCTCTACTGTATTCTTACCATGTTTATGCTCTTGAGCACTACAGTTTGGGATTTTTTTAATGCAGCAAAACTTAACCAATATACACATGAAGAAGCCAACTTAGGGAGGAATGCTTCCTTTTGAGCCAGACTGGGGAGTCTGAACTTCATTACAGAGACTCTACCGCAAGCTTTGGAAACTGATGGACTGGTTTCAGATCCCAGCTCTGCGACACCAGCTGTGGAATGTGGGCAGCATGTCATTTTACTTCTCTCTCCTGGTGTGGCATGTGCTAAGTGGTGAATGTGAACAGTGCTAGAACATGGTAAGCGCTCAGGAAGCACTGGCCTCCGATTGTTGATGTCGCATTGTGTTGCAGGTTGTGGTGTCTGAAGACTCTGGGACTCTGGCCTCTTTCAGCTGATCTGGATCCCAGGAACAGATGAGGTATGGCTGTGACCTTAACAATTTGATGTGTGTTGTTGTCAGGCCAGCCTGTGGGTCTCACAGAGTCCCTGCAGCTCACTCAGGCCTGTCCAGATGATTTGTACTGAGGTATCCAGGTGTTCTGTTGGGTGGAGCCCCATCTACTAGCTCTAATCATGTCTAACAGCTGAGACCACTTTGTTTTAAAATAAGCACATGTGTCACGCACACAGCTCCAGGGAGAACATCACTCCACATGCACAAGAGACAGCAGCCATATTGTTAGGTTGTTTCCCTAAACACCTGGAGGCCTTTGGGTAATGACTTCATTTAAATGGAGCATCAGAGAAATTGGAGATGACACCAGTGTTTCTACAATGGGCTATGTGGCTTTATGAGATGTCTGTAAAACATTGAGCCAACTCCTTTAACAGTTCCTTTCTCGTCTGCTCAGAGACAGGGTGAAGACCCTTTTTCTCTGCTCCCCTAAAGTGCTTCAGAGCATTGAGCTCCAAATGATAGGGTTACTATAAAAAGGGGCTGCTGTGAGTGACGTAGGAATCAATGATGTTCTTACTTTGGTTCATCAGGGGCTAGTATGAGATGTTCTCAGATGTTATTTTCTCAACTGATCCTTAAACTGTGATGAAAGTCATATCATTTGCTTCATTCTACAGATGAAGAAACCATAGGTTAAAATGACTATGCAAGACCATAGGGCCCCTCAGTGATCCTGGGTAGCAGGTCCACAGGGCAAACTCTTCAGGCACTGTGTGAGTCTTTCTCATCCATGATCTGGTTTGACTCCACTACGGTCTCAAAAGGCAGTCATTACAGATCCCTATTTACAAATGAAGAAACCAAGGCAGATGGTCACAAAGTTCAGAAAGACCCAGGAGTGGAGCTTGTCTGTCTCTGACCCTACACTCCATGTAACTGATACCTGTCGTCTTTATTCCTCCTAAAAACTACAAGAGAGAACAACAACCTGTTTGGCAACAAGGTCACAGCCTCACTTTTTGGAGGCCCTCAGTGGATTGGTGGGAGCCACTTCTTATCTGGTAAGTGGAACCTGGGAGAGTCAGAAGTGCCCTGGCCCAGTTCTCCAGAGCAAGAACCCCAGTGGAATTTAGAGATGATAACCATGTGCATCTCCTGAATTCTTGGTGAGTTTAGACAGCCTGAGTCACCATCTGAGTGGGTCTTGTGGTCATACTAATATAAATATCAGCAGTGAGGACTGCTTTGTCAAGGACCCGTTATGACAGAATGCACTTCACAGACAGCTGTGCTTCCCTTATCAGGCACCTGCACCTGCACCTGCAGGAGGCTGCTCCCCAGGTGAGAAACCACCGGCCCTCTGCCCCCAGATGAGTGGGGTCCACATGTGAGCCATTTGGGGCAGCAGGGCCAGGGTGTGCTGCGTGGGGTGAAAAGGGAAGGCTATAGAGCGGCCTTGCCAGGCTGGTATCCTGCTGTACCGTTGACCAGCTATGAGGTGGAGAAGTCATTCCAACTTTTGCTCATCAGCTTCCTTATCTGTAGAGCAGGGACAAGTGTGGTTCTCTACATCATAGGTTGCCATAAAGATAAAATGAGTTGATATGGTGAAGAGCTACGCACAGGCCTGGCATATACAGGTGGTCAACAAATGTTAGCAAGAGGTCTGCTTCCAGGCAAGATGGGATAGCAGCTGTCATGCTTACCTGTCTGCCCCAAATAACTGAAAGAAAAAAAAAAACAATGAAAAACGGACATGATATGTAAAATGACTGTTTCCAAGACACTAGGTACCAAGCAATGAAGGAGAGGGATCGCTATGCAATGGGAAAGAGCCCTGTGACTTGGCTTACTGCTTGGACAGACTGGGGGCAAGGCAGGGGACCCAGGCAGAATCTGGTTGTCTCCCAGTCTGAGACTGACTTAGGTTGTGGGGAGTATGGCATCTTGAGCTCTCAGAGCAATGACAGGGGATTTGCAGATGGCCTGCTCGAGCCTCAAGCTGAGTGCTGATCAATGCATGGTGTCAGAGGAGACTACTGGAGGTTGGGGGAGAACACAACCAGAGGAATTGAGGGAGCAGCCCTGAATCACAGTGCAGTGTGGAAAATGAATCAGTCATGGGCACCGCACCGAGTAGTCAGAAGGATCTTGCTTCAGCAGTGGGGGAAAATTGGCCCTAGGTTAAAAGCTGCTCTGTTCATGTTGAACAGCTTTAAAGCAAGACTTGAAAGATGTTGCGTGTCCATGTTACTTAATAGACCTCAGAGCAAGGCTTAAGAATATTTATAAGAATAGAAGTATCAAATGCTCCATAAGGCAAATTTTACAATGTCTAGCATTCAATCACAACTTTCCAGGCAAGCAAGAAAATATGAGTATATAACGAGTATAAAAATCCATCAAAATTAACTGAAAATGGACACAAATTATGTAATTAGCAGGTGTAGACAATAAACAGTTATTGCTTTATTTCATATGTTCTGAAATAAAGGAGAGGGAAAATAATAAGTAAATCCATGAAAGATCCACATAAAGCCAGGACCGAGCTCCTAGAGGTGGAAATTACAATGTGTGAGGTGAGATGGCCCTGGATGACTGAATGCAATTGCTGATGTGATGCTATAGAAATACAGATGATCCAAAATGAAACACACAAAAAGAATATTTTAAAAAGATGAGCAGACAGAAAACTCCAAGCTGCTTATGATGCATGGAATCCCTGAAAGTTAGGGGGATCAGAAAGATATTTGTAGAAACAAGTTTCTTTCCCAGGTTTGATGACTAGTATAAATCCATAGACCCGAGAAGCTCAATGAACTGCAGGCACAAGAAACTGTAGAAAATGACACCAAGTCACAGCACAGTAAAATTTTCTCAAAGAGAAAAATCTTAAAAGCAGATAGAGGAAAAAGACACATCACTTGCAGAGAAACAAAAATAAAGAAGGCAGAAAAGTTGTGGTTAAAAACAGTGTAAGACTGAGGCAAAGAGGATCTCTAGTGTGAGGCCAGTCTGGGCTACATAGATTTTATCTCAAAACAAAACAAAAGAAAAGGCTGGAGGCGTGGCTCAAGCCCCAGAGTGGCTGCCTAAAAAGTGTGAAGCCCTGAGTTCAAACTTCAGTACCACCAAAAAACCAAAACAACACCAACCAATCAACCAAATAAAACCAAAACTGGATGTGGTGTCTCTTGCTTATAATTGCATCCCTTTAGAGGCAGAGGCAGAAGGATCTCAAGTTTGAGGCCAGCCTGGGCTACACAGCAAGACCCTGTTTCAAAAAAACCCAAACAGAACCAAAACAACAAAACCAGGGGAGACTGGGGAGCAAAGGACTGTCTACAGGCAGTGAAAATATTTGTCACAAATGGAGACAGCATAGAGGTGTTTCCAGATACACAGAAGATGAATGATTTCCTCACTAGATGACATGTACTCCAAGAAAAGTTAAAGGCCGGCAGAAGGAAAATGACACCAGATGGAAATAATGGCTGTAGACATTTAGCAATGAATAGCTCTGAAAATGATAATGATGTGGATAAATATAAAGGATATCCTTCTCATTATTTAAATCTCTTTTAAAGATAATTGACTGTTTACTATTTATTATGCAGAAGTAAATGTATGACAGCTTTAGCACAAAGATTGGAAGTAGCTGTCGTCAGATTGCCACACAAGACGTGAAGTGGCAAACTGATAAGTTCAAAATGTGTACTATAAACCCTCAGGCGAAGAGCAAAATTACAAAACAAAGAGTTACAGCTAAGAAGCTAAGAGATGTGATAAAATACAGTCATAAAATTGCCAAACTAATCCAAAAGAAGGCAGAAAAAAAAAAAGGAACGGAAAAGAGAACAAAGGATAGGTGAAAGAAAGAAAAAATAGCAATATGGTAAACCCAACTGTATCAGTAGTCACGTTAAATGTGTCCAATTAAAAGGTAGAGATTATCAGATCAGATAAAATAGCAAGACCCAGCTGTAGGCTGCTATCTGTAAATTCACTTTAAATATAAAGACAGAAATAGGTTGAAAAAATATATTGCACATAACACTAATCAAAAGAAAGTGGCGTGTCTGCATTAATAACAGATGGAGTAGACTTCAGTGCAAGCAACATCATCAGAGATAAAGAGGGTCATTTCTTATAATAAAAGTGCCAACTTCTCAAGAGGATATGCTAATCGTAAATGTTTATACCCTGATAACAGAGGTCCAAAATTCATGACAGAAAACTGATAAAACTTCAAAGAGAAATAAACAAGTTACATTTGGATGGAAACTGCAATACCCCTCTCTCAGTAATTGAGAGAACAAGTAGAAAATTAGCACGGATGCAGAAGGCTTGAACACCCATCTACAAGCTTAACCTAATCAGCATTTATAGAATACTCCAGACAGCAACCACAGAATACATGCTCTTTTCAAGGATACACAGGACATGGGCCAAGAGAGATGAAACAAACCCCAAATTTTATTCTCTAGAAAAGTATATTCTGTAACTATAATACATTAAGTTAGAGATCAATAACAGAAAGATATCTAGAAAATACCTAAATATTTAAAAACTAAATAGCAGACTTCTCAATCAGCCATGGTACAAAGAAGAAATCCAAAGGAAAATTTATGACATATCTTGAACTGAGTGACAATCAAAACACAAAATCTAAAAATTTGCAAGCTGTTGCTAAAAGGGAACTTAGGTGGAAATGGTTCATGAACATTTAAAAAAGTTTTGATGGTAATAAATAGTTCAAAGTTGGAGATAAGCTAGATGCTCATCAACAGAGTCACCAATGGACAAACAATTGTCATGTATCTCCCAAAGGAATACTACTACTCATAAATAAAGAAGAGTAAACTTATCAAGTCATACCCTGAAATGTATCAACATGCAACAGAATGTACAAATCTCAAAGTAACTATGCTGAGTGAATGAATCTAGACAAAAAGATTACATATGGTATAGTTCCATTTATATGAAATTCTAGAAAATACAACCCATCTTTAGTTATAAATGCAGATCAGTGATTGTCTCGGGAGAAGGTAGGGTGGCTATCACTTTTGTCCACCAGGAACACAAAGGAGCAAAAGGGAACTTTGTGGTGATGATGGGTGCCCACCATCTTGATTGTGGCAATGGTTTCACAGATGTGCACATTTTCAAACTTATCAAGTCATAACCTGAAATATGCTCAGTTTACCAAGTGACAATTATACCTTCATAAAGCTGCTGAAAAAGAGATCTTAGCTATTCTTAGCCATTCTACTTTTTGTATTTTTGACCTTTGAATATGAGGGTAATTCCATTATGATCTCCACTTTATGAATCAAGACGTTTATGCATAGTGGAAGCCACCAATATAAAGTCACACAGTTGATGAGTGACACTGTTAAAACCCTATCCCAAGTCCATTTTACTCCAGAAATGGGATGGCTGAGACCCAGGATGCACATTCAACATCTTCTCCTGGCAACTGTGTTTGACCCAAATCGCAATGACTTTGCGCTGAGCCTTGGAAAGGGAAAAACTGTCCAGGAGGAAGGTGGAGGTGAGCATTCTTGGAGGTTCAGGGCTCTTGGAAGCAACGGTTTAAATCCTGAGCAATGGAAGGGGAGTAGCCAGCTATTATCCATTTGCTCTGTGTCAGTCATCCAATGATTAGGGTCTCACAGGGTCACATAGTCAATGCATGGTGCAGCCAGGACTCATTCCTGGCTCTGCCCCTTACCCTGCCATCACCCCCAGCTGCATCTCTGAGGCTCTTTTTCAATTCCCAGATTTTCTGATTCCAGGATTCTGAAGTCCTGAAGTCAGAGAAGGGCCTCTGAAGCAATGGGAGAGGGACAAGGCTCCTCCAGTAGGAGAGACTGTCATTTGGGGAGGTACAATTAAGCAGGCTGGCTTGACTCAAGCAAATTCTTTAATGTCTGGGCCTCAGGTTTCTTACTGTAAATGAGGTTACTCAGGTCCATACGAAGCTCAGAGCAGGATAAAAAATATATCCCAGACCCTGACACCTCTGCAGGGTGGAGCAGTGCCTCTTCCTCATCAAAGAACTGGGCTTTGAGATTCTGAGGTCCCTCCCTCCCCACCTGCTGCCTAAACTTCCACAGAAGGAAGCTTGTTTATCGTGATGTGGTGCTGGGGAACATGGGCGGATGCTCCGGAACTCGCAGCCTGGCAGACACAGGAGGCTCCCAGCACAGTCAGCACAAATGCTGTGGTTTCTGAGCCCACTGTGGGGTCACAGCTTAGAGAGGCTCCAGCTAAGGGTCTCAGGAAGAGGCCCAGAGTGACAGGAGTTGTCCATCACTAGGGACAGAGGCCAGCTGTCCCTGATTCACATTTCCTTCCTAGTATGGAGCCAGGGCTGTGGCTGTGGCAGTCACCCAGCCAAGGACATATCTAGTCCCTGTGTGTCTGGGTGGCCAAGAGGGCAGCTCTGGCCAATGGAGTGTGAGTGGAAATGATGTGGACTGTCTGAGCCCAGGTGGTTAATCCTCTGGGTGATCTGCCCCTGGCTCCCCTCCCTCCCTGGGACCCTGGAGGCTGTAGTGCAGAGGATGTCATCACAGATGGAGGGCCCTGGGTCTCTGAATCACTGCCTGGAAGAGGTGCTCTGTGGACGACATGCCCCCAACCAACAACATCCACATGGGCTTTGCAGGAGAGAAATCAGGCTTCCTAGGAGAAGCTCCTTTCACTCCTCTTCCGCCCCTCATCCAGAGGGTATTTAGCCGGCTCCTCTATGCCCAGCTCTGTGCTGAGCATGAGGACCAGCTGTGACTGAGCCCTGGAAATCCCTGAGACCTACAGTTCCCTGCCCCCATGGAGCTCTGACAGTTGGGGACACAGCCAAGCAAAATGAGTGAATGAACAGTAAGATGATTTTATGGTGTGAGAGGTGCCACCAAGGAAAATAAGATGACAATGAATAACTAATGTCAGATTTGGGGAGGTTGGGGGTGGGGGGAGGGGAGGAGCCCTGGGAGACAGGTGGAGGAACCTGGGAGCGGGCGGAGCTGGCAGGGGCTGGAGTAGGCCCCTGCAGAGGACAGGGCAGCAGCCCTGACTACCCTACCCCCTTGCTCCCAGTGTTAGGCAACCACCTCCCTGCATCCTGCATCCTCAAAAACCCAGAGCGATCTTTGTCGTGGATTTTGGAGCCTATGGGTGCTAAAAAGAATTTACTGAGATGGGAGAGTAGGAGAAAGCAAAGATTTATTAGGACACCCTTTAAAAAGAAAGAAAATGGCTGGCTAGGCAAAGGAGCATAGCACTCAGGATGAAGGTAGGTTTTATACCTTGGGTTAGGTATAAAATGTTTGATTGGCTGTCCCCCTTTTTGTGAACCTTACTGATTTGTTGTCTCATCCTTGAACAATGATTTGACTTTTGTGTGCCCCAGAACATCTCAAGAACTTGGTTTTTCTTCCACATTCCATCTGGTGCATTTCCTGTGCTTGACCCACTTACACTTTCACCTGGCTCTTGTTTTTTTTTTCCTGTTTGCCATGTCTTTTATGGGGCTGGGGTTGGAGGGAGGGGAGCTCTTTCACAACAGTCGTTGTCTCTGTTTTACAGAGAGGCAGAATGAATGCTCAGGCAGGGTTTTGTCCACTCTCATGAAGCAAGGGTGGGTCAGGGCCAGGAGGAAGATGAGCTAAGTAGCCTGGCAGGGCCGAGACCCAGGTCCTGTGGAGTGGCCAGGAGACCCCTCTGACCTCCAGAGAGATGAACTGAAGGGCTAAAGATTGTGCTTTTGAGGTCCAAATCATAGCTGGGGTCATGAGAAGAGCAGGACAGAGCAGGGAGGGGATCTGAGCTGGGCCCTTCTGGGTAGGCTGTGTGCCCTAGGGCAATGCTTGGAACCTCCCTGGGCCTTCATTCCTCATCTCTGAATAGGGAGAAGCACCAACCCTCAGGGCTGGGAGAGGTGAGGGGGTGATGCTCACGGCCCAGGTATCATCTTTTCAGTTCAGACCAGACAGCAGAACTGAGTTGGCCCACGCCTGAACTAGGCCCAGGGAGCTCTGGCAGGAGGCAAGGCAGTCCAGGCATCACCCTGGAAGAGGGCAGACTGATTCAAATGCTGGGGACTGGGCAGGGACTCACACCACCTCTTACAGAGCCCCGGCTCTTCCCGGGCTGGACACTAGGGTCCTCCCTGGCTGCTGTTGTCCAGCACAGCCGGCTCATTGTAAAGCAGCCATATGAGAAATGTTCTGTGCTCTCAGATCTGCATGGGGTACAGAGCAGTTGTTCCTGATAGAGCAACATGCCACAGGTCACCATGATGCCAGTGATCACCCTGGTACCATAGTCCCCGTGGGGCTATTTTAATCCTGAGTCTTTCCTGATGTCCTCATTTGACAGCCTCATGGCAATTTTTCTTCTCTGTCTGGGTTTTACTCCATACCTCTGAAACAAGGACCCCTCCCATACGCACACACATTGCCCTTCTTCCTTCCACGTAGTGTCTGTGAGCTCTGCTGTGAGTGCTGCCATGGCCAAGGCCAGGGAGTCATCTGGAGCTTCCTGTCCAGAGAAGAAGACAGGGTGTCTGGTTTCCTCTTGGGACCCTGGGTGTGGTCATGGGTGGGGACAGCCCAGAAATGGGCCTTGATGATGCAGTGGCTGCTGTCACTCTGCAAGGGCTCCCTCCATCAATCCACTTTCCTCTCCAAGACAAGCTGACCTCAGTGAGCAAGGAGCCTGCATAGCAGGTGCCCACCTCTGAGTTCTCACCTAGTGAGCATTAGTAAATGCTTATCAGAAAATGATAGGCAGGAGGGAAGGGGCTTGAGATGCAAGAATTGCTGATGCAGCAGCTGGGAAGCCGATCTGTGCAGAGACCCAGGAGGCTCCACCCACGTAGGCATCTGCCTCCCAGAGGCCCCAGCCTCCAGGGCCTCCACACCCCAAGAGCAGCCCTGGGAGCTGAGCTGCTGGGCGTTTTCATGCTCGGTGATGCTGGGCAGTTTCTGCTCCTCATTATGGGAGATGGGTGTCAACAGGCGTCAGAGGCAGAGCAGGAAGAAAGCGATCTGATTTCCCCAACCCTGCACATCATGGGGATTCTCTCTTTCCAGGGACGCCACCTGCGTGAGGAATCTGCAGTTTTTGGGCTCATGGGACATCAAGGTTGTCAGGGCTGATTGGTGGGTGGACCATGGTCTGATGGCCTCATCAGAGCCACTTGTGAGACTGTGGTTCCCTCACTGCAGACATGCCAGGACACCTGGCTCCCATCAGGTGCACCTGGGTCCAAACCAAGCGAACAGGAAATTCCCAGGTTCCCATAGGCTCCTGCTCCACTCATCCAACCTCCCCTCCTGGTGAACAACTCCCCTCCTGGTCTCTAAGGGAGTGCCTCCTGTTTTGGGGCATTGGGGAGAGAAGGTAGGAGCTACCTGAGAAGACTTTGGACCTCCTTCTGGAGAATTCTAGGCCAGAGGTCTGAATATCTAGGAGTAGCCACTGTGGTGGCCCCTCTCCACAGAGGCTCTTCCCCTTCTGTGTGTCCTCCAGACCCAGCTAGCCTCCCCCAGGAAGTCCTCCCTGATACCTCCAGACTGTGCTGGCTCCTCCTCTCCTGACTCCTCTCCCAGTTTCACTGGGCTTCAGTGACAGGGGCTTAGGTTAAGCCTGCTCTACCATCCCCGGCTGTGTGACTTTAGGCAGCTCACTCTCCTTTGCGACTCCCTTTCCCTCATGTAAAATGATGCATTTGAATTCATTCCTGCATGCAGTCCAGGCTGGTGGAAGTTAACATGGTTTTTGGTAAAGCTCAGTGGCCAGTGGGAACATGAGGGATGACATTCTGGCCACTGTGTGCCCAGTTCCCCTCCTGGGAGAGCTACCCTCAGTGTTCTACGCAGAGCACCCCACCAGGCATCCTGGGGCCTTCCCGAGTGACATATGTTCAAGCAGCTGGCTCCTTGAAGAAGATGGGGGACCAAGGGACCAATGTTTCCCTGGAAACTCTGGGCAGCTCCCTGTTGACTCCTCCTAACAGCCCAAGGTATTTCAGAGTGGGGACAAATAATAATAATGCAAGAAACTGTTTTATTTGTTGCACATTTACAGTGAACCAGTTGTTGAACTGACTCCTCATCCCATTCTCTCCTGTGAACTGGGTAGCGAGCAGATGAGGATCCCAGACCCGTTCTGGGAAAGTGGCAGAGCCAGGATTTCAGTTGTGCCTCCTTTCCTAGGCTTGTTCACTCCACTGTGAAGCTTTGGGGATGTGTACAGAGTTACCGTTATTACCCTTCTCCTCTTTCTCCTCCAGCGTACACTGGTTTCCAGTCCAGCAGCTCTGAGCCCATTCCCAATGTGTCCCAGAGGTGCTGCTTCTGCACAGAACCACCAACCACCTCCCTGAGCCCAGCTGTCCTCCTCCGAGGGCCTTGAGCAGATGCTGCTGCTGTTGGGAGAGGGAGTGGCTATAACCTTGACTCTGGGTCCTGAACATGTAGAGGTGTATACAGCAGGCGCTCAGGGAATAGCAGCTATTGCTGGGGCTTCTGGCCTGGGGCTGGCCTTTGGAGTAGTCAGTCCAGCCAGCATGGACACCACTGTGTACTGAGCCCTGGGCTCTGTCTTTAGAGTTCTAAGGAGGCTGACACCTAGAAGGATCATGATTCACATAAGCTGCTATTATTATTGTTACTTATCTGCTCAGCCCCCATTCCTGCCCTTGTCCCATAATCAGAAGCCAAGCCTCTCCCAGAAGGTAGGGCTCCACTCCTCTTCACTGGCTCAGTGAACCCCAAACCCTACACATTAGAGGAGGGGTCTCATCTGTGGTACAGTGGGGAAACTGAGGTCCAGAGTGGGGATGTGACCTGTCTAAGGTCACTCAGTGACTTGAGGAGAACAGAGACTAGGGCTCAATCTGCTGGCTCCCACCATGGCTCTCTTAGCTCTGCTTTAGCCCACGTGGATCCCAGGGCTTGGGTAATGGGACAGAATTCCAAGCCTGGAGCAGACGAGCACAGGGCTGGATGAGACATGGACTTGGGTGGAAAGGGACAAAATGATTCTCACAGTAGACAAGTTTGGAACCCCTGGGTTTCAGGAGGGGCCAGTGAATGAGGATTTCTAGTCCTGACCTGGCTGGTGGACAGACTGGAACGAATCTGATGCCCTGATGGCCGGTGACGAAATTGTCACGAGCACTGGGTGAATGAAACTAGGAAAGTCAGACCCATAGCGTCTGTCAGCATGAGGTTGCCAACTGTTAACACCACCCAAGTGAGTGTTCCTGATCCCAGTTTGGGAAATGTGTCTAAAAGCTGGTGCAATTCAGTGGTGAGATCACAGACCTGGCTGGGCTCTCATGAGCATCTGCACCCGATGTCAGGAGGTGCGAGCGTGTGAGTCTGTGTCTGCTCTACTCCTCAGCCATCTGGGGTGATAAACCATCCAGCAGAGGCACAGTGATGTGGAGTGCCACCTTCCTAATTCAAACATGACACCATGGGACACCCCAGCACCGCTGGGAACTCCACCTCCTCCAAATCCTGGGCTCTTCAGTTACCCTGTTAACCTGCCTTTGTGTTGCTTTAGGAGTGTTTCTCACACCTGGGTGACATTGCGGGTCCAGGAGCAGGTTCTAGTGGCCTGAGGGATCATGGTGTGGGGGTATCTCTTCCTTCTTTGTCTCTGTGACCAGCCAACTCCTTCCCTGCCTACTGAGTCACTGGGGGACTGTGCTGCCTGCCTGACCTACTGACATGACATCCTCAGGCATCCTTTTTCCAAGTTTATTTTTTTGTGGTACTGGAATTTGAACTCAGGGCTTCATGCTTGCTTGGCAGGCACTCCACCACTAGAGCCACTCCACCAGCAAATGACACAGCCAAGGCCACACAGCAAGTGGTAACTGGAGACAAATTGTTTTTTCTTTTGGCAGTACTAGGGTTTGAACTCGGAGTCTCATGTTTGTTAAACAGGCAGTCTACCACTTGAGCCACTCTAACAGCCCTCCGGCATCCCTTCCAGTCAGACACCACACTATGTACTTGGCTCCCTTCATTTTGAATCTCATAGCCACCGAGAAGAGCGGCATCTACCCATTGTGCAGATGGGGAGGTGGAGGGTTGGCCCTGGTCCTCTTCCGGGGCTTCTTCCTGCCCAGGCCAGCCTGTGCCATAATTTACCATCAATGAATTTCCCTCTGCTAACTGCTCCCCTGCCTTTGTTTTTTAAAAACACTCAGGGTAGCTGAAAATGTCATGACCTGTTTCTTGATTTTCCCCTCAAATTCAAGAAAAACAAGGATGCCTCTAATATGAGAAACAGAGTGATGCCGCCATGTCCAACTGGGGCCGGGAGAGCTGCCCTTGGATCTGAGCGGGCTGTCTTCCCCCTGCTTTAGTCCCAAGGATGTGGGAGAGAGCCCAGGAGTTGGGGCTTCTAAGCTGCTGAGCAGAGTTTCTGGGCCAGCTCAGGGCACGTTCACGTTCACAGTGCAGCCCAGAGGGAGGGCTACATTTAATCTCTTATTTGTGTGTGTGGGGGGGTGCTGAATACCTTTGCAGGAAGCTGGACCTCCCTGCCTGCCAGCCAGAGGGTTATCTTCTGTCTCAGTTGCTCTACCCTCCCCTGCCCAAAAAGGCTGTAGGGTGGCTCTAGGTTGAGGGGTTTTAAGGGTGCTCCCTGGAAGGGGAAAAGATGCTGGGAGGGGCTGAGGGGAGAAGAGAGCTGTCAAGCTCACCAAATGGGGTGGTCTGTCCTGGGCCCAGGGAGAAACCCTCTCTTCCAGCACAGTCTCATGCCTTATGCCCCACCCCCCACCCCTGCCAGTTCACCGCAGTGCTCAGTCAACACGTGAATGACCAAGTACCTGCTACACCCAGGTCCTGTGCTGAGTCCTGAGATTTACAGAGATCTCTGCCCTTGGAGAGTTGACAGTTGAAGGAAACCAGAATGTGTCGCTTCAAAATATGTCATTTTGACAGGTAGAGTTGTAAGCTGAAGACAATTAAGATGTGTGGGAGCTCTCTGCCTTCCCTCTGTTTGTCTAAAAGCAGGACAGAGGTTTATGAAGACAAAAGGTCTTTCTCCTGCCACTTCCAGCTTAAAGACAGGATATAAATTCTCCTTTTCACCCTACCCTCGTAGGCTCACGATGGCACCAGGAGTCTATGAATAAGAGCACTCCACACGTTAGTTCATTGCCCATCAAGTTCCCTTCTGACATATCCACCCCCTTCTCTGAAATGTATTGCTCTTTACTAGAATATTATTTAAGGCAGAGTCCTAAGCCGAGCTCTGAGTTGCGTTTTACTGACGTTTCTACCATGTGATGTACATCCCGCAGGTTTATAAACTTGCTTATTTTTCTCTTGCTAATCTGTCTTTTGTTGCAGGAGTCTGTCCCAACTACAGACTTAGGAGAACTAAGAAAAAACCATATTTTCTCCACTTTGCAGTCTGGCAGGGGAGACAGACAGTAGGTGGTAAACAGGACGTATTCTATAATATGTGAGCAGGCCGTGTGTCCTATGGGAAAAGAGAGGAGGAAAGAGCAGAAGGCAGGAGGACCAGGGATAGATGTGTTTGGGGTGGGCTGTACATATAGCACAGTGGGTCAGAGCAGAACTCTGTGGGGTGAAGAGTGGGTAGAGGAGAACTGTGGCCCATCAGGGATCTGGGGAGGGCACACCAGCAGAGGGCACAGCTGAAACAAAGGTCCAGAGGCAGGAAGGTACCTGGAATGTTTCAGGAGCAGCCAGAGGCTAGGGCATCATGGGGGAAGGAGGAGAAAAGAAGGGAGCCAAGGAGAGGAGGTAACAGGGAAACCTGGCCAGATCATGGAGACTTGTGTGAGGGTTCAGACAATGAATGGTGTTTGAGCAGAACAGTGGAAGAGCCCAACTTCTGTTTAAGATCGCCCTTCTGGCTACAGACTAAAGGACCTATAGAGACAGCCAGGGACAAGTGGAGAGGACCTGCTAGGGAGAAAGGATGGGCTGGGTGGAGGCTGTGGGTGGTCTTTGAAGGAGAGTCCCTAGGATTTCCCAGGGACCTGATCAGGGAAATGAGGCATGGGAAACAGGAGCTAGGAATTCAGAGATAAACATGGTATTAGTGGATAGCCTGATCAAAAGCCACAGGCCCTCTTTCTTTGCTTTAAGCCTCCCACTCCCTCATTAGGCTGCAATATAGAGTTTTTAAAAATGCAGCTTTCTCCCCCTGACCTTGTTTGCTTGTCCACTTTATTCCTATGCTCTGGGAACTGAGCAAGGATAATTTAAAGAAAGACACTTTCTCTGGGAAGAAAATATTTGAAAAAATGACTCCTTTGATCACAGAAGTGTTTGCAAAGGAAAAATATCTTAAGGAAGGATACCTGGAAGAAAAAAATATGGGACACATGGCTTAAAAGGAGCATCTGATGAAAGCCATCCTTTGCATAAAGGGATGCTCTAGGAACATTGACATCTATGTCGCAGTGACCCAAATTTAGTAAATTGACTGGACTTGGTATCCCTGGGCCCAAATTATACTGTCAACACAGTGAAACAGCAAGAATGACTGAATATACTAGGTATCCAGACAAAGGGGAGCATTTATCCTAAGGCAAATTTAAGTCAAACCTCTAACCCATTTCTAACCATAAATCTCCCTGATGATACAGCACTCATTGGGCCTCTTCTCAGATGTGCTTGCACCCATGTCTGGGTGTGTACTATTCTTTGCTTTGCTTTACTAATAAACTTTCTTGCTCTCTACTTCCATGTGTCTTTCTTGCAACAGTGTCATGAATCTGGTACCCAAGAGCCAGGTGGAGGCCTCTTCCCTTTTAGAGACTTCCCTGGAAGTTCCAGGAACAGACCAGCTATGAGTAGACAGAAGACAGGGGTTAGACCCCCACATGGGCTTGAACAGCACAGGCTTCACCCTCATCTGAAAGTGAGGCCTGTCCTGGCCATTTGATCTGTCCTGAACCTGAACCCTGAGACCAGGTGGGGAGTACACAGAGCAGGAGGTCCTGGGGCTGGGCTGGGCTGGGGGCTTCACAGGAACTGCAAGATGGGAGCTGGGGCCATGAGGCGAGGGAGGATGGAGCTGATCCCTGGCCATGAAAGGGACCTGGGGAGCCTATGAGGGAAGGTGGCCACCCAGGGTGTCTGAATGCCAGGGTCTTCCTCTCCAGCATCTCCCCCAATCCCATCTCACTTCAGCTGGGTGTCAGACCATGGCCTGGGCAGAACTCACCCCTCACTGTGGTCAATTACTTTCAGCTTGTCATAAACTTCCATCAGAACTGAGCAGCCACTAGGGAGCCTCAGTATCAAGGGGAGAAGAGAAGTGACATCTGTCTGTGGCAGTTCTGGCTCTAACATGGCCCATGCACACTGTTGTGCTGGGCTCATCACCTAGGGCCTCTTGTGTCACTTTTTTGTCTCAAGTGCTGTTCTTATAATCAAGTCACATGTAATTAACATGGCTGCTGATGAAGTGGCCCAGGTGGGGTCTGTGACATGGGAGAGACTTCCGTATACACAGCTGTAGATTGACTGGGGAGGGCAGGGAGTTTCACTCCAAAGACTCCTCTCCTGACTCCCCACAGTGACGTTGACCCCTTCAGTGTCCTGGATTGCTAGGGTCAGAGTTCCTGGGCTCTGTGTCCTCAGGAAATGACAAAACCAGTGTGGGTGGGACATTTCTATAATGGGGGTAACAATGCCAACACCACAGGGTTGGTCTTCCCTCCCAAAGTGTGAGCTGTGGGACATGAGCCAAACTCAAAGAAGGAAAGGATGAGTGAACAGAGAGGCTGGCAGTTCTGAAGATGGATTCCTCTCCTTGCCCCTCTGGCTAAGTGTGTCATTGGAGGGCTGTCCATGGAGACATGACGTGCCACGGGTATTGAAGCTGGAGTAGGAGTTCTTGGGTGGATAAAGTAGGGGAGGGTGTCCCAGGGAGAGTGTGCAGTGTGAGCCATGGCTCGGAGGCCTAAACTTCAAGTCACTGTTACCTGGGTATCAGCAGAGCATCAGAACAGAAGTGAGCAAGGGCCAGATGGAGGGGACAGAGGTCAAAGTGGCCAGCACCAGGGCATCCCTGAGGCAGTATTCTCTGGAGGGCTGTTGGAAAAGCTTAAGTGCAGTGTTCAAGTTCACAGATTTTGGAGCCAACAGCTTGATTGCCTGCCTCCATATTTTCTTTACCTATGCTGGTAATGCTGGGAAAGTTACTTAACCTCTCTGTGCCTCAGTTTCCTCATCGGAGAACTGGTCCAGGGAAGTATAAACCTATGCAAAGCACTTCCAGAGCCAGGTGCCCAGCAGGCATTGTGAGAGTGGTTGCTGGATCAGGGCTCATTGTGAGTCTGACTCTGGACCTTTCCTCCAGTCTTCAGAGTCACCTGGTGGGAGGGGTAAGGCAGGAGCCTGGATCACGTTGAAGAAACTGAGTCCCAAGGAGGTGAAGAGACCTCTTCAAGGTCACATGCTGGAGCTGGTGAAAGGAGACTGACTCTTGCCCTGTCTGTCCTTGTTCTGGAGCCCACCCAGGGCCCAGGGCAGGGTCTGCACCATTCACTCTACCCCAGCTTCAGTGAGCCAGACAGAGGGTCCATACAGAGACCCCAGATTCTGGGTGGAACGGCCCATCTGCACCAAGGCTGCTGATGGATGCTGCTCTCCTCTCCCCATCCCCCTCAGCGTAAGCACAGGAGAGGTCCCTCATCTCTGCAGCAGAAGATGGCCCCGCCTTTGATGGAACAGAGGCCCAGTTACCAGCCCCTCCTTGTAATTAATATAAACATGGCATTTCTGTTGAAATCCCTGCTTGGATGAACTGCTGGCTGGAGGATTTAACTTGTGTACACAGGGAAGAGCTCACAGACTTGTCCCTAATATTTATTCTGGTGACTGTAACATGCAGATAAGGTGAGTGTCTGGTGCCTGCACCCAGAATAAATTTACATTCTGAAGCCACAAAGAGCTGCGTGTACATGGCATTATGGGCTTGGCTGGGGGCCCTGGACAGGGACAGCTGGTGCTGCTCCAGCAGCTGAGGCTCACTGTGAGAGACTCAGCACCTGGGGGCCCGGCATCCTGACACCCAGCTCTCCAGCCAGAGCATTTCCAGGTTCTTGGTTTTGCTCAAGCATTACCTCTTGTAGAAAGCCTTCCCTGGCTCTCCAGCCAGATCAAAGCCTCTGTCAAGACCATCATGGCTTCAAGCACAGTGCTTTGTAAGACCCATCTCGGGCACCACTTGAAACCCAATATTCCCCCTCGCAAACCTTCAAGGGGAGGGGAGGGGTTACTTTTGTAGTAGATGCTCAGTGACTACACGCCTAGGCCACAGTGCACTCCCAATCTCAGTGGACCTGCCTTAGGAGGTTGATGAGTGGCAGGATCACTGCCGGGTGACAGGGCCCAGCCAGCAGGTCATTTTGGAGGGACTAGTCCATAAGATCAGCACTCATTCAGCAGGTTGCAGTCTAAGCATCAAATCATTAAGAGGAGACAGGTAGGTGCCAAAGTGACCCACTTGCTACCTTCAGTGACCACCAGAGGACTTGGTGGTTCTCATCCCTGCAACTCTGGGCTCTGCAGAGGTGTCCTGTCCTGTCACGTAAGTGCCAGGGACACAGTAAAAGTCTCTGCTGTGTTGGCTCTGGTGGATACCTTGGCACTTTGGGTCACTGTGTCCAGGGACTAAGAAGCAGGAAAAGAGGCCCCTGCCTTAGAAAGGGAATTGAGTCTCATTGGTGGGAGGAGGAAGGGCTGTGCCAGTGCCATGTGAACAGCAGGACGTAGGTGTAGAACTCAGGTGACCCAGCTGGGCACCTATCAGTACTCTCTCTACAAACTCCGAAAGGGCAGACACAGCAGCTCCTCCTACAAGGGCATGGTGACCAGAGACTCTGAGGGAAATCGCCAGTGGACAGAGGAGGGGTTGGAGATGAGTCTTTGTGTAGCCCTTTGTGAGGGCTGCCTGGTCCCACAGACTCCTTCCATGTCCCCTTGTGGGTGAGTGGCCACCAGAAAGCCCAAGAACATTCTCTCTAAGAGTTCTGTAAGCGGAGCCTTGGATCTGAGCAGCTCTGATATACTGGGGCAGACAAGGAGAGGCAGACACTCAGATGACCTGACACTGTCCTTCCTGTTATGCTTTCTTATTCTTGAACTTTCAACCTATATGGGAGCAGATGTGAGATGCAAGGTCCAGAGGGAACCAGAGAAAGGTTCCCTGCCCAACTGTGGGGAGGGCCATCAACAGAGGCACCCCTCTGTGGGCCTTCTAGCCTTCCTCGCCTCTCTCCTGCTTCCGTCTCTGCTCCTTTCTTTCTTATTGATCCCTGGTAAGCATCTTTCCCCAACTCTATTTCAACATCTGCTTTTCCAGAATCTATTTTGTGATACAGGAGAAGTCAGGGCTTTGTATCAGTCAAAACTGGGTGGGAATCCAGTGTCTGTTACTTAACTAGCCAGGGGATTTTGGGTGGTAAACAGCTTACCTCTCTGGCCTTAGTTTCCTTCTCTGTAAAAAGGGATGCATTTGCAGGAGTAAGGAGCATGGCTAGGAAATACTTTGTAAAGGCAAACACACACAGCATTAATTAAAACTCCTTTTGCTCACACCTGTGCCTATGGTACAGCCTGAGCACTTCAAGGAAGGGCCTGGCTGGCTGGATCTGAGATCCTGCTGGGAAAAGGGTCTAGATAGCCTCACACCAGGGTTCCCTGCAGCATACCGCATTCCAGCCACCAGTTCCAAGGCTCCACAGAAGGACGGTGAGGATGGTGGGCTGGATGGCAGGGTGGCACCGGCTGAGCTGTGGTGGCAGTGTGTGGGGGAATGTCCCGTTCCTTCCTCCTCCTTCCAGGAAGCCTCACTCCTCTGCACAGCTGCTTTGTCACATTTCAGATCACAATGCCTAAATCCATCAAAACAAGGTGGCTGAGATATCTGCACACTCGGGGGGTGGGGGGGATGAGGGAGGAGTGGTTCATGAGATCCTGTGTGAGCAGACAGGCCTGTGTTTCCCAAGAGCCCCAGGATGGGTGGGGAGAGGCCCAGGCAGCTCAGGCTGGGCAATGGCACTAGTAGATGATAGATTAAAAAAAAATTACCAATGAATCAAGGAAAGAAACAGGCCCCTCCCCAACTCCTTATCTGAGGTGCCCTTGAGTGATGGTTCCTGGATGCTCCTGCCTTCTCATTTGCCTTTCACTGAGGGTGATGAATGTGCAGGCAGCTCTAATGAGTGGCCCAGGCCACCAGTCAGTCTCAGGGCTGTCTATCTCTACACAGCAACCAGCAGTTGCCATGGCACAGCCCATTCAGAAGCATGCCGATTAACTGAGAGTTCTGTCTGTGTCTTTGCACCATGGGGGTCAGATGCAGCCAAAAGAGGTGGGGGGGGCTCTGGGCCCCAGTTTATCAGAGCAATCAGGATTGAGAGCCTCCACAGATTCCCGGAGAGCACTCATGGGTCCTCCTCCCCGCTACGAGCTTGGGCAATGGGGCAGTTCAAGACCAAGCCTGTCCCTTTCCTCAGCCTCTGCAGTTCATGGTAGATGCAGGAGTCTTCAGGACCCAAGTTCAAATCCTAGCTTGACTCTAAGCCGTGTGACACTGGGTATGTCGCTTTCTCATTTTCTTTCACCAATGTCCATTTGGGGATTAAATGAGCTAATGTAGGGAAGCTCTTTGTGCAGTACCTGTCACAGAGCAAGTGTACAACCAAAAGCTATTTTGCTGTTTATTCTGACTAGGATTATAACTAGACTTTCTGTAAGCACGAACTGTGGCTGTTCACACAGCACAGGCCACGTATTTGAGATCTTACTGTGTGTCCAGCATCTTGAAAGTTCTTCAAAAGCAAAGATGTTAATAGCTTCATGACAGCTCCTCACTGAGCTATATCTGATTTACTCTGCATCTTTCCTGGCTGGATACATGGAGTTTTACAGTTTTCCACTCTATCACCAGGCCTCAGTGAACATCTCTGGGCATGGTCCTCGCCCAAGTCCCTGACTGCTTCTGAAGGACGAATTCCTGGAGCTGGAATCAGTGCATCTGAGCACCATTCTTTCTAAGGCCCAAGATCTGTCTTACTTAATTGTCTTCCACATAGCAGTGCGTAAGATTGTTCCTGCCTCACCACACACTTACCAGCACCATCGTTCTCTTTTTACTTAGTCTTCATTAATCATATTTTATTGTCTTTTGGAGGCACAGAGCTCTGGACTGTGGTTCCCATTTCCCAGCAGGGTGATACCCAGATTATGTTCCAGGGTTTCCAGTAAATTTCATGATGAAAGGCAGCTGGTGGCAGGATAGCCCTGGGCAAATAGCAAAGGAGCTGGGCTGCAGTCCCAACTCTGTGCTCATCGACTGTGTGAGCTGAGTATATTATATCTCCCTCTCTGGGTCTTTGTTTATCAATCTGCCTCTACTTCATCTCATGTTTAGAACAGTGACTGGTGTATAATGTATGCTCAACAAATATTTGTTGAAGACTAAACTGACGCTGACCTTCTACAGGAAATTTTTCCCACATCATTGTGCTGCCACCAACCTTTGCACGGACGCTCTAGCATTCTGTTTTCTCTTCATGAATTTCTGTTTCTACTTAGGATAAGAAAAACTCCAGAGACAAAATGAGAAACAGGCCAGATAATCTACAAAACCAAAGCTTTTCTTGAGCTCGTTGGAGTGGGCCTTGCAAGCTACATTTAAAGAAGGATGAGGTCTTTCTTCTCAGAAGACCACGGAGCTTCTGAGACCTGGTTAGGCTGGGACAAAATGAGGCTGGGCTTTCTCCTGCTACCTTCCTGTCTGTACCTTCCCAGGCTCTTGATTCTCGCTTCTCATTTATGATTCATAATCATTTATGGTGTCTATCCCTCCCCAGAGGCCAGGGAGGCTGGATGCCCACCTGCAGTTGGAGGTGGTAGGTGAGGTCCCTGTGATGATGATCCAGCCTTGGGTGGGGCTCTGCTGAGGAAGGAGTGGAGAGGGAGGGAACACTGACTGGGAGGTAAAGAGGGGAAGACAGCAGGCTTTACTCTGTTGCCACAAATATGCAGAGAGGGCCGTTTCTATTTCCCCATCACCCTCTGGAGTGTCTCTGATAAAAACTCTACAGACAGGGAGATGCAGGTTCTAGCCTTGCAACCTGCTGTGTGACCTTGTGTCTGAGACCCTCAGTTTCCCCATTTGAACAATGAAGTGATTGGTGTAGTTTGGTGCTTCTCAATCCAGCTGTGGAGATTTTCTCTTCTAGACAAGTTGGAGTGACAGGATAGGAATCTCCTTCCCTCTGGAAGCTACGTAAAAACAGTCATCACTCTTCCTTTGGTACCAGCTGGAGATTGGTTCCAAAACATCCCACAGATATACCACAATTTGAGGATGCTCAATTGCCGTATATAAAATGTGTTGTATTTGCATAGAACCTGCGCACACCCTCCTGTCACCTTAAGTCATCCCCAGATTACATAACAGCTAATATAATGTGAGTGCTATGTAAACTGTTGTTACACTGTACTGATTAGGTAATAATGACAATGAAAAAAGTCTATGTATTCAGTACAGAGATAAATTTTAAAAATATTTTTGGGCTGGTAGAATGGCTCAAGCAGTAGAGAGCCTGCCTAGCAAGCACGAGCTCCTGAGTTTAAATCCCAGTGCTGCCAAAAAAAGAAAAATTAAAAAATGTTTTTGATCCATGATTGTTTGAATCATTGGATGGAGAACTTTCAGGTACAGAGGACCATCTGTATATAAAACGGTGGTTGAGAAGGCCCTGGACATCAGGCAACAAAGAGATGAGAAATGAATGAAGCAAGTCCCACAATGACTTTGCCTTACAGTCCAGAAAGACTTTGCGTGCTGCCAGGCAGGGAAGAGGAGCTCTGGTGGAGCCCAGTACGGCAGAATCAAGGAGATGGGATTTCAGAAGACCAAGGTGGCTGGAATTCACAGCACACAGTACCAACAGGACAGAATCGCATGGAGAGAGAACTCCAGAAAGTACACAGAAGGGAAAAGTGAACGCTAGACTGAGACCTGCTCTAATCTTATCTAAAAAAATCTTAAAAGAAAGTCCTGCAAGGATCAACTGCTTTCCAGAACAAAGGTTTCTGTACAGCAAAACAAAAATACCTGGACATTCACGATGTCTGGCATAGAGAGCTGGAGTGGCGATCACAGAATCAGACAAAGTAGCTCAGAGCAAACAATATTAGCAGGGATAAAGGTCATGATGTCAATATATCCAGAGGACAGTTTATGCACCTACTAAACAGCACTCCTCAACATATGAAACAAAAATTGAGAATTGCAAGTAGAAATAGACAAAAGCACAATTACAGTTAGAGATTTCAACACCCCTCTCTCAATTCCTTGATGGCACAAGTGGACAGAAAGCCATAAAGGATGCGGAGGACTTGACCAAGCTCATATACTGACTTGACCTAACTGACATTTTCAGAACATTCCAGCCTGCAAAAGCAGAGCACACATTCTTTTTCAGCAGGAATCTAAATATGCCAAGACAGACTACAAAACCATCTAAATACACTTAAAGGAGTCAAGTTGCACAAAACATGTTCTTTGACCAAACAAAATCAAATTAGAAGTTAGTACAGAAAGATCTCTGAAAAGTCTCCAAATGTTTTGAAACTACATAGCACACTTCTAAACTACCCATGTGTTACAGAATAAATCAAAAGGAGGAATTAGAAAGCATTTTTCTCTGAAAATGAAAACAAAATGTGTCAAAACTTGTGGGATGCTCTTCCAGCAGTTCTCAGGGGAAAAGTGTGATCCTAAATGCCTGCATCAGAAAAGAAGTTTCCCAGATCTGTGACCTCAGTGGTCACCTGAAGACACTAGAGACTGAAGAGAAAATTAAATCTGATGAAGGTAGCAGAAAAGAAAAGTGTCAGAATAGAAATCAGTGAAGAAAAGCAACAGAGAAATCCATGAAAAGTGAAGCTGATTCTTTGAGATCAATAAAAATCGATAAGCCTCCAACCCCACTGGTTGGGATAAAAAGGGAGAAGACACAAGTTACCAATATCAGGAATGAAATAGGTAACATCACTGATTCTGTATACGTTATATTCTGCAAGCAAGATCTCTATCTATCTATCATCTATCTATCTATCTATCTATCTATCTATCTATCTATCTATCTATCTATCTTCTTCTTCATCATCTATATACCTAATCATTTCACATCAGATATTTATTTGATTTTTTTTGGTGATAATTCAATATTCCTTTATTTACTTTGTTGCTCAAATTATTTCAGGTTTGGTTGTTGAGAGCTCTTTCATTTGATTCCCATGTCCCTTTGATAAGCCCCTGATATTGTGTTTTTTTTTAGTACATCCTTATTTTAATTTCAATATGCTACAGGCTCACCTTGTGTTTTTCCTGCCCCATCCTACAGTTGTTCATTTCTTTTATTGGATAATGGTATGAGCAAGATTTGGGCAACAAATGTGCCTGTTGCCACTGGAGCATCATTATTTCTAAGACCTCTCTGCTCACAGAGCAAGGAAATCTACCTCTGTACACCAACCTGTACACACACACACACACACACACACACACACACACACACAGATATTTCTATATAGACATCCATGTCTATATTCAACTAAACAGAAGTTCACACTGGCGTCTCTGCCTCTAACTCATCACCACATAGATCATTCTAGCTTTTTCCTCTTGCTTGCCTGTTAACTTTCCACTCCAGTTTGCACTGGCGCTCCTGCTGCCTGCCGTATGTGTATTTGATTGGTAGTCCCAGTGTATATGTACAGTACTGAATGATTTCAGACCCACAAACTCATAGCCCATGGAAACAACTTATCAACCAGGGCATCTATGCAGTTCTTGTGATTAATCTTAAACACTCTGCTCATCTCCAAAGTTACATAGGTCCGTCCCTTTTGTCTCCCATGCTTCAGAGAGGTTGTCCCATGCATTTGTGGTACGTCACGTTCTTTTGTCATAGCCTGCATCTCCTGAGGTCTTCTTGATCTCCTGAATGTGTTTTTAAAGCTTGTATATATTAAGGTTCAGAACGTTTTTCTGTTGTAAAATTCTATGGGTTTTGAAAAATGCATAGAATCCTTCATCTACCATTCTAGTTCCATGCATAATAATTTTCCTCCTTTAAAAAAATCTCCTGTACCTCCTCTCTGCCACCTTCTCCACTTCCTGAGTTCCTGGCAACCACTGATCTGTTCACTAACATTATCCTTTTGCTTTCCGCCCTCCCCCACCCCCCACATCCAAATGTCATATAGATGTAATTTTTGCAGTTGGGCTTTTCTTTCTTTAACAATAGGCATTTAAGATTCATGGCACCCTTGCTCACTTGCATGCTTACTCCTTTTTGTTACTAAACTGTATTCTAGTAAATGGACGTACCACAGTCTATCTGGTCACTCACTGAAGGGTATCTTGATGGCTTTCTGTTCTTAGCAAAGTTTTCAAATCATTTGAGCAAATACTTTGGGGGCATGATTGCTGGATCACATTGTAAGAATATGTTTAGATTTGTGAGAAACAAATTTCCAGCTGCCTTTCAACGTGGCCTTACCGTTTCATATTCACACCAGCAAGGAATGAGAGTTCCTGGAGGTCTACATCCTCTCCAGAAATTTGCATTGTCTGGGATGGGACTTTTAAAGAAAAAAAATCTAGATACCTGGGCCCCATTGCCAGAGATTCTCACTCATCAGCCATCAGCCTGAGTAAAAGCCAGTGACTTTCAGTAATTGTCATGGCGACCCTGGTCCTGAGGCTCTGTTGCGCCTGAGGGTCCTGTCCTGGGAGACATGTCTGTGTCTTTCTGGGGCCACAGGGGCTGTCCCTGCACACCCTTCCCCTCTTGCTGTCCCCACTCCCTCTTCTCCCCCCTGGGGAAGGGGTGAGGGTGGGGGTCTGTCATGGCTCCATCTGCTCCTTCCCCCTCCCTCCCTCTTCTTCCACATAACAAGCAGCTTCACTTAAAAAGCCATCTGGGAGGATGGATGGCACAGGCACATTTTGTAGAATAAGTTTTCGGGGAGGAGAGCCAAGAAATTAAAGTCATAGCACTTACGATTCCAATCTCATTAGGCCCCATAACTCTGACTGAGGGGGAATTGTATTTTTGAATTACACATTTATTCCTCGCTCCCCCCTCTGACGTTCTGGGCTTTGTTCTCATTTGTCTTCCAGGGGCCTGCTCCTGATGTGGGGCTGAGTCCCTCCCCCAGGACAAGCTCCTGTCTTTCCACTAGGACAGGCTGTATCTGGGACCTTCCTGACCCCACTCTCCTCTCCAGCCCCATCACTGTCCCATCTCAGGTGGCTGCGTCCTTTCCCTGCAGGGGTTCCTCATGGTTTATCTTTTGTGGGGAGACTCAAGGTGAATTTGGGGGCAATGGGTGGATGCTCAGAGGAGAGAGATGTTCAAAGTTGGAACACATGCTTGGCGCCAGGAGGAGGGTGATGAGCTCCCCATCACTGGAGGTGTGCACAGAGGACAGGTGAGTGCTCAGAAGAGAGGCCTCCCAGGAGGCAAACAAGCAGAGAGAAGGCTTGGGAAACTGAATGATCTGGGAGGAGTCCCGGCTGCACTGTCGCCCAGGGGTCTGACCTTCACAGACTGACTTACCCTCACTGAGCCTCGGTTTCTTCATCTGGAAAATCAAGCAAAATGATGGTTCCTGTTTCCCAGGGTTGTCTTGGAAACGATAGGACACAACGTGCACAAAGCACTAAGCAGAGTCCATATTGTGAAACCTGGGAGGCAGGGCTGGGTTGTAACACCACGGACAATCTAAGATCCAACAGGGCTGTGGTTTTAAAAACCTGAGACTCTGAGATCCAATAATTCAATTATTTTAAGATTATAAGATTCCTTGAGATTCTAAGGCTTTAGGAAATTATGATACTCTTATTTTCATCTGAGGCTTCTTAGAAGCCTAAGGCTGTGTGATTTCAAGATTCACATTTTAAACTCATCCCTCCACCGGCAAAGTTCTAGCCATGAGCTGTGGGGGACTTTTCATCTTTGTCCCTCTTTCCATCTCAGATCTTCCATCTTTGCCCCTCCTCCTGGGCCCTGGCTACCTCTCTAAAGTCCCCTCTTTCTAATTCCAACCTTATCCACTACACATCCTTTGTTCTGAGCACTCCAGCCCCAGCGGCGTTACTGATGTGTGTCCTGCACACATCCTCGGCACCCTGTCTTCTGTGTGTCCTGCCCTTCCCACTGAGCCCCATCTTGGCCTGTTGAAATATCAGCCTGCTTTCAAGACTAGCGTCAAAGGCAAACCTTCCAAGAGGCTTTCTTAGCTCCCAGCTGAAACGAATGTCCTTCTCCCAGTTTTCCTGGGAGAAAGACTTTCACAGCACTTAACGACAATCTGACTCAGTAGAGATGGGGAGGAAACTTCTGTATTTTGCCACCTGTCAGACCCATCTGGTGACCCTCTAAGACCTCCCGCTGCTTCCCAAGGAAGGAAGAGGTCGGGTCTGATTGGTCAGAGGTGGGACCTGGTGGGAACACTCCCTGGAGGGCAGAACAGGTGCATGAAAGGTGAGGGCAGAAGGATCAGCTCTGACCCGGCTATCCTGCTCCCCCACTCTTTCTGCCAGGAGCAGGTCAGCTCTGCAGACCCAGCTGTGGTGACCCAGCACCCTCTGTTTCCTCCCTCTCTGCTTCCACCCTCTCCCTGAGAGGCCCATCTACAGTTGTGGGCTTGTCCACTACCCATGTGCTAGGATACCCAGATCTCTGTTTCCTGCCAGCCCTCCTTCTGAGCCACCATACATATTGAGGGACTCTGATGGGCCCAGTGGGTTCTAGGTGTTGGATGTGCTGATCTGAGCTGGACAGACCATGCTGCCTCTTGGACCACTCCATCTGGGGTACCAGCATCCCCTCCCTCTGGGTGGCCTCAGCCCCTACTTAACCTTCATCATTTCATCAACTTGCTCCTGGGCCTTGTCCCTGTCCCTGAGTTCCTCTGGAACCTGTAGCATATGGTTCAGGGGAATTGGAGCACCTGGGGCTGGCCTCTTCCACCTCAGGCACCACCATGCCTTGCCACTCTGACCTTCTTAAACCCTCTGGAATGCCCTCTCATACCCCATGCCCTGCCCATCTCAGACCAAGGGCATCTCTGGTCCAGACACTCTCAGGCCTCTTGCTGTCACTCAGCTCTTGGTATGCCTTAGACATCAGCACAGAGACCCTCTCTGGGACCATGTTTTATGGGTGCCTGAGTACCCCAACCCCAGAGTCCTCTGCTTGCCTGATTGCAGCCTGTTTCTGGGGCCCACATAGATCACTCTGTGCCCTCCTAGATGTCAAAGATGTAGCTGTGTGTTGCAGTGTGGACAGAGTGTGGACCTGCAGGCTGGGGTATCACTGACCATGTGACTGTGGTGTGGGGCCGAGCTGAGGGAGGGAGAGCAAGGAGGACTCGGTTAGGGATCAGGGGCTGGGGGTCAAGGCCAGCTTTCTCCATTTTTCATGTTCTACTACAGAGCTCAGGAGTTCATCAAAGTAGAAGGTTAAAGCTTATTTAACTCTTGATTAGCTTGATTTATAACTTTTAATATTTAGTCCGCTGGCCTGTGGAGTCGCCATTCATTTCTTGCTCTGAGTTTTCCAGATGCTGAGGAGGGCTGGATCCACCACCAAGCCCCAGCAGAGCAATTATCCTAAATGCAGGATGGTTAAATGGCTTTCCCAACCCCTGCAGTGGCTCCCACAGCCTTGGGGTGGTGTCCACATGCTGAGTGGGCTCACAGAGTTCGAGGTATTGGGATCCTCCCTGTCTCTCTGTTGTCATCTCCCCTCTGGGCACCAAAATCACACTTGTGAGAAATCCAGACTGTAGAAAATGATGCCCATTCTCTGCTTCCCCGAAAGTGGACTGAGAGGCTGGAGGTCACAGTGTGGGGAGGGTGGAAGAGGAGAAGGACAGGGCAAAGTAAGCAGACCCTGGTCTACACTGCTATGGTCAAGTGGGATCCACCTGTTCTGGTGGAGGCAGAAGATGACTGAAATCCCTAATGGTTTGACCAAAATTTGGAGCTTTGGAGACTGGGGGAAGCTGATGCCAGGTCCATGAGGTCACTGTCCTCCCTACAGGTCCCACTATTCCCTAGGGAAAAGAGCTGACTGAGCCACAGGCCTCTTGGGGTCTTGTCAAATTCAAAGCCTAGCCCCTCCTGGTTCCGCCCTGTGGCCTTGGATTCCACTAGACTCCAAACCCAGGGCTCCAAACCGAGGTGCTGAGCGAAGCCTTTGCTCCTCTCTTCTCTGCTGGCCAGGCAAGACCCTGTGCTAGTGGAGGAAGGCAGTTCCAGGAGGAGTCTGAGACACCTCCTCTGGGGATTGTCACTGGGGAGGGTGCAGGTGGTGTGCTTCCACCTGCACAGCACAGTAGGGGAGTGAGGGAACCCAGGGGCCAAGGCAGCAGGGCCTGGGTGGACCCAGAGGCTCTGCATCCTGGAGCCTGGCTGTGGCCTCTGTTCAGGGCCAGCCTTCCCCAGAAGTCCTGTTTCCATGGCAATCAGAGCCCTCTGGCTGGGGCGGAACCCCACTTCATTCTATTTCTGTCACTGGGAATAGACAGCCTCAGGCTGGTTGCTCTGGCAGGGCTGTGCCCTGTCACAAGTGAGCAGGGAGGGTGAGCTCATCACAGCTGGCCTTGGCCATTTCAGCTAGGCTGCCAGGTTCACAGCCAGGTGCAATGGGGACTGAGCACACACCCCAGGGGCCTTGGTCCCTGCTTGTTTGTGATGACAGTCAGGGAGGCGTTAGAGCAAGAGGCAAATTCTTGAGTGTTTTCTCAGCCTGAGAGGCCTAATGCATCATTCATCTCCTGGATCTGGCTGTGTGGCTCAGTCCTCACCCTGTGGCTGTCAACAGGCTCTGTGTATGTGTGTGGTGACTACAGACTCCTTACAGCACCTGTCTGAACTGAATACCTCTGTGCTCTGACACTGCTCTGCAGCCCCCCTTCTTAGTTGGTCACCAACATGGAGGACCTGGGCTTTAACCCTTGATATCCTACTCCAAATTCCCATATATCCTATGGCCTCTTGGTCACCAAGACTCTGCAGGCCACCTTAGTCCTCGATCTTCCTTACCCTCTACCTTGTAGGTATCTCTCCTGCCACAGCACTGGGCCACACTCCCAGCTTCTTGCCTCCTTCCACTCAAGACAAGATCTTTATAAACTAGGATTGGTCTGTCATCTCCATAAGGGGCTAAGATAAGGTCCATGCCTCTCCATGACTAGCAAGGTCATTCAATATATATTTAGTGAGCCTCTGCTCTGTATCAGGTATTGGGGACAAAACAGAGAAAAAGAATGACAGCAGAAATAACAATTTCTGGTCTCAGAAAGCTGATTTTCTACAGAGAAGGATGGATCATAAGCATATAGATCCAATGTACTTTGGATGTAACTTGGTGATATGTGCAAAGCAGGAAAATAAGCAGAGGGGAAATGGGGGTTCCAGGGTACAGTTTCTGTTGACACTTTTGCAAAGACTTGAAGGGGCGAAGGAGGGAGCCATGTGGATGTTTGAGGAGGAGCATTACAGGAAAACAGAACAAGTACAAAGACCCTTCCATGCTCAATTTAAATAGCAGGTCTAAGCGCTCCCTCTACACCCCCCCCACCAACTGAGTCAGTTCTCCCATTAGCCTCCTGTGCGTGGCATGCTTGGCCTTGGCCCCAAATGAGCTGCACAGATCTGTTGGGACTTTTCCTTGAAGGGCTGAACCTCCCTCTTGATCATGAGCCCCGGGTGGCAGGCACCTTGTTTGACTTGTTTCTCTTCTCTGAACCCAGGATCTGCCTATATAGTACACAGTAGGTGCTCAGCAAAGCATCGGGCTGAAAAAGTAGAACCAGATGAGTGGGAAGAGAAGAAAGAATAAAAACACTCACATGCCTTTAAATACAGCAGAAACAAGTCAGAATGTTAATTGATTTTATTTGTTGGCTAGGAGGTGTGTGTTCAATTCTAAGTTTTCCCTCCCTTCCCTTCCCCTCCCTTCCCCTCCCCTCCCCTTCCCTCCTCTCCCCTCCCCTCTCTCAATATGCTTGAAAATACACATTGCATAATCAGAGCTAGTAATTACAGCTCACATCTCCAGCTTGGGCTCCTAGACTCTGGGCCCTTAAGAGAGGAACCGTTTCATATTTAACAGTACTAGTTCTGGAATGCCCTAGGGGAGCAGGCTTGCTTCAGGACTGTGTAGTTTAATTCTCAAGGATGCTAATTAGATCAGGAAAAGAACCTGGGCTCAGAGCAGGATGGCCGGGGTAGTACTGACAACCTGAAGAGGCCAAGCCCCACCCACTGTTGCCCTGCCAACACTGTCCTGCCATCCCCATCTCCAGCACCCACCCCAGGGGAGAGCAGAAGACATCTCCCTCAGGCCTGCAATGACTGGTGAGTGTCCTGTGGGAAGAAGGACAGCAGTGGATGTGCACAGCAGAACCTCCCCACCCCCACCCACCTCCTGAGAAGTGTCCTGGAGCCCTTTCTACCCAGCACGTGTGAGGGGCAGCCGGAAGACCAGTGATAGGCAGGGACATACATTGCATCAGAAGATAACCAGCCTTATCTCTTCTCCTAACGGGGACAGGGTCTTTCCTTAATCAATTCTACTCTCTCTATTAATTTTGCTAAACTCAACCTGCTTGCTATCACCACCATCACCTTCATCTTCACTCCTGGCCATGGATGTTACTGGGTACCAGGCAGTTTAAACACAAAATTGCAACTGATGACTGAGAACCTGCAGGAGACTATCATTATCTCCATCCTGCTGGTAAGAAACTGTTGCTTAGAAGCCAAAATCACAGGCTTGTCCACTTTGGCACAAGGGTGGGGACAGAAGACAGTTACACTGCAGTCCTGCCTCACAGCTGACCAGCTGCGGGATCTGTGGCTCAGCCTTAGGGTCTCTGAGCACCACTCTCCTCCTCTGTCTCATTTTACTTGAATTCCCCAATAACACTTGGAGGTGGTGGTTGCATGCTGAATCCATTTGACAAATGCAGAAACTGAGGCTCATAGGTGGGAAGAACTTTGTTCCCATTTGCACAGTTAGGGTGTGTGTGGCGGTGCTGGGACCTGGCCCAGGTTGTCCAGCACTGTTACCCCTCCTGTGACCTGCCTGGATAGGACAGGAGCATGAAGGATCAGCATGGAGAAGTTTGCTTTCCCCTGCTCCCTGGGATGGGTGGTTTTCTCAGAGATAAGGTACATCCTTCCTGTCAAACACAGAGGTCCAGCCATCCAACAAATGAACCCACATTATGTGTTGTGGTGTGTGTCAGACATGGCCTGCATCTCTCCCAGGCATCCAGGGGAGCTGACCTGATCTCCTCCCCACACCCCTTTTCTTTTCTGCCTGAGACACACAGAACAGGGACAGCTTTGAGGTTTAGTGCCCAACACAGCACAGGAGGGAGTCCTGCTGCTGTTATGATCATGCACAGGGGGTGGTGACTTCTGGCTAGTTTTTCCAACTTCTCAGAGCCTCGCTGCCTCATCTTAGGGGGAGAGAGAACAATATGGCGCCTGTCACCCTGAAGTGTCTCGAGGATGAAACACATGAAGACATACAAAGTGCTCAGAACCGCACGAAGTAACCACTCAGCACACAGCAACCATATGGGTAATTTAGTCTGATTTGGTTCTGGCGTCCCATTTAGAGGGTAGATTGGCCACAGCCTTCACAGTGGATTGTGAGGGATAAGTCTTGGCCTTGGACTCAGGTATCCCCAAGTCCCCACCCTGGCTCTATTATAACTCGGTGTGACCCCAGAGGTCACCCCTTTCTGAATCCCTATCTTTTCTCAGAAAGGCTGGACTTGAGAGAGAGATGACTCCTGGGCCCTCTGGCACCTTGGCTTACTGAGAGCAGCTGGGATGCTGCAGAGGCGCAGCCCAGGGCAGGAAGGCAGCAGAAAAGCCCTCCCAGGAAAGTGGGGAGTCATGCACTGCTGCCCGGACCTATCATTGATTGAGCCTTTGCTCTGTGCAGGGCGCTGTGCTGAGCACCTCACAGACATTGCTTCATTCATAAGATTTCCACCGAATAGGAGCAGGACATCTGCATTTTGCACGTGGGAAACAGAGTCCCAAGCCCAGGGTCACTTCATTCAGTCAGCAACAATTATCCTGAAGCCTGTGTTCTTGACCATTTCTCCGTGAGCATCCAGGTAAGTCAGGCTTTCCATAAGTTCTCGCATTTAAGCTTCATGTGACTACATTCCAACTCTGTTGCCCTTTACTGTATGTGTGACCCTTTTGGGTCCCATGTTACAGGTGAGAACAGTGAGACTCAGAGAAGTAAGGAAGTCACACAACTGGCAAGTATTGGCTCCTAATCCCAAATTCTTTCCACCTCTGTCTCTCTGTTGCTTAATTTCAGCCAACAGGTAGCTCTGGGGTAAGCCAGGGTGTCCACGAATTGTTTTATAATCATTTTGCTTTCTCCTACTCCCTCCACACCCCGCCATCATTGCTGTCCATGAGCCACCCCCTTCCCTGGCAGGTGACTTAATAGAAAAGATATAGTCTGCTTCCTGATGAGAATCTGGTGATTGCTGGCTTACACTCTTTACCCAGCTTTCTCCCCCACCCCCCTTCTTCTCTCTGGCCACACTCTTGGCCCTGCCTACATGGCTGGCTCCCCTGAAGCTGCTGTTTGCAAAGGTGGCCAGGGATCGCTGTATGGTCACACCCAAGGGGTGCTTTTCAGCACTTCCCTGACTGGTTCACCACCTCTTGGTGACCGCTGTTGATCATGATAGATTACCTTCCACTTCTTATCTATGTTGTACTCCACAGACCCCACTGACCATGATAGCCCACACTGATCATGCTGACCATCTTAGATGGCCTCTGCCTGCCACTGGTCACCACTATCACTACTGACTGTTACCATTGACATCTGCTGTCCCTTTGTGAATCCTGTCTCCTTACCTTCTCTCCACAACCTTCTTTCTTTCTCACTTCTCCACCAGACTCTCTGAGTGATTCTTTTCAGCCCACCTTGCTGGCCTGAGGCTGTCCTCACACTGTGCCCACGCTGTGCCAATGTGCCTGGGCAGGTGGTCCTTAGCCATTTCTGTAGACAGTCTCAGCTGCATCCGTGGCATTGGCTACCACCTCTGATGCCGAGGATCAGAGATCTCCAACTCCAGGGTGGTAGAGAGCCACAGGAGCTGACCTGGGCTTATAAATCATGTGGCCTTGGGAAGGTCACTTTGTCTCCTTGAGCCTCAGTTTCCCCACCTGTATAAGGAGAAGATGGTAACTTCCTTCCCCAAAGGGCTGATGTGATGACATAAGTTCACAGATGGGGCTCTGACCAATCAAAGGCCTGGCACACAGCAGCGCTCAGCATGTCATCTTCTCTTTTCTTCCCATGAACTTGGACTGAGCTGAGACTCCCTCACCAAATCTCTGGTCATTTACTTTTGGGAGGGATCTCCTAGAGGAATGTGGGGGGCTTCTTTAGTTGGAATGATGGAGAGAGACCTTATCAACCTTCCCAGACTTTTCTGAGGGAGTGACATTTGATCAGAGATGTAGATGAAGTCAAAGGGTGTTGCACAGCCAGGCAAAGGGAGCAGCAAGTGCAAAGGCCCTGAGGTGGGCATGTTCTTTGTATGTTCAAGGGGTATGAAGAAGGCTGGCCAGGCTGGAGTAGAGTTAGAGGGGATGAGAGTGGTATAAATTGGGGGTGGAGAGATAGGTGGAGCCAGACTAGGAAAAGTTTGGTAGGCCTGTGGGCATTAGCTTATTGGCAGATGGGGAGTCACTCTTTGGAGTACTAATATGACCTTAGAACTCCAAATTCAAGTTTGACCAGCCAAGCTGCTGCTAAGTGTCTGCTCCCTGCAAAGGGGGTGTGTGCTAGAGTTTACTATTTGTCCCATTTAGAACACATGTCAAAATTTAGTAACAATGTATCAGCATTGGGAAGTGGGATTTATTACTATTATTAGTATCATTAGGTGGTCTGGAGGTTTGAATTCTGCTTGAGCCACACTTCCAGCCCAGAAGTGGGACTTTTCAGAGGTGATTAGAGCATGTGGGCCCCATCCTCACAGGCCAGTTTAATGCCTTTGTGGAAAGGCTTATGGAGTATACTTTGTCTCTTTTCCTTTCTGCCTTTCACCATGTGCAGTAAAAAAACCTCTCAGCTTGTGTTGCCATCTTGAGCTTGGACTTCCCAGCCTCCAGAACTATGAGCCAATGAGTCACTATTCATTGCAAATTCCTCAGTCTTAAGTGTTCTGTTCAAGCAGCCCAACATGGGCTACAACAAGATGGAGAATTCAGTCTAGAGCCTTCCCATCCTCTCTGTCATCTTCCCTAGTGCACCATTCTGACCTGCCAAGAGAGAGGAAGGAGGAAGTCCTTACTGGGAGCAAACTGTCACAGAACAAACCAGGGGCCAGCCTAGCCCTCAGGCCTCCCCTCAGGAGATCTGATGGGTACAGAGACCAGTGTGAGCTCTAGAAGCCACTGCTCACTGACACCTGGTTGCCACCACAGGCTCATCACCCCTGGAAATACTGAAAGCGTCAATCTCTCAACAGATGGGCGAATGTGGTCCCCTGGAAACATCTCTGATATCTGGCATGGAATGTCCTGAGGGGTGAGACCATAAAAGTTCATCCCAAGTGTTCTTGACTTCATGAAATTCATATGCTCTTACCTACTTTTGGCCACAGGGTGGCTCTGGGGCAGGTCTTGTTTGTCTGCCCACCTTTCCTCAAGAGCTTTGTTAGCTCTTATCTGTGCCTAGTCTTGGGCTGACCCTGTGGCATCTAAAATAATGATATACCATCCCTGCCTTTTCCAGAAGAATGCTGACAGACAGACAAGTAATGACCACAGCAGCCTATGGTTCTGTGCAGGACTCCAAGGACACATTGATTCTGCCTGGGTGGGGAGGAGGAGTAGGCAAGGGGTGTCTCTTCATCAGCTGGCTCAAAGCTGGCACAATGCAAGAGCCTCAGATCACTTAAAGGATCATGAAAAGGTTTAAAGCCTGAAAAGTGTTATGGAACTAAAATACAAGTAGAAAGCAGCACCATTGAAATTGATACATGTTTAATTAAATGTCTACAAAATGTAACTTTGTCAACTAGTCACTTTCTGCTCTACTTGGCTCATACATAGTTACATAAACATTGATTTAATGTGGAATCTCAAGATACATGATTGGATAGAGAAGAAGGGAGCTTCTAAAAATATGGAGATCTGGAGTTGGAAAGGCCTTCAAAGAACAGTGGTTGGAATGGGTAGGTGAGAAGTAGAAGGAGGAAGGGGAGAGCAGCTCAGAAGACAGTGTGGGGTGTGTGTGGGGGAATGGAAAAATGAAGGGTTTTTTACCAGAAGGCAGGAGGGACAACATGTGCACAGGTAAGGGAATGGGGAGCCCCAGCACACCTGAAGAGCAGGGCATCCATCCAGCCTGTGGCGTAAAGTGGGTAGGGCAGGAAGGAGGAGGGATAGACCACGGGTTGTTTTCTCGTTTCTTGAACCTCCCTCTGCCCTGCACCATCCTCCTCCTCACAAAAACCAGCCTCCTCCTGGTCCTCCTGAAGGTAGCTTTGAGCCTAGTGTCACAGAGGCCAGTGTCTCTGTTGTCTCCACCGACTGTAGGGCCTGGGTGCAGATGCCTGCTCCGTGAACAGTGCTTCTGCAACCTGAGTCTTGAAACAGAAGCACAGAGGTGGGGGAACACGAAACCAGCTTAGACTCTCTTCTCACTGCATTTCCAGAATAAGCCAATTCCTACTCATCTATCTTTCTCTCCCCAGACCAGTGTTTCAGCTGGGACAGCCCAAGCATCCCTTAAGGGAAAGACAAGTGCTGTCATTGCAGTCCTAACTTAGAAATGAGACCCCATTTTTTTAGCCCAGCCAGAAGATGGGGAGATGCCCCTTTTGGGGGCAATGGGGTCCTCACAGATATCCAGCTCTCTAGCTACTGCTCTTCCCAGGAATCCCTTGGGGACCTCTTAATGCTGGATATACATTTACTGACAGGATTGTGGACTGAACCCACCACTAGTCACCATTAGTGAGGATCCATGTAAGTCTCCTTACCAGTGGAGGCTCAGAGACACGAGGCACCAAGGAGTAGGGGAGCAGGGGAGTGAGGCAGGCAGCTGTCAGGGTTGTGGTCCTGGGGTGGGGGTGCTCTGAGCACCTTCTGCTACAGTCTAGTGGTGCCACTAAGCAGTGAATCACAAGCTTTAGGGTAAGTGTTGTTTCTTTCACACAGGGCACTTTCCCTCTGGCCTCTGGAGAATGAATGGAAGCTTCTGTCCCTAGAAGGCAGGATGTAAAAGCTCCTGGGAAGCCTGGGAATTGGGGGGAGTCGGACGAGGGAGGATTCTGCCTGGCCATCAGAATTGAAGAGTGGGAGGGGGACATGAGAGGTAGGAAGTGCTGAGGATGGCAGATTTGAGAGCAAGAAAAGGTTGCTTCCTGGGGAGGTGGTATTGCATGTTAAGAAAGAATCCAGGGTAGGTGGGATGGAAGCTGGTGGGCAGAGGGGTGGGTGGCCTCTAGTTAAGCTGTATTACAGGGGTAGGTGAACTAGAACAGCTGTAAGAGCGGTAGGCATTGTTGCCAGCCCACAACTTGCCATGTACCTGACGCAAGCTCTCTGCATATAGGTACTCATTACATCCCCACAGGAACCCTATCAGGCAGAAACCAGTATCATGCCTTTTAACAAAAAAGAAAACTGAGGCACAGAGAGGTAAAGTCAAGGCCCAACAATAACAGCTCTAGATGATGGAGACAGAATGTGTTCAAAGTCCTCAGCAACTCTAAATTCTAAAATCCTAGAGTCCTGAGATTTTTCAGTTCTTGTTTTTAACTTCTAAATCCATAATTTAATGATGCCATAAATTTAAGGTGCTCTATTTCTCACACTGTACGATTCTGAGAGCCTTAAAGCCTGTAATTTCCTGCTAAGCCTAAGGATCTAAGACGATTGCTTTAAGATTCTGTGTCTAATGTTTTATAGGAATTATAGGGAGGCATTCAAAACCAAACAGCATGAGGTAGGAGAACTCTTCCTTACTTCCCTGGAAGGAGAGAGAGGTCAATGCTATGTTTCTGGAAGTCTCTCAGACGGTCTGTCTCCACCCCCTGGCTCTGGAGGCAGCAGGGGAAGCCAAAACCCAAGCTATTTTGAGCCCGTTAATCTGAGATGTCCCTAAGAGGGGTGTTTATGCCAAACCCAGAAAGGAGAGGGGTCTCTGAGGAAAGCCCCCACCCCCAGCCTCTCAGTGCTCAAGAGGGCAGGGGAGTCCTCAGAGGACTGCTAGGCACCAGGGGTAAACTCTAGGACAGAGTCTCCTCCTCTGCCCCCCAGGCCCCATTTCCCGGTCCCTCTCTGGCTATTTTCCTTATGGTATTTGCCATGCCCTGTTTGAAGTGGTCTTTGTCAGTCACGTGTTCACATGACTCTCCATGCTCATTTGCCACCACCGAAATATCAGCTCCCTGAGGCCAGAAAGCAAGTATGGGTCAACTGAGGTAGGCATTTGTTCTGGAAGCAGAGCCTGAATAAAAAGATGACATCCTCACCTTCTCCCTCACCAGTGGCCTGAGGCAAGGGACAGCCTGTCTGTGTCTCTTCTCCCTATAAAGTAGATGTGTGATAGCCCTGCCTACCTCTAAAACTTAGTGAAAGAAGGGAGAGTCTAAAGGGTTGGGGTGTCCAGGCCAAATGCTGGGCTATGACATCACCATTACCTCCCCAGGTCCCTCCCAGCCTGACCCCTGACCTCCCATCCTGAGCAGTCTCTCCAGCACCTCCCCCTTCCTCTGGAGGCCTCCCTGCTTCCCATGCTGTGCTGTCTTGCTCAGATGCACTTTCCCTCCCCTTTCCCCAGCCCCCACTCTCCCAGCACCCCTACTCCTGACGCCCCTCCCTGCCCCTTCCAGAGGCCCTGGTGGCCAGCACCTCCTCTGGGCCCAGTGCCTGGTGTGGTCCTGGTCATCTCTGCCCTGGCCCATGTGGTCTTTCCATTTGTGTCTCTGGTCCCTGAGCCCCGTTTGGCACAGTGTTTGGTCCTTGGAGGGTCACAGTAGGTAAATACTGAGCAGGTGCCGACCCTTGGATCCTCAGCTGACAGCTGCCTGGATCCCCATCTGCAGGACGAACTGTGCGGTGGCCCTGGGGTGAGGCCATCCAGGGCCCAAAGGATGTGTCCTTGTGGCCCTGGTGAATCACCAGGAGGAAAGGGTTCTCTGCTGAACTCATCACTCCTGGGCCTGGTCTGTTAGGAAAAAACGCCGCTCGCAAAGAAAGCTCACAAGAAAAGTCTCACGTCCAAGAGCAAAGTTTAATGGCAGGCTCGAACCGCCAGGCTGGCCGAGGGAAGATGGTGCAGCACTGACTCTGGGCTACGTGTGGCTTTTGTAGAAGAGGGAGCTTGAGGGAGTTAGCACGTGCGCGGGAGTCTCCAGTCGTGGTGGCGCAGGCCGGCAATCAATGAGGCAGAGAAGTGAGGCCTGAGGATAAAATGGCCGCTGATTCACAAAATGGTGACATTATTGTTCTATCATTCCCTCATTTTTTTCTCTACTAATGATGAGGGTAGGGGCCGAGGATGGGGAATTGGGGCAAAGCGCCGGCCTCTTAGCTGATTCCTGCTGGCAGGGGGCGCTGTATGGGGTGGGATCCTCAGACTCCTGTGAAGTCCTGGTGGGGGCCCTCACAGCAGTCCTCCAGATGGTTTTGGAGAGGTTGCTATCCCTGGAGGTACAAATGGTTAAACTTTTGATTAGCAATGGCAGACAAGCGGTCTAAGAGAAATCTTTGTACTGTTTTTATGATACAAGGGAGGAAGCTTAACAATAGGAGAGAAAGAAACACAGGCATTAGGATGGCTATTGACCCGGAGAACCACTGTGAAATGTTGTTCCCTAGAGGATTCCAAGAGTCCTCCAACTCCCTTCTCCACTTTTCTAACTGTTCCTTGGGAGGTGTTGCCACTGGAGGATCCCATTGAGCTTGACAGTGGTGGGTGTCATGAGGATGACCAGATGAGGGCTGGTCCACCAAAGTCCCAATGGAGAGGGTTGAAGATCCTTTAGGAGAACAAGATTCCCTGGTTTAACAGAAATTGTTATAGGGTGGGGCAGGATCTGGTCTGCATGCTCTCTGAGAAGTTCCCTGAGAAGGTTGAGATAAGTCAGCCAGAGGAGCAGGGTCTGTTGGAGGCAAGTTTCCTAAGAGAAATGGTGGCCATACATTATTTCAAAGGGGCTCAAGAAGGAAGGGCTTCAGAGGGTGGTCTGGTGTGGTGGGTTTTTCTCATTGGCTAGGGATTGACAGCCTTTCTCAGGTGAACTGGTTTGGTTTGCACCTTTACCGGGGGGAGAGGAAACAGTCTTGAGAGCATTTATTATGTAAGACCCAAATAGAAATATTATAAGGAGCATGAAAAGGTGTCTGCTGAGGGCTGCATATCTAGGGATCCCAATTCTGCAAAGTCCTGTAACTCCCAAGAAAGCGCTAAGCTGTTTTATGGTATGAGGGAGTGGGAAACGGAGGATTGGGTCGATTCCCTCATGAGTCAGGGAGTGAGTCTGTCCCTTTAAGAACACACCTAGGTAGGTGACCTGTGGGAGGCAGGGACTAACTGTCAGGATTTAGGTTAAGTCTAACACTCTTGGATAAAGAGAGCTCTAGCTCATTTTTTAAATATAACTTTATAAATGTTTGTACCATATTTAGATAAAGTATAGATACAACACTGTTACAAGGTGGTCATTTAAGACACATGAGCAAATATGTAAATGAACTCTGATTTAGTGGTGCTTAAAGCTTGACAAGATTAGCAGAAAACACAAATAATTTCTTTAATAAAATCTTTGTCTGTAACAGTTTTTTGTAGATGTTTCTCAGAGCAGAACAATATTAAGATAACCTTGTTATTTTAAAGACATAGAGAATTTGATTTTAGTTTGACATGACCCTAAAAATCTTTTAGGCAGCTCTTAGTCAATTTTAACTTTATCATATACCAAAGCTTTTTATTATATACTTTTAAAACTTACTCAGATCTTTATATAACATACTAAACTCTTTGATGGCTTGTCCTTATCCATCCTATTTGAAACAATCTTTAGGACAAACCCTTCTTTACAAAATTCTTTCTCATCCAAAAGAAACTATTCCTTTTTCCTTTAACTTCTCAAAAATATATTCAATACCTATCTATATCCTTTCCAGTTGTTTACTTTGTAACTTGTATTTTTAAATTAACTTTTATAAGAATTTAAAATTTATTATTGGGGCTGGAGCAACAAATTAGTAGCCCTTGTTTTTTTTTTTTTTTTAAGGAATTTATGATAGGCATAAAGCCTCATCTTCCTTCAGGCTTGAGGGCATACTGTTTTGGGTGTGGAAACTGTGAGGGATTTTTGAGTTTTATTTGAATAGGGAGGGCTGTCCTGGCCCGCCCTACACTCATCTCATCAGTCCACACTGTGGAATCTATTTGCGCCTGCAGGAGGGGGCAGCAGATATAGCTGCTTGGGGGGAGGAGAATTTGAGCTTTTAGTTGAGATAGTAAATCCCATCCCAGCAGGGACACTGGAGTTTCAGGAACTATGAGGAAAGAATGACAGAAGAGGAGGTCTCCCCAAGAGCAGGCCAGAGGCCAGGTAAACTAGTGTTCTAGGGACTGGCCAGATTTGCCCCGAACGATAACTTTTGTCATTGGACCGGGGACCAGGAGAGAAAGGTAAGACAGAGAAACAGACTCCACTGTCTAGAAGGAGAATGACCTTTTGTTTTTCTGCCATTATGGCTCCTCAACATTGATGCCAAGAAGTGGAGCATGGACAGGAAGCTGGGACGCATCAATCCATAGGAGGTGGCACCTCACCTTCCATCTGGAGACAGGGGGCACTTAGACCTCCAGTGGTTACCTTTGCAGAGAGGGCAGGGTCCCGGTTGGGGGTGGGGCTGTCCCCCTTCTGAGCATTCTCTGCAGAAGTGCTCCTCCTGTCCACCATGGTAGCAAGTTCGGGATGCAGGCCCCAGTTGGGTGGGGCCTTCTCTGAGAGAAGCAATGAGGTCATGATGTCTCTTGTCTTTTTCTCTCCTGTTAGTAAGTTCCTGGTTATAGTATACAGACATGGCTAGCTGTATTAGTTGATCCAAAGAATTTTTTTCCCATCAGCCACAGACTTTGAGTTTTTTACAAATATCTGGGGCTGACTGTGTTAGAAATTTATCTTTGAGGAGAACCTCTCTCACCTGTGACTCTGGGTCCACCCCGTGGTATGCTTTCTGATAGTGTCCTTAAGGTGCTGTAGAAAGGTAATGGTTTTCTTCAGGTCGTTGCTGTACTACAGTCATCTGGGAATAGTTTAGAGGTTTGACTTTGGCCCTTTTTAGCCTTTCCACTATGAAATGGCTGAAGTGACATTAACACCATTTATCTTCCTTACCATTTTTTTTTTTGATTTAGCAATGCTGGGGAATTGAACCCAGAGCCTTGCACATGCTGGGCAGACACTCTTCCCACTGAGCTACGTCCTCATCCCCAAATATTTTTTCTTTTATTTCCCTTTGGCTGTACTGGGAATTGAACTCAGAACTTTATGCCTGCAAAGCGGCACTCTACTGTTTGAGCCATATCACCAGCCCCTTTTAGTGTGGATCTGTCAAGGGACTGCCTGTGCCCCTGTAGGTAGGCACATTTATTCTCTCATTTCCAGGTGCCACTAGTATTGGGGCTCATTGTAAATGGTCATCATTTCCAACCAGAGTGGCCTGGGCCAGAATCCACTGCTTTTCTAATGAGGAAAGAGCCTGGTCTAATAGAACCATAATATCCTTTTATGTCAATTCAAAGGTTTGGATCACAGAGATAAAGGCTTGAATGTATTTGTCTGGGCATCAGTATATCTGTCCAGATGTTTTTTAATTTCCATTAGATCTGATAACTGGAAGGGGATATAGACTTGCCTTCTTCCTACCATTACCTATTGAAGGGGGAAGCACCCATTAGGAGGTTCTGAATATTAGGGTGGCTTAGAAGGTAGGGCAGAGGGTGGAGCGGTAGGGGTGGGCCTTGTCATTGATGAGGGGCTTTTCTGGTCCTCCTTCCCCATGTTTATCCTGTGGCTTACAAAGAATGGCCAGCATTTGAGTATCTAAATAGCAATTATGGAGCCAACCTGGGTGGTCTCAGAGATGAAAGAAAATTTGTATAGGGGACCTCAGTTTACTTTTTTTCCCTTTTATAGAAAAGGTCTAATTGGAGTATGGTATTGTAATATTTGGAGGGAAAATTTATGCTGAAACTGAAAATATAGAAAATTTTAAATGAGAAGTTTAGAGACCACAGTAATGCCCATTTTGCTGTTCCTGGGACTGTAACCTTGAGCTAATTGGCTTACAAGGACTGGGTCCAGTGGCCTGAGGCATGAGGTGGAGCTGGGAGCAGGGCCTGTGCAGGTTGCCCCCCCAACATACACCCCAGATGAGAGAGCCTTTCTGCCTAGGCCTGATCCTGCAGCCTGTTGCCCCTCCCCCCTGTGTACATGTGGCTGCACGTGTTTATTTTTCCTCTCATCCATTTTGGGGAAGTGGTGGCAGGCAAGGATGTGAGCTGGGTCCTCACTATGGATTCTCTTAGCTATGGCAGGTGTTCTTGCTGTGCCCAGGGGCTGGCATCCTGTGCATGAGCATGCCTGTTTGCTTTCCCTCCTCCCCTGTGGGGGTGGAGTTAGGGCGTGAGTGATGCTGCAGTCTTTTTGTAAGCGCTTTTGCCTTGCTAGTGCCTAGCAGCTGATTTAAAGTTGCTTTGGACCAAGGGGCCTGGTAAACTAGTTGGAATAACTTAAGTCATAAGGTACCATGCTACAAGTTTTTCATGGGATGCCAGGGTCCCAGTAAGCCCAGGGAGGGGAAGGCAGACAGAGACAAAGGACATGTAGCGAGACAAGGTGGGGGAGCAGAAAAGGTGTCCTGACATCTTAGGTAAGGGAGGGGAAGGCAGAGCCTGGAGGCATGACACACACCTAAGGGATTAGTGATCACCTGTGCCTCTAGATTGCGCCCATTGACTGGTACTGGAACACTTTCAGCAACATGAAACCTCCACTCTCCGGTCACTGTCTCAGGCAGAAGGGGCATTAGATGGAGGGAAAAGAGAAGCAGTTGTTAGATGCTGTAATCAATCAGGACTTCCCCAACATACCATGAGGCACCTGAATAAACCCCGGGCTTGGTCTCGGCCCACAGGGAGGGAGCATGAGCTCTCCCAGAGCCAGAATTGCCTTGAGGCCAGGGTTGGCAAGGAGCATCTGGCTTGAGACCATGATGGGAAAGTCCCTCAGGAAGATAGGAAGAGACAGGCAGCGTGAGCAGTGCAAGATGTCTGCTTACATGAGGAAGGAGGAGGTTCGGGAGAGGATTTGGTTGGTTTAGAAGCTGGTTTAGAGGCTAGTAGAACCTGCGCAGGGGAACAGGAAGTACAGAGGGAGGGTTTGATGCAGAGATAGGAAAAGGATTGGACATAGGCTATTTCCTTCCATTTACCAGCACGCTAACAGAAATTGTATAAATCCCTTAAAATATTGGGATTGAAAGTGCCATTAAGGGGCCATTTGGAGGGATTGTCTAATGGATGTTGGGGCCAGGCCTGATTACACAGAAAAATGAGCTTTTGGGGCTTAAGATCAGGCGTTAGGCGAAGGGGCCCAAGGTTGGCCAGAAGACATCCCAGTAGGGAGTCTGAGGGAGTTTGGAGTGGTCGAACCTCCATAGTGAAGCCTGAACTGAGGAGAGGATATGACGGGTGTCCCCAAGATATTGGTTCCTCAGGAGACAGTAGAGGTGGAACTCCCGGGAGGGAGGTCTCCGTCACTGGGGGCCCACAGTCCTAGGGGACTCAGTCCCCAGGGATGAGACCGAGCCCAGACCTAGCACTAGGATTTTAAGGAAATGGGAAAGTGAGATCACAGCTCTGCATGTGAGGAGGACTCACTGAGAGAGGACCTTGAGGGAGGAGTGACTGGTGGTGGATGGCGATTGGAGGTGTGCTGGGGCAGAGGAAATTCCCTGTGAGTGTGAGGGCGTCTTCTAGGATTGGGGATCCCAGCAAAGAAGCTCAGATCCTGGAGGAAGGGAATGGGAGTTAAACTTTTAGAGAGAGAGAGGGCAGGATGGGAGAGCAAGGTCAGTGCCGGGAGCGCACCCGATCCGAGTCACAGCACCAAACTGTTAGGAAAAACGCCACTCACAAAGAAAGCTCATGAGAAAAGTCTCACGTCCAAGAGCAAAGTTTAATGGCAGGCTCGAACCACCAGGCTGGCCGGGGCAAGATGGTGCAGCACAGACTCTGGGCTACATGTGGCTTTTGTAGAAGAGGGAGCTTGAGGAAGTTAACACGTGCATGGGAGTCTCTGGTCGTGGTGGTGCAGGCTGGCAATCAACAAGGCAGAGAAGTGAGGCCTGAGGATAAAATGGCCGCTGATTCACAAAATGGCGACATTATTACTCTATCATGGTCCTTTTTGGAATAGACGCGGCTGGCAGGGAGGTTGTTGAGAGACCTAGGTGGTGGCATCGGGATGTCTCGGAGTAGCCAAGGCCCAGGCTGCAAGCGGCCACCTGGTGGGGCCAGGATGGCCCAGGTGGACGACACTGCAACTGTGTTGGCTCCGGCCTGCAGGTGGTGCTGCAGGCTCTCGCAAGCACAGCTGGACAGGACCGGGGTCTGGAGGTGGGGAGGGGTCCATGGGGGGGTTAATATTAGACAGTGGGAGGAGAGAGGGAGGACAGAGGAGGGAGGGAGAGAGAAACTCTTTGGAGGAGCCCCAATACCTACAGAACAGTCAATTCTTCCTGATCCCCCCCAAATCCTGTCTCCCCAGCCCTCAGAATGAAGCCCAAATTGCATTGCCTGGTTCCCCCCACCCTCTGCCAGCTGGCCTGGTGCCTGTCTTTCTGCACTTCTGCCTCCCCTGCCCCCCTGATCCCTTCCTACTCCAGGCCCCTGCTGGGAGCCTCATGCCACGTGCAGGGTGCCAGGCTCCTTCTTTCTGCCAGGGCTTAGGTGTGCTGGCTGCTGCTGCTGATGCTAATAAACTTCACCCCATCCTTCTCCCCATCCCCCTTCCCTGGCCCCCACTTCTCCTTCAGGCCTCAGTGCACACCACCTCCTTCCAGAAGTCCCCCAGACCCATGTCCTTGTCCCCCTCATCTCAGCTCTGGCCACTGTGGTCTGTGATTGATTCCAGCTTCCCCAGACAGACTGGGGGCTCCCTGAGGACAAGGACTCAGCCCTCTTGTGTCCCCACTGTGCCAGGGATGAACAGGCACCAGTGGGCAACAGACCATGCCTGAGGGTTGAATGAAGGGTGTGGTGAGGGGTTGAGTGTGGGAGAAAAGGAAGATAGACCCATATGGCAGGAGGAAGACTGCCAGGCAGGGAAGAGATGGGTTAAAATGGAGAAGCAGGAGAAGGAAACAGCAGCCCAGGTATCCAGGGGCCCTGGGGCCTATGTACTGTCAGGTGGTTGCTGCCATCCACCCAGGATGCTCAGCCATCTCCCCTGAGGCCAGCTGTCCTGTCTGCCTGGCTCTGACTGCCCCCACCCCCAGCCACCAGGGATCTATGTTTTGTTGTCAAATCCTTGAGTGGCAAGTACAGGCTTCCCAGCCACAGGGAGTGGGGTTAGTGTAAGGCCCCTCAGTTCTACAAGTATTGGAGGGACAGTTGGGGGCTTCAAGAGAGATGATGAACCTGACTCTGCTTCTGCCCCTTTTATTTCTTTCCCCACAGGTGTGCTGCCTTTACTCTCAGCCTCACCTAGGGCCAGAAACCTTACACAGCCTTGGTTAACCAATCTTGGTTATGCACTTTTCAGCCCCCAAAGTGGACACACACACACATACACTCACACACACACACACACGTTAGCAGAAGAGAAGAATTTTAGCCACTGACGTCATCTTGTATTGTGTTTCAACACAAGAGCAACAACTCAAGTCCAGCTTTTGGACATCAGTGGCTGCTCTGGGCTGTTGCTAGCTCCAGTTCCAGTCCTCTGACTGGGGCAGCCACCCTAACTGCCAGCCAGGCTCTTCTCCCTGAAGAGGGCAAGGAGCCAGAATCCTAGCTCACTTGTTGCAGGTCTCGGATTAGACACTATCTCCTCCAGGAAACCTTCTTTGATTCCTGAGCCCAATTTAAGAATCCTTTTACAGAGTTCACAATCTCCTGAGCTTTGCCTATCACAGCAGACAGTTGCTGACTGTGTCTTCCCACCAGACCTTGACTTCATGAGAACCAAGGCTGAGAATCAAAGTTGTGCTTCCAGGGCCTCCCACATGTACTATTCAGCATTTGTTGAATGAAGAAAGAAGCTTCAAGATCACTTCCCAACCTACCTCTGAAACTCCTACATCTGAAATTCCTTGTTGCTCCTTCCTGCATCCCTGTTCTGACCATAGTCTGCTTTCAGGACTACGCATCTGTCTGGGATCCCCTCCCTTCACTTGCCTGCTAAGTTCACAGAAGGGCCAGGGGCCACCAGGGTCACCCAGCTCCTAGCTCAGTCTTTTTCTAGCTGCGTAGCCTGTGGGAAGTTCATCTTGCCTCGTTGGGTCTCATTCTTGTTCCATCGCTGAGAGACACCATTTGCAAGCCAGGGCAGAGCAATTTAATAAACTATTTAATAAACTCCCTGGCAGAAGCAGACACGAATCTGTGCAGAGCAGGGCATAAAGGGGACATGGGGAGCTGCAATTACAGCCGCTGAGTGACAGAAGCTGTCAGCAGGCGCCTGCCAGGTAGGGAAGGACATCTGGACCTCATTCCTCATGGCAGTGTGCAGACCAGGGTGGGGGTTGCTCAGCCCTGGAGGGGTCTGGGAATGGGGCTTCTGGGGGAAAGCAGGGTGGAGCGCGCTGCTGCCTGGCCCTGGGGAAGGATGGTTGGCAAAGGAACGGAAGAGGGACCATTTCCTGTGCTGAGTAACTGATACCTTTCCAGCCTGGTTTTCATTAGCCTGGCCCCGCTGCGGGAGCTGCTGCAAAGCACTCTGGGAAACAGGGCAGGAGGCAGAGATCTGCACATCACCCACTGCTGTTATTTGTGGGGCCCCTGCTCCTGGCCAGATGCTGTGGGTAGCTCTTTAAGTCTCCCTCACACCTGCAGTATTTATTTCCTCATTCGCAGTCAAGGGCCCTGGGGCTCAGCTCCACACTCTTTCCAGCCCCGCCCCCCAATATGACTCTAGACTCTGTTCCCTCCTCTGCCATGACCTTGGTGGGGTGACCTGGGCAAATTCTCTGCCTGCTCCAGGATGGACAGAGTGGGCCATGAGGCCCCTGGTAGCCTTGTGCCGTGCTGAATGTTCCGGCCCCTGTGCCCCATCTGCAGGCCACGGGAAGACCAGGCAGCAGAGTTCCTTCAGTCCCTTCCCTCCCCTGATTTGCGGCTGTGGTCCTTGGAGAAGCCCCCAAGTAAATATTAATAATGTTCCTTTGTGTACATTGGCTGGGAGATAGAATGAATCATTTCCTGCCTTCCTCCTGGGCTCAGAATCTTAACTAAAAATATGCTGGGCCCTTGGGCGACTGTGATGGGCCTGGAGAAGGGGCTGAGGCAGAGCCACAGAACAGCGCCCCTTGGCGGTCCCCACGCCGAACTCCCACCTCCCCAAGCCGTGACTGAGAACACAGGTACGAAACACTCAGGCTAAGTCCTCCTTCCACACGGCCCAACTGTGTGGCCACAGCTATTGTTTGTTTCCCTCTGGATCTCGGGGGTCTGGAACATTCATACCGTCTCACAGGGTTAGCTTGGATCTTTCCTTAGGGCAGCCTGCTCCATCATCTGTGTCTGATCAGGTCTTGAGTGCAAGATCCTGCATGCAAGGTGGTCATGAGGTGTGGAAAGGAAAGCATAAATCAGATGTGGAAAGGAAAGCATAAATCAGACTCTAGGTTGCCAAGGGGACACGGTAAAGACAGACAGATGGAAACAGCAGGCGTGCCCAGGCACGCCAACAAGCCACAGAGCACTGTCCTAACGTACAGATGTGGAAACTGAGACCTGCCAAGACAATCTGCGAGTGACCCCATTACCAGTGATGGAAAAGAGGAGATCTGAGCCCAGAGCTAATGCCATTCTGTCATCCTAGCCATGCTGCCAGGAAGATCCAAGTGAGGCAGAGAATGGAGCTGGTGTGGAGGAAGAGAAGAAATGCAAATGAATGAGGGAGGTGTGGCTGAGCAGGGTGAGGTCACGCAGGTGCTGCCAGCTCACCAGTGACATCAGCAGCAGCTGTGTATACTTAAACACCTACCATGTGCCCAGGCTTTGCTAGTGCCTGAGGTCTGTCACCTCATTTACTGGTCAAATGGCCTGTGATCTGGCACTGTGACTGTCAGGGAGCCAGGATCAGACCCAGGCACACACATTTGCAGAGCCCAAGGACTCATCTTCCACACCCATGTTACCTCCACGGACCTCACACAGATTTAATCCCAGGGGTACACAGCTAGTGATGTGGGGATGCAAGATTTAAATAACAATTGCAGCATTCACTGGTGCCAGTGCCAGGGATGGGGCATTTTCTGTGCCCTGAGCCATCTGGTCCTCATCACACACTGGGAGGTGGCTGCCACTAGTGTTAGTATGGGAAAGGTGAGGAAGCTGCACCAGAGAGGGGAAGAGATTTGCCCAAGAGCACACAGGATGTAACTGGAGCTTGAGTCTCGATCTCTCATTTCATGCTCTGTACCTCCCCTGTCCCCGGGGATGACCATGCACCAGGATGTGATCCCTCGATAGGGACACTGTGGATGAGCTCAGCACTTCAATGTGACTGGGTCACCAGTGAGTGGGCGCAGGGCCCAGCACAAGGGACACCTGGTGGCCTTCAGTGATGCTTTGTCTTCCTGCCCCAGCTCAGCCTCCATCCTGCGACTCAGCAGGACAATGGCTGCCTTTCCACTGTGTCCCTGCAGCCAGGTAATATTTCCCAGTCACCCTCTTCCTTACCACCCCTGTGTTTCCCACAGAGATGGGGCTTTTCTGTCCTGCAGGGAGGGGAGGGCACAGATGGCTGGAGTTGTAATGGATGTTGGGGCAGTGCCTGGATGGATGAAAGAAGAGAGGAGAACCAGCTGTACTCTCACGTCTGTGTATTTAACTCACGTGGTTTCCAAGTCTTCGCCAGAGGCCTGGGGTCAGGGCAGGGGTGGAGTGAGGTCAGGAGTGGTGGAGGTGTCCACCAGGCTGCGGGAAGAGACAAGACCTGCCACAACCCATGCTAGGCCACACCAGGCCACCCAGATCCAGGCAGCCAGTGGGAAAGGCCTGGGATTTCTGCAGGGAATGGGCATTTATTGAATGCCTGCTGTGTGCCAGGCCCTGAAGATGTAGCAAAAAAACTGGGGCAGGGGGAGCAGGCCTGGCCTGAAGAGACCACAGATAGCTAGATGTTCTCAGTGCCCTCCCTCCCCACACTGTCTCCCAACAAGCAGGTGGCCCTGGCCTACCTCTCTCCATTCTACTTAGAGTGCTGACACTGGGGCAAAGCACATCCTAGATTGCTGGGTTCCATCCTGGCTCTGTTGTTTCTGTGCTGTGTGACCTCAGACAAGTCACTTTACTGCCTCTCTTTCTCTGCATTCCTTTGTCAGTCACTGACCCTGTGCCCATCAAGCCTCCTTTGCTGATGGATCTCACTATCTGACTATTCTGAGGGAAGGGCACATAGCCATTGGTTGCCTCTCATCTGAGCATGTGGCTGGCAGGTCAGCTAGAACAGATGAACTGACACCTAGGTCACTTCTGCTTGTGACCAGCAGAGCAAGGATCCCTCTTGTCCCTGGCCTGCAGCTGTGATGCTGTCTTTACTGCTGCTGTAGGGCCCAGGCCACAGTCTGTGCACAACCTCTGCCATGTCTGTGGCCTCTATCATGAGCATAGCGACCCTGCACAGACACGGAGCCTTGGAGGAACTCACAGACAGAGAGCAAGGACTGGCCTTGGGGGCAAACCCACCTTGAAGAGGCCCAGCTTCAAGACCTGAGTGGAGGTCAGGGGAGACCTGCTCATCTCCCACCTCTAGCAAGTGCGTCGTCAAAAGGATTAGGCAGCAGAATCTGCAGCTCTTTGAAGCCTCCTGGAAGGTGCTTCAGAGACAGCTCATGCTAGTCTGACTGGGGTGGAGAGAGTAGGGGGGTGGAGGGGTGCAGTGTAAACTTCACATGTATGGGTTTTCCCTCCCACCCCACCCCTACTTTTTTGGTGGTACTGGGACTTGAACTCAGGACCTTGCTCTTGCCAGGCAGATGCTCTACCACCTACGCCATGCCCCTCATTTCTCTATGGTGCCCTTGAACTCACCATGTTCTGTGCAGTTTAGGATGTAGGGAGATGGTACCTCTGCACCTGTGAAGGTCGAAACCACCAGGAAACAAAGGTCAGGCAGCAGTCTGGAAGGCTAAGTCCTGAGCAGGGAACTCCTGCATCCTGGGTTCCCAAGCCCTCTTGTCCTCTGAGGAAGACCAGTAGAGAAGCAGTGGGAGAGAGTAGCCTGGGGGATCTCCTGGGGTCTGGACCTTAAGGGGTTGATTCCCACTTCTCTGCCTTCTGCTAAGTCCATGGAGGAGGCATGTACCAGGCACTGAGCCTGTGCTGAGCTTGGACCCAGTCTCTGTAGACAAGGGAAGGAGAGTCCAGCGAGGGTCAAGTCCAGAAGAACCCAACACTGCAGGACAGCAGGGCATTGCATCTGGGAAGCTGGGCCAGGGGGAAGGTCTCAGCATGGCAGGGTGGCTAATTAGGGGTGGGGTCACATGTCACTGGTGATTTTCTGCCTGTGCCCTCACCCTCCATTACCATCATTACCATAATTATGACTACCATTATTACTATCCCAGCATCATCAGAATCATCACACAGTTGTCACGCTCCTCATCTCCACACTCGCCATCACGTTTGTCATCACCATCACCGTCTTCATCATCACCACCTTCATCACCACCACCATCACCATCACCATCACTACCACCATCACTATCACCACCACCATTACCACCATCACCACCACCATCACCACCATCACCATCACCACCATCACCCCCATAATAATGACCATGATCATTGCTATCACCAACACTGTAAGTACCACCATTGCTGTCATTCTCCTCACCACCATGTTCTGCCATCATGTTTATCATCACAACTACCAACACCAACTTCATCATTGCCATCACCATCATCACCCAACTGTCACCATCATCACCATATGACATCACCATCATCACCACCACGATCATAGCCATCAGCGTCATCACTATTCTCTCCACCACACTTCTGATACTGACATCATCATCATTGTCACCAACACCATAGTCATCATCACCATCATCATCTCAGCTCCCCACTGAGCTCCTGTGAGCTCCAGGGTTGTGCAGTGAGCTGCTTTGTGACAAGCCCTTGTTACCAGCCTCCCTCCCCACTGCTGCAGGAGGCAGGTGCTATCTTTCTCCTCTTTTCAGAAGAAGAACCAGGCTCAGGGAGATGAAGGAACTGCTAGTAAATGGTGGTCCCAGAGGTGGTCCTTGATCCCCAAGCTCTACACAGTGCTCTTTCCACTGGGGCCTCCTAACCTTCCCCTAGGGGCTCCTCAGAAGGAGTGTGGTACAAAACTGGGGACAGAAGGAATCTCCAGACTTAGGCTCAGGTACCAGCCCTGTCTTCCTGTCTGGCTGAGCCTTGGACAAGCTCTGCAGCTGCTCTTCAGAGCGAGGGAGGATGGATGGGAGGCTGTACCTTAGTTCCCAGGGCACTGAACACTTGTGCAGAGTCTCCCAGCCTTCCTCAGGACCCGGCCTCTGTCTCCCTGTCCTTCTCCCCTCCTTGAGACCGAGGTCCTGCCTGAGCACTGCTGAGGTCCCTTTCAACCTTCCCTGAACCTCCACCTGAGGTGCTCTGTCTACCTGAGATGACATTCCCATCATTGATCTGTATCTCCACTGAGTAGCCTCACCCCCAGCCCATCTACAAAATAGATGAGTCCCCCTTCTTGGGCTCCTCTAGCTCAGCAGTGACAGCCAGAGAAATAGGTGGGTTCCTTCTCTGTCCCCTCAGAACACACTGGTCCCCATTCATATGGAGTCCCATCTGCAGTAATGGATTACATTCTCCTTCTCTCATTGAATAGCTCCTGGTACTCTAAGCAGATAAAAATGAACATGGCCGAGATAGGCTGGAGAAAATCAATATGTAATAAAAGTTAACATGGGAGCAAATGCATTAACAGAGGAGCCAAGTCAGTGTCTGGGTGTGGGACCCGCTGGGTCCAGTGATGCCTGTGAGCCTGTGGAGGTACTGCCTTGGGGGTGTGGGGGAGCTGGGGTTAGATGCAGGCTCTCTACTCAATGGCCGCTGGACCCTGGATGTCCTCAGGGGCCCCTCACAAGCTGAGATAGCGGTAGAAGGAGATGGATCAGAAGCCCATGGAATACATTGGGTCCCTTCCTCAATGCATTCATTCATCCAGTTAGCAACCACTGATTTAGCATATGCTGTGTGGCAGGCTTAACACAGTGGTTAAGGGTGTGAGTTCTGGCTCTGACTGCCTGGGTTCACATCTCATCTCCACCACTTGTCAGCTGCATGTCTCAGGGCTAGTGACAACCTCTCTGTGCTCAGGATTTCTCATTTACAAGACGGGCCAGCTTAAAAACTGATATTTATCTTATAGGAATGTGATCAGAGTTGAGGCAGACAATTCATGCAAACTACTTAGAGTGATGCCTGCATGGGATAAGCTCCCGCTCGACGTTGCTCATTTTTAACCCTGTCCTGGGCCCTGCACTGACCAAGGGCGACTCTGCTCTTCCTTCATGGAGCAAAAAGCAGAACACCAAGCTCAGGAAGGTGGGAGACTTGCCCAGAAATGGACCCAGGGCTTCACACTCAAACACTTCTGCTATGACGTGGAGTCCTACGACATCCTTCTGGGTCCTACAAAGCCTGACCACTTTTATGGCAGGAGAGACCATCAACTCCATGGTAGCAGATGAAGACACCACACTCTGAGAAACTTAGAAGTATGGGAAAGGCTAATGTCTGACTCAAGGTCACCCTGCTGGGCAATGTCAGAGTTCAGACTTGAATTCAGGTCTGAGTCTCAGTTACAACTGAGTTTAACTACAAGGACAGAGAATCTGCCAAACAGTGGCTTGAAAAGTTAGAAGCTGATTTTTCTCACCTTCAGAGAGATCCAGATGTTGTGGTACTGGCTGTGGGTGACAGTTCATGATACCGGACAGGACTCAAGTTCTTTGTGCTCTGCCATCTCTAGTGTGTGTGATTTCTTGTCCTCAGGTTTGTAGTCTCATGATGATGAAATGGCTGCTACAGCTCCAGACATCATGTCTGGATAGAAGTAGGAAGGGTTTGGGCAGAGTAAGATGTTTGTACCAATTGAATCTGTTCCTTTTATTCAGGAAAAGAAATCTTTTCTAGAAGCCTTACCTAAGAGACATTTGCTTCTGTTTCATTGAGGGAAACAGCAATCCCTGGACCAACCACTGACCGAGGAGATGAGATTTCCACAACTAGTTTAGACTAATCTAACACACTCCCCAAAGCTGAGCTGAGCCCGCCCCCACCAGTCGGAGGGGAGCCCTGCCAATGCCTGCTACAGCCTAAGCAGATGACAGTGCTGGAGTGTGACCAATGGTGTTGACCACACCATGCAACCACAAGAACATGCTGCCCCTCCACACTGTCAACATGCACTCAAGACCCTGACTAGGCTGAAGCAGGTCCCGGGGCTACAGAGAAGAGTGACACAGACAGATGGCGGAGGCACTGGAAAAGTGGACTGGACACTCAGGCTGTCATTTCTAGGATAATGATGGGCCCAGAGGGCTGGGGGAGCCCATGTTGACACAGGTGTGGACACGTTAGGGGCATCCTGAAAAAGGGCAGGAAGGGGGAAGGACTCAGGACAGAGGACGGAGCTGTACAAAGGCCTGTGGGAGAGTGAGGGTACGAGAGAGGTTAGCAGCATAGAAGTGGGTCCCTGTGGCCCAGACAGGTGCTTGAAGGCACAGAGTGATCAGGGTTGAGAAGATGGAGGAGAAAGCAGGGCCCAGGTCCCCAGGAACCTTAGGTTAGACCTTACTAATGAATGTGGAGGGAAGTCCTGGGCTTCCTCCTTCCCACCTAAATGTGGCACAGACATGCATCTTTTGAAAATGAAAGTTGGCTTGGAGTAAACAGGTTCATAACGGTCATTACTGGCACTTTATTAATTAGGTGTCCTGAATACATTTAAAGCTGGGCATTTAATTTAGATTTACAGGGATAATTTAGATTTATGAGACTAGTTATTAAGTACAGAGAACGCCTGTTGGTTTCATAGATGACATTTATTGAAGTGCATAAAAGAAAACTGTGGATCGTTTAATCACCTCCTGCTGGTGTGAGAGCTGCCAGGGAGGTTTGGCTGTAGGTCCTCCGATCTAGGTGTGAGGTGTCCTGGGGTCGTAATTCCGTTCCCCCTTGATGGTTATTTCATAAATGCAGACCTCCCACCACGGAGAAGGTGACACTCTGTGTTGTGGCTGTCTGTTGTCTGTGTCCCCACAACCTGAGGGCTGACTTATGCCCAGGGTGGCTGTAGCCCAGGTCCTCGCCCAGCAATGGCACTGCTAGCTGTGGCCTCAGAAGCTCCCTCTCTTCTGTGTGTTTTCCTCTCCAGAACTCAGAACTAGGAGGGGTCACGATGGGGGTCTGGAGGCCCCAGCAGTGCTGATGTTGGTGTCTCTGATCCCACATCTGCACAGTGATGATACTCAGTTCCCATGAGCGGACTTCTGAGCCATCACACAGTCCTTTACACTCCTCAGAGCTCTGCTCTCACCATTCTGAAACAGACGCATTCACAAGGCCTCAGGGGATTCATGGGTGACTTGCTGGGTAGGAAGTCAGCAAGAGAAAAGACATATGGAGGCTCAGGACCTGTTTTGAAGGAGTTCATGGTTCAGTGAGAAGACAAGGTGGTCTGCTCCTAGAAGTTGCTTGTGGTGGCAATGATGGTGCCTGGTAATGAATGTGTGTGTGTGCTGTGACCCACCCCAGTCCTGTTTTCCAAGTGGTGAAAATAAGAGGCACAGAGGACGACCCCCACCAAGTTCCATGGTGACAGGTGGGGGGATTGTCAGTGAGACTGGGGGAACCGATGCAGATGACCTTGCCAGGGCCATCCTGGTACCCAGGACACTCACACAAACCAGCCTGCCCCTGCCCTCTGTGGTCTCTACGAGCTGCCTCTCTGCTCCATCTATTTCTTGGAGGTCACAGATGTGGTTGCTGCTCCTGCCACCACAACTAACAGAGCCTGTGGTCAAGGGAGCCATAGCCGCAGGGCTTCAGGCTCCCCCAGAGCAGGGTTATTCAGGAACAGCAAAGGCACTGGACAAATGACCATCCCAGCAGATCAGGATTTAACTTTTGTACCAGATGAGTTGTTTCACACCAGCTCCATCCTTCCACTGAGGCAGGCACACAACAGTCTGAGACTCAGTTTCTTCATGAAATGAAACAGGGACATTAGCCACCTGGCAGGGTAGTCACTTGAGGATTAAGCAAATGGAGTATGATATGCCTTCCACAGTAGGGCCCCTCCAGGTCAGCTTCCTCCACACTGGCTCTGACCTTGGCCAAACGCCGGACTTCCAGGGACTGTATTTCCTCACCACAATGAACAGCCTGGGCTCCAGGCTTCCTAAGGTCCACCTTGCAGCCGTGAGTTGCAGGGCTCTGATGAGGGGACAGGAGATGGTCTGGCCTGCAGTGCTCAGGGATGAGCGAAGGGAAGATGAGGTGAGTCCACCATGCCTGAGAGGGCTTTAGCAGGTGGCAGGGTCAGCCCTGAAGGCATCGGAAGCCAGAGATGATGTTGAGAAGTAAAGGCTGTCCTGCTTGCAGAGCTTGGGTCCAGGTGGGATGGCCAGGTGTGAGAGTGAGGTGCACTGGGCATCATCGCTGCAGCAGAATCCAGCAGTGGCCAGGCTGGCACTTAGGGTCAGTGCAGGCTCCGTGGGGAACACTGCACTGGGCTCAGGAACTCCATTGTGGGACCAGGTGCTGCCACATTCCAGGCAGAGAGCCTGGCTATTGGGGCCATGGAAAAATGTGTGTTCAATGATTTCTTCATTCATTCCTGCTGACTGTGGCCCACAGGTCACCAGGGAGTGGGATTTTCAGAATAGAGGAAGCAGTGTGATGTCCTGTGATGGTGTCTGAGGGACCCACACATAGGTGGTGAGCAGAGGTAGGACAAACGGGGAGAAGGGTGGCATGGGAGGCAGAGGTGGCTTTGCCTGGCCCTGCCACATGGAAGGACTCAGGTCCTTTTGCTGAGCAGATCTTGCTTTGCTGGAGCCTCCAGGTCCCTCTCTGGACCCCAGCCCCTCCACAGAATACAGACCTTGGGGACCTAGGATCAGTCCCACCCCTAGGGAGCAGCCATGGCCCTGGCATTCTACTGCAGGACAATTACTTAACTAGCTATGTTGTGGGGTGTTGGCAGTGTACCCCACAAGCCCTGCTCACCCTGAGAACACACGTGGTCAGGCGGCAGATGGGCCTGGGTTCCTCACATGGAGTCAACCAGACCAGAGAGTCTCCGTCCAGCTGTCTCTGCCCCCCAGTGACATCAACAGAGGCAAAATTGGGACAAAGAGCAGCACAGGCTTGGGGGCCACACTGATGGGGCTTCAAATGCTGGCTTGGTCACTTGCTGCTTACTATGACATAAGCAGCTTTACCTCCCCAAGCCTCAGTTTTCCCATCTGTAATACATCAAACCTAAAGAACTTTCTTCCTGAGCTTGTCCTACTCTGCCCTGGCTTGGATGTGATCCTTGGCAAATGTTACTGAGTATTTTCTGCTGAGTGCATTCATGTTGTTGTGTGGTGGATCATCCCCTTTCCTTTGCTTGGAATGCCCACATATTTCTTCACCTAGTGAACTTCCTTTATTCATCCTTTAAAATCCAACACAGAAGCCAGACACGGTGGTGCCCACCTATAATCTCAGCACTTGTGAGGTTGAGACTATCTAATGAGACCTTGTCTCAATAAAACAAAACAAAACCAACAAATAGCTATTCCCTGCTCTAATGTCATCTGCTGTTTGTGCTGGCAGCATCTGTTCCCCTTCTTTTGGTATCAGAACACTGATATTTGCAGGGGAGCACTCTCTTCCCCAAATTCTCAGTCTGTGTGGTGTCGGAGGAGCTGACTCAGCGCCACCAAGCTCCATACTCAGTTCTCTATATGAGTCAGCATGCTTCAAATGTGAAAAGTGATGGCAGATGCCAACATTTACTGACCTGGAGAGTCCACCCCACCCGTTGGGGAAGTTGTGGTTGTGGACACTCAGGCAGCAAGCTGGTAATTAGTGATCATGGAGCCCTGGCAGGAAGCAAACTTCACCCTGGAGGGTCAGGCCAGGAGGTTGATGTAGGGATTTTGTGCTGCAGTTGACAGAGAGTTAAGGGGACACTGTGGGAGGGAAGGCACCCAGAGAGCAGCAGCACCAGGAAGCTGTTCCCACCCCTTGGGCTGAAGGGAGAGGAGAGGGACCGAGTGACACCTACGGCTATGGAGGACCCTCCTGCCCCCAGCAGAAGTTCAGGGAGGGGACGGGGCTGTCAGAGGCATGGATCTTGACCCTTTGGCTCCCCTGGAATTGCTGAGGCTCAGCAGGTGCAATGATGTCTTCATGACAGGTGGACCAGGAATCCAGAGACCACTCTGGTTCTGCCCCAGTGTGGTTCTGCTGTTGACTTTGGGCAGTTATCTCTCCTCTGGCCTCTGTTTCCCCATCCTGTGCAGAATACCCTGTACTTTGAGAACTCTTCCAGCACCCATGAGCAGGACTTCTGAGAGGAAAGATTGTGGCAGCACCATTGGGAGCTCAGGTTTCTTGTGGATAGAGACAGATGACTCTGGACTTGTTTACTGTGAGGAGGGTGGAACAGAAAACAGTCCAGCAAGTACTCAGGGATCTTTCAGGGTGGTTCAAACCCTGTGATGAGTACTCACAGTCAGGGTTTTCTGAGAGGAGCAAAAAAAGCAAGAGCCAGTGCTGCTGAAGCCCTCTGGGAAGGAAAGAGCAGGGTCGGGGGCAGGGAGGAGTTCAGCAGCTGGAGGAGGCGAGAGATCAAGCTTGGGCTATGGCAGCATCCAGACTCTGCAGCCTTCGCCAAGGCTTTTACCTTCTCTTTGCCTCAGTTTCCCAGCTATACAATGAAGGGGCTGAGCAAACAGCCCCTGTGGGAACCTGGCAGGAAGTGAGGCTATGAGCAGAGGTCTCAGTGTCCCAAGGACAGGGGAGCAGGTGGCAGGGAACATCACAGTGATGGTCACAGACTCTGGAGTCTGCTGAAACAGGAGCCTGACCTCACCACCTACTGGCTGAGCACTTCCTTCCCCCTGCCTTGATTTCCTCACTGAAAGTGGGCCTCTCAGGAACTGTTGTGAAGATCTAGCTAGGTGTCTGTAATGTACTTAGAACCACACCTGGCCCATCAGTCTCAGAGAAGACTGGCTGTCAGCACATTCACCATCTTTGTTCACAGTCTCCCAGACTGATGGTTCCAGAACAAGCGGGGAGCATCCTTCAGCAAACACTGGATTGTCAGGGCCAAGTCGAGTGCTGGCACTCATCAAGGTATGGATCAGTTGGGCTGAAACCACAAACTTTGCTCCATCACCAGATCTGTTCTTTCCTGATTGCAGTACTGATGACTTCTATGACCTTTCTCTGAATCTCCAAAACAGGTGGGTGCTGTCATTGTTGCCTCTGATATGGAGGAAGAGCAGGCTCTGTGGGGTATGTAACAAGCTCTGGACCACAGCTGAGCCACACTCCTCAGCCCTGCTTGTGTGTCACCCTCTCCCCTCAGCAGTCCTTCTGCAGAGAGACCATGACATGCCCATGGTGAGGGACCCTGTATCAGCAGAGCGAACAGCTCTGACCAAGGCCAGGGTCGGCCACATGCAGCTTTTATGACTGTGTCTGCTTAGTGCAGAGACCAGAGGCTGGCTTGCTCAACACATGTTGAAATCTTGCTTGATGGTCCCTGTGTGAGGGGACAGATTGTCTTGGTATATTGGATTGAGGGGAGGAGGTGAAAGGAAGAGAGAGAGGGAGAGAGGAAGAGAGATGGAGAGAGGGAAAAGCACACACTTTCCTGTCAGAACGTTGTGAGTGTTCAGAGGGGCTGTTTCTGTGAGACTATACTGTGCAAGGCATTTTTCAAAAACAAGATCCTGCACTTGCCTATAATCCCAGCTACTCTGGAAGGCTGGAGTAGAAGGATTGAAAGTTTAAGCCAACCTGGGCAATGGTAGCAGCAAGATCCTGTCTCAAAAACAAAATAAAAACAAAAGGACTGGGGATGTGTCTCAAGAGGTAGAGCACTTGCCTACTATGTGTGAGACCCTGGGTTCTATCCCCAGTACCACACAATAAGCAAGCACACAAAAACAGATTGGTCCCCCAACAGAGACAGTGAGTGGCCCAGGACGGGCAGGTGTGGGGCCCTGCAGGTTTCCTTCAGGGTGGTTCAGGAGTGGCAGGAGTGACTGGGTCCAGGTGCAGTGGCCACTGATGAGCAGAGGTGAAACATCTGCCCCTGGGACCCCCTGTCCTCATCTTGGGGTGGTTTTGTGGCTCCAGGGCCAGATATGCCCTTCAAGTGATCTGTGCATGGCAGTCCAGCACAGAGGTGGGAAGCAGATAGAGGATGGTAGAAAGACTGTTAGCATCTTGGTAAAGTCAGGTTTTCATTATCTCTGAATTCCCACAGCCAAACACAGTGCCCTGGAAAAGAGATAGCTGTTAAATGTTTGTTGAGAGTGAGAAAGAGAACAACTGAATGAGTGAGTGACAAGTGTCTTCAGGGTATCTATGCTATCTAGCCTGACCCTGTGAAGCACATTACACCAAGGTATTTGTCTGTCCTCTCAAAGCTGACCTCTGCCAACAATCAAAGGCCACCTTTTACATGCCCTGCCCAGCCCAGAGGTGTCCCTTCTCCTTTCCCCTAGGTAACATGGCCTGTTCCCTGGCCCAGGGCATCTTCCTGCTGCTGAAAGTCATCAGTGTCTTGAGCTTGCTAGTGTGGGTTCTCACTTAAGCTAAGTATGATTTAGAGCAGCAAAGGAAAATGCTATTATAGTCTTCACAATCCTCTGTCACCTCCCAGCCCAGGTCACTTTAGACGGATGGGCATGTTGCAGCTGGACCCAAGGGATCATTCAGAAGACCTAGCAGAACCATGCATTTGCATCCAATGAAAACAACAGGAGCCAGGCATAGTGGTACACACCTATAATCCCAGCACTCAGGAGGCAGAGGCAGCTCCAGATCAGTCTGGGGTACACATTGAGACCTTGTCTAGAAAAGAAGCAAGGGAGGAGAGAGAGAGAGAGAGAGAGAGAGAGAGAGAGAGAGAGAGAGAGAGAGAGAGAGAGATGAAAGAAAAACAGCACAAAGAAAGATCATTTCTGCAAGTGAATTTATTTGGCTTAAATAGACCCATGGGTCAAGGTTTCTTGAGGCGGGATTAAAATTATTTTGGGGGACTAGAAGTGACTGCCTATAAGCTGAGGTTGGCTGAGCTGTGTAGCCCATGTTGGCTTTTATTCCCTTGGGGAGGTCTGGGACCCTCTGAACATGTCCATGATACCTGGGACACTTGGAGGCAGCAGAGTGGGCAGTTTAACTGGGCTTGCACTGCAGGCTGGTGATAGAGCTAGGAACTGGAGTCTGAATCTAAACAGCTCCACTCTCTGATTTCTGTGCAGGGCACACAGTATGGGGGTCACTTGAAATCCAAGAAATATCTTGGATTGGCTTACAGTGGTTTGAATGACACCTAGTTCTTTGTCCCTCACTTGCTTTGTGACATTGGCAAATTTATTCCTTTTCTAGGCCTCAGTTTCTTTATCTGTTAAATGGAGAGGTTGACTATCTTTAAAGGGATTCTCAGTTCCAAAAATCTACAAGACTCTGGGCCTCAGTTTCCTCAATTGTCAAGTTGGCCTGGTGCCCTGCTTCCTAGGATATAGTGAGGGTCACATGGTGTTCAGTGGCTCCTTGGCACAGCTGTATGGAGATGAACCCTGGATAGAGTTGTCATCACTCATCTACTTGCCATGAGGTAGTGCTGAAGGTCAAGTCAGCTCCACATATGAGCTGCTAGGAGTATGGCAGAAGTCAGTGTGTCACCCCTGCCTCACCACCCAAGCTGCTCTCACTGGGAGACAGGGCTCAGGATAGCTCTGCATCCTGGGTGGGCCTCTGAGGCCAGGTCCTTCTCATGGTTTGCACCTGGGAGATGAAGTCTCAGAGCTCAGGCTTTCGGTCCAAGAGCCTTGGAAGTGCTGGGCTGTGAGGGAGAAGATGAGGTGGGGAGGGCAAGGAGAAAGTACAGAGGAGTGGGGAGAGGGGTAGTGGACAGGCTTTCTTCTTTGGTACAAAATGTCAAAAGGGTGGGATCTAGAAATGGAGAAACCTGAACTTGAAGGCTGGCTCCATTAATCACTGAGCAAAGTGGGAAGTGACTTCATTCTAAGTCCCGTTTTCATATCTGTAAAACCGGAGTGAGATGGCACCTCTCTGATGGGAGCAATAATGGCAAAGCCAGCAGCTCCACACCAAGCCTGCTATAAGCTCCCAGGGCTTGCCAGCCAGCGGTGGCAGCAGTGAAGCAGGAGTCACAGCAAAGTGACCTAATGATGTGTCCTTCAGGAACCTGTGGGACCTGCCCACTGACCACGAAAACAGGAGAGACAGGAAGGCAAGGAACTTCTTGCACAGAGACAAGAGAGTTTGCTCAGTGGAGAAAGAACAGAGGTACGGAGATGCAGGCCGTCCATGTAAGGAGACTGCAAGTTATGTGCATCTGCTTGACAGCAATTATCTTAGTGTGGAGACCAGTGGTGAGTTCATGTGCCTTTGGTAATTACAATGCTTACTCCAGTAAGAAGCTGGAAGCAAATTGTATGCTGATAGATCAATCAGGAAGAACCATGAGGAGATGACAGTCATGAGTCCTGTTGGGGAGACAGAGGTGTATCCGCACAGACAGGCACTGACTGTACAGCAACCATGCTGGGACATTCACTGGGTTGTGCATTTGAGCTGAAATTCCACATGGGTGAGTAGTGGGGCCTGGCCTCCACCCCAGCTCTGCCCGAGGCCGAGCTCTGAGCACACCTCAGAGTTGGCCAACACCATGTCTGTGGCTGGACCTTCTCAGGCCTCCAGGGATTAGCAAGACTGGGGGACAAAGCAGACAGGGACTGAGGGTAGAGACTGCTGAGATGAGGGGAACTTTTCTTCAATGCTGATGAACTGGGCAGAAAGTACAACCAGGGGCCATGTCTGAAAAGTCAGGAGGCTGGAAGTGAAGCAACAATATACCCACAATGCATTTCCCTGGGGAGATTGTAATATGCTTACATCATGGAGTGTCCCGGATGGCAAGGCCTCAAGGGGCCATATGGGGTAGCACTCCCATTTTGAAGCTGAGGAAGTGTGCCTGAAGGTGGCCTACCCAACTGTACCCAGGTGACACCTTTCACACACAAACACACACAAATGCAGAAAAAGGTCACACAGCTGCTGCAAGGAGAGACCTGGGGAGGGCAGGCTTCTAGAATTTACCTTACTGCCACCAACTGAATGGCAGTAACTGAAGGTTACCAGGCCCTCCTGTCCTCCTTTCTGATCCCCTTCTTCCAGAAGATGGACTCTGTCCAAGGTGCTACAGCTGGATCTTCTAGGTAATTTCAAGACTGGCCTCCAAGTCTCTCCTATCTCTGTCTCTCTCTCCCTACTCTCATCCCACCTCCAACCTGCTCCAGTCAAAAACTGATGTGGTTTGTGGGAACTTCTGGCCCATGTGGTTGGAACGAGCCGTCTATGTCTCACTGATGCTGACCCTGCCTCCCTCACCAAGAGCACCCCTGTAGGCTCCCTGGCAACCTGTCAAATGCCTGTTGTTATGGAAGCCATTGTCACTCTCCATTTAGCTTTACTTTAACATGGACACAGCTCATTTCTTCGTGAGCCAGAGTGAGTTCTTTAATTGTACATTTTCAGGGAAAGAGAGACATCAGAATTGATGCCCCAAGTAGTCTAGCAATGAAGGAAGAGAACCAAGTGTAAGTGGCAGATTGCATTTATATACTAATATGTATAGTTAACCTTATTTCACAAATGAAGGGACAGACTCAAGAAGTTGGGGTGCTTGCTTGAGAATATATGACTCATATGTGTTGGAACAGTATACAAACCTTTTCCCTGCATCCTTGCCCTGAAAAGTTGGCCTGAGATATGGCTGTGGAAGATACACAAGTTTCTCACGAGGGTTCATTGATTATGCCTTTCCTACTTCACTGTGACCAGGTCACCCACAGTGAGCAGCAGGATTCCCAGCAGCAAAAAACAAGAGCCCACCCTGAAATGCCCAAATTCTTTCCTGGAATGTTGGAACTGTTGAGATGGGAAGATTGCTCTAGAAATTAAATCCTGCTCCAACTGGAGCATCACCAAAACAGTCAAGGGAAATAAAGCATTATGGGCTTGGGGTTGGAAAGTTTGGGCTTCTAACTTGACTCCTTGGCTGTCTATACTCAGACAAAGTTATCTAGTTCTCTGAACCTTCTTGAAATAGAGTTAGGGAAGATTAAATTCACCACCATCCAAGTCCAGCCCCAAGCTGACTTCTAGAAGCTATTCCTTTCTCCTCTGTGCAATCCACCCACCTGGTCATTTCAGAATCTGGGATATGAGGAGTGGAGAACCACCTTCTGGATGTAGCTGATTGGTCCAGACATGATCCAAGTTGGGTCAACGGAACCTTCTGGGGGACCTGGAGCTGGGAAGTGTTAGCCCTCTCTGGCCCTGTGGAGGGCACCGAGCTCTGGTAAGCTTGGGAGTTAATGGTGTCCTTGCTCTTCCCGGTGGGTAGAGAACAGTTGTCTGTAGAGAGGAAAAGAGAGATGGGGAGGGGAGAGCAGTCTTCAGATTAGCCTCCATGCCAACCCATCCCTGAGATGGGTACCCAATTCCCCTCTAATGTCTTTTCACTTTTGCTGAAGTTAGCCACTGTTAGCTGCTCTTCCTTGAAATCAAAGGGGTTTATATAACAAATATAAATGTTCTCCTCAAAATATAAGCACTAATGACCCCAGTCCTAAGTATTTGGTGCCTCTGCCCTTCCCTCCACCTAAACAGTGATGCCTTGTGTCTGTCCTGCCCCTTTGCCTTTGGTGCTGTCTCTAACCAAATGTCTCTCCCACCTCTGAGCACTTCCTGCTTACCTCTGATCATTCTCAGATGCTGCTTCCTCCTGACAGTCCTCCAGGGTTACCCTAGAAGAGCTCATCCAGCTCAACCCATACACCCTCCATGACACATGCCACTGAGACATTTGACCTAGAGGCTCTGAGTCTCCAGGGTAGAGTGTACCCTTAGACCTGCCATCTTAGACTCTTGAGCAGGTGTAGGATGAAAGCAATAAGTACTGCACTGGGTATGATGCTTATGGATCTCTCTGTCTCTTCTAAGAGTTTCCAATAGCCTTCAGTCCCAGAGTGCTGAGCCCTGAGCCCCTCAGTCAAGCATAAGAACAAGCCTTCTGCTTATGGTGCCATGACCTCACCCCATGTTCACCCTGCCCACTCATGCCCACACCCTATTCAGAATGGGTTTGCTTCCTGTCCTCCAGGTCTCTGGCAGGAAAGACTCCTGCAGAACTGAGTCCAAGGCTGTTTCCCAGGTCCAGGCCTGTCATCTCCACCTTTTACTCCCCCTCATACTTACAGCCTTGAGTGTGGCTCAACAAAAGTTCTGTGCAAGATGTAAATGAATGAAAGTTAGGGAGTCTCCCCAAAGACAGATCCTATTTTCATCTCTCTAATGCTGCTTAACCACCATCCAGTCCCTCCCATCTGCCCATGCCTTTTAGACAGGAACCTCGTCCCTCAAACCCTACCCTCACCTTGTGCACTCTTCTCTCCCTTACAGATCCCGGCCACCTGTTCCTGGCAGGTCCTGGAACATACCCAGAGCCTCACCTGACCCACCTGCAGCTGCAGCCTCTTCTGGAATACTCTCTCCCTTCCCCTCCACCAGGCCACTCCACACTGCAGAGAGAAGAGCTATGAACACAGGAGCCTGGTGCCATCACAACCCAGTCTAAATCTCCCCTGTGGATCCCGCTGCTACTGACAAGCCTCGAGGCTTGGCACAGCCCTCATGGTCCTGCCTGACCTGGTGGTGGTGTTCCAGCCTTGGTTCAGTCAAATTGAGATCTCTGTTACCAGGATGTCCAAGCTCCTTCCTGCCTCAGGGTATTTGCACAGACAATTCCTGCCACCAGGAAAGCCTTTCCCTTTCCTTTTTGCCTGATTGGCTCCTCTGACTCTCTGGTTTATTCAAATGTTTCCTGGTGAGGTGTTCTCTGAAAATCAGGCCCCACTTGTTAGCATAGGCAGCTAGGTAGACATGAACAGGAACAAGGAAATGCCTTGTGCTACAAGATTTCACACACACACACACACACACACACACACACAAACCAAACAAAAAACACCCAGATGGCTCACACCCTGGCCAGTGGTTAAGATAATGGTTCCATATCTTCCATATGGAGCCCACTCCTCACACTACGGACCTGCATGTGCCTTAAGGGTATAATGACTGCTATGTGACCTTCCAGTGTTGCCCTAAATCCAGAACAAAGGGCACCAACTTCACAGGTGCCTGCCCTTACCTCAAAGCTCAGGCACATGACTTCCCACAGCGGGGCAGCCACTACACAGTTGTTGAGCCATTTGGGGTGGGGCCACAAGGACAGAGCCTCAGTCTTGCACCACCTAGCAACCCCACTCTATTGGTTAGTAAGCAGCCCAAGCCCCAACAACTTCCACGCAGTCAGCCCTTATCCAACTGCCTGCCTCTCTCCTCCCGATGTAATTCCTCTTTGCTAGTAAATCACTCCCTGCTGCCTTCCTAATCTTCATGGTTCTTCTGCTGCACCTGCAGCAGCATCCTTATCTTAGACATTGCAAGCTAAGAGTCGAAGAACATCTGGAACCCCCTGACCAGTGGTCACTCACTGAGCGTTCTAGCATAATGTACTACTGAAACCAGAGTTTTGGACTCAAGGCCCAAACTCCTGGGATTTTACAAGCCAGGTCTGGCCACCTGCCCTTAGACACCAAATAAAGGGACTTGGTGAAGACAGAGAAAGGAGGTTTATTGCACAGCTCGGGACATGTCGTGGGAAGAGGCAGAGTAAGCGCTCTGCTCATCCTCAGCCATCTTTGGGGTACAGACATGAATTATAGGTTTAAGGAAACAAAGAACTGGGGGCAGGGGACAAAATATATGCATAGCTAAATAGTCACATTCACAGATGTAGCCTGTTTCATCATTATCTCAGTCTTTGTTCTGGAGTTGTTATCTGGAACCAGGCAGGTGGTCCATCCAGAGGAGGGTCTACTGTTGGGGATAGTTTCTGTCCCTTGTCGTGAAGATATTATTTATCACTTCTGTCCTTCTTTGATTCCAAGGTAGTTGCAAGGTAACTGCAGGGACAATGGCTTAGAACAAAGACAGATACAAAATGGAGGAGAGATGTCAAGCTTTTCTCCTGCTTTTAGTTAATTTGTGGGCCTGAGTAAGGAGTCCACACCTTTTAGGTAAAGCAATTTGAGTGCCTCTTACACTATCACTTAAGTGTCCCTCAGTTGTATGCATTTCAAGTTCAATTCATTTTTCCATTTGTTTGACTGTCTGGTTATCTCTGCCATGTCCCCAGAGGAAGACTGAGTGAGGCAGAGAGAGCCCTATTCACAGGGCTTAGAACTCAAAATAGATTCTAAGCAAACATATTGAATGAGTGAATAAACAAGTGAGTGAAGTTGAATAGGAATGTCATGAGGAAGGTCCTTAGTTTCCTGAGTAAGACAGGCACCCAAGACAGGGTCCCCAGGAGGGTGGGACAGGAGCTCCTTTCCCTACCATCCTATGCCCCTTTGGTGAGTAGAGAAGGGGAGGCTGTTGCCATGGTTACACACTCAGGATCCCACCTCCCATTGCAGGACTGTGTTTAATTCACTCACTTCCACTCTTCACTTCTCTCAGGAAGATCATAACATTTTGACACCATCAGGGTCCTGGAGACACAGAGTGTCTCCTGAAATGTCAGGAGCTCCCACACTCCCGCATACCTCCAAAGCCTCCCACCCCATATGAGGCCATGTTGTCCTTTGCAGTATTGGGTAGACATGTGGAGGCCCAAAGTCACTGGGAACCTAGAGGCACCAATTTCATCTCACCTGTCTCCTAATAGGAGTTCAGCAGCATTCACCCTGTGGTTGCCTAACAACTGGATTCATCTGATTGGCTCATCTGACTGGTGGTTCCTGCTGATTGGTTCCTCCTGTGACTTGCATGACAAATACTTCCCCCTCCTGCAGCATTGTAAGACACCTACCTTCCTTTTGTGTGTTAGTTCCAGCTGAAGCCTAGGAGGCTGCTGAGCTGAAATCACAGCTTCTCCAGATTGCCTGGGTCATTTCCTCTTCCAGGGAACTGCAGGGAGGGTTGAGTCTCAGCCTCCAGTCCCTCCAGAATTTCTTTCTCTTCCTACCACCAAGCAGAGACCTGGGGCAGCTGACTGAAGAAGTGTTTCTGCTTTGTCTGTGAGGCTTGTCTCCTGAACACTTTGAACTAGAAGACCAGGTCAGGGTCCCTATTCTCACCTTCTGGGGAACTTCAGGGAGCTACAACCACATCAGAGAGACCCTTACTCTATGAACCAAACAGTGTCCCAGACCATGGAGAGGACCTCCAGGGTGTTTGTTCAGACACCCTATTACATACTCAGCCAATGGAATCTCCTCTGTGGTGAGGTGCAAGTCTATGTGGTAGAGCTGGGGGTCCCCAATCAGCGTCTTCCTTGAGCAGGTGGACAAGTGGAAGAAGGTCCCTCCTCCTCTGGGACCACAGCTGTTAGGGCTGTGGTATCGGGGGCTGTGCATCTTCCCACAGTGAGGAGAAGCCTTCCTGGGATGATCAGCAGAGAGGGAAGCTGTGCTGAGAGGCCAGTACATTTTGGGGGACTGAGAAGAGGTCCCATTGGCTGCAAGGCCAAGGGAGGAGGGACAAGACTGAGGTGGTTTTGGAGAGCCTCCAAGATCCTGGCCTTCTGGCCCAGACCATCACCTCCCCAGCCCCTCTTTGTGCCACAGCCTGGGCTGAGCACTAAGTGGTCCAGATGAGACAGGAGGGAATGTCTCACCTCTGTTGGCTGACCCACAGCCTGTTACCGCAGGATCTGAACCTGTTTTGGGCACAAGCTCATGACATTGGGCTCACCCCAAAGGGGGTCAGATGCTGAGGCGCAGGTGGTGATCATGTGACCCAGAGCAGGTGCCTTCCCCTCTTGGGCCTCAGTTCCCTCACCTAAGAAATGGGAGAATGACTGTATGACCCTTGCAGAGGGTCTGTGGGAATTATGAGAGTGCAGACAGAGGAAGGAGCCCATAGACAGTTGTGAGGCTCCTGCCACCTTCCCCAGCCACACCTTAAAGGCTATTTTCAGAACTCATCACTGACACAGATAGGCAGAGAATCCCTATCACACGGCAGAGATAGTGACTCCCCCAGGGACAGGGTGAGCTCTGGCTGGTCCCACAGGAGGAGCACAGCTGCCAAGAGAGAACTCTGCCTTGTGACCAAACCAGGCGAGGCCTTCCTGACTCTCGCACTCCTAAGAATGGAAGGAGGAGGCTGCTACCATTACCTGCCAAATGGCAACTTCCTCCCTGCTGACCCCCTTCTGGAGCACGTGGTTCACACATAGTAGGGATATCTGTCACAGACCCAGGGCGAGTGCACGAATAGGTGTCCACACACCAGATTTTGAAAATTTTAAAGTTATAAATCAATATAACAAACTATTGTACTATCCTTATAAATACAGCTTCATGGCAGGTGGGAAAGTCAAGTTTGACTCCAAAATTCTCAGTCTCAAGAGTTCCTTGCTAGAAGGTAGAAGGGCAAGGAGACCCGGCCTTGGCCTTGACTACCAGCTCCCCCTGTCTTTCCACCCTTGATCCAAATAGCACCAGGAGAGGCGGACATGTCCACCATCTGCCACAGCCTCAGCAAACAGCTGCCCCTTTGCCATACCCCAGACCCAGGCTGGGTGCTCACCCACACTCTAGTCTACCCCGGGCTGGTCATTTTGACAGAGAATTCCAGGGTCCCAAGTTACTCAAACTGAGGTTGGAACAGGAGCGGGTCCAGGTTCCAGATGGGCACAGTCCCTTGCCATCAGATCCATGCCCTATGGAGAGAGGCCCAGCCAGAGAGTAGCTGGAATGGGGACCTCGGAGGTGCAGGGTCCAGGACAGGGGTCTGCTTCACCCAGGTCTGAGGAAGCTGTGAAATGCAGCCCCTCTCCATTTGGCAGACTGTCTTCCTGGCTCTGCCATGGAAAGACCCAAGAGGCTAAAGGACCAAGCCACTGGGGATAGCAGGAGTCACAGACCCCAAGTCAAGGCCCTTGTCAGAGATTGAGACAAGACCAGAGCGGCCATGGAGCCTCAAGGATGGAGTCAGCCAGAAAAGGGATCTGGGCTTAAGGGAGTACGGTCCAAACTGAGGCCTCCCCAACCTCCTCCTGAGTCCACCTAGACAGGTGAGAGGGCACAGGTGGAGCCTTTCCTGGCTTCCTGATGGGGCTGAGGCTGAGCTGATAGACTCAGACCTGCACCTCTACCATGAGCACCACAGCTTGGAATGGAAGCTGTGAGCACAGTTCGGAGCAGGAGCAGGCGCCTGTGGACAGATCTATAGCAAACGTTTTGACCCTTACTGTGAAATTGCCCTGGTTTATACACTCACATGTGGCACTATTTCATGTGCTAAATTAGCATGTTTTGAAGAACCACAGCCTCCCAAAACTTCCGAATATTATAGATTCATCATCCTTTGTAGATCTTTCTCAAGACAGAAGAATGAGCACGAGATACCACCACTTACAAAACAAAAAGAGGCCAGGCACAATGGCTCACACCTGTAATTCCAATTACTCAAGAAGTGGAGATTGGGAGGATCAAAATTCAAAGCCAGCCTTGGCAAACATGTGGGTAGGATGGTGCACACCTGTAATCCCAACTTCATGGGAGGATCAAAGTTTGAGGCCACCCAGGCAAAAATACAAGTCCCTATCCAAAAAATAACTAACGGAAAAAAAAGAAAAGAAAAAAGGGCTGTGGGTATGGTTCAAGAGTGGAATGCCTGCTTCGCACAAAGTCCTGAATTCAAATCCCAGTACTGTGCAAAAGGAAAAAGAAAAGAAAAGAAAAGAAAGCAGATGTCCAGCCAAAATGGCCTTTTCTATGTATCTTAAGACTGCTGCAAGGTGTGGGCACTGAGCCCCTCGATGACAAGGGTGGGGTGGGGAGGGCGTGTGCACCCCTGGCACAGTGGTTCCTGACACATCTGCGTTCCTGCCATTAAGCAGAAAAGAGAACTACCTGCTGTGATTCTTGGAGCGAGTTAGTTTTCACAGCACTGGCAGTACATTTCTGCAGGCTATGTTCGGGGTAGCCCCCCACCCCCACTCTCTGTAGAAAAAAAAAAAAAAAGCAAAGTAGAGGAGACAGACAACCATGGACCTCCAAGTAGGATTCTGGAAGGGACACCCAGAGCAAATGATGGTTGTGAGAAAAATGGCTCCTCCATGGGCTCAGGATCTCACTGTTGGAAACCTCCAGCTCAGATAAATGCTGCTGCCTTTGACCTTGATGAAGATCACTTTCTGTGCCAGGACCTGAGACAGGCACCTGCAAGGATGAGCTCCCTGAGGTCTCATCACCATTCAGAGGGAGGGGATGCTATTATCTGCACTTTTCAGATAAGGAAACTGAGGCTCAGAGAAGGGCTGGGGCTTACTCAGGGTCATGCAGCCAGGAGGCAGCAGAGCAGACCAGAGCCCTGACACGTGACTGTGGAGGTGAGGGCTGAATGAGGTAGCAGTGTGAGTGCACAAGACATTCATATCTGCATCAATACGAGCGCTTATGCTGTTAACGCCTTCCAACCCTTGGGGCCATCTGATTCCCACAGGTGACTCTCACTCCAGAGGCTTTGCTGTTGCTGGAATCCAATCAGGGTGGGAGCTTTGTGTTTCCTCTTCTCAGCTCCAGGAAGCTGTTCAGAGGCTGGGGAGCTGCAGGTGGTCTCATTTCAACTGTAGACCAAAAAACATGAAGGTGCAAGCCTTCCCTCTCCTTCTCCCCAGCCCACCTTCCCCTCTCTTTAGCATGACCCTATCCATGACCTGGAGGACTATGAAGTCTAGAGACCTGGGTCTCCATGTTCCCTGATCATTGGGCATTGGAGAAGGGATGGGGGCAGAGTTCACTCAAAGTGCTAGCACCCCAAATCTCCTCTGTGGGACAGTAACACAAGGGATGACCAGGTGGGCTGCCTCGGTCTCCCCAAAGTGGTCTTAGGGAGGCCAAAGAGAGAATGGTTCAGAGAGATCCTGACTGGAAATATGTTCTGGGTTTATCAAGAAGCCAGCCATCCTCAGAGATGACCCCCAAGTACCTCCTCGAAGTCCTTGGTTCTTAATTAGGTCCCCAGTATACCTAGGAAGCAACAGGGCTACTTGCCTCTGCCCAGGCCTCGCCTCTCAATTATGCAGGATGCTATCAGGGCAGGCTGTGTTCAGCCAGGTCTTAGGCTTTCCACCTGTAAGCCAAGCCTAAAGCAACTTGGAGAGGAGTATTGGCTTTGGAGCAGGGCACTCCAGGTTTGCCCTGCAGGAGGGGTGTGTGTAAGGGGTGCACTTCAGGGAGCCAGGACAAGGATACTGCTTTACCTCAGTTAATGTGTCTGTGTGAGATGGCTGGGCTGTGATGGAGATGAGCAGGAACCTGCAGGTTATCTTGATGGAATCAGGGCTGGAACCCTGACTTCCCCGTGTGATGGTCAATCTTGCTTGACTGAGTTGAGAAACATCTAGGAGATAAGCAAGGCACACTTCTGGGTGTGTCTGTGAGAGGTTACCAGAGTCTACTGGCATGTGGACAACAAAACAAAGTGGAAAAACCCACCCCAAATGTGGGTGGCACCATCCAATAGGCTGGGGGCCCTGAGGGAATGAAGGTGGAAGGAGAAAGAGCCAGGCAGTGAGGACATATACGCTGCTGTCATCACCTGTGGACACTGCACTCTTACTTCTTCAGTCTTTCAAGGTTGACTCACACCATTGGCCCTCCAGGGAACTTCCAGTTCTTCAGCCTCAGCAAGGGGCTGCACTGCCATTGGTCCCCTTATTCTGAAGCTTCCCATGTTATAGACTGAGCAGCTGTAGGATTTTCTGGCTCTCCAGCCTGAAGATGCCATTGTGAGATTATTCAGCCTCCACGTGAGCTAATCTAATAAATACCCTTCTATGATTTATGTATAATACGCGTATAGAATACATAAAGAGATATGTGTATATATGTACATGCGCACACACACATATATGTTTATATTGGTTCTTTTTCTCTCCAGAACACTGACTAATATGCCTTGTCCTAGCAGGGGCCTCAGCTGTGCTCCTTCACCTCTGGCCTTCATCATCTGTCAATTGTCACAAAGCAATGAATGGTGTTGGAATGAAACATGACAAACATTTGGTGGGGAGGGGGGTCCAACATAGGGCAGGGTCTATGGTGGCCAGTGTCAGTCAGACCCTGAGCCTCTGCAGAGTCCTTGGTATAGGTGAAGAGGATCTAGCAAAGGAGCCAATGGTGAGACTGCAAACGTGAGCACCTCCCGGGAAACACCTGCCTTGTTGGGAGACCACTGAAGGAACTGATCTCCAGGAAAACCCAGTTCCAGAGCCCCCAGGTGATGACAGGAGACCACACATGCTCCCAGCACATGACAGGGGTGCGATGTGTGAGGGACAGTGCCAACTGCAAAGTAGGTCTTTACTGATATTAACAGCTTTATTGACATAGAGTTGATGTATAATAAACCACTCCTATTTAAAGTGTGCAGGTTGATAAGTGCTTAAAATGTATACTTTTATTGAGGCATAATACACAGACAATAAACTGCATATATGAACAACATGCAATCTATGAAGTTTGTTAAGTTTTGACAGATGTGGTTATGACTGTATCATTATCACTATCAGGACAGTCACTGCAAACATCCTCTTCCTACTTCCCCTACTTCTCACAAGTCATCCCCACAACACTAGATCCTATGCAATTGTATGGAAAAAAATCATACGGAGTGTCCTGTTTTTATCTGGCTTCTTTGATCTGTGTAATTATTATGTGACTTGCCTCTATTGTACTGTGTAACAATAGTTCCTTCCATCTCCCCCAAATTTCAGCTATGTTCTTAAAAAATAAACTTTAAATTTTAGAGTGGTGTGTTAACTTTCTGACCATATAACGAGATGCCTAAGATTATTAAATTATAAAGAGAAAAGATTTATGCTGGCTCACGGTTTTAAAGTGTTCAGTCCAAGGTGGGGCAGACACTGTTGTTTTTGGGCCTCTGTGGGGGCGCTGGGTGGCAATGGTGGGAGCACATGGTGGAGCAAACTGCTCACTTCATGGCCAGGAAGCAAAAGAGAAAGAAGAAAGTGTCCCAGAATCCCCTGGGGCATGCGCCAGGTGACCTGAGGACCTCCCACTAGGTCCCACCTCTTAAAGCTTCCACCACCTCCCAATTACACAGCCCTGGGGACCATCCTTTATCACCTGAGCTGCTAGGAACATTTAGCTTCCAACTTACAGCAAACAGCTTTGAAGTCACAGAAAAGTTGTGGAAACAGTACAGGGTATTCCCATATACTTCACACTCAGTTCCTTTATTCTTAAAAGGAGTCATATTGAGATATAATTCATGCAACATGCAGTTCACCCACATAAGGTGTACAATCAAAGGTTTTGGATAGTCACAAGAATATGCAATCATCACTACAGCCAATTCTGGTGCATCTTCATTACCTCAGGAAGAAAACTCACAACCTTTCAGCTATCACTCCCACCCCATTCCCACTAGTCCTAAGCGAACAACTCCATTATTCCTGCATTCTGGATATCTGCAGGAACAGAATCATGTGATTCTTTCTCTCTGCATGTTTCCAAAGTGCACGAATGCAAGAGCACGTATTAGTGATTCATTCCTTTGTATGGCTGACTAATATTCCATTGTATGGATATACCATATTTTGTTTGTGGTTTATATCGTTTAATTTGTAAGTAGGATGAACCCCATTGATTTTGAATCTTAAACCAAACTTACAGCCCTGGGATAAACCCACCTGGTTGTGAGTACCATCCAATTTTTTATGGCATTGAATACTAGTTGCTGTTGTTGTTTTGCCTCTATGTTATGTGAGATATCAACCTGTAACGTTGTTTTAGAGCGGTGTCTTTGATGCTGGTGTCCAGCTGATGCTGGTGTCATGGAATAAATTGGGAAGCATCCCTGTCTCTGATGTTCTGGAGGAGCTTGTGTAGAAAGTTCCTATTTCTCCGCCATGACACATAGGATACACTTTATAGACTTCACCAGTGAAGCCACACGGGCCTGGAGTTTTCTTAATGGGAAGTTTTAAAGCACAAATTCAATTTCTTTCATCAATAAATAGACCACCCCTGTTCAGGTTATTTACTTCTTGAATGAACGTAGATTGTGCTTTTGCAGAAATATGTCTGTTTTGACTTTCCTGGGATGGACGTTGTGCATGTTTCCATGCTGTCCTTGTGCTACGCAGCGTCTGGAGTGATCCTGTCACCTTGCTCTGGATTCCGATGTTGGTCAACAATTTTGAACTATCTTTTCTAGGGGTCATCTGTTTTGTAAATCTTCTCAAATATCTAGTTTGTGTTTTCTGTTTTCATTGGTTTCTGCTATAATCTTTTTTCCCATTATTGTCTTTTTTGGTAGTACCGTAGTTTGAACTTGGGGCCTTACGTTTGCTCGTCAGGAACTCCACAACTTGAGCCACACCTCCAGCCCTTTTGTTTTTAGTTTGTTTGTCAGATAGGGTCTTGAGTGTTTGCCCAGCCTGGGATCAGACTTTGATTCTTCTACCTCCAACTCCAGAGTAGCTGGGATTACATCTGTGATTCACCACGCGCAGTCCTTCTGCTCTAATCTTTAATACAGACATCCCTTGTTATCCTCAGGGGAACTGGCTCCAGGAACTGCTGAGGACGTTCAGGTCCTCTGCTGCTCAATTCCTGTATAAAAAATGACCTTGTATTCGCATAGAACCTACACACATCCCTCTATACTTTAAATCATGTCTTGATGACCTAGAACACCTATACAATATAAATAGTTGTTATACTGTATGGCTTGGTGAATAATGGCAAGAAAAAAGTCAATACATGTTCCATACAGATGCAATGTTTTAGAAAGAATATTACCAATCCACAGTTAATTGAACCCATGGATGTGGAACCTTGGTTTCAGAGGTCCAAAGCTATGCTCTTTGTTCCTTTTCTGTTTTCTTAAAGTATTTGCTGATGTCACTGATTTGAGGACTTTTTTTCTTTTCAATATGTCATTTATTAGTATGAAGTTTCCTCTAAGTAATTCTTTAGTGGCATCCCACTATTCATAATATACTATGCATTAATTTGCATCCAGTTTAAAACACTTTCTGGTTTCCCTTTGACTCCCTTGAACTGTGGGTTATTCAGGAGTGTGTCATTGGGCTAACAGTTTAGACGTTTTCAGAGATCTGTTACTGACTGACGATTGAATTCTGTCATAGTCACAGGAATGGATGTTGCATGACTGAGCCCTTTAAATATACTTGAGTCATTTTTATGGCCCAGACTATGGCCTATATTGATAAATATTTCCTGTGTACTTGGAAATAATGTGCTTTTTGCTGCTTGGTGGAGTATTCTAAAAATGTCAGTTAGGTCTTGTTGCTTGTCATTTAAGTCTTCTGTATTCTTGCTTAGATTCTGCTTGAGAAGCAATGCATTGAGAGGCAATGAATTTACAACTGTGATTGTGTACTTGTCTGTTTCTCTTGGAACTTTTTGTGCTATTCATTTATCACCTTTGCAAGTCTGCAGGTCAGCATCGATCTTCCCTCTCTCAGTCTTGATTTTGGTGAATTGTCATTTCTCTTGTTACTTCCTGATCACACTGGGTAGAGATATCAATTTCACTGTTCTTTTAAGAACAGATTTTGGTTTCATTGATTTTTCTCTAGCATTTTTTACATTTTCAATTTTATGAATTTCTGCTCTGTCTTAATATGAATTTTTTCCTTCTTACTTGTTTTAGAGGTTTGATTTGATTGTATTTCTCTAGTTTCTTAAGGTGGAAGCTTGCAGTTTTAATATTATTTTATTCCATTTTCAACATAAATTAAAAAACTTTCGTCTTTTCTTACATATGCATTGTTATGGACTAAAGGGTATCTTCCAAAATCCATACCTTAAAGCTCTTAACCCTGAATTTGACTGTGTTTGAAGCTAGGAACTTTCAGGGTGATTAATGTTAAATGAAGTCACAGAGGGGAGAACTAACCTAATGGTATCCTCATAAGAAGAGGAACAGGCAGGCCCTGTTGGCGCATGCTCGTAGTCCTATCTACTTGGAAGACTGAGATGGTGAGGAATACTAGTCAAGACCAGCCCAGACAAAAATGTTCATGAGAGCCCAACTCCACGGAAAAAAGCTAGGCATAGTGGCATATGCCTGTCATCCCACCTATGGCAGGAAACATAAAATAGGAGAATGGTTGTCCAGGCCTGCCTGGGTCAAAAAGCGAGACCCTATCTCAAAAATAACCAGACCAAAAGGGCTGGAGGTGTGTCTCAAATGGTAGAAGGCCTTCCTTGTAAGCACAAAGCCCTGAGTTCAAACTCCAGTGCCAATAGAAAAGAAGAAGGAGGAGGAAGAGAAGGAAAGGAGAAGGGAGTTGGGGGAAGAGGGAAGGGGGAAGGAGGGAGGAGGAGAAGAAGAAGGAGAAGAAGGAGGAAGCAGTAGAATAGAGAAGACAATATGTGTGTACGTGCACAGAGGGAAGGCCTTGTGAGGACAGAGAAGGTGGACTCCTGCAAGCCAGAAAGAGAGGCCTCATCTGAAACCAACCCTGCTAGACCTTGATCTTAGACTTCCAACCTCTAGAACTGTGAGAAATAAATTTGTGTTGTCAAGGCCCCTGATCTGTGGTATTCTGTTACACAGCTGAACCAGACTAAATATGCGTTTAATCCTATAAACTTCACTCTCAATACCTCTGCACCCCCAAGTTTTGATATGCTGTGTTTTTATTTTTCTTTGTTCTATTTTTCTATTTTCCTCAAGAGCTCTTTTCTGATTCATATATTGATCAATTTCCAAATATTTGGTTATTTCCCAGATATATTCCAAAGATTAATTTCTAAGTTTAATTCTATCATAAATTGAGAATGAAATCTGTATCATTGCTATTCTTTCAAGTATCCCAAGGCTATGTTAAAGGCACAGGATACAGTCTGTATTAATGAATGTTCTGTGTGCACTTGAGAATGTGTGGTCTGTTGATGTCGTGTGTACAGGTCAGCTAGTCAGGTCACCCTTACGGATTTTGTGTCTCGTCAGTCTACCAGTTATTGAGAGAGAAATGCTGAGATTTCCAGCTATAATTAATTTTTCTATTCTTCCTCAGGTTTTTCTTATATATTTTGGGACTCTGGTTTTGGGTGCATCCACACTTAGGTTTGTTAGAGGATTTTACCTGCTTATCATTAGGTAATGTCTCCTTTATTTCTGATATTTCTTGTTCTGAAGTCTGTTTCATCTGATGTTAATATAGCTGTTCCAACTTTTAGTGTTTGCAAGTAGATTCTGCATCCTCTAACTTCTGACTATGTGATAGCTTTATACGTAGAGAAAGTTTGTTATAGATAGCGTATAGTTAGGTTTTGCTTTTTTATTTGTCTACAAATCTGTGCCTTTTAACTGATGTGCTTAGTTCATTCACATTTATGGTGATGCTAGATATAGCTGGTTTGAAACCCTCCATCTTAGCTGTTTTCTAATCATGTCATTTGTGTTCCTTTTTTCTGCCTGCCTTTGAGTTAACAGCATTTTTCATGGTTCCATGTTGTCTCTTGCTTAAGAATGTTTTTAGTGATTTAGTGATTACACAGTATTTATAATATACATTCAAACTAGCCTGAGAATTCTTTCAATTAACAATATGCCTTTTCAAGAATAGTGCTAGATGCCCCAGCACTGACGAATGGATTAAGAAAATGTGGTATCTATACACAATGGAATTCTATGCAGCCATGAAGAAGAACGAAATGTTATCATTCGCTGGTAAATGGATGGAATTGGAGAACATCATTCTGAGTGAGGTTAGCCTGGCCCAAAAGACCAAAAATCGTATGTTCTCCCTCATATGTGGACATTAGATCAAGGGCAAACACAACAAGGGGATTGGACTATGAGCACATGATAAAAGCGAGAGCACACAAGGGAGGGGTGAGGATAGGTAAGACACCTAAAAAACTAGCTAGCATTTGTTGCCCTTAATGCAGAGAAACTAAAGCAGATACCTTAAAGCAACTGAGGCCAATAGGAAAAGGGGACCAGGAACTAGAGAAAAGGTTAGATGAAAAAGAATTAACCTAGAAGGTAACACCCACGCACAGGAAATCAATGTGAGTCAATGCCCTGTATAGCTATCCTTATCTCAACCAGCAAAACCCCTTGTTCCTTCCTATTATTGCTTATACTCTCTCTACAACAAAATTAGAGATAAGGGCAAAATAGTTTCTGCTGGGTATTGAGGGGGGGGAGCGGGAGGGGGTGGAGTGGGTGGTAAGGGAGGGGGTGGGGGCAAGGGGGAGAAATGAACCAAGCCTTGTATGCACATATGAATAATAAAAGAAAAATGAAAAAAAAAAAAAAAGAATAGTGCTAGAACCTCCAGTATCTACATTTTTTTTTTTTTGCAGTGATGGGGCTTGAACTCAGGGCCTTCACCTTGAGCCACTCCACCAGCCCTTTTTTGTGATGGGATTTTTTGAGATGGGGTCTCGAGAACTGTTTGCCCTGGTTGACTTCAAACCTGGATCTTCCTGATCTCTGCCTGCTGAGTAGCTAGGATCACAGGCATGAGCCACTGGTGGCCGGCCTCCTACCTCTCATCTTTTGTACTTTTCTTGCTGTCTATCTAATTTCATGCATGCTATAACCATGTGACACAATATTGCTCATTTTCTTTCAGGTGTCAATTATGTTTTGGAGTGATTAAAAATAACAAAGAAAATTAATTCTATTTTATCTTCATTTCATTTTGAACATTCTAAGAACTTGGTTTGTTCTGATAGATTCCTTTTGCCTGGAGAACTTCTTTTAATACTTCCTAATCAGAGCAGGAATGCTAGCAATAAATTCCTTCAATTTTTGCTGGTTTAAGAAAATATTTATTTTTCCATAATTTTCCAAGGATGTTTTCAAATGGGCATAGAATTTAGAGTTGGCACACATTTTTGTTTTCCCAGGAATTTTAAGATACCTTTCTGTTGTCTTCTTGTTTACATTTTTTGGCTTTATGGGATTTTGAACTCAGGGCCTTGTGCTTTCTAATCAGGCATAGTACCACCCCTAGCTCTTTTTTTCTTTTTAGTTATTTTTCAAGTAGATTCTCATGCTTTCTGCCTGGGGCCAGTCTCAGACCTGGATCCTCCTACTTATGGCCTCCCTCATAGCTAGGATCACAAGTGTGTAGCACCATGCCTGGCTTATTGCAGAGATGGGGTCTCTACATTTTTTTTTAACCTGGGCTGGCCTTGAACCACAATTCCCCTGATCTTGTTCACATAAATTCTAACATGAAGTCTAGTATCACTCTTATCTTTATTTATTTCTCTGTATTTAGGTTTTCTTAGAGATTTTCTGACTTTGGTTTTTAGGAATTTGAATGTGAATTTATTTGCCTAGATTTTTAAATTCTGTTTTATTCATTTGTTTCCTGGTATTTACATTGTTGCTGTTTTCTAAGCTTCTTGGACCTGTAGATTGGTGTCTGTCATTAGTTTTGGAAAGTTTGTAGATTACTTCTTCAAATAGTTTTTGTGCCTTTTTTACCTATTACCCTTCTGGGGTTGCAACTAGCTATGTATCATTCTAGTCAGTACTTCCTCACAACTCTGGGATGCTCTGTTCTGGTTTTTCCTTTATTGTCTGTTTCAGTTTGTGCATTTTATTTTGGTCTTCTTTCAGTTAGGTCTTTATTTGCTTGAGTATCTCCAGTCTACAGAACAAGCCCATGGAAAGGATTTCTCATCCCTGTTACTTGGTTTTTGCTTTTCAGTCTTTCTGCTTGATACTTTTTAGCATTTTCGTCTTTCTACTGAAAGTAATCATTTGATCTCCCATGTTGTTTGCCTTTTCCTAAGAACCTTTCATCACAGTAATTTACAATTCTCTCCTGGATAGTCCTAACATCTAGGTCTTGTCTGAGTTTGGGTTTGAATGATTTTTCTGTGTCTTTTGTATACTTTTGCTTGCTTTGTCTTATAATTTCTGGTTGGAAGCTGGAAGTCTTTTTTGGGACAATAGATTCCAAGGCAATTTCTTTAACTCTTGGAGAGTCACACATCTTTCCTGGGGCTGGACTGTTAGTGTGGGAGTGCAGTGAATGTAGTCAGGCACCAGCTGGGTTTGCACCTGTTGTCACGGTTATGCTCACTTGGCACATTGCAGGATTCACAGTTTTCTAGTGACCTGTGTTTGGGGATCTGATTTCCCAAAGCTTAGTCTCAGTGTCTGCTCCCCATATTTCCACCTTGGGTCTTTTCTTTGTGCTGAGTCCCAGAGATAATATGTCTTTTAAATCTCTCCCAGCCATGCTCCAGTGTTATTTTTGACTCAGGGCTCCCTAACCAGTGGGGGCTGGTGTATGCTTTGGCATTGAAATTCATCTTTGGTGTTCGACAAGTGTTACCTGCCTAAGTCTCCAGGGTCCCAGTGCTTCTGTCCGTGCAGCCATAACAGCATTCCTGCCCCTTTCCAGGGCCAGGGCTCATTTTTACCCTGGTCCCTTTCCTCAACTGCACTGGGTTCCCACCAGTGCCTTATGGAAACCAGTGTTTCTTGCTCCTCCCTCTGCAGATAAAGTTGACAGTTACCAGAGGAGACAGGAGGTGGGGCTCAGTGGGTTTTCTCAGTGTGCAGCACTCACTGCCCACCCAGCTCCAGGTGTATCATCTCTCAGCAATCTCCTCACCTTGCCTGAAAGCTCCTGCTGGGATTGGGGTGAAGCAGGCTCACTGTGCCCTGGTTACCAGAGTGTCCAGTAAAAGAGAGGCTCAGAGAGGGAGAGAGGCTTACCCATATGTGCACAGCGAGGGCTGGAGGCAGACACGTTTCCAAGAGTGAGACTGGCCAGGAGAAGGCAATTACGGACACACACAGAGCACCCTTCCAGCCCCATCCCATCACCAGGTCAGTAAGGAAAACAGCCCCAACTTCTTACAGAAGCCCCTTATTTGTAGGGTTGCTGTACCAGTGCTGGCTGCTTCCTGCTCACTGAAGGCCCTGTTGACTTTCTGCTCTGGGTTCTTCTCTTGCTGCTCAAATCTGGCTATGAGCCAATCTCCCGGCCCCACCTTGCCCTGACCTGCCAGGTGTGCACAGGGCACCTGGCGATGTCCAGTCCAGTCAGCAGGCTACCTTGGGGAGGGGGGAGGGGTTCTCTTTCCTGCAGTTGGAGAAGGGGAAGATCAGCCAAGGAAACTCAGCAGAACTGCCTGGAACGTCAAAGCCAACTTGGACTATTATTTGTCCTTTGTCCATGGGGAGGGGAGGCAGAGAGCGAGAGAGAGAGAGAGAGAGAGAGAGAGAGAGAGAGAGAGAGAGAGAGAGAGTCAATTCTCTAGACCTCAGTCCCCCATCTGCAAAAGGGGAGGTCCTTTCAGCTTCAAAGTTCTACCCATGAATCCGTTGCCCTCAGGCTCCTCCCACAGAAGAAAAGCTTCAGGAGGGAGAAGGGTCTGGGGTCAAGTGACCCCAAGTGAGGCACCAGGTGGCATCACTAGGGAGGATTCAGAGCCTGATCCTTGTTGCCACGGCCTCATGAGGACCGGGGCTAATGCCAGAGATGTTCTGACCGTGCTGCAGAGCTGGGTGCTCCCCTTGCTCGTGATTAATTCAGTTTGGTAAAGCAGCAGTTACGCTGGGAATTTAATCGTCATTTCTGATGGGGGAGGAACTGAAAAATGAAGGGAAAGCGTCAGGTGATGTGTTAGGGCGGTGATGAAGTAGAAGGGGCCGCCTATCCAGCCTCCCTACTGGGTGATTTTCAGACACATACAATTAGCCAGATTGCCAGTCTTACTGCTGCAGAATCAAAAATCAGGCTGATGGGGCCACAGGGGTGGAGACAGGGGCAAGAATGGGAGAAGAGAGATTCCTGCACAGGGAGGTGGAGAGACATGTGTGTCACCAGCCCCAACCTTGGGTCTCAGATGGTGAGAAGGCCTGGGTGCCAGGGACTGATGATGGAGATACAGGGCAGGGAAAGGAAGCCTTTCATCTTGGCAGCTTGCCTGGGACTTAATACCTCCCTCAAGCTGCCCCTTGGCCTCAAATCCTGAGTTTTAGGGTTCTAACCCATGTGAGGGGTCATCTAGCCCATGGTCCCCCAGGAGGACAGCATGGGCCAACAACACCTAGGCCTTGCTTCTGCTCAAAAATTACCCCTGGCTCCTTATTGCCATGTGCTCTTGATCCCACCTCTTATGTCCTCCCACGACAAGGTGCGCTGCGTCTTACCACCTGGGCCCTCATCTTCCATCCGCTGTGCATGTACACACCATGATACTTCAAGTGCACTCAGGCGTTCACCTGCAGGCAAACACCCAGAGTGCACAACTTGCACACACAACACCCTGTGCACACTTGCACACGCATGCTTGTCTTCACACAGCCTTCACATCCACTCGCACCAGACCCTTCCTGCCTGCAGATCCCTCAGGGACTCTCCATTCGACTCTTGTTTTGAGGTGTGCTGTGAAATTCACCATCAGATGTAAGGCTGAAAGGAGAGATGGGCAGAACTGAGTCGAATTTCATTTTAATTGTCTCTGGCAGGGACTTAATTTCTCAGGTGATAATTATAATAATTAAAAATGTTGTCAGTATGGGGAAGGGGAGGGGCTCACTGCTGGCTGCAGGACAATGAGCAGGTGGGGTGTCCCCATCCTGGATTTGTTTCTAGCCTCCTGTCCCCAGTGCAATGTCCAGGGCTTCTGCAGGAATTCTGGGGACAAGAGAGGATGGAGAAGACAGGGAACCAAGGACTGGCTCTCCCAGGACCTCACCTGACAGGTGGCTCTCAGCTGTGTGAGCTGAGAACCTCCAGGCTGAGCTTGTGGAGAGTGAAGGAATCACAGAGCTGGAGCTCCACGATGACCTGATGCATGGCATAGAAGCCACATGTTCCTAGGCAGGGTGGACCTCACTGAGCTTCAGGGCTGGAAATGGATGGGGTTGCATGTAGTCCTACTGCAGGGTGGGGTCCCCAGTGGCTCCGGGGCCAGCCTGGCCCCCAGGGAATCACCTGTCCTCTGTGCATTGTCCTAACTCTCAGCAAGTTCACAGACAGTTTCCCAGCCGGGTCCCCATGCAGCCTTGCCAAAGAGAACTCTAAGGGAGTAGGCCCTCATCTCCGCTGCCCACTGCCCACCTATGTGCCCTCAGTGCCCAGACCAGGGCCCGGTCCCCAGGAGTCTCCCAGGAAATGTCAAGATGACAAGAACGTGGAAACAAACAGGACCCATCCAGGAGGTAGACTTTTTCATCCTCATTCCACAGAGCAGGGACTGAGGCTCAGAGAGGGGAAGTGACTCACCCAAAGTCACACAGCAGGTCAGGGGGGCAGGGCCGAGGCAGGGTCAGTCAGTGATAGGGCTGGGGAGCTACAGGATCCTAGGAGACAGCGCTGTCTGCACTTGGATGATAAATCAGCGCTTCACACGCTCCAGCTACCACTTGAGGACCTCTGGTCAGCATGGTAGGGGGTAGGGAGGAGGGCGGGAGCAGCCTCATTTGCATAAAGCCCCCACCTCCTCCAATCAACTGGCCAGGGACTCCAGGCCCGGCCAGTTAACTGGAGGCTGAGAGCAGAGATAAGCAGAGCTGGCCAGGTCCTGCCCAGGTCAGCAACTAGGCTCCTCCCACTGTGGCCCTTCCCAACTGCTTTTTCCCACTTTGACCTGCTTCAGTCTTCCCAAAGCTCTGTACCAAGTGCAGTCACAGTCATCTCCATTCTGCAGATGACTCACCTTAAGCTCAGAGAGACCATGTGCCTTGCCCAAGGTCACACAGGAAGTCAGCAGCTGACCTAGAACTGACCCATATCCTGAACCCCACAGCCCTGGGTACTGAGTCTGTCTCCCTGCCTTCCTCCTGGCTACCATGACCTAGGACCCTGTTGGGCATTTCAACTCCAGGCCTCTATTAGCTCCCTGCCCCCTAAAATGTCTTCACTTAACACTGGGCTCAGAGATGCCGCTGATTCCCCAGACCCCTCTGCCACCTGCATCCTGAGCCCCAGACCCTTTCTCTAGACACAAATAGGGGAGAACAGAATACTGGGGATGCAGGAAGGGTCTGGCCCAGTCCCCTGCAGTGGCAGATGCGAGCCACACTGTGCCCCTTGCCTCCATCCCAGAGTTCCCCAGGACCCAACTTGGGGTACTACTTTCCCCTGTTTCTCCCCTGCTTCCTGCCCAACTCTCCTTAGCTGACTGAATCTGGCTGATGTCCATTTCCTGGGGAGGATGGCAGCTCTGAGCCTGGAGTACTAAGAGATCACAGAAAGGGCTCTAAAGAATCTGCTTCCGAGGAGCTTGGCTCTACCTCCTGCTGCAGGCTGGTGTTTACTGAGCCTTCTCTTTCCAGGGTGCTGCTGGTGGCTTTGGGGGAGCTACAGAGGTGGGGGAAGCTATGGGGACCCCATACAGTGAGGCAATCTAGACAGTGTGGCTGGAGGAAGAGAATGGACTTGGTGCTCACCAGGAGCCTGAGTTAGAATCTCTGACTTGTTATCACCAAACTGTGTGACCTTGGGCAACTCACCTGACCTCTCTGAGTCTTGATTTGTCTGCAATGTGAGGACAATGACAGTCTGTCCCAGAAGGTAATGAGGCTTCGACAAGAAGTCCTATTCAGGGCCTGTATACGCTAGGATTCAGCAAAACTCAGTTTTCCCTTCTAGGCCATTTGAACTCCCTGACCCGATCACCTCCTCCACATCTACCCCCTAGATTTCCTTCCAGTTCCCTTTCCTGCAAGGCCCTTCTGCACCTTGGGATCTAAATCTTCTGCCTCCACTGTACCTGGAGGGAAAGGCCCTGCTTGGAGAGGCTCCGGGACCTAGATGCAGGTGGGGCTCCAAAGCCCCCAGATTACTCAGAGCATTTGCTTGTGGGCTAAGGAGTTAATAAATGTTGTGTTGGGGCCAGCCCTTGGCAGGGATCTCTGACACTGAGAGGTCAGCAGAATTCTTCAGTCTATAGGTTTCTAAGGAAGGAGGGGTTGGTGGGGCTCTAGGTAGATGGCTCAGGGTCCAACATGGGGGGCAGAAACCACCACTTGTTACTATGGAATTTGAGTGTTGGGGCCATTTTTTTAGATTCATAAAATGAAATGTGGAAACCTTATGTATCGTGAGCCGATCTTCTAAACTGCAGGTGGTACAGAGCAGTGATGAAGGCAGGGGGCGGGGAGCTGGGTTCAAACTCTGAGTCCACCGGGCCCTGGCCGTGTCATACCTTAAGCTTCATTTTCTTATCCATGATGTGGGGATAACTGCAGTAGCTGTCGTATCTGGTTGCTGTGAAGGTTAAGAGCTAGTGCAGGTAAGAGACCAGGTACAGGGCTGGCTCCACATGGCTAATGCTGTCACCATTGCTAGTGCTGCTTGGAGGCGATCCAGTAGGGAAGGATGCATGGGTGAGTGCTCACCCATGATGCTTTTTGAGTATTTCTGTCGTTGCAGTCATAGCAACACCACACATAAACCAATGGTGGCCTCGTGTGGCAGGCTAGTTACCCTTCAGCAGACAGTGCTCCGGGACAGAGATGAATTTGGGACCCTTTGCGATAACCACTTGTAATAACTCCCAGGACTTTGGGACCCTGGTCAGAGCCAATGGGACTTCTGACATTCTTAGTTATAGGGTCAACTTTGCCCAACCTCACCTTTCCTCCCCCTGCCACAAATAGAGCTTAGGCCAGAGCAGCCCAGACCTTCCTGGCATCAGAGCCAGGCCCTCTTCTGTCCTCCCCCAGCAAGCTCCAAGCACTGTTAGCTGGGTCCTGAGGTCCCCCTTCTTCCCAGTGAGTACATAATTGCCCCCTAGGCTGGGCAGAGATGACAGTTATAATGAAGTCGGTTCATTACATCGTCTACGTAGAACGATTTAATGAACATGCAGCCAAAGGCCCCGAGGCCCCGGAGTCAAACTCAAATGAAAGATGTGGCACAGTGTCATTTAATTAGCCAGGGATGGGGGACGTGGGGAGAGGGAGGTGACAGTATGGGACAGAGGCAGAGAAAAGGGAGAGGGGTATCAGGGAGGGGCAGAGAAGATGAGGCAGTGCAGGAAGGAGGGGAGAGAAGGGGGAGGGAGAGAGGGAGTGAGAAAGGAAGGGGGTGGGGAGGATGGCATGGGGTGCTGGGGACACCACCATGATGGATAACGAGACAGAGTCCTGCCTCTGTGCAATTCATAGTCTGATGGTGGAGATGGACATTCAGAAAATAATCACACCGATAATACAGAGAAGTTCAAAGTCACTGCATGACCTTGTAAGAGCTCATTTAGAAGGTGAGCTCTACTTGGACTGCGATCATCCCTGCCACACCCGGCCATGAGACCTGGGAATAGTTGGTCAACTTTATGAGACCTTCTAGTTCCTCATTCTGTTGCATTCTGAAAATAACTACCAAGAACTAAATTTACTAATATATGTAAAACACTCATGGCAGTATCTGATAAATAGTAAGTGTCTAATAAATGTTAGCTATTATTATATTAAAAGCTAAAAAGGGAAAGAAAAAGATGGGAAGGTCTTGGCCTTCATCAGTAAATCAGGGAGATCTTCCTGGAGTAGGTGCCATGAGCTGAATCCTAAGGGGAGAAGCAGGGATCAGGCATGGGGACAGGGAGCAGAAGCAATGATAATCTATTTTTTTAAAATGAATTTTCCCAGAATCTAATTTTTCTTGGCAGACAGTTCCTTTCTTTACTTATTCCAAGTTGGGGCGGGGGGACTTACCCTAAGCTCTTCCTCCAGAGTGACATACTAGTCATACCCAGATAATCAGTGAATTCCACTCCTGGCTGCTCCTAGAGGAGGGGAGGCTAGAGGTAGGCAGATAGAGATCCAAACCAGACCAATAAGAGAAAGTCCTAGGAAGTTTTGCTTAAACTTTCAGCAAAGATGTATAGTAAGCCAGCATGATGCAAGTTTGGGGCTACCTGTGCCACCTCCCACTGTAGGGTAGAACGTCCCTGATCATGAAGCTAGTACAAAGAAAACTCGCTGAAATAGAAAGAGAAGTTCTGACGATATCATTTGTCTCTCTGGCTCTCGCCTAGTGGGCTTTCCGTGTGAAAAGTCAGTAAATTGCCATCTCCCCCGGTCTGCACCTGTGGCTTTTCATTTTAGTTAAATTATATGGAGTTGTTGCAACAGAAAGACTCCTGTGTGGTAATACATGCTCCCACCCATGGGGCAGCATATGATGGGTCCTTTGGAGGGAAGAATTGTCGTCTATGGAGGAACAACAGCCAGTGTGGCAGCAGGGTGAGCAGGCAGGAAGTGAAGACTGGGGATCAGGATGCAGGGCAGGCAGAGGAGCCTGGACATGAACTGCAAAATAGAGGAGGTCCAATGTGGAAAGGAAAAGCCATGACATGCCCAAAGCAAAGACGTTCAGCTCTTTTCAATAGAGGCCCCCAGCATGGTCGTCCAAAGGCCTGCTTCTCATCCTAGCTCAACACTGTGTGACCTTGGAAAGGCTGAGTCAAATATCCAGGGACCACATGGTTGAATATCCCCACTCCCATTATTTTACTTCTAATTGACCAAGCAATACTTGAATGTATTCTCATGGAAAGGTGGGAAGGAATCAAGAAATGAAAGAAGGAAAGGAGGAAGGGAGGGAGGAAAGAGAGACAGAAGGGGAGGGGTAGTTGGAGGGGAAAGAAACTAAAGAAAAAGAAAAGGGAAAAATTCTAACCATGTGAATAAAACAAGCAGTCTCATTTTCACATGGGGAATGGAGTCTAGAGACTCCCTTAAGGACCCACGTGAAGAAACAGCTCATTAAAAGAAGTTGGTATTAGGATTCTGGCTTGGCATTTCTTATCCTATCAAATATCCCAGCATTCCTCCCCAGAAAACACAACCTCCACCAAGGTTGCCAAACCCCTGGGTACCTGATGCTTTCTGAAGAATTCTCAAATGAGGACAAGCTCATACAACTAGTAAACAGCAGATCTGGGATTTGATCATGGGTAGCCTGGCTTCAGAGTCTATGCCCTTCTTCCTAGAAACACAGTGCAGTTTGTGAAAGCAAATTTCCTATAGCAACCAAATAATGTCTTTGAAGACAAAGTGAACAAGTGATTGACTCCAGCAACCAGAAGATGAAAGCCTTCCATGGGGCTTCAGAGCTCTCCATGGTGCTGAAAGCCATCGTCCTGCCTCTCTCCCTGATATCAGTAGGGTGTCTTCCTTTGATTGGACTCCTTGGCTCTACTTTTGATAACATCTCCATACTTAATTTGATATCAGGTCTTTCCTTTTTTCCATGAGCTGCCCCAGATATTCTGCCACATTCCTATATCAGCTTTTAATTGAATCTACGCAACTCATCACTGAGCTTAAAAGAAGAGAGGAGAAAACACAATCCTTGTCCCAAAGGAGCTAAAGTCAGTTGGAAAGATAAGGCAGGCACGGGACATACCAAATAAGGCCTAGTAGTCACAGCACAGTGAAGTCCTGCAGGGTCTACTTTGTGTCACCTTTTGTCAGGAACATTACCTGTGTTCTCTGGACATGGGGTGCATCTGTAGCTATTTACATGCTGCTTTATCTGACCTGTAAGGCTGGAGTGTAGGGTTGAAAAGAGGTGGCATGATTAAATATGTCTGGGGATGGACAAGGGCAAGGCCAGGAACTTGAGTCTTGTTGGAGGGTTCATGTGTTAGGGAGGAGCTGATAGGACCAGGTGCAGATTTCAGAGGACAGGACTGGATGCCAGGAAGACCATGGAGGAGGATGTTGGAGGGTCCAGTTGGGAGATGACAGCAACTGACCTTGGAGTGAGGATATCCCTTCCCATCTCAATACTCCTGTCCTATTCCTTCCCAGTACCCATCAGGCTCTAAATTTTCTTGGTACTTTTTTCTGCTTGCTATTGCTTGTCTGTCTGTATGATGTCAGGATCATGGGAGACTGGAACTTATTGTCTGTTTTACCACTGTATCCCCGGAGCTGGAAACAGGGTAGACTCAAAGACTGGTATGCAGGAGATTGCAGTGGGGAGACTGGCATAGGGGATAAAGCTTAGAGGGCAAGAGTTGGTGAGCAGCCCCCAGAGTTGAGGCTCCAGCCACACCCTCTCCTGCCACAGGCCAGGGCTCATTACAGGGTTGGACCACGATCCTGCAAGTGGAGCCAAGTGACCTCAACTGGCAGGGGCAGCGTCTGGCAGGGCTCTGGTGGTGACCTCTGGGCACAGGTACATATCACAGGTACTTAGGGTTGAGTCAAGGCCAAGGGTCAGATGTGGGTCCCATCCAGAGTCTCTGCACTCCTTGGCCAGAGGAGTTTCTGGAATTGCTTCCCACCCCTGCCCCTCACTACCATTTTTATGGTTTGAGGAGCACGGTGATTTAAGATCTCTAATAGATGATGGTGAGGAAGTGGTCATTTGTGGGGCGTGGGGACAGCTGGTAGCTCCTCACACCAGGTTTGGGCTTCTCTGCCTCCCTGGTTCCTAATCCCACCACCATGACCCTGATGGCAGGCAGGAATGGGGGTTTTAGGGGGGCGGGTGAGCAGTCAGCAGGGTTGTCACCTCTACTTGGTCAGCGGACCTTGGCAAAACATCCACCATGTGCAAGGTCCCATACTGGGCTCTGGGGTTCCGAATGGGTGATATCAGTGTGGCCAGTGGGTGACACCAGTGTGGGAGCAGCTGGGGGAAACTGACAATATCAGCACACTAAGGTGAGTGTTTATCTGGAGAAACCAGGGAGTGTGGAGTAAGGGTCCCTGCCTGGGATGGGGGTGGGACCAGGAAAGGGACATCGACCACCACTTCCCAGTCCAGGGACTTTGGCCACGTGATTTATGTGTCTGGCCCTTGTTTTCCTGCTCTGCAGAATGGGGATAGAGTGGCCTCAGGGTTGCTGTGAACACTGAATAAGACATCACACCAGGCACAGTGCAAAGCCTGGCACATAGTAATTGGTCAGGGTACAACAGCTGTCCTTGACCATGGAGCATAGCTGTGGAAAAAGCTGGTTGAGCAGATGAGGCCTGGGAGAGGGCAACCAAGATGGGCTGGCACTTGCCAAGGCCTGTGCATGGCTGGGGCTGTGAGTAGGAGTTTGAGAGTGTGAGATGGAGCTGAAGACAGGCTAGGAAGGTCCACTTGGCCAATTCAAGGTCCTGTGTTCCCACTGATCTGTTGGGGGCTGTGGGAGCTGTGGAAGGGCTCTGGGAGGAGGCTAGGGAAGCAAATGGGCTGTAGACTGTGAAAGGAAGATATGGACCTGGTCCAGGAGACCAGGGTGGCTGCTCAGTGTTTGGGAAATGAAGATGGTGCTCTGGACTGGGTGAAGACAGAGAGGTAGGGGAGACACCAATGAGGCAGTGCTTGGGGCTCCCTTGGGGATGTTGCTACTGAGAGGAAACAAATGGGCCCAGCTTCTGGCTCAGGCTACAGAGAGGAAGGTGGAGTTGGGCTCTGGCCACCAGAAGAAGGAGGTGGCAGAGAATTCTTTCTTCCTGTGGGAGAGAAAGTGGCAGCCTGGGCCCTGGGGGAGGGACAGGGACAAGGACTGCTAGACCATCCACCTGCCCTCAGGCTGAAAGAAGAGCTTCTCAGGCCTGGTTTTCTACTCTAATCCTCTCTGAGTCAATCTTGGACACCCAGGCTGCCATGTGATCCCTCCTGTCAGCCCCAGCAACCCTAAGGGTAACTTGGAGCTTGTTGCCTGCCTCTTTCCTCTTCTCCACGTATAGAAAACCTCCTGCAGAGAGAAGGAAAGGTAGGGTTCCCCTGGGCACCCTAGGAGACCAAGCCAGAAGCATGAGGGACAGGAAAGGGGAGGAGGAGACAGGTGGAGACAGGCAGATAGAGGGGAGGCAGAAGGAGCCTAGGACAGGGCCTGAAGCCCCTTGCTCAGACCCTGGCCTCGGGGGATATTGACAGTGTCATTGGGCCTCAGATATCCCCCTCCCACCTCTATGTCTGATCTTCCCAGAGAAAAGAAATCACCTCCATCCAATTAATTTCATTAGAAGTAATCAAGTTGTGGATGTGTGAGCAGGGTGTGATTAGGAAAAATCACCTCCCTGCAAACAGCGTAAATTTAATTTCCATTCTGTAATCTAAAAACCAAAGAAAGAAAGACAAGGTTTCTTCCTGCTCCCATCTCTTCCCTCCCACAGCCTCACCAGCTGCCCATCCAGAGCCCCCTGAGAAGGGGACACAGGCTCAGAGGTCAACTCTGCTCTGCACAGTGAAAGTCATATACAACCCAGGACAGCCATGGACACACACACATACACGTGTACACATGCACATGCAGAAAGACACATACATACATACACACACATAGGATTGTCAGCAGTCCTAGGTTTTCCATTTAATGGGCTGTGTGACCTGCTTTGTACCTCAGTTTCCCCACTTCTAACAATGAGAGTAACAATTGACTGGGAAGATCCCTTCTGGTTGCTGCAACTTGGAGTTTGACTTTCTCAGCCTCTGTCTCCTTTCAAATTGAGGCCGACTCAGAGAAAATAGAGTCCAGGAGGTGGGATCCCTGGGGTGACAGAGGGCCCTGCAAGCTGATTTCTGTTCCTTTCCCTTCTCTGCAAAGTCCAAGAGGGCTCCAGGCTAAAGGGCTGCAGCCCCGGAATTCTTGATTGGGAGTGGAAGATTTTCTTCCTCCTCATCCTCCTCTTGATCTCTTTCTCCTCTTCCTCCTTCTTTTGTTTCTTTTAAAAAACTTTATAGGTAACCTTGCATTTTATTTTAGACCACAGAGTTTCTGTTGAGAAGCCAGTCATACCTTTGTTCCTCTGTATGAACTTTGATGTCTGGCTGGAGGCGTAGCTCAAATGAGAGCGCTCTTTCCTGGCGAGCTCCAAGCCCTGAGTTCAAACCCCAGGTGCCCCTACCCCATTGTTGGACGTCTAGTTTTCAACAGCTGAAGTATGATGATTCTAGGTTGTGAGTGTGTGTCTGTGTGTGTATTTAAGTGCATGTGTGTGTTTCCTTATGAGATTCTCTGAACTTCTTGGATTTATGGCTTGTTTTGTTAATTTTGCAAAATTCTTGGCAATTTTTCTTCAAATATATTTTGCTCTATCTTATCTTCTGGAACCCCAATTATATGTATTCTGTTTTTTTTTTTTAACTTCTGTTTAGGTAATTTCTACTGCTTGATCCATAGTTTCAAGTTCACAAATTCTTTTTCCTACTACACAGTTTTCTGATATGTCCATCAAAGCCCTGTTCTCTTCATGCTATGGATGCTGGCTCCAGGCTAAAGGCACAGTCGAGGGAGTTAAAGAATTCTAGGCAAGCAACACGGCGGGAGGCTTGTGCATTTTGAAGATGGCTGGTTTTGAATCCCAGCCCTTGGCCCATTGAGTGACCGTGAGCAGCTTCCCTCCCACTTTGGCCTCAGTTCACTCATCTGCCAAACAGGATAGGAGCCTGCTTGGGACCACGCAGGCTCCCCAGGCACAGGGGGCAACTGCGGGTTTCAGTGGATGCTTGCTCCTGTCCCCTCTGGAGCCCCCAAAATGCCTTGCTCCTAGCCATTGGCAGCACTCGTGGATTAAAGTGGTGAGATGTGAAGTGAGCTCGTGCTGGTGTCTGAGCCCCAGGGAAGTAAAACCAATGGCTGTGCTGGCAAATAAAACTATGGGAGGCTGGTTGGGGAACATGTGGGGTCTGGAGGTCAGAGGTCAGAGATGACTTCCAGGGGGAGGTAGATCTTGGGCTGGCAGGTTTGGTAGAGGCGGGAGGCAGCACAGGTTGCAGAGGCAGAAGGTGAGTGTGGTCGGGGTGAGGCCATTCTCCCTCACTCTCTGTTTATGTCCATTGGTAAGGGTTTGGGGTTTAACCTTGACAAATCCCTGTTTCACTCTTGGAGCCTCAGAGTTGTGAGCTGGGATGTGTGAGGGCAGCCAGGGAACGTCAGTAACAGGAGCCCTTCCTCTCTGTCAGTTCACGCAGGTCACCTGCTCCATTCTGATGCCCTGGCCACACAAGGTCCAAGCCGGGAGCAGGCTTTAGTGTAGGATCCTAGGGGGCCAAGGACATGTCACCCCTTTTGGGAAAGACACCAGGTTCTACTTGTTGAGAATCACAGACCCCACAGCCTTGGGGCTGGGAGCCTCTTGAGCCCTGCCCAAACAGAGAGATTGAGGGAGTGCCCCAAAATCATCAGACCCCAGCCCAGGCCTCCCAGTGCTCTGTCTCTAACTTGCCCTGGGCTGTGGAGGTCAAGGGACTCCCCAGCCACTAACCCCGGGAAGCAGAGCCTGCAGGGCTCCTCCTTTCTCTCCTGTCCTCCCTCTGCCTCTGTACCCACTGCCCACCAGGCTGAGCCTGAAAATGGACCCAAGGCTCCCAGAGAGCCCAGCCAGTGACCTGCAGAGCTGCCTCCCCAGGTCTCGCCTGTGCTGGGCAGGGGAGGGTTAAGGCTGAGCTGCCTGTGTAGTTAGTGTTGAACTTGCAGTTTCTAAAGGCCACAGGGAGCTTCACGTGCAAACATTTTCTCTCCTAAAGACGCTGCTGCAGATTAAGGGGGGGGCCCGTCTCCCTGAAGGCATTAAAGAGCAGTCATCTATTATCCAGAATTGTCTGGCCTGACAGCTGGATTAACTTTCCCACAGACCTGGGTGGAGGAAGGGATCTCTCATCCCTGCCATCAGCAAATCCTACCTCGTCCCCTGACCCAGGATCTGGAGAGGGAAGAATGTCAGCTACCAGGCTTGGGGGCATTAAGACAGGCTGAGGCTCAGTTCAACATGAAAAACTTATGGTTTTCATAAGTTTTGGTCCTAGTGGGCCACAAGATGACAGTCATCGCCCCACTGGGCCATATTATGTTAAAGACTAGCTTAGCAAGGGCTAGCTGTCTCCTCTTCCTGCTTAGCAGGGAGAGCAGAGCCCCTGGGGCTGAGCACAGACAATGCCCTGGGTGGGGTTGTCCAAACTCTTTTCTCCTTGGGTGTGGGCTTAGAAGGTGCACTTGGCCTTTGGAAAGGTGACTTTCCTCACAATGACCACAGTGTGCATTGCTTGAGCATCTTCTGTGTGCCAGCCTGGACAGCAGATTTCCATCCCACCTCCCTCTAAATCTCCAGGTGCTCTGTCCCCATCATGTGCACAGAGGATGGGCTCAGGGAGACAGGTGATGGCATAAGCTAAGCTTATCCAGAGGTGGAGCTGAGGGCTAAAACCAGTTATTTCATCCCAATGCTTGTGCCTCTTTCTGCAGTATGATTTATGGTCTCTGCCTGGGATTTCACTATAAAATGGAAGTGATATGCATGTCCGTGTACCTTACAGAGGCTGGACTGCCCCAATGAAATGATGGTTGAGAAATGCAGCAGGTGCATGGAAGGGGCAATGGACACACACATGCACAAACACACACAAGTGCAAACACGCTCAGTTACATGCAGAACCCTGACCACCTATGCTTCTATAATCATTTGGCCAGGATCAAGAAAGAGGTCTCACACTGAGCGAGCCTTCTCAATAACATGGCCTTACCTGCCTTCCACCATTTGCATTAATTTACCATCTCAAATGTGAAAATGCCCCTGTACTTAGGTTCAGAGTGCATAAGTTGCACGGTGGGCATCGTGAGCCTTACAAATGCTCACATTGCCTTCTCCCAGCATCTCTACCATCAGAAAACACAATGGAGGCTGAGTATGCAGACTGATGTGTGAAGATGTCCACTGCAGTATTGAGGATAACAGCCAAGACTTGGAAAGACAATAGCTATAGCAAGGTAGCAGGATATAAAATCAACATAGAAAAATCATTAGCATTTTTATACACTAATAATGAACAAACTGAGAAAGAATATATGAAAACAATTCCATTTACAATAGCCTCAAAAAAATTAAATACCTAGGTGTAAACTTAACAAAGGATGTGAATGAACTCTACAAGGAAAACTACAAACCTCTGAAGAAAGAGATTGAGGAAGACTATAGAAAGTGGAGAGATCTCCCATGCTCATGGATTGGTAGAATTAACATAGTAAAAATGTCTTTACTCCCAAAAGTAATCTACATGTTTAATGCAATTCCCATCAAAATTCCAATGACATTCATTAAAGAGATTGAAAAATCTACTGTTAAATTTATATGGAAACACAAGAGGCCACGAATAGCCAAGGCAATACTCAGTAAAAAGAACAACGCTGGAGGTATCACAATACCCGACTTCAAATTATATTACAAAGTAATAACAATAAAAACAGCATGGTACTGGCACAAAAACAGATATGAAGACCAGTGGAACAGAATAGAGGACCCAGATATGAAGCCACACAACTATAACCAACTTGTCTTTGACAAAGGCGCTAAAAATATATGATGGAGAAAAGACAGACTCTTCAACAAAAACTGCTGGGAAAACTGGTTAGCAGCCTGCAAAAAACTGAAACTAGATCCATGTATATCATCCCATACCAATATTAACTCAAAATTGATCAATGATCTTAATATCAGACCACAAACTCTAAAGTTGGTACAGGAAAGAGTAGGAAATACTCTGGTATTAATAGGTATACGCAAGAACTTTCTCAATGGAACCCCAGCAGCACAGCAACTAAGAGATAGCATAGATAAATGGGACTTCATAAAACCAAAAGCTTATGCTCAACAAAAGAAATGGTCTCTAAACTGAAGAGAACACCCACAGAGTGGGAGAAAATATTTGCCAGCTATACATCAGACAAAGGACTGATAACCAGAATATATAGGGAACTCAAAAAACTAAATTCTCCCAAAATTAATGAACGAATAAAGAAATGGGCAAGTGAACTAAACAGAACTTTCTCAAAAGAAGAAATTCAAATGGCAAAAAAGAAAAAACACATGAAAAAATGCTCACCCTCTCTAGCAATAATGGAAATGCAAATTAAAACCACACTAAGATTCCACCTCACCCCTGTTAGAATAGCCATCATTAGCAACACCACCAACAACAGGTGTTGGCGAAGATGCGGGGAAAAGGAACCCTCTTACACTGCTGGTGGGAATGTAAACTAGTACAACCACTCTGGAAAAAAATTTGGAGGCTACTTAAAAAGCTAAACATTGATCTAGCATTTGATCCAGCAATACCACTCTTGGGGATATACCCAAAAGACTGTGACACAGGTTACTCCAGAGGCACCTGTACACCCATATTTATTGTGGCACTATTCACAATAGCCAAGTTATGGAAACAGCCAAGATGCCCCACCACTGACGAATGGATTAAGAAAATGTGGTATCTATACACAGTGGAATTTTATGCAGCCATGAAGAAGAACGAAATGTTATCATTCGCTGGTAAATGGATGGAATTGGAGAACATCATTCTGAGTGAGGTTAGCCTGGCCCAAAAGACCAAAAATCGTATGTTCTCCCTCATATGCGGACATTAGATCAGGGGCATACACAACAATGGGATTGGACTTTGATCACATGATAAAAGCGAGAGCACACAAGGGAGGTGTGAGGATAGGTAAGACACCTAAAAAACTAGATAACATTTGCTGCCCTTAACGCAGAGAAACTAAAGCAGATACCTTAAAAGCAACTGAGGCCAATAGGAAAAGGGGAACAGGTACTAGAGAAAAGGTTAGATCAAAAAGAATTAACCTAGAAGGTAACACACATGCACAGGAAATTAATGTGACTCAACTCCCTGTATAGTTATTCTTGTCTCAACTAGCAAAAACCCTTGTTCCTTCCTATTATTGCTTATACTCTCTCTTTAACAAAATTAGAGATAAGGGCAAAATAGTTTCTTCTGGGTAGTGAGGGGTAAGGGGCAGTAAGGAGAGGTAAGGGAGGGGGCGGGGGTAGGGGGGAGAAATGACCCAAACATTGTATGCACATATGAATAAAAAAAAAAGATAGGTCACTAAAAATATTTAAACAAGACAGAAAAAAAAAAAGAGAAGACTTGGAAAGACCCCAAACGTCCAGGAAGGAGAGATAGGTGAGTTATGGTGTACCTATAGGGTGGAATATTTGGCAGCCAGGAAAAGCCAGGTTGTGAAGTAATTACTTGTTGTGGGAACAAAAAGAGCAGAACCAACATATGCCTGTGCTTCCCTGAGGTGTCTCTGCAGGTAAGATGCCAGGTGATTTCTAGTTTCTTCTGGGATTTTCTTCACTACAGCAGTGCAGGTTGTAAACATTAGTAAATGCAGTGCACTCCAAAGGCCCCCAGTCATGGAACAGGGATTGTGGAGCCAAACTTATGTTTGTGCCAATGTCCTGGGGTCACTGTCTCACCCCTGTGTTCCAGCCCCAGTACATCACATCTTTAGAGACCCATCACCCATCACCAACTCAGGGCACAGCCTCTCTCCTGGCGTTTTCTCACCTTCTTTCCAATCTCCTGAGCCCCAGGTGTTTCTGGTTGGTGTCAGGGAACTGTCCTCTATTTGCCCCACCCCTCCTAACAGCCTGCCTCTAACCTTATCATGGGTGATAAAGATCACTGGGCATATTAAAACTGGGTCTGGAGCCTTGGACTCCAGAGTAAGGATGTGAAGGGAGAACCTGATTAAAATAATGAGTTGTGTTAATAATGAAATTTGTGTTCTGTAATGTGGTCCTCATGGTTTGTTCTTGGGTCATTCCAGGGCCTCTTGAGTTTGTCTGGTTCCAGACAGCTGAATCTGCAGGATGTCTGGCTCTGGATAAGTGAGGCAGGGAGACTGTGAACACAGCAAACTGCAACTGTAGCCCAGACCTAGGTATTCGCTCCTTCATCCAGTCAGTAATGAGGTTGAGCTCAGGGTCCTTGTCTACCACATGCACTGATGTCCCCAGCTCAAAGTTGGGAGGTCCGTAAAACAAGGAGCTCTCAGGAATGATAGGTCTGTGAAGAAACTAGCCGGAGTGATCAGACATTTGCAAGTGTGATGACAGAGTCAGGGAGGGTTTTTCTGAAGCCCTGGTGATACATTCGCTCAACAAGGGCTCTCAGATTGACCGTGCATTCTGCTTGCCCAGAGGCAGGACTGTGGAGCCCCGGGAATGCAGGAAGGGCTGAGGGCCTGGCAGGAGGACACTGACTGGGGTGAGTAGGGGAGGCACACTATGGGGCTGTGATGTGACCACCTCCACCTGGATGGCAGAAGCCGCCTCTCCTTAAGCCCAGGATTTCAGACCACACCGTGTCCTCAGGGAGCAGTCCAGGGGAGTGTCCAGGACAGAGGTGAGCAGCTTCTGCTTCATGTCACCACTGTGCAAAGTGGCAGTGGGCTGGGATGCTCCTGTTCCCCATCCACCAGGCAACTCTGCCCCTGCCCCTCTGTTCCCCAGGGGCTGGCATCACCTAAGATGGCTTCAGGACCCAGGAAAAGCTATGCTGGACTCCTTCTGTGTGGATGAAGTCATGTGACATGCCCAGACATGCTGTGTTCATATGCCCATATGAGTCTGTGCCTGGGTCCCTGTGTGTGGACACACATGTATTTGTAGAGAATAATGAATGTATGTATAGTGTGTGTGCGCGCGCGTGTGCGTGCATGACCCTGTCCATTTGTGATCTTTCTGCGATTTATCTCAACAGCCAGTGTCTCTTGTCTATCTATTGGAAGTATGTTTCTGAGCCTTTCTACGGCTAGTTCCCTATGGCCACAGAGCTAGCACGCAGTTCTCTATCTATAAACGTGCATTTGTGTGTCATGTGACTGTGTGTGTTTTTGCTCTATGTCTGTTTCCCATATGTATGTGCTTGTGTCTACTTGTCACCAGTTTTTATGTCTGTGTCAATTTGTTTGCTTCTGGGATTTACTTGGGTCTATGTGTTGCTGTGCTTATGCCCCTGGGACAGTGTGACTGGGTATCTTTGAGTGCCTGGGTCTGAGTGTCTTATCTGTCTCTTTGTGGCTCTCATTCTCTGTATGTGTCTGTCTACAGAGGCTTGTGAATTATTTATGTCTATGTTTGTCTTTATTAGGGTGTACCTGTCTCCCTTGCTCTGGATTTCTGTATGTTCCCTTGTCTGGGCATCTACACAGGGTATTTCTGCAGCTTCTTGAGGTCAGTAAAGATCTCCCTCCTCAGTCACATGACTTTGGAAGAGATGTCCACTGTGTGGTAGTACTGACAAGCTCAGGAAGGGGACCTATGGGCATTATTTTCTTTCTTTCTTTCTTTTTTTTTTTTGGTGGTACTGGGGTTTGAACTCAGGGCCTTATGCTTTCTAAGCAGGCACTCTACCACTTGAGCCACTCTGCCAACCCAGGAAGGGGACCTATGGTCTGCTCACCTCAGTCCCACCAGGAAGACTCTGCTCTTGAACTAAGTGGCAAGAGTACCATACTATGTCAAAAAATTGTTGATGTCAAGTTCTCTTCAAGTGAACAGGAAGTATTCACCAACATGTGCTGGGATATACAGCCTACCAAGATTGTAAAAAACGAAATTATACAGAGCATTTTCTTTGATTACAATGGAACCAAACTGGAAATCAATGACAAGAATGCATCTGGAAAGGCCACACATATTTGGAAATTAGCACACGTCTAAATAACCCATGGATCAGTGAGGAAATCACAAGAGATCAGATACCATTCTGAGCTGAGTGGTAATAAAAACTTAGTACATCAAAATTTGTGAGATGCAGCTAAAAGAGTCCTTAGAGTGAATTACTGAGGTTAAAATGCTTGCATCAGAACTTTAAAATCAATGATCTAAGTATTTTAAGAAGTCAGAGGAAGAAGAACAGAAACCAGTATTATAAAAAACAGACAGTGGAGAATTCCAACAAGCCAGAGCTGGTTCTCTGAAAAGAGTAATAAGCCCCCAAAAGATTGATAAGCACTAGCTAACTAACAACAGCCACAAAAAAAGGGCAGAGAATGAAACTTTCCAATATCAGGAATGCTAAAGAGTACATCGCTGAGACATGCGGTCTTTAATGCTGCAATAAAAGAATATTATAAACACTTGCATGAAAGAAAGCTCAACAACTTCAATGAAATGAACGAATTTCTGAAAAGCCCAACTTCTCAAAACTAACATAAGCAGAGCATCAAACAACCCTATTTCTGCCAAAAATTGAATTTGTAATTTAAAACTTTTCTGCAAGGAAAGCTCTAGGTTTGAATGGCTTCACTGTTGAATTCTATCTGATGTTTACAGAAGATAGCACTAACCTTACACAAATTCTATCAGATAGAAGAAGTAACAGTTCCGAAGCCATCATAAGCTATGATACAAAACCCTGATAAGGACATTAGAGAAAAAGAAAAACAAGAAACCAATATAACTCAAGAACATGAATGTGAAAAGTGTTAACAACTATTAACAAATTGAATACAGAAATATACGAAAAACAATGATAGATCATGACCAAATGGAGTCTACCTAGAGAATATAAAGTTGGTTCAGTCTTTGAAAATCAAATGAATTGCCCATGTTAACAGAATAAAGGAGAAAACTCGATGATCATGTTAGTGATACAAATACATATGACAAATGTCAGTACTCATTCATGACAAAAACTCAACGAAGTGAGGTTACAAGGCAATTTCCTCAACTTTGTAAAGAACATCCATGGAAAACCTACAGCCATTATGCTTAGTAACTAAATCACCCTCTCTGGAACAGCTCAAGGATGCTCCCTCAAACTGCTTCTAATCAATATTTGCCTGGAGTTTCTAGTCAGCTTCTTAAGATAAGAAATAATAAGCTTAGAGTTTGGAAAGGATGAAATAAACATAATTGTTTCCATAAGAAATCCTAAGGAATCTGCCCAAAGTTAGAAATAATAATAGAATTTAGCAAGGTTATAGGATATAAGTAAATGTGTAAAACTCAATTGATATGCTAACAACAGACAATGGTTAAATAAAATTTAAAAAAAACCCAATTATCAATAACATTAAACAATAAAATATTTAGGAGTGAGTTTTAGGTACACAGACATTGATGCTGATGCCTGTAAAACAATGCAGAGAAAAATTAGAGAAGATTTGAGTAAGTGGAAAGGCATACCATGTTCATGAATTAGAAGACTCAATATTGGTAGGATGTCAGTCCTCACAGAGTTGACCTAACATTGTGTTAGAACAAGTGGTTCTAAAAGGTTTCCAGCATGTAAGAGACCTGCAGAAACTAGTCTTTAAAAAGATGAACAAACTAGAGAACACATACTACCTGATTTCAAGATTAAGTTTAAAGTATTATTATCAAAACAGAGTAAAAATGAGTAAATAGGTCAATGCAATGGACTAGAGGTGTCATGAAAAGACCCACACAAATCTTTCATCTATTTCCAGACAATGTGACCTAACTCAATGGAAAAAAAGAATGTTTTTGATAAATGATGATGCAAAATTGGATATCAACATAGAAAAGTAGTGAACTTAATCCCCTACCTCATGCCATATCCAAAAATTAATTTGTGGTGGATCCTAGACAGAAATGTAAAACTAGCATGGTAAGCCTTGTAGAGTAATAAATGGATAATATTTCTGAGACTTTGGGAGTAAGGAAGTTCTTAGATAGCACACACACAAACTGACAAAACATGATAAAATGTACTGTATCAAAATGAAACACTTTTGCTCTTTAAAAGACAGAAACAAAGATAGAAGCCATTGTCTAAGAGGAAATAGTCACAATCCTTTGACAATCACTTGTCAAAGGATTTTCATGTACATTGTGTATACTACATGAAGAACTACAAATAATAATAGCACAAACAACTCAATAAAACCTGGATAAGTCAGGCTCTGGAGGCTCACACCTGTAATCCTAGCTACTCAGGAAGTAGAGATCAGGGATTGTAGTTTGAAGCCAGCCAGGGCAAACATTTCTTGAGACTTTATCTCGAAAAAACTTAATGCAAAACAGGGCTGGTGGAATGGTTCGAGTGCCCGCTTAGCAAGCGAGAGGCCCTGAGTTCTAACCTCAGCGCATCCCCAAATAACAAGCAAACAAATAAATAAAAAGCACAAAAAACTCAAGATAAACTACTTGAACAGATACACTTAAAAAAGAGACATTAACAACCGATAACGATATGTAAAGATGCTATATGCTGTCAGTAATCAGGGACATGTTAATTGAAACACCATGAGAGAGAAATGGTGGCTGGAATTAGAAAGTCTGACAGTGACATATGGGGAGGATTCAAAACAACACGAGTTTCATATGTTGCATCTGGGAATATAAAATGGTCCAACTATTTTGGAAAACAATTTGGCAGTTTCTTATAAAGTTAAATATACAACCAACAACATCACTTCTGAGAATTTACCAAAAAGTAATGAAAAATCAAATGTCTGTATACAAATATTGTCATAGCATCTTTATAGATAGCATCCAAACCTAGAAATAGCTCAATTTTCTATCAAAGGCTGAATAAATTGTGGCACACACATGCACAAAAGGGATAACCACTGAGCAATAAAAAAGCACAACGCATCAATAAAGATAACAGTGTAAATAAACCTGAAAACAGTGTATTGAATGAAAGAAGCCAGGTACCTACGGTATGATCCCATGTTTATGAAATTCGGGAATATACAACACGAATCTGGCCGATGGATGCCAGAAGATGGGGTGTGGAGTGTGTGTGGGGGGGCTGATTGTGATAGGACACTGAGGACATTATGGATGCGATGCAATGTGCTACATTTTCAAGAAGTATTTGTGAGCTGGATGTGTAGAAAATGTTTGCACACACACTCACCCATGAGAGTGAGAGAGTGAGAGTTGGGGGGGGTTACTGGAGGAGGGGGGCAGACAGAGAGAGAGTTCCATTCACTAGTTTCTCAGTGTAGGTCCTGGTGACCTCTCCCTCCTCCTTTCCCCACAACCAGTCTCCCTCCCCTGAGCATTGCTGGACCCTCCCTTCCACCCCATCCCTGGCTGCCTCTCTGGACTGATCCAGTGGCATCTGGTGTGGGCTCCTCCACAGTAAGGGGTTTCCTTGGGCAGTGATGCTAGGAAGCATGGTGAGGAGTGGGGACAGTGGACAGGAGGGAGAAAACCAGAAAAGACTGAATCCAAGAGTGGGCTCAGTTCTGTGGGGACCATCAACGGAAGTGTGTGGGACAGAGTGTGAGGGCCAGATGTGTCCTTCAGGGGGTGTTTAGCCAATCACTTCCATCCCTCCCGGTGTGGGGACTCTTTGGTGTTGAGTCCTTGCCTGCAGGTCATTCAGGCTTCAGGAAGGTGCCCCCTGCAGAGAGAGCAGGAATCCTAACTGGGGAGCTGCAGAACAAGGGAAGAAGGTAAGTGCACAGGAGGTGGGGAGCCAGGAGCACCCCCATGTCTGCTTTAGCCTCCACTCATCAGCCTGATGCTCCCTGGTGGTGTGCTTCCTCCAGCCCCATCTCAAGATAGCAAGAGGTGGCTTCCCCAAGGGCAAACCCCACCATGTCACACCCCTGCCTAACACAGTTCTACTGCAACTCTTGCTTTGGGGGAGGGGCATCCAGGACCTGGTGGAACTTGGCCACCATCTCGCTCTGGCCTTGGCCTGTAAGGACCAGCTCTCAGCTCTTTGGACACTCAAATTTAGAGCTTGGTCTGTCCAGTGAACTAGGTGACCCCTTCACTCCCTTGCAGTACCAGGCAACGGCTCTCAATGATCCCTACCCCCTTGGCATTTACCCTCCTTCCGAGCAGCTGAGTTATTGACTCAGTTCTGACTAGTAAGGCAAAAGTGACGGTGGCATTTCTGAGATGAGTTAGAAAAAGATGGTGGCTACCCTCCTGAGTGTTTTCCCTTGAATGGTCTGCTCTGGGGGAAGCCAGCTGGCCTGTCTGCGGCAGCCCTTTGGGAAGACGGTTGGAGGCAGCTACTTACTGCCTAGCCAAGTCTCAAGCTGACTGTGACCTTGGTTGACATGTTGACTGCAACTTTGTGAGCGATCCTGACACTCTCACAGAGACTACAGGACAGACTAAACGTTACTGCTGTCAGCCACTAAAATTTTGGGGGTAATTTGTTATGTGATATTAGATGATGAATCCACCTAATTCATCTGGCCGTGAAATTCCAGAACTCCAAGGTTCTGAGTCTCCCTGCTCAGGTGTAACACCTCAAGGATCTGATCTATTGAACCAATGGGGGGCTGGTTCCAGATCTCCAAAACCTGTCTCCACACCATTCAGCAGAGTAACCCTCATTCACACTAGATGCATAATTTACTTCAAATTAAACTTAATGGGACAAGCATAATTATGTTGACTTTTAAACACACTTTTGGATAAATACATAATTAAATATTTCAGAACAGAATCTTTCTGTATTCTACAATAGAGAGAGAGGAGAGGCTAGGGCAGAAAGTACCAGAGAAGATGGTAAAGTGAGGAACAGGGACCTCGGGGAGCCATCGGGGATGCTCTGGGGGCCCACAGGAGTCCAGGCCAGCCTTCCAAGAGGGCAATTTCACACTGTGTAGCCAAAGTATTAAAAATGTTCATACTCTTTGGCCTGATGAGCCCTGAAATCTATCATAAGGAAGTAAGTAAAGATACACCCAAAGAGCTGTGTGCAGAATTGGTCTTCACAGAATCATACAACAGCCATTGCTGGACCATCTAAATGCCTAACAAAAGCGGGTGAGCTAGGTCAATTACAGATGGAAAGTGGTGTTGGTGGGATATTTTCTGCCACTTTAAGCAATAACAATTATTCAAAATGAAATTCTCAAAAATGTTAGGGAAGTGTGTGTAAATTATGACCTGGAGAAAAACAGTATATAAAACAGTATATAAGCTTTTGTTTATATACATACATGACTAATAAAATGCAGGATTTATACAAAAACACCAACAATTGTTATTGGTGGTGAGTAATCACAGGGGATTTTAATTTTCTCCTATTTTTAAATATTTTCCAAGTTTTCTTCAATAAGTATATTCTTTTACATTTGGGGGACAGTACTAGGGCTTGAACTCAGGGCCTCACACTTGGTAGGCAGGCACTCTATGACTTCAGCCACTCCATCAGCCCCTTTTTGCTTTATTTTTAGATGATATTCTCATGATTCTGTCTGGGGCCAGTCTTGAACTTCTGTCTTCCTACTTCTGGTCTCCGTCATTGCTAGGATCATAGACGTGTACTACCATGCCTGGCTTGCTAGTTGAGATGGGGGTCTTGAATACATTTTGTCAGGGCTGGCCTCCAACCAAAATCTTCCTGATCGCTGCCTTCCTAGTAGTTGGGATTGCAGATGTGCACCTCTGTGCTTGGCCTCGTGGCCCCACTCCTTTGTCCTGTAGCGACTTCCTGGATTAAGCTCCAGGGTCGACCTTTGATCTCAGGATCTCATGGTCCACACACAGTCAAGTGTCCTGGTTCTGACTGGAGCATGGGCTGCCAGTCATCTCCTGGAACCTGTCTCCCTTCTGCTTAGCTGCAGAATGTCAGTGCAGTTCTGTCCATCTGCTTGGCTAAGCTGCATTTTCATGCTTCTCTTAGCTTGTTGGGGAAGGGGTGGTAGTGAGATGTGAACGGAAGTCGTGAGTGCAGCTACCATCTCTGAGATGGGCGCTTATACAGCTGGCAGGAGTCTTTTTGCTCACTCTCTTCCTTTTTTCCCTGTCTGGAATGGGACTGTGATTGGCAGAGCTCCATCAGCTGTGTTGTGTCCATGAGACAACCTCTAGGATGAGCTCATGTATTATGGATGGAGAGTAAAACCAAAAAGGGAGCCTAGTGTGCTGGCAACATTGTGCATGAAGCTACTGGAATGTAATGCCTATTTCTAGAATTTTCTTCCAGGAGGGAAAAGTATAATTTTAACTTCTTTAGACCACTCTCTTTCAGTTTCCAATTTAATAGCCAAATTTATTTCCTCACAGATGGATGGATCCAGGGGCAATTCACCACCACTGTCACCATCTCCCTCCACTTCATCACTGTCATTGTTGCTGCCTTTTATTGAGTGCTTACTTTGTACCAGACACAGCCTGGTTTTTACATGAAATTCTCACAACAATGGAATGTTGAAATATCGTTCTTGATTTACAGATTGGGAAACTGAGGCCCAGAAAACATGGAGTGGTTCAAGGTAGCATAATCAGTAGAAGAGAGGGAGTCAGTCCAGCTCTGTTTGCCCACTGCACTTCCCAGGTCTACCTGTGCTGGTGGCAGCTGCTCCCTGTGGTCACAAGTGACAGGAAGGATGTGTTCTGTCCCAGCAGCATGGAACCAGCGTCTTTGTGGGACTGCCCACATCCCTGGCTCCCTGGGACTCCACAGACTGTTCCAGCTTCCGGTGCAAGTGACAGCGCTCCTGAGGTTGAGGCAGCATTTGTGCCCATCCAGGACTCTTTAGGATGAGCACTATGGCCCTCCCTACCTTTTTGCCTGAGTGACAAGCTGTTATGCTATGCTGTAGCCCACAGTGCCCAGCCTCCCTGCCTCCACGTGCAGCCTCCCCGCCACAGCCACTTGTCTACTGCGCAGCTGCAGATCCTGTCCCTGTCCTGCTCAGGCGCCTCCAGCTATGCCATGCACACTGAAACCAAAAACCCGGCTCCCAACCACTGAGGATCAAGGCTTCCCCATCTCTGTGCCGGTGACATTTTGGACCAGAGAATTCACTGTTGTATGAGGTGTCCTGTGTAGTGCAGAATGTGAGATGAGTAGCTCCTCCTCCCAGGTGATAATGAAAAATGTCCCTAGATGTTGTCAAATGTACTCTGCCAACCCCTCACACGTCTCCTTCCCCTCTCTGCACCTATCTTTTTGCTTCAGCCACACTGGCCTCTCCACTGTTTCTGAAGCTCACCACACTCATTCCTGCCTAAGGGCCTTTGCACCTCCTGGTTCCTGTGATTGCAGCATTCTCCTGACAGTGGGTGCAAAGGCCCTGAGGCCTTTTATTCAGGTCTGTGTTCAAATGTTACCTCTTTAGAAAGGCCTTTCCTGCCCATGCCCTCTAATATCTTCCTCTCCAGTCTATCCATTCTCCTCATATCTGTATATGTCAGGGATATAGGAATTTGTCATGAGACAACAGTCATGACCAAAATGTGAAAGTCTAACAATACCAAGTGGTATTGTAGATGTGGGGCGACTGAAATTCTCATGCATCTCTGGTGGGTATACTGCTTATAATGATGATGGAGCCAGCCAGTTTGGGGACCCTCCAGCTCACCAGAAAAACCTTGGCTGGAGCAGACTTGCCTGGAAGTGGGGAGACCAGCAGGGAGGCAGGTGACTTGAGAGGCAGCTTGTGGTTCTCTCTGAACCCCTGTTGGCTCCATGTCAAGACCCGGCTCCATCCACCATCACTGAGCTGTTGGAGTCTCTCCCTCCTCCCAGCTCTGAGCCTTGTGCTGCATGGAAATCCATGTTTACATTTGAAATTCCTCCTGTGTGTCCCTTCTACAGCTCCCTCCCTGTCTCTGTGGTCCAGCTTGGGGCTTTTCTTCCTGCCCTGGTTCTGCCATCTAAAGCCCTCAGGTCCCCCAGGGTCCTGTCATCTGAAGTCTGAGCCGCCTGCCCTTCCCCGGAGTCATGATGTCCTTAAGTCTCTTTCCTCCCAGGGGACAAAGCTACTGGGTTACTGAGTGTGGTGGACGCTGTCCCTGAGCCAGGCAGCCCCTCCCCGAGCTGTGCACCAAGATGGCTGTCTGTGAGGAAGGGCGGCGTCAGAGGAAGTAGCTAGAAGGTGGGCAGAGTGGGGCTGGCAGGCTGGCTAGGATGCCACCATACCCCTGCCTGAGGAGTTGGCATCACACAGACCTGGAATCAAGTCCCAGCTCTGCCATGAGCTGGTTCAGGGAAGTTCTCTTCCCTCCAGAGTCTCTGTCACCTCATTCATAGAAAGGATCATTGCTGCCTGGGATGATGCTGTGGGAAGAAGGAGACTTGCATGTGGTCATCATTGCAGGGGCAGTGGGACTCCCTGGGGACTGTGAGGTCACACGTGGGGTTAGGTGGACCTCAGGCTACACGGCACTGTGGAGCTGAGGGTGAGATCACAGACTCTGGAGCAGATCTGGGGTTGACTCTTGGCTCTGTGACTGCTGGCTGTGCTGCAGAGGCAAACTGCTCACCTCCCTGAGACTTGGTTTCCCAATCTGTATCATCTTGGAAATGGGACTACAATGGTGAGACAGAGCTGTGTCACAGAGCAGGATGGACACCTGAGCTGGGTGACTCAGTGGAGCAGGTGCTTATAGCAAGGCCTGGCAACACCAGGTGACTCTCCTCCTCCTGTTAGTTTCAAGGGCCTTCTCTTCCCCTTGTCCCCTCCATCTAGAACGTGGTCTCATTCAGCACTGTCACCAAGACCTGTGCTCAGTGGTCTCCTCTATGGAGACAGATCTTGAATTCACACAGTAGGAGAGCAATTTTGCTCTTCCTTTCTAAAACTGCTTTTCTGGGGCCTTTGTTTCTCATATGAATTTCAGAATCAATTTGTCAATTTCTTCAAAAAAGTCGCTGAGATTTTGTTGGTATTGTGTTGAACTTATAGATAAATTTTTAAGAGAGTTTTCCAATCCATGAACATGGTATCTCTTCACTTGTTAAGATTTCTTTTCTCTACTATGTTGACAATCTCTTTTAACTGGAGTGTTTATAATTGTTGAAACACTTATTTATATATAGAAAAATTCATCTGTTTTGTTGTACAATCTTAAGAATTTTATCTATTTGTTTCTTTTTTTTCAATACTGAGATTTGAACTCAGGACCTTATGCTTGCTAGGTAAGTGCTTCCCCCCTGAGCCATGCCCAGCCCCCATTTTGACAACTGCATGCAGTCATGACACAACCGTCACAATCACAAAATAGAATAGTTGCCTTTAAAGGTTTTCCTCATACCCTTCTGTAGCCAACCCTCTCCCCTAACCTCAGCTCCTAGCAACCACAAATCTTTTTTATCGCACTAATTTTACCTTTTTGAGAGTTAGGCCATTACATTTGATATAATTAATTATAGAGTTAAATTTAATTTTCTTGATGGTACTGGAGTTTGAACTCAGGGCTTTGCACTTGCTAGGCAGGTTCCCTACTGCTTGAGCCAGGTTCCCAGTCCAAATGGTTAAATTTAAAAATACTCTCCCGATCTTGCTTCCCTTTTTGTGAGATCTGCTTTTTGTTTTTTCTTTTCCTGTCTTTCTTTAATTAATGGATTTAAGAAATTCCATTTCATCTCCACTGTTGATATATCAGTAATATGTCTTTTTTATAGTGATTTCTCTAGTGTTCATAATACCCATTACATACAAAGTTATACTACACCTCCAGTGGATCGATGTTGTAGCAGAACCCTTGCATTTCCTTTCTGCCATTCCTTGTTCTATCCCGGGCATAACTTACATGTTACAGATGTTTACTACTTTCTTCTCAGTTAGTTATCTTTGAAAGAGATGGCAATGAGAAAATACTTATATTTACCCCAATTCTCCACATTTCTGATGCCCTTCTTTTTTGTGGGCAGATCTGAATTTCCATTAGGTATCAGGAACCATCTGCATGAAGAACTTCCTTTAATATTTCTTGTGGTGCAAGTCAACTGTTGTCAACCTGAAAAAATTCTTATTTTATGTTTGATTTGAAAGAAAATTCTGGGTGTAGAATCCTTGGTTGGAAGCTTTTTTCTACTCTTTCCCTTCTTTTCCTCCTCTTTCCCTTCCCCTTCCTCCTCCTCATTTTCCTCTCCTCTTCGCCTTCCCCTTTCCTTTCCCACTTCCCTTTCCTCCTCCCCCTCCTCCTCATCCTTCTTCCTCTTTCTCCTTCTCCATCTCCTCCTCTTTTCTTGTTGTCTTATCTTGGATAAGTATTGGATTCTCTGCTGTTTTTTACCCTTTCTCCTTTGTTTCTCAGGTTGGAGAATTTCCACTTATTGGTCTATCTTCAACTTCATTGGTGATTTCTCCTACCATACAGCATTCTGATAAGTCAAAGCCATCCTTTATCTCTGTCCACATTTTGTAAAATTATTTCTTGCGTTTCCCCTCTTGTGCATTCTGTATGTCCTCTGAAACAGCAATGGGTCAAGTTTCTCTCTTGCTTTCACTCTGGCCTTTCTCCTCTTCTGTTGCTTCTCTCTGTTTTCCCGTTTAGCCCTCCTTTTCTGTGTTTAAAGGGATTATGTGATTAAGGTGGATTCACCTGCACAATCTAGGATAAAATACTGGATAATTTTTAATCTTAATTCCCTTTCCAAAAGACCTAGGTTTATATTTGAGTACTGAGGAGACAAGAACCTTGGCAGGGGCTTCTTTGTTTTCTTCTTGTTATACTTTCTAAACTCAGATCTATGTTGGAGTGAAAAAAAAAGTTGTGATTTTGTGGATTATACAGCTTTTATTCTTTTTTTGTTGTGGTTTTGCGGTACTGGGGTTTGAACTCAGTGCCTACACCTTGAGCCACTCCACCAGCCCTTTTTTGTGATGGGTTTTCTCGAGATAGGGTTTCATGAACTATTTGCCCTGGCTGGCTTTGAACCTTGATCCTCCTGATCTCTGCCTCCTGAGTAACTAGGATTGCAGGTGTGAGCCACTGGCTCTTTTACTCATTCTTAGGATGGGACTAATATTCTTTTGTAAATGTCTACAACCCCACTGGAGGCAGGAATCCTCAATATTTATATTTGTCTGCCTATTTACCATTCACGGCTCTATTCATCCCTTTGTGTAGATCCAAGTTTCCATTCAGTATCATCTTCTCTCTGCATGAAGAACTTGTTTTAAGAGCACAGTCCAGATCTGCTGGAGCTGAATTTTCTAAATTCTTGTTTGCCCAAAAGTGTCTTTAATTTGTCTGCATTTCAGGGGAGACATTTGCTGCATGTAGAGTTCTAGGATTAGAGTTTCCCCTTTCAGACATCTAAATGGGTCACTCCATTGTCTTCTGGCTTGCCTGGTTTCTGACGAGAGGTCTGCTTTCATTCTTATCTTTGTTCTCTTGCGTGAGATGTGCCTTAATCACTGGCTACTGTAAGATTTTTAAGTCACCTTTCAATGTGGTCAGGGGAGCTGTGTTTGTGGTTTTCTCTGTGTTCTTGGGGTTGTGAAGCTTCTTGTGTCTGTGAATTGATAGTTTTCATGCAATTTGAAAGTGCTCAGTGTTATTTCTTCATGGAACCCTCCCACAGACGTTTTCCTGGGACTCCAAATGCACGTGGGTTAGACCTCTTGACATTGTTCCATGGGTCACTGAGATCCTATTAGTCTTTTGTTTTTGAACAGTCGTATTTTCTCTCTTTGCTTATGCTTTGACAATTTCTATTCTACTTCATGAATTATACACATTTTTATTCTATAATGTCTAACCTTTTGCTAATATCATTTAGTAAAGTTTTCATACCAAATTTTGTGCTTTTCAGCTGTAGGGATTTGTTGATTTCTTTATTCAGTGCTTAGCAGTTTTTTCCACACAGATAATATGCATATTTTGTTAGATTATGTCTAAGTATTTCAATTTTTATTATTATTGCAACAGTATTATTTTTCTAATTTCAATTGCTCATCCATGCTGTTTTGGAAAATAATTGACTTTTGTATATTGATCCTGTGACCTGAATCTCCGCTGTATTCACTGAAATCTTCCAGAAGTTTCTGTTTTGCTTTTTTGGATTCTGTGGGGTATTCTATAGGTAGCCATGTTATTTTTTTTAAATGAAAGCAGTTTTATTTCTTCCTTTCCAACCTGTATATCTTCCTTCTTCCCCCTTCCCCCCCCTTCTTTCTTGGCAGTGCTGAAGGTTGAGCCTCAGGCCACCACAGCATGGCAGGACTGGTACTTACTTCCCAGCGTGCCCTTGAGCAGGAGTGGCGAACAAGGGTGTTTTTACTTTATTTCCAGTCTTTGAAGGAAAGTATCTAAGTCTCTCACTATAAGGATGACATTATCTATAGGTTTGTCTTTCTTTCCTTTCCCTTTCCTCCCTTCCCCCCCTTTCCTTCTCTTCCCTTACTTCCCCCCATGTCTCCCTTTCATGTTCTTTATCAAGTTAAAGAAGGTCCCATTTATTCTTAGTCTTCCTGAGAGTTTTTATCATGACTGGCTGTTGCATTTTGTCAAATGTATTTTTCTGCATCAATGACATAGTCATATAAGTTTTCTTCTTTACTCCATTGACTGATTTTTGAAAGTTGAATCATTTTTGCATACTTAGAGTACTTCCCACCTGGCTGTAGTATATGATTTATTTTATGCATTCTTGATTTGATTTGCTCATATATTTTAAGGGTTTCTGTGGCCATGATCATGAGAGATGTTGACTTGAAGATATTATAAATATCTTTTACCTGGGTTTGAAGTTATAGTAATTCTGACCTCACCCTGGTATTTTTATGTGATATTTACTGTCATGTCAAGTAAAGAAAAATTAAAAATTTAAATTATTAGGATGAACCTCACTATTCACCTTTGTGTTGTTTAATGCCATTTTTTAATGCAAGCATAAGAAAATTTGACTCATAGGGCTTTCAAAGTTGGATAATGTGAATTTTATAGCTCATCACAAATTTGAATTTCCTTCTTACCAGACTGGTGCAGTTGCTGCATAAAACTAACTCAACTGTGCTCCGTTCACCTCCCTACCCAGGTATCTCCCAACAGTGCTCCACACCCCATACTCCACTCTTTACTTAGGGAAGCACCAGGAAGGACAGACTGAGAGGACTCAGGTGCTCCAATCTTTCCCTTTGCCTCCATAGTCCTTTCATAAACAGTTAATACCAGGAGGTAACGTCAGTCAGAAAGGGTGTGATAGGAGTTCTGGTCACTTAGGATTTTTAGAAAAGTCTGGTTCCAGTAGAAAGCATGGCCTCCTAGGCATCAGTGCCCTTACACTCACCCATGGATGGCATGTGCTTACCTTGCACCTTAGAGGATGACTCCTCTAAGGACCTTGGAGAAGTGGGATCAATCACTACTTGTCCTTTTATGACTGCTCTATTTCACTTAGCGTGTCTTCAAGGTTCATCCATGTTGTAGCAAGTATCAGAGTTTCTTTCCTATTTAGGACTGAATAATATTGCACTGTATGTCAATGTCACACTTGGTTCATCCATTCATCCCTGATAGACACTTGGGATACTTCCATTGGCTATTGTGAATAATGCTGCACTTGAACACAGGTACACAGCATCTATTTGAGTCCTCACTTTCAATCCTTTTTGGTATTTACCCAAAAGTGGAATTGCCAGACTGTGCAGTAATTCTAGGTCTAATTTTCTGAGAAACTGTCACACCTTCCCATAGGGGCTGCACCATTATAAATTCCTACGAATGATGCTCAAGGGTACAATTTCTCTGTAGTCTCACCAACACTTGTCATTTCCTGGTTTTGTGCTTCCTAGAAGGTGTGCAGTGGTACCTCATGCCCACCTTGAGGTCTCCAAGCTCCTGTGCATCACTGGAATTCTGTGCTGGGGGCATTATGACTACCATATGTAAATAGGATGACTGGGAGCAGTGGGCACACCACATTCATCCTCCATTGTTTCTTTGGACTTTAATTGCAAAACACAAGGTAAAAAAATAAAATAATTAAGAATGTCAAAATGGTGATGACAGAGCACACCACCATGTGCAGAGCCCATGAGAGCAACTGCCTGCATTGTGTTTCCAAGAGTTTGACTTCTACTGGTTGGGGAGAAAGATAGAGGTGGAACTGGGCCAGTGGGTGGGGGAGATAGAAAAGAGATCTAGAGTCCAAGGGTCCAAGCCCTGCTCCTAAAGCTTACCTGGTAGCCAGACCTTTGCCAGGTTCTATACCACCCTGCCCACAGTGCCTTTGCTCCTCATTATCAGTCAAATCCTGCCAATCACAGTTTAAACCCTATTTCACTGGACATCTTCCCTGGCATTCCTGTCCCCAGGCATCCTTTCTCATACAGCCTTGATCTTCTACATATCTGACAATCAGCTTGGTCTTGCCTCTTCTAAGTCAGTCATGTCTCTCCAACTATATGCCAAGTCTCCTGGGTGAAAGGTCAGTGTCTCCTGCTATTGTGAACATATCCAGCAAGACCTGTGTCTGCCCACCTCATCCTCCCCTACTTCCTCACCCACCAGACTCTGCATGTCCTCCCTACTAGCTCACATGCATACCTTGCTACTCTCCAGCCTGCAAATACCTGTCTTTCCCATCCATAGCTGTCCAAGTCCTACCGTTTCTTCACGCCTTGCAAAGTGCGGAGGAGATGGCATGGGTCTGCATTTCAGAAATATCTTGTTCTTGTGGATACAGGTGCAGCTCAGTGGTAAAGCACTTGCCTAGCAGGTGTGAGGCCCTGGGTTTCATCCTCAGCACTGCAAAAATATTCAGGCTTTAGAAGTACCTTGTTCTATGTCCTGACGTGGTCAGGATTGGCAGTCAGACTGGATGGATGACTAATCTTTCCTGAGCCTTTCTCTCCTCATTTGCAAAAGAAGAAGTTGATAATAACCAAGTGAAGGACTATTGAGAAATTTAAGGGAGTTATTAAAAATATAGCAAGACAATATAATGAATAAGTGTATGTCTACACATTTGAAACTTAGACTAACGGACATCTTCCTAGAAAAGTATAACTTACTAAAAGTGATATTTAAAAACACAGAAAGTCTGCATACTCCTTTGCTAACTTAAATATATTGAATTAGAAATTTTAAATTAGCTCATAGTTAGCAATGCCATCTCTAGATTGTTTTGTGGCTCACTGGTAGTATGTTCCATGTTTTGAGGGAATATAACATCCCAAGTTTACAGAAACTGGAAAGAGGCAAAAGATCTCTGTGAATTCTATAAGATATGACAGTTTTGGTACCAAAAAATGAGACAGGAATATTACAAGAAAGATTATAATTCAAATACTTCTCATAATCACAGCTATAAAAGTCACTAACACTATGAAATTGCAAAGTTACTAACTTACTGCAAAAATAACCATGCATCATGATTGAGTTTGGATTATCCCAGGAATTTGCATGTTAATTACTATAGAAAAATCTAGAAATGATCTTTGCCATATTAACAGCTAATGTTAATAGTAAAAATGTCCAAAACATTTCTGGAGAAAATTACTGAAAGATATTCAAGACTGAAGAGTGTAAAGAGACGTCATTTTTTTAGATAAGAAGATTTATTACTGCAAAGACAACACTTTTCCTTAAATAGTTTTATAGAGCTATAACATTTCAGTTGAAATTTCAATAGCATATTTTGAGGATTTTGACGAGCTGATTATAAAATTTATAAGAAAAAGAACAAGGAGGAAAATAGTCAAGACTCACCCGAAGAATAAAGCAGGGGACTTTTCCTTTCAGACAGTGGGATTGGTGTGGGCTCATTGACTTAGAGAAAAGACCAGAGGAAGAAGTGGATGGAAAGTGTCTGTAACAGGGGGGGTCATTGCAGCCCCTGGGGGGAGTGAACTGTACCACAACAATGGGTTATTCATATGGGAAAAAAAAGAAATCAAATCCCTAACTCAGAACACCTCAAAATCGATTCTAGATGGATAGAGATTTGAACATGAAATGCAATGCTTTAAATAATTTAGAAGAAAATATAGACCATTTTTTATAACCTTGGGTAACAAAATCTTTCTTTACCAAGTGCAAATTATGGAAGGCTAACATGGAAAAATTTGACTAAATAACAATGAATACATTGAAAGGTAAACAGACAAACCAGCCTCCGACAGGGAGAAGATATTATAAACATGTAATCAACAGATGACTACATCCTAAGTGAATAAAGGACTCTTCAAAACCACAAGGATCACAACAAACAATAGGAAATTAGACACAGGCAGGCATTTCCTAGAAGAAATCTGAAGGCAATAATCATTTGAAAATAGGTTTAGTTTCATAGTAATCACGGAAATGAAAATGCAGAACACAAAGACTGGCATTTTACACCCACTCTTCTGGCAAACGCTGAGAAGGCTGACCAATGGCAATTCTGTGTAAGAGGTGTGGCAGTGTGTACCTGCTGCGGGGAAGGGTGGGGTGCAGACGCAGCCATGGTACACAATTTGTCCCTGTCATGTGAAATGGAACAGACACACCTGCCACAGCCCAGCAATTCTCCACAACATCTCCTGTGCAGGGGCAGCAGGAGACCTGTGCAAGAATGTTCACAGCTGCCTCATTTGTAAAAACAAACAAGCCAAGAAGAAGCCCCAGAAAAGAGAACAAAAACTAGGAGGAACTGAAGCATCTGTGGAGAGGAGGACGGGTCCATAAATTGTGATACAATTCTACCAGGGGATAGCAGGCCTCGGTGAAACGAATGAGCCGCAGGTGCAGGTGTCCAAGTGGGCCAATTGAGAAACAGTGTTGAGTAAAACACTGTGGGTCAGAAAAATCCAGGCACCATGAGAGCATCTTCGTAAAGGGTAAAGCCCAACAACACCTTGTGTGGTGATGCGGACATTGCTGTGAGAATTCAAAGGATAGACAGACAGGGAAGCAGTAGGGGAGGTAGCGGGAGGGCCAGCCTGGGCGTCAGTGCTCTTGCAAACATTCTACTTCCCACCGCAGTTGGTTTTCTTCTTGCACGTCATAATTTGCACGCTTGTTACATAGAGTCTCTATACAAATCGAACATGTTGTAAAAAGAAGATTTAAAGTTGCAGTATATGAAAAGCTTGCAGTGCAAGGTGTACCACACACAAATAATGCCAACAAAGATTGCCTGCACAGACAATCACAGGCCCTTCTCTGAGTGATTTACACACATGGTCTCATTCTCCTCTCACAGCAGCTCTATGATAGCTACTCATTTTATAGGAGAGCAGAGAGGCTGAACAAGCTACCTGAGGTCACACAGTTAAGAAGGGGATCTGAGAGGCCAGGTGAATCCAGGCCGGTTCCTCTCAGCCACTGCATCTCCGCTTTACACACAGCAAGCACTCTATAAATGATGAGCTCCTCTGATCCTTGGATTCCACAGCAGCACCTGCTCCTGTGTGACAACTGTCACTGGATCTTGAGGTACTGTGATGCTGGCTGAGTTCCTCACAGTTCCCCCAGCCACACCGCATACACACCCAGTGCCTTTCCCAGATTCCCTGGTCAGTGCCGGTATGCAGCAGACTCACAATAGATGCTTTGCTGGGTGTTTCAGAACTCAGCTGTGGGTGGGCTCAGGTGGGGAGCCCAGAGTGGGAAGGTGGCACTCACCCCTGGGGCTATAGCTTGGGGTGTCCATGAAGGACAGGCCCAGCCGCTCGTCCTCCTGCAGGGTGCTCTGGTCCGTGAAGCTGCGGTCGACGGCACTCATCATGTGGGTCTTCTCTTGGCGGTAGTTGATGGTGGCCTTGGTCATGTTCACTGGCTTCCTGCAGAGGAGGAGATGGGTGACAATGGCCCTGTGCAGGGCTGGATGATCCCAAGGGATCCAAGGTGGGAGCCTTAGCCCAGGAGCTGGTAGGCGTCCCAGAGCATCTCTGGAGGGAGACGGACTCAGCCTCCACTCTCAGCTCACAGCCCCAGACAGCAGCTGCCACCACCCCACGTGGCTGCAGTAGCAGTCCTAGGCTGGGACCTTGTTCCTAATCCCTACTGGCCCCAAGGTCTCTGGAAATTGGGATAAAGTCCACTTTGGGCCACCAACCCCAAATCAGGAAGAAGGTTGCCCCCATTCAGCCCCAGTTTGCGGACCCTACAAAGCCCTGTCCTGGGGGCTCCCTTAGTCCTGTAGCCATGGACTCAGCCTCCCATGGAGCTATGGGGCTCCCAGGTAAGCTTGGGCTTCTCTGGACACAGCAAGTTCCAGCCTGGGCTCTTTGTACCCCCAGGACCCCAGACTGGCAGAGACCCACATGGGGTCCTTACCCCCACAGCCCACAGTCCATCTGCTGAGCGCCACAGAGGAGGAAGTGAGTGTAGCCCTCCTTTGTGGCTTCATGGGTGGGGACAGCAGCTGTGACTCTCCAGGAAGCCAGAGGAGGTGGGAGGGAAGAACAGGGAGAGAGGCAGGGCACCCAGCTCCATGATGGAGTGTCTAGGAAAGCAGCATAGAAATGACTCGAAACCCCTATCCGTGAGCACAGCCCGAGGGACCCAGCCAAAAGGAAGGCTGGAAAGGAGAAAGCTGCTCACAGGCTCTGCCCTATACCAGGCAGGATGTGGGGTAGACCTGAGAAAGGACTTGCAGGTCATGAGAGCTCAGGACACTGACCATTCACAGGAACCAGGCAGCACTCAGGAGCTGCCTTGGGCAGTGACAGACTGGATGACCCACCTACACCATCCACCAGGCTCTGGGCACCATCCCTCCCCATGGAGCCAAAGATCCCTCTGGAAACAATGAGAAGTCTCTGTGGCTGGACCTTGATAGCCTTGAGGGATGAAGAGAATTAGGAGCACACAGAGAAGGAAAGAGAGATGGGGGCGGGATGAGAACGGAAAGAAAAGGGACAGGCCAGGCACCAGCAAACCATAGGAAGAAAGAGGACTTTGGACAGCTGACAGCTGGCCAAGTTGGCTGAACTATGGAGCTCAAGGGGATCCATCAGAGTGGATACTGGCCTAGAAGGCAGTCTCCAGTGCTGTATCACAGGGCTCTGCTCCCAGCCCAGGGCTCTCAGCCCACTTGGAGAAGAATTACCAAAACAAACCATCAGATGCAAGGGATTCAGAGCTCAGGAGGGCTGAGGAGAGGTGCCTCTGCTGGCCTCCAATTGACTCGATGTGGGATTAGGCACATGGAATTAATGCAGACAGGACCAAAAGCTATGCGTTTGGGTCCAACAATTACCTGAGCTAATTGCACAGAGGGAGAGTGGCCTTGTCAGTGACTCCATGACAGCCAAGCTGCAGGCACAGTGTGAGGGCGGAGGCTTGGTTGCTGGAAGCTTATGGTGGAGACAGCAGAGTGAGGAGCAGGTCTGGGAGGAGCAGGTGAGAGCCTGCTGTCCACTGGGCTCCCAGGGCCACAGAGGCCTACACTTCACGTGAGAAAACGGACACAGTGTGGGGAAAGTTCTGGAAGGCCCGCAGAGTAAGAGAAAACAAAATAGAGTCTCCTGGGCAAGGCATGGAGTCTTATGGCCTGGTGTGTAACCCTGGTTCAGGCATGTGCCGTGACCCACAGTGAGTCTTTAACCTCTCTGGGCCTCAGTTTCCTTATTAGTAAAATGGTGGTAAGGGGCATTCTGCCTTGTCAGGGTTGTTGGAGGTTCTGCAGGAAGAACTAAGCCCAGTGCTGTCTCTGCTGGCAGGGCACAGCCTCCCTCTTCCCAGGTTCCACATCACCAGCCCCTTGCCCTAGGAGTGGATTTCTAAGTAGAATTTTTTTTTTTTTGCAGTACTGGGGTTTGTACTCAGAGTCTTCACCTTGAGCCACTCCACCACCACCTGTTTTTGTGATGTTTTATTTATTTATTTATTTAAGATAGGGTGTCTCGAACTATTTGCCCCTGCTGGCTTTGAACTGCAATCTTCCTGATCTTTGCCTCCTGAGTAGCTAGGATTACAGCTGTGGGCCACTGGCACCCAGCCTCTAAGTAGAATTTTAAAACTGCCAAATAAATACCACCACTATCTCCCCACCTCCACTTATTTTATTTTTATTTTTATTATTTTTTTATTCATATGTGCATAAAATGTTTGGGTCATTTCTCCCCTTTCCCCCTGCCCTCTCCCTTACCACCCACTCCATTCCCTCCCACTCCCTCCCACCCCCTGGATACCTGGCAGAAGCTATTTTGCCCTTATCTCTAATTTTGTTGAAGAGAGAGTATAAGCAATAATAGGAAGGAACAAGGGTTTTTGCTGGTTGAGATAAGGATAGCTATACAGGGAGTTGACTCACATTAATTTCCTGTGCGTGGGTGTTACCTTCTAGGTTAATTCTTTTTGATCTCACCTTTTCTCTAGTTCCTGGTCCCCTTTTCCTATTGACCTCAGTTGCTTTTAAGGTATCTGCTTTAGTTTCTCTGCATTGAGGGCAACAAATGCTATCTAGTTTTTTAGGTGTCTTACCTATCCTCACCCCTCCCTTGTGTGCTCTCGCTTTATCATGAGATGAAAGTCCAATCCCCTTGTTGTGTTTGCCCTTGATCTAATGTCCGCATATGAGGGAGAACATACGATTTTTGGTCTTTTGGGCCAGGCTAACCTCACTCAGAATGATGTTCTCCAATTCCATCCATTTACTTGCAAATGATAACATTTCGTTCTTCTTCATGGCTGCATAAAATTCCATTGTGTATAAATACCACATTTTCTTGATCCATTCGTCAGTGGTGGATGTTTCCGTAACTTGGCTATTGTGAATAGTGTTGCAATAAACATGGGTGTGCAGGTGCCTCTGGAGTAATCTGTGTCACAGTCTTTTGGGTATATCCCCAAGAGTGGTATTGCTGGATCAAATGGTAGATCAATGTTTAGCTTTTTAAGTAGTCTCCAAATTTTTTTCCAGAGTGATTGTACTAGTTTACATTCCCACCAGCAGTGTAAGAGGGTTCCTTTTTCCCCCGCATCCTCGCCAACACCTGTTGTTGGTCCCCACCCCCACTTAAAGTCACATCTCTGGATGCTTGCTGGGGACAAGGACAGGGATTTGCCACTTTGGGACACCTACTATGTGCTATATACATGGCAAGATCCTTCATATTTGTAGTCAAGCCTGAGTGTAGTGACATGAGCAAGTCTCCGACTATGGTTTCTTCATCCCTGGAAAGGGTGTCAGACTTGCTTCATGGGTCAGGTCCAAGAAAAAGTTGGCCTCTGATGGACCAGGAGCACCAGATTGTGCCTGGCTCAGCAGCTAGTGTATGGCTGGTGTGCAAAAAGCTCCCACCATAGCAATTACTGAACAGACGATGACTTTGAGTGCTTTGTATGAGGAAAACAGGCCTCCCCCAATCTGCCCCATGCCCAGGTTTCTTCCCCTGCCTGGATCTGGACTTGGGCCAGGATCAGAGGCACATGGCCAGGTGTCTGTCTTCCTTCTGCATCCTGCTTATCTGCTCCCAGCAGTCCTGGGATCTGGAGCCAGCTGGCCCCATGTGCCCAGCTTTGGCAGGAGCTCTGCAGAGTCCAGGTGAGGGGTGGAGCTGGCTCTGCCCTTGGCAATCATCTTAGCATCCCCATCTCTCAGTTAAGGTGCTGGGACCACAGTGCTCTGGGCTACCTGGTGGGGAATGGGCAGGGTGGGAGTGATAGGCAGAGGGTCCTCAAGGGCCCCCACCCACCCACCAACCAGAGCTGCTGCTCCATGCACTGGGCTCCTGGGGAGAGTTTTCTTCTTATTGTTCTTCTTTTCAAATTATTGTCACTGTGTTTGGCAGACAGTTCTGTTAGACTAGAAGCCCAATTCTGTGTAGATGTGACAGTTCTCACTTCTGGACTCTAAGCCTATATATTTCTAAACTTTGAAACTCTTAGAATTTCATGTCCTGGGTTTACGGAACTCCAAACATTTATGATTCTAAGTTCTAGATTCTAAGACAGTGTGGGTCCCTGATGCCCCTTACAAATGCAGCCTGGGCCTCCACAGGGGCCTCTGGGAGTCAGGACCACCCTATAACTAGCATCAACACTGTACCCCAAGGTCAGGGCAGGTGGGTAAGCAGGTCTTTAGGACTGCTCTTCACAATTCCCTGACAGGATAGCTGAGTATCCTTTCCACACAGCACCGGGGACCCCCAGACCTAGCCTCCAGCCAGTGTCTCATTGCTGAGACTCTGGCTTCCTTCATAACCCAGTACCCAGGTCGGAACTGGTTCTTGGGGAGCAATTAGAAGCCATCAGGAGCCCTCCACATGTCTATCAGGCAGTGGCCCTCTGTCCCTAGCCACCAGGCCTCCATACCAATTAGATCTGTGTCTACCAGTTTTCTGTGTACACATGGAGGGTGGGGCACCAGCCTCACTACACCTGCAGGTAATGACATCTGTCCCTTGTCCTGCCTTTTCAGTCTGGCCTGGCTTCTTCCCATCCCCTCTTGTCTCTGTGCCTTTGCTTACACTGTGCCCCTGCCAGGAATAGCTTCCCTCTCTCTTCCCTTTCCAAGGCTCTTGTTGTTCATCTGGTGGGGGATAGAGAGGACATCTGGGGTCTCCTGTCCCACCATCTTTGTCTCTGAGGGGAGGAGGAAGATGAGCTGGACACTAGGTTCTGGTTTAGCATCTCAGGGGTGGGGGCCAAGCACACTGAACATATTCCTGGCCAGGGACAGTCCCCGCCTCGCCTCTGGTTTCATAATGTCCCTACATCTCTTGCATATCAGGAGAAAAGATACAGCCCAGAGCCACATCCGTCACTATCATCCCTGTGACCCAACCTGGATGGCTCCTCTCCCACAGGCCTCTCTGTGCCAAGGCCCTTCTGTGTCTACCCTCAGCTGGCATCAGTAGGTTGCTCTGCTGCCTACCTGGGAGAGGAGGAATCCTTGGTGAGCAGGCACATGGAGACTGTAAGGTGCCCTTCCTGACTTAGGGCATGCTGGGCCACTGTCTTCTGGTCTTAGGTCCACACTTGAGGGGCCAAAAGAACTCAGAGACAGAAGCCTGGTGGACCAACCTTTACTGGTGAGGGGGGTGTGGTTCTGCTGGGACTCCTGGGGGTTACAGATGGGGGGCTCAGAATGGCTCACCCTGGGGCTGGGCCCTCAAGTGACAGACTCATCGATAGGTGCTCTCTCCTGAGTTCTCCCTCCCTCACTGCCCTCTCACCAGTTAATGAGCTGGAAGCCTCCACAATGAGAAAACTTCATCATTTAACAAGCTAGAGGCACCTCAGAGGGGGCAGGGATGGAACAGAGAAAGACATGAGAGTCAGGCCCCAAGGCCTGCCTGCAGAACTTCCCCAGCAGGGGGCTCAGTGAGAGAAGGACCTCCAACTTCCCCATGGAGCTGGAAGCATCCCAGGGCTGGCTGGGTACCTGGCCCATCCATTTACCCAGAATGCAAGGCAGAGATTGCCACCTTAGCATTTATGGAGTAGCAACTGGGTGCCAGGGCTGTGCTCAGCTCCTTACAAATATACATCAGTTAACCTTCAACGTTGTCTTTAAGGATATATTGGAAGACAGGATGGAATTGGGGCTGGGAGTACAGACATGAAGGCCAAGCTGGCTTCACTTGAATCTGGCTCTGCATTTACTGGCCAGTGACCTGTACTGAGTTACACAGCTCTGTGTGCCTCAGTTTCCTCATGCAAGATGGAGTGAGTCATGACAGGGAGATCCTAAGGATTAGATGATTGAATATACATATATGTTCACAGGTGCACACACATATGTGCATGGGTGTGCACACACATTGAATACAGGACCTGGCATATGTTCAGTGCTATATAATGTCAACTATTTGCACTGTCCCCATTTCACAGAGGAGGAACATTTGCTCCTCCCTCTACTCTTCCATCTCCTGTATTGTCAAACCTAACTGGACCCGGGAGCACAAATAAATGCTTTGAACACTTGTTTAGCACAGGTTTTATGCCAGTTGAGGAGTGCTCAAGTTCACTGTCTATAAATCAATTGTACTTCCATGTGCTAGCAAGAGCACCAAAAAATAGCAAGTGAAATAAAAATACGATTTAGTATCGTAACAAAACTCAAAAATATGTACTGAGATTCAACTCCTAAAATGTACAAGCTCTCCCTAGGAGAAGAGTAATAAAAATGGTCACAATACTCCAGCCATAGACTCATGATGGCTAACAAGCACTGGACAAGGGGGACACAATTACTAGTTAGCAGAGACATACAACATAAAACCACAAGACACTGTATTCCTGCTGAATGGCTACCACGGCAAGCGCTGAGGAGGATGGAGAGGTGCTGGGCCCTCTTACTGGGCTGGTGGAAATGGAGGCAGGTCCAGTCGCTTTGGGAAGCAATTTGGCAGCCTCTTGTACAGCTGAGCAATACTGCCTATGGATTAAGAGTCTCAGCCATTCTCTCTAGAGAAAAGAAACACACATCTGCAAAAAAGTCTATTACAAGCACTTTCATTTGTATTTGCCCTAAATTGGAAACCACTCAAAATGGCCAATTCTTTCAGGTTTCTAAAATGCGATACTCCCTCACTAAATCACTTGCTCACAAGTGAATTTGGCATCTACCTCAGTTGCTAACCCCATCTCTGACCCCACCCATCCCTGGACCAATCACTGTGCCAGGGGGATGCCAGACTGATTGGCCAGGTCTGAGGGACTGAACACTCCTGAACCTGGGGGTGTTTGTTGGCGGTGGGGGCCGTCAGACTCTCTCAGAATGATGAGAAGGCTGAACGTTTCCCTAAGGAAAATGGTACTGGGTAGACAGAGCCTTCATCTATTGCTGATGGGCGGGGCCAGAGTCAGGGGTGCTGAGGTAGGACCTGTTGGGACCCGACTGAGGCAGAGTCTTGCTCACGTCCCCCAGCAGCTGACATCTCATCTGGGAGACCCTCTGCTGGAGATGTGTTCCCAGCTGAAGGGTGCTGCCTGCTGACAAGCTGGAAATGTCTGGATGTTACCCCCTGTCCTAGAATGACCTGCAGCTTATCATTGGCTGACACAGCGTAACCAAAGAGAAGGCTCTTTGCCCAAAGTGGGCAGCCATGAGGTGCCACACATGCTCCAGAGCTCCTGGTGGGTTCAGGCTAAGGCTAGATCCCGGCTGGCTTCATGCCCTTGCTTGCCCTCTGCTGCCTCCCACTTCCCTTCTCCTGGGCATGCACCTCAGGTAACCCCACGTCTTGCCTGAACCTCCTCTAAGGCTTTGTTTCTAAGGAGCCCATCCATGCAGAGGTCCATCTGGCCTGGGTCACATTCTTCCCTGCGTGGGGCATTTCAATGGCTCTGAGTCTGGCAATCAGAACCTCTTAGCACCTACTCAAACCCAAATTCCTGCCACGAACTCCTCAATCTGCTGCAGGTCCTTGGAAAACGCAATATCCGAATCTTTTTCTGTTCTAGGTTTATTAAGGTTACAAGCAAGCTCCTGAAAGAAAGAAAGCCAGTGTCCCCCAGGGTCACTGTCTATTGGCAAAAGCCACACTACTAGGCAACCAATATATATTTCTTTAGTTTTGTGTAGATGTACAGAACTAAGCTGATTAACATATTTTTCTTTCCCTCTTCAGCTCTAGGACTACAATGAGAGTCTTTTTGCCCCACGGTGAACTGGTTAGCAGGTTCCAATAAGGGCTTTATCTTTGCAATGACAGTTCATTAATAGATTTATGAGGGAGAGAAGATGGCCCGGCCTGTCTAACAGGATTGTTTTGCATTTCTCTTCTTTTAATTACACAGTTATCTCCTAGACCAAAGCACTTTGAAAAACAGGGCAAAAAAATAGACGCCTCCCTCCATCTGCTCCAGATACAAATGCAATTAATACCAGCCAAGACAGGCACTGTGCAGGGGCTTCCTGCTGACCGAGACCATGAGGCTCCTTTGCAGAGTTGCAATGAGGTAGGAGGCTGGGAGGCTCAACCCCAGAGCTGGGTTGGCCTGAGGCACTGGTGTGGGGCAGGGCATCTCTGCTCAAGGGATGCAGTGCTGGGAATCCAGGTCAGGGCAGCCTTGGACCTCCACTGAGTTACATATCTAGGGAAGCTCCCATGTGCTAGGGGCTTTTCTAACTTAATCTTCACAGTGATCTGTTTTGCAGACCATCTTACAGAGAGAAGGAGCTGAGTGTGGGGCACTGGCCTTGATGCAGAGAGGGCAGTGATGAACACTTTTCAGATGTCAGAGGAGACCCAGGGATGTGAAGTCCACTTCTGTTGTTTCAAAAGTTTCTAATATTTCCACATCCTCTTGGCTGCTACCTGGTGATTCTTTCTGGGTCTCAGCTTCTCTGTCTGTGAAATAGGCCCCAGACCCCTCACAGATGAACATAAGGCAGTCTTAGGTTTGGTTTGTGGTTTTGAAGAGGATGATCCTGGAATGGAAGGCATGGGCTGGTATGGAAGGGACAGGCTCTAGGAACGCAGAGCCTCTGGCCTCTAGCACCGGGATCAGCTCAAACCCAGTCAGTGAGAGCTGGTTTTGTCCCTGTCACTTGAGGCACACTGGCACCATCCAATCTCTCTAATCACCTCTTCAGACCGTCCACTGAGGCCTCAGTGATCTCTCAGGGTTGACGTCCATGGAGGAGACTGTGTTTTCAGACATTCATGCCTCTTTTTCCAGCCCACCCCTTACCCCCACCCCGATCACTCGGGGGAAGGCATCAGTATAATGCACCCTGTGTGGCTCCTGTTTGATCTCCTGGCTCTCAGTGTCCAGAGGATTTGCCAGGCTAGGGGTTGGCAGCCCAGACCACACAGTTATAAGTGTTGGTGGCAGTGGGGCAAGTAATGGAGACCAAAGGAGCCCTGATCCCTCACCAACTCACTGCAGGGTTTGTCGAACTTTATGGAAAGGCCACATAAGCAGTTTTTTAGGATTGTTGGGCTAAGAAACAAACCAAGGACAGAATGCAGGTATTTATGTAACCAGAGAGAAAACGGATTTCTACAGCTTTTCAACTGATGCAATTCAAACTTATTCATGACCACTGGAATTTGAATCTCATGCGCACATGTCACCAGAGATTGTTCTCTTGATTATTTTTTTAATCATTTAAAAATGTAAAAAACTATTCTTAGCTCAGGGTCTATACAAAAATAGGCAGCAGGACACATATGAACAGGTGGCTAGAGTTGCCTCTCTGGTTCCCAATTCCCCAGAACCCCTGCTCTTGAGGGATTGTTCCACTTTGCCAGTAGAGGGCGCTGGAAAAACACTGCGGAGAAAGCGTTTTTTACATTGTCTTACTCCTGGTGCACCTTCTGTTACATGGGGCGACATGCAGTGGGGGCATTGTCACACCTGAGCACCACACTACATGGCCCTCATTGACCTCACAGCCCACTCAGGTGACCACCTCGCTGTGATCCACCCGAGACCTCCACCCACAGTAGCACTGCCCCCTTTTGCCTGTGTCTGGCTGGGTGTTTCCTGCAGGCTGGAGTCTGCTGAGCAGCTTCACCAGGACCCAGACAACTTTTCTGCCATCAAAGGGCTGCACCCACGGCCCTCTGAAACCCAGCTCCAGGGAAGGGCCCTTCCACGGCTGTCTTCCTCAGCCCTAAGGCACCATTAGCTTTGCTCCTTCCAGCCTATTAGCTAGCTCCTCCCCTACCACAGTTGGTTCTTTGTACTAAACATCCCTGACTCAAGTTGTTACATGGGCTCTGTCTGATTCCATAGGCTCTGAGAAGGTATCCAGGCACCCTGAGAGAGCATGATCTTTAGAATCTAAAGCAGGCTGTGATCCATGCTCTGTCATTGACTAGCTGCTATGTGGCTGTGATCATGTGAGTGCACTTCTGGGGGCTCAGTTTGCTCACTTAGGCAATAGGGAGGCTGAGGCCATGAATTAGATAGTAGCTGTGCTGTTTGTGATGAGGGATCTACTGCTTCTGTTCAACCCATTAGAACTGCATTTTTGCAAAATTCTGTAGTAAGGATTAGCTAGGACAGGTATGAGTGCCTAATGAAGGCTCAGACCCAGCCTCACCTCTGCTCCCTTCTTTTCCAGGAAACCTCCTGCCAGCTCAAAGGCCCAGTTTCTCTCTCTAAGACCTGTGAGGCCCTACGGTTTTGGGGGTCTGAGATGCCCCCTTGTCTGCATCTGTCTGCCCCATTACCATGGCAGCCACAGCATCTTGGGGCAGGTCATGGAAAATAGGCCAGGGCATAATGAGGCCACCCAGCTCTGATCTGCCCCCTGATGGCTCTGGTTTCACAGGGTATCATCCCAAAGGTGCTGGGTGTTCTGATGGGGCTGTCCAGAGGGTAGCTGTGGGCATGCCTGTCCTTTACAGGGTAGACATTGTGTACCTCTGGCTATCTCTCCCCAGCCTAGTCCAGTGGGCATCTGGTGGCAGTGAACCAGCTGTTTCTTGGCCTGGTGGGTCTGGCTCAGAAGGTTCCTCCTTAATCCTCTCACAGCATGGGATCTGGCCCCTCTAGCATTCCAGCCTGTTCCTAATTTGCCTTCTTGCTGGGAACCAAATTCTTTTCCAAAGAAACCCCACTGGACCTGGCAGGACAGTCCCACTCAGAGCACCACCCTGCCTTTCCCCAAGGCCGAGGGGATCAGGGAATGGATGTGGGGCCCCATGGTGGAGCAGGCTTGTTCTTGAAGAATAGACAGATGTGGAATGACAGTGGCCTGTTCCTTCCCACTCCTGCTGTTTCTTATCTGAGTGAGATGCACCAGAAAATTTCCACCGGCATATAGGCTGATTCCACAGTCCTTGCAGCAATTAATATCCCAGGGAAAAATGTGCTCAGCTGGGTCCATCTGCTGAGGTCTTGGCCCTGTAGGCTTTGTCCCCTGGGGCTTCAGGGCCCATTTAACTGCTGTGGGGAGTCGGTGGGAGATCCCAGTGGTGGCTTAGCTTTGATGAGTATTGCAGACAACACTGTGGCGGACCCCCATAGGGTGGTATCAGGGATGCACCCACACTGGCTGGTCTCAGGTCTTGAGGGTGAAGAAGGAAGGGAGGAGGTGCTGTACTGTTTCTCCAGATTGGGGTGGGGGAGTCCCCCAGGAAATTACAGGTGGAGGAATCCAAGGCCTTCCTGGAAGACCTGCTGGCTGGTTAACCAGGTGGGGGCTTCTGCAATGGTTGGTCCACCCCTAGGGCCCTTGGATTCTTTAAGGGAGAGACTGGTGTGAGGCACTGAGAAGGGTCCAGGACTCCCAGGGACCCCACATGTCAATGCTGAGAGGAACTTGAGGCCCTTGGCCCAGCTTTTTCCTCCTGCAATGCTGAAACACAGTCTTGCAGGGAGGATTTTCAGGTCTCCCGTTCCTCCCACGCGGCATCTGTGATGCACAGAATCTTGGAATCAGCTTCTTTCAGAGACTCAAATGCTCCTTAACGGCGTCTTTGAACTTCGGAACGCGAGCTTCCTGCTTCGCAGCATCCTAGAGCCATAGCAGACCTGAGGCTGGAATTAGGGGTCGCTCAGGAAGACGCAGCTGCACCCTTAGCCTGCTGGGCCTGAGAAGCACAGAATAGGGCAGAGAAACATGGATCCCAGGCATCCTGGGATCTGAATCTCAGACATTTCCTCACTATCCTGTGAATAATAACTTGAACTCTTGTAGGTCACTACCAGACCAGGCTACTTGTATCATTGTTAGGCAGACATGGCTGCTGATGCAGAGCCTAAATTGGCCCATGTGACTTTGGACCCCTCTGTCCTGTTCCTTCCCGGAGAGGTGCCTGGGACCCCAACCTAGAGGTTAAACCTGGCCAAACACAGCTCGACCCCTAGCCAGAGAGGTCTGAATTTCCCAGGGTGGAGCTGGCCACCAGGACACAGGAAGGTGACTGGTCACTTAGCTCACAAGGACCTACTTCCTTCACCAAAGTGAGCCCTCTTCTCTCCTGGAGGAGGGGCAGGCCAGGGAAAGAGGCTGGCAGATGGAGATGGAGATACCACTGGAAGGATGCTTGGTCATGTCCTGGAAGGAGTGATGACCCATGGGGCCCCAGAGATGGGACAAATCCAAACACAATAAAATAAAAACACCTGCTGCCTTCAGAATCCTACACTGCTGTTCCTGAGTCAGCCTCTTCTGCTGACTTCAGAGTGCTGCCCTCAGAGTGGCTGTCTTGCACTGCTGTGGATCAGCGTGGGTCCTCTTGACTATGGAGGTGGGATGGATGGCACCCCACCATCAGGTCAGAGAAGCAGGTGGATTGGGAAGAACTTAGGGAGGGTCTTGCCAACCAATTAGCAAACCTGAGCCACGTGCCACCTCCCTCCTCCCTCCCTGGAGGTCCTGGTGGAGGAGGAGGCCAGCTCCCATAGAGGGATCTCCTCAACCCTGCCCAAGGCTCAGCTTCTCCCCTCTCTTCCTGGCAAGCTCTTCCTTCCTCCAAGTACTTGTTTTGCTGGTGGTTCTCTGCTAGTCCATGGGCTGCTCGCCCGGCTCACCCATGCAAAAGTTCCTTACAAACAAATCCATAACTTGAATTCCTGTTTGCTAGAGAGCAGGGACATGATAATTACCACCAGTGCCTTGTGTACCTATTTGAAAACCCCCATTCAGAGCTCCATAATAAAGGAACTAAATCCTTAGTAATATAAGACAGCAGCATTCTGAAATTGTGTTTTCCTGTGCTCAGACATTGTAATCCACGAGGGAGGATGAGAGAGAGGAAAAGAAAGAAGAGAGAAAGAGGCCATTTGGCTGGGGGAAGAGAAATACGGGGCTTTGGGAACACATGGCCAGCCAAGCCTCAGGTCATCCCTAGGAAGGGACAGCGGGTGACCACAGGTGAGACAATAAAACCTGGGGAAATAATGTTCATTTCTAGCCCTCTGATACTTGGGCACACTCTGACCTCCATGTGATGGTGGAAAGTTGGTTTGTTCAAAGAAAATAAAATGTACTGTAGAGCTCTTTGGTGCTGGGTACAAAGGCAGGTGGGGAGTGTAGCTGTGTGAACAGCCCCCAGGCCAAGCTTCTGAGGCAACTGGAGGCGTTACAGCACCAGGGCTGTAAACTGGATTGCAGCTGAGAAAACTGGAACAGAAGCCTTCATAATCACAGTGGGTCAGGTTTTCCTCACTGCAAACCCTGATTCTTCAGGTAGCAGAGCTGGGGGCAGGCACTGGGAAGGACACTCCTTGATGGATGGCCACAGCCTCTGTATGTTGCTGGGTCTTATGGGCCTGTAGGTGGAAATGTAGCAGGTAGCAGGTAGACATGGATCTGGGCAGCTGGACCTCTCCTGCTTTACAGAGAATCTTAGACCTTTGCAATTCCCCTCTGGGAGCCCATGGAGGGTCTCTTATGGACTCAGATACCAGTCAGCCAAGGTCATAGTGTGGAGACTGCTCTGTTCCTTTTCCTGCTGCTACAAGTCTGTGCTTTGGGAAGGTACTCAAGGGTCATCTAGGGACGCTGGTGGAATGCCTGTGACATGGGCTGGGTCCTCATGCTCCCTGAGTTGCTTGTTCTCAGCGTACTGAGTGGGACAGGGCTTTCTCCTGAAGCTGGGGGAATGCTCTTTCCACTCTATGACACACTTGGTGTCCTGAGTCCTGAGCACCAAGGAAGTGAGGTTACAAAGATAAACAACCAGGTTCCCATTTGTAGACCTAGATTCTGGAGAATGGCAGGGGCACCTGTTCCACTGCTCCCCCAAATCCCAACTTCCTGAGGGAAGGAACAACCTTGCACCACAGCTGGCCATTTCTACCTGAGAAAACTCCAAGTCTAGAAATCCCTTTCCTGTCTCACGCCCCCCTACCCTCCTGCTGGGCTTCCTGCTGTGACCTGCTAAGCAGCCATTTGCATGCATGTCCTGGTCTCTGGTGACTTCCTTAAGAACCCAGCCTTGCACAGTGCTAAAGAACTTAACCATGACCATGAACCCACTAGAATCCTCCTTGGTCATGACTGCATAGCAGTTGTTCACATCTACCCCCAATGCTATCTGAAGTGGGAGTTCTCTCCTCGGCTTTCTGTCTAAGGCAGGCCATCAGGGCCGGCATTTGGGGATTCAGACATAAGGAGCCTCAGGGTCCTCATGGGGTGGCAGTGATCTAGGACCTCCTCTGGAGCTGACAGACCCTACCTGCACCATCTGCTCTGGTCTGGAGGTCATTCTGAGAGCTGAAACTATAGAGCAATGCAAAGAGTCAAGTCCTGTCTGGCACTAATTTTTTATGTGTGATTTTCACTTATCTCTTGACACTGTCAGCTTTTTTGTCCTGTGAAATGACAAAAATAGATTTTCCAGTAGGTTAATGTTCAGGAAGTGTCCCCAGAGGGGGTGTGATTGAGGCACAGACCCTAGGAGGGGAGGCAGGAGACCTGGGTCAGGTTCAGCTCTCCTGCTAACCTGCTGTGTGGCCTGGGGTAGGTTGCTAACTCTCTCTGAGCCTTGGTTTCATAGACAATCAGCTCAGGAGAGTCTCAGAAATGATCTCGCCCAACTCCATTCTTCAGGGTGGGAAATGAGGGGGTTGGGGGGCAGGGCTTGCAGTAGGCCTTGGCATGGATATCTGAGTAGAGTCAAGTCTGCACCTCCTGGGCTGTGAGGGCAGCTCTGGCACTTTCTCATCCTCTGTGTCACCTTGAGTACTTGATTGATTTCTCTGAGTCTCATTTTCTTCATCTCAGGAAGCCTGTTCAGGTCCTGGCCCTCTGGAGCCTCCGTCTGCCTCCACAGTGAACCAGCTGCCTGGTTTCATGCCTCAGATTGGGCTAACATGTCTGCCTTTCACTGGGTATCCCATGGATCACCGGGCAAATTGATTTTTGGTAAATTGATCATTTGGTGAGTTGGGTCTTTGCCCAATGGATTTTTAGCAAATCACCCCAGAATCATTGCTTCTAAGGATGCTCAAAGATTAAATGAGATAATGCATGGGAATCACTTGGCTGGCATGCAGCAGGTGCTCACTAAGTGTTATTGGTTTGTTGTTCCGGTGCTGCTGTGAGGATGACAGTATCACATGTCTAGGCTGAGGAAGGTGGGATTGGAGGGGCAGGAGATGGGGTGCAGGAGCAGATCAGGAGTATCCAATCCAGGCAGAGGCTCTGTTAGGGACGAAGTCAGAGCTGGGTAACAGAGAGAGCTCAGCTCAGGTCTTGGAGCAGAGGAGGAGGCCTGGATCTGGGACCAGTTCCTCTATTCACAGCCTTAGTCCCTGAGCCCAGGGAGGGACCTAGCTTGAGGATGGGGCTGGGGAGCTGGACTCTGTCCAGGCTCCATGGCCTCTGCATTCTTTGGACCCCTTCTCTAAGGGTTTTTCTCTGCCACCAGGAACTGCAAGAGCAGTCCTCCCATGGGCTGTGCTCACTGCCAGCACAGTGAGTGCTCCTTGCACTAAAGCAGCCTTCCCTAGGAGTCAGCAGGACCTTCTTTGGTGCCTTGGGAGGGGCTGCTGAGCAAGCTGTCTGTCAGCACCTCTGTTCCCTCCTCCTTGCCAGTCCTAGACACACACCTGCCCAGAGAGGCACACCTGCCTGTTCTAGCCCAGAACTCTGAGAACCCCTCTCCTGCCCAGTCCAAAGGAGGCAGGAAGCTGCCTGTCTGTCCCCTGTTGATACAGGCAGATGACATGTCTGAGCTAGAACTCCCCACATTCTTTTCGTTACTTGGAACAACAACAACAAAAATTCCCTTTGTGTTTAAGTCTGTTTGGGTTGACTTTTCTATCACTTGGAACTAGACTATTCCACATGATTTTCTGCATTGCTCTGTCCTCACCAGGGTTGCTGTGAGTCACCACCCCCGTGTCTGCTCTCTTGCACTGCCCTCCCCCTCTGAAGCTCAGCCAGGACCAAGTGACACCATCCTGTCACCTCTCCAGCCTGTGGCTCTGCCCAGCAGAGAGCCTGGGGGAGGGGGGTGGCACATGATGTGGGGGGTGAAATCTGAGCACTGGAAAGGCCAGGTTTTGACACACAGGATTTAAAAGAAAAATAATAGTTAACCAACCTCTTTTCAAGTTAATGAGCTGCTAGAGATTTTGAACAAAGCCCACTAGATGAAAGGGCTCAGCTCTCTCTGCAGCTGGGAGGCTGGTAAACTCAACCCTCCTTTCCTGCCACCCTCTCCTTCCAGGGCAGCCCCCTCCCCAGCTTTCTCACTCCTATTTTCCTCAGTCTCCTCCTCTAGACTTGTGACCAGGAAGTTCCAGTGCAGGCCAAGAGCTGGAAGGGAGACCTTCTCATCCTTGGGGAGCACTGTCCCCACCCCGTGCTGAGCTCCCCGCCCCCCATCTCTTTCCCCACCTGTGTGAGAGCCATTGAAGGGCCCTTTGGGGCAGATGTGACAGCTCCCCAGCCCCTCCTACTGACAGTAGGGTTCTAACCTTAACCCCTCTCTCTGAGGTGGTATAGGTCCTTTTGATGGCTAGCCAAAGACTCTCCTCTGTGGCAGGTTCCCTGCCAGGCTCTGTAACGGCAGGGGCAGGGAAGGACCCTGTCTTCTGGATGTCCTGAACACCCATGGATCCAGGAGTGGGGAACATTTCAAGACACTTAAGGAGAAGACAGCTGAGGCCAGATCTGCCTCCCCTTACTAAAATGAAGAGGCAGTGCTATAGTGCTTAAGCCACACCCTCACACATCTGGTGTTCACCAGGGCTGCTGTGGTGTGTGTGTGCCTGCGTGGGGGTCTTGTCCAGTCACCTACAGATGAGCAGGTAGATGCTCCTCGAGTCCAGGGCTCTCCAGCTCTTTGCCATGGCTCTCTCCCTTTTCGGGTGGCCTCTGACTCCCCCAACAAACATGGCTGAACCCCCTCCCCCTGCTGTGCCTTGGAGTTCTGCAGAGGCCCAGATAAGACAGCACAGGGCTGGCTATTGCCAAAGTTGGAAGCTGATTGATGAGGGGCCACAGGACCTGGGGAAGACAGACCACCATCCCAGTGCCACTCCCGCTCCCTTTGCCCCTCTTGGGTGGGCCAGCCTTCTCTGTCTGGTCCACCTGGCAGATGAGGGCAGGGTCTGGATCGCAGGCCCAACCTCATGTCTGATTGGTCTGCCTTGGGTCAGGTGTCCTTTCTCCTTGTCCAATCAGCTACAGGCAGGGGAGTGGTCACAACGTGCCAATACAGTTTCAGGGCCCATCCCTGGGGTCAGCTGTGAGAGTCAGGCTGCCCTGTGGAGAGAGGGGCTGGCAGGCACAGGGCCACAAGGGGCATTGTACAGCGGGGTGCTGCGAGGCCACCAGGAGCTTGGGGATGAGCTGGGGTGGAGAGGGGGCCACAGGGTCTTTACTGTACCAGGATAAGAGGGGACAGCCAGCTGTCATAAGGAGCTGGCCCCTGTCCCTTGCTGGGGCTTGTTTCCTTTGCATTCTCATACGCAGTAGGAAGATCTTTCTCACAAAGCGTCACTCTCCTTTGCAGTGTCCTGATCACTCCCAACCCCCGCCACACACACACCTAGGATTTCCTTGTCACAGCCTGCAATGGTTCAATTCATTTGTTGAGTTCCTTGGTGGTTGTTGCTCTTCTACTGGAATATCAGACAGGGTGGGGACCTGACTCTCCTTTGCAGTTGTGGTTCTGGGGTCCCTGGGACCATAGAAGGTGCCAGACACACATGTGGGAGGGAGGGAGGGAGAAAGAGAGGTGAGTATGGAGCTGGAACTCTTGACCTGGGCACTAATGACTTATTTAGGCCAGGTAATTCCTTGCTGTGGGCCTGTCCTGTGCATGGTGTGGCGTTAGACAGTATCCCTGGCGTCCATCCACTAGATAACCAGCACCATTTTCTGTCTCTAGATGTGACAACCAAACATGCATTCAGACAGGACAAATTGCAGTGTGGCCTCTGGACAGGCACAGTTAGAGCAGAACCCTTAGCGAAGCACGTGCACACAGTGACCACGAAACACCGACATTTGCTGTTGTCATCGTCAGGTGGACTGTCCACAAGGCAGGGCATCACCTATCTTGTTCATTGTGCCATCCCTGGGGCCCGCCTAGCCTGGCACATAGTAGGTGCTCAGTGCATGGGACTGCAGTGGATCAAACTCCATTGCCAAGTAGCCTGGGGTCTCCTACACAGCTGGATGGCACCTCCCAGCTGGCACCCTCTGCCAAGTACAAGAGCACGTGACTCACTAGGAAAGAGCAATTTCTCTGGGTTCTCAATCTCTCTCTCTCTCTGTCTCTCTCTCCATTAGAGTGCCAGCTGGACTCTGGCAGAGCTGGCAGCAAAATGACAGAGAGCCAACATCTCAGTGCCCTTTGCTCTGGCTTTTATCCACTCGATTATGTGTGGCTGGAGCCCTGGCTGCCACTCAGCTGGAGAAATGTCAAAACTGTATTAAATTATAGGACATGAGTGAGCAGTAAGAGAACACTTGTCACCTGCCTGCTGCCTAGGCCCCACGGCCACTATTCACATGGTGGAGAGAAAGCTTCTTGGCCTGTTGTAGGCTCTGAGGGCTGGCTCATTTTCCCTGTTCTGCTCCACCATCACACCTGTGGACCTGGGAGTGACTTTCCTCAGAAAGGGAGCTGGACAAGGCTGGGTGCCATCATCATAAGCCATGGCTGACATGCCAGGCCAGGAACCCCAAGCCAGGGCAGAGCAGGAGTGCAGGGTCCTGCAGAACTCCCTCTCTGAAGGCAGCTGATGGCTGGTGTTATCTTCCCCTCTTTAAATTTTATTGGTATATTTTAACAGTTTTATTGAGGTGTAGCTGATATACAATAAACACCATGTACACATCCATGAGTTTGATGAGTTCCAGATAGGTACACACCCATGATTCTCCTCTTCAATTGAAACAGTAAACAAATGAATCACTCCAAACTTCCTTGTGGCCTGTGGTAATCCCACTACCACCCCAGCCCACTGCCCCTTCTTCCTCTGTCTCTCTACTTGCTGTCACTATAGATTAGATTTCATTCTTTAGAGTTTTCTAGAAGTGAAATCATAAAGCATGTGTGCTCTGTCTGGTTTCTGTTACATAACACGACTATTTTGAAATTAGTTCATTAGTTCATTTCTTTCAAATGTGGAGTGACACCGAGGTTGAATTGAAATGTAACAATTTGTTTCTACTTCCACTACAAATAAAACCCCGGGGCCTTTGTACTCAAGCCCTTTGCTTACATGCTTTCTTTTCTTTTGCACAAATGCCCAAGAAAGTAAGAATGGATCAAATGGTGGGTGTGTGTTTAAGGTTCAGGAAGCTAACCACTGTCTTCCAAAGCAGTGTGGCACCCCTGTGTGTGAATTTCTGCTCTCCCACCTCCTTCCCCCACTTGACCTTGGTAACTTGCATTTCCCTAAAATCTAAGGACATTGAAATCTTTCCATCTTCTCACTTTTCGTATCTATTGTCTTTTGGGGGGCGAAGTTTCTGTTCAAATCTTTGGTCATTTTTAATTGAATTATTACTTTTCTTAGTACTGAGTTTTCGGAAGTGTTTAATATTGTGAATTCAAGTCCCTTATTAAATATAGGATTTGTAAATATTTTCTCCCACTCTGTGGCTTTTCTTCTCGTTCTTTTTGGATGAAGTCCAATTTGTTAATTCCCTTTATGTATGGATGTGCTTTTGATGTGATGTCTAAGAAATTTTTGTCAAACCCAGGGTCACAAATAATTTCTTCTATGTTTTTTTCTATAAATTTTATAGTTTTAGGTTTTGAGTTTAGGTCTATGATAAATTTTGAGTTTTTTTTTATATAGTGGGAGGTATGAATTAAGATTCATACTTTTGCTCATGAACACTCAATTGCCTCAGTGTATCCTTTTCCTACTGAATTACTTTCACAGCTTCCTCAAAAATCAGTTGTTCATATGTGTGTGAGTATTTCTAGACTCTCTTCTGTTCCATTGATCAATTTGTCTTATCGTTCACCAACACCACATTATCTTAATCATGAAAGCTTTCTATTAAGTCTTTAAATGAGGTAGTATTGGCCCTTCACATTTTTCCTCCATTTTGGCAATTCTAGGTCTTTTGCATTTCCATATGGTTTTTAGAAACATTTTGCCAATTTGTGTATTTAAAAGACTGTTGGAATTCTGCTTGTGATTTCTTTGAATCTATTGATCAATTTTGGAAAGAATGGATATCTTATTGATATGGAGTCTCCCAATGAAGAATATGGTGATCCTGTTTGTTTAGGTCTTAAATTTCAGTCACATTTTATAGTTTTAAGAGCCCAGATTTAGCACATCTTTTGAAAAGTTTAAGTAGTTCAAACTTTCGATTCTGTTGTAATGGTTTTGTTTTGTTTTGTTTTTTAGGTTTCATTGCAAGCCTATATTGATCTTTTATTTCATTGCTATCCTATATTGACCTTTTATTTTGCACACTTAACTCACTGTTCATTCTAGTAGCTTTTTCTGTAGCCTATTGTGTTTTCTACATAGGCCCTCAAACATTTTTACCCATTATTTCTTCCTTTCCATTCTGGTTGCCTTTCTTTTTTCCCTTCTTTTTCTTTTTCTTTTGTTTGCTTTTTTTTTTTTTGTTTGTTTTTGCCTTTGTGTATCACTTGGGACCTCCAGTACAAATTTGTATAGGAGAGGTGACAGCAAGCATCTTTCTCTTGCTTCTGACCTTCATGGTATTTTACTCTTAAAAATGATGTTAGCTGTAGATGTTTCGTAAGTGCTTTTTATCAGGGCGAGTAAGTTCCTAGTTTGCTGATTATTTTATAATTAATTCAGATTGAATTTTGAAAAAAAAATTAGCACCTATTTATGGTCATATGGTTTTCCTTTTCCAGCTCCTTAATATGGTGGATTACACTAATTGATTATGAAGTGCTGAACTCATCTTGCATTCCTGGAATAAACCCAGCTTGCTCATGATGTATATTGTTCCTTTCTTTTTTGTATGGTTAGATTTGAGTTAAACTTTTGTTGCAAAACTTTTGCTTCTGTGCTCATAAGGGATCTTGGTTATGGTTTCCCTTCTTATGATGTGTTTGGTTTTGTTATTAGGGTGATGTTGACCTTATAGAGTGAGTTGGGAATTAGTGTCTCTTCTTTGGTTTTCTGGAAGAGTTTGTGTATGGTATTATTTCTTCCTTAAATCACTAGTCAAGCTCTCAAGCCATTTGGGACTGGAGATTTTTTGTGTGAAGGAAGATTTCTCATCAGAAATTCAAAATTTAAAATACCTATAATGTCTACTCCTTCCTAATAATACTTTGGTAGTTTGTGTCCTTAGGGGATTTTTCCCGTTTCATTTGAATCACCCAATTTATTGACATAAAGTTGATCACTGTATCTTCTATCTTATTATACTTTTGAATATTCAGAATCTGTATCTTGTTATGTTTCTCCATCTGGCATTAGTAATTTTTATCTTTTTCTCTCTCTTTTGTTCCTGAACCATCTGCCTAGGGGTTAATCAATTTTATTGACTTTCTTGAAGAAGTAGCTTTTGGTTCTGTTGATTTCCTGTACTGGTGTTCTGATTTTTATTTTGAAGAGTTCTGCTCTATTTTTTTTATTTATTTCTTCCTTTCTTCCACTGAGTTTTGGTTTAATTGGTCACTTACTCTTCTAATGTCTGGCCCAAAGGTGCATGTGTTGAAGGCCTGGTTGCCATTCTGTGGCACTGTTGGAAGGTGGTAGAACCTTTAAGAGGTAGGGCTTAGTCAAAGGAAGCTAGGTCATGGGGCGGGAGAATTGAAGGAGGTATTGGAAACCTGGCCCTTTGTTTTTGTTTTTGTCTCTCAGTCTTCATGAGGTGAGCAAACTCCTCCACGTGCTCCCACCCTGATATTCTGTGTGGCAACAAGGTCAAGTGACCATGACTGCAACCCCTGAAGCATGAGCCCAAACAAAATTTCCTGCTTTAAGTTTTTATCTCAGGTATTTTGTCACAGCAATGGAAAGCTAACATAGAAACTGAAGTCATTAATTTGAAATCTCAATAGAGTCTCACAAATTTTGACATGCTATGTTTTTCTTTTCATTCATTTCAAAGTACTTTAAAAATCCTCCCTTGATTCCTTCTTTGACCCATGGGTTATTTTAAAGTATGTTATTTAATTTCCAAATATATGGGAACTTTATAACTATTGAGCCTAGGGTCTGTTCAGTATTAGAAAATATTTTGTATTTATTTGAAAAGAATGTTCATGCAGCTGTTGTAGGTGCACTGTCGATTTAGGTTGAGTTGGTTCAGAATGGTCCTCAAATCTTCTACATACTTACTGACTTTTCTAGCTCCTTACTTTATCAATAATTGAGAAAATGGTGTTGAAATGTCTCATTACAATTCTACACTTGTCTGTCTCGTGTGAGATTTGTAGGTCATATGGCAAGTGTATGTTTGTTTAGCTGTATAAGAATCTGCTAAGCCATTGTTCAGGACGGCTGCACTGTTTTGCATTTCTACAAGCCCTGTATAAATATTTTAGTTGATCTGCTTCCTTGCTAGCATTTGGTATTATTTTCGCCGACTTAGCAGGTGTATGGTAGAACCTCACTGAGTTTTTTTTATGATGTGACAGTGGTACTGTTTGAACTCAGGACCTCGCACTTGCTCAGGCAGGCATGCTGCTACAGGAGCTGCACCTGCAGCCTCCCTCCCCGTGGTTTTATCTGTGGTTCCCGAATGGCCAGTAGTGCAGGGCAGCTGTCCGTGCGTTTACTTGCTCTCTGTCCCTGTTCTTTGCTTAAATGCCTTCTTGTGTGAGCTCGCTGCCCCTTACCCATCAAAACCAAACTTTTTAAGTTTTGGGGAATGTCATTTATCTATTTTTCCTTTTATGGTTTGTACTTTTGGTTTCTAGTCTAAGAATTCTTCCTATCCCTAAATCATGCATTTTTCTATGTTGTTTTCTAAAATTATTATAATTTCATATTTTATATTTAGATCCATGATCCATTTGGAGTTAATGTTTGTGTACAGTATGAGATTTAGTGTGAGATTCACTTTTTTTGACTATGAATCATCAATTGTTCCAACACCCTTTGTTGAAAGGGCTGTTTTTCCTTCACTGAATTACTTTTGTATCCTTGTCAAAAATCAGTTGAGCATGTTTTTGTGGAGATATTTTTGAGTTCTGTCCTCTATTCCATTGATCTGTGGTTTACTCCTTTTCAAATATCTTTACCTGTATTTTAATTGAGCTGGTTTCTTACCGTTGAGCATTGAGTCCTCCTTATACACTCTGCACACAGATTCTTTGTTGGGTATGTCATTTGAGAATATTTTCTCCCATTCTGCAGCTTGTATCTTCATTGTTTTAAGAGAGTATTTTGAAGAATAAAAGTTTCAAATTTTGATTAAGGCTAACTTACCACGTCCTTAAAAATAAATCATGTGTTTGATGTCATTTCTAAGAACTCTTTACCTAAACCCAGGTAACGGATAGTTTGTTCTAAAATTTACATAGTTTTATGTTTTCTACCTTTATCCATAACTTATTTTGAGTTAATCTTGTATAAAGTTAATCTTTGTGAGGTTTTGGTCAAGTTTTATTTTTTAAGTTTGGCTATGCGTGATTCCAGCATCATTTGTTGAGAGAATATTCTCTCTCTGTTCAACTTCTTTTGCAACTTTGCCAAAGACCAACTGGCCGGCTTTGTATGAATCTATTTCTGGATGAGCTATTCTACTCCATTGACTTACATGTGGATGCATTGCTGGTACAATGTCTTGATTATGGTACCTTTATTGTAAGTCTTAAAACCAGGGGGCATGCTTCCTTCAACATTTTTCTCCTCTTCTGAGGTTATTTATTGACACTATTCCCTTTATGTATATTTGCACAAAGGAACATATATACACACACATGTGCATATACATATGTATGTTAGAATCAGCTCCTAGCAACATCAAAAACTTGTCTTTGACTTTTGATTGGCATTGATTAAATATATAGCTCACTTTGATGTAGATTGTTTCTTCAATCTCTTGAGTCATCCAGTCCGTGAACATTATATCAGTCTTTATTTATTTAGGTCTTTTTTGATTCTTTTCAACAATATTTTGTGATTTTTAGCATATAGATACTATACTTGTCTCATTGAACTTATACCCAAGTATTGAATTTTCCTTGGAGAAACTGTAAGTGATATTGTATCAGCAATATCCACTTTCACTGGATATAAAATTGCATATTCAATGTGTGCATTTTAATTATCTTTTAAAGAAATGTGAGTGATAAGAAAAATCTTGCAATTCTTGTGTTCTTTATTCTTTTATTTAGTTCTGTCTAGCATCATTTTCTGTCTCCCTGAAAGACTAACTTTAATATTTATTGTATCAGGATCTTTAGATATCTGAAAAGATTTTATTCTGCCTTCATTTTGCAAAACATTTTCACTGAGTACAGAATTAGAGGGTCACGGATCTTTTTTTTTTTTTTTCCCCCTTTCAATACTTTTAGAATGGTGGCTTACTGTCGTCTCACTTTTGTTTCTAAAGAGAAATCAGCTTCCATTTTTCTTTGTTTCTCTTCCTATATTGGTTTCTAAGACCTTCTCTTTACTTACTGGCTTTAAGAAATTTTATTTATTAACAGTTTTCCACTAGTTTTTCACACTAGTTTTCCACTAGTTTTTATCAAGATCCTGAGTTTATGGATTTCATCAAATTTAGAAAATGTTCTGTTATTATTTCTCCCTTTTCCTTTCTCTATTTTCCTTGGGGACTCAAACTATAGTAGTGGCCCCTTATCCATGGTGGATGTGTTCCAAGACCCCCAGTGGATGCCTGAAATCATGGATGGTACCAAAGCCTAGAACATAATGCCTTTTCATGTTGACAACCACTCCTCATGCCCTGCAGCCACTACTTGCAGTTTCAGTTGTGACAGCAATACTAGCACGAACTTCTTTGTTCTCCTTTACAATTTTGCAGACAGAACATCCACTCTTGCAGTAGATCTGAGCAGCCTCAGCACTGTTTTCTTTATTATGTTGAGAACTTTCACCTTTGCACTAAAAAAAAGTACTTTGTGGTTTTTCTTTATCACATCTGAATAGTTAGCATTGCTACTCTGTGCTTAGGGTTATAATTAAGTAAAATAGGGATTACTAGAGCCTAAGCATTGCAAAATTGACAGAATAGTTGCTCTGATAACCATGATGGCTACTCAGTGATTAACAGACAAGTACCATATACAGCATGGATACTCCAGGCGGGATCTGATTCACATTCCAGTGAGATAAGGTGGGAGAACATGAGGTTTCACCATACTGTGCTGAACGGTGTGCAATTAAAATTTGTGAACTGTTCATTTCTGTAATTTTCCACTTAATATTTTTGGACTTCCCTTGACTATGGTGGCTGACAGCATGGATTGTGAAATCACAGATAGAGAAGGAACATTGTATCTGATTATTAGCTTGCTTGAAGTTGCCATGCTTCTCACATTTTCATAAAATTACTTTTGCTCTGTTTCATTTTGGAGAGTTTGATTGCTGTGGAAATATTGCTCACCAATATTTCCTTCAGCAATTTCTAATCTACTATTAACCCCATCTTTTATACTTTTCATCTCAGACATTATGGTTTTCATTTCTAGAATTGTGATTGGGCTCTTTTATATTATTTTCCGTCTAAGAACTTTGCACACAAATAGAATACAGTGTTCATAGAATTTTTGATGTCTCAATTCTGGGTCAGCTTATATTGATTTTTATCATTATGGGCAATGTTTTCTTGCTTTGTGTGCCTGGCATTCTTTAATCAGGTGCCAGAGGTAAGCAGTTTTACCTAATAGTGTGGCAGATATGTTCGAATCATTACAAACATCCTTGAGCTTTTTTCTGGGACCTACTTACATTGCCTAGAAACAGGTTGAACCTTGCTTTAAGCATTGTTAGGTGGATCAGAGCAGAGCACCTTGGGACTGGGGGCTAATTTTCCCCAGTCCCAAGGCAAGAGTCCTCTACCTAATGCTCAGTGAATCAGGGCAGTTGCAGCTTCCACCATGGAAGCAGCCTTTCCCTCCAATCCTCTTGGCTCAGTCTTTCCAAGCCCCACACTTAGGCTCATTAGTTCCCACTAATGGACTTTTGGCTCCATTTCCTCAGTTCAAGGTGTACATGGCTCCACCTGGTTCTCCTTCCCCAGACTGAAAATTTCAAGGCTGTAAGCTGGATTGACCATGAATTGATTCACCTCATTAGCCTTTGGTCTCAGGGATCACTATTCATTGCTTGAAGTTCAGTGTCTTAAAAAACTATTGTTTTTTTGCTTTTCTTTCTTTGTTGGTTGGTTCAAGCAGGATGTTAATCTAGACTGGTTATTTCACTTTGCCAAGAAGGGGAAGTCTGCATGTAGGTTTCCCTGTTGCCATGAAAGAGCAGGGTACACCACTCCTCCCCTTTCCAGGATGGAACACAGCAAACATCTCAAACTCCCTGATCTCTGACACCTGTTCCTACAAGTTTGCATTTACTTGTGGGCCACTCGGAGAAATGATGTAGCTTGTCATGATAATAAATACCACATCTCCTGGAGCCTCAGATTTAAAGGTCTGCCACCAATTTAGACAGGTTTTTTTTTTTTTTCTTGTTGTTGCTTTTTTTTTTTTTGCAGTACTGGGGTTTGAACTCAGGGCCTACCCCTTGAGCCACTCTACCAGCTCTTTTTTTGTGACGGGTATTTTTGAGATAGGGTCTTATGAACTATTTGCCCTGGCTGGCTTCAATCCATGATCCTCCTGATCTCTGCCTCCTGAGTCGCTAAGGTTACAGGCGTGAGCCACCAGTTGGACTCTTGACATGTACTTTTCAACTATAAGACATGCTCTACTCTGAAGGGTAGAATGGTATTGTTTAGGGCGGTTTCACATTCATAGCAAAACGGAGCAGAAGGTAGAGTTCCCTGTCACCACACGTGAATATTAGAGTCCTGCACCCGAGAGGTGGATTTGCTACAACTGATGAACCTGCATGGCCACAACCATTACCCCCAAACCTGTAACTGCCATCATGCTCACTCTTGGCGCTGTGCATTCTGTGACTTGGCCATAGCCACATCATACACGCCTCTCTCTTTGATGGTCCCTAGTGCCCAGTTGGTGCCATTTTCTTGAAAGTGGAAAGCTGCCTGGGGTGGGGGGGATTACCAGGCCCCTCCCCTTTTCATCCCTCAGCCAATCATGCTGCAACAAGATGCTGGGGGCTTTCCTGAGAATGGTTTTGATGGGTGAGCAGCAGAGAGCTCACATGGCGCTTGGACTCCTGGGAGGGACAGAGGTGCTGGGAGGAAGGTGGAAGGAACCAAAGAGACATCCTCCCACTTCCCCAGCATGGTTGTCTGATGTGTCAGTCACCCTTCAACATAGGATTCAACAAAGGGCTTTCTCGGGGAGATCACAACCCCCTAGGATATATCTCTGAGTTTCTCTTTCCTTGTGCTGTGTCCAGTGTGGTTTCTTTCTGTTCGCAATCTTCATATTTTTTAAGAGCCTTTGGTCCAGGCATTTTATTCCGCTCCTCTCATTCATTGAGCAATGAAGTTCAGAGAGGGCAAGAACCTGCTTGAAGCTGCACAGCATGTTGAAACGGGTTCAAGACTACAACTTGGACCTCTTGAACCTGGTCTGAGTTTTCCTTGACCCTGGCTACTCAGGACAACCTAGCTAAAGCAGAATGCATGGGGCTTTTTAGCCTTGGACAACTGGTGTCAGTGCCAAGTGGCTTCTTTTGTCTGAAATCTGGCTTCTGTTTCTCTCTGAGTGATTCCAATTTCAGAAGCATTTTCTGTCTGTGTTTTAATTCTCTTGTCTCTCATTGTGCTTTCTCTCTGGGTAATCTGAGGCTTGCAGGCAGCTAAGTACGATGTGTACATTAAACTGAAATGCAATAAAAAATAATTGAACATATTTCTTTCATGTCTGAGTGGTGAATTAATCTCCCTGGCACAGCCCTTTTTCTCTTTGTTCCTTCAGCTTTTTGTCTGAGTTTTCTCTCCCCTCCTCAGAATCTCTGGAATCTGAATGGCCCCCTGGCCCCAGCTCACTGGAGACACACACAGGACCCTGAGTCTGCAGCCTGTGCCCCTGTGGTTGATAAACCATGTTCCCAAGGCTGAGGAGAGAACTGCCAGGGTCTGTGTCCATGCGGGTATGGGAGGACCACCAGCTCCAGCAAGGGAGCGGGAGGGGTCTCCATGAGAGACAAGAAGGGGAAGGTAAGATGGGATCTGTATACCCAGGAGAGGGTTCCCCATGGGTGGGCTTGTCATTTAGGCAAAGACTGCTAGGAAGACACACTGTCTTTGCGCACACAATGGGAAAAGGTGGTTCTTTCCTGCTGCTCTAGAGAGGAGACTTATACCTGTGGCCATAACTCCTAGACCAAGTGGCCATCGTGGTCCCCAGTGAGTTTGGGATCATCAGGGATGCCCTGGACATGGCTGAGACACACTAGCTCAGTTCAAGAGGGGAGCAAGAGGCCGTGACAGAGGAAAATGAGAAGATTGCAGTGTTTCAGCACTGCATGACCTAGGATGAGGACCAAGCCTCCTGGGCCTCTTTCCTCTCTGTCAGTCTATACCATAGGGATTTACTGGAGGATTAAATAAAATGGTGCCTGTGAGATGCTCAGCATGCAGGCCCTAAAGAAACAGGAGCCTGTGACAGTCATTCACTCACTCATTCATTCCTCTGCCCATCCTCAGTGACTGCTGTGTGCCAGGCTGTGCACAAGGCATCGCTGGAAGAAGGATAAAGTCTCCTGTTGCCCTGAGAAGCTCTAGTCTGGTGGAGAAACTGAAACCAGCCCTGTAGGAGAGACGTGGCTATCTTTGCTGGGTATGTTAGAGGGATTAGCAGTGTGTCATTTGGTATACCCCTAAGGGAGATGGCGCTGCGAGGAATACATCCCTTTGGCTCTCAGAAGCTGCTGAGGTTTTTAGGGGCCTCTATGAAATGTGATGATCCCTGAGGTCTTTCCCTAAGGCCTCTGAGCTGGTGCAAGTGAGGACTGGGGGCCAGTGTCTGAGAGTGAGGTGTAGGTCCCAGAGATAGCATGGATAGGGTAGGGGGAGTTGGGGTGGGAGCAGAAGGGAAGAGGGCTTCGATAACAATACATCTGATAGGTGATGCAGTTCCATGTTCAGATGAGAAGACTGATCACAGAATGGTTGAGTGCTTTGTCCAAGGTCACACAGCTGGGGTTTGGACCCAGGAGTTCTCAACCATGAACCTGAGTGGGGAGAATGTGTTGAGGAGCTCTGAGGGAGCCCAAGTCAGTCTGGCATGGGCCACCATCCTGTCCCCCCACACCAGGTAGGAGGTGAAAGGCCTGGGACACAAGGCTGGGAAATTGATGAGGGCAAAGCACTCAAGTCTTTCTGAAGGAAGGCACTGTTCAAAGGCATAGCTGTAATCGAGAGGCATTGACAGGGACCTTGGCACAGCTAATGCAGAGCTGTGCATCAGGCCTGTGAATTGCCCATTGATGGGCTCAGAGGTGCCTCAGTGAGGAGGCTGTGGGGGTGGGAGGGGGCTCCAGCCTTGCTTGGCTCCTCCACTGGACAGGATGGTACTGAGGTAGCCATTGCCAGGGCAGGGCTGGGGGTTGGTCCCTGCACTGGGAGGAGGCTGTTTAGTCAGCCACAGTGGGGTTGGCCAGGCTTGGCCAATGCTAAGTCAGAAAGGAAGGTTAGCACCATTTGATGAAGTTCCACTGTTTAGCCTACCATGTTCTCTCTACCTTCCTGCCCCTCTCTCCGACTGCCCATCTCCAGAACCTTTACTGAACCTCAAAGGCACCTCACATTTGCTCAAGCCATAGCCACTTCAGGGAACCATCTTCTTCATGCACTGGCCCCTCCACCTGAGCCTAGGGCCTAACCCCACCATGCCTCTGGACCCAGCTTTAATCTCACTGCCTCCAGGAAGCCTTCCAGCATGACCCACCTACACCTTCTTCAGCCTTGAGGTCTCTGCCTCCGATCAGAGACCTCCTGCCTCCAGGAGGCCAGCTCTTTCCAGACTCACAGCTGGTCAGATGGGGGCAAGGGCCCCCAAAGACCCTGGACTCGTAGGCAGGTTCAGTACCTGTGCCATACCCTGTTACCTGCTCCCCTGCAGTGCCCTGGGATCCTGGCTGGCCTCCCTGGGCCCTGTAGACACAGCACCTACCCTAAGGGAATGTATCTCAGGGGCTGTGGGCCGGAAACATGGCTCTCTGTGGTTTGTTGACTTCTGAATACTCAGCTGTGGGAACTTCCGAGTCTAAGCTTCTCTGACTTGGGACTTGAGGATGTTGAAAGGGGAGAGGTGGAGGCTAAGACCCTGCAGTTTAGTGAGCCAAGTTCTAGGAAGGCCTGGGAGTCTATGACTTTCGAGCTGGACACTGAGCACAGTGCAGGTATGGCCAGAGCCACCGTGGGTTGGAGGGAGAAGCTGTGGGCTTGGAGGGAGCATGGGGCATTGTTCCCACCACGTCCTCCTGCAGGGGTCCCAAATGCCTCCCAGAAGGCCTGAGGGTGGCTTCACTCTGCCCATCTGTGTGGAATCTGCTTATTATAGTTGCTGGTCCCGCTAACGCCACCCATCTAATCAGCCTGAAACTTCATTTCATTCTAATTAGTGGCCACCACTTGCTACCCACTAATAATGCCATGGGGACGTGACATGGCAGTTGAGAGAGCCGTAGATGACATTTGGGTCCCCAGCTCCCTGGAGTAAGAGCCAGAGAGAGGGTGGGTTGGGGGATTGGAAGGTCTGGACAAGACTGCTGGGCTCTCTCCAGCAGGGGGATGGACAGGCCACTGTTTCTGGTCAGACACATGGCCAGAGCCAGGAGGGGAGAGGAAGTGAACTCAGGTGAGAGCAGGTGGAGTGAGGATAGGTGGGGCTTCTGTCCACCTGACCTACCCAAGAGCAATGGCTCTCCTGCACCTGTGGGGCTTGCCCAACTAACTCCGGATCACACTGCTGACCCTTCACTCTCCACTGCTGTCCACAGTCCCTGTCCCATGACTAGGACATCCGATTTCTGCTTCCAGTCACTTTCACAATTGGCGGTCACCTCTGAGGACCCTCCAGGACAATCCTGAGTTATCCATTTGACAAATATCTCTGTAGGCCTGCTGTTGCCAGGCTCTGGGCTGGGCCCCAGGTGGTGGGCACACACTAAGAGTGGGAAGATGATCACCTATTCATTCATTCACTCACTCATTCACTCAACAGGCTCTTGTTGAATATCTACAACATGAAGGCCCTGTCTAGACACCCAGGGCATGGTGATGACCACAGAGACCAAGTCCTGTCCTCATGGCACTTACATCAATGACTCCTGCCACTGGAAGGAGAGCCTGGGCCTCAGGTGTACGGGGCAGGGCTGCCCGAGATGATCTCCACTGGATAAAGGGCTGTGACTTGGAGCTTTGGGTAGAGTGAAGCCCTCATCTGAGCTGGCCCCAGCCTGTCTCCTCCCTGACCTCCTCCTCTGGTGCCTCCCTAGGATTGCCCATGGCCCGCTGGGCATCTCTACCCTGGGCCCAGCTTTACCTGACACAGCTGTGGTATGGACTTGGCCTCAGTGACAGCCAGCGTTGGGACACAGGGTGGTGTAAATCTAAAAGGTCTATCAAGATCAGTCCACATGCACCTGTGCCCACAGGGGCACAATAAGGTGCACCTGCCATGTGACATATCCCCACCTGTGTGGTGTCCACCCAACACCAGCCTCGCAGACCCCAGAGTAACCCAAGCTTTTTCCCCATTTTGTGACTCCTGGGAAACTGAAAGGAAGAAGAGCAAGCCAGGGTCTCAAACATCCTGCCAATATTCTTCATGACTTGAAGGAAACAGGGCAGATGAGGGCTAAACTGGCCAGGGCTTTGGCCTCCAACACCTTTGCCAACCACATGCTCAGTGACTCCTCGCCTGGCCTGTCCCCAGCACCAGAAATTTTTGACAGCAACAGGGAAAAGACTTATCAGTTTGTCAGAAATGGGCTGTCCACTTGCTGGATAACCCACAATTATGTCAAGCAGTGAGCCGAGCTTCAGGATAGAAAGAGCCTTGTTTCATTCCTTGATCTCGTCTGCTGGAAAACAAATCCTGTCAGGCCTCCTGAAGCCAACTGTCAGAGTGAAGCGACCAGAGAAGACAGATCGCTTCTCTAGTGGCAAAATTCATCTGAAACGATCCTTTAATCCAGTCTCCCTGTGAAGCCTGGAGGTGACTTTTTGAAGCCTGTTCACCCTAAACAGTTCCTCCCTCTCCCTCACTGCCCCTCTCCTGGCACCTGTCCTCCATTGCTTACTAAATAATATAGCAGAGAACAGTGGCTGGCATAATGATAGCCATTTGGTTTCTCACGACAGTTTTCTAGGGGAAAATGACAGAGCTCAGCCTTGTCTTTCAATGTCTGTAGGGAAGGGGGGAGGCACTGGCTGTTGGTGCAGGAGTGGTACAGGGATACGCAGACTCCCAGTCTGTGTGACAGGACAACTTCTGGGAGGGCGAGGCACCGGGTTTCTGTGGTGGGGTCCCTGCTCCCCACTCCCATGCTCTGTCTCTGTGTACCTGCAGAAACAGATCTTGTGTTTGCAAAGCACTTTTATACGAGTCACATTCATTCAGCCGTTGATTTACTGTTTTGCTCATTCACTGACTTTACTGAGGTTTTCTATGGATGGTGACCCAAGGGAAGCTCTGGGGTCACAGAGACCTGCAAGACACAATCCTCACCTTCAAAAATCCAGTGTCTGACATAGGAGAGTGAGGAGAAACAGCCATGACTCTGTATGGCAAGGGCGTGAGAGGTGAGAGCTGGGTGCTTCCATCAGTTACAACGGGCTGGATATTAGCAACAGAAACTCCAATAATGGCGACTCCAGCAATTGAGATCTTCAACAATTGTGCGCAAAAGTACAGCTGGAGGGATGAGGTTCTTGGTTGGTCAGATACTCAGTGATGCCAACAAAGACCCAGGGCCTCTCCCCTTCCCTTATCATTCTGAGCTGTGTTGGCTTTTTCTTATTTGTTGTTCCATGTTTGCAAGATGGATGCCATTGGTCCAAGCATCGTGTGCTCATACTACAGCATTCAAGAAGATGAGTGCAATGGAACAGTAAAGGGGCCTTTTAGTTTATAATGAGTCCTTTTAGTAGGCTTCCTAGAAGGATCTGTCTTCACAACTCATGACCAAATCTAGGTCACTGGCCCACTCCTGAAACCATCTCTGGAGGAGGTGGATGGGTGCCAGGCTCAGCTTCTCGCAGGGCAGGAGGAAGCCACAGATCTGCGGCTGCGGCTGCAGAACAAGCCTAGGGTCTATGAGTGGAGGAAGGAGGAGTGGTCACGCATGTCACCACCTTCTTGGTATTGGCTGATCAGTGTCCTGGAAGTGAGGGGTCTGGGCTACTGGCCAAGCCTGGGCCCTACGGACAGAGACCCTACTCCAGTCTTAATCACCATGTGATTAAGAAGTATGTGACCCACCTGTGGCACAGCCACCCCTGTGAGGGGTGGGGACCACAACAGCACCTGCCATTGTGGATGTAGGGATGTCATGAAGGTAACACTGGGTCCTGTGCAGTTACCTGGCATATGGGGCATCAACACTGTCAGTGATTGTAGCTATTGGCCCATCTGTGAAATGGGCCTGTGGTGCCCACTCTGCCTGTCCTGGGTGACACAGGCAGGTCCCTGAGCTCACTGGGACCACTTCCTGTATCCAGTGCCTCACTGCATGTGCTCGAGTGATCCTCCACCTCCTTGGGAGGAGGGCTGTTTCCACCCCCGCTTTATGGCTGGGAAACTGAGGCTCAAGGAGGTGACCTAGGCTCCAGGTGGGGCTGCAAGGTGGTCAGATTCCAGTTCTGTGCTCTGACCTGTGCAGGGACTGGGGTGGAGCCGGCACAGGCAGGTGCCCAAGGAGCCCTGCCCTTCCCTGAGGACTGTCTGGCTGACCTCTCTCACTCCTGCTCTCTGCTGTCCCATCACTCAGGGCTCTGGAATCTGCCCTCAGTCATGGGGAGACTCACCTTTCCTCCTCAGGACCAGAAGTGAACACATTTTGTGTCATCAGTGGTGGAGGACATGTGGCTATCAGGCTGGTGTCACTTAGTCTTGCTGGTGAACTGGCAACTCACATTCTTTTTTTTTAAAAAATTATTTTATCATTTTATTTTATTTTTTTGAGACAGGGTTTCCTTATGTATCCCAGGCTGGCCTCAAAATCATGATCCTCCTGCCTTAGCCTTTCAAGTGCTAGGATTCCAGGGGTGCACCGCCACACCAGTTTGGCAACTCTCATTCTTTGTAAAATAGTGCACATTAGCACAGAATGTAAGCATATGCTAATGATGGATAATTACAATCCTATTTAAAGATGTATCATAGTAAGCAAACCCCACCTCCCACGACGTACACCCACAGGCATACATAGTTCCATGTCTGTGCATAAGGCTGCTTGCCAGCACCGTAATGTGAGCATGAAACCCGCAGGTAGCCCTGCCCCATGCAGACCTGTGCCCATCACTGCCCTGCCCAGCCTGCCTGGTCCTCCTGACTTTCAGAGAAGTAGTCTAGTCTTTATGGGGGTCTGGGGGAGTCTCTGAAGACTGTGGAGAGCATAGCCCCATTCTATAAATGGACAAACTGAGGTCCATTCACCATCCACTCACTTCACAGTTTACTGATGCCTACTGTGGGCTGGGCTCTGTCCCAGGCATGGGGGATGCAGCTATGAACAAAACCAAGTCTCTTCCTCAGAATACATGACTGTATTCTAGTCATGGACATGGATAGCAAACCAATTAATGCCAGATAGTGAGGGACATGTGGAGACTCCCGAAGTGAGCAGAGGAGCAGAGTGGTGAGGTACACAGAGGGGCCAGGGAAGATCCTGATGATCAGGTGAATGTATTGATTAATAGTGTCCCCCCAAAAGCCTGTGTTGCAAATGCAATTCCTAATACAGTGGTAAGAGGTGGGGCCTGGTGGGAGGCGTTTAGGTCATGGGCTCTGCCCTCGTGAATGAATTAATGCCGATTTTAAAAAGGCTGGAGGCTGTGCATTTGCTCTCTTGCTCTCTCACCACGCAATGCCCTCTGCTGAGTGAGGACACAGCAAGAAGCCCTGCCCAGATGCAGCCTCATGACCTTGCTCTTCCAGCCACCTGAGCCACATGCACTGTGTTGTTTACAAAGTGCCTGCTCTGTGGTGTTCTGTGATCACAGCACAGAGTGGACTAAGACCATAGCATGAGTGGACCTGGAGAAGTGAGGGCAGAGCTGTGCTGGCATCTGGGGACAATTGAAAAGGCTGGTGGAGGGGGCGGAGCTGAGATGCCCAGAGAATGTCCCCTTGGCCACTTATGTCCATGTCTCTTGGGCACATGTGGGGCCCGTGCTCAGGGCGAGGGGAATAGAGAGGAGCCTGGCAGGTCCCTGTCCTCGTGGCCTTGCTGGGGAGATGGGGCTGGATGAAGATGGGTGTCTATGGGAGTCAGAGTTCCCACAGGAGTTGCCTAAGGGCAGAGACTGGGGGGCAGAACAGGTGATCCAGCAGGTTCTGACACTTCCCTCCCTAGCTTTGGGGCCTCTGTCTGTCCCCTCTGTACAATGGGGAGATGGGGGATTGATAATGTCTTCCGTGTGGCATCGTGTCCCTGGTACTGGGTTGTCAGCTGGAAGGGAGGTGTCACCCTGGGAATAAAGCTTGCTCGGTGGAATAGCCAGTGTGCAGAACAGCAAGGAGACCTGGGGTGCAGGGTGGACTTCAGAGACAGATTTGTGGGCCTTCCATCTTGAGGAAAGGACGGGGGCTTGTCTGACAAAGGGACAGGAAAGAGCATCTGAAGAGGGCATGGCACGCTCAGAGGCTCAGAAGGAGCAAGGTGCACGCATGCCGTGTTGGGGACACTTGGGTGATACTTCGTCACGGGACTGGCTCTCTCTGCCTCCACCTGCAGTGGGCAGTGTGGTCAGCAGTTCTGTTTCAAGGATGAGGAAAGTATGTCTCAGGAGGGACAGGGACCCATGAAGCCCCTGTATCTAGGAAAGCAGATACAAGACTTGAACCCAGGGCTTTGGGTTCAAAAGCCTGTGATCTTCCCTACACTGAGGCCTTCAAGAGTCTTGATTTCTGCATGGGGCCTTCCCAGGATTCCTTCCCTGCTCTGAGACACCCCAGGGCTCCCTGTGGCCTGCTGGACCCCACCCCTCCATCGGCCCAGGATGTCCTTCCACCCCCATCACATTCACTTCCATGCAGAATTCCTGCCTGGAAGGCGGGTGCAACAGGATGGAGATACAACAGGCTTCACTGCAGACCCTCCATGTGCCAGGTGTGCACTAGCTTGCCACGGATCCCCAGTGCCCCATGAAGGATCACAGCTGGGGAAACTGAGGCACAGAGGTTTCAGAGTGAAGATTTTGACTCCCATTCTTCATCCATGGTCACAACCACTGTCATTGCTGTCCCTGATGCTCAGATGGTCTTCTTTCATTCGTTCACTCACTCATTCATTTAACTGTCATCACTGTGCATTGAGTCTGAGCGAGCTTGGGCATGGGTACTAGAGACACAGCCAGAAGGGAATACATCAGTCCTGCTGGTGTGGGGACAGACTAGGGACAGCTTCAAGGCCCTCAGGTGCCCACAGAGCTCAAAGGACATCACAGCAGTGTGTCACTTACAGTGAGGCCCTGGGTTGTGAGCCATAGCCTCTCCTGAGGAGGCCACCAGTCCCCAAAGGGGCCTGGTGTCTCTCTGCTCAGCAGACAGTGTCGGCCACAGCTAGGAAGGGCTCATCTGGGTTCGGTCAAGGGGTGCTGCCCTCTCCAGAAGTGCTGGCCTGGGTCACCTGGGCCCTGCAGGGAGCTCCCAGGATGTTGGGGTTCTGGGATCTCTTCCCTTTCCCACTGTGCAACCTCTTGTTCTTTCCTCCTGCTCTCAGGACAGCATCTGAAGATGCATCCCCAGGGTCTCTCCCCAGGGCCTCTCCTGAGGAACGTGTGGCCGTGTTTTCATTCCAAAGCCTGCTGGAGGCTCCATTCCTGCCGTTGTAGCTCTGTGACCCATGTATGGGCAATGCTGCCCTTGGTTACACCACCGGCTTTGGGTGATTCTGGTTCCAGCCCAGACTCTCACATCCTTGCTGAGAGGCCTCAGGCAAGTTACTTAATCTCATTGAGCCTCTTCATTTTTCTCCTTTGTAAAATGGGCGCAGTAATACTGACGATAAGTCCTTGCAAGGATTTGCAAAGAAAAGCAGCTGGATCGGATTCCCAGGCTCAGCCTTCACTTCCAAGACTCTAAGAAAACATAGGGGCCCTCTGTGCCTGGGATCCGTCTCACTAACATGGCACTGTGTAGGCTGTGCTGTGCAGGATGCCGTGGGGACCCCAAGACCTGATGTGTGCTATGTGTCCGGCCCTCAGCGAGCCCTCAATGCACATGAACTGGCACTGTCTGTATTATTTGTGCTAATTATTCTGCTTGAAGATGAATATGTGTCCTGTCTTTGTGTAGCAAGCCCCTGGCCCAGGCTCCAGGAATAGTAAAGACCTGACACTCAGCTGAGCAAAATGGGCAAGAACTCGGGAACAGATTGCCCAGGTTCAAAGTCACCACTTCTGAGCTGTGTGACCTGAGTAAGTTTCTAAACCTCTCTGCACTTCAGTATCTTCATCTGTAAAATAAGGGGGAGGGACTAACGACAGCGCCTCCTTCACAGGGTTGTTGTAACAACTAAGTGAACTTCTGCATGTGGGGGGCTTAGCATGGCGCCCTGCACACTTCAGCGCTGATCCAGGGCCAGCACTTGTCATCCCAGCCCCTGGGAACACTGTATCCCAGGGCCTCTGAAGTCTCTCTCTCTCCCACCATCCCACTCAGAGACAGGGAGGAAACTGAGGCCAAAGACACTAAATGAACTGTTTGGGAACACGACACTGTATGACCATGCTAAATTACACAGGGTGGGCGATCAGAGAACAAAATGACCTGTGATAAAGAGCTAACAGGGTGGGATGGAGGCTGAGCCAGAGATGAGAGAAACACAGCTGGGATGAGGATGGCCTGGCCAGTGCCCAGGTGTTCTTGATAATAACATATTTTGTTTAATGTCATCATTATTGTAAAACACCTGGAAGGCACGGGCCATGTATAAATCACTGATGTATTGAGGCCTTTGTTCTTTTCCTATTTATATACATGGATGTATTCTCACAGTTTATTTCCCATTGGGTGACAGTGTTCTGCTTGCCCCCTATTCGTCATCCCATGGGTGGGGAAGGGTCCATACCCTAAACAGTGCAAAATACCAAGCACATAACTGGCACACTGACTTCAGTTTATTAGCCACATATACTTTATCCAGGGAGGAGGATGCCACTTGGCAGGTGGTCACACGAGGCTCTCGCTCATTGTCAAAGAGGAACAGCAGGTGTCTGGGAGGCTGGCTCTGCTGTAGTAAGAGGGTGTGGGAGGAGGCAATGGTTTTGTTTGAATGAGTCCAGGCCGACAAACAACTGAAGCCCAGTAGGTAGGGACCAGGTGGTGCACAGCTGGCTTGGCTGAGAGAGAAAGTAGCTGGGTGGGACTCATCTGGAAGAAACTGGGGATTCATGGCCCTGTGGGGTTCTGTGAGGCTCAAAGATTTCAAGGTGGTACAGGAAATTTTAGGATTTACAATATGGACTCTCAGGATAAGCTGAGCCATGAGATCATAACCTCCCTACTCCTTGAGAACAAGATCATGTCTCATTCCTGCTGCATATAGAGTAGTTCAGGGAGGACCTGGCTCATCACAGATGTGCAGAGACCCTTATTGACAGAGGTACCCCCATCTCAGGATGTCAGCATCTCAGCGTGTTTGTCTGCTCTAGCGAGGGATGGAAGGAAAATCAAATGCAGCCCCGACTCCTAGCTGCTCCCTTGGAAGGGTGGCCACCACCTCTCCTAACCTTTGTTTTATTGGCTTACATATCTCAGAGCCACCCTTGACAGGAAGGCAAGGGACTTGCCTTCTCCTGTGGCCCTGAAAGAGAACTGGAGCCTGGGGACCCCAGCTGTGTCTTCTGCACATGCAGAATGTATCTCATGATACATTCTTAGAAATTGTCCACTTGATTATTGGTTCCCATTTATTTAACCAAGTTCCCATTTTTAAAACTTGAATAATTTCAGTTTTTATCTCTTGTAAATACATTACTATAGAATTCATCGTTCATTCTTTTTCAGTATGTTTTGGCAGTACTAGAGCTTGAACTCAGGGACTTGTACTTGTTAGGTTGGCATTCCACACTTGAACCACATCCTAGCCCTTATTTATTTATTTATTTGATGTTTCTTTGATTATTTTTCAAGTAGGGTCTCACATCTTTTCCTGGGGCCACTTACATGGCCTCCCATGTAGCTGTGACCATGACTGTGAGCCACCACGCTCAGCTTATTAATTGAAATGGGGCCTCATTAATGTTTTTTTGCTGGACTGACCTAAAAACCGCAATCCTCCTGCTGTGCACCTCCTGAATAGCTGGGTGAACCATGGTACCTGGCCCAGATTTTATTCTTGAATCTTCTGTAAGGAGATAGTAAAATGATATGAAATTTAAAAAAAACCAATACCAATTATTTTTGGATTTTCTTTTTGGCAATGCTGGGGTTTGAACTCAGGACCTCACACTTGCAAGGCAGGCACTGTACCACCTGAGCCACTCTACCACCCAGATACCAATTATTTTTGGAGCAAAGTGTCCTCAAGTCATGTTTGCTTGACCTTACCATAAACCCAGATCTGTTATCTTCCTAGCCTCTCCAGGCTCCCACCCTGGCCCCTCCATCATCAAGCTTGGACTTTTGCAGCAGCCTCCTGACTGGTCACAGTACCTTTCTTGGCCCTGGCTCTGTCCACTCTGCTTTACAGCAGCCACAATGGTCCTGTGAAATTCAGTAAGGAGTTATGTATACTTTCAAAGTCCCAGGCTCCTGCTTCAGTCAGGCACAGCCTGTGTGAACAGTGCCCTGGGCCCACAGTCTCCAGCCTGCATCACCTGCTTGTCTACCACACACCCCTCCTTCCTTGCTCCTTCCCTTCTAGCCTGGCCTCTTCCAGGACCCAGAGTCCTATAGTTCCTGTCTGCAGATTCTGCCCTAACCCTTCCCTACAATGGGAGCCTCTTCCCAGGACTGTCCCTTCCTCTTTTCCTCCATCCTTCAGGTCCTGCCCCAATGTCATCTGCTCCAAGGACCCTTCCCTGGCCCCTATTTACAGTGGTGGCCTCTGCAGCTCCCCCACATCCCCTGCTCTCTTTTCCTCTACAGATTTCATTACCACATGATGCTCATGTTTGTCTCCTCCTAGAATCTGAGCCCTGGCACAGGGGAGTTTGTCTGTCTGCCTTGGTTTTCCCTGTTCCTGGACAGCCCCTGCCCATGGCAGCCTCAGTGGATGTTGCATGGAGCTGCGAGGGACCTGAGCACGGGCTGCTTTCTGTGTGTGACCCGGTCCTAAGTCAGACGTCATCTGGTCCTGCTCTCCACACCCCAGGAAGCAGTTCTGGGAGCCCTGCTTTTCCTTGCGGGAATGGCTGACTCCAGCCTCAAGTGCAAGGAATCAGGATTCCTGACGGGAACTGGCAGGGTCCAGGGTTGGGGACCAGTGCTTTCCATGGCTCTTGTGCAGGTGAGTAACTGCTCCAGAGTGTACCAAAAAGGTTCTGTGGCATCAACTGTGTGGTGGATCCCACCACTCTGCGGCTGGGGCTGCTTCTGGCTGGTTTGAGGGGACAGTGTCTCAGTGGGTTCCACTTGCCCTCCCTCCCTGGGTTCTGAGCTCTTAGTCAGGTTCCTCTTGGGGCTGCAGACACCAGGGAAAAGCAAAGCCTCCGGCAGCCCAAGATGTCTTGGTCTTCCTTAGTCCACCTCCCCAACCTCCACCTCTGGGACTTCTGGAGTCTCCTAGACCCTTGTCTCCATACCTCAGTATGCCCCCTGTGTAAACTTAAAGAGCTGTCCCTTGGAGCACAGGAATGCTGCAGTGACTGTCCTGTGGCTGTGCAGGACCCAACTGCCAGGAGGGCTCCATGCGAGCGGGAACAGCGCTCCCTGGTGGTGCAGATGTGAGAAGGGAGAAGGGTATGGGATGCATTTGCTAGCATTTTATCTTCAGGACAGATTTGTCCAACTCCACAGAATACCATACAGCTGCCTCCCAATACCCACCCCCCTCACAGGCCTCCCCTCAGGCCCCCAAGTCAATGCACCAAAACTTGTGCAGATTCATCTGCCTCACCGTGCCCCTCTCCCAGATTTCCCTGTCTTGAGAGGCACTGTCCTCACCTGGTTCTCCACCTGGCTGCCCTGTCCAAAGATTCGGACTTGTCCTGATGTTTCACTCCCCTTCACCCCGAATTCCACTAGCCTCATTCCCAACATATCTACATCCAGAGTATCAGTCAGATCCCTTCTCTGCCCATCACTGTTGGCGCATCCAATCCAGCCCCCACCATGTGTTCCTGGATTTGCTTGACCTCTATCTTGCTCTCTGCTTCCAAGCTCCCCCTTCAAATGCCCATGCTCCATGTGGCCACCAGGGGGAGCTTTAAAAGCACACCTCATGGTGTTGACTTCCTCTGGCAACTAGGGATGAAGTCCCAAATGCTCTCCCCAACTGGCCTTGACACCAGTGCAGTCTGGCTCCACCCAGACTCTGCAACCCTGACTAGAGTACAGTTCTCCCTAGCAGGGCAGGTACTGCTTGGCCCTCATCATATTGCATCTGGTTCTTGCTGCAGTTGTCCATTAAAGGCTGCTGGTCCTATTCAACTAGGACCCTCAGGGCACAGCTGTCTGCCTTAGTCACTCTCATACCAAGCTCTGCTTGTTACTGACAGGCATTCATGTATATTGAGGACCAGTGTTAGTCAGCTTTTCTCTCACAGTTCACTTGACTTCATGCTCGCTTGACTCCATTGTTTCTAGGTTGTGGTGAAGCAGTACATCGTGGTGGAACTGGTGTAGTGAAACACAGCTTCTCACCTCATAGCAGCCAGGAAGCAGAGAGACAGAGAGGAAAGGGCTGAAGACAAGATATGCCCTTCAATGGCCTGCCCTCAATAACCTACTTCCTCCAGTAAGGCCCTACTTTCCAAAGTTTCTACCACCTGTCAAATTATGAGTCCATCAATGGATTAATCAATTGATTAGGTCAGAGCCCTCATGACCCAATCACTTCTCCAAAGCCCCACAAGCTGGCAACCAAGCCTTTAACACATGAGCATTTTGGGGGAATACTTCAAGTCCAAACCATAATAGGACCCAAGCTGCCTGGGGTCTGCTGAGGCACTGGAAGCAAGAGGCCCCTTTGGAGTGAAGGAGGGAGTGACCGGTACAGGTGTGTGGGCCAGAGTAGGACAAGTCTATGTTTGTAGAAGAATGTGGACAGGGTCTGCCTGCCCTGTTCATGGCTGCCTGGACCATCAGGTTGGAACTAGAGGCCACAGCCCATCCACAGACGAGCTGGTGGTGCCCTGGTAGAGTGGGACTAGTTGACAGGTAGTCATTAGCCTCCCCTTCCTACCTGGCAGAGCCACTGTGGCCACCAGGAAGGCCCCTCCTTGAGGGAGGGAGTGTGCTGGCTGAGGGAGGCTGACTTCAGTTTCCCCTTTCACTTCAGGCAAGTTGGAGACAATTTGCCCCCCACCACTATATGCCCCAAACTGTATCTCTGCTCATAGCCCCTATGGAAACTTCCTCTAAGCACTCCTGATTCTATGCTAGATGGCCTTTGAGTTTTCACTGGTGTCAGCCTCATTTTCCCAGGCAGGGATCTTGGGGGCCTAGGGTCATAGTACCAGACAGGAGATTAATATAAGAAGTAAAAGTTTCCATAACACAAGAGACAACGGAGATGGTCCACTCTGAAGAGAATTAATGGTTAGCTTTAATGTGATTTTGTTGGATGACTGGCTCCCTCTTCCCCCTGTCATTGCCCTCCTGCACTTTGACCTCTTTCTTCTCCCCAACTCCCCTTCCTCTGCTTTGTTCATCTCAGTATTTTTGCTTAACTAGGAGATAGCATTTTCTTGGCAGCATGATTTTTATAAAGATCCTCCAGGGAAAAGTGGAGAAGAAACACAGCAGAACTGACAGTGAACCTCTGTTGCAGCGACCAAAGTAACTCTTTTTCAGATGGCAAAAAAGTGATGATCAGAACCTAGAACTCTGTTACCATCAGTTACAGCTGGAGATGGAGGGAGAGGTGGCCTGGGGCTGGGAGGGGTCCAAATATGGGGCCCTTCTCACACCCCACCTGTCCTCCTTGCTCCTTCCCTCCTGTCTCATGTTCCCTAGCCTCCTCTCCCTCCTCAACTCATGCTTCACGCTGACCCTTAGAAAGTGAATAGTCTTAAGAGCAATGTTTCCTTACAAGGCCTGTGTTCCAGATGCCAAGGTGAGTACATTATGTTAAGTGACTTTTCCATTCATCCAATACAATTTATGTGTTTTTATTTTCTCCATTCATTGAACACTTTTGAAACCCTACCATAGCTTTCAATACTATGATGAAGCATCTGACATAGCTACATAAGAGGTTTATTTAGATCACAGTTTTGGAGGCTAAAAGTTCAGATTGCACAGTGTGTGCTCTGGTGAGGGCCCATGGCAAAAGGCAGATCGTGTGCAGAAGGAAGCAGCACATCTTGATCCAGGAAGCAGAGAGAGGAATGGGCCGGGCTGACTTCTTTCATACCCACCCTCTCTGGAGAACTCCAAAGGGTTACATGAGAACTACAGCCCGAATGACCAAAGGATCTCCCAGGAGGCCCCACCTCTTAAAGGTTCTGCCACCTCCCAATACTAGCACCCCGGCAATAAAGTCTTTAATGCATTACCATTGGGACACCTGAACCAAATCCAAATCTTAGCATCAAGACATTGTGCTGGAAACAGACCAGCATTTGTCAAGCAACTACTGTGTGTCAACCACCATTGCCTCAGTTTGTCCCCAGAACAGTCCCCATCTTACCATCAAAGAAGCAAGGCTTAGCTGGGCATCAGTCGCCCATGCCTGGAATCCTAGCTACTCAGGAGGCAGAGATCAGGAGGATCATGGTTTAAAGCCAGCCCACGCAAATAGTTTGTGGGACCCTGTCTTGAAAAATCCATCACAAAAAAAGGGCCGGTGGAGTGGCTAAAGTTTTAAGCCCTGAGTTCAAATCCCAGTACTGCAAAAACAGAAGAAAGGAAGCAAGGCTTGTGGCTCTGAGTTAAGACCATTCCACGCCTGTTCTTGGTTTCTTATCCATCTAGTGAGGGGCTCACAGACAGCATCATCCTTTATTCATCTCTGTTCCCCAGTAAGGAATTCTCCATTTGGTCAAAGGACAGACTAAGTACTGTTATTGGTAATGCTGTTGCTGTCACCATCACAGGGAACACCTTGCACCAACACCACAGCAGCAACCTCTCGTGCAGAGCCCACCCATGGTCTCACAGTGCCCAGCATCTATGATGATCCAAGGCAGGCACTGGTCCTGGTGACAAATACCCAGTACATGAAGCTAAGCATGTGCCCAAGGTACCAGCGAGTCAGTGGCCAGACCAGGACACAAGTCCAGGTCTGGCCCAGAAACTTGGCTGCCCTCTGACACAAGGGTGTGTGGTTTCAGGTCAGGGAAGGAAGGGCTGTCTGCAAGGTAAGTAGCTGAGAAGACCTGGCTGCAGAAGGAAGCAGGACAGAAATGCAGAGAAGCTAAGATGGAACCCAAGAGAGAGGGGCTGGGCAGGACTGCCAGGTCCTTGTTCCAGCTGAGTCAGACTCAAGTGCCTTAAGTTCTCCAAGAAAGACACCCCCAAGCCAGTATGCTCTCCTCCCCCGTTTCCTCTACTTAAACTACACATTGTTTTCCTGCTGTTTACAAGGAGCCTGATTTGATGCCAAGGAAACCTGCTTATTTCTAAAATCTGCATTTTAAAACTCCATTTCTAACAATGAGCATCTTTCTCAGAGAGCCCTCATAAATAACAGAAAGGAGGCTTTTGCAAGCCTTTATGGAAATTAAACCCACAATCCGGGCACACACTTGTTTTACAAGTGATAATTAACCGCTGACAATATAATTTCAGCTTGGAAGAAGATGTGTTTTTCATTAAGAAGTAATCAAAGAGATCCTTGCACTGGGGACTCCATCTTATCCGCAGGAGCCTCAGCTCCTGTGTGGACAGAGGCTCTGGGTGGTGTACAGTGTCCACTGATACCTGCCATGTGGGACACAGCCCAGGAATGACATCAGAACTTCAGACTCTTGGGCTTCCATCTTCCTCTCGTGGGTGTCCCCAGCCAGAACTGGCTGCCAGGGGCTGGGTCCAGCTCCAGGGAAGGACAAGGCACTCTTGTCTCTGCAGCCCCCACCATATCCCAGGGCCTTAGGGGGTCAAGCCCTCCTCATTTTACAGAGAGGGAAATCAAGTCTTAAAGTGGTAGAATCACTTGTTAAGACTACATAGCCGATGAAAGGCCAAACAAAGATGTGAACTTGTCTGAATCCTGAATCATGACCCCCAATCTATCCCTCAGTTCCCTTCCTGTAGTGAACTCACTTGTTCTGTGCTTCTGTACCCCCACTTGTAAAATGGAAGGGGGAGGTCCATGCTCCCCTTATGAGACCATTTGAGACCATTGAGCATATAAAGCACTTTCAGTAGTGCCTGGCACATAGTTAGTCCTTAGTACGGGTCAGCTATGGTGTTTTCACTATTATTAACATTGATGACGTCAGTAATAGTATCTGCTGCATGTTGATAATATTAGACAAAATTCTCTACCCAGTGGGCTTTGCCCCTGTACCATCTCTGTAGTCCTTGGGACTCCACCCAGCTCTCCTGTACTGCATATGAGGGAAAACTGAAAGGTCCCTGCAGTGCTGATGGTGGGAGGAGGAGCTGCTTCTGGGGTCCTGGGGGAAGAGTCTTTTGAGGTTGAGGGTCTGTTTTCTGCTAGCTGCTAAGACAAAAGTCCCACTTGCCTGACCTGGACTCATTGGTCACCGAATGTGGTCTGTTGGAACAGTTTGTCTCCTAGGTCTTCCTAGGAGTCCCCAGAAGTTATATCCCTCCCATCCTCTCCCATCTGCCCCCTGTCACCTGCACAGACATCCTCTACATACACTTTGACATCTCTCACTCTTGCCCACGTTGGTTCCTTTGCCTAGAAAGCCTTCCCCCCATTCCCATCTGGTGAGACTTGCTGTTCTAAGGCCCAACTCAAACATCCCCTTCATGATGACACCTTGAACCTGGGTCTGTTTGCTCTGAACCTGGCATGGAGCAGAGGCTCCCAGTCTGTCACCACCATGAGCAGCCTGCACCTGCCTGTGAGCAACCTCAACCTTCACAGCTCCTGGGGGCAGGTTTTGTCACCTTGATTTTCCATCTGAGGCTCAGTAGGGGAGATGGTTTTGTCCAAAGCTGCACATTCAGGAAGTGGCAGAACCTAGTCCTCAATCCTGGCCACTAACACCCTCCCTCACCCCAGCTGCGTCCCTTCCACTTGGAGTTCTTAAAAATCCAGGTCATTTCTTCCCAAAAGGCAGCAGGATGTGGTACCCATAAGTTCATACTCATATTTCTTCTTAGAACAGAAGAAATCTTAGGACAGAAGTTCTAGCTCCTATCCACACAAGCCCAGTAGATGTGGGCACAGAAGCACATCCCAGCATGTCATGTGGACCCTGCAATTTCCTGAGGATGGTGGCATCCTCCTTGGTGGTGTCCACACTCCAGCTCTATGTATTCAGCCCTGGACTTTGAACCTACCTGTTTGCTGGACACCTGCCCACAGGACCCTCAGACTTAGTAAGCCCAGATGGTCCTGGGGTGAGTGGGGCAAAGCACACACACAACTTGGAGATGTGGTTCTGACTTCATTCCAGAAGAGTATTTCTTTGTGAGCACTAGGATTGTTTGGTCACACATAGCAAAAGGGTGTTGAGTGTGTGAACTGGGCTGTGGCTGCCAACATGGGACTGGAAGTGGGATTGTGAGTCTGGATGACCCAAGGGCTGGGGATTAATGTCCTCACAGGTACAAAAGGCAAAGAGGGGGTGAGATGTTCAGTCCCTATGAGGAGCTGGGAACTTTGAAGGGCTGCATGTTTAGTGAAAGTGTATTAGAAAAAAATTCCATTCATAGGAGCTGAGGAAAGCAGGGTTACTTTTCTGTCTCTGGACTCTGGGGAGAAAAAAAAAGCCAGCAATTCTCTTCAGAATTTTCAAACAGAGGACTGCACCTCCCTTGGGCTTACCATTTTAGTTTAACTCATAGATTTTATTTCTGAACAGAAAAGATAGGCTGATGATATTTTGGGGGATCTGAAGAAGCCAATCTGGAATAGGTACCCTATTCCTTCAAACATCTGTAAAGAACTCCCACAGATCAGACCTCAATGAAGAGGTCAAAAATCAAAATCCCAAAGCAATATGAATGCATATCATTCATGAGACTTAGCAGATGAGAAAGAATAGGAGGTTAACCCAAAGAAGCTCCAATAACAGAAGGGTCCCAAAGACACTCTAAGATAAGTATGTGCAAAATAAAGACATGAAAGAAAGAATCAAAATCAAAAGAATAGAACCAGGCATTGTGAAAAAAGGCAGGAATATTGGGAAATGAAATATTTCCCTTAGAATGAAATGTAATCATGCCTATAATCCTAGCTACTTGTGAGGCTGAGATCAAGAAGCATCAGTTTGATGCCAGCCTGGGTAAAAAATAAAAATAAAAAAATAAAAAGAGAAACAAAATCAAACCCCCCCACTTTCATGAGACTCCCATCTCAGTGGAGAAAAAAAGCTGGGTGTGGTGTGGTATGTCATACCAGTGACAGCAGGAAGCTTAAAATAGTAGGTTCACATTCAGACTGGCCTGGGGGTGGGGTGGGAAACAAGTCCCCATCTCCAAAATAACCAGAGCAGAAAAAGGGCTGGAGATGTAGTTCCTGTGGTAAAGTAACTGCCTTGCAAGTGTGAAGCCCTGAGTTCAAACCCCAGTACCACCAAAAACAAAAAAAGAAAAGTATAATCTTTGAAATAAAAGTGCAGTGAAGAAAGAGATGAATAAAGTAGCAGATTAGGCAAAGCTGAAATAGGAACAGAGACAAAAGGAAGTCCTCCTGGAGCTGGGGTGTAAGTAGCTCAGTGTACAGCACATGTTTAGCATGCATGAGGCCCTGGATTCAATCCTCAACTCCCCCACAAAAATAAATCTTCTGAGTATAGGTTTAAAAATTCAATTGTTGGTACAAAACACGAGAGTGGAATCAAGAGACATTAGATTAAAATAAGAAGTGGCTTACATGTCTAGACTATAATAAGAGAAAAAATTGAAGAGGAAATTCTCATGTCAATAAGGAAAAAGACCTTTACAGTACTTGTAAAAGATGATTTTTGGAATCAATAAATCCTACAAATCCTAGGGAGACTAAAATAAAGCATATATTTAGAGCTGAGTATATCTAGACTTAGATCTATACCAGATATCTTATATCAGTGGAGGATGATGTACAACAATTGCAGACATAATGCTGAGAAGAAAAAGACAGACACAAATGAGAACACACTATCTTTATAAAATATGAATATAAATTATAAAATACATATATTTTAAAGTTGTACAAAGATGAAACTAATCAATGGTGTCAGAAACGGTTACCCATGGTAGAGGGGTAGTGAGTGGATTGGTGCCTACAGGAGATTTTGGTTACAACTCAAATAGGATTTATATTAGACAGGGGTAAAAAAGTCCACCAGAGAAGGGACAGATGGACGCTAAAGAAAGATGGACAGCAGACTACTTAGCAGCAACCATGGAGACCAGAAACAATGGAATCCCCTTTTCAACTTCAGAAAGCAGAACTTCTGAACGCTATACCACCTTCACAACGTTTTCAGAAAAACAGACTTCACTACTAGGGAGATTTTGCTTGAAGAACCAATGAAAGCTCACTTCAACATAAAGAACAGAGAGAAAGAGGGAACAATGAAAGCAGCAATGGTGTGCAGAGGTGGGTATGTGGGGTGAGTACAGTCACAGGCTGACTAAGTGAGACAAGGACAAAACAACAATGATGAAAGTCAGAACTAAGGTTGGAGAAGCATAGAGAGAAGAGGGAGTGAAACACTAGGAAACCCCACAGTGAGATGGAGGAGATCTGGATAAAGTCTGGCTGCTGTTCAAGGGGAGGAGAGGCAGCTTTTTATGTTGTGGTGGTGCTGGGATATAACCAGGAACCTTGTGCATGTTAGGCAAGTGCTCTACCACTGAGCTCCATCCCCAGTCCAACATCTTAATTAACTTTACCATTTTAGGCCAAATATGCTTATCTTATTTTAAGGTAATTAGTAAATGGAGAGAAATAAAATGTAGACTTTCAAAACCAGAAAGATAATGAAAATTTGATCAAAATAATGGTCAGAAGAAGAATCAAAAGAGAAAAAAAAGCAGGGTTGGAGGTGTGGCTTGGTAGAGCACATGACTAACAAGTACAAAACCCTGAAACAAAGAGGGATGGAGGGAGGAAGGAGGTAGGAAGAGAGAGAGAGAGAGAGAGAGACAGAGAGAGAGGGAGAGAGAGAGAGAAAGAGAGAAAGAGAGAGAGAGAAGCAAAGGGAAAAGAAACAGAATATTAAGAAAGCACAGAGAAGATGAAAGAGTTCTGGGTATTCACTGTGACTTTAGCAAATGATCCCACCCCACAGAGCCTCAGTTTCCTCATGTGTAAACTGGGTGATGAGATGTTTGTAAAGGGTTGCAATAGCATGTCCTATATAGATGCTGTCATGAGGGCTAAATCCACTAGGTGCCATACGAGAGCCAGTTCCTGTCATTGTAACTATGGTGACTCTGGCCAGGTACATCCTCTGGGCAGTCCAGTCATGGTCCCACTCAGTTCTTTCAAAAGCCCCAGGAGGCAGGGACCACCAGCTGTCCTCCTCACTGTGCAGAGGAGGAAAGCGAGGTCCTGAGGTGACAGGCTGGCCAAGGTCACAAAGCGGGGGAATGGCTGGACCTGGACACAGCCTGAACTCCTCTGACCCTGAGGCCACTTGTTGACACTGTAACCTTGAACAGCTGCCATCCTCTCTGAGCCTCCATGTCCTCATCTGTGCACTGTGGATACAGAGGGCGGTCATGAGACTAAGCAGAGCTGAGGAGTGAGCCTGGGCTCCATTCCCAGCAGGGCCCCAGGCAACTCTTGCTGTTACTGTGACCCACACTGGGTGTTCATCCCCATCTCTGATGCACAGACAAGGCAAGAGGTGAGAGAGGCCAGGAACATGTGACTTGCTATTGAGCTGCCTGTGGCTTCAGGCCTGGCTACAAGGGGAGTCCTGGAGTGGAGTGGGTTTCAGTGATTCGCACCCAGGGCTGGGCCTGGGTAATAACTGAGTGAATGAATGGTTGGATGGATGGATGAATGGAGTGTCCTGGAGTCCTGCTGAATGCATCCAGTGTCCCCATCACAATGTCCACACCCAGCAGAAAGCAGCTGTGAGAAGCCCAGCAGTGTCAGGACAGAGAAAAACTGCATTAGGAGGAGCGAGGCCACCATTCCAGCATTATCACTTCCTTAGCACTCAGTGCCATCTGACACATTTTAGGTCTTCCTCTCCCATGATGTATCCCTAGCATGACGTCAGCTCTGTGAGGCCAGGGATTCTGTCCTGTCCACTGCTGGTCCCACATGGCAGGTGTTGAGTAACATCTGTCCTTGAAGTGACATCACAGCTCATAGCCTCAGTTTCCAGATATGGCCAGTGAGAAGATGACACCCCTGGTGCAATCATGGGGACACAACGAGACCCTGCCTGCTGAACCCCAGCTCAGGGTGACACAGGCAGGGCAAGCTGCCTGCTCCCGGGGTCTGGCGTAAGAAGTGATTTTCTGTGAGCACCTTCTTTCTTGTCTTCTGAGATGAAAAGGATTTCTACAGCTGAGCTTTATTTATCAGAGGAATGAGAGACTATCAAAGTGGTTCAAGCAGCCCCTGAGGATATTTCCAAAGGGACAGAGGCAAGAGGCCAGCTCCAGAGATGACCTGCCTGCCCTTTATCTTTGCTTAGGAAAACAGCAATGAGCATGCTATCTCCTTCCTCCTCCCCTACCAGCAAGGCGGGTGTCAGCTCCACTTTAGAAATGAGACAGTGGAACTGGAAAGTGACATGGGACCTGCCCAAGAACGTGGCTAGGCTGAGACTCAAATCCTGCTCATGGTTCTTTTGCTCCTTAAATTCCAAGAGGCCTCCAGTTGCTTCATTGTGCAGAAATGCTGGTGAGATCTCTCCTGTGTGAGAGGCATTTCCGATGCTGAGTTTAACTCAGGAGGAGGAAACGAGACCTGACCTCACAGCCACCTCTGCACACATCTCTCTCTGACTCTCTCTCTCGCCCAACATCTTCCTCCCTAAGGGTACTTTATGATGGTCAAGGACAATTTGAAGACTTAAAAGGAGGTCCCCTTTTACCTGTGGCTCCCCCACTTGCAGATGGCCAGGACATCCATAAAGGTGAGCCCAGGTCCCTTGATGCAGCTCCTGGGAAAGGCACCGAGGCTTCCCTGAGGCTGGACTTGCCACAGGAGAGCAGAGGGTGAGGAGTCCGAAGCAGAAAGACTCTGTGGACAGAGCCCATGTGGGTGACTGGCTTTGTCTCTGTGCCTGACCGTTGGCTGAGGTGAGAGGACAGAGAAGACCTGGAGGGGGCTGCAGATGACAGACCCCACAGTAACTAGAGACCACATTCTTCCCTGCGTCCACAGGCCACCTCCAAGGTCCTCCACCTGTCCTGTGCTGATGCATGGATTCCGTGTCCCTGTCCATGTCTCAGCCCTGTAACACTGCCCCTCCCCCCCACCGAGACTGTGGTCTCCCCTTGCTATTCCAATTCTAGCAGCCTGATTGTGGGAGGACCTGCCACACTAGAGGAGGTGGTGGCTAAGCAGAGAAGTGAACATGGTCAGGAGGGGACACAGACAGGGAATAGAGGATTGTCATTCCCTACAGGAAGGAGTGAGCTAGGTGTGATTTCCAGTCTTAGAGAGAAGACCAGAGTGAGCTGTGCTATTAGAACTTCTGGAAGTAAGAAGGAAGTCCAGAACCACAGGCACAGATACAACAAGCATTCAAGTCCACTTGATGGACAGCAGGGGCTGCATCCGGCCTTTTCCAAGGGTCCTGGATCCCCTGGCTCATCCAGACACTCCCTGGGGGACTTGGTTAAGTCTCTGTCCCCTGTGGTCCCTGATTCTCATTAAGCTCTTGTTAAAGCGCCTGTGTCAGGGTCGGCATGGGGACCTAAGGGATCTGTTCTCTGCTCATAGACTGTCACTCAGAGAAGTGCCCTGGGCTCCCTCAGCCCAGTTGCCTATGCATGTCTTGCCTAGGTGTTTCTTCTTCTCAGCTCTCAATTATGAGGGCAATGCACAGCAGCAAGACAGGGGTGGGACGGGTGGGAACTGATGAAGTAAAGGGACCAGGTGGCAGCTTGGAGAGTGTCAAAAGATACTGTGACAAGGGCACAAGGACATGTGGTAAACAGTATCTGTTCATCAAACTATAACTGTTCTTGGGAACTTGAAACAGTTTCTAAACCAGACAGAGATCAGCATCATTCAGTCAGCACTTACTGAGCACCTACTGTGTGCTCAGGGCTGCATGATGAGGATGTGCTGAGGAGTCATGCACCTGGCCTTCATGGGGGAGAGGGTTGATAAGATGACCCCCAAACCAGGCCTGCGTGAGTTCTCCTGATGTCCTGTGAGTTTGGGAATCTGAGGACTGTGCTCTTTTCACAGGGGAGATAACAGGCCCAGATGGGGCTTGTCTGATGTCCACCCAGGTCTTCCAGGTCCCCAGACCTGAATTCTGTTCACAGTATCACCCAGTCTTGAAGTCTGAGGAATCACAGAGGAGGATTCCAGAGACAGCTTCAACCCAACCCTCAATCCCAGGCCACATGGCAACCCTTCCCACACCAACATTAATTATATCTGGAGATGATGAAGATGTGTTATTAAAGTTATAATGATTTTAAAAGCATTATGTAAATGATGTCCAATGCATAAAAACAGGTAACTATCTGTGACCTATGAGAAAACAATAGAGACAACTCTATGTAGCTCTTACTTCCACATCCAGCAGCTTCCCCATCTATCCATCCATCCATCCATCCATCCATTTGCTCATCCATTCATCCACTCATTCATCTATGCATCCATTCTTTCATTCAGTCATACATTTGACCGTTCATCCATTCATCCATTCTTACTTCCATTGTCCGTCTGTGCCCTCAGCACCTCATTAGGGATTCATTCTTTAATCCTTTATTTTACTGGTCCATTCATTGACTCACTCCTGGATGTGTTCATTGACATTCACTCACCACCTCATTCATGCATTTATTTGTAATACCGAGGTTCGTTAATTTATTCAATGGTTCATGTGTTTTCTAATTTGTCACAATCAGTTAAAAAAAGCAGCTCTGTCCATGTGCTCTGGGGGTTGGGTAGCTGTCCAGCGTGGTTCCTGTCACTCATTCTCTGGCATGTTCTGGGCATACCAGAACACTTTTTATTATTAAACATGCACAGATTAATGCCCTAAATCAAGCAAGAGAAGGTTACCCCAAACCCAGAATCCTTCCTGCTGCATTGCTCAGCTATTAAATTCATGTGAGCCCCCTGGTGACAGAACTTGAGATAAGGGCTCCGTGCCTGCCCTTCAGTTGTGGTGAAGGAAAGTAGAGGGGTGTGGGGAGGAGATCAGGGAGGAGAACCCAGCCACTGGAGTTCCTGCTAGGAAATTCGGTTGAGCTGAGGTGACTGGAGATTAATCCTGAGGGACCCATGAGGCAGGGTCAGACACTTGCTTTCACTGTCACCCAGCAGAAGGAAGGAACCAGAGCAATAGCACACCACCTGCCTTTTGTCACTGGCTGCGGGCTCTTCCCAGGAGAGGGGCATGAATTTTGCCGCATAGGACATCGGAGCAGGATTTGGTGACTAGGGAAAAATGCCCAGGAGAAGAAATGCAGGGGGTGATGGAAGTTGGTCTTGGACTAAGCTGGGCAAGGCAAGACTTTAAACAGCTGCACACTCACAGGGTTAGCTCCTGCCTCCTCTCTGCTCCCCACCCACTGATCATCCTTCATCCAACTTCACTTGAACAGACGTCTAATGTTCTGCTCTGAAGCCACCAACTAGCTTTCCTTTATACACTGGAGCAACTAGGCCCAGACAGGGGACGCAACAGGTGCAAGGTCACCCAGCAGTTGTGAAAGAGCCCAGCCCCCACTCAGGAGTCCAGCCCAGCCCGGCTCCTCCTACCTCAGATGTGGCTCCCTCTCTTAGCTCACTGGGGTGATGTTTGACCTTGCCTGAGCATTTTCTGCCAGATACATTGGCAGAGAACAAAGGCAAAAACGTGAAGTTTCTGCCTTTGAGGAGCCAGAAGCTAATGTGCCCCAGGCTGTCTTTTCATTTTAGACGCCCCCTTTGTACCCCCCAACACACACACACACACACACACACACACACACACACTCTTAAAAGCCACATTTGCTGATTTTACGTGGCTGTCGGTTTCACTCCCAACGTGTATGTGATCTCTCACCCACGTGAACATAGCATGCTATTGATGTAACTACAGCCAGTTAAAGTCCCATCCAGAGAGGACGTTACAGGGGGAATGGGTTTGATCGGAGAGAATTCAAGTTCCTACATAAGCGCTTTGATTCCCACACTTCTTTTAAATTGAGAAAGAGGACATTATCTTAAAGTTTCCTTCCCTTGGAAGTATTCTGGGTACCTAAGCACATGTTGAGCGCTTTTGTGAAAGGTGAATGATTTATCTGGGTTTAATCCCACCCTCTTTCTCCACAGCCGCAAAGACCTTACCTTGTGCACCATGGACTCCCCCTGCACCAGGGATTTCCCTCTGCACATCAGCAAATTTCCTTGAGTTTATTCTTTTCAACTCCTCGGAGAGTCTAGACACAGCTGCTGGGTCAAGAGACAAGATGGCAGGACATTGAGAGATTCCATTTCAGAAGTCTTAGCACCACTCACGGACCACAAATAAGCTACTGTTTCCTGAGGGCCTACTATGTGCTAGGTGGCATGCCAAGTGCTTTTGAAAAACCCACCCACAGCTCAGCCCAGCAAAGTGGAGGTTTCTCTATGCTCCCACCATTGCCTGCCTGCATTGCTATCTCCCAACCCCAAGCTCTGTCTGTGAGTTCCACCCGTCCCTTCCAGTGGGCAGAAGGACCCCTGGGCTGGCCTTGCTCTCAGAAGGGATTGGGCTACTGAGTAAGCAGGATGTGTGCAGAGAGGGTATTAAGCCTCTCCCTGTTCTCTCATTTTTTGAGGAGGAGTGAAGGGGAGGAAACAGGCATGGAGCTGTCATGGCCGGCAGCCTGTTCCTGGGTGACAGGGAAGTGCTCCCGGCTCGTGAGGCTCTAACTGATCATGGGGACGCTCCTGTGGGAAGAATCATTGGTAGAGTCATCAAAGAAAAATGGCCTATGGATCATCCTTGCCCTTGGACTCAGAGTCCTTGACCACTGGCTCTCCCCGACTTGTGTGTGGGCACTGGATATCCTAGCCCTCTGGATGTCATGTGATTCCATGAGTAAAACTGACTTGCCGTTCTCAAGCATCTATTTCAGTCAATTAACAAACACCTATAGTACCCATGGAGTTCTGGACATGGGAGCCACACTGAGAACCCCACAGAACTGATAATGACAGAGACGGGCCATGCACTCCCTTCCCTGTCCACTGTGGCACTGCCTCTGCCACCATATGGGAACTTCCCTCTTCTGCTCTGGCTGCTGCTGGCTTCCATGTACCCATCCTCTCTAGCACTCACTGGCCTTGGTCTTTCTACCCACAGAGTGCGGCTGGGGTGGGGGAGGAGATAAGTTCGACAAATGGAGGGGAAATCACTTTCCATAAGAAATGAGCAGTTTTACGCAAATTAACTTAAGCACAGTCCATATCTGAAGAACAAAAAGAAGCCGGCTAGATTCATTTTCTTAGTCAGCTTGTTCAAGTCCGAATTAATCTCTTTATCAGGAGCAAACATGCTTCTTCAGGAGTTTTTTTCTAACAGAGAATAAGTGCCTTGTTAAGTTACACATATTAACCTGAGAACAGTATTGATGTCAGGCAGACTAATGAACGTCGTTATAGGGAAGGCACAATAGTCCTCAGAGGGACCGGACTGCCACCAGGAACTCTGCTAATGTGCTCTTGTCACCACTGAATCTGTGATGGAGCGTACACATGCCCAACAGGCATATGGGTCACCATATTGAAGATCTTGTCTAAAAAATAAAACAATGGCTGACAGGTGGTTATGATTAGTTCCATGTCAGGTGAGGAAACTAAGGCTCAGAGCTAATGAGTGATCAGCCAGGTTTCACACCAGTTCTCTCTGGCCTCAAGGGCTGTGATTTCCCCATTGGTCCTGGTGCTTCTTATGTCAGCAGGCCCCACTGGCCAGTGCATGCTTCCCTGCAAACTACAGACATCTGGACAACAGTCCTGCTGGCTGCTCTCCCACCCTGACTTGGCTCTCAGGCAGGAAATGTCTAGTGGATGGGAGACGTGAAGACTTGTGGTTTCTTCCCATCCTTGCCTGCAGAGAGGTAGGCCCTGTCTCTGCGTGTCCCCTCTAGCCCCAGAGACCTGGCACAGCCCTATAGTGACTCCACCTTGCAGGGTGAGCCAGGCTGCTCATATCTGGGTGTGTACTACCCTCACTGTGGACACCTGCTCTTTCACAGAGCATGCTCTGAGCATCTGTTCCAGCGTTGAATCTGCAATTTAATCACAGACTGTAGGACACCCAGTGTTGCAAGATGTCATGTGGTGTTCAATTCCATCACAGAGATTTTTGCAGTTATGCTCTCCTTCATCTGCTCTTACCTGGAGACCTGTACCACCTTTGTCAAACAACATGAAAAGAGACAAGAACCTCAGGCCTGGCCAGAAAGCAAGCTTTGTGAAGGATGTAGTTGATGCTGAAATTTTTGGGCCCTAGAACCCGGAGAGGGAAAGGCCCTACAGAGACAAGAGGGTTAAGCATTGTCTTCAAATGCTGGAAGGGTCGTGGCAGGAGTGGGGAAATGACTATCCTCAGTGTGGCCTGAAGGAAGGATTTTCCAACAGTCAAAGTTGCACAGAGATGGAAGAGGTTACTTTAATGGGTAATGAGCTCCCCATCCTTGGGGGTGTGCAAGCAGGAGTCAGGTGATTAGGTGTTGGGAAGCATAATACGAAGACAGCCTAGGTTTGAGCCACTCCACAGCTGTAAGGGCTGATGACCTCACCTCTCCAGTCCTCAATTTCCTGTTCTGTAAAGTGGAAATAAGATGCTACTCACTCCATTGCCAAGTCAGTGGGCTATTGTGACATTTAAATGAGGTGAGCCTATCCCTGCTGCTATAACAAAATACCTCAGACTGGGTAATTTATAAGCAGCATAGATTTATTGCTCACAGTTATGGAGGGTGGGAAGTCTAAGATCAAGGTCCTAGCAAGTACAAGGCCTTGTGTACTCCAGAGGAACAAACATGTCCTTACGTGGGAGGAGCAGAAAAGACCTAGATGTTCCCTTCAACCTCTTATCAAGTCGCCAATCTCTTGCATAAGGATGGAGCTAGCACTTTTGGCTAGATCACTTCCCACAGGCCCTACCTCTTAATTCTATGTCACTGGGTGGTAGCATCTGGCACATAAACTTGGAGGGACACAGGCTTTCGGCCACAGCAAGTGTGAAGCAAGGAGCGCAGGAGCAGGCACACATCAGCTGCTGGCACTGGGAGCTGATCTTTTTTTCCACTGCCAAGGGTTTATTACAGTGAGAAAATACGGGCCTAAGATGGGGTGCTGGCCTTTGCTCTTCTCCAGCACTGACAATCTTTGGAAATGACCATTTTCACATGCTGTGGAGTCAGGGGGGCATCTATCCTGCTGCTCAGAATCCTGGCTGGCCTCCTGTTCAGATGGACTGTCCAATTCTATTTCTGTAAAGGTTGTTGGAAATAGTGAGGGCTAGGGGAACCAGAGGCTGTCCAAGACATCATCAGGAGGTTTGGGAAGCAGAAACCCCTCCTGGATGGAGGCTTTGACCTGGAAGGGACTACTCTGTCCACTGCACAAGACTGAGCTGGTTTGCTCTCTGAGTTCATCAGCCTTTCTGGACTCAGAATTAGAGTTTAGCTTCGGTCACTGGGAAAAAAGAAAATACCAGACTCTTAAAACCCTGGTGTAAATTCCACCTGGCACTCCCAGAAGACAGTCTTTGTATTTCACCGTGAGGTGCAGAGCAGGCTGGCCCTGCCAGGGCTCCCTGGATCCAGGGTAGAAAAGCCATGTCAAGGTCCAAGTTCTGTCACCAAGAGCCCGGTCTCTGCAGCCACTGACCTGGCTTCATCCCCCAGCTCTTCTACCTCTTCCTCCCTGCAGGGTGGAGGGAAACAACCTGACCTCTCTGAGGTGGGTAAGTGGGTCTGGGCACCTCCCATGATGAGCTCATTCTGTCCGTGTGGGGATGAAGGGGAGGAAGCCTGTGCTGCCATAGCACGGGCTCATTGACACACCGCTGAGTGAAGTGACCCTCAGGAAACTCGCATGTCTGTCTCTCCATGGGCACTGAGGACCCAAAAGCCCCAGACTGGGTACAAGTTGGCCTGGGTTCAGGCACCTGCCCTGCCCTGGGTCTGCTGTTGGGCTCTGAGCCTGAGGCACAGCCCCCTCACCTGTTGTCCTGTGAGAGCCATCCATCCTGGAGCTGAAGCCCACTCTTGATGTCACAGGAGAGGAATCCTGATGGAAGAGTTCCCGTCCTCAGGTCATCCCCAACCCCAGGAGTGACTAAGAGCTGAGAGGGTGGATCCTGCCTGGTTCCCACCCGCCATTCAGTCCCTCAGCTCTGCGTCACCTGTGGCTCAGACCGTTCATGATGTTCTGCCAGGAGGATATTTTCTAGCTCCAAAAGCTGACTGAGGAAAGAATAAGCCCCCCGCTCCCAGGGATGGTCCCTACAGCCAACCAGGCATGGGTGCCCCAGTTCCAGGCTGGCAGGGGCACCTCTTTCCTCCCCAATACTCACCAGCTCCCACTCCAAGGAGATACCTTTTCCAGGTGGCTTTAGCCCTGAGTCAATTGGCCAGTGCCCATGTGGAAGGGCACAGCCCAAGGTCCCAAGATCCTAGAGTCCCACATGGGGGTTGGGCCTTGGTCAGCAACTCAGTGGGTGGCCAGACACACAAGTAGCAAAGACTGCCGCTAGCTTGGCCATGAGGGAGGGCACAGTGGCTGGGTGCTGGGTGGTTCCACACTTACTGGTTTTCTACTGCTGGGGACACAGCAACCCAGAGCCATGTCCTTGTATAGCTCACAGATAATTCTAGTTCGTCCTCAGAAACCAGGTCCCAGGAAGGTCACTCTTACTTACAGGGAGGAGGCTGGGGTTCCCAGACCTTGAGTAACCTGACTCAGGCCTCACATCCAGTGTGAATGGTGGCGTAGGAGGTACAGAAAAGAGCCTATGTCCTGACCCTGCTCACCTCCACTGGGAGGCCCTGCAGCCAGGAAGACGCCCATGTTTGGGTGGCCGTTCATCCTGACCTGACCTGACAGAGTCTGATTGTGGTTTGTGTAGGAGCTACTTGGGGCTCCTATGTGAGGCTCAGAGAGGCCTGAAACCTTCAATTATCAGGAGCAAGGATTTTGTGTTTCCCTGCTGGACTCAGTCCCTCCTGAAGGTAGTAATTAAAGTGCACATTAGGAAGTGACAGTCCCAGGCTCAGGAGGCTTGACAGGGTGTGTGATGTAGACCTGCAAGGAGGTTGGGCCACCAGATAAGGAGGATGGGAGTGGCACCTTCTCCACTACTCAGGCCCCTGCTTATGGGGAGAGTAGGCCTCATCTCTTCATTGTCCTCCTGGAGAGAAGCCAGGAATACAGGGCTTCAATTCCAGGATTCCCCTCCTGTCTGCTGTGTGACTCTGGGCAAATCACCTCCCGTCTCTGAGTCCCAGTTTCCTCATCTGTATATATAGGGGTAGTGATTGGTCAGGCCTGCCTCCCAGGGTGGTTGAGGAGATGAGCAGTAAACACTGCACATGCACACTAGCAGGGGAGGCAGTGAGGGCGGCGGTGGGCAGGGGTCTGGAGGCATCACAGGTTTGTGATTTAGATAGAAGCTGTGAGCTCCACCAACTTCCTGAACTTGGGCTCCACATTCTCGCTGTTGAGATCTTCATCCAAAGTTTCCAGCCGCCATGAGTCATTTTTAATAACACGCCACCTGTGATTACTGTGGTGTCTCAAGGGGAAGGAGACGCACTTACACAATGAACTGGTTATTGTCAGGCCAGTCAGTCGAGATCTGGGAGCCTCTGGATTTCACTTGAATCTCTGCCTGCTGCCAGCGCCAGCCTTGGGCTCTGGGGACCCAACTCTGACATTTACATGGAAGGATCGATGGGATGACAGCAGGAAAACAACAGTCAGGAGGGATTTGTGAGGGACAGCAGTCTGCAGTCCCAGTTTTTCTGGGAGTCACAGAAAAACCCATCTCTGCAGACAGGGGCTGTGGAGGGAGGGGAATGTGTATGTGAACCCCTACTCCTCCCACAGGGGTTGCTCAGGATTTCTTATGGTCATATGGGTGACCTTGGTGGTGACTTCATCTTTCAGCTACTCAGTTCCCACTTGGAAAGCAAAGCTAACCACCTCCATGACAGGGCACTGTGAGGGTCCCATGGGTCCACAGGAAGCTGGAGGCAGATGCCTGGCCCACAACAGGTGCTTGCATCATTAAGTGGCCAGTGTCTTGCGTTGGGGGCATAAAAGCTGTGTGGCACCAAGGTGGGTAGTGATGTGATGCCCTGGCTTCAAGTCTCACCTGTCCATGCTGATAGTCTGCAGATGCCCTGGGGCCATGGGGCATCAGGAGGGTGGGTGGACCAGAAGTGGAGCCTGAGGATCTGGACAATACAATTCCCCACCAAAATGGGCAGGAAGGTGACATGATGGAGACAGAGCCTGACAGTTCAAGAGTCTGTAGACAGATGTGACATGGCTGACCGGCCAGGCTGAGTGTCCAGCAATGTACAGGCTGATGTACCTTGGGCACAGGAGCAGCTCTGCCCCTAGTGGGAGACTAGGACTGGGTGACAAGGGGGAGGCTCAGATGGCACTCGAGCGGACAGACCTAAGACGAAGAGCAGCATCCCTGGTGAAGTGCTGTGGCTCAGAAGATCTGAGCTGCAGTGTCCACAGTCCCCTTGTGTCCTGGATACAGATGTGCCCAGCAGGACACCGAGGCACTGTTCCATGTCCTCTGCTCTCTTCTTCCTCCCAGCACCAGAGAAAGAGCTGGAAAAGGGTTAGGCACAGCCCTAAAAGCAAAAGGGCTTCGGGCATGGTTCAAGCAGTAGAGTGCTTGCCTACTAAGTGTGAGGCCCTGAGTTCAAACCCCAGTACTGCCAAAACAAAACAAAAGCTAGTAGTAGGGGGCCAGTGTGAGTGTCTAGCATGTCCCATTTCCTAAGCTCCCTGCTTGGGACCATCTCTTGTAAGAATCCTGGGGCAGATGAGGAGAAAGGCACAGAAGAAGCATCTAAAGAGGAATGCCATAGAGAATGGAAAGACCACCTGGACTTCGAGGCAGGAGGTCTGGGCTCCAGATCAACTCTGTTTCTAAATCACTGGGTGGCCTGGGGCAAGTCACTCACCCTCTCTGGGTCTGTTCTGCACATGATTTTTCTTTAACACCTGCCACGGTAGAATGAGAGACTTTTACCTGGGGACCTATAAGACTTCTTTCAGCTTGGGACTCGACTCCATGATTCTGTGTGCTGCTTTCCTATCTTGAACCAGAAAAGGGGCTCACCCACCCAAATCTGCATCCTGCCCCTAGTGCTGACTCTGCAGCTCTTCAGGTCACTGTGTGGTCAGTGGCAAGGCTGCCTGGGTCACTAGAGTCTGGGCCTAGTGTGCCCTCACCCTTGGGGATGCCTTTATTTCTCCGGCTTCCTGCATGTGAGGAGGAAAGGGGAGAAGGAGCCCTGGAGATGAGCCTAACTCATCACACCCCACCCTGGAGAGAAGGAGAAATAGGGCTGTTATTAGATTTTTAATTGCCAAGGGGCTTAATGGTCTGTGCAACTGAGTAGCTTGGGGTTGCAGTGGCCTTCAGGTGTGGCCTGATCCAGGCACTCCAGTGATGTGGTCATCAGGCACCTTCCCCTTCATATTTGGCATGGACTTGCTCAGAGCCCTCATCCTGGTGCTCAGATGGCTTCCAGCCCCATGTGAGTTCAGCAGGGATGGGGTAAGAGTCTCTGCCCTGACAAAGACTCTCTGCTTGCCCAGCTTTTGCTCTGGCTCTTCTGAGCATCTCCTCCCCCAGAACTCCACCTTTAGAGGAATCCTCTACCCTGGTGTCTCATCGAGTTCCTCTGGGTAGCTCCTCATCCCATGAGCCCCCACTCCCATCTCTGGCTGGAAATCCCCAGCTAGCCATCCTTGTTGGATTTGGAGTTGGAGATTGAATCTCTTTCTTATTGTAACAGTCTTTCTTCTTTCTTTTTTTTTTGATGGTATTGGGGTTTGTACTCAGGGCCTCATGCTTTCTAGGCAGGTACTCTACCACTTAAGCCACTCTGCCAGCCCTACTGCAGCGTCTTCCTTTTAATTTGTAACAAGAGTCAGAATAATCTTTCTTCAACACCCCATAATGGATCAAAAGTCCATGGCTTGGGCTCACTTTGGCAACACATGGACTAAAGTTGGAAAGATACAGAGCAAGTAGCATGGCCTGGCCTTCACACAAGGATGACACAAAAATTTGTAAAGCATGCCATAAAAAAAAAAAAAAAAGAAAAAAATCCAGGGCTCAATTCCTATTGGCCTCAAGGAGCCACAGGTCCACCCATGCACCAACCACAGAGGCTGAGTAATGGGTTTTAGCCAAACAGGGCCCAAAACTGGGGCTGAGAATAGAGTTAACTCCATCCAAGTCAGATAGGCTGACAATGGAGGTTGGGGTTTCCACAAAGAAAATTCTAGATACTACTTTATCAGTAAAAAGGCATAAGGGAGTGGGTGGCAAAAATTCACAGATGTCTTCTGAGTTGGGGTAGGAGGGAGGGGGCAATTAAAACATTATCAGAAACCAAAGAGAAGAGAACAAACAGCCCACTAGTATTCATCACAGATCTTATGCTATCTTCTCAATAATCTCATGACTTTTAATTACTCTTACCCCAAATCTAGAATCCTGGAGTTAGAGAGCTGGGCGTACCTTCAAAATCCCTCAGTTTGGCACCCATTTTTGGCTTCAAATATTGTTCTTCAGAAAAAGAACTACAATAAAATTTCAATAAAATGGCGACTGTAGGACTGGAAAGATAAACGTACAAGATGAGTCTAGAGCACCTTGTGATGTCAGAAAGTAAGAAATGCTCAAAAGAAAATGATGGAGTTGTGACACTGGGGCACAGGGACTTGAAAGAGCTCCCAAAGATAGAACAACTTAAGCAACAAAATAAATAATGTAGTATTGAACTGTAACCAACATATAAAGATCCCTGAGTCTGTGCTGACTTAAATAAATAATTTAATAAATACATAAATGGTGAAAAGAGACAGCTCTTCCTTACAGAAGACTTGCAAATAATTAATCTCCCCCCTCCAGGAAGCAGAGGTTGACTCTGACCTTGGACTGTGGGCCTCACTTAGTGATTCTCTTTTAAAAACAAAGCAAGGGAAGGGCAGGTGGAGGTGTGGGGAGTGACGTTATAGTGGAGAAACTTCGCAGACTTTAGCCATGAGGGAGGACACACCAGTGATACATCACCTGGGTTGTACCCGCTGATGTGGTGTGAGGAGAAGGGTGTTTCACCTCTGTGGGATTCTTCTTCCCCTAAACCCCATGCTCTGGTCTAATGATGAGGAAAGCAACAGGCAGCTCCAAGTTCAGGAGCACCTGCAAAACACTGACCAGTTGTCCATGACTGGACTATGACTGGATGGTCACAGACCAGACACAGTAAAGAAACATAACAACCACACGTTGTTAGGGAGAAACTAGGGAAAAATAGGTGGCGAAGTGGAGAGTTTAGTTAGTGGTAAAGGTGCCATTGCTGGTTTTTTGCTTTTAACAAATGAATCCTATTTATCTAAGATGTGGACATTTAGGGAGAACTGGGAAGGGGTGCATAAATGAACTCTGTACCCTTTTTTACAAATTTTCTGTAAATCTAAACTCTTCTAAAATAAAAATAAAAAAACCCCTCGATTTGAGCCCTACCCCTGTTTTCTTTTTTTTGCAGAACTCATTTTAGCATATGAGCAAAGAGATACCCAGAGAGGTTACCTTACTGCAGAAAGGTCTCATGGGTGTTAGCAGAAGACTGGGGATAGCATTTCACTGAGGTGATGGAAATTTGAGCAACTGAGGCATGAATAGATTAGGGGTCTGTTTTTCTCACCTATTGAGGCATCTGTAGTGACTGACATGAAGGTCCAGCAGCATCAAGAGGCCATTGGAACCAGCCTCCTCCTCAGTTTCTCCTTGGTGGCTTAATGTATGTATGTGGACCTGCCTGAGATCATGGTGTGACTGTAACTTCTTCATTGAGCCTCATGTCTCAGCTCAGGATGACAGTGTTGGTCCACCCCAGAGTTCAACAGGCTCCAGCTCTTTTGGGGAGTTTTCCCAGAATGCCCTGCAGCAACTTCTGCTCCCATCTCATTGGCTGGAGCTGTATCACATGATCCACAGACAGGTGGGTGGGTGGGGGATATAATGTTTTCTCATCTCATTGACTGCAGAGGGGGCAGAGATGTAATGTTTTTAAGTAAGGGAAACCTTTTTGGTCCTCAATCCAACAAGGGTTCCGTTAGAAGAAGGTACAGGTCAGTGGGCATCCTCTAGTCTCTGCCCAACTTTTCCAGTCTTGTTTTTGTATTTTCATCATCTCACTGGAGCCACACAGTGGCACATTTACTGCTGTGGCCAGACAGTGAAAGGCTGAGCAAGCTGTTTGCCCAGCCAGGCCAGCACCTGACACCTGGCCTGGGGCACCCAGCAACATCCTAAAATTTGTCCTCCTGCTCCTTTTGTCTGCCTTTCTTCTCCATCCCAAGTTTGCCTCTCCAGCCTGGAGCTGGGCAGTTGGGCACATCCCTGATGTGCTGAGCAGGGTGGTGCCTTGTCAGTCATGTCTCCAACACCACTTGAAAGCTGAACTCCACTTTAAGTCATCTATTGAACGTGTCACCCTCTTGCACCGTTGGGGGAGGTTTGTGGAAGCAATCTTTGTAGAGGACACTTGAGCAGCATCTATCACAATTCAAAATGCACCTATCTTTTGACCCAGCAATTCTACTTCTTCTAGAAGTTGATGATTCTGAAAAGCTCAAGGATATGCATTTATGCAAGGAGACTCTCTATAGCAGTATTTGTATTAGCAAAAAATACAAAACAAAAGAACGCATCAGGAGACAACCTAAATGTCCAACCGCAGAGAGATTGGTTGAATAAATAATGGTGCAGCTGTACTACTGAATACTAAGCAGCCATTGAGAAGATTGAGTTTGGGCTCTGGGTGCTGGCATGGGAGAAGCTCCAGGACATATTTTTGAACAGGGAGAACAAGTTTGAAAAATATGAACAGCACAATGCAAAAACATTCTATCTGTCTGGGTTTGTGCACAGATAAATATCTGGCAGGATGCACACCTTTGCTGGGAGACCCCTGGGAAATCCATCATGGGTCTGAGATTCATATGTCTCTATTGAAAGCCATTTGTGCACAAGAGCCCATCCTTTTTTGTCTGCTCAAGAGTTTCATCCCAATGTCCTCCCCCCTCCCCACCCCCGCATGAGCAAGCTCCCCTTTCCATTGCCTCGCTCCCATCAGTGTAGAAACATGTCAGTTATTTCCAGAGTCACAAAAAAAGAAAATTATGAAATAAAACAAAATGCTCATCTGCTACAGACACGGTGCCTTGCTTCCCCTTTGTCTCCTACTTCTCCAGTTTTCTTCTGACTTCTCATACCAGGATTTCCTCCTCATCCCTCTACCCCATCCAGCACTTGTGAAAGTAGACAGCGACCTCTATTTTGTCACATTTAGTGATCAGTGTCAGTGGTCCTCTTACTCAGCCCATCACTCCTTCCTTCTTGGAACTCTCCCCTCTGCTCCCAGAACCACCCCACCCACTCCTGGTTTTCCTTCTTCCTCTCTGGTGGCCTTGGCTGCCCCCTGGGCTCTGTCCTTAGTCCTTTTCTTTCCTACTGTACTGGGGTTTGATCTCAGGGCTTCACACAGGATAGGCAGATGCTCTACCACTGAAGCCAGGTCCCCAGCCCTTCTTACTTCATTTATGTTTTAGATAGAGTCTTGTGCTTTTTCCCAGGGCCAGTTTTCAACTGTGACCCTTCTATCTATGCCTCCTGCATAGCTGGGATTACAGACATTACTGCCACACCAGGCTTATTTGTTGAGATAGAATCTTGCTAAGGGTTTTTTTTTTTTGACTCCGTTTGGCCTCAAACTGGAAACTGGAATCCTCCTATCACTACCTACCAGGCCCTTCTTGGTCCTCTTACCCTCCCTTACTCCCTTGGGGGCCTCACCAGACTTGTGGTCCTGTAAGTTGTTCATGTACTGATGGATCCTAAATTTACATCTCAGCTTAGGCCATTCCCTGAAGCCCAGGCTGTATACCCAGTGGCCTACCGGGTATCTCCATCTCTGTGTCCAGTGGGCATCTCAAAACCTGTCTCCACCTGCCTGGATCAACCTCACAGGACAAAAGAAAAAAAATTGCTCTGTGAAAGACCCCATGGAAAAGATCAAGAGACAAGCTACCAACTGAGGGAAAATATTTGCAAAGCATCTATCTGACAAAGTGCTTGTGTCTAGACTGTATGGGGAATCTTAAAACCCAACAGTAAAAAAAAAGTCAGTGCAATCAAAAATGACCAAAAGGCATATGGAGACTGGATCCTCACATGGACAGTGTCCAGGCCATATATAAAAACAGACCTGTGGCCCAGGACCCTTTAGCAACAACCTGTCCAGAAACCTCCAATATGCAGCCCCGGATGAGAGCCTGTTGTAAGTGAGATTAGCAGGAAGGCAAATTGCTATCTCGTGACAATCCAGGAAGTCAAACAACAACTTCCTGTAGCACCTGCCCCAAAGCGCCAGGACTTGATTAGTAACTGACAGCCTTCCTGATTTTCATCCTCAAATGAAAGAGAGAGAGAGGCATGTGTGCATCCCTAACCAATTCTATAGCAAGCCGCTCCGGCTTCCCCAGGTCAGCAGCCTCCAGGACACATTTGAAGTCTTCTTTCTCTCAGTCTACAGCTTTTCTGGGCCTCTGTCTGCCCTTGACTGTCTACCAAGATGCATTTGTCTGTGGCTGCCACTGTCTCAAGCTCAGAGTGAATGGCCGTGACTTTCCTTGTTTGGATGATCTTTGTTTATTCACAGCACAAGGGCATATCACTGAGGAAGAGAGACAGATGGAGAACGAGTACAGAAAAATGTGCCGAATGCCATTAGCTCTGAAGGAAAACCACGGTGAGAAATCATGATACACCTACCAGAACGGCGGAAGTGAAGTAAAAACCATCAGAGCGAATGCGGGTGCAGCTGTGGAGAAATGGCTTGTCATAGTGGCTGTTCGGATGTGAAACCGTGCAGGATGTGAAATGTGGGCAGGAGTCCGCAGTTTCTCACGCAGGCGCACCGATCAGTACACACCCTCCTTGATGGCTGCTTCTGTTAAATATCACTTACTAAGAGATGTAGTTGGTGCGTTAGCTTCAAGCTCAAGGACAAGGGCACTATGCCTCATGCCTGAGCCCTGTGTCAGGCACATAGCAGCCTTTTTGTGCTCGACATGCAGCTCTTTGGCATGACATTTAGGGACTATTTTAAAAAGCAAAGTCACCAACGGATAGTAGGAAAATGCAAAAACATGGCAAGAAATGGACCACAGAAAGGATGCTGGTTATAGTAAAAGAGTCATAAAAGAAGACAGAACACGGCCTTACCTGATCTCAGCTGGGACTGCTTATCTGGTGCTTAAACTTTCCCTGCTTTGCATACCACACTAGTGTAGATTTGGGGGTTACAAACATACTTTAGCAAGCAGGAAGTAGAGAATTCTTAAATACAGAAATTGTGAATAATGATATGGACTTGTTATATATACACAAATGTGAATCTGCACACATATATATCCATCATAAATATTTGTCTGTGCATAAACACATATGTATTTGTGTATATATGTGTGTGTATATAGCTAGAGAGAGAGGGAGAGACAGAAAGAGAGACATGGGACAAGGGGAGCAGTGCACTGGGGGCTTTTTACAGTAGAAACAAATTCTACACTCTACCTAAGACTTTGCCTGTGGTTCCCTTGAAGGGCTGTGCTCTCTGGAGGCCAACAGAAAGAAATGATTTCCTAACACTTTCTTCCCATGCTCTGATGTGACCCTGGAGAGATGTTGAGTTTCTCTTTTGAGGTCCATCTTATTCAAGCAGAATGTTTCCAGGTTCCTACGATGCACCGGCATTGTGCTCAATGATGTGAGAAACAAGAGTGAAGAAGATGAGGTCTGCGTCCAAGGGGAAGTAGCTGTGTGGGCTCTGTCGCTGAGGCTTTTAGCTGTGGCCAGGGGCAGGTCAGCAAGACCCATTTGGCCTGTCCTGAATCTAACTAGAAGCTCAGATTCCAGAGGCACATATGGGGTGTTCAGAGGGTTCCACAACTGGGTGGCAGGATGACGAACAGCTCCTTGGCCTCCCCTACCACCATTGCTGCACACTGTATGTTGATGAGATGGTTTCTGAAACTGTGATACAAAGAGGAGCCAGGAAGCTTGAGAGGCAGGTCCTAGTCATGCCCACAGGCAGCTGAAGGTGTGTGACACTATTACTGAATTTGGGGCACTAGGTCTAGAGGATGGAAGATTTTTGGTCTTGCCAGAGAAAGAATTCAAAGATGGACACAGAGAAGACTTAAGCAGGAGCAGGTGTATTAATGCAAAGCAAAGTGAAAATACACTCTCAGAGAGTGGGCAGGCTCTAGAAGGACTGCTGCACTGGAGGTCCCAAGACCCCAAGTTTTATTGGAGTCTGCAGACATGGTCAGTCCTGGAAAACTGGATTATGTGTCATTACTTCTGGAGGCTGGGTATGCATCATCAACTCCTCCCACATGTCTGGTGGCAGAATTCTTGACCTTGGGTGGTCAGACTTGGACTGTCATTTTCTGCAGGTATAAGGGTTTTGGATCAGCAAGACCCTGCTCTATGTCGCAAGTTGTTCTGTTAATGTCAGTGGGCCAATGTCCAAGCCATTGTTCTCAGCCATCAGGTTTCTTAACTCCCTTTCTACCTCCTATATCAATTTCTTCTCAAAGCAGTGGACCCTGAAGGTCATTCCATTGCTGAGGTGACCCACCCCATTTTGGAGCCTACTAGATGTTAACTAAGTGGAAAGCAACATATGTTTTTGGTAGCGGGAGGGAAGAGCACATGCAAAGAGCCTGAGGTAGAGGGAGCAAGGCCAATTCCAGGATTTCCAAGAAGGCCTGCATGACTGCGGTGAGAAGATACAGAGCTGGGGAGCTGGGGTGGCAGCTCAGGCCAGAGACAGGAGGGGACAGGCTAGGCTGGAGCTATGTCTACATCCTTAGAGCAGGGGGAAGTTGTGGGGATTCCCTCTGTGTACCCCCTCTCCATTGCTTGGAAGAAAATGAGGATGACTACAGCCAAGGGGAGGAGGCTGAGAACTTTCCTGTATTGCTGCCTTCCCATTCGTCCATCTGCATGGATCATGTGGCTGTGATTTATTCCAGCTTTCTGAAGTTTGGGGGCATTATTCAGGGATGTCAACTAAATTCCTTCAATTTTATCTTCCTGGAAACTCCTCTGCTCTGAGACAGTGCAGAGTGGGGATCAGAAGTCCCCAGCATTGGCACCTTTCATCCTCTGAGACTGTCCCCATCTGACTTCCTCCTCCATCGTCCCCAGCAGAGTGGAGCAGGTCTGGACTTAACCTAGGTGGGGTGGAGGAGAAGTTCGTATCTGGGCTGAGGTCCAGCCCCCATTCTGCTGTGTTCCTCATCGTCCTGGGATTGTGAACGGAACAGTGGGGAGGCCCAGCAGTTAGGACATAGGGAATGGTCTCAGAGATGAGAGGTGTGCAAATGGGCATCACAGCAGCAGCATGGGGCTGAGGCTCAGCAGTAAAAGTGGGTACAGGGTCCTGGGGGCACTGAGGAGAGACAGATGCACATAGAATAGGACAGAGGTAGAGGCCTGCATCAGAATGGAGGTTGTTCCCACTGACACCAGACACCATGTATTCCAAAGGCTCACAGGCACCAGGTGCTGAGCTCATGGCTCCAATCAGGGGCAGGGCTGAGTCACAGGTGTGTGCAGCAGTACCTGGATGGAAGAGGCACAAGCAGAGAGAGCCCGTACCCTGCACTGGCCACATGTGTGCTCTGCAGTGCAGGATTCTCTCTGCCTACCCATAAAGGGCCTGTGAGGGTCTCAGGCTAGAGCCAACAATAATGAACAACTATTGAGTGACTACTGTCTAACCAGATTGTACTAAACATTCATGTATTTTATTTTATTTCACCTAACACGATAAGGTAGTGACTTGTGTAATAGACTAGGAAATGAGGCTCAGAGGGTGAAGTGACTCACCTGGAGTCACACAGCATGGCAGGCCGCACTCACATTTGAACCTGGATCTGTCTGGCTCCAAAGCTTAACCACTCCCCTGTTCTTCCTTCTGAGTGGGTAGGAGGAAGTGGCTGCAAGATGCAGGGGAGAGGGACAAGGTAGGGATGTAGGCACACTCCTTCCTGAAGCAGATGTTTGGCTCCTTCTCCCTCCTGCTTCGTCTCCCAGTCTGTCATGGGTACTGTCAGAGGGTCACGCTAGAGTCATGGCTAGAGCCACCAGGGAAGCAGCAAGGTCCTGATGGCCAGGGAGTATTGAGGGCTCAGGGTTGCAAGTGCCTCACTTGCCCTCAGGATGGACCCACTCTCCACAGCTGTCCCCAGGCTGCTCTACCTGCCCCACCTGAGTCCATTTCCACTATCTCTCCTGTCACCCCCGGGGCTCATGAGCCCCTTGCCTAAGTGCCTCCAAGAACCCTGATACTAGCTGCTCACTCCACTCAGAGCTGCCCCATCCCCATCCCCAGCTCTCTGCCTGGCTCAGCCCCAACCCAGACAGGCCATTTCCTCAGGCCAGCCCCACCTCCAGCCACCCCTCCTCGCAGTCCAAATAAGGCTCCTGGTTGGTTGCTTACGATATCACTACTCTTCTACCCACAATCTCACATCAATTAGGTTATGTGCCATCCTGAGTGCCACCTGCTGATACCTGAGAGACTCCGTCTGTCTTGACCTCCGCTGCAGCCCCATGGCTAGTGGAGCTGGACACAATAGTAACTACGCACTGAATACTTGTGGGGTAAATAGAGGCGGGCGTTATCCTCATTGCACTTGTGTAGAAGCCACAGTGCAGAGTGGTCATGCCAATTGTCCTGAGTCACCAGCAGGTCAGCAGCTAAGCTAGCTTGATCTTGGGGCTGTCTGACCTGACCTTTGGGTCTGTGCTTGTGACAACAGTGTTCTGTGCATCACTCTGCTAGCTCCAGGTAGAAATGACTCATCCACTTAAAAGACACACTTATGTCAGTTTTGCCAGGCCCTGCCATAGGCACTGGAAATAAAACAAAGGACTCATTGTCTGTGCTCACCTCCCAAAAATGAATCAGGATCAGTACCGTAGCCTGCGGGACCCAGAGGAGGTTAGGGATCCCCACTGCCTAGCCGGGAGGAGGAAGGAGCCAGGGTTCACAAGCACAGGGCTTTGGAGGGTCAGGAGGATTTTGCCTACAGAGAGGGACATTATCTAAGAACATGTTGAAAGGTCCTGCAAGTATCACCGGATAAACAGGGAAAAAGGGACCCCAGACCCCTCCATCTTCAGGTTCATCACTTGCCTTCTTTAGCCTTTCCAACCACTATGCTCCTCCTTGGACAGGCTGGATGCTTCCAAGCCTCTGGGCCTTTGCACACACTGTCCCTCCCTCTTGGAGTTGCCCTTCCCCCCACAGCCACCTACCAAACACCTCCTCACACTTCTTGGCCAGATGCAGTGTCACTTTCCCTGTGGGAGTTCCCAGACTTCCCCAGGCAGAATCAAGCGAGCTCTGCTCAGAGCTTCCCAAGTCCCACCCAGGTCCCGCAGCCGGCACCCTCAAGGCACCAGGTTCGCCTGACTGTGCTTCTCACCCAGCAGGAGTAGAGTTCAAGGAGAGCCTGGCCATGGCTTACAATAAATTCCTGACACCTGAATGAGTGAGTGAAAGGGTGACTGACTGAAGCCATCCAGCCATGAAGGAGCAAGGGGACCACTGCAGCCACCTCTCCTCCCATCCTCCTGAAGTGTCAACATCAAAGGTCGTCAACTAGGCAGTGATACGCAAATGGAGATTTCAAGAATTACAAATGGCATGAAAAGGTGATGTCATGTCTTTTAAAAATAGCTTCACTGAAATATGAGTTGCATACCATCAAATTCACTCTTCGAATTGCATATGTCAGTGGTCTTTAGTATATTCATGGAGTCGCGCAACAGACACCACTATCTAATTTCAGAACACTTATCACTCCCAAAAGAATCGGTACTCACCAGCAGGCACTCCCCACTACTCCTTTCCTGAGCCTGGCAATCATTAATCCACTTTCTGCCTCCCTGGATTTGCCTGTTCTACATATCATGTACAAATGGAGCCACACAATTTGTGGTCTTTCGTGGACTGGCTGGTTTTCCCAGGCATGATGTTTTTAAAGGTAATTCACGTCAGTCCTTCATTCCTTTTTACTGCGGATAGTATACCATTGGATGGATCTGCTATATTGTGTTGATCTGTTCATCAGTTGGCACTTGGGCTGTTTCCTGTTGCTTTCCTATTAGGAATAATGCACATAGGAACGTTCGTGCATGTTTTGTGTGGACCTATGTTTTCATTTCTCTTGGGTATGTACCCAGTGGTGGAATTTCTGAGTCATATGTTAATCTATGTTTAACTCTTTGAGGAATTGCTAAACTGTTTTTCAAAGCAGCTGAGCCATTTAAAATTCCCTCTAGCAATGTGAGAATTCCAGTTTATCTGTGACTTGCTATCATCCATCTTTTTCATTATAACTACCCTTGTGTTTGTGAAGTGGTATGTTACCTTGGCTTTAGTTTGCATTTCTCTAATGACTCATGTTGCTCAACTTCTTTTTATGGTTTCATTGGCTACTCACAGATCTCCTTTGGAGAATCACCTACTCAAATCTTTTGCCCATTTAAAAATCAGATTATTAATTTCTTTATTGCTGAGTTATAAGAGATTTTTATATATTCTGGACATCAGCTTCTTATCAACTATGTGATTTGTAAATATTTTCTTTTTTGCTTTCTTAATGCTGTTTTTTGCAGCACAAATTTTTAAAATTTTGATGAAGTCCAACTTATCATTTTTTTTTCTTCAGCCATTTGCTCTTGTGGTCTCATCATTAATTAGTCACTGCCTAACCCAAGGTCACAAGGGTTTATGCCTAGGTTTTCTTCTGTAAGTTTTATAATTTTAACTCTTACATTTCGTCTGTGGTCCATTTTGAATTAATTTTTGTATATGGTGTGAGGTAGGGGTTCAATTTCACAATACTTTATTGGTTTGGTGAGTTCCTCTGCCATTCTAATTTCACAGATGAATAAACAAAAAGAGGTTGGACCATTTACCCAAAGTTGCAGAGCCAGCACTCCTGATGAGCCCTGATTTCAGCAGCCACAACCAAAGCATCACTAATCACAATAACTGGAACAGCCCAGTGGTCACAGTCACTGTTGCCCAGTGTGAGACTGGCTCTGTCCATGAATGTTGTGCCACCTCCCATGTCACTCCCTGCACCCCATAAGGGTGTACTTGTTTCTTAATTTTGTTTATTTATATTTGTTATAGCTTATACCTGGAATGTCCCCAAAAGATTCATGTGCTAAAGATTGGGCCCCAGCTGGTGGCATCATTGAGAGGTGGTGGAAGATGGGGCCTAGTTGGAGGAAGTTGGTCATGTAGTAATGAGCCTTTGAAGGGGCTGCTGGGACCCCTGCCCCTTCCACTTTGTCTCTCTCTGCTCCCTGGTCACCATGAGGTGAGTGGCTTTCCTCACCATGGCCTTCCACCATGATATTTCTGTCTTGCCATAGGTCCTCAGCAATGGTCAAGCAACCATCGAAACCTCTAAAAAAGGGAGACAAAATAAACTTTTTCTCCTTTTAAGTTGTTTATCTTGGGTATTTTGTCACGGTGACAGAAAGCTGACACAATCATTCTATTGTGTTTTATTTTCTTATCATAATGTGGATTTTTTTTATAAAGACTGTGCACTGAGTGGCAGGGACCACACCTGTCTGTTCCCCACCACACCTCAGCACTAGACAGAGGGATTGGTGCACAATAAGTGCTCAATAAATGACTGTAGATTGTGGAAGAACAAATGTGAGAAAGGACGATCCTGAGTATCACTCATGGAGCCATTGTCTGTGACCAGAGCAGAGGGGGTCGCCACACAGCAGTGCCAGTACTGCTCCTCACTCACTCACTCACTCACTCACTCTCAAGCTTGCATTGAATGCTGGTGATAAGTCTGGACCCACTGAGCATGCTGTCAGGACAGTCAGGGGCTGCTGGCCTAGGCCACCCAGATGGGCGCTGGGTCCAGGGTTGATGAAGGGATCCAATGAAGCAGCAATAAGGACTGAGGCAGGACAGGGGATTCACAAGTCCTGTTCAGGTCCATACTAAGGCACAGAGAGGTTTAGAAACTTGCTGAAGGTCAAACAGGTGGAGAGACCCAGGGCCAGGACTTAAACCTTTTGCTTCCCTAGAAGCAGATCTAGGCTCCTCCCTCCATACCTTCCAGCCCCAAGAGGGCCCTGAGCCAGCAGTCCTAGTGTGCTGTACTCTCTGAATCTCACACAAAGCAAGCCATCTCTTCCTGAAAGCTGTTAGACCACATTCCACTTCTTCTGTAAGGCCACTGAGCCCAGAGCTGGGACCTCACGCACCTCTGGAGACAGAGGAGCAGCTCAGCTCAGAGCCACAGTAGGTGCCCTGGCCTGGCAGAGTCTTAGCTGTGCCAGGATAGTGATGGCCAGCCGTGTGTGGGGAGAGCTGCTGGCTGAGCTCAGGGCCACTTTACAGAGGTGTGACTCTGGGCCAGTCACCCATTCTCCTGGCTGCATGAATGTGCTTAGAGTAAGACCAGTGCCCCATGTCAGGGATGGATGGGGCAAAGCCTGACACAGACAGGCCCTGAGAGCTGTGGGTTGCCTGCCCTGAGCAACCAGACACCCCCGTGACTCATCTGGGCCAGCTGCACCTGGTAGCACAAGAGACAGCCTTCGACTGGGCGCGGCGCCCTCCCGGGGGCCTTATGCAGGGCCCAGCTCACAGTGGGGCCTGGTGCACAGAGGGTGCCTAATAACTGCAGGTTGGCACAGCTGGTGCTGGGCTGACACCTGGGATCTGTCCTCAGCTTTTCACCTCCAGCAGGGCAGGCACAAACTCCGGGGAAATCTCTCCCATCGGCCTCACTCTGAGAAAGAGAAATAGAAAAAACTCTAATTCCAAAGAGTAAATGTCACAGGCTTGGAAAAGATTCTGAGGTTCTGAAAATAAACACCAGGCTCCAAAAGGAAGCTGCGGAAGAGAGGAAGGGTGGAGGTGGAGAGCAGGTAAGAGGCAGAGATCGGGGCTGGGTCTGAAGGTGCCTCCTCCGGGGACCTGGAGGGCCAAGCTCGGGTAGCCCCCGGGCATTTTTCTGGGAGATATCATGATGAGGGACTGTGGTGCCACAGGGTAGAATGTGGGGGTGAGAACCCGCCTTCTTCAAGCTGCTCCTCAAAGTTCAGTGCTGTGAGCACCTGGGACAGGTCAGACCCTGAAGGTCTGCAGGTCTCCAACCAGGTCATCTGACCCAGCCATCCTTGAAGCTCTCTCTGTGCCCCTCCCCATTTCCTGACTCCACTCCTAAGGTCCTTCAGCCAGGTCCCAGAAGACTCGGCCCATTCCTCATTCATGCAGGTTTCTGCCCCAATGCCACCTCATTAGCGGGGCCTTCCCTGACGACACCACATCTCACCCCACTCCCACCCTTTTGCCTTGTGTTTCTTGGCACAGTCCTCACTTGCTTATTTGCATATTGTTTCTCGCCTGCCTCCGTGCCTTACAGCAATTGGGGTTCTGTCAATCTAACTCCCTGCTGTGCTCTTAGGTGTGGGAGCAGACAAAAGGTTCAGGGGTATTCATTTTCCATATGATCTCTAGGAGGGGAAGGTCTGACCACATCACGCCTGCCCTGCTTTTGACTCTAGGGTAACCACAATCTGCCTGGCTGTGAACCCTGTCCCTCCCTTACCCACCAAGCTTCACCCCACCCCACCCCACCCCCACTCCCGTGCTCTAGCGCCACCTCTGGCCTCTGACTGTTTTCCAGCTCTCTGTCTTGACTGCTTCTGAGTCCCCAGGATCTTTTCTCCTACTTCCCTCGGCCCTCACTTAGCTAGAATCTAGTCAGCTTCAGAACTTGTTCCAAATCTCTGCTCATCATCAGAGAAGCTCTCCCTGACTCTCAGGTCTCTCTCGACTCCCTGTGTCTATGGAGGAGCACCTATGGCTCCACAGTCAGCTGTAAGTAGCAGCTCCATCTCTGTGCTGAGTCTGGTGCTGGCACAGTACACATGGAATGAACAGATGAGGGAATTAGTACCAGGTGTGTCCCTACACTGTTACAACATCCAAGTAACAATGCCCAGTTAAGACCTAGGAGAAGGAGGAAGGCAGGGAGGGGATGAGGGTGGAGCCTGCAAAGGACAGGTACAGACAGTGGCTCCCCTCTTCAACCCTGCAGGACACAGCTGGTCCCTTCACTTGGGACAATGAACTAGTGAGTTGATTACTATCTACCATTACCTGCCAGCGGTCAGAGAAGCAGAAAGAGCCAGAGGTGGAGAGACGGGGCTGAACTTGCTGACCTCACCTCACCCCCTCCTTCCAGAACCTCCTCCATCACCCCATCCCACAAGGAGCCCATCCTGTCCCCTCTGCATAGGGCCTGCACCTTGCACTCACTTTCCTTCTTGCTCATTGTTCTGTAAGTATGGAAACATAATTCATATTAGAAGTGTCCCCTCCCATGGAGGCTGGGAGCTTCTTCAGGGCAGGAGCCATGTGTCTGATTCATTTGTGTGTCCCTCAGCAAGTAATGGACCATTCACTCTAGGTAAGTTATTGCTCTTTTGTTGACCTCAGTTTCTTCTTTAAAATGGGGTGGCACTAGTACCCAACACCCACCTCACCCAGTGTAGCAAGGATGCAGGAGCTGCCAGTACCCAACGCCTGCTCCCAGGAGGTGATGAGCAGGGCCTCTGCTATTATGGGAGGGCTGCTGCTATTATGGGTGGAGCTGTAGCTGTGATGGGCTACACCCAGATGGACTGTGGAGCATCTGTTCAGAATCTCTGGTCCACTTCTCACTCTACCCACCTCCAAACGATGGCATTTGCTTCCATTCCCTGGAAGCCGCTCTGAGCCATCACTGCTCTGAGCTTTTCAGCAGCATTTTTCCTTTTTTTCTCACAACCCACGGAGGGGCTGAGACAAAGGTCCTGAGTGAATCATTTAAAATGCAAAACCCTGCTGTCTCTAGCTGCTTAAAGCAAGTCAGTTTTTCAGGCTGTGCCAGGGCAGAGACCTCCTCCCCCCAACCTGAGTGGCTTTCAAGGCCTACAGGGTTCAGTTTCTGTTCTGCTCCTTCCAACCCCACAGCACCCATCCAGATGTGGAAACTGAGGCTCAGAGAGGTGATGTGACCCTCCCAGCCCCACTCTTTCTGTAGATGGCAGAGCCAGAGTCAAACCCTGGACTGTTGGTGATCTGTCTCTGGGGCTCGGCCTGCCCACAGGTTATTTGGAAGACAGGTGCCCATCCAGTGGCCTTTTGGCAGCTGGCAAAGATGCTTCTCCCATATGTGACACAGGTGGCCTCTCAGAGATGGATGGTCACTTATTGACCAGTGTGCCAGCCCCCTCCCCTCACTCCCCTTAGCTCCTTATGGGTAGACTCTGCAGACCCTGACTTGTTCCCCACAACTTCTACACTTGTATTGATCTAGAAAGGGGCTTGCAGGAGGCGGGAAAGGCTGAGATTGCCTTTGAAGCGGTCACCAGGTGCAGCCTGAGGCTGCAGTCACTCCCAGGCTCCTCATTAAAGTCCCAATCATATGGGCTCTGGATGTACAGAGCAGTCTGTTCTTTGCTGGGTCTTTAGGAGTGCCAAATACTGGCACATGGATGAAGCTGAATATTGATGTCCAAGAACAAGGCTGGGCCGCTTAGCTGTATAGACAGGCCTGAATCCAATTCACCTGGGTATGATCTTGGTCCATCAATAATTGCTAGAACTCTGGCAGCTCCTGCCCTTCCTGGTGTCTCCTATGGCCCTTCATGTGTCAATAGCCCATGCCCTGCTGGGAACCAGGCACGGTCAAGCATTGATTTGCCAGACCCTGGGTCCATCTCCGTCTCCTCTCGTTTCTTCATGGCTGGGAAGACCTCAAGCCCTGAGCTGGAGGGAAACTGGGATACAAACAAGGTTGTTTACCCACAGAGGCTCACAGTCTGATGGCAGAGGCAAGTGTCCAAGTGGACACACATGACACAGACTGATAAGTGTTACCATGGTAGAGTGAGAGTGGGTGGTATTTTAGTAGCACTGAAGTGAGGTGGTGAAGGGTCAGAGGTACATGGTTCTAAGACCTGGCATTGCCACCAACCTTGAGGAACCTCCATTTTCTTGTTTATGTAATGGGGATCATTTTGGGATGTGGGAGGAACAAATTAGTTGGTGCAATTATGGGTCAGGCACCATGCCAGGTGCTTACTAAGCAGAGCTCTTATTTGTGCATCTGGTGAGCAGGTGTTCACGGAGTACCAGCTGTGAGCCAGCACTGCTCAGGGACTGAGAATTGCATGGTACAGAAACCAGATGTTGTGTCCTCAGGGATCTTCAAGTCTACATCAAAGGGTTGAATGTGATTCACACAGATCAGCTCTGCAGGGAAGAGTGGGACTCTGGAGCTGTCTGTGACAAAGCATCCTCAAGGAGGGTGGAAGGGAGACTGATCTGAGACATCAGGGGCACATGGGCAGGACAGGGTGCTGATGAGGGAGCAGAGGGTGTGGGCAGGACAGACCTCAGGCTGCTGGTAGGGTAACTGGACAGATAGGTGAAGGTATCATCCATGGGATGAAGACATGGTGGGCAAACTGGGTATGGGAGACAGAGAGCTTATGATCTTGGTCTGGTCCTTTCTGAATTAGTGATGCCTTTGAGACTTCACATATGCTTTGTGGTTAGGGGATGGGTTGTGTCCTCTGAGCCTAGTTGAGCAGCTCCAGAGCCCTAGAGAAAGAAGGCCTGCCTGCCTCAGGCACACATAGGGGATCCCTGGCCCATGGTTGCAGTTGGAGCGGAGTAGACAGCCTACCTGATGTGGGTGGAGGTCAAGGTCAGCCCTGCAGAGTTGCCTCTGGCTGAGTCCGAGAGGATGAACCAAACTCACCAAACAGAAGAGGAGGACACTGAGCACCAGTGCCAGCCATGCAGAGACTGAGGGGCAAGGGAGCAAGTTGTATGTGGTCAGAAGTTGGAGGCTTTTGGGACGGATGTGGCTTTAGTGTTTGGGAGGGCGAACATAGCACTGGAGGCTGTAGGAGAAAAGAGAGGGGCCTTGATGCTGAGTGCAGAGTTGGCAGTTTAACCTGGGGTCACTGGACCCCTGGGCTGCCCTGTTTCATCAGGAGGATGGGCTCAGGGCTCCAGTCCTCAGAGAACACTCAGGACAAAGAAGCAGAGAAGGAGACACTGGCAGCAAAGGAGTCAGTTAGGAGCCTGTGATGGTGCAGTGATAGGGAAGAGTGGGGCAACCGTGTCTGGACAGTGAGAAGTGGGTGAACATAATTGGTCTTAGGGGGACCAAAAGGATTCAGGCTAGAGAAAGGCCTGGTCTGGATCATGGTTAGAGGGCTCTGGCACTGTAGAAAAGTTAGGAGCGCTGGAGGTGCTCAGTGGATACAGGGTCAACAAACATGCCCGAAGGGGCCATTCTGTGGCAGGATGAAGTCATTCAATGTGGGTTTGTGACAGGTTTCTGTAAAAAAGAAGGATTGGCATTGGGTTCCCTTTCACTCTAGGGTTCTGTGGCTTATTAATGAGAGGAACTCAAAAGCATATGGCTTACTTACTATGTGCTACACACAGGCTTTATGCTACTTACACACATATATGATATATATATATGTACGAAATATATGGGGTGTGTGTGTATAACAAAAGTTTGTATTCTTGCTCCCAGTTACTCACAGATGAGGAAACTGAGGCTTTTGGAAGTGAAATAACATGTCAATGATCACAGAGCTAATTAATGGCAGAGCAGTTAATTAATCAGCTTTCCTATGCTGGAAATCCCTCCTCCCCCGTATTCACCAAGCCAAAGTCCAAGCCTGCCCTCAGCTGGCTCCACTTCCCTTCCTTACAAGAGGTTCCTCTGCACAAGGGCAGATCACAATGAAAGAGCATCTCTTTGGAAACCTCTGTGCTGTGGTTGTGCATCCAGCCTCTGTTGGCAGCTGCCAAATTTTAGCTGGATTTTTGTGGGTTTCTCACCAGGCTCATCCATCCCTCAGATGGCAGAGAGGCTTTGAGAAGCATCCCTGATCTGTTGCCTAATGTATCCCCCTGAAACACAAATCTACTGTTACCCAGAGAGCTGTCTGTCACCCAGTAGAGAAGAAGTGCCCCAGCAGAACAATAACAATAATTTCATGGTGAAACTGCCCTCTTTCACTGTGCCCCCCTTCCTGGTCTTGACCTTGGCCCATCAGTTGGACCCTGGGAAATCGTTGCCTTTTACTGTTTCAACTTTGACTCAGAGCCATAGGGGCAAAGAGAGCAGTAGGGTGTTAAAAGTATTTCCAGTTGTGGCCAAGTAAGGAGACCACAACTGGAACTCTTGCAAAGAGCACCTCTTTGTGTGGAGGAGGCTGATTCAGTGCCAGTCCTCCATGCTCTGCACAGCATCCAGCAGTGGCTAAGGAGGAAGAGGGAGGGGTCCAGCTCTGAAGGATGAAAACACCCTCAAATAGCAACAGCAATAGCATCTAATGGGCACAGGGACCCTACAGAGGGACCCTGATCCACAGAAGGGACAAGGTGACTTACTCTAAGGCCATGCAGTATGTCTAAATAGAATCACAACTCAACCATTTACTATGTGACTGTAGGTAAGTTACTAGTCCTCTCTGAGCCTCCATTTTCTCATCTTTGACATGGGATTAGGCTGGTACTACCTCATAGGGCAATAGAAGGTTAACTGAGGAAAACCATGTTGAGTTTTTATCACAGTGCTGGAAACTCAGACATCAACTGAAATAGTGCTTATGATATTATCTTCACCATTAACTTACTTGCTTTTACTTTGAGATGGCACCTATCAGAAGATACACCATCAATGCAATGATAGCTTTTGAGGGGGAAGGAAAACAAGGAGAAAGATGAAATTAAATATCTCCATCAATTCCAGGATTTGTATTGTAGAACATTTAAAACATATGCCTCAGGATTGAAAAAATACAGTATCAATATCAAAAGGCTATTTTTAAATTCCAGATTCCTGGACTCCTCCCAACCAGCCACCAAGCAGGATGGAAGCTGTGTCATCAGGCATACAGATCAGTGTTTACCCTGCTACCAAGTGGCCTGGTGACCCAGGAAGCCCCTCCTGCCTCTGGCCTGGTGTCCTGCCTGGACAATGAGCGAGGCTGGATCAGATGATCCCCAGCCTTCCAGTTCCTTTCCCCCACCCTGCTCCAAATGGAGAGCTCATGGTTGTGGGTCCTTCTGCCAACTTCCCTGTCCCATTAGTCCCCTGGCCACAGCCAGGCAGGCCTGGGTGACTTAATTCTCCAACTTTCTGCAGCTTCCAGGGCTGCCTTTGATGGGTAGGAAGGTGGAGAAACAGCAGGAGGCAGGGTGGAGAAGGGAGAGCTGGTGTTGGGTTCCAGGTGGATATGATGCATGCATTCCTTCCCAGGTGCTTTTAAACAGAGTAAAGGTATGCTCTGGTCCCACTACCTCCATCCAGTACTTCTCGGAGAAGAGAAGTGCAACCTGACATAATAGTAGTGAGGAAGGATAGATAGATAAGGTAAGGGGAAATTAAAAATAATGATTAAAAGGACCAGATTCAAATTTAAATCGGGAAATAAAAACTTAAAATTCAGATCAGTGAGCCCCCTCCCATCACCTTCTTCTTTTAGAGCTTAAGTGATATTAGATTTTAGGTCTTCAGGGAGATGTGAAGGGATGTCTGCCTCTGCCTTCTCCTTTGAGATGTTGGGAAGCTGCTAATGGTAGAGAAAGAAAATTGGAGGGCACTCCTGGCCCATGGAAGTCCTGAAACTCATCTGTTGCCCCTGTGTTTTGGGTTAGCCTAAACACATCTCTGTATTTTTGAATAATAAACCATCTTGGCCTGGTGACAGGCCCTCCTGGAGCCCATTGTCACTAATGATTAGGGGTTGGTAGAAGACACGGAAAATACAAGACCCTAGACCAGAACCACCACTCTGAGTTTTCAATCCCAGTTCCTGAGTTGACAGCAGGGGACCTTTCTGTCTCCCTTTCTTATTTCTCCCTACTCCATCCTGTTTTACTAAAATAAATCCTTGCTAAATTTTACCCTTTCCTTTGTGTGAGATCCCTTGAAATTTTTTTTTTTCTTTTGTGGATTTTGAATTCCTGTGATTTGCATGGAAACTGGGAAGCTGAGGGAACCCCTGGTCTCTTCCCTTCCTCCGGTAACAAGAATTAAAAGTAAACCAAGATGGGAGGCACACAACATCCAACAACAATGGAGGAAAGAGAAATTTCAAGGAGCATGTATTCTGGTCTCATACTTTGTGAAAAGCTAGAAGCAGGTCAGCATGGGGTGGTGGAGGGAGGAGAGGTAGAGAGAAGGCCAGCTGGTCTGGGGAAGGGGGCAGGTAGGTTCCACTGGAGCTGGGGTACAGGGTCTTGCAGGAGGTCTTGGGGAGGATGATGGGGGAGGGGAAGGATGGAAAGTGCTGGAGCCAGGGGTCCCCAGGAATCTGTACTTGTGAGTCTCCCAACTAACAGCTCTCCCACCCTTTGCAACCTGCTGCTGAGCCTCTCTGTGGCAACTCCTCATCAGCAAACCCCTTCCTTGCCCTCCACTCCTGATCCCTCTCCACTCCAACCCCTTTCTTGTCATCAGTGACCCTGTGCCCCTCCCCATGCCCTTTCTGTCCACTCTGCATCTGTTCTTTCCTCCCCTTTGCTGCTTCCTCTCTGAAGATGCAACCAGCTTTGTCCTGTAGCCCTTTATCCTTGACCTGGTAAACAGTTCTGAGACTGAGAGACATTGGCCAGGGTCCTTTGCACCCCACAGGTCAGATGACAGGCAACAGGTCCTGGGCACTGGAAGCAATAAAGACTAGGATATTGCCAAAAGATAAATGCTATTTCTTTGCTATTTAAAAAATACATTGCAAGGCCACAGAGAAAGACCCTAGACAAGTGCCTGGAGACACAGCGTCAGACTTAAAGAATTAGCTTGGGCACTGTCACTCTTACTCTGTGTATGCTGTGCACATGGCTGCAACAGATGGCCAAACACCTCAGGCAGCTTAAAGCAGAGGCTCTCCTCATTTTAGTGCAGGATGGTCTTCACAGTACTCTTCTGTCAGCAGACATATCTTTTCACTTTTACTCTGGCACTTGTCCCCTCCATTCCCTGGCCTCTCCTTCTCCCATGGCCCTTTCTCCTGAACTTCCAGCACACTCCAGACACCCTGACTTGATGGGCAGATGTGCCATTGTTCATATTGCAATAGCCTTTGCCTTGGAACATGGTTTTGCTGGAGGCATGTGCTCCCTGTTTTCAGCAGCCCCTTCTGCCAAGGGTAGGAAACCATCCCTGGTTGAGGTCTTTATACTTGTGTTCATCCCACAGGACTCAGTGATGTCACCCCAGGAAGACCCAGGCCTCTCATAACCAACCCTTATGACAAGATCCACAGGGTGTGCACTTACTGATGCTCTCCGTTGGCAGAGGTGATGGGTGTCTTCAGGCTGATGTCAGACAGGATGGTAGTGTGCTCAAGAAGAAAGAGGATGAACTTGGAAGTAGATACACCTGGGTTCAAGTTCTGGTTGTGACACTTACTGATCACGTGACTTTGGGCAAGCCACTCTCGATTCTCTGGCTACACATTTCTCCATGACCTTATATATAAGGTTATTGTGAGGCTGGGTGCAATGTCTGTGACGAGTTGCCATGAATCATGATCCTCAGAGCCGACCTCTTTTATAGTTTCTCCTGTTGTATTTTAATCTTGTTGATTTTCACAACATCCTCATAGCTCTAGAACTCCCCAGGGCAGGAACCACATCTTGTCCATACTCAGCCTGGAGCCCAGTGCTTTCCCTGAAGCAGGTGGCAGGAAGTGCAACCTGATTTAACGGAACTCAGTGGAGTCCTCTGAACACGGCTTTGCACTGCTGTCTCCAGCAGCTCTATGCCTATGCAGGATTTCCCTGGGTTGACTTCCATGTCTATCATTCTCTCTATAACCCCTTCTTCCTTAGAGTCAATATGTGTTTCACTATATATCTTAAATTTATGCCTTTCATATGTGATTTTAAAACTTCAATGAACAGTTCTACGTAAAAGTACACATACACACACACAGATTTTTCCCTACATGGTCGCTAATACTGTGAACCATGGTAATGGAATATCTTTGAACCTAGCTGCCTTTTTAAATTGCATTTTATCTCAGTGAATAGCCTTAGAAAATACAATATTCCTCACTGGAAACAATGAGATGCAGCGGGGAATGGTGGTGCATATCTGTAATCCCAGCACTTAGGAGTTAGTCTGGAGTACATAGGAAGATTCTGTTTCAAAAAAGAAAGAAAAGAAGGAAGGAAGAGAGAGGGGGAGAGGGAGGGAGAGAGGGAAGGAGGAAGGGAGGGAGGGAGGAAGGAAGGAAATAATGAGAATGACTTTGTAACCAGTATTTTCGTGAAGTCTTTTAAAACCAAAGGAATATTTTTGTACTATTGGGACTCCAAAGGTCATCCATCCAAAGGAAATAATGCTATCCACAAACTATCTGGAGCACCTCCCTGTGAACCACGGCTCAGGGTTTCTGCTGTCTTCAGTCTCCCACCATGAAGCAACAGCATGGCCAGTTTCTTTTCTGTGTCCTGCTGGGCAGCACACTGTGGCATCATGGTCTTGGACAGGACAGTTCCACATGGTGGAACAAAGAGTTCAATAAAAGAAATCACCCCGCTCCCGGCAATCTCCTGTAAGAGCTCTGTTGGTTTAGCAACCAAACCAAGTCATGGGGACTCTAGGACAGCAGAGGAAACTGAGGCAGACCTTTACTGTTCCCCCCCAGACTCATCCATTAGGTAACTCCAGCTCTCCAAGTGCACTGACCCGGGGGTGAGGTGCTCTCATTTCTCTACATGGATCCAAGTTAGTGTTGTCAAAGTGGAGTGGGTCACGGCAGGTGAGACCCCAAGAGTGTCATCTTACCACAGCAGCAGCTGCCACTGTAGGCCAGCTAAGTGTGACCTTGAGCATGACCTACTGGAACAAAGCTGGGCCTGAGTTCAGGGTAGGTTGAGTTTTTATTTCTATCACTTTATTCTTTCCTGTTTTGGTTTGAATGATTTCCTGAGGCCAATTTTCTGTGTTCCTGATAGGAATTCTACTCATGCGTCTTCATTTTATTCATTTTTATAGCATCCATCTCTGTGATGTTTTCATTACTGTCTTGCATTTCTTTCTTAAGATATGCCAGCTCTGTTTTCATTTCTCTGTCTTTGTGTTTCCTACCAATAAGTCTTCCTTAGCCCTTTGGTGTTGAGGTTCTTGTTTTGTTTTGTGTGCAGTCATTTTGCCAGCTCCTGTGTGTGGTTCCTTTGGTTCTGGTGGGGTTTCTCTGCCACCAGCAGCCCCGTTTCCAAATCTTGTAGGGCCCTTGCATATCTGAAGCTAGTGTAAGTGACACTGAGGGCCATGAGTTTGCTCCTCACTCCAATACCGAGGGGCAGCTGCAGTCTCCCTTCTCTTCTGGGCTGAGTGAGTCTCAGCCCTAGGCCTGGCTTCCTCCCGTGATTCTCACCAGCACTGCTGGGAAACCAGTCTGCTTTCAGTGGCTCAGGAAATACCTTCATTCCCAATCGCCTCCTTTGGTTCTCACACCTCACTTTGGGGAAAGGATCAATCCCAGCAAAGGGACATGGCAGCAAAGACAGGGAATGGGGAGTGCAGACCAGGCCCTGGGTCCCAAAGTAGAAGGAAGAAAGAGGAGAATCAAGCAACAGTTTGATCTGGGCTGCAGGGCAGTAGACACTTTCTCCTTGGATAACCTTGAGGCCCCTCTTCCCCCTCCCCCAGGCTGGCCAGCCCACATATTGCTCTACCATCCTGGGACATGCATCACTTTCTGTCCTAGACAGTCCAAGAGGGGCCCTGCCTCTCCTGTTCCCTACAGTCCATTTTCTACACAGCAACTGGAGTGATGGCCCTGCCCCCACCCCTGGAGAAACCTTTCCTGTGGCAAGTGGGTTGACAGAGGCTTTAGCTGCAGAGCCTCACTGTCTGGCCCCTTACAGGGCCCTCCACCCTCTGAGGGCCCCTAGTGTGGTTAAAAGCAGCATCAGTCCAAGGGTTAACAAGGTTTCATAGTTGCTTAATAAACTGAAAGCATATACTGCTGTTCTTAAAACAAAAACAAAAACAAAAACAAAACCTTGATAGAGCTTTTGCTAGACTTGACAACAGTTCTAAAGGTTTACAGGACAATATCAAAAATGAATTTCAATGATGAAAATAAAGCACTCCTAAACCATCAATAATAAAAAATCAATTACCATTAAACTCTGCTAGAGGCAAAGCTAAGTTATCTTTCCTTCCATCCTTTCTGTACAGAAAATGCTATTGCCACGACACTGCCATAGAAGACGAGGTCTGAGGGGATACAGGCCAAAAATGCAAGGGGCAAATGCCATGGTGGTGTGACTAGGGATGGCGTTAGTAGTTTTTTAAAATCTGTAATTCATTGTGATTTCTTTTCTCATTCTAAGTAATGTTAAGTTGAGTAGCTAATTTTCTTTCCTAATTTTCATTCTTCTTTCTTCACAAATCATACATTTCGGGTCTCAGTAAAATGGTAGCCCTTGGCCTCATAGGACTTCCTCCGAAGTTCTGAGTGACCCTCTGCCCACCTCCCAGCCCTGTTCCTCCCTCCTTAGACTGCAGACTATGGAGTGCAGGTAGCCTGTCCCTGTCACTGTCCTCTAAGTGCTGAGGTCAGCCCTACCTGCAGTCTTTGCCTGGAACCTCTTTCCTCAAATTTCCCTCTGGTCACCCAGGGCTTAATTCTAGACTAAGTCCCCTAAGGATCCCTGGGGAACAAGCCTACTTAAAGTGGTGGAGGCTCCAAACCATCTGCCCTTCCACGAGTCCCTTCCACAGTCCCTGTGTCACCTCTCTCCTTCCTCCACTTCCCCATACAAAGTACCATGCTCTCTCCAGCACCACCCTCCACCCTGGGAGCTGGGACCATGGGAGCCCCAGGAGGACCAGGGTCATGACTGTGGTGGCCTCCAGCACACACAACAGTAAACACCTCATGGATAATTGCTGAATTAATAGACTGTTGTTTGCAGTTTGAATTAGATTTTCCTTTCTGGAAAATGTGTTGGTAATGTGCCCCAGGAACATTAAAACATGAGAACCCCTTGATCCACAGCTCTCGTTTCTAGTAATTAATCCCATGATGGGTATTAGAAAGATATATAAAAAGGGAGGCTAGTCTCTGGTAAAAATCAAGGGACTCAAATGTATCTGGGGTTTCATTTTCCCTTCACCAACTAAAAAGTTGCTGTGTACCCTGACCAAGGCTGCTGATATCCCTGAGCCCTGGCTTTCTCATCTGTAAATGGGGATGGTAATTGTGCCTTCCAGAGGGAGAAGCTTGAGACACTCATGCAGTCGTGTGTGGAAAGTGCTGTGCACAGAGCACAGTGGGAAAGGGTCAATGAATGTCAGCTAGACGGTATACCACGCTGCTCATTACTGTGCTGTGTATAGTGGAAGAAACTCTTCAAGAGCCTAGACACCTAACCACAGAGGACTGTCTAGGTCAGCACCATCCGAACGAAGTAGAATGCAACCTAAACCACAAATGTATACCACATGTGTAATTTTAAATTTTCTAGCGGGTACTTTAATAAAATTAAAAGAACCAGGTGTGGTGGTGCACACCTGTAATCCCAGCATTTAGGAGGCTGAGGCAGGAGAGTCATGAGTTCTAGCCTGGGCAATAGAGTGAGACTATGTTTAAAAAAAAAAAAGTAAAACAAAATAAATAACAAAGTAAAAAGAAACAGGAAAAATTAATTTTAATGATGTTTTATTTAACCCAATACTGCATAAATTTTATTTCAATGTGTACTCAACATACAGATTATTTGTCATACAGACTATTTGTGAGATTTGACAATCTTTTTTGTGCCAAGTCTCTGAAATTTGGTTTGTATTTTATGCTTGCCCACATTTCAATTCAGACCCCCATATTTCAGATACTCAACAGCCATATGTGGTTGGCGAGTACAGCTCTAGAGAGCTCATGGAGCATGTTTAAAATATTATACAGTCATGAAAAGGCCTGGCTTTCAAAGGGCATTTCATAATCCAAGAAAAAAGCAATGAGATTAATTGTAAAAGGGGGCATACAAAATCAAATGCTGTGGAGTGTGATCCTACTTTGTTATATATAAATAGGTGTTGGTGTTTATTTCAGTACATAAATTCAATGTGGAGAGCTGGGGAAGGCCCCAACACCCCGACAGGGGCCAAGAGAGGCAATGGAATTTTGGAGATCTTTGTTTTCCTGTTGGTGCTTTTGCACGGTAAGCGTGCATTACATTTAGGGAACGCAGAAATATGGTTTTTGAAGTGCACGGAGAATGTTCAGCCTTCTTGCACCATGACTGGACCACAGAGAGCACCTATGGATGAAGATGGGGATGTGGAATGGAGATGTGAGAAGCTGGGTTAAAGAACTTGCCTGATTCTGCACAGCATGCCTTGCTGTGTGACCGCAGTCCCTCCTGCACAAGGCAGAGGGCACCTAGTGTGGCTCTGGACTTTGGGTTCAGTCCAAAGTCCTTTGATCCATGGCATTGGCAGAAGTGACAGTTGTCGGTTCTAGGTCTAGGTCTTTGGGCCATGGTGTGTTTTGCATGTGTTCCTGTGCTCTGTCATGCCATGAAGAGACCATGCCCTAGGAGAAGAGACAGAGTAACAGGGCAGACCTGCAACCAATCTGCACTCAGCCAGTGATATGTCACAGAGGTCTGTGGCTGTTTGTTACTAAGCCATAGCTGACTAATAGAGTGGTGTTGAACTATTTTATGAGTACTTATGTCTCACCAGAAATGCAAAAGTCAGTTGGAATTATAAGTTAGAGAGTTGAAATTAAGAACACTTTGAAAAACTTAAAAATGCCCTTCCCAGGGACCTGTAAGGCAAAGAAGCCTGAACTTCACTCCTGTGACCTTGATCCACTTCAGACACTCAGCAACTAAAGCCTGAAGTCACAGAAGAACAAGATTCCTGGCTCTTAGGTAACATTTGGTTCTGGGGATGTCAAAATGAAACCCCCAAACCTCTCAAGTTAAAAATACATTATTTTTCTCTTAGAAAAAATATGCCAGTTCATCATAGAAAATAAAGACCAAAAGAAAAAGAGTAAGAAAGAAAAAAGAAAAGTCCCTCATAATCTCTACCAAACACGCCCTCTGTCAATCACCGGTGTGTACACATATGTGCATGTGTATGGGTGTGTGTGTTCTTGTGTTTCCCACAAAAGAATAACACACTGCGCTTTGCTCTACAGTCTGCATTGACTGTGCTGTAAACACCTCCCCTTGTCACTCACATCTGCTACAGAATCATTTTAAGTCGTGGAATTGTAGCTTAGCTTTCTGTTGGGTAGAGTATTACAAACAACTTAACCTTGCTCCTGAGATAACGCGTGTGGATTACATCCAGTTCTTAGCTGTCATAGCAATATTAGATCTCTGTGTACATCTCTGTTTCCAAGGGTTAAATTTCTAGACTGCGATTTCTGGATCAGGGTTATGCATAATTGTGAAATGTCCTGTCTCCAAGTGTCACTCTCCTCATCTGGCTGGTGGTAGGTGGTGGTATGACTGTCTTCCTTCTCTCCATGCTGTATTTAGACATGCCCTGGAAGCAGGGATCCCTTGAAGGAACAAATTCCACATGCTTAGCTTGACCCAACCAGAGCTGCCCAGCAGAAGGGTAGGGCCCAGACAGAAGTATGGGGGTGGGGTGAAAAACAAGCAATGAGGGTGTTTAAGGTCCCACTCACCCTCACAGGTCCCCTGTACAATGGATCATCCACCTGCAGCCTTATTGGACTGAAGGGGTCCCTGAGGCCAGCTCTGTGGCTGGACCAGTTTCATGCCAAGAGCCCTGGGACTGTGGCTCTCTGCCCTACTCGGGCATGAAGTGTGGAGGAAAGGGCCTGGGCCCAGGTGCATGCTGGAGCCTGGGCGCTAAGGGGGGGCCCTGCTAGCAACCTGCTGGGTTTCCTTGTACATCATCTTGCCTTGCAGGTGTGGCTGAAACTTTTCACTGTCCACAAAATATGTTTCTTCTTCCCAGTCACACATCCTGCTCTGCTGGTAGGTGAGACCTCGTGACTGCTGTCTAGCCAATAGGTGTTAGCAGAAGAGACCCATTGATTCAACCTTGTGTCCTTGTGACTTCCCACTCTACTTCCCTTTCTGCTGCCTGATACAGATGATCAGGAAGACTTTGACCTCAGAAGGCAGGAGGTGAAGATGGCAGAACCACAAGGTGGAAGGGGCCAAGCCCAGGGTTCTCAGTCACCCCTATTCTCAACTTTACATGGAGAGAAATCAGCTCTTGTTTTATTTTATTTATTCTTTTTTTGGCAGTACTGGGGTTTGAACTCAGGTTTGTACTTGTTAGGCAGGCACTCTACCACTTGAGCCACACCTCCAGTTCTTTTCACTTGTAGGTTATTTTTTGCCCAGGTGCTGGCCTCAGATTGCAATCCTCCTATCTATGCCTCTCTCACTGCTGGGACCACAAACATGCACCACCACCCTGGATTTGTTTATTGAGATGGGGGTCTTTTTTTTTTTTTTTTTTTTTGCCTGGGCTGGCCTTGAACTATGACCTCCTGATCTCTGAATCCCAAGTGGCAGGGATTACAAATGTGAACCACCATGCCAGGTGGAAGTTTGAGTTTTGGAGCAGTTAGCATAGCCTTTAGTAATCCTGAGGGCTTTATTTTCTTGGCTTTATTTTCTTCCATAAATGGTAGAAGGAAAGAGGAGTGTTTGCATTCACTGAGGACCCATTCTGTGCAGGACCCTGTGTTCCTCACATTTACACACTTTCCCCCTTTAACTCCCATAGGAAGACCGTGACCTTGGAACTGATCTGGCCTCCCAGAGCTGGGACTTGGCTGGGATTCATGCTCACCTCTTCTGGATCCTTATCCAGGTGAAGACTGAAGTTTCCACAGACCTGACTCCCAGGACCCTGCTGGTCCTTGGATCCCCTAGGTGGCTGAGCAGTGAAGAGTATGCAGGTTGGAGGCCAATAGAACACAGGAAAGGCATGGCTTCCTCCAACTCGGTTTCCTCATCAGTCCAAGGGAGCTGTCATGAGAGGTTCCACCACACAGGTGGTTTGAGCACACGCCTGCTCCTTATTATGTTTAAGTAAAGGCTTTTTTCTTCCCCTCCTTAGTGGAAGCTCTTTAGAGCCAGCCCTGCTGGGGAATTGAGGCTCCATAGCCGTTATTCACTGTTACCTAGGAAGCCCAGCTGCTTTGATGTTTTATTGGCCTATTTTCTTCAAAGGGCCCCTATTGACTGCTGGGAGAGTCGAGTCGCTGGCTCTACCAATTTTCTGAGGGGAGGCTGACTGTAAAGTATCCTGTTGGGGGGGGCACAGTTTGATTACATTTGGAGCTGGTCTTGGGGGGCTGCTCCTGAGCGGTCCAGTTAAGAATCCCCACTGGGGGATGTCAGTGAGTCACGGGTAACCGAAGCCAGTGGGGTAGGGTACTTTGGATGATTACTCCTGCACTTGGCCAGATGCTGTGTGAGACCCTGATACTAAGGTCCATCTGTGACCTGCTCCCAACTTCCTCCCAAGGCCTCATGAAACCTACCATCTGTTTGTGTGACTTTCATTTAAACAAGTCTATCAGGTGTTGCCCAATTAAGGTCAACAGCCTCTGCTGGCTCATAGCATTTTAGAGCCTGCGGGGACCTTAGATGTCAGGGACTCTGTGACTCCAAGGACTGGGACTGGATCACCACTTGTGCGCTTCTGGTGAGTCCTGCCGTGTGGGATAGTCTGATCCCCTTGGTGTGGCACCTGACCCCATGCTAGTCCCAGGCACTTCCCGCCTTGCTTTGCCTCTGCTCTGCATGGCTTCTCATCGTCTCAACACATCAAGAGGGTCTGGATGCCTGCATCTGTGCCTCACCTGTCTGAAATGCCTCTATCCTGTGACGTCTTCACTGTTCTCCAGTGACTGGCTCTGGTATAACTGCCTCCTGGGAGCGTTCTCTGCTACAACCAGGAAGAACTTACTGTTCTGCCTGCTGTAGCCCAGATACTGCTGCCAGAAGATGGACTCACGTCATTGCTTGTGTTCTTCACCGTCGGCCTGGACCGCCCTAACGACGCATTCCAGGCTGTGTGCATTAAACCATCCACGTTTATTTTCTTAGCACTCTGGAGGGTGGAAGTCTAAGGTCAAAGTGACAGCAGGGAAACATCTAGGGGTGGAAGTGGGGGTGGGAGTGGGGGTGGGGTGGTTGCAGTGGCTGCCAGTTTACTGTGTCCTTACATGACTTCTCCTTGGTGTGGTGAATGCATGAGAGAGAAAGAGAAAGACAGGAGGAGGAGGACAAGGACAAAGAGGATGAGGAAGATGAGGAAGACAAGGAGGACAAGGAGGAGGAGAAAGGAAAGGAGAGGGGAGGGAGTAGAGTCTAAGGTGATCACTATTGTCCTTCTCAGCCCTGAGGCAGTCTATACCACCACAGCACCTGGCACCATTCCTACCTGAATGGTCCCAGGATGTGTTGTTTATCTACCTCTATCACAGAACATGGACCCCTGGGGACAGGGGTTTATCTGTTCCTGCTGTACCCGGAGCCCCACACAGGACTGTACACAGTAGGGCCTCAGTGAGCCTTGCTGCAATGAACCAATCCCAGCATCCCAGGCCCGCTCCTCCATGACTCTGACAGGAGAGAAACCAGATCCATATGCTGGAGCCCATTACCCAGTGGGATGGACATTGGAGCTGGGACCTTTGAGAAATGACCGAAAGATGAGACTGTCATAAATGAGATTAGTGCCCTTAAGAAAAGAGGCCCCAGAGAGCCCTCTTGTCCCTTTTACCATGTGAGGTCATAGTGAGGAGCTGCCATCTATGAGCCAGGAAGGCCCTCGCCAGACACCAAATCCCCCAGCACCTCGATCTTGGCTGTGGCAGCCTCCAGAATTGGGAGTACTGAATGCTTGTTGCTTAAGTACCCCAGTCTACAGTGGTTTGTCATACAGCCTAACTGACTACATGGAGGGGCCACGCCAGGGTGACCAGTGTCCAGAGCAGTGTGATCCTTCCCTGCCTGGTCCTCCAGCTGCCCACCTTGCTTCTTACCCTGCAGCAGCTGGCAGCTGGTAGAGCTCAGCGCGCTCAGGGCGAAGTAGCCCGGCTGCTCTCTGGTGATGTTTTATGGCTCCTCTCTGGGCTCCTGACAATAGCCACATTTTGAGCGTTTGGGAAAGGGAGTGTTAAGCCCAATCATGTGGATAATTCACAGTTTAAAAAATGGGACAAACACGGATTTACACAATAGCCTGTGACAAACACATCTTCAGGGGACGATCTGGCAGGAACATCCATTTTTCCAAAGGGCACCATGGCCCTGGGAGAAATAATGAGGGCTTTTTTCGGATTCTAATCACTTCCTGGAGCTGACAGGTTGGAGAGCAGGAACTGCCGTGCTCAGCGCTCACGTGCACTCCGCAGCTCTATTCTTGGTCTCAGGTAGGCGTCATCATGCTCTCTTGGGGTCTGGCATGTCCAGCATGAGTCCTCATGGTTCCTGCCTCCCTCCTTCTGACCTGGGCCATGATCTCCAGGTCATCCTCCATCCAGGTCACCCAGCACAGGTCTTTGCCAGGGTCCTATGCATTAGGACCTGAAGGACCTGTGCTGTTGCTTGATTGGGTGTGTGTGTGTGTGTGTGCATAGTGTGTGTGCATGTGTGTTTGTGAAACAATTAGATGATCTCTGGTTTTAATGTAGGCTCCAGGGGCTATGGACCATATGGACTTTCTGGTGTTTTGAGGGACACCTGGTTCCCACCTGTGCTCCATCCTGTCCTTCTTTCCTAACCCTGGCTGCTCACTGCCACCTTCCCCAGCTGACCTCCTGGGATCCTGTCACCATCACCAGCTCAGCAGGGTCCTGGCCTGGTTTCCTGTCTCCTCTAAGAGACTTCAGTTTCCTGCACAGGCTTTTCTCCTCCTGAGACTCTGGACGCTTCACTGACCTCTCTCTGTGGCCTCTTGTAGCCCTCAGATGTGCCATGCACACACAGTCTTCCCATTCAGTGCTCTTCCCTCTTCTCCCCTCATCCTCAGCTCACAAGTCACCTCCTCCGGGATCTACCTGGAATCAGAAAGAGACCCCTCATCCACCTCAGCAGCCACGGACATCATGCACTGCCTGCAGCTCCTGCAGTGCTCCCTGCTGGGCCATTCTTTTCCTGCAATTAACTAGACCTTGATTTACTGCCCAGCAGGGATCTTGTCCCTTGCTCTCTTCTCCATGTCTGGCTCCTTTGGATCAAACAATATTGATCACTCTTATCCCCCAAATTTCTCTAGCCCCTTCATGCCAGCCAGGTGTATAGTTTTGGTTTCTCCTGTGGGCCTGGCATATCCATGGTGGAGGAGGCCTAGCAGGAAGGCTATTAGGAAGCTACAGCTCAAGGTTAAGGTGCCTTCTCACAGCTGGCCACACAGCCTGGCCTTGGCCCTGCCTGGTCATTGGGCTGGCATCCAGGCCCAGGCTGCCCTGACTTCCTCTCCCAGGGCTCAGTCCCACCCTCGCCCCCTGCCCCAGCCCTTGGCATCTTCCGAGCTGCTCCTTTGGGCTGGTTGTTGGGCTCTAAGATGCTGCTCTTGATCTCGGGCCTCTTACCATGGGTGACAAGTGTCATGAAAAGATGAGAAGGGATGCAAGGGGAGAGTGGGGAGGCCCTAACTTGGCCTTCTGGGTGTCTGGGTGGATGGTCAGGGAAAGCTTCCTGATGGAGGTGTTCACTGAGCTGCCCAGGGGAAATGGAGGGAGAGGCATTCCTGACAGGGAAGAAGTGAGGGCTGTGCGTGCACAGGGTGAGGGGGAAGGTGGGTGCCTTCTGGGATCCCCATAGCACAGAGGTAGAGAAAGGGCAGAGGGAAACACATTTGTAATGGTAAATGGCAATGTGCTCACCTCACCTCCCGCCCTGCACACACCCCTTGCTGTGGGAGGTTGCTGTTCCCTCAAGGGGTGGGTGTGTGGCTTTGTGGGGTTGAATCTACCTTGGCCTGGTGATGTGCTTTGGGAAAAGGGGACAGAGAGTTGCAAAGTACTTGTGCATGTGGGCTAGTCTTTCCTGCGACAGGGAAGCCTGTGGCACCACCCCAGGCATGGGTCTGAGCTGGCCTCATGGAAGATGATGAGAGCAGTGTGGAGAGAGGTCCCAGCCTCCCCAGCCCAGGCAGCCCAGACAGGTGAGTGTGGCCATCTGAGACCACACTGGCCCAGTGGAGTCTGTCAGTACAGTCCACAGAATCATGAGGAATTTTAAGTGTTGTTATAATTTTAGGCCACTACATTATGGGATGGCTGTTAGGCAGCAAAATCTAACTGATACACGAGAAGAATTGTCATGGCTGTGGAGCCTGAAGTTTATCACTGGGACTATAAAAGTAGATGCTGGGACACAGGTTCAAATTCGGTTCTGCTTCCCCCACTATGGGACCTTGGGTAACTCACTTCCTTTCCTTACCTCTGTTTCTTCATCCGATTCTAATTCCCAAAGGACGTGAAGAGCTGTGTGCCTGGCACACAGTAACGCACAGGAAGCACTGGCTTCTTGTCATCAGACCTATCTGGAGGCTTTCCACCCCAGAGCTCAGGCCTACAGCCATCTTTATTGAGGTGACTCCTGACCTGGGCCTTTGTCCCATCCAGCCTGGTGTGCCCAGGACTATCCTGGTCCTAATGAAGTTACCCTTCCTAGGAAGCTCTGTCTTCTTGGATAAACTAGGATGGTTGATCACCCTCTCTGCCGGACCTCCCTGTGGGTGTAAACAAACCCTGTCCTGACTCTCTCACCAACCCCCCAGGCCCACTCAACTGTCACAAGATACCAGAGAGAGGCTCCTTCTCCTCCTTGTTGTAAAATAATAAACATACAACACACACAGGGCTCCAGGGAGAATGTCTTGCCACATGCACACCAGGCAGCAGCCATATTGCTAAGTTGTTTCTCTAAACACCTGGAGGCCTTTGGTAATGACTTTGTCTAAGTGGAGCATCGGAGATATTAGGAACGACACTAGTTTTTCTATGACAGGCTGTTTGGCTTAATGAGAGGTTAGGAGAGCACTGAGCAGCCTTGTCCCAGGGGCCTCCTTTTCTGCTCTGAGACAATGGCATCAGACCCTTGGTCTTTGCCCCCTCCTCAACTTCAGAGCATGAGGCTCCCTGAGATGATAGGCCTGGGGTGGCCTCTGTTGGGAGTCTAAGGAAAGGGGATGTACTTACATCAGGGCTTCACAATGGATGCCCCCCACCCTTGCATTCTTAAAGGGACCAGTCCTGTTGTGAACACAAGAGGGAAATCTCACGTTGAAGACTCATGGGGTCCTTGGGTAGAGGGGGCACAGAGTAGGCTTCAGGGTCCCTTTGATCGGGACAAAGCATCAAAGGCCCCAGGAGGCTCTGGCTGGACTTGGCCCAGTTCTCCAGGTCAGGAGGTCCAAGAGGAGATCCCTTCACCCTCCTACAAGTGGCAGATCCCTTCACCCTCCTACAAGTGGAGCATCCCTAGAACTGCCTGGTGTGCAGACCCCAGGGGGTGCCTGGCAGATTGGAGGCTAGATGCTGATGCAGCACAGCACAGCATGACCCTGTATTAGATGCCAGCTGTGAGAGGACGTGCAGCACAGAGCCACAGTCCCAGTCACTGCTGCTCTCCACCAGGACCCACCTGGACAATGGCAGCATTGGCTTAGCAGCCCCAGGAACGGGATACATCAGACCCTTTTTACATTTTGTCTGACTGGGAATTCTCATGATTTTGACACATTGTGACCAACTTACCGATGACTATATCCTTTATGTGCCTTTACCTTGAGAGCTTCTCCTTCCTGCTTTGGGTATTTGTCCCGACCATTTATTTGTTGAAGAAACTGTCATCCCTTCCAGGTAGCTGCTGAAGGCCCACAGCCTCCCAAACCTTGGGCAGAGCCTAGTGGTGCCACTTGGCAGCTTCTCTGTCACTGAGCGGGTTGAGTATGGACTATGAATAACTTCCTGTTGGCTCTGGTCAGGTTTCGACATCAAAGTAGTTTTAAAACCAAATTCAAGGGAGGAGGTTAGAGGGGAACCAACATTCTCTTTTGGGGACTCGGAGATTTGGGGATTGCTGGGAAGGGGCTATGAATTTGATCATTGTACTGTTGCGTGTTGAAGGACAGAGGTGACAAGAGAAGTGATTCTGGGAGGCTGTCCAACCGGCGAAGGGAAGAGACAGATTCATACCGTGTCAGTACAAGCCTGGGTTCTGACCTGGGCCGAGTTGCCTCCCACCACCTGCTCAGCCCTGGGGTAGACAGCTAGTTCTAGTGACGGCCTCCCCTGGCCAGCTGGATGTGGCCTCAGATGGCCTCTTGGTATGGAGTTCACTTTCTTCGTCTCCAGGGTGGGCATGAGGCCACCTCACCCTGTAGGGACCTCCCCAGTTGGTCAACTCTGTGGCTGAAAGGGCATGAGAATGTATGGAGGCCCTTGTTCCTGTCCCTGCCTCTGCCCACCTTTGTCCTCAACCATGGGGCCTGGCTCACTGGGTATGCTGTACCTGCAGGTCCGGGACCACCCATCCTTCCACATTATCCCAGCAGCTGCCCCTGGCCCCCTGGGGACTGGGTGCTTTCCTTGGAGTGCTGGGATATTGGAAGAGGCCTGCCTAGGACATGAAGGGGGCAAGGGGCATTGGGGCTGCAACTCTAGGATCCGGGCCACAGAGCATGGGATAGGGGAGGAGGTAAAGGCTCTGTTGGGCATGTCTTCTGTGCCCTACAGAGTCCTCATGCCCAGGGCCTGCCCACAGCAGGAGGATGGCTGGAGTGGGAGCCTCCAGTGAGGGGAGGGGCAAAGGCTAAAGGCAGGGCTGCTTTAAATATTTGTCCCCTCCATCCCTCTCTCTCTTCACACCCTCCCCCACCCTGGGTTCCAGAGCCTTCCTCTGTACTCTCCCACCCCTCCCCTGTCTCTCTCAGCTCAACCCCAGTGGGCTAGGTTATGCCCAGCAGGGAGCTGCATCTGATGGCACTTTGTAGAAACCTCCAGAAACGAGTTTCCCCTGAGTTTCAATCTTTCATCTTCTCACAGTGATACTCCCTGAGCATTTTATAGCGAGGGAAAAGAGAAAGAAAAAGTCACCCTGGCGTTTATTGAGATAAATAGTGAGATTCTGCAGGGCTGAATTGTTAAAAATGCATCTTCTCCTTGCCAGCTATTCCACGCAGCCACTCAGTCCTGTCTCCTTCATCTTCTGACTCACAGAGGCTGCAGCACCCTGTGCCCTGCCCCCCAGCAGCTGGGTGTTCAGGCTGCAGGAGGATCCCTAACTGCTCACCCAGTGGAACCAGCCTGGAGACCCTTCCCAGTCTGCTGACCATGGGCCATCACACGGAGTCCCAGGACCTTGCTGATTGACTTCCCTATGCCTCTGGTGGGAGAGTGAAGGCGCAGCACCTGCTGTGTTAGGCACAGGGCCTGTCTGGGAATTTGCTGTTGAAAGTGACAGCTCCCCATGAAGCCCAAACAAACAAGCAGCATGGATTTCACGCCAAGTCGGAGCCTTAACTGCTGCGCTCTTGCGTCTGCAGTCAGTGGACTGTCATGGCAGATGGGCTGGGCTGGGTCGGGCTCTCTCCAGCTAGGCGCCTTTGGCCTCAGCTGTTGCTGATCAACATTGCTGTGATCCACGTGGCCCTGCCCTAGCATTCTTCACATGAGGTCTCAGGGTCCTGGAGAGGGAGGGGGAGAGACAGAGATAGAGATAGAGAGAGAGAGAGAGAGAGAGAGGAGAGAGAACCACAGTGGTTCTCTGTGTGCTGAACTGGTGCAATGACACTTGACACATATCCTTGGCTGGAGCCAGTTACACATGTGACCTAGACTTAGGAAAAGCATCTCAGTGGAAGGAGATGCAAAGTCACGTTGCAAAGGGCCAGGACATTTCAGGGTGAGGGAGTAAACGCAGACAGTTTTGCAAACAACTAATTGTTTTTTTGTACGGCTTTGTGCTTGCAAAGCAGGCGCTCTGCTTCGTGAGCCACACCTCCGGTCCATTTTGCTGTGGTTGTTTTGGAGATGGTTGTGTGTGTCTGTGGAGGCTCATGAACTATTTTCCTGGGCTGGTCTTGAACCTCAATCCTCTGGATCTCAGGCTCCCACGTAGCTAGGATTACAGGCGTGACCACTGGTACCCGGCTAAAACAAACAACTTATCTTATCTGCATGATTGCATCAAATCCTTAAAAGGCACCCTGTGAGGGGAACAATTGGCCCCATTTTCTGATGGGGAAAGTGAGGCTGAGAATTTGGTTTGCTCATTCCTTTGTTTCGTTCCCCTTTCCTGGGCATCTCAGAGCCCTGACTGTCACTGGGGATGTGGCCATTAGTGACCCTCTAGTCAGCCCTGCACTGGGAAAGTTGAGAGGGTAGGCAGGTTGTACATGGGTGAGGACAACACTGGGCAGTTCTTCTTAAAGTGGCCAGGACAAGGAAGAGAAGACCTATGCCAGGGTGGGTGGGAGTCAGAGGAGTTTCCCACAAGAAGTTGTAAGGCGATGTCAGAAGAGGAGTCAGCCAGGCAGAGAAGGATGGAAACTATTCCTGGAAGTGCGAGCAGTAAGGGAAAGCAGGACAGTTCAGTGCACAGAGATGGATTAAAAAAGAGATGGATTAAAAAAGAGGGGCCCCTTGGCTACCCGAACAAAGCCAGGATCCTAACCAGGCTGAGCTGCTGGGAGGCTGCAGACCCACAAGACAAGGGCAGGACTCTGTAGCAAACTGAGAAGCCCGAGGGGCCTGGAGTACTGACACAGCTGGTAGTCAGGGCAGGAAAACTGCTCCAGGAATGGAAGGTTCCAAAGCCATCAGGACACCTCAGAGAGGGTTTGTCCAGAGAATATCTAGAGGTTTTGAGGGGCTATGATGGGCTTGGGAAACCCCCAGGGTGGGTACTGGAACTTGGGGCCTAGCCAGCCCTGGCTCAGACTTCACCCTCAGATGGGCAAGGTGGGTATGGCAGGGGTCAGCCAAGCTGGGCTTTTGGCAGACCTGTGGGCAGGGCTGTGGAAAGGGTGAGGTCTCTCTGCTCCCCGCAACCTGGACAGGACCTGGGCAGTCCAAAGCTGCTGGTATGGTGAGGGTGGACCAGGTAGACACACTGCCAGGATCAGGGCCTCTGCTATCTTCCAGACTGGGTGTTGGGGTTTCTCTCCAGCCAGTGGTGTTATAGACACAGCCAGTTTAGTGTGAAATGGTGCTCACAGGCCCATTCCCTCTGAGAGCCCTCTTGAAGTGTGACTCTAATCAGGTCTCAGACCTACTAAGATTCAGTGCACTTGCACTTGTCGCATGGGATGGGTCACAGTGCGACATTTCTGGATCTTTTATCTTTTCTGCCTCTTAGTGTTCGGTTTCATCCCCTGCTTCCTGTCCTCACTCTGTGCCAATGACACACGGCCCCTTGTGTCTAGCCCTTGCCTTTTCCCCTCCCTCCTTTTTTCTCTTCCTTCCACCAATGCTTTGCTTTGTGTGTGTGTGTGTGTGTGGGGCGATGGATGAGGTGTCACACCCAGGATTTTTGAGGCTGCAGTGTGTCCTGTGGTGCCCTGGGTCCCAGGAGAGCTTCCTTCTTCCTGGAGTTTCTGGTCTAGGAAGACAGCCACAGAGATAGGGGATGAAGACCCCACGCAGCTGGCCCCCTCCTATGTCTTCCTCTCTCAGGGATCTGGTGGGCCTCACTGGCTGGTATTCTGAGATGGTTAATTTTCTGTGACAACTTGACTGAGCTAGGGATGCCCAGGTAGCTGGTAAGACAGGATTTCTGGGTGTGTCTGGGAGTATGTTTCTGGATGAAATGAGTGTTAGAGTTACAGAAGTGAGTGCATAGGGTCCCTGGCAGTGTGGTGAACACCATCCTAGCTGCTGAGGCCCCAAGAAAGAAGGTGGCAGATGGGGTCTCAGTCTGCTCATCCTGCTCCCACAATGTCCTGAGACTGGGTCATTTGTACAGAACAGAAGTTTATTTTCTCCCAGTTCTGGAGGCTGTGAAGTCTAGCATCGAGGCTCTGCTGTATAACGAGGTCCTTCCTACTGCGTCCTCACCTGGTGGAAAGTGGAAAGGCAAGAGAGAGTTGCCCCTCCTGAGGGCACCTAATGCATTCATGGGGCAGGAGCCTAATTACCTCTTTTAGGCTCCACCTCTTTATGCTATCACACTAGCAACCCCTGGACTTGGAGGGGGCACATCAGGCCACAGCAAAGGGGGAATGTGTTTTCTGTTTGAGTTGGGATAGCTGCCTTCTCCTGACCTTGACGCTGACCTTCCTGGTTCTTAGGCCTTCAGAATCAGACAGTCTCACTACCTGACCTCCAATCACACAGTTCTGAGACTTCTTCACGGCCCCCAAGAGCCTCCTGCCACAGGCCTTTGCATGGGCTGTTCCTTTGACAGATAATTCCTATTCCCTTCAAATCCCACTTCCAGCTCAAGCTGGGAGTCCTCAGGAAAGTCCTCCCCAGCATTCTGTGACCCTAACTCCCATCACATACTCTCCACGAGCCACATCTTTACAGAGTATATACATTCAGTTGTGGGATTCTCAATTGATGTGCGCCTCCACTGTAGACAATGAACTCCATGGAGCAGAGTCCGTGTTGGTTTTACTTTAATTCTCCCGACACAGGAGCTGCAGGTTCTCAACAAAAGTGCTGACTAAATGAATGTATGTGGTCCCTGCAGGTGTCCCTCCATTAGTGCACTTACCCTAAGACAGTGTCCCCCAAGGACTGGAATGTGTCTCAGTGGCCCCACAGTCTGATGGGCACCTCAGGTTCTGCACTGCAGAGGCATCAATGAGTATCTATCGGGGGAAGGGGGGAGCAGGCAGGAGGGAAGGGGCTTGAGATGCAAGAATTGCTGATGCAGCAGCTGGGAAGCCGATCTGTGCAGAGACCCAGGAGGCTCCACCCACGTAGGCATTTGCCTCCCAGAGGCCCCAGCCTCCGGGGCCTCCACACCCCAAGAGGAGCCCTGGGAGCTGAGCTGCTGGGCGTTTTCATGCTCGGTGATGCTGGGCAGTTTCTGCTCCTCATTATGGGAGATGGGTCAATAGAGATCAGAGGCAGAGCAGGAAGAAAGCGATCCGATTTCCCCAACCCTGCACATCATGGGGATTCTCTCTTTCCAGAGAAGCCACCTGCATGAGGAATCTGCAGTTCTCAGGCTCATGGGACATCAAGGTTGTCAGGGCTGATTGGTGGGTGGACCATGGTCTGATGGCCTCATCAGAGCCACTTGTGAGACTGTGGTTCCCTCGCTGCAGACACGCCAGGACACCTGGCTCCCATCAGGTGCACCTGGGCCCAAACCAAGTGAACAGGAAGTTCCCAGGGGCTCCTGCCCCACCTGGACCCTCATCTGGCCCTGGACCTTGAACCCCCTCCTGAAGAATCCCAGGCCAGAGGCCTTAAGATACTGAGGGGTAGCAACTTCAGCTGCCCTCACCTGCAGGCTCTTCTCCTCCAGTGTGTCCTCCAGGCCCAGACACCTCCCTGATACCTCCACCCTACACTGGCTCCTCCTCTCCTGACTCCTCTCCAAGCTCTTCCAGACAGAGGAGGACAGGGGAATGAACCTGGGCCTCAGTGACAGGGGTTGGGGTTGAGTCTACTCTGCCATCCCTAGCTTTATGTGGGACTCCCTTTCCCCCATGTAAAATGGGGACAGTAATGACAGGGATGACTGCCATTATGTTTATGTTTTGTTTCCAGTTCACCTGGTCTCAGTAGATGGGAGGTGACATTCTCCTCAGGGCCTGCATTTCTTGGATCAAAACAGCATTCTGTACCTCCAGAGAGAGCCACACTTCTCTCTCTCATTTTCACATCATAGTCCCCTGGAAGTGGCCTCACATCAGAAATGTGAGATGCCATTTCAAAGAATGCACCCCTCCCCATCCACCCAGGAGGATGGGGAGGGGTACAGACACAGACAGCCCTGTCCCTGGAGCCTGGTCCCTTGCTCTTTGCCATCTCCCCCTCTCAGTCACAGACTCTTCAGTCTGCATCTGTCTCCCAGGCCAGGCCATCACCTCTCCTGGACCCTGGTTTCTGTGAGGGAAGACCAGGCTCCCAGGGATCGGGCACACAGGCCTGCCCTCTGCAGCTGTTTGGCTTCATTACAGTTAGCAGAAAGCAGGCCCAAGACCAGCCTCCTCCTCTGGCCTGGGCCCTTCTCTATTCCTGTTTCTTGGGGAATAAGGGTGGAGAGCAGCTGAGAGCCCTAGAGCAGTTTAGGAAGGGAAGACCCAGGGCAGAGCAGTCCCACTTGGTCAGGTAAAGCAAGGCTACTGTCAAGGGTGGTGGGAACAAGAAGGGGGAGCCACAGAGCATGTGCAAAGGCCCCGTCCTGAAGAAACACATTTCTGGGAAGTGCTGGAACAAGGCAGCATGGCCTGACACCCAGGTGGGTGTGGAGAGGAAGATGGTTGTGGGGAGAGGCTGGATGCATCATGAAGGGCCTCAAATGTTGCGCCTTGAATGCTGAGCCAAGGCCGTCTGGGGACTCAGGGGTCATGGCAGGTTTCCGGCTGGGTTTGGTGCTGAAGAGGGCAGGTGGGTGGAGCCCTGGAGCAGGTGAAGAAGGCTGAAGCTGAGCTCCACCAGGATTGAGATGGGGGTGGGAGAGAGCTGTTTGAGGGAGGGCCACCCTGAGGGTGTCCAAGTACCAGGGGCTTCCTCTCCAGCATTTCCCCCCCGTGTCTCACCTCAGCTGGGCCTCAGACACAGCCTGGGTGACTCATCCCTCACTGTGGTCAATTACTTTCAGCTCATCATAAACTTTTAGTGGTTTGTGACTCCATGAGAACTGGGAGGCCACAAGAAAGCCTCAGCGTCAAGGTGAGTCAACGTCAAGGCGAGAAGTTAAGTGATGTCTGTCTGTCTGCCTGTGGTTGTGGCTCAGTCGTAGGTCTAACCTGGCCCAAGTGTGGTGCCTGTTGTGATGGGCTAATCACCTGGGGCCACTTTTGTCATTTTTCCATCTCAAGTGGTGCTCTTATAATTAAGTCACATGTAATTAACATGAGTGCTGATGAAGTGGCCCAGGTGGGGTCCATGACATGGGGGAGCCTTCTGTACACACAGCTATAGATTGACTGGTGAGGGAAGGGGGCTTCTCTCCAAAGGCTCCTCCCCTAACTTCTCAAGGTGACCTTGGCCCCTTCAGAGTCCCAGGTTGCTAGAGTCAGAGTTCCCAGCCTCCTCCCTTCTAGTGGGCTGTGGGCCTCAGGAAATGACAAAACCTTGTCTGGATGGGGCATTACCTAAAATGCCAACACCACAGGATTTTACTTCAGCCCAGAGTGGCAGCCGTGGAATAGGAGCCAAATTCGAAGAAGGAAAGGGTGAGTGAATGCAGACGCAGGCAGTCCTGAGGGCAGAGGCCTGTTCCCTGCCCCCACACGATGCCTGGCCTGGGTTTGGAAGCATGAGGAGGAGTTTGTCTAGGCCCCATCTAGGAGGGTTTTGGAAAAACTTAAATATGGTCTTTAAATATGTTCACAGGTGTTTGGAGCCAACTGCCTGATGCTGGATGAGTTACTTAAGCTCTCTGTGCCTCAGTTTCCTCATCTGAGAAAGAAGGGTATTGGCAGCACCCCACTGAACTGGGGAGGATTAAACCTATGCAAAGCACTTCCAGCAGAGCCAGGTGCCCAGCAGGCGTCAGGAGTCAGGAGTGGTTGCAGGATCAGGGCTCATTGTGTGTTCAACTCTGGACCTTTCCTCCAGTCTTCAGAGTCACCTGGTGGGCAAGATTCAGGGTCACACTGAAGAATCTGAGTCCCAGGGAGGTGAAATGGCCTCTTCAAGGTTGCATGGCTGAACTGGTGAGTGAGGAAGGTGACATCTGCCCCTGTCTGTCTGGTTCTGGAGCCCAGCCAGTACCCAGGGAGGTGTGTGTACCATTGTAGGGCTGTCCTGCATCTCACTCCCCTCTGGGAGGCTCCTACAACCGCAGCCTGAGTGAGCCAGATAGAGAGTCCATGCACAGACCCCAGACGCTGGGGAGAAAGGGCCTGTCTGCTCCCAGGTTGCTGATGGATGCTCCCCTCCCCTCCCCTCCCTTCTCCCCTTCCCTCTCAGCCTGAGCACAGGAAGGCCCTCAGACTCTGACCGGAGACTCCCCTCCCTCTTCTGGGTTCTCTGCACCACCAGCCTCATAGTGAGTACAATCACAGTGACCTGTGTTAAAGTCCATGTCTGGATGCACCCCTGGCTGGAGAAATTAGCTAGGTACATGCAGAAAATCTCCACAGACTCATCTTCTAATATTTATTCTGGAAACTGGAACATGCAGATAAGGCACTTGTGATGCTGGGGCTGTAGGATATATGAGCCAGGAGGAGGGAGGAGCCGCTCCCAGCAGGCAGAAGGTTCCAGCAGGTGCTCTCCTGCAGCAAAGGGCTCTACCCTGGAAGCCCATCCTCTAAGATGGTCTTCACATCCCCATCTTAAACTCCCAAGTCTTACAATCTTCACTTACTGGAATCTTAAGATTATTAGTGCAAAACCAGGATCTTAGATTCTCGAGCCTTAACTTTTTTATCTTAATTGAATCTACAAAATATTGGGTGAGAATTGCAGCATCTGAGCCTCACCTCAGATTGAAAAATCTTAGGGTTTCCAGGGCCCACTGTCAAGTTTCCTCCAGGATATCCCAGCAAGTGGCCTCCAGGGCTCTCATCTTATTCTGGGTCCACTTCCTCCAGGAAGCCCTCTTTATGCCCCTGCTCAGATCACAGTGCCCAGGGCTCCACCTTCTTTGCACTCTCAGCTCCGTCACATGACCAAGTTCACATCTATTTTACAACTACATTATATTTGGCTCCCTGCTGCCCAGGCTGTGAGCCCTAGGGGAGAGTTTGGCCTGCTTTGCCTGGAGCCTGGTCCATGGCAGATGCACAGCCACTATCGAATGAATGGCTAAATTAATGAATGAGTTGAATGGATGACTGCCAAGCCTTGTGTCCTTACCCCAAGGCTACAGGGAACCCCACCAGACAGTAACATATGTGTCTCCCAAAGGCTGGCTGAGTGTGAGCATTGTGTCTGGGTACCCTACTGGGACCCTGCTGAACTCACAAAGTAGGGGGAGGTCAGAGACTAGCCTCCTCCAGGCCTATCTTGGCCCACTAGAAGTCCTATGACTGAGTGACATGCCTGCATTCAGATCCACATCCTCCACCTAAGAGCTCCACTACACCCCTCAACTTTGTTTTCTTCTGCTTAAAACACACAAAATTATACTTGTTTTTAACTAGGGACAGGGACTGGTCGAAATGATGCCCTGAGGTCCCTCCAGGCCCCAGAGCGTGACCCACATGAGACTGGGAGGCCAAGTGAGTGAGGACCATCTTTGTCTCCCTGTGTGGGAGCCCCAGATTGATATGTGGAAAGACACCCCATTTGGGAGCAAATACTTCATTCTGAGCAAGGTTTGTAGAAATAGTGCCATTGCCTGTTCTTTGCATTTTTAAATTGCAAAAACAATTAGCTTTTTGGCAGAGGGAAGGGAAGGCAGAGCCCAGACTGGCTGAGCAAACCCTGCCCTTCATGGTGGCCATAGCAAGAAGCCAAGGCACATAACTATTACAGAGGTGGCCTCATGTCAGGATCAGCAGTTATGAGAGAGAAGACCCTCAGGCTCATGGGGGCCTAAGACTGGGTGAAACCCCTCTGGGCAGGCAGATGGAGCCTGGACGGGAGCCTTATCGAGCAGGTAAGCAGCAGGGTAGACATAGGTCACACAAAAGAGAAGAAGTTCCCAGAAGTGGCCCAACATCAGCTCCTTTCCCCCAGGACCCTGGCTCTTTCTCATGACTCCATGTGTATTTTTTTTTTTTTTAACAAAGCCTCCTATTCACTGCTGTGTCCCTGGGACCTGGAACCTGGCACGTTATCTCTGTGACTATGATTGATGGATATAGGAAGGAATGAAGAAAAAGAGACGCTAGCTTATCAAAGAAAGGATTTCTACAGTCAGAGTCCATTTTGGGTGGGGGTGGGGACAGCCTTGGGAGAAAGCTCATTGCTCTGTCATTGGGAGTATCTGGAGGAATCCGGGAGGATGATGGAGGAAGAAGCAAGGAGTGTTCCATTGTTGCCTGCGGAGTCTGTTTATACTTAGGGACCCTCAGCCTGCTGGGCTTCAACCTTCCTCCCTTGCTCAGAGATTCTGGATTCTCTGAGGGAGGCCTTAATTCATTATCAGTCACATATGCCTTCCAGTCCAGCTGCCCCTCCTAGCTAGCCAGAAACTCTGGAAGCAAACAGCTTGCTTCTCTGTGTGTCTCAGTTGTCTCATCTGGAAAATGGAACCAACAATTCCTCCTCTCTCTGGACTGTGGAAGTTGGGTGGAAAATAAGGGTTCTGTAAAGGGCTAAGCCCACAGGTGCACTCATGCACAAGCATGCAAGTGCATGTGCACACACATGATTACCCCCCATCCCAGTCAGTGTGTACACACACATGTACACACACACACACACACACACACACACACACACACACACACTCGATTCATTACCCTCCCCCGTCCCAGCCAGTGCATGCACATCAGTTACTCCTCTGAAAAGGGCCTGGACAGCCTGACTCCAGTGGCCAAGTAGCCAAGGTGCAGCCCAAGAAGTCTCCTGTCCAAGAATCCCAGGAGGACAGAAAGTAGATTTCCTCCTTCCTAGATGTTCTCTCTGCGCTGCCCCAGCTCTGCCACAGGCTTCAGCTCTGGATACATCAGCATGAGCCTAACTGGAGCTGAGAGGGAGACAGACTGAGGGACCCTCCTCTCCAGGGGCCACTGGGGCAAGAGTTAAGCATTGTTAGAGCACTATTAAGTCACCTTAATGTTAATGACAAGGTTTCATTATAAGCACTCCTTTGAACGTTTATTTTTTCACTTAAGTGAGCTAAGATGTTGGGGACCAGGGTGATTTGACTCACTAATTGACAGTTCTTAGACTCTTTCCTCATACCCCAGCCGCCTTGGGTGAAGGACCATCCATCAAGCAGCCAGCCAGTCAGCACTCAGCACTCACTGGCTTCTTTCAACAGTCCACAGATGCCTTGAGGAAGCTACATGGCAACCATAGCTTCTTGCTGTCAAAGCACAGCTATGGCTCTGGCAAGCACAGTCCCAGCTATGACTGTTTCAAACAGCTCCTGCCAGGCTTTTTGCCATCACAAGATTTGTGAATTCTAGATGATCCTGAAGCTATTTTCACTCAGGTCAGGGGGGAACAACTCACCATGGTGAGTTGGCCTGGTGACCCAGCAGAAGGCCTATGATTGGTACAAACAGTCCTTCATTTGCAGGAGAGACTGTGTTGTGATTGGTGCGAGTGTGGTTCTTCATTTGCATGAGAGACTGTGCCATGATTGGTGCCAACACCCCTGCTATAACCTTTGTCCTGCAATGTAAGCAGAATTTTCTGCTCACTCTTTGACTCAGCCAGGAGACATCTTCCTATGCTGCCCCCTGGTGTTACAACATTAGGCCCAATAAAATGTCCTCTGGAGTAGATGGCAGAAGTAGCAGAGGAACAATAGTGGTGGCAAAGGCAGTAGCAGAGGTGGCATCAGTGGAGGAGGTGGCAGAAGTTATTTCTCTAACAGTGACAGTGGTGACAATGGCAGTAGAAAGAAGGCAAGAGTAGGTGGAGTGCCAAGGCTAAAGAAAGACAGAATGCTATGACAAGCCAGATAACAGAAACTGCAGCTTTGTCTCTGTAAGAGCTCCAGGGAGCTGCCAAGACTTGAGGGCCAATTTCTCAGACATAATAGGCCTGAGAGCTGTAACACTAGCTGCTGTCAATGAGTGTCATTGAGGGTCCTGTCACTCTAGACCCCAGAGCGGTAACACTTGTTCCTGTAGAACTGCAGGGTCCAAAGCCTGTATAAGAACTGTAACACTAAAAGGTGCTGCCTGTGGCTGCCACCCAATGCTGCTGGAAGCCAAGGATTACAATAGCTGCCAAGTACCCAGGCTGCTGGTGGTTAAAACCCAGAATGATAAACCTCCAACCTGAGAGTGTACAGCCATAAATCTCTGTGCTTCTAAAGCCTGCAGCAATAAGCCCTTTGACACCAGGCTTATAACTGGGAGCATCTAGGTCTGCCAGTCGCGCCCACAGGCCTTGGACACCCAAGGACCTGGGACCTCCAGCACTAGAAGAGCTTCTTCTCACCTACCGCGATTCCTATCTGGGTAGAACAAAAGGTCCCCAGACAGCTGAATGGTAACAAGAGGAGAAGAAGGTGAAGCTCAGAGCAGCTAGGGGTGGGGCTCATCCTGGTGTCCCAGTGAGACACCAGGCTCATAGACACCTCTCATAGGCTGAGAGGGAGCTTTCCTGCTCCTGAGGTTCCCAAGAGCCTCAGTGGGCAGGGGCAGATGCTGGCATTAGGAGAGTGGAAGGGGATAAGACCTGGAGTTAGGGAAAAGTTTTCACTAGCAAATCAGAGAAGGCATGTGCACTTGGGGGCCCTTCAGTAATGGTTTTTCCTGCCTCACACCCACTCTTCTCAGAGGACATAGAGATACAGAGGCCGCTCCGGTGAGCTGCAGATTGGTTTCCAGGCAGCCTCTAGGTCATCTGTCTAAGCTATGCAGCTCCAGATTTAGGGAGATGCATCAGTTAACTCAGGGGGCTGAGGGTGGAGTCCCTGGGGCTCCCTGCAGGGACCTGGGCCAGCTCATTAGGGAGTACTTCTCAGGGCCTCCACACCCTTCTTGGAAGCGGATAGACAATTTCCAGTGACCTTGGGAAAAGAATTTTCTAGGGGCAAACCAATGACCTCTGTTCATGCCTGCTCTTCTCCCCAGCCCATCCCAGCCAATCGCATTAGAGTGAAAGTGTGTGTGTGTGGAGGTGGTGGGGGTGGGGAGAGCACAGTCACAGGCCAAGCTCACCTCCACCATTTATTTGGAGCAGATCACTGAGACACTGCCTCAACTTCACATCTGTGAAATGGGACTGACCAATTCCAACCTCTGAGAGGGACCATGATCTTCAACAGCTACACTTCCTGAAAAGCTCTTGGGACCTCCTTTCTCTCTCTGCCAAATAACCCTGAATCTGGAGATAAAATGCCCTAACTCCAGCCTGCTCTGGTTTCCCCAGTGGAGCAAATGCAAATGAATTGAGTCAGCCAGACCTGGGTCCAAATGGCGGCTTGGTGTCTCATAAGACATGCCACTTACCCTCTCTGTGCCTCACCTTCCTCATTTGTAGGATGAACACAATGGCCCCTCCACATGGGATGTTGTGAAGACAATTGTGTGGCACTGCTCAGTATAAGAAAGACAGTGCCTTCTCCTCCTCCTTCCTCATCCTCATCTCCCCTCCTCTTCTTCCTCTCTGTCTTTCTTCTCCTCCCTTCCCCCTTACTTTTCTTCTCCTTCCTCTCCTCCTCCTCCCCATCCTTCTTACTTTCACTGCACATATTGAATTTTGTGTAATTGGGATCATACAATTTATTCAGCTATTCAGTATTTTTTTAAGCTCACCATATATCATCAGCATTTTCCCACATCATTGAAAATTCCTCAAAAGCATGATGTTAATAGCTTCATAATTGCACCTCATTTGGATGTGCCATAATTTACTGCACCGTCCTCAACTGTCAGATATTCAGAGGATTGTGGGGGTTTTTTTCTCACATGCATCAGCCAGAATGGACGTTTCAGGCACCACTTGTTCGAGTCCCTGCCCACTCCTCAGAACAGATTCCCACAGGCAGGATCAGGAGATTGTGGGAACAGTGCTTCTCCAACTGGGGCCCTTTAGCAGTCAATTGCTTTCCTGAAGTTTCCCCAATTACCCCTCCAGCAGTCCACAAGGGCATCTGTGACCAGAGCCTGGACTGTGGCCTTGCAATCAGATCCCTGGGTGTCCTTTCCAGAAGCCTGGAGACAAGGATGTAAAGAAGCACCAGACAGGGAGTCAGAGGTGCCAGGCTGCCTCACCTCCATCTGCTGTGTGCCAAGGCATGCTTCATGCTCCTTCTCCTTTCCAGGTCTCTGTTTGCCCCTGTTGCATGACTTCCCAGCTCATCTCCCTCCTTACGGCTGTTCAGTTCTAGACCACTCCTGACACACAGTGGATGTTCAATGAGTATGTGTTGGAGGCCAAACTACAAAATGTGCTTTATCCACACATGCACACACACACACATTCACACATTCACGCACATATGGACAGACATGCACACACATTCACACATGTACACACACACACCACACACACATGTACACCATCACAGCTGTGCTTACACATGCACACATGGACACACATAAGCACATGCATGTGTGCATAAACTTGTATGCACAGAATGAACACACCACACATGTGTCCACATGCCTTCAACACATGTACACATATGTGAGCACTGTGCACACACATGCACACATTGACACATAAACACATATACACAGCAGAACATAAAAATGTACACAAATGCCCGCAAACATAAAGTACACACTCACATGTGCACATGACAACCTGGAACATACATACACAAATACCATGTATGCAGGTATGCCCCCAACACATGCACACATGTAAACACACGTGCACACACAAGCACATATATTCAACACAACATGTACATGTACACACATGCCCACAAACAGGAAGCACACTCACATACGCACACACAGGCACACATGCACACTCATGCCACATTGGAACACACACCTGGGCATACTCACATGTCCCCCCACATGTGCACACAGCATACACATGGAAACACAATCCACATGCATCCACACATGAATACACACACATGCACCTACACACATATGTACACACATGTGTACACTCAGACACACGTATACACATGTAAGAAGAGACAAGTGAATATGCACTCACCTGCGGACATACACCTGAGTGCAAGCACACACGAAAGCACGTGTGCTATGCACATATGCACATCCCCACATGACCCCCCCCACAAAGGCACACATGAATGCACACGTGCACACATGCCCATGCACGCACACCACATGCAAGCACACCCATGTACGTGCACACAGGGCCACAGCATTTGCCTTTTCTTCTTTACCTGAGTCCCATTACTTACATTTCTCTCCTTGTCTCCACAGTCCACTGAGGACAGTATAGGATGGTGGTGAAGACTCTGGAGTCAGACAGCCTGGGTTTTAACATTACGTAATCACTCGCTGCCTCAGTATCCCCTCAGTAAAACTGGGATTACAAGGCCTATTTAAAAGATTTCAGTGATGATTAACCAAAGTGTTAGGAAGGTCCAACCTGATGGAGGCTCCGTACAAGTGAACTTGAGACGTTGTGCCCCCTATCAGAGTCGCTGCTGTAAAGCCTGCATGTGCAGGGTCGAGACTTCTGCTCACTTGTTGTGATTTCCACTTGTACTTGGAGACAGGAGGAAGACACCTCTCTGCCTCCTGACGTTATTTGATCCGTGTGACTAGCTCTCTGTTATGGGTTGGAAGCAGAAGAGGCATGTCACTCCCAGGGAATCTTTTCATTTCTAGCACAAAATCTTGCCCTTCTCTTTCCCTACTCTCAAGCAGGAGGCCTTTCTCCTGACAGAAAAGTGCACGGTGGCCACTGGATCACCAGATCTCCTCACAGAAGGCAGCTGCCTGGAGAGCCACCCAGACTGCAGGAGGACTTGTGTGAAGCCCTGAGCTTTGGGCTGTCTCCTGCAGCAGAACCTCACTTGCCCTGACTATGTCTGGAGCGCTCACTGGGGGCATTCATGTGGAGTGGACCCTCATAGACTGCAGGTGCCTGTCACAACCAGGGAGGGCCATGCCACACAGCTCCAACTCCTGTAGCAGGGTGTGGGGACCCTGCTGGCCATATTATCTAATTTTTCACAAACCAGGAATGAAGATTTAAAAATCTGGGAGATAATTATATCAACATTTTTTAAACCTGTGAGTAAACCAAACAAGTATGCCCAGAGGCTAACCGTCAGGAACACTGGCCTATGCGACCAGTCTGCCTCATTGGCCAGATGTTTAAAGCTCACTGTCGTTGATCCTGAGCTCTGGTCATACTGAGCCCCTGATGGGCCATCGACCTGTGTCTCTGTCTACACTGCTCCCTAGAACCTGGGTGGTGCCAGGAACAAGGCACAGACTTTGCTCTCAGTCCACTGGATAGCAGCCCTGGCTTGCCACCCTGTCACAGCTGGGTGACCACTTTGAGCCTTAGTTTCTTCCTCTGTAGAATGAGGGTGAATGTATCAGTGCCTGTTATAGGACTGGCTCAGGACAGGTGCTCAGTAAATGTGTGCTCTTGCCCCGCTCGCCCTGCTATGGTGAAGGTGTGGTTGGGGGTGGGTGTCCCCCACAGCATCATGTGTTGGAAGCTCTGTCCCCAGTGTAGTGATGGAAAGGGTGATGGGGTCTTGTGGGAATGGTGAGTTTGCCACTCATAGGCATTTAACCCAATTAATCTCTTGTGTATAATTCTGTCTTGGTGTCTGCTGTTGGGAGACTCAGATTAACACAGGTCAGTGGTCTGAGAAGGATTAGTCCCAGATGTCAGTGTCAAGAAGGGATTTGGGATTGGAATATCCACCTAGGCAATACACCCTGAGCAGATACCATCCTTATGGGAGTTTGGTCACACTTGTCTTAACTGGCGGTCCACTCACTAAAGACTCTATCTGTAGTTACCTGGGGAAGGAACAGTTCCAGTGGAAGAAGAAAGAGCCTGTGGGAGATGTGCTGATGAGACATTTGAAAGATGTGGGAAGGGCTGGACGTGGAGCTCAGCAGTAGAGTGCTTACCTATAATGCGTGATACCCAGGGCATGATCACCAGCACTGCAGGAAAAAAAAAAGAACATAAAATAACATATATGTGATATATAACATAATGTAACATATATTCCTTAAATATATGAAGAGATGTTCTGTCTCACTCATAACAAAAGTTGTAGGGGTGGGGTGGAAGACACTGCCTATAAGGACATCAAAGCTAACTGGTTACTTCCTCTGCCACCTGCAAAGACTCAGACATTTTGCTTTGTAAATAATTGAGCTTCTGAGTTGCAGTCATATCTTGCAGAGGGGTAATGAGAGATTGGGGGCTCTGAATAAGCCCTAATGGCCAAGTGTGAGAGCCAAAGACTTGGGCTAAAAACATCTGAGGATTTAGACTCTGCCACCCTCTCCAAAGCTCTGGGCTTTCATTGGTAGCCTCCCCTTCCCTGGGAAGGGCCAGAACTGCTACTGTAGTGAAGGATACTATGAGCGCTGCTCCCATCAGGTAGTAGGAGTCCCCTCAGAACCTGACCCACCTTCTCTTCTGATGACCAGGTGAATAAATAGGTTTAAATTACACCAGGAGCAAACCAGGCCTAATGTGGGAGGGAAGAAACTATCCACCAAGAACAGCAAGACTTAGCTAACATGGACTGCTGGAGCCATGATAAGGAGTTTTTAATATGCGGCCAGGAAACTAGAATATAAGAGTGAATGAACAGAATTCATCGACTCTGGTGCACTTGGGGGACACAGGGTTTAACAGTCTATCAAGAACCCCAGGGAACAGTCTGGAAACAGTGATGGCCAATTCTTAATGATGTGAAGATGCCTGAGTTGCCTGGGAAGTGGTAGTGGAGGGACAAAGAGGTTGGGTAGAATGGGCTGGGTTATGTCCCACGGATGGTCCCAAGGACACACCACTCACCATAACCATCAGGAACACGCTGGTGAGATGGGCACCATGTCACCAAGAAAAGCAGTAGCAGCTCTCTTGTCATATGTGGCTGACAGCCCTTGAGGCTGGGTGGTGGCTCTAACCACCAGAAGCAAGGAGGCAGCAATAACTAAAATTATCCATAAAGTCAGAAGGAAAACCAAGGCGCTGGACCTGTGAGAAGATGTGGAGGAAGACAGCCAACAGCTGCTCAGTGTCTATAGCCAGTAAAAGGCAAGAGTGGACACCCACAGAGTGCAATGCCACCCAGTAATAAAAAGGAACATATCATTTCATTTGCCTAACTTTTTGAGACAGTGTCTCTCTGGGTAGCCCAGGCTGGGCTTATATCTTATTTCCTCAGCTTCCTGAGGGCTGGGATTACAGGGATGCGCCACTACACACAGCTTATATAACATTCTTAAAATGATTTTTAAAAAAAGCACAGTCACCACAGTGGCAGGGACAATTACTGGTGGTCAGCAGAAGGAGGTGGAGCTACTTTTATGCAAGGGGCAGGAAGTCATGTGGAACCCAGGTGGGCCCTTGGATACTCACTGGTGCCTCCAGCCCCCCTGAGAAGGGTAGGGTATGATAAACAGTGGTAAAAGAGCCCTCCTCCCCAGGAAGAAAGGACTGTCACACTGTTGGCATGAGGCAATAGCCAAGATCAAGGAGACTTCTGAAGACGTGGGAGGAGGACAGGTGAACCTTAGCTGTAGCCCTGAGACCAGATTAGAATTGGAGCTGAGTGTCCCTTCAGGAGGGAGACCCATGGGAAGTAAGGCAGCATCTTTTCTGTCTTAGTCAACATTCTGTCACTATAACAAAAGACCTGAGATGACCAACTTGTAAATAGAAAAGGTTTATTTTGGTTCACAGTTTTGGAGGTTCCCATTCATCATTCATGATGGATTGGTTCCATCATTTTGAGCCTGTGGTGAGGCAGGAGATTGTGGAAGAGCAAAACCACTCACCTCATGGCTAGAGAAGAAAGAGGAAGACAAAGAATTAAAGTTTTACTATTCCTTTTGAGGACACCTTCCCAGTGACCTAAAGACCTCCTACTAAGCCCCTCTTCCTAAAGGCTCCACCAGATCCCAAGATGGCCATGTTGGGGACCAAGTCTTTGACACATGACCCTTTGGGGACATTCCAGATCCTAACCAAAGCAGTTCCCAAGTCCCAGCAGCAGGACTTCAGGACAGGATGTCGTAGCCATGGAAACGCACTGTTCATATCCAGTAGCAGGAGCATCACTGATGGACCCCTCTGAAGTCACCTGGGAGAGGAAGGGACACCTCACAATCCACGTAGCCCAGCTTGACAGGAGGGAGAATAAGGGAAAAGCAAGAGACCAGCAGACAGGGATGGAATCCACTTCAGGCTCACACGGGTCTGATGGGGATGGCCATTTTCTCTCTCCTCTCTGTCGAATTTCTGTTTGATCAAGTCCAGGGTCCTGCCCTGCAGGGCCTCAGTTTCTCCATGTGTGCAATAAGTTGGTGTCTCTTCAGTCTACTGAAGGGAATGATGGGTCCTAAGGTACCTAGGTCGGGACAGAAAGAGTTCAGAGGCTTGCCCCTCATCATGTGGGCCAGCTGAGCCTGGGGTCTCCATCTTGAAGCCCCACTCACCGGGCACAGTGGGCTGCTGCTCCAGCTGCATCCCCTCTCTGGGGGCTGCAGCGCCTCTGCCAGCTCTCCTCTCCCTCCCACCCTTTTCTTCTCCCTCTGAACAAGCAGCTTCACTTAAAAAGCCATCTGGGAGGATGGATGGCACAGGCACATTTTGTAGAATAAGTTTTCGGGGAGGAAAGCCAAGAAATTAAAGTCATAGCACTTATGATTCCAATCTCATTAGGCCCCATAACTCTGATTGAGGAGGAACTGTATTTATGAATTACACATTTATTCCTCGCTCCCCCCTCTGGGCTTTGTTCTCATTTGTCTTCCAGGGGCCTGCTCCTGATGTCTTGGGCTGAGTCCCTCCTTCAGGATGGGCTGCATCTGGGGCCTTCCTGACCCTATTCTCCTCTCCAGCACCATCACTGTCCCACCTCAGGTGCTGCTTCCTCTCCCTCAGGGTCCTAGATGAATGCTGTCTTCTATGGGCAGATTTGGGGGCAATGGGTGGATGTTCTGAGAAGGAGAGAGGTGTCCAAAGTTGGGACACCTGGGTGACCCTGGGGAGGGGTAATGAGCTCCCCATCACTGGTGTTCACAGAGGACAGGCGAGCGCTCAGCATCGAGGCCTCTCAGGAGACAAATGAGCAGGAGGCTGGGAGCAGAGAATGGGCTTGGGAGACTGAGTGATTTGGGCAGAGTCCCGGCCACGCTGTCTCAAGGGATCTGACCTTCACAGACTAACTCACCCTCGCTGAGCCTCGATTTCTTCATCTGGAAAATCAGGCAATGTGATAGTCCCTGCTTCCCAAGGTTGTCATGGAGATGACAGGACACAACGTGTGCAAAGCACTGTGTACAGAGTCAAAACTGGGAGAAGGGGCTGGGTTGTAACACCATTGGGCAATCTAAGATTTATCATCGCTGGTTTAAAAACCCAAGACTCTGGGATTCAATCATTCAACTATCTTAAGATTGTAAGATTTCCTGAGATTCTAAAACATCAAGAAATTATGATTTTGAGCCAGGCATGGTAGAGCATGCCTACAGTCTCAGCACTTGAGAAACGGAGACTGGAAGATCAGGAGTTTAAGGCCAGCCTGGGCTACGTAACCCACCCCCAAAACAACAACAACAATGAAAAGAATGGTGAATTTGTTTTTCTTCTCACCTAAGGCTTATTAGTCATCTAAGGCTGCGTGCTTTCAAGGACATGGTAAACAATGCCCAGGAAGTCCTCTGGTCCTCTCTGACTGCAAGACTTCCATCTCTATTCCTAATGTCCCTCCTATTCACCAGGGGCCACTTTCCCTAAATCCAGCCTTACCTAGGCTCTTCATCCCAGCCACACTGCAACCTCAATGTCTCCAAACCTCCTGGCCCCACTCTTCTACCCATCCGACACTGACCCCATGTCTGTCTATCGGAGTCTCCCCTTCGAGTTCAGGGTTGAAATTAGAGTGTTCCTGAAGCCTGGTTCACCTCCTAGTGGAAATCAGTGACCAACATCCGGCTTGGTGTCTCCAGGGCACTTTGGTTACATGTCCAGTAAAGCCACACCACAGTCGGCATCACTACTGTCATTGAGAAGAAAGCATCCTCCCCAACCACATGGCAGACCTACTTCTGGTGCTCTTCTCAGACCCTTTGCCGTTCCCCAGGGAAGGGAGTGGTGTGGGACTGATGGGTTGGAACTGGAGCCACCATCGCTAGTGACAGGGTCACTGCTGTGGGAGGTGAGGAAGCTGGACCAGCTCTATCCCTGCCACTTCTCCTCTACTACCTGCCACCAGGAGCAGGTCAGCTTTGCAGACCCTGCGGGGTGAAGCCAGGGTGGAAAGAAGCAGGAGCCTCACTCCAGTTTCACCTTGACCTCTAGATCTGTTCCAGTTACCACAGTCAGCAAAAGAGAAATCAGTTGCCCAGAGAGTCAGACAAAGGAGTCCACACAGGGATCGAGACAGTGAGAAACCAAACAAAAGATGACCAGGGGCGATGACTTGGATGTCCCCACTAAAATTCATGCTGAAATTCACTCTTCTTTAAGGTTTAAGAAGCTGGAAACTTAATCCAACTGAGGCTTGGAGGTGGGACTTTTGGGAGATAATTTTGATTAAATGAGGCCATAGGGTGGGGCTCTGATCAATAGGATTGTGGCTTTATATGAAGAGGTGAGACCTGATTGTCCTTTCTTGTGACACCCTCTGCTTTGTCCCAGCAGGAAGGCCCTCAAAGATGCCAAGCAGATTTTGGTGCCATGCTCTTGAATTTCCAGAACCATGAGCCAAACAACCCTCTTTACTCTGCAAATCACCCAGTCTCAGGTTTCTGTTACAGCAACAGAAAATAGGGTAAGAGACAAAGCCACACAAAACACAGCAATATTAGGAAGCAGCTAGCATCCCTAGGATCAAAAGGACACAGCAATGAGGTAGCATTTCCAGAGCACAGAATCTGGGGTGGAGTAAAGCCATGATCAGTGACGGGGGAAGGCTCACAGAGGGCTCTGGCACCAAGGACTGAGGGTTTAATAGGAGCAAGCTGGCCTCATAGAGGAGATACGGCAGCTGCCAACAACACCCCTGCGCAGAAAGAACCGGACGTTGGTGGAAATAAGGACAGAAAGTCCCTTCCGGTGGCCAGGCTAGGGTTCTGGAGCTTTGCAGTCAGAAGTAAACATCAGGTTGCTGACTGGTGTAGGATCCATGAGAACACTGCCCATCCCACTGTCCCCTAGGCAAAGGAACCAACTGAATCCTAGACTTCTTGAGGTCTTTTCAGCCTCAAAGTTCTACTCCTCTAGGACCTTCCCTATGGCCTCAGCAGCCTAGGCCTCCAAACCAAGAGGGCAAACAAAGCCTTTGCTCCTCTTGTCTCAACTGACCAGGCAAGACCCTGATGCTGACAGAGGAAGGTAGTTCCAGAAGGAGCCTGAGTCACCTTCCCTGGGAGTTCTTACTGGGGAGGGGTCGCTTCCACCTGCACAGTGCGGCAGTGAGGGAACTGAGGGGTTGAGGCAGCATGGCCCAGGTAGACCCAGAAGCTCTGGATGCTAGAGCCTGGCTGGGGCCTCTGTTCGGGGCCAGCCTTCCCCAGACACCCCATTTCCATGGCAATCAGAGCCCTCTGGCTGGTGCTGAGCCTCGCCTCATCCTAGCCCTGCCACTGGGAAGGGACAGCCCCAGGCTGGCTGCCCAGCCAGGGCTGTGCTCTGTCACGGGTGAGCAGAGAGGGTAAGCTGGCCCAGGTGATGTCAGCTAGGCTGCCAGCCCCACAGCCAGGTGCAGTGGGAGTTGAGCACTTGCTCAAGGGGCTTCTGTCCCCACTTGTTTCTGATGACAATCAACAAAGTGTTAGAGTGGAAGGCAGATTCTTGTGAAGACAGGTAAGAGGATGTAGGAGGGTGTGCTGTCCTCCCCAGCAGGGAAGAACAGGGCTCTGGGACAGAAGCCCATGTCAGCCATGTGCACCAGGTGGGTGGGCTCTGCAGGCGGGTGGGTGAGGCCTGAGATGGGAATCCACCCCCCCACCACCACTGCAGGTATCATGGCACCTGATACAGGAGCCATGTAGCTCCTTCCTGACCATCTTACTTCAACTCTGGAGGCTGACTTGCCCGGGTTCCTTCCCTACGGCATCCTGTTTGTCTCTGAGGTTCCAGTGGGCTCAGGCTTTGAAGGCAGCAGACCTGGGTTGGAATTCCCATTCCAGGCTGAGGCCTTCTTTGCACAAGCCTCCTCCTACCTTCTAGCTTCAGTTTCCTCCTGTGTAAAATGGAGATGATGAAGCCACGGGGCCTTGGTGAGTCCATGGGTGACACAGTGAGAGGGGCTGATGAATGCTATGGTTGAGGCAGGCCAGCGTCAAGCTCAGCAGCTGGTGAGCAGTAAGGCTGTGTGCAAGCCCAGGCTGGAGACCCGTCCCCTGGAGCACACATGCCAGACGCTTGGGTGGGAGCAGGGAGGTGCTGAGACTAAGTGCATGTCATGGAGGGGTCAGGATAGCCCGTCTGGCAGGCCTCCATCTTCAGGCCTGCAGCCAGCCCTCAGTTCTCCACAGAGAACTGAGCATCAATGATTCAGAGCTGAGAGGACCACTGAGATGTTGTGAGAACTAAGAGATGGGGTCTAGTTGAAGGACGTGAGTCACAGGGAGCATGCCCTTGAAGGAGATGTCTGGTTGTTATTCACTTCTGTCCTCTCCTCCCCTCCCCTCCCCTCTCCTCCCCTTCCCTTCTCTCCCCTTCTCCTTCTCTCCCCTCCCCTCTCTCTCCTGAGCAAAGCTCAAAAGTTGGCTGATTCCGGGGCCGCCAGCACAGTTCTGTGGCCAGGCCGGCTCTCTGACCAGCAATGCAGACTGTCTGTCTGGTGAGCTTTGATGCAGCCACTTTGAGCACTGAGCTGTCTCCTGGAAACCAAGGAGAAGCAATAGAGAAAATGAGACACACTGCTGCTCTTACAGCCAGCTAGGGTGGGTGGGGATGCAGGGGATGGGGACAGGGAGAGCAGGGTCCATCCTGCTGGGGCAGGAAACCCACCCAACCCCTGAGCCCCTTGTGTGACACAGGGCAGAGTTGCAAGGGGCAGAGCAGGGAGATGACATGCTATGGTCCTGCCACTGTGTGGGGCCCAGCTATAGACCTCCCACCCTGCCTTGGTCCCATCCTCAGCCTTCTTCTGCCTTGCCCTGCCCTGTGACCAGCTCCCCAGGACCTGGGCTGAGACTTCCCTTGCCCTGGTTTGGTGTCTTTGCCAGGTCCAGGCTGCCCTGCTCTGCCTGTCCTGCCTCACATCACAGCAGCAGAGCCCAGGGCCACCTCCCCAGCTGGACTGCCCACTGTGATCAGCACTCAGATCAACACTACTGCCTCTGCCCTTGGACAAGGGAACTACGACCTACCATTCTGGGTATCAATGTTCCATCTAGGAGGTACCACTGAGTGACTGCCACCCTTGTGGGCCCCCACTACTGAACTCCTCTGCCCTCTCAAGTAGCCCAACTTCAGCCACTCAGGCTTTGTCCTCCACACCCCCAGCTCCTCCTAGCCTGCACCAATGCTGCTGGGGTATCCATATCACCCCCACACACCCTCCAGGATTCCCCATAGCCACTGCCCTGCCCTGGGCCATCACTCACACCACAGGCAGCAGGGCCTTTTGCCTCCAGCCTCGAGCCTCCTTCAGCTTGGGCTGTCACTCCCTCCTCAGAAGTCTAAGTTGGCTCCCTTCTGCCCTAAGTCCAAGCCAAGCTGTTCTTTTGTACGATCATTCATTTACTCAACAAATGTACTGAGTCACCACGTCTGAGATGTCAGTCCAGGTGCTGGTGATGGAGCAGTGGAAAACAGCATCCATGGAGCTCCATGCCCTAATGCAGCTCAGTCTCTAATTAAACAATTAGACAGAAAACAAAGGCGTGAAAGTCCCCAGGAGGCCACCTCCTTCTCATTCTTCAAGTCTCACGGCAAGGCGGATTCTCCAGGGAACCTAAACACTTTTCTGCCCAGGCTCAGAGAGGGCTGGGAATTCTTCAGTTCTCAGAACCCTCTGTGCCTCCTCTGCCAGACAGGCTGCAGATTCGCCAGTCAGTGCACCTTCAGATATCCCAGAGATGTTTCTACCACAGGGCCTTTGCACTTGCTGTTTCCTCTACCTGGAAAGCTTAGAACGTCTCAGGATTCACAGCCTCACTCTCTCCATGTCTCTGCTAGGTGTCATCTCCTCAGAAAGGTCTGCCAGACCTTTTGCCCCTCTCCACACCTCCCCACTGCTTTCTTGTCCTTCCTGGCAGATACCATGAGCCACAGAAGATTACACATATGCTTGTTAATAGTCCAGGGACTGCCAGACTTCACAGGACAGTGATGTGTACTGTCTGTGTTTTTCACAGCTGCATTCTTGGATCCTAGAACAGCAGGGGATCCAGTAAGTAGGTGATCAGTATATTGGCTGAGTAGAGAATGAAGGATGATTGGCTAGTGTTGGTTTCACTGATTTGTAATCACAACTTTTCATACCTGCTCCCCCTCCACCTCCCACAAAGAGGCCCCAACACAGCCACGGCTGCACAGGGTTGGTCTGAGCACATCACATACATTGGCTGTGCTGTGGGTTTAGCTGTGGGTGGGATGCACTCCCCAGGTTCCCTGCATTGAAATTTAGCCCCCACTGTGAGTATTAAGAAGGTGGAGACTTAATCCAACTATGGTACTTAGAGGTGGAACTTCCGGATGTGACAGGGATTCATTGATTGAGTCCCTGGTGGCTTTATAAGAAGCAGGAGACAACAGAAGAGACACAGAGGTAGTAAGTTCCCTATCCCTCACTGTGTGGTGCTCTGCATTGCCTAGAAAGGCTGTCAGCAAGAAGGCCATCACTGTTGGGCACAGGTGGTTCACGCCTGTAATCCTAGCTACTTGGGAGGCTGAGATCAGGAGGATCACAGTTCGAGGCCATCCAGGGCAAATAGTTCAAGAGACCCCCATCTCCAAAGTAACCAGAGCAAAATGGACTGGAGGAGTAGCTCAAGCAGTAGAGCTCCGGCTTTGCAAGCTCCAAGCCCTGAGTTCAAAAAAATTAAAAGGCCATTACCAGAAGCAAACATTCGACCTTGGACCTCCAGAACAATGAGCCTCCTTTTCTTAACACTTCCTCAGTGTGTGAGCTGTGTTACTGGCAACAGGAAATGAACTGAGAGCACAAGTGTTTGTGCTGCGGAGGGAGCAGATGGATGGCTGGGCATCAGGTGTCCGACGGACCAGCCATGGATACACCTGCTCACAGCCTTTCCACTAGCGGGCTGTTCTTTCTTGGTAAAAGCTCTGGGAAGAGCAGAGTCCAGACATTTGAGGGAATGCTCAAATTCAAAAATCGAAAGCTTATAAATAAATACAGCAAATCAATCAAACCACTGGATGGGTCCATCCTGTCTGTGGGAGGAGAAGCAAATGATGTGTGAGAACATCTTGGGCAAGAGGGAGGTCTGGAGGAGGAGGGAACAGGAAAGACTCAGTCAGGAGTGGGCAGGAGCAAGTCCACTCCACACAGTTCTGGTCTGAGGTCCAGGTGCCTAGGAGAGTGGGCACTGGGAGTTGGAGCCAGAGCCAGATCCAGGTCCTGGCTGGCCATCGATTGGCGGCTGATGGTTAACAATGTGGAAGATGTGCTGCTGTCTTCTGATGTCACACATAGTGTCCCCAGGCAGGCTCTCCCTTGCACTCCCTGGGGATGCCCACTGCCTCCTGCCCCTTCTTGGGTATGTGGCGGAAATCGTCCACTCCACCCTCACACCTGAGATGGCCCCTTGACAAGTCTCCCCAACTTCTTACCCAGAAAAGGCAGCTCTGTCCCCTGGCTCCTGTGGTGTGGCTGGCCCTCCACCTTGACTCCACCTTGCAGCAGGTTCCAGTCCTATGTGCCAGACTGCAGGGTGACCAGCCTCTTTCCCAAGGTGACCTGAAGGATCAGCAAGGCCCTGCTGACAAGAGCAAAGGTGGAGTCAAACTCGCATAGACATGGAGCTGACCCCCTGTCTGAGTTCTGCACTTGAGCCTATCCTGTAGTTACTTCTGCTACTTTGGCACTCATGCAGTCTCCAGGCCAGATTTCTGCTATAGAAGGAGAGCCATGTAAAAGAGGAGTTTGGTAGGCAGGGGGTGGGGGTGGGGGTGGAAGGAGGGAAGATGGTGGGATGTGGGGGGGTTGACAGCTTGGTTGGGGGGGGTTCTGGAGAGTCCAGGTGACAACTCTTCAGGAGATCCTGGACAAAAAGGGTGAATACATTTCCCCATAATTCACTGCTCTGTAAGTGACCCCATTAAAATGCGCTTTACTCATTCATGCTGGGCTTGTTTGAGTCATTCTTTGGGCTGTTGGTACCATCCCAGTTTGGAGGTGCACAACTCTTTGGGCCTCCCCAAGAAAGTCACTCAATGTTTCTCATTCAGAGCCCAGGGAGCTGTGTGAACAGGTCCATCACCCCATCTCTACCTACCCGCAAGGAGGCATTTTTACTCCAAATTCCTCCTGGATCAGTTACCACACCCAGAGCTCTGGACATCAACTCCTACCTGGGTGTCCCCCTCCACCCCTTCTCTGGGCCCCCTGCTCTTGCTCTGATCTCCATGGAAGTGTTGGGGGTGGTTTTAAAAAACAAATCACATCAGGTCACTTATGACTCTCAGTGCCACCTGGGGAATCTTGAGTCATCCACTGAGGAGATGGCGAGACCCTGCTGCCTTCTGTACTAGGCACAACCCCAGGGCTCTTTGATTTCCAACCACTCCTTCCCACCCCAGGCCTTTGCACGAGGCTCCCCAGATCCCTCTGTCCATGTTCTGTAGCAAACTCCTTCAGCTCACAACTAAACTCCCCCAAGCTCTTAGTCCCCCTCATTAGCCTCCCACATGTTCCTTGTACATGGCATGCGCGTCCCAAGATGTGATTACATGGGTCACGTCCCCTCCTGACCGTGCACCCCAAGTGGGCAGCACCTTGTCTGAGTCTTTATTGCTCATTTTCCCAGTGCATCCCTTGCACATAGTGGGCAGACACTCAGAAAATGGCCAGGAGAAACGTGTGGACCGTAAGCCCCAGAAGAGAGTCAGGAATAAAAGGCCCATGCCTCTTTAAGCATAACAGAAATAACTGAGTGCATTAATTGTTTTTATTTGGGAGATGTTGGTCCTCATTTTGTTTTATCTTTTAATAACTCACGCTGCATAATCGGCTGGTAATTACAGCTTTCGTCTTTGGTTTGTGCCTCTCTGACGGGGCTCAGAGGATGGGAACCGTTTCATATTTAATCTGCATTTGAGCGGGAATTCTCTCAGGGGGGAAGCTCTTGTGGGGTGTGAGGTTTAATTCTCAGTGCTGTTAATTAGAACAGGAAAACAACCTGAGCTCAGAGCCCGGCTGCTGTGTCCCCCAGTGACAAGTGTGGGAACCCCACCCTGCACATCACGGCCAGTGTTTGCCCAGCCCAGCCCAGCCCAGGGTCAGGGCTGAACATTGTCCCTCCTGCACCTGGGACACCTTTGCCAACCTGCCCAGGAGCCAGGACAGCTACTGAGGGCTGGGGAGGGAGTCAGCCAGGCTCACAGGCAATCTCCTCCTCCAGAGCTTTCTGGAAGATTCAGGTGGTGAGGGAAGCAGGGGGGTGATAGGGAGAGGGAAGGCACATCCAGAAGTCTGGCCCATCCCCTGTCCTTAACCAACCCTGTCTGTCTCTGCTCGTACTGCTGTCTGGCTCTGCTCTCTCCCGCCAGGTCCCAGGGAGGTGCTTTGAGATCAAGGTGCCTCTGGCCTGAGGCTGCAGGGTGTAGGGGAGCCTCACTGTCTCCTCCGCCTCCCCACACTGGGAGTGCCAACGCTTCGGAATGATGGTTTTAGTTTTTCAAGGGTAGAGCAGGAAGCAGGGCCCTAAAACTTCCTGGAGACAGGGCTCGCATGCTTGCCTCTTGTCCTTCCTGAGAGCAGAGCAGGGCCTTCTCCAGGGAGCTGGAGACTGGGGTGAACCTCAGATTCTCAACAGCAGAGTCCTGGCAAGCAGTTGGCAGCAGGAACGTTGTGTGAAATGGATCAGTGACTCAGTGACGAGGTGAGGGGGTGATGGTTGAGGGAACTCCAGGGCTCAGTAAAGTAGTTTGGTCTGGAGCCTGAGTGCAGGGGGAGAGGAAATCTTGGGGAGAGCAAGTGGAACCTGTATTTTAGAAAGATCGTGGGTCCCTGGGCCAAGGCGGGAAGAGAACAGTGGGATGGAGAGAGGGTCCTCTGTGGAGGGACAACTAGGAGGAGGCAAGGAGGGAGGAGACTGGTTAGATGATATGCCATATGGGGGTGGCATATCACATCTTCAGGCTGGGGGGAACAGTGGCATCACTGATAGAACCACATGGAGTCCCCTTAACTGGTTACACCATTCATCTTCTAGAAGACCAGTCTGGGACTGAAAATGATGCACACTCCCACTGATTCACTACTCCCCAAGTGCCCACTGAGCCTGCTGCCCTGTGCTCCCCCCAGAATCCTTCTGGCGGCCTGGAAACTGGCCAGGGACCTCGGGGCCCCTCCTTTCTCCCGCCCACCCAGAGCAAGGGAAAACGCCTTTGTCTATGAAAGTCTGGCTTGAAGTAAACAGATTAGCAACAGCGAGGTGCTCACACTTTATTAGTTATGTGCCCTAAATACAGTTAAGCGCTGGCCTTCAATTTAGATTTATAGGGATAATTTAGGTTTATAACATTAGCTACTGTGCATTAGAGAGAGGACGAGCTGACTGTGGAAGATGCTTGGTGACATAAAAGAAGGGAAAAACGGGAAGTCTGACTGCCCTTGACTGCTTGCTTCAGAGCTGACAGGACGATGGGAGAGGAGACACACCTTGCCTGGGAGACGCTCTCCTCCTGGTAGATCGTAACTCTGTCACTTATTTAAATAAAACCCAGACATCACAGCGCAAAGGAGATGCGTACCTAACCGCAGTGGCGGATGCTGTCTGAGCTGAGTCCACACAGTGTGGGGGTGAAGGGATAGATGGGGAGGCAGCCAGAGGAGCAGTGCTGGACAGGAGCCTGGAGCCTGGGTTGGAGTCCCGCTCCCAAGTTGGGTGCTGTGGGAGGCGCCCTGAGCTGGAGGAGCCTGGGTGGTTGGCTGTCCTTTCCAGGGCTGAGGTCGAATGACCTGGAAAGGTGTCTCACCGCCATGGGGATGGATGCCTCTGTCCCTCAAACCCAGCTGGAACTCCTGGAACCACAGAGGTCAGGGTTCTGAGGAGGCAGGGTGACCGGGAGGCACTGTGCCAGGCAGGCCTCTCTCCAAGCACAGGCAGGCACATCCACAGGACAGCGAGAATGGAGAAGGAGCAAGAGCAGTGGTGGCTGGGCATGAAAGGCTGGAGGCTGGGGTAGTGGTGGGTACACTGGTAAGGACGGATGCTCAGCTCTCCAGAGCCTGGACGGCTGTTGAGGGTGCCTGGGAGCTGCTGCAGGAGGGACATTGAGATCATTTGTTCTGAACCCCTTCTTTCTCAGAGGGACTGTCACAAGGTTCCACAGCCTCATAGTGACAGGTGGAGAGATCCTGTCACTGGCACTCAGCATGTAAGTCAACCTCTCCCAGCAATTCCTCCCACCCCGCAGGCCTCTCTGGGGACTTGGATAAGTCACAGACCAGAAGACTGTCCCTACATGATTCAGTGGCCACGAGCTCTGCCTCTCCTGCCAGACACTTCTCAGGATTCATGGAGGTGGCAGCCCTGGCAGGCTGACCGGCAGGTAGCACCTGGGGGCTGGGTTGGAGCTTGGTTTCCCAGGACTGACTCCATGGTGACACTGAGAGCCGCAGCCTCTTTGTACTCACTGGGAACGAAACACTTCGAACAGATCATCTCATCGAATCCTCCCGATGGCTTCCAGAGCTGGTACTGTGATTCCCATTTGACGACTGAGGAAGTCTCAGAGAGGTTAAGTGCCCTGTCCAAGGTCACACAGCTGGGCAGAGGTAGGACTGGGCGATAATCTTGACCTCAAGCTCTTTCTCCTGCCCCAAGTTGCCATTCTAAACGTTCTCCCCACTGCTCATTCTTCCCTCCTTTTATCCCTCCTCATTCTGAGCTCAAGGGGCCGTCCCTAAATGCAAATGGCAGCCCCAGCATCTCTCTGCTACCCCCAGAATGAGGCCTACTCCCCCTTTGACTGTGATGTGGGCGGCCCTTTTAACCGCCTCACCTGCTTTCTTCTTCACTCTCTGACTGAATCACAACCTATTCTCCAGACAGACCCGGGAGTTCCAGTAGACAGCCACCAATGACACTATCATGGCCAATTTAGTAGCCACTTGCTCTTCCTAAAGGTTCACCTTCCTTTGGCGTTCATCCCAGACACCGGGTGATCTTGCAGAGGGACTTTGACGTTACAGCATCCAGACTCCCATCCTTCTGAGTCATGAGGTCTTTGTTGCACACTCCAGGGCCCCAGCCTCACTCATGACACATCCTGGCGGCAAGTGCTGCGACACCTGTGGTCCCTCTGGAGCCTGCAGAGGCATTGTGGGCTCAAGAGATTTTCCTCGGGAAGTTTCACTCCTTTCACTGTCTTCAAAGAGCGGGCGAAGATGAGGCAGCCAGAGATCAGTGACTTCTGCCCCATGCCCAGGAAGACCTGGGAGGAGGAGCTGTCTTCCTGGGGCCCTGGGGCCTGGCTGCCCCTAGGCTGGTGCTGCTGGAGCCACCCACGTCCTGAGCAGCTGCAGTGAGGGCTTCAGAAGAAGCAGAGACTTTGTCCCTTTGGATATGGCAGAAGGAAGAGAGTATGTGCTTCCTGTCCTCCAACTTCCTCTCCGGCCTCCCAATGGCTAAAGCTAACTGTGAGCCAGGTGACAAGAGAACCTGGGAATAGGGGTGCACAGGTCCAGGATACAGGGACGCAGGAAGGCAGGGAGGAGAAACTGCGAGAAGACCAACAAGGTGCACAGTGGTTAGGCGCTGAGGCTTTTATAACAAAAGGAAATAGGTTTGAAATCCAGCTGTGTTACTTACTAGCTGGGTGACCTTCAGGAAGCACTGACCCTCTCTGAGCAAGTTTCCCCATAAGTAAGAGCACCCACTTCACAGGATTATCATATGAGGATTGAATGCGATAAGCTCTGTAGAAGTGCTTGCCACAGAACCTGGCAAATCCAGGAGGATCCTCCTCCCCCTTATCCAAGACCCCCAGTGGATGCCTGGGACTGTGGACAGCATGGAACTCTACACGTGCTCTGCTTCCCTTCTGAGAGTTTACATGACCTCATCTTTACAAGGGATTTAATAAGAGGCTGCTTTCCCTCCCCTCCACACTGTCGCTGGCAGGTTCTTCCTGTCTGAGCAGCATGGATTGTAGCCATATCAAAGGGAAAGGAGGCCACAGTTGCTATTGACTAGGACAACATTAGCCCAGAGTTGTAGGAAACGCTTAGGGCACTGAAGTATGACCTGCCCGTCATTTGGGCATGCTTTCCAGCCAAACGCACAGCTCAGAGCACTCAGATGCAATCAGACGTCCCTCCTGCCCCTGGCTCTTCCCCTGAGCTACTTCCCAGCAGCCAGACCCTCTTTCTGGTTCTCCCGCCAAACTTTCCATTTCATCTAGAGGCAATTCACAGCCATCACATCTTAGCAGAGAGCCTTTGGTCCAAGCTCATTCATTTATTTAACAGATGAGAAAACAGACCTCTGAGAGGCCCAGGCACTTTTTCAAGGTCACTGGGTAAAATGTGGGCATCTTACAGTAAAGTCCCCCTATCTACCCACAGTTTCATTCCCCATAGTTTCAGTTATCTGTGGACAACAGCAGTCTGCAAATCTCAAATGGCAAATTCCAGAAGTAAACAACTTTGAGCTGTTCAGAATAGTGTGATGAGCTCTCACAGTCTTGCTTGGGACATGAATTATTCCTTTGTGAAGTGTATCCACACGTTATATGCTACCTACCCCTCAGTCATGTAGTAGCTGACCCTAAGCTCCTTTTTCCTCCCCCTCACACAGTTTATCTTACCTAATCCTGACATGGAAACCCTGTGCAGTGAATACTATGATCTCCGCATCTACCTAGGAGAAAACATGCTTGGAGGAGTTGCATGCTTGCTGAAGGTCTCACAGCTGATAAGTAACAGATCTGAAGCCTAAGCACTGTCCAGGGCCTGAGTTATTGCAGGTCTCCTGTTTGGGCTGAGTCTTAAGTAAAGGCCTGATGGGGTCCAGGTTCAAGGCTGGCTGAGTGGGGTGGAGCCCAAGGTTGAGGACTATGGGAGTTCTGAGTCAGGTAGAGATGGTTCAAGATTCTGTTTCACCACCTGCCAACTGATGACATTTCTTGACATCTCTGAGATGCAGTTTTGTCATAGTTAAATTAGAACGATGACATCTTCCGTTTATGCCCACACAGTTTCTCCTCCCTTCTTTTGGTGGCTTGGCCATGTCCTCTGTCTATAGGGAATTATTTGTTACCTGCTACCTAAGCCACAACCCACACTGTCTCCTGAGATGGAGTTTGGGGCTGGGCCTGTCGCAGTTTCCATCCCACACATGCAGTAGGACCAAGAGTGGGCATGTGACCAATCTGATTCCTTTCTGCAATTTTATCGAGAGAGAAGAGCTCTTTCTTCTTCCTAGAGACACTGAGTAGGATGGTGTGAACTTGGAGCTGTGGATGGCTGTGATTCTCACTTCTCCTCCCCTGCTTCCTCTTGAAGAAGTCCGGCAACAGGGAGAGAAAGGGGACCCCATGAGTACAGAAAAAACAGAGAGAGAGAGAGAGAGAGAGAGAGAGAGAGAGAGAGAGAAAGGGTGGTAGTGGGGAGAGAGAGGGGGAGGGGGGAGAGGGAAAGAGAGATACTGAGATATCTAGTGGTCCACCTGTGCCTGAAACCGTTTGTCCCCTTTTCCCACTGCTGTGAGTCACTAAATTTCCTATTTGATGAAGCCAGTTTGAGTTGAATCTGCTATTTTCAACCAAAAGAACCCCAGCACACGCACACTCAATTCTTCAGGATGTTGTCAGGCTAAATGAGATCACTTCAGTAAAAGGCTTGCGACACTTCACAGATCATGCTCAGTAAACAGGAGCTCTTACTGTTTGTGTGCCTTAGCTTTTCATCACTGTGACAAGCACCTGAGAAAAACTGTCTTTTTGGAAGGAGGACTTATTTTGGCTCATGGTTTCAATCTCCATTGACAGGCTTTCGGTGAGGCAGAACATCATGGCGGCAGGAGGGCGTGGCAGAACAGAACTGCTCGCCCCATGGTGGATGGGAAGTGAGAGAAAGACAGGAAGGGGCCAGGGCAAGATACACCTTTCAAAGACAAGGCCTCCAGTGACCTTCTTCTTCCAACCAGGCCCCACGTTCTACTTTCTACCACTTCCCAAAAATGCCATCAATGAAGCATTCATCCAGGATGAATCCTTTGGTTAGATAAGAGCCTTTAGGATCCAATCACCTCTCAAGGATTGGCTCCATCAGCTGGAGACCAAACCTTAGGGCTGGCCTTGTAATATAAGTAGCCAGGATTACAGAGGTGCAGGGCCATGCTTGGCACTGTAAAACATAGCACTGTTGTTCTTAGGGTTATTTGTCTATCTCACCCATCCCTGGCCCACAAGCTCCTAAGACTCATGCGTTGCCTTTGCCTCAACACTCTTCTTAATTCTTCAACTAATTCTTCTCATCCTTCAGGTCTTAGCAAAACATGTTCCTTCCTCCCAGGGGCTCTCCCTGGCTACTCACAGTTGAACACCTTATCACTCTCTGGGCACCACCAAGTATTTTCCCCTCATGTTTTGCTCATTGTCTGCTTCCCCAACCAGACTGTGAGCTCCAAGAGGGCAGAAGCCATGTGCATGCTGTTCCTTCTAGACCTAATGCTGGGACATGCAAGGCACTGGTATCACTCAACTATGGCTGTGTAATAAACCAGCCCCGAACTCAGTGTTTCAAACAAGAACAGCCTACTCATTCCTGTATCAGGACTTCCCTGAGGGTCAGCTGCTCTAGCTAGGATTTTGCTGTATCTGCTCTATACTGTGAGTCTGCTGGATTTGTCTTCTTGCTCCATGCTGGATGCAGGTCTGCTACATGTGTTGTTAAGCCAGTGTTTGTTTAGACTCCTTGATAGCAGTCATCTGAGCATGTTGACATGGGCTGCTTCAACTGTCTTTCGACATTGACCCTAACTTGGCTGTTTTCCAAACTCTACTCTGGCCAGGCTTGGCCCACTGAGCTCACCAGCAACAGCCTCTCCAGGCACAGGGTGCACAGTGGGCCTGCATAGGACCCCACTGGATTCCTTCTTACCTGTTGCATTCTCGTAGGGGAAGGCAGTCTGACTGTGGGAGCCCAGGACCTGAATCCTTCTCCATGGCAGGTGAATATCTAAGCTCACCTCCTCCACTCTCCTGGGGTAGGAGCTGCCCAGAAATGCACTCTGTTCATAGCAACGTGAGAAGGGCACTTTCCCAGTGTTTTCCATTTAATGTATCCTGTTGGAAGAGAATGGGAAGAGGGGACTTTCTGGAGCCCCCAGTGGCCCCTGCTGCCCCAGCCTCTTCCCTACAAGGTCTTATGTAGCTGCCCATGCCTTCCACCCCCAACCCTGCTTGCACGTGGTCTCCTGACTTTCCTCCATCTTGGACATCTGAACCCCCTCCACTTTCTCTCATCTTGACCCCTTCTCTCCTCTCCTCACAGATCTATCTCGTGAACTGTCTGGCTGCTGTGCAGAGATGAGGATTTTCTGAGAACTTGTTGAAAAGAGGCATGGAAGAACCCTGCGTTAGATTTGGCCAGAGCTATGAAAGCAATGGTTTGGAAGCAGACTGGTGTATTGGGGTTCTAAGGCCCTCTCATTTTGCAGATGGAAAACTGGGGAGGAGGGGAACTCATGATAAAAACCACTAGCATATGAGTGTCTCCACCAGTTGCCAAAAGATGTTTCCACCTGACAGCACCCCAGAATTTCATGGACCCTAGGAGATACCTGAGAGGCTGGCTGGATGACTTCTGTCCTTCCAAGTAGCAGAAGCCCAGAGAGGGTAGTCAACTAGCCCAAGGCCAAAGAGAAGTGAGGATTGCTGCAACAAGAGCCCCTGGACTATCCTAACACTTGCCTCACTCTCCTGGTCTGATGAGTGGAGAAGAGGTAGAAGTTGTGACATTCTGTACTCAATCAGTGAGTGTCCTCTTTGTGTGACCCCTTCTCTAGCCACTGTGATTGTTCACTTTTTCCAGCCCCGGTCTACGCTTGGAACAGTTGCTGCTAATACCACATTTGTAAAAGCAGTGCCAGGGCTGAGGTGTGGCTCAGCCACAGAGCACTTCCTAGCATGAGAGAGGCCCTGGGGCCCCTCCCCAGCACTGCAAAAACAAAAAAAAAGGAGGAAGAAAAGAAAGAGGAAGGAAGGATGGAAGGAAGGAAGGAAAGAAAGAAAGAAAGAAAGGAAAGGAAGAGAGAAAGAGAAAAAGAGAAGGAAAGGCAGATGAATCGCTGTCTGAGGAACCCATATAGGGTGGGTGGGTAGAGAAAGCCATTTTGTGAACACTGAGTGGAAAGGGGAAGGTGCCTGATGTCATTCTCTGTTCAAGTGTAAACCTGAGAGTCTCAGTGCCAGCATCACCCATCCCTCTGTCCTTCCCCCACACTCCCTTTACCCCCCAGGACTGTGCCAGAGATATGTCTTTCCAAGCCTCAACCCAGCCTCCTGACCCCTCATGTCATGTCAGTTTTCTGCCTCTCAATACTGGGGAAACAGAGGCCATGAAGAATGTACCCTTCTGTCCTTGTCTACTTGTTTTCAGCCTGGGGGAGACCAGCCACTGGATCCTCTGTCCTTAGCCTCTGTAGGGCCAGACCCCTCCGGCATCCTCCCTCTCTTCCTCTCTCTCCCTTTCCTTCACCCGCTTCTATTGCCTAAGCCTTCTCTTGACCAGCTGCCAAAATCTCTCCCACCCTCAGCCTTAAACAAATCCTTTCGTGGGCTCTTGGCTCTCACCTCTTTCCCTCCTTCTCACAGCCATGTCCCCACTCAACCCCAGCTTCTGGGAGGTGTGCCCCTCCCTGCTTCAGCTGAACATTCCCACTTATCTTTTTCATGGTCTGCTCAGAAGTTTCTCTTCTAAAGCATTGGAGATGACACTGTTGCCCTCTCCCCTGGTTCCCTTGGCCATCCTGAGTTGTCCTGGGCAGTGAGAAGCTCCTGGCACACTGAAACCCTGCCTCTTCAATTGCCCACTTTTCTCTTCTGCCTGTGGGCTTCCTGAGGCACCACAACCTCCAGTGTTTGTTGAGTGACAAAGTGAGTCAAATTAGGGAAAAAAGAAATCCTTCTCTGGAGAAACTCCAAGGATGTAGGTGACAAATGTACCCCAAAGACAACTCTTAGACTATGGGGGATGAGAGTCATGGGTGAAAGTCCCAGTCACCAAGCCACCAGGAGGACAGTCCACATGGTTCCCCAGAGGTCCCTGGCAAAATGAGCCCCAGTGCCCACAGTCACAGCCCCTAAGCGAAACACCCTGTGTTGGCTCTTCTCCCTCCCTGGACTCCTTTGCCTGTGCTTCCTGGATTCACTTCCCCTACAAGTCCTCCAGAACCCAAGTCCTTGTCCTTGGTCTGCATTTGGGGTGCTCACTCCAGGAAAGATATCTATCAGGGCACACCTCTCTCCTGAGCAAGATCCAACTTCTCCAGATGACGGGTAAGTTCTTACTCCTGTGTCCCTGTCACCCAGCACGTGACTCCAGTAAACAGATCGTATTCATTCCTTTTACGTAGCTGTGTTCAAAATACCTCAGGAGCCAACACACAGGAGGAAAGCTGTATTTGGCTCATGTTTTCAGAGGGGTCAGTCCACTGTTACTGGCCCCGTGCACTCGGGAAGAAAATGATGGTGGTGGTGGAGGTTCTTCATCGCATGGAGGTCAGGAAGCAAAGTCAAGCTCCCAGTGTCCTACTTCCCCAGCTAGGCCCACCTCTTAGTTTCCAGAAACCCCAAAAATAGCGCCACCAGCTGGGGACCAAGTGTTCAACACATGAGCCTGTGTGGGGATGGAGTGTGGGGGTGGGAGTATTTCACATTCAAACCATAACAGAGATGGTCCACGGATGATTTTGAGTGAAAAACGGAGGTGGCAATGAGGCAATGAATGAATCAGCAGGGCTGCCTCTCTGGGGAAACCCAGCTGGATAGGCAAGTCCTGCAGAAGATTAAGAATCCTCGCCAATGTGCCATGCTTGGCCCTGCCAAGAGCAGCCTCCTCCTACCACATGGAAAAGCCTGTCAACTGTACCCCTTACCCAGCCCTAGAGATTCTTCTCCTTGCCCTAGCTTTCCACCATCCATGACAGACCCCCTCCTTATGGCCAGGACCTCCTCTTTGGGAAAGATGCTGCCTCAGCAGGAGGTCCCAACCAACTTCAGTTAAACAGAGGTGACAGAGCGGAGTGAAATGCTATTATAATATGATGTAACTCAATGCAACCCCAAGAAAATGTCACTAGAGAAAGATAAATTTGTCCCCGCTGGACTCCAGGGCTCATTCAGAAGCACTTGGACAACTGCCTGCTCACAGCCGGTGAGAGCAGCCTGGGAGATAGTGATTTAGATGCATGCATCAATTTATTGAGCCTGTATATGGGGGTTGGGGTTCCATAGGATGGAATTAAATCATTGTTGGGGAATGGGAGTGTCTGCTGCCTGGCAGGGAGTGCCTGAGTTGCAGATCGTGTCTGGCTTTGATCTCCCTAGGGGAAGTAGACTCTACTTATGCAGAATACCTTGTGAGCATGGACTCTGTACCAGGTCCAGTGAAAGGTCATTTTCCAAATGAGAAAACTGAGGACTCGTGTACTAAGTTAATGGCAGGCCTGGGACCCTGAATCCAGGCAGCTCTGGTCCCACAAGGCTTCTCTGAACAGCAGACAGGGGAGTTGTGGTGAAAAGGCAAACAAACCAACCAAATCCTGGATGCATTGCAGGCAGGGTTACCCAGTGGGGCTGGGAAAGCGGCCCTGGGATCCAGTGTTGGCTGCCTTCCGAGGTGCTTTCCTGTGTGTGGTCTCTCTCCTTATGCCCAAAGAGGTTGATTATCTCTGAACTTTCTTCTACCTCCCAAAATATGCTGCTTTGGGATCTAGTTTCTTGTTCTCAAATGTTCTATTCCCAACATGCTGTGAAGATCATACGAGCTCAGAGGCTTCTTGGCACAGTTGTGTGACATACACCCTGGAACAGTATTGTCTTGATTCACACATCTCAGCAAGGTGATGCTCCAAGGAGAGTTAAGGCCACCACTGAGCTGCTGCTGGCAGGAGCCAAGAGAACAGATGTGTTAGTTCCCATATGGCAGCTCTAGAGTCAGGGAAGGGCTTCAGGCTGGACCGTGGTGGCTGGAGTGCCTGGGATGCTTCCTGAAGAAGGGGTAACAGGTCCAGTGGAATCATGGATTTAGGCTGCCTGTTTAAGGGAAGTTTTGACCTATGGGCAAAGACCTGAAGGGGACAAGAGAAAGACAGTTTCCTTTCTGTGGTGCAAAATACCAAACATTGAGTCTGAAATCAAATATTGTATCTATATCTGTCACTCATGAGGCAAATGACTGAGGAAAATGTACTAAGTCTCTCCAAACCCTGTTTTCATGTCTGTAAAATGGGAGTAAGAGTGGCACCTCTCTCACATGGATAATGCTGGCAAGGTACCTGTCACCTTACCTGGTGCCCAGGTAGTTCCTAGCAGTGGTAGCAACAGCAGCAGGAGGAATTGCCACACATCCACAAAATGACACATTCCTGAAGAAGGGCTGCAGACCCACCCTCCTGATTCCACTGAGTGTGGGAACAGAGTGGGGAGGGGCAATGCTTTGGGAAGGAGCAGAGAGTCTGGCTCAAACTGAACAGATCTCGATGGAATCCAGACATCCAGACTGCACAACCTGCAGTTAGCAAGTTACTTTTTTTTTTAATCAATCATGAGAACAGGAATTACTCACGTAAGTTCACCAGCAGTTGTATTAGTGGGGAGAATGGCTAAGAATCCAAGTAGCAGTAGTTGTAATGAGTATTGTAATAAAAAGCCAAAGGCAAATTTCATCTAGTAGACCAATCAAGAAAAGACTGAAATGGAGAGTTATAAAGGGGTCTTTCCCGTGTGCGACACAGTGGGTACAAAAGTTACAGCGCAGGAGACGGGAAATCACATGACTCACCCTGCCTGTGAATGGCGCCTCCGTCAGATAGGCATTCACTCTCAAGTGTGACTCCCAAGACAAATGACGTGCTCAGAATTTCCACAGAAGGTGGGTGGTAGAGGCTGACCCCACTCATTTCTCTCTGATGACAAACCTTTGATAGTCTGTCAGACGAATAAGACTGGGTACCAGAAGCTCAGGGGAGAGGGGTGTGGATATTTCTCTTTACTTCTGATGGGACAGGCATGATAAATAACCAGAAACCATGGTTTGCAAATCTAGCCTTCAGAAACCCCACAAACGTTGTCACATGAAAGTGTAAATTCCTTATATGATGGGGATTGTACCTGAAAGGGTTCTTAGAGGTCATCAGATGCAGCATACTCATGTTGAAGACGAATAAACTGAGGCTCACATGATGGGGTGACTTGCCCATGTTCATGGCATGAGCAAGTGGTAGAAGTTGAGAACTGAACTCAAGATTTTTCTGATCCTTCCCCAGCGCTATTGCAACCATGGTCTCATGATTTCCTCTGGATGCTGGTAAGTACGTGGTGGTCTAGATAACATGCTGTGTGTGGATGTCATGAGCTGGACCAGGTCACCTGGGCTTCCCACACATCACAAACATCATGACACTATTAACCAGAAGGTAACAGATTGTTCTTCCTGGGCCTGAACAGTCCAGACATCCACCAGCTCTGCAGCACTGGGGAGATCGCTGTCTGTGGTGCTGAAAACAGAGCCTGCCCATTTCAACACAAACTCCAGCCTTAATTTCCCTTGATCTGTTGCCACCTTTGGATTAATGAATGGAGACTAAAGAAACTGAGTAGTGTGGAGGTCTGATTTCTCAAGCCAGTTACTATGGTGTAACTTACAAGCAATAAAACAACACATTTTAACTTAATGACTTTTGACAAATGTATACCCATGTGGATACAGTGTCCTAACCAAAATATGGAAAGTTCCTTCATTGCCTCTTTTCCACCAGTCTCTCCCCACCTCTTCCTGGCCATATGTAAGGGACAGAACAGCATAGCAAATGGTGGGGCCGCATTAGGGGGAGGTGAGGACCAGAGGACTCCCCAGGAGAGTGAGATTCAATCTGAGGCCCAACATGAGCAGGTGTTAGTAGGAAAGAGGTGGGGGAGAAGAGACTCTGGGTATATGTTTAGGATTTACATTGCTTATATGCCCACTATTTTTAGCTTTGTGATTTTGGAGAAGGAAATCACTTTACCTTTCTGGAATCACATTCCACTCAGATGCTGTTATCTTCGAGCCATGCAGGCTCACAGCTAGGTCTGGGAAATACCAGTTGATTTTCTTTTCAACGACATGATTTTATTTTTCAGGGGCTACATCAATGAAGACAGGGGAAAAATTAGCCTCATCCACCCTCCTGTGACCAGGAGCCACTGAGCTGGTCTGTTGGATAATAGAAAAGACCATATCTGTCCTAGTATACCCTAGATGTTTTTGGAAAAATAAATCCAAAGGGGTTTCTGAGAAATCTAGAAGGACTCTCAACACACCTGTATTGTCCAGAACATGTTCAAAGCAGACATGGTTCCCATATACAGACATGTGTTACCATGTCACGCACGCCTCCCTAGCAAGTGCACACAGGTGTGTATACCTCCTTCCATCTCACACCAAGGGTGTAAACAGATGGAGCACTTTTTGATGCAACCCAGCTTTCTAAACTCCATAAACTGTCAGTTCCAGAGAAATCACAGGAACTCATCAATTGTGAGTCATCAGTTGTGATGTCTGAGAAGCCACGTCCACACTGGGTCCCTTGGGTTCCTCAGCTATGATATAGCAGTGGGAGTGGGCAAAGGTAGGGATTGGATTGGCTGATTCCCTATTGGCTTTCCAAGTCTCATGTTATAAGGATTAGGACTTCCTCACCTGTAAAAAAGAAAAAAAGGACAGCAATAGCATATTCCTTGGTAAGTTACTGGATAATCACAGATAAAATACCCAGTGCAAGGCATGGCCCCTAGAAGATACTCATACAGGAGAATTTATTATCTACAAAGTTGCTCAATACTTCAAAGGAAGCGTGATGGGGCAGAGGCCAAGCTGTTGTTCCAGTTCTGCCCTGATGTACTGTATATCTTTGGCCAAGTCCCTTCCTCTCTCTCTGAGGCTCAGTTTCCTTATCTGCAAGACCGGGGTAGAATGGATGATAAAGTTTTTGAACTCAAGGCTCAGCTTTAGTAAGTCTCACCTCTTCCTGTCTCCTTCCTCCCTATTTTTTTTGTATCTCAGACTATCAGCACCATTCACAGCCACTGGCCTACAGTCTGGGAAGAGGCGTCTTAGCTCTGATAAGCCCTGGCCACTGCTTTGCCAGGAACATCAATAAGGGCTCCCAGGGCAACCAATTATATGCTTGTTGTCATGGAAACCCTGCAATCCTTCCTCAACAACTTTGTGGAGGGATAGTTGCCATACAACCAGCTGTGCATATTTAAGTGTAAACTTTAATAATAAAAATAACCCAGCTAGCGAGCATATCTATCATGCACAAAAATTATATCCCTTCCCTCTCAACTGTTCTCTCCCCCACCATCATTCCAAGGCAATCATTGATTGACTTTCTGCATTTTCTAGAATTGGTATCATACTCTTTATCTGGCTTCATTCACTCAGCACACTAATTTTGAGATTTATCCATATTGTTGTATACATCCATCCTTCTTTGACTGTATTGCTGAACAGTATTTTACAGTATGGAAACATCACAATTTGTTTATCCATCTTTTGATGGATATTTGAAAATTTTCAGTTTTCTGTTTAATGTTTTTATTACTGCAAAGATGCTATGAACATTTGTGTATGAGTCTTTCTGTTGACATATGCTGTAATTTCCCTTAAACAAATAACCCAGTCATGAAATAGCGAGATCTCATGGTATGTGAATCTTTAACCACCATTTTACACTCCCACCGAAACTGCATAAGCATTCCAGTTTTTCGCATCCTATCAACACTTGGAATGATCAGCCTTCTTAATTTTAGTCATTCTAACAGGTGAACTTTAGCTCCTCACTGTGGTTTTTTTTTGTTTGTTTGCTTTGAGACAGAATCTTTGTAACCCAGAATGGCCTCAATGTCAATCTCCTCCTGCCTCTGCTTCCTGAGTGCTGAGATTACTTCCCTCACTGTGGTTTTAGTATGCATCTTCCTAATAATTATTGTTGTGTAGCATATTTTTATGTGCTCATTTGCCATCCATAACATACATCTGCTTTGATGAGGTAGTTGTTCAGATCCTTTGAATTAGGTTGTTTATCTTCAAATTTTTAAATTAAGTAGTTTGTTTTCTTATATCAGGTATATTTACATATATATAATGGAATGCATGTCTTTAAGAGACATAATTTGCAAATATATGCTTTGCAAATATTTTCTTTCAGCTTTGGCTTATCTTTGCCTTCTCATTAAAACTGTCTTTCAAAAACAAAGTTTTTATTTTAATGAAGCCCAGTTTCACAGTTTGTTCCATTATGAATGGTGCTTTTGATGTTACAGCTAAGAAATCTTTGCCTAATCAGCACAATGATTTTTTTCCTGTGCTTTCTGCTAATGGTTTAAAGTTTTAGGTTTTACATTAGTAAGGGGACAAAGTTCATCTTCGTTTTCATATGAACGTTCATTTGTCCCAGAAGCATTTGTTGAGAAAAATGGTTCCCTTTCAACAGTTTTGTGCCATTGTAAAAAATCAGGTGTGGGTTTATTTTTTGCACTCTCCTCCATTCCATTAATTGATTTGTCATTCTTGATGCTAATAGCACACTGTCATGATTACTGAAGTTTTATAATGAATCATGAAATTGGTTACTGTTAGTCTTCCAACTTCATTCTTCTGCTTAAAAGTTGGCTGGGCTATCTTAGGGATTTTTTTTGCATGTACACACACATTAGAATTAATTTGACAATTACTGCACAAAAGACTGGCAAGTTTTTATTGGGTTGCACTGAAGTTGTAGAATGGGGGAAAGGGAGACTTTTTAAATTTTCCATATACAGAACTTTTGTATCTTTTATCATATTCATACCCAAGAATTTCTCATTGTAATACCATTATAAAGGAATTTTCAAATTTTTATCACTGTTTGTGGCTAACATATAGAAATAAACTTTACATCTGAATATTGTTCTTGAGTCCTGCACCTTGATAGTCTCATTTATTAATTCTAATAACTGTATTATAAATTCTGCCAGATTTTCTACATAGATGAATACATTGTGTATAAATAAAAAGTTTTAAGCTTGAGGTGTGGCTCAAGCAGTAAGTTCCTGCTTACAAGTGTGAAACCCTGAGTTCAAATCCCAATACCAACCCAGAAAGATTTTTTTCTTTCTTTCTTCCCACACTTAATTGCTTTAATTTTTCTCTTGTCCAATTGCACTGGTTAGAACCTCTTGTACCATATAGAGTAGAAGTGGGGAGAGCAGGCATCTGGCTTTTTCCTGATTTCAGGGAGTGAATGTTGCCCATTTTGCAGACGCCCTTTGGTGGGTTGAGGAAGTTATCTCAATTCTTAACCCTCAGAGAGTTTCATCAGGAAACATTGCATTTTGTCAAATGTGTTTTCTATACATATTAAGTTGATCTTACAGGTTTTCAATAGAATGAATTGCACTGGCTGATCTTCAAATCAGCCGCATCATAAGTTCCATTAGTAACAAAGCTCTTCCAGCATCCTACACCAATGGGTTCAATTTGTTATTTCGTTTAGAAATTTTCATGATGAAGCTGGGTGTAACCTTGATACCAGAGAAATACTGGCCACAAAGAATGAGTTGGCCACTATTCCTCATCTTTATTCTGGGGAAAGACCGTATAGATTACTTTTGCCTTCAATGATTATTGGAATACACCAGTGAAGTAATCTAAGCCTGGATTCTTCTTTTAGGGAATATTTTGGATGTGGTGCTTTTGAATAAAATGTTTTTAACAGATTTACAACCACCCACATTATACACTTCCTCCTGAGTAGGCTTTGGTAATTTATCTCTTTCTAGGAATTAGTCCATTTCTTCTAACTTGTCAAATTTATTGACAAAATGGTTCACAACATTCTTTTATTATCCTTTTAACATCTGTAGAATCTATGCTGATGTTACCTCTCTCAATTCTGTTATTTTTCATTTGTGTCTTGTCACTTTTTCCCCCTGATCCTAGAGTTGTATCGATTTTATTGATCTACTGGTAGAACTAGCTTTTGGTTTTATTGGTTTTCTCCAGTCTTTTTTTGCCCCATTGGTCTTCACTCTGCACTTTACTGTTTCCTTCCTTCTCATCTCTGAGTCTCATTTGCTTTGCTCTTACTACTTTCACAAGATTGAATGGGAGATCACCAACAGGAAAGGCCTTCCTTCTTTTCTATTGCTGGCAGTTTGTGCTGCAATAAAGCACTGGTTTAGTGGCCTCTCACAATTCTTGATGTGCTATTTTTTAATTTCACTCAGTTCAGAACACTTTGTAATTCCCATTTGAATTTTTTTTTGACCTATGGTTTATTTAGAAATAAATTATCTTGTTTTCAGTTAATTGGCAATTTCCCAGAGATCCTTCTATCTTTAATCTCTGTTACAATGCCACTCTGGTCAGAGAATATACCTGTCCACAGTAATGGGCAGACTGAGGGGAGACTCCCAAAGCCTGACCATACTGGACAGCTGCAACTGGAGAGAGAAGGACCCAGATTTTCTCACCCAAGTTCTAACTGTGGCCCAGAGGCTTCAGCAGAGACTAAGATTGTACGTGGTTGAGGCCTCCCCACATGTAACCTGCATGTGAAATCTCTCTTCAAAATTCCTTCCTACTGGTGTGGTATGGGGCAGATCTGGAAGAGGAGGTGCAGCTATACTGTCCCCATCACATGTGGCCTTGACCCTGGGCACTGACAGCAAGACAGGACAGCTTCCACACTGACTGGTCACCACACAACATTGTTGATACCTGCTCTGTGCCAGGCCTGTCCTGGGTTCCTGGGCCACAGGGAGAGGCTGAGCATGGCCCTGCCCTCGGGGAGTCCACAACCTGTAGCTGGTAGATAAAACACAAATCTAAGCCTGAAACTCAGTCTGGTGCTATTCAGCCTGGGATCTACAACCAGGCCACAGTAGGAATGGGACAGAACTGTGGGCTCCTGACACCTGGGCTACCCAACATGTTGTCTTGGTGCCAAGGAGATGTTATGTGCAGGGGATGTTTTCTGGGGACAGATCCCAGCTTACAGTGAGAATTGTGAATGGAATGAAACCAGAAGCAAAGGGTTTTGACTAACTGCTCCCCCACCCCTTGACCCAGTGACTGCTTCTTCTCCAACTCTAGCTAAGACTTCCCTTGAGAAATGCTCCAGACCAGTCAGTAATTCTTCAGTTGAAAGTAATGGAAACAAACAAAACCCAAACAAACTGGCTTATGCCAGTGTGGGAATTTAGAGGATCAACTGACTGAGAACCATAAAGGCATGTTTATCCAGGTGCCATATGACCCAGGGGTTTAGGCTTTGGGTCCATTTCTGAAATTCTTTCCTCTCCATCCTCCTCCATGTACTGCCTTCACGCAGGCTGGTCCTGCCCTTACCCTACAGCAACAGAAAGACAAGGAGACCCTTCTCCCAGCTCCCTCCAATCACAGCTGTTCCCTCCCAGAAACCCCAACAAATGCCTCCTTGCCTTTCATTGGTCAGAACTGAGCCATGTGCCCTCTCTGAACCAATCACCTTATTTATCAGAATCGTAAGCCAATCAAAACCCATCCCTGGAGCTGGGGGTGGATCATTCAGACAACCTGATGAGAACCGGCAGGTCAGTTTTCCAAAGGAGTGTCCGTTGGTCTTGGTGGAAAAAGGTAAAATGGGACTGGGGGAGGCAATGAGAGCTGAAATAATTGCCATCTCCTGAGGTTGTTTCAAACATCAGTGAATGTGAACTTCTCCCTGCAGCTCCAGTCCCACCTCCAGTGTCCTGTCTATGACCAAACCATAGGCCTGCTGAGCAGCGTGGGGTCCCCCTCCCCCATGCTGGTTCATAACTCATTCATTTACCCTTTTGTGCCCTCCATCTGGGATTCTCCTCCTCCCTGACACATCAAATCCCTTAGTAAGACCTTGAGCAACACATAATTGGGTCACTCTTATTGTGGGCTCTCCAGGCATTTTATACCACAATACTTATGTTTTTGTGTCACATCTGCCCTCCTTGATCCCCAAATAGGTGCAAGACACACACCCAGCTTGTGACTTTCTTGGAACTCTACACTGAGTCTCTTTACTCCTAGCCTCTAACCACTGCCTGGTTTAGAGCAGGGACTCGTTGACAATTGTAGAATGAATGGAGTTATTTTTGTTAGACATGTAATTGTGTAGGTATTTGCATTTTTACAAAGGACAGAGCCACAAGCCAGAGGAGCAAATCTCCAGTGATGGATTGGAGCTCCAGTGAGCTGTGCCTGGGGAGGAATTCTGTTGTGCGGTGCCTGGGGGCAGTGGCTGTCACAGCAAGTGGAGCAATGCCTGTCAGAGGAAGTAGCATTCTTAACAAGAAGAAGCTTCCATTCATTGCTGCGGGCACAAAATTGGAAAAAAAAAAACCAATCCCTCTGTCTCCAGAAAACCTAAGTGTGCCATGGAAACAAATGTGTCTCTCTTTGGTTGCTGGAAGAGAGAGAATCTGTAGCTTCACTGGATTTCTCTGCCACGGCTCCTGTAAGGAGAGCTCCTTCCCAACATCCCTGTGGGTAGAGAGCGCCATACTCTCAGGCCTCACAGGCACTGAACCCCACCTATATCCCAGCCCTGTTGAGGTCGGAGGAGTGCATTCACGCAGCAGCTCAGACATTTCGGCATCTTGTCTACCTGCCTAGCTGTTTCTCATGAGCTGCCCTTGAGAACTGTCCACCCTGACTAGCTCCCTGGTTGTCTGGCTGAGTTGCCCCCATGCCCCAGCTCTTTGTCCTCAAGCTTGCCCCTTCAGCACTCTCCACTCTGCCCAGAGCGCTCATCACAGCACACCGCTGGCTGGGTCCTTCTCAGTTGGGAATAATTTCCAAGTCCCCCAGTGTTGTTGGGTCATGGTTCATGCACAGGCAGGGGGATCAGCCAGGTACACACCAGACAAACACTCACCTCTGCCTTTCACCCACTCGTTCCTCTGCCTGGATGCCCTTCCTTTCTTGTTGGTCTCCTGAGCTCCTACTCACTCTTCAAGACCCAGCACCATCACCCCCTCCTCTGTAAAGCCCTCTCTGCTGTTCTCAAAGCTGATTCTCCCTTGGGCCTCAACCCCTGAGCCTCTTCCAGTCTTCACGCCAGCCTCCCTTGTTATCATTCTCCTGGTCTCTCATCTCCCCTGCAAAACTGTGATCTTCCCAAGGCCCGATCTTGTTCTCAGCAACTGAAAACAGACACATCAGTAAGGGTCATGGAGGGAGCCATCAGGGAATAAATAAAACAAAGCAGTGTTTCCCCTCTCCCTCCCACCACTGTTACAACAGTGGCAGCAGCAGGAATCACCTCTCTCCTTTCTGGGTTATACACCATGTACCAGGCCTGGGGCATGTCCCTTTGTCCTCATGACCTCTTGATGATCCCACAGTCTCCTTGTGAGTATTATATGTCAGGATTATTAGAGCCATTTTTCAGAGCAAGTACATATAGGCTTAGAGAAGTCAAGGATTCAGTCCAAAGCCCGTCTGTGAGGGAAAGAGAAGGTCAGGATACCTGACTCCAATCTCTTCACTTGCTGAAAACCTTTCCATGACTATAACAAACACCCAAGACAGTCAGTCTACCAAGAGGAAAGTTTTATCTTGGTCCAGAGGTTCAAGACCATGGTTGATTGGCCCCGTTGCTTTTAGGCTATGGTGAGGCTGAGGCTCATAATGTCAGTGTGTGACGATCAAAGCCACTGATACCATGGCTGAAAGCAAAAGAGATCAGAAAGGGGTCTTAGTCCCTCCTTGCCCTTCAGGGCCACAGTGCCAGTGACCTTCCAATAGGCCCCACCTATTCAAGGTGCCCCTACCTCCTAACTGTACCAAGCTGGGGACCAAGACTTTAGCACATGAGCCTTTGGGGGACATTCCAGATCCAAACTATAGTATTTACTGTGTGTCAGGTTCTGTCCTGTGGTCATGGGATAAACAGGGAAATGAACAGCCAGATCCCTGCCCTGTGGAGCTCACAGTCTACTGTACAGTGTGAAGAGAGGGTAATAATAAACAAAGTGTCCAACATGTTAAGGGTTATTAAAAAATAGAGTTGAAGGGTCAAAGAGTGAGGGGCTTGGATGGGTGACAACTGCAGGAGATGGTTGAGCTGAAACCTGAATGGAGTGAGGGGATTGGCACTGGTTACAACCCAGGGAAACATGTTCCTGGCAGGGGGGACAGCAAGTGCAAAGGCCCTGAGGCCAGAATAGGCCTGACTTGTTTGAAGAATGGCCTTAGGTCATGCGGCTGGAGCTCAGTGAGTGGGAAGAGCAATAGCACAAGGCCATAGGGAGTTTGGGGGGACAGTCCCTCCACAGCTTGGGGATTGTGGGTCAGTCCCAGGGCTCTAGCTTTTCCTCTGAGTATGAAGGGAAGTCAAACAGAGTCGAGAGCTCAGGGGGTTCTCAGATTCCCTCTGGCTCTGCATTTGAATCCTGGCTCAGTAAGGGTCTAAGCCTCTCTGGGCAGCAGTCCCCTCACCTGTAAGATGGAGATAACAAAACCTACCCCAGGGGCATCCAAGGATCCAAGCAGCAGGCCATACCCTGCGGCCCCTGTCTTCCCATGTCCCTGTTTGAGGATAAGGAGGGGCTCCTTCCCTATGGGGCCCAGGAAAGCAAGGGGTCCAGGTCTGTCATTGTCTCCTGGAGCAATGTTCTGGTCACTACACGTCTACCTGTGCCTCCGTTTCCTTATCTGTAAGATGGTGAAAATAATGGTGCCCACCTCACGTTAGTGGTGTGGGGCCAGCTGGGGTGACCTGTGTGGAAAACTCAGGATAGGCCTGGCACTCTGTGACTACTTGACACCTGAGCCATGGCTCTAGTGGTGAGCCCACTAGAGCTCCCTTCCCGTCCCACCTTCCCTGCAGTGTTGTGACATCACAGAGAACTCAGTGATTCCACATGGTGACACTTCCCCCCCCTCTAAGATCAAGTTCAATACCCAATTTTGCACATGGGGAAACTGAGGCCCAAGACAGGGAAGGGCCAGCCCAAGGCCACATGTGGAGTAGGGGGCCAAGTAGGACTGCATGTGTCCTGCCTGCAGACTCCTCTTTGGGGATTTTCCTCTCTTGGGTGTCAGTTTCTCTGACAAAACCCTGGTGTGGGGGGTCTGAGACATGGGATTATCTTAATCATTAGTTCTGTTACCGTGGTGCAGAAAGGACAGCAGGTCCCCAGGAGACAAGTGGGAGAAGTGAGGGAGGGGCAGGGTTGCTCTTACCCCAGACAGACAGTGGTTCTCACCCAGGCATGCGGCTCTCACTCAGGCGTGTCCTCCCCGCCTGACCCCAGACCTCTTCCTCTTTGCTGGTTTACTAAGAAGTCTCCACCACCCCAGCACCAGACACAGGGCGCCTGTCACCCCGAGTCCTCTACCAGACTGGGAAAGTCCTCAACCCACTAGAATGACTCCAAAAGAAGAGGCTGGTTATGCCGAGTTCTCAGGAGATGTTCTACAGAGTTCTTGTGGGATGAAGTGGTACAGTCACTATGCTTTGTCATTATACTTTTATTTGTTATAGCCCCAAATATCCACAAACAGATGAATGGATAAGCACATTGTGGTATATCTGCTCTAGAATACTACTCAGCAATAGAAAGGAACAAAGTACAGATACACACAACACCAAGGACTGAGTGACTCTGTGATTCCACCCATGATTCTAACAAATGCACCCGAACATACAGTGACAGAGCCCTTAAGTAGCTGCTTGAGGTGGGGTAGGAAACTGACAAGGCACTGGGGAATTGCAGGGCGGAGAGATGAATATGTCGATTTCCTTGATTGTGGGGATGGTTTCATGGGTGCAGACATGCCAAAATCATCAAACTGCACAGGTAACATATGCAGATTTGTGAACATCAATTTCACTGAAATAAAGTTGAGTTCTCTTTAAGCTGAACACCTTCAGAGACTCTGAATGAGAGTGACATCTGGGGCAGAGTCCCAGCCTGCTGTGACCCATGGATGACCCTGTGAAGAAGGTAGCAGTGTCTCCATGGTGATGTACTTAGGACCAAGGTAGCGACGTCTCCATGGTGACGTACTCAGGACCCAGACAAACATTTAATTCTGCTGATTCTACTCACCCTTCTTCCAGGATGATCATAATATTTAGACACCTTTGCCAAGCTGGATGACTCAGATATCTATCAAAGTGCCACAGAAACATGAGGCCAGCTTCACCTGTGGGCCTTGAGCTAGGGGTACCCTAAGGAGGCCACTGTGTTCTAGACTTGTCAGAGAGGCTGTTCCCCATGATGGGGGAGGTGGGAAGATGCCTGGAGACTCAGGTCACTGGGAATCTGGAGGCATCCCCATTTCAGCCCACTCATCTCTCAACAGGGGCATCTATTGGGGTGAATGTGTGATGGGCTGAACTAATGAATTCATCTGATTGGTGCATGTGACTGAAGGCAGCTGCTAATTGGTTCCTCCTGTAATTTGCCTGCTGCATCTTCAGAGAGCTTTCTGATTGGTTGGTAGGGATAAATGCTCCAACCCTGGATTATTCTAAGGCTCCCACCTTCCCATGTGTGTTCCTTCTGTCTGCAGCTGCATAAGGCAGCCCAGCTGAGGTCTAGAGCCTGGAGAGCCCCAAGAGTGTAAGGGGAGCAATGACAGAGGTGACTCCACTTTGGATGAAGGAGACACTTTAGAAGCAGACATCTAAAGGGGTGGGGAAATAACAGGTCTCTCAGAGAAATGACAAACCTTTTACCAAAACAACAAAATGCAGCTGCAAGATGTGGGCTCTATGGCCAGGACGAGCTGACCAGACCTTCCCAGAGTGTTCTGTTCAATAAGGATGGGGACTGGCAGGTGGCTGGATTTGGTGAGAAGTTGACTAGGTGCCAACCAATCACAAATACAGTTTCAAGGCTGAATAGCTGGACCTAAGCCAGGCAGAGAGCCCTATATCTCTCCTGGATTCTTGCTATACCATGGCTTAACTCTTTCACTAAGCTCCTCCTGTCAGAGAGCTTTGCTATCCTTTCAGTAAACTTTGCACTTGCTTTACTCTTAACTCCTGGTGCAGAGTCTTCAATCATTGACTTTGCCCGGACAGGAACTCAGGATCAACAACCCAGCATCAAGAGCACTTGGAGTATTTCCTCTTCCAGGTCAGGTATCGTGGGGATGGGTGGAGTTCAAGATCTACTCTCTGGTTCCCCCAGCCTCCCCTTCTCTACCCAGTACCATGCAGAGAGCCCAGGGCAGATGAGCACCCTCAGATTTTTCTGCCTTCTCTGCAAGAGAAGCCCTGTGACCCAGCTCTACACCTTCCACTGCCCACGTGCTTGGGCTGAGGAGGTTGGGGCCCGTAGCTCACAGGGTTTGCTCATCTCTGAGCTGGCTAGGCTGCAGCCAAGTTGGGAGACTCTTATTTCCTCTATGATCTGATTCACTAGCACCCAACTCCTTCCCAGCAGTGCCATGGTAACAAATCCTCCTTATGGTGAGGAAGAAATGGCCCAGAGGGAGTGAGAACACGACCAGCCTCAGGTAATCAGTCTTCCCTGATGTGTGCACACTTGGTTAGAGATGACAGCTCCTTCCTGGGATCACAGCTGTAAGGACCATGTAGCCTGGGACTGTGGGCCAGGGTGACAAACCAGCCTGAGGAGGAAGCAGAGCTGAGACAAGAGAGGAAGGAAATGAAGCTAAGATGTGGACAGAGCCTTGCTATCACCCTCCTGGTAAGCCACTTTTACCCCAACTTTTCCAAAGATGTAGGCCCTTAAATCATTACCCTTTTGCCAATGCTATTTGTGTTCTGCTTCTTGCAATAAAAAGCTCTAAAACCTGCCGCCATCAAAGGGGAGAACCCAACTCCAGAAGGGAAGCAAGCCTGGGAGGGAGAAGCAGAGATGCCACCGAGCCGTGCTGTGGGAATGAAGGGCAGGTGATCATGAAGGGGCTGGAAAGCGGAGGCTCTGGACAAGCTGGTCAGGGGTGCAGGTGCCTCATTCTACCAGGGCTGAGGAGCTGTGTGTCACACTTACATCTGGCTGTTTTACTCACACGTTACCTGCCTGACCCTGTGGACTTTGGGATTGAGATCCTTGGTCAAAATTTACAATTTCAAATTGGAGACTCAGAGCCATAGACTCTTAGAATCGCGCTCTGAGACACTAAGAATGGCAGGATCTTAGATTTCATGACTTTATTCAATAAATGTTTTCTAAATGTCCCTTTGTGCCTTGCACTGTCCCGGATGTTGGGGATATAGGACTGGAAAAGACAGGTAGGGTCTTGGAGTCATGGAAATGCAAACCTGAGGGGGCCGGGAAGGGCTTCTCAGCTTCCTCTTTTCTCCCTCCTAAGGAAGATGGCTTCAGGGTTGGGGAAGATTGGATGCAGGTCAGAACCAGGGAAGACTGGGAAGGGTTTTCTGGCCCCAGGTGGGATCAGGAAACTAGAGTGACTGGAGTGTGGTCCCTTGTCCATACAGGGCTGCATTCCCTGCCACTGGCAGTCAGTTCCCATGGTGTCCTCACTGACTGTGGTGAAGTAGCTTCTGTTGCGCCAGGAGATCTGCCTCAGTTTGTTGCTGGTGAGGCCACCATGGAAGGAGGCAGGAGTGATGGTCTCTGCCAGGGGCTGCCAGAACTCCTTGGCAGGCTGAAGTGGCAGGGAGGGGCCTGGCCACCTGACCCTCATCCCTGAGGCCTCCAGTAGTTCCTTGACTGCCTCTATCAGACTTAGGGATACTCATTGCTAGTTTAAGGTCACTGTGCTGGGGCACTGAGCACCTCCACGTGGGTTATGGAAGGAGCCTCCTGGCAGTGAAATGTTCTGGGTGACTCCTGCCCAGTGGCTAAGTCTAGCCACCTGTGCCCAGGCATGCTTCACCAAGGAACAGCCTCCTGGGATGGTTCCAATGACCGTTTATCTCTGGTAAGCCTTCCTTCTTCTCTTCCTCCCTTCCTTCTTCTCTCCCTTCCTTCTTTCCTTCTCTCTCTCTCCCTCTCTCTCTCTCTCTTTCTCTCTCTCTCTCTCTCTCTCTCCTTTGTAAACAGAATCTCACTATGTAACCTAGGTTGGCCAAATGCTGGTGATTACAGGCATGCATCGCCATGTCCGGCTAAGCCATTCTTTCTTTAAATCCAAGAGAGAAGCTTCTATTTTTAAACACTAATTACATAATCACTTCAACAAGATAAATTTATGTGGCTTTTGATGTTTAATGTTCTTAGTTATGAGTGTGAAGTTTTATTTTTATAAAACAAGAAGTAAATGGGTTCTTTCAGCCAAGTCGACTTCAGGAACTGAAATTACGTTATGTGCCTAACTTATGGCTGCTTATCTCATTATGCAAAGTGGTTCATGCATATGGCTTTAAAAATGATGGGACAGAGGGACTGATAATGAAAAGTAGTGGCCGGTTGAACCCCTCTGAACCCTGAATTCTGCACCTCAAAGGTGATTAATTGTAATTTATTTGGCTATTTCTCTGATAGTCCTCCATAAAGGATAGATAATGTGTTTATATCTCTGTCTCCTAGCTTCCTGCTGTGATGGGTGAGCTTTGGCTCACTTCTGCACAGCCCAGCTCCCTTTCTGCCAATGTTATTGTATTTTTAGTTTTTCTTTTGGTTTCCTTGGAAACTTTAAGTAATGGACTCATATATTTATTCCTGTGAAAGGAATGTTGCAAGTTTGAAGGTGAAGGGAGTTAACATTCACATTGAAAGAACAGAGAGTAGATGGAACTCATTCTGTTTTGGGCAGATCTGGGCTCTGTCTCCTTTCATCCTTATCTGAACTGTCCTCCATGCTGACCTTGCCATAAAGCAGGCTGTCTCCATATTGCAGGAAAGATGCTTACAACATTTGGGTTCTGTCCCTTGCAATGAGAAGTTCTGCCAGCAATGTGCCATCCTCAAGGGAATAAGCCTTATTCCTAATGATACATGAGATGGAGAACTGAGATCACCCAGCTTCTTAGCAAGAATTTGTTAAGAATTTATACCTTGTGCTGGACCCTGGAGATGACTGTGTGAACCAAGAGCAAGTCTGTCACTTCATGGGGTGAATAGTCTAGTTAGGTAGACAGATGCCAGGTATTAGAGTATGACTCTTCAGTGGCAATACTACTGAAAGGAAGGGTGCTGAGGCTTCTTGAAGGCACATGGACATGGACAGGATTTGACCTTGTCATGGAAGGTCAAAGAGGGCAGACTGCAGGGGGTGATGACTAACATGAGAATAAAGAGTGGGATGAGAAAATGAAGTCAGGCGAGCATTCTAGGAAGAGGGAATAGCCATGCAAAGGCCCTGTGGCAAGAAGGGTGTCACTTGCAGGAGACTGAAGATATCTGACAATCTGGAGAGCAGAGAGGGAGAAGGGAGGTGAGCATATTAGTAACGACTCCAGGAAGGGAGGGGCCTGTGGCCAACTGCATGGGTGTGCACAACAGTATCCTGGATCTATCTATATCTTAAGAGAAGGGGAGTCATGAGCAGAATAAGAAAGGCCAGAGAAAGGGGCATGACTGGTTAAGTATTCTGGGAAGATTCCTTGGTTGCCACACTGGGAAGAGATTGCAGAGGGGAAGCAGTGAATGCTGAAGTCCAGCCAGGAAGTAGCAGCTGCTGGGTTGGAACCTCCACTAAGGAAGGGATCCCCCTGCCCTGGCTGTACCTGCCCCAGAGCCAGCAGACAGGAGCCATTCTTTAGGTAGAATCCTGCATCTTTATGTAAAAAAATGTTCAGTACAAAATTTAAAATTCCTAGAAATATGCAGAATATGAAATGTGAACAAAAATCAGGAAAAGGGCAACCAATGAAGAGCAGTCTTAAAGTGACCCAGATGTCAGGGTTAACAGCCCCAGAGTTTAAAGCAGGTATTATAACTGAACTCAAGGTTGTAAAGCAATGAGCAAGAAGATAGGAGCTCCCAGTGGTGAAATAAAAACTATAAAAATGGACCAAATGCAAATGGCAGAACTGAAAAATACAATATAGTTTAAGCATCCCTAATGAGATGGTTTGAAATCTGAAATACTACAAAATTAGTAGTATTTCATTTTTGAGCACTCAAATGATGCCACAAGTGGCAAATTTGATACCATGGGTCTTGTTAGATGCACAAATTATTTTTTTAAATGTACAAAATTCAGGTTATGTGTATTCATGAAACATAAATGAATCTTGGGTTTACACTTAGGACTATTCCCCAAGACATCTCATTAAGTATATGCAAATATTCCAAACCTGGGAAGAAAATCAAGTCCAAAACATTTATGTTCCTGTGCATTTTGGGTAAGAGGTATTCAACCTGTACAATTTTAAAAGGCATTAAATGGCTTAAACAAAAATCGAAGACAAAAGAAAGAACCAAGAAACTGAAGATATATCAATAGATATTTGTAGTTGAAGGACACATAAAAATTTGAAAAAAGAGAAAAGACAAAGTCTTGGATATCTGCAAATTAATATCAAAAGATAATATGTATGGAACTATAGTCTCAAAAGGATGAGTGTGCACACTGTGTATGAGAGAGAGAGAGAGCAAGAGAGATGACACAGAATTATTTGAAGAAATGCTTGCTGAAAATTCCCCAAATTTGGTGAAAGGCAAATATTTATAGATCGAAGAAATTTAGAAGAATGAATTCAAAGAAAATTATAGCTAGGCACTTTGTAGTCAAACTGCTGAAAAAAACAGATGGAAAAATTTGAAAGCAGAGAAAAATGATGCACGACACAGAGGAAAACAAAAATTTGGCTGACTGCTGACTCTTAAGGGAAGCAATGGAGGCTGGGAGACAGTGGAGTCACAGCTGTAAAGCATGGTCAATCCAGAGTTCTATCACCCCTTCCTAAACAAATACCATTCAAGAGCAAAAGTAAAACGCAAGTATGTTCAGATTAAAGAAAACTAAGAATTTGTTAGCAATACATCTTAACTTTAGTAAATGCTAAAGAAAGTTATGAAGGCTATAGGAAAATGGTACCAGATGGAAATTCAAATATTCAAGGAAGTAGTGAAGAACACCAGAAGTAATACATGTGGTGTAGGTAAATATAAAATACTATTTTTCATTTTATTTTCCTTAAGGTACATGAGATTCTTTAAAGAAAAAAAAAATGCAACCAAGGCTTTGGTTTTCTGTCCCGCCTCTCCACTAGCCTGGTGTGTGACCCTGGGCAGGTCACTCCCTTTCCCCACGGCTCATCCTCGTCATCTGTAGAACAGGAAGACCTTAAGATCCCACATGCTCCCACCAGGGAGTGGGGCTCATGGGGTGGGAAGAGTTTTAACTTTTGTATCAGATGTACCTGGAATCCAGCCTTCCTGCTGTTTCTCATTGGCTGTGTGTCCTGAAGCAAGCAACTTATATCTCTGAACCTCAGTTTCCTTATCTGTAAGATGGGGATAGGACTCTGACAGAGATTCCCTCAGATTAGGTCCCAGTCTTCAGGAAGACTTTCTTGGGGACCCTGTTAACATAGTTCCTCTTCCCTCTATTCCACAGGGACTCCTGTCCCCATGACACTATGGCTGCACCATGCCTGGCCTTCTCATCCTCCAGTCCTCCTCCTTACACAGGATCAACATTGGAGAACCCCAGCAGACTCAGCCTTCACCTCCCTTGGGACTGGTCCTCAGAGGCTTCCCATGCTGTGCTATGTGTTTTCTGTGCTGAGTGTCTGTCAGGCCCAGATGAGCTGAGCAGGAGCTCAGAAGAGATTCCTGGGCCTTAACAGGAGGATGAAAGTTGGCTAGCAGACAGCAAGTACCTGGGCTCAGAAGGTGGGAGTCTTAACAATAAAAAGAATTTTCCAAGTTTGTCTCCAGTTGGTGGGGAAAGTTGTATAAGGACATGACTTTGAGGGGTTTCGCTCTTGATGATCACTCTCTATCCTGCCCTTGCAGTCACAACTGCCCTACTTCACCTGGATGTGTCACTTCTCACAGTTCACCAGAAATGTACAGGAATTCCTGCTTCCCTCTGTTGCTTGTGCTTCTTCCTCCTCCTGGAGTGCCTTTCCCTTCCTTCCTACCCTGACTCCACTGGGTCCCCAACTCCTAAGTACCCTTGAGAGTCCAGTTCAGATGACACCTTCTTCATGGCCCTGTCCAGCTCCCCAAAGCAGCATGACACACTTCTCCCTCCTTTGCTCCTAGGGGAAAGCTGAAAGAACATGGAGAATGTCAGGCAGAAGGGGCTTGCTAGGAATACAGAAAGGAGCAGGAGCCAGGCCCTGCCTTGAGATGCTCAGAGTGTCTTCTTCCCCATTCTGAGTAGCACAGAAAGGGGAACTGACTATGCTTGGGTTCCATGAGGTGACACTTACTAGAGAGGTGCTCTACCACTTGGCCAGGTCCCCAGCCCTTTTTTTAAATTTTGTTTTTCAGATAGGCTCTCCCACTAACATTTCCCAGGCCAGTCTCAGATCACAATTTTCCTACCTCTCGTGTAGCTAGGACCACAAGCATGTACCACTACACCTGGCTTGCTTTTGAGACAGAGTTTCTGATTTTTGCCTGGGATGGCCTCAAACTGTAATCCTCCTATTCTCTGACTTCTCTGTAACTGGGATTACAGGCATGAGCCACTGTGCCCAGCAGGAATGTCAATTTTTATTTCAAGGTCTCAAAGAAAACAAGAAGGGGGGTCCTCTTTACTACCCCCAGGACATTTCTTGAAGGCCCATCACTCCTGACGGAAACAAGAGCTTTTCATTATCACTGGCCTTCTTGCTGCCAGAGGAGTCAGACAGAGGTACAGTTTGCAGGGACAAGACCCTCCATTTTTATGCCTGAGCACGGGGAAGGCAGGTGTCAGGGACAAAGTTTGAAGCTGTCTCAAATGAAAGAAGGAGGAGCAAAGGTGCTATGGTGCTCTCCAGGGGCAGGGACCTGGCTCCTTGGTGTCATCACTGCATGCAGAGGTTGAGTTCCACCTCCTCTCTCTCCTGTTGTGCTTGTTCTCTTGTGGTGTGGCTCATGACAATAGTCATTATTATAAGGAAAGGGTTACTATAGGACACCTTAGTGACTATTCTACACATGTGTGTGCCCCTTGCTGCTGAAGGAAAGCCCTCATTGTTTTTTGTGGGGTTTTTGTTTTTGTTTTTGTTTTGCTACTGGAAGTTGAACCCAGGACCTTGTGGTTGCTAGACAAGTGCTCTGTCACTTAAGCCATGCCCTCAGCCTTTTTATTTTGAGTTTTGAGACAGGATCTTACTGCTACCTTTCTCCAAGCTGGCCTTGAACTCAATCCTCCTGCCTCTGACTCCAGAGTAGCTGGGATTACAGGCCTATACCACCATACCCATTGCTAATATTGTTTTACAGTGAGCTGAGTTATCATCTCAGTATATTTGCTTGATAATTAACTCTACTGTGTTAAGGAAGGTTAAGCTATTTTAAAGCCTTTGTTAGACTAGAGATTTACTTAACAGCTTGCTTGTCTCATTTTCCTTTGCTTTTGTTGATCTTTTACTTCCTGGTAAACCTGCTGACCACATAGTTCTTAAAGGCTGATTTCATTTTTTTTAGGTCCTCTTTGCCTGCTGGCATTTGCTGACTCCATTAGTTTCAAAGCTGGATGAACTGCTTCACCATGAACGAACTCCCCAGATTTGTCCCAGTGACACAGAGCTTGTATGGTCTTGTTTCTCCCTCCTCTAGCTGCACCCACCTTCTTCATTGTGTGGGTTAATTTAAGCTGCTGGATTTTCTGTTGTCTTTCTTCACTACCAGTTCCTTTGATTCTGTATCCCCAAAGTTAGAGAACCATCTTTTAAAGACAATGTTCTCTTTAAAGGGAGAAGGCCAGTGAGCAAAGCTGAGCATTTTCCACAGGGCAGAGGGGAGGAGGTGGCTGTGAATGTGTGCATGACAATAAATGTCATGCCATCACAGCAGGTTCTCAGTCAATGTCCCCCCTGCCTTGAGCTAACTGTGAGTCTATGAAGTTTGAAATTTAGAACTTGTGGGGGGTTTTAGTCTTTAATTTTTTTCTTTTCTTTTGGACTAAGGCTCAGATCCAGGGCTTCAGGCATGCTAGGCAAGTTCCTTACCACTGAGCTACCCTCTCCAACCCTCGGGGGTCACAAACAGTCTCCCACCCATGACTCTCAGTCTCTGACAGCTCTAATAACCTTCAAACACCTCCACCTTAACAGAAGCCTGCCCTAAAGAAGGGTCTTAGCAGTGTCGTTGATGATCCCCCTATGAGCAGAGGGAGGGAGGATAGGCTTGACAGTGTCTTTTTCTCTGCTCCTTCAGATTTGTTGTCCTCCCAGGATTTCTGGGGGCCTCTGTGTCACAGCTCAAGGGTGAAGTATGGCACAACAAAAAAGCCAAAGGCTCTCTACTCCAAGTAGAACCACGTGACTCCCTTCTTCTGGACATTCATTCATCAGGAAACTGAACCCCACATACCTGCTGTGTACCCTGGACATACCAGTTCTACTCTGGATTTCAGAGGGTACCCAGTGTGGGCAGAGAGTCAGGTGGGGACATGCACTAAGAGCTTCAAAGGGGACAACCCAGAGAATATGGCAGATTGAATCTGAGGGTCAGCGAGGGCTGCTGGGAGTGGAATTCCAAGCTCCATTATCAGTCAGGACCATGGTACTTGGGTCAACTGCCACCTACTTGCTCCCTTCCTCCCTCCCTCCTTTCCTTCATTGACCTATTCGAATAGGTTCTTGTGTATCAACCACTGCTGGAGATACAGGTGAGCAGGATCCAGTGGCTGCCCTCATGGGGTTTGCAGCCAGTGGAGGGAGATGCACTGAGGGGTCACTGCCCACTTAAATTCATCACAGCCAGGGTAAGTGCCGCACAGGGGCTCTCTTGATGCTTTGAAGGAGACACAATAATACAGAGACTCGCCTTCCCAAGTAGGTTAGGAAGAACCATGGTCCCCATGGCAGGGGAACCCCAGGGGTCAATCTAGGCAGAGAGAAGGGCATGTGCAGGTCCCTGTAGTAGGCAGGAGCTGGTGCATTTTGGGAGACTGAAAAAAGGCCTTAAATGCTGGAAGGGACAATGTGGGGAAGCTAGTGACTGCAGGAAGTGGGGTGGCAGAAGAAGTCAGGTGAAGGGTGCCAGCAGAGCCCTTGGTTGCTGGTGAGCGATCCCTGGAACACAGCAGCACTGGGCACCTACCTGCTCCTTGCTCCTTCTGGCCTGCCCAGCCTTCACTAGGGACAGCCCTCTCTCAGCCCCCTCCTAACTCACTCTGCTTCCCACTACCTGCTAAACTTGTTCTCTACTACCTGTCACCTCCACCAAGGTGTCTCTGCATAGCCTGATGATAGGGAAGGGGCTGGCATATCCCTTCCAGGCAGGGGAGTCTCACCAGGGGCCTGGCTGGAATGTCCCGGCAGCCTAAGAGCTAGACCTCAGCTGTGAAGTCCCCAGGTGTGGTGGCAAAGCCTGGTGAATGGACAGAGATGGTGGTAGAGACAGAGCCCCTTACCTATGGTGGAGTCTCTGACTTACAATGTTAGCTTGGTCAGGTCACCTTCACCCTACCTTATGACCTCTGGGCCTCCACAGCAAGGTTATAGGGCTGGGTTATCTCTGAAGCCTTTCTAGCTCCAATTTTCCTGAGCTCCTATCCTCTGACCAAGGGTTCCTTTACATTTGCACAACTCAGAATGTCCAGGGCCCCCAGGGGTTCGAGGTTGGTGGGGAGCCCGAGAGCCTGGGAGAAGCCTGAGATCCTGCCTTGGAGCTTTCAGCAACATATCCACAAAGTGGCACTTCATACCTGCCCCCATTATCTATTTCATAGACTACTTGTCTGAGTGCCCACCTCTGCTTGGACTCCTCTTCCTCTCTGAGGCTCTGAGCGTCTGACAGTCTCCCATTCATGGCCCTGCCTCCTCTTAAAACCTGATACGAGCACCATGTTCCCAGGACCAACCCCTCCACCTTCCTTCATTACTCAGAAAGTGGCTAAGTCTTCTTCTTTTATTTTTGGTAGTACTGGGGTTTAAACTAAGGGCCTCACACTTGCCAGGCAGGCACTCTACTGCTTGAGCCATTCCACCAGCCCTGTTTTGTGTTGGGTATTTTTGAGATAGGGTCTCTCGAACTATTTGCCTAGACTGACTTTGAACCATGAGCCTCCTGATCTCTGTCCCCTAAGTAGCTAGGATTACTTACAGGCATGAGGTGTGGCTCAAGTGGCAGAGCATAGAAGCCCTGAGTTCAAACACCAGGCCCACCAAAAAAAAAAAAATTCATAACAAGAAAGTGACTATTTCTGCCTGACCTGGACTCCAGGATTCGCCCTAACTCTGCCCAACATGCATTGCATCTCCCAAACACCAGTCTTCATAGAAAGCTACCCATGCCCTCCATCAACAAAGGGAATTGAAACCCAGAGCTGGCACTGTGAGCTCAGCCTTCCAGCCTAGCTCTGTGAGATTCACATCTTCCTTTGGTCAGGCAGTGCATCTGCCTCTTTGCTCCACCCTCTTTGGCCAGATCCACTCCCTGCTCTCTCTTGAACTCCTACGGAAGATGAAGTAACACATTTTCTGAGTTTTCCAGCATAGCTGAGCCATCACAAGGGAGCTTTAATGGCCTCACATCCTTATGTGCACACTAACAAAAGGCCTCCACACGTGGATGGGTGCACTCTGTGCACACCAGCATCACCCTCCCTGCACAGATGACCTGGCCCCAGGTCTTCTGAATCTGGCCTGGCCCTGGGCTCACAGATTGAGTCAGCCTGTGAATTCCCATCTGGAGGGCCATTCCAAGCCCAAGGGAGATGTCATCAATAGGTTCATGATGTCCCTCAGCTTTCTATCACTGTAATAAGTACCTGAGGTGATTAACTTCTTAAAAGAAAAGGTTTCTTTTGGCCTACAGTTTTGACGGTCTCAGTCCATGATGGCTGTCCTGTTGTTTTGGGCCTGTGGTAAGGCCTGTGGTAAACAGGGAGCACATGGCAGAGCAAAACTATTTACCTTATGACTGGGAAGCAAAAAAAATAAAATAAGGAAGAGGAAGGGGTTGGCGCTCCCCCTGTCCCTTTCATAAGCATGTACCCTAATGACCTGTAGCCCTCCTCCAAGGCCCTGCCTCCTAAAGGCTCCACCATCTCCCATAGCATCCAACTGGGGAGGAAGTCTTTACCAAGTGGGTCTTTGGGGGACACTTAAGACCCAAACCACAGCTCCCACTAATAAGCACACTCTTCAGGCCTCCTCCCCAGTATTGGAGGTCTGTAGTACAACACACTCACTATGTTTTGCCTCCTCTTTGCCTTACTTGCCCTTCTCCAAAGCAAGAGTCTCATATAGCAGCATGCCTGCTCACAAAATCAAAAGAAGCCTTGATTTGCTGATTTCAGCCATGTAAATATTCCCACCATGGCCAATTTCAGCCTACCAAGAGGCTAACAACTGGCTCACAAAATTTCTAAATCTTTAACATTTGGTTCTCAGTAGCAGCCGACTCCAGAGGAACCCACCGGCCAGCCCAAGAAGCCAGCCTTACTCCAGCAGTGGAAAAAGATAACATGCTGACTTGCTTTGGCTCACTAGGCCTTTCTCACAGGGAGGCTTTCATGATGGAGGGAGGTCCGGCCCTCCAGAGGGTGAATTCCCTGCTTTGGGAGCCAGCCGCATGACCCTCCATTACCATCTGGTTGGTCTTCTCTTCTTTGTGCTGACAAACACAATCAGTGTTGTCTTTCCCATCTTTTTCTCCCAGTTAAATTAAACCACAGCAGCACAGCAGCACAGAGGGGAATGGTCAGATTGGAGGTGTTATTTTGACCTCTGCTTCCTGAGTCTTATGAACCTGAGCTCTATGACCCTGAAAAATGCCAGGTGAGCACACTGCCTAGGCTGTGCTTTGGGGCATTGGGTACAGCACTTGCCTCCTCCTTAGGCGAGGAGAGTTGCAATGCCAGCTCCAGGGGCACTTCCCCACTACAGGGGAATCCTGAACCCTAGTTGTCCCTTCAGCAAAATGGGCCCAAAACTGGTATTTTTGGAAAAGCATAGGGATAGCATTTTAAGTATGGGCTGACCTCAGGCCCTGGGCTTACTTCAGAGCTGAAGAAGGGAAAGGTCCCTGCTAGTCTCCCATTTCTCCCTCCCTGCTGTTGAAGAGTTGAGGAGCCCTGCATGGAAATGTGTCAGAGCAGCCTGAATTCCTGGGTGGTACAGGCATCCCTGATGTCACTTGACCTGCAGTGGAGTTTGTCAGAGAGAAAGTGAGCATTAGGAATTAACTGACTGAGATTTGGGGGTTGTTTTATGACTGCAGCACAAATCTAGAACTTTCTAGTACAGAGCCCTTGAGAATCCAGAAGAGTTGCGACCCTCCCACCCAGGAAGTGCCCACCTGCCTGTAAACCTTGTATGTGGACCTCCTGGGGCCTGGCTTCCCTAATTTGGAAATAATGGCACAATCCCTGCCTGATTCATGGCAAAGATGACATTTCGCTCCCTGCCCGCTCTCCCAGGAGTAAGGCTCTGGACCTCTGTTCTCTTTCCCTGCTTCCTGCAGAGCCATCCAGCTCTCTGTTCGCACCCCAGCATGGCCCTGACAGCCTCAACACACTGCATATTAATTGTCCTTGTGTTGACAGGGGTCTAAGGTGTTCTGGGATCATGGTGCCCCTGAAGCTGATCCACAGACTTCCGCTTAAGAACTTGGTTCCTTGGGGCTCCTCAGAAATTCAAGTACAGAGTGAATCATTCAGCAGATGGAGTCATGGGTCAGCAGGGTGATAACAATATCTCTCGCCCTGGGCCCCTGCTCCCCACACCTGTTGTTACTGTCACTTCTTCCAATGTGTGTGCATGGGATTGTGTCCTCAAATCCTCCTACAGGGGGCCATCTGGGGCTCCACAGAGGTGGGGGCTCAGGGTCAGTGACCCAACCATGCTATGAGGGTTCCATTGTCCCCCACTTACAGATGGATCTCGGGGCTCAGGTTGCAGGCTCTGCCCTTCCACGCTAAGCTCTCCCAGTCTCCCTCTTCCCCCTTTTCTGGGTTTTAGTGTCTTCCCTGATCTTCCTTTCTACTGTCCTGCCTTTGGCCACACTGGGGTCTGACCCAGAATCTCTGAAGACCTGTCCACGGTTCCAGCTCTCTCTGTCTTCTCTGTCTCAGGCTTCGTTGCTGTCACCCTGTCTCTCTCTGACCCTTTGTGCGTGTGTTTGTGCATGTGTATGTGTGTTTCTCTCTCTCTTTCTCTCTTTCTCTCTCTCTCTCTCTCTCTCTCTCTCGGCATCTGTGTGTCTGTCTCTTCCTGTTTTTGTCTCTGCCTCTACACACACACACACACACACACACACACACACACACCCCATCTTCAAAACTCTCTGGCTTTTGAACTCTGTCCTGGCTCCTTTCTGCTACCTGGGACATCAGCCAGGCTTTGGGCAGCCACTTGAGCTGGCCAGGCTCCAGGTGTCTATTTTCTCTCTGTCCCAGGCACAGAAGCAAAGCCGGAGTCCCCAAGTGTGGGGAGGAGGGCCAATAGCCAGGACTCAGCAGGAGGCGCCTGGCCTGGACCTGAACCTGAACCTGGGAGGGGGGGTTAGCGTCACAGCCCAAACATACCAACCTTTTTCCTTGTTGTTTCTGTTTCTCCCATGGGCCATGTGTCCCTCTTTTCTGCCCTGTCTTCGCCTGGAAGGTTGCCTGCCAGACATTTGCAAGTCTGGGGCAGGATTGGCTGGGTGCAGTGTAAATTAGGTGGGGGGGTTGAGTATGTGGGGCAGTGACGGATGGAAGTGGGGAGCTCTGCTGGACCAGTGGAGCTCTTCCGGCAGCTCCCCAGCTCCTTCTCCACTTCCAGGCCATGTGGACCACCCCCCATCCTCGATATACTCCTTACTGTGACCTTCAAGAAGGTGAAACATGCAGGTGTGGGGAAATTAAACAAAAGAACCACTCTTCCAAGGTCACTTGGCTTGGCCTCATTTGGTACTGGGGCTGTGAACCCTTATTAAACACCTCCTCCAAGAAGCTGCAGTCAGGATGCAATGAGACAGTAATGAGCAAACGTTTAGCACGACGCTTAATAAATGCTCATTGTTGCTATAGATGGTCTCCTAGCCATAGCCTTGCCTCACACTCCTCTTCCACAAAGTTCTCAGTCACGCTTTGAACAGATGGTCTCACCCCAGCCTGAAGATGAAGGATCCGAGCCCAGAGCAGAGAAGGAATTTGCCCAAGTTCATACCCAAGTTCATGGCAGAACACAGTTCCCATCCCCAGGTGACTCTATCCCACTCCTGCTGTTCCCCACCTGTGCTGAAAAGTCTGCTACCTCTCCATCCTCCTCGGCATATTCTTCTCGAGCATCATTGGCAGACAGCCGCAGGGTCCTGTGCTGCCGGGAAACTCTGGGCAGGTTGGAGCCTGACTCCATAGAACAGGTGTGTGGTCCCCTGCGCAGGAGGGAGCTGCGCTCAGATGGTGCCAGAGGTCAGGGGATCGGGGAGATCAGACCTGGCTCCTATGACTGCCCCTGAATCTCAGCCCAATTCCAGAGGAGAGAGACTTCTGGGGCAACTCTAGGTTTCAAGTATGTTCTCAGTGTAAAGACCAGAGAGAACCCACGTGACTTCACCTGGTCACTGTGCTACACACTTGGTTCCTGCTGTCTTGCCACCATGGCCCACTGGGATGGACTTGACTTTTACACTATTTAACAGATGAGGGAGCTGAGTCCTGAACAAAGTCTTAAATCTGGGTCTAGGAGAGGAGTGGGAAAGTTGGAATAGCCTGTGTTCCAAATATTCAATGTCACCTTCTTACCTCATGGGGGAGGCCCCTGGTGAGGAAGCTTGTTTTCTGATGAGCTAGAGTCCTGAGGATAAACTGAGGGGAGTCCAGGAGGACATACAGACACAAGGTCCCACTGCCTGCTCCTTCCCCCCTCCCCAGGAATTCCTTCCCTTCTTACATGGGAAAAAGCCTGGGCCCAGCCCCTGAGTGGCCTCTTCGGATTCTGCCATCAGGGCCCTTGGGACAGGGCAGTTTGTTAGTACTGACACTGGAGTCTCATAGAACAAAGTCCCAATTCTTATGTACTTCAACAAGTTACCTCACCTCTCTGTGCCTTTCCTTACCTGTCAGATGGAGCTGGGGACATCTTTGCTTTAAATTATTTCAATTCTAAATAAGAAAATAAAAAAACACACAGACAGGTAATATTATAAAACAGGTACTTTGTGCCAGACACACCTCTGAATGCTTCTGACTGAGTAACTGAGCGCTGAAGCCCAGATTGCACTGCAGGGAGACTTGGACTTGGGGACTGTACTCTGAGAAGCAGTGCCAATGTGAATGAGCTGTACAGTCAGCATCCAAGTTCCTGATCTCTGTAGCTACCAATGCTACCAACTGCAGATCAAAAATACTCAAAAGACAAACAATCCATCCATACTGAACATGCAAAACTTTTTTCTTGTCAGTGTCCGTCAATAATATGGTCTAACAACTGTTTATGTGGATTTGCATTGTGTTAGGGATTATGAGCAATCCAGAGGTGAGTCAAAGTACACAGGAGGACGTGTGAGGGTTAGGTGCAAATTCTACATCATATATGAAAAAGAGACTTGAGCATGTCGCCCTCACAGAACACGGACAGCATGAAGGTGGCTATGGCTATTGCCTGGTGACAATGTGGGCCAGCCTTGAGGTATACTGACCCTAGGCTGAAGTCTAGCTTTGATGTTGATATTATTTTAATTCCCTTGTTTTTCTTTTTGTTTGTTTGTGGTGGTACTGGGGTTTGAACTCAGGGCCTCATGCCTACTAGGCGGGTGCTCTACCACTTGGGCTACACCCCCATCACCTTTTGTTTCAGTTATTTTTCACTTTTTGCCCAGGCCAGCGTGGGATTGTAATCCTTTTACCTATCCTTCCCTCATAGCTGGGATCACAGGCAGGCACCATCATAGTTGAGACGGAGTCTTGCTAATGTTTTGCTTGGGCTGCCTTCAAACCAGGGCAGATATTTCTGACTCTGAGATATCTGGGATTACAGGTGTGTACAACACACTTGGCCTCCTCATTGTTTCTTTTACTAGGTTTTTAAATTATTTTTAGTGGTTGCCTTGGAGATTCCAATGGATATATTAGTTTAAAACAATCTGATTCATATTAATACCAACTTAATTTCAATAGTATAAAAATTTTGCTCCAATACAGTGTTAGCACTTTCTCTCTTTTATGCTATTATTATCACACAAATTACTTTATATATCACAAGTCTATCAACACAGATTTATTGCCTTGTGCAGTTGTCTTTTAAATCAGACATGAGAAGAAAAGAATTGCAAAACATGCATTTCTACGGTCTGTTTACGTATGTAGACACCTTTACAGTGCTCTTTACTTCTTCATGTGGATTCAAATTACTACCCAAAGTCCTTCATTTCAGCCTAAAGTACTCTGTGTTTCACATTGTAGGGTTGCTTTGTGGGTGACGGATTCTCTCACATTTGTATTATCTGTGAATGTCCCAATTTCTCCTTCCATTTTGAAGGCCCCTGGATATACAATTTTTAAGCCACTGGTATTTTCCACAAGTGCACTAAAAACATCACCCACTGCCACTTGGCCTCATGGTTCTGATGAGAACTCAGCTGTTAATCTTACTGAGGATTTCCCAAACATGAGTCCTTCTTCTCTTGCTGCTTTCAAAGGTCTCCCCTTGCCTTTGGCTTTTCGAAGGTGTGACTACTGTGTCTAGTGTGCACCTTTGTGAGTTTATCCTAGTTAGAGCTCCTTGAGCATGTGGATGTAAAGATGAATGGTTTTCATTAAATTTCAGAATTTTCAACTATTATTTCTTCAAATATTCTCTCTGTTCTTTTCTCTGCTTTCAGTTTATTTTTTTATATGTGCAGAAGTGGAGCTTCTGGATCAGACTCCATTTAATTTTTTGAGGCACCGTCAAATTGTTTCTCACAGTGGCTGCCCCACTTTACATCCCTCCAGCAACACCCATGGATTCCAGCATGTCCATATCCTCACCTGCACTTATCTTCTGTGTGCTCATTTGTGTGGGGTTTTATGACACCCATCCTAATGGGTGTAAAGTGGTGTCTTGTGGTGGTTTTCATTTGCATTTCTCAATTTTTAGTGATGTTGAGCGCCATTTTTTGGATACTTGTATATCTTCTTTGGACAAATGTCTACTCCAGTCCATGGTCCATTTAAATTTTGTTGCTATCACTGAATTTTATACAATCTGGTATTGATTTCTTATCAGATATGGATACGCAAATATTTTATCCCATTCTATTGGTTGCCTTTTTATTCTGTTGATAGTGTCTTTTGATACACAAAGTATTTTTAATGGCTGAATGAAGCTTGATTTATTCATTTATTTTCTTTTGTTTTTAGTGTTATTTCTAATCAAACTTCAAGAAAACAGGGGGAAAGCTTCATGACATTGAATTTGATAAATCCTGTTTTTTTTAAGAATTTTTTTTCTGCATTCTTTCAGCTTTTACATTTAGGTGTTTGATACATTTTGTATTAATTTATATAGATGGCGTAAAGCAAGGTCCAATTTCATTATTTTATATGTGGATACCCGTTTTCCCATCACTGTTCAAAAGATTGTTTTTTTTCTCGTTGAATGGTCATGGAACTGCTGCCAAAGATCCTTTGACCATCTAGTGATGGTTTATTTCCGGGGTCCCTATTGTGTTCCATTGGTCTGGATGTCTGTCCTTATGCCAGTACCATGTTATTTTTATCACTGTTTCTTTGTGATATGTTTTGAAATCAGGAAATTTGAGGCCCCCAGCTTCTTCGTTTTCAAGATTGTCTTGAATTTCATTGAAATGCCATATATATTATAGGGCAGATTTCTTTTTGTTTCTACAAAATGAAAATAAAACACATCTTATGGGCATCGGCTAGGGATCGCATTGAATCTATAGATGAAGTTGAGTAGCACTGACAGCTTAACATTAAACTTTCCAATCCATGAACATGGGATACTTGTTATTTATTTGTATCTCCTTTAGTTTCTTTGAGCAGTGTTTTGAAGTTTTCAGTGTACACATCCTTCACATCCTTGCTTCAGCTTATTCCTGAGTTTTAATCTTTTTTAATGCTGCTATTGTAAATGAGCTTTTCCTTGGCTTCCTTTTCAGATTGTTCAGTGTATTACAGAAATGCCAATGATTTTCCTGTTTGATTTTTGTATTCTGCAACTTTGCTGAACTTGTAAATTAGTTCTAACAGTTGTGTGTGTGCAGTTGTTAGGATTTTCCACATCTAAGATCATGTCTCTCGTGAACAAAGATGATTTTATTTCTTGCTTTCCAATTTGGCTGCTTTTATTTCTTTTTCTCGGTTGATTGCCCCTACAGGGACTCCTACAGTACTGTTGAACAGAAGTGGTGAAAGCAGGGACTTTTTTCTTTTTCATGATCTCAGAGAAAAGCTCTCATTATTTTTACTTTGGTGTATTATGGTAACCATGGATTTATTTTTTAAATAGAAATATCTCAAATCTCCCTGCTTTTGAGCTTCCTAGGCAAACCCTGAAAGGCTACTATTGGTGCCCATGGAGTTAATGCCTTGGACCTGTCTCCTAATTTAATGCAAATCCCAGCCTGCCTTATTGTGCCTAGAGTTTTAGTTCATTTGAACTCTCTTGGTGACGTAAGTCTACCCTCATTCTCAGCTGAGCCTCTAATCCCTGCAATTGCTATGGTGCTAGTAATTAAGGGGGAAAAAGTCTGAGGCAGAGAAATTTTGCATCCTGTGTATGCGATTATACACCTTAATAGAGTTTATTAAATTGATTTTGCAGTTACTAAGGAGATTAGACTCACTGTGCCACTCCAGAGGGCAAAAGCAGAACCAGCTGATGGAATCCACCAGAAAGCAGCTCTAAGTTCAAAGGGAATATGCATTTTCTGAGGGTCAGAGCCACTTGCCACCAAGTGAACCATTCCCGGGGCCAGGGCAAGGTCACTGCCAGGGGTGTCAAGAGCAAGAGCTTTGGATCAGACCAGTATCAACTCTACCAGTGAGGAAAGGAAGCTTCTTCTCCATCCTTCAAACCTGGGCCTCAGGTTGGTTCTGAATTAGGGCAGGGGAAACTGGCTGCTGTCACTGTTCTCCTGTCATCCTGTCCTCACATGGTTCCCTGTGTGTCAAAGCAGTTTCCCACCCAAACACTCAGTATTTGACCTGCCTCATAATTCCATAAGATAGGTCAGGATGACCAGAGGAGGAAACTGAGGCCCTGGGAGGAAGAATGACTTGCCTGGAGCCCTGGGAGTCGAGATTAGTAGTGGAGGCAGGACTAGGAGCCCAGGCACAGGGCTCATGAGCATGGGAGAAGCCACGGGCAAGGCTGCCAGCTCATAGCATGTCAGGGCTGCTGCCTAAAAAGGGTACCTGAGAGACCGGACCAGGTTGAGGACCACCCTGGTGAAGCTTGGTGAATCAGGAACTCAGATTCTCCTGGATCCTGTTTCCTGCCCCAGCGCCCAGGGGAGCACCAAGGAGAGAAGAATACATTTTACAAAACTGAGAAGCAAAAGAGATTATTGCAAGCCTGAGGTACATTGTCCCATGAAGGCCTCCTCCTGGTCTCCACAGGCTCAGTAAGCAGCCCTTCTTCCCTCCCCTGGCACCATTTTTCCTGCACCAAATCCCCCAGTGGGAGATTAAAGGGAATTTGCTATTGACTTGTCTTTATCACCGTCCCTCCCACAGTGTGCTACATCCCTGGGGAATCAGCAAGACAAATCCCTGCCTGACTGCAAAGCTCTGGTTCTCATCTGTGGGATCTGGACCCACAGTGCAGGATCTATGGTGGGGCTTTATGTAGCCCACTTCTTTTGCTGTGCCGATAGGGAAGCTGAGTCCTGAGGGTGGGGGCAGCAGCAGAGGTGGGTTAACAGCTGAGCCAGCACTTGCAGTTATAGATAGTGACAAAAATGCCACAAACTGCCCTCAGAACAGAGTGGAAGCGAGTCCAGAAGCAGCTCTGACCTCAGGAATGGCTGCAGAAGCACCAGCCCTCACATTGCCTCAGACTTAATTCTAGTTAGAGAAATCAATTGCCTTTGCCCCTCCATTTCCAGCAAAAGTTTTAATATAATTTGTTGGCTCTTACAGGGTCACCTGGCCTCCCCTGAACCAAGGGCATCTGGGGTAGGTCATATCTGACTGAGCAGTCATTAGACACACCTGGAGAGGGTATGTAAAACAGATTCAGAGATCATTGCCACGTCAGAGATTCTGTTTATATCTGGGCCGGGGGCTGGGAACTGGGAGTTCATTGGTTTTCTGTCCACATGGGTTCTCACATGACCTCTACACAACAACAGAGAGTGAGGCTAAACAGATCTTATCCCAACAACTTGCTGTGTGATCTGGAGCCAATCCCTCACCCTCTCTGGGCTCTGTGTGCCTCCCTTGTACAACTTGGAAGTTTGGAATGTTTCTTTCCAGTGCTCCTGTTTGGTTCTTCCACCTGCATTTCTGAAATATTTTATAGACGGGGAAATCAGGGCCCAAAGAGGAGCAGAGGAGGGACCAGTCCAAGTGTACTTGGTTCAAAGTCTTCTGTTTCTTCCCAACTAGGCCACCCCCAGGGCTTCTCTGATCCCTGTCCTTCTGCCCTAGCCATCTACCATCTATGAAGGTTACTGTGACATGGTGTCTCCCATCAGGAAGACTTCTCTCCCAACCAGGACCCAGCCACACTCCTATAATGCTCTCAGAACAGGGCTGGTCATTCAGCAGGTGCTTACTAAGTGCTCATGCCAGTCTGCAGTTTAGAGTCTTGTGCTCTGTGTTCATTTCTGTCATCACAGGCTGACCTGGGTGAGAGAGACTGAGTGACCAGCCTAGGGTCACACAGTGGACAGGACAGGACTCAGTGCCTGGTCCGCCTGACCTGAGGCTGGGCTACGCTGGTCTTCACTGTGACACCCCCAACCTGAATACTGGAGACATCACAGCTTCCCCTGGGAAGACACCAGCCAGAAGCAGACTGCCCTCCCCACACCCACAGCACCGGGGCTCTGCCCCACGGGTCTCCTTCTCTACCTGTGTCCAGTACTGTCACCTCTTACCATAGCCCTGCAGCTGCCTCTTCTATGACCTCCCTCAGTCATCAGACCAGGTCACTTCCATGCATGGGCAGCTTATCCTGGCACTCAGGATTTTCTCACTCTGCCCACCCCCAGGCATCTCTGGTCTTGTGGAGGCCATACACACCCCTGGACCATCCTCTAACAATTCAGACCTTTGTGCATGCTGCTCCCTCCACTTGAGATGCCTTTTTCTGCCTTCAATGCTGGACAAACTCCTACTCATGCCTCAGAATCCAATTCATGTATTCTATCCTCCTTCTCCAACCACCCCAGGGCTGACCACTTCCCGTCTGTGTCCTCTACCCCGCCCCCCTCCCCCAGTTCTGTCTGCCTCCACATTCCCCAGTCCTTCCCTGCCCTGATCCCCCATGGCTATCATCATTCCACATCCTGGGGAATTCTGTGGGCTGCAACCACATCCAGGTCTCTGCCTCAGCTCCCTGCCTTGCCTGAGCTGGGCACATGGTGCATGCCATGAGTGGTTTGGCATCCATTCACCCATTCTCTCCTCCATTCATTATCCCCTGACAGTCCTGATGATGTCTCTCAGTTGTGGAGCCCACTGCCCTAAAGGTCAGAGGGGAAGCCAGGAGTGGGGGCAAAAGTATCTCCCTTTGAATGTTCCCTGCTGAGAAGAGTAACCTTGGAAAGACCCTGCCCCTCCCCAGGTCTCAGTTTCCCCATCTGCAAACTAAGGAAGTCCTCTCTAGCTCTAAGCTTTACCTGTGAAACAAGTTTGTTATCCTTAGATTCCCACCCCAGGAGCAGGGCTGCAGGAGGACAAAATGGGCTGGGGTAAGATGGCCACCCATGAAGCTCCAAAAGGTGTCTTCCAGGGAGATCCCAGGAGCCCAATGACCCCTGGAGGTAGTCACTGTGAGGACTGGAGGGGCAGAGGCTCAGGTTGCTGAGGAAAAAAAACAAAAACCCACTTACCCAATCTGGGATGAATCCAGTTTGGTCAAGTGGTATTTAAGCAAGAAATTTAATCAGCCTTTCTGATGATAAAGGAGTTGGAAAGGACATTGAAACTGTCAAGAACTTCATCAGCGGGATGGATGGGTCGAGATGAGGGCCTGGCCTCTGAACTGGGCTATTTCACAGGCCCTGGAAATAACGCAAATTCTTTTTTCCATAATTGTTGGATCAAGAATGAGGGGTGACGGGGGCGAGAGACGTGGGCAGTAGTGTGCTGGCGCTGGCTCCAACCAGACACCCAGCTGCAGGCTAAGAGGTCAGGACTTTTGTCGGCCAGTGGTAGAACACAAACATGATTAAAAATTATGTTACTTGTGATGAAATAAATTGCATTTAAAAGGCAATGAACTCTCAAAACTCATCAATTCCTAACTGCCTCTTACTGTTGTGCAGCTGTGCATGCTTTTGAAGTTACTTTCCCTTTTCGTATATGGGTGGTGGATGTGCCTCCTCGTGGTATGAGGCTTGAGTCTCTCCCAAACTCCCTGTTCAGTGACATCTCATTGAAACTGACCATGGTGGAAGTGTTCACGCCATGCACATGGGCAAACACTACCAATCAGGGGTTTTTTTCTGGAGGGCCAGTTAAATATTTATCAGTGCCCCACCGAGCAGGGAGAAAGCTTGAATGAGAGGACGTATGCATGTATGAAAACGTCATAATGTTCTCATGAAATCCCTTACTGTGTGTGATTCAATATGTGCAAAAAAAGAGGGTGTGAAGCACAGGTAACATTCAGCGCCATGCAGTCCCAGCCCTAAGCCATGGTCCACAGCTGCTTCTGGGGCAAACAGGCCGTGATGGACCCCAGGTCAGAGAGGAACAAGGAATGCCTGTGTAGACCACAGTGGAAGCCATCTGAGAGGCTGGAAGGGCACTATGCCCAGGGCCAAGTTGAGCCCTGCTTCCTGTTCCCAACCACCTGGCCTCTTTTCATCCATAGGTCATGACCTGATACCTGGATGGTTACTACCCTGTCCCCCCTCCCAGGATAGCCAGCTGTCTGGGTTTTAGCACTGAAAGTTCCAATGCCAAGGAGACCCTCAGACCTGGACTAATGGGAATGGCTAGTCACCTGTCCCCTTACCTGCCTCGTTCTGAAGTAGACGAATACTAACAAGTAGGCCTCTCTGCGCACTAACCTGGGAAAACAGCCACCATACTGAATTCTCAGGACAGGACTCAGGCCCAGTCCTGAGGGATGATTGCTGAGCTTAGACTGCAAGTGAGAGACAAGGGCCTTGGAGCAGGGAAATAAACACACCAAGGAAGGGGGGAACCTACAGCTCCAGGTCCCAGCTGGGACTGCCCCCCCCAGGCAGCCTGTTCCTGCACCCCATCACCCACACCCAAGTTCCTTTCATCTGTCATTAGCCCTGCCCTATCCTGCTAGGTGCTGCCTGCCATGGCCCCATCATGGCACTACACCCCTCACCCTGCCCCCCATGTGTGCATAGGTCAGCCCAGCCCAGCACCGCAGCCTTCCCCAGACAGCACCCCACAGCCACATTCACACCTGCGTCCTTCCCACAGAGGCCCTCAGGGATCTCCGCTCCTAATTCTTATCTCCATGTGGGCAGTGACATCACCATAGCACTTAAAGGTGAGGGAGAGACAGGCCAAGTAGAGCAGAATCTCATTTTAATTATCCGTGGCAGGAGCCCAGCTTCCAGATGATAATTATCATAATTTAAAATGCTCTTATCAGTGGTGGCGAGGGAGGTGGTGTGGGAGGGGGAGAAGTGGAAACACTCTTCTGGAAAGTTCTGAAAGTCTGAAGTGGCACAGACTGTGTTAAGTCACACACTGAACCCTAAAGCAACCATTAAAAAGCAAAGCACAACACAGGGGACAGAGTAGAACCAAGCCTGCAGAAGGCAGAGAACGGAGAAAGGGACACAAAGAACTCATTAGGCAGTAGAGACACAGCAAACTGACAGATTTAACACAGCAAATTCATTTCTATGATTTCCTCTTTCCAGGAGGTAAAGCAAGGCACACAGATGGGAAGAGCGCCCAGGGGACAGAGTAGAACCAAGCCTGCAGAAGGCAGAGAACGGAGAAAGGGACACAAAGAACTCATTAGGCAGTAGAGACACAGCAAACTGACAGATTTAACACAGCAAATTCATTTCTATGATTTCCTCTTTCCAGGAGGTAAAGCAAGGCACACAGATGGGAAGAGCGTGGCCCAAGTGGTGGAGCCAGTAAGGAGTGGGGCCAGGTTTTGGCTCAGCCCCTGGATCCTGAACTCACACTTCATAGGAAGTGCACCCTAAGCCCAAAGACAGAAATTTCTGTTTCTGGAAGAAGTTTTGCCTCCTGCCAAACTCCCCTGTCCATGTGGGCACAGAGCTGGACAGAGCCCCAGGGATGATCCCTGCTTCACTGTGGTCCTGAGAGGCCATGGGGCCTGTCCAAGGCCACCCCTGCAGGTAGACTGAGGCAGAAACAGGACCCGATCTCTGGCTCCAGGACTCTGCTTTTTTTTTTTTTTCCTGCAACCTCTTCACATCTGCTGAGCACTGAATGTGACTTCAGAACCTAATTTCCAGTGGGGTTATGATGTCAAGGTCACTGTTTCTACTTCTGAGTAGAAAAGCATTCAGTTTCTTTTAAAACAGTTTCATAAAATGAATGACTCACACTTTTTGAACATTCAGTTGATATCAGAATATAAAGGAGTTGATGTTAGAAACCAAAAGACTCTAAAGAGAACTCTAAAGTAACATCACGGAGAGAAGCCCCACAAAATCACAGCCTTACACAATTTCCCCATCAACTGCAGTCAGAATTACAGAATTCATTTGGATTTATGTTATAGTCAGCTTTCCCTCCCTGTGACAAAATACCTGAGCTAAACAACTTATAAGGAGGAAAGGCTTATTTTGCCTCATGATTTCAGTTCACCTCATGGTCACTTGGTCCAGTTGCTTTGAGACTGTTGTGACACCATCGTCGTGGGAAGGCATGACAGAGGAAGCCTATTCACCTCATCGTGGCTAGGAAGCAAAAAGAGAGACAGGAAGGGGCCTAGGTCCCAATATCCCCTTCAAGGTCACACCTCTTATGACTTAACTTCCTTCCACTAGGCACCACCTCCTCAAGCTTCCACCACCTCCCAACACCACCACAGGTTGGGGACCAAGTTTGTAACACATGAGCCTTTAGGGGACATTTAATATCCATCTTTGGCTGGTTCTTCTCCACATCCTGTCATTCTCCAGCCCTGCCTGCCTGCTCTTTCCAGAAAGGCTAACCTACATGAACTGCATCCATGTCTCTCTTGCCAACTGGATTTTGCTGGGTTCCAACAATGGAAGCAGAATTCCAAGAGACCAGAAAATTGGCAGAGAGAAAGGCCAGGGTCCTTCTTCCTGCTCCTTCTGAGACAGATCAGAGGGACCCAACTCTTCCTGCAGTGTTGGGGCAAGGGTTAGGCACTATTTAACAACCGTGAACACATAAATGCTGTTGAGAATGTTAGGTAAGCCTTTATTAAGGGTGTTTTTCTGCAAGCACCTCTGATGTTTTTTCTGTAAATAAATGAAGCTGTCAGGACAGGCCATTTCACAAGCCCTTCCCTGTGCATGACAGCTTTGAGCTGGTAAACTGTTTAGAAAGACCTGCACTCCAGCTGTAAGGGACATTGTAACCATGTCTGTTGAAGATGTGACCCCTGCTTCAGGAGGCCTTGTTCCAGTCATAACCTGCACCAGCTCCAGAAGCTTTCACCAGGCAAGACATGAATTTAGATGACCAAATCTGCAGCTATTCCAGAGAGCCCCGCCTCTGGCTGCTCCTGACCAATCAGCTCTAAAGGAGAAAGAACCCTCCCCTAGGGACTCAGCAAAAAGCTCCAAATGAACAGATGGGAGGGTTGTACTTATGCTTGGCTGTGATTGGTCTGGACAAAATTGTAAGTTGTGACAAAGCTGAAAGTTGTGCTATGATTGTGCAAATTGCCATCACCACATTTGCATGGTTAAACTGTATTGTCAGCTTGATTGGATTGTGAAATACCTAGATTAGTAAAGCACACCTCTGGGTGTGTCTGTGGTGGTGTTTGCAGAGAGGATTAGATCCTGAGGGCTCTGATCTAATGAATGGATTAATCCATTCATGGGTTTGTAGTATGATAGTTTTATTGGGAGGTGGAGCCTAATTGGAAGAAATAGGTCACTGAGGGTATGTCCTGGAGACAACAGCTTGCCCTGTCCTCTTCCTGATTCCCTGCTCTGCTTCTTGCTGCTAAGATGTGAATTTCTCTGCCCCACCATATCCTTTCCACTGTGATAGATTGACACCTCTGAAACTGTGTGCCAGAATAAATCCTTCCTTCCTCCATTACGTCAGGTATTTTCATCACAGTGACAAAAAGCTAACTAAGATACACACGAATGCCATGACCCATTCTGGTTATATATTCACACTGCTGACATTTGGGAGTCAGCCAGGAGACCCTCTTCTGTGCAGCCTTCCCGGCGTTGCAATTTTAGACCCTATTGAAAGACTTTTTTCAGAGTGGCCTTTTGCCTACTTCTGGTCCTTATCACAGGTGGAGCAGCTGAGCCTGTACTGACTGTGACTGCCATATGAGCAAGGACTGATTGAAGAGCTCCAGAGAGTGACATGAAGGGCTAGGCAGGGTGGCTCATGCTTATAATCTCAGCTTCTTGGGAGATGGAGGCAAGAGGATTGCAAGTTTGGGATAAGCCCAGGGAAAAGGTAGCAATGAGACACTATCTCAAGAACAAAGTACAAAGGGCTAGGGGTATAACTCAAGTGACAGAGCACTTGACTACCTGAGTGAAACCCTGGGTACAATCCCCAATTCTGAAAGAAGACACTCAAGAAAGGAAGGAAGAAGGACTGTGGAAGTATAGTGAAGGCAAAGATCTAAGATCAGGGGAGGGGAAGCTGCAAAGAGCCAAAGGCAAGAAGCTGCTGGTCTGCTCAGGAATTGTCACATGAGCCACTATTAAGAGCTTGAGAGCCGTAACCCTGTCATCATCTGCTTTTCCCAGTGATAGACACTGGATGCTGAATGCACAGCCACTGATGGTCAGGCCCAGAGACATCAGCCCCCAACTTAAGCACCTAGAGGTATAAGTGTCCGGCTTCTAGAACTTGGAGCTGTAAGCCCCTGGTTCTGCTAGTCCAGCCCACAGGCCATGACACTCTAACATCCAGAACCACCAAGACTCAGGAAACCACCCTTGACCTATTGGTAGTTTCCATCTGGATAGAGCAAAAGAACCCAGCCTGCTGGTTGGTAACACTTACCAGTTCAACTCTGTGCCTGCGGCTCTTGAACCCACAGGGGCAGAAGCAGGGGCCTGACCACTTCTGAGAAAGTACCCCGAGAAGCCCAGGTACACTCTCTGCCATCCTCAATATTGCTGGGGCCCTGTTTGTAGCAAGGACTGGCCTCCTGCTTCCTCCTTGCACCCTGCCCTGTCCTAACTGGGCCTGGTTTTGGGGGGGATACTGCTGTTCCCACACTGCTTCCTTTGACCTAGTCTCCACTTCCCTTCAGTCTTTGCTTCCCTCTACATCTCCAGTGTAGCTTATGCAAAGGGCAAAGGATCATGGTTGGGAGGAGGCAATGCTAAAGATGGGTTCTCCTTTGCTCCCCGGGCCTCCCCTAGAATGTGAATGCCCAAGGCAGAGATTGCATCTATCTTGGCCACACATTTCTCCCTGGAATCTAGAATAGGCCTCTGGCTATTACGTACCTCTTTCAGAGGTCCATATAAACACCTGTGTTATGAATGACTGCATAAATGAAGAGTGGCCAGCCCAGAGGGGCAGGTAGAGAAGGATGACAAGTGCTCAAGCAACCAGCCCTGTGATGACAGAGGTCTTTTTCAAAGATACCACAGAGGACGGGCCTGCACCGGATGGTGGACAAGAGGAGGAAAAGGAGGACTTGATCACTCTCCACTCCTCATTCATTAGCTGCTTCCTAAGCACTCTGTGCCCCAGGCCCTGAGCTGGGAGAAAATGCTGCCACTGCCTCAGCAGCTCTCAGCTAAGTGGGGGTGGCAGATACTCCTCTGAGATCAGGGCGAGGACATGTGGTGACTCCCACTTGTGGATGAGCCAGCATTTATGGGGCTATGAATTTTCTCTTTGGCTAAAGAAATTTGATTTTTGGTCTTTTTTTCTTTTTGGGGCAGTGCTGGGTTTTGAACTCAGGACTTCATGCTTGCTAGGCAGGTGCTCTATCCCTTGAGCCACACCTCAACCCTGATTAAAGCAACTTGAGTCTTGAACATTTTCATCCTAAAGGGTCAAACTGCTTTAACCCAGAAGAGAATTTAGTGGCTTTTAGAAATGGAAATGGAGACCAGCTTCAGGCATGGTTGGATTCAGGAGCTCCAATTTTACCATTATATCTCTCATTCTCTTATCTCAACATTTCTTTATTTTGCTCCTGGCTGTCTAGGAGCATCTTTCTCTTTGCTACTACTGGATTTATTTGACAGACAAGAAAGGGGAAGGGCAGGAGGAATCATAGCCATTGGTAACTCCAAGCTGACAATATCGCCTCTAGTGACCCCAGAGAGCAGAGGAACTGCTTTCTTACAGCCACATATAAAGTCCCAGGCAAGAATTCTGATAGGCCGAATTTTGGTCACATGCTGTGCTTGGGCCAATCAGCTTTTCCCGGGGAAACAGCATGCTATATGATTGGCTCGTTCTAGGCTGACACCTGTTTCTAAGGAGATGGGTGAGATAGAGTCACAGGCTGTAATAGTGGAGCCTGCTAGTGCAGGCAGCTCAGTCTCTTGAAGGAAGAGTGGTGGGAATGTTGGGTGCTGAAAGGAGATGGGGGATGCAGGATAGGTCAAAACATCGTGAGTACCAGTTGCAGTACATATTATTATTCTTTCTCATAAACAAAGAAACAGTCTCAGGGAAGTTAATTGGTATAATTTAGAAGGTGGCAGCACAGGCCCCTGAATCCTTCCCTGATGAATAGAAATGCCCCATTCTCATACCCCCCAGGGTGCTTCTCAGCACCTCTGAACCTGAGTTTAAAATCATAATTCCAGTCCAAACAGGAACATTCTCCAAGCTCCGGCATTCAGACCCCTTCTGAGCCCTGGAGCTTACATACTTATAATAGATTGAGTTTAAAGCTTCCTTTCTTTCCAGACCACAGTGTTAGGAAGACACTGCTCCTGGCATTTCCTGTCCACTGAGCAGTGCTGAGAGCCAGTGCATCAAAGGGAACAGAGACCAGGTTAGTATTGCCAGAGGCGGAATCAGCCTGGAGACACAGGGATCTCTAAGGGTGCTGAGGTGTGAGCTGTTTGACAGGTGAGCAAGTCCTCCCACCAGTCTTCTCTTCCCGCCAGGCACCTAGCTAGCAAGGAGACCCCTCCCTCCATCCCTCCTGCCTATCCCAGCCTACCCACTTCATTTAAGGGGTAACCCAAGCATTGTATGCACATATGAATAATAAAACAATAAAAAAAAAAGGGGGTGACTCAGCCACACAGCTCATCAGGGCTGGAGGGATGTTGGGAAGCCTCCAATCCATCTCCGTTCATTTTACAGATGAGAAAATGGAGCCCAGAGAGGCCCAGACACTCGTTCAAGATCAGAGAGGAAGTTAAGGGTGAGGCTGATGTGATCACATCAGAGTGAGGGCCTCTCGTTTCCTCCGGTCACATGCCTTGGGGAAGGTAAAGGCTCTGAGAGATTAAATGACAGGGGAACAGAGTCACATCTCAAGTTGTTTGCTTTGTGGTCGTGGGGATGGAACTGAGGTCCTCGGTCATGCTAGGCACTCTACAAACCTTCACACTGGTTTGATTGGCACCAAAGACCTCAAGTGACACCTACCCCACTCTGGGGGTATGTGTCCATCTGCTCTTTGTCCTTTGCTTCATCACTTCCACTGTGCACGCTGCATCCCAACTGTCTGCATTTCCCAGACTCCTTTCCTATGGCCTCTAGTCAGCACGGGACCACAGAAGTTACTGTGGGAGACCACCGGATGGGAGCTCAGAGAGGCTGCTTTTATTCCCATTTCTGCTTCTTCAGGAGATGTTCTGGCTGTACCAGGTGGCTCCTAGCTCCGTGGCACTTTGGTGGGCTCTGGAAGTAGTTGAGGAGCCACCTGCAGCTGCCTAGGACGTGGATGACTTGGTGGTTACACCGGTGGTGGCAGTGGCAGTGCAGGCCCCTGAGTCCTGCAGGAAGGAGGGTGCTTCGGAGCCTGTAGCACCAGGCTCCTCTCTTTCCCTGCTTTGCTCTTTCACCACTTTCATCATGGGCTCTGGCATTATGTGCTAGTATAGTTTCTGCTCTAAGTGGTCACTGAGAAACACAGCCCTTGGAGTGAGCAGTGCTACTGGGAAACAAACCTTCGGAAATGAGATTTGGGGGTACACTGTCTAACTTGATTGGACTGGAACTGAGTGAGGACCTCATAGCCTGGAGAAAATGGCCTAGTGGCACTCCATGGCAGACAGGGACATTAACTCTCAAATCATTACCTGTGTTTGCCTAGAAAAAGTGCCTGTTGAGCACTCATCTTTCTCAGCCAAGTAGCTGCCACACTTGACCTCTACGGTGACAGTAATCATGGCCATGAGACTGAAGGAGGAGAGCAAAGGCAGCTTAGGACAGCATGGAGAGTTTGTAGGAAGAAAATTGCCAGTACTGTGTTTACTCTCTTCTCAAGCTGAGGCTGATCACCGGAGATCTGACTGCCTCATGGGAAACCTTCATGTTCTGTAGGCCACAGGCAGCAGCCAAGGACAATTAGATCTAAACTCTCTTGCTGTGGGTTGTAGAATGGCAATGCAAGTTGCACTTATAAGCTTGCTGTCTCTCACTTGGCCCTGAAGGCGTTGGCTGGGAAGGACAAGTTCTTTCCAATGTTCTACGTGGGCAGCCCCAACCCACCTTCTGTGAAGCTGAATGGGGCTCCCAGCTAGGAAAGGCCTTGCAGCAATTCCAGTACTAGGGTCAGTACTGGACCCTAGGCCCAGTCTGTACTGGTGAAAGCCAGATCTTTGTGCAGTAGGGATGCCCTAGGACACTGGCAGCTGTCTCTACAGAAGATGGCACAGTGTGAATGCCCAGACTTCTGGGGACAAACCGCACCCCCATCTTCAGATAATTGGTCTCTACATGAGAAATAGCTCTGTGTTTTTTACTGGGCCCTAGCATTGATGGAGCGCCTGGCCCTGGAGTTTCAAGTGACTATGCAGCTCAGCGTCCCATCTTCACCTGTTGTTACCTGGTGCACCAAATTCTGGAATCCTAACCAGCGGTATTTGTTTGTAACCGGTTTGGAAGTGGGAAAATTGTATGAGCATGTGGAAAGTCTCACCGCACTCTCTCCAGCTGCTCTGCACATGCCACTGGCCTCGTGTGGCCTCTGACATCACTGGTGTATTAGCTTCCTGTGCTGCTGCAACAAATAATCACAGGCTCAGGGGGTTGAAACAAGAAAGATCTATTCTCTTGCAGTTCTTAAGGCTGAAGTCTGGAATCAAGGTGTGGCAGGGCCAGGCTTCCTCTGAAGTCTTAAGGGACAGCCTTCCTTGTCTCTTCCAGCTTCTGGTAGCTTCCAACATCCCTTGTCTTGTAGCAGCACCACTCCAGTCTCTGCCTCCATCTTCATGTGGCCTTCTCCTTCTCTGCCCTGGGTCCCTGACTCTTCACTTCTCCTATCTCTTATAAGGACCCTTGTCATTGGATTTAGGGCCACCTAATCCAGAATGATCTCATCAAGAGATCCTCACCCTCGTTACATCTGCAGAAACCATTGTTCTGAATAAGGTCACATTCCAATGTCTGGATAGATGCACCTTTGTGGGGAGAAAGAGGAGCCACTCACCCTCTGAGCCAGCTGACCTGCTGGACCAGCCAAAGTGGATGCCTGTGATAAGATGAACAAGCCACAAAGATGGGAAGAAAGAGCAGCCCTAACACTGGGTGGTCCTCATGCAGCACATCTCTGTCCACCTAGTTGGAGAAATTAGTAGAGACAAAGGCCAGCCTGGTTCACAGGCCATGGCTAAATGGTCAGGAACTTGGAAAGAACAAGATGGAAGGATTGGCAACTGGAGGTTGGGAAAAGAGGAGTGGGAATGGCCTCCCAGAATAGTGAATGGTGGGGGAACCCAAGGGACTAGGGTGGCCCACAAGGTCCCTGAAGTAGTCAGAGGCTCTGGCTGCTGTAGCTGTGAGTGGGTGTGGGCTCCAACAGCCCTTGCTGTGTCTGGCAGTAGACGTCAAGGGTGGCTCCAGTAGCAGGATCCCCATCAACTTAACAAGCAAGCACCCCTGGGCTCTGGACACAACCCTCCCTAGTCCTCCAGACAGAGGTACCAAGATCCTAAAGTACTAATCCCTAAGGTACCAACCACCCTGAGGTCCTAACCCCCTAAGGTACCAACCAGCTTGAGGTATCAACCCCTTGATGTAACTCCCTCATGTACTAATCCCCTGAGGTACCAACTCCCAAGGTACCAACCCACTCATGTGCCTACCCCCTCAGGTACCAACTCCTGAGGCACTAACTTCAGGTTGTTTGCTCTCTTCTGGTTCCAGCAGCCCTTCCAACACTGTTATAATTATCTCCTTTAACTAAATCCTGTCTGTCGAAACACCTGGTTTGGCTTCTGCAGACCCTTCCTGGCCTTGCCTGGAGGGCGGGAGTACCTGTGCTGACCAGGCAGCCTTCCTCATTCCTTCCACAGGTCTCTGGAACCTGACCTCACCTGAACAAGGCCAAATCATCACTGTGACACCTGCCACCTTGAAGACGTAGCCCCTGCAGAATCCAAACAATGGTGTGCCCAGGACTGTAAAGTGGTGTGTGTGTGTGTGTGTGTGTGTGTGTGTGTATGTGTGTGTGTGTGAGAGAGAGAGAGACAGAGAGACAGAGAGAGACAGAGAGAGTGAAAGAGAGAGAGAGAGAGGAATATATCATCAAATTTCCCATCTAGATGGGGACCCCAAATGTCCAGGCTCATCAAACAGGCCAGCAGGGACCTCCAGAGCCACCAGCACCCCTAACAGCTCCTCCCTCACCCTACTCTGCCTGAATTTGAGCACTGAAGATGAGAGAACTTGGAGGTTGGATGAGCAATTCAGGGTCACAGGCCAGGACCTGCACTGCAGCTCCCATCCTAAGTGGGGGGGCCGTCCCTTTGCCCCACATGCTGTCAGCCCAGACAGCATCTCTCACTGTGAACACACTTGCATCTCACCCATGGTGTGATGTCTGGCTTTTATTTAGATGACTAACAAGGGGAAGATGGAATTGCCACCTACACAGTTAGAGGGCAGCTCCTGAGGCGAGGTCCCTTGCCAGCTCTTAACCTCAACACAGGGTAATTACATTTTATGTAGCTTTCTTTTTAATACTTCAATAAATATTGCCTATGAAAATCAATTGACATTTTCTGTACTTAATGCATAATAACTGATCTTATAAATTGAAATTATCCCTATAAATCTAAATTAAATGCCCATGTTTCAATGTATTTAGGACACCTAATTAATAAAATGCTAGCTCATAAACACTGCTAATCTGTTTACTCCAAGACAACTTTCTTTTTCAAAGTATCTATTTTTTCTGCAGTGTGTATGGGAGGGAAGGAGGGAGTCCAGAGAAGTTTGCAGGCTGCTGGAGGCACTGTCCACCTTCATGATGCTCCCTGACCCAGAGCTGCCTAGCCCAGCCTGTGCCCAGCCCCCTCTATCCCAAGGATCTCCTTTCTTCAGGTGCTCAAGAAGAAGGTGGCCAGAGCAACCTGCAGGCGGACGACAAGAATCAAAAGGCTTAGCCCATTATTAAAATGCTGTGTGATTTTGAATAAATTTTTTGCCTTCTCTGGGCCTTAACTTCCCCTTCTGCTAATGGGAGAAGGACTAGAACATCACAGAGGGCTTTCCAGCCTCCATGGGAAGGGTGTGGTATTTGGGTGGAGGTTTGATGCATGACATACAAACACTGTGACCTTGGATAAGTGACTTAACTTCTTTGTGCCTCAGTTTCCTCACTGGTGGTAGTAACAGCACCTTCTCACAGGGTTGTCATGAGCCAGAAACGAGATGGTAATTGTGATGTGTTTGGTTTGGGGCCAGTCTCACCGAGTGCCCTACAAATCTTGCATCGTATTCTACCCTGCTCATACCTCTGGGTGGCTTCTCAAGTAGTTATCAAAGTTATGACAGAAGAAATGTGAAATCCAGAGTGAATGCAGAACTAAAATGTCAGTGATCAATGAGTTCCTTCTTGTCCCACCCTTGAAAGTTTTAGGACTGTCTGCCTCCACTTCTGGGTTGGACAGGACAGGCCTCCTTGTGTCAGTTTCTCTGAACACTGGGAAGAAGGGAAAGTGCAGACTAGGGGTGAGACATAGCCCTCCAGAAAGCCAAGAGATCCTGCTTGATGCCCTCCAAGTTCACAGCAGAACCAGGAGGCCCAGGGTGTCAGGAGAACACAGGCTGGACATCCTTATGCCTGGGACCCACCCCTCCCAGGGGACTCTGTCTTCAGCAGGCTCCAGGAACAACTTCAGCACCTGGGAAGGGTCTCCTCACTGTGAGAGGCCAGAGGCCAGGGACCTGGCCAATATATGGGTTTCAGGAGAAGGCAGAAGAGGACCTAATCAGGAACTGTGTGTGAGCATTCCCTAGGAGGGACAGGCGTGGGTTCTGGAGTCCAGGAAGCTGGAGAGGCTGCTTCCCACTCTAGGAAACAACTGACAGTGACAGAGCCATGTGCCCTCTGAGGACACAGGATACCCACCCAAGACAATAGGGTCAGCCTGGGCCACTCCTAGAGGAGCACCTAGGCAGAGGGACTCTAAGCCATTTTTTCCTGCTGTTCATGTCTGGAGGGTCATCCAGACACTAAACCTGGTCCTCGACACCCACCTCCTGCTCTTCGTCCCCTCCACAGTCATCCGTCACCTCTCCCCTGCTCTCTGGTGCACTCCCAGAAAGCCCTTCCCGTCCTATGAATTGAGAACCAGGACACCAGCCACATACAGCAACACTGGGAACTACTGAAAAGTCCCAAGGGGAATTACTGTGTTCAATGTCAAGGTCAAACCCCTTTCTATGGGTGACTCTTGAGTTGCCTTGGGTCATGGCCCTGACAACCCTCCATCCTTGATTACTGTCTTCCCTCAGGCATCTGTCTGGGCAACAGGGACCCACTTCTGTTCTGCTAATGTATCTCTGTCCCTCACCCTGTCCTGTATTTGTATGGCGTTCCCTCTGCCCAACCAGCCTCTGTTGCTTACTGGCCTTTCCCAGGATGTCCCCAATTGTCCACACCCAGTGGGGCTCCCCTGGGCTCCCACAGCCCTCTGGGCCCATCCTCATCCTAGAACTGGCCACCCTGAGTGTGCAGCCCATTTTTCCAGTGCCTCTTCCATCTGACTGGGAGGATCCTGAGAGCAGAGGCGCATCACTCTCCTCTAGCCCCCAGATCCTGCTTTGTGCATATCGACTGAGGGGCAAAGAAGGTCAGGCAGGCAGAGCATGGAGGGGCAGGGAGTCCCTGCAGGGACACAGTGTGGCCAACACCATTTGTCACTCCTTATCCACCCAAACCCTGCTCCCTCTCTTGCTCTCACAGAGGATAGGCACCTCTTGACAGAAATAATTCTGGCCAGCGACTGGTCCAAGGTAAGGGGCAGACTTAGCTGGAATAATTCTAGCTCTCCTTCCTCCTGGCTAGTACCCAGACAAAATGTCCAGAGCTGTGGCAGCCACCTTATGTTCATGAGGTAACAGCACAAAGACAAAACCACCCACACCAAGAATTGCAGAGCAGGAAAGCAGAAAGAAAAAAACCTAGGCATCTGACAGTGTCACCAGCATCCATCACAGTGGCAGCCCTGGGGACCTCATTTCAGGGGAGAAAAATAAGCTTGTATTTGTCTAAGCTAGGTTCTCTGTTACTTGTAGAGAGACAGTTGTAATAGATCCAGACAGGTCCCAGTGCTGCCACTGGCTAGCTGGGTGACCTTGAGAAAATAACTTAACTTAGGAAGCACATTTTTTTTTTTCAGAGTCAATAGACCCTTCCTCACTGGGATGTTCCATAAGGTGGGGTGTGGGTTTGTCATGTTTAGTTCAGAACCAGCATGATCCTAACAGCTGGTAGCATTGTCAAGAGCTTACTATGTGCTAGGAACTGATTAAAGTACTCTGCATGGATTAGCTACCTTTATCTTACCCAAACACTGCGAGATGAATATTACTATCAAATTCTACAGGTGAGACAACTGAGCACAGAGAGGTTAAGTGCAGAGACAGGTTGTGAAGTCAGGCAGTGGGATTTCCGAACGCACTCTCTGGGCCATTGTGCTATACATACAGAATTGCCCTGGTACCCAGAAGGTGGTCCGTGAGCAATGGATACATAGTGGCTCTACCCACCACTACTGTGACTCTGAGAAAATGATGGCTCAGGGAGGGAGGGGGTGAGGCCTCTGAGCTCCTCCCACTCCTCCCACCAGGGTCACACCTCTGCTAGGGTACGTGACTGGACTCTCTCAGGCTCTCCCGTGATTGAGATAATTTATTTGCTCTCATGTTAGCTGTTATTACTTATTGATCTTTGCAGCCTGCTTACACGGTGACCATTTTTATTTGTTTAAAATAATAGATGGGACTTAGTGGGAGAATCAGGGTGTAAAATCCCACGGTCACAGTGCAGACACTCATCCATATTGATGGGTCATTGCCTTCCAAGGAGAGCAGCAGACAGGAGCTGCCCATCATTCTGGCCATAGTTAGTGGATTATGAGCCCCAGATGGAGGTCTTACTTTCCACAGCACAGAGGGATGGGGGGCGGGGGGGCAGGTTGCTGAGTGTGGTCCTGGATCTGGGGCTAGTGCAGGGGCCCCTTCTTGTGAGTGTGGCTCTTTTGCACCTCATTCATTCATTCATTTGGCAAATGCCTGTTATTGACACCTATTGTACGCTAGGTTTGCAATCTTGTAAGCCATCCCCTAACCCCAACCTGCTCTTGCTTCTCCAAAGCTGCTCAGTGTTGAGGGTTAGGGGAACCAGGTGAGACTGGAATGTGAGAAGGCCCACTATGAATAAACAAATGTGGTGCTTGTGTGTGAGTACGAGAGTGGAGGCATGGGTATGAGGGTGTGTGTCCGTTTAGGCACGTGTGTGCAGCTGAGTGCATCTATGTGCCTGTATGCACTTGCAGCCAGTGCTCTCATCACAAGAGTGTGGTGGCTACTTGCCATATGGAGGAGGCCTGAATAATGGGTAAGACATCCTGTGAGTCTGTGGGTGCTTCTGCAAGTCAGTGGACTGACAGAGGTCATCCTCACTGCTGTGCAGGCCTTGTCCAGCACACTGAGGAAAGGGAATCTCTCTCTCTCTCTCTCTCTCTCTCTCTCTCTTTCTCTCTCTCTCTCTCCTGGAACTGGGACATCCATCTTCTCCTGCCCTTGTATTTCAGTGGTCCTGCTTCCTGGGCCTTTGCACTCTGGGGATTATGCCATTGGACCTCAGCACCTGCCCCCAGTTCTCAAGCCTTCACTTTTGACTGAGTCACAGCACCAGCTTTCCAGGTCTCCAGCCTGTAGCATGCAGATCATGGATGTCTCGGCCTTCACACTGTGGGGACAGAGCCTGTGATAAATATATTCTGTACATCACTATGCATGCTGCTGGCTCTGTTTCTTTGAGGACCCCTGACTGATCATATATGTGCATGTGGGGTGTGGAGGAGTACAGTCTGGGAGCTCAGAGACGCATTCTCTCCTCTCTCCCAGGCTCCTTCTCTGCTGACTCTTCTGATTGGCTGTCTCTCCACCTCCCCAACACCACTCCTGTACCCTCCCTCACTGCCCCCTGCTTTGCCTCTCTCCCTGCAGGAGACTCTGGCTGTGGTCCTTGGTGTGGGGGTCACCTGTGCTCTTGGCACCTTGGACCAGGGACATTTGTGGGATGGCGTCAGTATGACAGCACATCAACAAACCTAAGCCAGCTCACACAATTCTGCCCCCGCCCCCGTGAGACCCATGAAAACCAGGCCAGGTCCCCTTTTTCCTGTTGCACCTGCAGAGCAAGGTACACAACAGGTGCTCAATAAATGTCCACTCCGTGCAGAACCCCCCCTCCCACAAAGGCTTTCCCGCTGGCTTCCAGGAGCAGAATACGCTCTGCCTTCAGTCAAATGATGAACCAATGGTGTCCATAGCATACTAGGGCAGGAGGCATACAGCCAGGAGCCATGCCCTCAGGGCTGGGCAGTGTCTTTTAAATAACTAGCTCCTTCCTCAGGACTGATTAAGGTCACTGATGTTCCAATCAGGACCTCCACCGTTTAGTGGCAGAGGAGGGCATCTGGCCACCATGGGAGGCTGGTGCCCTGGAAAAGGGTGCTCCTACAGGGGAAATCAAGGAAGGCTTCCCACAGAAGGTGGGTGATTTGTCCTTGGACCAAGATCGAGTTTTTTTCCCAGCTAGAAACAGGTATAGGGTGGGGTAGAGACTCTGAGACCAGATGGCTGAGGCCTGGACCTGGTTCTCGTCTACTTGCTGGTCCTCTTTGTTGGCCCTGTTTCCCACCTGTGAGGGGAGATCAGGCCCACCTTTCAGGGCTTCTGGGTACAGCCATAAGAAAGCAGCAAAGCCCCAGCTCAGAACAGAAGCTCACATGATGTTTGGAGGCCAGAGTTGGGCAGGGAGGTGATGATAGAGGATGGCTTTCCACTGTATGAGGGGTGAAGGAGCATCAGAAAGGAAGGGTCCCCATCTTGTCCCCTCCCCCCAGACTGTCTTGGGTCCCTGCACTTTTCCTAGGTGTCCTAAGGAAGAACACAGATGCCCAACCCAGATGTTCATTCTGAGCTTTCATCTGATTGTCAGCTGGGCAGAGGGCATTTACTCCATGTTACAGGTGAGGAAATTCAGTCAGAGAGGGAAAGCAACCTGCCCAATGTCCCACAGTGCAGATTTGAACCCAGGTCTGGCAGCTTTGCAAGGCTGCCAGAGCCAGGCAAGTGTGGGGGTCTCCATTTCATGGAACCCAGGCCCTTCCGGGAAGAGAATCGTAGGTAGAGGGGGTGTGGGGCTTCTGTGTTAGGCAGGATTCTCATCATGGCGACAGTCCCCTGTAACTCCTTAATGCATTTGTAGACCGATGATACAGAAGCTTCTAGAACTGTAGACTCTGAACGTGTCATAGTTCAGGCTGATTCTCAGCCAGCTCAATGTTCTCAGGCTGTGATCCTCATGTTCTCCACAGATAAGGCGTCTGAAGCTCAGAGAGGCCAAGTAAGCTCCCTGAGGTTGCATAGCAAGTTAGGAACAAGATCAGGCTTACATTGTGCCCTTCTAATTTTAGGGCCACTGGCCCACTGGCTTCTAGATAGCTGTTGATAGAGCCACACTTATGGATACATAAGAGTCCTGGATGGGTGGACCATGGATGGAACCATACTGTTCTCTCTATTAATGGCTCCCTCCAGGAAAGAGCCTGGACCCCATGGAATAGAAAACCTCAAATTTTCCCAGCTTGGGCAGCCTTCTGTAGCTGGTAATGTAGACCTGGGCTTGAATCTGGGCTGTGCAACATTGGGCAGGTCACTTTTGTACAGCTTTCTTGTTTGACATTCCCTAATTCCCGTCCACAGTTGGCATCCATCAACAAGCATGGAAAAACTGAAGAGAGTGTTCAAAAGCCCCTGGTACACATTGTCACACTCAGTCCTCACCATCACCCCTCAAGGCAGGACAGATGTAGAACCAAGGCTCCGAGAGAGGAGACCCCTGGGCCAGAGTTTCAGAGCTGGGACATTTGTACAAGAAGCTGCAGAGCCAAGGTGGCATCTCCTCTTCCCCCTGCCTTTCCTGCTTCTTTTGAGTCCCACTGATCCCCATGTGCACATTAAATCCCTGAGCTGTGCTCTGCAGTATCTTGGGGTGACCCAAAGGCTCTGTCAGGATTCAGCCCCTGAGAACCTCCAGTATGAGCCTGGGTAAGGTTCACAAGACTGTGAGTAGTCTACTGTCCCAAGCACTCAGCCCTTTTTCCCCTTTTTCCCAGGGCTCCTCTGTCCCAAGGTGAGGTAGAATCACCTGGCTTCTTCACAGGGTCTGAGGACTGGCAGGAGCACAGGCAGGTCCTCCACTCTACTCCTGGCTCCAGCCCTGAGCCTTTTGACATTATCAGGCCTAATATCATGCTTAATTTGACCTCCATGCTTTCTGGTCTTAACAAAGCAGATTTTTCCTCATTGATCTGCATTTAGACTTACAGACAGTGCACCGAAGTCCAACCTCTCTTGATTTAGTTGAATGAACATGAAAAGGTCAAAAGACTCTTTCATAATTAAGAAGCAGGTCCTCTTTCTGCTCTCTCGCCTCCTTCCAAACTTCCTCCCATTCTTTTGGGTCTTTCTTTTCTATCCAGCCCCCTGCCCTCTACCCTTAAATCCCCAAGGAAAGGCCCAGTGCTGGAGGTTACGAAGTGATAGAAGCAGACAGATGGCAGAGTGGTTCAGGGCCCAGGTGTAGGTCAGACAAACCCAGACTTTTCCATTCTTCCCAAGAGAAACCTGAAAAAGAGACATCAGCTATCTGTACCTAGATTTAAATACTTGTAAAGTGACCATGAGAGCAGCACCTACTTCTCAGGCCTATTACAAAGATCGAATGAGATGATGTGTTGGATGCTCTCAGCCCTGTGCCCGGCATGAAGGAACTGACTCAAGAATTGCACGCATAACTAATTTGGGGTTGTTAAAAGGCTCTCTGTGGGGTCAGGAGGCAGGAGTTCTGGGTCTTCCTTGGCCTTGAATGAGGTTCTTAACTCCCAGGGAGGGCATCTGGCTTTTTACCTGGAGAACAAGACGATGAAACTGACCACAATTAGGATGGTAGAACTGAAAGACTTATCTGGAGTCATTCATGTCAAAGGTGGGGACACCGAGGCCTACAGACAGGGCTCACTAGAGAGCACGTGATGGGCCACACTGCCATGGGCAGTCACTCTCTGCTATCCCCAGAAAACATGGGGACCCATGGAATATGGGAATCAAAAAGGACTCTAGAGAGAATTTTGAACCAAAAGAAAATGAAACACAACATGAAAAATGTGTGTGATGCACAAAACAGTCCTTAGGAGGGCAGATATAGCCCTAAATGCTTGTGTCAGAAAAGAAAAAAGACTTCAAATTAATGGCTTCCATTTCTTCCATAAGAAACTGAAATATGAAGAGTAAATTAAACCCAAAACAATCAGAAGAAAGGAAGTAATAAAGACAATAGATATCAATGAAATCAAACACAGGAAAACACTAGAGAAAATTGTGAAACCAAAAATTGGTGCTTCAAGATTGCTGAAATGGCAGACAAATAGAGAGGTTGGAGAAGCAGGGAGAATAGAGGAAACACAAATGACTAGCCTCAGCAGATTAAAACTTGCATCCTTAGAGTAATGCAAAGATTGGATCTTGAAAGGCCCCAAAGGCCATGTGTTAAAGTCTTGGTCCAGAGAGGCACTATTGGAAGGTGGTGAGCCTCTAGGAAGTAGGGCTTTGTGGGAGGTTCTTAGGTCATTGGCGGAGGGCCCTGGAAAAGGACGTGGTACCTGTTTTTTTCCTCTTCTTCTTTGCTCCCTGGCTGTGATATAAGTACTTTTGCTCTATCACATGTTCCCATCATGATGTGCTGCCTCACCACACAAGCCCAAAACCTGGACTAGAATCTCCAAAACTATGAGCCAAAACAAACCTTTTGTCTTTATAGTTAAGAATCTCAGGTATCTTGTTATAGCAACAGAAAGTTCGCTAACACAGGAAATGCTTCTTGATCCAATCTAGTTAAAGTTCTGCCTGGCAGTCTGGCAGGACATGGAAATGCAATTTTGGAATAGACAGGCTTGGATGCCAATCTGCTTTCTCTTCTCACTGGAGAGGCCTTAAGTAAAGATCCCTTAACAGAAGTGGACCCAGAGCTGGAACCCTGGGTCTGCATGGTACAGACTATTCTGTGGTCTTCAGGCTTATTGTAAGAATCAAACAAAACAAGGGAGAAAAAAGCTTTGCACATGGCAAATGGCCAAGCATTGCTCAAATTCCAGCTTACTTTTCTTCTCATTTTCCCTTTGGCAGCCTGAGTGTTTAACCTGTTTTTTCTCTTTGGTTTGACAAGAGCCCACCATGCAGAAATAGTCATGCCTTCCGTGCCTGGAGTAGAATGGTCCTGAGTTGCAGTCAGCTCCACCCATGGCCTGCCCTGCGTGCTCTGAGCCTGTACACTCTGGCCTCCTGGCTGCCCCTCTGTTCCTCCCTCATAGTGCTCCAGCCACCCTGCTCATCTGCAGCCCAAATGCTGCATGTTCTGCACACAGACTGGTCCTGACACAGCTCTCTCTGCCTGGAGCATGTTTCCTTTCCCTCAGAGAAGCCTGCCTTATCCCAAGACCAGTCCAGACCAGAGGCATGCACTGTAACACTCAGAAATAGAAGTAATGGGGTCTCTCCCATCATAGACTGTGAATTTTATGAGAATGAAGACCATGTCTGTCTGTCTAGATTACCTGTGTCCCCCAGAGTTTCACATAATGCCCAGCTCATGATTTGTTTTGCTTTACTTGCTTTTCGAATTTTTTTTTTTTTTGATGGTACTGGGGTTAGAACTCAGGGTCTCATGCTTGCTAGGCAGCCACTCTACCACTTGAGCCACTCAGCCAGCATGTTTTTTGGATTTTTGAAACAGAGTCTCACTTAGTAGCCCAAGCTGACTTCACTCATTATGTAACCTAGACTGGACTTGAACTTGAGATCCTCCCAATTCCGCATCCTGGCTCAACCCATGGTTTCTATGGAATCTCAATCTACCTAATTGATCATGTAATTGACTTGCTGTGTGATCCTGGCACAGTGTCTACTTCTCTCTGAGTACTGTTCCCTGGGAAGGTTGATGAAAGGACTGAGGACAATGGTCTCCAGTTTTCTCTATTGCTTCTGCCCTGGACTCTGCACATTGGCAACTCCGAGACATGCAGACAGCTGCTCCTCACAGTCTGACAAGGTGACAGGACAGGCTTTGAGGGTCTCTGTTTCCCATGTTCCTGGTTCTAAGTAGCTCTATCTTGAAGTGCTGGGGTCACCCTTCCTGAGGTCAGTCCAGGTGGCCAGTTACCCGCAGTGCCTAGAGAGCCAAAGAGGAGGTATTGAGTCTGAGTGGGAGCCTGTCCTGCACAGAGCCCACTGGCTTGCCTGGGGGAAGAAATGGAAGGCCATTTACATCCCAGCACCAGGCAGAGGCTGTGATTGCTGTTGTCAATCATTTGTGGCCTGAGAGGAGAAGTCATGGATAGCTCTGAGATTTCAATTATCCTTGGATCAGTCAAACTACTCAGAATGAAGAGCCAGCTGCAAGAGTCCTGACCTGTTGGATAACCATGGTGGAGCGCCCCTCGTTCTCCCCTCCCAGGCTCCACACTGGCCCCTGCAGGACTGGGCTGGGGACTCACTGAGCTCTGGGCTCCTCATGAGCATGATGAGTACTCCTTGGGGGGTCTGAGCTGGGGGCTCTGGAAGGAGAGGCCCCAGCATGTCCATCTAGATCCCTGGCTCCCAGCCCACCTGTATCGTAGAGGGTCAGCTAGGATGAGATGCTGTTGGCAGGGGAAGGGAAGAGTCAGTTTCTACTATGGTTGTCCCCATTCAGGGGATCTGAGTTTTGTCCATGAAAGCTTTGCTATGTGTGATGTGGGAGGATGACCATGGCTTGGTAAACCAACAGAGAAGACAAAGAGAAATCAAGGAGTCAAAGGCCTTAGACTTGGTATCTGAAGACCTCCTGTTAGCAGATTGGTACAAGGAAGTCACTCAAACGGACTGAAGTAGAACAAGAAAGAGACTATTGTAATGACACAGGGACAGTTTTAGAACCTAAGGAGGATGAGGCAGCTTGGCCTCAGAAGAAGAGCCAGGGACGGGTGGGCCTGTCTTCTTTCTGCTCATTATACAGGAGATGGTGGCTCCAGGAACATCTCTATCTGAAAGGACAGCCCAGGTGGAGCCAGATTCTCACTGTCCCAGATTCTCCTCTCAGCACAAAGAACTCACTCAGGCCAACTTAGTTGTCTACTCTGTTTTTCCTGCTCTGGTCCCAGACGCAGGGCAAACAGCACAAGTGTGATTCCACCTCCCCCACCACACACACTGCCTGGTTCCCCACCCACATGAAGGAGTCATTAGGAGCTAGACAGATGCTCCAACAGTTCCAGGCCCTGGGCCAGCCCAGGGATGTCAGAGGAAACCTGGCTCAGGCCCTGCCCTTGTGCAGTTCGCACTGGGGTGGGGAGACAAGAAGGCATCTACAGCATCATTAGCACAGGCTCAGGAGAGGCGACTGGATGAGACCAGGATGGCCGGCCTGTCCCAGACCTGGTACAGTACCACGTATGCTGGGCAGACAGGATGTTCCTCCTTGAGGGTCAAAGCTAGTCACATTGCATGGAGGTGACCAGGCCAGGACTGGATGCTGAGCCTCCAAGTGTGGCTTCACAGTGCTGGGACTCAGCCCTGAGCTGGCCAGGGGGCAGCTGTTTTGTGACTTTGTCACAGCGACAAGACCCCATCAAGCCAGGCATCCCAGGGTTGTTCCCAACAGCCTGCCTATTCTTAGCAACTATCCTGAGCCTGCCCAGGAGGGAAGCAGGAAATGACTCATCTGCCTGCCCAGACGTAATCGTAACCCTGCATTATTAATATTTACCTCCGGGCCTCTCTACAGGACCCAGAGAGCAACAGATCATGGTGAGGGATGAGATGCTGTTGGCAGGGGAGGGAGAAAGTCAGTTTCCCCCCTCTGTGACAAGCTTCACAGATGCTGCTGGCTGTCTCCAAATAGAGCAGAGATCTTGAATGGCGGAGTTAAAGGGAGCACTTTCTCTGCTCCCCGATTTTACAGAGGGGAAAATTGAGGCCCAGGGAGGGCAAAGGGCCAAACTAAGGAACTTCACCAGAATGGTGGTAGAAGAGGAAACAGCAGTATGGGAGCAGGGAGAAGGGAAAGAACTCAGGACTATGGTTTGTGGTTCCTTATCTATAAAATGGAGACACAAGAACTGGTGGGGGGACCATTCACTTTGATAAGCAGGTGCCGCACATACCCATGGGGAAGGGTTGGGTGGAATGCCAGTGTGCACCCTGTCCCCACTCCCAGCATGCTTTGCACGCATCCAGAAGCCCTGTTTCTGCTTAGTGTTCCTCCCCTGGCCCCATCCCATTGGCTGCCTGGATAAGGATACACACCTGCTCAGCCGGGCCAATCAGAGTACCTGTATTACCACCTCAAAGCTGACATCTAAGAGGCTAGACAGGCCTGCCGCTTCTTTGAACCAATGGAGAATATGTTTCTGGTTTGTGGGATATGAGAAGGGTAGAGAATTTAAGTCCTATGGGCCACGGGTGGGGGATGGGGTGGGGAATGTCCATCTCCATTCTGGCCTGTGTCCCCGGTCCTGTCACTCCCAAGCTCTGATTGTGTCCTTTTTTTTGCTTGGCATCCTAGAGCCCAGGATCCTTACACTAACCCCACTCCCTGTGGCTGGGAAGCCTGTACTTGTCACTCAAGATTTGACAACTAAGCAGAGCTCCCTGGTGGCCTGGGGGGTCTGGGGGGAGCGGGGGGGGGGGGGCAGTCAGAGCCAGGCAGACAGGACAGCTGGCCTCAGGGGAGATGGCTGAGCATCCTGGGTGGATGGCAGCAACCACCTGACAGTGCATAGGCCCCAGGGCCCCTGGATACCTGGGCTGCTGTTTCCTTCTGCTTCTCCATTTTAACCCATCTCTTTCCTGCCTGGCAGTCTTCCTCCTGCCCTGTGGGTCTATCTTCCTTTTCTCCCACACTCAACCCCTCACCACACTCTTCATTCAACCCTCAGGCATGGTCTGTTGCTCACTAGTGCCTGTTCATCCCTGGCACAGTGGGGACACAAGAGGGCCGGCTGAGTCCCTGTCCTCAGGGAGCCCCCAGTCTGGCTGGGGAAGTAGGAATCAATCACAGACCAGAGTGGCCAGAGCTGAGATAAAGGAGACAAGGACACGGGTCAGGGGGGACTTCTGAGAGGAGGTGGTGTGCACTGGAGCCTGAAGGAGAAGTGGGGGCCAGGGAAGGGGGTGGGGAGAAGGATGGGGTGAAGTTTATTAGCAGCAGCAGCAGCTGCCAGCACACCTAAGCCCTGGCAGAAAGAAGGCGCCTGGGGCCCTGCACGTGGCATGAGGCTCCCAGAGCAGGGTGGGGTGGGAAGGGGGCAGTGGAGGGAAAAGTACAGAAAGACAGGCACCAGGCCACCTCGAGGACCGAGCATGGGGGCAGTATGTGTTTGAGGCTCCCCTGAGGGCTGGGGAGCCTCGACATGGATGGGAGGAGGTAAGAAGGGAGTGATTGTTCTGTAGGCACGGGATGGGGGCGGCCTCCTCAAACCCTCAAAAGAAAGGAGGAGGCTCCTTTCTCCCTCCCTCCCTCCTCTGTCCTCCCGCTCTCCTCCCACCGTCTAATATTAACCCCCCGCGGACCCCTCCCCACCTCCAGGCCTTGGTCCCGCCCAGCTGCGCTTGCGAGAGCCTGCAGCGCCACCTGCAGGCCAGAGCCGGCACAGCTGCGGTGTCGTCCACCTGGGCTGTCCTGGCCCCGCTTGGTGGCCACCAGCAGCTTGGCTGCTCTGCGACATCGAAGCCACCGCCTAGGTCTCCGGACAACCTCACTGCCAGCCGCGTCCACTCCGAAAAGGACCCGACCCAGGAGTGATGGGTTCAGCAAGAGAACCCTTTCCTCTTTGGTGGCTTGCCAGGGCCGCTGAGGATGTGACCTCTGTGCCCGGGATAGCCTCGCCCCAGGCCACCGCACCATCGGTCCTGCAGATGGGAATCCAGGAGGCTGACAGCTCGGGATCCAGGGGCACCTGCTCGGTGTATACCTGTTGTGATCCCCCCGTACACTGCCCACACTGTGCCAAACAGGCTCTGGGACCAGGGACACAGATGAAGAGAACGCGTGGGCGGGGTAAGAAGTGATCAAGACCATGCCAGGCACTGGACCCAGAGAAGGTGCTGGCCACCAGGGGCTCTGGAGGAGCGGGGAGGGGCGGCATGAATTGGGGCGCCTGAGGCTGCCCTGCCCAGGAGGGTAGAGGAAGGGCATCCAGGCTGCAAACAACCCGGGAAGCAGGGAGGCCTACAGAGGAAGGAGGGAGGCTGGGGCTGAGGGAGCTTACTTAGGCTGGGAGGTCAGGGGTCAAGCTGGGAGGGGCTTTGGGGGCTTCCTGCTAGTGCTGTGTCTACAGGCAGTACTAATCCAATATAAGCAACAGTAATACAAATTATTATTGTCATCACTATTGACTAAGCTAATTTTTGATGTTCTATAAGGTGGGCCATACTGAAGTAAGAGACACTGAGAGTTTAAGTAACTTGTCTACTGTCATTCAGCCAAAAAACAACTTCTGTTTCCAGGTCTGGCCTTCCCAAATTTCACTGTACCCACGGTCCATCCCACCCCCAAAATCCCCATCTAACTGCTTTTGAATTCTGCCTCCTACAGAGAAAAGCACCCACCCATTTCCTCAGGGGACAGGGACAATTTGCATTTTGGAAGACCAGTCAAAAGGGCCTGGTGTTGCCAAGGCCTCTGGGCCTGGCTAAGATTGCCTTTCTTCCACTCCACCCCACCCCAGCAAGCTTTGGCAGCTCTGGAAAAAGACCCAACTATTAAGGACAGCCTGCACCAAATGTGGGATACTCCGTGCTGAGAATGCACCCCATAAGGTCCCCAGAGTCTCCCTCCACAGGCCCTGGGAAGCAGGGGTTTTCAGGGCCTCCTTAGTTTCCTCTGGCTGCATGGAGAGCTGGTATCACCCTCAAGTGAGGTTTGCAACTGCTCCACTCTCTCCTAAATGGGCACAAAGAATGTTTCAGTCAAAACTCTGGCTAGGGTTAAGTAAGAAAATTGCCAAGCTTGCACAAGGTGCAAAGCCTAGGGTTCAATTTCCAGTTCTGCAAAAAAATTTAAAAAGGCCTTGTTTCCAGAAATTATCCAAGAAGTATTTGGTGTCTGCTGTGTGGTTTTGGATTCTTTTCTCCTCTTCCCTGCTCTCTACATCTGGGCTTTATGCTGACTAAAACAGGGGAGGCTCCATGAAGGGAGCAAGGGAAGAGGACCTTATAGGACCAGGCAGAGGGCCTGTCCACACTGGACCTGTGGGCCCATCAGAGGAGACACCTGGGGTGACAGAGGACAGGAGGGAGCTGGGCTTTCACGATGGGGAGGGAAGTGCAGGATGGAGACAGGCTCCAAAAGAACAAAATTGGCCTGTGGTACAGCCCTTACCCCCCCACCCACTCCATGTGGCAGGTGCAGTGGACGCCCCTGCTGATCACATCCAGCACCCCTGCCCCCCGCCTATGCTCTGTTCCTGGCACTAGCTGTTCCACTTGCCAGGAACATCCTCCTCCCTTCTGGTAAGAGCCCCTTCGTTCTTCCAGCCACCCTCCCCAACTCTTCCCCACCACACACTCAGGGCCCTAAGACTTGCTCAGCCTCAGGCAGAACTCTCACTTTCAGAACCTCTCCCCCCAGGAGATCAAATGTATTGAGATGCCCCCATGAGCACATTAAACTCGATTATATGTAAGAGTGCAAAGGCCGACTTGAATGGAAAGTGACCATTTGATAATGCTAATCTTTGTAGACATTTGATTAAACATTTATCAATTTCAACTTCACAGTTTCCCTTTTTTATTTGGAAGCCAAATAAATTGTTTTCCTGCCCTTAAACATTTTTCTAGGTCCATAAAAGCTCACACAACCCTGGCACTGTGCCCAGAAGAGCATCTGATGGAGGAGGGCTCCAGTCCTGCTTCCTGCCCCATTCAGGAGAACCAAGATTGCCTGAGCCCTGCAGACCACCATCTGCTGCGGCCCTGATTACCTGTTGTCTGCCATTCCCTTGTGCAGGAAGCCCCTTGAAGGGGACATCACCTGCCCACATTTCTCTCTATGCTGCTCGCTTACACCCAGAGGCCAACAGAGAGAAAAATTAGCCACTGTGTTTTGAAAGAAAGAAGCAAGGTAGGAAGGAAGGGAGGGAAGAAGTGAAGGAAGGAGGAAGGAAGGAGGGAGGAAGGGGGGAGGAAGGGGGGAGGAGAGTGCTTCTTGTACAGCAGATGGGGGAAGAGTGAACAGGTTTAGTGCTGTCTCTGTTGTTGTGACTCTTGGACAATGAGCTGGGCGCTGTTTGTCCCCTTACAGTGCTCCCCCTCCCCATGCTGGACCTCAGGACCAGTGGACCAAAGATTTTCCCCTCAGGATCTGTTGAGTAATGAAATGCAGTGTGACCAGGCCAGGAGCCAGGTACCCCTTGAGCTCAGGTCCCCACTCCCATGCCACAAGGCCCCCCAGTTGGGCTGGACTACGACAGGCCCTGGTTTGTGCTCTGATGTTCCTCTCAGTGGGGACTGCCTTTCTCCTCTCTCCCTCAGTCACAATGGCACAGTGAGGGAGGAGTGGAGAGCAGATAGGAGGGACTCTGGACAGTCTTCCTGCCCCTCTGCAGGGACTGGACACTTCAGTAGCAGTGCTTGGCTGGTCAGAACCTGAGTTGGCTGTGCCCTGAAGGGATGACTCTCCGCCCCCCACAGGCTAATGTCCATCTTTCCTGGCATGGCTACATCCACCTCTCCACCTCCATTTCACACACTCCCCCCTCACTCCCTTCACCCCAGCTAGGCTGGTCTCCTTCATGCCCACCTCAGGGCCTTTGCACTATCTTTGCTTTCCTTGGCAGGATCTTCTCTCAGATAACCCTGTGCATCACCACTCCCTGACTTCACCCATGTCTCTAATCAAATGTCACCACCTTAGAAAGGGTGTCACCCATCCATCTAATGGAGTCCCTCCCCTTCTAGGTGACCCCCCCCCACACCAGAGAGACTGGCTAGAAATTTGGTGAAGGAACCTCAGCTCAGGAAAGTTCATGGGAAGGAAAGAGAAGAGGACATGCTGAACACTGCTGCACCCCAGGACTGGTCAGAATCCTTTGGGGGAGGAAGTGAACATCTGTCTCTTTTACAGTGAGGAAACTGAGGCTCAGAGAGCAAAGTGACCTGCCCAAGGCCACACCTGGGAGGATCCTAGAAATTGGGGTGAGAGTGGCCACTTCCCCCAGGCACTGGCGGCTGTCCTGCCTCCAGGAGAGGTTGGGCAGGGACACTGGAGGAGGGGCGTGGGATGAGCAGGTCCAGGCTGCAGGGCTGCAGGGCTCCAGTCCTGACCTAACACACACACACATACACACACACACACTCTGCTCCTGCTCCCCTCAAACAGGAAATACTGCCTGCCCTGAGGTGCACTCAAGGAGGCACAAGACAGAAGCAGGATTTGCAATTAGGAGCCCTGATTAAGCAGTGTTATAAAAAATAAAATAAAAACAATCCCCGTCCCTCAGGATGAGCCAGTGGCACTCTGAGTGATTTCTGTCCTGTTTCCAGGGTGTGTGGGCTATTTAAGTTCATTTCCATTCTCAGGTTTCTTCCTATTCACCCAGGACCTTTGCCAAGCACCTGCTATGTGACAGGTGTGCAGAGATGAGACCACACACTGGACAAAGTACCCATGTGTTGGGGTTCACAGACAGGAGTGGAACATGCCCTTCAAGGAAAAGCCACACAGACAAATGCTCCTTAGGATGGAGCCATGCGTGCATGCACAGGAGGCTGCGTGTAAGGCAATGAGGAGGACTCACTGGGAAAGGGCTTTTAGGACCTGATGTCAAGAGGCCTGAAGAACTCAGTTACCTGAAAAGTAGGGAAAGGGAGCAGAGTGATCTAGGAAGGTGAAATAGTATGTGCAAAGGCCCTGGGGTGGGAGGGAGTGATTGGAGAAGTAGAGAGGCACCCTGATGTTGTGTGGTGAGAAGGGATGGGGAGGAGGGGAAGGAGGCAGCAGCCTCCCAGCCTTAGCCAGTGGGGCTACAACTCCAGGTTCCCTGAGCAGGATTGAAAGGCTCTAAGCAAGGTGTACACTCAACTCCCAGGGTTCTGGCAGAGGACCAGGTGGATGGAGCTGCGGTTCTGGATGGAGAAGTAGGGGAGGCTGGACAGAAAGTGGGCTCAGGCTGGAAGGTGGCATGAAGTGGGTGACTCTAAGCCCCATCCCAGAGAAAGAGCAGGAGATAGAAGGCATGGCAGGGGAGGTTAAGGGAAGAACGTGGCTGGCGACCCTGTGTGTGTGATCAGAGGACAGCAGACTGTGCCTCCTGGGGGCAGGGAGGGTGAGAAGGAGAGGCTGGGTTGGATGGTGGGAGAAGACTGTCTTCAGCCCTCCATGCCCCCCAGCTTCAGATTGAGGCTGGAGCAGGAAGAGTCCTTGGGTGCCCCAAGACACCCTGGAGGAGGCAGGACACACACATCTGTTTGGCTTCCTGTGTCATTCTTCTTGGACGGCCAAGGTCTAGCCTCTGGCCTTTGCTGCTGCCTGACTCCCAGGATGTTGGGGTAGAGGGAGGCCCAAGCCAAGGCGAGGGGCCACTGGCTCCCAGGTCCCTCAGCCTTCCAGGTCCTTGCCCTCTGCTGTCTGGGAAGCTCCAGAACCTTCCAGCCCCCTCCCTGCCTCCCTGCATTATGTCTGTCCTCAAGGGCATGGAGGCTCTCATTCTCATTTGATTTGTCGTATTTATTTTTCAGCTGCTATTTTCCAAACCTGCAAGTCCCAGTCCAGCGACTGAGACCTGCTCTGCCCAGGGCTCTAATGGGAAGTCATAAATGACACATGAGAAAGCCAAGAGCGGGTTTATTTTTAGACCCCTGCTTTCAGACACACCCAACTCATCCATTCATCGTCTCCTGTGCTCATGCGGACATGCTCGCTGGAGAGGATGACGCTTTTGTATCAGTTCCTGCACTGGGGGCCCAGATGGGCTGGCACCAGACTGTGCCCCGTGCCCCAGCTGAACCCCAGAGTGGCTGGCAGTGGGGAGGGGCTGGGGACAGAAACAGGCACCATTCATTCCTTAGTTTTTCATCCAATAGGTGGGTGGCTGTGTGCCAAGCACTGTTCTAGGCTTTGGGGCTTCAACTGTGAGCACAGAAAATAAGTCACAGCCCCACCCAGGTCACAGTGCAGAGGGGACACAGATGATTCCTGTATGCAGCCTTCTGTCAGGTTGTGGTATGAGATATGAGGGGAAAAATGTAGCGATCAGGTGGAGAGGGCTGGGGGACCTGGGACTGTCTCTAGGAGATGACACATGACCAGAAATGTGAAGGAAGTTGGGGTATCAGTCATGCAATATTCCTGAGGCTTCCAGGAGAGGACAGCAAGTGCAAAGGTCCTGAGGTGGTATGGTGCCTGGCACGCTTGAGAAATAGCAATGACTGGGAAATTCCTTCCTCATAGAGGTGGCACAAGATTTGGGGACACAGAGAAAGCTCTGGCCCTGACTGGGTGAGGCGTGCTCAGTCAGAACTTGGAGTAAGGAGGAGCTGGTGTCTGGGGAGTTTGTGAAAAAGCTTTACTGTGGAAGGAACAGCACAGGTCATAGAGTCATGGGAGACCTGGGATGTGTGGTGGTGGGAGGAGTGGCAGGAGGGGAGGCAGCTGAAAGGAAGGAGCCTGCTGGGCCACAAACACAAGATTTGCTCTGATCTCAGGACCTTTGTGTTTGCTGTTTCCTCTGTCTGGATGTATCTACTGAATATCTATTTTCTACTTCTACATATCCTTTCAAGCCTCTCCTCAATTGTCACCTTTCCCCCATCATCTTCCTTTTGTCTGCTTCTTTATCTTTGCAGTTGTTTATCCCAACATTTCACCCGTGCCTCACATCTGTCCACCAGTACAGGAGTTCCACAAGGGTAACAATTACCTCTATTGATTGTGTCTTTGTCATTGCTGCACCGCAGGGGTGTGTGACTCAATAAGTATGTGTTAAATGGCTTTATTAGTCATAAGCAGTGTGAACCAGGGAGTCCACAGGCAGAGATGAAATGTTAAAAGTCACAGTTAAACCCCACGTGCTCCATTGCCCTACCAGGACTGGTGCATAAGTACCCGAAAGTCAAGTTGGATTTGAAATTCTCACACCCTTCACTGGTCAGCTTAGCTGTAGTTGGTGATGTTGGGTGAACTGTCCCTGACCCTTGACCCCAACTCCTGACCGGCATGGGGCCACCCCCCTTGCCCTTCCTCCCTCAGCTACAAACCTCAGTCTCACATGGTCCAGGCTCTGTCTGCCCCTCCCCCCATTCAGCTTCACAATTGGGGTCTATAAGGGCCCATGGTCACAGAAGAGATCCATGTGGGGGGCCCCGAAGCAGGTTTGGGTCAACCAGGCAGGGGGTTCTGGGGTTGGGGTACCCAGGCAAGGCTTCCATACTCAGGTGTAAGAGACACCGGTTGGATGGAGCTGAGTGATGGTAGGAGGCCTGGCGGTGTCTGGACCAGAGATGCCCTGGGTCTGAGGCACACAGGGCACGGGGTTTGAGGAGGGCATTCTGGAGGGTTTAAGAAGGTCAGATGGGCAGGGGGTGACAGTGCCTAAGGTGGCAGAGGCCAGTCCCAGGTGACCCTGCTTCTGATTCAACTGAGCAGGTTCCAGAGGAACTTGGAGATGAGGACCAGGCCAGTGATGCAAGTTGATGGGACCATGAGAGTTGGGCTTTGAACCTGCAGCGGACAGTGGCCGCAGGTACCTCAGATGGAAAAGTTCAGGAGGCAGCGAGGCCTGTCCAGCTCAGCTCTGTGCATCCAACACCCAGAACACACCAGGCACCTGAGAGTCCCTTGATGTGGACCGTGGCTCAGATGGAGGGCTGGCAGAAGATCGAGATCTGGTTGTAAGTACAGAGATGGTCACCTGTGGGACAGGCCCACGAGTGTGGACAGCCTTGCAGGGAGGGGGGAAGAGAGGAGGGCTTGGGAAGAACAGTGCATCACCTTAGACAGCACAGGCTGCTGAGCTGCCCATTTATTTCTCTCAGTTCTGGAGTTCGCACACATGAGATCAGTGTGGAGCCCAGCGAGGGCTACTCAGCTGCTCCAGTGGTGCCTTTCTGAAGAGGCTGTTGCATGATGGAAGACAGATGCACAAAGAGCCTGAGTTCTCCCTCCAGCACTTCTATGAGCCACTAAAAATACCACTGCCACTGGGTGAAATTTCAACATGAGTTTTGGAGGGAATGAAACATTTAACATGGTGGTCCCCCATCTAGAAATGTCATCCCAGTGCGGGAGTCAGAGTTCATCTCGGACATAACTCCAGCCATAGGCAGCGTCAATGTGTCAGGAGCACAGAGAGAAGGAGGAGAGGAGGAGACTCAGGGAGATGGGAAAATGTGGACAGTGTGGAGGGATCATGGAGGACACCGGATGTGGGGATCAAGCATGATGGGAGGGGTGAAAGATTCCCCCCACCGCCCTGCAGCACAAAGCCTGCAGACTATGCTAACCGTGTGATGGTCCTCTAAGCCAAGTGTGCTGAAGCATTGAACATTGGGACATAGATTTCCACTGAGAGTAAAGGAAGCCTCATAAGAGGGGTGATGGGGAAGAAGGATGAGATAGGAAACATAGGGCCCAAGACAGGAACTCTGAGTGTCTGGGGCAAGGGGTGCTAAGGACAAGGGTGGATCTGGGCACTATGACAAGAGAACTCATCAAGCTGGTGAGAATAGAGATGGGGTCAGGTGCTGCCGGCTCACGCCTGTAATCCTAGCCATTGAGGGGGCAGAGATCAGGAGAATCACAGTTCAAAGCCAGCCCAGGCAAATAATTTGTGAGACCCTGTCTTAAAAAAACCTATCACAAAAAAAAAGGGCTGGTGGAGTGGGTGTAGGCCCTGAGTTCAAGCCCCACTACCCACCCCCCAAAAAAAAGAGAGAGAGAGAGAGACAGAGATGGGGACAGAAGTGCATGCTGGGACGTATCAGACAGCCTAGGCTGGGACAAGGGCCACTGAGGGTGAGTCTTGGAATCCTGCAGCCCTCCGTGCCTATGGAGCCTTAGAAGAGGATAATAAAACTCACCTACCTGAAAGCCTGGAGCCCTGTGAAGTCTTATAACGTCAGAAAAATTGAACCACAGAATCAGAGACTTAAGGCTGTTAAAACCACAGACATTTTGAATCTTAAATTGCCTGAGTATCAAACTCTCAGCTTCCTTGTCCTGGTTATGACAAAAGATTGCTCAGTGCTCTGCATACGTTGTGTCCTGTCATCTCCATGACAACCTTGGGAAGCAGGGACTATCACTTTGCCTGATTTTCCAGATGAAGAAACCGAGGCTCAGCGAGGGTGAGTTAGTCTGTGAAGGTCAGACCCCTTGAGACAGCGTGGCCGGGACTCTGCCCAAATCACTCAGTCTCCCAAGCCCATTCTCTGCTCCCAGCCTCCTGCTCATTTTTCTCCTGAGAGGCCTCGATGCTGAGCACTTGCCTGTCCTCTGGGCACACCTCCAGTGATGGGGAGCTCATTGCCCCTCCCCAGGACTGCTCAGATGTCTAGACTTTCACATTTCTCCTTCTCAGGGTATCCATCCGTTGCCCTCAAATCTGCCTTGGGAGACCCCACATAAGACAAGCCTTCACCCAGGATCCTGAAGAAGAGAAGCAGCTACCTGAGGTAGGACACTAGAGGGGAGCATGGACTTGGGAAGGCCCCAGGTGCAGCCTGTCCTGGTGAAAGGTGGGGGTTCTCCCTGAGGAAAGAGGACTGGGGGTATAGCTCAGTGGTAGAGCTTTGCCTAGCAAAGATGAGTCCCTGGGTTCCATCCCCAGCATTCTGCAATCAATCAAGCAAGCAAGCAATCCCTCCTGAGAGAAGGAATGGCTATAAGACATTGGGGGCAGGCCCTGGAAGACTCAAGTAATGGAGCCAGAATGCCGGGAAGAGAGCATGCAGCTGAGCTGGGGAGCAGGAAGCATATCGTACACAAATGCAGTTCTCTGCGCATAGGAGTCCTGGGCCCCAGTGAAGTTAGAATCTGAGTGCTTTGTCTTTATTTCCTCAGCTCTTACCTCTGAAAACTTATGCTGCAGAACATGTCTTGTGCCATCTATCCTCTTGATGGCTTTCTAAGCAGAGCTGTTTGTTAAGTGGGAAAAGAAAAGGACAATCGATTAGGAGAGATGACTGGGCAGAGCTGCCACAGACCCTAGGAAAGGAGACCCAGCAGAACAGCAAGAGGGACAGGGTGTGCAGGGGCAGCCCCTGTGACCCCAGAAGGGCACAGAGCACAGCCTCCTAGGACAGGACCCTCAGGCACAGCATAGTCCTCATGGACCAGAGTCCCCCTGGTAGTCACTGGCAGTCACTGGCCCCCACTGTGTACCCAGCATTGAGCCTGCATTTTGGAGTCACTGGTCCAGTGCATCCACTCACATCCTGTGCAGCAAGTACAGTGACCTTCCCCAGTCCCCAGAGGAGAAGCTCAGGTGCTGGCTCTTATTCAAGGTCACACAGTGGGAGAAAGGCTGAGTGGGGACATGAGCCCAGGGCTGTTGGTCTTCAGAGCCCTGCTCTTAAGCAGGTTGGCACACAGCCTCAGGCAGACAAAGTCAGAGCACACTTGAACTTTTGGAATCCCACCTCACTCTAGGACTTTCTAGTGCTCAGCTGAGGTTGGAAACTCTGAGCTGCCCCAAGCACCTCCTTGTGTTGATGGAGACCCTAGGAGGCACCTAGGAGGTGGTCTGAGGGTCTGAAGGCCATCCCAGCCTCAGGCAAAGTCCTAAGGTGTTTGTGTAGCTGACAGCTGCAGAGGGATAAGGAAACAGAGTTGGCTGTGGCCAGCTGGAGGCAGTGCCTTTGGTGGATACTCTTCCTCCTCCATATCTCCATCCTCTTTGGTCCCGTCCTTCCTTCCCTCAAGTCAGACTCTGAGGGCTGATGTATCACCACTGTTCCAAGTAGCAGGTGGCACGCCTGTCCCCTGCACCATCTATCTAATCTAGTGTTTGCAGCAGCCATTCAGTGAGTGACCCTGAATGGAAAGAGGAAGTGCAAAAGAGATGTTGCAGTAGGAAGCAGAGCATCACCTTTGCAGGCAGCCTGAGTCCACATCTTGCGTTGTGTTCTTCCAAGTTTCAAATCAAATATGTCACACCAAATGTGGGGATGGAGAAGGTCTTAAGCCAGGCATAGTGTCAGAAACGGCCCACACTCACAAATGGGGGCTTTGTCTCTCCAGAGGAAGGGGTGTCTGCTTGCTCCCCAGCTGGGCACAGCAAGGCACTGTGTGATGCAGAGGGGGATGTGGGGTAGCCTCACTCCTGCTGAATAAGCCCAGGGGCTGAAAAGTGGGTAGAGTTCATCATTCAACTCCACGCCTGCTCCTCCCCGGGGTTTCCTATCTTAGGAACCTCTGCAGTCCCCCCCAGGGTCCTAGGCTGAGAAGCCCTTCTCCTTTATCACCCACCCACCCAAAGGTGAATTAGTCATTCCTGTGGTCATTTCTCTGCCAATTGTACCTACTATCCACTGTGTGTCCACCCTGCCCTGTGCCAGGGGACACAGCTGTGACCAGGCTGACACATTCCATACTGCTGCCATGGAGTTCCCTAGCAAGGGAGACAAGAAGAGGTGAGTGCCACGGATGAGCTGAGAGCTGTGCTCAGTGCCCAGGAGCTGCCCATCAAGAGCAGAGAAGAGAAGTCCTGGTTGAGGGGACAGGAGTGCCAAGACCAATGTAGGGACAGCTAGAATGAGTGGTCTGTGCAGAGGGAGGCCAGGCTTCTCATCTCTGAGCACCTGAATCTCACGGGTCAGAACTGACCACCAGCTTCCCAGTTTCCTGGGTCCTCCTGGATGAACTTGGCTGACTGTACACTGTGAACCCATTTCTGTCGGTAAAATACTGGAGTTAATTCACTGGCCACACCCACAAGCTGGGACAGCCCCACCCACACAAGGGTACCTTCCATTGACCTGTGTGCTTCTTGCCATAAAAGGCCACTGGCCTTCTCTTTCCTGCCCCAGCCCCTCCTGCTGCCTGAATCAATGGCCAGAGCCTCTGCTCCTTTGGCAATTGGTCTCTTGAGGGCCCCCAGGGACTGGTTTTACATGACCTTGAAAGGAATGCTGCAGTTCCTTCCCTCTGTCTCTCCTGTTCTGTCATCGGGCATCCTCATTCCCCCTCACACAGGGACAGCTGGCCCCAGCAAAGGGAAGAAGTTTCACCTTGGGGCCCCTCTGAGGACACTGCACTGACTGGACATGATAGGAGCCTGCAGGCCTATCAGCAGGTGACCCCTGCCAACCAGTTCCTGATCCCCTCCCCACTGGAGTTTTCCTTGGCCAGGCTGATGCAACTGGACAGTGGTCAGAGCACTGGAGCAGGCAGGACCCAGCCATTCTGATGTCCCCGTCTTTCTTGCCAGGCTTCCAGGACAGACAGCTGGGATACGATTGATTGGGTGATTGTATCCCTGGGAGTCTGGGGCCACAGACCAGGCTCTGGTAGGGGGACAGGCACCCTCGTGGGCTGCTAGGGGAGGTGGTCAAGCCAATATCAGGAAAGTGTATGATAAAGTCCCCAAATCTGAGAAACACCAGTCCTGGGATGCCTGATCCCACCTGTGAAATCTGTCCTGAGGAGGTGAGCCAGGGACTCAGGCAAAGGGTACCCAAAATATCCATCATGGCTGATATGTATGAGAAAAACCCTGCAGTCCTCTGAGTGTCTGACAGTTGAGAACGAGGATGGTGCGGTAAATGATGGAGCATCTAAATGAGGTGCAATTACAAGGCTATTAACATCGTGCTTTTGAGGAATTTCCAACCATGTGGGGAGATGCTGATGATATAATGGTAAGTAAAGAGAATTGAATGTAGATAAGGTCCCAATTATGTAATATTTCAGTATGTGCAGACAGAAAGATCAGATGGTGATGATGACGACAGGGGTGGTGCTGATCGTGGAGGTGATAACTGACTACGTGACTGAATTACTCCCATTAGCTCATTTATCTTCATAATGACCCTGCAGTAGGAAATCCCATGCTTCCCACTTTATGGATGAGGAAAAGAAGGTACAGAGAGGTTAAGTGACTTGCCGAGGGACTGAGCCGGGACTTGGCTCTGTGTCTGCTGGGCTGGAGACAGGGAGCCGTGCAGCTTTGTGAAGGAAGCACAAGAGTTTTCCTGAGGACGCGCTGTTGAAGCACACGCCTCCTTTCTGGGGTCACGGTGTTGGCATCCCATTTTGCAGTGACTCAGGGACCTACTGACCCCTGAGTAGTGACAGGTGTGACAGGTCTGTGGACTGTAACAGCCACGCTCTGACCTGCACTGTGAATAGTCGGATGGTGCGGAGGTGGACAGGCACAGCCTCAGGCCCCCACACCAGAGGTTCCTGGGAATTTCACAGAGCTGCTCTGGGCATGCGTGGGGGAGAGCTGCCTGCCCCACCCACCCAGTCTTATTGAAGGCCCCCACATGGCTGAGTCTGTCCCTGCAGAGGCCCTGAGTTTATCCAGGTGCCGATCCTGTGGAGGCCGGATGAGGCAGACAGCTGGTGGCTGACTCCTAACCAACTCCAGGCTCATTAGAGCAGCCACCACGCCACATCCATCACGTTCAGGGAAAGGCAAACACCAGGGAGGGATCAGGCACCATCTCTCATATGCTCCTGGAATGCGGAAACTGAGCTGCCTTCCACGACTGATTCACTGATGAATTGTTGAATCATTTTCTGAATCATTGATTTCTGCCACCCTGCCCCCATCACCACCACCCAGGAATCATCTGAGCTGCATTTCCTGTGCCAACCAAGGCCTGGCAGGAAACGAAGGAGCAGCAGGCTGGCAGCAGGTGGACAGGCGGGCAGGCAGGCGGGTACCCCATCCGGGCCAGCATGTTCATTCACACACCTTAAGCAGAGTTGCACTGGCCACCTGGGTGTCATTCTCCCACCTTGTATGCGCGGCTGTTTCACAGGCTGCTTGGGTGGAGGGATCAAGATGATTTCTGAAATGCGCAGCAGGCGGGGCAGAGGAGAAAAGGAGAGGCATGACTCATTCCTAGCCCCACTAGTCCCTGCCTGCCTTCTGAGGGTGGCTTTTTTGTTTTTCTGTTTCTCCTTTTTAAATTTTATTAGCATATAATAGTTGTGTGGGGGATACATTGTGATATTTACATATGTGCTTACAATATATCTTAGTCAGATTTACCCCCTAGAACAATTTCAACAGTTTTCATTCCTCTATTTTCATTTGTGAATACAAAATACATCCACCATATTCACTCTCATTCACCCTTTCCCTATGCCCTCCCACCTGTACCCATCCCTCCTGCCCATCATTTTTTTTTAAAGTGTGTATTGATGGTCCAAGGGGGTTTTGCCTTGGCACCTCAGGCCTATATATATAGTGCTTTTAATCAAATTAACGCCCCCATCACTTGCTCTTTCTTTATCGCCATGCTCCGCTAATATTCAACAGCTTACTGCACAGTTGAACCTATTCATTATAGATGGGCTCTTTTAATATTCTTGTTCTTTAACATTTTCTTTCCCCCTACTGCCTCTGGTAGTTCTGAGGATGACTTTTTCATCCAGGCCTTGCTAGTGCCTTGGCCCCCCAGAGCCTGGCTGCTGCCATCTTCCCACAGAACCTCGGGGGCACCAATCCCTTCTCATGACTGCCCTGGGCCTCAGGTGTGCCCACAGGTTCTTGGGAACCTGGCAGTGTCAGTGGGCTCCGTGTATTGCATGCCTTTCACAAAGCCTATGTCCTCCCCATTGTCCCTAGTCCCAGAAGCCTCAGGAAATAAGGAATCTGAGTTATTGGCCTTTACTCAGCTCACCACGAGCTCAGCACATGTGTGGCTGATGACATCGCTGCAGCCCCTTGTGAAAAGGATCTCAGGTCTTCAGGCCCGAGATACAGGAGGGGTGCACATGTGCAGTGGGCCCGCATAGGTGCAGCGGGCCCAAGGTTCTAGGAATAGTCCTGATCGATGCCTGTGCCAAAACTGGCCTCACTGGAGACTCAGCAGGGGGCCGTCTGCCACATGGGCAGTGAGACTTGCTCGTTTCGGTGCTGCCCACCACTCCCACAAGGAGGGATCGTCTCCACTGTGGCTGCTCAACCCGCCCTGGGGCAGTTTGGCTCTGGGAGTCTCTCCTTTTAGAAAGCTGAAATCCATTCCCTCATCCACTCCTTCATTCATTCACTCACTTCTTTGCAGTGAGCACGTGCTATGTGCCAGGCACCCTTCCACGCCTGGGACACATAGAGGTGGACATGGTAGATGTGTCTCTGTGGAATTCACATTTTGCTGAGGAGAAAGACAAGGGGTAAAGATATCCCCCACCAGTCATGTAATGAGGAAGGGTGATGAGGAAACTAAGGTAGGGACCTTACATTGGGTCACTTCAGCTTCTTCTAATAGTGTCCCCTCCTCCACCTGGCTCACACACTCAGCACACCTGTTCTAGGAGGCTGCTGTTCCTAGGACCCCTCTCTTCAGAGAGGCCTGAACACTCCCCACATCTCATGGGGGCTCCTTGGCCAGCAGATGGGGCCTGTTGAGCAGAGCCTGCCAAGCCCACCTGGGTCCGATCTTCCTTTCCCTTGTTTTTCAATTAAAGGATGCAGAGAACAGCCAATAAATTGATTTTACCTAAACATGTTCAGGAATGAAGTGTCCAGTGCCTCCACCCCAAGTCTGTATGTGGGGCCTGTGTTCACTTCCACACCTGTGCCTTCCCTATGGATCCTGGCAGCATGAGCGGCACAGGGAGAATTCCTCCTGCCTTCCTTTCTGGGGGTGTTTCCTGCAGCCCACTGGCTCTGCTGAGGACTCTGGCTGAGGAGCAAGCATAATGCTTCTGTGTTATAGACACAGAGGGTCAAGGAGGCATGTGGCTCCCCCAGGCACAAGGACAGGCAGGGACAGAGTCATGTCTGCTGCTCCTGCTTCTTCCTCACCGCTCTTTCCACCCTACTGTATATTTTAGAAGCTCAAAAAGGGAGTTTAGGAGAGAGACCCGAACCCTTCCACCACACAGAGCCTCCTGGCACACAGCAGTGGTTACTCCAGCTGACCACCTTCATCTTCAAATCACCACCTTCAGCACCATAATAGCCTTCCAGAGGGGTGCCATGTTCCTATAGAAGAGGAAACTGAGGGTCAGGAAGTGCCTGGCAGAGCTACACAGGAGCTGCACAGCAGGGTGTTGGAGTCTTAGTGTGTCCAGCTCCTGGGCAGCTCCCTCTCCCCCACAGGAGTTGCTAAGAAAGAAACTGCTGAACTCTGGGAGAGGGGCCTGCCCTCACCTTAGCACCTGGGCCTGGAGAGTATGTTTAATCTCTCTCTCTCCCCGTGTTTGATCCCACAGCAACTTCCAAGGCAGAAGCCATCAGTTCCATTTTACAGAGGAGGGAACTGAGCCACAGGAAACATATTGGAATTCCAGAGGTCAGAAGAGGCAGCACTCAGACCAGGCCCCAACCCAAAGCTCCTCTGCATAGGGAAGTGCTGGGTCTGTGGCCACCATGGTGGCTGAGGCTCCCTTATCCCCTGAGAACACCTTGACCTTAGGAAGAAATGCAGGGCTGACCAGCCATGGCATGTCCTGTTTGCCTCTCCCAGGCTTGGGTGACTGGAGCACATTACCTTCCTCCCTGGCCTCAGTGTTTGCAGCTGTAAAATGGGCTCTTGATAGGGCTTTCTCATTCATGTAGGATGGTTTGGAGGGGGGAGTGAGGAAGCGAAGTTCTCTCTTGGCCCTTGTTGGTTTTCTTTATGGCACAAACCTTATTCTATTATGATCATCCTAAAATCTTGTGATTCTGACATCTGACTTTAGTTTTTATAACTAAAGATTCTATTCAAGATTCTAAGCCTCAGTGACCTAAGAGTCTAGATTGCTGTGACTGTAGGACTCTAGGGGCTGGCATTCTCATAAGTAATCTTCCACTGCAGAAGAGGCCCCTTTCAGAGTCTCCTGTCATGCCCTAGCAGCTTCACCCTGTCCTGGGTCAGCCCACAATACACCATGCAGATGTGGCTTTGCCCCTAGAAGCCATGCTGCACTGTCAGCACCAAACAGTCACCTGTCTGCTTGCTTGGTCTCTGGAGTGTCAAGTGTAATGACTTTGGAGATTTTTATTTTTTTTTAACACACATGGCATTGGCCCAGGGTGCTATCCTGACACGGAGCTTGTGCAAAAAGGAAGAGCAGCCTCCCTCTTTTCTGCCCGAGGGCCTGAGAAGGGTCTTGTGTCTGCTTGGGTTTCCAGCTGAGGTGAGGTCAAGGCTGGAGGGAGAACATTTTCCAGTCGGCTTGCAGTCCTTTCTTTTATCCTCACTTTAGGAAACGGAACCTCAGGGGTGTGTTGTTAAGGCCTAAAGCACTCATAGCCAGTGGGTAGCAGTCCAGGGACTTCCAGGCCCTCTGCAGTCTGCCAAGACTCACACAGAGCATGTGGGAGTTGACAGAGAAACCACCAGGAAGCTGAAGCCTCAATTATACCTTCTTATAACCCTCCTCCTTTATGCCACACAAGCATGTCATTCACCTGAATCAGGCCATGATGTTAATTAAACATGGATTTATTATAAGGGCAGTGTGTAGTCACAATGCAATTAACTCACAATAACACTGGGGGGAAACCAGCCTCTCGTCAATATGATAACCTTACAAACTTCCTGCCAACTTCTTTTTGCCCCCTGTGCTTGGAGCCTTAAAAGATATTGTCTAGTTTTTATGGATTTGCAAACCATTAAAAATTGATGGAAATTTTAAATTAATTGGCCACAGTGAGGAATAATATCAACCCAGGCCAAAGTTTCTGTGGCCAGGCTGAAGCAAAAGCTTGCCATGGAGAAAATTCTGGAAAGGAAGCACCAGTCATGCAGACATCCTCTAGGGTCATCCATCCTCAAATGGCTCTCCTGAGGTCTCCATGTGGGCTAGAGTTCAGGACCCCATCCTCACTCATTCACCTGCACTATGGCTGGCTGTGGTTGGCTCTGATCTGCCCTTCACCTTGGCCAGTTAGAAAGATCATTCTAAAAGGCCAGCCTCATTGATACCTGCCTTGGCTCCTTGCTTCCTACAAGTGCCTTGGCCTGGCACTGAAGCACCTCAGGATGCTTTCCATCCCATCTCCCTCCACACTAGGCACAGTTCATCTGAGCTTCTGAAACTGAGTCCTCCCAGGCTGTACACATCCCTGTTTTGTCACAATTGCTGTGTTGCTGTGTTTCTGGTTCTGTCTTACCGTTAAAACCCAAGAAACCTTCCCAGATAACCCACAGCATTTCTTCTTATAGGGCTGCAATTGATTCTCTTCTTGAGCTAATAAGACTGCCTAGCCCAAACAGAAACTCTCATTGGCTATGTCAAAACACATATTGCTTACTTCTTTGGTCAGCTATGGGTCAGTGAGGCAGAGCTGCTGATCTTGGTTGGACTCACTCACATGCTGGGAGTCTTCTGTGGTCACTGGCTGCTATGGGCTGACCCAGGCTGCAATAGCTGACCTTGGCTGGGGTGGCGGGAATGACTTGGCTCTGTCCAATAGCTCTAATCCTCCAGGAGGCTGTGTCCTCCCAGTGGTGGTGGACGTACAAAAGCCAGCCTGCATGCACTTCAGTGGCCTCATACCTGATGGCAGCCTCCTGCCCAGAGCAAATCATATGGGAAAACTTGTGATTTCTGCCAAGGATGATACAGGCTACAAAGCTCTGTGGCAAAGGGTGCCAACGTTGGTGGTGGGCGTGGGGGCAGATGAGGCTGATGCACCACCCCACAGACCAGGTGCCTTCATCTTTCAAAACTCTCCAGATACTGCAGCGACTCTTACCATTTTTAAACAGCTTAGTCTTATCATTGACATCATATTTAACGTATCAACAGGATGAATGTGACGTATGTCTATATCCATGAAATCACCATGGCAATCGGATAATAAAGGAATCCTCCAGCCCCTAATGCATCCCCCTGCACCTTGGCAATCCAAGCTCCCTCCTGTCACTGTTCCCACAACTTCCTTCCCTGCCCCAGGCAAAACCAAAGTTTTCTGTTACTATTAATCACCTTTCGTTTTCTAGAACTGTGTCTAATGGACTCATGCAGTAATGCTTGCATTTGTCTGGCTTCTTTCACTTGGCATCTTTGGGTTGATCCCTAGACTGCTGAAGAACATTTCATGGTCTGGATTGATCACATTTTGTTTATCCATTCACCTGTCGCTGGGTATTCAGATCGCTTCCAGTTTACAGTCTTTATAATAAACCTACTATGGCCACGTGTGCACAAGTCTTTGTATGGATATATGTCATCGTCTCTTTAGGCAACTCCTTCTAGTAGGATAAGCAGAGCAGATGGTGGTGTGTGTTAAACTTTTTAAGAAACTATTCTCCAGAGAAAGGCAGCCATCATTTTTTGTCCTCACCAGGCATGTGGCACTGTGGACTATTTTTTCCTCCTGGGGGTCAGGTTGAAGTGGCATTGCACTGTGGCATTATTTTGCCTTTTGCAAATGACTAATTATATTAGGCCTCTCTTCATTTGCTTCCTTGGTGAAGTGTTTGTTTAAAAAAGATCTTTTAGCCGGATGCGGTGGTGCACACCTATAATCCCAGCACTTGTGAGGCTGAGGCAGAAGGATCTAAAATTCCAGGTCAGGTTCAGCTCCCTGGGCTACATAGGGTGACCCTGACAAAAAAAATCTTATAGTGGACTTCTCTATTTTATTATTGTTGGCTTTTGAAGGTTCTTTATGTGTTCTGGATACAAGATGTTTGTGTTTGGCAAACATTTTCTCCTAGTCTGTGTTTTGTCCTGGGTGGGAGGTGGAAATAAATAGATTCTCTTTGGCCCCCAGCAATCAAGATAGATAAGAGCTTCACGGAGAGACCATTGTGGACAGAATTCGATTCATCTCCTCCACAAGAATAAATAACTGTTGAGAAATAACAAGGGAAGCTGCTTGTGATCCATGTCTCTGGTGACTCTGATTTTATAGGGATGTTATCCTGAAAATCATGGTCATGGTGGGGACTTGAGTGACAGGTGGGAAGGAGGACTAGATCCAGAAGAACTGCACACCCTAGAGCCTCCTAGAGCATGACTTGGCTGATCCGAGATCGCCCTCTAAAGGCCCACGCTCCTGGGCTGCCGAGCTCCATCCCGTGGGGCTATGCAAGACACTAGAGGAGAGATAAATGAAAAAGCCTGCTTCACTTCCCAAGTTTTAGATGGATACAAGTGTGTTTGTTCATTGAGCAAATATCTCAGTGGCGATGGATGGAAACAGAATAGTGACTGGGGGAAGTCAATTCCCACTCCTCACACTCTTCTTCCTCCAGTTCCAGAATGTCCTACTCTTACTTAAGTGGGACTCATACCTGCCCCCTCCAAACCTGCTCTCCACCTGGTCTGCTGCGGCCTCTGGGTTTTGCCTGTGTCACCCAAGCCTGGGATTCCTACCCCCTCCACCTCTTGCAGCCTCCTCAAAGAGGTGGCTATTACCTGCTGCTGGCATTCACTCCAGAAGTGAGGGCAGGGTGCAGGGGATGGCACAAGAGAGAGGACAGATACCCTGCCTGGGTTCCAGAAATTTCCCTGGATGGCCTGTCCCTCCTTTGTCCCCCAGCCTACTACTTGGTGTTGACCACCCTCTCCTAGTATCCCTCTAACATTCCTGGATGCCAGACCCAGAGGAGGAATTTCATGGAGACTCTGGCACTGGAGGGTGGCAACAGAGGGAGCCAAGGCCCAGGACAAAGCCAGAGAGTTGGGTATGGTCAGGTCACAGAGAGACCTGAAGGCCATCAGACACCCAGTCTTTATTCCAAAAATGGGGGGTGCTCACTGAAAGGAGGTGACAAAGGACCAGATGACCCTGGCTGGGAAGGGTTTAGGGCAATTCTTATGTGAAACCGTGGGGTGAAGAAACCTCCATGCTAGCGATGCTATCACTAACCTTGCTGTAAAACTCAGGCCTTGGTGAGCCCCTGTCATCTCCCACCCACAGAGGGGTTTCAGACACACCAGTGACACTCACACCTTCTGAAAATTCCAGCCACTAGATGTTTCCATGGCCTATGGTGAGGATGGACAAGACACCCTCTTGGAAAACTACTAATGTCTGAATGAAGGAGCAAATGGAGTAGCCTGGGATACTTAGCATGCTACTTTCCCTGCCAGGTGGGGCTGTCTTCAGTGTGTCCATGAGTTGGAACCAGAAGATGAGGTCTTGGCGTCCCTTCAAGGTGATCCACCACCCAGGTGACAGATGAACCTGGCAGGTTCACGCCTCCTAAAGCTGGGTGTATGTGCTCATGGGAACCCAACCAGTGTTTGCTGACAAATCACACTGACTTTCAAAGGCCAGCAATTCCTAAATTGGAATCTGAGGGACACAGTTCTGGGTGGAGCTAATGCATACATGGGGAACAAAAGTGATAGAATAATAATGTCGCCATTTGTAAATCAGCAGCCATTTTATCCTCAGACCTCACTTGAGAAACTCCCAAGGACAGCCCTGCCCTTAAACAGAAATTCCCGGTCTAAGACAGCTCCACCCCTACCACAGACTACCGCGCATGCGCTAACTTCTTTAACCTCCCCCATCTATAAAAGCCATGCCTGGCCCAGAGTCTGTGCTGCACCATCTTTCCCTGGCCAGCCTGGCGGTTCCAGCCTGCCATTAAACTTTGCTCTTGGACATGAGACTTTTCTCGTGAGCTTTCTTTGTGAGTGGTGTTTTTCCTAACATTTTGGTGCCGTGACTCAGATTGGGTGCACTTCTGGCACTGACCTTGCTCTCCCGGCCTCTGCCACCCCATCCTGCTCTCTCTCTCTCTCTCAATCCCCATTCCCTTTCTCCGAGATCTGAGCTGCTTTGCCGGGATGCCTGATCCTAGAAAACAACACTCTCTCACAGCTCACAAGGAATTTCCTCCACCCCAGTGCACTTCCAACCACCATCCACCACCAGCCAGTCTTCCCTCAAGGTCCTCTCTTGGTGAGTCCTTCTCACACTCAGAGCCGTGATCTCTCTCTCATTTCCTTGAAATGAGAGGTCTCAGCTTGCTCCTGTCCCTGGGAACCGGGTTCCCCACTAGGGACTGTGGACCCCCCATAAGGAAGACATTCCTTCCGGGTGTTCCACATCTACTCTCTCTCTCTCCTGAGGACCTGATATTTTGGGGATGCCCGCCATATCTCTCCTCATGTCAGGCCTCACCATGAGAGTTGAACCATCCAAAATTCCTTCAGACTCCCCATTGGGATGTCTCCTGGCCAACCTTGGGCCCCTCCACCTAATGCCTGATCTTAAGCCACAAAAGCTCATTTTTCTCTGTAACCAGGCATGGCCTTAATACCCATTAGACAATGTCTCCAAATGGCCACTTAATGGCACCTTCAATCCCAATATTTTAAGAGATTTATACAATTTCCATGAGCGTGCTGGTAAATTGAAGGACATACCCTATGCCCAATCTTTTTCCTATCTCCTCACCAAACCCTCCCTCTATACTTCCTTTTTCCCTGCTCAGGTTCTATTAGCCTCTAAACCAGCTTCTAAACCAAATTGTCTCCTGAACCTCCTCCTTCCCCATGTAAGCAGACTTCCTTGTGCTGCCCACACTGCCTATCTCTTCCTATCTTTCTGAGGGACTTTCCCGTCATGGTGTCACACCAGCCACTCCTTGCCAACTCTGGCCTCATGGCAATTCCAGCTCTGGGGAGCTCATGTTCCCTCCCTGTGGGCTGAGACCAAGCCTGGGGTTTATTCGGGTATGCCTCATACTATGGTGGGGGAGTCCTGTTTGATTATGGCATCTGATGACTGCTTCTTTTTCCTCCATCCCCCATCTAATCCCCCTTTTTCCTGAGACAGTGGCCAGAGAGTGGAGGTTTCATGTTGCTGAAAGTGTTCCAGTACCAGTCAATGGGAGCAAACTAGAGGCACAGATGATGGCTAATCCCTCAGGCATGTGTCATGCCTCCAGGTCTGCCTTCCCCTCCCCTACCTAAGATGTCAGCACACCTTTCTGCCTCCTCCATGGTCTCACCACCTGTCCTTTGTCTCTGCCTGCCTTCTCCTCCCTGGGCTTACTGGGACCCTGCCTCCCATGAAAAACTTGTAGCATGGTACCTTATGACTTAAGTTATTCCAACTAGTTTGCCAGACCTCTCAGTCTAAAGTAACTTTAAATCAGCTGCTAGGCAAAAGTGCTTACAAAAAACTACAGCTGCCATGCTAACACCCTAACTCCACCCCCACAAGGGGAGGAGGGGAAGCAAATAGGCATGCTCGCGCATGGCAGGAACACCTGCCATAGCTAAGAGAATCCATAGGCCAACCCAACACACATCCTGGGCCACCAGCTGCACATGGCAGTGGCTGCAGCCCACCGCCACTTCCCCTAGAATAAATGCATGCAGAGTACACAGGAAGGGGGGAGGGGCAACAGGCCGCAGGATCAGGCCTGGGTGACTGGCTCACTTCTCCCAGGTGTGAGTGGAGGGGGTCAGTGCCTTACGCACTGCTGCTAGCTCCACCTCACACCTCAGGGCACCAGACCCAGCCCTTGTAAACCAATTGTTAGCTCAAGGTTATAGTCCCAGAAATAGCACATTACTGTGGTCTTTAAACTTCTCATTTAAAATTTTCTATACTTTCAGCCTCAGCATAAATTTTTCCCTCCAAATATTAACACAAGTTGTCCCATATGGTACTGTTATTGGCCTGAATGCCCTCTGAATGCCCTTCTCTAACTTTACACATGATTTATTCCTTTGTTAAAAAGGTAGCCTTTATTAAAGAGGCTGCCTGCTGTTAGCAAAAGACAGGATCCTAGCGTTTTGTTCTTTCTAGATGGGACCTGCACCTTCCAGTCTTCTGGCTCATAGATGTTGGAAGCTTTGTACTGAGGCCTGACCTCAGTATGCCTTGGGTGACCAAGAGAAGTGGCCTTCACAGGGTTCCTTAAATTACAATCCCATACTCCAATTAGACCTTTTCTATAAAAGGAAAAAAAAGTGAACTGAGGTCCCCTATACAAATTTCTACCTTCTAAGCCACCCTAATATTCAGAACCTCCTAATGGGTGCTTCCCCCTTCAACAGGTAATGGTAAGAAGAGGGCGAGTCTATGTCCCCTTCCATCTATATCAGATCTAAGGGAAATTTAAAAACATCTGGACAGCTATATTGATGCCCAGACAAATACAGTCAAGCCTTTATCTCTGTAATCCAAACCTTTGAATAAAAGGATATTATGCTTCTACTAGACCAGACTCTTGTCTCATTAGAAAAGCAATGGGTTCTGGCCCAGGCCACTCAGGTTGGAAATGATTACCATTTACAATGAGCCCCAATACTAGTGGCACCTGGAAATGAGGGAATAAATGTGCTTACCTATAGGGGCACAGGCAGTCCCTTTGACAGATCCACACCAAAAGGGGCTGGTGATATAGCTCAAACAGTAAAGTGCCGCTTTGCAGGCATAAAGTCTTGAGTTCAAGTCCCAGTAAAGCCAAAGGAAAAAGAAAAAAAAAATATTTGGGGATAAAGACGTAGCTCGGGGAGAGGGTGTCTGTCCAACATGTGCAAATTTCTAAATAAAAAAAAGGGTAAGAAAGATAAGTGACATTAATATCACTTCAGCCATCTCATAGTGGAAGAAAGTAGTTTAACTTAGACCAGATCCCTCATTCTTCAAGTGAGGAAACTGAGGCCCAGAACAGTTCAGAGACCTGCTCTCCAGAGTGTCAGGTGTCAATATAAAATAACAACTTTGCTTTACAGCAACACTCTGAAGAAAATCCCCTTACCTTTCTGCAGCATCTTAAGGATGCTATCAGAAAGCCTACCACAGGGGACCCAGAGTCACAGGTGGGAGAGGTTCTCCTCAAAGATAAATTTCTAACAGTCAGCCCCAGATATTTGTAGAAAACTCAGTCTGTGGCTGAAGAAGAAAAATCGTTGGACCAATTAATACAGCTAGCCATGTCTGTATACTATAAGCAGGATATTACTAAAAGGAGAGAAAAAGACAAAAAAACACCATGACCTCATTGCAGCTCTCAGAGAAGGTCCCACCTGACGGGGGTCTACATCTCGAGTTTGCTACCATTGTGTACAGGAGGGGCACTTCCACAGGGAATGCAAAAAGGGGGGACAGCCTGGGAGTTAACCCCGCCCCCAACCAGGACCCTGCCCTCTCTGCAAAGGTAACCACTGGAGGTTTAAGTGCCCTTGCCTCCAGATGGAAGGTGAGGTGCCACCTCCTATGGATTGATGGGTCCCAGTCCCCCGTCCATGCTCCACTTCTTGGCATCCATGCTGAGGAGCCTCAGGGTAGCCATAATGGTAGAAAAGCAAAGGTCATTTTCCTCCTAGACACTGGAGCCCATTTCTCTGTCTTACCTTTCTGTCCGGGTCCCTGGTCCAGTGACAAAAGTTATCATTCAGGGCAAATCTGGCCAGCCCCTAGAGCCCTACTTTACCCGGCCTCTGGCCTGCTCTTGGGGAGACCTCCTCTTCTGTCATTCTTTCCTCATAGTTTCTGAAACTCCAGTGACTCTGCTGGGATGGGATTTACATCTCAACTAAAAGCTCAAATTCTCCTCCCCTCGGGCAGCTATCTCTGCTGCCCCCTCCTGCAGGAGCAAATAGATTCCACAGTGTGGACTGATGAGATGAGTGTAGGGCAAGCCAGGACAGCCCTCCCTATTCAAATAAAACTCAAAAACCCCTCACAGTTTCCATACCCAAAACAATATCCTCTCGAGCCTGAGGGAAGACGAGGCTTTATGCCTATCATAAATTCCTTAAAACAACAAGGGCTACTAATTAGTTACCTCAGCCCCTATAATAAATTTAAAATTCTTATAAAAGTTAATTTTATAAGCTACAAAGTAAGTAACTGGAAAGGATATAGATAGGTAGTGAATGTATTTTTTGAGAAGTTAAAGGAAAAAGGAATTTTTTTGGGGATGAGAAAGGATTCTGTAAAGAAGAGTTTGCCCTAGAGATTGTTTCAAATAGGATGGATAAGGACAAGCCATCAAAGGGTTTAGTATGTTATATAAAGGTCTGAGTAAGTTTTAAAAGTGTATAATAAAAAGCTTCAGTGTGTAATAAAGTTAAAGTTGAGTATAATCTAAGAGTTGCCTAAAAGATTTTTAGGGTCATGTCAAACTAAATCAAATTCTCTATGTCTATAAAATAGCAAGGTTATCTTAATATTGTTCTGCTCTGAGTAACATGTACAGAAAAACGTTACAGAGAAAGATTTTATCAAAGAAATTATTTGTTTTCTGCTGATCTTGTCATTCTTTAAGTACTACTAAATCAGAGTTCATTTATGTATTTGCTTATGTGTCTTAAATGACCACCTTGTAACAGTGTTGTGTCTATACTTCATCTAAATACTGTACAAACATTTACAATGTTATACAAAAATGAGCTAGAACTCTCTTTTATCCAAGAGTGTTACGTTTAAATCCTGACAGCCCCTGCCTCCCATAGGTCACCTACCTAGGTGTGGCCTTAAAGGGACAGACTCACTCCCTGAGTCATGAGTGCATCAACCTAATCTTCTGCCCCCCCTCCCCATACCATAAAGCAGCTTACAGCTTTCTTGGGAGTTACAGGATTTTGCAGAATTTAGATCCCTAGGTATGCAGTCCCTTAGCAGACACCTTTTTATGCTCCTCCTAATATTCCTTTTTGGGTCTTAAATAATGTATGGCCACCCATTTCTCTTAGAAAACTTGCCTCCAACAGACTCTGCTCCTCTGGCTGACTACCTGCCTTACCTTAACTTTCTCAGGGAACTTCTCAGAGAGCATGCAGACCAGATCCTGCCCCACCCTATAACAATTTCTGTTAAACCAGGGGATCTTGTTCTCCTAAAGCATCTTCTACCCTCTCCATTGGGACTTCGGTGGACTGGCCCTCATCTGGTCATTCTCACGACACCTACTGCTGTCAAGCTCAAAGGGATCCCCCAGTGGTGGTACCTCTCAAGGAACAGTTAGAAAAATGGAGAAGGGAGTTGGAGGACTCTTGGAATCCTCTAGGGAACAACATTTCACAGTGGTTCTCCTGGCTAATGCCCATCCTAATGCTTATATTTTTTGCCCTCATATTCTTAAGCTTCCTCCCTTGTATCATAAAAACAGTACAAAGATTTCTCTTAGACTGCTTGTCTGCCATTGCTAATCAAAAGTTTAACCATTTGTACCTCCAGGGATAGCAACCTCTCCAAAACCATCTGGAGGACTGCTGTGAGGGCCCCCACCAGGACGCCACAGGAGTCTGAGGATCCCGCCCCATACAGCGCCCCCTGCCAGCAGGAATCAGCTAAGAGACCGTTGCTTCACCCCAATTCTCGATCCTCAGCCCATCATTATTAAAGAAAAATGGGGGAATGATAGAATAATAATGTCGCCATTTGTTAATCAGTGGCCATTTTATCCTCAGACCTCACTTGAGAAACTCCCAAGGACAGCCCCACCCTTAAACAGACATTCCCGCTCTAAGACAGCCCCACCCCTACCAGAGACTACCCCACATGCGCTAACTTCCTTAACCTCCCCCTTCAATAAAAGCCATGACTCGCCCAGAGTCTGTGCTATGCCATCTTTCCCCGGCCAGCCTGGCAGTTCGAGCCTGCCATTAAACTTTGCTCTTGGACGTGAGACTTTTCTCATGAGCTTTTTTGTGAGCAGCATTTTCCTAACAAAAGGTTCACTGGATGGTACAACTGGAGGGACACTTGATGCCTCAGCACACCATGCACTAGGCCCTCTGAGAAGGCCCACAGTTGTGAAAACTCCAAGTGTTGTCAAGAAGATTCTGTGGCAGCAATGGAAGTCTGCTCTCACCATCCTTCCAGAAGAGAGGGAGGCTGAACCAACAGTAAGAGTGACAGAATTTTATAGTGAAAGGCCTTTTTAAGACAACAGTTGGCAACATATGTAGACAGGCTACAATGGTTTTTTTTTTTCTCTCTCTCATTTCACTGTGAGCCTGTTACAATTTCTTCCCTAGCTGCTGTGGCCTTGGCCCCAAACAGCACTGGGACAGTACTTTCCCACGAGACCCTCCCAAGTACAAGGGGTCCAGCGCTGCAGACAGCCTGACCTGGCAGAGAAAGCAGTTTCCCAAGCACCTCTGGGCTTTTCCATTTGTTGACTCATTCAGACATTAGCAGTTTCTCAAGAGCGTGTCTTGTGCATCTTCACTCTGGGTCATGGTAACAGGCTCTAGTGGCTGGAATTTTCAGAAGGTGTGGCTCTCCTTGGTGTGTCTAGAACCTCTGTCTGGGTGGGAGATGATGTGGGTCCTTGAGGCCTAGGTTTTATGGCAGGTTTACTGATCAGATCACTAGCCAGGAGGCTGGTCCACTGGAGGGCCCAGCACAGAGCAGGTGTCAATGCTAGCTGGGCCACTCATCCAGTGGCTGTTAGTGATATCTATTTTTGCTCTTGCTAAAACAGCATCTCCTCACATTTCATCAATTCACAGCCCAGTTGTCTGAGAACTTCTAAGAGTGAGATTAAAGGAAAAGCAGCCAATGCTGCCTGCATCCCGGACACAGAAGTGTCATTGGTGAAGGGCCACCTGTGGTGAACCCAAAGCTGTGTCTTCAAGCCTCCCAGGTTTATGCCCTGAGCCTAGCATAACACAGGCGTCTCTGAAAAACCTGGAACAAATCCACCCCACGTGTGTCCCTGTCCTTCTCAGACACCTCTTTGGCCACAGCAGTGGCAACTGCTCTGTTTTCATCCCAGTCCACCTGTTACTGGGGACTTTAAGTAATTCCCTCTGCTGCCCAGATGAGGGAGTTTCAAGGCCAAGTGACCATTGGACAGTGAACACCAAGAACCTCTACCCTTCTGTCCTCTGGGATGTCAATCTCTAGTGACTCAGCAGACATCACCATGGAGCACCAGGCCATGTGCTGGGCTCTGGGCACAGACAGAAGATGGGTGACTCAAGGTCACAGTCAGATGGGGGAGACTGACACAACCAACAACCTGCAAAGCATCAGGGTAGAGGTCCCAGCAACAGCTGCCATTCCAGGAGCACCTGCTGTATACAACTTTCCATGTTCAGTGCCTACCGTGTGTTGTGCACAAGGCCAGGAGGTTCAAAGGCATCACAACTTGCTCTCAAGATAGCACTCCCTACTACAGGATTGTCTGATCATTCTCATTTTAGAGACCAGGATGCTGAGGCTCAGGAAAGTCAGGGAGCTTGCTCAGTGTCCATGGCCAGGGAGTGGGTTGTCAATGTGGCATCAGAACAGTCTCACCCCTCAGAGAGCCAGAGCTGCTGCGGTGAACTGAAGGCAGGCATGGCTCCTTGAACAAAGTGGTCAGCATCTGGAAGGGGTGTCATATTGCAGGAGGGCCACCTCTCCCTGATGGTGGAGGTTCCTCAAGGTCACTCACATTAGCCCAGTTGAGTCTGGTCATCACAGCCCAGCTGCCAAGCAAGAGGTAGAAATTGGAGTCAGCTTGTACATTAGTATTGCTTTTGCCTACTCAGAGTCCACATCCCTGAGCAGTCCCCTCCTTCCTCTCACTTACTTTAGAAACTGTGCCCCTCACCCACTATTTGCACTCTGTCAAGGTGTTTTGGCCAGCACAGAGCCCACCCCTGCACTACTGGTGCTAAGGATAAACATGTGACTTGGGCCTGGCCAATCAGAACATTCCATTCCCCTGGTCTTAGTGATTGGCTCAGAGATGAACATATGATTCCAGTTAATCTAATCAGAATTTGCCCTTGAACTTTTATTGAAGGCAGCATAAAAGGCACCATTTTTTTCCTATGGTTGTTAAGCTGGTGGGATAAAAGGCTGGCTTCCTGGTGGCCATTGGAAGAGGAACCTGTCTAAAAATGTAGTCAACACAGATAATCAGATCTCCAAAAGATGTAAAATAGAAAAAGAGAGATGCCAGATTGGACTGAACTGCTCCAGAAAGCAGAGAACCTCAACTGTTTTGTTTCCTAGTGTATACCTAGAGCTGGAGGCTGCCTGCAGGGACTCGAACCACTTGCTGAGCTCCTGCATCAAGGCAAGCTGGAAGCCAGCATCTCCCAGACATTCCAGTTTTTTTTATTTTCCTATTTTGGCCAGTTTGTGATGTGTTTCTATCACCCATCGGCCAATGGGTTCCCATCCTACTCTGTAGTTACCAGGAAACACAGTGCCTGCTGCCTGATGGATGCTAAGTAAATATGTGCACAAGAAAAACAAATGTATGAATAAATGAATAAGCCATTTTCCTTAGACACACACACATACGTTAGCCACAGATGGCCTGACTGGGACCATCACTCCAGGACTTGATGGACAACTGTCTGTCTCTCCCCTAGCAATAGCAGTGTCTCTTCCTGGGTTCCTGGAGGAGGACAGCTGGCCTTAGATGGCTGCTATTTCTGTGAGTGTGGCAGCCCCAGGAGATCAGAGATGGGCTTGGAGCGAAGAGCTGGAGGTTAGGACCTGCCCGCTTGGCTGGTGGATTCTGGAGCAGAAGGTTAATAATAGTAGCTCTGTACATGTCCCCCAGAGTTTTAGAGTATACAACATGTCCCCAGAGGATGAATGAGCACAAAGGGGTCCTGAAAAAAGCTCCTGGGGTAGAGTGAGGCCTTTGGCAGCAGAGGAAAGGGCCTTTCTCCTCAAGAAAGGAAGAGGGCTACTTCGGCAGGTATCAGAGTATGGAAACTAGGCCCAACTTTGTTGTCAAAAGGTGGGTCTTAATTAGATCCACTCATCCCTGCCTCCACTCATCCCTGCATCCATTCATCCTTGCATCCATTCAATAAACATGACTTTGGTAGTCCTCTTTGCTATACTTTGCACCATCATTACCTATCCTTTAACACTCAGCACAGGTGTCCCCTCCAGGAAACCATCCCTAGAATCCATGGTCACCCTCCTCTATATTGTGTGCTTTTACTGCCCTGCCCTCTACCTGGGGCCCTGGAGAGAGTCTACTAATCCCCTCCCTCCCTGCATCTTTCCTGACAGGTGAGACTTCAGGTGGCAGGGAAGGGCTGTTGGTGTCTCTGCTCTGTTGTGTTCTTGGGGCCAGAACACTGCAGGACAACAGTCCTGGGTGGGAGGAGGAAGGGAAGGGGATTCAGGAAGGAGGGAAGTAAGAAATGGACAGGGCCTGGGGTCATTGGCACCGAGTATGGACAGGAAACAGCAGGGATGAAAATTGGAAATCCAGAGGCTGTAAGAGGAGAGAAAAGCAGAAAACCTTGAAATGGTCACAAGGTTACCTACGCCATTTTGCTTAATCAGGAACAAATTACTCTGTACCCCAGACAGACCTGATAGTGATTCAGAATTTTCTCCAGGCAAGCTTTCTGGAGTGAGGTAAATAACACCAAGCCCATTCCAGACTGAGCAACATCTACACCAGACTCTATAGGCTAAGAGAAAGCTTTGCCAGACACTACTCGGTTGGAAAAGGGAGCAGGCCTGAGCAAAGGCCAGGTTTGGGCAACTGTTCAACCTGGTGAATGACCTTGGTCAAGTCACACTAACTCTCTGAATTTCAGCCAGGCTGCTCTGAGAGGGCCCGGACACTGGAAGTCTACTTTCTTGCTGCTTCCCTACAACTCCAACCGAAATGGGGCCTCTCTGCAGCCAGACCGCTCCCTCTCCAGGAAGTCTCTCAACTGTCCCTTGTCTGGACTGGGATTGGAGGGCCTGGCTCTGAACTCTAGTCAGTTGAGTTCAGTTCAAATTCAAGCTGTTCTCAGTTCAAGACCTTTGCTGCTACCAGGGCTGACAGCAGCATCAACAGAAGCCTGCAGACATTTGTGGCCCCCAGACCTGTAAAGATCCTGACTCTGCACTTTCAGGAGCCCCCACAGTAGTGTGCAGACACATTTAGGTGGAGAAGTCTGGCCTAGCAGGCAGGACAGATATGGGTGTCAGCATCCTCGGGAGGCTGACAGGGTGACAGCTGTCTTTTTTCAGAAGACCCAGAATTTGCCAGGGTGATTTTGACCCACCTTTAAGCCTAGGAAAGAAAAAGGATGGCAGATGCGCTTCTGCATCTCTCCAGGACCATAGTATTTCTCTGTGATAAAAGGAAAATTCCAGGCCCTTGGGATTGTGAACAAGGGCAGGTCACCCAGAGGATTAACCACCTTGGCTCTGAGGATCCACATTATTTCCACTCACACTCGCCAGCCAGATCTGCCCCATGGGCTACTCAGATGAACTGGGGTTGAAATGTTCCTGGCTGAGAGGACACCACAGCCCCGGCCCCACACTGGGAAGAGAGTGTGAATCAGGGGCAGCTGGCCTCTGCCCCTAGGGATGGATGACTCCCGTGACTCTGGACTTCCTCCGGAGACCCCTGGCTGGAGCCTCTCTAAGCTGTGACTGAGCTATGCACCAGGTCTCCCATCTCCACCGCACAGTGGGCTCAGAAACCACAGCATTTGTGCTGACTGTGCTGGGAGCCTCCTGTGTCTGCCAGGCTGCCAGTTCCGGAGCATCTGCCCATGTTCCCAGCACCACAGTGGGATAAACAAGCTTCCTTCTGTAGTTCTGAGAGGAAGTTTAGGCAGTGGGTGGGGAGGGAGGAACCTCAGAATCTCAAAGTCCAGTTCTCTGGAGAGATTCTGCCCTGCTCTGTGGAGGAGTGGAGGCCTGAAGGTCATAGACACTTGCATCCTGCTAAGAAGCCTGAGTGCAGTACACAGGAGGCAGAGGAGGGTCAAGTTGCCTGGGGGTGACATTGCTATGAATTCCTACCTTCTGCCCCCCAGATGGGGGGTTGCCTGGGGCTGTGTCATCCTGCTCCTGGTGTCCAGCCCAACCTGGGCCTGGCACAAAGCAGGTGTCAGCAAGAACTTGCTGAGTGAATGACTGAGTGATGGGAGGAGTGGATGCGAGGTGAGGGAGGCCAGTATCGTATTGTAGGGAGGCTTCTGGGATGGATTGTACCATTGCAGCATGCAAGGATGCTAGGGTAGGCAGCAAAAGTGATTGATGTCACTTCTGCAATTTGGTTACAAAAGACAGTGGCATCTGTCTTGCTGGGTGACTATTTCTTTTGCTATCTTGTCTTACACACATTGATAAAGCCAGTAGCTTCATGGAGGACACCAGACACTGAAGGAGATATCCAGCCAAGGGATAGCCAGGAGCCAAGGCCCCAGCCTATCATCCCTCAAGAAACTGAGGCCTCCAACAACCACATGAGCTTAGAAGGAGCCCTACCCCAGTCAAGTCTTAGATAACATCTCAGCCTTATACAACAACTTAATTGCAAACTTGTGAGGGCCACTGAAGCAGGGGGCCCAGCAGAGTTGTGCCCAGGTTCTGCATGGAGCTATGAGATAATAAGCATGTGTTATAGATAATTTGTCATTTGGCAGTGGGTGACTAATGCATATCCCCTCCAATCTCAGAACAACCTCATCGCAGTGTGTGCTTATCATTCGTTCTGGGGTCCTGCTATAGTTTGGACTTTGAATGTCCCTAAGGCCCATTTATTGAAGGCTTGGTCACAAGCTTGTGGCCCTACAGGGTGGGGGTCTAGTGGGAGGACTGCTAGCACCTGTGAGCTGGCCCCCAGCCTACTCATCTCCATCCTGCATTCAGCCTCTGCTAGCAAGAGATGCCCACCAATCACTGTGTCTGTGCCCGAGTCCACTGCTGCAGCTGTGCAGACCAGGGACAAAGGGCACAGAGGTGGTGGGGGGGATGTTGGGGAGGAGTCCTCCACACCACCCAGTTGGATAGATGCTTATGCTCTCTGATGAGAGCAGATCTGTATCAGGTGCCTGCTAAGCCTCAGGTGCTGTTCATTTTCCCGAATTATTTTCAAATTATCATCCCTGTCTTGTGACCAAAAAACTGATCAGAGGGGGCAAGTGACTTGCCCAGCATGGCACAGCAAGGAAGAGGTTGAGCCAGAATTGGAACAAAGAGCCCATGCCCTTAACCGCTCTATCATTATCACAGCCCATCCATGAGGGTGCCCATCACCGGCCAAAATTGTGCTTCTGCCAATTTCAGGGCCAGCTGGGGTCATGCTAAGTGGGTTTGGCATTGCTTCAAGTTCCCCAAACCCTAGGAGTGGCCACCAGCTCCTGGCCCCTGTGTTCACGGAGTCCCTTTGCTCAAGTAGCTGGCTTTAACCTGATGACACTTGCCTGGTTATGTTAGAAAGATAATATGAGGAGCAAGGTGTCTCTGAGAAGAGCAGCGAGCTGACAGCCGAGGGTCTGCAGTGGGCACTGCTCTGCCTGGTGTGTGCCACCCCTCCCCCTAACCTATAAGAGAGACCAACCTAGCAATATCTGTCCTGGTTCAGGTGAGCTGCACCTGGCGAGTGGAGGCAAAACAGCACTGGGAAAGGAAGATGCAGTGTCTTCCAGCAGCCCGAGCTCCAGGAGGCTGAGGAGGTGGGAGCAGGAGCCCCTCTCCTTTCTCTTGGAGAGCTCAAGGAAGATAAGGGTAAGCTTATCAGGCAGCATTCCGGTGTCAACAGCAGACAAGAGGTGCTTCTAACACTTCAACTGCAACACTCCCTGTTTATCTCAAGAAACGCAGTGGTTTCTTTTCCTCCTACTATAAAAATGCATAGAGAGTAGGTGCCAGATGAAGGGCTGACATGCAGGGGAATATCATTTTTAGAGGATTCAGTAAAGCTCCATCATGCTCGCTTTTGCGTGGAGCCCAAACAGACCAACAGTGGAGACTGACAGGCAGAGCTGAGCTAAAGGAGGCCTGGATGCAGGCAGTGGTGGGCAGTTCTGGCCAGGGACACCAGGGGTGCCCACCGGGTGGTCAAATTTAGGGCAGGGCTGGGAAGAGCAGACTGCCACTAGGCCAGGTGACAGAGGCTCCACCTGGCCTTTGCCATGCACTCAGCCCCATTGGTAAGGCTTTTATAGGGTCAAAGGGAAGGAAGAGCCCAGCAAGATTAGGGCCCCTCAGACCTGGGACTCTGGAATTCTCTACCCCAAAGACCCTGAGCTGCCTCCAGGGGGCATCTGGTCCCCTTGCCCAAGTCTGAGCTGCTGAGGAGGCCTGTGGGTAACCTCTATCCCCAGGGCCTGTGCCCCAGGCCTAGGAGACAAATGAAGGGCAGCTGTGGAGGAGCTTTTGCAGTGAAGTGAGTCACTAAGTCCAAATTCAGATTGCACCTGGCCACCAGAGCATTGCGTCACCTTTGTTCCAGTCCCATGGAAGGGACCTTGTTGTGTAGCTCTCTCTCCTCCACTGAACCCAGCGTAGACGTAGCTCCAAGTGTGGACCCTATGAGGGCTTGCTCAGGATGGCTCGGAGAAGCCAGTGACTCTCCAAGTGCACACAGTCATGCGAAGGTCACAGCCCCTGTGCCCGTGTGCTGCAGCCTGAGCCAGGGCCATCTCAGAGAAGCTCTAGTGGTTTTCAGGAAGCTTCAGAGAGACCCATGGATGAAAATTGACAATGTGACCCTTCTACTCCATTGGCACAGGGCACAGATGCTGGCACCAGGGCAACTCCAACCCATGTGGGGTTTTCAGAGTGGCCCTCGAAGGGCTCTTCCCCCTTCTCTCCTGGAATTGCAATGGTTTCCATCTGCCACCAGGCCTCCCTTGCCCTCAGAAAGCCTCCTACACCTGGCAGTTGGGGAGGGGAAAGACAGAGGCTCTCTGAGGCTTGACATCCAAGTCCAGCACTTTGGCTCATCCAGGCCTAGAGCTCAGCACCTCTGCTCTGGCAAGTTCTTTTTGTAAGTGAAAATAAGCAAGTAAATATTTCCATTATTGGAGTTGGTGTTGTTTTAAGCAGTGTATTGAGCAACTTTCCCTTTGCCCATGGGTGGGAACCATCAGGGACTCTGGCAGGAAGATGACACCTGCAGGTACTCAGACCAAACTCCCTCCTGTGACGACTGGCTTCATTCAGTGTCCCTATCAGTACAAAGGCCCTAACAGTCCCTGACCAAAGGGTAAGAGGAGGGTATATATACTGTCCTCCTTGTGCCAACCTTCCTTGCTAGGGGCTGGGACACTGAGTTGCACAGCCAGCACCATCAGAGCAGCTGTGTCCTGTACCCAGCTTCTGCTGGGGTCTGGAGGCACCAGGGAGACCAAGGGCAGAAAAGAGAAGTCAGGGGCTTCTTCTCCCTCCCACTGCAGCCAGACTGGCAGGGCTGCCATTTCAGGTGAGACACTGAGAAATACTCCAAGAAGAGGATTTGGGTTTTCTTTGAATTTTAAGGGGACTCCTGGTGAGTTAAACAGGATAAAGTCTGAATCTGACTCCACTTTTGGGAAACACCCCCTTTGGCTGCTATGGAGGAAGAGGGCTGAGAACTCACACAGCATGGTGAGCACAGTGAGGGCTACTTCAGGGTACATGTCCTTTGATGGGCCTTGATCCAAGATTGAGGCAGAAAAGAGACCTACCACTGATTGAGGGCTGCTTGGTCCTGGGCCCAGGGCTCACACAGCCTCTGTGCCCTGCTCCTCCAAGGCCTTGTGTGGGCAGGAGGGAAGCAGGAACCATGAGGGCACACACTGGACATGCCAGGCCCGCCTGGGAATGCGACGCCTACTTGAGACCAAGAATGACCCACAGGGTGCACGTGAGCGCAGCAGTTCCCGCCCTCCAGCCTGTCAGCTCAGGGAGTGATTAGAATCCAAAAAAAGCCCTCATTATTTCTCCCAGGGCCATGATGCCCTTTGGAAAAATGGATGTTTCTGCCAGATTGTCCCCCGATGTGTTTGTCACAGGCTATTGTGTAAATCCTTGTTTCGCTCCTTTTTTAAAAACTGAGATTTACCCACTTGTCTGGTCTTAACGCTTTTCTCCAAACCCTAAAAATGTGGCTGTTATTAGGAGCCCAGAAAGGAGCCATAAAATATGACAGGGGAGCAGCCCAGCTGAGTGGCCGGGGTCTCTGAGCTCTGCATGCTGGGAGAGTCAGCAATGCCAGCTTGAAAGCTGAAGGGCCACTGTGGTGGGGAACAGCAAACCATTCATGAGCATTCAAGGGAAAGAGCCGTGATACCAGGGAAGGTCCTACTTCACCCTTGTTCACTCCAGCAAGGCTCATTGAGGCCCTGCTATGTGCAGGTGTGGGGGGGACCTAGGAGTTCAGAAGTGAGTAGACAGGTCTGTGTCCCTGGGAGGGAGTGAGGGGATGCAGGAGTGACAGGCAGGAAGAGACAGATAAACAATGCATCCCAAGACCAGTCCAGGCTGGGAAAAAGAAAAACATCATGGTGTTATAAAGTCTAGCTCAGGGCAGACCGTCATGGACTGTGGGGACAGGGAAGGTTTCTCTGAGACCTTTCTAAAGGATAAGAAAGACAGACACTGACACAAACATCAGAGGGAATGACCCACCAGTGGGGGTGGTACATTCTAGGCAAAGCCCTGTCTAGCAAGCTTGCCTGGGGAGTATGGAGGACAGTTCAGTGAGCTCCACCCAGTGGGACCAGGGAGATATCAGCAGGAGGTGACACTGAGTTCTTGGTGAGCACTGAGAGCCACACCAGGTGGGCAGAGTGAAGGCTTTCCAGACTAGAGACAGACAATCCCAGACCTGAGAAGTTATAATATCTGTTGGAACAACCTATGTACTGACCAGTTTCCATGCTAGAGTGTGACCACAGAGGAGGCTGCAAGTGTCCTTGGGTGGAATGTGTGACCAGCCTCAACCAGAACTAAGTGGACAGGTTCTCTTCTGTGGCGAGAGCACCCACTGTTGAGGCAGCAAGTCAGTGGTGGTCTCGCAGGTGTGTGGCCCTATGGCCTCTGCAGTGGTTTCTAGTTCAGGTGTGCAGGCAGGAGGGCAGCAGATGTTTTCATTGAGTAAGGGTGAGTGGACTTGTTTGGTTTGGTTCTGTCTGTCCTCACTCCATCAATCCGCAGAGAGAAAGGACCCATGGCCAGAATGCTGGGCACACATGTAAAGCTGTGCTTGCTGGGTCCCCCTGGGTCCTGTGGAGGTTAGGGCAGGTAGGGGAGAAAAAGCCTTAGTAGCTCAGGTTACCTCACATTGGGACCTCGCATGGGTGGACTCAATCAAGTGCTGAGAAGTGCCTACAGCAGCCAGCCTCCCTCCTCCACTCCTATTCCAAATCCTCACCCAGCACCCTGAGGAGCAGTCCCAGAAGGCCAGCCCCAAATAACCAGCCCTAAATAACCAGGCCAAACCAGGTCAGCCTTCTCTGCTCCTATTTTAGAGCAGCCCAGCAGGTGCCCCCTGGGGAGCAGCAGACTCTCATTGGCTCCCTGCTCGCTACATCCAGGGGACCCTAGGACTCTCGTGACTGGGGAAGTTTCCTGGACTGTCTGTTGGGTCCTTTGATGTTTCCATCTGTCTGGCTATTAAATAACTGAGACATCCGGGTTTCCTGAGAAGTGGGAACTGGGGTGTCCCAGTTCCTCCAGCTCTGCAGAGCTTCGGGCTCCAGTGGAGGAAGAGAGGAAAAGCCTTCACTGAGATGAGTCGGGAAAGACTGGGGCTGCAGAGGAAGCAGCTGCAGCCAGGGGAGGCAGGTGCGGGGAGGCTGGCTTCAAGTAATCTGCCCCAAACTTGGTACAAAGTGTCTCATGCTAGGCATCTAAGTCCACCTCATACCACCTTGTGTGTAGACAGACCCTCTCATAGCAGCCTCATTGGACAGATGAGAGAACTGAGACTGAGGACAGCCACGCCCCTTACCCGAAGGCCTAGACTGCAGCTTGTTGGACTCCAGCCTGTACACTCTTCACTGCTCAGCTTACCTGGTGGGATCCATCCCTCACATACAGCACAGGAGACCTGTATTGTAGTAAATGTAAATACATAAACACATGTGTTTATGTCAGGTGAGGATGACAAGACATGGCTACAGGACATTTCATAAACATGCATAACCCCAACACAGAAATCCAGCTGTAGAAATTTAACCACTAGAAACAATCAAAGCTGGGTGTCGGTGGCTCATGCCTGTAATCCTAGCTACTCAGGAGGCGAAGATCAGGAGGATTGAAGTTCCAAGGCAGCCTGGGAAAATAGTTCTCCAGACTGAATCGTAAAAAAAAAACAACATCATGAAGAAATGGCTGGTGGAGTGGCTCAAGGTGTAGGCCCTGAGTTCGAGTCCCAGTGCCAGAGAAAGAAAGATGTACAGAGATGGACATGAAAATCCAATATATAAGATGCCACTTATAATAGCCAAAAAGTGAAAATAATATAGCCTTTAACACAGCAGTTAGGTAAAGTTATTAATGATAATCCTTTCAACAGAAAACTAGGCAATAATTCCACAATTCAAAATGTACAGATGTAAAATGGCACAGGAGACCTGTATTGTAGTAAATGTAAATACATAAACACATGTGTTTATGTACATGACCAATGTATGAGAGAAGTTATTTTTGGTGGTGTTATGGGTAATTTTCTCTTTTCCTTTTTATCCATCTGCATTACCTATAATGATTATATACAGTTTTTGTTCAAAGAAGAATACAGCTTTCAAATGAGGATTGACATTTTGTTGTCCCTCGGACTAGATAATACAGAAGGACAAAGAGAGTCTGACCTTTTGTGATTCTAAATCTTAGCCACTAACTGTCTGAAAATGAACTGAGATTCTGGAAAAGATGAGGGTTTCTTTGCTTTGGAGACCATTGACAATTGGTTTGCCGATTTTAAAATGCTGACTTTCAGCATTGTTCTCTCTATAATACAGTTGGACCCACCTGTGGTAACAAGATACCCTCTTAATGGATCTGAGCCTATGGGAAACATTTTAGTCACACTGTATCAGCAGCTACTGCTGTGTAATAAATAACCACAGAATCTGAGTGATTTAGAATAGCAAGCATGGGTCTGCCCTCCATTTGCAGGTGGGTTGGGCAGTTCTGCGGGTTTAGGTGATGATCTGCTCCATGTGTGGCACATCTTCCCATGGCAAAGACAGAGGCACAAAATGACACATGGGACAAGCAAAGTCTCTTAAGACCTAGGCACAGAGTCCAAAGCTGTCACCTCTTCCTACACTCCATTGGTCAAAAGGAGTCATGGGCCAAACGCAATGTCAAGAGGTCACAAGGTTCACTTTGCCCTCTGTGGGAGCAACTGCACACCAAGTACAGGGGCAAAGGGAAGGGGAAGGAATTAGGGCCAGGAATTTTATGCCCCATCTCCCATCCACAAATGATTGTGCTGGTCAAGTCAGGTTGTCTGTGAGGTGGTTGAAGATCCTCTGTACACTTTAAAAATAGCTTTGTTCCTCCATTGGCTTCAAAGTAACACATGCTTATAGTATGAATGAAGGGAAAATTAAAATTATATCACATTTCCATTATCCACAGGTGGCCTCTTACAATGTCACTGCATCCTCTTGTGGCACACACATCCATTTGCATGTAGGCACATATTTATATACCCAAAGTAATATCACGGCTTAATTGGTTTTGTATCCTGCCCTTTTTATTTACTCTCACTTTGAGAGATTTTATTTGCATTATTAACTATTCTTTAAAAACAAGTTTTCATAGTCATATAATAATTTTCTCTAAAGATGTAGCATTACTTATCTAGACAGTCCTCTGTGGTTAGGTGTCGAGGCTCTTGAAGAGTTTCTTCCACTATACACAGCACTGTAATGAGCAGCGTGGCATACGGTCCAGCTGACGTTCATTGAGGCTTTCCCATGTGCCTGGCTCTGTGCGCAGCACTTTCCACACACGACCGCATGAGTGTCTCAAGCTTCCCCCTCCAGAAGACACAATTATCATCCCCATTTACAGATGAGGAAACCAAGGCTCAGAGATGTTAGCAACTTGGTCAGAGCCACACAGCAGCTATTCAATTGGCAGAGCTATGACTAAAACCCAGATCCAACCAATTGTGAAGCCCATGCTCTTAGGTTAGGCCTTAGGCTAAACTTCCTTTTTGCATGCCTCTGGGTGATTCCTTTGTGGTTAACTTCTGAGACTGGTAAGTGTACAGATTTTAAGGCTCTCAAGACCCATTGCAGATAGGTTATGGCAGCCTTGGCAAACTATCAGGGGACTGTCTTAGTCTATGCAGGTGATGCCACAGAATACCAGGCACTGGGTGGCATATAAGCAGAAGATTCTTTCTCAGAGTTCTGGGGAAATCCAAGTGCAAGGGCCCAGTGGATTCAGTGTCTGGTGAGGATTGCTTTCTGATTTATGGACAGTTACCTTCTTCCTTTGCCCATATGTGACAGGGGCACAGGACAGCTCCAGGGTTACTTTCATAAGGCGCTAGTCGTATGCATTTGAGTGGGCATAAAGATCCATCTACAGTTGAGACACTGAATGAAGACTTGAGGAGGAGGTGGGGAACTTGGGCAGGTAGCTAGGGAAGAACTTTTCAGGCAGGAGGAGCACCAGTGCAAAGGCAGAGAGAGTGAGGCAGGCAACAGTGGGAGATGGAATCGGGTGAGGTCCACATGGCCTCCTCTGGACTCCCATGGATTTCACACCACATGTGAAATCCATGGATTTTACAGAGTATAGCAGAATATCCCTGCCACATTGGAGTGTTGGGTGAGGGAGGAAGCAGGGGCGCAGTGGGGACTCTTGCAATGAGGCATGTGTCCAGTGGTGGTAGAGCGGAATGGGTTAGGGTAGGGAGCAGTGAGGGCAGTGAGAGGGACCAATCTCTTTACTTGTGTTATGACAGGAGCCAGCAGGTTTGCCAGTGGGTGATTGTAGTCGTCGTGAGAGAAAAAGAACAGAAGGGGGTGACTGCAAGGCTTTCAGGCCAGTGCATGGCCAAGATGGAGTTGTCATTTACTACACAGGAAAGATGAAATTTAAGAGGCTGGCAGTGATCTTTTGATCAGAGAGAGGAGAGAGGAGCGAAGCTTGGGGTGCGGGAGGGGCTCAGAGCAGAGAAGGGCCAGGCAGACAGGCCATAGACAACAGCTCAGAGGGACAGGGACCTGAACGAGAGAGGCGGGGGGACATCCCTGGGTCATGTCTCAGAGCACTGGATGCTTAATGGGATTTGCCAAAAGGACACTAGCCTCCCAACCCTGAAAATGGGAGGATATTGGTCTCCAGCATGCAGGAAATGCTGTATGTTCTCTGAAGATTTCAAGATGAACCCCAACTGAAGTTACAGACACCCTATCTCACTGCCCCTGCCCCCAAGAAGTGGCCACCCTACTCAAGATGCATAATCACCAGCAAGAGGAAACACAGGGCCCCATGCAGGAAGCCTCCCTCTAAAGAGGGATGGCAAAACCTGAGCCAAGGAGTGGAAGAGCAGTGTCCTAAGAGGAATGACCCACAGCCAGAGGCAGGGACTGAAACCCAACTAGGAGAGTCACAGTTCACAGAAGAATCATCTATGTAAGCTATGAAATGAGCTGGCACCTTTTAGGAGAGAAATGCAACAAATGAAACATTACGGAGATGAACGCCACATAAAAATCAATCCCAAATGATAGGTGGAATTGGAAAGTCTATCAGGGAAATAGGCAACTGCTTCTAGAAATTACCCAGGTCAGAAAGGAGAAGAGCAAAATACAGTGAGGAAGCCTTGAGAATGAGGGGCCTGGATATCAACAAGGAGGATGGGTAAAGAAGCCAGGAGACCAGGAAATAAGCATATGCATAGCTTTCCTGTAAAACAGGAGGGAGGGAAGGAGGGAGAGAGTGAGAGAAAGAGAGAGAGAGAGAGAGAGAGAGAGAGAGAGAGAGATTCTAATATGTCCGTGACAGGCACTGGTGGATTTAAGTAACCTTGGGTGGGCTACAGGCAAATAAGTGGATTAAAATAGAAGAAATAGGGGAATTATTTTTTAAAGTAGAACTAGACAGTAGGGAGAATGGGTTTTGACTTATAGAATGCCAGTCCTGTGTCAGACACTGGGCATTTGTTCTGTGTGTGTGATCAAGGGGCTGGAAGTAACTTTTCCAAAACCAGCAAATGATTGGACCAGAACTTGAACCCAGGTGTAACTACTTCCAAGTTCATCCTCTTTCTCCTTGAGCACACTACCTTCTGTCTGACATCAGCCTGAAGTCCATCACCTCTGCCACTGCTGAGAGTACCAGGGAGCATAAAGCCCTTAGGTCATGATACAGGATCTTCCTGGAGTGACATCACTGAGTGCTGTGGGATGAGCACAGGTGTAAAGTCCTCAACTAGGGATGGTTTCCTACCCTGGGCAGAAGGGGTTGCTGAAAACAGTGAGCACGTGCTTCCAGCAAAACCATGCTTCAAAGCAAAGGCTATTGCAATATGAGCAATGGCATGTCCTGGGTGTGCTAGGAGTTCAGGAGATGGGACCATGGGAGAGCCAGGAGATGAAGGGGAACAAGTGCCCAAGAACAGGGGAGGCAATAAGTCTGTACTTTAAAAAGACAGACCATTCTGTACTTTAAAAAGGAAAAATGTCTGCTTTAAGCTGCCTGAGGAGTTGGGCTGCCCTGTTCAAAATACCCATTGCAGCCATGGGTGCAGCATACACAGTGTGTGAATGAGTGTGCCTGAACTGCTCAGTAACTGCCAAACACAGTATCCACCTGTGCTCTGAGCGGAGTTCAAAGTCCCTTGGCAATTGTCCAAAGCTCTTTCGAAGGCTTTGTGTTATTTAAAGCAACAGCAAAAAGATCATTTTCTTCCTGACAGCATCGGAATTGTGCTTGCTTCTAGTGCCCTGTGTCTGCTGTGCCTGGAGCTCTTCCCTGTGGTACCCAGGTCCCCTGCCTGTGATCTGTACTCCTGAATCCATGCCAGGGATGCATGGAAGGCAGGGAAGAGAGTTTGGAGGAGACATCAGCTCAAAGAGGCTACTTGGCGACGAAAAGTCCTGAGTGAAAAGGTAGGTTCCACAGCAGGGTGGGGCAAAGCCAGTTTGCAAAGGTTTAAGGGGGGCAAGTAAAAATGACTTCCCAGGGGTCCAGCAATCCAGCATCAGTCATCTGATGCCTACCCTCCAACATGTGCAAGTCTCAGACTAACCACTCCAGGGATCAAGCCTGCTCCTCCAATCCCTTGTCCATTGTACCTCTGTGCTGGCTTTGTTTCTGGAACACTCTCTTCCCCTCTCACCACCAAACCCTGCATTAGAATCAGTTGAGAATCTTACATTACAAGAGACCTGAGGAATTGCTTGGCATCAACTCCTTGTTACATGTAGTGAAACCAGGACCCAGTGACAGGAGGTGATGTGTACAAGGTCATACAGCAAAAGAAGACACAGGGTATGCCAGCCATCAGTGTTCTGGCCCCAACGTCATGGCTAAACACAGCAATCATGGATTTGCACCCATGACTTCAGGCAGCAATGGCTCTGCTGATCCTGGCTGGGCTGGGGGTCAGATCTGCCCTATGAATCTCTGTTTCTGAGACCAGCAGACCAGCAGGGCATCATCTTTCCTGGGGCCAAAAGAAAGACCAAAGGGCAGGCCCAGCCACACATACTTGAAACCTTTGCTTGAGTCACATCTGCTAACATCTTATTGGCTCAAGCCAGTCACGTGGCCAAGTTTAAAGTCCGGGGCAGGAAAATAAAACACGTGAGTATAGACGTGAAAAAATAGGCTCAGTGACTCAACAGACCATCCTGAGTGAGGACTAGACCAGGTGTCCTGTCTCCTACCTACATCTCTTCCCTCTTTCTCACCTATAGATCCTGAGCAGTGTGGTCAGGACTTAAATAGCAGAACTATGTCAGGAGCAAAACCATGTCAGTCTTACTCAAGAACTGCACATGGAGCTGGGCTGCCAGTCTCTCAGGAAGACAGAGATACAGTCTCCATCAGGCAAGAGCTCCAGAAATTCAGCTTTTGCTAACCTTCCAGAAGAATCTACCTGAAGACTTAATCCAACCAGCCAAAAGATAATTCAGAATTAAAACACACACACACACACACACACACACACACACACAAACTCACAACTGCTGTGTCTGTAGAATCATTTTAACTTATTTCTTTTGGTGGGACTGGAGTTTGAACTCAGGGTGTCACGCTTACTATGAAGGCACTCTGCCACTTGACCCACGACCCCAGCCCTATAGAATCATTTTAAACATAAAATAAAGCTGGAAAAAATCCTTGCTATAATTATGGTTACAGGACTGAAGATCATTTTTGTGGTTCATGAAAGAAAAGTTATACAATATTAAATAATAATTTGGTGATTATAGATTGGAGAAAAAAATCCCACAGAGAAAAGGTGAGGTTGGGGAGGAGTAGGGTAACAATTTCTTAGTTGTCTCTTTATGGCCCCTGTCAATTAGGACAAAAATTGATCAATTGAGAAATAATAGGTTTAATCTCATGATTTTTAATTATAAAAATAAAACTTAAACCTGAGTACCCATCAACTGAATACCAAAACAAGGGGGGAAACTAAAACAAGCTATAAAGCAAAATAACAGATAGCAATGAAGGATCGCAAAAGTTTAAATATTTTTCTATGGAAATTAGAGAAAAACAACCTAAAATATCTACAATAACAATTGACCTGTGAAAAGCAACAAGAAAGAAGAGGCCAATGTAAGTGGTGAGTTCAAAAAGGAAAGATGAGGTCAAAGAGTAAAAGGAAAAGAAATTAAGTGGAATAAAGAAGGGGTTTTTATTATTAAGGATGTAATTACAACATAGGTACAATAACCTTTAAGCAGTATGGTCCAATTATATTACACATGCCTATATTGCACATACCTGTAATCCCAGCATGAGGGAGACTGAAGCGGACAAGTTCAAGGACAACTTGGACCAGCTTTGTCTCAAAAAAACCAAATAAATAAATAAAATAAAACATATGAAATGAAAACCACAAGTAATACAAAGGAAAAGCTAAAAGTAATATGGTGCCAATGGAAACTTCAAAAGTCTCTCCTGGTTGGTAACATATCAAGAACTAATACAAATCAAAAACAGAAACAGTTTGCACAGGTTTGGGGCACATGATTCAAGTGGTAGTGCACCTGCCTAGCAAACCCAAGGCCCTGAGCTCAAACCCCAATACCACCAAAGAGAGAGAGAGGGAGGGAGAAAGGAAGGGAAGAAGGAAAGAAGGGAGGAAGGAAGAAAGAAAATAAGGAAGGATGGATTAAGATTACTTGAGGACAAATAACGCATTTGATAAAACAGATTAGATGTAGAAATAACTCTTTGCACTGATGTTTATTAAATGGATCAAATACTATGTCAGGAAGAAAACCTCAACAAATTTCACAAAGTAGAGCCCGTCCCTTCATGTTCTCTCACTGAGGTGGTGCAGCAGACCCATGGAATGGACAGGGAGAAGGTAGATCATAAATCCATATAGAAGAACAAACATATGAGTGAAGATAGGTAGGAAAAACCCCACAGGGGAAATTAAATCATAGCAAATCTTGATAGATTTGAGAAGTTGACAGTAATTGAAGAGTTGATCAATGCAAGAAATGTAAAACATGATCATCCAAATGGTGGAACAGAATGAAGAATAAAAAACAGACTGAAATATGAGCCTATATTAAGCACACAGAAGAAAGTACAAATTGCGTGTATATATTTCAACACCACAAGGGAAAGATGAGTCATTGAATGAGCTGGATTGTGACAACTGGCCTGGCCCTTAGAGACACACAAAAAAATAGAATTGACGCTTCTGATAGAAGAATATTTTCCTGACTGTGGAATGGGAAACACATTCGTAACCAAGTCACAAAGCCTGAAGACTGTAAAAGGGAAGACAGATGAATTCAATGCACAATTAGAAACTCTTGCATGTCCATGAAGGAAAAAGGAGGAAAATAGGAGATTAATTTATTTGTGCAGAAATCAGAATAGTGTTACTCTTGGCAGGGTAAGCAGGAGTGAGGATTCTGGTTCTTGATCTGTTGCTGTTTGTTATTTGTATTCTTTTCTATTTAAACATTAAAAATATACCATGAGCAAGGTTGATACAGAAGATATTTGCAACATACAACAAAGGACAAAGGTTAATGTACAAAATGTCGCACCCACTATTATCACAATGCTAACAGGCAAAAAGGTCTCATAAACACAAGCCAAACATCTAAGTACTCAGAGAGTCAAGCCACAAAGGACAATTTGGACAGCCAGTGATCAGATGAAAAGATGCTTAATTTCTCTACTAATCAAAGAAATGAATATACAGAGAGAGGTTGGTTTTCTACTTAGCAGATAAGTAAAGATTAAAATTGACAAACCCACTTAGCTCATTGGGAAACCGAGCACCCTGGCGCACAGAGGATGATGGATGGTGCTAATTGATCTGATCTTTGCAGGAAAGCAGCTTGATGATACATGTCCAGATGTAAAATGAGCATCCCTTTCATCCTGGCAATCTCAGTCCCATGGAATTTATTGACGGAAGTGGTCATCAAGTGAACAAAAAGGAAGCGTGCAGCGGGAGGTTGCTGCTGCATGGTTTATTTTACGAAGTGAAAGAGCCACTGCTAGGGAAGTGGTCGGTTCAATTAGTGCAAATCCTTACAATGGAATATAACATGATACCATGATGGAAAATGATGCAATTCTGAACTATTAAAGTGGAAAGACATCCCCAGAAGGGAAAATAAAAGGGCCATGAACCCAGAAAGCCATTTACTGACATCAAGAAATAGGAAAAAGGACTTTGAGAAAAATGTTAGCAGTTACTCTGTTTAGGGTTGAGATTTGAGGAAATTTTCTGTTTGGTACTGGGGTTTGAACTCAGGGCTTTACATTTACTATTCATGCACTCTACTACTTGGGCTACTCCAAAACCAGCTCTATTTGAGGAAGTTTTTCCTTCTTTATACTTTTCTCTCACGTTTAAAATGTTTACGATAAAATATGTACTATTTTTTAACAAAACAAAACAAATAGAACATTTTAACAATGAAACCAATTTAAGCATTTATTGAACTGGAAGAAGTGACAATGATAGAAATCAGCCACACTAAATTTTTGAAAAAACATTCTTTACAATTAATTTTTTGTTGCTGTTTCTGTTAACTGCAATGATTTGAAGTTTTAACTTCATTATCTTTGGGGATTCAGAGGAAGTATTGTTGCAACAGATATCTTTATTACAAGTTCTTTATTTCAGAGGGATAGCATACTGCCTGACAGTAACTTACAGATCAGATCCTGGTACGTCCGACTGGTTTCTTTCTGGGGACCATATATCCTAAGCTCACCTATGAATGACAACCACACAGATTCAGAAACACAACTCCAAACTTACACAGACTCCAGGGCCAGCTAACATTTATCACCTATTTACAATGTCCTAAAGGAGCCACATTCTTTGTTTTATTCCATCCTCACACCTACTCATGCTGCAGTTGTAATAATTTATGAGGAAACTGAGAATTGGACCATTTAAAGTTTGACTGGGATCACATGGTTGGCTCATAAGTGGCAGCTGAGCTCCATGAGCTATGCCTCACTCTGGACCTCCAATAAACAATAAGACACTGAGAAAGAAATCAAGTGAACTATGTGTGAGGCTTCTGAAGAGAAAATGACAACCCTTTATTGAAGGATGTAAGAGGAACACGGAATAGAGGGAGAGTAAACCATGCTTTTGGACAGGAAGAACCAATGCTCTAAAGATGCTTCTCCTAAGCCAGACTTGAAACACATTCCTAAGAGTCTCAGTGGAGCTTTAGATAAACGTGATAGGCTGATTCAAAAGTTCTTCTGGAAAATAGCTTTGAAGGACAAGGACAATTTGCCTTTCCCAGCCCAAGATTTATGAGAAAACGCTAGTGTTTTAGATCCGCTGTTAGCTTAGTTTAAGGAGAGATGCCCAGAGGCTGGCTCAGGTGTCAATGGCAACTCCATGTGGTGAAGAGGAGGCTTTGAAAGCAAGAGGGCGACATCAAGTGACACAACAAATAACGCTAGAAAACTGGCTACATGTGGGGGGAAACATTGACATTTTATGCGAAAAGTAACTGCAGAAAGTATAAACTATAAAAATAAAACCTTAAAACAATTAAAAAAAAATAAGAAACAGTCTTTATGACCTTGAATGGGAAAGAATTTCTTACTCAACATGCACAAATACACAGATCGTTAGGGAAGAGATTAATAGACTTGAGCACAAAACAACTAAAAAGAACTTCCCTATGATAAAAGATACCATGATTGATTTTCTAGAGAATCAAGTCAGACTGAAAGAAGACATTGGCTGCTATGCATATAATCAATAATTTTTGTCCAGTATGTAAACAATTCCTTAAAATTATAAGAAAATGATAAACTGCCTAATCAAAACAAAGAGAAACATACAAAGAGAAAACATGCATTGCTAAAGGTCAAGAGATGATTTCACTGAGAATCAGAAAAATGCAAATGAATGAGAGAGCTCATATTCTCAAGCATAGCGGGTGGAAGAACAAATGGCTAAAACACTGACCCCTCTACTCAGTGACCCAGCCATTCCATCTGTAGAGTCAGTCACAGAGAAGCTGGGACACGTGGGCACAAGTAACTAAGGTTCCCTGAACTTTTGTGTGTCTTAGTGAAAATGTAACATTATAAATATTCCTCACTGGGAGCAAGGTTAGGTACTGAGCAATCACAGCAGAGGAAGCAATGGAGAAGGTAACATTAATGAATTGTGTCAACAGGTCAACAGTATGATTCTCCTAGGCACAAGGGTGAGGGGACAAAGCAGGTGGCAAGTGTCACGACTGATTAGTGGCCATGGATGGACTGTTTTCTGGCCATGTGATCTTGGTTATCTTCACCTTTTTGTTACTCAGTTTTCACATTTGAAAATTGGGGTTAACCCCACAATACTTGGGTGGTAGTAAGGAATGAATATACTGCTGTATGTGAAGAACTTAGAACAATGCTAAGTGTGTAGTAATTTGAACATACACACGTAGATTAGAAGTAGTTAGCTTTCTTTTTGTTACTGTAACAAAATACCTGAGATAATCAATTTAAGAGGAAAAGTTTATTCTTGCTCATGGTTTTGGAAGTTTTGGTCCACAGTCTGTTGGCACTGCTGTGTTTGGGCCTGTGGTGAGGTCACACATCTTGGCTGGGAGCACATGGCAAAGGAAGTTGATCACTCCCTGTTGGCTGGGAAACAGAGAGGAAGAGGCGGGGCTAGGATCCCAATATCCCCTCAAGGGTGTGCCCCCAATGACCTAACTTCCTCGCACCAGGCCTCACCTTCTAAAGGTTTCACCACCTCCCAAGAGTGCCACAGCCCAGGCTTTCAACACATGGGCTTTGAAGGACATTGAAGATCCAAACTACAGCAGTGGCTACCCTATGGTTGCAGGACAGGGAATGGGGTTGGGTGCAGGGTCCAAGTGCACTTAAAACATTTTTATCTTTAAAAATAAGGATAAAAGGGTAGCACAAGAGAATTCCTTTATGAGGATAATTGTTCTCTGTCTTGATTATGGTGGTGATTATATGAATTAAATGATAAAATTGTAGAGAACTTCACCCCCTCCCCCTCCCCCCACACAAAGGAGCACACATAAAAACTGGTATAATTTCAATAAGGTCTGTAGTTTAGTTAAAGGTGTCATGTCAAAGTTGGTCAGGTTCACAGATTTGATCTAAGATATCACCATCAGGGAAAGCTGGGCAAAGACATAGAACCTGTCTAAACTAATTTTGCAATTTCCTATGAGTCTGTAATCAGGGCTTTGTGTTTGCACCTCCAGCCCTTTTTACTCTGGCTATTTTGGCAATGGGGTCTGTCTTTTTGCTCAGGCCAGGCTCGACAGTGATTCTCCTGTTAATGCTCCCTGTGATCACTGGGAAGACAGGTACAGACCATCGTGCCCAGATATTGGTTGAAATTGGGTCTCCTTAACTTTTTGGATGGGTTGGCCTGAAGCTCTGATCTTCCCCAACTCAGCCTCCCAAGTACCTAGGATTATAGGCATGAGCTATGTGTGCCCCGCTTAAAAGTTATTTTAATTAATTAATTAATTTTGTGGTACTGGGGTTTGAACTTATGGCTTCACACTTGCTACCACTTGAACCACACCTCCAGCCCTTTTTCCCTGTGATTATTTTTGAGACAGGATCTCGATTCTCCCTCCTCCCCCCACCGGCTGGCCTTGAACTGTGATCCTTCTGATCTCAGTCTCCCAAGTAGCTACGATTACAGCCATGAGTCACTGGCACCCAGCAAAGGTTATTTCAGAGTAAGAGAAAAGAAGTGAAAAACCTGAAGTAAATAGACAAGCTTTAAAATCTCCTAATGGGTATGATTATTTGCAAGAGCAACAGAAATCCAAAAGCAATTCCCCTATATGCCCAAATGCCAGGAGCGGGGAAGCTTGTGAGAGTGGAGGAGGAAAGACCCACTTCCCACGTGAACTGTAAACAAACATGGTGGCCGGCAGGAGCAGCAGCACCGCCCAGTAAGCAGGAGCAGGAAAGCTTCTGAAAGTGGCAGTGGGAGGAAAACTGCACAGGAGAGGGGGGAAGACCCACCTCCCACATGAACTGTAGATAAACACGCAGGCCTGACAACGCGGGGGCAGTGTCACCTTTCCCAGTGCTTGGAAAGGGGAAAGCCTGTAGCAGAGTCTCCCGCACAGGAGAACTCTGAGCAAACAAAGCCTGTGGGACCAGGTGAGTGCTAAGTTCACCCCAGAGACCTGCATAAATAACGCCGCCAGCTACAGGCTGAGAGCAGCAGGCAGGCAAGCCACAGTTGCAGATACCACTCTCAGAACTGTCTCCAGATGCTTTTTTTTCTTTTTCTCCCTACCTTTGATGAGAGAACAACCGAATTACACCTGCAAGCCGAAAAACTTACTGAAACTGTATTGCATTTGAACTGGGGACACTTGGTGGGGCTTTTTTTTTTTTTCTGTGTGTGTGTGTGTGTGTGTGTGTGTGAGTGTGTAGTTCTGTTCTACTTTATGCATCCCCTTTGATGAAACAACTACAGAACAACATCTGAGGCACCAACTCCAGGACTGGAGATTGAGATGGACACCCAAATTATTAAGACTGAAACTGCATTGCATATAAACTTGGAAGTTTTTTGGTTTTTTTTTTTAATTTTCTATTTTCCATTTTATTTTAATTCATTTTTATATATAGATATTACTTTCATTTACTTATTTTTTTTATCTTTGATTTTCAATCCTCTCTCTGTCTCTCTATTGTCTGTTCAGCTTACTGTCGATTAGTACACTAACACTCCCTGTTTATACCTTTGAAACTCTCTTGTCTGATACCTTGTTCTGCTTTCTCCCTCTTGTCTGTATATTTGTTTTCCCCTTTTCTTTAACTTCTTGCTTTCCATCTCAGCTCACTCTTCCATTCTAAATATTACCATTGTTATTATTACAAGCTAGAAAATACTTAATTACACACAGTACAGGGACAGTAACAACACCAAGGACAATGACGGGAAGACAGAAAAAACAGGGAAACCAGTTTCCCCACAGCAAAAAATTAGTACAGGAACCAGAGGGGAATGAAGAGAACAGAAACTCAGATCCAGACTCCAACAAAATGAAGATAAACTATGCCAAAGGACCCAATGAAGCCCACAAGAATAATTTAAAAGAAGACATACTACAGGTACTCAATGAGAATTTTATAGAGATGATACTGGATAGGGTCAACCAAAATGTACAGGAGACACTCAAGAAATTCCAAGACAATAAAAATAGAGAATTTGAAAAAGCAAAAGAAGAAATAAAGGAAACCATAGAAGCACTGTATAAACACCAAAGTGAAAGAGAGAACACAATGAATAAATGGATAAATGAACTCAGGACAAAAATAGACAACAATAAAGAAGAAAACCGCCAGGATATGGAAAACCTCAGAAAAAAGAACGAAACAGAACTGCAAAACAAAACGGAAGGCCAATCCAGCAGAATAGAACAAACAGAAGACAGAATCTCAGAACTTGAAGATGAAATGGTAATTAAAGGAAAAACCGAAGAACTATTAATTAAACAACTCAAGACCTGTGAAAAGAAAATGCAAGAACTCACTGACTCCATCAAAAGACCAAACTTGAGAATCATGGGCATCGAAGAAGGAGAAGAGGTGCAAGCGAAGGGAATGCGTAATATATTCAACAAAATAATAACAGAAAATTTCCCAAATCTAGAGAAAGATATTCCCATACAAATGCAAGAGGCCTCCAGGACACCAAACAGACCAGATCAAAATAGAACTACTCCACGACATATCATCATTAAAACAACAAGTTCAGAAACTAAGGAAAGAATATTGAAAGCTGTAAGAGAGAAAAAACGAGTAACATACAAAGGTAAACCCATCAAAATCACAGCAGACTTCTCAACAGAAACATTAAAAGCAAGAAGAGCGTGGGGTGAGATCTTCCGGGCACTGAATGAAAATAACTTCAACCCCAGGATACTCTACCCAGCAAAGCTATCATTCAAAATAGATGGAGCAATAAAAGTCTTCCATGATAAGCAGAAACTAAAACAATATGTGACCACAAAGCCACCATTACAAAAGATTCTGCAAGGGATCCTGCACACAGAAAGTGACACCCAACTTAACCATGAAAAGGCAGGCAGCACCAAACCACAGGATAAGAAAAAGCAAGATAGTAGAGAGTAACATCAAGTTAGGTACACACAATCAAACCTTCAAACAACTAAGACAACTAAATGGCAGGAATCACCACATAACTATCAGTACTAATGCTTAATGTTAATGGACTTAATTCACCCATCAAAAGACACCATTTGACAAAATGGATTAAAAAAGAAGATCCAACAATTTGTTGCTTACAGGAGACTCATCTCACCGAAAGAAATAAGCATATACTTAGGATGAAAGGCTGCAAGAAGATTTACCAAGCCAATGGCCCCCGAAAACAAGCAGGAGTAGCAATACTTATCTCTGACAAAGTAGACTTCAAACCTACATTGATCAAACAAGATAAAGAAGGACATTCCATACTAATAAAAGGGGAAATAGACCAAAAGGAAATAATAATCATCAATCTGTACGCACCCAATGTCAATGCACCCAATTTCATCAAACATACCCTGAAAGACCTAAAAGCATATATAAACGCCAACACAGTGGTTGTGGGAGACTTTAACACTCCATTATCATCAATAGATAGGTCATCCAAACAAAAACTCAATAAAGAAATCCAAGATCTAAAATATGCAATAGATCAAGTGGACCTAGTAGATGTCTACAGAACATTTCCTCAAACTTCTACACAATATACATTCTTCTCAGCAGCCCATGGAACCTTCTCCAAAATAGATCATATCCTAGGGCACAAAGCAAGCCTCAGCAAATATAAGAAAACAGAAATAATACCATGCATACTATCTGACCACAATGCAGTAAAAGTAGAACTCAACAACAAAAGTAAAGACAAAAAACATGCAAACAGCTGGAAACTAAATAACTCATTACTTAATGAAGAGTGGATCATCGATGCAATAAAAGAGGAAATTAAAAAGTTCCTGGAAGTCAATGAAAATGAAAACACAAGCTACCGGAACCTATGGGACACAGCTAAGGCAGTCTTGAGAGGAAAGTTTATAGCCATGAGTGCATATATTAAAAAGATTGAAAGATCCCAAATCAATGACCTAATGATACATCTCAAACTCCTAGAAAAACAAGAACAAGCAAATCCCAAAACAAATAGAAGGAGAGAAATAATAAAAATAAGAGCTGAAATCAACAAAATAGAAACCAAAAAAACCATACAAAGAATTAATGAAACAAAAAGTTGGTTCTTTGAAAAAATAAACAAGATTGATAGACCCCCTGGCAAACCTGGCCAAAATGAGGAGAGAAAAAACCCAAATTAGTAGAATTAGGAATGCAAAAGGGGAGATAACAACAAACACCATGGAAGTCCAGGAAATCATCAGAGACTACTTTGAGAACCTATATTCAAATAAATTTGAAAATCTAAAAGAAACGGACAGATTTCTAGATACATATGATCATCCAAAACTGAACCAAGAGGAAATTAATCACCTGAATAGACCTATAACACAAAATGAAATTGAAGCAGCAATCAAGAGTCTCCCCAAAAAGAAAAGTCCAGGACCTGATGGATTCTCTGCTGAATTCTAGCAGACCTTTAAAGAAGAACTGATACCAACCCTCCTTAAACTGTTCCACGAAATAGAAAGGGAAGGAAAACTGCCAAACACATTTTATGAAGCCAGTATTACACTTATCCCAAAACCAGGCAAGGACACCTCCAAAAACGAGAACTATAGGCCAATCTCCTTAATGAACATTGATGCAAAAATCCTCAACAAAATAATGGCAAACCGAATTCAGCAACACATCAAAAAGATTATTCACCACGACCAAGTAGGCTTCATCCCAGGGATGCAGGGGTGGTTCAACATACGAAAATCAATAAACGTAATAAACCACATTAACAGAAGCAAAGACAAAAACCACTTGATCATCTCAATAGATGCAGAAAAAGCCTTTGATAAGATCCAACATCATTTCATGATAAAAGCTCGAAGAAAACTAGGAATAGAAGGAAAGTTCCTCAACACTATAAAACCTATATATGACAAACCTACAGCCAGCATTACACTTAACAGAGAAAAATTAAAACCATTCCCTCTAAAATCAGGAACCAGACAAGGATGCCCACTATCTCCACTCCTATTCAACATAGTACTGGAATTCCTAGCCAGAGCAATTAGGCAAGAAGGAATAAAAGGAATACAAATAGGTAAAGAAACTGTCAAAATATCCCTATTTGCAGACGACATGATCCTATACCTTAAAGACCCAAAAAACTCTACTCAGAAGCTTCTAGACATCATCAATAGCTATAGCAAGGTAGCAGTATATAAAATCAATATAGAAAAATCATTAGCATTTCTATACACTAACAATGAGCAAACGGAAAAAGAATGTATGAAAACAATTCCATTTACAATAGCCTCAAACAAAATCAAATACCTAGGTGTAAACCTAACAAAAGATGTGAAAGACCTCTACAAGGAAAACTATACACTTCTGAAGAAAGAGATTGAGGAAGACTATAGAAAGTGGAGAGATCTCCCATGCTCATGGATTGGTAGAATCAACATAGTAAAAATGTCAATACTCCCAAAAGTAATCTACATGTTTAATGCAATTCCCATCAAAATTCCAATGACATTCATTAAAGAGATTGAAAAATCTACTGTTAAATTTATATGGAAACACAAGAGGCCACGAATAGCCAAGGCAATACTCAGTCAAAAGAACAATGCAGGAGGTATCACAATACCTGACTTCAAACTATATTACAAAGCAATAACAATAAAAACAGCATGGTACTGGCACAAAAACAGACATGAAGACCAGTGGAACAGAATAGAGGATCCAGATATGAAGCCACACAACTATAAGCAACTTATCTTTGACAAAGGAGCTAAAAATATACGATGGAGAAATAGCAGCCTCTTCAACAAAAACTGCTGGGAAAACTGGTTAGCAGTCTGCAAAAAACTGAAACTAGATCCATGTATATCACCCTATACCAATATTAACTCAAAATGGATCAAGGATCTTAATATCAGACCCCAAACTCTTAAGTTGATACAAGAAAGAGTAGGAAATACTCTGGAGTTAGTAGGTATAGGTAAGAACTTTCTCAACGAAACCCCAGCAGCACAGCAACTAAGAGATAGCATAGATAAATGGGACCTCATAAAACTAAAAAGCTTCTGTTCATCAAAAGAAATGGTCTCTAAACTGAAGAGAACACCCACAGAGTGGGAGAAAATATTTGCCAACTATACATCAGACAAAGGACTGATAACCAGAATATACAGGGAACTTAAAAAACTAAATTTTCCCAAAACTAATGAACCAATAAAGAAATGGGCACATGAACTAAACAGAACTTTCTCAAAAGAAGAAATTCAAATGGCCAGAAAACACATGAAAAAATGCTCACCATCTCTAGCAATAAAGGAAATGCAAATTAAAACCACGCTAAGATTCCACCTCACCCCTGTTAGAATAGTCATCATCAGCAACACCACCAACAACAGGTGTTGGCGAGGATGCGGGGAAAAAGGAACCCTCTTACACTGTTGGTGGGAATGTAGACTAGTACAACCACTCTGGAAAAAAAATTTGGAGGCTACTTAAAAAGCTGGACATCGATCTACCATTTGATCCAGCAATACCACTCTTGGGGATATACCCAAAAGACTGTTACTCCAGAGGCACCTGCACATCCATGTTTATTGCGGCACTATTCACAATAGCCAAGTTATAGAAACAGCCAAGATGCCCCACCACTGACGAATGGATTAAGAAAATGTTGTATCTATACAGAATGGAATTTTATGCAGCCATGAAGAAGAATGAAATGTTATCATTCGCTGGTAAATGGATGGAATTGGAGAACATCATTCGGAGTGAGGTTAGCCTGGCTCAAAAAACCAAAAATCGTATGTTCTCCCTCATATGTGGACATTAGATCAAGGGCAAACACAACAATGGGATTGGACTATGAGCACATGATAAAAGCGAGAGCACACAAGGGAGGGGTGAGGATAGGTAAGACACCTAAAAAACTAGCTAGCATTTGTTGCCCTTAACGCAGAGAAACTAAAGCAGATACCTTAAAGCAACTGAGGCCAATAGGAAAAGGGGACCAGGAACTAGAGAAAAGGTGAGATCAAAAAGAATTAACCTAGAAGGTAACACCCACGCACAGGAAATCAATGTGAGTCAATGCCCTGTATAGCTATCCTTATCTCAACCAGCAAAAACCCTTGTTCCTTCCTATTATTGCTTATACTCTCTCTACAACAAAATTAGAAATAAGGGCAAAATAGTTTCTGCTGGGTATTGAGAGGGGAAGGGAGGGGGCGGAGTGGGTGGTAAGGGAGGGGGTGGGGGCAGGGGGGAGAAATGAACCAAGCCTTGTATGCACATATGAATAATAAAAGAGTAATGGAAAAAAATAAAAAAATAAAAATAAATAAATAAAATCTCCTAATGGGTATGATTATTTGCAAGAGCAATAGAAATACAAAAGCAATTCCCCTATATGCCCAAATGCCACGGGATTTATAAATATTAACAACTCTTTTATTCCCTTGTTACAGATGATGAAGCCAATACACAGAGAAGTTAAGTAACTTTCCCAAGATCACACATCTTCTATGTAAGGATTCTAGATTCCAACTCAGGCTGCTTAGCCCCTAATTCAGGTCTCTGCATCGCTAACTATACTGTGACATCTCTCTATTTTTATTCTTTACCATTCTCTATAATTTATGGTCTGATTAAACTATTTCAAATGGTAAAAAATAAAATAAATATTGGAAAAACTTTTTAAGGCAGCAATAGTGAAAGTTGACGAATAGAAGTATTATAAGAGTTCACTGACACATTAATAAAAGACAGTCAGGTCTGAGGGGTGTCAGAGCAGCTCCTGGCTGTTTCCCCCGACAGCTACTCACATGCTTTGCTATGGAAAGCCACACTGCACACAGAGCTTTACAGTTCACAGAGCAGAATGCCACAGTGCACAAAGCCTCTGGAATCCATGTCATGCTGTTTGAGAGCCCTGCCTTAGATCCACTTTACAGATGAGGCCACTGAGGCTAGGAGCTGTCCATGAAGCAGGGGTTCAAACCAGGTCTCTGTGCGGGCAGAGCCCGTGGTCTCAGCCACTCACTGCAGTGCATCTCTGTGGGGTTGTAGAGGATGGTGCCTTGCTCCATCAGATCCTACATCCAGGAAGAGGCAGCCCAGTGCACCTGCAGCTTGGATTTCTTTCCCACACAGCCTACAGCTGTCTGCCTTCCTTGGTGGCTGCCTCAGATGCATTCTGCTAAGTCCTTCACAGGTCACCAAACCCAGTGCCTAAAGGAGATGGGGTAGAAGTGACTGTGTGGCCATGGAAGTCCCACACAAATGACTCTGGGGTTCAGCTGAGGTCTCTGTGGATACTGCCAGGCCTGCCTTCTCTGCCTTTCCCAAGTGTGGATGCAAGAGTGCTTGTCAACACACATCCTTCAGGCCACATTGCCTCAAATGCCTGGGGAAGAGGGGTCCAGGAGTCCAGTGGGGAGGTCAAAGAGTTTTCTGGGGCCATGCGACGAGGCCAGGCAAGGCAGGAAGTCCCTGTGGACCCCTCCCTCTGGAGCAGTTGCTCCATAGCATGTGGATGGTGAGAACGCTGGGGTGGAGAGGACACTGAGAAGGCCACCACAGAGGACAAGACAGAGCTGAGCACCCAGAGAGAGCAGCCCCAGCCAGCAATGGCGGCGCATCCCTAGGCTCCACAAGCTGCCCGTGGGTGGCCAGGCAGTGCTTCCCACAGATTTTTTTTATTTTTAGCTCAACTCCTCTCTACCAAGTCAGTTACTTGAAGCATTTCACTGCCTTATCCCCTTGGGTTCTGCTCTGTGGGGTTTTTGTAAACAGGATTACGTCAGGTTTTCTCTCTTTCCGTATCTGTAATTCCTTTCTCCTCTCTCCTGGGTTGTCATTGTCCTCCTGTTTGATAACAGACTCGTGTCACAGAGCTTTCTGCCCCTTTCTGTCCCTGCTGTGGACTCTGCCTCAGTCCACCATGTGGCCCAGTGTGACTACCTCCTGCCCTACTGGGGTAACTCATACCCTGCTTTATGATAGGCACCATTTAGTAATGGCTGTTGGATGGGAGGATGGATAGATGGATGGATGGATGGAGAGATGGACAGATGAAGGTTGGTTACGCAATCCCTAGCACAAGGCCTCTATTAAATATATGCAGTAATTACATTATTAATGAACAAATAGAAACAGGGAGCACAGTGGAACCCAGGAGCTGTCTCATCATTTACACAATTCAGGAATGAAACTTAACTTCATGCCTCTGTGAACAATGCGTCCACTGGAAAGCGTCAGCAAGACTGTGAAGAACACGCCTGTCCTATTTATATTCATAAGTCCATAAGCTCATGGAGCCAGAGCAGACCTCAGGGACTATAGAAAACCAGGGGTGTGAAGAGAAAGGTCAAAATTACGGAGCAGCACCTCTTGGCCCCACCGCGAACTCTGTACCACTCTGGAGATGCTCCCACGCTGGAGTTGGGGGTAAGTGTCAATCAGCACAACTTTTATGGAGGCTACTCAAAGACAATAATGATTACTGTAGAAGGATCATGATGAGTGAGAAAGCTTTTTCTGTGTCCACAACCACCCCTTTGCCAGAGGAGGAAACTGAGTTTTGTAAGTGGATTGATTACAGCTTTTTTCTTGGTCGTATTTGTCACCTCTTTCTTGGGCAGCAAAACTGGGGTCTCTGTTATAGTTAATTGTTCTCCTGTGGTCACACAGATGCAGGGTGAAGCAGGCCCAGGGTGGAGCATTGGAGGTGTTTGGTTTGGTGAGTTCACTTCCAGGGGAGGCTCCGACAGGGGTGATTGAGGTCCATGTAATGCCACCTGTGTACACTGAGCAGCAGGTGTTCCGTGGCCTGTCACAGTGAGGTTAATTTTGACTGTCAACTTGACTGGACTGAGATACGCACAGCTGGCAGGTAAGGTGTTACTTCTGGGTGAGTCTGTGAGATATTGGCTCTGGAAGAAGTGAGTGTTTGAATTGTAGACTGAGCACAGAGATATGCCCCACCTCTGTGGGCAGCCTGAATCACACAAAAAGCAGAGGAGGCAGACATGCTCTCTGTTTGTGCTGGGCCCCACTTTGTCCTGTTCTCGACATTGACGCTCACAGTGTCAGTCTCCTGATGCTTAGGGTTTAGACTCGAGCTGAGCCATACCACCCACTTTCCTGAGTCTCCAGCGTCCAGATGGCAATTTGTGGGGTATCTAGCCTTCCATAGTCGTGTGAGTCATTCCTATGCTAAATTCACTCATTCATTTAGAAATGCTTCCTGCTGGCACCAGGGGTGTGAAACTCCCAGGTGTCCAGGACCTCTGTCTTGGTGAAGACCCTTCTGTAAGACTCCAGTGACACTGACCCACAGTGCCCTGGGGTGATGCAGGAAACTCTGATGTGACAGATGCCATTCTGTTCAGCCAGCAGCCCCATAGCACACGTCCACAACTCACCTCTTGCTATGTGTTAACTGAGATACCACAGAGTATGTGGGAGGAAGGAGGTGCGTTTATTCAGGCTGAAGGGTCCTGCTTTGCAGGCAGCACTGGGTGACGAGGGGACAGGAAGGCTGCAAGGAAGAAAAGGCAGAAGAATCAAGGTTGTCGAAGGTGAGCAGAGGCCCAGACCTGCAAGCGAGTATGCCACTCCCGGATGGGAGTCCTGGAGAATCTTTCACAGGTTTACAGGGGGCAGGGATGTGCCTGCCTTCTCACCTCATCTGGCTTCATTCCCGGGACATTAAGAGGCACAGATGCAATTCACTGCCGTTCTCCATCCCACAGTTTCTCCCTTATGTCATGTGCCTTTCATATTTTTTCTCCTAAAATGTCAAGTGGGTCTTTTCTAGAAGCACTGAATGGAAATGAGAGATGAGATAAAGAGGATATCTTTATCTCATAAAGAGAGGATAAATTTGCCTCATTTAAAGGTAACCTGGAGCAAGTGAGAGTAAAGCTCCTCTTGGGTCCCACTTCTCCTCTCCTCCTGCCCCCTCCTGCTGCCTGGCTCCCCACAAGCCACCCAGGAGCTCAGCTCAGATATGACGGGGAGGGGTGGGGTTGAGGAGGGTTAATGTGGTGCCAGGGTCCTGCAAAACTCTGCCTTCCAGAAGCCCAGCTCTCATATGAACTTGGTCTCAGATGTGTTGCCAGTTTAAAGCATCCATCCTCTAAAACAAAAAAGAAAGTAAGAGGCCCAGAGCCTTGGCCTGCAGGACGTTGCTTATGACAACGGCCATGAGACCCTCTGTGCTTCCCAGGCATGGGTTCTGTGGTGCGCCAGACATGACCCCCAGGCTCTGAATGGGGCAGCAGGAAGGTCAGTGGCAGACACTGAAATGTGCTCACCTCTAATGCAGAGCATCCCAACTTCAATTCCAAAACTACATTCATCCCTGCAAGGGTCGACAGGGCGGAGGAGGGACACTGGCCTCCTGAGATGCTTGTTAGCTGGGCTTGAGGCTTCAAAAGCATTTATAGGTCAAACTGGTCAAACTCAACAATTTCATGTGATCCTAAGGTATACCTTATTTCAACTCCACAAGAACCCTATGAGGTAGACATTGTGGTTCCTATTTTATGGAGAATAAAGCTCCAGCGAGGCTGAAAGGAAGGCAGGGAGGATGGGGTCAGCCTGGACAGGAGGCACAGCTCAAGCAAAGGGGCAGAAGTATAGAAGGAAATCCAAAAAGCTCTGTGGGGCTGGAGCATCAGCATGGGGGTGAGAAGTTGAGGCTGGAGCATCAGTAGGGGATGAGGGAGAGGATGGGGCCCTTGCATATCAGGCTGAAGATGATAATTCATCCTGGAAGCCAGAGGATTCTCTGATGTGCCTCCTTTGAAGTCCTCCTTTGGCCTGGGGGACCAGAGTAAAGATGAAGGGGGAACAGAAGCAGATTGCCTGAGCCTCTTCTTCATGCTGAGACTCTACCACCATCAGCCTTAGATTTGGGGGTTCCGTATCAGATTCAATTGGGGAAAAAAAAGCATTTGACTCTGAATTGTAATAATATTTAAATGTGCATAAAAATCACTTGAAAATTATATAAATTAAGCCTTGGCTTTTGGCCATGATGGATGAGTGGAATCAGTATTGATCCTCCCACCTTCAACAACTGGAAAAATAGGCCAACATATCAAACAACAGTTTTGGGACATCAGACAACAGCTGTGCAGGAGCACAGAGAGGAGAGGAAACCAGCTGGGTCCAGGATGGCTCTGTGGAGGCTCCTCCAAACTGCAGAGAGGAGCGAGAACCACAGCAGAGCCCAGCAGCTTTGATGATTTGAGGAAGAAGAGCACAGAATTTGAGAAAGGCAAGGTGACTAGAGTGTGACAGATCCAACATTGGGAAGGAGGCAGCTTTACAGAAAAGGACCTTCAAAGACAGCAGAAGGGTCACCTCAACAAAGCGCGAAATGGCCTATATGCTACATGTAGGTGAAGCTTCTGAAGTACCCTAAGTCTTGAGAAAGAGCACTAGGACAGAGGGGATGGAAGAATTCTCAAAGCTCACACAGGACTGAGGGCAGCTTTTGTTTTTATCTGCTACCATGGAAAGATGGGCAATAATAAATAATAATGGGGCATCTGGGAGAATTCTCAGGAAGCCACTAGATTGCTGATGGGCATTAACTAGCCCTAGATAAACTCTGCCCTGGGTCTGCTCTAACAAAAGTAAAGGAAAGCTCAAAATTATCCAAATGATTCAAAATAATTTAACTCCTTCTCAAAACAAAATCCAATACTATTTGAAGAAATACAATAAAATCCCATAACCAACAAAATGCAATCACAATACTCAGCCTCTAATAAGAAATCACTCGGTGTACAAAGGAACAGGAAAATATGATGGCAACCCAAAGGAAAAAATAATAGAAAGGGATCCAAGAATGAGAAATGTCTTGAAAGTAAATAAGGATGCTAAAACAGCTATTATAAATGTGCTCTGATGTTTAAGAGGGCAAAAGAAAATATGAACAGGCTGAATATTCCAAACCTAAATGGAACATATAGCAGACAAATACAATTTCTGAAATGAAAAAAAAAAATCACGTGGTGTGATTGACAGCAGATGAGATCCTGCAACAGAACAGTTCACCAAAATGAAGCTATAGCAAAAACAACAACAAAATAAAGCAGAAATGGGGAAAAAAGAATGAGAATGAACAGACCAACAGGAAACTGTGCAGTGATGTCAACTTGCCTGATATACTTAAAGCTGTAGTTCCAGAAGGAGAGGGTAGGAGGGAGGGATGGGAACAGAAAACAATTTTTTTTAAGGAATAACAGTCATTTAAAAAAATTTGATAAAATTTACAAGTCTGAATATCCAAAAAAGCTCAATACCATCAAAGAAGAGACACAAAATAAATCACAGTTCAAACCCCAGAAGCACCATCAAATAAATCAATCATTCACCCCAAGGCACACGCTAATCAAATTCAGAAAGCCAATGATAAAAAGATTAACCTGTAAAGCAGGCAGAAAATAGCAAACATGATGTACAGGGGAACAAAAATAAGAGCAGAAGAGGTCATGTCAGAAAATATATAAGGCAAAAATAATAGAGTGATATCCTTAAAATAGATGAAAAATTAAACATGAACATAGAATTCTCTACCCAGTAGAAATATCACTTAAAAATGCAAACATAGATATACTGTAATCACTTTTGTAAACGGACCCCTCATGCTACTATAATATACCAATAAAGGAAAAAAATGCAAGACATAAAAGACAATTTCAGGATAGACGAGAGAATTCATTGTCAAAAAAATTCCCCTTCAAAAACATTGAAGAAGTTTGTTTGAATACAACAAAAATGATAATACATAGAAATTAGGGTCTATAAGAAAAGATGAAAGGAAGAATGGAAAGCATTTTTCTCATTTTTTGCTCTTTAAGAGGATTGAATGTTTAAAGTACCAACAGAAGCAATATGTCATAGGGTTTGTAATATATGTAAAAGAAAAATCTAAGAAAGAATAGCACAAAGGATAAGGGGGACAGAAATTGACTGTGATAATGTTCTAATGGTGGTGTAATATTTGCAGTGAATTCAAGATATTTATTGCATATGCATGAGCAACCAGTAAAATATAAATAAATAATAGAAAGAGCTATTACTAATAAATCAGTAGAAGATATAAAAATGAATGTATCAAAATTTCAGTTAGTTCAAGAGGAGGTAAGAAAACAGGATCAGGTTACAATAAACAGACAGAATACTCTGAGAGATTTAAACCTAACCTTATCTATTTACACCTTAAATGAAATGATCTAAAAATTTAAGTTAAAAGTTTAAAATTGTCAAAATGCCATTAGAAAGTAAATTAAAGACTTAATATATAAGATACACCATTATGTAATAATATTTAAAGATTAATTTCATAAATATATAAAAACTAAAATAAATTACTGACAGAAATTAAGAAGACTAAGGTATACCATGTTCATGGAACTGAACATACAATATTGTGAAGATTTAAACTCTCCCAAAATTGATCTACAGGTAGAACATTATCACCATCAAAATCTCAACTGGCATCTGTATTAACATGGATAAACTGAAGGTAAAATTTACGTGAACATGCAATAGACCTGGGACATCCAAACTGATTTTGTAAAAGCAGAGCAAAGGTGATTTATACTACTTGATTTTAAGTAAACTATAAGGCTAGAGTAATCAAGAGAGGATGGTATTGATATAGAACAGACACATGGAACAAGGGAACAGAAGAGAGAATAGGGAAAATTACCTAAGACTGATTTTCTATGTAAGTACAGAGTTAATTCAATGGGGCAAAGGATAGCACCTTGACAAGCTGCACAGTCACCTGAACACCCACATGGGTACAAACACACAGCCCTCCTGAACCCTTACCTCACACCTACTGGGAGAATGTAAGTCTGAAAACTAAAATGAAAATGCTTGTGGCTTTGGCTTAGGAGAGGGATAGAGGGAGAGGGAGGAAGGGAGGGGGAGAGAGAGAAAGACAGACAGACAGACAGAGAGAATTAAAATCATGAACCAAAAAAATAATACTTTAGATTTCATCAACATAAAAATGTGTCCCTCAAAAAGACATTTATACAAAGTGAAAAGGCAAGCTACAGTTTATTTGCAAAGCATCTGCTCACAATCATTTGCATCCAGAATATACAAAGAGCACTAATAAGTGAACAAAGAAACAAATGGAGAGCACATTCGAATCCATAATTCACCAAATGAAAAGATAGAATGTCAAATAAGCATGACAAGGATACTCAACTTCATTAGTCATCAGGGAAATCCAAATTAAAACCATAGTGAGATCATATGGCCACTCTGCCTAAAATTAAAAAGCCTGACAATACCAAGTGTTGACAAGGATGTTCTCTCTCTCTCTCTCTCTCTGTCTCTCTGTCTCTCTCTCTCTCTCTCTCTCTCTCTCTCTCTCTCTCTCTCTCTCGGTGGGTGGTACTGGGATTTGAACTCAGGGCCTCGCACTTGCTAGGCAGGTGTTCTATCACTTGAGCCATGCTCCCAGCTATGAAGCTCAAACATTGTGGTGGGAATGCAAAATAGTCCAGACACTGAAAATCTGTTAGAAACGCTCTAAGAACGTTAACCATCCCTATGTTCCACTCATCCCCCTACCATGCCTTTCTCATGAGAAAGAATATATATGTCCACAAAAGACTTGCATGGAAATAGTCTACTATACTTTCCAAAAAACTGAGAAGTAGCTATCACCAAAATATGACCCATGCACTCATTTAATAGAACAAAGCACTTACTAATAAACAGACTTAAAGAACTGATACACTCAGCACCATGGATGAGTCTTAGATGTTGCACTGAGTTTTGAAAAGACTGAATACTATGTGACCTCATTATCTGAAAATTTAAAAAAAGATAGAACCAAAGTGACAGTGCAGACAGAGGTTGTGGAAAGACTGCAAAGAGACATGGGGCTAATGGAAATGTTCAAATCATAATTATGGAGGTGGATAAAAGTCACTATACATATGTCAAAACTTGTCACATTGAATACTCACAATTACTGGATTTTATTACATCTACATTATTTCAATAAAACTGATTTATATATATATATATCATGCCAAGAGCCAAACAGAAGGGACCTCAGCTTTTTCTTGTTTGCTCTCTACTGGCTGGGTGACCTTGGAGTTGGATTTTCCTCCTGTGTCTCAGAAGGAAACAGGGAGGTTGACTGCTCCCTCTGAGGCAGTGCCACACATGCCTGCCAGCGTGGCAAACAGGTGCGCCCCTCCTCCTGTAGGCTCCTCCCTCCTGCCTTGCAATGCCCAGCTAAGGGCCACTTACCTGCCAAGGAGTCCACGGGGAAGGCCTGAGGCCATGGAAGGCTAGTCCTTCCATTCTGCTACCCGGCCCTCTGGGAACCCTGCTGCACTATGCTGTCACCGTAGCCACATCAGCAGCCCTGAACACCCCAGGACAGGAGACCTGAATGGCTTTCTTCTAACACCCCTCACCCATGTAAATAGGTGTTAACTCCCCGGGAGAAGCAGAGGGCAGTGACAGGGAACTGGCTCATAACTGGAAATATCTTTAACACCCTATTGATGGCTTTCCCCCTATTGCTCTGTGACAAAATGAAACAGTAAAAGACATCGATTTTTCTCTGGCAGGGGAAGAGGGAGGAAGGCTAGGTCTTAAAAATGAAATTATGGTTATTGTTCTCCTGGTAGCATTTCTTCTGTTGCCACCATGACAGATGGCTCTTTAAGTGACAACAGATTTGTATTTCATTAGGACACTTTAGTCAAAAGATCAATGATGCCTCTCGGAGCCTCTCTGCCATCCTCAGGGGCAGACGAGCCTGGTGAGAAGCCCGCAAAGATCCAGCTAAAATTAGGCAGCTGCCGACAGACGCTGGATTCGCAATCATAGCGCATCGATTTCCGGAGCGATGCCAAAGCCCAGGGAGTTTTATTGGCCTTCTTGTTCTGTCTTGGTACAGCAAGGCCCTCTGTAATGAAGTGGGTCGGCCTTGGGGAAATGAGCTCTTTAAAGCAGGATTAATTTGGGGTGAGGAGAGGTGTGGAGAGGGGGGGAGTCAGGAGTGTCCTGGCTGGGTCAAGTCCAGCCTTAATGTGGGTTTCCAGGCCTGGGTCAGTGTCGTTGCTCTTGGTTGTCCTTGGTGAAACATCCAATATGCATCAGATACCAGAGAACACTCCAGTCCCTGGGGACAGGCTGAGTACCAGCTCCTGAGGGGCAATTTCCTGGGGAGAAGAGCTAAGTGGGGACATGGGTAGCAGGCAGAGCATGGAGGACCATCCAGGTACCAGCAGCTCAGGAGTTGGGAGCAGGGAGCCAATTGCCTGGCTGCTTGGGTTTGAATGCTAACAAGTCCATTGACACTGGATGACCAAGGGATGAGTTGTTCTACCTTTCTGTTTCTCTCTGTTATCCAGCATGAAGTGGGGCTCACCATTTGCTATCGGTGAAAGAACTCCAGGAACGTGACTGCCACATGAATCAGTTTGTGCTGGACTCCAGTGAGGCTCTGCTGTGCATTCTTAGCTACGTGACTCCACCTCCTTGCTGCGGAGAGGAGGTGACAACCTGCATGGGAAGTGGCCTAGCTTGGTCCAGCTGGGAAGCTGACAAGACCCCAGAGTCCATCCTGTGAACAGAGCTGCCAGCCTTCTAGGCCTGTAGAGCAGGCATGAGGCAGACATTTATTAGCAAGAGAGATGGTTGGTTATTCCAGAAAGAACTTGGAGGAAGGAAAAACAAATCACAGCCTTCCTTCCCTGCTTTATAAACACCATTGATCTGAGGCACGAGTCACTTGGGAACAGCAGACATATTGATTGATTGGACCTTTCCGGGAGTTCTGCTCTGCATACGTGATCTACGCTGAACCTGAACGCCTGGTGCCTGGCAGGGCGGAGATGAGACATGCAGTGAGGTGTGAGAGGCAGGAGATGAAAGTGCATCACGAAGGCGCTAAGCTAGACCCTAGAATGGACGTCCTTCCTCCAGCAGTTCATTGATTGCTAGAATATCTAAAGACTCTTGTTCTAATAATAAGTTGTGCACACATGCTGGGCCAGGCCTGGGTCTCAGAACATGGACTCCTGTATTCTCACAAGGGTCCTATCAGTTAAATGCCATTGTTACCATCATTCCCATTCTACAGATGAGAAAACTGAGGAGATTAAGAAGGTGTCTCAAGGTCACAGCATATAACTAGCAGAGCCAAGATCAAACCTAGTCTTTGCTCTCTTGCTCATTCATTCACTCATTCTTCTGTCATTTCAGTCCCCACCCATGCCAGGCCTTTCCCAGACTCAGGGTGCAAAATGAAGGAGACGCAGGTCCTGCTCTGGCTGCTGGACTGCAGTACCAGTGTTTCTGTTCCTCCTTTCTCTCCCTGTGGCCCGTGTTCCTGAGGTGGTTCATGAAGGCTGCCCCAAGGCCCTGCCCACCTCCTTCTAGTTATGAAACACATAAACCCCACACTGATAGGGGTTTAACCAGTCCTGCAGGGGCCGGATGGGGCGGGAGATGCAGGGGTGGGCTGCCACAGTCACATCTCAAGGTCAGAGCAGCATCTGCTCCTCCCCGCTTCCAGGAGGGTTTGGGATCCTGGGAGGCACAGGCACAGGTGAGCTCTTGTTAACTATAAGATGTGGCATGAGCATCCATGCTTGTGGCCACAGCCTGCTAAAGTCTTGGAAGTTTTTCCCCATCCTTTCCTGCTCATAAGGCCACTCCCCATGGAGCTAGATCCATAGAAAATCCGTTTGGTACTTCTGCTGCCTCGCTGTCCCTGAGGGAGCTGATATGGCAACTGGCACATCCCAACCAGTCACACGGGGAATTGGCACCTTATCAACCATTTCTCTGAGTATGAACCTCTCAGCGTAGCAGGGGCACTTGCTGCAAATACACCCCTGTTGCTACATTTGTCAGCCCTGCCTATGGGCCAGCTGCCCTCTGAGTCTGAGGTCCATGGCCAGCTTGGGATTATCCTACAGGTGGGGAGGCAGTGGTACAATGGTTAAGATTGTGACTTCTGTAAGCTCATTGTAGGTCTATATCTTGGAACTTGCATTGAAGCCATCTCTAAGGTCATGTGATAGACTTAATAATGACCCCTCCAAATGTCCATGTCCTGATCCCCAAAACTTGTGAATATGTTACCTGTTGTGGCAAAAGGGACTTTGCAGTTGTGATTGAGTTATGGCTCTTGAGGCGATGGGGAGATTATTCTAGAGGACCCAACGTAATCACAAGGGTCCTTGCAGAAGGAAGGAGGGGGAGGGGCAGAGAAGGCATTGGGAGTCCAAATAGAGAAGGAGGCACAAGGGTGTTAGCAGAGTTTGGGGCCAGAGAGAGGCTGGAAGGTACCAGGTGCCATCTTGGTGGAAGGAGGAGGGGGCCACCAGCCAGGGAATCCAAGAGGTCTCCAGAAGCTGCAAAGGCCTGGGACAGCTTCCCCTAAAACCTTCAGAAAGAATCAGCCCTGACTCTGTGACTGTAGTCCCGCGAGTCTGATTTTGGACATCTGGTTCCAAAATTGTAGGATGGTAAGTGTGTGGTTTAAGTCACTGAATTTGTGGTGAGTTTTTATAGCAGTAGTCAGGAAGCAAAACACATTTTCCTCATCTGTCCAATGGGGGTAAGAGTAAACTCTCTAGTAACTGGGACCTAGCCGTACTTGGTGGTGACAAATGGCAGAGTGGAGAGTTGTCAAGGTTACAGCTCTGGAGTCTGGCTCACTGGGGCCAAGTCTGAGCTTGCACAAGCCTGTCACCTTCTATATTGCCATCACAAACCACTTGTCTGTCCTGTAGAGACCAAGTGCTCTCCTACCCCTGCCTCTCCCCAGCTCACAGCTGCTCGATCTTCAGGCCTCAGCTCAGGCCTTCTCCACTGGGAAGCCATAGAACCCTTCAAGACAGAGCCCCTCCCCTGGGTTTTAGAAACAAACGCCTAGGACATGTCCTCTCACGGCTCTTGACAGGTGCAAAATAAGTCAACAAACAATGGCCCAAGGTGCTGGGCCTGTTGTCGTATGAACGAAACAGGGGCCTGGCCTCACACAGCAGCCATTCTGTGTGTTGTAATCACCTCCTCTTCATCTTCCTTCCTTCCAGATGTTGTTCATAGCGGCTGGAGGGATGAAGCTGGGGGTCATTGTGCCCCCCTCCTGGGATATAGCACTGCACTCAGCACACAGTAGGAGCATAATTGTTGAATAAAGAAAGTCTGACCTGAACCATTTTCTGTACCTCTTATTCTATTGGAATATTCTAGCTATAAACAGTGTCAGAGATGGCACAAGAGAAAGTGATACGCAGACAGGGGAAGTGACTTGCTAAAGGCCGGGCAGCAAAAGATTGGCCCACACAGAACTGGAACCCAGGGAGGTGAGGCTCAGTGAAGGGCCTTGTAGTAGATTAAATGGTGGCCTCCAGAAAGATGCATCCTCCCTGAGTCAGAATGTGAGCCTGTGTGGAATAAGGGTCTTTGTAGGTGCAGTTAAGGTAAGTATCTCAAGATGAGACCATGCTGGACTACAGTGGACCCTAAATCTAATGACAGATGTCTTTATAAGAAATAGAACAGGGATGGGCACAGTGGCTCACACCTATAATCCCAGCAACTCAGGAAACAAAGGTAGAAGTATCATGGTTTGAGGCTAACCCCAGGCAATTGCTCTGAATTCAAACCACATACTGCCAAAAAAAGAAAGAAAAACAGAACAGAGACACACACCAAGAAGATGATAGAAAGACGGGAGAGGTAGACAGAGGCTAGAGCAATGCTTCTACAAGCCATGGGAGCCACCAGAAGCGAGAGAGTAGCTGGGAACAGATCGTCCCTCCGAGACTCCAGAGGGAACCAACCCCTGAACACTTTGCTTTCAACCTTTCAGCCTCAGGTGCTAAGAGAGACTCCTAGAGAGCAACCTCGACTGTGATAAGCTGTCATGGCAGGCCTCAGTAAGGAACACCAGCCTCCCAGGCTCCCGTGTGGTCCTCTTCCTCAGCACCATGTCCCAGTTTGAGAACCATGGCCGGTCCGTCCATTCATGGAGACAATTCATTCTCCTCCAAAAAATAATGACTGAAGAAGACACCAGCTAAAGCCACGTTACCAACACATAAAATGCCAAAGCGTTAGTCAGAAGGCTACAAGCTAACAGGCCCGTTCTCCGTGTGTGCCCATGACAGAGTAGGCTCCCTTGAAGCTGCTATGCCCAGAGGAAATCATGCCCAGGAGAGCAGGGACCCCCAGGAAAGTGACCTCCAGACACCTTCGTGATGCCAACTTAGCTGGTAGAGCAGGACACAAAAGTCTATGTTGTGTAGATTTTCTTCTTTACTGTAAGGGAAAACCCAGCCGCTTCCCACGTGAAGATGACAGGCCCTGACACAGCAGAAAGCCTGTTACAGCACAGAAAAGAGGAGGAAATTACAGTCTGGTTGAGATTCCACCGCGTGTCTGATGCAGGCCTGAGCAAATTATAAGTTTGCTTTATTGAATCCACACTCCAAACACTCAACAGGTATTATTATTCCAAGAGCCCAACTCTGTCCCTGCTTACAACTATCTGCTGCAGAATGAAACCCATTTTAAACACAGGAAACCAGGGTTCAGAGTGATTAGGTGGCTCAGTGAAAGTCTGCTGTCAAAGCCCCTCTGATCCAGGTCTGGTCTGACAGGCAGAGCCTGACCTGACTGCAGTTCCACCACCCAAATGAAGGTGGCACAGGGCAAGTTGGCCGGTGGCTCTGAGTTTCAGTTTCCCCATCTGTATGTAGGCACCATGGAGTCTGCCTGCAGGGTAGCATTGGGGTTAAACGCAATGTGTGTTGAGCCCCCAAACACTGTCATGGCACAGAAAGGGGCTCAGCAGATGATGGGGAGATTATTCATACTGGAACCATGATGTGACTCCTGTTCTATCTGAGGCAGAGCTGAGCCTGTCTCTCACAAATTAGACACATGTGCACAAACTCCCCAGCAGGCTGAGCCGGGCTTCTGCTGGCATCTGAGGACTCGTGTCTCCTGCCTGCTTCCTGTCTGCCCTGGCACTGAACAGGCATTGTCCCTTGGCACATGGTCCTGCTCCAGGCTGATCCTTCAGGGATTTTCCAAGCACCCAGGTGAGTTGTCGGTGGCAAATAGAGACGCTGTGTGGATTGGAACCACAGAGTCTCCAAGATTCTAGAACATATCTAGGGTTTTTTTTTTGAATGGGTAACTATGTACGTTTTGAGAAATAGCTTCTTGCTTGCTGTGAGCCTTAACAGCAACAAATGTCTACACACAGGACACTAGGTGACCATGTGACCCTGCGTTCCATCATGAGCTGGCTGTGGCCTGGCCCTCCCAGCCACAACATTAGTGTGCAGCCGCAGGCTAACGTCAAAGAGACACGCATGGAATGGACTGGGTTCAGTCCAGAAGGTACAAGTAAGTTCATGAGCAGGTAGCTCAGACTCTTTCTGCTTCCTTCCCCCCAGTTTATGGCCTTATGGAGAGATTCTGACCACCCGTTTACTGAGGAAGAACAAACTCAAGCCTGGTGGACGGATGAATCTTCATGAGACCATCAAATGGTGGATGGTGGGTAGCATTCAGCTCTCCTCAGGTGTGATCCTGCAGAAAAACAGTGAAGAAAAAAATCCTGCTTAGAACTCTGATGTAGCCTCGATGTCTAGGCCTGAAATATGGATCTACATGAATTCATGACAGTTACTAAGTTTTGGCTGGTTGATGAGTGACTTAGAAGGAGAAGGACAGATTTGTGACATGAAGTCTAGGGATAAGATATATGAATGAACTTCTCAGAAAGATATTGTCCCATGTCACTAACAGGCATCCACCGCAGACAAGGCTCTAAATAGTGATCTGGACAGAAGGACATGCTTGACAATGTAGAGTCCACTTCTTCATTTCTTAGTCACCCCAGTGCTTTTCAACAGTCTCATGAGTACAGTGGACATGGTGGCAGGGAAGAAGACTGGGCATGTGCTTAATATGAAAGATTTCCTTTTAGCCAAGGATGACCCGACTGGCTCTGCCACCAAGTGAGTCTGCCAACAGCCAAAACCAACAGTGAGCCTCCAACAGGACACTATTTCCCAAAGGAAACAACCAAACACCTGGTGGCAGGTTGGTAACATTGGACCACTTCCATAATGAAGAGGACAGAGAGTCACCCTCTCTGGGACAGATGTGAATGTTGGATATGAATTTGTCAGTTCTGCCCATAATGCTCCCAGAAGTACAATCATTCCTGAGCTCACAGTATGCCTTAGGCACTGTCACCATTCTCACAGCATTGCTTCTGATCAAGGAACTCATTTCTTAGAAAGGAAAGTGCAACAGTGGGCTAATGTCCAAGGAATTAATGGGTGTTCCCACACAACTCACCACCCAGATCCAGCTGGTGGGATAGAAAGGTCAACAGTTTACAGAACATTCAGGAAGACCCCTCTGGAGAGTTAGCATCATGCAAGAATGTTTGTTTATTAAAGAATATTGGCCATACTTTGACTCAAAGACCGTCGGATGAGGCTGTTCACCGACTACCGTGGTTTGAATTTGTCCTGCAAATTCCTTGTGTTGGCATCTTAACCATAGTGCAGCAGTGTTGAGAGAGGGGACCTTGAAAGAGTTATTAAACTATGAGGGCTCTGCTGTCATGAATGGATTAATGCTGTTATCATTGGAATGGGTACCATATAAAAGAATTAATTCAGTTCCTCTCCCCTCTCTTTCTTTCTCCCATGCTGTCTTGCCCTTCTATCTTCTGCCATGGACTGATAAAAGTAGCCTCCAGAACTGTGAGAAACAAATCTCTGTTCTTCATAAATTAACCCCGACTCATCTTTTATGCTATAGCACCACAAGGTAGACTAAGTCATGCCTACAACCAAAAGTCATGAGTTCGGGAAAGAAGGGGTGAAGTAGCTCCTCTCACTGTGCTCCGTAATAACTCACTGCGACAGTCTGCTCAGGATGCCTGAGCCTGGTACCATGGACTAGGAGGCACAAGCAGACACAATTGTCTCACTGTTCTGGAAGTGTTGGCAGGTGTATTATCTCTTGAGGCCTCTCTCCTTGGCTTGCAGACAGCAGTCTCCCCATAGCATCCTCACACAGCTTTTATTTTCTTTCTTTTCCTGTTCACATTATAGCTTCTCTTCTTATACAGACATCAGTCTTATTGGGCCTGGGCCACTCACTTGACCTCATTTAACCTTATTTACCTCCTTAAAAGCCCTGCTTCCAAATATAATCACATTGGGAGTGAAGGCTTATATTAGTCTGATTTCTGTTACTATAATGAAATAACTTTCCAAAAAAGAGGTTTATTTAACTCATAATTTCAGACATTTAAGGACCAAGATCAGGCAGCCTTGTCAGTTGGGCCTCCAGTGAGGGCAGATGGCATCATGTGTATGGGAGGAAGTGATCATATCTCAAAACAGGAAGCCAGAGAGCAATTCAGGGCCCAACCTCACTCTTCCAACAACTCACTCTCTTTAGAGCTCAGGGATACCATAAGAACTTCCTTAATCCCTTCTAAGGGCAGTTCCCACTATGCCCCACCTTTTTGGAGTTCCACACCATCTCCCAACACCACAATCAGAACACTGAGCGTCCCATACACAAACCCATGGAGGACGAACCACATTCAAACCGTAGCAGGACTTCAACATAGGAATTTTGGGAGGAACACAACTAGTCCATAATACCCCTCACAGGATATTTGCTTCCCAGTCTGACAATTTTGAACTTTGTTTGTCTGGTGCTCATAGCCCCCAAGGTAGGGGGAGATGTTTTAGGCAGGTTCTATAGCACTGGAAGGTGAAACTGGAGTTTCCTATGTCACTGAATCAACAGGAAGAAAACGGGGTCACTGCACCAATTGAGACCAATTGCCGTAGGGAAATTGGTTGATCACTACATAGGTGGGGACCAAGGGGGCTGTGTCTGGACCCTGGGGCATTCTCTGGGCACTTCTAAATTCTTCTTGTCCCATGTAAAGAGTCATGGAAGACACAGCATCCATGAATGGCAGGACCGTGGGGGACACAGATTCCTAAGGAACGACCGTTTGTCTTACTCTCCAGTAAAGTATCCTGTCCCAATGGGGATCTGGGTGGAATCAGAGACCATATGCAAGGGGTAGAAGAAAGTCACAAATGCCAACCGTGTGCTTGTGACCCGCTGCAAAAGAGAGGCTCGTGGCCTCTGTATACATGCTGTACATATAGATTAACTATATCCTCTCCACTATGTTATTTTATCTTCAAGTTGTTGGAAGCTAACCTCACAATTTAGACATTAGGTAATTAAAAATCAGAGGTACTGTGGCTGAATTTAAGAAACAATGAATATAGCCAGCAATTGAAATGACGGCCACGAGTCTTCGCCACCTTGAGCTGGCAGAAGAGTGAGTTTCTTCACTCATATTGAGGACAGCTGCATCTTGGATGATGGAAACACAGGTTGTTTCTTTTCTGTGTGGAAGTTCAAATGTGTGTCGAAGGGCACATTTATAAGTTGAGTAGCCAAAGGGGTGAACTGTGCCAAGGATTGATTTCCTGCCTCTCGGCCCCAAGCCCTCCTATTTACTCTGTCTTTTGATATTGGAGCTGGGCCTCATAAACATTTCTCCTTTATGGCAACACTGCCCCTTCTCAACAGACGACACAGGAGGGAACCGCACTGTCACAGCTAAGGCAGGGACTGCTGTCCCTGGTTGTGGGGCATGTCCCCTCCTTCTCTGAGCTGCAAGCTGATATGGGATGACCAGCACTCCTGGTCTCACACCCTCTAGCAAGTTTCTCATCCACCAGGCTGGACCACCTGGCAAATTATCTGCCACCATGTTGTATGTTCCTGTGTGGCCCACCTTCTCTAGCATACTCGGTCCTTCAGCCCTGGTGGTCGTCGTTAGGGCTCCTCTAAAGCCTCAGCCCCTTCCTCGCCCGTGCTCCCTAGATCCCAGAGGTAGTAGCTACTTCCTGCATTTGTCCTTCTTGTATAGATACTGCTTGACTTACGATGGGGTTTCACCTCCATAAACCAATCATAAGTTGAAAATGCATTTAGTGCACCTAACCTACAAGCATCAGAGCTCAGCAATGCAGCACTCTGTAGACCATCAGTTGTTTGTCCTTGTAATCATGTGACTGATGGGAACCACAGCTCACTGCCACTGCTGTCCATATTGCAAGAGAGTGGCCATTGAGCATATCACTAGCCTGAGAAAAGATCAAAACTCAGACTTCAAAAAAATTGTTGAATGCACAAGTTTTTGTTGAATTGCACTTTTGCACAATTGTACAGACAAAAAAATGTTAGTCAAATCACTGTAATTTGGAGATTGTCATCAGCATTCCAGAGTATACAGTATTGTCCTCTTTTTTTACATTACACTTTCCTCATTCAGATTTCTGAAGGGGTGTCTGCCTTCTGCCTGGACCCTGAGCGGTTCATGGGGATGAAGTTGAGGACACTTTGATCTCAGACTGACCACAGGCCATTTGTTCAATCAACTCAGCTTCTGGGGCATCTCCATGGTGCCCCAGTGTCCTGGGATGTGAGGACACACTGTGAACCAGAACAACAGGCTCCCTGCTGTCCCAGAGCTCAGTCTGGCAGAGGGAGGAAAAGCCTGCTTTTCTGTTAATGATCTGCGTGAACTTGAGGCAACACTTCATCTCTGAAAGCTTGTATAATCTCATCTGAAAAAATGCAGACAATTATAATTAAGTTGTGAGAATTAAATGGTGGGAAAATCCTATAAATAAATGGTTTGGGGCTGTACCTGACACATTGTACACACTGAATAACTCTTTCAGTTATTCCTATTAATAAAACACAGAAAGATAGTAAAATAGAGCCCAGAGCCACCTCCTCTATTGGCAGAGGAGGGGACTGGCCCAGAGAGGTTAAAGTCACACAGCTAGCTCATGGCAGACTTGGTTCTAGAATTCAAATATTCTAAGGCCCAGCCAAGAGCCCCCCGCCCACCAGTATCTTTAGATACGGATTCCAGGCCTGTCCTGTAGACTGTTCTAGATTAAGGGGAAGGAGGAAGCTGCAGTACGCTTGACCTCACATGCGTCAGGGTGAGCTGTTTCCTAAGTGTGACAGGAAACTATTGATATAGTTGTCCTGGGAACCGTTTAACAGGCACCGTGTGCATGGCGCTCCAGTGTCACCCAATTACATGACCGGCCTGTGAGCAAGGCAGGAAGACATGGAGAGGCTGAGATCATCCCTCACTGGTGAGCTCATGGGGGAGCCTTTGGGAACCCCCTAGTGGCAGCCCTTCCCCTGACTGTCTTTTCCTCCCTTTTCATCTTTCTCACCTCCTTCCTGCTATTGTTTCCAGTTCTTTCCCCTCCTCCTCCTTCTTTTTTACTTTTCTGCATGTTCCCCCTTTCTTCTTCCTGCCTCTCTTACTCCTCATCTACTCCTCCTTTTTCTCCCTCTTCTTCTCTCTTCTCTATTTCTCCTCCTCTGTCTTTCCCTCCCCTTCCTTCCACCCATGCCTTCTCTCCCTTGCCCCATTTTCTCCTCTCTTTCCCCTTTCCATGTTCACCATGGGATCCCCTGGCGACCATGAAGGGGGACCAAGCTCCTCTCTAGCCTGCCAGAACTATCCCATTCCACTGAAGGATTGTTGCTAAAAACATCCACTGCCACCAGGCTTGCTACCAGTAAAAATAGCACCCCTTTCTCCCTTCTAATTAGCTACCGCCTCTGGCTGTTTTGCCTGGGCCTGTGCAATCTCTTTGTTCCTCAGAGGAGCAACTGTGCCTAATGGCACCCATCTGTCAAGCAGGACAATGCCTATCTCTGCAGCTTTGTGCATTCTCAGCTGTACATCTGGGACCTGCTGTATCCTGAGGATGGAAGGAGCAGGTATGGGGACACAAATTAGGGGCTCCTCCTTCAGGAGCAGGTGTGTCCCAGAGTCATAGGGCTTGGACAAAGAAGGCATAGCACGTAGAGCCTCTACAGCTAGCACCAGCCCTTCTTCCCTCATTGTTGGAGATAGTGTTCTGGTTCCATGAAAAGAACACAGGTTCTGAGCCTACAGATCTGGGTTCAAATCCTGCCTCTACTCCATCCACTTCTTTGAGCCTCACTTTCCTTGTCTATAAAATGGGGAAAATGCTATGTGAGTTGAGGGCCCTGATAAGAACTAAGAGAGTTCATATTTAAAAAGCAGCTTGTGGCCAGGCACAGTGACTCATACCTGTAATCTCAGCTACGTGGGAGACAGAGGCTAAGAGGATCAGTTCAAAGCCAGTACAGGCAAAAAGTTAAGGAGACCCCTTCAACCAATAAAAACCTGGGTGTGGTAGCAGATACACCTGTGATCCCAGCTACACAGGAGGCCTTAGGTAGAAGGATCATGGTCTGAAGCTGGCCCCTGGGCAGAAACACAAGACCCTACCTGAAAAATAACTAAGGCAAAAAAGAGCTGGGTATGAGGATCCAGTGGCAGAACACCTGCCTAGCAAGTATAAGGTCCTGAGTTCAAAATCCGGTGCCACAAAAAAAAAAACCAGGAATACCTTGTATAGTGTGGGATTCTTGGTACAGTTTTCCTCTCAACCATCCCTCTGACCATTTATTTATACATTTGTTTGAATAAATCCAACCATCCATTTGTTCATTCATCTACCCACCCATCTATCCACCCACCCATTTATCCATCTACCTATTCACCCATCCAACCAACCATCCATCTATCTATCCACCCATCCATCCATCATGCTTCCTTGGCTTTTATCCCACTTTCTTAGGCCTAGCAGACTTCAAGTCCCTGGCATCCTTGGTCTCCCTGGAGACCATCTCATCTGCTTCTGACAGAACCAGTCAACTTTCCAGGGAGCTATTAAGTGGACTCCACCATTTATTTCTGATCTTACTCACCACCACCGACACACACTCTCCCCTGCCGGGGGCCACTGAATCTACTGAGTACTGCAATCTTACTGAGACCCACAACTTCCTCTTTACCCCACCTGGCAATGGAACTCTGAGGAGCCAAAGTTGCCCAGGATTCCACAGCAATGCAGGGTCCCAACATGGTTGTGCTTGCGTTTGTAGCTGCTTTGTCAAAACACCTTTGTAGGTGATGACTATCAAGACAAAATGAGGGCAGAATGAGGAGCAGAGTAGACATTCAATAAACACGAGTTAGATGAAGTCATGAATGAGCAAGAACTTACGTCTTGTGATGTCCCAGAAATAGATGTTCCTGGCTCCCTCAGGCTGGATTCGTCCACATGGCTGTCTCTTGGAGGGCATTTTCTGAGTGACTGTTCTGTCCTGCTTCTCTTCACACACACCCAAGGAGAGACAGGGAGGTGGGGGTATCTATTTTTATACCTCAAAGAGCTGCAGGCGAGCAAAGCAGGAGCCTTCTGGTTCTAATAGGTCAGGTGTCAAATGGCCTAGTTAGGGAAGGAGGGGATGGTGAGGTTGCTACCTCTGTCCCTGACATTGCCTAGAAAATGCCTGCTGTCAGGGTCCTTAGCTACTGTCACTCAACTCCCACCCACAATTCAGAGGATGGCAAGGTGAGCCATTATACATCCTATATAAGTCCATTATAAGTGCTATATGGCTACACATATTATTTGTGCATAGGCACATATAAGTATGCACAAAAACATACATGTGTGGTCTTGATGGTCACCTGCATCAGAAATTTCCTATACTGTATTTGAAGAATTTACCCCTTAGGAGACAGAAACTGAAAATGCCAGGGATGCTCTTCCTGGCCTCCTCTACAGCCTGGATGAGGTCATATGACAAGGCTTCTCCAATCAGATTCTTCCATCCCCGCCTTTAGATTTTGGACCAGGCACTCAAAGAGGAGCTGAGTCTGTTCTGGTGCTGGAGTGGCAGAGGCTGGAATAGGCCCATCTGGTGTCCATGGGATAGGACATGGCCAGAGTCCAGCTGCAGCTGCAGAGCCAGGTGGTAGAGGAAAATGTGGTGTAGGCTGAGGGCCCAGGGCCTGGTGGAGGAGCCCAGATGCTGTCACAGTGGGGTCTTGGTCCTGGAGCCATAGCCCAGAGCCTGGCTCCCCAGTCCTCCTAGTGACTGCAAATAACTCTCATCATTTTATATACTTTATTGAGATAGAAAAATGGATACCACAAATCCATTTATTTTAAGTGTAAAATTAAAAGAATGTTAGTAAATGGACAATGCAATCTTGTTGACAATCCAGTTTTGGGCACCCCCACTGTCACAAGAAAGCACAGCCAAGTTCGTGGTCCCTGCCACTCAGCCTAGGCAACACTCATCTTTCTGGGGCTATGGCCTTGCCTTTCTTTGTCACTGCTCATGAGTAGAACCATGCCTTCTGCAGGCTTCTGTGTCTGAGTATAACAAGTTTGACATCCATCCAGACTGTAGGATGCCTCCATGCTGTTCATTTTTATGGCTGGACATATTCCATTGAGTGATTATGCCTCATTATTTATCTATTCACCATGTGATGGTCATTTAGATTGCTTCAATTTGGAGCTATTCTGCACATCGCTGCTGTGAGCCTCACACACAGGTCCTTGTGTGGACTGAGTTATATAGTACACTTACATTCAACTTTACAAGAAACTGTCAAACTGTTTTCCAAAGTAACTGTATGCTTATTTTCTCATCAACGATGCACAAAGTTTCCAGTTCCTCCAAATTTTTACTGACACCTCTTATTATTGGACACTATTTTTGTTTTTGTTTGGTTTTGACTTTATTTTGGGTGCTGGGATGGGGAGGGAACCCAGGCCTCATGCATGCTGAGCTCGTGCTCTGCCACTGAGCTATATCGCCCAACCTCTCTGGCATTTTCATTATAGTCTTTTTTTGTTTACTTATTCAGGCTGAAGTCAGCTAGAACCTACTTCTGTCACTTGTACTAATAACTCTGACTACTCTGCTACTTCTCTAACTGTTCACACAGCCTCTACCATTCCAGGGCATTTTAAAACACAGCCTCCTCTTGGAAGCCTCCCCTGGTTTCCACAGCTGGAAGTGGTGTGTTCCATCATTTAATCTGCTGATGGTTTTACCCTGCTTTGCACTAACTCTGTGAGCGACCTTGGCAAGTTACTAAACCTCTCTATGTCTCTTTGCTCATCTGTAATACAGGGGTGAGAATAACAGCCTCCTCACAGGCTGTAAGGATATGTGCCCATATCCAGTTCTCAGGACAGCGCCTGGCCTGTCACAAACTGCAGGTGCTCTGTCACTTCCATTCACATCATTGTCACCATTAGTGTAATCCCTGGGGTCTATGAGCTGCTCCCCAGTGTGTGACTCCATTCCCTGCAGAATGACTCTTCAGGGCTGTGTCTGTGGCTCGTGTGTCCACCAAGTCCTCCAGAGCACCCAGCTTTTCCACAGGGCCCAAGCCCTCTGACTGTGATCCAGACCATGCCCTCCGCTGGCCCAAGACCTTTTGGTCCCCCTAAGGCCACTTGTGTCCACTTACTTCTCACTGTCCAGACCACAGCTGCCCCATTCTCACCTGTCACTGCACTATTGGGGGCTCTTAACTGACCCTGTACTGCCAGAGTCTCCCTCCTTGCTCCCCTACCCTGGGTGTCCTCCCTGGACTGGAGCTCTGAGCCTATCCCGCTAATGAAACAGGGCAGGCTGGGGATCCTGTGACCACAGGTTAAACTGCAAACCCTGCCCCAGCCTTTGAGGCCTCTACTCTCTCATCCTGCAGCCTCCTGGACTGTATCCCCCTCTCAGACACTGAAGCTGCTTCCATCCCAAACACCTCCAGTTCCCAACTGCAGCACTTGCTCACCTGCCCCTGGGCCATCATCCATTTATTTAGCTCAGTCAGGAGCCTTTTTTCCACTTCAAAGCTAGTCTTTCTTTCTGGAACATTTCTCCTTTGGCCCTTCCTCTTCTCCCTCACCCTACCCAGCATCCAATTCTGCCCGGGTATGCTAATGTCTCTGAATCCATCCTCTCCTCCCCATCCCCGGTCATCTCTGGCCTGGCCACTGCCAGGCCTTTATCTAGTCTTGCCCTCTGCACCAATCCCCCTAGCAGCTGAGGGACGGTGTGAACCTCCCTACCCATCTTCCTCTGCACTTTGCAGAAGACAGAAACTCCAGTGCAGCTGGACTCCTGCAGCACCTGCCCCCACTTCCCCTCCCACTTACCCTTGTTCCCTCTGCCCTGCAGTGAGGACTCTTCTCAGGTTGATGAGGTGTCTGGGCTCCACTACCACAGGGGCTCTGCAGGGCTGGACATTTCTTCTTCTATCTGTCCATTCAGTAAATGTCTAATTATGCACAACTCTCAGCTGATCTTCTGCCCCAGGGCAAGGGCAAGGCCAAGGGCAGCCTCCTCTCAGAGCTGGCCTCTGTGATTTGCATCCAGTCCTGTGATTATTTAAGGACAAAGATACCAAACTCCCAATTCCAAGAGCAGGGCCTGGACACAGCAGGTGCTCACTAAACACCTGCTTACTGGATAGATAACTAGGGGCTGCCACTTAGTCAGCACCTCCTGTGTGCCAGAAACCATGCCAAGTACTTGATAGCATCAGCTAATCCATTCCTCCAACATCCCAACAGAACCCCACTGTACAGATAAGAAATCAGAGGTTCTTTAAAGAATGGAACTGCTGCAGAGTCCCATGATCACTGGGTGGCAGAGCCAGGTCTCAAGTCCATGTGCCTCTAACCCTTTACTACCTCATGTCAGTGCTGGTAAAAATACCACCCACTCTCACCCCACCATGGTGCTTCCCAGTCTGCTTGTCATATTTGTCCTCCTAGGCACCTATCTTTCCCCATCAGACTGTGAGCCCTTGAGGGTGTTTCTCATCCCCATCGCCCCCAGCTCAGACACTAAGGACACTTCACCAGGCCAGTGATGAACAGAGGAGAAGAGGGAGCTGCCCAGAATCCTGGCTCATGCTACTTGTCGAGTGACAGAGTTCAGTGAGTACCAGAGCCTTTGCCACCTAGGGGTCTGGAGGAGAAAGCAAGGCAAGCACTGGGCTTGTGGGCACTCAGCGTCCCCATTTCCAGTGGGTTGGCCAAGGCTCCTGCTGAGTGGGCCAGGCTCTGTGCTGCCATCTGTGCCACTAGGCTGCCCAGAGAACTCAGCTCTCCCACACTGCTGCTCAGCAGCCTGCATGCCCACAGATAAGTGTCTCTGTAGACCCAGAAAAGGGCATGGCTGACACAGCAGCTGCGCCATCAAATAATGTAATTGGCAATTTAATGAGGAGCCTGGGGAGCAGCCCCTCAGAGCGAGGGCTTGTGACCCAAATCCCAGTGATTATGAATTACTAATCTCCTTCAAAGGCTCTCAAGTTCCCACCGAACGCAGCCAGGACAGATCAGAGCCTCCTGGCACCTCTCATCAGATTGTCTCTAAATCAATAGAGGAGCACCTGTTGGGAGCAGAACAAACCAGGGTGAGCTGGGGCTGCAGGGAAGGCCCAGCACAGGGAAGTCAATTGACAGGAAGCCCTGGCACGCAGGAGGCGCCCCAGGCACTCCGATCAATACACTCCCGGGCCAAGCTGTATTTGACCCGCCCTCCCAGTGCTGTGTGCTCACCAAACCAGATGGCCTTTGTCTGCCACCCTATGGGCACCTGGAGGCAGGTGTGGGACTGGGTGAACCCCAGAGACTGATCCTGGACAGGCCTGGGTTTGAATCCAGTTCTGCCCTCTTCAGTTGAAGTGGGACTGAGAGAGTCTCATCACCTGTCTGAGCCTCACAGTAGGTTCCCACAGCTGGATAGATGCAGTAGGTTCTGGAGGTGCCAGGCAGAAGCTGGGCCTTCCCGAAAGCCGCTCAGGTGCGGCCTTCTGCTTTGGCACAGCTGGAGCCCCTGATGTGTTTCAAGTGGCAGGGGACATCAGGGTTTCGCATTTCAAACCTTTGTCTCAGTCCCTCTGTGGGTTGTGAGGACAAAAGGGAAAATGCTGCTGAGAAGCTTAGAGCAGTGATGGCTCAGAGCAGCTTCCAGAGAATGATAGTAAATGTCATCCAAGTGGAGCTGGGTGGAGAGAAAAGATGACCAATGATTCCGAACAGATGCTTGCAGCCCCCTCCCATCATAGCAGCAGCCTGGCCCACCAGGACAGAGGCCCCACCCACTAAGGCAGTGACCCTGCCCGTGAGAACAGGGCTGGACTGAGCACTTCACCCATATCACTGGTTCCTCAAGGCACCAAGCCCCATGTGATAGGAGGATAAACTGAGGCTCTGAGAGGTTATTGAGGTTATTCACTGAATCTTAGAGTGGGAGGGAACTTAGAGATGTGCCCTCCAGGACAAGTCCCATTTTCACAGAGGGTGAAACAGAGGTCTGGGAAAGGGCAGTGGCTTGTGCTTGTAAAGCCATCCACTACATTGCACGAGGGTGGCAGGTCCATCAAGGCGGGAGATAACAGACGTGAGTTGGACAAGGCCCCTGACCCAAAGCTCCCAGCTCGAGGGGAGGGCACAGTTCTAATATGGATTATGTCTCCACACTTACCATGAATGGGCACAGACACCGTGCAGGGGAGGATGGGCTCCATATGGGGAGGAAGGGGTAGCATCAGGAAGGAGGCCAGTGCCCCGACAGTCACTGTCATCAAGCCTCTTGCCTGAACCCACCCCCTATCCAGTCTCTTCACTGGTCCAAATCAAGGTTCCCTGTCTGTGTCCCTCCACCTGCTTCTTGGGTGGTGGTAGCAGGGAGTGTATGGAAACATTTTCTGTAATGAGTTGCCAAAATCTAGCTGCAAAGCCACCAGAATCAGTCACTGCAGCCTTGTGTGACTGTGGAAAACAGAAGCAGCTATCTGCAAGGGCAGAATGGTTAGAGGCATTGTGGAGCAATTTGTGCAGGGAAATCCAGACACCTGTTCTGAAGGGCAGAGCTCAGGGAAGGGAGACGTGACAAGCTCACTGGTAGTTTCTTCTGGGTGGAGGGGTTGGGTTTGCCCAGCTGAGCTGAAAGCAGAGAGCAATGGCCTGGGCCTATCCTCTCCTGAGCCCCACCTTTTCTTCTTTCCCCAGATTCTGGCTTTGCTGCATGAAATTATAGGGACATACCTGTCAGCCTTTCCCTGCTGTCCCCTACCCAAGAAAACAACATTCATTCATTCATTCACAGTCTTCTTTTATCACTCATTTATTGAACACCTATTATGTGCCAGGAATGGTGATAGACACAAAGAAGCATGTGCAAAGGTCATGGGGTAAGGGGAAGCAATGCAAGGACAAAAAACTGGGAGTCAGCCAGAGGGGCCGGAGCAGATAGCAAGTGAGACAGTAGTGTTGGAGGGGAGGGGTGGGGCAGAGCTGAGCCAGGAAATTCAGGCTTTGCCCAGGACTGTGGCACTTGTCTGAAAAGTCATCAGTTGAGAGTTTTAACTAAATCATACTGTGGTCAGTATCTCTAATAACATGGGAACTTGATTTCTACTAATCCCAATCGCCTGCCTCCAGGTTGAGTCTTGCCCCACACACCCTGGGGACACAGTAGGAAATCAAGCCAGTCTGCCACGACCTGGTCATTCTGGGGTGATCACTGAGCTGACAGATATACAAACGTGGTAATTACATGTGAACCATGCCAGGCGAATGCCACAAAGGAAAATGAAATAGGATTAAAAAGGGAGAGAGAGCAACAGGGGGTTGCTAATATTACATGTGGGGGTCAAGAAAGTCCCCCTGGGGAGGTGGCACTGAGAGGAAGCTGAGTGACAAAAGTGAGAGAGCGGAGGCATGCTCCTGTCCCCAAGTCTTTGCTCTTTCCGTGCCCTTGCCTGGATGTCCCTATCCAAACTCTTGAAACCCTCAATGCACCAGAGCCCACGTGCCTTGGAGCAGCACAGAGGAAGGAAACAGACATTTTTTAGAGTTGGAGAGGGCTAAGTTTTATTGTGTATCAGCCCCTTCCTTGCCCAGTTCGCACAGGCTCCTTACTAACCTCTCCAGGTGTCGTTGCTTCCATCCAGTACATGCAGCTGGAAACACCAGCCCCACAGGCTTCTCTTAAGAGTGGAACTCATAACCCATGAGAAGGGCCTGGTGCACAGTAGGTGCTTAATAATTACTGGCTGACACAATCAGATGGTGCTGGACTGACATAGCCAGCTCTGTCCTGAGCACTTCGCCTCCAGCAGGGTGGGCACTAACACCAGAGAACTGTCACCCACCAACCTCGCTCTAGGAAAGAAAATATTCTAATTCCAAAGAGTAAATGTCACAGACTTGGGAAGGATTCCGAGCTTCCGAAAAGAAATACTCACTGGGCACTGAAGGGAGGGAGAGAGAGAAGCCAGTGGAAGTGGAGGGCCAGAGTGAGGGGCAGAGAGATGCCAAGTGGAGGTGTGTGTGTTGGGGGCGGGGGTGGTGATAATGCATTCACTTACACCTCTGCAGAGGACATGGCCTCACCTGTATCTGCACAGTGCAGGGATTGTTCTAAGTCAAGGGTTGCACGCTGCAGGCTGTAGGAGGCAGCCCTCTGTCAACATGCATGAAGTATTTTTCAAAATTGGATGCACTCCAATGTTTGCAAATCAGGGTATTTTGCCCAGAATCCCAGATCTCTCTGGCTGGCAGCATGGAGAGTTGGCCATAGCCTGCCCTCTGCCCAGCCAGCTGGCGGAAGCCAGAAGCTGCTGCCTGCCATGGAAGGCCCGTGTGCTTCAGTGAGCGCAGGACCCCACTGGCCGCTCTCAGCTCTGAGGCTGAGCCAGCATTTTTGGCATGGTGCTTGCTCATTCCTTATGCCCAATACATCAATCCTCTTTCAGTTTCTGGAAGAATCGAGGTGACCCCTGGACCAGAGGATCTAACTCTAAGACCTACCTGTCCACTTTGGGATTCTGTGGCTATCTCAGCCCAATGTCTTGAGACAAAATAGCCCTGTCACCATTTTGTCACTTCACTCTTCATTCCATCTGGTTCTTTCAGAAACAGAAAGAACCAGAACTCAGTGACGGCTGGGCAGTCTTCAGAATCTTACCTAAGAAATGGCACGGGGCTGAAGTGACAAGGCTGGGAGTGTGACCAGATGGTTCTAAGGTTTCCTGTCCTTGGACTCAGACCCAGTCTGCCCTTGATGTGGTAGGTTGAGACCTTTTTAGAGGAGATCACCTGTGGGGTCTGCAGCTGGAATAGGTGAGCTAGGATCCAAAGGGCATGGAGCACAAAGACCCCATCTGGCCTCTGAGCAAAGGGCCTTGGAGTCAGGCCTTCCTGCCACAGCTGGAGAACCATATGGCTGGAAACTCCTTACCCCTTGCCTCAAACCATGTCCTGGAACCCATGAGTCCCTCTGACCACTGTTTGCTGAGAGACTAGAGAAGTCACTTACTGATTTGAAGTCCCCATTTCCTCACTTGCCTCCACCCCCCACCTCCAGAGGCCCAGGAGGGAAAAGGCCACAGGACAGCCACTGAACAGTGCAGGGGGAGGAGGAGACTCATGGCGATTTATTGACATTACATCTGACCCATGGTCAGATGTCTGCTTTCCACAGTTAGAGTTACCATGTCCTGTGTCCCTGCTGGGAGCTGGGCCAGGTGAGAGTGCCCACTTCTACCACTGCCAACCCTCAGGTGGCTTTCCTTATGCAGTAACTTGGGACCAAGGAAGAGGGTGGCCCTGCCCTTCCATCATCCCGGGAGCTGAAGATCCCTGTACAGGCGAGGGGCAGATCCACAAAGGATGTTCCCTGGTGGGCTGAGGGGTGTGGAGGGTTTATTATCCCCCAGACTCTCTGCCTGGCCCACCTTAGAACATTTCCCTCCCCAGCAAACACATGCAGAGGTACCTAGACCTTCACTTGGTGGTTGAGGAGCCAGGTGCTCAGCTTGATTCCGGTCACAGGCTGGTAAATGGCCTTACCCTCAGCCCAGCAGCCCATATATATTAGTCTGCTTTCTATCACTGTCACAAAATACTTGAGATAAGCAACTTAAAAAAGGAAAAGTTTATTTTGGCTCACAATTTCAGAGGTTCCAGTCCATGGTCACTTGGCTCTGTCATTTTGTGTCTGAAGTGAGGCAAAACATCATGCAATGGTGGCTTGAATAAGGAGGAAGGGAGAGGAAGAGAGAGGAAGAGAGAAAGAGGGAGGGAGGGAGGGAGGGAGAGGGACGTAGGAAGAAAGTGGTCCAATATCCCCCTCAAGGTCACACCCCCAATAACCTCACTTCCTTCTTGTAAGCCTCACATCTTAAAGATTCCGTCATCCCCCAAATAGCACCACAGGCTGGCCACTGGTATTTGGGGGACACTTCAGACTGTAGCATCATGTAAGTCCCTGCTAGAAAGTCTTCATCAGACCTGGCCTGGCCTTGGCTCTGTCACCTGTGGGGCAGGTCACACCTCTACAGAGTTGAAGTGTGAGCTCCTTCTGAAGATCCCAGCTCTGCATCTGGAGTCTCCACAGAACACATGCAGTCATCCACCTCATGGTGCTCAGGTGACAGCAACCATGACATGGCACTGCCACCAGTAAGAGCTGTCACTTGTAGAAGGCCCACTGCCTGCTGGGCCTCTCATTTTTGTACATGATACAGAGATGGACTGAAGCTTGATTTTGAAGGTATAGATATCCAATTTTCCCAGCACCATTTGGTAAAAAGACCATCCTTTCTCTGCTACATGGCCTTTGCATTTTGGTTAAAAGGTGTTGCTTTTAGTTTATGAGCCCATTTCTGCATTCCCCTTTCTGCTGCACTGCCCACCTATTTACCTCAGTGACAATGCCACACTCTCAGTTATTATACTATGTCTTAAAGTCAGGTGGTTCTAGTTTTCCACCTCTGATCTTTTCAAAAACTCTTTGGGCTATTTGCATTTTGATACAAATTTTAGAATAAACTCATCTTGTCTGCAAAACCCTTCTGGAATTCTATCAGAATGATACTGACTCTGTAGGTCAAGTTGAGGAGAACTGATATCCTGGTAATAATGGGACTTCCACTCTGTGAACACAGTGTGTCTCTCTAGCTACTTAGTCCATTTACAATTTCTCTCAAAAATGTTTTCTAGTTTTCGGCGGATCATTTGTGCACATCTTTTGTCAAATTTATAAGACAATGATTTTAAATTTCTTATGCTATTGTGAACAGTATTGATTTTTTATTTCAACTTCTGGTTGCCTGTTTGCAGAAGTGCAATTGATATTTGGCTATTGACCTAATATGGTGAAACCTCGCTAAATTCACTCTAAAGTTAAAATAGGCTTTTGTAGATGCCATAGGATGCTCTGCAGAGAGGATCATGACATCTGTGAATAATGGCAGGTTTACTTCTTTCCTTCCAGTGTGGATGCGTTTGCTTTCTTTTTCTTGCTTTGTGGATTGGCTAGAACCTCCACTACATTTTTTTTTTTCAGTACTTGGCTTGAACTCAAGGCCTACACCTTGAGCCACTCTACCAATCCTTTTTTGTGAAGGGTTTTTCGAGATAGGGTCTTGGGAACTATTTACCCAGGCTAGCTTCAAACCACAACCCTCCTGATCTCTGCCTCCCGAGTAGCGAGTAGCTAGGATTATAGGCGTGAGTCACCGGCACCTGGCTCCACTACATTTTTAATAGATGTGGTGAGAGTAGGTGTACACCTTGCTCCTTATGGCCAGGGGGGAGACCTTCAGTCGTTCATGATTAAGGATGGGGCAGTGGTAGATGTCTCATAGCTGATCTTTATGAGAGTTAATTTGTAGTGCTAGTTTGGGGGAGTTTTTTAATCAGATATGGGTCTTGGGTTTTGTGAAATGGCTGTACAATGATCACATGGCTCTTCGATCTCGTGAACTATTTCAATTACTCTTTGAATATTAAATTAGCCTCGCGTATTAAAAAAGTTTGATTTAGCTATGATGTATTTTCAATCTTATATGTTTTTGGATTGGTTTGCTAAAATTTTATTTAAAATTCTCTCATTTATGTTTGTGGGGAATATTGTTCTGTAATTTTCTGATAATGTGTTTGCATATTTTTGATATTGAGGTGTTTCAGTGTGTATTGTGTTGCTATAGCAAAATACCTGTAAGTGGATAGTTTATAAAGAGCAAACATTCATTTCTCATAGTTCTGGAGGCTGGAAGTCCAACATCAAGGTGATGGCAAGTTAGGGCCTGGACTCTCTGCCTCCAAGATGGCACCCTGAATGCTGCATCTACCAGAGGGGAGGAATGCTAGGATAGTTCATGGCAGAACGTGAAAGGGAATAAGAGTGAGCTCTATTCACCAAGTCCTTTTATAACAGCACTAAGCCATGTGAAAGATGGAGTCCTCATGACCTAAACGCCTCCCAACACTGTTGCATTGGGGATTAAGTTTCATATGAAATTCAGACTCGAGCATTGGGTAATGTTTGGATCATAGGCTGAGTCAGGTAGTGCCCTACTCTTCAATTGTCTCTAAGGCTTTGTGTAGATTTGGTGTGACTTCATCTTTAAATATTTGGTAGAATTCCCTAAAGATGCCATGTGGATCTTAAGTGTGTTTGAGGGGGGATTTTTAGCTATGAGTTCAATTATTCAGCATCTTCAATGAACATAGACTATCCTGTCTGTTATTTCTTCTTGAGTGATCTTTGCTAGATTTTAACTTGCCAAGTGTATTTGCGTAAATTTGTTCCTACTATTCCCTATTCCCTAATACTCTTTTCATTGTCTGTAGAATTGGCAAAACATCTTCTCTCTCATTCTTCATATTGGCCACTTATATTTTTCTCTTTTTTTCCTAATCACTCTGGATGTATATTTATTATTGTATCAATCTTCTCAAATAATCTGATATTATATTCATTCCTCTATTGTATTTATGTTTCTCATCTGATCTTTATCACCTCCTTTCTCCTAATTTGCTTTGAGTTTAATTTGCTTTTCTAGATTCTTAAGGTGAGTACTGAGGCCATGTTTTTGAAGCTTTTCTCATTTTCTAGTACAGGTACTTCCAGTCCCCCCTACCCCAGCCCCAAGTACTGTCTTTGTGGTATAGCATACATTTTGATATGTTAATTTTTCATTTTCATTGAGTCCAACATATTTTCTAATTTCCTTTTTGATTTAATCTTTAAGATGAATTGTTTAGAAGTGTATTATACCCTCTACAAACATTTGGGGATTTCCTAAGTATCTTTTTGCTATTGAGTGCTAATTAATTTTATTATTGACAAACAACATTTCATATGATAGCATCCTTTTAAATCATTGAGACTTGGTTTATGTAATCTACCTTGTTAAAAGTTCCACGTGCACTAGAATATAACATGCATCATTACTGTTGGGTAGAGTTTTGTTAATGTCAATGAGGGGAAGTTGTTTGATGGTGTAGTAAAAGTTCTCTATACCCTTATTTAATTTCTGTCTACTTATTCTATCAGTTGCTGTGAGAGCAATGTGGAAATCTTCTATTATAACTATGGGTTTGTCTGCTTCACTTTGTGGTTCAATGAATTTTTGCTTCCTTATTTTGAAACTCTGCTTTTTTTGGTATATAAATGTTCAGGACTGGTGCTCTCCTGATGAATTGACACCATTGTCGTTATGAAATGGCCCTCTGTATCCCTTGCAGTAGTATTCTTTGCTCTGAAATCAACTCTGATGTTACTGTGGCCACTCTTGCCTTTTATATTGTTGTTGGCATGACATATCGTGGCCCGTCATTTTCCCTTTAACTGATTTGTGTCTTAACACTTAAAGCAGATTTCTTATGAGCAGCAATAGTTGAGTCTTGGTCTTTTATCTAATCTAGTAGTCACCATTTTTAATTGGGCTTTATACTATTTACATCTAACAAGATTACTAATACAGTTTGATTTTATACATACATAACCTTATTCCTTATTTTCTGTTTGGCATATTTGGTTTTTATTTACTTTGTCTTCTTTTTCTGCCTCAAAATAGTTGAGTGTTACTCTGATCTCATTTTATCTTCTCTGTTGGATTATTACCTAAAACCATATACCAACAACAGGTTGAGAAAAGTCAAAAGCAAAGGATGGAGCCCCCAGGAAGTCAGGAAGCTAGAAAAGACAGAATGTACCCACCTGTTTTCCCAACCCACTGTCAGCTTCACCCCAAATCCCATAGACACTTTTCTTATAAAAGTGGCCAGCTATTCCCTATACACCCTATCTCCATAATCTTCTACTTCTTCCTTTAATTATAGAACCTCAAATTTAAGCTGCATAAAATAAAAACTACATTTCTCAGCTTATCCTGAAACAAGTTTGCAGGGACAGAACTAATTTCTGGAGCCACATGGCTCATTTCTACTAATGGCATGCAAGTAATTGTGTGTGCAGTTTCCAGTTTGTATCCTTAAAGAGAACTATCCATGTCTTCACGCTGTTGCTTCCACCTGGATGGAATTTGAACATGGAATTGAGTTATGATTCACAAATTAAAGGGCAAAAAGTTAGGAACAATAAGCAAAAGATGGAAATACTGTGTCCCCAACACCATAGAGTTGCCTCATGAAACCTTGATAGCTAATTCTAGAACTATCTTGTGACAGAGTAGTCACAAGAACTTAGTCTTGTATAAGCCACTCTTATGTTAAGTCTTATTATGTGATTCTCAGTAGTGCAAGCACTTGACTGTTTTACAGGGAAACCAACATTGTTCAGAAAAGTCTAGACAAAGGGTTTTGAAGAAAAGTCATCTAATTGTGATCTGCAACTTGGGCCCCAGCATATCAGAACATCTGGGTAAGGACCCCCTAAAATTCTGTGGCTTTGCTGTTTGGAGCCAGTTCCTGCTGGGCTGTGACTGCAACAGAGCCTGAAGTGAAGAGGATGGTAAGGCTGACAAGAGGGAGATAGCTGGCCGCTACTCCTTTCTCTCCCAGTCTAGGCAGGAAGAACCTTCCCAGAGTCCTGAGTCATTCTCAGCCTCAGCCTCTTCCTGCTGCCTTGAGTTGGGCACATCCAGTCCCCAGGGCAGGGGGAAAGGGAAGAAAGAAAAATTAACGGTACCACTGATGGGAGTGACAGCTATGAATGGCTGGCTGTCTAGCCACCCACCCATCATACCACTAATGGAGCTTTTCAAGCAGGCAGGCTCAGGGATCAAGCCCCCATACTGCAGGGCATGCTCTGGTCTTCACCTCCAAACCAAGTGGAACCATCAAATAAATCCAACATTTAGATAAGAGAGGTCTGCAGAGGACACTTTCCTGAAATGCAATGGTAATAAAAGAGAAAAATGGGCCAGCTCTAGTCAGATAACCACCGCTGGAGAAGTAATTATGCTACTTCTGGTCCTGAGCCAGGAGGCTGGTGACAGAGGCACCTGAATAGGTGATCCATCAGTCCCAGATTGATGGACTCCCTGAGAGCCACCCTCCAGGTTCCAGGAGACACTTTTATTTAGAATTTGTCGAGATTATTGATCGTTTCTGCCATGTCTTTAACAGGGAAGCTGGGTGGCACAATCGAACATGGATTTGTTGACAATGATTCAGAAAAGTGACCCATTCAAGTGAGTCAATGGTTTCAAACTACACAAGTCCAAATTTCCCATGTAAATCTTTGAGTTTTTGAAATTACAGTCAAGGTCAAGGGAGAGCCCACCTCATGCACTGAGAGGGATCAAGGATGCACAATCCAACAATGAGCAAGCATCAGCTTCCTCATTGGTATGGGTACAAGAGCAGCCTGCATAAGAATTTCCTGAGTACAGGAGTGAATGCAGACACTGGGTGGTGGGACTGAGTGGAGCCCTCCACACCATCCCCTGTAGTGCTAATGACTCAGGTCACCAACTCAGCACAGATACAAAAACAGAGATGTCAGACACTGAAAATGGTTTCATCAGATCTTCCATCCCCTCATCCTGTGTTCAGGCTGGAATAGGCATGGCCAGATTTTATTGATGAATCAGCCAAGGCAGGAAGGGGGAACCTCATCTGTCAAGGTTACAAAGCAACACCCAGAGCCCTCTATGTCTGAGAACAGCAGCCACAACCACAGGGCCACCACGGTAATGAGGCCACATCAGTTCCACAGCCTGACTGCGCCTCACGTACTAGGCACTGTGTCTGGGGCTTTGTGTTATTTCATTTAATCCTCCCCACAATCCCACAAGATGGATACTGCTATTTTCAATTGTTTTTATTGTGTCTTCTTTTCTCATTTCAAAGAAAATATATCCTTGTTTAAAATGATTTGATCAATAGAGAAACTCATTTCAGGTAGGAACAATAAAATAAAAATTCAGGTAAAACTGTAATTCTGCTCTGGTGTTTCCCATTGGCCTTCTTCCCACAACATCGCTGACACAGCAGGTGGCTGTTGTTCACAGGACCAGCATGGCAAGTTAACTAGGGAACACAGAATGCTTGAGAGGGTGCTTGCTCCTACCCTGCTTTCTCTGGGTATCACTGGGACCTGCCGTCACAAGTATCCTGTCACATCTTTAGTCAGTTTCAAAAACTGTCAGCCATTCCATGGCAGGGCTCCTTTCATGGGTTCTGCGCAATGGTGTTTGTAACAGAAAAAACAGTTGCTGGTCCCCTTTCATTGTCACTCTCCAGCACCTTTGTGACAGCAGCAGAGCCTCTGGCTGCCCCAGTCACCTAGAGACCACAGGCACCTCTTCCCAGCTGGGCTCCCTGTTGGATTTGCAGAAAGTTCTGGCACCAGCTGATGAAGAGGTCTTGAGAAGCCTCTGTAAAGCTGAGGAGCCAGTTCCCCTTTGAACTCAGGTTCTCGGCTTCCTCATTCCCACACTGTGCAGATCACAGTGTCCCCCACAATTCTGTGACTTGGGAGGATGCTGGTGAAACTGGACAGATTCTAAGACAGAAACTGACTGTGTGGAGGGCTGCACAGGAGCACAAAGTGAAAATGTTTATCAAACAAAAGCTGGCTCTCTCAGTCTAGGGAGGGAACTTCAAAGAAGCCTGTGGCAAATCCTGCAAATCCTCCTGTCACTTGTCCTCACTTCCAAAGCTAGGACACACACAAGAGTACTTACAAATAGATGCACACATGTGTAACAATACACATCTGCATTACAGAGGCCACACCTGCACCCTGGGAAAACAACTGGAACAGCACTGGAAGAGATGTTCTTGTTTAAGGCGTCCCCAGGTGGTCTCCCCACTCCTCCAAGACCATTGTGCTTTGGAGTGCTCAATCTCAGAAAGGACTTTGATCAATTTTTTTAAAAAATCACTCTGAGTAGGAAATTTGGGGACACAGGAACAGTCCACCTAAAGGACATCTCTGTTCCCCTACTCCATGAGAAATGAGGACCCTGCTGCTCTTGTCCCACAAGGGGTTGCTATCAGCTTCCCACGGGGGTCTCAGAATTGACACAGGGCATTTCATGGTTTCTAGAGGAGGCCTTCCGCCTCCTATTAGCAGAGTCTCTGTCTGCAAGATGAGGGTCCTTGGGGTGGGGTGGGGGTGCTGGGTGGGGTCTGCTCCTTCAGACATTTTCAGGGAAGAAGTTGTGGCCACTGATAATATACAGTCACGACCCTCTTCTCATTGAGGACACCATTAAACACCTCCCATTTTTAAACGAAAACATAAAAGGCGCAGGGAAAATTTCTGGAGAGAACAAATTCTAGAAAGGACCTGCCTCCGACAACGTCATCGTCCACTCTCCCTGTTCAGGTCATCTTCTTTCTTCTGGGAAAGGATTCAGGATCCTGCAGAGCTTTGTGCAAGAACAGCCCACGTTGTCCACACCTTGGTCATCCTGTCTGCTTCCTATGTGAAGGGACTACATTGCCTTCGTTCGCTCAGATGTTCAGCAAATATTAATTGGGCACCTGCTCTGTGCCAGGAACTGAGTTAGGTGCTCTGGGTGAACCAGAGACTAAAACAGGATGAATCACTGGATTGTCTGTAAATCACTAAAGTTACATAGACAGAGAGGTTAATGACACAGTGTGTCAGGAGACTAGGTAGTCAGGGGAGGAGCCACTTAAAATAAGATGGCTGGGGAGGCTTCCTTGAGAAGGACTTTTGAGCAAAGAGCAAGGACTAGGGAGCTGAGCCCTGATGATGCCTGTGGAGGGGGAATCCAGGCACAGGAACTATAGGTGCAAAGGCCTTTGGGCCCACAAGTTTAAGGAAAAGCCAGAGGCCAGTTTGGCTAGAGCACAGGAAGCAGAGGTCTATGAGGTGGTAGGTCTGGGGCTCAGTTTACAAGTCCTTTGGAAGGAATCTGGATTTTCCTCTGACTCATAGAAACATTGAAGTTCTGAGCAGAATAGAGACCTGCTCTGACAAATCTAACAAGACCACAGGAGACTACTGCTGCTCTGTGAGGAACAGGTTTCTAAGGAAAGAGGAGGAAGCAGGGAGAGCAGTCAGGAGGCTTTGGAGAGAATTCAGGAGAGAAAGGACAGGGACTGGGATAGAAGACCAAGGAGACAGCCAAGAAGAAACCAGCAAAGGGGATGGAGGAGGAGCAGCCAGAAAGATAGAGGGAAAACCAGGAGTGGATGAGATCCCTGGAGCCAAGTCCAGAGAGGCAGTCAGAAAGGAGTCACCATGGCTATGACCATAGGCCAAGAGCCACCAAAAGTCCACAGGGTGCTTGTCAGTGCGGAGGTCACTGGTGACCTTGACAAGAGCAGTTACAGTGGAGGTAAGGGCATGAAATCTGGTTAGAATGAAGTGAAAAGTGGGAGGAGAGACATTAGAGACAGCAAGTCAGGTGTTTTGTTGTAAAGGAAAGCAAAGGTCCAGGAGAGAGTTAGTTTGTTTTTCATTGAGATTTTTGCTTTGAGATTGCAGAAAAAATGTAGTGTTGGTACTCAGATGGGAATGACCCCAGGGAGAGGTGAAATTGACAAAGCAGATGAGAGAGAGAGAGAGAGAGAGAAAGAGAGAGATGGAGGATGCTGGCTATAAGAGGGAATGTAACCTTGTGCACTGGTGGCTCCAATAGCTCATATTAGAAGTGTCTGAGATCCAGGGAGGATTTCCTCTAGGGTCTCCTGGTACAAATACTCCTCCTTCAAGATAGTTATCTGTGCATACAGAAAATGACTGAAACTTTTATGCAAAGCAGCAGCACACTGTTCATATTTTTATCAAACTCTTAAATTCAAAATATATAGTGGAGAACCTCCTAAGCAAGTGCATAGGGACCACCCTTGTCCTTTAATGACTGCTAGAGATGTACCATCATTTATGCCACCAAGTCCTGTTCATAGATATTAGATTATCTGAACGTTCTGCTATTCCATTTTTACAACAAAGTCAACATCATCGGGTCCTGAGTAGGAATGACCCAATCCTAGAATTTAAACTGCTGAGTTAAAGGGTCCATACATTTAAATTTTGATAGGTACTGCCCAAATGCCTCCCAAATGCCCTGAATGTCCCACCACCAGGATGAGGGACTATGACCCTAGGGAAAGGAGAGTGGTTCTGTTTGGATTTTTCATAGTAGGTTGTGGAGTTCAGCTTTAAAGTGGCATCAGAAACACAGCTGATAGACTTGGCCCCTCTCACCACACTGCAGGAACTGGACTGGGTGGGGCTGGGGGCTGGAGAAGCAGAGAATTAGGACAGAGAGAAGAGAGGCAGACACAGAGGGCAGGAGGACAGAGGTGGGCAGCAGCTCAGTGCTCTGGGGCCGAGCCTTAGGTGAAAGTTGGCTGGGTAACTGGCTTTCTGGGGAGTCCCAGGCCTAGCCTCTCACTGCCTGGTCACAGCATGAACATGTCACTATGCTGCTGCAGTGACCTGATGGAAATACGAGAATGAGATCCCAAGGGTTGAGGCAGAGGCTGCTGGCTGATCACTGACATTCATCTGCTTTTTGTTGGTGGTGTTGTTTTGAAACAGGGTCTTGTTATATAGCCTAGGCTGCCCTTGAACTCTTGATCTTCCCACCTCAGACTCCCAAGTGTTTGGGATTGTAGATGTGCACCACCACACCCAGCTATCATCTTTTTCTTATAGATACAACCCTTACTTTATTTGGAACAAAAAATTTCATAAGTCATGTCTCATAGCTCCAGCCAATGGGAACAGAGGTGGCTGCATTCTTCTAGGTAGGACTGGAATGTACTGTTCTGTGGTAGCAAAGCCACTATCTGTCCTGACATGTCCAGCCATGCTACAACCTCAGGGCAATCAACACATGCCAAGGACACCAAGGAGAAAAGGAGGAGGTGCTTCTTGTGGCACCCTGGAGCTACTAGGCCTTCACTATAGGCCGTTACCTGGTGCACTTTTAGGTGAGAAAAAGAAACCCCTAATTTAGCTGGGCACTGGTGACTCACACTTGTAATCCTAGCTACTCAGGAGTAAAGATCAGAAGGCTCATGGTTTGAAACCAGAATGGGGAAATAGTTCATGAGGCCCTATCTCAAAATAACCTTTCACCAAAAAGAACAGATAAATAAAATAAAAGGGCTGGTGGAGAGGCTCAAGGTGTAGGCTGTGATACCGCAAAAAAAAAAAAAAAAAAAAAAAAAGGAAAGGAAAGAAACCCTCAATTTGCTTACATCTTTTTCCCTGACTCTGGGAAGAATGCCTCTCCTCAGCATACAGGTGGCAGCGGGGAGGGGTCGCAGTGCACCCAGTTTGGACTACAGGAACCCTGGCCTACTCCCTCTTCACTACTGGCCAGTTGTGCATTGGAGTCCAGGTGGCTGTGCCTCCTTCTCTCTTCTACAAAAGTCCACTAAGGCAAAGGTCCCAGCATTGCCAGCCTCATGGGATGGAAGGAGAATAAGATGACATAATGTCTTTGAAGGCCTCTGCTCTGGGAGGCTGGGACCTGGGGCTGGTCCTGACCTTTGACTAGTCAGCAATGTGACCTTGGACAAGCCCCAGTCACTATCTGGTCCTGGGTTATGGCATGTGTAAAAAAGAGAGTGGCTATACCCCACAGAGGGTGATATTTTTCAAGGAAGGGAGGTGGTCACTGTAGATGTCTTTGGGCTTCAGGACAGTGGATGGCCCCACCAGGGTCCGCAAGGATGGCAGCTCAGGGCTCACACAGCCACCAAGACCATTTGGGAAAGAAGATTAGATTGGAGCTAGGAGCCCTTCTACCCAGGTGTGTCCACTTACCTAGGAAAGCCCCTTCCTCCAGCTCCCCCCACCACCTCCCCTGACTCCTGTGACTAGGTAACTGTAAAGGACCTTCCCATACTCCTGGAGTTAATTTTTCTGCTCTCACAGACCAGCAGGGAGGTGGATAGGGGTGGTGGAGGTTGGGTTCAGCTATGCAATTAGGAACATGTGAGGTGTAAGGAGCCATGGGATCCTCAGAGAGATGTCTCCAGCTGGACACAGCTACTGAGACAGCCTCTGCCCAGGTAGGAAGGAAGGGGTGAGGGAGTGAAGGTGACAGAGGACCTCTTTTCCCACTAGTCCAGGCCAGGGTGGACTGTGGCCCATGTAGGATGCTCTACATGGCTGGTGTGAGAGCCAGGCCCCCACAGGAAGTGTTTGCTCTATTCTACAGCAGCTCTGAGCAGGTGGATACCTCCTAGGATGAGCTCTCTCTGCGAAGACCTGTCTTTTCAACTAACGAGCTGTGCAGTCCTGAATTCAAGTCTGTGTTCTCTGATACTAATTTGCAATCCTTGCTTTATTCTGGTGACTGTTTGAATGGAATATATTTTTCCATTCTTCCACTTTCAGTCTTTTTCTGTCTTTGGATCTATGGTGATTCTCTTGTAGACAGCAAATAGTTGGTTCATAATTTTTAATTCACTCTGCCTATATCTATCTTTTGACTGGAGAGTTTTTTCATTTAAAGCAAGGACTTACTTCTGTCATGTTGTTATTTGTTTTCTATTTTGCTTATGTTTTTTCTTAATCTTGCATTTCCTGCATTGTAAGGAAATCTTTTGTGTTTAGTGTTTGTAGTGAAACATTTTAATTCTCTTCTTTCCTTTTGTGCATATTCTACAGCTATTTGCTTTGTGGCGACCATGGAGATTTGAGTTTATTTATAATTTTACCATCCTAAAGCTATAAAGCTCTAATCTGAATTTATACCAGAATAACTTCAATAGCTACAAAAACTCTGATCCCACAATCTCCATCTCCATCCCTTTTTGATGTCATAAGATTTTTTTTTTGCATTGCATGTCCAAAACCAAACTTTACTTCTTTATGTATTAGTCTCTTAAATCATGTAGGAAGCAAAAAGTGGAGTTAAAAATCAGAGTTATGATAATACTGGCTTTTATAATTACCCATATGTTTACTTTTACCAAAATGTTGATTTCATCATATTGCTTCAAATTACTATCTAGTGCTTTCTTATTTTATTTTATTTTTTGGTGGAATGGGGGTTCAAACTCAGGGATTCACACTTGCAAAGCAGGTGCTCTACTGCTTCAGTCACATTGCCAGTTCATTTTGTTCTGGTTATTTTGGAGATAGGGTCTTGTGAACTATTCTCCTGAACTAGCCTTGAATCATGATCCTCTTGATCTCAGCCTCAGCTAGGATCACAGGAGTGAGCCACTGGTGCCCAGCATGTCCTTTCATTTTAATCTGAAGGTCTCCCTTTAACATTACTTGCAGAGCAGTTGTAGTAATGACAACCCTTCCTGAGCATTTGTGCATTGAAGAATGTCTTAATTTCTCCCTTACATTTGCAGGGCAGGTGTGCCTTAGAATTCTTAGTTTACAATTTATTTCTTTTAGCATTTTGAATACATCAGCCTTCAGCCTTTTATCCCCCAAGGTTTCTGATGAGAAATCTATTGATAATCTCATTGATGAGCTCTTAGATGTGACAAGCCACTTATCTCCTGCTACTTTCAAGATTCTTTCTTTGTCTTTTGATAGTTGGATTTTGTGTCTTGGTGCGGGTCTCTTTAAGTTTGTCCTACCTGGAGTTCATTTAGTTCACTTATATTCATGTCTTTCATCAGATTTTGAGGAGTGTTTGGTTAATATTTCATCAAATAATTTCAATTCTCCTTCCTCCTCCTATCCAACTTCTGGGACTCCCACAATGTGTGTATCGGTCTGCTTGATGATGTCTCATGGGTTCCTTAGGCTCTGTTCACTTTTCTCCAGTCCTTGTTCCTTCTGTCCCTCAGACTTGATCATTTCAATCATCCTATATTCTAGTTGGCTGATTCTTCCTTCTGCCTTATCAACTCTGCTGTCTTAGTTCACTTGGGCTGCTGTAACAAAATGCCATGGATTAGATAGTTTATGAAATGAAAATGTATTTATTTCTCACAGTTCTAGGGGCTAGGAAGTCTGAGATCAGGGCAACAGCAAATTTATTGTCTACTGCAAGTTGTCTTCCTGGTTCATTAATGGCCTCTTCTCATTGTGCCCTCCCATGACAGCAGGCCTGACAGATCGTGCTGGGCCTCCTTTATAATGAGAGCATTAATACCATTCATGAAGGAGCCACCTGTCAAAGGCTCCAGACACCCTCACACTGGGCATTAGGTTTCAAAGTATGATTTCAGAGGGTCATAAAGTTCAGACCATAGTGGTTGCTTTTGGATTCTTCCACAAATCTTTCCTTTGTCATACATTTTAGCCCCAGAATTTCTTTTTTGGATTCTTCTTACATTCGATACCTCTTTATTGACATCCTTGTTTTTTTTTCATGTAACATGCTTTTGACTTTCTCCATGTCTTTCTTTAGTTCTTTGACCATCTTTAAAACAGCTGTTTTAAAGGCTTTGTTTAATAAGTCCACTATCTAATCTTCCTCAGAGGCAGTTTTCTGTTGGTTCATTTTTCCCCTTTGAGTGGGTAATTCTTTCCTATATCTTTGTATGCCTAGTTTTATGTTGAAAAATAGACATTTGAATCTTATAGTGTGTTAACTCTGGAAATCAGGTTTTCCCTTTCTCAAGAGTATGTTTTTTTTTTAATTGTCTTTGTATCAAGGATCAGCCTGAGGCAAATACTTAAGGATTTCAAATGTCTTTTCTATGTCTGCCCCTTTCACTATGCAAGTGCATTGACTTCCTAAATTCTCCTATATATGAAGTTGATTGAAAATGTTGTAATACTTAAATGTCTGTCTCAAAAAGAGGAAAAATAAAAACATAAAACGGAAACAATGTGCCAACACTTTAAGCTCCCCAGAAGTGGTTTCCGCTGAGGGGATGGGCTTGCTACCATGGTGGTGAAGGTAGCGCAGTGGCTGCCAGGGCTGTGTCTGCATCTCTACAACCAGAAGCCATCAGCAATCAGGGCACAGATGCCCAGTATTTAGACATCAAGTTCCTTCATGCCCTGCAGGCTCCCACCAGCTACATGGAAGCTGCTTCAGGAACACCCACACAGTGCCTGCCACATTGGTGAGGGTAGCAGAGCTGAAATTTCCCATGACTGCCATCCAGGCCTTCCCAGGGAATTGCAAGGCTGTGTTAGGTCCTCTGGGGGAGGCTGTTTGTGCTAGAGCCAGGGTCAACTTCAGGCAGAGGTTTGGGAGTAAAGGCAGGGAGCAGACATTGCACAGCATCATAGAGAGTCAAGTCTGACTCTGAGCTGAGAGGGATCTTAGAGATCCCTTACTCAACATCTCATTCTGCAGGTGAGTTGACCATGCCCAGAGAGAGTGAGTGACTTCTACAGGGTCACACAGTGATTTGGAGGCAAAGTCAGGCCCAGACCCAATTCCTCTGCTTCTCCTTGACCATGTGATTCCCCAAAGGTCAGCTCTGCACCTGCCCAGTCCCTCACTTCCCTCTCCTCTTCCCTCCTCTGAGATGTTCTGTGGACTTAGTCCCAGGAGCCCCCAGCATGCCTTGAAGTGTCGCTGAGACCTTGCCATACTGGGGCATGCCTTCTTCCTCTACACCAGGCCCTGAAAGGATGGATGTCATGGCTCTGACAGGGAACTGAGAACATCCCAGGGACTGGGGCCTCCTGCCCTGAGCTCAGGAGGTCACCTTCACCCCATTCAGGATCAGCATCCATGCCTCAGTTATATGGAGGAACATGGCCTGCCTGTGGGATATACCCGTGCTCCATCTGTTTTACTTCTAGATCCCCTGGACTCACCCTTCATGTGCCTGCTCTCGGTCTCTCCAAGTGCAGAGTCAGGTTTTCTGTCCCCTGCCCGAGGCTGTCCCCACAGCTGTCTGCTCTATTTAAGCAGGAAAGTCTAGTGTGCACATCCTTGAGTCTCACCTGTTCCACTTCAATGTCCATCCACCCTCCTGTTGCCCAGTGGCCCCTGGACATCTGCAGACCATCAGCAGGATCAGGTGAGGCTGGAAGTCAGGTTGCCACATCACTGCCCACCCCAGCTCAACAGGGTTTCTGTGCCACCAACTCAAGTTACTGACTGGAGCAAGAAGCCAGGCACCTGATGTCAGCTCCCCATGGACCCATGGGACCCTCACAGCTGCCCTGTCATGGAGGGTCATCAGCTCCACCTTCCAGGTGGTAGCTAAGCAGTTGAGAGTCACCCATCCAAGGTCACCCATGTGAGCCTAAGGAACTCTGGTAGCCCCTGGAGGAGGAATAAGAGGAAGCACATACACTCCTTCCCTCCACAGCCTCTGCCTGTACAAATGAAGATTTCTGTGACCTCCAGGTACTTCCCAGCTGCAGTCCCTCATAAGTTCCTCTGGGTCCTGTTTACCTGCTGTCATTCTATCCATCCCACCAAGCAACCTTCTGACACTGTCTCCTGGTACTGGAGGGAGTGGCCATCTGGCCAGAAGACACAGCATAGACCTCCAGCCCTGCTCCCCGAGGGGCTTGTTTAAGCTAACAGTCAGTATGGGCTGTGTCTGCAGAGAGGCAGCCTCCACTACAGGCTTTGTGGCAATTGCACCACGGCTTATTATGGAAAATGACTGATGGAGGTTGAGGGGTCTTGGATGAAGACTGAACTGCAGCACTCAGACAGGAGTGGTCACCATCAGACAGATGTTGGGTAAAAAGCAACTGAGTCATGAAATTTTAATTCTACTCTTATTTGTTGAATAATTGAATGTGGGATAGGAGCCTTTGACTCATCTCTACTGTAGACTGCAGTCAGTCATGGGGCAACTAATGGCTCTACTCACATAAACACAAAATACACTGCCATATCAATTCCAGGCACAAGCAGCACATCCTCCCTCCCCTAGGCCACTCCCAAGAAAGCAAAGGCATTTGGAGGAGCCTAGAGCAGAGGGCAAAGCAGAATGGGACCAGGCTCTCATGGACTGGGAGCCTGCAGGTACCTGGGACTCTATCATGCTCATTATAACAAAGATAGTGCAGCCATTGGTAGAGGACCCCATGTGCCAGGCTCTGTGTGCACAGTCCCACTAATTCTCAGCCACCTCAAGGGAAAGGACTATCATGAACCCATTTTACAGCAGAAGGAGCTGAGACCCAGAAAGTTCAGGAATTTGCCCAAGCTCCCAGCTTGGTCTAAATCCCAGACCCCCCATGACTTCCTCCAAGCCCCCTGCCTGGATCACCTTCTCTCCCTCCCCTGCTGGTGTCCATGTGCAGCTTTAGGGTTGACCAAAGCACCATCCCCCATCTACAGGTGAGAAAATGGGCCCAGAGAAGGGCACTACTTGCCCCGTTACACAGCAGAGAAGAGGGGGAGCCAATATGGGAAGCCCTGTGTGCCTGGCTCCTCCGGGACTCCCTGTCCTGCTCCCTACTTCAAGCCTCCCCAGGAAAAGTGCAGAAATGAGAGAGGGGTCTCTCCTCCCTACAAACAGGGGCCTTGGCAGCGGGCAGCCACCATTCCTCAGCCTTTCTTGGCTGGTGGCCCAACTCCCTCTAAGTCTATATCGCACTCCCTTCTCAGCCTGCAGAGCCCAAGGCTGTCACCTTAATATGCACTTTAATTACTACCTTCAGGAGGAACTCGGTCCAGCAGGAAAACACAAAAGCCCTGCTCCTGATAATTGAAGGTTTCAGGCCTCCCTGAGCCTCACATGGAGGTCCCACACAGCCCTTGCAAGAACCATCTTAAGCGTCTGTCAGGTCAAGATGAACAGCCACCCAAACAGAGGTGTGTCCTTGGCTGCACAGGGGCTGGACTCAGGCAGAGGTGTCAGCATCATCTGAAGTAAACAAGAAGGTTTGGGGCTCTGGGTCAAAATGTCCCCATTTAGGCTGGTGCCACCAAGATGCCTGAGGGCATTAACAGCTCCAGGATGCTGGAGACACCAGCAGGGTGACCATCTTTAGCCCTTGTGAGGAGCCAGGCTGGTCTAGCTTGGGCACCACCAGGCCCACCATAGGGGCAGCAGAGAGGGCTTCATGGGTTGGGGGCACCTCTAGGAAAACCCTCCCCTGGGCTGTCTGGAGCCACCAGGCCCAATACGGGTTCTGTTCCCTTGGTTGGCCAGCTCCTGTCCCTCTGCCTCCTCCATGACATCTAGTCTCCCAGGTGCTCAGGACCCCATGTCCTCCTGGACTATACTGGGGAACAGTTCTACAGTCCCAGCACCAGGCCACATGTCTGAGTGGGAAACACCTTCCAGTCCTGGCTTTCTTGGCCAGCCCCACCCCGAAGGCAGTCTCAGAGACTCTGCCGCAGGGAGGAAGACAGAGACCAGGACCTGGAGAAGCTCCATCATCCATTATTTCTAAACCTGGCACAGGCAAAGCCATGCCTGTCTCTTGCCATGGTTCCCCCAGAGCCTAGCTCATAGCAGGACCCCTGCCCTGGGGAACAAGTGCCTGGGCAAGGCATCTCTGTGGCCTCTGCCACCAGGCCTGAACTAACACAGCCCCTCAGGTGTGTGCATGCCAAGTCCCTGAAGCCCTAGGAGCTGCCCCCTTCCCAGTTCCTCCTCTGGATACCCATTGGGCAAGCAGCCCACTGAGCCCCCTCCTTTGAAATATTTTCCCTGAAGTGAGATTAAATTGAGTTGGGACCCTGAACCCAACACCCCAAGTTTCAGGAGACACTCCCTGAGCAGGGTTCCATCTTCTCACACCCAGACCAGGATTACCTCCATCCAGGCCAGGAAGTCACTTCCTGTTACTGGCAGGCTCTGAATTCACAGCACAGCAGTGCACCTGTCAGAGGTCACTTTGGGCCCTAGTAACCAGCTAAAATCATCGCCCTTCTTGGACCGATGCCTCACTATGCAACCTGAGTTTCCTTCCTCACCCCATCCTCCCAGCCCCTGCTGCCTCCCTCTGGCCATGCCCTTCTCCAAGGAAAGGTGTCCCTTCTGTTTCACCCGATGACCCCAGGTACCTTCATCTCTAATTAGGCCCATGAGAGAGAAGGCAGAGGGGTTGAGGAACAATCTTCTCCCCGACCCTCACGCCACTTCTCCAAGGGAAACCCGCCACCCCTCAGAGACAGTAAGAGAGTAACTCAGACTCCCCTCTCCACGAGGGACAAGATGGGTGGAGAGGGGAGCAGGAACATGGTGCCTCACAAAGCAGAGGACATGGTCCAGCTGCACTTCCCTGTCCCAATGCACACAGATGTAAGTCACCCTCCGAGTGGATGCTTTTCTTCTCTTGACAGGAGGGTAATCCATTTAAGTTTCTTTAATGGCTATTTTATTTCTCCCAAGTATATTCGATATATAAAAAATCAATTCCAAGAAATGACCATTAACAAGTGCTAAGAGGCCCATGGTTAGAGGAGAGGGCTGGGCTGGGGGCAGAAGGTGGAAATTCTAACCTGGCTGTCAGTGAGGGCCTGGAGCAGGGCTCACAGGGAGGCTGGAAGTCTTTGATTCTGAAATTAAGCTGCATTTGGGATTCAAAGAAAGTGACTGAGAACTCACCACCAGCCCAGAGTGGCTGGAGGAGACCAGATCTCAGCCCGAAGGTGGACCACTCCCCAAGGCCATGAGTGTTAGGGAGCAGGTTTGTGTCCCCACCTCCCCTCTCTGTGAGAGCATCTGTCATTCCACACCTGCTTGGGCAGTAGCGAGGGAAGAACCCAAAACACCACAGCACCCTGGGCCAGGCAGGACAGGCTTCTCTGATCCAGCAGAGCCCTTTCTGAAGGCAGCTGGTGGGGTGGGGCTGGGAAGACAGGATGCATGGGGGAGTAAGGCTCTGGATCCCACCATAACAGTGACACTGCAAATGGGCCAAGGGCTTAGGTGTCCACCAGTGAGGCTCCAAACAGGATCTGAAGCCCAATGCTCTCCCTGTGGTGGCTTCAGGGGTGACTGGTGCTCAGAGTCCCTGGGATACTCTCACCTATCCACCCTGTGATTAATTCAGCTTAGCAAAGTAGTATTTATGCAGGAAATTTAATCATTTGTGGCAATAAAGGAATTGAGAAACAAATTGCAAGTGTCAAACACTACATTAGGAGGGATGATTGAGTGGGGAGAGCAGTTGCCTGCTGCCTGGCCTCCATAGCAAGCAGTTTACAAGCCTGAGACATTGGGCAAGTTTCTGCTTCTACGTGGACAGGGTCAAGAACCAGGGATAAAGGTCTGCATGTGGTGACTCATGCCTATAATCCCAGCTATTTGAGAGGTAGAGATCAAGAGGATTATGGTTGGAGTCCAGCCTGGGCAAAAAGTTAGTTAAACCCCATCTCAACAAACAAGATGGGCATGGTGGTACATGCCTGTCATACCCAGGTATGTGGGAGGCATAAGTAGGAGTATCGTGGATGGGTGCTGGTGGCTCATGCCTGTAACCCTAGCTACTCAGGAGGCAAGAGATCAGGAGGATGGCGGTTTAAAGCCAGCCCAGGAAAGTAGTTAGCAAGACCCTATCTTGAAAAAATCCATCACAAAAAGGGGCTGGTGGAGTGGCTCAAAGTGTAGGCTCTGAGTTCAAGCCCCAGTACTGCAACAACAACAAAAAAAAGTAGGAGTATCATTGTTGGAGGCCAGCCCCAGGCCAAAAGTGTGAGAACCTCTCTGAAAAATGAGTACAAAGCGGAAAAGGGCAGGGGTGTGACTCAAGTGGTAAAGTACCTGCCTAGCAAACGCAGGCCCAGAGTTCATGAGGTTGGTGAGGCAGCAGTGTGCTGGAGCCGACTCAAACCGGCCACAGAGCTGTGGGGTAAATGTGTAGGAATTTCCTCAGCCAGCTGTTTATTACAGAGACTATTAAAAATTAAATTAGTTAACTTACAGTGAGATACATTACACAAAAAACAAAGGCAATAAACACTCAAAAACCCATCAATTCCTAATTACCTTGTAGTATTTACTGTGCGAGTGCCTGGGAGGGGTGCACTCCTGCTGTAGCTGTGTGGTGGAGATACAGGATCACAGCCGGCTGTTATTCTGTGTCTTCCAAACAGCTGCACTTGGTGACATGGTGCAGGAAATCTGAACTTGACCAGGGTGAGAATTCACACAGGGATAGACAAGTATTACAAACTGGGGTCTCATCGGGAGGCAGAAATCACAAAAGCAATTTGAATGGGGAAATCTTAGTATGAAGAACTATTAACTAATAAGAGATGGCTGTAATTACTAAAGGGAATAAAACGGAAAAGTAAATGCTGTGGTTTACATAGGAAATGCTACCCCAACCCCACATCTCATGTGTTAAAGCCTTGACCTTGGATGCAATGTACAGAGGGGGTCTTTGGGGATGTGATTGGGTCATGAGGTCTCTGGTAATCAGTGGATTCATCCACTGATGGACTCATAATTTGATGACATCATTGGGAGGTGGTAGAAGCATGGAGGTGAGGTCTACCTGAAGGAAGTCAGTCACTGGGGCATAATTTTGAAGGGTACATCTTGTCCCTGCCCCTCCCTCTACCCTTCTCACTCTCTGCTTCCTGGCTTCCATGAGGTGTGTAGTTCTCTTCACCACATTCTCTCCCTGTCATGCTGTTCAGCCTCACCTCAGGCCCAAATAATGAAGCCAGTTGATCATGAATGGAAACTTCTGGAACTGTGATCCAAAATAAATATTTCATCCTTTAAACTTGTTTCTCTCAGGTGTTTTGTCACAGCAACAAAAAGTGATTAACACCCTAAAGGACATAAACATGTAAAATGTAGGAAAGAGCTACTATCTCCTCTCTCAAGCTAAGGAAGAGAAGTCAAGATCGGAACAATATTGGAAGAGGGTCACACTGGCCAAGACCAAGATTCAGCCATTTCTGAAAACTGTGGGACCCCAACCCTGTGGATAATGGAGGAGGCTGTAGTTTGAGTTTGAATGGCCCCCCAAAGTCCATGGGGTTTTGTCCCCAAAGTGGTTCTATCGGGAGGTGGTGGAACCTTTAAGAAGTGGTGCCTCAGTGTAGGTCTTTGGGCCACTGGGGATGTTCTCAAAGCGAGTTGTGAGACCCCAGCCCTTGCCTCTTTCCTTCTTTTGCTCCTTGGCCATGAGGAGAGCAGTTTTGCCCTGTCACGTGCTCCTACCATGACTTGCTACCTTATCCAAAGCAATGGGACCAGTCAACCATGAACTGGAAACTTCGACACTGTGAGCCAAAATTACCCTTTTCTCTTCGTAAGGTGACCATCTCAGGTCCTTGTTATAGTGATGGAAAGCTACTTAACACAGGGAACAGAGGAGTTCCCTGGGGTGAAACAAGCTGGACGTTGTCCACACTCCCCACTGGGTGATAGTAGAACTCTCTGGAAAGTCACCAGGTTACTCTAATGCCATAGGCCTTCCTGCCATAGGAACAAGAAGAAAATGAAATCAGAACCTAGATGAGAAGTCCCATCCTCTTCTATAGCTTTGCAGTGTCTCTCCAGCACCCCCTGCTGACAAGACTTAACATTGCACCATCAGCACAAGAGAAATATTCACAGGGCCCAGCTTCAGTATCACAAAGCAGAGTGAAAAAGGGTGGACTTTAGGCCAAGAGGCAATAAACCAAAAATGGGCACAGTTCTCTAATTATCAGAGCACTAATAGGGGGTCTTTTCTAGAGATACTGAATGCTGGAAGCAAACAAAGAATCCTCTTTAAAAAATAAAATGTGATAGTAAAAAATACGTCACATCCCAGTCTGGCATCATGCATTGTGTGTTACATGTACCATTTCATTTAATCCTCAGTAACCCAAAGGAGTAGGGAGCTTTTGATGAATCAGAAAACTGTGGGTCAGAGAGATGAAAATGTTTTCCAAAAACACACCCAACAGCTATCATCCCAATATTATTCCCCTAATATTATTACTGTCTGCACACCCATAAGGGTGGGGAATTCACTGTCCTTCAAAGTAGCCCATCCATCTCAAGACAGCCATGACTACCCACCCTAAGGGCACGGACCCCTCTTCCATATGGTAGACCCTTCCGTATTTGAAGATATTGCTTCAGTTGTACTCAAACTGGCTGTGCTTTTCTGACCAACCTTGAGTTTCTGTCCCTCTTACATTATCTATCATCTGGAAGGAGGGTGCACATCTCCAGGGATAGCCTTCCCAGGGCAGGGCCCCATTTCCTGCCTCTGCCAAGTCAAGTTTGCTGCAAAGACAGTCGGATCATTTCTCTAAGGCTTCTATAATTCCGGGGCAACAGTGTCTGTCCAACTGGGATAGTGTGTGAGAACGTGCCCAGAACAGTATCTGACTCAATCAAGACCACAAGAGGCCAGCTGTGGTCAATTGGTACATGAGGAAAACCTGGGGCCAATTCCCGGTCCTACTGTGACAGAGCAAGATATAGAATCCAGGTTCCCTGATCCCCAAGCCTGACCGCTCCTTGCATTTTAGAGGCACAGCCCAGCTTCTCTCCTCTTGGAATCAGAAGTGAAACATGTCCCTGGAGGGTGGCCCATGCCCTTTCTCAAGTGTCAAAGAGGTCGTGGAGTATGCTGCCTGGACCTGCACCTTTCCCTCAGCCTCCTTTGCTGTTCCCCCTCCTGCTTCTGCTCGACAATTCCATGTCATACAACATCTGAGAGCATTTGCTGAGCATTCCCAATGGTGGGTGGGGTCCCTCTGAGGTCTATCACACCTTCCCTGTAATGACACTCATTAATCTGCCTAACATGGAGGTGGCTCTGGGTTGATCTGCTTAACATAACGAGGCGTTTGTTTTCAGTTAAGCAACTTCTGAAGAAGCATGTTTGCTTCTGATGAGTTCAATTGATGAACTGATTAATATGGGGCTTGAAATAGTTGATTAAGAAAATGAATCTAACCAACTTCATCAGAGGTGGGCTGTACTTAAATTAACTTGTGTTAAAACACGTTTCATACACAAACAGAGGAAGATCCTCACTGAGCTCTGTGATTTGTCCTCCATTTGCCTGTTTCCCTCCCCTCCCCCACCCACACCCCAAGATCAAGGCTATGAATAGGAAAGACCAGAACATGGAGCCTGAGGGTGAAGCTTTTATGTCACAGCAAAGGCCACAATAGTGTGTGGCTGTAGCTGGAAATCCAGCTGACCCTTGCTACAGTTTATATCTTGAATGTCCCCTCAAGGCCCATGTGTTAAAAACTTTGATCCCAAGGTGGTGCCATTGGGAGGAAGGGACTTCCAGAGGTCCTCAGGCCACTGGGAGACCTGCCCTCCAAGGGGACCATGGGGCTTCAGCCCCTCCATCTTTCTGTTTTGCTCCTGACAGTGAGGTGAGCGCTTTTGCTCTGCCATGCACTTCCACTACGCTGTGTTGCCTCACCATGGACCAAGACAAAGGGCCCAACAAGTCATGGGCTGCAACCTCAGAAACTGGGCCAAATCAACTGTTCCTCTTTATAAGATGATCATCTCGATATTTTGTTATGCTGACAGAAAGCTGCTGAGACACCCATCTGTCTGTCACCAGCTTTGTGGTCCCCAGAACCTGGCACTGGCAGGTACTTGGTGAGAGAGTGAAGTACATGCTGACTGAGGACTCTTAGTGTCTTTCATATACTCCCATGACGTCAAGAGGGAAGAGATGCCCAGTGTTCCAGATACACGTGAGCGTGAGCCAGAGGTCAGTGACCCCTGGCCCAAAGGCCAAAGGCAACCCACAGGCCAATTCCCTTTAATGACTCAATCAGCAGCTCCTCCCACATCTCTCTCCCTATGAGCTGTTAGACCCACCCTGTGAGCCACGCCAGGTAATGTACACTTTCCTTCCTCCTGCATAGAGCTGCCTGCCATGACAATACTGCGCCTGCCTCTGCCCAAAAGTCTGAGAAAATTGATGGTTTGTCACCCATTCTGTTCCTACCCTGCCCACTCAGTAATCAGAATTTCCCCTGAAGGCAGATCCAGCCTGAGCAAGAACCATGGAATATGTGTGCATTATTGGGTGTCTGCCATGGGAAGATTCTGCATTTAATCCAACACTTGCCACCTGTGTTGTCTACTGCTGCCTAATGAATTACTCCACACCTAGCAGCTCCTGGCACCTGTTTCTTAACTCACACTTTCCATAGGAGAGATGTATGGACACAGTTGAGCAGGTTCTCTGCTCAGGGTCTCACAAGGCTGAAATTAGAGCATCCTCCAGGCTCTGTTGTTCTCACTCATAGGATCAACCAGGCAAAGATTAGCTTCCAAGCTGAAGTTCCTTCAGCTTGTGGCAGCACTCACTTCTGTGTGATTGTAAAATGCATGGCCACTTACTTCTTTAAAACCAGCAGTGAAGAGAAAATCTCTACAGCTTCCATTGTCTGATCTACAGCTTCCATTGTCTTATCTACAGACCGTCTTTAAAAGGGCTCACCGATTAGACCTGGCCCACCCAGTATAGCTACCCCTTTTTTTTCCATATTATCTTAGTAAAACACATTACACATCCTGTCCACACTCAGGGAGAAAGGATTAGTCAAGGGACTGGGTCATCAGGATTTAGCTTAGAATTCTGTCTTCCACACTACCTGTGGGCAAGTCTCTCCTGAGATTCCACATGCTTAGTTGTAAGTCTTGCTAATACTGCTTTATTTAGGGTTTGTAAAATAAATGGTAAGCACAACATATAGGATACTCACAAAGAGTGTGTGCAATTGAATGGAAAGAAGACAGAGAGATGATACCACAAGGAACATCTGGAACTTGCCTTTCTATCCTCCTTACGTGTATCTTCTCTGATTGCTGCTGATTTGTTTCGGTCTTTGATTCCAAAGTGGGTCTTAACTCTGGAATTCTCCTGCCTTCCTGTCTTAGCCCCATTTGTGCAGCTGTCACAAAAAACCCAAGACTGTGTAATTTATAAATAATGGAGATTCATTTCTCACAGTTCTGGAGGGTGGAAGTCCAAGATCAAGAAACCAACAGTTTTGGTGTCTGGTGTGGGCCTTCTCCAGTGATGACACCTCTTGTAGCTGCTCCTCATGCAGTGGAAGATCTACATCCTTCAAGGCCTTTTATAATCACTTCAGGAGGGCAGAGGTCTTATGACTGAACTGTTTCCCCCAAAACTCCACCACTTAACACTGTAGTGGGCATTAGGTGGCAGCATGAACTTTGAAAAGGACCCATTCAAACCATGGCACTCACTTTCCCTGATCTGCCACATTCACCCTTCTGGCTGTATCTGCTCTGTCTGTGACCTTGGGTAATAACCTCGCCATGGCTCCCAAGTGCTCCTTTCACCTGTCGGATCCAGCACCTGCTGGATCTGCCTATTCTCCAGTGCACCCTGGGGAGCCAGCCTGATTAGCACCCCATTCTTCAAATGCAGAGGTCATTGCTAAAGGAGGCAGCTCAGCTTAGTTTTCTTTATGGCACTGCACTGCCAGCCTAAGATGGACATGGCCACAGTCCTTCAAGCAGGAAGGTCCAAGTCCAGTGGGCCACCCAGTGCCATGAGGAGAGTCCTCTCAGATCTTTGTGCTACTCTCCCATCTTCCAAGGTGCCTGCTATCTGCATTTTCCAAGACTCTGGAGGAACAGCAGGGTGGAGCCATGGAGGGAGTGGCAGGAAGGGATTTTCTAAAGCCAACTGTGTCCCCTTCCCTTGGTCTAGGAACAAGTTGGTCCCTGGATCTTCAGCACCATTGACAGCAACTCACAGACTAGGAGACTCAAATAGGGGTACCATGTTTACCCACCTCACTCATAGCTATGAACTCCCAAGTTAAAGTGAGAAGTGACTAAAAGTGAATCTGCTATGGGATCTTAAACCACTTCCTTTCTCCCAACCACAGCTCTAAATCCTGTGTTTCTAGGATGCCTGGTAGGAGAGAGAAGACAGGCTGCGAGTCTGATGACTTCCAATTCTACTTTGCTGTTAAGTGTCTTGCCTTCTGTTCCATGAGCAGAAGTGTGATAAGAGACTAATTAATTCATGTGTGGCTGTGCTGATCAACACCAAACTAATGAGATTTTATTCAGTGCTTCTTTATCAAGGGCCTCAGAAACATTGAAAAGTTCTCTGAATCATGGATGCAGTCCCCAGATTCAGTCTCCCAGCAGGACAGCCTTCCATCATTGTCCTATCATCTTCGTTCATTCCTTGGGTGACTGTACATGTGCTTAATCTATTTTTTATATTCTCCCCTTTTACTGCCTTCTCTTGGGTAAATGGATTACTCATTATAGCTAATCTATTTGTTTACTTATACTTCTTATATTTCAATGGTATTCCAAGAGTCTGTGACAAGCATTCTTAGTGAGAAGCTATCTCCCAGCAAGACTATGCCTTTTCATTTGTCATATAAGAGACAAATGAAAATTGTAGTTCCAATTTCTCCCTCCCCTTCTTGTGTGATTGCTATTGCACTTTTTGCATATTCTCTAAACATAATTTTGCTTTAACCAGTTACTTTTTAGGCCAACTAAAAATAAGAGGGAAATGTACTTATTTTGTTTAGAGCACTGTATTTCTTTCTGAAGATCTGAGAGTCTATTTAGGATCATGTTCTTTCTGCTTAAAGAACTTTCTTACATCTCTAATAGAGTTGTTTTGCAGAAAACAAAGTTCTATGGTTCTTATTTGTCTGAGAAAGTTTTTTTTTTTTATTTCCATTTCTTTGGATATAGAATCCTTCAGAGAGAGCATTTTTGGTTTGGGTTTTTCTTTCAGCACTTTGAAGGTGTCCATCACTCCATTGTCTCCTGTTTGACATCAGTTCTGAGAAAGAGTCTGCAGTAATTCTTTCCTTTCCTTTCTTTCTCTGTCTGACTTCAAGATGTTTTCTTTGCTGTGTTATCTCCAGCAGTATAAATATGAAGTTCTCTGTTTTGTGTGTGTCTGTGAGATATATTCCACTTGATCACCATGTAGCTTCTTGGATATGCAGTTTTTTGTTTCATTAATTTAGAGGAATTCTTGGCAATTATTTCAACACACACTCTGCCTGCATTCTCTCATCTCTTGCAAATTCTAATCCATGTATTTAGATTGTTGGATATTGTCTCATCAATCTTAACTTTTCTCATTTGTTTACTTTTTCCTTTGTTCTTTTTGTGTCAACATGGGTACTTTCTTTTTTATTATCATTATTAAAACATATTAATTGCACAAATAAATGGCATTCACTGTAATATTCCCATACAAGTATATACACGCATTGATCATGTCCATCTACCCTTCTCCTGTGCCCTTTCCCCCTTTTGTCTTCTACTTTCAGATACTCTTTATTTCAGTTTAGTTTACTTTCTACTATGCAAGGAAACATGCAACATTCATCTTTCTGTGTTTGGCTCAAAATGCTGTCATCTGGTTCCATTTCTTTTCCTGCAAGTGGATTTCATGTTTCTTTATAGATGAGTAACACTGCATCCTGTATATGCATTACATCGTCTTTATCCACCCATCTGTGGGCACCTAGGCTGATTCCATAGCTTGGCTGTTGTGAATAGTGCTGCTGTAAACACGGGAGTGCAGGTGTCTCTATTATGCTGACTTCATTTCCTTCAGATACATGCCCAGGGAGTGGATCATATGGCAGTTCTATTTTTAGTTTTTTGATGACCCTCCATACTGTTTTCCATAATAGCTGTACTAATTAGCATTCCCATCAACAGTGTTGAAGGGCTCCTTTTCCTAGTGTGGGTGATTTCTGTCAACTTATCTGCATGTTCATTGATCCTTTTCTTAGTTGTTGCAAGTCTGCTAAGAAACCTGTGGGAGGCAGTTCTTATCTCTATTACTGTGGGTTTTTTTACATCAAGCACTCCTATTTGGCTTTTTTCTCAGTCTTCATCTTTGCTGAAGTTACCCATCTGCTCTCGCATGTTGTTCTTTAACTATTAATCATAGTTATTTTAAATTCACTGTCTAATAGTCCTAGCATCTGTGTGAGGTCTGAGTCTGGCTCTGATGATTTCTGTGTGTCTCACATGCCTCATGGTATTTTTGTTGAAAGACAGGCCTCTTTGCTTGGATACAAGAGACTAAGGAAAATGAATTTTATGCCTGAAATTGGACATACCTTTTCTTCTGCTCAGCCTTTAGTGATGAGGTTTGAGTTAATCTAGCTGAAAGTGGGGCTAGGTTTGAGATTTGTTGTTACTATGGTTACCCTCAGTGCATCACAGACTTCCAATACCAGTGGTGGGAACTTGTATTCAAGGTGAAGGTCAGTTTGCAAGTGAACTGTCTCAAGAACCTGTGTTTCAGACCTTCCCTTTGCCTTGACTTCAGAGAGGATAGGTTCTCCGTGTACTCTCTCTTTCCTCTCCTGTTCCCTCCCTGCAGCACTTTTTACTTTCTCATTGTGTGAAGCTTGTTAACTTGGGGGGTGTCTTTGGGGGTATGTTTTTGTTGTTTTGATTAAGACTGTTCTAGTCAAGCCCTGTTGCATCTCAGGATGAGGTCTTCTTAATTCTCCTGCCCCTTCACCTGGGCAATTCCAGACCCAGTGAGTGCCTCTCCCCATGGAGCTCCCCCCAGTGCCTTGGGAGCAGCAGTTCCTGGCCCCCTTTTAGATTAAAGCTTTTGTTTCATAAGGGAGAATGGTCTGGCAGGATTTTCACAGCCCCAGCATGTCTCAAGTACAACAGACACTTACTTTAGGCTTTTTCTGACCTGCCTGTGAGCATCCCCTGGGGGTCCAAAGAGAGAGCCTATAAGTTGGTGGGCTTCAGGGTTTTGTGGGCTTTACACTGTCTAGCCAGTCTGCACTCGACCTTCACCAACTTCTTCATGATGCTAGCTAAGCTCTTCTTCCCTGTGACCAGTATGAGAGGTGCTTCCCCCTTTCTCCCTGCAGGCTTCTTTCTCTTCTCAGACTTGAGGCCAGTGGCCTACTCCTTGACCTTATCTCTTTGATGGGTTCAGAAAAAGAAAAGTCGTGAATTGGAAGACAGCTTGGTTCTTTTTCATTTGAAGGATGGGCACCTATCCTTCTCAGGTCAAAGGAATTTGTTCTCATTGAAAAAAAAAAAAGCCTCATTTTTAAAAATGCCACTTACATTCAGTGGTTGTAGATGTCCTGCCTCTCTGAGCCATGTGGATTCCTGTTAGAGGTGCCAGGGTTCCCCAGGATGCCTCTTTAGCAGAGCCATCCTGTGGGAAGGACCTACGGCAGGGCTTGGATTTAAGTGCCAACTTTGGCCCTGACACAAGTAACCTTGGGCAACTCCCTGCCTACCTGGGTCTCAATTTCTTCTGATTTATTTTAAATGGATGAAATTATTTCTAGAACCTCTTTCTGCTGGACATTCTCCATGTTTATAGCTGCAACATGCCCTCACTTGCCTGGAAATAATGCACTTGACTCATCCAAAGAACTCTGCAGGGGCCCCCACTATGCTCAGACCCTGTGAGTGACAGGTGGGGGAACACAGGAGTGATGATCTGAGCAAGGCCATGCTTAATTCCTGAGTAGCTCTTAATCCCCTGGGGAAGGAATCTACCCAGGAATCTACCAATCAGTGGTGTTCTGGAAAGTTCCCTGGGACCCAGTGCACCTGCTCTGTGGCATCAAGACCCCACTACAGCTCACCTCCTGCCAGGCGTGGGGCAAGTCACCCACTCCCTGGTCCTGTTGCCTGGTATGTAAAACCCAGTTCTCAGCTCCAAGGTCCCTCCTCAGGGGAGTTTGGCTCCCACCTAAAGTTATCACACAACCCTGCCCTGCTTTCTTCATAGCACTGATCACTAGTTGATGCCATGTTCTGTATCTGTTTCCTTGATTTTTGTCTGAATGCTCCTGATTCCCAACCCCACCACCAGTTCTAAATATTTTATCCCTTCACACAGTAAGTATTTATGTCTCGGTCAGTGTCCTGGGAACTGAGGATTTGGCAGAGAACACCATAATAACCATATAGAATGCTCATTGTCGAGGCAGCCAATGAACAAGGTAGATAAAATATAGGGAATGTGTCAGGAAGGGTAAGTGACAAGAAGATGAGTCAGACAGAGAGGAGGGAAGAACGGGGTCAGATGGTCAGGATGTAACTGTACAGGTGGACAGGAAAGACCTCAGAGAGGGACTCACCTGTGGACAGCCCTGCAGGATGCAGGCTGTGAGCTTTGCGTACATCTAGGGGGCATCCCAGGCCTTGCGAACCATAAGTGCAGAGGCCCAGGAAAGGCAGGAATGTGCGTGGTGTGCTTGAGCCCACAGTGCTGGGATCAGGGAGGGAGATACCAGGGAGGTGAGATCAGAGATCATGAGGTCTTAACGGCAGTGAGAATAACTTGGCTTTAATCTGGGGAAGATGGGATCTGTGAGCAGAGGAAGGGTTGTGCTGGCATTTTCAAAGGTTCTGCCCTGCTGTTCAATATGGAGGAGACTGCAGTTTGCCAGGGTAGAATCAAGGAGGTAGTCAGGCAGTTCCTGCAATAATCCAGACAGGGGCGAAAGTGGGGAGAATCAGAGAGAGAGCATGAGGGCTGGACATGAGGAATTTAGGAAGTGCTGATGTGCCTGGCACATAGTAGGCCCTGAGGAGATGGGAGCTGTGATGATCCCTATAGAGAAGATGCTGAGAAATCTGAATTGGAATCTCCCAACTCCGTGCCCTGGCTTGAGCTCCCTCTCTCTTTGGGGATGGAAAGGGAGGCAGACAGGCTAGACAAGTGCTAAGGCTGCAAAGAGAAATCACCCCAGAACTGTGCAAGGGCCAAGTGTCTTGCACTAGAGAATGACAAGAAAGGGATTACATAAGTGATAAAATGGTAACATTTTCATGTTCAACACCAGCTTAAATTACACACATTCAGATATATCTTAAGGGGAAGGTAACCTTTAAACGCTATTTTCATTTTCATGGTATATATATATATATATATATATATACATAAAAGGTTAGGAAGCAAACTACGTAGCTTGAAATTTCCCAAATCAAACCCTTTCTTCCTGTAATATACTTGCTCAATGGGACTTTAAACCAGATGTAATGCCACATTCACACAGATGCCATGTCAGAGTGAAACTGACAGCCACTTTGGGTTTTTAAAAATATGGCTTTTAAGCAGTGGAGGTAATTCAAGAAGAAAACAAACAGAAAAGAGGCCTCAGGGAAAATTATTCTCCAGCTGTGGAGTCCGTGTTCTGTGCCTGCTAGCTTTCTATCTTGGTGAGAAGAGCTGACAAGGAACCTGAGACAAGGCTGTGGGGACCCCGGGGAGCTGAGACACTGAGAGGGCGAGGCAGGGATGATGGGAGAAGACTCCTGGGTATGGTCATCCAGCTCAGGGCAACTGGATGAGTGACATTGAGCCCCTTGTCACTCTTCTCTGCATCAGTTTCCCCACATATAAAACAAGGAGGTTGGACTAGTAATTTTCTAATGTCCCTTCCAAGTTTAAATTTTTAAATTAGATCAAGTTTGGGGGAGAGGGAGGGGGCGGAGTGGGTGGTAAGGGAGGGGGTGGGGGCAGGGGGGGAGAAATGAACCAAGCCTTGTATGCACATATGAATAATAAAAAAAAATGAAAAAAAAATTAGATCAAGTTTGAGGACAATACAGGAGGGGCAGTGAAGGGAAGAATGACCCTGGGGAGTTTGGGTTTATGTAATTTAAGGAGCAAAAGTGAGGGAAAATACCAATCTGCCTTTCCCATAGTGAAAATGACAATGACCTTCTTCAGGATAAGTCACACTTGTCATCTCATTTCATCCTCTCCAGGATCCTAGGAGGCAAGTATTGTCACCATCAATTCAGACATGCGGAACCTGAGGCTCTGCATGGACAGCCCCAGGCCACCTGGTGGAACTGGGATTGGATCCTGCCCTAGATACCATATTCTCTCCCGACTGTGAGTGCCTAAGTTCTGAGTCCTTGAAGCAGACAAAAAAGACCCCAAGGCCAAAGAGCACCTCCCAAGGCTGAGGTGGGCAGGATTACAGTGTGGGCTGGCGAGGCTGGCATCTCTTTCCTGGGGCCACTCACGGAAGTCCACCCCATTCCCAGTGAGGACCAAAGGAGAAAACAGAGCTGTCTAATGGGATAGCCCTCTTGGCTGTGCTCTTGGAGTAGGCTGCTTGGGCCTGTACCATAATGAGGGGTCCTACTCTCCTCTCTAGGTCTTGGCTTTCAAGGCTGACACTCAGGCAGCTGGTCACCAGGAGAATCTCTGCTCACCCCCTCATTTCTGAAAGATGGGGGTCCCATGAGAGGAGCCTTCCAAGACAGGGACAGATTCACCTGTGGAATGTGGACCTTGGTCCACATACAAGGCCCAGGATCAACTTTCATGTTTGTCTCTTCCAGACCTACCCAAGTTGACCCATTACACCTGATCCCATAGTCCCAAACACTGTCCTTCACACAGTGGAGCTGAAGCAGCCAGCAAGGCAGTGAAGTTCAACTTGGCCATTTTAGGAGCCCAAACCCAACTCAAAATGAAACACATCAGCAGCTGGTGACCAAATTGTTTCCTCTTGGACTTCACTGTTTCTTGCTCATACCCTGCACAGGTTAGGAGGTACCAGAAAAGGAGTCAGCTGGCTACAGCCCTGGCAAGGTTTGTGGGGTGAGACTCACCTAGACCCTTTCCATCTGTCCCCTGCTTTCTCACCATCATGTCTCCTCTTAGAAACACTGTCTGCAACTCCAGCTCAATGCATCCAAACTTTACTGTACTCAAACTTTGCCTCACCATCTTTGCATCCAGTCACCAAGATGGACACCAGGCTTTCCGGATCACCAGGCTTAGAAGGTCAGCATCACCATCCAATCCAGTTCCCTTTACAAGTAGCTCACCAGGTGCCATGTGCCACTGCTATTCTCCCAACTGTGCCTTCTCACCCTCATGTTGCAGCCTGGAAGACATAGTTGTAGCCCTGCCAACAGCCCTGGCTCTCCTTCAGCACAGGCCCATAGGATCTGGTGCTTCCAAGAACTTTCTTGGCCTTTTAGGTCCATTCTGACCTTCCGTGGGGCTCTCGGAGGGCCAGGGATTTAAGGCCCCTGGCAACAGCCTTCCACAAGCGGCCAGTAGGAATTGGAGCACCCCTCTTCCCTCTGAACCTTGCATTCTGAGTCCCAGATTTTCCCTGGTAGAACTAAGCCCAGATACCCACAGGGTGGGGAATATAACCTTGTCCCCAGAATAGCCTGAATGTCTCCGAGAGAGACATAGACACAGGAACAAGGGTGGGAGGAAGAGAGACCTGCCTGAAGCCCCAGGTAAGGGTGACATCTTAGAGGAAGAACTGAGAGGCTGAGCCAGAGGACCTGAGACAGTCCAAAGGTGAGGCCAAGCCATGGGGAGCTGTGGTTTGGGAGCAAGCCTGTGGGCAACTGTGGGTCTGTGTCCCACGATCACTTGGAAAGCTGGACTTCTGCATGATCTTTCACCCAGCAGTGACTCATCTACACAACTGCATCTATCTGCTCGCCCAGAGAACATCACAGCAATGCCATACAGAGCAGCTATGCCATTCCATCCCGAGTCAAATGGCTAAGTAATGATTTCACCTCCATAGAGGAGAGCACAGCCACCAATAGGAATGAACACAGCAACACAGATTAGCCTTGGGAACATGGAGGTGCACAGCAGACGCCACATCGAAGGAGCAGAGACAATGTGGCTCCCCTGTCTGGAGTTCTAGACCAGTCATAGGTGATCCGTGCTTCAGAAGTCAGGGCTGGTTGTCTGTGACCAAGGGAGAGGGCATGGGGCTTCTGGGAGCTGGATTGATGTTTGCAAACTCTTTGGCGCTATAGTTGTGATTTGTGTGTTTCTTGCTACAGACTATAATAGGACTGATTTCTAATTCCTGTGCTATAATAGCATAAGAAGTTTCTTTTAAAGGCCCCAGGGCCTTGTTGTTAAATGCCCAGAGTGTGCCAGAAGGACAGGAATGAATCACATTGGACCAGACACACCCAAAACATATTGTTACTGCTGTAGTTTGGATCTTGAATGTTCCCCCAGGGCCCATGCATTAAAAACTTGATCTTCGGGTAGCACTATGGGGAATTGAGAGAACCATGAATAGGTAGGGCCTAATGGGAAATCCTTAAGTCATAGAGAGCATGCCCTTGAAGGCCTAAAAGCAAAGGGTCTACCAGATCATGTACTAGAACCTCCAAAACTGTGAGCCAAAATAACCGTTTTCTCTTTATAAGTTGATTACCTCAGGTAGTTTATTATAGTGATAGAAAGCTGACCAATACAATTACCAACACATCATATATGAGTATTGAGTGAATGAGTGCATAAATTCATAAACATGAAAAAAAACTGACGAGTAAGTGTATGAATGAGGTGCTGAGTGAAAGGCACATGGGCAAGTGAGTGAATGAACAAGCCAATCAGATAAAGGCCACAAGAATGAAAAACCTCTAAGAATGACCACCGAGTGAGGAGCAGCCACAAGCACATCCAAAGAACAGAAGGAAAAACGAATAAGTGAAAGGACAAACAAATGGAAGAAGTAAGAATGACTGAACTAAGAAGCAGAGGACAGAAAAATGTTAATACCTGAGTAAGTGTGAAAAATGATCACACGAAATATGAAATGAGTGAACCAAAGCTGTTTGGATACAGAAACACATGGTCAACAGACAGGTGGATACTTGGACTCTCATATGAAACAGTGAAGATGTCCCCAGGGGACAGAAAGAAGAGATAAGATGAAGGGCAGCCCCACCCCAAAAGTCCAGAGAAAGTGTCTCTGTCCAGACACTCAGAGCCAAGGTCTCAGCAAATTGACATAGGCGTGCCTCACAGGACCAAGTTTGGATTCAGTAAGAATGTGATTTAACATCAGCTGCTCTGCAGGATTAACTCTGGATTCCATGGGAAGAAATAAATGGAAATGACTGTATTGTTTTCCCAATTATGTTGCAGATAATTACCTATTATGTTGCAACCCCCAGCATGATTTTAATACTCGCTATTTAAATAACACATTTCCTCTGTCTCCTTACAGATTAACCTCCGGGAGGTGTAATTAATGTCGGCGGCGTGGGAAGGTTTGCCATGTGGCCTGAGACTGAGGATGGGTAGAAACTGTTGCTGGGATCATCCTGTGAGTCCCCAAGACTGGGTGACAAGGTGGGCAGACTCAGGTCTGGGGGCTCTGAAGACAAGTCACTCCCCATCTAGGCCTCAGTCATCTCCCCTGTGAAACAAGGACAGATTTCTAAAGTCACAGGATATCAGAGGAACTCATGCTAGGCTTAGGGTGAGGGTCAGAATTTATCACACACACCACTCCACTTGAGACCAGGGCCATGTCTGGCTCCTCAGCGCATCCTCAGCACATAGCCCCAGGCACAGAGTAGGTGCTCAAGAAGTGCTGACTGAGTGATGCTGATCTCTGTGTTTCAAGACCCCCAAGAACAGCCATGGATTGATGAACAGACACCACTCACCTCATGCTCTCATGTCCTTGTGACTGTGCTCTGTCTTCTGATGCCCCTCCAAGCTACCAGCTGCTCCCATCCAAGCCTGCCTGTGTCAGCATTTCTAGCATCAGGTGTCTCCTAGATGGGCTCTCTCCAGCCTGTCCTGTGCTGTGCATTGCCCTCACATCGAAGGTCCAAGAAGAGGAAAGGCACTGGAATGACATGTGCAGGCATCAAGGGCTGAGTGATGCCTGTCACTGTTCCTAATGACAGTCCATGAGCAAAAACAGGTCCCCAGGTCTACATGCTGATCCTGGCATGGGTGCATAGACAAGAGGTTAGCATGACAGCTGATACCCCCAGGGACCTCAGGGGACTGAGACTTGCCCAAAGGAGTACCCTAGGGAGCCCCTGGAGGAGCCTGGGAGCCCAGGTACCTTGACAGAAGCCTGAAGTTACCCGTGCTGTTTATCATATTGACTGTTATCCCAACCTTCTCTCTAAGACTGGAAACCATACCTAGCTCACTCCCTCTTATAGGGAATGACAGTCCACTGTCCCCTTGTCTGTGTTGGCTCCTGACTGTGCTTACTTCTCTGCCCAGAATCCACTTCCTCCAGTGTGGCAGGTCCTCCCACAATCAGGCTGCTAGAATTGAAACAGCAGGGGGAGACCACAGTCTCAGGGAGGCGGGCCCAGGGCTACAAGGCTGAGACTTGGACAGGGCAGGGACATGGACTCCATGCATCAGCACAGGACAGGTGGAAGGAGCAAAGCAATTAGATTCCAGGTAAACTTGAGTGTTGCTCTGAGTGCCTTTGTCCAGGGGCTCAGGAACCTTAGAGGCAGGCTCAGGGAAGCATGTGGTCTCAAGTTACTATGGGGTCATCACCTGCAGGCCCCTCCAGAACTTCCCTGTCTGCATACCTCAGCTGATAGTTGAGCACAGAGACATTGTGACTGCCCCAGCAGTCACCCACATGGGCTCTGTCCAGCAGGGCCTTTCTGCTTTGGACTCTTCCTCACCCTCTGCTCTCCTGTGGTAAGTCCAGCCTCAGTGCAGCCTCAGTGCAGCCCCAACGCCTTCCCCAGGAGCTGCATCAAGGGACCTGGGCTCACCATATCCAAGGCCACCTGCACATGGGGAGCCACAGGTGAAAGGGGACCTCTTTTTAAATTCAAATTGTCCTGGGTCATCACAAAGCACCGAGAGAGAGAGAGAGAGAGAGAGAGAGAGAGAGAGAGAGAGAGAGAGAGAGAGAGAGAGAGAGAGATGGACAGGGGTGGCTGTGAGGTCAGGTCCCGTTTCCTCTTCCTGAGTTAAACTCAGCATCAGAAATGCCTCTCACACAGGAAAGATCTCACCAGCATTTATGCACAATGAAGCAACTGGAGGCCTCTGGGAATTTGAGGAGCAAAAGAACCATGAGCAGGATTTGAGTCTCAGCCTAGCCATGTTCTTGGGCAGGCCCCATGTCACTTTCCAGTTCCACTGTCTCATTTCTAAAGTGGAGCTGACACCCGCCTTGCTGGTAGGGGAGGAGGAAGGAGATAGCATGCTCACTGCTGTTTTCCTAAGCAAAGATAAAGGGCAGGCAGGTCATCTCTGGAGCTGGCCTCTTGCCTCTGTCCCTTTGGAAATATCCTCAGGGGCTGCTTGAACCACTTTGATAGTCTCTCATTCCTCTGATAAATAAAGCTCAGCTGTAGAAATCCTTTTCATCTCAGAAAACAAGAAAGAAGGTGCTCACAGAAAATCACTTCTTACGCCAGACCCCGGGAGCAGGCAGCTTGCCCTGCCTGTGTCACCTTGAGCTGGGGTTCAGCAGGTTCATGCGTCCCCATGACTGCACCAGGGATGTCTTTCTCTCACTGGCCATATCTGGAAACTGAGGCTATGAGCTGTGATGTCACTTCAAGGACAGATGTTACTCAACACCTGCCGTGTGGGACCAGCAGTGGACAGGACAGAGTCCCTGGCCTCACAGAGCTGACGTCGTGTTAGGGATACATCATGGGAGAGGAAGACCTAAAATGTGTCAGATGGCACTGAGTGCTAAGGAAGTGATAATGCTGGAATGGTGGCCTCGCTCCTCCTAATGCAAAGTTTGTCTCTGTCCTGACACTGCTGGGCTTCTCACAGCTGCTTTCTGCTGGGTGTGGACATTGTGATGGGGACACTGGGTGCATGCAGCAGGACCCCAGGACACTCCATTCATCCATCCATCCAAACATTCATTCACTCAGTTATTACCCAGGCCCAGCCCTGGGTGCGAATCACTGAAACCCACTGCACTCCAGGACTCCCCTTGTAGCCAGGCCTGAAGCCACAGGCAGCTCAATAGCAAGTCACATGTTCCTGGCCTCTCTCACCTCTTGCCTTGTCTGTGCATCAGAGATGGGGATGAACACCCAGTGTGGGTCACAGTAACAGCAAGAGTTGCCTGGGGCCCTGCTGGGAATGGAGCCCAGGCTCACTCCTCAGCTCTGCTTAGTCTCATGACCGCCCTCTGTATCCACAGTGCACAGATGAGGACATGGAGGCTCAGAGAGGATGGCAGCTGTTCAAGGTTACAGTGTCAACAAGTGGCCTCAGGGTCAGAGGAGTTCAGGCTGTGTCCAGGTCCAGCCATTCCCCCGCTTCAAGACCTTGGTCAGCCTCTCACCTCAGGACCTCGCTTTCCTATTCTGCACAGTGAGGACGACAGTGGTCCATGCCTCCTAGAGTGGCTGGGAGAGCTGAGTGGGATGGTGGCTGGGCTGCCTGTAGGATGTTCATGGCCAGAGTCACCATAGTTACAATGACAGGAACTGGCTCTCGTATGGCACCTAGTGGATTTTGTCCTCATGACAGCACCTACATGGGAGGTGCTATTACAAACCTTTGACAAAACATCCCATCACCCAGTTTGCAGATGAGAAAACTGAGGGCAGAACAGTGATGTCAACAAGTTATTTTTCCACAGTCCTACACAGATATGAAAGACAGTTTCATTCTGCCTTTATTCCCAAAAAAATTGCATCTGGAGAGTGTGTGTGTGTGTGTGTGTGTGTGTGCATGCACATATGCTTGCCCCTTCCCTCCCCCCATTCTTATTGATCCTGTTGTTTTCTCCCTCTTTTCCCTCTGCTGTCTTGGGAATTGCACTTTCTGTGCTCTTCTTTGATTGGCTGATCAACCTTAAAATCATAACCAGCACACTTGACTTACACAGTCTTAATCACATAAATATCTCTCCTCCCTCGGAGTGACAGAGACTAGGGGACATGTTTACCTTGATCTCTCTTTCTGTCTTGATTTCGTGCACTTCACACTTGTGGTCCCACCTTCTTTTATATTCCCTCATTAGTTGAGATTGTTATTGACTCCATATTTCCATATTGACTCCTTATTTCCATAGTTAGCACCAAATTTACCCACTCCTCTGCTCACCATTGCTGTTTGATCCTTTTTTTCTCCCTTCTTCCCAAGTGATTTTTTTTTTTTAGTTCTTTTAACAAAGGCGTTATGACATGGATTTCAATTGTCCTAAAGGCCACATATTGAAGGTGTGGTCCCCAGCCAGTTGAAAGGTGGTGGAGCCTTTAGGAGGTGTGGCCTAGTGGAAGGAAGTTAGGCCATTGGGGGTGCAGCTTTGGAGAAGATTGGACCCCAGCCCATTCCTTTCTCTCTGTTTGCTTTCCAACCACCATACTTATGCTGAACAGACCTCCTCCTCCATGTGCTCCCTACCATGATGTACTGCCCTGCTTCAGGTCCAAAGGAAATAAGACCAAGTGATCATAGCCTGAAACCATCAACCCAGATGAACTTTCCTCCTTTAATTCATTTAGCTCAGATATTTTGTCACAGCATCAGAAAGCTGACTAACACAAAGGACTTCCAAGTGTATCTTTGCCTGAGAATGTCTTTCTTCCATGCTCAGCTTGGAATGATAGTTTAGTTGAGGCTAAAGTTCTACACTGGTAATTTCATTTGACACTGAGAATATTATTCTCGGGGGCTGGCAGAGTGGCTCAAGTGGTAGAGCGCCTGCCTACCAAGCACGAGGCTTTGAGTTCAAACCCCAGTACCACCAATGTAAATATATATATATATTTATAAATATAAATATATTATGTATCTATTATTCCCTGGCTTTCTGTGGCTAATGTTGCCATGGAGAGCACGCAGCCTGCCTGTCCTTCCTCGGTACGCATCCATCTCTGGGGCTCCTTTGCTCAGACCTCTCTGATCTTGGTGTCCTCCATCTTCTCTGCAGTGTTGGCACAATTGTGATTTTCATTTATCTGTCCTGCTCAGGATCCATAGAGGTCACTAAAGGGGTGGAGCCACTGGCCCATGGTTTGAAGGAAAGAGCCCGCTTAATAATATCAGATCGTGCTGATTCTAGTATAAGCATCAATTAAAATTAATAAGCAGTACAGCTAACAGATGTAACTACGAGGCTGACTATGTGTCAGGCACTATTATAGGTGCTTTCTATAATCAACTTAGTTCATCCTCAAATGGCCTCATAAAGAAAACACTGGCCTTGCCCCCATTATACAGACGGGGACCCTGAGGCACAGAACAGGTGAGTTCACTAGATGAAGGATGCTGGGGAAGGAGGTGGAAGAGACTTGGGGTCAGGCAGGTCAGAGTTCAGATCTCATCTGATCCTTTCTCAGCCTTGTGCTCTTAAATCGGTGAGTCCCGTATCTGAGCCTTGGTTTCCTCTTCCATGAAATGGTTGGTGGGGAGGTGCTCTATAGCACCTGGAGTACAGTAGAGGCTGAAGAGGCAGGATGCCCAGCTGTCTCTGGCACTGGACTTGTGTCAAGTCTCTGCGCTGGTTCCAGGCACATTCAGGGCTGAGGAAGCCCAGGAGAGGAGGATGGTCCCTGGGGAAACGGGGGCTGGCTGAGCTCTTTCCAGGAACTGCCCCAGAGCCTATTGAGCACAGAAAGCCTGGGGATCTGAAATCCTAGTGTCACCTGTGGGCCTGAGCCCCACCTGGCAGAGTCACTCAATGCCACCCAGAGCCTCTATCCACAGAGCCCCTATGGACAAGATCGACTCCCCAGCGCACAGGTCTGTATAATTACTTCTTAATGAAAAACAAGTCTACGTCCAAGCTGAAATTATATTGTCAGCAGCTAATTATCACTTGTCAAACAAGCGTGTGCCTGGATTGTGGGTTTGATTTCCATGTAGGTTTGCAAATGCCTTTCTCCTCTTATTTGATGAGACTTTTCTGAGTGTTTCTGAGAGAGCCCTCCTTGCTGTAAAGAGGGCTTTTTAAAAAGCATCATCTTCTTAAATAAACAGGTTGCCTTGGTTTCTGAATCAGGACTCTTTACAAATAGCAGAAAAACACTTGTAGTTTAGGCAAAAAGAAGTAGAGGAGGACTGGAGGCTTAGCTCAAATAGTAGAGTGCCTGCCTAGCAAGCAGAAGCCCTGAGTTTAATTCCCAGTACTGAAGAAAAAAAAAAGGAGGAAGAAGAAGAGGAGAAGAAGGAAAAGGAGGAGAATCCAGCTCCAGGAATGTGTCTGGAACCCAGGTTTCCTGAAGTTGGGAGAGGAGAAAGTGCTTTGAACTAAGGGAGGTCAGGACAGGCAGGAGGCCCACAGGTGGCCTCTTCTGGCAGGAGAAAGGAAAACCTGGGAGAGAGGCAATTTGAGGGACATGGTTTGTGCGGGAGCATTGATTTGGGGGCCTGAGGGACTGTGAAGGAAGGTATTGAGAGGCAGCTGGATGGACCAGTGTGGAACTGGACTAATCTATCCTGAAGACAAAATGGTGACAAGGACAGTCCACACCCCTCCTCCTTCTCACACCTGTACCACCAGGGGGAGACATTCCCACTGACACAGAGGCCTTCCTCCCAGTTGTGCTACACAGTGACAGGACAGCCACAGTAACATCCAGGTGCTCCATGTGCACCAGAGGAAAGGATGTTTGGGTTTACGCAGAGGGCAGTAGCTGGGTTCCAGGTTGTGGAGACGGGGCCTGGGAGTCCATGAGGGGGAGGGGGAGGCAGGGGAGGTGGGCGAACTGATAAGGGAGGGAGACCGAGGACATCTTGGGCTGCCAGAGGCTTCGCTGCCCCTTGTGACTGCAGCCCCATGAAGGACCCTGCAGAGAGCTCAGAACCCACAGAGGGAAGGAGAACAGGACCCACTGAGATACTGTCACTTCAAACTCCGCCGTGGTGTGGTGTAGTCCTCCACACTGCAGGATGCCACAGGCCCTGTCTTAGATACTCTGGAGCAGCATGTCACCTGCGTGAGAGCCGTGGGCATCCCTGAGCCCCAGCCCTGGACCCTAATGGATCAGGAATCCTGACGCTTTTGCCTGTGAGGCTGGAATCAGCCACCCCTGCACGTACGTAGGAAAGCAGAGGTCTCAGACTGCTTTCCAGGGTGTCATAAGAAGGGACAGATGACATCTACCTTGGGACCAGTTCACACATGGAACACAGCCCATGCTGATGTCCCTCGTGGCTCAAGCAATACCCACCAAGGTTGCTGTGGGTAGAATCTGTCCAGGCAATGGGGGAAATGGAGCCAGACAGACAAACTTCCCTGTGCCAGGGCTCAGATTCTAGGAGGATACAGACATGAGCATCACACGGTAATGAAAGCTGCAGAGGAAAAGGAAGCAGGGAGGTGAGGGGGCTGCAGGGGCCACCACTGTAAATAGGGGCCCAGGGAAGAACCCTTGGAGCAGATGACATTGGGGCAAGACCTGAGAGAGAGAAAGGAGGGAGGTAGGAAAAGAGGAAGTGACCATCTTGGGAAGAGGCTCCCATTGGAGGGAAGGATGAGGGTGGAGCCTGAGGCAGAACTCCAGGACTCCAGGTCCAGGAAGAAGCCAGGCTGGAAAGAAGGGAATGAGCCCAGACCACTGTCGGCCTAGACTGTGCATGAGTGAGGCAGGAACTTGGAACACTGGAACAGAGCAGAGGCAGCTCTACCCTGAGTCACACAGGGCACAGAGCCACCCTACAGGCTGCTGCCAGGAGAGTGGACAGAGCCAGAGCAAACAGGGAGCAGTGGCCAGTCAGAAGGCACTATGGTTTGAATATGGCTTGAGTTGTTTTTTCGTTGTGTGTTTTGTGTCCAATGGTTCACATGCTGGAAGCCTGGTCCTCAGTATGGTCATTGTGAAAGGTGTAGGCACCTTTAAGAGGCCGGGCCTAGTGGAAAGCAATTAGGTCATTGAAGGCACTGTCCTGGAAAAGGATTAATGCTGGTCTCACTGAATGAGTTAGTTTGCAAGAATGGGCTGATATAAAAAGAGCAGGATGGCTCCTTGCTCTTTGGTTTCCCATCTTGCCATGTGATCTCTCCCCCTTGCACACATTTCCACCATGATGACATCTGCCATGTTGGATCCAAAAGGGCCTCACCAGAAGCTAAACCAAACAGGACCATCTGATCTTGGACTTTCACTTTCTGAAACTGTGAGTTAAATAAACCTCTTTTCTTTATAAAGCACCAGTCTGAGGTATTTTGTTATAGAACAGGAAACACACTAAAACAGAAAAGTATTGCACTGGTCCAAGCAAGACACTGCTGGGACCAGGGTAGGAGGCTGGAGAAGCTGAAAAGATGTTGGCTCTGGGTCTCTGTTAAGGTCAAGTACATGGGATTTGAGGGATTATTCACTTCATAAATATTAGTCATTGCTATTTTAATTTATTTGCAGTGCTAGATAAAAGAGTTTGTAAAGCTTATTTTCACACCACATCTCCATATAATAGGATATACTAACCTGTGTTGTTTTGAGGATTTGGTTCTTTTATTATTTTTTTTGCATCTTATTCTAATGTTCCCTGACTGTCACCCCATGTGAAGTCAGCTATATGAATATAATTGATTCACACAATTGTATATGTGTAAGGAAGAAAGAATTGATAAGAATGCCAAAGCTCCTGTCTTTGGGAGTAAGATATCAGGTGATTTACGTACGCTTTTGTAAAAACGTTGGCACTTCCCAAATGTTTTCCAGTGTGGACGCATTACTTAGTTAAAGAGAAAAGATCACAGTTATTACCAAGAACACCTGCGTGCTGGCCAGACCATCCTGGTCCCAGCTGCGTTTTCTCTCATCTCTGACTCCAGGGATGCTCAGCCTCCCTCCCGCCCCGTTAGCTCTTTATCACAGGTCATTTTGTTCTCTGATCGCCCACCCTGTGTAATTTAGCATGGTCATACAGTGTCGTGTTCCCAAACAGTTCACTTAGTATCTTTGGCCTCAGTTTCCTCCCTGTCTCTGAGTGGGATGGTGGGAGAGAGAGGGACTTCAGAGGCTCCGGGATGCAGTGTTCCCTGGGGCTGGGATGACAAGTGCTGGCCCTGGATCAGCGCTCATGTGTGCAGGGCGCCATGCTAAGCCCCCCACATGCAGAAGTTCACTTAGTTGTTACAACAACCCTGTGAAGGAGGCGCTGTCGTTAGTCCCTCCCCCTTATTTTACAGATGAAGATACTGAAGTGCAGAGAGGTTTAGAAACTTACTCAGGTCACACAGCTCAGAAGTGGTGACTTTGAACCTGGGCAATCTGTTCCCGAGTTCTTGCCCATTTTGCTCAGCCGAGTGTCAGGTCTTTACTATTCCTGGAGCCTGGGCCAGGGGCTTGCTACACAAAGACAGGATGCATGTCTGCCTGCCAACAGAGTAATTAACAACAATAATAGCGACCGTGCCAGTTCATGTGCATTGAGGGCTCGCTGAGGGCCGGACACGTAGCACACATCAGGTCCTGGGGTCCCCACGTCATCCTGCACAGCACAACCTACACAGTTATGGAGAAGGATCCCAGGCACAGGGGCCCATGTTTGGCCCAGACTCCCACCCTAAGTGGTCCCTGAAGTGCCATTTAAGCCCAGGAATCCGCCTCCATCTGATGCGCCCTAATCAAATCCTCACACTGTGCCATGGGACTGAGACTCTGGCACCCATTTTGTCAAGGTGAAAACCAATGAGACTCATAGAGGTGAAGCCACTGGCACAGATCCCATGTTCAGTGATAGCTGGAGGCCGAGCTGAGTCCAGGCTGTGGGTCACAGCCTGTCTCTTCTCATGGCTCCAGCAGTGAGAGGCAGGGGGCTGAAGGACAGCACCCCAGGTGCAGGAGGAGCACCCACTTGGATGTGCTTTAGCCAGAGAAGCACTTGCCTCTTCAGCAGGCCAAGCTCTGCTCACTGTGGGCCCCTGGTCCACTGGGAGTTTCTCAACGGGCCCAATTGCTCTAATGCCATTGTCATAGCTACTAACATTATGTAAGGACCATAGACTCAGATGTTCTGAAGTGACCTGAGGAGGGAGAGGCTTTGGACAGTCTGGACAGAAGGCAGCAGGAGTAAGTCAAAGTTTTGGGGAGACATGCTGCCTGTCCTGGGGGGAGAGCAAAGTCACAGGGGGTCCACTCAGAACCTGAGCTGGTGAAAACAAAGGTAAAGAATAATGACACTCTGTAACCTGCATCAAAAAGTACCGTTCCTTTGTCCCTCTGCCCACTGAGGGGCTGCAGTGCTCTCCACACCTGACACAGCCACACATCTGTTTTCTGGTCACACATCTGTTTCTTGCCTATCTCCCCACCACTTACCTGCTGCATCCCTAGTGCTCAGAAAGAATGGAGCCTGGCACATGCTAGGCTGGTGGGTGAGTGAGTGGTTGGAGAAACCAGCTTCGGTTTCCCCATCTATAAAGTGGATAAGAGGAACCTAGGGTGTCTCCCAGATGAACCTCCACCTCCACCTCCAGGGCTGCTCTGGAAGCCGGGAGGGCCAGGCAGACTGGGCAGGACAGGGAACGATGGGCACAGGTCTGTGCAGGATGGCAGTAGTGATGGCCGAGCTCCCCCTCCCCAGCACAATTGCCTACAGGTTTCATTTCACACTTATGCCTGAGCTCAAATTATGGTGCTGGTGAGCTCAGCCTTGCATGCAGCCATTGAACTCTGGTGTGCCCGTGGGTGAGCCTGTGGGAGGTGGGGTTTTCATATTATGATACATCTATAAATATGCAACATAATTACCCATCATTAGCATATGCTCACTTTCTGTGCTAAATGTATAGAACATATATTATTTCCCCCAAACAATGGAAGTTGCTGAGAAACAGTGACACTGTTGATCACACACATATGTTGATTAATTGGCTTGGAAAATAAAGGAGGAATCTCTGCCCCCCACCCAAGGGAGGTTTCTGGGCCCTGGAGTTCCGGGAGAGCAGAGAACAGGGTTGAGAGAGGTCAGCCCAGCCACTGAGTGGCTAGGAGGCTCTGGCAGGAACAGTTGTGAGGCTTAGAAGAGGAGGTTCCATGTCACCTGAAAAATGGTCATGAGAAACTGAACGGTCACCATTATGCCAGCTGTGATTCTTTTATGGCTGTGTGTGTGAGACATGATGTTTGGAGCTGTGGCAGTCATTTTGCAATCATAAGATAACAAGGTAAGAACTGAAAGTCAGCACACACAAGGATGGTAAAGAGGAAAGAAAGAGGCCAGGCCTTGGTTGACATCTTGGAGCATCTGACCAGACTAGAGCCTCAGGCCTCCAGACCTCCGGTTATTTGACACATTTCAATGTTCTAATCACTTGAGCCACTGCTCTTTGGTTTTCTGTTATCTGCTGCCCAACACATCCTGGTAATAAAAGTACCAACTGTGTGCCATGCCCAAATCTCCAGAACCTTTGCTGCATAGTTTGTGACAGTGGTCGCTGCCATTTGTCTATGTCCTGGGCTCAAAAATCCTAGAGGTGAGGCTCCATCTTATAGATCTTTGTAGCCACCAGACATCACCCAAGTCATGACGTTAGCAATAGTAAGGAACAAACAATTAGCCAATCAATGAGCACAGTGAAGGTGAAGTGCCTTGCAAGCTGCAAAGTGCTGGTCCCAAGTGCAGGTTAGTCTCTGGCAAGAACTACTAGGATCAGGCACACATGCAGCCCCTGATGAGGATGAGGACCCCAGAACCTCATCCTCCCAGACATCATCCTGCCACACAGACTTGGGGTCTGCACAGTCCCCCTCCAACCTCACCCTGCTCTGACAGCCAGTACCTCCTCCCTTCTCCACAGACCCTATAAGACAAGGCTGTGCTCTGTCATTTTCCCCTGAAACACTGTCTTGAGAAACTAAACGGTTATTATTATGCCAGCCGCCGTTCTCTGCTATGTGATTCTGTAAACGACAGATGATGGGGCACCGGGAAAGGGGCAGTGGGGGAGGAGAGGAAAGTGTTTAAGGCAAACAGCTTTCAAAATGTCAGCTCCAGGTTTCTTGGGAAGACTGGATTAAGGATCATTGCAAATGAATTTTGCCATCAGAGTGAGATCTGTCTCCCCCAAACACTTTGCTCTGACAGTTGACTTCAAAGAGTTGGACAGAACTCATTTTTCCACCAGACAGGCAAGATCAAGGTATCCATCAGGAGACTCTGCCAGGAGAGCCCTGCTCTCTGCTCGGCTTAATAGAGGCAAGGGTCTGGAAGGACCAGGAATCATTTTCCCCTGGAAAGCCTCCTGTGTTGGGGGAGTCAGTGGGCAGGCAGGGCCGAGGTGGGTTTCGCAGAGTACCCATGGGGCCCTCCTCGGCCAGGCTAGGCCAAGGTTTCCCTCTATCATATGATATGGTGCCATTTCTCAAGAGACAGACTTCCTGTGTCAACTCAGCTTATCCCCAACAGCCCTCAAAGTTCATTAGAGTCTAGGGTGGCCTTGGTCACTCACCCACTCTGACCTTCAGGTTCTTACTCTGTGAAGACAATAGGCCTGATGAAGTTGACCCCTTGGAGAAGCTGCAGGGTCCATGAGCTCACAGATGCCAGAGCCCCACAAGTGCCAAGGCCCACAAGTGTCAGAGCACATAGGTCCCCAAGTGCACAGCAGTCCCTCAGCTGACACTTGTCCCCAGAAGGCCACAGAGGATAGAAGGACAGCAGAGTTTTGGAGACAACGTGGGCGGCTGTATTCATGGCACTCAGAGGCATCCAGTGAACAGCTGCTCTCATATCTTCAGTAGTTGGGGGAGGGGGGTGTAGTTAGCTTTTTGTCGCTGTAGCAAAATATCTGAGAAAACCACTGAAGGGAGGAAAGATTGATCCAGGCTAATGGTTCAGAGGTTTTAGGCTGTGGTCACTAGTCTCTGTTGCTCACCAGCCCATTTGTATGCTCCATGGTGGGAACACATTGGGGAGCAAAATGGCTTACCTCATGGTGCATGGGAGGCAGAGAGAGCCAGGAAGGGACTGGGAACCCAAGTTAACCTTCGAGGGCACAGTTAGCCCCAGTAACCTACGTCCTTCCTCCAATCAGTCCCCACTTCCTTGTTTCCATCACCTCCCAATCACACCATCAAATTATGAATCCATCAGTGGATTAATCCATTCATTAGGTCAGAGCCCCCATGATCCAGTAACCTCCCCAAACCCTCACCAGCTGGCAACCAAGCCTTCAGTGCATGAGCCTTCAGGGGACATTTCAGATTCAAACCATTACTGGGCTGTCTCTGAGCCAGACAGCCTAGGTTCAAATCCCTGCTCCACCCTTACCCTACTCTGGGCTGGCTGTTAGGCAGGTGCTTCCCCTGTCTGTGTGGGCCCCGGCCTGTGTGGGCATGCTGCGTGAGCCTGACTAAGAGCTATGGAGAATGAAAGATAAAACACACACAAACATACAGACATACAACATAAAACAGAACGCTGGTATCGGGAGGACTGCACGTTCCTGATGGGAAATGTGAGCGCCTACCTGACCCAGAGTGTTTATTTTTATAGGTCAGTACAAGGAAAAGACTCAGGTAAAAATCAAGCTTTAACAATTCTTGATGCAAGGTGAAAGGAATGAGGTTTGGTGGGCAAATTTTCCTAAGGCTAGTGAAGCTTAATTACAGCACATCAGTTCTGGAATCATCAAGGCACACAGGACACCTTATCTGAGGTATTGATTAATCTGGCATCAGGAGTCTCCTGAGAGTTCTGGTACTTTATCTAGTTTTGCATCAGGGGGCTGGTATGTGGACACAGCAAGTTGTGTTCTTCAAGGAGATGTGAGAACAAAGGTCAAGACACCAGGTACTGGGAAAATTATGGTAGAAGAGGCTGTGCAAACTCCTACATGGAGAGGCTGTGCAAACTCCACTATTCCCAGTCCAGGGTCATGCCTGGTCCCCAACATCTCCCCCTATTCTATTTCTTAAAAGCTCCCGATGCCTTTCTATGTTTAATCTGTGGAGTCACCTTTTGATCTTTTGAGTTCCAACTGAAAGTAAACAAAAACAACAAATCATTAATAATACAATGCCAATGAAATACCAAAAGGAATATTTCAGAGTATTAAAAGGGTTAAATCCTTGCAATTCATCCAATATAGTTTTTGCTATATCTCAGGAGCAGCCATCTGATTGTGTGCTCGCTGCATGGCTAAAATTTGCTGTCTTAAGGCTGTAAGTTAAGGGAATCATTGTTATTTTCCTAGGTTCCCATGACATGTGCTTTAATGAGTTTCCATGGGAGGTCTGTGGCATTGTAGGTGCTGCCGTAACACAAATGTGTTGGTAGCCTGCACGGCACAGTGAATCTTGATGGAATTTCAGAGTTTGAACTTTATCTCCCATAGCCAGCAAAGCAGCTTCTAGAGAATTTAAGTAGATATCAATTTTTTCATCTACAGCAACTTGTTGTTGAAAAGCATAACTGGCATTTTGTGTCAAGGTAATAATGTAATGAGCATTTTGAATGCTTTGGGAGAGAGCTACTGCAGCAGTAGCCATGGTGGCAATAGCAGTGATGGCTGCCACAATGCCTGCTATCAAGAGTCCTGCAAATCTTTTTTCTCTTACTAATAATGATTTTATTTCTTTGACAATCTCTAGTCCTCTATCATGGTACCATGGTCCCGTGAAATTTGTAGGTACCAAGATATAGGGGCTTTGTTTTACTATAAGTAGGCTGCCATTTATGTAATTGTCCACACATGATGTTAAATTGCCATTAGAACAAGAGATATCAAAAATAGTTCTATTTTTAGAGATGTTAATTGATTCAGCCAATAAAGCAAAAGATGTTGAACACAAGCTTGCAATCCTTTAATAACAGAGCTGTCTGAATGGCTACTTAGATTGATAGTGGCAGTAGCAGCTCCGAGCTTCCATATATCCAATTGAATGGTTCCTCCGTTTGATCCCACCAGAGGGGTGGTCCAACAGCCCATAATATTAGTATCAGAAGTTCATTATAAGTCCAATACACAAGTCTGTAGTCTGTAACATTAATGGCCATTGGAGAAACAAATGTACATTGTTCCCATGAGGCTCCCTTATGGGGGCGCCAGGGATTGTGTTTGTCATGACAGCGGGGAATGTGAGGCCAATGTGTAGCATTATAAGGCTCAGTGCATTAAAGCCAAAAAATTCTAGTTTTTTATCAAGAAACTGAGTACCATTCCATAACGGAGCACTTTTCCAAATGGGCGTGAGAGGGAGACAATAAGGCAAATTCCCCAGACAAATGGGTAAAGCAGCAGCTTGTCCTGTAAAATTATAATTAGTGAAAGTAGGAACCAGGTGTCCACTGGAGCGACCTCCTACCAGCTCAGAGTCTTTAGGAAAAACTGATATAGGTGGACTTTTCCAGGTAACTACATGAAGCAGAGGTGGATGAGGCACAGAAGCCCAATGTAGTAAGTTCTGGACTCCTGCAGCATTCACCTGCTGACTAATGATAGTAATCAGCTAGCAGAAGAACAGCAGGAGTTTCTTCCTGTCCCCACCCCTTAATGGCATTCTTGGCCATATCCACCAAGCATTTTACTTGACCCCAAGTTGGGGGAGTAGGTCCCCGGATTGTTTCACTGTATTTGTCAAGGGGATGATGATGCCTCTTGTATAAAGGGTGGTTCCTTATCACCTTCAGTGACAGGATCTCCATCGGTTTGGTTTTCAGCGGGCTTGGGTTCCTCTCCTCCTCCATCAGGTGGAGCTTCTGCATCTCATGGCTGATTGGTTCCATGGGTCTTCACAAACCATGAGGGTACCCAAATTGGGCTTTCTGCACCTTCAGGAAAAACACAATCATGGCCTCGGCCCCATAACAAGACTGGGCTAGGGCCTTGCCAAGCCCCAGTCATTACATCTTTCCACAATACCTGTGGCAAATGTTGTTTATTACGATGTTCCCAGTGTTTTTCAGCTGGAGTAAAGCCAGATTTAGAGCAATATAAAAAATTTAAAGCAAAAAGAGCTTTGTTAATTTGAGTGGCCAGGGAGCTGTCTCCCCCTTCTTGTCTTTGTAATTGAACTTTTAAAGTTTGGTGAGCTCGTTCTACTATAGCTTGGCCTTGGGGATTGTAGGGTACGCCTGTGATATGAAGAATTTTGTAGGAGGAACAAAAAGCCTTGAAGGCAGTAGATGTATAGGCTGGACCATTATCAGTTTTTATATGGAGTGGCTTGCCCATCACAGCAAAGGCGGCTAAACAGTGATCTATGACATGGCGTGTTGCTTCTCCTGATCTTGGAGAGGCAAAAACAAAACCAGAGTAAGTATCAATGACAACATGGACATAACGCTGTCATCCAAAAGATAGAATGTTTGTAACATCCATCTGCAATGTTAGAGGATGAAGACCACAAGGGTTAACTCCCTCACTGGGCGCAGGCAAATGAGGAGCACATTTTGAACACGACTTAACAATCTGACGAGCTTGTTCTCGGGTGATCCGAAAATGTTTACGAAGAGCTCTGGAGTTTTGGTGGAACTAAGAATGACTTTGTATGGCCTGGTTTACTGAATTATCCACCTGTAAAATTAATGGAGAAACTAAGGCATCTACCTGGCAATTGCCCTCTGCCAACGGCCCAGGAAGTCCAGAGTGGATCAGAAATGGCCCACAAAAGAGGGATGTTGGCGTTGTTGTAATAAAACCCTTAACTCATGGAAGAGATAAAAAAGCTGTTCATCATTAGTGGGTCCTATATAAGCAGTTTCAATAGTCTTAAGTACACCATAAACATATGCACTATCTGTACAAATTACAAGGAACATGAGCAAAGTCCTGAAAAGCCAATATGACTGCTTGAAGCTCAGCATGCTGAGCAGTGGAAAAACCTGTTTGGACAACCTTTTGTCCTTGAGAGGAAAAGTAAGCAGCATTTCCAGAACCTGAAGCATCAGTAAAAATCACAAGAGCTTAGGCATGGGATCCTCTTGGATATTGTGAGGAAATATAAAAGCATGTTGAGAGGCAAAATTAAGAAGTTTAGAGGAAGGCAAATGTTCTCCAAGCTGTCCTGTAAAGTTTGCTAATGCATTATGCAGTATACCATAAGCAAGCCTGTTGTTCCTTGGTAAATGGGATACTAATAAGGGATGGTTCTAGTCCTAGCAGTTGTACAGTGAGAAAATGTCCCATGGCTATTAATTTTGCTACCATATTATGGTAAGGAGTGATGACTCTAGCAGGGGAGTGAGGTAAATGTAACCACTCTAATACTCCCTGAGACTGCCAAAGAACTCCTGTGGGTAGACTTGTAGTAGGTAAAATGAGAAGCTGTATTGGTTGAGAATAATCAACACAAGTTTCTGAGAGTTCTTGTTCAACCTTAGCCAGGGCCACACGACCTTCTGGTGTGAGATATCTAGGAGATGATGGTTCAGTGTCTCCCTGTAAAAATTTAAAGAGAAGAGACAGTTCACAGGTGGTAAGTTTTAAGGCAGGATGTAGCCAATTTATATCACCTAATAATTTTTGAAAATCATTTAAAGTTTTTAAATTATCTTTATGGATTTCTATTTGTTGAGGGCGAATAGTCCATCCTTCAATAAGCTATCCCAAATATGAAAAGGGAGATTGTTTTTGTACCTTATCTGGAGCTACAATAAGGCCTCATTTTGACAATTGTTCAAGCACATGAGACAATAGGTTTTGAAGAATATCTAAATCAGGGTGGCTAAGTAAAATATCATCCGTGTAATGAACCATATAAGCCTGATTAAATTTTTGTCCTAAAGGCTCTAAAGCTGAAGCAATAAACTCTTGACACATGGTAGGGCTGTTTGCCATGCCCCAAGGCAAAACCTTCCAATGATAATGTTTACAAGGAGCCTGATGTTAGGCATGGGTACAGAGAAGGCAAATTTCTCTCTGTCTTCCTCATGCAATGGAATAGTAAAACAATCTTTTAAATCAATAATATAAAGATAATTTTGTAGGGGAATGGCAGTGGGTGAGGGAAGCCCAGGTTGTAAAGATCCCATTGGTTGCATAACTTTATTGATAGCTCTTAAATCCTGTAGCAAACTCCATTTGCCTGTTTTTTCTTAATAACAAAAATAGGCATATTCCATGGACTATGAAATATTTCTATATGTCCTGCTTGTAATTGCTCCAGAATTAAGACCTGTACTGCTGCTAATTTCTCCCCTGTTAGGAGCCACTGATCCACCCATATTGGCTCATTAGTGAGCCAAGTGATTTTAGCAGTGTATGAAGTAGGGGGGAGTTATTGATCAGGGCCCCTTCTAAAAATGTGTAGGAGATGTCTCTTATCCTAATCCCATATGAGGAGGATGGGGCAGAGGAGAGATGGGTTCCTTTATTCCCTGTTGACTCTTTCCTAGGCCTTTACGAGGATCAAAACCCTGTTGTAACATCATATGTGAAAACTGAGCACTGGGGCTATATAAAATAGCTCCCATTTCCTGTAAAACATCTCTTCCCCATAAATTTACTGGCAAATCTTTTAGCACATATGGTAAAAAGGTGCCAGAATGTCCTTCCTCATCATGCCAAGAGATGGCACAAGCACCGTATAAAGGAGCTGTGGCAGAGCCAACACCTTTTAAATCTGCTGTAGCCTGAACACAAGGCCATGTGGCTGGCCAGTGTCACACTGCAATTACAGAAACATCTGCTCCAGTATCTAGCAATCCCATAAGCTGCTTGCCATTTAAAAATAGAGCCATCTCGGGGTGATCAGAAGTGACTCGCTGTACCCAGTAGGCATGATCAGAAAAACCAAGCCCTTTTTCTTCCTGTGAGGTATCCGTGAGCACTTTTCCTGCCCCTACATTGGGAAAGATTATCAAGTGTGCAATCTTATCTGTGGGAGCAATAGCCACAAAAGTCTGAGGAGCTTGAGCAAGAATTTTAAGTTCTCCCATATAGTCTTGATCAATAACTCCAGGATGTATTTGCAGACCCTTTAATGTCAAACTATTTTTTCCTAAAATTAATCCTATTGTCCCTTCTGGTATGGCCCATAGACTCCTGTAGGGATTGTCTGAGTTCCCATCTCAGCAGTTAATGCACATTGGACGAAGGGACTGAGATCTAGTCTTGAACTTCCAGGGGTGGCACAAAAGAGGTCTGTAATCGTGACCCAATTGGTCCTTCCTGGAGGGTGGTGAGCACCCCTACTGTTTGATGAGGCCGGGGCTTGGCCCCATGAAGAGTTTCCCAGCTGCTTTTGCAATGGTTGCCCTTCTATATCAGATTGTGAGTGACACTCATAAGCCCAGTGACAGCCACGTTTGCAATGAGGACATATTCCCGGGGCTTTTGTCCTTGACCAAAAGATCCAGCAGGTGGTGAATTTGCCTTTGTGGCTTTATGACATTCGTTGGCAAAATGACCTGGTTTTTTACAATTATAACAGACACCTGCTTTTGAAGGGTGTAAGGTTTCCTTCAGGGCGGCCGCTATTGCCATTCCCTGAACATAGCCTTCCCCTACATCTGAACAAAGTCGAATCATGTCTTGTAAGGAAGCCTTTTTTCTATAAGGTCTGAGAGCTTCCTTACAATGTTTGTTAGCATTTTCAAAGGCTAACTGTTTTACAAGGAGAGTACCCAGTTCAGGGTCCCCAACAATTCTACCCATATGGTGTAATAAGCGAGCCACAAAGTCTTGAAAAGGCTCTCCACGACCCTGAAGAATTTTAGTAATTTCTTGGGTCTTATCTTCTTCAGTGGGTAGCTCTTTCCACGCTCTAGTGGCAATGATACCCATTTGGTCACATGTTAATGGGGGATAATTTAACTGATTTTGCAAGCCTGTATGGTCCCCTTGACCTAGGAGCAGATCTGCAGTAATTGGTATGCCGTGAGCAGCACTGCGGGTGGCTTGTTCTTTACATATTTCAGTATAGCTAGTTTTCCACAGTAAATAATCTCCAAGGCCAAGACAAGCTTTAGCAATAGCCATCCAATCCTCAGGAGGGAAAGCAGAGCCAGCAGCAATGCTAGTTAACAGTTGCTGTGTAAGTGGAGCTGTAGCCCCGTACATGGTACAAGCTTCCTTGAGCTCTGTTAAGGTTTTAAATGGAATAGGTTCATAATGCCGCTGAGGCTGCCCTGTAGCTGGATTGGTTTGTTCAAAGTCCTCCCCTGACTTTTGTGCCAGAGCCAACATATGTTGTAATGGACTCTTTTTAGAGGATAGAGTTGAAGGTGATTTTTTGAAAGGTTGAGGCAGAGCATCCTGATAATCTTCCTCATTATCACTGCCTTTTGACTCAGATCTGTTCTCAGAATCCATGTCAGTGAGGAGTGGATTAAGTTTGGAAAAAGGCAGCATGGGTTCTGCTGGAGCTATAGGGGCTGAAGGCAGTGACGGCTGAAATTGGTTAAAGCTGTGGTGACTGCCATTTCCTGATTTTTTATAACCTCCTAGTTCTGATTCAGAGGGCCTAAATTTTATTTTATGAATTGGAGTTGGGACTAAATAGTCCCGAATTTGACTCCACGTACCAAAGGTAAAAACTGGCATGTCCTTAGCTCTTTCTGCTGTGTAGCGGTTTCTTAAACACTCTCCTACCTTTTGCCAGGTTTCTAAATTAACTGTCCCTTCTCTAGGAAACCAGGGACAAGTATCCCAAACAAAATCTAAAAACTGTACAAGCTGACAAGACTTAACTTTACTATCTCTAGTTTTAAGCATAGCTTTAAGCATCTGTACTTAGGGATCACTTTTCTTAGATCCAGTTTGTCCCATATTTATTACTCCTGAATATATTCAACATGCGCTCCCCCATTACCTTATTTTCCTTGTGGATGCGTCCTCTGGAGAGTGTTCCCTCACCTTATCCAATGAGTTCTCTTGTAGTCAGGCCCCACACTAGGCGCTACTTGCCTGGCCTGAGTGGGTATGTTGGTGAGCCTGACTAAGAGCTATGGAGAACGAGAGATAAAACACACACAAACATACAGACATACAACATAAAACAGAACGCTGGTATCAGGAGGACTGCACGTTCCTGATGGGAAATGTGAGCGCCTACCTGACCCAGAGTGTTTATTTTTATAGGTCAGTACAAGGAAAAGACTCAGGTAAAAATCAAGCTTTAACAATTCTTGATACAAGGTGAAAGGAATATGGTTAGGTGGGCTAATTTCCCTAAGTTAGTTCTGGAGTCATCAAGGCACACAGGACACCTTATCTGAGGTATTGATTAATCTGGCATCAGGGAGTCTCCTAAGAGTTCTGGTATTTTATCTGTTTTGCATCAGGTGACTGGTATTCAGACACAGCAGGTTGTGTTCTTCAAGGAGATGTGAGAACAAAGGTCAAGACACCAGGTACTGGGAAAATTATGGTAGAAGAGGCTGTGCAAATTTCTACATGGAGAGGCTGTGCAAACTCCATTATTCCCAGTCTAGGGTCATGCCTGGTCCCCAACATCTGTGCCTCAGCTTCCCCAACTGTAACCCAGAAGGACCCTGACACCAACCTTCCAGGTTGAGCATAAGGTGATACTCACCAAGGAATGGAGAAGATGGTGATGACTATGATAGTGACAATGGAGACAGTGATGACAATGTGCAATGAGTGTAATGAGGAAGGACACTGACTGTGCTGCACAATAAATGTGATAACCAGGAGGCTATTAAGTGACTGATGGCCAGGTAGCATATACAGCATGGATACACTGGACAAAGGAATGACTCACATGCTAGGTGAAGACAGAACAGAACTCCTATGAGATTTCATCATACTATGTAGAACAGGGTGCAAATGGAAGCATGCACTGTTTATTTGTGTTGCTATTTCAATGAGAATTTTCCTGTTAATATTTTTCGAGCATGGTTGACTGGGAGTTAACAGATATCATGGAAGGTAAAACCTTGGATGGGGGAGGAAACTGTACTAAAATATAAGTGCTGAGATATTTCCCACATTAAGTTTTAAAATCTGGTGTGTCTTTTTCAGTTATAATACATCTTGGCTCAGACCAGCCACATCTCCAGTGCTCAGCAACCACACATGACCAGTGGACACCAGACAGGACCGCACAAGGCTAATAGCTCTCCATTGTCCCCTCAGCTCTGATAGTCTAAGATCCAAGCAAGGATGTGGGCAGTTTTGTGGGTGGCAGAGGTGGGGCTGCCTTGTGTTTTCTTGTGGTTTGCCTGAGTAGTTTAGTGGCTATGAGCAGGAGCTCTGGAGAGACTGGGACCTCTGTTCATCCTGGATCCACCTCTTCTTGGTCAGGTGACTTTGGACAAGTGGCTTCACAAATTTTGGGGACAATGAACTGAGAGTCCGCAGGTTGAATGCTCAGCACACAGTGGCTGCCATGAAAACGCATTGATTTTGTTCCTCTGACACCTCACAGTGCACTGACTCACCCTTGTGACTGTCCCTTCTTCTAGACCCTTGCTACCTTCCCTGGCCAGCAGATCTCCTGGACAGCAGCCTCCCGGAACACAGTTGGTCTGCAAGGTAGGGCTCCCAGAGACTCAGAGCACAGAGCACAGAACCTGCCTCCTGCTGAGCAGACCCTTGTTCCAGGGAGGCAGCTGCAGTATTGGATCACTTCTGCAGGCTTCCGCTTCTCAGCTTACATGTGAACTTGTTGACCACATAGCACACAATCAGTGTTCAGAGAACTTCAGATGGAGATGAGCAACTCACTCTCAGGGTGACCTGGCTACCATTGTGAGCCTTGGTCTTCTCCTCTAAACAAACATACCTCCCAGATGTTCAGGTGTAACTCTGCAGTGAGTGCAGCACCTGGCCAGGGCTCAGAGCTCATCAACCCTGTTGCCCTGAGGCGGTAAATACAGGTGGCCAGCCCGGTGGGATGCAGGGGGCATTGGAAACCAAGGAAGATGTGCAGACTCCAGCAGCAGGCCCCAAATGGGCTGCAGAGTTAGATGTGGTACCATGGGGGCAGGGGGATCTCAGTACTTGCTCTGCCCCCAGCCATGTCTTGCGATTTCTGCTTCCAGCCATCCATCTTTCATTGCCATCCTACCTCTAGGGCCCTGCCAATGAACTTAAGTTATTCATTCTCCAAACATCTTTTTTAGGCCCACCACATGCCAAGCTCTGGTTGGGCTCCAGGGATTCGGATATGGTGGGCACAGCCTCCACTTTGCTTCTGTTAATAGGGAAGGCAGACCTACACATTCCTTCAACTTCCTTCCTCCCTCTTTCCCTTGCTCCTTTCTTCCTTCCCTTCCTTCCACCTTCTTTCCTCCTTCCCTTCTTTCTTCCTTCCTTCCTTCTAGAAAGCAGGAAGGTAACAAGACCAAAACCCATTCACCTGTGTCCACAGGCACAAACATAAGGCCCAATCTGTGTGTGTACACCTGACTGTGATGTGCCCTTACCTGTGTGGTATCACCAAGACTGGCTTCTCAGAGCTCAGAGCAGCCCAGGCCTGTTTCATGGCCTCCAGAAAATTGAAAAGTGAGGAGACGCTGAGACAGGGTCCCAAAGGCTGGGATATTAAGTTAAATATTTACAGTGCACAAATTAACACTTGGATCAACAATGCAGGAGGTGTGATTCCACAGGATGCAAGGGAGCTTCCATCCAGTCATAATAGAAATAAAAGCTGAGACACCAAGACAGCCAGAGCACAGACAAAGCTTTAATGGCAGCTTTTTCCGAAGAACAGTGGAGTGTGGGGGAGGGGTAGAGCAGACGGAAGGAACGTTGGGGAAGGGAGTGGGGACAGCTGCTGACTTTTATTGGATTGCTGGAGTGGTCCAGGTTCCAGTAATATTCTACTAGTCATGGGGATGGAATTTTTGAGAAGTCTCTTTCCTCAAGTTTAAGGTTTTCTCATGTAAGATACAGATCTACAGTCAGTTTGTCTTTGGGGACCTGAGGTGCCACCATATACCTGGTGGGTTTTGTCCCTGAGATAAAAGAAAAAGGACAGGAGGGCACATCCCACATGTTATTGACAAGAGAAGGAAGAGACATAGTTTTACTCCTTGCAGGATATGAATTAGGGCACGAGAACCTATCTGTCTCTTGTCACCTTGAGGGTCCCCATCTACTTCAATAGCAAGGTTTGCTTTAAAGAATTTGCTCCTTCCACACTTGGCAGAATGGATGAGCTGGTGGATGAAGGTCTTGTCTTCCTTCCTCCTGTCCCTGCATCCCTGGGCTGTGGAGAGAACCTTGTAGAGACAGTGTCAGAGGCCACAATTGAGGCAGAGAAGGATGTGGGCCCTGTGCACACACACACGGAAGAGCTAGCCCTATGCACACACTCAGAGGTATGCATGCACACCCTTTGGCTGGGGGGCAGGGCACTCTTTGTGGTGACAATGGCAAATGTGATGCTCTTATAGGTAGAGCTGCCACATGTCCTTCTTATCCTTTCTGAACCTAGGGAGGCTCTGCAGGGTTTGGGGGCTGACACTGGGGTTCCCCTAGAGGCCTCCTGAGTCAAGAGTGGATCCCAGGTCCTGTCTAAGGTACTTGTGGACCAGGACAGGTGGAGAGGAACTGACTATTCCTGGAGGTCCTACTGTGTGCGGTCACACAGTTATCCTGCTCACCCCTTCCAATCCCCTAAAGGAGGGTCACAATCTCGTTCCGTCACAAGTGAGGGGTGAAGGTTTAGAGAGCCAAGGGATCTGGTCTGGGTGACCCTGCTGATGACCGCTCTGTCCTCTCTCTGAGGCTAAACATGAGGATTATAACTCAAGACCCCATTCTTCCCACTTGTCACTCCCCAGGAGCACAGAACACAGATGGGGAGCAGCAGAAGGAAGAGTTAGCTCAGCTGTGGGGGATTCCAGCCCAGGCCCAGGAAGGAGAGCCAAGTGCAGGTGATCTGGTGTGTGTGCCCTGGGCTTGGGACAGAGCACACTGTCAGTGTTACTGTGACGGTCAGGACCCTACTTTCTAGGAAGACTCTCCCCCATCATCACTTACTTTTACTTCTTAACGGTTCCATGCTATTTTACTCACTAATGGTTCCACAGTGCAGCAGTAGTAGAGATACTGGCTATTAGCACACACCAAAGAGAATGACCAAAGTGCTTCCTTTAAGTAAAAAAGGCCAAAGTTCAGTTTAAGGAAAGAAAAACATCCTATGCTAAGACCCATGCGTGGGAGAGTAAAATTTCCCAGCCCAAAGATATTATCTTTGCAGATTTTGGCTGGGAGAAGTCAGAGAAGCTGTGAAAAGCTGTCCTTTTATAAGAAAGAAAGCTGCATCTATCTACGTCAGCAAACGGATGGTACCAACAGCCTTGCCCACCTAATACCTCTGCCCAGGAGGGAGTGGTCTATGGGAGGATGTGACTGGGGGGTCTGAAATGACCCCCCACTTCCACAGCCAGGCCATGTCCCCTCCAACTAGAGCTCCAGAGACGGTTCTACTATCCTGCCCCACTTTGAGGCTGGTACTGTGCACGTGAATCTATTGCTAATTACAATAAATGTGTATTTATTGTATTTACAAATAAAATGTGTATTTCTTTCTCCTGTGTGTGTCTATAGTCAGTTTATTTCATAGACTAAAATTATCGAATCTTCAGAAGGAAAAGAGTCAATTTAAAGTTTCCCTACAAAGATAAGAATGAATTCTTTTACCCCTGAAGTGGCGAAGAAGGAAAATAAAATTTGTGTTAGCATGGCTGTCACACCAGGAACCAAGGAAGTTATAGTCACGGTGCTTGATACATGTGTGCTTGGTCATTGTGAGTGATTCCTGCTTAGTCATCTGTCCATCTCACTACAGAGGCTTTAATTTAGTGTTAACTGAGCCCTGGGGCAGAAGCCTGGCAGGTCCAGCCACTCACCCCACAAGATCCAAAGAGCAGAGAAGCCAGGGGAGGTGAGGCAGGAGAGGAAGACAGGAGAACCAGCATCCTAAGTCAGGTCCCTGAGGCAGTGACAGCTGTTCCAAGATTCTCCAGGGGAAGAACTAGGACCTGGGCTGAGAAGTTCTGCTGAGTTGAGTTGGTCAAGCTGTGGTCTGATTGGCTGGTCTCAGGTCCCATCACACAGAGTCTTGCTGGCACCTGGGGGGTAGTTACTGTTTGAGCAGGGAGTTTTGGTTCCATCATGGTCTGCTCTCTGAGGCTCGCTGTTCCTGGAATTTGAAATAAGCTGGAAAGGAGAAATAAGTGGGAGAAAGAACAGATCAGAGGAACAAAATGGAGTTAGCTACATTGAAGAACCAAAAGGGTAGCAAAGGACGATTTCAAATGACCCCTGTTATATCTCATTCATCAGAAGAAATGTGAGTACAGCATGATAGATATTTTGAGAGAGAAGTGTGAGAGAGACATCAGGAGAGAGAGAACACATTCTTTATACTTTGGAGGCACTGGGGTTTGAACTGAGGACCTCACATTTGCTAGACAGGCGCTCTACTACTTGAGCCACACCCCCAGTCCCGTTTGCTTCCGTTTTCAGCTAGGGTCCTGCACTTTTTGCCCAGGCCAGTCTCAGACCATGATCCTCCTACCTATGCCTCCCACATAGCTGAGATTATAGTATGAACCACCATACCTGGATCATTTGTTGAGATGGACTTGACTAGCTATTTTCCCACACTGGCCTTGAACCACAATCCTCCTGATCTCCACCTCCCAAATAGCTGGGATTACATATGTGCTTTACCACACTTGGCCCCTCACCTACCTCTTATTATAATGTATCGTTATGTTTGTTCTCTTTTGCATCTAATTGTTAATTGAACTTTATCATAGGTATGTATGTACAGGAAAACATAGCAGATGTAGGGTTTGTTACTATACACTTTTGAGCATCTGCTGGGTGTCTTGAAACTCATCCCCTATGGATAAGGGAGGACCACTGTATTGATTTCAGGTTGAAATCACTATTGGGTTAAAAAAAAGGCATTTTAAAGTAAATTTCCTTTGTTTCTTAGCTAAATTAACCTACTACATAATCTAAGACCACACAGGGGACTCTCAAGTTCAGACTGAGGCTGACACACAGGCTGCAGGGAAGGACGCTCTTAGCCCTGTCTCTGCCCTCCACAGCTGCTCTCCAGAGCAGGGGAACCTGCCCAGTGGGCTGAGCACAGGCAAATTTGGGGAGAGTTTGGGGCCACATTTTCTGCTCACCAGAGTGGCCTCTAATTGGTTGGGGACCCCTGCTCCCCTCAGCTCCAGGCATGGAAAAGCCAGGAGGAGGAAGCAGAGTTGCAGAGGACAGTCTGTACCTAATCGGGCCTGGTCCTTTCTTGGCAGGACTGATTAGCTGCTACACAGATGACCACACCACAGATGGTGGGAGGGCTGAGAAAGGCCCCAGAGGCTACAAGGAAGGCCCTGGCGCTACAAGGTGCTAGCCAGGCGGACGAGCTGGTTCCCTCTCTGATGGTGCCCAGCTCCTGGCTCTAAGCTTAGCTGGCTGAGCCTCAGGATGCCCATCTGTAAATTGGGGCTAATGGCAGCATCAGACTGAAGGAATTCAAGTATGAAAGGAGACACTGTGAACAGAGCACCACTTTCCCACACCAGTGAGTCCAGCAAGGTGAGCCCGCTCTCCCTCTGGGCTCCCTCGCTGCCCCCACATCCTGACTTCCCTTCTCCTAGCAAGGGGGTTCACAGATGGTAATGAATCCCCCAACACCTACCGAGCATCATTCCCTGATGTGCACTTGGCCATCCACAGTCGTCTGTCACTCAATCTTCCCCTCAGCTGCGAAGACAGACTTTTCCATTAGCCACATTACAAACTGGGAAACAAGACTCAGAGAACTGAAGTGCAAACCACACAGTCAGTAAGGAACAGTGCTGGGACTGGAACCCAAATCTGTGAATCCAGAACCACAGGCTTTCAACGCACCACGCATGCGTGGCCAGGGCTGATGTTTCTTTCCAAGAAGAGGCTGACTGGAGTGACGTCCCCAAGACTGAGAGTGACTTCAGAGTCAGACACAGTTCTCCTCCTGCCCTTCGCCAGTCATGCTCTCCACTGGTACTTTATAGGCACAGCTCCAGCATCTCCCTGGCTTGTGATGGCATCAGGAAGGGCTACAGTCCTACCCAGCCTTCCCACTGCTGTGTCCCCAAGCCTTTAAAGAGATGATCTATGGGCTGACACTTCCACTTGCATTAGCTGTGCCAAGATCAATTTTACTGCCTTTCCGAAGGACTTGCGCTGGAACCCTGTTCCCCTCAGACCCACCTGACTGCTCTCCCTCCTTAGTCACACCTGGGGGCTTGGGAGGACAAGACTGTGGGATGTATCAGGCTGGCCATGGTTTTCTTCGGACCCTGTAGGAGACAGACTTTGGATTACAGAGCAGCTCTGCCACACAACGTCTCTGTGCCGCGGTGTCCTTATCTGGAAATAAACATAATGGCCTTCTCTGCCCTTCATGGCTGCCGTGTCAGTCTGCATGGAAAGCTCAGACAGTGCCAGCACAAGAACCCTCAGCGGGCCTTAGTCACACTTTATGTCACTAATAGGCTTCTTCCCTCCTCTTTCCACCCAGTTCCCTGCCACTCACCTGGACCTGTCCCTGGGACTCACAGCTGGCTCCTGGATGCTGGTTCCCAGGCTCCACAGGCACTGCTCTCAGAGGTTTTAGGGTGAGACTCCAGGGATGGCCACATTTCTCTAGCAGCCTTTGAGGGCCAAAGGGACATTGCTCGTTATCATCACCCCCTCTGGGCGAGCTGACCTAATGGTTCTGATGCTGAGGGACCTGCTCAGAGTGGCAGGTACCAAACACCTTCAGGATGCCAGGTAATGGATCAGAGCAGCTCTGAGAAGTGATTGATGGCACCCATGTTTACTGCATGTCCTTCAGGTCTCAGCTGCAGACTGTGCCCCGGGAACTCCACCATCAACCAAGCAGACAAGACAGAAGAGTAAATAACCATCACTTCCAAGTATGGGTGTCACAGAGCCTGGGCCACGTCAATTTTGTCCTCAATGCAGACCTGGCCCAAGGCAGCCCCAACTTGGGGCAACACCTGGTGAGAACATGAGAGGTAAATTATTGAGCAAGTCTAATGCAAGGCAAAGGGTACCCCAAAAAGCAAACCTGGATCATAGTAAGAGTCAAACAATGTGTAGTAAGTAAAAACACAAAGAAACAAATCAATGGCTGCCACCTGGATGATCCAGAGGACTTCCTGGAAGAGGTGTCATTTAGGCTTTCTAAGGATGGCAGGATGGAGACATGCCAATAGAAGCATTAGGGAGGCAGAACAGGAGCAAAGTCTCTTAGCACAGAGAGTGTGGGCTTCAATAAAGGCAGGACCCAGCCTAGCTTTGAGTTTGTAAATCACGTGGAGATAATGTGGTTGGGTGCAGTGGGGGTTAGTGGATTTTGTACAACCCCCAAACACCTGGGTCATTACCAGGTTATGCTACAGAGCTCTGTCCTACACCCTGGCTTGTTGCCTTTCCCTAGAGTCTTAGGTATAAGAACGGCTTGAGGACTTCTCAGAGATGTGTTTCCCTCCAAGAAATTCCACATCAGCAGCTGAGCCAGGCCCAGGAATCTGCATTTGTGCCAATCCCCAGGTGGTTCTGAAGCAGGAGTTGGCCTGTGCCCTTGCTGGGGAAGATGTGGGTGGTTATTTAGGATCCCAGGGGCCTCCAGTCCACGGCAGGAGCTGGACCCAAGGAGGCTCTGGCCTTACATCTGCCCAATGACAGGACAGGACAGGAGACAGAGCGCAGGCATCTGCAGAAGAGTTGTAAGAAAGACGTTCAAGTGGGGATGACATCACAGCAACAGTGAGAGGTGTGCTGGGAACGCTAACCTGCTCTTCACTCACTCATTCATTCACTCATTCACTCGTTCTACTAAGATGTACTGAGATGCACGAGAGCTGTCAGGTGAGGCAGATTTCACAGACACTGGTGTCGTGACATCTGTGCCAGGCGGGCCTTGTGCACAGTACAGGGCTATAGGCTGGTGTCCTCGTGTGAAAAGCAGGGTCACAGTAACCACTATAGAGGTCTCTTGGGGTTTAGTGAGACCCAGCACCTGGCACAAGCTGCGCCCAGCCCAGGGCAGCCTGTGTTCTTGGGGACAGAACAGCTGCTGGGAAAGGCCAGGTAGAATGGGTTTCAAGTCCCAACTTTGCTGCTCCTGCCTCACTCAGCTCTGGGAGACTCAGTTTTTCATCTTTGAAGTGGGGACACAGCCTAACCCGGAGGAGATAGAGGGAGGGTCAAACTTTCAGGTGCGATTGTGCCCTGTACCAGTCATGCATGGTGACTGCGCCCTCTCACCCCGTGTTATGTTGGGGTGAAATGAGGGCAGTAGAGGGACCTTCAGAGGACCACGTCCCTATCACAGCCATGGGCCAGTGCACAGATGCCTCAGTTCTTGTCAAAGCGTTGCCTGTCCTCTGGGGATCCTGCTAGTGATGGGGACCTCCCCGCCACTGGACAGAGAACGGGGCTGAGAGGAGGAGATGGACCTGTGGCCCTGGGCGGCTTCTGCCTGGTCCACCATGCAGTTCCATAGCCCCCTGCAGAGGCAGAGCTTGGTCTCAGCCTCAACACCACATAGCCCCAAAGAGTCTGTGCATTAGAGAGAGCTGAAGGCTGAAGCAATCGTAATAAATAATGAAGAAGAAGGAAATCTGTGTCTCTCGGAAAGAGCAGAACCCACCTATCAACTTTTCTCTGAACCTAAGAAATGACAGTGTAAACACCATGCTCCTTTGTGGTCCACTGGGAACCAACGAAGTTCTGAGCCCCCGGCTACAGGCCACAGCCAGGGAGCAGTGGCCTCGGGAGCTGTGGTGTGGTGTGGTTCAGCTGTGGCTTCATGGGGCAGGAAGGCCCTGCTCTGGAGCCCTTGCCAGCCCTGCCTGCACTCCCTTTGTGACCTGCGGGAGAGGCAGACAAAAGGACCAGGCCTGGAAGAGGAAGACTCTTCTACCTGAGAAGGTGAAGAAGGGAAATCAAAGGTGTCTGGCCCCTGTGACTACCACCTACCCCCGCCACCATCCTGGCTCCCCAGGTCCAACTGCCTTGTGTCTTCGCCTCCGCCAGGAAACCTTAGTCATCTTCCTCCCGCATGTAGGGTTGTCCCTCCCCAGGTTGCCCTCTCCTTCCAGCTTCCCAGCCTCTTCCCACCCCATCAACTCCTCCTGGACTTTCCTGCAGCCTCCTCCTGCCCCACAGCACCTCCCTGACCAGATCATACGGATGAGTTCACCACAGAAATCTGTTCCTGCCTCCTTCCCTTAGGTGACTCTGGAGCACCCCAGTACTCCAAAGACAAAACTGAACTCCTCAGCCAGCATGGCCCCTTTACCTTCCTCTCCAGATGCATCTGGCTCCTGGATCTTCCTCCAAGCTCTGCCTCACCTTATGGACCATTCAGCCCCTAGAACAACATCCCCCCCACACACACACTTACCACAGGACCTTCACACATACTGTTTCTAAGAAATAGAGCACACCTCTGCTTCATCTCTTCAGAGCTTCCTCCCTTTGTATCCCACCCCATCTAGGTGTTTCTCCTCTGTGAAGCCCTCCAGCCTTCCTGACAAGGTCAGACACCAGCACAGTCTCCCAGAGCCCTGGGAACCTGGGCACACTGACCCAGAGCAGGTCTGGGGTGCTTGATGATCCTCTGTGCCCCTCCTGGGCTGTGAACTCTGGCCCAGGGGTGTCATCTGCCTTGTTCATGGCTGTAGTCCTTAGAACAGTGCCTGGCACACGTCAGTTCTCAGTGAGTCCTGTGGGAGAGAGGGCTGTTGATGGAGTCAGTGCTATTCAAAGAAGGGTGACCGAAGGCACAAATACAGTGAGACTTGATGAGGGAGGGAGGCAGGGGCTCTGAGCCACAGCTTGGGAGACACAGGGACACTGTCTCTAGCCATGACCCTCAAAGCCACATCAGCAACAGAGCCTGAGACTCATGCCGTGAAACCCCACATGGAGGCCAAGGGGCAATAGGAAGGACACTGTGTCCCTAGAGGAATGACAATTGCCTGCTCAAGAGGCTGGAGTAGTGGCTCAAGTGGTAAAGCGCCTGCCTAGCAAACGTGAGGCCCAGTATCTCCAAAAAAGAGTTGCCACCTACGAAAGGACCTGCCTCTCTAACCAGATCCCTCCTCTCTTCCCAACCATCCATGGCTCCCCAGCACTGACCAGATAAAATCCAAGCTCAAGTCTGCTGTGCTCTTGCTCTACCCTCTGTCCCTGCCTCGCCTCCCTCCATTGGTTCCCACAGCCCTCAGACTTCAGGCTCAGCCAGACCACCACCGGACCTCCACCCATGGCTCGCTCATGTATCCCTGCCATCCCTTTCCCTCTTCCCACTCCTGAGAAGTCCCCTCCTGGTCCCCTGTCTCCTGGAGCTCAAGTCCCCTCCAGGTTCAGCTCAAGGTCAGCTCATCCCTGAGGCTTTTCTGGCTCCCTTGGGTGCTGATTTTGCTGGTCCCCCCAGCAAGTGAGTAAATGAGTGAGTGAACAAGTGAATGAATGAGTGAGTAAACTAGTAAGTGAATGAATGAGTGAGTGAGTGAATAAGCAAATAAGTGAATAAATGAGAGATCAAGTAAATGAGTGAGAGAGTGAGTGAATGAGAAAGTGAGCAAGTGAGTAAATGAGTGAATGAATGAATAAATGAATGAATGACTGTTGCAGGATCCAGAGCACCATTTCATTTAATTCTCCAGTGAAAACCCCTGTGCTGTGGACTGATAGACAGGGAAACCAAGGCCCCCAGGAGGCTGGGTCCTTGCCCCAGTTCACACAGTTGGTGACCTGAGGCCCTGGAACCTTCCTGCTCTCCTCTTCCCTCTCTGCCTCTCACTCCCCCCCATGAGCTGAGCCTGTGTGTCACAACCATGTCCAGGGCATCCCTGATGATCCCAAACTCAGTGGGAGCCACAGTGGCTGCTTAGACAGGAAGAGATGGCCATGGACATGCAGCCTCCACTCCAGAGTGGTGGAAGGACCCACACAGTGCAGGTACTGGGAGGGGGAGGGTCTCTGTGCTCACTGGAAACCCTCACAGCCCCTTTCTTCCTGGGCTGGCAGAGACGCCTCCCCGGTCCACAGGGAGCCTTTGGGAGGTGGTTTATCACCACAGAGACACAGGCTGCAGAGTCAGGGTCCTGCGTGTCCTTCCCATGAGCAGAGGCCACAAGGCTGTTCAGGTACCAGAAATTCTAGGGAGAAGAGGAAAAATCTGAGACAAAACGCAGAAGAAGAAATGGATGTATGAGGGAGATTAATCCACCTTTGGACACAGTGAAATATGTTCAATTATTTGATTGCATTTCATTTGAATGTGCACATCGTATTTAGCTGCCTGTGAGCCTCAGATTACCCGGAAAGAAAGCACAAGGAGAGACGAGAGAATTAAAATGCAGACAGAAAATGCCCCTGACATTGGAATCACCCAGAGAGACAGAAGCCAGGCTTGGGACAGGAGGCCGCTTGGCATGGAGACCCTCTGGCATGAATGCCAGGTCCCCATAGACACCTAACCCAGGGTGCTACCCGTGTCTGACTGTCCTGCTCACCCAAGCATCAGTAAAAGGCCCAGCCAGCCAGAACAAGACGTCTCAAGCTGTGCTTTACAGCTGCTGTACACTTTCTGTGTGACCTGGGTGGTCATTGACCTTCTCTGAGCTTCATTCTCTAAGGCAAAATGACTGGAGTCAGACTTGACCTCATCGCAGGGCTAAAGGAGCCCATATAGATGGAGGTTCCCTGGAGGTTCTGGTTCCCTGTTATGGACTTAATCATTATCCTCCTTCTATTCTATTTTGAATCCCTAACCCTGATGTGACTGTATTTACAAATGGGGCCTTTAAGGAGGTGATTAAAGAGGCAAGTCCAAGTTGGTGATTAAAGAGGTGAGTCCTAATCAGACAGTTTGGGGGCTTATAAGAAGAGCAGAAACATGCAGGGGTGGGGCAAGTGCTCCCAAAGCAGCACTTTCCATTTTCAAGAAAACCAGTACTAAGCTTTCCAGGAACCAGAGAGAGGCTGTTAGTGGAAGCACCACACCAGCCTCCTGGCCTCTGATCCTGCCCATCCTAGAGGTCAGAAGACCATGGAGAGTGACCTGCACACACAGAGGAACTCGGGGACCCAGCTGCTCTGTGTGTGTGACTGTGTGTATGTGTGAGTGTGTGTGTGAGTGGTGTCAGTGTGTAGTGTGTGTGAGTGCATGAGTGTGCGAGTGTGTGTGTGACAGAGTGTGTAAATGCATGCGTGCATGTGAATGTATGTGAGAGTGAGTGTGTATTGTGATGGGGATGTGTGAGTGTGTGTGAATATGTATTTTGTGCAAGTGTGGGGCATGAGTGTGAAAGAGTGTGTATGTGTGAGTGTGTGTGAGTGTGATTAATGTGTGAGAGTGTATAGTGTGAGTGTGGAGGTTGAGTGTGTATGTGTACATGTGTATGTATGTGCGGAGATATGAGAAAGTGTGTGAATGTGAGTATGTGTGAGTGTGTGTGTATATGTGTGAGAGTGTGTATATCTGTCTGAGTGTGCGTGAGAGTGAGTGTTGGCTCCAACAGGAAAGCTTCCTCAGCTGCCAAGACCAAGAGACAGTTCCAGGCAAGATTTGGGGACCCCACCATGACCCCAACACAGCCCTGGACAAGAAGGGCTGAAAACCCACCTGTCAGGCACTGGAAATGCAGGAATGAATAAAACCAAAGATCTGGGCCTCGGAGACAAACTGAAGCCAACATTCATAGAGCACAGACTGCATTCTGAACACCATGCTAAGAACTCCACCTCACTGGTCCTGAGTTAGATATTCCCATGGTCTGGTCTACAGATGAGGAAATTAGGCTTAGTAAAGTGGAGTAGCCTGTCTTGTGTCCCACTCAGTGAATAAGTGCAGGAGTCAACCCCAAGCTGGTCTGATCAAGTTCTGTTTCCTGACCCAATGCTGTGAGTAGTGATACTCCTAACATTATTACCTCACTGTCACTACTAGAGCTGAGTCCTAATCCCAAAGCTGCTGAGTCCACCAGTCTGGTTATCCCTTTTGAGCTGGACAACCTTTCATGGTTGCTTACCATTGTCAACTTGGACCCTTGGCTGACCCCTGCATTTGACATCAAATCATCATTTTAGCAAGTCTAGGAGGGGGGGGGCCTTCCTCATCTCATGGCACAGATGAGGAAACTAAGACTCAGAGAAGCTAAGGGATTTGACATTCTAGCAACTAGCCAGTGGCTGAGCAGGGATTACATCTAAATTGAGGCTCTGAAGTATTTCACTAAGGTTACTTAACTTATTTGCAGTTAAGTAACAAATGATTGATCCCACCTTGTGACATTCAGAAAACCAGACATCTTAAGGGGCCAATTAGACACAACCCAGTGCCAATGTGTACCATTCTCATTTCTCACTGCCAGCACAAATGTCTTTTGACACCCTTGCCCACTACCCTACTTGAGCCATGGAAGTTGGAATAGTCTAATATATTCTCAGAAAGTGATGGTGTCTGTCACAAACACTGAAGAGTTATTTGAAATAGCTGAAAATCATGACAAACATTCCTAGGGTTGGGTGCATGGCAGAGCCAGAAAAAGTGACCCACTCCCAACAAGTGTCCTGTTCCAGGAAGCCTGTTGGTATCCATAAGCCCAAAACTTAACTCCCCTGCCTAAGACCCCAAGGCCACTGATCAACACCAATGGGGGACCCCACCACAGCCTTTCTCATTGAGAGGCCAGCAGTTACAGGGAGCTTCTTGCACACACAACCTCAGGTAGTGCCAAGAGGGACCAGTGGGGACCATTACAGCACCAGATAAACAAAGCAAACTAAAATAACCACTTTGATAATTAAAGTACTGTAAGGACCAAAGCCCACAACTATAGATCAAAAACCAATGTGCTAAGCCCAAACACAGTGGCTATCTGCTACAATAAAATATTTAAACAGGGCCTAGCTTCTCCTTATAGACAAAAAATCCAGGATACAATAAAAAATTTTCCATTGGGTGGACTAGTAAGCTTTCTGTTACTGTGAGAAATGCCTGAAATAATCAACATACAATGAAGAAAATGTTTGAGGATCACAGTTTTCAGTCCATGGTTGATTGACCTGTTTCTTTTGAGACTACAGCAAGGCAGCACATCATGAAGGAGCACATGGTAGAGGAAGTTGCTCAGCTCATGACCACCAGAAAGCAAAAAGGGGGAGAAGGAGGGACCAGAGTACCAAAATCCCCCTCATGGGCACACCTCCAATGACCTAACTTTCCTCCACTAGGTCTCACCTTCTAAATGCTCCACCACCTCCCAATAGCACCATGGGTCAGGGACCAATCCATCAACACATGGGCCTTTGGGGACACTTATTCAAACTATCATGCCAAAACCCAAGAAAATTACATGAATGAAAAAAAGACAATCAACTGAGGCTAAACTCCAGAATGAATCAAATCCTGGGAATTATTTGATGAGAATTTTTAAAGCAGCCAGCATAAAATGAAATAGAAAAATCTCAGCACAGAAAAAGAAGTTTAAAAAAAAAAACCCTAAAACAAACAAAATAACATTAGGGAGCTGAGAAATACAAGAACAGAAATAAAAGTGTTCTGAATAAGCTTGACAGTAGAAAGATGACAGAACAGAATCAGTGAACTTCAAGACAGAGTAATAACAGTCACCCTATTTGAGCAATAGAGAGAATATAGAATAAGAACAATTCAAAAAGGTCTCAGGGACTTGTGGGGAAATATGAAAATGTTCAATTTTCATATCATCAAGTTCAAAAAGGAGCTAAAAGTATTTGAAAAAAATAATGATTGATAACTTTCTTACCTGGGTGAAAGGCACAAACATACAGATCCAAGAAGCTAAGTGCGCTGAAAAGACACACACAAAAACTCCTTGCCAAGACATATGATAATTAAACTTCTAAAAACTTAAGACAGAGAAAGTAAACTTAAAAGCAGCCAGAGAGAAATGACACACATGCAAATGACAGTAGATGCCTCACCTGAAACAATAGAGGTCAAACAGACATTGCACAAAGAAACTCTAGAAAGAAAAAAAAATATCAACCACAAATTCTATATGTAATGAAATTGTCTTTCAGGAATTAAGGGAAAAATAGAAACATTTTCAAATGATGAAAAATTGTAGAAGAACTTATTAGTAGGTCTACCCTTAAAGATTAGCTGAAGAAAGTTCATTGACTAGGAAGAAAATGAAAAAAAGAAAAATTCTTGACACATCAGGAAAGAAAAGGCAGAAATATGGATATATACAATAGGTTGTCATTTTTCTCATTAGTTTTACATATCATATTTGAGGACTGAAACAAAAATGATCAGCAAGGCATCGTGGTTCATGCCTGTAATCCCAGTTACTCAGGAGGCAGGGATCATGAGGATCAGTTTAAGACAAACCCAGGTAACAAGTTAGTGAGACTCCTATCTTAACAAATAATCCAGTCATGGTAGCATGTGTTTGTAGTCCCAGCTTTGTGAGAGGCTATAGGTAGGAGGCTCACAGTCCAAGGATGACTCAAGCAAAAATATGAGACCCTGCCTGAAAAATAACTGAAACAGAAAAGGAGGGGGCTGGGAGTGTGGGTCAAGTGGCAGATTACCTGCCTAGCAAGCATGAAGTCCTGAGTTCAAGTCCAAGTCCCACCCCCCAAAATTATAAAACCATTTGATGATGAAGACAATGATGTTAAAAGTGGGAAGTTGAGGAACTGCTGATAGAGATCAGTTACAATACTGCAACTTACAAAAGCCATTGTGCAAAAAAGATGCATTCGAAAACAGTAACTAAATCAAGGCAGAATCCTCAAAAAATGCTCAAGTAGCTATAGGAAGTCAAGAAAAGAGGAAGAAGAATTAGAGGAAACAAACAAAGCGTAATAATGTAGCATACCTAAGTGATAAAATATCAATAAGTAAATGTAAATGGGCTAAATGCATCCATCAAAAGACAGAGACTGGCAGAAGATTAAAAACATGACCCAACTACATGCTGGTCACAAGAAACTCACTTCTAATTCAATGATGGAGAGAGGTTGGGAGTAAAGAGATTACAAAAAGATTAATCCACCAAGAAAGCATAACAGTCTTAAATGTATGTACACCAAACAGTACAGCCTCAAATTGCACGTCCCAAAATTGACGTGTAATTATAGCACAATTCTTATCAAAATCCAAGTTAAGTATTTTGTAGACACAGACAAGATTATTCTAAAATCCATATAGAAAAGCATAGGCCCTGAAATAATTAAAATAATCCTTTAAAAATAATAAAATAATTGGAATCACTACCCCCATATTAATCCTTATAAAGAATAAAGTGACCAAAATTACCACATCATATTAAGCCTTACAACTTTCATCAAGACCATGTGATATTAGAGGAGAGATAAGCACAGAGGCCAATATGAGAGCTGAGAAACTGACCACACAAACACTCTCAACTTGTTTTTTACAAGATGAAAAACAGGTCAGTAAAGCAAGGATAGCCTTGTCATCAAATAGTTCTGGACATCCATGGACAAAGTGAATGTCAATCTATAGCTCAAACCTTTCAAATACTAATTCAAAATGGATGGTGTATTTAAGTAGAATGCATAAATCTGTAAAACTTCTAGGAGAAAACCTTTGGGATCCACAACTAGAAAGAGAGATCTGAGATGTCACACCAAAAACAAAAAAGAAAAACTGATAAATTGGCCTTGCCAAAACTAGAAACTTCTGCTATAAAAAATTAATGTGAAAAGGATGAAAAGAAAAGCTATAGACCTAGGTAAAATATATAACAAAGAACTGGTATCAGGGCTATATATAAAGAACACTCAGAACTCAACACTAAGAAACAATTGCTGTGAATCTGACTTCCAGTTTCTGACCTAATGTGCAAACACCTTGGAAGTCTTCGCTTTGTCTTCCCAATAACAGAAGAAGCTGAACAAACTGAAAATTTTAAAAAAACAAAAATCTCTTCTTAGATCAGTCAGAGAATTGAGGCCACAGGGCAAGATGGTGGCCTGAAAACAGGAAAGACAGGAAATGCTGATAAACTGTCCTATGTCAGGAACACAACCTACAGTTGGACCAGCTTCTGTAAGTGATGAATAGCTGGAGGCTCAGTGCAGAGGCTAGAGGACTAAAAACTCCCTTAAGGCTGGGCCACATGCAGTGGTTCACATCTGTAATGCCAGTTGCTCAAGGGGTGGATATTAGGAGGATCACGGTTTGAGGCCAGCCCAGAGGAAAAAGATAGTGAGACCCCATTCCCAACAAAGAAAACTGATGTGGTGGCACATGTCTGTAACCCCAGAGACTGGGAGGCATAGATAGAAATAGGGTGTCTAAGACTGGCTCTGGGCAAAAATGCAAGTCTCTATCTGAAAAATACCTAAAGGAAAAAAAAAAGGGAGGAGGATGCAGCTAGGGTGTAACTCAAGTTGTAGAAGGACCCCACCATGTTATGTTTTATCTCCAGGATCCCCATAAAGTTCTCAGAGTACAGATAGGAGAAAAATTCCCTCTTGTTTGTGGTAGAAGGAAGAGAAAACAGCCTTTTGAAATATTTCTGTAGCATTCTGTTCTCTTTAACAAGGCCTGGGGAAAGGGAAATCCCAATTTAGGCTTATCCAAAGACTGAGACATAAACATAGGGCTACAGAATATGCCTGCTCCCAACCTCACCACCACATCAAGGCCACTTTTACAACAGGGGGATCCAGGTAAAGGAACTTTGCAAGCCTCAGACCCCATGTAAGGACTCTGTAATACAGACAACAGGGGAGACAGAAACAGGACCACTGGAGGATAGTTCAGCATCCGCACCACAGTCCCACTGGCGCAAATGCAGCCTAACTCCTAGCCACATCAACACAGCGCCACCCTTCAGAGGCCTGTCTGCCTCACAGATTCTGCCCCAACACAGTCAGGCTAACAAGAAAAAAAGTGCAAGACATAGCTGACATGGGGACATGCCTATAATCCCAGCACTCAGATGGAGGCAGGAGGATTGTGACTTAGAGGCTAACCTGTGCTACATAGTGAGACCTTGTCTAAACAAATGAATAACAAGGAATGCTAAAAGACAAAATAAACAGCCTGAAAAGACCAAGCAAGCACCCACAGGAGAGTTCATAGACATCTCAGTGAGGACAGAACAAAGCACACAGCTGTCCCCAGTGAGGACAGGAGGAGGCACACACTGTCCCTGGTGAGGATTTGATGCTGTCTCCACAATGGATCAGGCCCAGTGTGATGCTCTAAACTGATGCTGGTTCAGGTGAGACAGGGATCTCATTGCACAGTGCATAGGGAAAATATTTCCATCCTGAAATCGACGGAAGCCCATGGAAAGAATTACTCTCTAAACTGTGAGGACGGATGAGTCAATAGACCTGAGTAACGGTGAGAAGAAAGTCACAACTCATCCCTGATTACAAGGCCTGAGCGCTGAATTGACAACACAGCGACACTGAACTGGGAGGAAAACAGTCACCTGTTAACAAGAGAGGAGACCCCAGCTAATGGGATGAGGAACACGGGCTGGTTGAGGTTTTTCAAGCTCACGTGACTCTGGAAGGCCCCATCTGTGTCCTCATTGAACCGGAGGCTGGACCCTCTGCCTGGTCCACTTTGCTGCTCACACAGAGCTCCATCTCAGACCCCAGCACCTTCTGTAGCAGAGGCCGGTAAGTCCTTCCCTCCTCTCCTCCCTGCATGCACAGTCCACCCCCCCGCAGGAAGTCTGCCCTGACCACCCCGACCATAGTCTCAGCATTCTGACTTCAGCCCACCTTCCCTGGACAGCACTGGGCACAGTGGAACGACAGTCTCAGCAGTTTACAGAGTGCAGCTGTCTGCTGAGTGAACATTCTCCCATGGCAGGTGGCCGCATCTGGCATCTCTACAGTACTTTACAGTTTGTGGAGCCCATCCACCTTAAGGGATCTTCAGAGCAGCCCCATGGAGCAGACCAGAGTATGAGTGCTGGAAACAGGATCCCTGGGTTCAAATCCTGCCTCCATCACTTCCTAGCTGACCCTGAGCAAGGTATTTCCCATTTGTGCCTCAGTTTCCTCACGTGTAATATAAGAGTGACAATATCCACTTTGTGGGGTGTTGTGAGGTTCCTCCAGGGAAAGCATGTGAACAGAGCTGGAGTGTAGCAATCCCACTGCCATGTTTGAACTCTTCACCTTCCTCCCCCTATAGGGGGAGATTAGGAAACTGAGGCCCAGACGAAGGAAGCAAGTGGCACTGCAGAGCCAGAATCCAGAACCAGGGTTTTGACTTCCTCTCCATGGCACAGTTATGGGGTCCTCACTTTTGTCCCTGCGTAAGCAGAGCCAGGCCCACAGCTTCTACCCAGGCAACACCAGCTGCCCAGGAGAGGAGTCAGTGAGAGCATCTAATGGTGACTGACCACATGCCCAGAACAGGCAGACTGCCTGCCCTGTGTCGTCCCTTTTATCATGACAGTGACTCCATTCCCACTTTACAAAGGAGCAAACTGAGGCTCAGGGAGGCAGAGGCCCATGTCCAGGATCCCACAGATGATCCCTACCAAAGTAATTCAGTACCTTGAATCTGTCCCTGTCCTGGTGCCATGTTCCACTCACATGCCAAGTTCTGTGCTGCTCCTGTCCCTCACCCATCTCATCTAATCTCCACGAGGTCCCCAGAGAGAAATCACCTCATCTCACATTTCACAGGAAAGGACACTGAGGACCAGGAAGTGCAACAGAACTCTCTAGATCCGCTGCCAGTATTGGGAAGAACCCCACAGGATTCAGTGCAGGCCTGTTTGTTCCCTCCCCCTCCTGGTTCAGGAGCCTACAGGAGGATTGACTGAGCTACTGAGGGGAAGGCACTGAAGAGGAGGATGTGGGGGACCAGGAGGCCTAAAGTGAGGACAGACTGGGCAGCTGGTCCATAGGAAATCACCGGATTTCGGAAGTTGCTGGAAGCTTCACACACTTCAATCCTTATGCAAAGCCAGAGCCTCCTGGGAGACCCTGGGAGAAGAATCTCACTTCCCTCCATCCCTTTCCCTTGGAATTTTCAGAGCTGTTTAACTGTGCCAAAAGTAGAAGTTGCCTGTTTGAGGACCTCATGACGAACCTCACAAAGATGGATTTTCTTAGCCTCATTACTGTTCCCAGAGTCATGGGGTCACGTCAATAACCTCTATCCCACTGCCTCCTGCAGTGCTGCAGCCAGGCTGCAGACCTGTTTCAGCTGTAAATCCACCGCCTTTCCCCCAGAAATCAATGAGAAACCCAGCTGCTAAATCCACCCTAAATCCAGCGGTTCATACATCAAAGGCCTCTTCCAGGCTCCTGCTGGGCTGGTGGATCCCCAGCAAGGAGAAGCTGTCTTCCGGAGTCTCTGCCTCATCGGACCCTGACTCCAACAGGTATTGGAGCACTGGAAGCCTCCAAAGCAAGTCCCAGAGAGCAATTGGGAAGGGAAGACCCCAAACCAAGCAAGTAGCTCTGTTCAGCTGCCTCTGCCCTCACCAGAGCACCTGTGGTGGTCACTTTCACCAAACAGACCCAAGAAAGTCCCAGCAGCCTCAGGAAAGGAGGGTCACAGAGCAGAGAGGACACCTGGCCCAGAGTCTTGCTCAGCCCTGAGCACTTGTCAAGTGGGGGCTCCAGAGATACCTCAGTGCAAATGCTGCCCAGGAGTTGCCTCCAAGTTCATGGCTTTGCAAAGCCCAAGAGCTTAGGCAGAAGTCCTGCAGGCAGGGAGGGGCAGGAAGTGGAGATCATCCCAGGCTCCATCCTTGAGGCATTTGGTGTGGAGAAGCTGGTGGCTGAGGCTGAGGATCCTGACATTGCTCTGCAGGGGGCCATGAGCACCCTATCAGAGCATTGGATGGACACTTTCCTGATAGGCGAGATTCCTCACCTCCAGTTCCATCCCCACCTACTACAGAGTCTCCCAGTAAATTCCACTATAAGGGTCAGTGGGAGCCTGTGACTGAGTGTTCCCAGAGCTGGCCCCTTGACCACCATTGCACATTTGTGAATGAGCCAGTGAGTCACTGAGTGAGTGAGTGAATGCATGAGTTAGCCACTTAGGAACAGAACCCAGCCTGTTAGACTCCTTTGTTAAGGCTTTAACCACTTACTTACACTGCAGGTTCTCAATAGAAGTTGGGGTTTGCTGCAAGGATCAGGCCTGAAGACCTCAAATCCCGGGACACTTCATCCCCTTTATAACGTGGAGGCTGGGATGGGGACATGTTCGAAGCTTCCATCCCCTGCAGCACAAGCTGGTGCCAGTAAATTACTCCCAGTAATGGAGATGTTTGCTAGGGGAATGAGGGAGGCAGTAAACAGAAGCCAGAGTAATTAGCCAGGAGCTGCTAGGATGTGCAGAGCCTTTCAATGAGGCCGCCCCTGCAGAGAGGCAGGAATGAGCAGTTAAGAATCTGAGAACCAAAGACCTAAAGACTGGTGAGGGGTGTTTTGGGAAGTTACAAAGAATCATTCCCGGTGGGGGGGCGGGGTTTGGGGCGGAGTGGGTGGTAAGGGAGGGGGTGGGGGCAGGGGGGAGAAATGAACCAAGCCTTGTATGCACATATGAATAATAAAAGAAAAAAAAAGAATCATCCCCCGTTGGGCAGATGGGATTAGGCTGTCACATACCTCCCAAGGACACTCAGCAGTCTGACTGATAGGCTGGAAAGCAGCTCTCCTAGGAAGCAGGTCAGAGCTGTTTCCAGCACACCTAAGTGCAAGATCAAGGTCATAGGAGTTGACAGGGGAAATCTGGTAGGTGATGAAAGAGGAAGTCAAAGCTCCAGGAGGATATATAATTTGCCCAAGAATGAGTTAAAATGAAGTCAGACCCTGGTCTGTCTGACATTTCTAAATTGTAGTCCTCTGCCATCCTTTCTTAGCTTCTGGGTCAGGACTCCAGAGCCCAGGGAGCGGCTCAGCAGAAGAAGCCCCAACAGGAGAGAGTTCCAGAGACCAGACTCTAAAGTGTGGAGCAGGGTCAATTGCCTTTTTGTGAAACACGGACCATGTCCCAAGCATCCAGTATGCTTATTTCAATCTCACAGCAACCCAGCAGAAAGGCCACAACTCTCCCCCTTTGTGGAGAGAGGCCAGAGCTCAGAGAAGGCATGTGGCTTGCCCACATTCACACAGCATGTATAGTGCCCAAGTATGTCATTTATTAATTTATTGCCTTTCAGCTCCAAATCCTTCATTACCTGCTTGTGAAACTGGGTCATTCTCCCTTGCCAGGTGGTACACTGTTAACTTTTGCCAGTTATGAGGGCTAGAGGAACACAGGATGAGACAGGCTTTCCTTCTCAGTTGCAGTATGTTCTTCTCTGTTTGTTTTTGAGGAGTGCAATGGGCAGAGAAGCTGAGCACCATGTAGAGCTCACTACCCCTAGTGGCACTGCCAACAAGTACCAGAGGGTGACGTCTCCTGTGGACTGCTTTACCTGCACCCTAGCAAACTCCTCATCACCCAGAGGCCCCATCATACTCTCTCTGACCAGATCTAGAGACTTGGCTCTGCTGGTGATGGCTAAGTGCAGGAAAGACACTTCCAGGTTTGTCCCTCCCTTAGAAGGAAACCTGGACACAGTGGTTGCCTTTTCTACCTGCTATGCCTGAGTTCCTTGGAGTTCTGACTACTCCCCAGCAGGCAGTCTTTAATTATAGTTAATAACTATTTGTATTAGATGTTCCCTGTTCAAATTCAATGAGCTTTCTGTCTCCTATGTGAATCCTGGATGATGAAAATTTGATGTGATCCTAGGAGATTGAGCCACAAAACGAGATACTGGGATTGGTTGGCCATGGCCTTGGGTTTGAGCTCAGTGCTGATGGAGCTCTTTGCCAGTGGGAAATGAGACTAGCGTTCCATGGCATGTGTCTGCTCAATAAGTCAAGTTATCACCTGTGGTTGAATGTGATGCAGTGTCGGCTGAAGCAAGTGCCTTGGCAGCCAGTGGTAGCAGCACTTGACTGTCACAGTGATGATGGTGGCTACAGGGATGGAGGGGAGTCTCCTGAGTACACTGGAGTACATAGGATAAAAATTATAAACTCAGTTCTTTCACTCACACTGATGACAGTCCTAGATAAATCTCTTCTTTCTTGCAGTCTCCAGGATAGTGCCCAAGCATCAAATATAAAATTAATAGTTCAGGCTGCTGAATCCCAACACCTGCTGAATTTACAGTTGTGCCAAATTTCTCATGTGAAAGTTAGGCTTTGTAGAGATGCTTTCTCTTGAGAAGGAATGGGATCCTGAATCTTGGAAACGGAAATCATTTGTTTGGAGCCAAATCTTGAACTCCCACACCACTCAGAGCACCTGTTGGCAGTGGAAGTGGCTTTCCTCTGCTGAAAAACCCTCTGATAAACTCAGAATATCTTGCTCGCTGCCCTCAAGATCACCATGAACACCCCTGTAGGCACAAGACTCATGACTATGAGGAAATCTCAGTGTGCCCCAAAGGGACAGACATCAGCTAGGATCCAGGAAGAGTAGCTTACAAAGCAAAAGCAAGACTTTTCTAATATACACTGAAGCAAGCCTAAAAAATAGATAGAGCATAACTGGGTGTTAGACCAGTGGGGAATTATAGCACAGGTTTTCACCAAATTCACTGATCTCTGTGCACTGTCCTGAGATTCCTGATCTAATGTGTTAGCTTCTACAGGTGGAAGAAGCTCTAGCAGCTTACTTGGTTGGCTGACTAAAAGTTGTATTTGCTAGTGGTCTACATTTGGGACACCTGAGCTCTCCTAAAATGATGTGGGGAGGAAACCCAGGTATAGAGAGATAGGAATGTACACAGGCTTTACTGTATGTAACCTATACCCCCACCCTGAATGCTGTGCTATGAAAACACCCAGAAAAAACTGAAGACTTCTTTTAAGGAAGGATCCTTGAAAATCTCTGTGCTCACTTCCTTCTTAAGCCAAGTATGACCTTGGGGGAGAAGTTGCTATTGAGAGGAGCTCACAAATTTTAATGAGATGATGGTATTCTAGAGGAACAGAGGCCAAGTGACATTTAACTGCCAAAAGCAAGGTGGGGGCATCGACTGAAAAGGACAGGACAGGGGTAGGATGATCAGAATGTCTTGTCCTGCAGGGATCCATAGTAGCAACTAATGGATCACAGTATTCCAGAGAAAGAATAGAGTTGCAGCCTACTAGGGAATTCCCTGGTTCAACTGAAAGCAATTAAACAAACAAAACCCCCAGCCATAGCCTAGGTGGATCCCCAAACACAGATGCCCCTGACTGAAGGGAGGCTCAGCACCTTCAAGGAAGTTCTGCACTGGCATTGCCAAGTGTACTCCAGCCATCTTCCTCTCTGATTCCTCCTCAGGAACACATGGCTATGTGTTGGAGTAGATGTGCTTTGGGAAAGGAGATTCATTTGGGGATTACCAGACACTAAATTAAATCAACACTCATTGCTTGGGACTCAATGCTGTTGTGGTCTATCAGCCAAAGTAGAAGCTGGTCGTGGTCAGTAACAGACAGAGCCCATGCCCCCCTTGCAGTGAGAAGTCAGCCCATCAACCTAAGCTGTGGTGTCCTTTCCCCTGACCTTACTGTTGTAAATTGTCCTCCTCCTAAGCTCTCCCCAGAAACATAGAAACACAAACTGGTAGGAATGCTTCCAGGGTAACTTTGAATGGATATCTGGAGGCTGAGCACTGAGTAGTTTGAGAAAGAGAAACTCCTTGGCCACTGAAAGCAAATAAATAATAAATAAAAATCCCCTCCTTGTTCTAGCAGGGGAGGGGGAGAGCACTTAATTTGAAATAACCATAGCAAAGCCTCCACTTCAAGGAAAGGGAACATTATCACACTCGGAGGCAAGGAATTTACCTAGCCCCAGCCCAGGACCACAGTCCCACTCAAGGACAGATTCTTCCAGAACATTCCCCTGCCCACACCTTACTGTCACCTCCACAGACCTATAGTGTGGCAGCAGCAGGTTACAGCTAAGAGCTGTAGGACACAAAGAATCTTAGGAACAACAAGGAGACAAAAGAAGACATTAGAGGAACTTAGGCCTCCAGCGCCTACGCAGACACTGAGCACATTAAACATTAAATCTAGCCCTATTAAATTAAAACCTCACACAGGAGGCTTTTTCCAACCTCAGTTCTTATTACTGGATGGATCCATCATGCCTGGCTTTCAACAAAATTACAGGGGAGGCTAAACGGCAAGAAAATACATGAATCTAAGACACAAAAGAAGGTAAAGAACCAGATGCAGTGAAACCAGAGTTTTGGACCCCAGACCCAAACTCCTAGGTTTCCACATGTCAGGTTCAGTCACTCTATATTCCAAAGAAAGAGACAGCAATGGTGAAGAGCAGAAAAAGGAGATTTATTACACAGCCCAGGACACACCATTGGAAGAGGCGGAGAAAGCACTCAGCCCATCTTCAGTCATTTTTGGGGTACAGACACAAGCTTTAGCTTTAAATAAACAAAGAATTAGGGCAGGGAAAATGTATGTATAGTTAAACAGTCCCAATCACAGGTGTGTTCTATGGTCAGATTAGTTGGTAGGAGACTGGTTAACCATTATCTCAGTCCTTGTTCTTCTAGGGTTCCAGAGAAGTGTCTCTGGCTGCCATCACTTGAGGGGAGGAATCTGGTCCCAAGACATGATCACTCCTGCTCTGGTGTGCAGTGTCATCATTATAGGTAATTGTCTTCATTTGGGGGGTGGTCTGTCCTGCAAGACTCCACTGATCCTTATAGGAAGTTTCAGTCTCTTGTCATAAAGATGTTATCCTTCATTCCTGTCCTTCCATGATTCCAAGGTGGCTGCAAGAGAGAATGGCTCAAAGCAAAGGACAACAGTTACAAAATAGAGGCAGAGATGCTAAGCTTTGCTCCTGTTTTTGGTTAATTTGTGGGCTCAAGTAAGAAGTCAATGCTTTTCAGCAAAAGCAGTTTAAACACTTCTTAAATCAAGATACAGATTTTGGATCCATTGGCAGTGAATTTACAACAATTATGATTAATAGGTTAAGGGTGCCAGTGGAAAAATAGCCAATGTGCAATAACAAATGAATATTGTAAAAAGAGAGATTAAAAACTCTGAGAGAATCAAAAAATGCTAAAAATTCAAAACACTGTAAAAGAAAGGAAGAATGTTAATGATAGACTCATCCACAGACACAGCCAAGGGAAGGATCAAGGAGCTGGAATGTAAATCAATAGAAACTTTCCAAACTCAAATGCAAAGAGGGAAAAATTAATAAAGCATAACATAGTATATAAGAACTGGTAGATAGTTCAAAATGTGTAATGTCTAATGAGAATACCAGAATGAGAAGAAAGAAAAGAACAGAAGAAATATTTGAGTTAGTAATGAATGACCAGGAATTTCCCAAAGTAATGATTGATCTTTGACATAGGAACAAAAGCAATTCCATGGACACAGGATAGTCATTGCAAAAAAAAAAAAGAAAAAGAAATGGTGCTGGGAAAATCAGACATCCATATTTCTTAAAAATAAACTTTTTGTCATAGGGTTTACATCTTTCACAAAAATTAACTCAATGTAAAACACCAAAATCCTAGAAGAAAGTAGGTGATCTTGAGTTTGGCAATGAGTTTTTACATACAACACTAAAATCCCAATCTGTGGAAGAAAAAATTGCTGTTAAGAGTTCATTAAAATTTAGATTTTCTGCTCTCTGAAAAACAGTTAAGAGAATCAATACACAAGCTACAAATATTTGCAATGTACATACTTGATGAAGAACTTGTGTTCAAAATATGCAAATAGGTCCTAAAATTCAACAGTAAGAAGTTTCCAGTTAAAACATGGACAAAAAATCAGAACAGACACCTCAAACCTGCCAGTGATGAAAAACAAGGAAAATATTGTTAGAGTGTGATTTTATGCATGGTGGGGGGAGGGCGGTAGTGCCGTCCACAAGGGTGGAGACTAGATTCGGAGACTGCAGTGTTACAGCCAAGAGAAATGGAAGGGGACATGATGCTAAACATAGCATGGTGTCCTGGGTGGGACTGTGGAACAGAAAAAGGATGCTTGGTAAAAACGGAACGTGATGGTTAATCTTGACTGTCAATGTGATTGGATTGAGAGATGCAGGAGATTAGTAAGGCACACTTCTAGGTGTGTCTGTCAGAGCCGGTTCAGAGATGATTGGCATGTAGGAGAGCCACTGAGGGGAAGACCTCCCTTGAATGTGGGTGGCACCATTCAATGGGCTGGGGGGCCCAGATGGAAGGAAAGAGGAAGAAGGAAGCCACCAGTGCAGACTTGTTCTCTGCTCTCTGCTTCCTGGTTTCCATGAGGTGAGAAGCTTCCTCAGCTACAGACTACTGCCACCATGATGTTCTGCCTTACCTCAGACCCAAAGCAACAGAGCCAGCTGACCTTGGACTGAAGCCTCTGAAAGTGTGGGTCAAAATAAACTTTTCTTCCTTTAAGTGACTTTTCTCAGGTATTTTGTCACAGTGATGTAAAGCAAACACACCAAGAAAGTCTGAATAGTGCATGGACTTTTAGTTTGTTGTAGTGTATAAATATTGGTTTATTAATTGTAAGAAGTAAACCATAATATTTCTAGATATTAACACTAGGAGATATTGGGATGCAAACTGTATGCTGACACTATGCCATCCGTTAGCTTTTTGGAAAATCTAAAGCTGTTCTAAATAGCAGTCTCTTTTTCTAAGAAAAAATGAGTTACAAGTAAGAAAAAAATGTGTATTCTCAACATTTCAACAACTGTTTTTGACATTTCGGCTTTATTGCTTCTGCCATTCTTACCCTTTTGGCTTTCAGATGTAGTCATTATTGATCTGTATGTGTAATTAACTATCCTGGTGTGTTTTTGTTTTCCTTTTTTTAACTTGACATTATAGCATTAGGCAGTCGCCATGTTATTACGCATGTAATCACTGTTTTTATTCACTGTGGAACAGCCTGCCAAGTGGATGAATCAGTTAATTAACCAAAACCCTTCTGTTGGGCTGTTTTTGCTCAAATCTTTGCTGTTATTAGTAACCCTACAGCCTAAAATTCTGAGAAGGGGTTGATAGGAGTCCCTAAATCTCAGTTGTTTTCAAAAATACATAACAAATATGTCACCAATTTATTGAATGGGCAGAATCAAGTGGGGGCACAAACAGGGAATGGGTGTCAATCCCTCCCACCCTGCCATCTATCAAACCTTTACTGAGCCCCACAGAAACTAGGGGCATGAAACTAGGCCCCCAGCATATCAACCAATGGAAAAACAAGCTCTGCAAAAGTGAAAGGGTTTATTCCCAAAGCATCCAAGCATGGATGGGGAGACCCAGGTCTGAAATTCACCTCTCTCAAAGACAGGGCTTGGGTTACTTAAGGCATAAAGATGCAGGAGGTGAGGGGCAAGGTGACTGGAAGTAATGTCATCAGTGGTCTGCACATGTGCAATCTGTCTCATGGCTCTTCTGGGAACAGGTGGGGAGATGGGTATGTGTTCAGAAAGCAGTGGTGTTAGCCTGAGCTGAGGTTAGAGTTGTTGATTTCTTGATGTAGAAGAACACCCATCAGATACCTGTGCAGGCTCAAATGAAGAGTCGGTGGTTTCAGCAAAGGCAACTTCAAGTCCCTGATAAGTAACCTAGGCAATGGTTATCATGACCCACATGTCAGAGGTGTCATCCACAGCAAAGCCAGTGGGAGACTAGTAAGAAGTTACTTGGTTCTGTGACTTCCAAAAGGAGGGATTCTTAAAGTCAACTGAATCAGGTAAAGCCTGGGCTTTGTCCAGGTGTTCCCTGGAGCTTCGTCAGACAGAGTTTGCATGTACCTTCTGCTGAAGTAGAGGTAAGCTAAGTCCTATCCCCTTGCAGAATTAAAGGATCCAGTCAGAGGCTGGGCACAGTGGCTTACGCTTGTAATCCTTGCTGCTCAGGAGACAGAGATCAGGAAGATGGCAAATCAAAGCCAGCCCATCTCTCTCAGATGAGACCCATCTCAACCAATGAAAGCTGGGTGTGGTGGTGCCTATGTCTTTCATTTCAGCTACTTGGGAAGCATAAATAGGACCATAATAGTTCAGGCGGCTTGGGCATAGAGTGAGGCCCTATTTTTAAAATAACTAAAGCGAAAGGACTAGAAGAATGGCTCAAGCAGTAGAGTATCCGCCTAGCAGGCCCAAGGCCCTGAGTTCAAACTCCATACCACCAAATAAAAGGTCCAGTTGGGTCTACCCATTTACCTGTGCCCTTTCCCCAGCTCAGGTCACACCAGGATTGGGGGACCCCAACTGATAAGATGTGGGGGAAATAGGGAGTGCAGTCTGCTCATTTCCTCTTTCTTCCCCTCCAGTGTCCTGGAAGAGGACAAGAACTCCTTAAAGGAAAATGGGGGCGAGAGTGACTTGGCTGGTACTGTCTGTTGTCCTTGCTCTGCTGAGGTAGCCCTCAGTCACATAGGCATGCCTATGCCAGCTCTTTCCTGAGGCACAGGTAGAAATGTTGATTGGAGTTGTAGGGGAGAGTCTCCCTGGCTGACTTTTGTGTCCTACCCCAACCCCAAAGGTCGTCCTTGTCAGTCCTTCCCACCTTTACCCAAAGAGCACAATCTGGGAGCACAGGCTGTGCTTGCCAGCCTCCCATCCACCCTGCTCCAGGGGACACTTGTGCCAACCAACCTCTGGCCTTCTGAATTCTCCAGGCCTGCGTACTAGAGTGACTGTATCTCCCAGTGTCATATGAGGAAACTGAGGCACAGAGAAGTTAAGCTCACCATATAATAAAGAGGCTCCATAGAACCAAAGGTTGCTCTCTGAAAAAAATTAATACAGTGAAGAATAAAAAGCAAAAAAGAATGAGAGAGGGTAAGCTCTAACAGGCAGGGAAAGGGAACACTCCCAAAATTGTACAGGTGAGAGACAAAGGGAAGTTGTTATCAACAACCTTACGTGAGTAAGTTAGAAATTTCAGATTTGTTGAATATATTCCTGGAAAAATATAAGTACCAAAACTAAGCCATTCTTCATAATTCTTGCAACCATGAAAGAGGTTGAATCAATTAGAGAAATCTTTTCACAGCTACAGTCCTTCATGCAGATGGCTTGATAACTGAATTCTCCCATCCAACACGAGGACTCTGAAAACACTTTCATTTGTGAGACTATCAAAACCTTGCACCCAACATCAGATCAGAAATGGAAATTAAAACTTTTTAAAGGTAGGGCTGGGATGTAGCTCGGTGGTACAGCGTTTGCCTAGCATGCGTGAGGCCCTGGGTTCGATCCCAGGACCAAAAAAGAAAAGACAAAAAAAAAAAAAAAGACTTTTTAAAGGTAAAAAAATCTAATGCTTAGCCTGAAGGGCCAGGAGTGTAGCTCAGTGGTAGAGTGCTCGGCTAGCAGCAGTGAGTAAGCTGGATAACAGACTGTGCCAGCCTGGGTTTGTCTTGTAAGGTGATGTGAGTATATTAATTAATGTAATTTGTTGCAATAGGAGAATTTTTTAAAGCAGATGCTCATCTGAACAGATGCAGAAACAGCATTTGATCAAAGTTGTCATGATAAAATTCCCGGCAAACTAGGAATGAAGGAAAGAAAAGATACTATTAAAAAAAAAAAAACCCTCCTACAGCAAGCACCATATTTTGTGATAAAACAGTGAAAACTCCCCCTTTGAGATCAGGAACAAAGTGAGGATGGCTGTCACCATCATTGCTATCCAGCCTGGGAGGTCCTTCCTAGAGCACTTAACCAGAAAAAAAGAAATGAAAGATGCATGGATGGGGAAGAGAGGCAGGGCTATACCTGCTGTGATCACCTCTTTGGAAAACCCAAGAGTCTACAGATAATAACAGAGCTTTGGGCATGTTTGCTAGATTTAAAATCAATATATGGAAATAAAGATGCTATTTACAATAGAAAAAACACAAAACTTCCAAGACAAATAATAAATCTAACAGAAGTTGTTAAGTTCTGTTTATTTGTTTTTTTGTTTGGTTGGTTTTATTTTTTAATTTGTTTTTTTGGGGGGACACTGGGTTTGAACTCAGGGTCTCATGCTTACTAGACAAGCACTCTACTGCTTGAATCACTCAACTAGTCCTGTGTTGGGTATTTTCAATATGGGGTCTCGTGAGCTGTTTGCTTGGGCTGGCTTTGAACCGTGATCCTCCAGATCGCTGCCTCCTGAGTAGCTAGGATTACAGGTGTGAGCCACCGGTACCTGGCATAAGTTGTTAAGTTCTGAATGCAGGAAATGTGGGTGATCTACCTGACACGACCTTGGCACATGGTGGCATTTCACTCCGTGTGTGCTCCTCTGTCCCCTGCACTCTGTACCAAGTCTTGCATTTTCATCCTAAAGAAGAAACAACATCAGAGTTTTCAGAACAATGTGTGCCTATTAAGTCTGACTGACTCAGTGTTACTTGAAAGATTGGTATTTGCATAATGCATTTGTCAAACCCTGTTACACTTGTTATGTTTTTCCCAATACCCAGGAAAGTCACATGGGTAATAATATTCCCCTTTTCACTGGAGGATAGTGGCCTGCAGGATACAGTAAGCTTGGGGTCATAGTTTGATTCCAAGACACCTGCCTTGTACCTGCTGATCCTGGGCTCCTTCCCTGAGCTTTGTGCTGGGAGCAAGTGGCACAGTGACAGACACAGTGGCTCCAAAGCCTTCTACTGGAGAATTTACACAACTGTTTTCTGTGCTATATATGATGCTGGGCTCAGTGAAAATGAGCAAGGGCCTCTGGGAGGACGTGGTGTTTCATTGTAAGCCTGGGGGGATCAGGTCATCCAGGAGAAGAAATCTGGAGGTGGGTGAGGTGGGAAAGAGACAGCAAGGTACCCAGGCTGAGGACACAGCAGTGCCAAGACTTGATGAAGAAAGAATGGCCTACCAAGGACATATGAGGTTTGGAAGGTCAGAGGCCAAGGTGTGCAGGGGTGAGGAGTGAGGGGTAAGGAGCAGGGGATGAGAAATGAGGCCCTCAGGAGCTATGCCTTGTGCTGCCCTGTGGCCAGGGTGGTAAGAGCAAGGGCAGCTATCAAAGGGCTAACAAGGGAAAGAGAAAGAGCCTCTGTCTCTAGGGACAGAGTAGTACAAGTATGCCAGGATGAGCTGACCACTGAAGTCAGGAATCCAGGTCAGCTCAAGGAAACCTTGCACATAGCTGGGGACCCCTTACCACCCAGTGGGAGCTCCTGTGACTGCATGAACCCACTCCCTGAATCCGGTCCTGACTCTGGGAAGTAGCGACAGAACCTAGTCCACAGCTGACGCCTATAGAAGGGAGATGGGTAGTCTCAGGTCTGAGGAAGAAGCCAAGGTTGGGACACAGTTGGCAGGACCACAGTCTCTGTACCCAGGACTCTGCTCTATGCCAATGTGACCTCTGCTTAGCTCTGCCCCTTTTTGTGGGCCTCAGTCTCTTTCCCTGCACCCAGGGTGCCCCATGAGAACAGAAAGGTAGCCCCAAGCCATTTCCAAACCCAGGATCCAAAGTCAACAGGGAACTTCTCCTAATAACTCCAAGAAAAAGTTCCAGGGCAGGAGCCAAACAGCTTGTGGGACATTCTGTCCAAAAGTCTACATAGCCTGGAGATGTCACCCTATTAAAACAAAAACAGACACCACAGGAATTGTTCTTGACACAGGAGCTATCCACGAACTTGGCCACAGACAGTGAACTATTAGCTGAAGAGCAGAACCCATCCCATCTTGCCTTGTCCTGCCTGTAGCAGCCACCTGGGCCCCACAGTCAGGTCCTCCCCAGTTTCCTGTGGCCTCAACAAGTGCTGGCCTGGAAAACCCTCATTCAGCACTTCCACTCCTGGGTATGGACACTACAGAAAAGCTCCCAGCTGCAACCAGTGAGGCATGCACACAGATGGTCCCGTGATACAAGGACACCTAGATAGAGAACAAAACGGAACAACCTAAACGCCCACTAGTAGGGAAATGAGGAATGTGGGAAGAAAGAGGGGAGGGAGGGAGAGAAATAAAGCAGGGAGGAGTGAAAGAGGAAGGGGAAAGCCTTCCCCAAGCTTTTGACTACAATCCGTGGCTTCATTTAAATGATTGGAAAAGTCTATGACTTGATTATAAAAGGGACACTGTTTTGGGGGGTGAGCCAGTGTTGGGGTGGGGGGAAGAGAGAAGAAGGAGGGTGATTATATATATATATATATATATGAAAATACATAATGAAACCCACTAAAAATGATTTTAAAAGGGTAAGGAGAGAAGGGAATTAAGAAGGAGTAATAGTATGAATTTGATTAAAGTACATTATATGTATGTATGCAAATATCTCAATGAAACCCTTTGTACAATTTATGCTAATAAAATTTTTAAAAAGTAAAAACAAAAAGAAAAATGTATATGATATTAACTAATTGAAAAGCCAGATGCACAAATTCATAGAACGTGATACCTTTTGTCTGTTTAAAAATGCTCAGAGCAGGGCAAGTGGAGCGTTCACTGTGTGTGCACATGCATAGAGGCTGCAGGCCACACCGGTAAGAGTGGGGACTCTGGGAGTGGTGAGATCTGGGGACAAGTTATCAGGAAGGGTGGCAGAGAGGTGCTTTTCTTTATGTGATGTGCTTGACCACATCACAATAAGAGAGCTTGCAAAAGGTATTGTACAATCTAATTAGAAAAATTTTTAAATGAGTGAGGGAAATAAAATGGCAGGTAACATTGTTTATAATAGAAAACTGCCTAAATGCTAAATAAAAACAAATTTACAGGGACAGACTAAAACGAATGATGGAGCAGCTTTATAAAGGGAGATGTTTCAAATGCAAGTGCAAAGCAGCATGCACCAAATATCCCTGGTTTGTAAGAGCAAGAAAACTTGGGTATGCATGAAAACTACAAGCCATGTGGAAAGAGGAATTTGGCAATCATGCAGACCTGAGTTGAAATCTTTGATATTATCAGTAGAGTGTTATGAAGAGCACTTCACTGTTCTAAGCCTCAGTTTCCCCATCTTGAAAATAGTGCCTGCTTCATGGGGTTGGTGAAAGGAGGAACTGAGTTAGCATAGCCAAAACACTTGTCACAGAGGACACATGACAGCATAGCTGTTATTATTATTCCAGTGTTTAATCTGGGAAGTGAGTTTAGGATTCAGAACAGGAATAAGACACTTTGACATGTTTTGAATTTTCAGCAGTGAGATCGTGCTGCTTCTTTGCTGTGGACTGAATTGTACACACACACACACACACACACACACACCAGTGCATGAGTACACATGCTTATGCACACAGATTTCCTACTTTGACTCTCTGACCCCTAGAGTGAAGGCCACAGGGAGCTGATTACAGATCATGAGAGTGAGGGCCTGCCACTGGGACTCGTGTCCTTTTAAGAAGAGAGAGAGAGAGCAGATAGCCTCCTGCAAGCCAGGAAAGTAGGCTTCACCAGAATTGGACCATGCTGGTGCCCAGAACTCAGGCTTCGGGGCAAAACCTTGTCCCAGAGGCTGTCTGCAACGTGTCTGTTGTGAGGGTTGTTTCCTGGCACTGCCCTGAGGACAGCTGCTGGACCGGGTGCTCACACTCCTGCCCGGCCACATCCCCTCTCATATGAGGGGATTCAGAAGGAATTGTGGAGAAGAGCTGAGGAATTGAGCCAGGCACTCAGAGCACAGAGAGACCGGAAAGGATGGTGCCTTCCAGCAGAGAGCTTGGGAGCCTGGGGGATGGTCAGGAGGTGGGTGACAAGTGTTCTCCTGTCACCTGCCTGCATCCTGTGATTTAATATAACTCCAACATTTCTCCAGCTGAGTGGCAGACAGGGCTCCAGCTGCATGAAATTGGATGGATAAAAGCTGGAGCAAAGGTCGCACAGAGACCTTGACTCCCTGTCATTTGCCACCCGCTTTCCCAGTGACAAGCGCATTAAGCTACTGAAGTCAATAATGAAGTGGATCAGGTCTGAAGGTAGAAAGAGAGACTGGGACCCCGCAGAACTGCTTCTTCCTTGAGAGTGAGGAGTTTCTGCTGCTGTGTCTGAGGGAGAAGGGGCATCAGGGAGGCTCCGTGTAGCTGTGCAGAGGAGACCCCAGGCTGCTAGTGGAGGAACCTGGGTGCTCCAGGCCTGTGGACTGAGCACCTACCATGTGCCAGACCAGTGTAGATCTCAGGGTTGTCCTAGTGAGGTCCCTGCTCTAGGGACAGTCCTCCCAATAATAATGATCTAAAAATCTCCAACATTTTGGAGGGGACCCAGAAGTAGAAAGTTCCTCACCTGATCTCATGTGACAGGTTGCAGTCAAAATGCAGAAGCACTGGACTGGAGGCGTGGCTCAAGTGGTAGAGCACTTACCTAGTAGTGCAAGGCCCTGAGTTCAAACCCCAGTACTGTCAAAACAAAACAACAAAAAAATACGGACACATTAAAAAATATTGTATTAAATTACCTTCAGCCTACGTGTATAAAATGATTATGAAACACGTGGTGGGAATTTCATGTTTAGATTTGGCTTCTATCCCTAAGTCTGTGCCCTTATGTATATGTAAATATCCCCAAATTAAAAAATGTCTGAAACCCAAAACACCTCTGGTCCCAAGCATTTGGGATAAATGCTAACGATCCTCTAATAGCTAAGAGTCCTCTGCAGGCTCAGTGCCCACCTGAGCCAGCACTGTCAGGCTGTGAGTTTTCCTGGAGCCCTGAGTCTCCCTCCCTCCTCTCTCCTTTAGTCCCTTGCTTCTCCCCCACTACCTCACTCTGTGCAGAGCCTCTGGAAGCCCAAGGGCAGCCTTTCTCCTCCGGGAGAGACTTGGAGGACAAGACTGAAACATGTGCGTGTCTCCCGTGGGAAGGTAGGAGCTCAAGGGTATCCAAACTGGTGCAGGGGTGAAACCTGGGCAGCCCTGTCAGGACTCTGGAGGAGGTCAAGTTGGACCCGAGGGGATGATGTACTCCAGGCGGCACGGAGGACACACTAGTGCTGTGAGCACTCACTTTGCTATCAGTGAGAACATCCTGGGGAGGGCTGACCCTGTGGCTCAAGTGACACAGAAAGATCCTTCAAGAAAAGGCAGAGGCCATGAGCCTGGCCTGAGGGCTCTCCAGCCTCCTCCAGGGAAATGTCTTTCTCTCTGATCTGGGGCCAACTGACTTCCCCAGGCTGAATCCAGAACCAACGCTGGGAAGACAGGGTTTCTGTGGTTCCAGTGCCCTCAGGCCCCTTGCCTGCCCTGAGTCCTGAGCTCAGCCCTCTCTATTGCCTGGCTCTGCTTAGGATAAGACCCCACAGGCTTCAGAGTCCTGCCTGCTCCTGCAGCCTCCCCGACCCCAGGCCAGACTCTGATGTCCCCTCTACCAACACATGAACTCGTATCACCCCTAACTTACACATCATGAGGAAGCTGGGCAGAGAGAAATGAGGCAGCAGGGAAGTAGCACTCAGTCCAGGTCTGTGCAGCTGCAAAGTTCAGGCTCTGTCACAGTACTCTGACTCTGGGTGGCTGCATGGGGACGGGGCCGTAGACGGCCTGCAGGCAGGGGATCTAGAAAAGAGAGCAATGGGGCTATTGGAGCAGGCAGATGGCCCAGCCTGGCTGTGGTGTCCACAGCAGGAGAATAACAGAGACCCTGGCAATGGTGGAGAGAAGGCAGGGTGAGAACTCCCTGAGCAAGTATTCAAGGTAATTCTCTACCTGCCCCATCCTCACCCAGATCCACATACAACCCTGGACTGTGGACATTGTGCCCCCACTGTTTAGCATATGCTGACCCTTCCATTCTTCTCAAGATGCCCTTCTGTATTTCATTCACTTGGAAAACTCCTATCCATCCATCAAAACCCAGATTAGAGGCCTCCTCCCTGCCTATTCCCAATTCCTACAGGGTAAACCATCTTCTCTTCTCCATTGATTAGACCTCGGTAACCAAACAGTGATTATTGTGGATTCCTCGTCTGAACATTGGGAAGCCAGTGTATCAGCTGACCATGCATTTGAGGCATGGCCATTCCCACACCTGGGAGCAGCTGGCCTCGTGTCCCCAACACTGCCCTGGTTCCATGCCCCTGTCCCTGTGAGGTTGGTACCCCAAAGGACAGGTTGAGACCCCAACTACTTCTTTATCTCTGGCCTCACTTGTCCCTAGGGGCCAGCACAGGGGCCAGGAGACAAAGTGAGCCACAGAGCTGACCAGGGGACATTTGGGTAGAACAGGCTCCTCTTAGGAAGCTAGAGGACAGCTCTGGGGAGTGTGGAGCCTGCCCCTGTGCTCTGTCCATTAGGCCACCATGGCAGGGCAGCCCAAAGGGATCTCAGGAGTCATCCCAAGCAGAGACAGTACAGCAGAGTGGACAGAGCAGCCTCCACCTGATGACCACGGCTGTGGATGGGTTAGAGCTTACATCCACACTGACCCTCAGGTACAGGAGGAACTTGGGGCTATGAGATCCGAATTCACCTACCACATGCCTGCACTTCCATCCACGTATAGACGAGACCCAGGGTCATTCAGAGACTATGACCACTCAGCGTGGGGAGACCCCCACCCCCAACAGGCTGCCTAAAACAGAGTCAGGATGAAAGCATGGCCCATTTTTTTAGTAAAGTCTCCAATCTTCCAGCTCTGGGACTCCCTTCCATCTCCAGCTCTGGGGCCATCAGAGCCTGAATTGCGCGAGATGGTGGTGGTGTGAGGGCTGGGCCCTGGCAGAGATGGACCCAGATCTGTACCTAGGGCATGAAAAGCTTCTGCACTTTATTTTCTTTGAACAAATCAACTTTCCACCCCAGCTGAGCAGCAGGGAGAGTTCAGTGTGTTCCGACATGAGAGGTAGAAAAACTAATATCTAAGTCTGCAGGTTTTATTAGTCTTGTCCACAGTCACCAGCTGTCTGTCCCTTCCTGGGGATCCCCTGAAGTCTGGCTCTATGTGTTCTCAACATCCTGTACTTCTGTCCCCAGCAAAAACACAGAGAACAGTTGTCTCTCTGGTTTTTTCTCTGTTTCTCCCACACGCACTTCCTTACTGCTTGCAGGCAAGTGCTGGCTCAGAACCTACTTCCTCTGCCCCAGAGCTCAGGGATAGGGCTTCCAGAGCAGCCCAGGAAGGTGCTGGCAGGAGTAATGTTTCCATGCTCTTTGAAAAATAGGAATTCATCCAGGGTTTGGATCTCTCCTTAAGGACCTTCAACATGGGAGAGCCTGGGGATGGGGGCAGATCTTGGATTAGCACAGACCACAGCAGGCAAAGTGGGAGTCAGGGCAAAGGAGGCTGCCAAGCTGCCAAGCAGGGAGACACTGGAGCCTGAGGTAGAATCAGGAAGACACCATGACAGGGGCCAAAGCCAGCCAGGCACCCTCTGCCAGGAGAACAGGGAGGCACCTGGAGCATCTTACCCAGTTAAAGGCCCTTCCTGTTTTGCTTTTTGTTTTGTTTTGGTGACACTGGGCTTTGAACTCAGGGCTTTGCATTTGCTAGGCTGGATATTTTGGAGATAAGGTCTCCCTTTCTGCCCAGGTCAGCCTATACCACAAACCTTCTATCTTACACTTCCACTATCACTGGGATGACAGGCGCCCACCACCACGCCCAGCTTTTCTCCATTGACATGAGGTCTTGCAAACTTTTTTTTTTTTTTACCCAGGCTAGCCACTACCTGCCTGATCTCAGCCTTCCACGTAGTTTGGAATGACAGGCCTATGCCACTGTGCCCAAATATTGGTTGAAGAGGGTCTTGAAAATTTTTTGCCTAGGCTGGTCTCAAACCATGATCCTCCTGATCTCAGCTTCCCAAATAGCTAGGATTACAGGTGTCAGCCATCAGCTCTTGAGTTCTTCTGCTCTCCTGGTCTTGCTTGGATGAGCCCAAGGATGGAGGACACTGAAGGAGCCCCAGGAAAAGGATGAAGGAGAAGCTATAGGTTGCTTCACTCTTCTGAACACACACTGAACTGCATCTGGGAGCTTAGGCTTTATTTAACTGGAGAGCATCAGGAGTCACAGGGTGCCTGGTTCTCTCATCTGTGGCTTTGACTGTTGTGATAGAGGGCTTGTGAATTCCCCCACCAAGGTCTTCAGGCCCAGCTCTTCCTGATGTATTCAACCCTGTGTGCCTGCTGTCCAGGCCAGGAAAGAGCAGGAAACTGTGGGACCAACCAGAGTTCAGATCCTCTTCCTACCACTTTGTGAACTAAGTGAATAAGGATGCATCTGTCTGTCCCTCAAGATTTGGACTCCCCTCCAGATAAGTGGGCATACCATGTCCACCTGGGAGCAGCTTGGGGGCTGGCTGGGTACAGCAGGCCCTGGCACACAGTAGGTGCTTAGGAAAGATCATTCTCCCCAATGTAGCTGAGCAATGCCATAAATTTCATCCAATTCAGAGCTAGCTGCTCAAAGAAGCTTTGAATGAATCCTTTTTCTGAGCACCTCCCACTCCCACCCCATCCCTCAGAGGCTCCTCAGCTCTGTTCTCCTAATGTAATTTGCACCATCTTTGCACAGCCACCCATTACATCCATTATATAGACTATGTCTTCCAGGCTGCTCAAATTTTAAATAATAAATTCTCCCCAGAGGAAGAACAGCACTCAGCAAAGGTCACATGTAAACATGCAGTGCTGGACAGGAAGGAGGCACAGGCTTGGTGACGGAGCAGCTGCCATTCATCAGGAGTCCAAGTGGACCTGCTTCTCTCAGCCAGAAAGCTCATAGCAATGGTGGGCATTGTGTCCACGAGCGCTGGTTCCTTTGGGCCCACCTGGCCCTGTGTGTTGGTGCATCCATCCCCATTGGAGGGATGGGGACGCAGGGTCCAAGAGCTGATGGAACTGGCCCAGGATCACACACAGCAGAAGGAGGAGGACTGGGATTTGAACTCAGGTCTCTCTGGCTCTAAGGCCTTTTTTCCTCCCCCACCCCCAGCTGCTTGGGAATTCAGAAGAATTCCAGTGTGGGAAAGATGAGCAGAGAAACCAGTTCACTCCAGGCAGATGCTCCCCAGGCTTTAGGTCCAACCCACTCATCTGCTCATTTACGTATATTTGCATGTCATGGTTCTAGAGGCCTTAAGTACAGGCCCAAAGCAAAACAAAACAAAAAACATTCATTAATCGATACAACTCCCCATGTGTTTAGCTGCAGGATGGCCTCAGAGCACAGTAACATAGACAGCAGATTCTGAAATGATCCATCTTAGGCCCCCCAAGGGATAGCAGAGCCCACCTGACCCAGGCCCAACACCACTATCCACTCCCCTCTCCACTCTACTTGTCTCTATCCTGGAATGAAGGAAGAGCTCAAGGGACATATTCCATTTCTCTTTTCCCTCTTATGTCACCACTTTCCATTGCTGTAACAAAATACCTTAGGCTGGGTAATTTGTAAGAAAAAGAGGTTGATTTAGCTCACAGTTTTGGAGGCTAAAAGTCCAAGATTGATCGGGTGATTACATTTCCTCTGCCCTTAATGAGGGCCTCATGGCAGGTGGCATCCTGGCAGTAGTGCATGTGGGAGGGGGAGATCAAATGGCAAGGCCGGAAGCCAGAGGATAAAAAGGTGCCGCCCTGCTCTTTTTTTTGGCAGCACTAGGGTTTGAACTCAGGGCCTCATGCTTGAGCCATTCTTGCCAGCTGCCTTGCTTTTTTGTAACAATCTGCTCTCCAGAGAACTGGAGTACCATGAGAACTACCTGAATCCTTCCCAAGGTGGTACCCCTCCCTAGCCACCTCCCACTAAGCTCCTTCTCCTAAAAGCCCCACCACCTCTCACCACCACCACACCACACACGCTTCCAACACAGGAACCTTTGACGGAGAGCCACACCGACGCCATGGCACCTCTGTTCTCTGCAAACACACCAGAGCTGAGCCTTCTGCAGGCCCAGAGTCTCTCCACAGCAGAGAGAGGACTTCCAGGGCAGGGTGAGGACAGGTAGCATTACCGAGGTCTCACAGAAACCTCTGAGAGGCAACGGACCACCTGTAGATGGGCAGCTCCAACCTCAGCTCCAGGGTCCACCCATGAACACCCAGTCACTGAAGGACCTGGGAGAATGAGGCGGGCAGGGGTCTTGGAGATATGAGAACCACATGAAGTCACACTGCGCCTGGCACAGGGGAGGCCAGGGTCATGCATGGACATGGGTGTCAGTCCCTATGCTCAGAAGAGCTGGACAGCTGATGGGACCAGCCTGGAGACAGGGATGGATAAACGCCTGAGGAAGGAGGAGCAGGTGGACAGATGAGAGAGTGGACCACACATGACAGAATGAGCACAGATCCTGCATGACAGCCGTGAACAGGAAAGAAGAGCGAGCCACCCCTCAGGAAGAGATGCTGAGTGTGCCTGCGGTGCGGGGGAGCTGCAGGCCTGGCCACCTGCCTCCTTCAGTCTGCATGACCTCATGCCTCATGACCTCATGCCTCATGACCTCATGACCTTGGGGTAGCTGCAGCATCAGCCTTGTCTCACAGGGGAGGGAGTCAGGCACAGAGAAGTTAGGTAACTTGCCTGATGTCACACAGTTCCTGGGGCAAAGAATCCCAGCCAGATTCTGGAGGCCCTACAACAACGTCTAGCTACTTCCCTGAGTCTGTGCGGGGCTCATACCAGGGCCCAGCTTATCGGAAGATGGATTCCTTTATTCCCCAGTTGACATTTGAAGTTAACTTAATAAAAATCCAGCTCTTTATGTCAGAATAAAATCTTGGCATATCCTCTAAGCACTCCGAGCTTCCTGTGCTGGGTTTCAGCTCAAGACATTTCCTGTGGTCAGGGCTGGGTTTGGCCAGGAACTGATTTCTTCTTTCTGATGAATTCTAACTTGTTCCACTCTTCTGGCCCTGCCTGGCTGGTGGGGTCCCCAGAGGCGGGGGAGTTGCACTGTGTCAGGGGTGCAGGAGGCCACCTCTGCCTACCATGGCTCCCAGGCCCTTACTCCACCCCCATCCAGACACCCAGGAACACTCTGTGCTGCTCCCCAGGCACTGCGACCTGCTCCAGCTGCCTGGCTTTGCGCAGGCTGTTCCTCCCCCCCCCGGGATGCCCTCCCCACATCACCTGGAGAAGCCCCACCCGTGCCAAGTCCCAGATGAAGGGAGGGGAGGGAGCGACATGTCCTTTCCTGACTGTGCCAAGACCAGGCTGGAGGCCAGCACTCTCAGTAAAACTCAACACAGCCCAGCACCAGTCATAGAGGAGGCTTCAGTAGCCTGTTCTACAGGTAGAGAAACTGAGGCTCTGAAACATGGAGTAGCTTGCCCCAACTCACCCAGAGGTCAGTGGCAGGGCTGGGATAACAGACCAGCTTTGTCACCCATCCATGCCTGGCCCTGGCCATCCTCTCCACCCCTGAGAAGGGGCCTCCCAATCCTGGAAGTTCAAACTGTCTCAAGTGAGGAGGTAGTCCTGCATCACGAGGTGGCAGTGAGGAGACACCCATCCATCCGGGTGGGATTCAGATCCCAGGACGCCTGGGATCCATGTTTCTCTGCCCTATTCTGTGCTTCTCAGGCCCAGCAGGCTAAGGGTGCAGCTGCGTCTTCCTGAGCGACCCCTAATTCCAGCCTCAGGTCTGCTATGGCTCTAGGATGCTGCGAAGCAGGAAGCTCGCGTTCCGAAGTTCAAAGACGCCGTTAAGGAGCATTTGAGTCTCTGAAAGAAGCTGATTCCAAGATTCTGTGCTCACAGATGCCGCGTGGGAGGAACGGGAGACCTGAAAATCCTCCCTGCAAGAGAAGGAAGGTTCAAGACTCCCCTGCATTTTAGTACCTGCAGAAGAACAAGGCTGTGTCCAGGGCCTCTAGCTCCTCTCACTAGTAAAATGAGGGGTCCCTGGGAGTCCTGGACCCCAAGCCCAGAGCCTGCAGACTTGGCCATGGTGGTGAGACGAACTGCTCCCCGCCTCAGAAACCTCCTGGAAGTGCTGAGGCCCTGTGAACCACAAGGGGCTCTGACCTCCTGGAGAGGGGACAGAGGTTCCCAGATGTTAAAACCCAGGCTCTGCTCAGACCTTTCCAGTTTTTCCAGACTGGGGCTCAGGGCCCAGCAAGTAGTGCCATCAACAAACCTCCAGGACCCAAGGGGCAGTGGCTCCCAAGCCCTGCCTGTTTAATGACAGCCTTCCCCATCCCCCATTTGACTGGGAGAGGGGCTCCTCACAGCAGGGATCTGCTCATCCTTGTTAAGTGTGGTGGAATAAATGGAGGTGCAGGTGCAGCAGAAGAGTAGAGGGAGAAAGGAACAAGGAGGTGGCAGGGTGGCAGGGCATTGGCCTGTCTGGAGGAAGGTTCTGGCTGAGGGTCTCACCCTCCACTCCTACTGCTGCGTGGAAAGGTGTGCCCAAGTATGTGGTCACAGTGAGAGGAGGGAACAGCAGAGAGAAAACAGTGGCCACCGATGGAGACCCACACTGAGGGCCAGACTCCTGACCAGGGAACTTACAGATTGACTAACTGCATTCTGCAGGATAAGCATCATTCTAGAGATCAAACACAAAATGAAGATGCCTGCCCTGATGGAGCTCATGAGGTTGCAGCAAGGCCATCAGACCAAAAGCAGTAAACAACACATGAAGAAATTCCATGGCACGCTGGGGCAGGGGGCACATGGCAGGGGCAGGGCTCACACCAAATAAGGTTGTCAGCTGAGGAGCCTCACTGATGGAGCAAAGACTGTTCTCTTATTTCACCATCACAACATCTCCATTTACAGATGGGGAAACTGAGGCTCAGAGAGGTAGAACATGTTCTGTTAAGGTCACACAGTGAGAGGGGGAGGCAGGTGGCCCTTCCCATACAGCCCTGGATGGGAGTGTTGCTTTCCCTCCACCACTCTCTATACCCCACAGGCACTATCACCACGGTGGGGCTTGACACCAACACCATGGCAAGATGGTTATAATCCCCTTGGACCTGGCCGCACAGCATGGAGCAACAGAGCTGGATTTGAACCTGGGTTTGTGGGTTGAAAGACATCATGAGCTGTCACCTGAAAGGACACCACGACCAGCCCTAAAGTGAGATCTCAGGCAGCCTGGTGGGAGCTGGATCTGGTCATCCAATGATACCTTCAAGAAACCAGGCTGGAACTGGTGCCAACAACAGGAAGACTCATTGTGAGGGGACCAAGGAGGGGACCCTAAGCCAAGGGGAAGATCTCCCAGGTCCAGCATCTGGGCTCAGAGGCAGCCAGGTCTTTGACTCAGGTTCTCACTACAACCATCTCTGATGTAGAGATGATGCCTTTTGAAGTCAGATTCCTTGGGTACAGATCAAAACTGTGCGGCCTCATTACCGATATGACCTATTTTTCCACTTCCTCTCTTCGGAGCTGCTGCTGTATAACAGCACAGATAGAGGAGATGGAGGGGACAGGGGATAGAGGAGGTGGAGGCAGCTCCTGGGACACTGCTTTCCACCTGAAGGAGAAAAGGCTTATGGATTACATGGGGAAAAGGGGCCTGGCCCTACCACTTCCCATCAAGACTTGCAGGCTTCTAGCCTCATCCTCTTCCATGTCTCCTTCCACAGGGGCTTCCGTCCTGAAGGTGCTCAGAGGCTGTCAGCATCATCAGCCCTTCCTGATGGTGTTGTTTCCTGTCACAACTGACTGGATGTGGGGACTGAAGGGGTAGGTATGCCCTGTGTGGCCCAGGTAACTCCCTCCCTCACTATTGTACAAGTGACTTGATGAGCACCTGCCCTGAGTGACAAGATGCTGGGAGGTGGAATGGAGACTGCTGGGAATGTCTGGTTGCAGAGTTGAGTCCTAACTGGGCACTTACTTACCTGGGTCACAGCCTCCCAATGGGGCCTCTGAGATGGGGCAGAGTCTCTGCTGGTCGTGGAGTTTCAGAGATGTTGACACTGACCAAGCACCTACTGTGTGCTGGGTATCAGCTAAAGATTGTTCCCTTCAGTGAGCAAGCTCAGGAGAAGATTAAGACACAACTCTTTCTCAGAGGGACCAGTAGGCCAGAGAGGAAGTGCTCAGCCATTGGCTCTTGGCTCCAAGTGCTGCCACAGGTCCTGTTCCCAGGCCAGAAGCAAGTTGGCCACTGGGAAACTGCCCATCTATATATATATATCTAGATAGATAGATAGATAGATAGATAGATATAGATATAGATGTAGATATACATCTATATATATAAGTCCCTTGGGGGACTTAAGCATCCTTGGATTGGAGTATCTGAGAGAGTCCTGGCACAGAAGGATGGCTGTACTGCCCCCTCCTAAGGGCTACTGATGGGAACCTGTGGCCTCAGCTGCAGCCCCTGGACTCAGCCTAACACAGCAGCCATGCAGGTGAGTGTACCTCCCACCTCCAGTACCGTGGGCACCTGGCCTGTGCCCTGCTCCTTATCATACCACCTCCTTCCACAGTCTCTACCTCAGTGAGGACATTAGTCTCCCCTTGCCTAGGTGAGCAACTGAGCTGCACAGTGCAGTGCCCACAGCCACCTGGCACATCAGGGACAGAGTCAACTCACACTGGGGCTTGGGACTGCAGAGCCCATGGCCTACCATGGTGCCTGAGGGACTGTCAGGAGTCCCTTGGTCACCTCTACTTGGGTTTCCCAATACCACTCCACACTCAGGCCATGACTACACTTGTGCTAAGAGGAGCAGGCCCACTGCATCCCAAGTATCCTTGCCCAATGTGTCCAAGTGCAAGGCACAGCCATTTCCAATACTGAGCAGTTTCTCTGGCTAGTGGCATAGGACACAGAAGGTCACAGTGTTGCAGTGTGACTGGTGGCAAGGCCTGGCCTCCCTGTTGCTTGCTACCAAAGCTGCTAAGCCCTTGTCCCTGGGTTCCTCAACTGCGACATGACCCACGGCACATGTAGTCACCAAGTGGATTCACCGCTTCTGCTGGAGACCAGAAGTCAGGAAAAGGGCCCACAGGTGCCGATTGCCCTGCTGTCTGCTGTGCTGCCAGCTGTAAAGCTGCTTTTCTCCACAAAGTCTCTCTTCTCAGCCCTGTGGAGTCATGGCAAGTCAACCTGCTGGCTGGCATAGTCGCCCTGCTTTTGGAGTCTGTTACCCTGCTGTCCCCCACTCCCCAAGTTGGAGTGATTCCCTGACTCCTTGACTTGGACACATTTACCATGTGATTTGGGGACAAAACTTAGCCATTTGTAAATAGAAACTAGAGCGGGAAATAGAAGATACTCCTTTGCGGTGGGGACCCTGCCTAGGTGCTGCCTACCCTCAATATCAGATCTGAGCCACCCCCTGAGGGAAAATCCTTTGGATGGCTGGAGTCCAGGAGCCCAGAGACAATCCATGAGACCTTCGAAGGTGTTCTAGAGTGACATTCAGTGTGAGGGGTCAGGGGGTGGCCCATCTGGAGAAGGCAGTTATCTACCCCCCCACATACACATTCAGTCTTTGCAAGGAGTTTTAAAGGGACCTCTTGTCCTGCTTATGTGCCTTAAGTGACAGGGATGAAACCAGCCCCTCTGACCACACCTGTGCCCTACTGTGGACTGGAGGCCCCTCAATGCCTGCACCTCCAGTTGCCCTTTCTTCAGAACCCAGCACACCAGAGCCTAAGAGACCTACAAGCTCATCTGCTCTGCCTATAGGGCCCATTTTACAGATGGGAAAAGCAAGGAACAGAAAGCTCTGTCAGAAGGCAGCAAAGAGGCAGTAGAAATAGCAGAAACTTTTGGGACAACAGGCCTGCCTCAAATTCTAGCCCTACTTCTGGGCCTTAGTCAGGTCCCGGGTCCTATACCACCTATAAAGTCTCCAGCACCAATCCCACTCCCTGTACCTGCACATGTCTGTCTAACTTAGTTCCTCTGTAAAACAGGTGTATAAGAGGGATCTCTGGGAGGTTTAAATTAGGAAATCCACATAAACCCCTTAGAACATAGGAAGTGGCTGAGGTGCTCCACAGAGGGCCAAGGCTATCTTGACCCAAGTCTCCAGAGCCTGGGTCTCCTCTAGCAGAGCAGCCCCTCCCCACACCCACACACATGAGCCTAATGGGGCTCCAGAACCAAGCCTCCCCAAGACAGGCTGCACATTGTCCCCAGACCTTCTTCTCTATCTTGGTTGCTCCACAGGTGGAACAGTGGGGTTAGTTGGGGGACTCTATTCCCCAGTCACAGAGTGCTGGTCCACGAGATAACCATGTAATTAAAAGAGGAGAGATGCAAAGCAATTCTCTTCCCAGGGTTGCAACTTGCCCATCCTCCCTCTTTGTAAATCTGGAAGTGAACTCAACTGCAAAGAAAAACCCCTTTTTGAGACCTGGCAACAAATCCACTATGGGGCCAGGACCCCTGTCCAGCTCAAGACCTGAGGAAGGAAAGAAAAAAATAGCAATTAGTTCATTCCTGTTTATCTACACAAAAATAAAAACAAAAGCATAAATAAAAACAAAAATATGGATTGCAAAGCAACTTGCCCTCTGCCAATAGACCATGGCTGCTCTGGGAAGACACTGGTTTTCCTTATTTCTGGGGCTTGTTTATAAACTTCAGGTAATCAAAACCAGAGTAGGGAGAGAATGGATTTCATGAGGAGCTGGAGCAGCCATGGGAAGAACCAGGACCAGTTGGCACAGGAGGTTGGGGCAGAAAGACCCCAAGAAGCCAGCCTTGCCCTCCTCAGAGCCAGGAGAAGATTGGGGGTCCTTTCAGAATCAGCCCCACAGGGAGCATGTGAGCCACAGGGAGGCAGGGGTGAGGGAGGCTGTTCCAGGCAGGGATTTGGCAGAGCCTGAGATGAGGGTTCGTGGCATGATCGCTGAGGCGCACACTGAGGAAGAGGATGTGAGGGAGGCAGTGATGGCTTGGGCTTGCTTGCCACAGCCTGAGCCCATGGCGAGCACCTTGGGCACTGAGATGGGAACTAGATGTAGCTAGTGTCAGTCAATCACTGGTGACCTGTTGCCCCCAGTGGCATTTTCAGCTAGTTGACTGTCAGCTCCTTTCGGCTGGAGAAAGATCTCTGGAAAGGGGCCCCCTTGTGAGCGGCTAGCAGTCAGCATTCACTGCAGCCAGAAGACCCCATGAAGGTATCCCACCACCTCCACCTCTGACCCCACCCATCACCCACATCAGAAGGCTCTGCTTACCCAGCCTCTGGGGTCCCTCAACAGCACCCCTCTTCATTTTCCTTGGGGAGCCCCAACCCAGCCCTGCCAGCTTTTGGAATCCCATGAAACTATTGCACCCCAACCCAGGGGTGGGCTGAGCTCCCTGCCAGGCCAATCAGAGTCTTGCTTCTCCTGGACAGAGTTCCTGACTCAAGGAAGGCCCATCAGAGCTGACGGGATTAAACTTGGAAATGTCCCTGCACTTGGAGTTGGCAGGGCATGAGGCCTGGCACAGCAGTGGAGACAGGAGTCAAGGGTGGTCTGCCAACGCTGCTGAGCCTTAGTGTCCTCTATGACCTTCGGTCACGGGGACTCCATCAATTCCCCATGTGACTGGTTGGTGGGGGTTTCTGTCACTGGCAATCCAAGGACCTAACTCACCCCATTCTGACCCCCGGCACTGGGGTTGGTCTCCTGAGCACTTCTTCCAATGCTTTAACAGAAAAGCCTGAGGCCCAGCCCCTTTGGTTCCCAAACCCCTTACCCTCCTGAACTTAGGAAGGCCTGGTGCCATGCAAGTTCTGGCCAGGCCAGAAACACATAGTAACTGAGTATAGCAATCCTAGGCCTCAGAACTGTGGCCTCCAGCCTTTGTCCAGCCTATCCTCCCCTTTGTCCTGTCAAATGTGGCCTTTCCACCACCACTCTTCCCTGGTCCCCAGTCTTTATGGTCTTGCCCCCACAACAGGCCTCAAGCCCTGCCAGCTCCAGTGGGCCTAGGGGACCTTCACTCCTGCCTCTCCTCTACAGCCCCTTTCTCCAAGGTCCAGTTTTGTGTTCCTATTTTCAGGCCTGACATGTCCCAGATCCAAGCTCAATGTTACCCCATTGCCAAGGCCTCCTTCTGCCCATCTGTGAGCCTGCCCACAGCCTGGAGGAGGGCAGGCACAGAGAGACCACCACTGTGTGTGGGCTTGATGCTTATTCCCCAGGTCTGAAGCCCATTCAGCTTGTTGGCATTACCTGGACCAGGAGAGCACTTCTCCCTGCAGCAGTGCTGCCCATGTGGAAGAGGATCCCACCTGCTTGGCCACATCCCACTGGGGGGTTTCTGCAGTAAGAGCTCAAGGACAGCTGAGGAGCCCCTGTTATCCCATTTTCAGCAAAACTAAAGGGACTCTGTGGACCCGCTGACACCCCTTTTCCTCCCCTCCCCACTCCCTCTGAGTTGGTTCCAGGTCATTAATGATGAAGCTGCCTCATTACAAGGCCTCGGGCCCATTTTAGGCTGCATATGGACACTGACGGGGAAGTGGTTTCCTCAAGGTCACACAGCCAGGAGGTGGGAGAGCCATGATACAAACTCAGCTCTGGAAAAATACCCAAGTTCTAGTTGTACTGTGATCCTAACTGACAGTTGGCAGCCAGGGCCTCTCTGGGTTAAGGGAAAGCCATCAGTTGAGTCTTCTGTGACCTGACCTTCACATACCTGGGGCATTTCATCCTTGGGCAACTCTGGAGTGACTGTCATTACCTCATGTGACCCAGAGCAGTGATTTGTCCATGGGCACAAGACCATGCCTACCTGAACTCAGGCCCTCTGTGAGATTCCCTTTTCCACCATGGTGCCTGCACCTGTGAGGGGACAGCTCTCAGATGGAAGGTAGAGAGGAAGCCTGGGGGTCCCAGGCAGCTCTCCAGGAAGGACCAACAATTGGTCCTGGTGCAACACCGGATATCTGACTAGTGAAATTGCTAAGGGAAGGTGTGCCCCCCATTGCAGCCAAGGCTGGAGAAAGGAGGAGCCCAAGAGGAATTATGGAAGCCACCACAGACCAGCATAGAGGTCACTGATAGCCCATCCCACTGTGTCCTGGTGGGCCGCCTCTTCCTCCACATACACAGCTGGCTGTGCAAGTCACTCGGGCAAGTCTCCCTGAGTCCCAGTGTCCTGTCCACCATGCTCTTCCTGTCCTTGTACCACCCCTGTGGATCAGAAGGACAGCATTCTGACCTCAGACCAAGTCTACATGCAAGGTGGTCCTCACACAGGTTCCCACCCTGGGCGCCTCCCCTGGGCCGAGCCCTGGGCTCAGTTCTTCCCTCAGAACCTCCAACAATCCTGAGAAGTTGGAGCACCCCTCACCCCCATTTTACTAATGAGGAAACTGAGGCACAGACAGGTTAAGGACTCACTGTGGGTCACGGGACTTGCCAGAACCAGGGTTACACGCCAACCATCAGAGCTGCTGAGGTGACTGTTTTGTCTTCTCTTACTCTGCGGGCCTTCCAGAACTTTCCCCACCCTGTGCTCATTTTCCTCCCCTGCAGGGCAGACCCCAGTGGAACTGGGAGCCCAGGGGATGGCATGCTCTCACCTGCTCCTCCCAGACCCGCCATACTGCTGTCTCCACCATCAGCTTCCAGCAAACAGACCTCTGCCCTCACGCTGAGCCTGCCCCTGGGCTGTCACAGAGTTGCTGACAAGGCTGCTCTCCCTCCCTGGGACTACCACAGGTCATTATTGGACCTAAATGCAGAGTTTTTGATCCTGTCTGCATTAATTCTGTCTGCCTAATCCCACACCGAGTCAACTGGAGGTCAGCGGAGGTGAGGTGACCCTCCTGAGCTCTCTGTCCCGTGCATCTGGTTGTTTCTTTTTATAGATCTCCAAGAGGGCTGAGAGCCCGGGGCTGGGGACAGACCCCTATGGTACACCACTGGACACTGCCTTCTAGGCCAGAATCCATTGACTGATGGGTCCCCTTGGGCTCCATAGTTCAGCCAGCCTGGCCAGCTGTCAGCTGTCCACAGCCCTCTGTCTTCCTATAGTTTGCTGCTGTCTGTCCCCTCCCCCATCTATCTCCCCTCCTCCTCTGTGTTCTCCTCTCTCAAGGTAATCAAGGTCCAGCCACAGAGGCTTCTCACCTATCCCCAGAGGGGTCTTTGGCTCCACAAAGGGGTGCCTAGAGCCTGTTGGAGGGGGATGGGGGGGAGCCAGAGCCAGCAACCTTGCCACTTATTGAGCACTGCTATGTGAAAGGCAGGTTTCCATTGACTGAGAGGGACTGGTTTAGACTCAGAAAGACCTCTCAGATCTAAGAGGGATGGCCTCTCAGATCCCCATCTCAGCTGTGTGACCTGGGGCAAGTTGCTTAATCTCTCTGGGTGCACTTCCTCATCTGTGAAATGGGGTAAGCTCACAGAGCTACTGGGAAAACTAAGTGAGACCATGTGTGCAAACCATTCAATACAATCCCTGAACAGCAAGCGCCAGGAAGAACATGGGGCAACCTTAGTTGGCCTCATTTGTATTACAAGGCCCTGTACCAGGGATCTTGACCTTGATTCCTTCATTGAGTCTCTCCTTTTTATGATGCAGTTTTTCATACGCAAACAGAATGTGGAGTGCACCCACTTCTATCCATCTCTTCATCTACCAAGCTCTCTGCATGTCACAAACGATCAATGCACAACAGACAACTTGAGATTAGAACAATCTCAAGGAGTTGCCAAGCCCGGACCCCTCTCCACTCTCTCCACACCCCAGAGGTGCCCACCATCCTATTTTGGGTTTCATTTCTATGCTTTTGGAAGAAAATAGAGACTCTTACTATGACTTCAAGTGGGAAAGGAGACATTTACCAAAATCCAAAGAAAAAAATGCTAAGTATAAAAGAAATGGGTTGAGAAATTTGATTCCCTTTAGATGAAGTTTTGGTTCACCCGGGGCCACCATAAATAAACAAACAGGAAAGACAGTCACGTGTGGAAGAAGATATTTCTACACATGAGCAATAAATGATTCTATCCAAGATATAAATACTTCCTAAAAAGAAGCCCATAGAAAATGAGGTAAAGAACATGAATAGGCATCTCAAGAAGACGCCTGAATGGCCAATCATTTGGAAATATGTATCACCTCATTAGTAATCAGAGAAATGCAAATTGTAGAGCACTGAGAATTCCCATTTTACACCTGCTAGCTGGGCAGAAATTAAGTTGGGACCTGGGTGGGGACAACAGGGGCTCTCCCGCACCATTGCTGGAATGAAAATATGACAAGCTCTTTGAAAACCAATTTGGCACAGTTTTGTAACGTGAGCGTGCACAGAGCTCACTGCTCTATTTCTACAGCAGACCCCAGAGAATGTCCTATACATGTGCATTGGGAGACTTGTACAACAAGGTCCCCAGCTGCTTCATTTGCAATAACACAAAACCTAGAAACAGCCTAATCAATATTTTTGAGTGAATGAATGAGTCTCTCAGGCCCCTTCTGATTTCCAGATGGAAGAATCTGAGACTGTAGATCAGGTCTCACTGCCAGGGGCAGCTGCTGAATCTGCTCCCCCTTCAACTCCCTGACATGGCCACCCTAGACAGGACCTGGCTCACCCCTTGCTTAGCAGTTTGGGGCTATCTGAGGACCAGGCCTCCTGGCTCCTGAGATAACATAGTCCATGTGGCTGGGATCAGGTCTGAAGTAGCAAGGAGAGGACTGAGAAGGCCTGGGGACTCTGCTGAGTCTGCTCTGTTCTTCCTGGCCTGTGGGTGACCAAAGTCAGCACTCCTCCCACCCCCATATTACTCTAGGCCTGAGTGCCTGAGTTACAATGGCTGATAACGCCTCCCATCCCTTGTGGGAAGGGCAGCAGTAGCTCTTCCCCTTTGGGGACTCTCACTGCTCTTCCACAGATGCCTCCCCAGGGCCTGCAGCCAAGCCACCTGCTCCTACACCACTGTATGCAGTCCCATGTAGGAGCCAATGGCTCCTAGGCCTGAATACCATGGCCAGGATGGTGCCGGAAGCCAATCCCAGACCCAGGCCAATTTCTGAATCAGCCCTTCGCCCAGTCCCTCTAGTTCCCTTGGTGGCAGACAGGAGAAACAGGTCCCAACCCCCAAATTTGTGAGCCTCCCTAGCCAGTGCCCCAGAATCACCCTCCTACCCCAGGCCCCGGAGGCAGCCCTGCCTGAGCTCCACAGTCCAGTCCTGCCCCCCTCAGCCTGAGAGCAATATCAGACGGGGAGCACTGGCTTTGTTCAATCCAGGGCTGGTCCCAGGGAGCACAGAACAGATCCAGCAGGGTCCCCAGGCCTTCTCAGATGCACTTCCTCAGGCACCAGGCTTCACTGTGAGACCCTTAGGGCCACAGAGCTGCCTGTCATTCCCCAGGGGCCTGGTCAGGAGACAGGTATCTCTGGAGTAGAAGCAGGGTAGGTAGGGCCACCTGGCTGCACTGAGTCATGCAGCAAAGATGTCTGTCCTGCTCTGGACACCTGTCTGCTGGGTAGTACCAGTGGAAGACATTGCTGTGCCTGTCGTGGGGATACAGGCACCTGGGCACCACCCTGCTGCCTCTTTCGCCCCTCTGGCCTTCCTGCCCAGGACTCCCTTAGGGATATTGCCAGGTGGGGGCCTCACTGAGGTGGGTGGGAGAGGGAAGCTGACTGCAACGGAGCCTCCTGGGGCAATGGGGTGTTTTTTATAAAGTGATGTCCTCGATAGTCCTCTGACTGAAAGAGGGTGGCACACATCGGAACAGAGGTTCAGGGACATGAGTAGTTTGCCTCTGCCTCATAGCCAGAAGCCACAGAGCCAAAAGTCAACCCTGGGTCTGCTCCAGAGTCTGCAATCCACAGCATGGTGTAGCCTCAGGTCCACTCAACCTCACCTATTACCTTGCTGCCCCCAGGAGTCCCGCTGCCCCTGCACTGATGGTCACACGCAGGTGGCCAGCATCATCCCAGGTGACAATGATCCTCTCATTTACAGAGGAGAAGGAGTCCCAGAGGAGGAAAGGAGAGGAGACTCAAACTCCTTCCACTGATGCCACCCTTCCCCACAGACAGCCATCCTGGTGTGCTGCCTGGGCTTGGGGACAGTGTCTACCACAGGCGCTTCATCTCCTGGGAGGAAAGAGACCAAGGGCATCATTAGCAGTGACTCCCTGGGAGGGTGGGAGTCTCAGGCTTCAGATGACAGGTCCCTGGGGAACCTGAGGGCTTTGGATGGCAGAACCAGGGCAGGAAGGAAAAAAATCCCACAGGCTGGAGTCACAGAGCCACAGAGACAGGAAGAGAACCACAGAGCGGGATGCACAGGAGGAATTTCAAATGAAAATATGGATTTCCACGCAGCACAAAGCTCAGAGCTGGGAGGAGAGAAACCAATAGCTCAGGACTGAGGGAGCCGGGCCTTGACATGGAGCCAACAGGGGCTCAGAGAGGACTATAGAAGCCTCTCAAGTCACCTGTTCCCATGCTGGCTGGTCTTTCCACCCCCAGGCAAGTCTGCTCCAGCCAAGGCTCTTCAGGTGAGCTGGAGGGTCCCCAAACTGAGTGGCTTCATCGTCGTCATTGTCATAATCATCACAGTGAGCAACTAAGTCACTCCCTGTCTGAATGCTTAAATGCTTACTTTCCACTATGTACTCAGCCTGAGAACAGCATAGGAACCAGGTTCATGAACCAATTCACTAGTTCAGTGATGTTTTATTAGAATTCTGTTATGTTCTTGGGCCTTTTTCTAGTCCTTGGAAATAGAGGGGTAAAGTAGACTGACAATGTCCCCACTCTCATTCTGGTAAGGAATATAGATAATAAACATGTATCAGGAAACCTTAAGTTTTATGAAGAAAAACAATGAACAGATTAACAGAAAGGGACTACAGATAAGGAGTCTGCACTAAAGAGGGTAGCCAGGGAAGGCCTCTTAGGAGGTGACATTTGAGAAAGAATAAAGTGAAGGAGTAAAGTTTGAATCAATTCCAAGAAGCAGCAGATACAAAGGCCCTGGGGTAGGAAAGAGTTTAAGGAATGGTGGCGAGACCAGTGTGGCTGGAACAATAGAAGGTGGAGGAAGGCGTGTGGGGCTGGAGAAGATCATTTGGGGTCTATGGTTGTGACAGACTTCAGATTTCATTTTTAATGTTGAAAAGATTCATTGCGGTTTTAAGCATGAGAGTGATCTGATCAGATTTATATCCTGAAAAGATCACTGGTTTCTGGGTACAAAGTATCTGGGTGACAGACGCAAGAAAGGAAACCAGAGAGGAAGGATCACGGAGGTCCAGGTGGACCAAGGAGGAGCCTGGGGAGAGTGTGAGAAGCCGCCGCTCACAAAGATAGGTGAGCGCAAGCTAGAAAGCTGCGCTCACACACTAGAGGGCTGTCTCAGGGGCGCAAAGGCAAGCCTCTCTGCATGACCCACCAGGTCAGAACCAGGACCTTTGAGGGCAGTGGACTGAACTCAGCCTCTGTGGTCAGGAGCTGGATCCAAATCCTCCCTCTCTTCTTATCACATGGCTGCTTTCCGCCACTCACTTTTCCAAGCCTTGGACCTTGGGATTGTTTACAAATGGAGTTCTACCAGGTACATAAGGGTCCCAGCACTGTGCCTGGCACAATGCATGTCAGTGGTGATGGCGGCGATGGTGATGACAGTGATGGCAATGGGGGTGGTTACAGTGATGATGACAATGTTGGTGGTGATGATTACAGTGATGGTAATGATGGTGATGGTGTTGATGGTGACAATGATTGTGACAGTGCCGGTGGTGATGAAGGAATCGATGTCATTGGTGTGTAGATTGGTATTTATCTTAGTCCTTTTCCATTCCTATAACTGAACACCACAGACTGAGTAGTTCATAAAGGAAAAGAATTCCTTTCCTATAGTTCTGGGATCTGGGAAGACCAAGGTCAAGAAGCCACATCTGGTGGGAGCCTTCATGCTGGTGGGAAATCTGTGCAGAAGCCAAGGTCCAAGCTCTTGCCACCATGTACACTTCTCTCTCCATACACACTTATCATCCAGCCCATGTTACATCAGATATCTGTGGAAAGATGAATAGTCCTGGATCCCCTAGTCCAACCACAAGAAGCCTGAAACTCTCCCCCAGCTTCAGAGCATGAGGATCAAAAAGCCATCTCCACCAGTTTCCATGGACCTTTGTTTGGAGCACTGTTTCGGGAGTCTGACTTACAATGAGTCCCCTACCATCAGTCAGGACTACAAAGGCATCCAAGGTGTGCACACACAGTGAGAGGCTAGAGGTCCAAGGACAAGTCTGATCCTATCTGGGTGGCAGCACCATAGCTGTTAAAGAGAAAGTCAGGGCTGAGCATGGTGGCACATCTGTAATCCCATCTACTCAGGAGACAGAAGTAAGAGGATCACAGTCTGAAGCCAATCTGGGAAAAATCGTGAGGCCCTATCTGAAAATTATACTAAAAGCAAAAGAACTGGAGGTGTGGCTCAAGTAGTAGAGCATGTGCCTCGCAAGCTCTAGACCTGAATTCAAACCCAAGTCACCCAATGACACTTGTTATAGTCTGGTAAGGCAGAACCCTTCCAACTCACACACTGTAATGGGGTCTTGCAGTGGGGGAAAGACATTGAGTTTAACTCCAATACACCAGAGGCAAGTGGGCTCTATAACCAGAGAGCAGGGTAGGATAAGCAGGTGATAATGTAGTAAGAGGACGGCCAGGAGCCAGTGGCTCATGCCTGTAACCCTGGCTACTCAAGAGGCAGAGATCAGGAGATCTTGCAAAATAGTTTGTGAGACTCTCTCTTGGAAAAAAAAGCATCACAAAAATAGGGCTGGTGGAGTGACTCAAGGTATAGGTCCTGAGTCCAAACCCCAGCACTAAAAAAAAAAAAAAAGAGGACATATCAAGAGTAAAGAGGACTCTGGTTAACCCAACCTAACAGGGTTCTGACTGAAGCCAGGCCAGACCCTCAAGGGGGGCAGTGGAGGGTGCGGAGAAAAAGGGGTTCCTTACTAAACTGACTTAAACGGGGTCTTTGCTAAAGCAGGATTTTTTTTTTTTTTCAGTACTGGGGATGGAACCCAAGGTCTTGCACATGCTAGGCAAGTGTTCTGCCACTGAGCTGCACCCCAGCCCTTTTGGGTTTTTTCGTTTTGTTTTGTTTTTTGAGACCTCAAACTCATGATCCTCCTGCCTCAGCCTTCTGAGTAGCTGGGATTACAGGCATAAAGGAGGTACACAGGTGGGCCTAGGAGAAGATTCAGAAGGCTGACTAAATTTTGGCCAAGCAAAAAATATTCATCACCACTCCCATTAGCAGAGAAGAAACAGCCTAGAAACAGAGGGTTTTCCCAAGGCCACCACACAGTCCAAGGTCACAAGAACAGTCCGTGTCTCCTGGTTTCCGTTTCACTGGGCTTTACTGTAAGACAGCTGCAGACCCTGCATCCTAGGACAGCAGCACCAGTCCTCTTGGCCAACAAGCTGACAACAGAAGCCCCCTGCCCTGCCAGGCTGACCCACGCAAAGCCCTGCAGCTGGCAGCCCAGCGTCCAGGTCACACTAGGATTGCTTCAATTCAGAGGCCCAGGTTGCTCTGTTCCCATTCTGGTGGAAGTTGCTGTTTTCTTACTGATTTCACTGAGATTTCTGTATTAACCAGCCTTGCCGTCTCTCTGCATCCTTGACTGGCCTCCAGTGTATCCTTTAGGAATTGCATTCAGGATGTAGAGAATAGCAGTGTAGTGAAGAGTATTGTCATTCCTCTCATTTACAGAACGGTGGGATACAAAGTGCCCATGACTTACGTCAGCTCCACATATTTTGTGTTTCCTGCTCCTTCCTTGTTTTTGCTTTACTATCCACAGAGTACAACCTCGTCCTAAAGACCGCCTATTGGTTATATGATAGCTGCTAGAGCTCTAGAAATTTCTGTTGCATTCCAGACAGGAAGAAAAAGGAAAGAAAGGAAACCCAGAGCTGCCAGCTGCTAAGCTGACATCAAAGAACCTTCCAGTAAGCCTCACTTAACCCTTGCATTCACATTCCTTTTGATCATCCCCGCCTCTGTAGGAAAGGGAAGTGGAGACCCTTTCAGACCTACCTCCATTTCGAAATAATATTTTTTAGCAAGAGATGCTCTGTAGAAAAATTTTAAATGGAAAAAATAGCTAATGTTTGCTTATATTTTTGCCTATGTTCATCTGGGTTTAATTTTTCCTATACCTATATTAGCAAAATTGGAATTTATGTCCAATCTTGCATGCTGCAGTATTTCTACAAGCATTTTCCCAACACGACTTACTTTTTGAAAGTTTCTTCATAACGGCCGCAACAGTCCACCAGGTGAATGGCATGTAATTGTTGCCCTAACTCCCCGGTCCCCCGCCGCGACACACACTCACACATACACACACTCACACATATACACTCACACATACACACTCACACATACACACACTCACACACTCACACACACGCTCACACACACTCACACACACACACTCACACACTCACACATACACAGATCTTTGCCTCCATCTCTGGTTATTTCCTTAAGGTGGGTTTCTGGTCTCACAGGGCAAGGAGCACGGGCATTTTTCAGGCTTCTGAAACGCATTGTGAAGTTGCCCTGTTCCAGTCCCCAAGAGGAATCCAAGATGTCCCCGAGGGGTGTCTGGGGCCCTCTCACCCCTTCAACACCATCAGACGCCTGCCAGTGCATCCCCCAGTCTCTTCCCTTGGGAAACACAGAGGAAAAGTTTATACTCTGAACATTTAATCATGTATTCATCTCTAAGGACTTTTAAAAGTCAACATAATTACTATAATCCCATTAGGTTTAATTTGCAGCCAATCACGCGCTTGGCATGAGTCGGGAGATGCACTGATGGAGCCGAAGGGTTTGGCTGTCTGGACCTGGCGGAGCAGCGACACCAGTCCAAGCTGGTCAAGCAGCACCAGGTTCTCCATGAGGAGGATGTTCTTCCAGGTGGGGAGCCCAGAGCGTGGACACCTGCAGAGTCCCCCGGGTCTCTGCGCTTGGGCGCAATGGGCAGGAGGTGCCACTGTCCTGGGGCATGACCAGCCTGGGGACAGCTCCCAGGCCAGGGACTCAGCACCAGGGATCCTTCACCAGAAACTCCTCCCAAAGCGGGATGGCAGTGAGTGGGTAAACACCCTGCTTCCCGGCCCCCAGGACAGCTGAACCTCATTCCACACACTTCCACAGATGATCTCCATGGAACTGAGCCCACAGGGCCACCACTCTCAGATTCAGCCTTTCCTGGCTTTCTCCCTCCCACCCCTGTCCCCTCCTCACTGCTCCTCCTGGGGTCACCACCCAAGGAAACCCAGGGGCTGTGGAGGAGCAGTCAGGGATGGGGTAGAGAGGACAGTCCAGCGATGCTCAGGGAAGGACGGGAAGGACCTCGGTGGACAGGATGCAGGGAGAGGAGGGAGGAAAGCTGACACAACCTACATGGAGAAACTGGTGAACAGTGTTCACTTTCTCTCATTTGCATACACATGTGTGCATACATACAAACACCTGTGTGATGTACATTTTGTACACATCCCATCTAACCAACAGACCATTAAGATGTACCTCATTTCATGACACCAATAATGTCACTTACACTCAATTTCAGGTGGCTCTCCTTGGCCCCAGTGTGTCATTGTAGGATAGAAAAGGAGCACCATGAAAGGGACCTAGGGCCCTTTGCTTAACATAATGTCTTGAGATTTATCTTGTTTGTGTTTACTGGCAGTTTATTCTTTACAGTTCAGTGTTAGTTCATTACACGTCTGTACCACAGTTAACCCAGGAACCTCTTAGCAATCGAGTTAGCACCAGTTTGGAGCTATTCCAAATAAAGTTGCTGAAATGCTTGTATAGTCTACTTATAAACCAAAGCCATCATTCCTTTTGAGTACTTAAAAGTGAAATTTCTAAGTCATAGGATGGGTGCAAATTTTCCATCATAACAAAACAAACTGCACGCCATTCTCCTATGTGACTGTTCTCATTCCCTCCAGGAGTATGTAGGATTTCCACTCACCCCACATTCCTTGCCAGCACTAGGTGTTGTCAATCTTTTATATTTTACCCATGGTACAAATCCCTGGTCACTGGTAATCTTGAGCATTTTTCATGTGTGTATTCGTCATTCTCATCTCTTCCAATGTGAAATGAATGCTGAAGCCTTTCCCCATTTTTATTAAGTGTTTCTTTTTGTGATTGACAGGTGAGTTCTCAAATATATATGTTGCAATTTTTTCCAGTCTGTGATTGGCATTTTCTCACTTAATGGTGTCTTTTGAAGAACAGAAGGTTTTTATGTTGATAAAGTCCAATTTACTATTGGGTTTTTTTTTTTTTTGTAGTACTGGGGTTTGAACTCAGTGTCTACACCTTGAGCCACTCCACCAGTTCTTTTTCATGTTGGATTTTTTCAATGTAAGGTCTCACAAACTATTTGCCCCAGTTGTCATTGAACCTCGATCCTCCTGATCTCTGCCTCCCGAGTAGCTGAGATTACAAGCGTGAGCCACCAGTCCCCACAGCTTCATGGCTTTTGTGGTTAATGCTTTTGTGTGTGTATCTTAAGAAACCTTGGTCTGTCCCCCCAAATTATAAGGATATTTACCTAAGATTCTTCTCACATCTTATTTTTATGCTTAGGTCTGTGTTTTGTCTGCAATCTGTCTCTGGAGGAGGTGTGCAGGAAGGGTCTGAATTCATAATTTTTTTCCATATGGGGCATTCGGTTGTCACAGCAATATTTGTTGAAAATTTAAATATCTTAATTTTAGACAGCATATGTATATTTTGGGCCTCTCTATTCTACTCAATTGACCCATTTGTTTCTTCTTATTTGTTCTGGTCACTGTGCCTTTGTCATCTTGACACCAGGTGTTACACGTTCTCTAGTTCTGTTTAAAGATTATTTGGGCTAGTCCAATTCAATTACATTTGTGTATAACTTCTACCAAAAGCTTACATCTCCCTCCCTCCCTCCCTCCCCCCTTCCTTCCTTCCTTCCTTCCTTCCCTCCCTTCTTCCTTCCTTCCTCCCTCCTTCTTTCCTTTTTTGGAGTACTAGAGACCAAACTCAGGACCTTGTGTGTGCAAGGCAAGAAGTCCACCACAGAGATGCATTCCCAGCCCTTTTGTATGTTTATTTTGAGACAGGGTCTCTGCAAGTTGCCCAAGCTGGACTTGAACTCATGATCCTCCTACCTCAGTCTCCCAAGTGCTGTGATTACAGACATGCACAATAAAGCCTGGTGATGCCTTTCATTTACTTAAATATTTCTTAGCTTTTCTGTGAAATAATTTATGATCTTCAGAATAGAGATGTTGCATAGAAAAAATCTTTAGCTATCATGCTTCTGATACTAAAGAAAATTGGTATCATTTTTTAAATATTTTTAAAACAAATGTCATTAGCATAGAGTAGAAGTCAGCAAATTGTCCCTGTACAAGGACAATGTTCTCTGCCACAATACACTTATCAAACTCTGCTATTGGAGCATGGAGAGGCCATAGATGACAACTGAGCATATGGTAGAGAGTTCTCATATTATCTATCATCACACACACACACACACACACACACACACACACAGCTTGCCCTACTATTAGTATGGTATATTTGTTACAACTAAAGCAATTTTGATGCAAGATAATTAACTGAAGTCTATGGTTTATCCACATCTCCTTAGCCTAATGTTCTTTTTCTGTTCCAGGATCCCATCCAGAATGACGTTACACTTAGCTGTCATTTCTTCTTAGATTCCTCTTGGTTCTTGTTGCTCAGACTTTCATTGGCTAGGATGACCTTGACAGTTTTGAGAAATATTGGTCAAGTATATTGTTGCATGGCCCTCTGTTGGAATTTGTCTTGCATTTTTCTCATGATTGAGCTAGGGGATTTGTTTAAGGGAAGCAGATCACAGATGTAAAGTACCACTCCATCATCACGTCAAGGGAATACAATCTCAACATGATTTATGACTGCTGGTGTTGACTTCATCACCTGGCTGTCATAGCATTTGTTCCCCACTGTAAGGTTATCCTCCATGCTCCCCTTTCTATTCTGTGCTCTTTAGAAGGAAGTCACTATGAGCTGCACATACACAAGGAGTTACTCTCTACCCTTGAGAAAGAGAGAATCTGCATAAATTATGGAATACCTCCGTGCTAGAGATTTGCTTCCTCTTCACAATGTATTAAATGTATTTGATATTTATGTATATCTGTACAGGTTCTTGGATATTCATTTTATGTTTTGGACTATAATCCAATATGACTTTTTTTTGCTCAAATTGTTCAAGCTTTGGCTATCTTTTACTGTAGGCTACATACTCTTCATATTATTCCAAAGCCCTTCTGGTTTCATCTGGGCCATCTGTGGGTCTTATTCATTGGTTATTTTTTCTCTTTACTCTGGGTCACATTTTGTGTTGTTCCCAGGTCTGGTCATTTTTTTTTGTTGTTGTATACAGGACACAGTGATGGTAGTTTTCTAGAAACTCAGTCTTATTATCTTCTTGAAGAATAAAAACTGTTGTTTGAATAGCAGTTATTTTTGGATGATTGTTAAACTTGTAGACTCAGTTTTATGCTTTGTTTGGGAAGACCTATTTTAGTTTTGCTCCTGATCTGAGGATGAATCTACCATAAGATGTACACTTTACTCCTGAAGTGTGGCTCTTTGGGGGGTTTTCTTGGCATGTCCTCACACTTGGCAGAACTCTGACATCAAATTCTGTTTCCCCTGAATTGGGTAGATTCTGAGATCTCCACTCAGAAATTCTAGCTAATGTTTTTCTTTTGGGTTCTTTAAAGTCTTATCTGCACATGCCAACTGGAGAGTTGTCCAAGGATTGAAAAGGACTTTATATACAGAATTTGAAGGGCCCCTCTATGACCCCTCCTTTCTGGATTTTCCTCAGTTCTCAGCCACTTAGCACCCCCAGATGCTGTCCTCTGACTCTTCAGTTCACTCAGAATGTGGCTTTTGTTCATGGCAATGTAGTGCTCTTTGGGAAAAAACTAACATGGACCTCACCTGGGATGGTTCCTTTCTTCTAAGAAGGATAGCCACTCTATTCCTCCAGGTTTTGGTTGCCATCCTTTTTCTTCAAATAGTAGTCTTTGCCTTTAAAAAAATATTTTATATGGCCGGGCACTGGCCATATAATCCTAGCTACTCAAGAGGTAGAGATCAGGAAGATTGCAGTTCAAAGCCAGACTGGGCAAATAGTTTGCGAGACCCTATCTCAAAAAAACTCATCACAAATAAGGGGCTAGGGGAGTGGCTCAAGGTGTAGCCCCTGAGTTCAAACCCCAATACCACACACAAAAAAATTTTTGCCTGGAGTTTGTAGTTGGTCCAATACAAGCTATGCTCCCAGTGGCAAGGTTTGTATGCTTAATATATAAATATTTTGCTAGCCACTTTAGACCTAACTGAACACAGACAAGGTGAAAATCAAACCAATATGATGGCATAAGCCAGGAGACTGCCAGACCAGCATGGAGCCTGCCCAGAGTGGACCTGTGCCTGTGCCTTCTCTGCTTCATGGCTTTATTATCACTGTCGTATGCCAAAACTATGTGATAATTTCATGTGCTTACTCATGGGTCATCCTCCCCCACAGAGGCCATGGTCTGTCTTTTCCGTAGCTGTGTCTCCAGGATCCAGAACAGTTTCTGATGAAGAGAAAGCCTCCATGCCCCTAATAGTTGGTTGAAAGAAGTGACTAGTCAGGAACGGGCTATAGCCACATCTTCATACAGAGTGTACCTCACTTATCTAGGAGTTAGGCGAGGGCAGCTTCAGCTAACTGGAATGCAATAAGAAAACAAAAAACACTGGAGTGACCAAAATGCAAGTCACAGTTGCATAAACTTCAGGCACAAGTTTGTGTATTTGTAGACCAAGGCGATCCCCTTGCCTCCTCCCTCAGAGCCCTAGAAGCTGTACGGGATGTGTACTGTCACCCCATCTTACAGATGGACAACCTGAGGCTCTGAGGCCTTGCATGGCACAGTGAAAGGGACATGAGAACTCTAGATCGCTATTGAATGAACTTGACTGCTCTCTTGAGCCTCAGTCCTCTCGTACATAAAATGTATGAGAGACACTTGATAAAGACACTTGTCCCATGGGAGAGGGTGAAAGGAGAGTGCACACGGAATGTGCCTGGTACAAGTCGAGCACACAGTAGATACTCAAAAATGGTATTTGTGGTCATTGTTAGGGAAGACACTTGTGCAAAATTGAACCCATATCTCCTAAGGACAAGCCAAGAGAATGGTCTTGGCACCACCACCTGCCAATGAAAGCAACCAAAGCCTGGCTGGGAGGCACCTCGGTGTCTGGCTGTCAGAGGTCAGGGAGGGCTTCCTCGGCCTTTGGCCTTGAACTACAATGCTCAAACTAAGAAGCATTGGATTAGATTTTGTATTATTTGTGCCACTTGGAGCTATCATTGCTGAGTCCCCAGAGGCCTGTCTTGCTGTGAGTAAAAATGAATAAAGGACCCCCATCTGAGTCAACTTAAAAAATCCATAGTGCATGAGGTGAATGGCTGTCAGGTTGTGGCTCAGTGGGACTGGAAGATCTTTCTTACATTGAGCTGAGCCTGTGTCGGTGTCCTCCCAGTCTGTTATCTGATCATTCATTCACCCCCAGAGCCCTAGCAATGGAATCAGGCCAAGCTTGTTGACAGCAGGACTGGGAGAATGCCTTCCTTACCCAGGCATGCCTCTGGGAGAGTTATTCCAGTGGCCAGGCTGGGCTGTCTAGGTAATAGATGACCTCTCTTTAATGCCTTCAGGGAGACGGGCCCCTCTTTAATCTGCAGCAGCGTCCTTAGGAGAGAAAATGTTTGCACGTGAAGCTCCCCATGGTCTTTAGAAACTGCAAGTTCAACACTAACCCCACAGGCAGCTCAGGCCTTAACTCTCCCCTGCCCAGCACAGGCGAGACCTCAGGAAGACAGCTCTGCAGGTCACTGGCCAGGCTCTCTGGGAGCCTTGGAGAGAGGAGGAACCCTGCAGGCTCTGCCTCCTGGTGTTAGTGGCTGGGGAGTCCCTTGACCTCCACAGCCCAGGGCAAGTTAGAGCACTGGGAGGCCTGGGCTGGGGTCTGATGACTTTGGGTCAAACCCTATACCTCTCTATTTTGTGGTTCCTGCAGGGTGGAGACTAGAGAGACTCCCAGTCCTGAAGTTCTTGAGTCTGCTCTTCTCACCAAGTAGAGCCAGATGTCTTCTCACCCAAAAGGGGTGATATGTCCTCTGCCCCCCACATCCCTGCACCAAAGCTTGTTACTTGCTTGGACCTCTGTGGCCAGGGGTGCAGAGGGGAGCGGGTAACCTGCATGAGCTGATAAAGTGGGGCTCCTGTTATATGTCTTAGCTCACTATCCTGAGGCTCTAAGGGGAGCAGGGACTTGTCCAGGTTGCACCTAGATGTGTCCTGTTCCAAACCCCAGACTCTTACCCATGGACATAGGCACAGAGCATAGAAATATGGCCTCAGCAGGCCAGGCCCACCTCCCTATCTCTGTGGCTCTCTGCCCTCCCAGCCAAGCACCCATAGTTCTATCTCCCAGCACAGCCTTCCATCCAGACACCAGCATGAGTTCCCTTCACGCCTCACCGGGTTAATCCATCTGTGCAGGCACTGGCATGGAGCCGGGAGTTGTGGGTGCTCCGGAGGGGACAGGAGCAAGCATCCACTGAGACTTGCAAGTGCCCAGAGAAACCGTGTGGCCCCAGGCGGGTTCCTGCCCTGTTCAGCAGATGAGTAAACTGAGGCCAGTGGACAGGTAAGGGGGTAGGGGTTGTAATGTGTGTGGCTGACTCAGACACACAGTAAGCCAGGGGCTGAGATTCAAAACCAGGCCAGTCTCTGAAATCCACACGCTTCCCTCCATTTTACCTCCATGTTAATTCTTTAAGCCTCTAGGCTGGGGACAGGATTGGCCCTTTAGCCTGGAGCTCTTTTAGACTTTGCAGAGAAGGGGGCAGAACAGAGATCAGCCTGTAGGGTCCTTCTGTCAACCCACAGACTGGTTTGCCAGCTCTGCCTGCTGTCACTCCAGGCTCCAGGTTGTGCCTCCACCTGGGGGCTCAAGGGCCTGTCCCAAAGTGCCCCCAGAGCACAGCTGCATGCAAGCTCCTTCAGCCTTCCAGTGCAGAGGCTCTGTGTCCTGTCTTCCTGGGCAAGCCCCTCACCAGCCATGTTCTCAGACAGAAATTAAAGGGCCAGGTGATGCAGCTGTCCTGGTCTGTGAACTCCTGGGCAATGAAGCCATCTAGGAGCTGATGATAATGTGCCCCAGCATGAGCAGTGGTGCGTGGCTGTCTGTTCATGGACTGCAAACCTGCTCTGCTCGCCCGACCTGGACTCAGCTCTGCAGAAGGGCCAGGGCTGCTGGGTGAGTTCTCTGTGTGGTGGAGGGGAGGCCTCTCTGCAGAGCCAGGGTCACCTCACAAATGCCCCTGGGCCCCACCTCCCAGATTGTATTTTCTCTGAGTCAGCTTCAACTTGAAAGGAGAAAGAGGAGGCAGAGAGAAGTCAATCCAAGCTGTCACATGTGGAAAAGGTTCAAGAAATGAAGTAAAATTTCTCACTTATTACCCCTAAGGAAACAACCAGTTAGTGAGAGAACAAGAACTGATGAGAACCAACTGGTGCTCCTGACCATTGGTGCACCTGAGAGAGAAAGAGAGAGAGAGAGAGAGAGAGAGAGAGTGTGCATGTATGTGCAGGCCTGTGAGTGTGAGAGACAGTATGTGTGTGTGTATGTGTGTGTGTGTGTGTGTGCACAGTATAAACACAGGTAGGGTGCAGGTGACTGTCTTAATTTGCGTGTGAGTGACTGTCGTGGGGCACAAGGTGAAGGCCACAAGGACAGACATGTGGACAGAGTATGGTCTAAGAGAGGCCTGGAAGTGGGACAGTGAATGTCCCCAGGGAACAAGGGCTAAAGACAGTGTGGCCCTGTGAAAATAGTGTGTGTGACTGTCAGCAGGTAACTCTGTGACCCCCAGCCCATCCCCTGCTGAGGTTTGGCCCTCCCTGAGCAGCTGCCCTACTCCAGAAAATGCCCAGCTCCTGTACAGAGGCAGCAGAAGTCCCAGATGTTTCTATTTGATTTTTTGGTTACAGAACGAAAATTAAATTTATGCTGCTTGCAGGGAGGTGATTTTTCCTAATCATACCCTGCACACACATCCACAACTTCATTACTTCTAATGAGACTAATTGGATGGAGGTGATTTCTTGTTTCTCGAAGATCAGACAGAGAAGGACTGGGGATGTCTGATGTCTCCACTGGGACCATCATTGACCCCACAACAAGTTCCCCTGGCAGGGGGCCAGGGAGGAGGGGGCTATGGGCCCTATCCCAGGATCCCCCTAACCCTCCTCTCCCAGCCTCTCTCCTCCTCTCCATCCCTGCCCCTATGTTCCTCTGGTCCTAACTGCCCAGGGGAGCCCCACCTGCTCCTTCTCTCTATAGGGGGAGCCAGGCTCTTCCTGTGAGCCACTGAGAGAGGGTGTTCAATGCATGGAGAGGAGAAAAGAGGCAGTTGACAAGCTTTAGGTCACCTTCCAGGGCTGCAGGGGCTGATGGGAGGGGTCACACAGCAGCCTGGGTGACTTCAGGGGGACAAGCTGGCCTCAGGGAGGGTCAGTTGGAGGGTCTGGCAATTCCTCTCCTAGGGCCCAGGCTGGTACTTTCCTCTCCTGCGGGAGCCTATGGCAGAGGATACCTGGCGCCAGATGTCTGCTCCTTCAGGTGTCCTTGCCCGAGCCCAGTTCCACCTTCCTACTGCTTCCTAAGCCAAAAAGCCAAGCGCATCAGGCTGCTACCTCTCTGTGCAGCATCCTTCCTAGGAGGTCTCCCAGCTCTGCCCCCTTGATGTCTTTCCTGCTTCTGTCCTCCATCCTCACTGTCTTCACCCCATCCAGGGTACCACACTATCTTCCCTCCCCAGACACTAGACAGCTACCCTGGACTCCTGGTCTCCCCCTCTTTTCACAGGCTACGGCTCGTCCAACTCCCCACGCTCCTCCCAGAGCCCTTCCACAGCTCCCTCTGCTCCCGACAGATCAATGGGACTCTGAGACCCTGGTGAACTGGCCACGCAGACCTCTCCAGACACGTCTGTCATTCCCACACACTGTGACCCACAGTGGCCCCAGCCATGCTCAGGCCTTGGCAGGTGCCAGCCCATCTTCCAGTCACCCTCTCCCAGGCCTCGTCTGCCGGACCAGCTCTTTCCACAGCCGTGCTCCATGGTCAAGGACAGCTGGTGCGCCCTCACCAATTACTATGTGCCAGGCTTTGTGCTGTGCCTGGTGTGATGTCTCATTCAGTGCTCACAGCAACCTTGGGGCCACTTTATCCCCATTCTACAGACAAGGAAACTGAGGGCCAGACACATGAAGCATGTGGCCAGGGTCACTGGGCTGGAAATGGTGGCCACTAACATGCTGTCCCTCTCCTGGTCCCACCCAATCCCCAGGCATGGGTCCCTCCTCCACACCCCTGGGTTTCTCAATAAACACTCATCTGAGTGTTCTGAGATTGTCAGTTTCCCCAGCTGCTCCCATGGCCACCCTGGTATCACCTGTCCCAAACCCCAGAGCCCAGCATGGAATCGGGTTCATGGTAGATGCTTTGTCAGGGTCTGTTGATGGAAGAGTTGGGGGTGGCAGCTGCACTGGCTGCTGGTCCCCTCCCTCCCATGCCCACTCCTCCCACCACTTGATTTCTCAGTAAGCAAAGGCTTTGAACCAAAAACAATTTTACAGTTCATTTGAATTCAGCATGGCTGCTCTTTCTGAAAACCATCTTCCCCAAATCGGCTGCAGAGAGGTGAGCACCTGTCTGGCAAACCCCCACCTCCCATCACAGAGGCCTCAAATCACAGGAGGTGGTAAGAGCTGGGGGAAGTGGGACCTCAGAAACTAAAGTCAGTGTCCAGCTATGTGCCACCATGATGGGTGCTGGGGTATAGCAGCGAGCAAGACAGACTCAGTCCCCCCCCAACAGAACTCACAGTGTACAGGAAGAGGTCACCTTTAAACAAACCGTCACAAGCACTGTGGAGTTGGCATCGAGTTGAAGCAAGTTAATCATGCAGAAGGCTAATGATACTCACTGTATAGCCCTGGCAGGTTGTTAAACCTCATGGAGCCTCAGTTTCCTCACTGTACAATGGAGATCCTAATGACATCCTCCCCATGAAATGTTGTGAGGATACAGTAAGATGTAAAGTTCTCAGCCCGGTACTTACCACAACCTGGCTGGTTCTTAGTGAACATTAACAGCTATATTGCTGCTGGATGCAATGGCTCACACCTATAATCCCAGCTACTACTATTCACAATAGCCAAGTTATGGAAACAGCCAAGATGCCCCACCACTGATAAATGGATTAAGAAAATGTGGTGTCTATACACAATGGAATTTTATGCAGCCATGAAGAAGAACAAAATGTTATCATTCTCTGGTAAATGGATGGAATTGGAGAACATCATTCTGAGTGAGGTTAGCCTGGCCCAAAAGACCAAAAATCATATGTTCTCCCTCATATGTGGACATTAGATCAAGGGCAAACACAACAATGGGATTGGACTTTGAGCACATGATAAAAGCGAGAGCACACAAGGGAGGGGTGAGGATAGGTAAGACACCTAAAAAATTAGCTAGCATTTGTTGCCCTTAACGCAGAGAAACTAAAGCAGATACCTTAAAAGCAATTAAGGCCGATAGGAGAAGGGGACTAGGAACTAGAGAAAAGGTGAGATCAAAAAGAATTAACCTAGAAGGCAACACACATGCATAGGAAATTAATGTGAGTCAACTCCCTGTATAGCTATCCTTATCTCAACCAGCAAAAACCCTTGTTCCTTCCTATTATTGCTTATACTCTCTCTACGACAAAATTAGAAATAAGGGCAAAATAGTTTCTGCGGGGTATTGAGGGGATGGGGGGGAGAGGGAGGGGGCGGAGTGGGTGGTAAGGGAGGGGGTGGGGGCAGGGGGGAGAAATGACCCAAGCCTTGTATGCACATATGAATAATAAAAGAAAAAAAAATCCCAGCTACTGAGGAGGTTAAGATTGGGAGAATTGTAGTTCAAGTCCAGCCCAGGGAAAAAGTTAGTGATACACCATCTCAACCAACAAGGTGGGCATGGTGGTACATGCCTGTCACCCCAGCTACTCGGGAGGCATAGGTAGGAGGATCACAGCTCAAGGCTGGCCCAGGCAAAAAGCATGAATCCTAATCTAAAAAGCAACTAAAGCCAAAAGGGTTAGGGGCATGGCTCAGGTGGTAGAAGTACCTGCCTACCAAGCACAAGGCTTTGCATTCAAACCTCAGTACCACCAGAAAATAAAAATAAAAGTCAAAAAGAGCTGCACTAGGCAGCTCAGGCTGCCACCTAAGTCAGACTGAATGGCTCAAATAGCAGAAATGCATCATCTCAGTCCTGCAAGCTGGAAGTCTAAGGTCAAGTGACAACAGGGCTGGTGTCTTCTGAAATCTAGTCTCTGGGCTTGTAGGCGCCTTCACACTGGATTAGAGACCAGTGACATGACCTCATTTACCTTAGATTCCGCTCTAAAGGCCTTGTTTCCAAATACAGCCCCATTCAGACGTAGTGAAGACTAGGACATGTAAGATTTGGGTTATTTTTCTTTTTATTTTTTATTGATGTTGGTGGCACTGGGGTTTCAACTCAGGACCTCAAGGTTGCTAGGCAGGAGCTCTACCACTTGTGCCACACCCTCAGCCCCAGATATACATTTTGGGAAGATCAACCCATAATAGTATGTTCCCAAGAGAATGATAGCCTATGTCAACAAATCTCGCTCGTAAATGCTTTATTTACTGTAGTAAAAAAGAACTAGAATGTCTACCTGTAAGAGAATGGAGAAATGCATTGTGAAGATGGATAAAACGGAACCACATAGCATGTCTTCAAAGTGAAGAAACTACTTATGCACACCAGACATGTGAATATTGCCAACATGGGAAGGAGGACGAGGAGGAGGGGAGGAGGAGCAGGAGGAAGAGGAAGAAAGTCTGAAAAAAAAAAACCCTACTTTATGGTTCCATTAAGATGAACCAACCTATAATGATAGAAGTCAGAAAAGCAGACCTCTCAGATGGTTGAAGGATTGACTACAAGGGAGAACAAAGAAACTTTCTGGGGTTCTTGAACATTCCAGAGTTTGAACTGAGTGCTGGTTGTGTGAGTGAACACATTTACAAAATTTAGTAATGCTTTCTCTATCCATTTTTGCTGTACAACAAACTTCAAGTTTGGTGGTGTTTAAACATTCAGCCCACAGTGCTGCCTGTCTGTACAGCCGATTGGGTCTAGGCTGGCTCAGCTCATCTCTCCCGGGTCAGTGGTCGGCTGGCTGTGGATTGCCGCGGGGAGACCTAGTCTGGCTTCACTCACACGTCTGCTAGTTGGGAAGCTGTGAGCTGGGCACCTCCACTCTCCTCCTTCTAGCTTCTCTCCTTCAGCAGGCTAGCTCAGGTTCAACTCCACCTGTGCAAGTTCAGCAAGAGAAAGCAGGCCCCTCAGAGCAAGCACCTGTATAGCCTCCATTTGTCTGATATTTGTTGAAGTTCCCATTGGATGAAGCTGAGTCATTCACCAATCCATGCTGAAGAAGTTGGGAGCTGGACTTCCATTCTTGGTGGAAGGATCTAGAGTGCCACATAACAAGAGTATTTATGGGTGCAGGGAGGAGAATTGGAGGTTATTTTTACAATCTACTGCAGGTACACTTAAGATTTCTGCATTTTACCTCAATGCCATAAAATTTAATATAAAAAGAAATATAGGAATCATGTCAGATGACGAGAAAGATGCATTGGGCTCCAGTGTACTCCTAGACTACCTTATGTTGTATTCCAGCTAAAGCCTTCCTGAAGGGAACTAGGATTCCATAGAAATATGTCGTTATAACACGTGTGCGTGTGTGTGTGCGTGTGTGTGTGTGTGTGTGTGTGTGTGTGTGTGTGTGGAGTAGCTTCACAACTTGAGCCTTACAGTTCACTCAGGCAGGACAGAATGAGCATAGAAAATGACCAACCAACAGATTAAGTTGGAGGAGCTGATGGGCCTTGCAAGGTGCTGGATCAGCTCTGCCTCATGTGATTGCATTTCAGCACCACGGAGAACCCTAGAGGTGGGTGAAGACCTGGCATTCCAGAGCTCCGGAACCACTCCTTTCCCTCTGTCTTCTGGGTGGAAGTGTCTGGCTAAAGGAAATTCACTCTGACAGGCCACATTGCTGCCAGGAGGAGGGCATGGGCTCTGCAGCCACACTGCCTGAGTTCTCTTCCCTGTGCCACACAAGATACTCAACTCTGTACGGCGGCTGCCTATCTGCCAAGTGAGGACTAGATAACAATAGTTGCCTCAGAGGACTGGGGTGAGGACTAATTCAAAATAGGAAAAATGAGCAGCTTAGCTCAGTGGCTGGCACACGGCAAGCATAAAAACGTTAGCTGTTATGATTGCTGTCAGCATTATTAGTCCCAAGAGCCTCTTCGCATAAGATGGAAAGGACATAGAAGGCTCCTTTGACCCCAGGTGTCTCATGATGTCTCGTTCTGACTTTCAGTGAGCTATGTAACCAACCTGCACCTGCACCCCACTCCCACTGTGTGAAATGAGGCAATTTTCTCCTTCCACAGCAGATTCCATCTTTTCACCAGAAGTATATATATGATACATATTTGTGCATCACTTAGCAAAGTCAATAAGGCAATAATAAAGTGAACCAAAATAATAAAACAAAAACTAATTTAAGAGATATTAGACTAGTTTGTATTTATGGTCCTAATAGTCCTTATCTATTCTGGGTCTTGGATTCGGGTCTTGGATTGCGGGAGTTAGATGGAATTGAGACCCCTTCCTTCCCCCCCTGACTCATCCTGCTTCTCCTCAAACATTGGTCCCCTGGCCCTGGCACACAGACACCACCCACTCTGCTTCAGCCACCCTGACTTGGCTTCAGTGTCTTGACTGGTTACCAACTTCTCTTCTGCAGCCTCTCACCTGTCATGCCCTTTGCCAGCAATGTGCAATGTCACTCAGAGCCTTGCAAGTGAATCAGTTTAAACAAACAAACAAAAAAAAAATTTAAAAAGAGGACTTTTTGGTCACTCACCAGAACAATCCAAGAGTTGGAAGCTTTAGGCATGGCTGGATCCAGGGATTTGAATGGTGTCCTTTTAGAATATGGTCTTCCCTTCTCTTCTCCCCCTGGAGGTGAGACATGGTCACAGTGGTGTCAGGCTTCTGTCACCCTGGCTAGGTGACCCTCTTTCCTGATAGTTCTAAAAAAGTCTCTGATGTGATTCTCACTGGCCTGGATTGAGTTATCTGCCCACGTCCAGAACAATCACTATAGCCAGGGATGAGTTTGACCGACCTGCCAGGACTGAGTGGCAGGAGGCAGAGGTTGGTCAGCCCCATCTGACGGACCGAGTGGGCAGGGAGCTATTTGCAAAGGGAAACTGGGCTGGCCCGGCCTAAAGAAGAGAAACGGTGTGGGGCAGGGAAACACCAGAAGCCCAGGACCTGTCCTCCATCTTTATTCATTCACTAGTGGCTAGTCTTCCAGAAGACTTCCTGATCCCTGCAGGGATCCGTTTCTGCTGCTTCCAGCTCTTATTTCTCTCCTAGCTAAGATGCTTTGAGAGCCGCATATGCACAGGCATTGCTCTAAGGGCTTTGGATAGATCACTGAGAGCAAGTCTTCTAATATTTCTATAAGGTGGGTATTTTCTAATCTCAATTTTATAAAGGAAGAAACTGAAGTCCAGAGAGATTAAGTAACTTGCCAAGGGACACACAGTACAGATAAGGCAGAGCTGCTGTTTGAGCCCCCACTTTTTCCTAAATCACTAGACTATTCACTCTAAACAGTCCCCTGAGGAATCTGGCATTTGCACATACATGCACACACTCACAAACACACGTGCCCATTCTCATATAAGATCTCAAAATACACAAAGGCATTCTCACATGCCTGCACTCAAACATACAATATGCACACATTTGCAAAAGCATATTCATGTTTGTACAGCATTTGTTCACACGCAGTCCCCAATGCACTCATCTCACATGCTCACACATGCACGCACACACATGAGCATGTGTACTCCCACTGTCACACACTCGTTCATGTGTGTGTGCACGCACACATTCAAACACATTTGCATGTGCTCACAAACACGTTGACATGCTGTCATGTGTGTCCACTAACACCCATATGTACGTGCACACAAAGAAACATTTCCATGCACATTCACACTTGTGCACACATTTACACACATGCTCACACACTCATGTGAGAAATCTCATAGACTCATACCTACACATGCACTCAGATAAACACATCTTACCACACACAGCACACACACATACACACATATGCAAAGGCACTTAACGTGCACACACACAAACACAGGCACACACTTGAGTGCCTGGTGGCTCAGTGCTGCCCCCTCTGTCTGCTGTGATCCCCACAGAGGCAAGGCACTGCTCTCATCTCCATTTGTGGCCCCAACACCTGCCACCATGCTCAGAGGACTTGGTGTCCTCACTTTTCTAGTGGGAATGAGTCCTGCCCAGCCCTGCCCTCCACTCCAGCGGAACTTAGAGAGCTAATACAAAGACTCCCCCCCCCATTTCCTCTTTCCTTCCTCACCCTCTGCCTTTTCTACACTTTTCTCTACCTCTCTCCCACTCTGTCTCCTCCCTTTCCACATCCGCTCCACCTTCCAAAGCTAATTAAATGATACCACGGAATGGATCTCATTTGCATTTGACTCAACATACCAGAGGTGCGTGCTCATTCGTGTCCCTGCAGAGAATGTAGTACATGGGCTTTGACAGCAGCCGGCTGTCACCTCAGCCTGTCTTGTGAGGCGAGGCTGTACTCACCAGGAGAATCAGACCCACAACCCCAAGTGTCTGGGACTAGATGGGTGCATGGAGACACTCAAACTCAGGGACAGTACCAGGCTGCCCTGGAGCCTGTGCTCTGGCTGGGCAGGAGGGAGGAGGCAAAACTGGTCACCATTGGTCCGTGTCATTGCCACCATAAATATAGGTGTCAGAAATCCCCACTGGCTCTGACTAGCTCTAACTAGACCCGGGCCAAGGCTCCCAAACTGGGTGCTGGCTGCAAGGAGCCCTGAACTGACCTGGGGACCACAAACTGTGTGAAGATTGGGAGACTGACCTGGCACGTACAGAGCACCACTTCCCACAGCTGCACCACTGTTTCTATCACAGACTGCTTTTGAGAGGCACTTCAGCATTCCTGGTAGCCACGGTCCATCATGTATTTCCTCTTGTACACCTGAGAGCAGCTGTGACATAAAAAGAGAAGCTACCATTTCCTGAGCACCTGCTGTGTGCCAGGCATGGAGCTTAGTGATTTGCCTGTATCGTCTCATTAAATCCTCAGGAGTAGGGACTGCAGTTATTCCCATTCTAGGAATGAGGAAGGGAGGCTTAGAATCAAGTGTGAGAACACAGTGCACTGCACTGGGGAGCTGACGGTAACTGCACCCACCTCCACAGCCCTCTCCACTGCTCCCCACTACTTCCAATCTAAAAGAACAGCTCACAGCACATGGGGGTCCCAACACTTTTATTAATGTTAATAAAATCTCTGTCCTCACATTCCCAAATTCTGACATTCATCCAGGGCTTTGTGTGTGCCTCGCTCCATTCCAGAACTTTACAAATGTTAGCTCACTTAATCCTCACCAAGATCCGATGAGGGTGGTACCTTTATTATCACTTTGTACAGATGAGGAAACTGAGGCACAGAGAGGTCACAGCACCAGTACAGCTGGACAAGGACTGAATCCAGCAGCTGAGCTCCCAGGTGCATCATTCCCCTAGCTCTGCCCTAATGGAGCTGGATAGGCTCTGCACGTGTGTTAACTACCTGTGACTGCTGTAACAAACTCCCACCAGGTTAATGGCTAAACCAATACAAATACACATTAGCTCAGAGTTCTGCAGGTCAGCCGTCTACATCAGGGCTCACTGGACTCAAGGTGGTGTTCTCTTCTAGAGACTCCAGGGGACAAGCTGTTTCAAGTCAACCCAGATCCCAGAGGCCACCTATGTTCCCTGACTCACAGTCCGTTCCTGCTCTGCACAGTCATTAGCAGGCCAAAGCCAGCCTCACACTGTACCTCTCCTGCCCCTCCGTGGCCTCCTTCTACTTGAAGGCCCTGGAAATCCATTGAGCCACCCGGAGAGTCCACGCGAGTCCTTCTATTTCAAGATCAGCCGATTAGTAACCTTAATTCTACCTGTGGCCCTATCTCCTCTGTCTTGTACTGCCAAGTGACAAGTTTGCAGCTTCCAGGGATTAGAAAGTGGACATCTTTGGAGCCATTAATCTGTCAGCCACAGTGTGATAACCGCCTCCTGTGTGTCGATCCACACCAGAGATGTGCTCACATCCCTCCACAACCCTCACGACAACTGGGGAGGGAGACTGGCCACTCACTGCACAGGGGAAAAGGCAGCTTCAGGAGACAGGGACAGCCAGGACTTGCCCAGGAGCAGCCCTGGTGGTCCTCTGGGGTCTGATGGATGTGACCAGTGCCCCTCATCCCTGTACCAGTTGTGCTTTGAGAATGGACTAGGGCTTGTTTTCAGTTTCTGACCAGATATGGGTTGCTGGAGATGCCAGGAATTTGGAGCAGGCTGGGGTCCCTGGGCCCAGGTGTGATACCCCCAACAATTCTACCTTGGGAGTCAGGCCCCAGCCCTCACCCAGTCAGAAGCACTGGAGATGAAGAGCACAGTGGGACCATGGCTCCCCATGGGACTAGACCAGACCCTTTCTGAGGTTCCTACAGTCCCAGTATTTTGTGTCTCCCTGACCTGTGTCTGGGGAAAGGGTCTGGGGCTCAGGGATATAGACTGGGGAGGGACTAGGGGAGTCAGCAGCAGCTAAGCCCAGCCCTGGATGGAGACATTTGGGGAGCAGAGAGGCTGGTGGTAGTAGGACAGGCCTGAGGTTGGGGCATCCAATAGGATCCTGGGCCAGGGCAGCCAGGAGGAAGGCAGAGGGGCAGAACTCAGCACCCAGGGCTGGGAGTCAGGGCCTGGGTCAGTTCTGGGTCAGCTGCTGACTTGCTGCGTGACCTTGGGCAAATTACACGGTCTTTCTGGGCATCATCTGTAAAACAGAGATGATTATTCCTGCACTTGGTGCAGAGCTGGAGCTGTTGGGAAGACTTAAGCAGGTCAAGTAAGTAAAAAAAGCAGTTGGAAAGGGCCACAGTGAGGGGCCTAGATGCTGACCTGGGCAGGACCTGGCCAGCTCTGCCCATCTCTGCTGTCAGCCTCCTGGTAACTGGCCGGGCTGATTGGAGGAGGTGGGACCTTTATGCAAACGAGGCTGCTCCCTCCCACCTCCCTACCCCCTAGGCCCCATCACTGGGCCTCACACTTGCTGACCGGAGGTCCTCAGGTGGTGGCTGGAGCACTGATTTATCATCCAAATGCAGACAGCTCTGTCTCCTAGGAGACAGACCCTGACTGACCCTGCCTAGCCCCCTGCCCTCCTGACCTGCTGTGTGACTTTGAGTGAGTCACTTCCCCTCTCTGAGACTCAGACTCCTGCTGTTAATGAGAATAAGAAAGACTACCATGTGAACCAGTCCTGTTTGTTTACACATTCTCATTGTTTTGAGCAGATTTCCTTGGACCCTTCCGGGGGGCCAGGCCCTGTCAGGTGCTGAGGTCAGTGCGCAGTGGAGGGAAGCCCCCCGCGCCCCCTCAGAGTTTCCACTGTGGTTGGTTGTCAGGTAGCTGTAGTGAGGACCTGGTTAGAAGGTGTCTGTAACTGGCCAAAAGCCACACCAGTGGCTCAGTGACACACCAAGGTCATGAGGTGGGTCAGGCCAGAGCCCAGGCCAGGCCAACTCCAGGCAGACACATGGCACAGCCTGTGATGGGACCCACCATGTGGGCATCTAGACCCCTGCTCCCTCCCTAGGACCAGCCCCTGGGTACAGCCGAGACCTCCTGGTCCCTCTTGTCTTCCAGGCCCAGCCAAGAGTTCTTGGGCTGTTCAGCTGCGGGTGACCTAGAAGAATAGCTCTCAACTTCCTTTCTGAGCTCCCTGTCCCTGTCCTCCAGTCCAATTGGGACAGGATTGGGGGAAGGACGGGAAGTTGCACACACCTCGCTATCAGAGCCCCACCTGCTCACCGTTCGTCACCAGCTGTGTGCACTGCCTCCCCACCATCACTGATAACAACATGTTAAATTATAATAATCGCCTGAAACATGGGGTCCTGCCACAGATAATGAAAATGAGGTTTGGCTTCCCTTTCCATCTCTCCTCTCAGCTTTCAGTGTGATGCTGAGTGTCACAACACACCTGGAAGCAAGAGTTCTAAGAGGGAATTTTTTTTTTTTTTGGTGGCACTGGGATTTGAACTCAGAGTCTCATGCTAGGCAGGCACTCTTACAGCTTGAGCCACTCTTCTAGTCCTTTTTTTTTTTTTTCTGTGTGATGAGTTTTTTCAAGGTAGAGTCTTGTAAACTATTTGCCTGAGCTGACTTCAAATCATGATCCTCCTGATCTCTCCCTTGTGAGTAGCTAGGATTACAGGCGAGAGCCACTGGTCCCCAGGGCTCTGGCTGTGGCCAAAGAGAGACATTCTTACAGAGGGGCGTCTGGGGCCAAATGTGAATGTGGACACACCTCTGAGGATGAGGGGCACGTGCCAGGGTATGTGGGTGCCTGTGAAGGCACATGAGTGTGTGTGTGTGTGTGTGTGTGTGTGTGTGAGCATGTGTGTATGAATGAGGGGTAGACTGTGCATGAACGTGTAGGCATGCATGTGTGAACACGTGTGTGCGTGTGAGCATGTGTGAATGAGTGTGAGCACTGCGTGTGTGCACGTGTGCATGACATTGCGAGCATGCATGTGCACATGAGTGTGTTTGGTTAGCGTGCATGTGCAACAAGCTAGGAGAAGGAGGGAGCAGACAGTATCTTGTCATGAGCAGGGCGGGGAAGTGGCTCAGTGGCAGATGATGAGGACACCGAGGAGTGGGTGATGGGTGCAGGTACAGCCAGAGACCTGGGGACTGCAGGCCCTGCTTGTGGGCTGCTTCTTTCCCGTCTCCAAGCTCTTCTTCCTCATCTCGAGTGGGCACAGGGACTATTCCTCCCACAGTCATGAGATCTGTGTGCCATGGCTGTGTGCATGGTGCCAGCATAGGGCAAGGCCTCAGTTATTAGTGGTTATCCACCTCAGGGCAGCATGACTGGGGGACAGTGTAGTGACAGCACATGTGGCAGAGCATCTCTGCTGGTGATGGGGCCTCAAGTCCTGAGGCCCAGGAGGAGGGCTCAGCCACTAGACCTCTGCTACTTGGCTTGGCTAGGGCCCTGAGTGTCCTCTTTTAAAGACCAGTCTGTCCTCCCAAGGGCAGAGTGTGACTGCAACCTGGACAGGTGATTCCCATCCAGCCCCAGGGAGCCTACATGACTGTGTGGGATGAGAATTCTCCATGAAGTGTCCACAAGGCCTGAGGGCCTCGGGCTGCCCTCCGGTGGCTCAGGAAGATCTGTGCCCAGGAAGAGAAATATGGCTCACCTTGAGCTGATCACTACCACCCAGCCTCTTCTCCTGACTTTGCATTCTCCACAGGGAGCTTAGGACCCTCAGAGGGGACCACCAGGCCACCAGGCTCTAAGCACCAGATCCTTGCCTGCAGAAGCCTCAGCTCCAAGGGGGACAATGGAGGCACAGACATTACAGACCTTTCTCCCTAAGGTTCACTACCCCAAAACTATAGCCTCTATCTCCAGTACCTTTGGGCTCAGCAGCTCCCCACCTGGACTGACTCCTCCTCAGAGGTACCGAGGTAGCAGATGAGAGTGAGAGGAGGTAGACAAGGGCAAGCAAGGCCAAGCTGAAATGGAGGCAGGAACCCTCCTCCAGAAGAGCAGGGTGTTTGCATTAGAAAGAAGCCAACCCATCTCCCATTTCATTCACTGGAAAGCTGAGTCCTAAAAGAGGGCAGTGAACCCCCAGGCTCACACTGCAAACTGAAGATAGAACTGGGCTGCTTAGGCCACCCTGAGTTGGTACATAAAATGATTTGTTTAAAGGAGAACATGCTGGTGAGTTGCCATTGGACAAGAGGGCAGGAAGAGGTGGCCACCATAACGTGCAAACCCTAAATGCTTCCCTTCATGATGAGGGGAACAGGAAGCCATGGGGTATCTGGGGTCCCCTACCTCTCTCCTCCACCTCCACCCCTCTCTGGTCCAGGCTGGCACCTTCAGTGGCTCCTGCCAGGTCATTCTCATTACAGCAGCAAGTGTGACTTCCTGCTTAATACCCCCCAGGGCTTCTGCTGCTCCCAGGATAAGCTTCAGAGCCCTCCTAATGGCCAAGAGCCCTGGACCATCCCAACCTCATCTCCTGCCAATCCTCTCCCCGGGTCCCCGCTTGGCCACCCCATGACTCCTTGCAGGGCAGCTCCATCTCATACACAGTGTTCACCCAAAGGACTCCACCTCAGCAGCTCCTCACCACACCCTTCTGTTCTAATTCCATCTCTGCATGTACCACTTTTGGAAATGATCTTCCTAGTTCATTTCTTGTTTATCATCAGTTTTCTCCCACAAGGAGGAATGCTCCACGGGGATAGGGATGTTGCACTGCTGCATCCTCAGTGCCAGGCACGATACGGGCGATCAAGAGATACTTGTTGAGTGAATGAATGAATGAACGAACAAATGAGCTGTGCCTAGAATCCAGGCCTCCTGCCCTGTAGCACTGAGCTCCCCTTGTTCCAGATTTGGGGGAAGGAGATCTTAGCAAGGGGCTAGTCCTGGCTCTGCATGGTCCTTCACAGCCTGGGTACCCTATGGGGGCAGGTCCTGTGCTTCCTGCACAGACTCCCCATATATCATTCTTGCTTTCTCCCAGGTCTGGGTAGAGCTGACCTGGCCACTGGGACTTCCACACTCTTCCAACCCTGGGTTCCAGCCAACACAGTGGGAGGACAGGATGGAAACAAAGAGTTGCCCAAGGGGTTGACTTGGCTGTGGTCCTCCAAGAGCCCAGACTGAGAGAGGAGATGGGGCATACCCCAGGGAGACCCTGGTCAGAGAGAGAAACAATCCTTCCTTTAACATCATCCCTTCTGATGGGGAAGTCCTGGTCCCCACCAGGGTCAGAAGCCCTCTGGAAGAGACCAGCCACTGCTGAAACTTGGGTCATTGTAAACTCACATGGCCCCACAGAGACCGTTGGCTGTGGGTCCCTCTCATGGCAGCCCATGCCTGAAGCACAGAGGCAGTAGGGGGGTGTAGAAACCCTCCCTAAATGGTAGGGCAGCGCTGCTGAGAACACTGTCTCCTGGAACCAGAACCCCTCAGCATTCTCCACAGCCTGGGGGTGGAAAGAAGGCCATCCAGGTCCATTATTGTCCCTTGGTCCACAGTGTGCTGTGACATCACTCTGGGCCCTTCTCCTCATCTGCAGCCTCTCTCTCCTCTGCCCCTCTCCCTTTTCTCTTCCCCCACCATAGTTCTTGATATTGTAATTGTCTTGATCCAACGACAACTTGCCTAATTTCTTGCCGCCCAATGGGGAGACCGGGTGGGCGGCCCCTTCCATTCCATCACCCACCCTAATGCACCGCCTGACACTTTCAATTTATTTTTCAATTTCTTTACCATCAGAAATGACGATTAAATTCCCAGCGTAAATGCTGCTTTACCAAACTGAATTAATCACAGGTGGGGGGAGGGGCACCCTGCTTTGCAGCTTGATCAGCCCAGGCAAGCATTAACCCCTCTGTCCTCACAGCACAGGCCAAGGCTTTTGCTCCTCCCTCAGAGACCCCACTGTCACTCAGCCCCCACCCCTGTGCCCTCCTGCCACCTTGCTCCTGTGGGGTGCTGAGGATGGGTCAGCCCATCAGGGAAGACTGGGAGGCACAGGCCTGGCTCTTTCTGACCCAGCTCCTGCCCCATCAGGTCAGGGCACCTCCCCCACGTCCCCAGACATGACATAGGGAGTGTCCAGGGTTTAGCATTTTCTAGGCCACATGAGGGACCCAGACTCCTGTAAGCATGAGGCTGGGGACACCTGATGATCCCAAAGCCTGGTCCAAAGAGGTCCTGGAAGGACCCAGGGGCAACTACCTGGCCCCACCTCCTGACAGCAGCCTAAGTTTACCTCATGTCTGCTCATCTTCTCCATCTTTCCAACCCTAATCACATCCAGCACCCCTGCGACTCCCACAACCTCTTACTTGTGTCCCCATATCCACACCTGTGTTCCCCTCCATCCCCATCCACCAGCAGCCATGTCTCAAACAGACATGGCCCCATCATTTCCTGTTTCAGTGCCTCCTTCTGCTCTCAGATCAGAGCCCTGCCCTTCCCTGGGCACTGGGTCCGACTGGGTTGACCCCTTCCTGGGCCATTGGCTCCCCTCACTCTCCAAGTTTTCTGCTTAAACTTCTTCCTCAGAGAGCCTTCCTGCCCACCCCAACCCCCAACCTAAATTAGAGCCTTCCTCTAAAGATTCTCACTCCGATTCACTCCCTTTCCCTCCCAAGCACTTAACAGACCTTGTAATTAAACACTAATTCGTGAGTTTGTTTAATAGACTCCTCGGGGAAGGGACTTCATCTGACTTGCTCAATGCTGTAAAATCCAGCCTGGAATGTAGCAGAACCCCAGTGAAGACTTTGTGTGTGTGTGTGTGTGTGTGTGTGTGTGTGTGGTACTGGGGTTTTGAACTTGGGGCCTCGTGCTTGCTAGGCAAATGCTCTACCACTTAATCTCTCCAACTCTTCTGATTTTATCCCTTAATTTGTTTTTGAAATAGAATTTTGCACCTTTGTCTGGGCTGGGCCTCAATCTATAGCCTTCTATCTCTGCATCCCAGGTAACTGGGATTACAAGTATATACCACCATGCTCAACCCCTAGTACAGACTTGAAGGAGAGGAGGGAAGGGAAGAAGGAGTTGAATGAGTGAGGAAAGAACAAAACCCTTTTGGTGCCTACTATATGACAGGCTAAGGCTGGTCCCTGGAGCTGCAGTGGATATGTTGCTGGGCTCTAAGGGATGTATAGGAATTTGCCCAGCTTAGAAGAGTAGGTCAATATGCCCAACTTCTAGAGGTTCCTCTGTCTCTGGACAGACCCTTGCCAGCCCCCTAGAAGAAGGCTATTGGAAAGTGTCACTAGCTCAGATCAGTGGCTGTTGCTACGAATAGCTAAGAGCCCAGGTATTGGGTCAGCTGACCTGAGTTTGAATCCTTATTTTGCTCTTGATGTTGTATGACCCTGGAAAAATCACTCAGACTCTCTGAGCCTCTGCCTCCTGATATGTGACCAACCCACCCTTTCTTGCTGCTCATTCCCAGGGATTCCTGTGGAGGAGACACACCCAGGCCTACCAGGCAGCAGGAGAATCCAGCAGAGCACAGGTATCCTAACAGAGAGGCAGAGTGAGAGTTCCAGGAGCCCATCCCAGGACAGAGGAAGCCAAAAAGGCTTCCTTCCACTGACTGTGTGTGTGTGTGTGTGTGTGTGTGTGTGTGTGTGTGTGTGTGTGTGTGTTTCTCTTCCTCTCCCCCAGTCTCTTCTCTGTCCCTTTCCTTGCCTCAGTCCCTCCCCAGAGGGACACAACCTTGTTATAAAGCAGGTGCCTGGCCCCTTCATGCATCCTGAAGCCCTTCAATCCCACCCCATTTCTCAGAACTGCCACTCAGGGTCTAGCAGTGTCAATGACAGGGTGAGGGGGATGATGTGAGGAACCAGGAGAGAAGAGAATCAGTTCAAAGCCCAGCTCTATCCTGAGGCATATGGGTCAGGTTCCCCAAGGCCTTCATTAATTCACTGAGGCAGTTTGCAGGCATTATTAAGCACCTGCTGTTTGCCACGCTTGGTGTAAGCAACAAGGACACCATGGTGAGTACAGCCAAACACTGGTCCTGATTCCTCTCTGTGCAGCCAGCCCTGAGCCCTTAAAAAATCTGAAATGACCCTTAGGGCTGGACTGATATGTGACCAGAGTCGGGTCTGGGAGTTCCAATGGACCTGGGCAGTGGGTTAAGGAAAGAGGCTGAGTGGCCAGGGAGGGTGGTCGGTCCTGAGTGGAGAAAGGGACTGCAGTGACAGCTTTGGAGAAGAGCAGGCACTCTCCCTACCCCACCCTCTCCTGCCCTACCCTTGGTCTCTTGGTTTGTGTCTACTGTGACCTTGATCCCCTCCAGAGCCCTAGCCCCTGCCATTGCCTGGGAGTCTGATCCCCCCATGGGTATTAATCTCTTCTGGATGATTGTTTTATTAAGGCCTTCTCTTCCTCTCAGCTTTGACTTCCAGGTGGTCACTAAACCAGTCTTTTTCTCTCCCCTTGACTACCTGGCTCCCAGCTCAGAGCCTTGGGTAATAGCTGTGCAATAAAGCTCTATGACAGAGGGGAGTGGGGGGCAAAGAACTCTGAGGGAAACCAGAGGAAACAAGAAACCCCTTATCCTGACCCCCGTACCCTAGCAGCAGACTGATTACTCCTGGCTCCCTCCCGCTGGCACTGCCTGGCTCCCTGTGTGCTCACATCTGCAGCTGCCGAGGGACTTGCTGGCTCAGAAGGAGTTAACAGCCCGAGCTGTAGCTTCTGCAAGGCCTGCCTGGTTTGGCTGGCTGAGCTCTGCCAAGAAGCCCTGCATGGGGCTGAGCAGGCTGCTGGAGGAAGGGCGGGCAGGTGATGGAGCCAGCAGAGCTCTGTCAGGTGGTTGGACACCTGAGCATCCTCTGTCCTCTCTGCCACCTCTGCAAGAAGCTCTGTGTGCATGCCTGCCCAGCAGGAAACAAAAACCACACAGGAATTTGAATGGGGAAGTTTAATGCAAAGAATTACAAATTCCAGCTAAACAAAGGTTTAATTAATAAGAGTGAAGAGAAGGTTACAGAAGACAAAAACAGCTACTATACAGAGCAGCCACCATCCCTAAGAACAGAGGGGGTGCCCAGCACCCAAAGAAGGCAGGGACCCAGGCCCTGCTGGAGAGGGTGTAGTGTGGGGACTGTCAGAGAAGTCGCTGTGATGTCCCATGGGTGAAACTTACTGGAATCTGCCCTCCAGAACCTACTAAAAATTCACTCTAGGGTAACAGAAAAAGCTGTTTACAAGAGGCCAAATGTGCTTGGCTGAGTCCACCTGAGGGGTTGCTGGGAGACATTGATGGTCGCTGGGTGCTGCTGACCATCATGCACCCATCATGCACTGCAGAATCTAGACCCAAGGACACTGCAGGGCCACAGGTGCCTGGTAGAGAAGCCACCCGTGCTCAGAGGCTGGGACTGGGGAAGCCAGTCCTGTTGCAGTGGTCTGCTGAGCAAGAGATATTCCAGAACACCGAAAGGAAACTCCTTCGCTATAATGTCCCTCCTCTGCCCTCTGCTGACTAGGGTTAACATCACGCCACCTGGAGCATGAAAACTCTTTATAGCCCAGTACCCATTTCCACTCACAAATCGGGCAACCAAGCACGAATTGCAGCTGAGAAGCAACACGTTTCTAGCTGGCACAGTCCACGCCTGCTCGACTTCCCTATCCACACTCCCACACATATCTTTATCCCATGCAGAAACACGAGAGCTCTGTATTTCCATCAACGAGAGGCAGCTATCTACCTTACAACAAGCAAGATCTTGCTGCGAAGGGAAGAAGGATGGATGCCAGGACTCGCTGTATCCTTTGCTAGCTAGAAATTGCTCCTCAAATTTAGTCACAGTCCACTGATTGTTCTGTTACTGAAGACTCAATTGTCAAGCTAACTTCCAGTCACTGGAATATAATGAGAAAAGGAAAGAGAAGAAGAAAATGGGTAACACTTGCAGGTAAATATGGAGATGGAGCAGAGAAACTGAAAGTGTACAGAGCCCCAAAAGCCTCCCTTGTCTAATTGGTCTTGCCACCATAATCAGTATGAACACTGCCTTCTTCCCACTCATTCCACCTCCCCTGCCTGCCACCATTTTCAGCCCAAAGCTCTGATGGTTAGGATTCTTCACCTGGTGGAGGAACCCAAACCTTCATCACCAAATGGTCAGTCGTCCGTGTGGGCTACAGTTTTCCATTCTTTTTTACATGGGCACAGAAGTACTAAGGCATTGCAGCAACCCAGGTTCCCCTTGGAAATTGGGACCCATTGTTCCTGACAGTAGATTAACTTCTTTCTTGCCTATTGGTTCAGTGATATAATTTGAAAATGGCCAGGAGACACGTTCATCTTCCAATTTATCATTGCTGTGTCCTGTGGGAAATAAGCTTTCCAAACCAGCAGAGTACAAATAGCCGTAATGTGACAGGGGGAAAAAAAAACTCTGACAATGCATTATTAAGTATGACAATAGTAGGATCCATGCCACTCTTGTCCTCATTCCCCAAGCGTAGGTGGTCTGGCTATAGGACTCACTCTGCATCATATGCAGTGGTCTCGGGTTCAAAACATATTCTGCATCTTGTAAGAGAGAGGACACAATCTTTCTAGGGTGTCGTGTCCCAGTGGGTGCCAGACAGAGTCTTCTGGGAGCCACTCCACCTCCCGGTTATTGGGCCAGCCAGTTCCGAGTGTGCAGTGAGGAGGTTCCACATACTTGGGACAGGACTCAAGCTGAAGTTTGCCCTCCTTTGCAGTGACACAGTTCCTTGATCAGAAGCAAAACTGTGGTTAGTGAGCAGGTCCTCCTGGGAAGTGATGCCATCCATACCAAGGCCTTGGTAGTGACCAAGTCAGCCTTGACAGGGGACAGCCTATTCTGATGAGCCAATGCATAGCCTCCGTCCTGCCCCAATGGCCACTTTGTCCATGTCCACCGTGGAAGTTCCTTTTGTCCTCCTGATTATTAGGGTTCCATCTCCAGTGAGCAGTGAGAGTTCCCATGGGACACAAATATCTTCATACCTGTGCTTATTCTGAGGCCCAGACACTCTACTTCCTTGGACTTCATCTTATCTCCAATCCTGACAATCCAGGGTCAAGGGCACATGAACCCACACAGATCCTACTCTTGGCCTTCTCTCACTCTAGACACAGTGAATAAGCAAACACTCATCCTGGGGGGGACTTCCCTTCACCACAGCCCTTCAGGTCACCTTGACATAGAGCCTTGGTTGGGCAGCCATCTATGTCAGGTGGGTCAGATTTCTCTGCACACCAAGCTCAAGGTCATTCTCCCTCAGGATTGGGTCTAAATGGGTGAACCTGCACTTAATCTTCACCTCACCCTGAGAGAGGGCTGCTGTCACCACCCTGACCTAGAACAGGAAATCAAGGCACAGAAAGGGTAGTGATGAGCCTGGGCCAGCCCTCCCCCGCTGTCACTGTCATCTATGGCCTCTTGGTTCACTTAAGTGTCCTCCAATTCCAGCCCTTATCAGTCCCCTGCTCTGTCCTCACCCCATCTCAGAGTCCCCAAAGTGTAGTCAGCAGCGACCTACAACAGAGTGGAGGGGAGGGGGGCTTGTTATCAGGCAGATTCCCAGGACCTTCCAAGACCCTTGATCCCAATCTTAGTAGGGAGCAGCCAGGGAATCTGTATTTAGCCGCCTTCCTTGGGGAGTCTGACCTGCTCCAAGTGGTCCAGGCACCACGTCACCTCCTTTCCCACTTCCCCCAGATCCTCCCATCTCTGTCAGGCTGGGGCTGACATCGACCCTCCCTGCTTCCTCCCCATCCTCACAGCAATGCCAGGGCTCTGGTGGGAAGGACATGGTCAGGCTCTGCTCTGGGCTCCTACCCCATCACTACCTTTCCCTTCCCCAAACGCATAGCTTCTGGAGAGGGCTGGTGGAACCCTATAGAATCTTCCACATGGCTGCCCAGGTGGGACTGGGAGCTGACTGTGTTGTGCACAATTTTGGGGTTGAGTGGCAGTAGGAAGAATTACAGGGACCCCCCCCCAGTATTTGTGACTCAGCTGACCCCAGTAGGGACTCAAACTGTTCCATCTACATCCCCTGCCCTGTCCCTCACCAGGCCTTGATCCAGGCACAGGACCCTTGTCCCCAGCTGAGCTGTGGGAGCTCGGGCCAGTCAGGGCCAGACCAGTGACTCCATTACTCCATTTTTTTCCATTACTGTTGCCCAGATCTCACCTCAGGCTCCAGGTCCTGTTTGTGGTTCAGTGAAACAAAGTCACCTCTGATTTTTGCCTCTTAACTTTCCAGGAGAATGGAGTCTTATGGAAAATTCTAGAACCCCTGAGTTCAAGGTCTCTGAATAATGATGATGTTTATTGAAAGCTGACTTTGTGCCAGACCCCCACACACATCTGTAGCACCTCATTTAACTCTCACATCAGCCACGCAGGGTATGTTACTCTCTTCATTCACCAGTGAGGAAACTGAGGCACGGAGAGGATTGGCTCTTGGTCCAAAAGGCAGGCGGTGGGCTCTGAGCCTCCCACTCTGCCTCCCGCTCTGCCAGGTTCTACAGCCAACACAGGCTGCTAGGCAGTGATTATGGCCAGGCCTGTGCTAAGAGCAAACCTGGGAAGAGAAATACCGTCTGGCGGCCAGACGTGCATGCCGCAGTATCAGACCTGCCCTGCAGCTCAGGTGCAAGTCATTTCAGACCAAGTCACTAAATCAGAGCCACACGTCTGTTAGGACTCTGGGACTTACTGTAAAAAGCAAGGTGTGCCCACTCTTTGCTCTGTAAATCTTGAAGTGGCCTTTGGCCAAAAGCAATAACATTCTGACCTGGAAAAGTTAAAGGACTCTGAAATATGAATCCCGAGGCTGGCCTGACCAGGGATGAGGACAAGATGACGGAGACTACAGAGAGGAAAAGGAAGAAAAGCGTCAAGCAATTTCCCTTCCTGTCCACTGCCTCGGGCTTCCATTAACCTCCCTGGTCCCCAGCGCCCTGGCATGTGCAGGGAGAAGGAGCAGATGGGGAGGGGGCAGCACAGGCCCACACTGTCCCTGTGCCCTTGCTGAGATGGGCTTCCTCCAGCAGTGGCCCCTACAGCACTGAGCACAGGAGCCCAGGCGTGGCTGCCAGCCCTGCCAACGTCAAGGTGGTTGTCAACACTGGGGTTGTAGAACTTACTGTAGAATTTTTAGGAGTTTCCTTAAAGACTCAGAACACACTCATACGCACCCAAAGACTCAAAGAACACCAAAGCTTCCCTATGACAACAAGGCCATTGTGGTGATAATATCTTGTTGACAGAATCGTAATGTCTTGCCACATCCTCTGAAGATGCTGGCTTCTCATTAGCACATTGCCTTCTGCTCTGTCCCTGATTTCTACACTGCCTCCAGCTGTGCCCCTCCCCGACTTATGCTGTAAGCCTGTAGCTTTCACCCAGCCTGGGTACTTACTGGGTACCTGCGTTGTCCCCTTTGGCTGATGCTTGAGGTAGATGTTTGAGGACTACTAGGCCAATTTTGTGTGGCAGCCTTTGACCAAACTTATTTCCTAGCCAGTTGCTTGGAGGAGCAGAAACGAGGAATGTGTGGGCTCACCACAAGAAGTGGAAGAGAAGGGTGGCCAGGAGGGTGTGCCCCCCTGGCCCCCAGGGACTGTGGCCTGTTTGGTGACTGAGGGTCTGGTGACCCAATCAACAATATCTTCTCCACTGGGGGTGGAAATCCTTAGGATAGTGATGGCAGAGGTGGTCTGGACATTTGGGGACAGAGGTTGCTAGTATTTCACCCACATCCCCTTGATGCTCTGCAAATGAGTTCTTCTGACAGCCTGGTACTTGCCTCACCACTCCAGAACTTTCCAACCCCAGGAGTACCCATCAGTCCACCAGGGATGCGAAGCTGGAGGATACAAGCCACCCCCTCCCCACCCCACAGGTGGGATAGTGCTGTGGGAGCCTGGAAGTGACCACTAAACCTGGGGTGTTTTAGTGTTTTTGAACTTTAAGTCAAGGATGTTTGGCTAAGCTGTTGACATCTGGAATTCTGCATCTTAAGGAAACTGGCCATTCTTCAAGTCTCCAGGACATTTTAAAGCTCGGTTTTGTACATTTTACAGATGTGCTTCAGAGTTTATGGATAGGGTCCAAGGCAGTTTCTGCTTTAAATGAGAATGAAAACAAATACACCCCTCCCTGGTTCCATAGTGCACGGTCTTCAGTTGGTTTTGAAGGAGGGGACCCTCCTCCACCCTTTCACCGGGACATTAAGTGCCTTCCTATCCATGACCTCTTGGAATCCTAATGTCAAGCTGGGGGAGTGGGCTGGGGTGACCCCTGGCAGCAGCACAGAGAACTGGAGGATCCAGAGTCTGAGAGGGAAACAAGACCCACAGCCACCGCAGGTGAGAGCAGGCAGCACTCACAGGCTCCCTGCACCACCTCCAGGGCAAATGATGATCAGTGGCCCAGAACTCGCTCAGGCCCTGGTGTTTGGTGTGTGTGAGACTTCAGCATACACAGTGTATGGATGGCACCAAGGTTCCTCCACTGCACTCTCATGGAAGACATCACCAACCAATCACTCTTTCTTCCTGGGCCTGAACACAGTTCCAAACTCTTTTCCAAGGGTGCATCAATCAAAAAGATGCACCAAACCAGTCACAGCAGATGGTTTAGACCAAGCAAAAGGCTCTTTTGCCAACTTGGGTGTGTCCCAGTGCCCTGGTGATGGTCTGGTGGCCACTTTTGCCTGAGGGGTGGTGAGGAAGTCACTCTGTTCTAGTCTGCGGTTGACCCTGGACCAGCTGTGTATTCTGGGTAAATTCCCTCCTCCTTAGGCATAGAAGGGAGAGATGATGGCATAGGAATATTGTCCAGCCTGGAAAAAAGGATTTGCCTAGACAAAAGGATTTGCCTAGATCTGGAGCATTTCTTTCAACACAGGCATTTTAAAAATTATTTTCAGAGACAATCTACCAAGTCATCACACCGGACACCTCCACTCCTCATCCTTCTCTGTTTCCTCAGCAAACTTTTGTCATGGCCACAGTCCCCATGGGGTTAATGAGCCTGCCCCTGCCCCTGCCCCTGCCCCTGCCCCTGCCCCTGCCCCTGCCCCTAATATATGCAGATCTCAACCACCTTATTGTGCAGGAGTCTCTGTTCCTTTGAGCTTTCTGGGTAGCACAATCATCTAGTTTCCAATTGAGTTTCTAATCCCTGCAATTTCCACAGTGCGAGTGGTGATGGAAGGAATCTGAACACAGACACTCTGCATCCTGTCTACGAGCTTTAGTGGGGCTCGTTGGAGCTCATTATCTTGTACTGCTGAGGAGGTAGACACGCGCTGTGGCCACAGAGGGCAGGACAAGTTCAGGCAGGTAGAGTCCCCAGGACGCAGTCTGGACTCAAGAGAAGAAGCACTCCTGGGGATCAGCGCTGGGCAGCAAGGCCAGGATGAGGCTAGGAGGAGGACAGGGTGAGGCTAGGCAGGAGAGGGTCAAGGTGGGACTGGGATGCAGGGCAGGTTGGGGCTGAGCTGAGGGAGGATGGGAGAAGCTGGGCAGCAGGGCAGGGTGAGGCTGGGCAAGAGAAGGCCAGGGTGATGCTGAGCAGCTCAGGCCACCTAAGGTCATTGTGAGGGCCATGTAAAACAAGAGTTTTGGGTCATACTTGAGTTCCCAGACTTTCATGTAAGTAGTTTGCTTTGGTAAGCTTCGGTTTCCTCTGGGTAGGATGGAGACTTCCATGTAGGTGCAGAGCAATGCCCAGTGTGTGGACCTGCTGCTATTTTGTTACTTAGGGTAGAGGGAAGCTCCCTCACTCCTAGTTTCCCTGGAAGGTGTCCCCAATATCTGCCCTCTGCAGAGGTGAGCGTCCCGTGCTCTGGAACCCACAGAGCTGCCTCCTCACTGCTCTTCCTACCAGAGTTTTCACAGCAGCAGCCCCCACCCCTGGACTCCCCTGTCTAATCCTGGGGTCTGCAAGGGCCCACATGGGGCCTAGGGCAGGAATCAAGCATTGTTAGAGCACAGTTAAAGCACACTTAGTGATAAGCTTTTATTTTGTAAACACCACCTTGGAAATTTTTCACCTTTAAATGTGCTAAGAGGTTGGGGACTCAGACTAATTGACTCCCTAGTTGACAGCTGTTACACCCTGCCTTGGGACCCTGTCTGTCTTAAGCAACCAGATCAAGCAACCATCCTTACGTCCCTCATGGCCATCATGCCAGCACCTGCTGCTTTGACTCTTCACAGACACCTTGAGATAGCTACGCAACAATCATAGTTCATTGCCAAGGCACAACTCCAGTTCTTACCCCAAAAAACAGTTTGCACCAGACTCTTTTCCATCAAAGCCTTGGTAAACTGTAGAAGACCCTGCGACCATTTCCACATAGGCCACCCTCCCCACCCCCATGGCCCAGCAAAAGACCAGTGACACAGTCCTTCATTTTCACAAGGGACCGCCATGTCAGGGAGCATGAGGGATGGCCATGATTGGTACAGGCACCCTTGTCACACCCCCTTTCTGGCTATATAATCAGACTGATAGGCTCACTTTGTGAGCCAGTCAGGCAACTCCCTCCTGTGCTGCCTCCTGGTGTTGCAACGTTAGGCCCAATAAAGGCTTCTCTTGCACAGTCTTTTCTTGCCTACTTTTGATTTGCATCACTAGTAGAGCAGCTAAGCTGGTAGAATGAAGAAAGAGAAGAGAAGTGGAGCCGAGGTGGAGACAGCCGTAGCAGCCCCAGCTTCAGTAGCAAAGTCAACAAATCTGGCAGTGTATGGAGTCAGCACTGACAATAGCAGAGCTGGCAGTGGCAGTGGCAGTGGCAGAAGAACAGTGGCAGTAGCAGTGAAAAGAAACAGCAGAGCTGGACACATAGCAGAGCTGCTCTCCTGTTAATAGTGACAGGGCAAAAGCAATAGAAACCAGAAAGAAGAGAGACTGTGGGCCCTGGTCACTGGAAAAGAGCTATAACAACTTGCCATCACTGCTGTCAAGTGTCCCAGATCCAGACATCCAAGGTGCAGAACTGTAACGCTTGTTCTTGCAGGGCCAAGGGTCCTGACACCCAGGGCCCATACAAGAGCTGCAATATTAGAAGTCCACTTGCCTCCACTCACTGTCATTCTGCCACTGCCACTTGCTGAAGATTACAAAAACTGCCAATGGCCTGGAACAACTAAAAGAGCTTTTCCTTACCCACAACTCCCTTCTGGGTAGAGCACAGGACCCAATTATCTCTCCACCCTGGATCCAAAGAAGTGGGTGCTTTGCTCAGGCCCTGGAGTTCCAACGCTTGATCGTAATGGACACCTGACAAGGCAACAAATCCTAGGTCTCTCTGCTGCTAGAATGTCCTCTCCACGAAGGCAAGAACCATGACCCATGTTGTCACCACAGTGACCCTGACCTGAGCACATTGCTGACATACATATGTGCCCAATAAGTACTGCTGGATGCATTAATGTCACTACTATGGCAGGGTGGGAATGAGGACCCAGGAGCACAGAATAGAAAGTATTACTCATATGGGGGAAGGTTAGTTGGAGAGGGCTTCTTGGGATCTTGGCTCCTGAGCTGGAGTGTCAAAGGAGAACTGTCAAGTCAGAGGTAACAGTGGGACTAGGTATGTCAGGAACCACAGGAGAGTCACCGGGTCAAGTATTATTTGAGAAATAGAAGATGAGTTTAGCTATCTGCAGAAGGTAGATATTAAAGAATCTTAAAGCCAAGCTAGCCCGTCATGTTTCCAAGGCCACCAGAGCACTGTTTTCCCCAACATCTGTGGGATGCCTGCCTGTCCTCAGCACCTCACTGCATTCACTCAGGTGTGAGTGTGGTGGGTTCCTCCCTCTCCACTAGAAGATGCGGAAACTGAGGCAGTGAGAATTTAAGGAAGTCACTGGCCATTACACTGTTCTTCAGACTTATGTCTCAGAAAAGTGCTCTGGGGGTGTGTGGGAACCAGCAAGCCTTCAGAAGCAAGTTAGTAGCATCCAGAGGGTGACAGGTGAACTAACCCTGACTGAGAGCACCCACCATGTCCTCCTCTCTCACATCACAGCTGTGACCTTTCCAGCTTCTCCATGAGTCCAAACTTACACCAAACTCTTTGTCCCTAGGCCAAAGACTCTTCCCTGCCCAGAGCCACCAGGTGGGTGAGTGACACCAGCAGAAGGATCCCTGTCATAACCTCTTCCACTGAGAGACTCCCATGGCCCAGCCTAGGGAGCCCCTTGTGTCCCCTCAGGCATCCCCAGCAGAGATCAGTGGGAACAAATCAACCAAGTAACCCTCAAAGGTTCTGAAGGTCATTCTGCCCCTGGGAACACAGACCCTATCAGAAGCCAAGACCTGAGGTAGAGTAAAGGATTGAAGCCCAATCCAGGGTCTCCTAACCTAACAACAAGAGGAGCAGGAGACCCCTGAGAATCACTCAGCAAACCAGCAACCAAGACCGTCACACTCAAAATGAGCAAAGACAATGGATCAATTGCAAACACCAAGGTGAATCAGATCCTGGGATCATCGGACAAGGATTTTAAAGTCATCCTGAAATGCTCCATTATCGATGACAAATTCTCTTGAAACAAGAAGTAGAAGTTACATGAAAAAACCAAAAGGAAATTATAGAACTTAAAATGTAACAACAGAAATGTTTAAAATTTTCCGGATAATAGATTGAAAATGACAGAATAGAATCAAAGCAATAGAACTCACCTAATCGGACAGAGCAGCAGAAAGGTTACAAAGTGAAAAGCCTCTGAGATCTGTGAGACAATAAGAAAAGATTCAACCTTGAAATCATCAGTGTTCAAGCAGGAGAGGACAGGCCTAAAGACGTCATGGCTGATAACCTTCCAAAGTCAATGAAATACCCAAACCTACGGATCCAAGAAACTGGACAAAACTACAGTAGATAAACAAACAAACAAATGCCAAGGCACATACTAATTAAGCTTTTAAAACTAAAGATAAAGGAAAAAATTCTTGAAACCACAAATTACCCGAAGTAATCAAATCAGCAGATTTGATCAAAACAGCAGATTTCCCATTTGGAAACCATGGAGGCCAGAAAGAAGTCAAATAATAGTTTTAAAGTGTTGGGGGAGAAAAGTATCAATCACAAATTCTGTACCTGGTGAAACTGTCCCAGGAAAATAATAACATTCTCAAAGGAAAAGTTAAAAATGTATCACTAGAAGACCTATGCTTAAAAGCCTGGATGTGAGTTATCCCCCAAAGGTTCAGGTGCTGAAAGCTTGGTCTTCCAAATATTGGTATTGAGAAGAAGTGGAACCATTAAGAGGTGGGGATAGTGGAAGGTGATCAGCTCATGGGGGAAGGGCCCTCAGAGGGGATTAATATCTTTATCTAGAGACTGGGTTAGGTCTCTCAAGACTGCATTAGGTTTCCTAGGAGTGAGTTGGCTGTTGCAGGACTGGATTAATTACAGAGAGAGCAAGCTCTTATGAATCAAGGTTACCTCTGGTGTTTTGCCTTCTCTCCATTCTCACATGTGCTCCTGAAATGTGACACGATCCACCGTGGTTTGATGAAACATAAGGCCAGATGCAGCCACCCAATCTTGAACTTGCAGTCTCCAGAACTGTGAGCCAAAATTAGCCTTTTTTTCTTTATAAATTATGTGGCATGAAGTACTTCATGGTAGCAACAGAAAATAGACTAATAGTTCTTCAACTAGAAAAGAAATAATAATTGTTTGGCTTTTTAAACGTCCTTTTAAAAATTAGCATGTAATAGTTGTATAAGGGGGATATCATGACATTTTCATATGTGCTTACAATACATGTTAATTAGATTCACTCCCTCCATCACTCTCCCTCAACCTCCTCCCCACTTCTTAGAACAATTTTAACAGGTTTCATTGTTCTGTTTTCATACACAAATACAAAATGCATCCACCATAGTTGCCCTCCTTCACCCTCCCCTTTTGGCCTCCCTTGAAGGAATCTTAGAGCATCTGGAAGGAGGAACAGTAGGAAGAGCAGGATTCTGGGCACATAAGTATATTATTTTCCTTATGGGTTTTATGTCCTATGATATTCAATAATTGAAACATAAATCTTAGCACCATCTGATATCAAGACAATGACATTTGAAAGTTTGGGATATGAGTGAGGTGTTCACACTCCACTTGAAATGTAATATGTTGGTCCCAGTAGACAAAGGTGCAAAAATGACTCAATGGAGGAAGGCTAGCTGAGTCAGCAAACAGTGCTGAAGCAATTGCATATCCACAGGCAAAAGAACCTGGACATGATTTACGCGTAACTAAAAATGGGTTGTACACATAAATGCACAACATAAAACTATGAAATTCTCAGAAGAAAATCTTCATGAACTAGAATTTGGCAGAGAGTTCTCAGACAGCAAAAGCACCATCCATACAAGAGGGAAATTGATACACCAGGACTCATTGGATTTAAAGCCTTGCTTTTGTGAGAAGCCCTGTGACGAGGACCCCCTGTACTAAAGACTTTGCAGTGAGGAGGTAAACCTGGGGACACAACAGTCTCCTCAGCACGGACAGCAGGCCCCTCCAGGACAGGATTCATAGCACCTAATGGAGGCAGGAAGGAGGAGGAGGAAGAGAGAGTCTGTGCTCTAAGCCACATCCAGATAAAGGATTTCCTTCAGCTGCCGGATGAGGAGATATTGAGAATGTAGGTAGTATTTACTGCAGTTGCTCTTACATGGTTTCTACTTTTCTATGTGCTGGGACCAGAGATGATCAAAGTAGAGAAGGTCTGCCTAGCCCACCTGAGACATATGGTCCCTCATGTTAGCACTGCAGAAGAAGAGAACAGTGAAGTTGTCACACCCTCTCATAGTTGCCTCCAGCTGGAATTGATTCATTCTGTCACTGATCACAGTCCATTGGCCATGTAGGATTGAACTGCAAGGGAAATGTAGGTACATTTGGTGCCCTACCATCTCGGGCATGAATACCATGGGTTATTCAGCTTGCTCTGAATATCCACATGGCAAAGCATCTACAGTTTTCTGCCCATTGACGTCATCCTTCTCAAGGAATTCTTCTGATTTCACAAGTGTATGAGTGAAGATGCCAGTGCAGCTAACCCATGCCCTATCATGTGGTAGAAAGGTACCATGTGATAATTACAGTCAAAATTCCTCAGAAAGGGCCAAACCAGAAAAGCATCACCTCCACAAGGCTGGCCATCTCCCCTGGCTGATGGGTAGCTTGATTTCCACCTCTCTCCAGTGTGACCAGAAGGGCAAAGGGGAAAGAGAGTGGGGTGAGGACTGGAGGCTCCAAAGAAGCCTCATTAGTGGGAAGGAGCTGGGTGTGAGCTCTGAGGGAGGGGAGGGGTGACAGTGACTGAGTGGCCAGGCTTGGAGCCTGCATTAAGTGTGACACAGGCAAGCCTCACATTTCCTCACCTGACTGGTGTTAATGGATCTGGGTGACAGAGGCTGTAGGAACCAGGATGCCAGACTCAGGAGCCTGGAAGGGACCCCGAGAGTAGGCAGCCCAGTCTCCTTGCTTTAACAGTGGCTGGGCACTCAAATTTATTATGTAACTTAATTACACAAGAGCCAGCTGGGGTGCTGGGAGTAAGGAAAGAAGTTGGTGTTCCCATGGGTCAGAAGAGAAAATCAAGCCACAGAGGGGACAGTGATGGTCTGAGGTCACAGTTTATGTGTGGCTGGTGGGGTGTGGTCTCTTGCCACCCCTCTCCAGCACAAGAGAAGTGACAAGGACTGAAGGCAGAAAGCCACAGCAGGTTTCTCTGCCCTGAAGAGCAGTTGCTCTGCAGTGAGAGGAGGCCCCTCCCCAGCCCCCATCACTGTCAGGTGGTGAGACTGGCTCTCTGGCAGGTCCAACAGCCCAGATCAGTAGAGGCGTGTCGCTCAGACTTTGTGTCTACTGAGCTTGGCTGCAGCTCTTCCCTATGTGATCTATTCTCAGGAGCCCAGGTGACAATGTGGCCACTGCCTGGCACCTTGCCAGTCAGTGAAGTAGATGAACAGAGAACTCCAGAAGGTCTCAAGTCAACTATTCAATTATTCACCTCAAGACTGGACCACGCCACTTCCACTCCCCTCAAGGAGGGTAGGGAGGGACTGAGGGGACCTGGAGGGTTGAGAGGGGTGACCTGGGGGTTTGAGCTGGGATATAAAGGGAGCTCAGCAATATGTCTTGGGATGTTGTGTTCCTGAGATCTGGCTCTGTCACTCAGCATCCTGCTTTCCACTCTTGGTGCCTCAGTTTCTTTATTGGAAGGGATGGTAGTTACCCAGACTTCATGCAACATTTAACTGAGGAAGACCAGGCAAACACTTAGCATGGCCCGGTCCTCTGCAGATTCTCCTCACAGGACAGACACTGGAGCCTCCTCTTAAGACACCACTGCATGTGTTTCACAATCACATCTGATCAACCTTTTAGGTGTGCCTGGCCTTGTCTTCCCACCTCCTGCCTGCAGAATGTCTCTCTGCCTTCTCATAATTGGGTGACTTTCTTCCTTTGAGGTGCTCCTTTGGGTATGCCTTCCCATCCCAGTGTCCCCAGGACCCTACAACCATTTGGGGCTGTTCCTCACTCACAGGTTACCATAACAGACTTGTCACCTGACCCCAACTGGCCCAATCAGGAATTTGGGATTTTACCCATCAGTTAACTTCTTTACTTGGCCAGACCAGGAACAGGTAGACTCCAGGTAATAGAGCTTTGCTGTGTGCCTAGACACAAGGAGGAACTGTTCCGAAAGTTGCCCACTCCACAGCCCTCTGTCCTGGAGTCCAGGCACAATCTTGCCCTTGCCCTTGGATTTGGTGAGGCCACCCCATTCCTGAGTTCCCTCTGGGTATTGAGTAGATTTTTAATTCTAGTACAAGGGTTGGAGGTATAGCTCTGTGATAACAGCACCTGCCTAGCATGCAAGAGGCTTTGGGTTAGATCCCCAGAACCACAAATTTTAATGATGATGATGGTAATAATAATACTATATGTCCATCTTTCAAGGTCTGTTTCATCTGCCACCTCCTCCTTAGAGTCCACCCTGACCTTCCTCCACTTGACGGTCATCTCTAGTCACTTCTGATCAACACTTTGACACTTTCCTACAATCCTTATTTTCAACAGTGGTTATCCATGCACATCTTTTACCATTCTCACTGGACTGTGTCCTCCAATATGTAAAGAATCCTGTTTGCTCATGTCTGAATCAAAAGCCCATCTTTGCTCATAGATTGAGGGCCAAAGGTCAAGATGAAGCAGAGGCCTCTCCTACACAAGAGAGTGCAGGGAACAACTCTAATGCACTGTATTTGTGAGGCAGAGATCAGGAGGATTACATTATGAGGCCAGCCCTTGTAGAAAGCTAGCAAAACCTCATCTCACCCCTGGCACTATAGCAGGAACCCAGTGAGTGTTTATTGAACCCACAGTTAATCCCAACAAAGATCACTTTTCCTGAACCCCGACCCTATGCCAGGCATTTTCATTCATCTCATTTGGTCCTTGTAAGGGCTCTGATGTCAGAGTACATACTCTGGAGTAAGATGTCATAGGTTCAAATTTCAGCACAGCCATTAGCAAGCTTGAGAAAGTAATTGAACCTCTCCAAACTTAGTTTCCTGATCTACAAAATGGACACAATAATAGTGCCTACCTGGTAGGCTTGGAGGAGTAGATGAATTAAATAGACCAAGGCGGGTAGAAAGGAACCTTCATGAAATGCTCACCAAACAGGTTAGCTTCGCCTCTCCTCCTCCCACTGGTAAGAGCCCCTCCAATTTTGTAGGGACCCACCATAATCCACTCTGATGTTCATTTGATTTCAGCATGGCTGTTTCTACCTGCAGGTTTCAGGAGTAGTCTGGCCAATGAGAATTTATTCTGGGACTTCATTGGAATTATTTTAGCAAGCAAAGTACTTCTTTCTGTTGGAGTTGCTGGGGACCTCCTCTTGTTGGAAGCTGGGGGCTTCCTGGGAGTGATGCCCACAGAGAGGAAAGCAGAACCAGGAGATGAAGTGTAATGAATATGTCACAGCCTCATCTGAGCACCTGGATCCAGCCATATCTGAATTCCCAAGAGCTTCTTGGTTACATGAGACTAGAAATTCCCTTTTCTACCTTATTGCAGAAATGGGCCCAATTAAAACAATTATTACTCCTATTTTCCCATACTACTGTGAAGTAACTTGCCTGCAAGCATACAGCCGTCACTCGTCACCCAGAGATTCAAGCCCAGATCTCACTGTCTCTTAATGATGGTCTTGGGGACAGCTGTAGGAGTTTTTATAGAAAGAAGCAAAGTGACAGGCCCTGCTCAGGATCGGGGTGGAAAAGTTCACAATGCAGTTTGCAGAGTCTGCATCACTCATGGAGGCAGTCTAATTCTAATCTGAGGTGACCTTCATTGGAGGGAGTCTCCAACATTTCCTGGAATTCTCATCATTCACCTCCCAGGCCAATGTGACCATGACAATTCCATTATTAGACCCGGCAGGACTGAGCTGTTGCTGCACCTGATTGCTAGATCAAACAAGAAGTGGAAGGAGTAATTTCTCTCCTTCACTACCTGGGAAACAATCCTGCAGCAGTCACCAGGGCTGTCTGGTGGGGAGTGGGGCATCTGCAGCACAAATGAAACTTGACAGGTAAGCACTCCCCAACAGAGTAGGCAAGTTGTGATTAGTGTTCCTAGATGGAGACAGTGGCCTTGTCTCCATAAGCTCCCTAGGACTCCGGCCTGAAGTTGTTCAAACCTGAAGAGAGATATGGCAAAGCCTGTGTTGCCTTGTGGTCTCTGCCCACAAAGAGTTTATGTTTCTAACCTACTCTTCATTTTACGAATAACTAGACAAGAGGAACTCAACCTTCACACACAAAGTAATGATAAGGAGACAGAAGCATTCGTTACCCTCATTTGATCAGTATATACTGTGTACATATATTGAAATAATCACACTGTTAATGCTAGCTAATCTGAAGTTAGAGGTAGGAGGATCACTGTTGGAGGCTGGCCCAGGCAAAAATGGAAGACTCTATCGGAAAAACAAACTGAAAGCAAAAAGGACTGGGGATGTGGCTCAAGTGTTGGAGTATCTGCCAAGCATACACAAGGCCCTAAATTAAATCCCCAATCCTACTAAAATCACATACATGGAGTTGGAAGGGGGAGGAGGGTGTCCCAAGAGTCCCAAGGGAGAGAGATTGTCCAACACAAGTGGCTGATCACAGAACTGAAGGCAGGCTGGGCAAGCAGAGCAACAGCTATCTTTTTCAAAGGGTTAGACAGTTCGAAGGCAGCACTTGACAATGAAATCTGAATGTGTGACACAGACTGTGGGTGTGGAAGCAGGAGAGTTGCTGGGGAGGGTGACCATTCCTTTGTTCCCTCCCTGTTCCATTCAATTCATCACGCATCTCTCCCTCTGTTGCTAGACCCTGGTCTACTTGAAAGGCAACACTCAAGAGCCAGGAGTAGGTGAGAAGGAAATAAGGTTTATCCAAGGGCCAGCCCCAAGAAGATAGGGCTTATTGTCCTCAAAGCACCATCTTGGGGAATTCAGGTACACAAAAGGGTTTTTATAGGCAGGGAAATGAGGTATGGGGGACAATGGGCCAGAAAGCTATATGAGCAGGGTCTTTGTCATCCAGGGCATGCATGTTCTTTTTAAAAAAAAAAATTTCTCCAGCCAGAGCACCACAGTTGACCTTGACCTCTTTGGGCTAGTTTCTGTAATTCTTTTGACAAACATTATTACTTTTCTGTAAGTTAAACCTCACAGCAGTTACAGGCTTTGAGTTAGTTGATGCACAAGACTACAATAAGGAAGGATGTCACACAAGATGATGCTATCTGAAGGTTACCAGATATCCTGAGTTCTGTAAATCTAAAGAAAGATTAAATAGCAGTTAACATCTTGATCATATAGGTGCTAACTCCTCTTTAGAAGTTAGAACCCATGCAAAGGGAAGGGAAGAAAAAAAAAAGTCTGCCATCGACAACTCCCAGAGGAGTGGCCACGGTTATACCTTCTCCCACTGGGCCCTGTGAAAGGATCAGATGAGATCTCTCTGTGAAAGCTATCATAACACAAGGGACACAGACCTGTCAACAACCAGTCCTGGGACAGGTAAGTCATGGGTCATGGAGGCCACTCAAGATATGTGGAGTGCAACAAGGGTAGGAGTCACCCACTCGGGTGGGCTTGGGGCTGGAAGTCCAGAAGAGTTGGTAGTCAGGAACCCCTGGAGGGGTTCCTGAGTTTGGTCTCTGAAGGGGCAAGAAGGAGTTGAGAATCAAAGGGGAGTGAGAATGCATTCCAGGGATTTGTGCATGTTTGTAGGGTGTGTGTACATTTTAGGGATTAATTTTAGTGATTGACCTTGTAGAGCAGAAATGGACTGGAATTTCCAAGGACCAACCAGATTCTCATTACAATTCTGAGAAACTGAGGCCCAGAGAGGTGGAGCAATCTGCCCTAAGTCACAGTTTCAGAGCCAGACTCTGACGCACATCTGCTGTCTCTTTCCACACTTCTCCCATCCCATTTCTCCAGAAAAGTTTTTTCCCACTTTGCAAAGCCCTGGAGTTGACAGCTGTGGCACAGTGAGCTGCAGGTGGAATTGAAGGCTCTGCAGAAGGGCCCCTAGGGGCATGGTCCTCTCCCAAAGACCCTTCTTGTACCATCAAGAAGAGCCAAGGAAGAACGTAAACTTCTGGAGGAAGAGTGGATAGCTGGCAACTAGCAACTACATGCTGTATTCTAGCCCCAGTCTCAGACTTTGTCCCAGAGAGGCATAAGGCACAGCTAATGGTTACAGCCATAGTCCCGTCCCACCTCAGGGCCAGTAGGCAGCCTGCAGTGATCTGAAATAGCCTTGCAGAGCTGGAAGGCAACGAAGGAGGAGTCTGTGATAGGGTCAGATAAGGCAACTCTAAGTCCCACTTGGTCTGGGATAGCCATTTATGTCTATTTTCTTAATGTCCCCTTAACTCTCAATTGTCCTGGTTTGGACAGTAATTATGGGATGACTCTAAGGTAGGTTATTCTCTAGAGAAAAGAGGACCCCACAGCCACCCTAAATCCCATGGGGATCTCCCAAACCAACCATCAGATGGTGGCATAGAGGGCTAAGGAAGCTACTAAGAAAGACTGGCTTCCTAGGCAGCATTTCATGAACTGATATGCACAGCAAGATTACTGCAGACTGAGGATGTCTAGCTGTGCCCAGGGGCTTGGTCCAGTAGGAATGCCCTGCTGGAGATCAATTTCACACTGTTCTCTGGCACTCACCAGACAGATGTGGAAGAGAATTTTAGCACATTTGAGACAGCAACAATAAACCTTCAGCAGCCCCTTTTAACACCAAAGTGTAGACACTCAGACTAGCTGGCCCTGTGTTAGGCAACAGGCAGCCTGGCTGAGTATCCAAACTCAAGCTGGAAGCTTCCTGCACCAAAGGCTGGAGAGAGACCATGACAGAAGGCGGTGGACAGAACTGAGCAGGGACAGGAAAGTAGAGGAGGAGGATCAGGTGGCTCTAAGTCCCCAGAAAGTACAGAGATGTAAGAAGACCTCTGGACATCCCACAGTGCACAGAGCAGGGGTTAGGATCATTTACATGATATTGAAGGATTTGGGGGACCCTCCCTCCATGCCGGGGACACCTGGGACCTGGGTGCTCTGTGATTCTGCAAGAAGAGCCTGAGTCTGCAGTGTCAAGGTGGCCCAGGATTTCATCCACAGCCATGTGACCTTGCAGGGTGCTGGAATGGGCACAGTACATTTTCCTGGGGACACATCTTCAGCTATCTGCTCACCCTGTTGCATTTTGTTCCTGGAGCCCCTGGTTTCAGATAGGCTCAAAGAGGAGCTCCAGAACTCACTGGAAGCCTAAAGTAAACCCCACCCTACTTCAGATGATCCACAGATCCATGAGCCAGAAAGAAAAATGTTTGCTGCTTTGGTCGTTATGAAGAAAAGTCAAAAAGATTTAGTCACCCCAGCAGTTTTCATAAGGCAGTCTTTCTCTGACAGCATCTCTCAAATGTGGCATTCCTGAGAACCTGCTGTGGCTGGTAGGGTAGCTTGTCCTCCAGCAAACAGATGCCTCTGTCCTCCCAGCCAGGAGAAAGGGGCTACGTTAGGAGAAAACCTGGCTAGGATGAGTCAGTGGCTCGCTCTGGGGACAATGCCTATTGTGATTCTAGGTGCACTTGTACCCCACCCCCCATGGTTATACTCTGGCCTCCATCTTTTTCCCCCTGAAACTGGAAGCTACACCGCTAGCTGGGGTTAGGAGGAACACAGTGTACACATTCCCTCATTTATCAGCACTTCTCTTTTCCCTTGGCACCAGAAATAAATTCCTCTCTTCTCCTTTAATCCAGGGCATTCTACCCATGGGAGTACCTCATGCGACATGACACAAGAAAAAGGGTCCCAGTTCCTGTTCATCCGAAATACCTCTGCTCTTCCTGCACATGAAGAAATGGAGGCTCAGAGAGTTTACCCAGCTGCCAAGGGGCAGAGGTAGGAGTTCACTCTGTTCTCATGCTTCCAAAGACCTTCTTGTGGAAAACCCTCAGAGTCTTGTATTTACCGTTAGAATTCATGTGACATTTGCAGTCTGTCTCTATCTTGACTCTAATCCCAAAGCATCTTTTACATCCTTGGCCACCTGAGACCAAATATACCCCACCCAAAAAATCAACTGTTTTTACTGTAGTTCCATGGACCTCTTTATGCACTGCAGGCCCTCAGGGTGAACCATTCACTGAATGGCTGTTGGAAATGGGGCCTAGCTGGGGGAAGTAGGTCACAGGGGGCATGCTCTTTAAGGGTATATCTTTCCCTTGCCCCTTCCTGTCTGTCTCTGTCTACTTCCTGTCTGCCATGAGGTGAGCAGCTTTGCTCCATCCTTGTGCTCCCCACCACAGTGTTCAGCCTCTCCTCAGTGCCACAGCAATGGAGACAAGCAACTATGGCCTGAAAGATCTGAAACTGAGAGCCAAAATAAATCCCTCCTCTCTGAAGTTGTTTTTACAAGTATTATTGTCACAGTGACACTAAAGTGACTAGCACAGGTGGAGTAGGCAAGCCTAGACGGAGGCCTACTGTGTGCTGGTGAATTTATAACTAATGGCAAGAGCCCTCCCACAGCCTAGTAAGGGCGCACTGTTGTTCTGCTTTGCAGACAGGGAAACAAATTCACGGTGGCAGGAACCTGCTGTCATGCACAGAGCTGGGCTGGGGAAGCTTGGACTTGAGGCTAGTCTGGGTGCTCTGACTGTCCATGGGGCCTGCCTCTGGATCCTCCAGCACTAATTCTGACCATAAGTGTGAGTGGCAGAGAGACTGAGGGGGAGGGGCTGCTGGAGGAGGAGTGATGGAGGTGGGCCTGACCAATGGGTGAGATCAGAGAGGAATACTGGGCAGTGGCCAGGCCCAGGTACCAGCAGGGTTGCCAGGCTAGGGGCAGGATAGAGAGCAGGCACCACAGGGCTGAGAAGAGAGGGCTGGAACAGAACAGCCACTCAGGGTGCAGTCCTGCCATGAGGCCTATAGAATGCAGAAGGGTGCCAGGGATGGCAACGGTGTGTGGGTCAGGAAACTCCAAAGAAGCCAGACAGAGCGTAGCCCACCAGGAATTGTCTGGGCCTCCTTCTGACAGCTGGCAACATCTGGAGCTCTGGAAGAAGCTGCTTTGATTCCTCCTCCTCTCCCATCTCCTTAGCCCTCTGCGCAGCCTGGGAAGAAGTGGTCAGCACAGCCTGTAGTGATATCACTGGCCCAGAGACTATCTGAACAGCATGATGGTGTTTGCAATGACCCAGAAGATGTCAGAGTGGGGGGGTCATTAGAGATGCACCTATTCACACACTAGCTAGCTCCCCACGCCACCATCACACACTTACTACATGCCAGCACTGGCCTGGCTGCAACAGGCTGTCACCACACTCCCTGGCCAGCGCTGCCCCCTTCATTCCTCCCTGCCTTGTGAGTCCCAGACCACAGCTGACCTTATCTAAACAGAGGCATTTTGGACTGAGGGTCTGGATTCCTTTCTGGAGATGGTGTAGAGAAGGCCAAGAGCAGACAGAGGGCCCTGAAAGTGAAAAGAGGGAAGGAGAGGTGCACAAGGGGCAGAGCCCCTGCTTCAGCCCACTCTCTGTGCCTACCAGTCCTGCCCGTGTGGACCCCTCCTCTGGCCCAACCCTGCCTGCAGCGTGAAGGGCCTGCACAGACCCTGGCAGGGGTGAGGCTGAAGACAAATCAGAAAGGAAGAAGATGCAAGGTTGTGGAAGGAGCCAGGAAACATTCAAGATGAAATGCCCAAGAGCCTGTGTTTTGAACATTAAACCTTCCCTCCCTTGTCCAGGCAGCCTCTTCCCACACAGGTTTCTTCTATCCCTGGGCCAGACCTGAGCAGATTGAGCAGATGCCTGGAGCCCGGTCAGAGGCCAGAAGGGGAAGTCTCTCTCTCTCTCTCTCTCTCTCTCTCTCTCTCTTTCTCTCTCTCCATAAATATACATAGAAACTCAGAGATTCCAAGAGACTCCAGAAGCCAGAGTGAACCAACAATGAGGAAACAATAGAGGCAGGGGCTAAGAAGGTCGAGCGCAAACATGAAGCAGAGAAAGTGAAAACCATGGAGTTAGCAAGAAGAGAGGAAGATGGCTCACAGAGGGGGAGAGAACACAGCTATAGAGGAAGAGAGGAGAGAAAGAGGAGGCACTCACACAGCCCAGGAGACCCCAGGAGGAGGGAGAGGAGAGGAGGGTGAAGGTGACAGGGAGCCTGGCCAAAAGAGCCCTATCAGAGAGAGAGTAGCAGGGCCCAGGTGTGTCCAGCATGCATGGGCACACACCGGTGAGTGTGCTTTGTTGGCATCTGCTGTGGGTGTGCTGTGTACATGTGTGAGGGGAGGGCACACTGTGTGAGCATGTGTGTGACCTCTGCCCCCTCGGTTTTCCTGTGCCCATCCCAGGTCCCAATTTCTCCTGATCCCCTTTCTGCCTGTCTTCACCCCTCCCTCTGGGGACCATACAGAGCAGCCTTGAGCTGGTCCTGCCCCAAGAAGGAACCTGGGAGATTGCCCTGGCTTGTCCACCTCTCCGCCTGCCCCCCATCTTCTCCCCTTCCACATAGCCTTGGCCCCCCTGAAGCCCCAGTTTCCTCATCCAGGGATAGGCTGATGCCCTTCTCAGGAAATACAGAGAGTCAGGGATGTGGCCTGTGAAGGGGGACCCAGCATGGAAAGGGTGGGTCCCCTTTCCAGAACATCCAGACACAGTGGCTGTGATCCAGCTTATCTCCCACCACTCTCACTTGGCACTGGGCATGGCTTAGCTGTGCCCTGTCTCCTCCCTAGCACGCGGTGGCCCCAGCCCTACCTCGTACTCAGTGATCCCATGCAGTGGGCGCTTGGCAGATGAGGGGCTGGTTACTCCACACACATGGGGAAGGTCGGAGGGGTCAGCTGGCCATGAGACTGGGCTAGTGGGGAAAAGGGGAGCATCCAGAATGGTCAGGCCAGCTGGTGCCCCTGTGGCCTCAGCCAGAAAACCATGCCTGCTCCAAGCTGCCGAGTGCTCGGTAAACGTTGTGATGTTTCATTCATGAACGCAGTGTTCCTGAGACTCATGGTAAGGGACATAGTAAAGAATTCATGAGCGCTCAGCCTGCGGGCTCTGAGCAGCTCCAAGAACACTGCTTCCAGGAGGCTAAGTCTGTCCTCAGAGCAGGGTCCCCTCCCAGTGCAGGTCACAGGGCACAGAGACAGCCCTCATCTGCAGGGTCCACTGCCCGGGGAGGTGAAGTGGTCCCTCAGCAGACACAAATGCGCAGTAGCTGGAGGGGAGAGCAGCTCAGACTTTTCAAAGCACATAGTAGGTATGCAACAGAGACTTGAATGAAGAAAGAGGGAATCCTACATGCCTTGGTTTCTAGAATGTCCCTGTGGTTTGAGGAGGTGGGTTATCCCTATAGTCCAGATGATGAAGTGAAGACCCAGAGATGTAAGTGACTTGCCCAAGGACACATAGCAGCAGCAAATACCCCTGACCCCTAAGGAGCACTGAGTCCAACCCCCCTCCTTTGACAGGCAGGGGGTTCCACCAGGTCCTCTGGGGTCCACTGGGCTTAGTCACACTGGTCCAGTCATTGAGGCTCAGCTCACCCACCTATTTCCAATTTCACACCTATTATTCTGCCTCATTTTTACAACAGCCCCATTTTGCTAATTGTCCAGAAAGGGTCCGTGACTTTTCCCAGGCAGTGGGGAAGACAGGACTTGTGCTTTGGGTGTCCAGTCTGAGCCCAGTGTGTTTCTCCTACCCTGACCGAAGCAACCTGGCCCCTTGAGTTGGCACTCCTTTCTGACTATCTGCTGAGTGCTACCTGTGGCCCAGAACTGTGGTGATCCTACTTTGGAACTGAAGGTCCCCAGTTGAAGGTTCCCAGTGTCGCTAGTGATCACAGCAACAAATAAAGAGTGAGAGAGAGAGAGAAAAGCCCACTACTTGAGAAAAAGGGGCAAGTACAGGAGAGATGGAGGCAACTGGCACAGAGAGAAAAATGAGGTAAGAAAAAGGACAGTCACACAGAAAAAGGAAAAGAGATAGAGAAAAGCAGAAAATTACATAAAGAAAGACACAAACACACACATGCACACACACACACATACACACAGGCAAGAAAGAACCTTTCTCATTTAAAAATGAGTGATAGGCACAGGAGTAAGAAACGCACATGCACAGCACACTTACACACATATACACACACACACACCTGGATAGAGATGGAAAGAGACATATAGATACAATTCAGACAGACAGAGGGAAAAATGGAGTGTATAGGGAGAAAAGGGACCCAGACAGCAAGACAGAAGATAAGGAGAGATTGGTACACACAGAGAACATAAGGGGAAGGAGGTGTGGAAAGCATGAGATAGGGGCTGAGGGAGGCAGGTCGAAGCCGGCCATGGTCCACACTGGTAGTTCACGCCTGTCCTCCCTGCCCAGCCCTCCCCATTCTTTTCCCAGCAGCCTGAAACATAAACCCTGTACTAAGTTCATTTCCCTGGGTCCAGCTGCCCAGTCTTGCTCTGCATCCCATCCCCATGCCCATAGGACAAAGAGGTGATGGAACTCCATCTGCAGGTATCATGCAGGCTCTTCTCCTCCAACTGTGCTCTGAATCAGATGCACACATGAAAGGAGAGTCCTGTCCAGCACCTGCTCACCAATAGCCCCAGGTGCTGCAGGAGCTAGAGGAGGGTACAACACACATTCTCTCGGCAGACTCCTACCAGTGCCCATGAGGGGCCAGATGCAGCCCCTGTGCAGGGAGAACCCACTGGGAGAGACAGTCTTGGGCTCTACTGCCCCTTGCTGGCTGGGTGCCTGTGGTGAGACACCTCTAGGCCTAATACCCACCTCTGTGATCTGGGGTGATCACGTTCCTGAGCTGGGCAAGGTGAGTTGAGAACTGCAGAGATCTCCCTTGGGATTAAAGAAAGAGAAGAGAAGGACAGGCTTGGTGGCTCACGCCTGTAATCCTAGCAAATTGGAAGGCAGAGATTGAGAGGCTTGCAATTGAGGCCAGCCCAGGCAAAAAGTTTGCAAGACCCTAACTCAACCAATAAGAAGCTGGGTGCCGTGACATGTGCCTATCATCCCAGCTACCTAGGAAGCATAAATAGAAGGATTGGGTTCAGCCCAGCCTGGGCATAAATGTGAGACTATCTCAAAAATAACCAAAGCAAAAAGAGCTGGCTGTGGCTCCATGGCAGAGTGTCTACCTAACAAGCTCAAGGCCCTGAGTTCAAACCCAGATACTGCCCAAAAAGAAAGAGAAGAAGAGGTGAGTCTCCAATCCTGAGTAACCCAAACCTCATTCCCAAGAGATCAGTGTGCTGACATTTTCCAGGGCAGTGAGCTATTCCGGGAAGAAGGAGCAGAGATCAGACTATATCAAACATTCCATTATAGCCAGCTCTCTCTTTGCTGCTGTTGTGACGTTAGAGAAGGGGTTGGAAAGAAGGTGCTAATTTAATTTGCCAGAATGAATAAAGATAAGACAGTAGCCATGGTTACCAAGTAACCTGAGGTTTTGACAGCACAGAAGTCACATGGCTGATTAGCCAGAAGGGTCTCTTTTCATTATCTTCTTCTGTTGCTGGGGCGGGCCAGGTCCAAACTGGGTATGTGTGTGAGCGGACATGTAAATGCAAAAGAGACCACCGGGAGGAAGAAGCAGGGGTCTTCAGGGCTGCCTAGTGCCCACAGCCACCAGAAGGACCTTGTTCATTAATAGTCATTACACCAAACAACCCCAGGCTTGGAGTGTGCCCTAGGAGCAGGTTTTGGGGCCCACCAGTGCATCTCCCTGGGCCTTAATGAGGCTAGATCAGGCATCCCTGGGGACAGGTGCACATGCGCCCTATGCACATGAAGGCTTGTCATCAGGTGTTGTGTTACCTGTGAAGCAGGAGTGGGCCCGGCTTGCTGGTGTGCAGACACCTGAGCACACAGTGGGGCTGGTTCGTCAACACATGCAGCAGGTGACCTGCTGCTCCAGGCTTCTGTAAGTCTCAGAAGTCTCAGTGGCTATGTGCAGAATGGGGTTTGTGATTGTCCCTGCTCCGTGAGGTCAGTGGCAGAGCTCAGCCCGTCTCCTTTCTCACGGCAAGGCTCCGTAACTGTGAGTTACATTCAGTTTTATCATGATGCACACGCAGCTTCTCCTTCCTGCGTGGATGTGCAGAGCGCATGGATGTCCAAGTGTGACTATCAGACCTCGTAGCGAGTGGGCTTCCTGGGCTGGTTCACACACTTCATGGGGGAGACCTTCCTGTCACGCTCAAGGTGCCTTTCCATCTTCCTTTGTGGCTCAGACAACGACACTTGGTGCCTGGCTGGGAGGGAGGGAGAGCCTTGGAAAACCACCATTCTTCCAGGGCCAGAGAACTTGGACTTTATGCAAAGGCAGGGACCTACTTTGTTGGAACTGAAAGTAATTTACAGCAGCACAAAAGGATGCATTAGAGGGAGAGCGAGGAGCAGAAGCAATGGGAGCTGGAGGCTGAAAAGAAGAGGAAGAACCTGGCCCACGGAAAAGCAATTTAAATGCAACCAAAGCATGAATGCATCTGCCAGGGTCCAGGCTTCCCCTCACATGGCATGAAGGACCCACCAGGCATGTGCCTCACCTGGCTGACCAGGAAAGGGAAACAGACCCCCTATAGATGTCCATCAGTGGGCCAGTTTTTCTTTCCTTTTTTGTGGAGTCTTTTTTGAGGAATAATTGGATCTTCCTATAGTGCCTCATGCTTGGAACTGGGGTGAGGGTTGGTGTGGGGGTTCTTGGGGTCTGGGATAGAATGGAGAGGGTGTAACTGAGTCACAGTCAATGACAGGGGGTACAGGAGCTGGGATAGCCAGGCCAGGTTCAAGTTCAAGGATTGGTCAGTTTCTGTGAGCTGGAGAGTACATTATATAGGTTCCCAGTCTCCAAAGCTCCAGGGGAAAGACTCAGGACAAGGCTGGGAGGAAAGTGAGCTGCAGAGTTGCCTGTGAAGGGAGCAGAGCTGGCAGTCACAAGGCACAAATGCCTGGATTTCAGGCCTCTCTCACAGGTCTCTCCCGGGTTCTCTCAGTCTCCCTCAACCCCTAAGACCTGAAAATGTAATCAAACCCCTGATCAAAGGTCAAGGGCTCAAGGGGAATTGGGGCTAGGGAGTCTCCGAAATAACCCAGCCCCGTCATCTTGCAGTCAGAGACCCCCAGTGTCTAAGGATTAGAGTCAGTTGGAGGCTAAGCTGGTTAGATCCATGTCTCCACCACCTCTTTCCTTCACCACTCTCTCAGACTTACTTGCTCATAAAGGCAGGGGGAGGAATGTTGGCTCTAGGGTGCTGTGGCATGCCTCCAGATAGCATCGTGGCCAAGGTCCAACGTTAGGCTCTTGAGACACTCCAGCAAGGCACACTGTTTCCAGGAGGCCCCCAATGAGGGACCATTCACCCACAGATAGATGTCCATCTCCCCTTTGTCTCCTCTGCCTGGAGGGTTGTGTCAGCCCTCCCTGACATCCCAGCAATAAGGACTCCTCCAGCTAGGCAGAGGTGGCAGGTGGGAGTGGGAGGCTCAGCTGTCAGCTGGGAAGCAGAGGAGCCAGGAGCAGGCTGAGTAGCGGTGTGATATGGGGAGGGGGGACAGGTTGCTGAGAGCTAGGCAGGGCTGGAAGGACAGGGGCAGGTGCCTGGTGGTGCTAGGCCCCAGGGACTACTCTGCTGCAGCAGAGAGCCCTTGGGATATGGAGCAAACAGGTGGAATTGAACGTGCCCCCACGTACTGTCTCCATGGCTCTGGTCAGTTTTTCCACTGCTCTGAGCCTGGGGTAGGGACAAAAAGGCCTCCCAGAACTGTAGTGGGGAGGAACATAGTGGGAAATACAGAGCATCCCTGGCCAGGATGTCCCAGTGCATTACCTCTGCCCATGACCCTGGCAATCAACTCCCTCATTTGCAAAATGGGATGATAGCAGCTCCTCTCTCTAATCGCACCGAGGTCTGAGATCCTCCTCACACTCCGCCTGGGACAGAAGGCATCCTCCATCCCTGGCAAGGATGGAGCCAGCCACTGTGAACTAGGGGTCTACAGGGGAGTCCTCCAGATGGAAGCTCGGGGCCCACAGAAGGGTTTGTAATATTCCCACAACTGTCACTCACTCCGGGTCTCCCTTCCAGAGTCTCCTATGGGGATCCCCGCTCTTCCTCTCCTGCCCCTTGCCATCTCTTGTCTCCCCCCCAAGCTTTATGTAGGTTCAGCTCAAGCTCAGTCTGCGGAAATAGATTCTCCATATGCATGAAAATTGCCCATTACCTTGAGAATCCCAACCTGGTTAATCATTCCTTCCCTCTGCCTCTCTGAGCAAGTAGCGACAGCCTCCTGGCCAGTCATTTGCCAAAATGCAGCCCTTGCTTTTAAGCCCCATGATGCTAAGAGCCGAGTTCCTCTCTTCTAGCTGACAACACTTTTCTCTTTCCTTTCTTTTAAATGAGAGTACTTCTTGTTCATTCTTGTGGTGGATCTGTTAAGAGAGATGAATCTAGAAAAGTCATGAACTCTTGAAAAGATATAGCTCTTTAAAAAGAATTCATTTGCGGCATGAAATCCGCTGAGCGTGCGTGTGTAAACCATGGGGTCATTACGGCGCGAGTCGGATTGTTGGGCTTTGAAGTAGATAATAGACCTGTCTGTGGGTAGTGGAGCCGCTCCTGCTGCAGATTCAGGCACTGGCACTCAGGCCCAGAGTGGGTCTGGCTGGGCTCTCAGCCCTGCTCCACCCTGCAAGCTGGCTACATAAACTCCCTCTTTGACAGGGGGAGGCTGCTTCTGGAAGCTCCCCCTAATGCCCCCTTTTCTTAAGACCCTTTCTCTGATCAATTCTGTCCTTAGTAAAGTGGCCAAACACCTGGAGTTGTCCTGGGTTGAGGGCGTTCCTGGTGTGAGACACTTCTGATGCTGGACCTGGGAAGTCTAGGACAACAAGGCTGAGCTGGTCCCCAGGCACCTGGGGATCCTGGCCTTCTCATCAGTGAGCCATGCTTGTGAGGGAAGCCAGTCCAGGTGCCTCCATGCACCCACTGAGGGACCAGCCAGACCTCACCCCGTCCCTCACTGTCCTCGTTCCCACTGTGTGATGTGGGTGCTCTGCCTAGGGATGCTCCGTGATGAGTTCTGAGAAGAGTGATCCCTTCTAGGAGATGTGACTGGGGAAAGTGGAAGAAGCTGTATGAGACTAAATCCTCTGCCTGCAGCATCTGGTCTGTTCCTCAGAACCAGTATCAGATGACAACACAGAGGCTCAGAGAGGTGCAGGCACCTGTCTCAGGCCACACAGTCAGCATAGGCACCCTTTGCTCTGGCACCCAGACCAGGGCCCTTCCAGAGTTTAGGAGAGCATCAAGAGATCATGGCAAATGCAGGCTCTCCGGCTGCAGCCACAGGAACTGTGCCAGTGGGTGAAGTCTCAGTCACTGCTATCTGCACGCATCCCTCCAGTGTCTAGCATAGATCTGGGTGCAGAGTACATGTCACTCACTGGGTAAAGGGGCCTGGGCAGGAAGCCTCTGTGGGCCTGGTCTCTCATCCCAGCCCCCCTCGCTGCTCTTCACTCATGACAGAGGCTTCTGCTCCCATCCTGTCCCTGGCCCCTTGTAGCTTGCCAAGAACCAAGGGTTGCATTTCCAAACCTGTGGAATCTCAGCCTCTCTGCTGACAGCCTACCATGGCTGGGTTTGTTATCAGGCCTGTGGTAATAGCCGTCCCCTGGCAAATGCCACCAGGAAAACTTTATCTCAACCCACTCAGCTTTTCCCATTCCCCCAGCCTCACTGCTCCGCCAAGGCCTCAAGGAGAAGGCAGAGAATAAACATATGCTGACTTCATGAAGACACTCAGACAAAGGACAGCACTTGCCTTTCAGGGGTTCATTTTGTACCACAATCATTGGCACCCATGTAACGAGCAAACTATGCTAAGGGAGACAATGAAACTCTCATGCATTGAACACCTTTTCAATAGTCAGGCAACCAGTTTGTCGTTAGAAGTCACCATCCTCATTTCACAGATTCAGAACAGAGAAGGCAAGAGACAGGCCCAAGGTCACACATCCAGGCAGTATGGAGCTGGGCAAAAATCTCTACCTGCTTGGCTTTCCCTGCTGCTCTTTCCACTCACCCTTAAGCAGAAGAGGGAGAGGTTACACACAGACTGGAGGGACCTGGGCCAGGGTCAGTGAAGGTCACATGTGAGTCAGGCATTTTAACAGGTAGAGGTATGAGTCATGGGTGGCAGGAGGAGGGAAGGGGAGGCAGCAGCTGCTGCATCCTGGGGCGGAGGAAAGGGAAAGCCCAGGTGTTTGGGGAATGGTTTGAAGGTGCACCGTGGGCACCTGTGACTGGAAGGATGGTGGCAGGGGCAGGGGTGCTTCATCAGAAAGCAAGAGTCCACCCAAGCTCCCTCTTAACACACACACACACACACACACACACACACTGGAGTCCAATATAGAATTAATTTGTATATTAAGACATAGGTCGGTTGTGTTTTCAGTTTGGTTTGGTTTGGTTTTTTGAGACAGGGTCTCATCCAGGCTAGCCTCAAACTCACTCCTGTCTCAGACTCCCTAGTGCTGGGATTGCAGCCATGCAGCACCACCCCATGTCAGGTTTGAATCTCTTCCCTGAACCTCAGTCCCTTCCCTCAGCTATCAGTAGCTACCCCCTGCCTGCTTCAGGGCTGTCTTCTCCAATCCACATCTGTCCATCTGTCTCCTCCACCCAGATCTACACACAGCACAACCTAGTGGCCCAGAGCAGCCTCCCAGAAAGCCCACACGTCAGGAGATCTAGCTCTACTGCTGATGGCCATATGGCAGAAGAAGAGGTGACGGGGCCAGATGTGGGGTAGGGATATGTATGATGCCCATAGAAACTGAGACAGCTGACGGCAGAAGGACAAGAGAACGGGCCAACTGAGTCCCCAAGGCCCTGCTCTCCCTAGTCCACAGCACCCAGAGAGGACACAGCGTACATTTGGTGTTTAATATATCCTTGTTGAATAAACGCCATCCATTTACTAAGTGTCTACTATGTGCCAGGCACAATCCTAGGCTAGGGACACTGCCTAGGATAGATTCAGCACCCTGTGGAGCAAAGCAGGGCTGCCAGTGAAAATCAGGAGGCTTCCTGGAGGAAGTGGTGCTGAGCCAGGAGCAGGAAGAGGAGCAGGGCAGCCAGGTTGCAAGGCAGGGAAGGGACTCCAGACAGAGCCACCTTGGGAGAATAAAGCTTTGGGTCTGAGGAGGTGACAGGGCCCACAGAGGCAGTGTCCACAGAGGTTCCTGGTATGTGAAGAAGCAGAGTGATGGTTCCCAGGAGGAAGCCAAGGCCCGAGTGGGTCATGGGCTACTGGGGTCATGCAGTGGGTAATGGGTTACTGGCAGGAAGCCCGCTGCTGGACCTAGGCGTTCTCTGACTTCATTCTTTCTCCATTCTGAGTCACCCCTGCCTCTGCCAAGTAGATCCTCTTTCCCTCTTCTCAATAATTCCTCTTTCACCTCACACCTTCATGGCTGAGACCATTTCTCCATGTCCACCAAAGAATGATCATTATGCAAAATGAGACCTCAGGGGGCCCTGGGGCCCTTACATGGCTCTGCTCTTTCCAGACTGTGTGAGCAGGGCATGTCGCTTCACCTCCAGGAGCCCCTGTCATGTAAAATACAGCACCTGGTGCATGCCACAGGGTGGGAGGAGGACACTGGGAGGCCCCAGCCCAGGTATGAACCTGCATCCACCCTGGACCTCAGGTCACACCAGGGCTGTAGCTGCCCAGGTACTGCCTGCCATGTGGTTGGGGAAACCAGCTTCCCCTCAAGAGCCTCAGGAGGCCTGATAAGGAAGGCCTGACCCAGTCTGATATATAGCTTTAAAAGATCCCCCATAAACTCTACCAGGGATATCAGGGTCAGATCAGGATAGAAGAAGGCCTAGTCCGTACTGGAAGAGGTGGGGTAGAGCTTGGGGTCAGTAAAAAAATGCACCTCGGGAGTCAGAAGGATCATACAATCAGGGTGCCTGCTCCATCCTTCCTAGCTGGGTTGCTTGAACAAGATTTTGGCTCTTCAGAGCCTCTGCTCCGTCCTCATGAAGACTTTCTATTCATAAGTCTTTATCAGGCAGCCTGACCTTCCTGGGCTTCAGCCACTTCATCTGTAAAGCGAGTCTTGTGCCCTCCCTGTGGAGGGACATCTTCGCTCCATGATGTTCATTTGTGGGGACGGTGGCCATGGAGTCTGGGGCTTTCCCAGTCTGGTAGAGGACTCAGAGTGACAGGCGCCCTGTGTCTGGTGCTGGGGTGGTGGAGACTTCTTAGTAAACCAGCAAAGAGGAAGAGGTCTGGGGTCAGGCGGGGAGGACACGCCTGAGTGAGAGCCGCATGCCTGGGTGAGAACCACTGTCTGTCTGGGGTAAGAGCAACCCTGCCCCTCCCTCACTTCTCCCACTTGTCTCCTGGGGACCTGCTGTCCTTTCTGCACCACGGTAACAGAACTAATGATTAAGATAATCCCATGTCTCAGACCCCCCACACCAGGGTTTTGTCAGAGAAACTGACACCCAAGAGAGAAAAATCCCCAAAGAGGAGTCTGCAGGCAGGACACATGCAGTCCTACTTGGCCCCCTACTCCACATGTGGCCTTGGGCTGGCCCTTCCCTGTCTTGGGCCTCAGTTTCCCCATGTGCAAAATGTGGGCACTGAACTTCATGCTTAGGGGGGGGAAGTGTCACCATGTGGAATCACTGAGTTCTCTGTGATGTCACAACACTGCAGGGAAGGTGGGACGGGAAGGGAGCAGGACTCACCACTAGAGCCATGGCTCAGGTGTCAAGTAGTCACAAAGTGCCAGGCCTTTGTGACTACTTTGTGGAAACCTGAGTTTTCCACACAGGTCACCCCAACTGGCCCCACACCACTAATGTGAGGTGGGCACCATTTATTATCACCATCTTACAGATAAGGAAACGGAGGCACAGGTAGACGTGTAGTGACCAGAACATTGCTCCAGGAGACAATGACAGACCTGGACCCCTTGCTTTCCCGGGCCCCATAGGGAAGGAGCCTCAAACAGGGACATGGGAGGACAGGGGCTGCAGGGTATGGCCTGCTGCTTGGATCCTTGGATGCCCCTGGGGTAGGTTTTGTTATCTCCATCTTACAAATGAGGGGACTGCTGCCCAGAGAAGCTTAGACCCTTACTGAGCCAGGATTCAAATGCAGGTCCCTCTGATTTTCAGTACCCCAGACAGGTTGCTAGGAAACTGGTTCACCACATGTGGCTGGGGCAGAAGCTGAGGCACAGATTGGGGTTAAATCTGCCTAAAGTGTTCTTAGACCAATAGGCATGCTATATTCCTGCAGCTCCCATCCCTCCTCGTCTTCCCATCCCATTCAAAGGAAAAGCCAAGTCTGCCAGCCCGGGACACAAGCCCCTTCCCCAGTCGTCCCTGATGCTGCCTGACCTTGTCACATTTCCTCTACCCTACTCACTGAGCTCCAGCCACACGGACCTCCTGCTGTTCCTCAAACTCAATAACTAACAACAGCCTGTGGGCCTCAATTGAACTCCCCTCTGCCAGATGGGACATCAGCCAGGCGTACCTGTCCCTGTCTCTCAGCTTGCTGGTGCCTGATTCTGCCATTGGAGCTTCATTCCCTGAAACTGTGGCTCTGTCTTTTATTGAAATGCAGACATCACAGCAGTCCTGACTTTCATAAAGACATTTTCATTAATTCAACAAATATGTACTGAGTTCTTGCTCTAAACCTGGCAACACCTAGAGTCTGGGAAGGAGAGATTCATTAAGACTTGTCCAGAGCCAAACCTTCAGGGAACTTGCAAGCTCTCTGTATGGGGGGAAGGACAGAAAGAAAGCTGAACACATTGTGCAGCAAAACAGTCATAGGGATGAGGGGCCATGGTGAATCCCAGTAGAGGGGACTCTGCATAGTTGCAGAAGATGAACTTGAGCACACGTATGAAGGATGGAGATGGGGGAATCCCAGGTGCGGTGGGGGATATGGCAGGAGCAGGTGAATGGAGCCATGAAGGCACAAGGGCCAGGGGGAGCTGCATGCTGTTCAGCTTGGCTGGCCAGAACCTGGACCCCTTGGTGGACCACCTCTGCTGCTCTGGGTTAGCTGAGACAGCTAATTCCTACCTTTGTCTAAGTCACATTGATGCTGCTTTCACCTTAAAAACTCCAATTTCTAGAAGTCAGAGTTTGATAGAATGGAAAAAGAGCAGGCAGCAGGTGCCTGGGACCCAGGATGGGCAGGAGTTAGTCAAAGCCTTTCATTCCAACTCCATTTACAGATCTCAGGAGTCAAGATCTTTCCCCAGAAAACATTCCCTTCCCTTCTACCCGGCTGGTACTTGGAGAACAAGTCCTTATTGGGCAGTCCTGGTGTCAGATGCTCTGGATTTTGTCCCAATCCACCCACTGCCTGACTATGTGTCCCAGGCTGAGCTGCACCCGGCTGAATCTTGGGCTTAGATTTACAATTCATTCACCAGCCATAGACTGTGGGCTCCCCAAGAACAGGGCCATGTCCAACTCATCCCTGTGGCCTCATTGCCTGGCACAGAGTGGGTGTCCAAAGGCTGTGTAGTGACCAGTGAGTGTGGGAGCTGTCTGGATAGGAACATGTGTGATAGGGATAGAAACAGCTGCAGCTCCTTCTGGAGACTCACCTCATGCCAATGAGAACATTAATCACTCCTGAGGACTCCGCCCACTTAAAGTTCTCACTTAACCCTGTTGCGTTGGGGATTAAGTTTCCAACACATAGACTTTGGGGAATGCATTCTAATCCTAGCATTGGTAACTCTGAGGCATGACCAGAGCCTTGGCCTCAGGCATGGCTGCATTGGAATCCAGACTCCTCTACTCACCCCTGAGGGGTTTAGGGGATGTTGTTCCACCTGCTACTTCATGCAATATTGATGTCCACCCCAGTGAGGGCCTCAGAGCACAGCTGCATAGTCGGTGCCCATCACTGTGAATTCCCTCTTTGTCTCTCTAATGGTCACCCTCATTGTTTACAAGTATTATGACATATGACCATCATTTCTATTTCTTCCTGATTGATCTACTGGTATGTAATTTGGCCTTCAGTTTCTTATTACAATGGTTATAATTACTCCTAGTCAATGAAGTCCTGACTATAATTTTCACAAATATAATTGCTATTAAGCTGACAGAAGTAATTCCTGCTCTTATTGACATGACAAAGAGTAAGTAAATACAACCTGTTACCTTTGGTCTGGGAACCTGTCCTTGAGTTCCTGCTGGGCTTAGGCAAGTCCCTCTGCAAATCTCCACAAGCAAGCCCATCCCTCCTCCTGTCCCACAGTAAGCAGCTTAGATCCTGCAGCCCTAAAGAACACATCACTCTGGAGATGTGCAGCAAATACTCTTGCTTTGCCTCTGCCACTGTAAAACTGGTTTACTGTGTACCTGCTATCAATCCGGGGGCAAGACTGTATGGGCTGTATCAATCCACTTGCATGAGCCCAGTGAGACAGCACGGTCTCACAACTTTCTTACTCACGGACAGGAAGCAAGGGACAACAGAATCCCAAGGTTCATGGGGAACTGGTTCCCCAAGGTCAGGAAAGGTGCCCTAGGCAAATGGAGTCCCATTTATGTGTGTCCCACTTGGACTACAGTGAAGAGCTTCTGAAAGAAGACTATTCTAGGTTTTAGACCTGGGGAACATGACTCCCTGAGATAAAACACTGAGACAATCCTACTCCAAGCAGGATGAGATGCTGGTTACTCTGAGGACTCCCAGTGAAGAGGGTGAAGAAGTACACTGCCAAAGCCACCAGGGACTGTCCCACACTGCTGGCTGCCAAGTATTAATAACTGAGGTTTGGCCCCAGCAAAGGGATGCTATTCTCACCCTCATTTTAAATATGTGAAAACTGGGGTTAGAACTGTTGGTGACTTAACCAAAGTATTAAAAGGCTGGCAAGCCAGACTTTGATCATAGATCTTTTCCCCAACATAAGGAGCCAGCACTCCTCCTCCCTGCCTTCTTTCTTCTTCCTCCTCCTCAGCTCTTTGCCGGCAGCCTACCACTGCCATGACCATGTGGACAGGCAATCTGAGACCTGAGATTCCATTTCACTGACTGGGACGGTGAAGGGAAGCTGGCTTCAGAAACAGCTCCACATTGTAGGGAAGACGCCCACGGCTTCCACATATAACCCACACTCAGGCTCCCGAGCTTCCCGGCTGGGAGGTGACACATTGGGTTCTCCTTAGCTCCTTCTAGCAGTTCAGATGTGGAGCCACCCGTCCTCAGCACCACATCACCAGAGATTCAGGAGTGATGCTAACTCCGTTCCTGGCTTACTTTCACACACGGGCCAAGGAGCCTCTTCTGGACCTCACTTGACCTCGTCACACCCTAGGAAGTAGAGCTTATTGTGCTCCCTGGATGGAGAAACTGAATCACACAGCAAATGAGGGACAGACCCAGCCACAGACCCCAGGGTCCCTAATCCTTAAGCCACCATCTATGACAAAACGGTGGCACAACCTGGAAGTCAGTCCAGGGTGTCGGTTATTTTGGTTTTGCTTTTTAAATTCCACATGAGTTATCACATGTCTGCTCTTCAGAGCAGTGGGGAAGGTAGGCAGAGCTGGCTGGATCAGGCTCAGGGTCCCAGGACTGCCACTGACTCAGTGTGTGTGGCTTTGGGCAACCTCTCTTTTGCCTCCACAAGCCTCAGTTTCCACGTCTGTGAAATGATCTTTCAAGACCAGGTGCTGAGTTTGACCCCTGAGACCAGAATAAGCCCAGAGCATCCGTTCCCCCCAGGGGTTATGAGGCTGATCGTGGTCCACACAAATCTTTGGTCAGTAGCAGCTGCTTCACGTCCCCAGCAAAAATTCAGTTCTCCTGCTGGAAACCAGATCCATGCATTTGGGCTGCATGCATTGATTTGTGGAGATGACCATTTCCATAACTGCCCATATCCGGAGCAGCAGGTGGCTGTTCCAAGTGCTCCAGAATGAGCCCCGGAGTCCAGCAGGGACAAATCCACCCCTCCAAAGCAATGTCTGCTGGAAGGCAGCACTGACTTGTGTCACGTTGTGACAGCATTTGCCTGTTCTGGAATCCGCATTCAGCCAAAGCAGGAATCTCCTGCTGAGGCCCGGTTCCTGTCTGGAGACTTTTCTAGGTAGGAGGTATCCTGGGCAGCCCCAAGCAGACTGTGTCACAGACAGTAGACAGGAATCAATGGCAAAATGACAGGCTCTAGCCCAGGTGGGGAAGCAAGGATGGGCACCCTGATGGGGGAAGAGAAAGCAGGGCTGAGAGGACCACACCCATGGGATGGCTCGCTTCGCAGGGCCTGTCACTCAGTACAGGTGCCCCTGGAGACTTGTCATCATCCACCCAGTCACTTTCTCACTCAACAAGCATTCCTGGCCAGGGTTCCATTCAAGGTTAACAGGACACAGAGGTGGTGAAGAGGTCACCGCCAGGGGTTCCCACTGTGACATAAGGGACAGAAACTATTTCAAGAAGTGCGATAATGGACATGAGGGAGCAGAAGGAGGGGTGTCAAGTTCCCTGGGGGCAGGTGGGCAGGTGCATCTGAGGGTGGGTGCTCAAAAGCAGATCCTAAGACAAAGGTTTTGGAGTGGACAGTTTATCTGAGAGGTGACCTCAGGGAGCACAGTGAGCAAATGGAGGGAAGGCAGCAAAGGAGAGGTCAGTGTGGCATGGATTCATGAGTGGCTACAGTGACAGGCAATGAGGCCCTATCCTGATGAGGACCCTTCAAAGGACCATGTGAAGACACCTCAGAATCAGCCCTGGAAGGAGGAGTGGGCATTTACGATTGGTTCAATTCTTGGGACATTGGCTCCTCCTCCCCCTGCCCCCTGCCCTTCCAGGAGCAGTGAGTGGATGGCAGGGAAGGAATGGAAAAAGTTCAAGGGCCCAGGAAGATTGAAGGGAAGGGTTACTATGGGGTTTCAAGTGGGAGTTCAAGCAGTGCATTTGTCAGGAAGTTGTGGGTGGCAATTTGACAAGCTAAGGCCAGGGAGCTAGTGGGAGATGCAGCTGTGGACAGATACCACAGAGGCAGGAGAGAACAGATGCAGAGGGCAGGAAGGTCTTGACCCTCCATGGAGAGACTCAGTTCTGCTCCTGAAATGCTGAGAGCCTGTAGTTATTCTCAGCAATAGAGAGGAGGGGGTGACTTGTGCTTCGTTTCCGAATAGGGAGGAACACAGGTAATTTGCTGGGAGAAGAGGCTGGTGGCTAGGCAAGAACTTGAAAAGGGGCGGCTTACTACAGCACTCAGTCCCCGTCTCAATGAGGCTCACAGGTGACCCTAGCATCCATCAGAGTCACAGCTCTGTCAACTGCGTGCCTGAGATATACAGCATGTCCCGATCAGGGTCTGGCAGAGAGGTGGTGAGAAGCGATGATTGCCTTGGCCGCCCTGCAGACAGATTTACTACGGTGTAAAGAAACAATTTCACTCCTGGCAGTGACAGGCAGCCGCCTGTCTGTGCTTGTAGAAACCCTGTCTGTCGGGTGGTGGGGATGAGGGTTTCTACCCACACCTGTACTTCCCAGGATCCTGGGCAGAGCCGGTGACCATGTTTCCCTGTGCTCCAGGCCATCCTGCCCCAGAAGCCACCATCCATCACATTTCATGGCATCTAACAATCAGTGCTCAGGCCCAAGGCTCCTCCAGCTCTTGACAGCCCTCAGGCCAGGTGCGGAGTAGAGCAGTTAAGGCCCAGACTAGTAGGCAGTCAAATGTGGGCTCAAGTTCTGATTGTGCCACACAAATGGCCAGATAACCTTGGATGAGTAACTCACTCCTTGAACCTCCAAATCCTCACCTCTAAAATGAAGGGCAGTAACCCCTATTGTGGAACTGAAATAGGGTGGTGTACCAGGCATCCAGCATGGCCCAGCACAGAGTAGCTGTTGAGAGTTGTTTCACTATTACACAAGTGACCTCCACATCAACTATGACCTCCCTGTCAGTGATGACCTCCATGTTGCTAAGTACAGGGTCAATCCTCAGTCTTCACCAGACCTGTCATGTTAGCTCCTTTTGAACAGCTACCCCTCCCCCAGGTGAAGCATGTCCGTCACTTGCTTCTAGAAGCCTCTCCATCTCTGTCCTCTTCGTGCTGAGGAGGGGTCTTTGCTCATCTCCTCTCTGCACTCGTGCCATTGGGGGCTTTGTCCAGTCTTCTAGTTTTGAGAGCCATGTATACACTGATGGCTCACCCTGCACATCTGCAGCCCAGAAAGCTCCCCCAGCCCCAGGAGCAGGGGCCATGAGTGCTCGTGACCCACCCTCACTTCACATTATGCCAAACTGATGCAGTCCCATGACTGGCCCTGGCTTTAAAATGGGGAACGCTAGGAAACACTCCTCCCAGCCTGCCAGGCCCTCTGCTCGCCGTAAACCATGGCTTCTACTCTACAGAAAAAGAGGAGGAATTATGGGGCAACACGCACTTTATCACAAGAGCCACAAGTAATATGAGGACATCACCGTGTTGGCAGAAATCCAAAGAAGGGACCAACCATGCAAGTAGATTTGTAAACAGCCTTCTGTGCAGGGCAGGAGGTCGCTGAAGGTTAAAGAACCGGATAGGGAGAAGCTGACAGGTGTGAGGAACAAGCCTTGGGTACGGTGGCTAGAGGGCTCAGGGGAGATGGAAAATTAAATCTAGACCACTAGGTTTTGGGGTTTTTCTGGAAGAATGGTAGGAAATCACAGGAGGTTTTGAGAGACAGATCCGATTTAGGTTTTCAGAACTGTTCTCAGGCAGATTCCTGAAGAGTGGATGGAGGGGGCAGCTCGCAGTCCTTGTGGGGGACAGTGAGATAAGTAGGAATAAGAGGTGGCTATGGGAGTGAGAGCTGTGGACACTCAGAGGTCACAATGCATGCAGAGTCCACAGAGTGAGTTGAAGGATAGAAGTGTGGATAGGGAGACTCAAGATGCCTCCTATGGCCTAGGTGTTCGTGTGCCCTTCCCTGAGATGGGAAAAACCCACATCAGAGATGACTCCCAGAAAAGCCCCTCATTCAGGGGCGGCCCAGAGTTTGGGGACCCTAGCTGAAGAAATGATCTGAGAGTTTCCTCCAGGCAGCCCCATGGTGTAGCCCCACCCTAAGAGGTGTCCAGAGAGCCAGAACCTGCTTCCAGTGCTCCAGCCTTGCACACGCCCTCCTGCCTCTTCTGGGGGAGAGGTCTTATTTGTCAAAATGCCTTGGACAATCCAGTCTCACAGAAACAGCCCCTCCGAACACTCACTACGTCCTGACATGGAAGAGTGTGTGTGGTCTCTTCCCCTCCTCTCAACCCAATATACCGGACAATCTGTCCCCTCACACAGGGACCATCAAGCAAGATTTCAACATGTGTTGAGCTTGCCAGCCTCTGTTCTCTGCACTAAGCAGAGACAGTCATAAAAGCTGCATGTGGCTGACCCTGGCCTTGGTCAGAGCTGTTCCCAAAGCTCGCCTTCGCTCTGCTGATACAGAGTCCCTCACCACGGGCATGTCATGGTCTCTCTGCAAAAGGACTGCTGAGGGGAGAGGGTAACACACAAGCAGGGCTGAGGAGTGTGGCCATGCATCCTGCCACAGCCTGTAACTATGGCTCATGGACAAGGAGTGAGCATTGCAGGCAGAAGAAAGGAAAAGAGGTTCAGCATGAGAGCCAGGAGGAAGCAGTCCTCAGCACGAGCCATGAAGAAAGCAGAATTACCACCCACATGTCACAGGCAGGTAAACTGAGGCTGCATGCCCCAGAGTCACACAGTAAGTGGTCAAGTCAACACGTGAAGCCCCATCAGTGTGACCCCCAAGCCTGTCCCTATTTTGCCTCTTTGTCCCCATTTTGCCTCTGTTGGTGTCACTGGGGGCAGGGATGGCTGGATGGAGACTCTCTGGCCTAATTGATTCCATGTGGCCATCGGCAGCCTGGCCACATGCATTATCTGGGTGAGCAGGGCTAGTGGGTTGCAGTGTCAACATCTCACAATACAGCCTGTTAGGTAATTGTTCTGCAGCAGAATGCCAGGTTCATGGCTGCCTCCTGAGAGTGGGGACCCATTCTGGATGCCCACAAAGATTTTCTGTGCTCCCCTCCTCTGCTCCATGTCAGAGCTGATCAGCTCCATCTTCGTCCTTCCCTTATTCCCTCCCTCCCTGCCTTAGCTTATAGCCACAGTGATTAAACCCAGCTTCTACTAGGGTGTTGATAACAGAAAGGGCCCCACCCCCCTGAACTGCCCGCATTTGTAGTCTCGATCGCCATTGCTTATTAATGAGAGCTCAGTCCTCTGCAGGGCACTGGGAACACAGAAGTGGGGTGACCATGAGAAGCTCCCAGTCTGACTCCTTCTTGAGTCAGATAGCAATGTACAATCTAACAATCAAAGCAATAAGACCCAGAGCACCAACTTGGAGCCCCAGGAGTGGCGCCCTTTGTCTTTGTCACCTCAGTAGAAACTGGGCTTTCTAATCACCCTTCTTATACATTAGTGAATGAGTGAATGGACAGATGGATGGACAGATGGATGGACGGATTAATGGATGGGTGGATGGATGGATGGGTGGATGGGTGGATAGGTGGATGGATGGATGGGTGGTGGAATTGATAAATTCTGACTTGGGCAGGAGAAGAAAACACAGAAAAGCTAAAGCCATAAAAGCTAGTACCTTCCTATGACAGCATGGTCTTGGACAAGCCCTTTGCCAACTGAGGGCCTCAGTTCCCCTTCTATTAAAAATGGATTGAACATGCCTCAGACATGGTTGGATCCAGAGGCTTGAATCAGAGTAACAGATCTTTTGTCTTAGCATTTCTTCATTGTGCTTCCCTTCACATATGATGGAGAGTTGGAGATGAGTCTTTTTCCCTGTGTACTGCTATAATTCTTCATGGAGCAGGGAAGACAGGGGAAGCAAGACTCATAAATGTCAGCTGCTCCAAGCTCCAAGATGCCCTTCTCAACTGGGAATGCAGGAGGCTCAGTTTCTCAAAGTAAGTGTGGGGGATAAAAACAGCAATAGTATCAATCCGGCTTTACAAAAATGGAAGGTGAATCTTAGAGACTCAGCTCATGGAAGGAAGGAAAATCAAAACCCTTCACCACTAAGCACTAAGTCTCAGTGCTTCCCAGGTACCCCGGCTTCTGTGGGTACCTCCAGCACCCTACAACTGAGTGGGGTTTAAATTCCTAAGTCCAGCCCAAACAGGGCAATTCTCAACACTCAGGCACACAAGCCCTTACAATCTAATCTTCCTGATGGAAGTAATTTGAAGTGCCTTTTTCCCAGACCACAGTGTGCAGAACATGCTTCCCCATGGCAACTTCTTGTCTGCTGAGCAATGCTGAGAGCACGTCAAAGAGAACAGAAACTGGCTTGGTGTTGCCAGGGGCGACATTAGCCTGGAGACACAGAGCACACTAAGGGGCTGTTGGACGTTGAAGCTCAATCTCCTGGTCCCTTCTTCCAGATCCAATCTGCCCGTTTCCCGTAAAGGAAGCTATGCAGCACATCACCACTGAGCCTAAGCCCAAACCCATGAATTTCACAGATCAGACAACAGAGCCTAGGAGGCCAAGACCTTGTTCAAGGTCAGAGAAGAAGTTAAGGGGAAGAAAGAACCTTGAGGGAGGGCGTGTTCGGTGCCAGGGTCTATGCCAGACACTTTTACTTAATCTAATGCTTGTTCAAGGATGGTTCCCATCCTATTCATGGGGAAGGTGGTATGCCTGTCAGTGTTACATGGCTAGGAGGGACAGAGCTGATTCGAAACAATTCGTCTGGTAAGAAAGCCAAGTGTTGACCCATTGGGATGGTCATTTGTTCAGTGTTTTTGCTTTCCCTGGATATACCTGCCCTGGGGGACACTGGAGGCCTGTAGCCATGTTTCCCAGGTTTCCTTGACCTCTGACTCCCTTAGCTTTAGATAATGGAGGAGCTGGTAGGAGAACAGTGGGGAGCAGTGCCCCCTTTCTCTTCACTGTGGCCCTGCAGCAGCAACAGCAGCAGTAGCTTGTGACTTTGGCAACTGCAGGGACTCTAGCTATCTCAGAAGCAGTCACCATGGCCCGGTCTCCACCAACATCATAGCAGGTGACATCTTTCTCTCTCTGTTCCACCAGCTCTGCGGTGGTGCCTCACTTCCCCCCCTTACTAATCCCCAATTCCTCCCTCTCCTCTTCCTGCTCCCTCAGCCCTTCCAGCCCTTCCAACTCTCCTTGTGAGCCTCCCCTCTGCAGTCAGTTTTCCTAAGTGGACCCTCAATGGTGCAGCCCTGAGCTCTAGGACAGTTCCAGGAGAGGAACCCTCAAAGGTGGGATTCAGGGATGGGCTGACAGCTGCCTGAGCTCTGTTGTAGGCAATGAGATTCTGGAGGTCCCCTGTATGCAGGGGCATCTAGATCAACTGAATTGTCCCTGGGTCTCCCTGGATGAAATGTCAACAGAGACAAGACTTTCATAGACCAAGTGACTGTTGCAGGACACCATTAGAAGTCCTGCCTCTGATGAGGAACTTGGGTGTAGCAATGGTTTCCAGCTGTGCTGGAGGGTTTACAGAAAGAAAATAACAAGCTCAGGCTTTAGATTCTCCGCCCAAAGTATCCTCAGAAACTTTGGTAGTCACTGAGGAAACACAGCTGGAAATCAGACCCTGAGTTTAATCCATGGGGTGTGACCTGTGGGGGACAGAATTACAATGTGAGTTGAACCCACAGCCTTGTCAAACCCCATAGGTGAAATCAGTAAGAGACAAATCCTGAGTAGTGGAATGAGAACTCAGGTCAGTTTGAGACATTCAAACCCAAATATCTTTAAAGACCCCAAACCCCCAATCCCTTTGGGATCCATGGCAGCCCCTTCTCCATGTTTGAACAAAGGAAGCTTCCCTAACTGAGGGTCCTCTAATAACAGACACAGAGGTCATGGTTTCTTTTGTTTTCTTCTTAAACTGCTGTGTGTCCTGTGCAGAACCAGAGTGACCTCAGAGTGTGGCCATGTGAGTTGTTACAAACCTGCTCCCAGTGCACCTGCTGCTCCAGACCTTTCCTGGAGGAGAAAATCAGCTCAGCTCATCTCCAGGAACTACTCAGAGCTTATTGTTCTGGAAACTACCAGAGAAAACTGACTTTAATGCTCAGAAGGAACAGCTGGACACCCTGTCTTGCCTGGGGGCTGTGCCAACTCTCCTGTTGGGACATAATCTAGGTTGAAGGGACCTTGAAGACTTAGCATCATAAAGACACCACATGGAGTAGCCAGACTGAAGACATCACACAGACTGGACAGCCCAGGAGAGGCTTTAAAAAGACTTTGAGTGCCGGGTGGTAGGAGAAACCCATCAGATGCCTAGGTGAAGTTTCTGGGGTCCCAATATTCTAGGCACATTTGGCTCCTGCCTCTATAGTGACAGACAGCTTCCAGCATTTAGTGGGCTCTTCTGGATTTTGGAATCAACATATCCCCACCCCCACCTTAGCGTATGCTGCTCCAAACATTTTTTACTGATGAATTTGTAAAGCTGCTGATTTCAAGTGGAACTCAAGACAAGAAACGCCCTGCAGGACATCGAGGCTATTGCTGTGCCAGTCGCTGTACCACTGGTGCCTCGTGATCTAGCAAGTAATGATCCTCCAAGTGTCTGTGACAGATGGGGTTGCCATGGAACCTGTGAGCCAGTCCCCAATAGCCCAGACCAGCAAGGTATTGGAGTAAATCTTTGCAGACTACTGAAAGCAACTGCTCCCTGTGGGGCTTCAAGTGACCATGAGACACTGGCTGCCTGTCATGAGCTGGGTGTTATCTGATCCACTGAGCCTTAAAGTTGGACACGTACAGCAGTAATTTGGCACCAAATGGGAAGGGTGAGTATGAGTTTGCACTCCAGCAGACCTTGAAGTTACAAGTAACTCACAAGAACAGGTGGCTCACACAATCGGGACCCTACTCTTCACTGTGGCTGTTTTCTACTCCTACTCCTCATGAGCCTCGTGTGGCTACTGGAACCAGTCAGATGAGGGAGAGAAATGAGTCCTGACTTAGAGATGATCCTTCCTGACCGTCCAGCTCTACCCAGAGGTAATTTCTACAGCATCTCAGCCCACCTTGGGGGTGTCACTGGAACACTGCAAGGACGGGACGTCCTTCCAATGGCCAGAACTAGGAGCAGCATACCTGTTTGTCCACTCTGCCTAGATGGACAGATAGCCAGAGGTGACGAGCTAGACTGAACATGGAGGAATCAGCACTCACTGAGTACAGAACGTGAGCTGGGGTCTTTCCCATGCAGTCTCTTTTCCACTCCCCGGCTGTTATCTCCATTTACAGAAGAAAAGGCAGCAGGTCAGAGAATGCCTGAGGTTAAACAGCAGCAAAGGGTGGAAGTGGCAATAGAACTGCAAGGACTGGCCGTTTCTCCTCTGTGTATGTCGTGCCCTGGACAAAATGCCACCAGGCCGCTGACATTTTGTAAACCTTAACTAGGTTTCCTTTCCGTAGCTGTAGGCCAGATAGGACACTCCTGCCCCATAGCCTGTCACCTTGCCCACACCTGCAAAGCTGCTCACTGATGTCTTCACTAGTCCACAAATGTACTATACTGGTGGCCTTACCCCCCTCTCCTGCTTTCTTTCCTTCCCCTCCCTCTTACCTTTCCCTCTTCCTTCCTCCTCCCTCCATTCCTTCACCCCCACCCTGCCTTCCTTTTCCCTCCCTACCATTTTTCCTTCTGAATGCTCCCCACCGCACACCTCCATGTGCCTCAGTTTCCCACTTCAGCCAGGTTCTGCCCAGATACCACACCCCCAAAAGATCTGAAACACATCCCTCCCTCCATTACCTGCTTTGTCTCTTATTCTTCACTGCTCTCATCAGTGGGTTCAGTCAATAAGGAACTCTTCTTTTCTCCCTCTCTTAGGTGGGTTCCAGAGTAGTTGAGGGAAAGAGACGCTGGGTGTATGTTTATTTGGGAAGCATAGGATGCTCTAATGGGGAGTGAGGACAAGAGAGGGGGAAAGAAGGATGCTCAATTCTCGAGCTGCCACAAGGGTACCTGGAGTTAATCCCAGGACTGCCTCCCCCTAAACAGAACAGCACCAGCCTAGGGATCATACCCCTACTGGGTGAGGGGCACCAGTACCTGAGGCCACAGGTTGAGAGCTGCTCCCTGAATACAGTCAACTCTCTGGCACCCAGACCTGCCTTCCACTCAGGCTATCTGATGTTCTGGAAAGAACCTTCCTTTCTGGACTCCAGAGGCTGGCTGTCCTTTCTCAGGATTCTTTTTTTTTTTTTTTTTTGCAGTACTGCAGTTTGAACTCAGGACCTATACCTTGAGCCACTCCACCAGCCCTTTTTTGTGATTTTTTTTTCTAGACAGAGTCAAACTATTTTGCCCCAGCTGGCTTCAAACTGTGATCCTCCTGATCTCTGCCTCCTGAGTAGCTAGGATTACAGGTGTGAGCCACCAGCATTCAGCCTTTTTCAGGATTCTTGAGCACAATCAGGCACAACAGGATGGTGCCACAAGTAACATGTGGGAGCTGGAGTGGGAGGTGTGGCTGGCAGGAGTCAAAGCTACAGCCTCTGGTGGCTCTGAGAAGTCACTTCCTGCCAAGAGGAGCTATTGACAGCTCGGAATTCTCCCCACCTGTCATTCTGAGGCCATGTGGCCTTGTGTAGCTCCCCAGCCCCACCCTCAAATCAAAGCAGGAAGGTTTGAGCAAATGACCCCTGAGCCCTCCTCTCCCAAGTCCCCCCAGCATTCACTGTGGCCTCTGGACATGTTCAGAGCCCTCCCGGGAGCCAGCAACTGTGTGTCTCCCTCCCCTGCCCCATCTGCTCTGGTTCCTCATCAATCCAAACTGCCCTGCAGCCTGGGCTGAACTCACAGAGTGAGACCTCCCCTGCATGCTGCCCACAGGTCCCCTGAGGCCTTGCAAAAGAAGGCCCTTTCAGAATGGTGAGGGCAGAGCTCTGAGAAATGTAAAGGACAGTATGATGGAGGAAGATGGTCAGAAGTCATAGCCTCGGTGGCCAATGGCTCAGGGGAACTGAATGATCATCACTTTGCAGGTGTGGGACCAGGGACACCAACATCAGCACCACAGGGGCATCCAGACCCCCGTCATTACTCCTCCTGGTTCTGAGGAAAGCTCACAAAGGAGAGGGAGCTCCCAGGCCACAACCACTGGCGACACCAGGGGCCATCATGGGATTTTGGAGCCACAGTTCGTAAAAGAATTTATCCAGCTGCAAGAGTAGGAAAATGGTTTATTATTAGGTTTATTAGGACACCATTTAAAGGGAAAGAAAACGTCAGGCAACTAGGCAAAGGAGCACAGCACACCAGACAGGGTTAGAGTTGGTTTAAACCTACTTTCAGTTGGGCTACTTTTGATTTTCCGTCTCCCTTTTTGTGGACCTTACTTTCTGGTTGTCTGTTCCTGGGATCATAGTTTGAATTTCATGTGCACAGGAGCATCTCACAAGCTTGTTTTTACTTCCACATACCATCTAGCCCTTGGTTATTTTTTCCATCTGCCATGTCTCCTTAAAATGGGGGCCTCCCCTACTAGTCACGCAACTCCCGCTGCACTACTCTGCCTCTAGACAGCACTGAGGTTGCAGGGACACAGCCAGGAGGCAAAAGCATCCCTGATGTTACTTGCTCCATGGTGGGAGGTCTACATCTCTTAAATAACCATCAAGGGGAGACAGAATTGCAACCCCAGGAGATCCCACACCTGCAAGATGGGAGGACCTACAGCCAAACCTCCCTGGCAGCTCTCACACCAGCAGGAGGTGATTAAACGATCCACAGTTTTCTTTCACGCACTTCAATAAATGTCGTCTATGAAACCAACAGGCGTTCTCTGTACTTAATAACTAGTCTCATAAATCTAAATTGTCCCTGTAAATCTAAATTAAATGCCCAGCTTTAAATGTATTCAGGACACCTAATTAATAAAGTGCCAGAAATGACCGTTATGAACCTGTTTACTCCAAGCCAACTTTCATTTTCAAAGAATGCGTTTCTGTGCCATTTGGGTGGGAAAAGGGAGCCCAAGGTCCTGGGCAGTTTCCCAGCTTCTGTAGGCACTGTCCCCTTCATGGCATCCTCAGACTGCCTGGGCCTCCCCATGTCTGGCCTCTAACGATCACCATGCTGGTACCTGCTGCTGCTCCATTTTGGTGCCAGGAAACATGCCACAAGTTCCAAGGAACAGCAACACCGCCTGACTGGCCCAGGCTCCACCTGCCTCCCAACCCCCACGTGGTATTACCTCCTCCCACTCCACTCCACACACAGCAGACATGTCATCAGCTCGTGCATCTCACACAGTGGACACTTTCTTGGCTCCTGTGATTGAGATAACGCACTTGCTCCCGTGTTAACTTTCATTACTTATTGATTTTCTTTGATCTACCTCAGCCATGCCCATTTTTATCTGGTCAGACTAGCAGAAGCCACTCAGTAGAAGCAAAGCTTAAAATTTTATAGCCACAAATAAGGACCCACATTAAAAGGGATATCACCCGTGAAGGCGGTGAGGGAAGGCATCCACCTTCACTCTGGCTTGTCACTGCTGGGCTGAGGAGCCCAAGGAGTGGGTACTCATTCCATCTCCAGAGCCCAGCCTTAGAAGCTGCTGGATAAAATTCCAGGGTCTAGGCAGAGGACAAGAATGTCCTCTCGGGTGGCAGAGGTCCTCAGGAGAGAACCTCAATAGTGCTCAGACAGGACTGCAGTCTCAGGAAGGGGAGCAGGAAAGGGAGCCAGAGGCCAGGTCCTGAGGGAGGCTGGGCAACTCTGCACAGTGCTCAGTGCCCTGGGAACTGCAAGGCATCATCCCGTCCATCCTCCCTCCCTCGCCCCCAGGAGCAGCTGCGGAGCTTGTCCAGGACTCAGCCAGACAAGGAGACAGAACTGGGACATGAATCCAAGTCTGGGTCCGTCTGTCCCCAGCCTCTCAGCACACACCTCCTGAGGAGCCCCAGGGGAGGGGTGGGAGGCTCATCATGGTGGAAAGAACACTGTACAGGGGCAGGGGGCCTGGAGCCACCCCAAGCATCACCACTTACTTCATAGGGACCTGAGCAGGCCCTCCACCAACTTGAGCCTGGTTTCTTCTTCTGAGAAGGGGGAAAAAATGGCACCTGCCTCCTGGGGCTGTGGGGAGGGAGGCTGGTAACAAGGGCTTGTCACAAAGCAGCTCACTGCACAACCCTGGAGCTCACAGGAGCTCACTGGGGAACATGGGGACAATGACGTTGATTGTGGTGATAATGATGATTACAGTCATATTGGTCAGAGCTCTCCAGAGAAACAGAACCAATAGTGTGTGGGTGTGTGTTTATGTGTGTACATGTGAATGTGTGTGTGTATGTATGTGTATGTGTATATGTGTGCATATGTGTGTATGTGTCTATGTGTATGTGTATGTATGTGAAATGTGCATTTTTTTGTGGTACTGGGGTTTGAACTCAGGGCCTACACCGTGAGCCACTCCTCCAGTCCTTTTCCTTTCTGTGTGATTATTTTTTTTCAAGATATGGTCTCATGAACTATTTTCCGGGGCTGGCTTCGAACTAAGAGCCTCCTGATCTCTGCCCCCTGAGTAGCTAGGATTACAGGTGTGAGCCCCCAGCTGTAATGTGCATGTGTATATGTATGTGCCTGTGTGCACATATGTGTGTATGTGCATGTGTATGTGTGCGTGTATATATGTGTGCGCATGTGTGTGCATGTGTGTATACGTTTGTGTATGTGTGTGCATGTGTATATATGTTTGTGTGTGTGTGTGTGTCACATATGCTGCATATTCTATTGGTTCCGCTTCTCTGCAGAACCCTTTACTAACACTTTGCATTAATCTATATTACCTTCACAGTAACATATAGATTCATGTTCAACCAGATATCTAGGTGCCATGGCCTGGCCAAGCTGAGGCATTAAATTAACCATCAAAATGGCTTAATGATTGAGAAGGAAGAGGAGGTAGGCAGCAATCCACCAGTGACAAGTGAGTCCATCCCTAATTGCCCACCCATCCATGCCCTGACCCTCCCCTGAGCTCTGTTCCTAGTCACAATGTCCTGCCTCTTGTCCTTGCCTGCCCTGAGCTGGGCAACTCAGATCCCCAAGCCATCAACACTCTTTGCTTACTAGTGATTTTGGAACCATCTCTTTCTAAACTATACAGTAACTGGGCCAGTTCAAGGGCACCATAGATTTGGAGGTCACTCCCCTAAGCAGCCAGCATGAGTTCTCACTGGCGCCCTTCAGGGTCCACTCACAGAGTTGCAGATACTGCTGCCTGAGGCCTATTGCTAGAGGTGGGAGAGGGGCAGGACTAGAGCCAGCTCCCCTCTGGTCTCCAGACCAGACCTCCATGAGAACTGGACCTGTCTCCCCTAGTTTTCTGCTGCATCTGCAGGGCCTAGCACACAGCAGGCACTCAATAAATGCCCATTCCCTGCAGAACCCCCATACCTTTTCCACTAGCTGCCTGGATCTTGGTGGCTTGGTATGGCTTAGCATGGGTTGTGGCAGGTCCTGTCTCTTCCTGCAGACTGGCAGACACCTCCACCACTCCTGAGCTCACTCCACCCCTGCCCTGACCCCAGGCCTCTGGAGAAGACTTGGAAACCACGTGAGTTAAATATACAGACATGAGAGTACAGCTGGTTCTCCTCTCTTCTTTCATCCATCCAGGCACTGCCCCAACATCCATTACAACTCCAGCCATCTGTGCCCTCCCCTCCTTGTAGGACAGAAAGGCCCTGTCTCTGTGAGAAACACAGGGTGCTAGGAAGGAAAATGAGGATGACTGGGAAATATTACCTGGTGGCAGGGACACGGTGGCAAGACAGCCATTGGCCCACTGAGTCACAGGATGGGGGCTGAGCTGGGGCCAGAAGGCAAAAGCATCACTGAGAGCCACTGTGTGCCCACAGTGTGCCAGATCCACCTCCCACTCGCTAGTGACCCAGACCAGGTGCTATCCTCACCCACAGCCATGGAGTTCATGGGCACCAAGAGCACACTTGGAGCTGCTGTCACCTGCCTGCTTGGTCAACAGGTGTTTGCAGTCTGTCCTACACTGTCCTGGGCCCTGGGAACACAAGTTCTCATGGAATTGGCCTTACATTGGGGCGACACTCTCCAATGTCCCAGTTCCTGTCAGTTCTGTCTTAACTGAAAGAGTCCTGATGTACCAGGCCCTGTGACGTGTCACCTGCACGACCTTGAAGGCCATGGTCCCCTCACCTGTGATGGGCTGTGGCTGCTCCTGCAGGTGGGGACCAAGGTGGATCACGAGAAAAGGGCTCTGCAGACTCTCAGCTCTGGTCCTGGGTCCTCAGGATCACACTCAGGGCCACACTCCTTGTTCCATAGCCTGCTGTCATTTAGAAACTGCCACCAACAGGCTAGCTGTCTGACCAGAGCTCTCTGTGGCCAGCCTGCAGAGCAGGGTGGTGCCTCACTTATTCTCTATGTGAATCAGCTATTTACATGCCCAGGTCTGCCACCAGCCATGTGAACTTGATCATGTCCGTTCGCCTCTCTGAGCCCCTGTGTCCTTATCTGCGAGGTAGGTATGCCTCAAGCTCTTCCTACTCACTTCCCAGAGCCCTTGGGAAGACAAGAAATGATTCTTGATCCAGTTCCTGGCAGTAGGGAGCCACCACATTTCCTCTGGATATGACTTGATGTTCTGACTTCTTCCTTTCACCTTAAACCTCCTTTCTTTGCATCCACTGCCCCAGCCAGAGTGTGGTGGCTTCCTTGTCCAACTAGTCCATGTCTAGAGGGGGAGAAGGACACATGGACATATCCCAAAGAAGTCCTGGGACAGTGCCCGGGATGGGGAGCTATAGAAGGAGATCTTTGCATGGCTGCTGGCTGTATCCATGGTAAACCAGCAAAGACCCAGCTTGGAGCAGGTGCTCTTGTGACCATTGATCTCAAAGGTCCCGGGTGCAGGCAGAACTCCTGGAATTCGAGGATGGTGATAATTGGAATCTCAGGAGTGAAGGAGGGCCCCAGGGAGTGTGTGTGGGAGAAGAGATGAAGGGAAGGCAGCACTGAAGGGAACCCAGGAGTTCCTGCCCTGGTTCTGCTATGGCTCCTCAGAAACCAGAAAGAGAAATCAGACACTGGTTGCAGCAGGAGAGTGAAGAGTTAGACACAGAGAAGAATTTTCTCACCACAAAGGAGACAGCATAATGGTTGAGAGAGTGGGTACGAACCCAGCCTCCCTCTTACCCACTGCATGATCTGAGCTGGCACCGTATGCAATCTGTGCCTTGGATTCTTCATATGCAAAATGAGAGAGAAAAGTGGGCCTGCCTCACCTGTTGTCAAGAGGGTCAGATGAAAGATGAGCATGTAGAGTGCTGTGCTCATCACCACGAGAGTGTTTAGTGTGAGGTAGAGGATGGCGATGACCAAGGGATGGTGATGAAGGTGAAGGCAATGGTGGTTGAAGGATGATGGTGGTGATGATGGTGGTAATGAGGATATTGATGATATTGATGGTGGTGATGACAGTGGTGGTCCCGATAATAACGAGATTATACAAGTGGTGGTGAAGAAGAATTTGGTGATGATGATGGACTGAATTTTGCCCCCACCCAATTTCTATGTTGCAACTCTAGGCATCACTATTTGGAGATGAGGCCTTTAAAGAAGTAAGTAAGGTTAAATGAGGTCTAAGGGTAGGCCCTGATGCAATAGGACCCTCAACCTTGTTGGGAGAGACACCAGGCATTCATGTGGGTACAGTGAAAAGACTATGTGAGAACACAGCATGAAACCAGCCATCTACCAACCAAAAAGAGACACCAAGGGAAACCAGACCTGCTGACCCCTTGATCTTGAACTTCCAACCTCCAGAACTGTGAGAAATCTGTGTCTGTTGGCCAAGCCTCTGGTGTGTTACATTCTGTTGTGTAGGCTGAGCGGATCAAGACAGGAATAAGAGCAGGTCCGGTGTCCAGGCTTTCTTCACTGTCCACCCAAGTTTTGCCAGAGATGTGCATATGGTCCATGTTCCCATCATGCCTCACCCCAGGTTTGTTGGACGAAGCTTAGATTCCCCTTTGTCATTGATATCCATTTGGTAAGAAGTGGACTGAGAGATCTGGGGGAAATAAATTTTGAGGAATCGGGAAGCATGAAGAGAAGACAGAGAGCACAGGCTTGTTCTCAAACAACAAAACATGGGGGACAGGAGCCCAGGAGAGGGTGATGGCCCTACAGAGACAAACAGTACGGGACCTGAGAATTGCTCAGTGTGTGCAATGCAGAAAGGGCTCCAGGAAGGTCATCGAGCTGCCCTGGGCAACTAAGGCCAGGAGCATGGATGGAGGGCCCACTGCCCTTTGACATCAAGGCCAACAAAAGTGGTCAGGCCATTCTGACAGCTTGTGTCCACAGGAACGAAATGGAGATAATTTGCAATCTGTGGAGTCACATCGTGAGCTTTTGTGCTCACTTTATCCCTTCAGGGCTTCGTCAGGATGTGCAATGTGCATGGAAAATGGCTGGAACATGGCCATCATGGTTATGATGACAATGGTGACAGTGATGATGGTAATGGTGCTATTAATGATGATGACCATGTGATGGTAGTGATGGCGATAATGATGGTGATGGAGATGGTGGAGGTGATGATGATAGTGAAGATAATGATGATGGTGATAGTGATGGTGGTGGTATAGATGGTGGTAATGGTGACGATGATTGTGGTAAGGATGGTGATAAAATCACAAACACCAGTTTAGCTGAAAAGATTTCACAGGGAGAGGAGGGTTGTTAGGGAGCTATCCTATTCTCATCACTAGAGCAGATGGAACTGCCAATCTACAATGTGCCCCCACATTCTCTGCTACTGTCCTATGTCACCAGCTACCCAAAGAATATCCAAGAAACCTGCAACTTTTCCAGATTCCCTTGAAGAGGACTTGGGAGTTGGAGGAACACTAGCTAATTCCATTTCCTTGTATCAGTCACTGTCTGCCTCCCAAGGAAAGTCTAGGGTGGAGCCTAGACGCAAGCAGGGAGTGCAGCTGGTATGGGCATGGGGAGCAACAGGTAAGGCTGTGCCTGCCTGGCTTGTTGCTGGGAGACACTAACACAGCAGCCTGCCAGGACAGAGATCAGCTTGCTTTGCTGATGGAATTAGCAGTGCAGATAGCTAAGCTCTTGCCCCAACCCAAGGCCAACCTGAGAACACTCCAGCTCAAATTCTGCTGAATACTAAATGGTTCCTCTCCCCAAGGCCATTTGGAGGCACAAACCAGAGACAGAAACCATAGTTTCCAGTGCTGATTACATAGAGTGAGTTAATAAAACTAAAGTAAGATAAATAATAAAAGTAAAATAGGCCTAAGGGTATAGCTCACTGGGCGAGCTCTTGCCCAGCATGCACAAGCCCTGGACTCCATCCTCAGCTCCATATGATGGGGGTGATGATAAACCTCATCCCCAGCAAGTAAAACCACCAGCATTCTTTTTAAAGACAGAGGACACTTTTATCTTTGCTCTCTTCCTATTCCCTGTGAGTCTACTTGCTCGCTCATTGTTTTTTCTTCTTATTTCACTTTGGATGGGTTCTACTATTTTGTCTTTATAGTCAATATGTTTTTCTTCTGTAATATCTCACCTTCAGTTAATCTTATCCAGTGACTTTTACATCTTAGACATTTGTCATTTCATCTCCAGAATTCAGTTTGGGATTTTTTTTAAGTGCACTGTGTCTCTACTTTGCTTTTTGGACATTTGGATTGCAGTTTAATAACTATTTTAATGTTCATGACTTCTAATACTGATGTCCATCCTGTGTTGGTTTTAATTAATGGATCACTCTCCTTGCTTTTCGTTGTGTTTTGCTGGCTCTTTGTATGCCTGGTAATCTTTGTTTAGAAGTCAGACATTGTGACCTTTACCTTATAGGTGTTGGATGTTTATGTGTTTCTGTAAATATTCTTGGGCTTTGTTCCAGGACACAGTAAAATTACTTGAAAACAAATTGGTCCTTTTGGTTCTTCGGTTCCTTCTGCCCTCTTGACTGTAAGGGAGTAGATTTCTGTGGTTTGAAGCCATGGTAGCCCTAGGAAACTAACCACATGTGTTAGGCAGACCTGTGCATCATTAGTCTTGGAATAAATCTTCCCCACAACTAAGGCAAGACCCTTTTTTGTCATCCTACCCATCCCCATGAGTTCTGAAGTCTTCAGTCTAGCTAGTGGACAGACATCCTTTCTGGGCCTGGGCCTAGTCTGGCCACTGCTTTCCTCACACTCTCAGATTGTGCTCTCTTGGCACTTCCTTCTCACCACACTGGCCAGTGTGCAGTCAGATACTGGAAGGGGATCTCTGCACACCTCTGGGTCCCCACTCCCTGTATAGCTGTCCATCCTGCTGTTCTGTCCTTGCAAACTAGCTGCCTGGCCTCCCGAGACTCTCAGCTCCTCCTCAATTCTAGACCATGCCAGACTCTCCTGACCTCCTCTGTGCTGTCACCTGGAAATGCTTCTAATGCAGTAAGCAGCAAGAATCACAGGGCTTACCTCTCTAGTCCCCTTCTCAGGAACCTTTGTCCTACACCATCTGATGTCCAGTGTCTTATAAATCATTCTTTATTTTCCCTCCATCTTTTTTCATTTTATTTGTCCCTTCCTTCTTTCCTTCCTTCTTTCCTTCCTTCCTTCCTTCCCTCCTTGCTTGGTGGATAGGTAAAAAGGTAGATACACTCTCCGTTACTCCACCCTGGACATGAGCCACACGTCCCCAGTTTATAATATCCTAAAGTCTTACAATCTAAAAGTATACTATACTCTTGGGATAATTGAATCATAAACTCCTGAAGTCTTGGGTTTCTTTATTACAGCAATTTGGATTTATACCTTATTTAAAAGAACGACTACTTTCTGACAATGATACTCTCCAATACATATTAAGAACAAATTATTCCAGACACTGTGCTCAGTGCTTTGCACACGTTGTGTCCTGTTGCCTCCATGGCAACCCTGGGAAGCAGAGACTATCATTTTGCCTGATTTTCCAGATGAAGAAACCGAAGCTCAGATCCGAGGTCAGATCCCTTGGAGACAGTGTGGCCGGGACTCTGTCCAAATCACTCAGCCTGCCAAGCCCATGCTCTGCTCCCAGCCTCCTGCCCATTTGTCTCCTGCGAGGCCTTGATGCTGAGTGCTCACCCATCTCCACTGGGGCACACCTCCAGCGATGGGGAGCTCATTGCCCTTACCCAGGACTGCTCAAGTGTCCCAACTTTGGACACCTCTCTCTCCTTTATCGAGCATACACTCATTGCCCCAAATATGCCCATAAATGACAGCATTCATCAAGGACCCTGAGGCAGAGGAAGCAGCCACCCGAGGTGGGACAGTGATGGCACCGGAGAAGAGAGTGGGTTCAGGAAGGTCCCAGATACAGCCTGTCCTAGTGGAAAGACAGGAGCTTGTCCTGGGGGAGGGACTCAGCCCCACATCAGGAGCAGGCCCCTGGAAGACAAATGAGAACAAAGCCCAGAACGTCAGAGGGGGGAGCGAGGAATAAATGTGTAATTCAGAAATACAATTCCCCCTCAGTCAGAGTTATGGGGCCTAATGAGATTGGAATCGTAAGTGCTATGACTTTAATTTCTTGGCTCTCCTCCCCGAAAACTTATTCTACAAAATGTGCCTGTGCCATCCATCCTCCCAGATGGCTTTTTAAGTGAAGCTGTTTGTTATGTGGAAGAAGAAGAGGGAGGGAGGGGAAAGGAGCAGATGGAGCCATGACAGACCCCCACCCTCACCCCTGCCCCAGGGGAGAGGAGAGGGAGTGGGGACAGCAAGAGGGGAAGGGTGTGCAGGGACAGCCCCTGTGGCCCCAGAAAGACACAGACATGTCTCCCAGGACAGGACCCTCAGGCGCAACAGAGCCTCAGGACCAGGGTCGCCATGGTAGTCACTGGCAGTCGCTGGCCCCCACTATGCACCCAGCACTGAGTCTGCACTTTGGAGTCACTGGTCCAATGCGTCCACTCACATCCTGGGTAGCAGGTACTGTGACTCTCCCCGGTCCCCAGAGGAGAAGCTCAGAGAGGTGCTGGCTCTTGTCCAAGGTCACAACAGAAGACAGGCTGACTGAAGAGTCAAGCCCTGAAGACCTGGCTCTTAACAAGACGATGTACTTTTCCTCCCATGCTGTCAGCTGCAAGCATCTTAGAGATCAGCCAACCTTGGCAGTCAGGTCCACAAGCCTCAGTCTCTGTTCAGTGAGCTCAGCGGCTCCAGAGCCAGATTCCACACCAGAATCCCCTGGATTCAGCAATACCGAGGCTGGGACCTTATCTCGGGTCCCAAAATGTCCAAGGGCATTCTGACTCTCAGCTCACAAGCACAGGGTCAGCTTGCAGGTTGAGAGTCTGGAGCCTCCCCCACCCTCTGTGTATTCTCAAGGTCAGTGACGGCTAGAGAGGAAGGAGAAGGCTTAAGGATAACGTGAAATCAGTCATGGTTGTACATGCCTATAAGCCCAGCTACTCAGGAGGCTGAGACAAAAATATCAAAAGTTCAAGGCCAGCCTAGCAAGGTTAGCAAGACCCTGTCTCAAAAATAAAACAAAAACAAATGGGTTGTAGGTGTGGCCCTGGGTTCCATCCCTAGTACTGCAACAAACAAATAAAAATCAAAATGACACCCATTTTTGCTCACAACTCATGACCTCCAAATAACTTCAAAGGAGAGAGGGGTATAATCCTCATGTGCCCCGAGGAGAAGAGACCCCCATTTGGGTAAGTTCTAGAAGTTTCTACCACATGCCAATAGTATCTGAGCCTTAAAATGGGCAGTGGCACCCCAAATCCACTCATTACTAATTACTATTATTATTATTATTATTATTGTGGTTGTTATTATTACAGCAAGCACTTACAGTGGGTATGGGTACCTGGAGCTTTTCTAAGGCTTGGCAAATGGTAGTGATCACATGACCATTGGAGTGGCAATTTGTCCACTTACTTACTCTAAGTAAAACCCTAGGAAAGTCATTATTATTCCAAAAGTTTTACAGAGTGAGGAGTTAAGGCACAGAGAGATGAAGATGCCCGAGTCCACCCAGTTACCAAACCCAGCACACCCAGCCTGTTTGGCTGCCAAGCTTGCGTCCTGGGTCACCTTGCCACTGAACCTGCACTTGGCACAGTGAAGACACAAAGCAAATGTACGTAAGTGGTGGGAGCTCAAACCAAGGATGCAACAAGGGAATTCCACAGCCTACTTATCTTTTGGAAAGAGCACTTGCTGATTTGGGCTCCAACAAACATGTGTTGAACACCTACTATGCATCAGATTGGGTTCGAGACAGCAGATGGATGGCAGGAAGAGGTCATTGCAACAGGGGGTAAACAGACCAGAGGAGGAAGAGAACAGAATTGTGGGGCACAGCAGTAAACCTGGAAAGTCCAGGGCTTAATTTTATTATCAAATTGCTGGGCAACAGGGACCACAGGCCAAGGCTCCATGTGCCAATAACACAATCAACTGTCCTTGGGACCAATCAGATCAGTGAAAGACACAGCAATACATAACGCTGGTGACCAGTTGGTCACCCTTGTTGCCAGAGGCGTGTCCCTCAGGCAAGTTTTTGAGGAATGTGATTAAGTAATAAGGCCTGAACACATCCGTGACCTTGGCACTGAGGAAAAGCGCTGACACAGAAGAGGCTTGGTAAATGGCGGTTATCACATGGCCCACTGGAGTGAGGATGATATAATGGGTCCATCTCCCCTCCATGCCACCAGCTCCTAAGGACCAAGGGCTGTCCTGACTCACTGCCACAACCCTAGAGCTAGCTTGGGGCCTGGCTCAGAGGGGCTCAAGACAGACATTCCACTCAAGAGGTAATAACAGACTCTGCTCTGGAAACACAGCAGTAAGCAAGACAGACCTGTCATATACTCTTGAGGATCTGGACAGCTCCAACCACTGGATCTGGAATTGATTTGCCCAGAGATACTCAACAATCCAAGAATGTCCAAGCAGTGAGGGAGCCTGGAGAGGCCCAGGGCTCTTGATGGACCACCCCCAGCCCTGGGCCACACCTGAGCTCACCTGCAGCCTTGGGGAGACAGAAGATTCCTGACAACCCTCCAGCTTCTGGCTTCAAGAGCAGCAGCCTGGCTCATCCAACCCCACAGGAGCCTGTCATCCCAGAGCAGGGACAACTGAAGGTCACAGAAACAGACCCCAGACAAATGGGACAGGAGGGGTTGAGGTGTGTGGTATGCGGTTCCTCCAAAGGTCCCCAGTAGGAGTGGGCCAATCGCCTCTCCCTCCTCCATGCAGTCTGTTCCCTCTTCCTCCCTGACTCTCTGCACCCCATCAAGGGTGCCTTAGAAATCACCTCCCAAATAAGCCACCCACAACTCAAAACCTTGCCTCAGGACTGTCTGGGGCCAGTTCAGGGACTATCTATGCCTGTGCCACTGAGGAAAATGTCCAGAGAGGGCCAGTAACTCATCAATTCACACAGCAGTTGGGCCAAAGTGAACCCTCACTGTGATCACCCAGTGTGGCCACCATAAGAGGCAGAGTCCACAGAGCCATCCTGAGCCCTGCCTTCCCCTCCCAGGACCACAAGCTGAGCATTTTTAATTCTTGGGTTTTTGCAATTCAAGGATGCAGAGAAGAGTTAATGCAATTAACTCTTCCGGGACTGAAGTGTTCTGCCACCATCCCTCCCTCGCCATGTCCTAAGACAGAGCCTGTGTTCACTTCCACACGAGCGCCATCATGCTTTGAAGCCAGGCTCCTGTGCAGCTCTGTGGCATCCTGCCTGCCCTTCCAGGGAGTCTGAGACATTTCACCCACATGGACTCTTGAAGGACTCCAGGTTCCAGCCCATAACACCCAGGGGCTCAGCACAGAGAGGTGACTGGTTCTATCCTGTAGGGTCCACAGGGGATCAGGGAGGTGAAACAACTGGACAGCAGGGCCTGGCAGAGGACAGTTCAGTTACAGCTCTTCGGCTTCTTCCTCGCCGCACATTTAGGCCTGAAAAGTCCCTGAGCTGGGGCACATGGGGCAAGCAGCCCATCACAGGGCACCACAGCACATAGTGGGTGCCTGGGTGCCAGCCCACAGCCCATGCTCAGCCCTCAGTTCACAGTGCCACCTCCAGCCCCCACGGCAGCCGTTAGGGGTCAACCAAGGGTCAGGGAAGGTCAGAAGCCTGATCAAGTGCAAAGCAGGGCTTTTAGGGCCTCAGCACTAACTTCTCCAGCAACTGGGCAGCAGAGCTGAGGAAGAAGCTACTGAACTCCAGGCGGGGAAGGGCCTCTCCTCATGTAAATGGGACACGTTTAACCCTGACCTGGCCTCACGCTCTCTCTGTCCTCCCCATATTTGATCCCATAGCAGCCTCCAAGGAGGAGGCTATCAGTTCCATTTTACAGAGGAGGGAACTGAGCCACAGAGAGTGCAGGAAATGTGTTGGAATCTCAGCAAGACAAGGAGGGAGCAGAGCTCAGACCAGGCCCTGGCCCGAAGCCCCTCTGCCCAGAGGAGCACCAGCTCTGTGGTCCCCATGTTGGACTCTGTGTCCCCTGCCCCAAGAACACCTTAGGGAGAGGAGTATGGTGGGGCTGACCAGCCACAGCTCTGTTTCCCTGTCCCAGGCTTGGCTCCAGGCTCTGCCCCTTCCTAGCCACATGGAAGCGTGTTCCCTCCCGTCTGGGCCTCAGTGTTTGCAGCTGTAAAATGGGCCCATGATAGGGCCTTCCGATCCATGTAGGATGGTTTGGAGGAGGGAGTGAGAAAGTGAAGATCTTTCTTGGCCCTTTGTGTTGTGTGAATATCGTATTGTGTGCTGTGCACTGTGGATGTTATATGTGCATTATGTGTGTTGTATTGTGTGCTATGTGTTTATTGTATGTGTGTTGTGTATATGTTGTGTTGTGTGCTGTGCATTGTGTATGCTGTATGTGTGCACTGAATGGACATTGTGTGTGTTGTATGTATGTTGTATTGTGTGCCGTGTGTGCTGTGTGTTGGATGTGTGCCGTGTGTCTTTGTGTGTTCTGGTGCGTGTCCATCTTCTACTGAAGGTCATGAGAGTAGGGATGTCTCTCTGGTGTCCAGGTACAGTCCTGGTTCTCAGTAAAGACCGGGCCCAGAGCAGGTACTACTCAATTTGAGTTAGTGAGTGAGTGAAGGAGGGAGTGAGTGAGTGAGTGAGTGAGTGAGGAAGTGAGTGAGTGAGGAAGTGAGTGAGTGAGGAAATAAGTGAGTGAGTGAGGAAGTGAGTGAGTAAGGAAGTAAGGAAATGAGTGAGTGAACGAGTGAGTGAGTGAGTTAATGAGTGAGTGAGGAAGTGAGGAAATGAGTGAGTGAGTGAGTGAGTGAATCAACCACCTGACACAGTTAGTGCTCAGTTTGCAGGGGACAATGATGAATTCTCATGTTAAAATCTTTTTTTTTTTTTTTGGTGGGACTGGGGTTTTGAACTCAAGGCTGTGCACTTACAAAGCAGGCACTCTTCTTCTTGAACCACACCTCCAGTCCATTTTGCCCTAGTTATTTTGGAGATGTGAGTCTTGTGAACTATTTCCAGGCACTGGCCTCAAACCATGATCCTCTCAATCTCAGCCTCCCAAGTAGCTAGGATTACAAATGTGAACCAAGGGTGCCCAGCTTCAGATGTTAAAATCTTACTCAGAATTCTAAGATGTGGGGACCTAAGACTATAGGGCTGTAGGATGGGGAGTTTTCAGGGTTTAGCCTTTCTTTTGGGGTCAGGCATCACAAAGTACTTTGGACTTCCTGCTTCCTATACACATACCCCACCCCCTGTTCCTGTGCTGTGTGAAGGTGGCTCTTTCTGGCTTAGAGAATGTAAATTTATTCTGCATTTCAGTGTCACACACTCACCTTATCTGCATGTTCCAATTTCCAGAACAAATATTAGGAGATGAATCTTTGGAGATTTTTTGTGTGTACACAAGGTAATTCCTCCACCAGGGGCGCTTTGCAACACCTGTTCTCTTCCCAGAAGAGGGAGGAGCCCCTCCTGCCTCCCGCCTCCCACCTCCTGCCACAGAGACTGAGCAGGCCTTCTGGTGCCAGTTCGAGGGGAGGAGGAGGGGAGCAGCAGCACCTGTGCTTAGCTGGGCCTTCTCTACTACACATCTGGGGGTCTCTGCAGGAAAGTCCTGTGAGACAGGAGCCTCATCAAAGGGGAAGAGGGGCAGAGGGGCAGAGCAGCCCCACCATGCTCATACTCCAGAGCCAGTCAGAGAGGAGCAGATGTCAGCTTCCTCACTCACCAGCTCAGCCATGTGACCTTGAAGAGGCCATTTCTCCCTGGGACTCAGTTTTTTCATTGCAACCAGTGATTCTGCCCATTCTGCCCATAAGTGACTCTGAAGACTGGAGGAAAGGTCTAAGGTCGGGCACATAAAAAGCCCCAATCCAGCAACCGCACTTGCGATGCCTGCTGGGTGCCTGGTTCTGCTGAAAGTGCTTTGGCCCAGTGGGGTGCTACCACACCCCACTTCACAGATGAGAAAACTGAGGCACAGAAAGGGGAAGTAACTTGCCCAGTATCACCAGCATAGGTTTAAAAAGATATGCAGGTGAATTTACAGTCAAACACTTGGCTCCAAAATCCATAACCTTGAACGCTACATTTATATTTTTCCAACAGGGGGTGCCCCTGGTAGGGACTGCCCAGGTGCTGCCCACTTTCAGCTCTGGTCCCATCCATCTGGCCCTTGTTCATTCTGTCCCTGATGCTCTGCTGATAGCCAGGTAAATGAGGCTTAGCCCTCCAGGCCACGGTTTATGCTGTGCCCTCTCCCTGGGACACTCCTCCTCTACCTTGTCTATCCAGGAACTCCTATTCTAGCTTCAATACCCACAGGGCACCATGATCTTCATGGACAGCCCCCACCATCGCACACTTAGTGGGCGAGTCAGGGACATCACTCCATCCTCAGGACTGCTGGCTTCTCTGTTCTTTGCTTCCATTGGCATTTCCAAAATTTGGCTTCTGTCCCAGGGCTCACACTCTGGGAGGGAAGACCAACCCCATGGTGTTGGTATTGTTACTCTCACTTTAGGAAATGTTCCACACAGACAGGTTTTGTCATTTCCTGAGGCTACAGAGCCCTGGAACTCTGACCTCAGCAACTGAGGACACTGAAGGGGCCAAGATCACTTTGGGGAGTCAGGAGAGGAGTCTTTGGAGTGAAGCCCCCTCCTCTCCCCAGCCTATCTACAGCTGTATGTATGGAAGGCTCTCCCATGTCACAGACCACCACAGTCACTTCAGTGGTCACAATAATTACATGTGACTTGATTATAAGAGCAGCTCTTGAGACATAAAAGTGACACAAGCAGCCCTGGGTGATGATCCCAGCGCAACAGGCAGTATGCATGGGCTGTGTTAGAGACACACCACCAGACAGACAGAAGTCACTTAACTTCTTCTTGCCCTTGACATTGAGCGTCCCTGTGGCCACACAACTCTGATGAAGTCACAAGCTACTAAGTTTATGACAAGCTGAAAGTAACTGGCCACAGTAAGTGATGAGTTCCACCCAGGCCATGGTCTGAGGCCCAGGTGAGTTGAGACAGGAAGGGGGAAATGCTGGAGAGGAAGCCCCTGGCACTTGGACACCCTGGGGGTCACTGTCCCTCAAATGAATCCCAGGTCTCCATCCCAGCAAGTAGAAAGGTGGTTCCCAGCTGCTCCCCACAGTGGCAAATATGTGTATATTGGGAGGGTACACAAACATGTTTATTTTGCTTTGTTTCAATTGTCACTTTATTGCAAGGTGGTAGAATTAATTATAAACTTAAACTCTAACATGGAAATCTTTGGTAAAACAAGTTTCAATAACAGCAAAATGTTTATTCAAAAGTGATCACACAAGGATGGCAGAGTGGCTCAAGTGGTAACAGCACCTTCCTAGCAAGTGTAAGGCTCCGAGTTCAAACCCCAATTCTGCCAAAACAAACAAACAAAAAAATTAAAAGCAAAAGTGGTCACTGAACCACTGAAAAGACAGAGTAAGGTTGAGAACCCCTGACTGGCCAATAGGTTTCATTCTCTCACTAACGCAACTCAATTTTCTTTTCTTAACAAGGGTAAACTGTGCTTTCAGTAGAAGGCAATACAGAAAGGCCTGCCTCGTAGACTCGCTTTCATTTGGCCAGGTGTTCTGGCTGTCTCTGCTGAGGCAGGCATTTCCATGCCTGGCTCTGCCCAGTGTTCCTGGGAAGCAGCTTTAGATGGAGGGCTTCTTGGCACTGGCCTCCTCTTCCTGCTCTGCACACAGGCTCCATACCTGGAGCTTCTCCTCCCAGCCCATCAGGTGCTCTCGCTCCTTCAGATGCTGTGCTGCTCAGATGTGATGGTCCCTGTGACCCTCACCTCTTTATGCGCTCTGTGTAGCAGTTCCTGAGATGTGACCTCCAAAGCCCTAGAGAGGTTGTTCCTCTGGACACCCTGGATTTGTTTGATGGAAGCCTCGTTTGATTTGCCTCTTCTAGTTGGGCAACTTTTTGCTCATTGAGTTTATCAACAAATTAATTATTCAATAAAGGAAATATTTTTAAATTACATAGACAAATAGCCCTACTACTGTCATGGTAAAGAAGGTCTCTGGGGTAATCACATGCATTTCTTTGACTAGAAAACACAAATTAGCCCAGCTCCAAGCATGTTGGGTTCTGTTACTCCAGTGTTAGGATAAAGGAACTGGAACAATTCCTCAAGTTCAGCCTAAGACCGACTTCTTCCTCCGTGTTCTGGAAGAGGTGGGAGAGGGGCAAGACTTGCCTGCCCTTTATGCAGATCCTAATTGCCTGCAGTAGCCCCTCTCATGGGAGGGTGGTGCTGTGACGGCAGTAGAAAGTATCACCCAGGACAGCAAGATCAGCAAAGGTCCAGGCAGTGATTTTATTCCTTCTCTCTAACTGAAATTGTATGTCTTTCACCAACAGCTCCCCAATATCCCATATGTACAATTTTAAGGATAATTAAGAATGAACAAATCCTTCTACTAAAAACAAAGTTAAAAGTAATAGAAAAGCCTCTTCCTTTCAGAGATGACCGATTGTCCTTTCAGTGGTCAACCCTAAATTTCTGCTCTGTGCTTCCCTCTCAGGCCAGAGCCACTTCAATAAAGTCCAAAAACAGGACCCTGTTTTCCTCTTTGTAACTCCTGCTCCCCCAGCTCAACCAGTGCAGGGCCCCACCCCACCCACACTGACAAGTCCCCCAGAATGCCCCTCTCCCCATGCCTCAGCCAATTCCAAGAGTCTCCCTCCAAACATCTCCCACAGGACCACATTCTCCGTCTCCATTCTCTGCTGACTGCCCCACCTACCCAGGCCTCTGGCTGGCCTGGCCATCCATCATCCTCTCTGTATGTCCCTCCTCCACCCCTGCTGGTCTCTAAGTCATCCTCCCACGGAGGGCTGGATCAGTACTGCACAATTTACCCATTGCCTCCCACTTAGCTTAAAATAAAACCAGAGCTCCTCTCCACCGCATGGCCCCAGGATTGGGCCCTGCTTGTCCTCTCCTTTGCCTCAGATGTTCCCTTTCTTAGGACCCCACACATCCTCCTCAGTCAATGATATCATTACATCTCCACTCCTACTGGTCATCTTCCCTGAGCACCGCACTGAGGTGACACTTCCTCTACGCCTGGGACCTTGGTGTGTCACTCGAGATCCTTGCTCCACCCTTGTCCCCTCTGCTTTGTGTTCCCTAGGGGCCAACCTTGTGGGCCAATCCAGGGCTACTCCCCTCTGGCTTCAAGGTGGGTTTGGTCAGCAGGGAGTCCCAGCAGAAGATAAGAAAAGGAGAAGAGGAAAAGAAGGTGTTTATCCCCCTGGGTACAGCCCTGCGAAGACCTAGGGCCAGCTCTGTCCACAGAAAGTGGGTGTCAGCTGCTACCAGAAAGACCCCTGCCACATACACACACAGTCCTCTCTACCAAGCTTTCTCTGACTCGGTTTTACTGATTGCTCCACTGGCCTTTGCAGGCTGAGGGTGGTGACAGAGCCTTTTGGTTGATAGATGCCAAGAAACTACACCACCACTGGGATCTCTTTACTCCTTTCCCATCCCTTCTAACAGTCCCTAAACTCTCCTCGAATTTATCTGATTTGACTGAGGCACCGCATCTATCCCTGCTGGGTTCCTGGCAGGGGGACCCGCCCCATCACTTCCATCTCCTCACCCTCTTCCATTCCCCCATTCCATTCTTTTCTCTCCATTCTTTCTTCTCACTCTCCGGAATAATTGCTGATTATCTGGGACCCCCCCACTACCACCACCACCAGAATATAAGCTCCACTGGACAATCTATCATGAGATTTGTTACGCATGAGGTCCTATGTCAGTGGAGCAGAGCAGACACACCTCACACCTTCTCACCCCATGCTCAGACTTGCAGGAGAGCCTGTGAAGGCTGTGAACGTTCAGCCGTGAATCACACTGACTTTTAAATGCCTGAATGTGGCATTTCCCAAAGTGGGATCAGGCAACACCCGTTTGGGAGGTGTTAACAGTTGGCAATGTCATGCAGACAGATGACATGGGCCTGATTCTCATTTCACTGAGCTCTTGTGACAATTTCCTGCGAGGCTGCCATGACTTCAGGTTCCAGTCTGGCCATGAGCCAGACTCAGCACTGTGACCCTTGTTCACTGGCTCCTCTGGAGCCCACGTAGTCCAGCAGAGACCAGTAATCCAGGGCTGCTCTCCCTGCTGGCCCTGTGCCAACTTACCCTTCCTCTCAGCAGCTCCAGACTTGGGATTCTGGCCCAATCAGCCAGAGCCAGGACCCCTGTGTCTAAGGCAGAGTCCAGTGTCAGGCTTGGGATAAAAGGCCAAATCTTGATCTCTCTTCTATACCCACTCACTACGAGTTGCTTTTTTACTCTGTGTCTGTTTCCCCAACTGCCTCTTCCATGTAAAACTCCCTCTCCATGAGTAGGCTGGACCATGTGCCCCTTGGCGCCCTCCATGCGCACAGGATTTTCAGATTAAACCAGCACAGTTCCTATGGGTAGCCATCTCTCCGGGAAGCAAGAAAAGAGAAGAAAATGTCAGCTTGCCTGTGACATAATTCTATCATCAGAAAGCAAAAGACACACTTGGGCTCATCTCTGCTGGCCTACCGTGGGGCATGTCAGTGCCCAGTGCACCTGAACTCAGCTTTTCTGGCTAAGAGGAAGCCCTGAGACAATGAAAACAAGCCCCCTGCCCTGATAAGAGGGTCACAAGATTAATAAACCAGTGGGAGGAATGAAGTCCCCAATGACAGAGCATGGCAGAGACAGACCTGTAAGGAGGGCCAGCACCTGGTGATGGATGGTGGATGTGCCTCAGCCTCATTCCGAGACAGCTCATGACAGCTGATAACCAGTGGGCTTGCTGGGCACAGCGATGTCCTAAGAGTTCTACATGGAGGGACACACTTGAGACTCACAGCTGTGTGTGAGGACTGCAGGGTCAGCAACATTGAAGACTTCTAGGTGAGGCTATTGTCACCTGTAAAGCCAGCAAGCTCATAGGTGACACCAAAAAGACCATAACAGGCTTGCATGGCCCTCACCATCCCCTTTGGATCAAACAACTGAGGACAAGGGCCCAGCAGCCATTTCTCAGGCACTTCTCAGTCCGTAGAAGTGACAACTGCTATGTCTCCAACAAGGTCCCCTAGGACCCCTCCTAGGGTCATTAGCATCTGCCACCTTGCACACCTGCATCCCTTGGCCCAGTTTGAGGTTCAGTGCCCCATAACTATAGGCAGGGCTGGGAAGGGTGTTTGATACCAGCTCACAGGCAAGCTGCTCTGAGTGCTGATTCTTTCCCCTTGTTCATGAGCCGGGTATCCAGCTGGCCTGACTTGCTCAGCTCTGTGGGTAGGACAAGGTACAGGGGCATAAGCTGTTTTTCCTTGACCCAGGCCTGCTAACAGCAACAAAATCCATTCCAGGTATTAATGTATAGAAAAGCTATAAAAAGAAGGTATGGGAGGGATAACCACAGAACTGAAAAAAAGAGGGGCTATTAAACCCAGGAGGGGTCGTAGCCATGGCCAGCCCTGGGTCCTGAAGGAGGAGCCAACACCCAGGGTCCAGGGTTCTGGGCTTGGATAAACCTGTGCCCCTCATGACCTGCCACCTCACCCTTCAGGGCAGCAAAGAGCATCTGGCCAACGTCAGAGGCCAGTCCCTAGCTGGGAACAGCAGTGCCACCTCCAGTGTCAACCCCTCCAAAAGTTCTTTTCCATTGGTTCTCCCAGTGGAAAACTGTGATGTTGAAATGTGTGTGACAGGACAGAACCTCAGGGTCCCTTTGGAGTTTCTGTGCTTGGGTCAGAATACATGCTCAGAATACATGCTGCTTAGCTTGGACCTCTTAGGCTGGGGTGAGCAGGCTGGCCTGAGAGGCTGGGGAATGAGGACCCGCCTACACTGAGAGATTGGGAAGTTATGCAGAAAGCTCTCCCTGAGGGAAAAAAGAGATAAGGCCATCATCTTACCACCAAGCCCTGAATTCTGCAGTGAAGGAAGAGGTGGATAAGGAGAAGGAGGAAGAAGGAGGAGGAAATTCTCTGGCTTGTGCTACACTGATAGCTCATAAACTGCTTTCTCTTCAAAAGTCTCTTCTGGCCCCCACAGTCTCCCTGAACTTTTTGAGGCAGAACTGTTAGGAGAAACTGAAGCCAGAAAAGCAAGGTGATTTGCCCAAGGTCCCTCAGTAACAAGAGGCACAGTAATGACTTGACGGAGTCCTCCTGACCCCAGTCAAAGGCCTGCCCTTCTGAGCCCCTTGCCTGTCCACCTCAGGACAGACATGCTGTCTCCTGGGAGCAGAGAACAAACTGAAAGGGACAGGTGTCCCTGGTCCCCATAGCTCAGGGCCTGGCAAGACAGCAGGGTGGAGTGACCAAATGCTACATGAGAGCTGGTGAGGAGTCCTGGACACAGCACCAGTCAGGAGCAGAAACTGAGGGGAAGGAAGTAGCCAGCAGCCACCATGGGATCAGATTCGAGTTTGTCCATTGGTCCCAAACACAACTGGGACCTGCCAGAGCCTAGACACATGTCCCTACTCATCTCAGGACTTTTCTGGTAGTAACACCTGCTGTTTCTATCAAGCTCCAGCTGTTACAATGGGGACTTTAAATAATCCCTCTGCTGCCAAGAAATTTATGTCATTGTGTTCCAGCTGTGGCCAGCCCTTGACTTTCCTGTGCCATCAGCTGGCTCAGAGAGGATTCCCTGACTAGTGCGAAGAGGGAAGGACTCAGTTGGCTTCCTGGCCTTTGGTGGTGGTGGGGCAAAAGCAGGGAAGGACCTCACAGCCACACACTGACTCTAACCTCCACCTTCACAGTCATCCTGCCAAGATCCCCAGCTGGAATCCAGCCTGCCACATCCAGCATGAGGACTCTCTACTGGACCCCGCCCCTCTGCCACTCAGAAGGGAGCAAGATTCCCTGACAACCTGGCAGACATGGCAAGCACAGGGCTGGAGCCACTGTGAGCCACTAATGAGTGATGAGCAGGTGGTCACAAGAGGTGGACAGAGAGGACCAGAGGCCAGAACACACAGAGATGAAGAAGCCAAACCAGTGGGAAGCAGTGGCTCTTGCCCACAGAGCCCACTCAGAACCAAGGCAGAGTCCAGCACAGGATTGGGAGAAGGGTCTCTGGATCTCCCCAAAGGGTCACTTCGGAGTAGTGAGTGACTTAGAGAAGATCATAAGGGAATGATTGATCTTGGTGGCTTTACAAGGAGAGGGACAGAGCCCACAGATATGTGTGGGTCTCACCATGATAGAATGCAGTCAAGGGCGGCCCTTGCCAGAACCTGTGTTGTGCTCTTTGGACATCCAACCTCCATAACTGTGACCTAGATAAACCTCTTTTCCCTATAAGTAGCCTGCCTCAGCATTACAGTAATGAGACTCTGATAAATATGGTGTCTTCACTTCCTGAATGTGGCATCAAGCAGATATCTCTGAAAAGCCTGGAATAAGTCCTTCCCATATGTCCCTGTCTTTCTCAGGCACCTCTCAGTCCACAGCTCTGTCTCCCACAAGGTCCAGCTGTTTTACTGGGAATTTTGAGTAACTCCCTCTGCTGAGGGACCCACGTGTCCTGCTGAAACACGTGCTCTGTGAGCAAACACTCAGAGAGGCTCAAGACCTGGGGGCTGCTGAACGTCACATGGAAAAACTTTCTCCACCCTTCCATCCTCTGGGATATCAATCTCCAGTGACTCAGCAGATGTCACCATGGAGCACCAGGCCATGTGCTGGGCTCTGGGCACAGTGAGAAGATGGGTCATATTCCATGTGACTCGAGGTCACAGTCAGATGGGGGAGGCTGACCTGCCAGTAGCACATACCACCACCAACACAAAAGCACCAGGCAGCCTGCCGTTCCATGAGCACCCGCTGAATACAATTCTACATGTTCAGTGCCTACTGTGTGCTGGGCAGGAGGCCAGGTGATTTTCACATAGTATCAGTTCTTACAACCTTTGTTGGAAGACTTTTTTTTTTTTTTTTTTGAGGCAGGGTCTCATTGTGCAGCCCAGGCTGGCCTCAAACTCTCAATCCTCCTGCTTCATCCTTCCAAGAGCTGCAATTATAGACATACACCACCATGCCTAGCCTACAGTAATTTGTTTTTGACTGCTTTATTGATGCATAATTTATGTACCCAATGCATATTTAAAATATAAAATCGTATAACTTTGACATATGAAATCATGCACTCTAGATAACAAACATCCAGCACTTCTAAAAGTTTCCTCAAGCCCCTTAGCAATCTCTTTCCTGCTTTCTGTCCCCATCCCCACCACCAAGTTGCTGTCACTACAAATTAGTTTGTGTTTTATAGAAGCTGACTACTCCAGTATGGCTGGCTTCTTTTTTCTTTTTCTTTCTTTCTCTCTCTCTCTTTTTTTTTTTTTTTTTGTTTTTTCGGTTTTTTTTGGCTGTACTAGGGTTTGAACTCAGTGCCTAGGGTTTGAACTCCTATGCAGGCACTCTACCACTTGAACCACTCCACCAGCCATGTTTTGTGTTGGGTTTTTTTGAGATTGGGTCTCTTGAACTATTTGCCCAGATGGGCTTCGAACTGTGATCCTTCTGATCTCTGTCTCCTGAGTAGCCAGGATTACAGGAGTGAGCCACCGGCGCCTGGCAGGAAATGAGGTTTGCTGGGGAAATTGAACGGCTGGTTTCTTTCACTCAGAGCAGTCACTGTGATAGTCATTCATGGCATGGCACACATCAACAGTTCATCGCTTTTTATTCATGGTTCCTATCCTGTCAAGTGACTATATCACAATTATTTTTAACCTTTCACTAGTTGATGATGGACATTTGGATTCTGTCCTATTCAGGGCCCTTAAATGTATTGCTCACTTTCATGTACAATCTTTTTTGTGGACATATGTTTTTGCTTGTCTTGATAAATTCCTAGGAGTAGAATTGCTATGCCATCTAACAGGCTTATTTTTAATTTTTTAAGACACAGCTGAACTCTTCCAAAGTGCTTGCACCATGTTATGTTCTCGCCAGTCTTGCTAGGGAACTCATTTGCCCCACATTTGCAGCCCCTGGCATTCTGCTATCTCACTGTGGTTTTAGTTTATCTCTCCCCAGGGACCAAGGGGACAAAGCACCATTTCAGTTGTCTGCCTTCTAATGTCTGATGAAGCCCTCACTCAGATCTTTCACTGTTTTCTATGGAGTTATTTCTTATTGAGTTTTGAGAACTCTCTGCATATTTTGGACAAAAGTCCTTTAGTAAATTCATGCTTTACAAATATTCCTCCTAGGCTGCGTGACTTCTCTTTCCGTTCTCCTGACACGGTCTTTCAAGATCAGAAGGTTTTGACTTTGAAGACATCTTTAAACCAAGCTTGCAGGGCTTTTTTTCTTTCTTTTTCTGTTTTCTTGGAGTTACTTTGTAGTTTTAAGTTTTACACTTAGATCTACAACCCATCTCAAGACAATTTTTGTATGGTGCCAGGAATGAACCATCTCCTTTTGCATTTCTTTTGTTCTGTGGCGGTTCAGCTGTTCCTCCACCATTTGTTGTAATGACTGTCCTTATTCTCCTGAACAGCCCTCAAACTGTTGTCAAAAATCCGATGCTTTCGTTTTGCTTAACTGATGCATGATCATCATACATACCTGTGGGGTACAGTGTGATATTTCAGCACACGTGCATATGTGTGGCTCAAATATGGATATAACCAGCATACCTCTCACCTCAGACATTCCTTTGTGCTGGAACATTCAAAATCCTCTCTTCTAGCTTTCTGATATTTATGGCACATTATTGTTAACTTTAGCCAGTCCATGGTGCTATGAAGTTTATTCATTCTCTAACTATAATCTTGTACCCATTTGTCAACCTCTCCCTGTCCACTCCCCATGCCCACCCCAGCCTCTGGTAACAATTCTGCTCCCTACTTCTACAAAATCCATTTTTTTAGCTTCCACATATGCATGGTATTTGTCTTTCTCTGTCTGTCTTATTTCACTTAAACTGATGTCCTCTAGGTGCAGCCATGCTGTTGCAAGTGACAAGGTTTCACTCTTTTATGGCTGAGTAATATTCCATTGTGCAAATCCACCTCATTTTCTTCATCCGTTCCTCCATTGATGGACACTTAGCTGATCCCATATTGTGGCTATTGTGAGTAGTGCTGTCCCTACATGAGTGGGCCTACTTCTGGACCCTCTGCTCTGTCCCACTGACCTCTCACTCCGTCTTGATGCCAACATCACTTGGCCTTGATCACTGTAAACTAATGTTGAGAGAGGGCACTTTTAGTCCTTTAAATCTATCCTGCTTTCACAAAGTTACATTGACTTTTATTAGTTGTTTGCATTCCCATATGAATTTAGAATCCATTTGTCAGTTTATACCAAAAATTAAAACAAAAACAAAAAACTCAAGTGGGATTTTGATCAGGTTAATAATAGGAGAGAAACTCCATATTTAATTCTGACCCTTGGCAGATTTCAGATCCCCACCCTCCTTCTCCTCTGCCCCAAATCTGAAGAACCCAAGAAAAAAGCCACTGTCTCCTCTGTCCCTTGGCATCTGTGGAAGTTTCAAATCCTGCAGCACCAGCCAGCTCCACTCTCTTGCTACAGTAAAAGCTCAAAGCCACCACCACCCCTCACACATTTCACTCCAAAGAAAGCCCACCCCTCCTCCTTGGGGGGGTAATAAACTGTGTGAGTAATAAACCTTATTTCACATCCACTGGTGCCTGTGTGCCATCCGTCTCCATGTTTACAAACCTCACTGCACAGCATCCAGCGTGGGAAGCTAGGGGCCTCAGTGAAGCAGGGCCCACTGTATCTGTGCATCCGTGGGGGAGAACTGATGTCTTAACCACACAGAGCCTTGACTCATGAGCTTGATATTTTTTCTCCATTTATTTAGGTCTTCCTCAATTTCCCCTTAGCAACATTTTGTAATTTTAAGTGTACAAGTTTTTCCTATCGATTGTCAGAGTTATCCCTAATTATTTCTTGTTTTTATACTACTGAAAATGGCATTTTTAAAATTTCAATGGCCAGTTGTTCACTGTGAGCATATGGAAATACGTTTGGTGGAAATGTATTTTCTGTATTTGGAAATACAGAAATACGGTGATCTCTGTCCTGCAGTCTTGTTAAATTGCTAATTAGTTATCATAGCTTTTTTGCAGATTTCATCACATTTTCTTTGTAGACTCTCATTTTCTGTAACCACAGTTATAACCCTTCTTTGCCAATCTGGGCACTTTTTATTTCTTTTTCATAAACCATTGGGTTGGCTAGAATCTCAAGTTCAACACTGAATAGAGGTTATGAGAGCAAACATTTGTGCCATCTTTCTGGTCTTAGAGGGGAGCATCACGATTACCATTAAATAGGATATCTGCTGTATGTTATTTGTTGCTGTTCTTTATAGGGAATGAGGAGAACGCTCTTTTATCTTACTCATTAAGGGCTTTGAGCAGAAGGGGATGCTGGATTTTGTCGTTTTCCTGAATGACTATCGAATTTTTCTTTTTTTAGCAATTGTTAATAAGGTGAATTACATTGAAACTGATTACCTTTCAAATATTCCACCAACCATGCTTTCATTGTGTAAACCCTACTTGGCCATGATGATATTTCTTCATTTTTGCATATTTCTTGATTCCACTTGCTAAAATTTTGCTTTAAAATTTGCTTTTATGTACATGATAGATTGTGCCTATAGTTTGCTTTCTTTGCAAAATCTGTTTTTCTGATTTGAGATCAAAGTTAAGAGTGTCCTCATAGAACAAGTTAGGAGGTATTCCTTCCACCGCCATTTTCTAGAAGAATTTGTTTAAAATTTCACCAGTGCAGTCATCTGAGCCTGAAACTTTCTTTGTGAAATGGCTTTTAACTCTAATTTCAAATTTTCAAGTTGATCCAGGATTGTGTGAATTACTGACCCTTTGCGGAGGAGGCAGTGCTGGAGATGGAACCCCAGGCCTTATGTATGCTAGGCAGGTGCTCTACCACCCAAGCCCATCTATCTCTTCTTGGGCAGTTTATGTCCTTCAAGGAATTTACCAATTCTCTCCATGTTATCAAGTTTAATGGCATTAAGTTGCTTATAATATTCACTAATCACTCTCCTAATGCTATGAGTCATAGTGACATCACCTCTCTCATTCCTGACATTGGTGACTTTTATCTCCTCTCTTTTCCTTAACCAGTCTCACTAGTTTTACTGCCTCAAAGATCCAGCTCTTTGTTTCACCTATTTTATTATTGCTTTCTTATTATTTACTGATTCGTCTATTTTAACCTGTGTATGTTTTCACGTTTGAGAAGAATTGGTCTTGCTTTTGCCTGCCTGACATCATCCTCCTTCTTCTGGTTTTCCTACAGGGGACCTTCCCACATTTCTCTCTCCTCGGCAATAGTGCTTAGCCAGCGCTTAGCACATGCCTTGTGGTGGGCTGAGCATATGAACCAGGCCCAGGCATTCAGTCGCTTCCATTGCTCTGGTCACAATGTTAGGTTCAGAGATGGTCCTTGGAGTGAGCCTACAGGTTTTGGGGTTGGTTTTGGTTTTGGGGTTTTTTTTGGGGTGTTTTTTTTTTGGCAGCACTGGGATTTAAACTCAGGGTCTCATGCTTGCTAAGCAAGCACTCTTACCAATTGATCTACTCTGCCAGCCCTTTTTTTGTAAGGGTTTTTTTTGAGATAGGGTCTCACGAACTATTTGCCAAACTGACTTGGAAACACAATCTTCCTGATTTCTACCTCCTGAGTAACTAGAATTACAAGTGTGAGCCACTGACACCCGGAGAGCCTGTGGGTCTTTGATGGAAGTAATAAGAGACCACTGCTTTTCTTTGGGGCTGCTGGAGGCCCCTTGCAGGTAGTCTGTCTGAGATGAAGCCATCAGAGTGGAACAGAGCAAGAAAAGGGGAGAAAGGGAGACACGGAGACAGACCATATACATGTCTGCTATGATTTGGATCTACAATGCCCCCAATGGCCCATGTGTTAAAGGTTCAGCTCCAGCTTGGCACTTGGAGGTGGTGGAACCTTTTAGAGGTGGGATCTAGTGGGGAGTTTCAGGTTGTTGAGGGTGTGCTCTTAAAAGGGGCAGTGACACTCTGCTCTCCTCCTCTCTCTCTTTTCAGTTGCAGCCGTGATGTGAACAGGCCTCTTCTTCTTTGTGCTCCCATGACATACTGGGCCACCACAGCCCCAAAGCAACTGAAACCTCCAAAACAGTGAGCCAAAATAAACATTTCTTCTTTATAAGTTGATTATCTCAGGTATTTGTCACAGTAATGGCAAGTTGACTATCACAGCAACCACCCTGCTCTCTGGTCACCATCAGAGGAGGCACATTGCCTGCCATACAAACATCAGTGAAAATTGAAATAACTGAACCCTCAAATCTCTCTCTGTCTCTCACTCTGTCTCTCTCTGTCCTCTGTCTCTCTCTGTCTCTCTCTCTCTCTCTCTTTCTCTCTCTCTCTCTTTTCCTTTCTCAGGAGCCCCTGAGCTGCAGAAAGTCTTACTGGGTCCACACACAACGGAGACTTACAAAGGGCCCTGATAAACAACCGTCTAACCCCACAGCAGCACCACCTGCCATGGGCCTCAGGGAGGAGGACAGCTAGGTTCAGACAGGTGTGTGGCCTTCTGTGTGGGAGCAGCACCCCACCCCAAGGAAATGTCTGAAGGAGGCTTGGGGTTATTAGGCTAGACTGACACATGTACAGGAAAAGGACAATGATGCCAGCCCTGCACACGAACCCAGTACCTTACAGAGTGCCCATGATGAGCCCAGGGGAGGTCTGGGCTTTGAACTCACCAGGCCTGCACTGAAATCCCCCTTCATATCTCATACCTGCCACTGACCAGCCATGACCTTGGGCAGCTGTATCACTAGTAGCCTCACATGACAAAGAAAATCAAGGATGCAAAGGTGAGGTGGCCTTCCCAGAATGGCCCATAAGTCAGGAGAGGTTCTGAGATCACAGTGCTTGGACTCCCAGGACAGTGCTCCGTTCTGGGCTTTGAGGGGATGGTGACAGGGATTGTCTGGTACCCCAGGGAGCAGAGATGCAGAATCCCCTATGTTCTTCTGGAGCAGCTGCCTGAACATGTGTCACTGTCACTCACGTGGACAGCAGGATGCCTGGAAAGGTAGGGCGCTCTGCAGAGAACACTGAGGGTTGGTCCCCCAGGAGGACAGCTGGGCACATCCCTCATGTTCCCACTGCAATGTGCATTGGCAACGGCATTCGTGTCTGTCCCTCTGTCTGCTGACTTCAGAAAAGGGTCAGATGTGGCCCCTGCCTGGAGAACCTCATCTCCCACGACCCAGCTGACCAAAAACAAAACAGAAACAGCACAGCTGCGTCATTTCTGTCCCCACTTTACATGGGGGAAAGGGAGACCCAGAGAAGTTCAGTGAGTTGCCAAATGTCACACAGCTTGGGCTAGCAGAGCAGGCTCAACCCCAACCCCTGTCACTGTGGCGCAAACTCCTTTTCCCTCTCCCACTGCCTTTCAGAGCTGGGAGAGGAGCAGAAGCACCCTCTGCCCATGGGGCCTGGGGAAGAGGACAGCTGTGTGTACCAATCTGAACAAGAGGTCCACAGCCTTCTGTGTAGGAGTCGCACCCCAGGGAAATGTTGGAAGTGGGCTCCAACATCACAGACTGCTTCCTGGAGGAGGCAGGCTGGGCCTGGAGGACACACTGCGGGGAGGGGAGAGCAGCCAATGTTGTGTTGTTCTTACACATCTGTACACATCTGCAGTGAGGGGACTATGGTCTCACAAGTGCTCTGATGAGGCTGTCAGACCATTTTCCACCCACCAATCAGCTCTGGCAAGTGTTCCATTGCACGGCCCAGGCCTGCGACTCCCCTGCAGATTAGATTCCTCACGCAGGTGGCGTCCCTGGAAAGAGAGAATCCCCATGATGTGCAGGGTTGGGGAAATCAGATCGCTTTCTTCCTGCTCTGCCTCTGGTGCCTGTTGACACCCATCTCCCATAATGAGGAGCAGAAACTGCCCAGCATCACCGAGCATGAAAACGCCCAGCAGCTCAGCTCCCAGGGCTGCTCTTGGAGTGTGGAGGCCCTGGAGTCTGGGGCCTCTGGGAGGCAGATGCCTACGTGGGTGGAGCCTCCTGGGTCTCTGCACAGATCGGCTTCCCAGCTGCTGCATCAGCAATTCTTGCATCTCAAGCCCCTTCCCTCCTGCCTGCTCCCCCCTTCCCCCGCTAGATACTCATTGATGCCTCTGCAGTGCAGAACCTGAGGTGCCCATCAGACTGTGGGGCCACTGAGACACATTCCAGTCCTTAGGGGACACTGCTCTTAGGGTAAGTGCATTAATGAGGGACACCTGCAGGGACTGCATCCACTTACGTGACACTTTGTAGTAAGCACCTGCTATGTGACAGCCTCAGTGTTTTAGGGGCATTAAGCTAGGCCACCATGGACTCTGCCCTCTGGAGCTTACAGTCTAGAGGAAGATCCTTGTTCTGTGCAGTAAAGACCTTCATGGTGCCAGGACAAATTGTTGTGGAGTCTCAAGGGAAATCAATGGAGGCTTCTCCCAGGACTTGGCTGACTGAGCTGGGATCCAAAGGGAGAACATTTGCTTTGTGGGTGGGGAGAGCCTTTCATCATGAGAATAGCATGTGCAAAGGCCCTGGGCCCATGGTTGCCATGGGCAACCATGAAGAGCTCCAAGGCAAGTATGGCTAGGGGCAGAGGATGGGTGGGAGCCTGTGAAATGAGGCTGGAGGTGGGAGAGGGCCAGACACAGGGCCTTCATCAGGGATATGGATCTTTGTTCCAAGAATAGCAGAATCGCATTCAAGTGTTTTAAGTGCAGTCCAAAATGCAGAGAGTGGAATCAATAGGACAATAGTTGTGTTTCCAGGAAGTTCTTGAGGCCACAGTGAGGTGAACATGATGCAGGAAAGTGCAAGGACAGTAAAACCTGAAGGAAAAAGTGACCACCTCTGGGAGAGAGACAACTCCCAGAGGAAATGACAGTAGTGAGGGCCACATTTGTGTGACTTCCAGGCATTTGACTCCCATTTACTGAGTCCCGCTGTGCACCAGGCCTTACAGCTGGTTCAGGGAGCACAGGGAAGGGTCTATGTGCTGATTAGGAGGGGCTAGCATGGCTCCTCCTGGACTCCAGCAGGCCGGCCAGGCTTGCTCACCTGGAGGCCACAGGTAATCAAGAGAGCCAAGAGAAATAGCCAATGCCTTAGGAGGCCCAAATCACTTCCACCACATTCTGTGGGCCAAAACAAGCTCCAAAGCCAACCTAGACTCAAGAAGTGGGGACAGAAATTCCACTCCTAAAGCTGTTATAAGGAGCATGGGTACAGGCAGAGATGAAGACTGTGGGTCCTGCAACAACTAACTTATGGAAAGGTAGGTATTTTACAACACCCCACTGAAACTCAGAGAGGCTAGTGACTCGCTCAAACTCACACAGCTATTGAGGGGCAGTGGTGAGGTCTGAACCCAGCTCTATACCCTTCTCCATGACTTCACTGCCCTTTAAAAGCTGTATGCAAACCATGGCCAGAGAAACCAAGGCCCTGGGCTTCCACAATGCAGAGCGTCTGCTATTCACCAAACCTTAGGCTCCATGCAAGGGTGCAATGAAGAATGAGAAGGACTGAGACACCATCCTCATGCAAAACCACATTGTAATGGTGTGGGGAGGCCCTTCCCTGGTGGGCGCCAGGCCCAGCTCTCTGCCAAACAGAGGGTCTAGATTAGATTCATTCATTCATCCACCCATGCAGTAAACATGACCTTGAAAAGTGGCCCCCGGGCCTGCCCTGCCTTGGCATCTGCCTGTAAGACCCAACTCAGACATCCTCTCCTACAGGAAGCCCTCCCTGGTTCTCAGGGCTAGTTGCCCTTTCATTCCACTTGCACAGGTCCCTGGAATGTTCATGGGTTGTCATTTCCTGGGCTGTCCCCACCTATGACCATGTCCAGGGTCCCATGAGGGAGCTGGATGCCCCAGTCAGGCAGAAGTCCATTCTATCTTCTTCCCTGAACAGGAAGCTTTGAATGCTTCCCTGGTCCTGGCCATGGCAAAGCTCACAGGCGCTGCGTGGGAGGAAGAAGGGAAGTGGGTGAGGACTCGCGGGCCTTGCTTCAGAGGCATGGAGTAAAACCCAGGCAGAGAAGAAAAGTAGCAATTAACAGGCTGCGGAAAGAGGACATCAGAAAATATTCAGCATGAAAATAGTCCCTAGATGACCTGCGGTGTATCGCTCAGTCAGGAATAAACTGCTCAGCAGCCCAGAGTAGAGCTGAGAGCTTCCTGGCACAGAGCATTTCTCAAATGCAGCTTTTTGCTGGGCAGCAGCAGAGAGGACTCCAGCATCCAGCCTGTGGAGGAACCAAGGCTCCACGAGACTCTGTCCACTCACTGTCCCCAGCGCTGTGATGGAGGACACCCACTCTCTTCCAGGTTGCCACCATATGCATAGGGTTCTGTGGGTGTAGGGCCCAGCATGGGAGTGGACCAGCTGCGTTCTGCTGTTTGGTCCACAGGGACTCAGAGGATGGTCCCTGATCCATGGACATCTCCCCCCTCACTGCTCCCAGCTCTGAGGTTGGTGTACCCCGCTTTTAGAGATAAGGAACCAAGGCCCAGAGAGGTTCAATACATTGCCCCAGGGCACACATCCAGCCCAGGAAGGCCCAAGTCAGATCCCTGCCCTGTTCTTCTCATGACCCCAGCTGTAATTCTGTCCTCAAAAGCACTTTCTTGCAACCCTTAAAGTCATCTCCCTGGGGAGGAGAAGGCTGGAAGGCCCTCCCAGGCCCACACCACAAGACTTGGGCCTAGGACCAGCCAGACTACCAAGTTCATCTTCCTCCGGGCCCAGACCCACCCCTGCTCCATGAGGGTGGACAGAGCCCTGCCTGGGCCTTCACTTCACCTCTCTGAAGCCACAGTTCCCTCCCTTGTAAAACAGAGACAATGGAAGTCCCTCTAGGAATGTTGAGGATTCAGGGAGGTGTTTGTCCAAGACCGGGAGCCAAGGTCCTCATGGTCAGGACTGGTGCTCTGTCCTCTGCAGAGACCTCCTCCTGCCCTACTGGTTCCACTCCCCTCAGGTTCCTCCCACTGCCTCACAGAAACCTTCCCCTCCCTCTGGAATTCCCCAAATCTGACATCAGTTTCTCACTGTTGTCATTTTTCCTTGGTGGCACTTCTCACACCATGAAATTATCTCATTGTTTATTCACTCATTTTGCTTGGCTGTCTTCCCCACTGCATCAGAGTGTGAGCAGGCAACTGTGGGACTCATTCACAGCTGGTCCCCAGCTCATCACAGAGCCAGGCACAGAGGAGCTGGCTAAATACCTTTTGAATGAAGGAGAGGATGAGGAGTAGGAGAGGCTGTAACAAACAGCCCTGAATCCCAGTGGCTTTACCCAGGAGGCCTGATTTCTCTCCCACCCTCTACAAGCAAGATGGGGACCTCAAACTGGTGCTTAGGGAGCAGGAAGGGTATAAGGTTTGTTTCCAAGCTGGCCCTGTCTTTGGCCACATCCATTGCGACTGGCTTCCTGACCACCCTTGAACTTCAAAGGTCTACTCTCTCCTCAGTGTTTGCTGCAAACAGTGACTTGTCACTGCAGCAGTGGAAGAGCCCCAGACTTGCAGCATCTCAGCCTGGGATCCTGGATCTGCCCTTCTGGCTTGTAACCTCTGTACACCTTTGGTCAGTCCATACTCTCTCCAGAAACCCGTCTGAGGTTCCCAGCACAGTGTCAAGGGTCCAGAGATGCCCAGCAAGGGGCACACAGTCCAGGTTTGAGTGAGTGACCCTTGATGTCCACTCTGTCTCTTCCCTTCCAGGAGCACTGTAAGGATGCTGAGAGGGATCTGGCTAAGGACAGGACCACAGGAGGTCCCAGCAGGGTTACTCTTGTCCCTTAAGACACCACCTCTGGCTCTGTGAATTGCTTCCAGCTACAGAAACTGAAGGTGGTACAAGATGGTTTGTATGAGGTCAGGGCGATCTCAGGTGGACAAGAGTCAGACTGTCTAGCAGCCCCAGCACCAGGAGCCTGGTGGAGGTAGGGACAAGCCCCACTCTGCAGAGGCATCCCCAGAGAGACAGGAAAACCCGACTGACCTACTGACCGTCAGGCAGCAGCCCACCACAGCCAATAACCGCAGTGGATGTATTTTGACATTTTGGCCTCTCGGTCACCCAATATTTATCTTTTTAAGTGTTAAATCAGCTTTTTCCTTTCTTGTTTTCCCTGTTACAAAATGTGCAGGAAGTGGCACGGTGTGAGATGAGTGGCTGACACACTGGGAAGACACATTTTTAGAAGATTCAATAAAGCTCTGTCACCATGTTCCTCTTTGAGCAAAGTCCAGGAGACCATGGTGGAAACTATGGCCCAGGGAGGTGGGCAGGGCTGAGCTGAAGGAGGCAGGGATGGGAGGTGGGCAGCTCTGGCCAGGGGTGCCCACTGGGTAGGATTCTCTGGTCAGCAGGCTTAGGGCAGGGCTGGGAGGAGGGTGAGAAACGTTTAGGGTAGAAGGTCCCTTAGGCCAGGTGATAGGGGCTCTTATAAAGAGACCCTGCCTGAGCTCTATCATCCACACAGCCCTCTGGAGGAGGATTCTGCAAGGCCAAAGGGAAGGAAAATCCCGCCCAACTGTGGCCCCCTCAAGACCTCTCCCTGAGACCCTGGAATTCTCTGCTCCAATAGCCCTAAGCTACCTCCAGGAAACCCCTGGCCATCTTATACAGGTCTGGGAAGCTGAGAAGGCCAGAGAATGGATGTGTCCCCAGGCTAGGGCACAGAGTGTCTACACCCAGCCAGTCTGCGATAGTCTGCTGTTTCTATCTCCCACTGGAGCCCTGACCTGCTGAAGAGGGTGCTTATGTGAGGGTCAGCCTGGGAGCAGCAGGTGGGAGGGAGCAAGGCTGGGCCAGAGGCTCCACTGCATGTCCTCATCAGCTAAATGCTGTCACTTTCCAGATGGACACGAAGGGCAGGGCATCTCTACTCTGTGCTGAGTCCCTTCAAGTAAGCAGGGAGCCAAGAGGGGCATGGTTGTGAGTGTGGTGCGGCGTGGGGTGGTGTGTGGTGCAATATGAGTGTGATGTGGTATGAATGTGAGTACAGTGTGGGTGTGGTGTGGTGTGTGGTATGAGTGTGATGTGTGAATGTGAATACGGTGTGGGTGTAGTGGTGTGGTGTGTGATGTGGTGTGGTGTGGTGTGTGGTATGAGTGTGATGTGTGAATGTGAATACGGTGTGGGTGTAGTGGTGTGGTATGAATGTGGTGTGGTGAATGTGAGTACGGTATGGGTGTAGTGTAGGGTGGAAGCTAGGCTTCCTCTCTGTGGTCCCATTAGGACCACCATGGGCCCCCATCAAGCTGGTACGAATGCAGTTAGAGAGAGGCATAGATCAAAACTTCAGTCCCTCCTGAGTCTCAGTTTCCACAATTCTAAAGCAGGAGTGGTGGCAGCAACATCCCAGGGTGGGGCAAAGGTTAAGTGGGACCATGGGGGACAGTGGCTGGAGCAAGTCTGACCTTGCTCAGAGCTGCTGCAGTGACCTTTCCTTCTTCAGTGGCCTGCACTTGGTAAAGGGCAGACCTGAGATTTGAACCCTGGGCATTTGGCTTCAACCTGTACTATAACAAAGCCTATATTTCCCAGACTACTATGGAAGACATTGAATAATCTGGCTCTTTCCACATGTATCAGTTAGCTTTTGCTACATAACAATCTGGCTTTCAATGGCATTAGAAGAAGGCCCAAAATGGAATGGAGGCCATGAGTAGGCTCACCAACATCAAGGCTGATATTACCAAGGTTGTCACTGGGAGTCTAACTCTGACAGTAGCAGAGATGACCATTGAATCCCAACAGGGAGCCATTTCCTGCAGGAACCCACCAGCCACCAGGTGGCAAATTGACTGTGTGGCACTCTTCATCCTGGAGGGGATAGAGATTCATCCTCAGAAGCATAGACACAGGTTCTTATATGGATTTGCCTTTCCTGCCCATGATTCCTCTCCAGCATTATCATGCTTGAATCAGCAGAATGTCTTCCACCATCATGGCACCCCTCTGGACAAGAAACTCATGTCACAGCAAAGGAGGGCAACCATCAGCTCAGATCAATGGAATTAACCACTCTTACCAACACCTGAAAGTGGCTAGCCCCTCTAAAGGTGGAGTGGCTCCCTAAAGACTTGGTGTGGTGCTCATAAAAGACAGCACCCTGAAGAGGTAACAGTTCTCCCTTACAGGATGCAGAATATGGGTTGGGCCTGAGACTACCAGGCATAGTGTCATCTCCCCCACGCCCACACTCCCTGGGCTGAGGCAACAAGGGGCAAGAGTGAGTGTGACTCCTACAACTGTTACACCTCCAACAAACTCACAGGCTCTTTGCTTCTGGTTTTGAGAATTTAGTCCACAAGTGAGGAACACAAAAAAGAGACAAGGAGCACAAAACTGGTCCTGCTGAGTTAGAAGATGAAACAGCCACCTGGCCTTTGGGCTCCTTGTATCACTGAGCCACCAGGTCAGTAAGAGGTTAGTCCATTATCTGGGACGACTTATCTCAGTCACCCAGGGGAATCTGTTTTGCTGCTACATAACAGAAGCAAAGAGGACTCTGTTTAGAACCCTGGAGATTCTCTAGCACACCTCAGTACATTGTGCCAAATAATAAAGATTAATGGAAAACTACAGAAACCAAAAAAGGCAGGAACAGTGAAGACTCAGACCATTTAGAAGCTGAGGTTTGGGACACTACCAGCTAGCGAACCCTGGCCACCTGAGACTCTGACTGAGGACAGTGGAAATGTGGAATAACTGGAGCCAGAGTTCTAGGCCCAGGTCCAAACTCCAGGGGTTCCATGTTAGGTCTGGCCGCTAACCAGAAGACACCAAATAAACAGATGAATAGCAGGGAGCTCAGGGCAGAGAAAGGATATTTATTGATACAGCCTGGGCAGCCACAGGAAGAGGCAAAGTAAGCACTTCCATCCATCTTTGGGTATAGACATGAGTTTTTGGGCTAAATGGAGAAAAGAATTGGGGCAAGGGGAGAGAGTCATGCATAGTTCAAAAGTCTCAGTCACAGTGAGACCAGGTTGACCATTATCTCAGTTCTGGTTCTTTGGGGCGTTCTGGAGAAGTAGCTATTGCTGTCATCACTTGAGGGGAACATGGCTCCCATGAGATGATCGCTCCTGCTCCAGGTTGCAGCCTCATCATCACAGGTAATTGTCCTCATTTGGAGGACAGTCTGTCCTGTGAAGCTCTACTGTTCCTCTCCTTAGGGGTAGTTTCAATCCCTTGTCATAAAGATCTTATCACTCAATCCTGTCCTGCCTGGATCCCAAGATGGCTGCAAAGAGAACAGTTCAAAGCAAAGACAGACACAAATTGGGGTCAGAGATGCCAAGCTTTCCTCCTGCTTTTAGTTAATTCATGGGCCCAAGGAAGGAGCTGGTGATTTTCAGCAAAAATGTCTAAATACCTGTTATATAACCAGTTGAAGAGGGAAGACTTGGGTATCAGTCATGGTCTCACAACCAATGATATAATCAAGAACTCCAAAAGCTCTGTGTATTTCTTGCTCGCTTGTTTTAGCTGCCTCTGCGTATGCTAAATATTTTCTTCTAGACTTTCCATCCTCACATGTTTATTTCATAAACAAATTATTGGAGACTAACTCTACAGCTTAGTCTTTAGGTCACAGAATAGTGTGGGGGAGCCATTACTAAATTTCAGCAGTGAGTGAGCTAGCCAAGCATGAATGGCATAACCATTGGGACTGTATATCATCTCAACATGCGGAAGGGTGAGAATTTTCACTTCCAAGAAGGATGTCAAGTAGCCTTAGAGGTGTTATCTGTTGTAGTGAAGGGGTTCAAAAATGTGAAAGCTGAGTGGCCAAAAGGGACAGACCATACCAGTTATCAATTTTTTGCCTTTTATCTCAAAATTTACCCTTCAGTACCCGCTCTTCAGTGATTGACTGAACTGTAAAGCTTTTATTCATTAAGCTTTGTCATTCAAGGGCAATGGAAGGACAGTGGGAGAGGAGAGGGACTTGTCTTACTGGTTCTGGTTATGGCATTTTGTTGGTCCTTGCTCCAACTGTGTAGAATAGCATTAGTACTTTATGTGTGCAGATATCTGGGGCTGGTGAGTGACCACAGGGTCACTCAGAACCTCACAGTCCCAGCCCAACTCTAGTGGCCACTTCCCTGTGAGAATCAACTTAGGTTGGGTCTTTTCTGTCAAAGGATTTAATCAGTAGCCACCACTATTACAAATGTTAGTCCCACTAACTTGCTTCCCATACGCTCACTTCACGGACTCCGCTTAATCTGATAAAAGTTTCTATTAAGAACAAAGGTTTGTTATCCTCAGCCAGACAAAATTCTGCTAGATGCCCTGGTTCTGGAGCTGATGACCTAAAACAGTTGCTGCTTCCCTGAGCGTTGAACTCCTTTGTCTCCAAAGCCCTCTCCCGATGTCCCCTTTCCAATTAGCCAGCCACATAGACTGTGAACCCAAAACCTGCCCGATTCAGAGGAGAAGCAGCACTGCATTAGAGCTAAAACCCCAGTGGACTCCCCACTGCGTGTGTTTGCTCTTTGAATGTGGCACACCCTTCTTGAGTGACCACAGGGTCACTCAGCAACCTCACACCCCAGCCCAACTCTGGTGGCCACTGACCTATGCCCACCTCCTCCAGACATAGACATTATGTTCACAGCAACATGGCAACACTCTCTGTGTGCCTGCTCACCTGCCTTAACTTACTGAACCCCACAGCATTCTTCCTGCTTACCTGGAACTTTGGTAAGCAGCCCAGTGAATGTCTCCACCATCCAGAGGGTTGCAGTCATTCTCTGATGAAATCTGAGCCCCCGCTTTCTGAAGGACCCCTCCCAAGTGTCTTCTCTCTTGGATCGTCTCCCTTAGCCTTAGGGTGGGTGTGTACATGTGTGTGCATGTGTATAGTACTGGAAATTGAATCCTGACAGGGTGTCTCTTGAGCCACACCCATAGTCCTTTTGTTTGTATTTTTTGCTTTTGAGGTAGATCTGGCTACCTTTGCTCAGCCAGCCTCAAATTTGCAATCCTCCTGCCACTGTATCTCAAATAGTTGGCTACATACATTACAGGTATGTAGCCCTAGTATATTCTTTAGGGCTCTCTTTTCAACTTTATAATTATTGACCTGTTGGAATAAATAATGTCATATTAAACTTCCCCTGTTTAAATCACTGCTTGGACCCAGACTGGTGCATCTTCTTCCTCACAGTGCTTCAGTGAGGCATGAATGATTTCATGGGTGTACAGCAATAAACCTATGGACAGCATTTTGCAAATATTTGCAATTCTTGTCTTGAACTACAAAACTTATTTATTCATATTTCAGCATATCTAGGGAGTTGGAACTTGACTTTCTTTTTTCTTTCAGAAAAAAGTATTGAACTGTAGACTTGAAGGATGGCAGCTTTTGGAACAATTTGCCTAAGTAGCCCAGGGCCATCTGGGAGGGAACAGACAGATCAATTCCTGTCCTCTGAGGTCCAAAGCTCTTAAAACAATCAGGAAGGTACAGGTCATTCTGATGGAGGCTCAGGGGTAGGAAAGGCAATTAGTCCCCTGAAACAAGTCCCTGTTCAGAGGGGTGGGGAAGAGAAAGAAGGAGCACAGGGCTGAAGTACTGGAAAGAATCGGTGAGTGGTTAAGGGAATGTCAAAACATTGTCTCCTGGCCATTTCTGTTCATGAATTCACAGGCCTAGAAGCAGCATCAGTGGTCAGATAGGACCATGGCCTCCTTTAACAGACAACTGGGACTCAGAGTGAGAGGACAGTCTCATACAGAGAATCACATGCTGAGTTACAACAAATTGATCTAAGACAAGAAGCCAGCTCTGCTGGTCCTTTGTGTTTACTTCTGAAGCAATCAGGAGATACTGGCATAATCCATTTGGGCACAAAAATCAGCAATAGTTTTCTTGATAACATTCTAATTATAATAACAATAGAAATCCACAAAACGATAATCATAGCTGCTATTGTGCAGTGAAGGAAATAACTTCGAATGCTCACAACAACCCTAGGTGGTGGGTACACCAAGGCCCAGAGAGGTGACATATTTTGCCCTCCCCAAGTCATGCAGTTCATAGATAGTGAAGCCAAGCTTTGAGCCCAAGCAACTTGGCCTTGTGCATTAAAACATTCGATTTGCTAGACTCACTTCTCAGAAGCTCTTCTAAGAATAGGACTGTGACACAAGAGACAACATCATTGAAATCAATGTCACTGCAGCTAAGAAGACAAACCTATTTCATTGACACAGACCAAGCATGACATCTGTCCATCAACCAATAAATATTGCTCTTGGCTCCCGATGTGAGCAGCTCTATCATGGTTGGCTTCTTGCTTTGAGAGAGAGAGAGCATTTCAATGCGTTGAGAATCTTTCTTTCTCTCAGGATCAGGACCAAAGACCCCCTTCTGGGTCCCAGAGCAGTCAGCTCCCAGCCCTGGGCCTCAGTAGAATGTGACATCCTGCCCACCAGCCCAGTGGGTTGCGGCAGATAAAAAGCATCCTGATAAACTCCAGGCCAATCGCCCTCCGTATCACTCATTCATGACACACCTCTCACTCTCTGTGGAATTTGAGATGCAGGTGCTGAGGTGGAAGAAAGGGAGGTGGGAGAGACACAGTTCCTCAGACTAAAAAGATCTGCTCTGCAGGCAAGGACCAGTGACAGAAGGACAAGCCACAGAACTGAAATGGCCACAGGGCTTGTAAGCAGAGGTGACAGCCTCTGAGCTTCAGTGGGGGATGCCAGGCGAAGAGGATGGAGGTCCTCTATGGAGCAGAGATGCCTGGCAGAGACAGGGAAGAACTGCAGGCTGAGTACTGGTGCTGGCCCCACCTCCTCTCCTCTCCTGCTTTCATTTTCCCAGACATTAAGGATGTCTAATGAGTTCCCTGGAATATCTCCATCCTACGGTTTCCACCCCAAGTTATGTATCCCTCATATTTGAGTTTTTCCTTTTTTCCACAGCCCTAAATGTCAAGTGTCTCTTTCTAGCAGCACTGAACTGAGATAAAGAGGATCAGGAGATATTTTTATCCTGTTCAAAGATCATCTGGAGTGACTAGGAGTAAACAGTCCCCCTTGGTGCACACTGGCTGCTCTCCCCTTCCCACCTTCACTGCTCTGGCAGCTCAGGACATTGGGGAAGTTAGTGTTGCTCCTCGGCTGGCCAGGCAGTTAGCCCTGATCTGAGGCACACTACCAATGAGAGGCTCCAATTCCTGGGAAGCTGACAGGAAGAGTCTGATGGGAGAAGGTAGAGACCCTTCTTGCCTTGGAATGCAAGTCCAGCAGAGCCTCTCTGTGGCACCACCTTGGAAACCGCCATGGGTCCCTAGGCCATGAGAAGGCTTGGGTTGGGATGAGTCTGCACCAGGATGTTAAATTCATCTAACAGAAGCTCAATAGAGGCTTATCAACTTTTAATGCAGGACAGCAAGGCTGCTTAAATATTTAAAAGTACAATTCATCACCTGAAAGGTCAGTTAGCACTGTAGAGAGGTGCCAGGCTTCCGAGGCCTTCACAACTAGGATCTTAGCAATTAAAGTGCCTTCCAGAGGCCTGGAGATCATATAATTATATAATTATTCACCACACTGTTTTTCATTTACTAAAAATCTATTATGTGCCAGGCACTATGTGATCAGCTTTACATACATGTCACACACCTACATACTCACACATGTACACAGAGACAGAGAGGTTCAGAGAAGCTGAGTAACATGTCCGAGGTCACACAACTAGTAACTGACAGAGTCAGCATCTGAACTCACTTTTGACTTTTGCTTTAGTCATGATAAAATAATCGGTACTGTACGTGCTCCATCACTAACCCCATAAAAAATTTTAAAATGGCAAGACACATGAAATAGCTATTTCAGACACTGGACAGTAGGCAGTGAAGAACTGTGATTGCTGATAAAAAGGAAATCAATGAGGTGAGCTTCGTCGCACACCAGCATTCAGGCTCTTTTCAGGTCACAGCACAGGAAGGGGTCACGGATGCAGAATGTGACTGTCTCCCTAAGTTAAAGAGGTGGACCTGAGTTTGGGGAGAGAGAGGTGGCTAGAATCTGTAAGGAAGAATAGAAAAGAAGAGGTAGCTACACAGAGAAAGAACTTCAGAAGCTTGCCCAGAGTCTATGGTTGAATATAAGGTTGTTTTAGCATAGGGTGAAATTCCATAGGCCAGACAAAGAAAAGTAAAGAAGAAAACCTCCAGTTCATCCAAGGCTGAGCAACACTTGAATTATGACCATCTGAAATGGAGAGACCTACTGAACACTTGAGGTAAGAAGTGAGGCTTTTAAGGACAATCCCTTAGAAGGGAAATCCTGGTGTTAAGGCTGCCCTACACTCTTTTGTGTATTCTGTTATACATATTACATAATACAGATTACATTACTTTTCTACCTTTGTTATGATTAACAAGCCCATTGGATCAGACTGATCCCTAAGTAACCTTAACTTCTTGTGAAACAAACTTTAATACTCCTTAAAGAAAAAAAACAAAATCCAGAAACTCAAAAATTAAGCTCAAAATGTCCAGCATACAATCATAAGTGACCAGACATAAAAATGCAGTACAAACCAAGGCAGGTGAGAATAGTCAACATAAATCAACCAGGAAATAACAGATATGTTCAATTAGCAACCGAGTATGTTAAAATAAATGTATATGTACAGAATAAAGACAAACATGTAGATAATATAGAAATGAAATGAACTAAGAAGACCCCTGGGAAGCAAAATGGAAAATTCTCTAGAGAGAATTAACAACAAAATAGATACCGCAAAAGAAAAGTTTAGTAAACAGGAAGTCACAGCAATAAAAAACCATTGAAACTGCAGGCTCACATCTGTGATCCCAGCTACTTGGGAGGTAGAGATCTGGGAGGATCACAGTTCAAGACCAGCCTAGGCACAAAGTTAGTAAGACCCCATTTCAACCAATAAGCTGGATATGGTGGCACATGTCTGTCATACCAGCTAGGTGAGAGACCATTGTAGAAAAATCAAAGGTGGGCCTGGACAAAAGCAAGGGCAGATCTGATCTGAAAAATGCCATAAAGCAAGAAGGGCTGGCAGAATGGCTCAAGTGGTAGAGCACCTGCCTAGCAAGTGTGAGGCCCTGAGTTCAAATCCCAGTAATGAAAAAAAAAAAACCTCAAACTGAAGCACCCAGAGAAGAAAGATTTAAAAGGGGGGAAAAAACATAGAGCATCAATAACCTGTGGGAAATATCAAGTGGTCTAACATATATGAAATTAGAATCCTAAAATGGAGAAATGAGCACAGAAAAAAATATTTGAATGGCTATATTTTGTCTGAATTTTACAAAAATTATAAATGTACCAATCCAAGGATCTCAACAAACCCCAAACAGGATAACTAAAGAAAAACTATGCTAAAACACATTATCAATAAATTAATTTTTTTTTAAAAGTGATAGAAAAACTGTAAAGCAGACAAAGCAAAAAGACATATTACATACAGAGGAATAAACTTAAGGATGACTACAGATTTTATGCAAGTAAACAAACATGGCACCGTGGCAGTGACAAAGAAGAAAAAAGTTCACTTTAGAATTTTATTTCCAGAGAAAATATCCTCCAAACATAATGACAAATTAAAAACTTTTTCAAACAAGCAAAAACTAAACAATTTTCATTACCAGACCTATATGCTATAGGAAATATTAAAGTTCTTTAGTTAAATAAAAATGGTAACAAATCAAAACTAAGATTTGCCAAAGGAAAGAAAAGCACTGGAAATGATAACTACATGAAAAAATAAATATGTAAATAAATGTAAAACACATTCTCATTTTCTTTAAGAGATAATCACTTAAAGCCAAAATAATAATGATGTGTTACCTGCTCTATGTAGAAGTAAAAGCAATGGAGGATTGCATGAGGGTAAACGAAATTACACTGTTCTAAGGTTCTTATAGAACATCATTTGAAACTAGACTTACTGTGTTACAGTTGCAGGTAGTAAGCCATAGAGGAAGCTTTAAAAATAAATTTTTTTAAAATAGAAGTAATAAAATAACAGAGAATGTAGAATCTAAAAACGGCACACTTTATTCAAAAAGTGTCTAATATATATGGCAAGAGAAAAATGGAATGAGCAGAAAATAAATAGCACTTAATCAATAGACTTGATAGACTTAAATCTAATCAAATGGTTGGTTATATTAAGTGTGAATACCTTAACTCTCTAATTAAAAAAGCAAAGATTGTCAGACTGGATCAAAGTTTTAAAAAGACTTAACTATGCTGTCTACAAGAAAACCATTCAGCTTATATATGAAAGACAGATTAGTTAAAAGAAAAGAACTGGCCAGGAGCCGGTGGCTCACTCCTGTAATCCTAGCTACTCAGGAGGCAGAGATCAGGAGGATCGTGGTTCAAAGCCAGCCCGGGGAAATAGTTCCTGAGTCCTTCACAAAAATAGGACTGGTGAAGTGTCTCAAGGTGTAGACCCTAAGTTCAAATCCCAGTACTGGAAAAAAAAAAAAAAGAAAGAAAGAAAAGAATTGGGGAAAATATACTATGCAAACCTTAATGATAAGAAAGCCAAGGCAACTACATAAATATCTACAAAGCAGACTTCAGGACAAGTATGTTTAAAAAAAAAAAGATCAAAAAGAATATTTCATGATAAAAGACCAATTCAGCTACAATCTATAACATTTCTACTATGTATAAGAATCAAGTCACGGAATAACAGATCTTCAAAGTATGTGAAGCAAGAACTAAAAGCACAGAGAGGAGAAATAAGGAAGCTGTAATTAAGTCAACAAGAACACAGACTTGAACCCCAGCACCTGGAGTTGTTCCTTATGGAGCATTTGGCCCATCGCCGGAGGATACAAGCTCTTCGCAAGCACACGTGGAGTAAGTGCCCAGGCAGATCATGTGCTGAACCTCAGTAAGCATCAAAACACTTTTGAAAGGATTAAAGTCCTGTAGATTATGGACTTTAAACACATCACAATTAAACAAAAAATCAGTTAACTGTTGTATTAGTTAAAGTTTCGTCACTATGACAAAATGCTGACATAAACAGCATGAGGAGGAATTACTTATTTTTCTCAGTTTCAGAGGGTTCATTCCAAGGTTTCTTGGCCCCATGTGTTTGGGCAGAGCATCATGGTGGCAGGAACTTGAGGAGGAGGAGGAGGCTGTTCACCTCCTAACAGACAAGAAACAGAGAGCAGGGAAGGGACTGGTGGTCACGTTTAATCTCCAAAGGCCACCATCAATGACCTACTTCCTCCAGATAAAACCCACTCCCTAAAGTTTCCAGAGCCTTCCAGGTGAGGACCAAGCATTCAATCCATGATCCTGTGGAAAACAGTTCATATTCAAACATAGCATCTGTACAACTCCTAAATAACCCATGGGTCAAAAAAGAAGCCATAAATTACAGTATTGTAATATTTTTAAGTGAATGACCACAAAAACATGTCAAAATTTTGTCAATTTTATAAGTAATAAAATATTAGCTAGAGAGAGAAATGTAGCCTTTAACTTCGAGGGAAAAAAAGAAAAGAAAAAAAAATAACCTAAGCTTTTTCTTCTAGCTTTTTGAAAAAAAAAGGAGAAAACCCCCAAATAAGGAGAACAGATATAGTAAATATGAATACATAGAGCATTTTCTTATAAAAGGGAATTAGTAGATAAATAACCCATGGGTCAAAAAAGAAGCCATAAATTACAGTATTGTAATATTTTTAAGTGAATGACCACAAAAACATGTCAAAATTTTGTCAATTTTATAAGTAATAAAATATTAGCTAGAGAGAGAAATGTAGCCTTTAACTTCGAGGGAAAAAAAGAAAAGAAAAAAAAATAACCTAAGCTTTTTCTTCTAGCTTTTTGAAAAAAAAAGGAGAAAACCCCCAAATAAGGAGAACAGATATAGTAAATATGAATACATAGAGCATTTTCTTATAAAAGGGAATTAGTAGAGAAAAATTTATAAAACCAAAAACTTTTATTGAAGACTAATAAAATTGATAAACTTTTAGCAAAACTGATCAAGAAAAAGGGAGAGAAGTCTCAAATTATAAGTATCAAGAATAAAAAGGGAAAATTACTATAGACCCTACCAAAATGAAAAGAATAATAAGAAAATATTGTAAGAATATTGTAAGAATTTGTCAATAAATTTGACAACTCAGGTGAAATGCTCAAATTCTTTTAAAGGCACAAATCACAAAAACCAACAGAGGAAGAAATAGGAAATCTTAATAATCCCATGCCAGGTACACAAATTAAATTTCTAAATTAAAAACTTTTCCACAAAGAAGTCTCCTGACCCAGGTTGATTCACTGACAAATCCCAACCACCATTTAGATAAGAAATGATAACACTCTAACACACATTCCCTCAGAAAATAGAGAAACAAGCATTTCTCAACTCATTTCTTAAAGAGAGTAAACCTTGAAAATAAAATCAAAGAAATTTCTAAGAAAGTATAGACTAATACTCCTCATAAATGTAGATGGAAAATCATGTTTATAAGACAAACCCAGCAGTGTTAAATGACAAGTCCCATTAGGGTTTGGCTCAGAAGTACAAGGTTGCTGTGACATGTGGCAAGTTCCCTCAATGGGCTGTGCTGATGGCCACGTGTCCCTTGGCTCCAGATAAGCAAGAAACTGAACTCCTCCCCTTCCCCTCAATCATCTCACAGATACTTGTTGTGAACCTTCAGTGAGCCAGGCACATATTAGGCAGCAAGTGTACGTGCTGACTAAGACACTGAGGCTCTTCTTGAGGCCTCACCATGCAGTGTAGACATGTGACACACATAAGACAATGGACAAAAGGAAAGAAAGATAAGAACCAAAGACTTTGGGAAGACAGAGGAAAAAGCTATTCATTCCCCACAAGGGAGGCTATGGAGAGAGACACCTGCCCTGGTCCATGAAAGACAAATAGGTTCAGGGGGCCCACCCTACGTGCATTGACTTTGTGTGCCTTCAACTGCACGTGCTTTGCACAGTAGGGTTTTTTTAAGGACAGAAAGTAATTTCAATGGTGGTGGTGCCCACGGTTGACAAATGTGCCAACAGGCCTCTCCCTGAGTGTGTGCTCCTCAGTCTGGGCTACAGAGGACTTACTTCAGCCCTTCAGCCCTTGCTAGGTAGGAGAGCTGAGTGTGGGGTTGGGGCACATGGGGTGGTCTAGGCAGGGGACACACATGGAAAGATGCAGAGGTATGGTATGAAGGGAGGAAGGGAGGGAGCAAAAGAGGGAAGGAAGAAGCACCTCTGTGGGGCAGAGGCAAAGGGATGAGTGGAAGGAAGGGACAGGACATGAGGAGGAGGTTGGCAAGGTGCAGATTTTAAAATGCAGGGTAGGGTTTAAAATGCATTCTAAAGGCCTGAGGTTCTCACTGAGATGCCCCAGAGGCCTAAGGCAGGGGGCAGGCAGAGCCAGGGCAACCCCTCTCCCCTTGAACCTGTGAGGTCCTGCACTGTTAGTTGTAGATTTGGGAGATCCTATCTGAGGAAAGAGGAATATCCTTAATGATAATATAAAATGGATACAAAACCAGTTAATAAGTCATATCTTAGTTCTCTTCTGCCAAGAGCCTAGAGCACTACCACCAAAGATGCAGTTTAGAGGAGACCACTGTCCTTAACCCAACCTCATGAGCTTAAAGCCATGTCCCCGTGTAAAGAGCCCTGGGGGTCAGGAGGCACGTACCAGGACCTAGAGGGGGACAGTGACCGCTGGTTTGAATCTCACTGCCCTCCTGACATCCTACTGGATTATAGTGTTTTAGGGACAAGGGATGGTGTCTTGAGCATCCCAGTGTCACTTAGAAGCCAGCACAAAGCTGGGAGAGAACAAGTGTGAGGCTCTGACCCTATCACTTGCCTGAGGCTTTGGAGGGGGCTCAGCCCACACTGACTGGAGGCTCCGTTCCCATGATGGCCCAGAATTCAGGAATAAGTTAAGGTCAATTTTTTACTCACTGGGGCACAGACCTTCCCTCATGCCTCCTTAGCCACTGGTACTGTGTGGAGCACCGAGGACAGGCACTAAATCAGCCTCCTGTAAATCAATAGGAGGCCTCTGCAAGAGGCCACGGACATCCTAGCAGGGAACTTGGCCTCAACTGGAAATACCTTTACCGTCTTACTGCTGCCTTCCCTCTATGGTTCTGAGCCAAAGTTAAAAAAGTAAAAGGCATTGATTTCCCAGGGCTGAGCTGAGAGGCCAAGGTCAAAGCAGGAAAGGAGGGTACAGGTGCAGAGGATGGTTTCACCATGAAATTGTGATTATTTCTTCCCTGTGGCACTTTTTCTCTGCTGGATGTCACATGGCTCTCAGAGTAACAGCAGATTTGTGTTTCATGGGGACACATTAGGCAAAAGATCAAGGATGACTCTCAGAGCCTCTCTGTGGTCTAAGAGGCGGATGAGCCTGGTGAGAAGCCTGCAAGGATCCAGCTAAAACCCAGCAGCTGCTGGCAGACGCTGGATGTACAACCACAGCACATCAGTTTCCAAAGTGATGCCAAGTTGAGCAACTTTTATGGGCTCTGTGTTCTTTGTGAGGAGGGGTCTTCTGGAATGAAGTGGTTCCCTGTGATGAAGTGGTGCTATTTGAAGGACGGCTGGAGACTCGCCAGTGTGGGAGGGGTAATCCATGATTGTGGTTGAGACCTCTGTGGTCTGAACACAGTGGTAGCCTGGACCTGTGACTGCAAGTCTGGAACCCCTAAGGAAATGCAAAGTGCACACACCTAGCTACTGACCAGCTGTGACCTCAGATGCTAACCCCTTGGTCTCCTGTGAAAAGGGTGTGACAATGGACCCTCATCAGGGACTTGTTCTGGGGATCTGGCAGGTTAAGTGGTATGAAGGAGGGCCTGGTACAAAGGAAGTGCCACTTTCTGGAGGTGTCATTGTTGCCTTCCACACAGTACCCACTGTACGCTTAACATGCCTGCCTGCCTCCCATACCTGATCTCCTTCAGTCCCAAAACCATCTCTTCAGACATAATTTCCATGTCACAGATGGGAATCTGAGGCCCAACAAGCTGACACAAATGGCAGTGGAGCTGGGTTTCCAGCCAGGCCTGGCTATGCCTCCCCTCTCCTTTCTTATTACTCAAGTGTGGTCCCTGAACCAACAGCCTGGGCATCCCCCAGGACCTTGTTAAAAATACAGACTTGTACCACCTGCTCACCCCCCAGACCTCAGGAATCAGCAGCAGTGGTTTAACAAGACTCCCAGGGCATCCTGCACTCATTTCCCTCTAAGCTGCCTCCCCAACTGCCCAGCCTTAGCCCTCATCCACACCAGCAATGCCCACTCTCCATCACATGTCTGCCTCCTGCATCCACCATGTCAGGCCATCTTCTCAGGCCTTTTCCATCCCTGGGGGTCTTCTCTCCTCGGCCTGGGCACCTTCAACCCTGTCAGTTTACCCTGTGTCTGTCCACCTACCAAGATACTGTCTCTCTTGGTGACCTCCCCAGTTCCCTGGAGTATGGTGGTCTGTGACACTGTCTGCTCCACTGCACCTCAAGGGTTTTCTGATAGTTGTGAGGGGCACCACGGCTCAGAGGACCAATCTGCTTTAGAACCAGACAGGGCTGCTGCAGTCGTGACACTTCTGAGCTCTGAGGCCTTGGCAAGTCATTCAATTGTTCTGAGCCTCAGTCTTAGGACAAATCTGCCTTCCCAGGCTACTGAGATTGTATGGGAAGGGGGATAAAATTCTGCTCCCTGAAAATGTGAGCTCAACTGAGGGTAGACAAAAATATGGGAGGTCAGGACAAGAGTCCGTGGCTTGGCAGTCATTGGTGCTGCTCTCAAAACATTTCTGGTTTTGCCCTTTCCCTGCACATGGTAAAATTACAACCTTGCCTTCCGTGGCTGGATAGGTTCATGGGACATGAAGGCTGCTGGTGACTTCCAACTCTAGCATTTGATTGCTGGTGACACTCTAGCACTTACTTCCCCTCTGGCACATGTGAGATGGTTGCTGCTGTGGCCTTCCTCTGATTTTGTGCTTTTGTTAAGTCACTACCATGGTCACCAGGTCAGAGCTTCCCCCACCTGGCCAAGGCTGTGGCTGGCACGGCGGGGCTGTGAACAAATGCCCTCCTTCTTAATCATGAAATGAGTTGTCTGATAATGATGGACCAGGAATGGGCTAGGGTGGCAGCAAGTCAATTAGCCTCTCAATTCAAGAAATGTGTTCCTATTGTGTGCCAGGCCCTGAGTGAGGCACTGGAACAGAGATTAGACAGATACTACTCTTGAGGGGTTTACAGTCTGGCAGTAAAATAAACTGCCGAGGAATCAAGTGGACTCTGTAAGCTGGTGAATGCCAGTGACCCACGGGGAGAGTATGACATTGGGATTAAGCAGCACTGTGCTCTAGACCTAGCCAAGCCTGCATTCAGCTCCTGGCTCTGCTGCCAACTGTGGTATAACCTTGAGCAAATTATTTAATCACGCGGTGCCCTGGTTTTCTCATCTGTAAAACAGACCGGATTTGCCTCCCACTGTGTTGTGAAACAATATCAACACATGCAGAGCTCACAGCAGAGTGCCTGGACACAGCAAGAGCTCCAAAAAGCTCTTATTGGGACTTTAGATGTTAATGGTTTGTTTGACGATTGGCTATTAATTTGTTTGGCTATTTACAACTGACTTGGGGGAAGCCTGTAGGAGGATGATAAGAACGTGTAATGACCCCATATCATGTCAACAATGATGCATCAGTTAGCTATTGCCATAAAAACACTTCATTAAAAATTTTCTAAAACTTACCTCAAAGGTTGACAACTTAAAACGACAATCTGGGTGGTTCCACCAGAAGCTGATATGTGAGCTGTGTGCTAGGCAAGCCTAAGAGCTGGAGCTGAGCTCTTTGGTCCAAAAGCTCTTCTCTGGGAAGGCAGTTTCAGCTCAATTCTAGCTTCTCTGAGTAGTTCAGATGCACTGTTGCTTTCCCTAAGCCATGCAGGCTGAGTCACCCCTCTCCCCGTCAGGCTCTATCAGCCCCAGCACTTTGTATAGCCACTCCTCTCCAACCAAGCAGGGTGGAAGATTTCACTCCATTTATTAGGCCAACAGCTTTGCCCAGGAGGATTGTGATCAGTGCCCACAAGCTGAGCTGGGCTATGCAGTTTCCTCCAGGACAGAAGAGGCACAAGCTCACCTGAATGGGTTGTAGCTGTCTCCCAGTGGTATGAAAGGCAGCAGTCAGAGGTTCTAAGTCTGAAGTTCTTGGTGGGTCTGGGACAATAAAGGCTCTTTCAGAACTCAATCTGCAGTTCTCTGCATGGATTTTTTGCCCTTCTGATGGAAAAAAGAGAAACCCCAGTGGCCTGGCAGCTTAGCAGTTGGTAGCCATAGCACCTGGGTGTCTGGAACAGTTTTTGCAGTATAAAAAGCTAATTTAAAGGTTGCCGGTTATACATTTGGTCCACCTACATATTGGCGGTATCTTACTTGGTAGAGTAGCTAGGTTCCCCTACCCTTGCTACCATGAACCTAAAGTTTTCTTTCAGGCTTGTGAGAGCACAGGATTCTCTGTTCCATGGTTTAAGGCACAAACCTGTTCCAGCTCGACTACAGAGGGAGAGTGATTAAAAGAGCTTCAGGGAGCTAAATTCCAGTCCAGTTCCCTGATCCCAGGCCCATCAGGCCCATCTGGTTCACCTGCAGCCCTTCATCCTCCCTGCCTTTGCCCCCATGAATGGGCTGCTGAAGGAGAGTGGATTTGATGGTGTGGACACAGAATTGTGAGAAGGAAAAATGGGGTTCAGAGAACTCTGGGCTGAGACCCAGAAGGGCACATACCCAAAGTTAACATACCCAGATCTCTGCTGGGAATCAAACTATGTGATTACAGAAGGTATGACCACAGATGGCATCTCTGAGATTTTTTTTTAAAAGCCCTAATACCTCCATATGTGTCACTGACATGGCTGAGAACAGGCAGGGCCATATCTGTCCATAAAAGGCAGCATTTTTGCCATTTGGAACCAAGGTCAAGTATATTAGTTAAATTAATCTGAGGTGCTGGGATGTGACGCAGTGGTAGAGCATCTGCCTAGTATGTCCAAGGCCCTGGGTTCCATTCCCTGGTATGGCAAAATGAAGAATCTGGCATGCTTGTTGGATGAGAATTAGTGGTGGAGCCTGTAATCCTAGCTACTTAGGATCTCAGGAGGCAGAGATCAGAAGGATCACGGTTGAAGCCAACCCCTGACAAATAGTTCACAAGACCCTATCTCAAAAATTATTCAACCAAAAAAGGGTTGGCAGAGTGGCTGAAGTGGCAGAGTGCCTACCTAGCAAGCGTGAAACCCCAAGTCCAAACCCCAGTAACCTCCCCCCAAAAAAAATAAAAATTAGTAGCAAGAAGTGCCTGACATTTGCCTTAAGGGTCTGAGCTAAACCTCAAGCCATCCTTGCTCTGCCACTAGCCGGCCAAAGGAAAGAGATCCTTGCCCAAGAAAATAAAGCTTAACTAAAGTCAGTCTAGCAGCATTACATTAGTTCTAGTTCACAGTAACAACTGGAAACTCCTGCAGACATAAATAAAGAGAACCACAGAAGAGTTTTATAGTACGTAATCGTTTTTATGGCCTTACACATTTGGTGAATCACAATGAAAACTATCCCCACTCTACACCCCATTCTTTTTTCTCTCAATCAAGGTAAAATCTACTCAAGATTGTGTTTTAGGAGTCCATATTTCTTCAGCCCCAAGTCATAAAACCACATCCTTCGCCAGTGTTGGCTGTTCTGTCCTTTCCATCTTATTACGGCATTCATCGACAAGTCAAATCCTTCGATGTTCTTCAAAGTGGGAGTTCTCAGCATTGTCTGAGCAGACTGGGTAAAAATCGGGTTTCTTCCTCACAGCGCTGACCTTTCGGAGGTCGTTTGTATTGAGTTTCCAAAGATGGGTTGGAGAAGTGAAGATGTGTCTCGGCCTGAGATTAACAGTAGAGATGGAGAAGAAAGGAGAACGACAAGATGAGGACACTGACAGACGACTGCAGGACGCTGACGCCGCTGGGGACCTGAGTGGTGATCGCCGCAGGTGTGGTCAGCTGGGCATCCAGCTGCATGGGTAGAAGCAGCGCCAGGAGCAGCAGCGCCAGCCTGATCATCATGCTTCCTTCCATGTCCGCGAATGGGCGCCGCGTCTGGCTCACCGCTCCGAGCGTTGGGACCCACCGCGGCAGGCGGGCGGGCGCAGGCGAAGTAACCAGGGCTGCCGCGGGCCCGACCTTATATAGCAGCCAGCGCACAATGCTGTGACGTCAGCGCGCCGTCAGCGCGCGCTCGCCCCGCCCCCCGAAGCGGCTCTACCCCTTAGAGGCTCCCATGACCCGGCGCCTTTTCCAGCCAAATACTTGGATTTTGAAACAAAACATTTAACACTTTAAATAGTCACAGCGCCTAGACCCCATCAGTTAGGAATATCAGGCTCCCATTCTCTTTGTTCCAAGTGGCTTTCTTTTTGCCTGATCCTTAAAAGGGATGTTTTTGTGGTTGAAAGCACGGAGATGACCACTACTGTTGTCTTTGACACAATCGAGATTTATTTTGTACTTAACTTCTCTTTTTAGAAACGTAAACTCATGCCTTTAAAAAGTCGCATGTGGAACTGTGTGTGTGACTAGTTTCATAGGTTTGCGGATTTATAGTGAGGAAAAGGAAAACACACCATGGTGTTTTTTAATGATGAGATTTGAGATTTGTGTATTTTTCCCACTTTTCCACACTGGTTTTATATATATATATCGAGGTGATAGGGTTTGGCAGGGGAGGGAAAGGAGGGATATTTTGTTTTTGAGGAGTGAGATTGGTGGGATTCAACCTAGGGTAAACCAAAGTGGAAATTACTTCTAAAAAAATTAAAGAGTATAGAAAAATTGAGAGTGAAAAAGAATAATGGTATAGTTCCTGGTTAATATGGGCACTGTAGTCTCAATGGGAGATGATTCTCCTTGAAGGATGAGAATGGGTAAAAAAGTAATACATTCATAAGATGTTGAAATTTGGGGTCTGACTTTCATAAGAAATTTAAGAGGAATTTTAAACTTGGATCCTTTCATGGCTTGAGGAGACAAGTTCCTCCACATCTTGTCATTTCATTTCAGTCTGTAAATATTTTCTTTATATTCCAGAAAATGAAAACCTACTTTCTCTTTGCTTACTCATGTCAGAAATGCAGTTCCCAAACAGTGATCAAAGAAACACATGGGAGTCGCCCCACAAGTCAAAAAAAAAGTTTACTCCTGCAGAAGTGTGCTGCCACAGACCATGATCTGACAGGCAGAACACACTGAGCAGAGAGTCAGCTCAGTTTTTATCTCTTTGCCCCTCACCCTGATGGTCTGGTTTGGGTTCACAATCTTCTCAATTGGTTACTTAGAAAAGGAGGCATGTAGGGTAAGGGGAACCTTGAAGCAGGGAGAACAAGAAAATTCTTTTTGGCAATATTCATCTTTAAGCAAACAGTTTGAGATTGAGACAGCTGGCAATAAACAATTCTTTGTTTGACCTCAAGAACCTTGCCAGGTCAAGCAATGTTTCACAAAGCATGTAGGCAGCAATTTGGGGAGGTTATCTGGGATCTCCACAATGATAGTTTCACATTAACTCCTCTGACAGAAAAGACCCAACTTTAGTTGATTCTCACACTCATAATTAGACTTCCTCTCCAGGCACCCAAATGTCTTTTTCTGAATCTTTGGGAGGCTGCCTGGAGAGTTCTCCAGTTCCTTCTTGTCATTTGGGAGGTGGTCCCACACAAGCTGGGTTCCCTCCTGTGGATGTATTTTTTCAGAAAGTGGCGTAGAGGTTGAGGTAGATTTGGAGAAGGCAAGAATCTTCCTGGGGGCCACAGAGGCCACCACATTCAGGTAAGTGCCTGCATCCTACCTGAGTCTATACCATGGTAAACTAGATGAGAGCAACAAATTTGAGTTCACTACCAGGGTGTTTCAAGGACAAAGTTTCACTGTAATACATCTTTTCTCTCAACCTGTGAACTAATTGTTAACAAACACATTGAATCCACCCACCCTCCTTCACTTTTCTAATGAGAGGAAGCCATGTATGTTTTGGGTAAGAACAGAAACTTGTGTTATTGGCTTTCCGTTCTAGCAAATGAGGACATTGGGTGACCAACGTATCAGAACTTTTCCCCGATGCAGTCTTGTAGTTTGGACCTCTCTGTCCAAAAGTCCTCCCTCACAATGTGGACTGAGCTCACCAATGTTAGTAGTTGCCTGGTGACAGAAGCCCTTTCCTCAGATTATGGAATTCCCTATCGTAAGAAACAGAGCCTGAGCCAGGTGATGTGGCTCACATCTGTAATCCCAGCCACTCAGAAGGCAGAAATAGTAGAATCGCTGTCCGAGACCAGGCCAGGCAAAAAGCACAAGACTCTACCTGAAAAATAACTAAGGCAAAAGGGGCTAGGAACATGGCTCAAGTGGTAAGAATGCTTGCACAAGGCCCCGAGTTCAATCCCTAGTACAGAGAGAGAGAGAGAGAGAGAGAGTCTAAACAAGCCAGAGGATTTCTTTCCCATTCTCCTTTGAAGCTTGGCTAAGTCATGCGACAAACTTCCTCTAATCAGAGGCACCTCCAGCCCATATTTTGAAAAGTTCTTGACAGTTTTTCTGCTCAAATTGATGAGAGTTGGTTGTATGAAGTGACAACTTTGACTCATATGCTACAGTTCTGTCCTTTCAAAAGTTCCCCACCAGTTAGGACCCAGTTAATGCTGCTTCATCCAGGAAACTTTCTCTGTTCCCTACCGCCAGAACTCACATCTCCAACCAGTTGGCCCTGGGTTTTATTTTACAGCCAGGTAACAACTTCAGAACAGCAAAAGCATGGTCATGCAGAAGCATGGATTCAGGGGCCTCTGTCTCGGTTCAGGCCCCAGATTTGCCTCTAACTCCCCGTGTCAACTTGGGCAAGTTACTAAACATTTCTGTGTCTTTTTTTTTTCTCATCTATAATATGAATGAAAGGGATAACAGCACTTTCCTCATCTTCCTGGGTTGTTATGTGCCCATGTCCAGCTCTGAGGACAGTGCCTGGCCTGTCGTAAACCCACAGTGTGTGACTTCATCCTCTACAGAGTGGCCCTTTGGGGCCGTGTCTGCTGCTCCAGTGCTCACAGAGCGCTCCAGCATTCTCAGCATTTCTGCAGCGCCCAAGCCCTCTGATATGATCCAAACCTGACCCTACCCTGGCCTGAGTCCTCTCAGTCCCCCTGAGACTACACTCTTAGCTGTCCCTGCACCATCATGGGCTCTTAACTGACCCCTTTGCATTATCTAATTTGTTCCACTAACAGCTACATAACATAGGAACTAACATGACCCCCAATCATGAAGATGAAAACACAGGCTCGGCAACATAAGAACGGGACTAGAGTCCCACACCCAGTCATTGGCAGAGCCAGGTCTCAAAGCCATGGGCCCCTGACCCTTCACCACCTCAGTGCAGTGCTACTTCAAATGATGCTACAGCCCACTGTGCTCACCTAACCACAGGGCTTCCAGTCCACTTAGGCACTTGCCTCTACCATTAGATTGTGAGGCCCTGACACCCTGGTTTGTATCCCGGTCTCCCCCTAACTCAGGATCTAAAGGCTTCCCAACTGTTCAATGTTGAAGAAAGGAGAGGAGAGGGTCCTGGCTAACCAATGCTTGCCTGTGCCTGGATCCCACCTGGGTCATTGCTATTTCAAGACAGCAAGAAAGTCAGGTGCTCCCAGCATCCTCAGTTCTTGTTGATAGACCAAGGTGAACTGAACTCTGAGGCCCATCTACAGGTGAATATAGGGTGAACTGGACTCAGGCTACACAGCAAGGCAGCTCAGCCTCCTTCTTGGACACTGGAGCTCAGCCACACCCATGTGCCTGTGTCTAGATGCTTCTAGAGACTCAGAAGAGAGCAGAAGTGACACACCAGCTGCCTGTTCTTAGACCCTCCAGAGCCAACATTGTTAGCTCTTTAATGAGGCGCCATGGGAGGCACCATATGGCATCAGACTTGGGCCCAAATCAAGGTGGTGATGAATTGCTGGTACCTTCAGAGATGCTCGTGTCCCCTGCAACTGACAGGTCTGAGCCTCCCACGCTTCCCATGGATCACTTTCTAAACCTATACATGTGTAGAATTTAGGGAGGGGGCAAATCAGGGTGATCCAGAGTGTGAGGCCCCGTGCAGGGGCAATGGAGTTCCCCTAGATGAGGCCATAAGCACCCGGATGGGGCGGTATTAACCTCCGTGAGCAGCGTGTGACCATCCCACACAGAGGCAGAGGAAAAGGTGCCTTGGCCAGCTGTTAAAGGCCACTGAACCAGCACTGAGCCAGATGGCCTGAGGCCTGCTGAGCCCCCGGGACTGATCCTGGACAGGTCTGGGTGTGAATCCAGCTCTGCTGTCTGCAGACATAATAGGACTGACTGGGAGAGTCTCTTCCCCTCTCGAGCCTCTGTTTCCACACCTGGATGTGTGCAGTGGGGCTGGAGGGGCAGAGCAGAAGCTGAGCCCTACAGGCCCTGACAGCCTCTCAGGTGGGGTCTCTTCCTTGGTACAGCGGGTGTCCCTAACATGCTTTAAGCCCCTGGGGACAGGAGAGTTTCTGCATTTCAAATGGCTCATTCTTGACCTGTGTCTCAACTCCTCTGTGGATCCTGAGGATGAAAGGAAAAGTGCCGGAAGCTTAGGCCAGCGAAGGCTCAGAGCAGCTTCCAGGGAACAGCAGCAAATGTCACTGGGTTGGAGATGGATAGAGTGAAAAGCAGACCAGAGTCTCTGAACAGATGCCCTGTGGCCCATTCCCTCCTGACGGAAGGAGGGAATGGCAGTGGTTCTGCCCATCACAGCAGCGCCACCCACCTCAGGTACCACTGCACTCAAGCTGGCCGCTGCTGAGCAGGACAAGGCACATGTACCCTCCTCACTGTGTACTCCCAGAACCTGGAGAGGTGGTGCATTCTACAGAAGGAGAAACTGAGTTAGACTACAAAATCCTAAAATGGGAGGAATCTTAGGATCCACCTCCACACCCACCCCTGTCTCACAAGGAGAGAAACTGAGGCCCAGTGAAGGGCATTGGCTTGCCAGGAAAGAACCTTCTGGTAATTAGACAATTAATTGTTAGTTAATTAAGCAGCCTGACATGTAACCAAAGGTCAATGAGCAGAGTTGCCTTTGCTCCCCTGCCATCCCAGGCCACTCTCATGGAGTTTCAGCTAGGAGCCTCTCTCCTGCACCATCAGGGCATCACTAAAATGTGGAATGGATGACTTGCACAGAGGGTGAGTGGAGCCTTTCACTGACTTAGGCGGGCCATCCTTTCACTGGTCCCCAGCACCTGCTGATATCTCCTGAAGCCTTGGAGCAGTCATGTAGGGCCAGGTTGGAGGGACTTATGGAAGAGATGGTATTGAGGAAGGACTTCAAGAAACTCCCTGGATGGGCCCCATAAACCAGCCAAGACTACAGCAAGGACGCAGAGAGTTTCCCAGCATAAGTTCCCTTAGGTCTTTGGAGAAAGTTCTCCCCTGAATACACTGTTAGTAGACCCAAAGTCCTGGCCATGCAGGTTTTCTGCCCTGCGTCTCCGTCTGTGCTACATTAAACCCCCTAGGACAAGGTCATTTTTACACTACCAGTGTATTTCCCACAGTCCTGGAGGCTAGGAAGTCCGAGATAAAGGTGCCAGCATATTTGATGTGTAGAAAGGTCTGATCTTTCTTCTTCTAAGATGGTACCTTGTTTGCTGTGTCCTCACCTAGCAGAAGGCAGAAAGACAAAAGAGACACACTCCCTCCCTTGAGCCCTTTTGCAAAGGCTTTTAATCCATTGTGGTGGTGGTCTAACAACTCCCCAGACACTCCACCTTTTAATATCATTGCATTGGGTGGACATTTCAACGTGCATTTTGGAGCACAAACATTCGAACCATTGCACCTCCCCACCCCAAAATGCTCAGAGACACCTGTCTCCCTTGTCTCATTGTACCTTGAAGAAAGACCTCATAGGAATCCCCTCTCTGAGGCAGCTTCTGTGACACTGGACCTGGACGCAGACACCTTTCACCTGATTGGCTCCACCCAGGGAGTTCATAGTTTTCTGGGATAGGAAAGAGGCTTCCACCTGCATCACCATCCAATTGTAGCAAGAGGGCCTGCTTCACCCAGAGCGGGATGGGGCTTTTCTGTCTTTCAGTCACAGGGGTCCAGCTCTTCTCACCTGGTCCTGGAAAGACAAACACCAAGCTTGAACAAATCCAGCAGGTCCAGCACCTCACTTCCGTATTCTGAGCATCACTTCCCCTTTTCTGTCTATAGTTACCCAATCATGGGATCTTTCGGAACCTGTTCCGGTCATGAGGCTGCCGAATTCTCAAGGCACTCTTTGCTCAGTTGAATTTGGTTCAATTTAATTTGTTTGAAGTTTTTCTTTAAACGTCCCTAGATCCCTTGTTTCCTTGGGATCCCATTTGACCTATTCCAGCAACAGACCCCCAAAATGTGGTCTCCTGTAAAAGGGTCCCAATCCTGCTGGCATCAGGGAGAGCCCTGGACCCTGCTCTCCTGGAAGCAGACTGGGCCTGAATCCAAGGACAGGACCATTTGGTCCACCCTCTCTCCCCCTTTCTTCAGACAGAAACAGGCCCTATAAGATTCAATCCTCTCAAAGTCTACCCTACCTACAATTCTAACTTCTTCCCTACAATTTTTTTTTTTTTTTTTGCTGTTATTCAATTTGTCTTTTTTCCAGGTAACACAGTGGGGAAGGAGGGGTCCTGCTGTAATCTCAAGGCCTTGGGAATCAGGTGGACCTGGGTTCAAATCCCAGTCCTGCCATTTCTTGGACACTCAGTCACTTCATGCTATAGGGGTGTCTGGGCTTCTCTTGGAGATGCGGCCCCTGTGAGCATGGAGTCAGGACTGGTCTCCCGGCCTCTCTTCCTTGGCCACTATGGCGATGAACATCTTCCCATGTGCTCGGCCTGCCCTAGTTTGTGTTTAAAGCACAGTGAGGAGGGGACCATGGTCAGCTGTGGTTTTGCAACACCAGCTTGTGGAGGAAGGAAGCAGCCTCCTGCCTGGCCTGTATTAAGGATGCATCCCTTCCCATGGTGATGTGGCTCCAAGGGGCTCTCACTGCCCAGGAGAGGGCAGGGATGGTCCTCCTCCAGCCCTGGCTCCTGCTAACCCAGAGGGCAGTAGGCCCAGCCACTCTGGCTCTTTCCTGGTGGAGCAAGGTTATGAAGAAGGAGGAGGACAGGGAGCATTTTGTCTCAAGTGGTCAAGGAAGGCTTCCCTGAGGAGGTGACATCTGAGCTGAGATGGTCATAGAATCTCAGGACTGAACAATTTTAGCATTCAGTCCTCAGATTCCCAGCTACCACCAAGAATCCTCCAGGGGCCCAGGGATCTCTGCTGAGAAGGGACTCAGCAGGGCAAAGGTGACTCTGTACTCAGAGATTAGGAATCAGGATTGGGGCACTGCATCTGTACAGAGAGGACAGGGCGGGACAGAAGCTGCTCAGCTCCAATCCAGGGGCTAGGCCACACCCAGTGTGACCAGAACTCATGATTTTTCAAGAGAAAAAGAAACCAGATTTTTACGTGTAAAATCCCAAGTTTAAACATTGTCCCTGACCCCCTTCTTTCTCTCCTGCTTCTTTTCTCCCCTTCTGTGCAGAATGTTTATCTTCAGAAATCTTAAAACCTCTGCTATTTGCCTTTGGAATTATAGTATTTTCTATTTCTCTTTCCCAGGCCAGGGCCTCGGGGTACATGCCCACCTTGCTGGAGGTGAAGAGGGCAGGCCTGGCTCTCATGAGCCAACTCCAAACACCAGTGTTTACAGAGCACCTACCGTGCACCAAGACCTGGACAACCTGTGAGATGGTGTCACCATCCACACAGCAGGATGAATAAATGGAAGCTCCAGGCAGTGTCCAACTGAGTCTTTGGCCATGCAGCAAAGTGAGGTGAAGCCTATGACGAAGCAGGGAGAGGGAAGAACTGTGAGAGATGCTCACCCAGGGTCCTGGCCCCTTGGCTTGGGCCTGGTCACCAGTGTGTACTGGAGGGGCTTGTGGATGGCTGACCACTGGCTCTGCAGGTGTCTCTGAGTCTGCAGCACTTCCAGCTCATTCTCCTCCTTTCCAAATGGACCTGGAACTCATTATGTAGCCCAGGCTGATCTCAAATTCACCACCCTCCTGCTTCAGCCTCCCAAGTGCTGGGATTACAGGTGTAACCACAATACCCACCTTTTCAGGAACTTCTTGGAGACTCAATAAGGGTCACACTGCCCAGTAACATTCCTTCCTCGATCTTGGAAAGGCCCTACATGATGAGCTCAGCCTCACTGCTGGACTTGGCAGTTACCAGAGACAGGGGAGTTACTGTCAAATGGGAGTTTTTGTGGAAAAATGAGAATGTTCTGGAGATAACTGTGGAGATGGTGGAACAACGGTGTCAGTATACTTCATGCCACCGATCAGCAACTTCAAAGTGGTTCAAATGGCAAATGCTAGGTTAGGCATATTTTACCATAATAAAAAATGTCCAAGAAATTAAACTTTCAATGTAGTGTACCATATTGACAGACTAGAGAAAAATCCTGTGATCATCTCAATAGATACAGAAAAAATCATTTGAAAATTTCAACATCCATTTGTAATGCAAACCCTTCATATACTAGGGAATAGAAAGAAGCTTCCTGTGCCCAATCAATGACATTTCTAAAAGAAATGGCACTTAAGGATGAAAAGTTTTTCTCCTAAAATCAGGACCGAGGCAGGCTCCTCTCCACATCAGGCCATCCCTGCCATCCTCACCTCCATCCATCTCAACTGCACTCAAGGCTCACGGAGTCAAACCCACCCTCCCACAGGGGAAAAATAGATGAAAGGAAAAAATACTACTGGCCATAGGAACCCACCTCCTCAGCGCCAGAGCCATAGGCAGGTGCTCAAACGGGCTGGATGAACTTGGAGGTGGGATACACTGTAGAGGCTGCCATCATCCCACCTGTGTTCTCTGGGTGTCACTGGAACTTGCTGTGGCACCTTCCTCTAGTGGCTTTTTATGGTCGCTTTAAAGGCCATCTTATTAATACATTGTCCTGTTAGTTTTATTTTGTTTGTTTTGTTTGAAAAAAATGCCAGTTTTGTAGAATGTGGGCAGCAATGGAGCGAAAGAGACAGCAGAGGACTGTTTCTCCTCCTTTCTCCAGGTCACCTTCTCCCAACTGCAGACCTGTGGGGGCTCCCCACCAATTCAGGGCACCAGGACTCCCTCTTTACTGCCCAGATTTGCAGAAGATGCAGAGTTGCAGAGTCCCCCGAGGCCAGTGTCCTGGGCATATTAGGAGCTGCTTCTGTGGCAGCTCGTTAAGTCTCCATTTCCCTTTAAACATAGGTCCTATTCACCTTTGTTTTCCTCCAGTGCCAAGTGCAAGGCCAAACACATAGTAACAACTTTGACAAAATGCTAATTGAATTGAACAGAACTTGACACAGAAATTGAACATGTTTCTAAGATTGCATTGCAGTGAGAAAAGAAAATGTTTGAAAATTAAAATCTTGGGTCCCTGGAGAGCACAGCACATCAAGGAAGGCTTGTCAAGTCTTCCTGTACAGTGCAGAAGTGTGGGGTTCCTCTGCATAATAACCCTGTGATTTCATATGTGGGTGTGCACATGTTAATATTTATGTTAATGTTGAAAATATATTAAGTTGTGGGCATTCATAGTAAATCAGTAAATACAGCATACAGTGACATGCAAAGTCCTTCTCTGATCATCTCTTCAGCACACCCTCCCCCAGGACACCAACTATTGTATTTGAGGCTTTATTTGGAAACTGCTCAGATAAGAAATGTCTTGCCTTTTCAGGACCCAATAAAATTTGATAATTTTCACAAGTCAGAAATTTCAGGAAACCAAGAGACAGAAGAGAACCCAAAGGTTTTCCTCTGCTGCCCTATTTCTTAGGAAATGCACAGCCCAAAATATGCAGCTTACTATCATGCTGTCCCCACCCACAGGCTGCAGAAGGGAGCTGTCATTTATCTGATTGGTCTTAAGCCCAGTGTAGCTCACAGCACTGAGGAGGGAACAAGTAACCAGGTGGGCAATGATCACCGAGCCACCACCTGAAGTTTAGGATTCTGGTCTTGGGAATCAGCATTCACAATTACCCATGGTGCTCTGCTGTCACTCAGGACATTGAGAAAAATGAGGTATTTCATTTTCTATCCCTAATAGAAGACACTTAGAACTCTACAGACCTTGCCTAAGAATGGTATTTGTGATCTGTGGTGGTTTTCAAACACATCCAATCCTTGACACTCCTCCATTAAGAGGCAAGTTTTCTGCCCCTCCTCCTGAATTCAGTCTGGTGACTGGTCACCCAGGTAGACCATCCTCTGCTCCTCTCTAGAGCCCCACACAACAAGGTTCACTACCTACATCTGCAGGGGAACCTGGGGGAAACAGGGCAATCTCCTTAAGGACCTGAGTGTCACAGATCTGCACAGATGTCCCAAAGTCTTTCCCAAGACAGGGTCAGAGAGATGCCCTGAGCAGAGGCTTCACTGTCACAGGTGTTTTGGGAGAGCAGCTAAGAGCCATCGGGCTTCTTAGAGCCCCAGTGCAGCCAGTACCTGGGGAGAGGAGGCCCTGAGTCTGCCTGCCTGCTCACCCTCCTCCACCCTTCAGTAAGTTTCTTAACCTCTGTGTGTCTCAGTTTCTTCATCTATAAAGGGGGCAATAATAGAACCTACATCATAGGGTTACTGAGAAGAGGAAATGACCCAGGCACAAAGGGGCAGTGCATGACTCAGAGGCATCACCCATCCTTATGTTTATTGTCATCTCAGTCACCATCTTTGGTCAGGTCTGATAGCTGGGCTCCAGTCTTGTGACTAAGACCAAATCCCCACCTCAGATTCTTGCCTAGTACTCATGACTGGGTCCCAGATTTGCTCCTGCTGGGCCTGCCCCTGTCCCCAAGTCTTGGGCTTCCCCAGAAGCAGATGCTGTGACAGGAACTTGATAGAGGTAGTTTATTTGGGAGGTGATCCTAGTTAGCAGCTTCAGAAGGCTGGGGAAGGGAGATTGGGAAGGGAAGGGAGCCAGTAAGGGAGCAGGGTAAGGCTATATATCTGGCCTCTGTTCCCAGGGCAGCCTTGGCAGTGATGAGAACACACCTCAGTCAGGGGCAAGGAGGCTGTAGTATTTCCCTTCACTTGTGTCCTGCACTGGCTAATAGCTGACCCCTAGCATCACTCCAGGTCCCAGCCTGTCCTGCACTGGTGGTGGAAGCACAGGGCACCTGCAGCAGGAGGTACTTGCAACACCTGCAGCTAGGAGACATGGGGGCAGTGGGCAGCACAGCACCTACGCATGCCAATTCCCGCAGCTCAGCTCCATCTGTACTGCAGAGCCACACAGGGGACACTTCTCATCTCAGGTCTGTGAGTCCCTAGCACCCCTTGAGTGTTGTGAGGGCCTCCTAGTCCTCCATGACGGGCAGAGCTGCTCCCATCACCAAGGCACACCTATAGGCTGCCCATTGCTGGACACCCAGCCTGGCCCATCCAGTCTTCCTGCTTGTCACCAGATTCTGCAAATGTCAGGTTCAGTGTCCCATCCCCTGTGGCTGGGCTTCCCCCAAAGCCTATACACCTACCTTGATGGGAGAGCCATGTCTAGATCGTTGGTTTTCTAAACATGGTCCTTTTCAGTGTCCACCCACCCTCCTGCTGTCCCTCAGGGCATCTTCAGATCATCAACATAGACAAGTAATGCTGGAAGCCAGGGTGCCACATCACTGCCCACCCTGGTGCCACACAGCTTTTGTACCCTCAACTCAAGTCACCAGCCACTGACTAATGTGAGCACCAGCTGTGAGCCAGGCACCTTCCTCCAGTTTCCCATGGACCCATGGGACCCTCACAGTGCCCTATCTGCCTCCAGGTAGAAACAGAGCAGCCGAGAATTCACTCCCCAAGGTCATCCACAGTGACCCTGTGGAACCCTGAACAGTCCCTGGGAAAGGAGTAGGAGGATATACACATCCCTCCCCCCACCCCCCCTGTCTGCAGAAATGTGGTTTTCTGTGACTTCAGGTACCTCTGGGCCGCGTAGTCTCTCCTGGTCCTTGTTCCCTGCTGTGATCACATCCATCTGGCCAAGTAAATGTCAGAGCTCATCTTCTGGAACCAGAGGCCATGACCATCTGGCCACCAGGCACTACATGGATCCCCAGCCCTGCTCCCCATGGAGCTGTGTTTACAGAGAGGCAGGCTCCACTCTGGACTTTTCGGCAGTTCACATGGCTTGTTATGGAAATGGATGGAGGTTGAAGGGTCTTGGGTGAGGTTTTATTGACCTCACTGCCACTCAGGTAAACATGTCCAGCATTAGCTGGATGTTTGGGTAAAATGCAGCAGAAGTTTGAATTCCACTCTCATTTATGTTGTATAATTGAGCATGGGATAACTGCACTCTTGGCCCAGTCCTGTCTCTTCTACAGCAGGTGGAAGACAGTGAACACCCAGGTGCTGAGGGTGCTCACCTTCTCCCCAGCTTCACACAGGCTGCCTTTGCTTGGGAAAGCCAGCTTGGCTGTTTCCCAGCCTGGTCATCCCAGCAGAAGGGGACAGAGGCCACCTGAAGGGAACCAAAGGAGAGCTCCTGGGAGGGAACTTGGGAAAAGACAGTTCACAGTCCAGGAGAACAAGATATAGTGTCTCCAACTTGCCGAGTGCAAGATCTTAGCAGATCACTTTTACCTCTGAGTCTCGGTTTCCCTACCTGGAAAACAGGAAGTGGATGCCATCCATGAAGAACTGTCTGCTCATTTCTCCTTGTACATCCCTTCTCATTAGCCACAAGACTGTTAAGGGTGTCCTTCCAGTCCCCACAGTTCAATAGGCCTGGAGTGGACACTGTCCAAGTCAGAAAAATCAGACTGTCTCTTCTAGAAATGTCAGCTTGGAACATGAACACAAAATTAAACTGCTATGGAGAGTGAACCACACTGACCCACAACACAGGGAAGGGACTCATTCACAAGGATGTCACAGTGTCCAGCACACAGTAAGTCATCAGCAAACATTTGTTAAACAGATGCATGAGCCAGTTGGCCTCTAACTGCCCTTGCTTCTCAACATGCTGCCCGTGGACCAGCAACAGCAGGATCACCCAGGAGCTTGTTAGAAGCAAAGCATCTTGGGATTAACTGCCACCAAGCCTTCTGATTACCTCCTGAGCCTGCCCAAGACCCCAGAGCCAGCACAGCAGATTCCAGGAGACCTGGAGTCATGGCTTCTCTCCCAAGCCCCAGTCACTCCACACTCATTTGTCAGGCGTCTCCCTGAGCCTTTGCCCTTTCCTCTTAGCCCTAAAATATAAATCAGGCCATAAAACCCCAGCTGGAACCTCAGACTTCCAGGAAGTCCTCTCTGATCTGCTATTGCTCTCTGACTCTGAGTCTAACCTCTACCTGCTCCTTCATTCTCTGCCCTAGACCAACCCCGGACACACTGGGTTCAGCCAGAGGACTCTGGCAGGGCCCTTTCCATGGCTACCATGGCCAGGAAGGAGCCAAGGCAGCCAGAAAAGTCACTTGATTGGGATGGAGGCTGGTGAGAGTTCAGGAGAAGGGGGGTGAGCTCTGCATCCTTGGCATGAGGGGGGTTCGTAGTTGGAAGAAGGGAGCATCCTGGAGGACACTGATTGGTTTTCTGGAGCTAGGAAGCGTCTTCCTCACAGAGTGCCAAGGGTGAGCCACAGGGAGCTGAGGGTCTGATTGCCCAGTGGGAACCAAGCAGGACTTGGATACTCAGCTGCTTCGCCATCCCTGGGTCTAGGGACCACCTGAAGATAGGAGAATATCACAGGATCATCAGAAGTGGGCTTGGGTCACCTCCAAGTTCCTCAGCAGACATGGGGCAGGGCAGGTGCCCAAACCTAGGGCTGCTGGGCCCCTCTGCAGTGCCCCATGCACCCATCCTGAGTGATAGTAACAGCAACCCTGTTCATGGGCACCTTGCACAGACAGGGCACCCAGAATGTGTGCAGCTTGTCAGCTCCACTTCTCTGATGCCAAAACTGATGTTTCCCTAGAGTCAGGAGGCTCCAGAGCCCATGATCAACCCCTGCTCCACCAGCACCCTCTGGAGCTCTGCTCTCCAGGCACTCCATCTCCTAATCCCTGAGCTTGACCTTCCCCCCACCATAGGTTTCCTCCCCTCCCCACCCCACCCATCCACCTCTGCCATTTACAGACCCCTAATTTGGAATGGTTGTTGCTTGGGGGATTTGATTTCAACTTAGGAATTTTGAAGAGACACAGACCTCTATTCCCCTCCCACTTTGGGTATCTTTACAGTATTGCTCTTTCACCAGACTCTGAGCTCCATAGGGCCAGGGGGACAAACAGCTTTGATGAGCCAGACCTGTCCCTACAGCCAAGAGTACAGTCTGTCCTAGATGCATGGAAAGAGGAGGGAGAGGGGCAGTCCCTCCAACCCATGCCCAAATGTGTTGATATTAAGAGATGGAGACTTTGGAAGGTCATGAGGGTGGGACCTCACAGAGGGGATTACTGTCCTTTTAAAACAGGCCTGAAGGAGCTTCTCTGACCCTTCCACCAAGTGAAGACACAGCAAGCAGTATCATCCATGAGGAACTGACCCTCAGCAGACACTGAGTGTGCTGGCACCTTGATCTGGGACTTCCCAGCCTCCAGAACTGCAAGCAAATAAATTTCTGTTGTTTATAAATTATCCAGTCTCCAGTATTTTATTATAGCAGTCAGAGCAGACTAAGAGGAATGAAGGGGCCTGTGGCCAGGGAGGGCTCTGAGCAGAAGACGGGCATGAATAGTTATGATTCTAAATAATAATAAATAGCAAATATATGCTTCCTAGGAGAGAGCTCCTGGGTTCTTTAGATATACGTTGACTTAATCCTCAGAACAACCAAATAAGGTAGGTGCTACTTTTTCACATAGTACAGATGAGATGCTCAGGCCCAGAGAGGTTGTGTAGATGGTTCAAGGTCACACAGCTAGTGGCAGAAGGAGGATTTGAATCCAGGCAATCTGGCTCCACAACCCTTGCTTTTTACTGCTACCTCATTTGAAAAGGTTAATTACCCCTACTCTGCAGATGAAGAAACTGAGGCTCAGAAGTGATTCGACCACAGGGGCAGAATTTGAACCCCAGCCTACAGCTCTAGAGCCTGAGCTCAAACAGCTCAGCCTGGATCCTGGCTAGGACCCACTCTACCTTGGACCTGGGGGTCCCCTACAGCCCTCACCCACACTAGGGGGACCTAACCTGCTCTCTGCCCCACTTTGAGCCTAGACACAGGGTGACTCCCAGTGCTCTCTCTGTGACCTTCAACCTCATCCTGCCCTTGGGGTTCAGCCCCTGTGCAAATCTGCCTCCTTTTTGTGTAACAAACCCACCGAGATTGTGCTGGCCCACAGCGCTGGGTCCAGGACAGGCCTAACCCAGATCCCTGCTGGCATCACTAGTCATGCCTCATTAGCAGGTGCCTTGCCTGCCCCAGCCCTCGTGGGCAATGAGATTCAAAGTGGATGATGCATCAAAGCCATCCCAAAAGGAATTGCAGCCCTTCCAGGGAACATGCTGCTGGTCACAGAGAAGCAAGGTCAACCACCTGCCTGCTTTTTGACCTGGTCAAAAAGCCAAACTCCACCAATGGGGCAGCCAGGCCCAGAAAGCCCCACAGAGACAGAGACCAGCGCAGAGGGTGGGTGATGACACAAGGTCCCACAGCCCACAGGTGAGTTGGTGAGATGGGCTGTGGCTGTGCCAGTTCCACATGGCCTGACAGTGGCGTAAAAATGCATTTGTCTCTGGCAGGGATATGTTGGTGTCACTGAAGGGTGGGGTTTGCCGGTTCTGAGACCCATGTGCTCCCACTCAGTGGTTGTAAAGCAGGCCATGGGAGCCCTGCCATGTCTCGTGGGCACTGTCCTCACAGCTCAGGAAGGAGCTTGCTGAGGACACCTGCCACTCATCCTCTGCTCCCCCATCAGTGCTCTTCCACAATGTGAGTTTGCACAACAGAGCACCCCTGCCCACCCACCAGGAGCTGGTCCAGGCCCTGGGACATAGCCCTGAGCAGGACAAAAAACTACAAAAATTGACAGGGCTACACCTAGAGTCAGGTAGTGACACACAGTAAGGGAATCACAGAGCAGGGGGAGGGCACAGGGGTAGTGTGTGCACAGGTTAGAAGCCAACATCGTCTTATTGTGCATGATATGAGGTGGAGGACCAGGGCTCATTCTACCCAAAACTACAGCCCTAGCAAGAGCCAGGCACAGCCTGGTCCTGGCAAATGCTGGGGGACTGAGCATCTGGATGAATGGAGCCCCTCCACCAGCCTCTGTGAGGAAGGGTGGGTGGGGACCTCATCTCAGTTCTGCCTCTAGTGTATTGTCTTCACATTTCCTCCGCACCCTCATTTGCAGTGTGTCCTTCCAGGAAGGAAGAGTGAACAAAGACTGGGACTCCCACTTCCCTTCTGCAGGCCTGACACCACCCAGGAATGACCCAGATACCCCCTCTCCCAGGTGGGAGCTCAGCTGGGGTGGGGACGGAAGCAGGAAACGCCACACCACTCAGCAGAGATGGTGATCCAGGCCACAGCATCCCCTGGTGAACACAGGGCTGCAGGAAGAAGGAGCTCTTCTCAAGTTGCTCCCTCCTCAGGCTCCTGTCCCTGGGGAAGCACAGAGGGCCTTCATTTCCCTCCTGGTGCATGTTCCTAACACGCTCTCTCTGCTTGATAAAACATAATTCATTTAAGGCTCTCTCATGGTTAGTTCACGTCTCCAAAGCATACTTTACACGGGAAGATCAATTCCAAGAAAACACTTACAGTCTATGGAACTTAGATCCATTAACAAGTGCTAAGTGGCCCATCGCTCACCAAGGGGCCTTTGCCAAAGACCCAGAAATGATACAACTCTGACTGGCCGCTCCACGGGGAGCCGTGGAAACATTTACAACAAGGGTTTACAAGTCTTAATTATTTTTCCTCCAACTGAAGTTAAACTTCATTTCTGAGTCCAGAAAGGGTGATGGAATGTCTCGCCAGAGGACAAATTAGCCTGCATAGTGAACAGAGAAGCAACTTTCATATCACTCCCAGTAAAAAGGGGTCTCTGCTCCCCAAACTTCCTGAATATTTTGGGAACAGCCTCAGGATCCCACAGCCCCAGTTCCCAGCATCCCTCATCCTTCATACACATGTGCAGGGGCAGGGGCAGAAACCCCAAATGACCTCCATGCACAGTCCATCTGTAGAGGAGATTTTGGAAATGGTTGGGTTCTAGAATCAGCCTTCCCCTGAGCCCCACCCTGGGCCTCTCCAAATGCTTTCTGCTGGCTCAGAATCCCAGCCTGGCCCAGCTTCCTCTACAAATGGACTGTACATGGAGGTGGTTTGGGGTTTCCTCCCCTGCCTCTGTGCATGCCCACCTTTACTCCTACAAAAAAATAAAATTCCCCTAATCTAGAAAGACTAGATTAGGTGATACTCAGATGCTAAAACCTGTTTCCCTTAGACATTACTTCATTCAGTCATTTAACAAACATTTAGGTACATGCTCCCTGCCTTTAAGGAACATACAGGGAATACGGACATTAAACAAATAATTGCATAAATAATAATGGTCTTTTGCTCAAAGTTGACATGAAATGTCCTATCTGAGTCACAACCTCAATGCACAGTGACAAAAGCACAGCCCAGGACTGTGCCCCTCATAGATAACAGAGTGTTCTTTCTCCCTGTGTCAGGTTCTGGTGGCCATGGTTTCCCACTTGTGCTGGTGCCTCTTGGTATAGGCACCAAGAGAGGACAGGACAATGGAGCCACTGAATCTGCTTCTCCATGGTTTTCCCTTTTCTCAACATTGGGCCTGCCTCTTTCTATCCAGTCCCTCTATATAGACCACTCTTCTGTCCCCACGGGAAGGCGCCCTGCCCAGTGCTCACATAAAATGCACCTCCACAAGCCACCATCCAAATTCTCTCCCAGAGCCATTCTCAGTCATTTTGCCTTTATGTCCAGAACCTTCCCTCTCTTTCCTGTCCACCCCTGTGCCTAGATTCTCTCTGGTGCTTGTCACTTATTTATCCCACTCAGCTGTAAACACTCAGAGATTACACTGTGCTGAGGTCACATCTGTGCTTCTCATGACACCCTCATCATGGCAGGCCATTGGGGAACATGTATAGGTTTGGGGCAACACTGCTCCTCTGCATATCACCTGCCAGGTGTCAGGTCACTTCACCAAGGACCAGTCCCCAACTGGATGCACCAGGAGCCTGGGACAAGGCAGCAAGGACCAGTGCTTGCTCAGCACCTGCTATTTGTCAGAACTGCTTTCTCTGCTCATTTCCTCCTCACCACAAGCCCACAGGATAGGAATGATCCATTTTTATTTTGTTGATAAGGAAAGGAGACTTACAGAGTATTCTAGCCAAGGATTCACAGCAGTCCATCCCCAACACAGAGTCTACACCCAGCTCAAGCTGGGTGCAAAATACACAAAATTTCTTCTCCAGTTTCTTTCTTCTTTTGTGGTCACATGGAGGCTCTTCATCGTCCTGCCTAACCTGAGGGAGAATGCTGGAGAATTTGGAAGTCAGCCCACCCACAAAATGAGGTCCATGGGAGTCAAGTGGGGGGGGCTCTCCACCTGGAGTCAGACTGACCTGGGTTCAAATCTCAGTTGTTTCACTTCCAGTGGTGACCTTGGGTGCTTCATTTAATGACCCTGAGATTCACTTTCCTTGTATTCAATACCAGGCAAAAGTACTTAACTCCATTTCCCAGAGGCTTCCAGGAGAGGACCTGTGCCAAAGCACGTGGTTGACTCAATGCAACATAGGAGTTAGGGAGTTAGGAAGTCTGATGGCCGAGAACTATAACTTGGATGTTGAAAAGGAATCACATCCTGCCTACTGCCACAATCAGCTGGCCTGCTGACTATGGGCCAGCAAGACCCCACAGTCTCGGCACCCCATGGAAAATGACAGCCCCAATCTGACCATACCAGGCTAGGAACTCCCCCACCTGACCTATGGAAGGAATTGATGACTCATAACCCTTCTCTGGAAGTTAATCGCACATACCCCAGTTTTCCCAGACTCACCACCACGCCCCATGTCCACAGACCCCAATAAAAGCTGGTCTTGGGACCACAGTGCAGTGCTCCTCCTTGAGCCTGCCCACTCTCCTATCTGGAGGGTGCACTTTTGCTTTGCCTTCTCTTTGCTTGGCATTGATAAACCTGCTCCTGCTTACGTCCCCACTGTGTCTGTCTGAATTCTTCTTCTGAAGAGACCAAGAATTTTGTGGGCCCTAGACCCAGTGACTCAAGTCTGGTAAAGTGGAGGCTGCTGGACCTGGGACAGATGCCCAAGCACCACCCTTCTGCTCCAGCTCTTGTTACATGAGGGTCCTCCCTCACTCATGTGCCCCTTCTCAAGTGGCCAACGATGCCTGACTCAATCGGAGAACATCATTCAGAAAGATGGCTGAGACTCTAGGAACAGTCCTCTCCCCTTCTCTGGCTCCCTTTGCCAATCTCCCCCTCTCTCGCCCTCTATTTCAGATAGTACAATAGCAGTGCACATTCACAGAGAGTTCCTGATGACTGGAAGGGTCCCTCTGAGAACTATTGCACCTTCCTTATAATGGCATTCATTAGTCTGCCTGACATCAAGACTGCTCTCAGGTTAATATGTTTAACTTAATGAGGCACTTATTTTCAGTTAGAAAACTCCTGAAGAAGCATGTTTGCTCCCCGCGAGCCACGCTGATGAATAGATTAATCCTAGACTAAGAAAATGAAGCTAACTGGCTCCTTTTTATTCTTCAGTTATGGCTGGCCTTGAATTAATTTGTGTTAACCTGTTTATTTCTTATAGGAATGAACAAGAATGTCCTTGCCTAGCTCCATGGTTTGGCCTCCATTTATTCATCTGGTTTTTTTCCCTTTCTATGGGCTCTGAGGAAATTAAAAGAAAATTAAAAAACTAATACAGGGTATGATGGCGAGAATGTTTGTGTGGAAGTGAGCAGCAAGACTAGAGTGTGAGCCAGAAGTTCCCACGTGAGGACAGCAGCAGTAGACACAGCATTCAGGGAAAGAGCTCATGGCCTATCTGTCATTGCTAGCTCCTTGGGATTCACTGTCATAGCCCCTGTGCCCATCACCCAGTGGGTGCTCAAAGGTGTTTGTTGAATGATGGCAACTCTCACTGTGACTCATGGGATCTCCCGATGTTCAGAGGGACACCATGCCTGATGTCGTAGACCCATGTTGGGTAAACCAATTGGCAGTGACTCCTGGCCCAACAGCCAAAGATGACTCAAGGGCCAACTTTCTTTGGTGAATTGACAAATGACTATACCCGAGTCTCTCTCCCTGCAACCTCTGAGCACCACCAACAGCCATGAGCCATGCCAGCCAGTGTGCATTTCTCTTCCTCCCAGCCTTGTCAATTTAATGTTTGCCCCTCCCCAAGTCAGACGGCACAGAGGGCCACACTCCCTACCCACCCTGAGGGTGATAATTGAGTCCCACCCTGATTTCTTTGTGTTCGTGGTTGAAAGTAGAGGCAGCTCCTGGGCTTTGTAGGAAGAAGCATTAGCTTCATGTCTCAAGTCTATCATTTGCCAGCTGAGGGGCTTAGGGCAGATCCTTTCCCCTCTGAGGCTCTATAATCTAAGTTCAAATAGCAATAATTTTTTCTTGGGTTGTCAAAATGATTAGATGAACCACGCACATACACCGGCTACTGCAGTGAGTTCCTGGCAGCCATGTTTCTCCATTTCAATGAAATCAAAAGAGCATCTATTATTTTGTTTCCTGACCTCTACAAACCTACCTCCCCTCCACTGGTCTCTTCTCTGACCTGGTCAGATTTCAAACTGAAGGTCTGGGCCATTGGGTTCTCCTGCTCTGCTTGACCCCAATTCCCCATCTTCCAGGCTGGCATCACAGTTCTGAATGGCTCAGCTAGATTCATGAGTCACAATCTTACTGTGACTTCTAGTTCATCTAACATCTACTAAGTGAGTGTCACATCCAGTCACCTTCACTCCCTTGGAAGGCAGCTCCTCCCCAACCAGAACCCATATGGAAATGTTGAGATAGGTGGGAAAGAGCTTGACTCTGCTGTCCCCATTGCTGGACTACCCCCAACCTAGGACAGCCCCAGCCTCAGGACCTAGTCAAGAAAGCACAGTCCATGAAGCCTCTCCACCACCACTTGGGGACTCCAGTGCATCTCAGGGCTTCTGTCCTGTTTCTAAAAGCATCTGGTTGTCTGGTAGGATCAGGATGAGACAAGGAATGATTTTAGAGTGAACAAAGTGCCTCCTCCTGTCTTTAACCTTGGGCACCCAATGGCAGGGCCTGGCCCTTTGTCTCCTTCAGCACCTTGGACAGCAGTCATGGGATTTGGGTGGGGGAGGAGAAGGGTGAAGGTGAGGGTAGGGGGGACTCTGACTTGACTCCCTGTCCTGGATTTTACCACTTCAAGTGTAGTAGACAAACATGGTAGAAAGGGGGTCCCAGAAACCCTCTCAGTTCAACAGTATCTCTCTTCATTTTGCACTTTGGACAAACCCTAGGAGAGTTGAGCTGAGCCAGGATGTAGTTTGATAAACTTGGGAGCAAGCCCAAGCCTGGTTCTGTTGTGTGCACTTGAGCAAAATATATTCCCTTTATAAACCACAGCACCCCTAAACACTATGATTCCGGGATGCCTGCTTTCAGGCATGGAAGATAAGCTACCAGTCTTCACAAGCCCTGTTTCTGCCCCTTAAAGCCCTAAAGGAGCAGTCTCTGCCTCTTGAAGCATGTCCCACACAGGTTACCTTGGTCTCAGTCTTAAACCTGGCCTTACTGTTGGCTCAGCCCTAGCCACTACTGGGCACTAAGCCCATCTTAGCACATTGAGCCTCAGCTCACGAGGAGCTGACCTGAGGGAAGACCTGGTCCTCACTCTCAGTCCATCCTTAGATTCCCACGCCTAGGAGACAGACTTCAGCAGCAGACATACTTGGATTCAAGGACCAGCTTTGCTGCTCACTAAGTCTCCATTTTTTTCATCTTTCAAATGGCACTTCTTAGACACAGGACAGGGCCTGGCACGTGATAAGGGGGCAGCGAAAGTTTTGCCTTATTTACTTATTTATTTATTTATTTATAGTACAGCACATATACTTGAAAAATTATACCAAACTAATTGACATATGCATCACCACAAACATTAAAAATCTATTTCTTTAGCAATTTTGAAATACATATTACACTGCTATTAACTTTAACCACCACGCTGTGCAATAGTTCTCAAAAACTTACTCTCCGTGTCTAACTAGCTTTGTACCCTTTGACTGACTTCTCTCCATTCTCCACCTCACCCCCAGTCCCCAGTAACCACCATGCCACTCCATACTTCTGTAAAATTAAAGTTTTTAGACTCCACATGTAAGTGAGATCACACAGTAGGTGACTTTCTGTGTCTGGCTTATTGACTCAACATAACACTGTCCAGTTTCATCTATGTGATCACCTATGACAGAATTTCCTTCTTTTTTAGGGCTTACTAGTATTCCATCTTGTATATACCACATTTCTTTTATCCATTCATCCACCGATGGACCCTTGAAATTGGTTCTATAGCTCTGCTACTGTGAATAATGCTTCAATGAATAGAGGAGTGCAGACAGCTCTTTGACACACTGATTGCAGTTCCCTTGGCTATACACTCAGAAGTGTGACTGCTGGATGAGATGGCAGCTCTGTTTTTAGGTTTTGCAGAAATCTTTATGCTGCTTTCCATAATGTCTGTACCCATTTATATTCTCATAAACAGTGTGCAAGTGTTCCCTTGTCTCTGATTTTCTCCAACGTTTGTCATCTTTTGTCTTTTTGATAGTAGCCTTTCTTACTGCATTGAATTGGTATATCATGGTGATTTTAATTTTCATTTCCCGGATAATTAGTAATGTTGAGCATTTTTTCATATACCTGTTGGCCAATTGGATATCTTCTTTTGAGAAATATCTACTTAGGTCCTCTTTTCATTTTTGAGTTATTTGTCTTTTTGCCAATAAGTTCCCTGTGTATTTTTTATATTAACCTCTTATCAGATGTATGGTTTGAAAATATTTTCTCCTAATTGTATAGGTTGTCTCTGCGTTCTGTTAATTGTTTTCTTTGCTATGCAGAAGTTTCCAAAAGAACAAAAATTGAAGGATCAAACTTTCTGATTTCAGAATACACTACAAAGTCATAGCAAGAAAAACAGCATTAATGCTGGCATAAAAACAGACACATAGATGATCAGAACAGAATAAAGAGCCCATGAAAAAAGCATGCACTTATGGCGAGTTGATTTCAACACAGATACCAAGAATACACAATGATGAAAAGACCATATTTTCTTTTTATTGATAGCATTTTCCATAAATGGTGTTGGGAAAACTGGATCTCCACATTCAGAAGAATGAAATTAGATCCTTATCTCACACCACATGCAAAGTCGAGTCAAAATGGTTAAAGACATGAGTGTAAGACCTTAAACTGTAAACCTACTTGGAGAAGATGGAGGAAGCACAGTGATGGTGGTTGGGGACAATCATTTTTTGACCCCAAAAGCACAGGCAACAAAAGAAAACATAGACAAATGAGATTGCATCAAGAGTTCTTGGTATGAGTAATTTTCAATAACAGTAATCTGACCTTCACTTTAAACTTATTCCAATGAGATCCCAGCCCTTCTCCATCTCTGTCTCCAACTCCTGCTCTTAGCAGCCTCTGAATCTGCCACAAAGTGGGCCAGCACCCCACCTGGAGCCAGGACATATCCACCCTCTGCTCCAGTCATACTATGTCTGATCAAGAGTTTTTCCAGAACAAAAAATCCCCTAAAAAACAAGCAGCTTTGAGAGAGCCGGGGCAAGGTGACTGACAGGAGAAGACAGGTGTCAAGCTCAGAGGGGCAGCAGCAGAAAGACGCTGGCTGCCTGGCCCTCCAAAGGCCCCACCTTGACAATCAGCCTTGGGGGCTGCAAGCATGTTCTGCACCTGACTGTCCATGTAGCCCCACACCACTCGCCGTTCACCTTCAGTTCCCACCTCTGTAATGCATTGCCTGGGCCGAGGCTCTCTGAGGCTCCTCCCCGTGACTTCCAGGAGACTGTACTTCGTGCAGCCTCCAGGGCATCCACCTTTCTCATGTGTGGGGCTTCGGTCACTTCAGCTGCCCAGCCTCATTTTTATTTTATTTGCAGCCCATTGTAGCTCTCTCAAAGACTCCTGGATCCCTGTTAGGGAGACCAGAGCAACTGAGCCTCCTTCCCAGACCGTGTGTGGGAAGATCCAGGTTTAAACTCTTACATCCTCTCACAGAGTGACCTGGAACATGTCCACATCCTGCCCTGCCTGGCTCTCAGGCCCAGAGCCTCCGACGCTCACATCCACAGCAGCCCCTGCCCTGTCTTACGCTCATTGCCAGGCCACCACAGAGGCCTCCTGCCAGCCAGGCCCTGCAGCAGGTGCTGGGGATCCAGCATGGACAGACAAGGCCCTGTTTGATTCCCAAGAAGTTCTTGGGCCTCTGAGGAAAAGAACCACCCAGATAGCCACCATACACATGGGCACAAGGTGACCTTGTCCCTTAGGGTCAGCTCAGGGTACTACAGGACCCAGGAAGCTACCAGTCTGTAGTGTTCCAGAAAGTTCCCTGGGACCTTATGTACCTGTTCTGTGCCTTCACAACCCCACTTCAGCCCACCTCCTTTGAGGCCTTGGCAAAGTTGCCCACCCCTGGGTATGTTGCCAGATCTATAAAACCCAGTTCTCAGCCCAAGGTTCCACGCTGTCCTGAGATTGTATTTTCATTCATTACTTTTATATTGTCTTCATGCCCCTGGCCACACACACCCAAAGTGAGATTCTTTCATTCACTCACGGAATAAATATTTATGTGCCCGGCAAAGGTCCAGGATCCAGGGATCCAGCTGTGAGCAGAACAATGTAGCCCCTCCTCTTCAGAGCCTGCATTGTAGTTGGAGTGGGGGGTGATGGGCAAGATGAATAAATAAAACATAGGGTATGTGCTGGGGAGTGGTCAGTGGAGGAAAGTCAGGCAAAGGAAGGAGAAGCAGGGTTAGGAGGTGAATGGACAGGCAGTCAAAAAGGCCTTGGAGAGGGATTCATCTGAGGACAGTCCTGCAGGCTGCAGGCTGGGAGCTATGGGTACATTTGAGGACATCTCAAACCACTGGAACCATGAGCACAGAGGCCTGGAGTGAGGTGGGGATGTGCCCAGCATGCTAGATGGTCAGCAGGGATGGGGGCGGAGAGAGGGCTCTAGGGAGGCGAGGTCATTGGTCATGAGATCTTGATGGGGGCAGTGAAGGACTCTGGCTTTGATGTGGGGAAGATGGGAGCCATGGAGCACACGAGCAGAGGAAGGAAGTATAGCACTGGTATTTTTAAAGGCTCTGCCCTGCCACTCAGTGAAGAGGAGATCACAGGGGGCCAAAGTGGAATCATAGAGACAGGCAGCTTCCACAATAATCCAGAAATGGATGAATGGAATCAGGGCAAGAATGTGAGGGTTGGAGATGATGAATTTACCAACTGCCTGCCACAGCACCTGGCACACAGCAGGGAAGCAGAGATGGTAAGTATGATGACCCATGTACGGAAGATGCTAGGAGATGGTATTGCCCAGCCACCTGGCCTCGTCTTTGTGACTCAGAGGGGATGTAAGAGACAAATCTCCAGGCTGCAGAGACAAATGGGTAACAGAGCAAGCAGGGAGGGGAGTCACTTGCCAAGGTCTTTAGAGAGCAGTGGAAAAGGACAAAGGGCCAGGTTGTAAACGTGGTAAGACACTGACACTTCACACTTTCCACACGTGCTTATAAAGTATAGACTTCCCGGTCATTGTCAGGGCCAGGCAACCTCCAAGAATGACTTGTACTTTCTCTGTTCAAAGAGTTTGAGAGGTGGTGTGTGTGTGTGTGTGTGTGTGTGTTTGAATTTTCCCAAATTAAACTGGTCTCTCCGTGATATACCCTCTCGTTGGGATTTTCACTGGGTGTAAGCACATCAAGATCATGACCTGGATGAGAGGTCACACGCATTACTTTTGACATCAAACTGACAGCTACTTTAGACCAGGAAAAAGAGAGAGAGAGAGAGAACACAAGAGGGATGGATTTGGCTGGGTGGTTCAAGATGGCCAAACCATTGCTATTTGTGCTTGGCTGTTTCTGGCTCACACCCTGGCAAGGTAGAGAGGTGCAGGGAGACACAAAGCATCAGGAAAAGTGGCTTCTGCTGGCCAACATCCCTGACGAGGTCACAGAGGTGAGCCTCACCCCGGCCTTTTCCATCAGACTGCATCTCCTCGTGGATGCCCCAAACTGAATTCCTCTCCAACCATTCCAATATGTGCTCCCAGCCTCCAAGATTGGAACAAGTCTCCCAGTCACCCAAGCTGGGGACCTCAGTGTCATCCTGTTACCTGCTGACAGAGAATTGACTTAAGAAAATGACCCAGGAGCAGTTTCTAAGAATCCCAGAAAACACTAGAGGGATGAACAAAGCTGGATCACATCAGACCACACACCCAACAGACATAGTTAAGAGCAAGCAGTACGTGTTTGATGAGTGAATAAAGAAATGAACAAATCCATGCATGAAGAAAAGAATTATGAATGAAGTCAGTTATGCATGAAAGAGTCTATTCATAAGGAATGTTAAGTAAAAATTACAGGAGGCCATTGTTTTGGATAGGCTCCTGCATTGAGCCCCAATGAACCAGGCCAAAATTCAAAATGGAGTCATTCATGCTAAATTTCCACCTCACCACACAGCACACTTTCCCCCACAGACCTCAATTACACCTCCTGGAGGATGATTTGTGAAAAGACAGTAAAACAGGGAGTTCCACATCATTGAAAGTAAGCTATTTATCTGATCTGAAATCCACTGGGACTTTCTGGAGCTGAGGTCTTGGCGAACTGGCCACACTTTTCTCAGGAAAGATGGCAAGAGGGATTTCCGTTATAATTTAATAGAATATTATTAAACAAATAGCAGAAGTCGATCGCTCTCTGGAGTTAATCTGGGATGGGCGCATAGAGCTAAGTGGAATTGACTAGACTGTTGTTGTGTCGCAGATAATTACCTATTATGTAGCAAACCCCTAGCATGATCTTAATAATCGCTATTAAAATAACTGCTTCAATGTCTCTCCACAAATTAACCTCCGGGAGGTGTAATTAACATCTGTGGGAAAGGTGTGCTGTGTGGTCTGGGAGTGAGAATGGGTGGGAGCCATCAATGTGAGACTCAGCAAAGGGCGTGTGGGACAGTGAGGAGCATGGGCGACGGCTGGGGACTCAGAAGTCCTGGGTCCCAGGTCCCATGCGCTGCTGTGGGACATTCGCCCATCTGTGTCTCTGCTCCCAGCCCTGTAAAATGAGGGTGGATCCCCGGGTTCCCAGCCTTTCTTGGGAAACTTTGTCCCATGTCCTATGCTCCACGATGAGGGCACCTCCTTCATCACAAGCTAAACACGGGATCATCCTTGACATGTGTCCTTCTCCTCCCCCATCCAACCTCCCCACACACACCCAGGTCAAGGCCAGGACCATGTCTGACGCCTCAGCACATCCTCTGTGTCCAGCATGGTGCCCAGCACATAGCAGGTGCTCAGCAAGCTCTGACTGAGGGAATGATGCTCACGGTGTTCAGTGCATGTTTTAGGGACTGGCCAAGTCCCCCCAGAACAGCCATGGTTTGATGAGCAAACTGCTCACCATGCGCCCTCAGTGGTCGCAGTGAACTGTCTTCTGACGCCCCTTCAGGCTACCACCTGTTCCTTATTGGGACCTCACAGGGACCTAAGGAGGCAGAGACTTTTCCGAGTCCCCTAGAGACCACCTGGAGGAGCTGGGGAACCCAGATCTCTTGATGGAAACTTGACTAATGTCCCCACTGCCCACCACATGACATTGGACACCGGAGGTCCCCTCTGTCATTCGTTCTGGAATATCTTCCTGCTTCCAGAAGTCTGGTTTCCCAATTATTTCTGCCCATTCTGGACCATCACCTCTGCCCTGAGGCTGGGCATCCTGCACATGTAGGCCCCACCTGCGCTGCAATGAGCACTTCCTCTGAGCTTGACCCCACCTGACCAGCCTCACCTGTCTGCTCAGTGCCACCTCCTCCAACTCAGAGGCAGCCAGCCATCTCGTGGGACCGGAGGAGACTGACCCTGGGGTGAGGGGAGCTGACAAAGGTCAAAGAAGACTCCACATTTTTCAAACGGTTACTCAGCAACTTGGAGTGGACCATGACTAGCTCAGCCTGTGTTAATTCACATGTGTGTATGTTGATTCATTCAACAACCTCTCATTGCACACCTGCCTTTGCCAGGCCCAGGCTGGGTTCTGAGAACAGAGAGGCTGAGAGGACACTCTACATGTGTCATGTCACATCCCACTCATTGGTAAAAGAAGGACAGTATGACTAAGTCAGCAACTCCTGACCCAGAACATTCAGCAGTGCTTAGCTTGCCCTGGAGTAGCCCCCTGCTTGCAAAAAATGGCCCTTAAACAAAACCCACACAGCATGGTGGAGGGAGATAAACTTGCAACATGAAGGGCACAGAGTAAGATGGTGAACATGGAAGGCTGAAGGAGACAAGGACCAGGTCACAGAGGGTGGGATGGGGAGCTCACCTGGTGGACAGGTGGGGAAGGAGGCACTTGGAAAAATGGCTGAATTCATAAGAAAGTGAGGAGCTGGCTGAGACTGGGGTGTTCAGAGCACCACAGAGGCAGATGGGTTGAGACACACACGTGTCACACACACACACACACACACACACATGTTAAGGAGAGCAGACTAGTGCTAGGGCCTCAATGCCATCCTGAGGAAAGTGGACTTCGTCCTGTGGGCTCAAGAGGTGGGAGGGTCTCAAGGACAAACCACATGGTTAGCTCTGCATGGCCAAATGGCCTCTCATGAAGCACTGATGACCCTTTACTACAACTCAGAGGAGCAGAGACCTGGTGGTGGCCCCTTGGCAGCCCCAAAGCATGTGACCATGGGTTTTTACAAGGCCTGTTGTCTAAAGGACCTCTCCCTCTAGTTCTAAGACCTTCCTGTGCTCCCTCTTCTGCCAAGTGCATCAGATGCAGTAACTGTCCCAGTCAGTCATCACACAGGCTCTGCCCAGCAGGGCTGCTCTGTCTTGGCCTCCTCCCTGCCCTCTGCTCTCCAGGCTCAGGTCAGCCCCAGCACCATCCCCAGAAAGATGCACCCTTCCTTGTTCAAGGCCAGTTCTTTAATAATTAAGGAACTAGAGGCTTCTGGGAATTTAAGAAGCAAAATGGGCTTCAGAGTCAGACAGACCTGGATTTGAGTCTCAGCCCAGCTGAATCCTCAGGCAGGTTTCACTTCACCTTTCAAACCTCTATCACCTTATTCTAAACTGGGGAGGACACCTGCTTCACAGGTATAAAAATGAAGGAATGTGGGAAAAACAGCACAGCCCTAGGATACCCTGGGACATAAACATTCAAAATATGGTCAGTGCTGTTACCAACTAAGTGAAGAATGAAGATAAAGTAAGAAAGTATCTTGGGAGAGATGCTCTTGCCTCTGTCCCTTTGGAAATATTCCCAGGGGCTGCTTGAACCCCTTTGATAGTCTCTCATTCCTCTGATAAATAAAGCTCAGCTGCAGAAATCCTTTTCATCTCAGAAGAAAAGAAGGAAGGTGCTCACAGAAAATCACTTCTTACGCCAGACCCCGGGAGCAGGCAGCTTGCCCTGCCTGTGTCACCTTGTGCCGGGGACCACACAGGCAGGAACATGACAGCTGTGAGGGAGCTACGTCCTCCCAATGACCAGATGAGAAAACTGAGGTCAGAGCAGTAACATCCTTAAGGCCTTTGCCCAAAGTCACACACTGCAGGTGCCAGAGCCAAGATTCTGCTGTCTTATTTTCTCTTCCAATTCACCAGGTATTCCTCTACTACCTTTTCTTTTCTTCTTTTTTTTTTTGTTTTTGGCTCATTTCCTCCCATATACCATATCGCATATTGATAAGTTTTTTAATTACTTTTCTTTTCCTCTACTGGTTTGGAAATTGTACATTCTGCTTCCCTTGTTTGTTGGTTGACTTTACATTTTAATAACACAGTCTAAAGTATATCAGTATGTCCCTCTGATCAATGCATAGATCTCAAACTCATTAATTCTCATCACCTCTCCCATCTCAGTGCTATGCTTCCTCCATTTCAGCTCAGGTTGGTCTCATAATTTTTATTACTGGTATTGCTCCTGTGTGGTGTAATCTATGCAAGTTCACTGGTGTCTCTGCTCAACACAGTATCTTTGATCCACACCCTCCTTCTCCTGGCCATATCTTTCCTGAAGTATGTTTATCTATTCTCTCGCCCAGGGTCTGTGGATGATGAGATCCCTCAAACTTTGTCTGAAAATCTCTTCCTTTCTCCCTCAATTTTAAATGACAGTTTAGCCAATTCTAGAATTCCACTCTGACAGTTCCTTCTCTTGGCATTGAAAATGTTATTCCATTGTTTTGTGGTCTCTATGATTGCTGCTAAGAAGTCTGTTGTCAATCTAATGGTCTGTCCTTGGGCAATCAAGGCTTTTGCTTTCTTTACCATTTTTAATGCAAATATTTTGGTGCACAACATACATAGAGGAAAATGCTCAAATTATAATTTTGAGCAGGATGGATTGGCACAAAGTAAACAGAAAACATTAGCAACAATTCCACTCACAACCCTTTCCACCAAATGTAGCTGTTGTCCTGATTTCCTAACAGGATAGCTTAGTTTAGCCTTCTTTTGAACTTTATAAAATAGACTAATATACTGTGACTTCTCATGTTAAGTATCTTTTAATATAAAATTTGTGATATCCATCCATGTCATTTGTAGTTTTTCTCTGTTCTTTCTTATTGTTTAATGTTCTGTGAATATATTATATCCATGTCTCCATTCTGTTGTTAATGGGCACTTGGTTAATTTCACTTTGGAGCTATGAATAATATGGTATGAAAATTCTTGTACCTTTTTGGCAAACATACAGTAGAATTTATGTATTCTGGGATGAGCACAGAGTTTTCTGGGTCATAGGATATTGCTTCTTTTTCTAGTTTCTTACAATGGAAACTTAGATTATTGATTTTAAGTTTTTCTTTTTTCTGATACATCTGTGTACTGTTATAAATTTGACTATACATATTTTTTTCTTGCATCCTGAAAAATTTGAAAGTTTGGGAGGGGTTGTTTTTATTTACTTCAAAATATTTTCAAATTTCTCTGGAGACTTCTTTAGCCCATGTGTTATCTAGAAGTATGCTGCTTAGTTTCCAAATATTGGGGGTTTTCTATCTTTGTGATTCTAGCTTAATTCTATTGTGATCTAAGGCTATCCTTTGTACTGTTTCCTTTTTTAAAAAATGTATTAAGATATGTTTTACATCTTAGAAGTGATATACCTTGAGATGAGTGTTCCATGGACATTTAAGATGTATCTGCTGTTGCTGGGTAGTTCTATAAATGCCAGTTAGATAACTTACTGAGTCTGCTTTGTGTGAAATCAATATAGCTACTCAATATAGCTTTCTTTTGATAAGTATTAGCAGCAGCATCTCTCTCTCTCTCTCTCTCTCTCTCTCTCTCTCTCTCTCTCTCTCTCTCCTTCAGTTCTGGAGACTGAACCCAGAGCCTTATGCATACTAGTCAAGTGTTCTACACTGAGCTACATCCCCAGCCCAACATCATAAGTCTTTATCAATCCATTTACCTTTATTATCAGTCTTTATATTTCAAGTGGATTTCTTATAGAAACCATATAGTTGAGTCTCGTCTTTACTATTCACTTTGATAGCTTTTAACTGATATATTTAGACTGAATCACATTGAAAGCGTTATTTGACTTTAGGTCAACCATGTTTATCACTGTTTCCTATTCATTGCCCGAAATTTTCTTTTCTAACTTCTCTAATTTTAGCTCCATATTTATATTACTCCATTTGGTCTTCAATTTGCCCATTATCCTTCTTTTTAAAAGAAAATTTGGTGGCTTCCCTAGATCTTATAACATAGATTTTATTTAATCTAGGCAACACTAGATTGTCCAATCTCCAAATAACACTGTTGTACTTCATATGTAGCAAAAGTGCCTTCTGAAAATATTCCCAGTTTCTCCTTCCCATTCTTTGTGACAATGCTATCATTCACACAATATAGAATTACTAGTGTTACTTTGAATAGTCAAAAATACTTCTACATGAAGAATAATAAAAATAAAATATTTACTTTTAACTTCATTTATTTTTCTCCAGCACTCTTTCTTTTTGTAGATCCAAGTTTTTTACTATATCACTTTTATTTTGCATAAAGAAGATGCTTTAGTATTTCTTGCAAATCTAGGACACCACTAAAGCTGGAGCACCCAAAATGTTTTGCCACCCTTACACTAGTACATGCTCAGCCTCCAACAATATGTCAAAACTGTCATCTAAGTGTTCCAATAATACGTGGCTCCAGCAGCTTCTGCCCCACAGGCAGATCTCAGCTGGAACTCTGAACTTACCCTTCTCTCCCGATTCTGGAGTTATGGCTTGCACTATGACCTCAATTCTCTGATGGAGATAACAAGAGCTTTTGATTTCAATTTGTTCAAATTCTTCTCCTTGTACGAATGGGAGTGGCTTACTGTTCATTACCATTACCGCATCTCAGAACTAAAACAGGAAAATCCCTGGGCTTATTTACATTGTAACTGCTCAGTTTCTTCTTTAAATTTGAGTTCAAGTCTTGTGTGTATTCTGCAAAACAAAACCAAAAAAAAGAAGAAAAAGAAATATTCTTACTAACAAAGGTTTTTCAGGCTTTAGGTTTCTGAACTCTCTTCCTTATTTTCCTTCTCTTTAATCAATTTAAACATGGCTTATATCTGAGTTCTTCTATTATTTGAAGTTCTTTGGGCTTTCATCTTCCTGATTTCCATGGATATTAACTCTCACTTGTGGTAAATGATTTTCTTGTTTATCTTGTAACTTGAGATTTCAAGTTCATCTTTAGTGGAGCTTTATCTGTGAGAATTTAATGCTTAGAGGAAGCCATGCCCGTTCTGAACTGATTCTAGACTGGCTTCTGCCAGATGCCTCAGAAGTATCACCAGCCTGGCATCAGATTAATTGGTTAGTTTGGTGGTTTAAAAACAATATCTGTAATATCAATTAAAGCCACAAACTCAAGAGTCACTTTCTGTAGTCACTATAACCTAAGGAAGTTCTCTTGCCTTTTAGAGGCCATGCAGAAACTCTCTCTCTCTCTCTCTCTCTCACACACACACACACACACACACACACACAGACACACACACACACACACACACATCGTTTTCCGGTTCTTGGGACTAGATTATTTCCCTTGTATATTCTATTGACGAAGTTCAGCCCTTTAAAGTACCAGCTTTATGCAACTTCCTGCTTTGTCCCCAAGACATCTCTTATCCCTGGAAGGCATTAAGCCCCAGCTCTTAACAGGGGACCAAGAGTGTTAAGCTTGTTACCATGGCCTGCATTATGGTTAATCTTGCTGCTCAACTTGATTGGATTGAGAGATGCCTAGGAGATTAGTAAAGCACACTTCTAGGTGTGCATGAGGGTGTTTCGACTGATGACTGGCATGTAGGACAGCCACTGAGGGGAAGACCCACCCTGAATGTGGTGGCACCACTTAGTAGGCTGAGAGCCTGATGGAGCAAAGCAGGAGAGGAAGCCCACATGCTCTCTTTGCTTCCTGGCAGCCATGAGGCTGGCAACTCTGCCACATGTTCCTGCCGCCATGATGTTCTGCCATACCACAGCCTGCAGCAATGGAGCAAGTCAACCATGGACTGAAACCTCTAAAATCATGACTCAAAATCAATCTTCCCCTCCATCTAAGTTGTTTCCTCAGATATTTGTTACAGCAATGAAAACTCTGAGTAGAATAGCCTACAACACAGCAGCTACTACATCAGTTCACAGGTGGCTTCCCACTCTCTACCTCCTGGGGCTCTCCCTTTCCATTTTGCTGTATTTGATGCAATATGCCTAAGATTTGTGAAGGGAATGTTTTCAGGGGCAGAAGTCAGAACCCAATCTCTGAGTCAGGCTGTCACTTTCCCTACCCATCTGGGACCCTTTCAGGTCATAAGATGCCAGAGGAGGGTGCTGCAACCTCACTAAAAGACAAGTTGACAGAGTTGCCTTCTGCAATCTTCCCTGGAGACCTGTTCCCAGTGTCACTTTTGGGATCCATGCCCTGCCTGGCCAGGGACAGTGGGCACTCACTGCAAGGCTTAAAAACCTTCCAACCTAGGAACCAAGTTCTCTTCACTGGAGACTGGACTCCCAGGTGCAAGGATCTCTTTGATTACTTTTTAATGAAAAACATTTGCATCCATCCTGAAATTATATTGTCAGCAGTTAATTATCACTTGTCAAACAAGCATGTGCCCAGATTGTGGGTTTAATTTCCATGTATATTTGCAAAAGCCTCATTCTTCTTATTTGATAAGGCCTCTGAACAAGAGACACTCATTGTTGGAAATGTTGCTTTTTTTAAAAGCAGGTGTTTTTTTGTTGCTGTTGTCTTCGGGTTTTGTTTCTTGGTATTCTTTTTCTTAAAAAATAAGCAGGTTTCTTTGGAATCTGAGTCAGGGCTCGTTGCAAATAATAGAAAAACACACAAAGGAAAATTGAGGGAGGAGGAAACAATCTCCACAGATGTCTCTGGGAACTTGGGGGGCACCTGGGCCCGATTGCAGGCCTGGAACTAGTTGCTGGAACTCCCCATGAGACCCCAGCATCTCCCCTCCCCACTCTCAGGACTTCCTGGTCTCACACTTCAGCTTCTCTCTTTCCATCTGTTCTGTTCTTCCCTCTACTTCTTGGCTTCTCTTCCCGTTTCAGAAATGGCCAGGACTCCTGTCTCTAAATGAATAGCTCAAGGACCTGGTGGACCTGAATTCCAGTCCTAACCCTGACTCACCAGTGCCCTTAGGACAAATAGAGCCTTATTCCCACAGAGCTGTTACCTGTGTGCAAAATGTGGCCAGAACATGCCTTGCCCATTTGCATGGATGAAATGATATCATACAGGTGCTCTGCACATAGCCAGTCATGTAGTAAGCCATGCAGGAGGGGTAGTTTTGCCTGTATCTCCTGCCACAGTGATTATTATTGTCATAATAATAACCATACATTGTCCTGAGCCCCTTACTGGAAAACAGAGGAGGATAAAACACGTCACCATCTATTAGACTCCCACTGAGTTGGCAAGAGATGCTGAGCAGTTGCTAAGCCATGAGCCTCAGTTTCCCTGAATGCAAAGGGAGGACAGTAATGCCTGCCTCACAGCACTGTTGTGGGAACAAAGTGCAATAAAATGGTCTGGCATGAAATAAGTACTCAATAAACCCTCCTTTACTTTCCAGCCTGGGACCTTGACCCTGGGAAGGACTAGTGAGTGCCCAATGAAGAAAGGAAGGAAGAAATCAATGATACTTTTCAAGTGGGGTAGTAAATCCTATTGCAGCTCACTGAGACTCCTCTCTGCAGACATGCAACAAGGAGCTGGAGTTCTTTGTAGTTTTGTTTCTTTGTTCCTTGGCTGGTGGCTGTTTTCACCGACTAACCTGGAAGCTACATGAGGCCAAGAACTGAGTTTCTGATCTGATTCTCCCCTAAGCCACTGGCACCGCAGGTGGCACACAGCAAACATCACAAATATGTTGAAAGAATGAATGAACAGGTTGATGCACGCACTGAGAGCAGACCTGGAGCCGTGTGCTGTCCATAGACAGTGCACATCCTGACCACTAACATTCCAGAGTTCAAAGTGACTGAGAATGAGGCAGGAGAGGAAGGAGGCCAAGGAGGGCAAACATAAAGAAACTGGCCAGCTTCTACAGCTGAGGGTACAGGGAGCCAGGGAAAGGTCTGGAGCAGGGAGAGGCAGAATCAGACCTGAAACTGGGAAAAGGACCCAGGACCGCAGTGTGGGAGGTGTGCTTAGAATGTCAGCTCCAAGAAGCTCTGTGTCCCAAGGCCCCAGACAGCACTTGGTTCATTGCGGGGAGGAGGAGGGAGATTGCAGGGCTTCGGTGAGAACGGATGGGGCCACACAAGGTCACAGTTACAGGCACAAACAAAGCAGATGTATAGAGAGGAATATAAGAGGAGGGATGGACTAAATTGTGTTAGGTGTGTGTGTGTGTGTGTGTGTGTGTGTGTGTGCACATAGGATAGGTATGGATGTGTGCTGGGGTGTTCATGTGTGCGTCATCTGTATGCATGTCCGTGTGTGCACTGCATAGGTCTGCACACTCATGTACACATATGGAAAGTTCTGGGTGGATCTGCAGAGGTTCACTAAGCCCAGGATTCAGCAGAGTCCCAACTCCAAGTTCCTACCCTAGCCCACGCTGCATCCATCACCTGTGACCAATGACCAAAGAAGGTTCCCCACCCCAACGCAGACACCTTTCTTCCATCTCCTCTGTAACAAGGTAAATGCATTTCTAATCACTTCCTGCAATTTGCAAAATGGTTTCTTTGGTTCCTGCAAGAGGCTGAAGAGCCACCTCTGCTGTGTTCCATCCTGGAGGATCTTTATGAAAACATTGTGGCAAAAGTATTATCTTATAGTGAAGCAAAAAAAGGTTGAAAAAACATCATAATGCATCATGAGGGGAGGGAAACAGAAGAAAGGCGAGAGATCACAGGAGATGACGTGAGCAAGTCATTAGGCAAATTATAGCCTAAGACAAGTTCTGACCTCTTCCTAATGCATCAGTCATGCCACCTCTGGTGACCCGTGGTGGGTAAGGAGGGCATGTGGCCCCGTTACTGTACACCAGCCCTGCTCCACCAACAAACTGCCAGCTCACAGCAAGCCTCCATCTGCGGATGGGCAGTGGCCTCTGTTTCCCCTCTGATAGTCCAGGCATCTGTGAACAGACCAGCCAAACCCTGCTCCCATCCTTCTGCAAATGCAGGCTCATTCCTCACTCATTCACATCCCCGTGCTCATCATCCATCCCTCATCCCACAGGGAGTTCTTCCTCCAGTGCCTTTGACCGGCCCTGGATAAGCAAGATCTCCCATGCGTAAGTACCTGTTAGTACCAAGCACACAGCTCGGTAAGGACAGTGACTTAGGCAGATATAGATGTGCCCCAGGGATCTCCAGTTGAACGGGACTGGCTGCCATTAAAGCCATTACTGCACAAAGAAACAGATGCATACAATATTATGAGGGCCAAGTGGTACTTGCCCTGCTGGGGGTGAGGAGGGTCCAGTGACCTTCCCTAAGGAAACCTGAAGGACACAAGGAGGCAGCCAGGTGAGATGAGTGGAGGATGTTCCAGGCAAAGGGAACCACATGTACGAAGGCTCAGAATGACTGGCTCATCCAGAACCTGGGAAACTGTGGTCTGGTCAAGGCTGCAAATATAGGTGGAGCCAGACTGCTCTGGGTCAAGGCCAGGTGGGGAGGGTATTTGGGACTTCATCCCAAGCACCAGAGAAAGCCAACACCATGTGCATTAAAGCTTCTCCTGGTGGCCACACGGAGCATGGGCATTTGCAGGGGGAGTGTGGAAGCAGGGAGCAGGGAGGCCAGGCAGGTCCAGGCACACATGGTGGGACTGAGCTGGATGCACCCATGGCAGTGGGCAGAAGGGATTTGAGGGATATTCTGGAGGTAAACCAGTTGGCAATGGGAGACTAGTGGAATTTGGGGTGAAGGGGAAGGAGGTATCAAGGATGAGCCCCAGGGTAGCCAGGTGGAGGAGCAGGTGAGCACAGTGCCTCTCAAGACTGGAAAACCTGGGAGAGAGACACAATGACGCAGATGATTCGTGGAGATTTCAGGGCACTGACCAAGGCTTGAAGGACTGTGAGGGGAGGTACTGGGAGGGAAGCTGGATGGTCCAGTGCAGAGCTGAACAAGTATGTCCTGAAGACAAAAATGTTGACAAATACAGCCCACACCTCTCCTCCTTCTGACACCTGCATCACCTGGGGGCACCATTTCTGCTTTCATGGAGGCCTCCTGGCTGCTGGACCCTGTGCTCTGTGTGTACCTGTGGGACTTATCTTTAAGTTTACGCAGGGGGCAATGACTGGGTCCTGGGGTATGAAGGCAAAGACCTGGAAGTCCTTGAGAGGGAAGGGAGCCTGGGAAGGTGAACGAACTCACCAGAGAGGGAAACCCAGGACTTCTTGGACTGCCAGAGGCTTCCCTGTCCCCTCACGTCTGCAACCTCAAGAGAGACCTGGATGAGAGCTCAAAATCCATGGAGCAAGGGCTAGTGGGACCCACTGAGACCATCCCCTCAATCCTGCCATATGCAACTCGGTATGGTGAGGTCCCCACACTGCTGGACACCGTGGACCCTTTCTGGAACACTCTAGAGCAGTTAGGGATGGTTTGCACACAGAACACAGCCCGTGTTCAGGTCCATCACAGCTCTAGCAACACCCACTGATGTTGCCATGGGTGGGAGTTGTCCAGGCAAAAGGGAAAAACTGAGGCAGACAAACTCCCTGTGCTAGGGCTCAGATTCCAGGAGACAGACATGAGCATCACATGGTGAGCTGCAGGAACAGAAGTTATAATAAAATTTGCAGAGAAAAAGGAAGCAGGGGAGTGAGAGGAGGTACAGGCACCACCGCTGTAAATAGGGGATTGTGACCTTGGGGCAGGGCCTAAAGGAGGTGAGGGAGGGGAAGACCTGGGAAGAGAGTCCACTGGAGGAAAGAGTGAGGTCAAAGCCTAGGTGAGGAGAGGTGGTGGTGACCCTTCCAGGGGAGCAGCTAGAAGTCAGGACTCGATTCTCCTTTCGCCCCTTTCTGTGGCAGGTATACACATTGAGATGTGGACATCCTGAGATGGAGGCCCTTCTGTCAGTGACAGTCCCTGCATGTCTGTGAGGAACCACACCCTCTTGCTGACCACAACGGACATGCAGCCAGAGTAAGAAATAAGCTGTGCTGTTTCTTAGGGATTTGTCATTGAATCACATCCTAGCTTCTCCTGATGGCCATACCAATGTGTGAGCAATTATGAAAATACATACCTGTATATAAATAGGAAAGGGAAGAAGATATTTCCATGTTAAAAACAACTGTTCTTGGGATACCACATGCTTCATACACTCTTACACACTTTTGCAAATGCTTCACAGTAAGGAACATTATTTGTGTTAAGGAAAAATCTCAGTGTTATTAACAAGAACACCCGGCTGGGCCATCGTGTCCCAAATGCATTTACTCTGGCTCTGGGGACACTCAGTCTCTGTTCTGCCCAATTAGCTCTTTATTATAGATCATTTTGTTCTCTAATTGCCCGCCCTGCATAATTTAGCACAGTCATACAGTGTCTTGCTCCAAAATGTTTAATTTAGTGTCTGTGGCCTCAGTCTCTTCATCCCTAAGACCAGCAGTGACAGAGAGGTCCCTTGATGCTGCCTCAATGCTCCCTCGGGACAGCAGATTAAAAAAAAAACAAAAAACAAAAAACATCCTACAGCAGTATCTATAAAGCAAATACCGCTTTATAGGGATGGATCAATTTGCCAAAGACACACTCTCAAGTGAGGCACAGGAATCTATCTCCAGCTGATGGATCCTCATAGCCCAAAACAGTCAGGACTCTGGTGCCCTTTTTCAGAGGGGAAAACTGGTGAGGCTCACAAAGGCAAAGCCACTGCCCAAACCACAGATCAAATGGGCCCTAGAGGCCAACTCTGAGCCTAGGTCTGTGGGGCCCAGGGACTGTTCTCATAGAGGCCTGTGGGGAATGGCACCCCAGGTACACAGGTGTGGAAGGAGCACAGATGTGGGAGGAACCACCCACCTGGGCACACTTGGGGCCTGAGAATCACAACTCCAACGCAACAATAGCAGTAATAATAGAACCAACCTTCATCTACAGAGTGTTACTGGTGATTTCTTTGCACACATGTATTATTTCATTAAGTGTGGCCCCTGCCCATAAGGCAGATGTTACTATGCTCAACTCACACGTGAGGCTAGCGTCCTTCTGCTCTGCTTGGATGGAAATCACGAGTAGGCAAACAGTAGTCCTAGTGTGGGTAGACCCAGGCTAGAGCCAAAGGCTTATGGGCTAGAATGACAGACTCAGAGGTTTGGAGCTCGAAGCTCTGAGAGTGAAAGACTTATGGCTCCAGGTCTTAGAAGCCAGAGACTTTTAGCTGTAGATGTTCGGGTTGGAGGCTACTGCTCTGCGCTGTGCCCATGCACTTGGCAGCAAGGGAAATCCTCAGCTCTAAGCAGCTACTAATGACAGTAACAGGCAGCACTCCTAAGCCTTGGGTGTCAGGACCCAAGGCTTCAAGGCTTGGCAGCTCCCAGGGGCTCTTCAGCGACTGGGGTCTGGAGTCTCTCACCCACTACCTTCTGCAGTCTGCAGTCTTTACTCTCCACCTTCTCTGTACTTCTACTGTGCTTTGTAGTTTCTGCCGCCTTTACTCCCTCCCTTGATCATTCTCTGGAACTCTCTAGCCACCCTGGCTACCTTCATTATTCTCCTTTATTGCCACTCCCCAGAAGAAGCGTTTTATTGGGCCTGAATTTGCAAAACCAGAGGGCTGACTCAAAAAGTGAACTAAGTAGCCTGGTCATAAGAGGGGGCTGTGGCATGGGGGTGGCATGCAAATAAAGGATGACATTTGCACCAACCACAGCACAGCTTACAGTTCCACCAATCACTGACTTCCTACTGAGTAACTGAGCAGGTACTTACCCTCTTGTCTTGATGAGATAGCTGCAGGGATCTGAAGCTCATCAAGGCTTGTTTTGCCTGACATGTTGCCTTCCAAGGCCAGAGCAGGTTGTCTGGAGCACTCATAACTGTAGCAAGGCCTCCTGGAGCAGGAGGCGTGGCTTCAATTGCAGCTGGGGTGTTCTCAGAGTGCTTACAAAGTGTCCAGAACAGCCAGGCAGTCCAGCCAGTTGCCAGGGAAGGGGTTGCTTGCCTAACAGTTCCCCTGCAAGTTGCCAGTCATAAGAGAAGGGTCTGTCTGCTACCACCCAAAGGCCTGAACTGCCAGCTCCCTGCAGTGTCCCTCATTCACAGAAAAACACAACACAGGGTGCTTACAACAAAGACTTAAAGGAAGCTTGACATGAAACTAACATTCTCTGTAACTTTAACAATGCTTAACCCCTGCCCCAGTGCCCTAGGGAAAGTGGAGTCCCTCTGATCTTCCTTAAGGGAACTGAGCTCAGCGAGTTAAATAACCTGCTCAAGGTTTCACGGTGAGGGAGTTAGAACCCAAAGTCTGTGATCTAATCACTGAATCATGCTGCTTCACTTGTCCTCGAGTATGAGACGTGAGCAAGGATCAGCCTTCCCGCTTACCTTCTCAGCATCTGCCCAGAGTGTAAGCACCTCTCAGAGAGGAGCACAGGGCTCAAAGTTGGAAAGGGAAGAGGGAGCCCAGACAGTCAACAGCCAACACACTGGGTTCCAAAAGGTCAGCCAGCCATGGGCAGAGACGGCCATGGGCATGCCCCAATGAGCCTGGAAGAAGTCACTTTGTCACCTTGTCATCAGGGTCAATACCATCTACTGAGCTGAGCAGGAGACCCATCAGGTACAGCAGGGTAACCCGCAGCCTCTTCAACAGGCCAAGTCCTGCTCACTGTGGTTCCCAGATTCAATGGGATTTATCCTGACATAGTTGTCCTAATTTCCATTGTCATGGCTGATAATGTTATGGGACTGCCATAACTCAAGAGGTCTGAAGTGGACTCCAGGAAGGGAGAGGATTTAGAAAGGATTTAAAAGGGGAGCAGAGGTGACTGAAAGCCATGGAGAGACTCAAGCTGGGGAGTCACCATGTCACACTGGAATCAGAGATTGTTAAACAGTGAAATACTAAGAAGTTAAAGTCATTGGGCATAGATATGTATAACCATGCATATCTGTTAAGATAGCAGAATTGCCAAAATCACAAGGCAAGTTCACAAGACACGGATAGCTGGGTATTAGAAGAGGACATCACGTGGTCACTTATAACATCAGTGAACTTTAGAAAACAGCAGGTCAGCATCTTGGGCTCAGAAGGCTGAGGGGCGTAAGGCACCTGGGGGAGGAACTTCAGAAGGCACAGCTACAGTTGTCACCTGTGTAACCAAGAGACTGCACCTGCTGCTTGGACCCATCACCCCACTACATGTTGTCTCCTGGCCTCTTCTGTTTGGGGCCTTCCTATGGGACATGGGTAGCTGTCTCTCTTGCTGATCTTGCCTTTGTGTCTATCTAGCCAGTAGCTGTCTATGTCTTCTCCTATTTCTTTGCTAGCCAAATACATCTCCCTTCCCAGATAAGGCCACATCTGTTCTGTTCCCAGTTGCCTCCCTGTCATGTAGAACAGGACTGAGCACCTTGTAGACAGACTCTCAACAAATATTGTTGCTTGGATGAACACGTGAATGGGAGGATGGTGCTGAGGACTTGGATAAAGAGATAAGAGTGGAAACTCTCACCCTGTGAGCCCTATACCCTCATTTCCCTTGAAATGGGGGAGTACTTGCAACCTCAGAGTCAGAGGTTGGCAGACAGCTGCCTGCAGTCAAACCTTTGTTTATTCAAGTCATATTCAATCCACTCTGCCAGGAATCCCACAGGAAGTAGAGGGACCATGCAGTACAGTAATGTGAAGCTTTGTCCTAGGGACCTCAAACATTGGGATAAGGAGTTGAGATTTTTCCAACAGGCAATAGGGAGCTGTAGAATGCCCCAAACTATCTGAGCTTTGTGGGGCTGATCCACACAGCATGGTCTGCACAGCCTCTGGGAGGTGCCTGTTGGAGGTACAGCTGGCAGCCCAGCCTGGACCCACTGATCTGAGCCTCAGGGACCATCGCTGGGGGTGTCTGTTTTTTTAAAGTCCCCAGATGGTGATGACACATTTGGGAGGTGCTACTATGGGGGACTTCTTTAAATTCTGTTTGGGATTGTCTCCCCTGGGAGAGACAAGAAAGAAGCGGAGGGGGAGGGGGGGAGTGGGGGGGAGGCTGGCTGGAAGATGAGGCCAATTTCTCACTGAAAGTGCTGTTTTGATAAGGTAAAATCAACCTGCTGGTGTCGAAAACTACTACTTTGGATGAACTGAAATTGCTGTCTTTACACGTCAAAATAGCTATCGGCAATTTTATGAGATGGTTCACCCATATATGTCCATTTCTACTGCTGCTAAATTTGCATTTATGGAGGGGGTTAGAAAATGTAATGTGTTGCCCCCCCAAGTGAGTTCCTTCTGATGGGGTCCCATTTGGTGACAGAAAATCACCCTAAGAGGACTGTACCTGTCCTGCACCCTTCCCTCCTCCTTTGCCTCTACATCTGCCCAGTGCCTAGGACAGGGGAACAGCTGCCCCTCACCCCTCCCTAAAACACAGCTCCTCTTTCCTAACCTCCCTGCTGACCCTACCTGTGAGGCAGTCTGCTTCCACCCACCCACCCCCATCACCCCTCCTTCAGCCCAGCTCCCTGCTCTGCTCCAGCCACACCGGAGCCCCTCCTGCCTCAGGATTTTCACACATGACACTCCCTTTGTCTGGATGCTCCCCACAAATGAGGCTGCCTCTCTGGGAAGCCAAGAGGACCAGGCAGGCTGGGCAGGGCAGTGATGGGCACAGGTTTGCATGGGGCAGGGCTGCCTGCAGGTTTTGTGCCACGCTTGTCCCCAACTCACATTACTGTGCTAGTGAGGAGCCTTATGCACAGACACCGAGCCATGGGTGCCTGTGGGTGTGCATCGTGGGAGGTGGGGTTTGCGTATCTTTAAATACAGAGTGTAATTATCCATCATTAGCAAATGCTTACATTCTGCATAAGTGTGCACTCTTTCTCAAGGAATATGAGTTGCCAGCTCACCAGCAAGGCATGGTGACACCAGCCTGACCACCTTATGTCTTCCACCACTGAAGACACAAAATATGTTCATTCATGGGCCTGGGGAAGAAAGATAAGACTCCCTTTGCCACACTTTCTGGGGCCCTGGAGTGCTAGGAAGGCAGAGAGAGGTCAGCTCAGCCATTGCCTGGTCCTGGTGACAGTCCTCAGAGTGGAGCAGGGCTCCATGGGCACCTGCCTGTGCCGGCTCCACCCAGGGTCCTGCAAAGGTCAGATCACAGAGCTGGATCTGACTACCCTGCAGCCTCACCTGTCCCCTGGAACATAGGTCACCTCCCTGAGCCTCAGCTTCCCAGCTATAAAGTGGGGCTGGAAACAGCCCTCCTCCCAGGCAGGTGGAGGATCACTCGAGCACATGCAGTGAGGCACCGGCCACAGGAAGTTCTCCCAGTGAGCTCAGGACCCTGTCTGTTTTGCCCAGGATGGGGAGAGTGGGCACCACAGGCCCATTTCACAGATGGGCTAATAGCTACAATGATGCCACATGTGCCAGGCGCCTGCACACAACCTCACATCATTGTCACAACATCCCTACGCTGCAAGTGCTGTCATGGTCCCTACCCCACAGAGGGTGGCTGTGCCACAGGCAGGTCATGTACTTCCCAATTGCATGACCCTGGAGATAGAGGCTCAGAGTGGGGCCTCTGCCCCAGGGCCCAGGCTTGGTCATCATCCCAGACCCCTCACTGCCCAGACACTTATTAGTCAACATTAAAAAGGCGGTGACGCAATTGGCCACCCCTTCTTCCTTCACTCACAGACCTTGGGCTTATTCTACACTGTAGGCACTGACCTGTGGCCTCCTCCTGCCCTGGGGCGAAGCCAAGCCTGGCACCCATCCCCCTCCTCCAGAGAGGGCTTCAGAGATGGACCTGTGACCCAGACTTGGCCATGGGAACATGAGAGGAGACCCACTCCTGGGAAAAAGCTGCTACTTCCAGGAAGTACTCTTTTCTGCCTCTGCCTCATCCTTTCTTCCTGATTTGAATGCTGTTGTGAGAGTATATGATGTTTGGCTGTAGCAACCATCATGTTACCATGAGGCAAAAAGCTAAGGAGAAAAGGAGCACAGCCAAGGGTGGTAAAGAGGAAAGAACTGGTAACATGATGGCGCACTGACCAAGCCGGACCACCTCCCCTGGACCAGCAGTCAACAAATATTTTCTGTGATGAACAAAGAAGGCAAAATCAAGGATACAATGTAAGTACTGACAAGAGAGAAAATAAATTTCCACAAATCTCTCATTGATGAAATTCAAATATAATAAGTACAATTTTTTATAACACAGGCTCACTAGTGAGAACAAGGGCATTCTTTTGACCTACTGAAGATTCAACGTTAGTTTTCTCTGTCGTCCAATCACGTGCAAATATTTGTTTATCAAAGCCATCCTTAGCTTGTGAACCAGACAAACACAGACAGTGGCCCAAACTGGCCGATGGGCCACAGGTTGCCGTACCCTACTCAGAAACATCTGGTTGTGTGAGAACATTCGTGTCTTAGTTGTTTGAGCTGCTGTCAGCTGATTTTCTGTCACATGTTGCCCAACAGCTCCCAGCTCCCATCTGTCCGTTGTCTCCAAGAGGCCCTGGAAGCCTGAGGGTGAGGCCCCCTAACCTCACAGGGATCGTGACCCACAGGGAGCCCTGATGGCCCATGGCCAATGATGTGAATGAATTCAAGAATGAATGAACAGATACATGGAGAATTTCCCCCACTATAATGTGCTGATCCCAAATGCAGGAAAGAGACACAGTGTGGGGAGCAGGGACTGGAGCACATGCAGCCCCTGGCCTTCACAGTAACCCAGCCCCTCACCTCCCCAGACGTCATCCTGCCATACAGACTTGGGGGTCTGCACTGCCCACCAACCCCTCACCCTCTCCTACTCTGACATCCAGCACCTCCTCCCTTCCCCACAGACGCTGAAAGAAAAGGCTTATGTCTGTCATTTTCTCCCTGAAAATCGTCGTGAGAAACAAAATGGTTATCATTACCCCAGCCGCTGCCATTCTCTGCTTTGGTATTCTGTATGTGACAGCAGCACCAGGAGAGGGGCAGTGGGGGAGGAGAGGAAAGTGTTTAAGGCAAACAGCTTTCAAAACGTCAGCTCCAGGTTTCTCAGGAAGACTGGATTAAGGATCATTGCAAATGAATTTTGCCATCAGAGTGAGAGATCCGTCTCCCCCAAACACTTTGCTCTGACAGTTGGCTTCAAGAGGTTTGGCAAATTCATTTTTCCAGCAGACAAGAGATCAAAGTATTAAACAAACACACTGCACCAGGAGAGACCTGTTGGCTGGTTGAGGTAATTGTGTTCCATCCAAAGTCAAGTGTTTGGCCTCATCTCTCCCCTTTCTTTTCTTCCTTTCTCCTCCCTTTCTTTCCTCCCTCCCTCCTTCCTTCTCCTCTTCCGTCCTCCTCTCTCTCTCTTTCTTGCTCCCATCTCTTCCATCCTCTCTCCTTCCCTCCCTCATGTTTCTCGGGGTTATCTTAGGGACCAGGGACCTGCCAGAGCAACTATGAGAAATGTGTCCCTTGTGAGACGTGTCCTTTGGGGGACTTATTGACGAGCCTAAGGCAAAAGTCAATGGATGTGACAAGTGCCTTGAGGCACAGAGCGAGGTCACAGAATAGAGTGTACAAGGGGCAGGGAGGGTTTAAGAGACTGATTAGGAAAGCCCTCTCTGATTGCTGGGGAAGTTTGTTCCCTACAGACATACAGAGGACACAGCTTGAGTGAGCACAAGGCACATTTGAGTGACAGCAAGTGACCTAGGCAAATCACTACTCAAGACTTCACGAAGGTAGGGGTTAGAGCCAGATACGCTGGAAAGACAGCTAGAGACAAACTACCCAGTGTAAGGAAGTCAGGATGGTGGCCCATGCCAGGCTGGTGTGGTCTCCCTCAGAACTCCTCAACACATTTTCCTTCCTCGGTTCATGGTCAAGAGCTGGGTCCAGAACTCCTGGGTCCGAACCCAGCTGTGTGACCTTGGACAAAGGACTCAGCCCCATGTTCAGGCTCCTTATTTGAACATGGAGCTGCAGCAGCTATCCTATTGTTACCGAGACCCTCTTCCTGCCCACCCCCAGCTCGGCTGTCCCTACGCTATCCACACCCCACCTCTGGGAAACACACCTTGAGTTTCTCTGGGTCCTCTGGAAGCCTGAGCAGCCTTCTGGGGACAAAGGGTTGTGTTCCTCAGAATGAGCATCCTGTCACATCCTTTCAGCAGACCCAACACGACAGTGCCAATACTACGGGCCTTCTCACTGTGTGCATGGTTACCATGCACACTGAGCGTCAAGTAATGGATCAGAGCAGCTCTGGGAAGTGGGCTGATGGTACCCATTTCCCAGATGTGAATACAGAGGCTCTAGGAAATAAAGTGTTCATCCAAAGTCAGAGTCAGGGAGCAGCCAAGCCAAGATTCAACCCTGGCCTGTCTAACTCTATTCTACATCCTTGCCATGCACCACACTGAGGGTGAGACTTTTATATCCAGCACCAAGCAAGGCACCAGGGCCTTACAAAGAGATAACCACAGGAAGTCCAGGTACATTCTGAGTGCCTGACCACACCAAGCCAAGCCTCGTCTCCAGCCCCCTCCCAGAGCCCACTATGGGGGTAGTTACCTGTGTCCCTCATGTGGTGTTAAGAGCTGAGGAAGTACCTGGCTTGAGCCCAGAGCCGACCTCATTCACCAGCTGTTCCCATGGGTGCCAGGATGGGACCATCTCTATCAGACAGACCATGGGACTGTCCCCAAAGCATAGGGACCCTTGTCTGGCTCTGGTAGCCTGAAAAGTCTGTGCCCCACAAACAGTCCTTTCCTTGGGCAGCCATGAGATCCAGGACTCCCTAGCCTGCCCAACTCCTACAAGTCTGCACAACTTCCTGCTAGCTGAACCAGCTCACTCGCTTCCTCTCCCCTGTCACTCCTCACCAACCTGTTCAACTCCTGCTGGCCTGCTTGCCTGTGACCAGAGAGCAGAGGACTGTGCTTTTCTCATTCAGCAATTATTATGGGATGCAGACAGATGAATCAAATACATTTTCATCTCTCTCTCCAGCTCCTCAGACTTTTCCCATCCTATCACCTCCTCTAGCCTTCCCACACACAGCCTCCTGCTCCGATCTGCCCCAACTGTCCCTCCCTGACCAGTGGCCACAAAGAGCAGTTCACTGCAGAAATCTGTTCGTACTTCTCTCACTCAGACCTTCAGGGGTTCCCCCCGTGCTCTCTCAGGATGGAAGCAAAACTGCTCCCATGACAGACTCAGCCTTACAGAGTTCCTCTACTCCTCACAAATCCCCTTTGAGGCCTCAGACCTGGCTCCATCCAATGCCTCTTGCTCTTCTCTTGAGCTAAGCCCAAGCTTGGCATGTATGTCCAAGGTGTCCCTTCCAGTCTGACCTCCTGGGCATCCATGATGCCAGGAGTATGTCTGCCCAAGAGGGTCCCTGCATCACAGAACACCTCCTCAGTTCTGTCATATACCCCACCTCATCAGCAGAGACCCCCACTCTTCCTCTCTGGGGTTGGTGGTCCTCCCAGGCAGTTTCCTTCCCCAGCCCTGAAAATATTGTGTACTTCTGGCTGGGAGACAGGCTACGAGGTCCCAGGTGACTGGGTACCAGGGAGCTATTCAAATCCAAGAAATGCTGGAATTGGAGGGAAAACCCAGCCAAAAAGCAGAAAAAACAAAGAGGAAACAGAGATGTGTCAGGGAGATTAATCTGTCACTCAGACGTGAAAGAAATACATACAATTATCCCATATTGCATTTCATTGAAATGTATACCTCGTACTTAGCTGCCTGCAAGCCTTGGATTACCCAGCAAGAAAGCGTAATGAAAGACAAGGGAGACTAAACAGACACAAACGTTCCCAAAATTGAGATTATTCAACAAGAACTAAAAGCCAAGCTTGAGACAAAGAAGTTGCTTGGCACCAAGGTCCTCAGCACTGATTCAGAGTCAGGAGACCCAGGCTGTGGTCTTGAACTTGCCAGCAAGTTTGTGACCAGGGTAGATCACTGCCCCCTCTGAGCCTCATTCTCCATAAGACATATGGGCTTCTCAATGCCAGCACTATTGACTTCGGGGCCAGGTAATTCTTCATTATGGAGGACAGTCCTGTCCATCTGAGGACACTCAGCAGTATCTGCTGGCCTCTTCCCATAGGTCACCACCATTGTAGGTGTGATGACTGAATATCAACATCCCCAGACTTTGACAAATGGAGCAAAGTTACCTGTCAGTTGAGAAACCTAAATTAGATACCCTCTGAGTTCATATGGGAGATGGCAGAGCAAGAAAGGGTCACAGGGACCCCAGTCTAAGACAAAGGGAGACCCCAGAGACTCTACCAGGGCTTCTGGTCCCAACAGAGCCCATTGATGTGTCTAGTGAGGCAGGACAGCCATGGTGGGGACAGCAATAGGTGGGCATAAATGGCCTTTAGTCATTCTGACCAGTCTCCAGAGCAGCTGTGCTTCTTTAACCCACCAGTTATTATGGGAAGCAGACAGATGAACCAACCTGGAATCACAGCCCATTATCTCTTCCCCACCCCCATTAAAACGACTTTCAGGGAAGACCCCTCGATGCAGGGTGATTGGCTGAGGAGAGGGGCAGGGCCAAGCCATTTTCAGAAAGACGGTCTTGGGTCATTGGCAAAAGAGATTTAGGGACATGCCAGCTTCCTGGCCCCTAATTATGCCCACTATAAAATTCAGAAAACCAGAGAGGTACACAAGGCCCAGAACTGGAAAGGGACTCACTGAGATAGATCAGGAGGAGGTACACAGGTGTCACAGTGAGGACCAGGAGGAGGAGGCCCACAGACACCCCAATGAGGACACATGAAAGAGGGTACAAAGTTGTCTCCAGTGACATCCAGAAGTATGGACACAGTGGTCCTCAGTAAGGACACCCAGAGGAAACACACAGATGTCCCTGGTAAGAATTGATGCTGTTTTTACAATGAAACACGTTCAAACTGAAATGTTCTACCTGATGCTGGCTCAGGTGACAAGGGACTCTCATTAAAAGTGCAGAGAACTATTTCCATACAGAAGTCAGTGGAAACTCATGGATCACTCTCAGGAAACCTTAGCCAGCTGTATATGCAGGGAGGAGGAGCTGGCAGAACTAAGGAAATGGCAGAAAAGAAAGTCTCCACTTCCCCTTCTACTGGTTTTCCCAGGCTGCCATAACAAAATGCCACGGATTCAGTGCCTTGAGCAACAGAAATGTGTTTTCTCCCCGATCTAGAGGTTAGCAGATCAAGATCAGGGTGCAACATGGTGGGGTTCTAGTGAGGTCTCTCTGTTTCATGGTGACAGCCACCATCTTCTATGTGCTCACTTGGCCTTTCTTCATTGTAAATGCATGGGAAAAGAGAGCCAGCAGGCTCCCTGGTGTCTGTAACAGGGGTACAAATTCCATCATGAAGGCTTCAACCCCAGGACCTAATCTAACCCTGATATCTCCAAGAAACATCACATTAGGGGTTAGGGCTTCAGCATAAAAATTTGGGGGACACAAACATTCAGTCTATAACATTCTACCTCACACCCAAAAATTCACATCTTTTTCTTGTGCAAAATGCATTCATTCTATCCCAACATCCTCCAAAATCTTAACTCATTCCAGCATTAACTCTGAAGTCTAAAACCCAAAGTCTCAGCTAAATATCCTCCAAATCAGAACATCATTCTGAGTGAGGTTAGCCTGGCTCAAAAAACCAAAAATCGTATGTTCTCCCTCATATGTGGACATTAGATCAAGGGCAAACACAACAAGGGGATTGGACTATAAGCACATGATAAAAGCGAGAGCACACAAGGGAGGGGTGAGGATAGGTAAGACACCTAAAAAACTAGCTAGCATTTGTTGCCCTTAACGCAGAGAAACTAAAGCAGATACCTTAAAGCAACTGAGGCCAACAGGAAAAGGGGACCAGGTACTAGAGAAAAGGTTAGATCAAAAAGAATTAACCTAGAAGGTAACACCCACGCACAGGAAATCAATGTGAGTCAATGCCCTGTATAGCTATCTTTATCTCAACCAGCAAAACCCCTTGTTCCTTCCTATTATTGCTTATACTCTCTCTACAACAAAATTAGAGATAAGGGCAAAATAGTTTCTGCTGGGTATTGAGGGGGGGAGCGGGAGGGGGTGGAGTGGGTGGTAAGGGAGGGGGTGGGGGCAGGGGGGAGAAATAAACCAAGCCTTGTATGCACATATGAATAATAAAAGAAAAATGAAAAAAAAAAAAAAACCCTTGTTCCTTCCTATTATTGCTTATACTCTCTCTACAACAAAATTAGAGATAAGGGCAAAATAGTTTCTGCTGGGTATTGAGGGGGGGAGCGGGAGGGGGTGGAGTGGGTGGTAAGGGAGGGGGTAGGGGCAGGGGGGAGAAATAAACCAAGCCTTGTATGCACATATGAATAATAAAAGAAAAATGAAAAAAATAAATAAATAAATAAATAAAATAAATAAATAAATATCCTCCAAATCAGAGATGGGAGATACTTGAAGTACAATCTATACCGCAAAGCCATGAAACCAGGCAAGCTATGTGCACCCCAGATATGTATAATGATGGGACAGAATAGGAAAGACCTTCCCTCCCACAAAAGGGAGAAATAGGAAGGAAAGAAGCACTGGCAAATCCCAAACAAGCCCAACACCTAGCAAGGTAAATTCCACTGGGCCTTAGGCTGGACATTAATCCTTTTTTGGTTTGATGCTCTCTGCCCTCCAGGCACACCGGGATGGCAATATAATATTCCACTGCTTGGGGTGCGTACATGTCAACCCCACCCATGCCACTCTGCTGGGCCGCATCCCCATTTGAAACTAGAGTGGTTTTCCCCCCCATTCTGTCCCTCCATCTCTATCACCTGTAACTCAAGCTGCAGTCTCTGCTGCCACAATCCTATCTCTCTTCCTGGCCACTGTTGGAATAACTGACCAAGTTCCTGAGTCACACTATGAGGTGTTTATCAAATGTCCAGACACACCCTAGTGTTCTTTCCAGAACAAGCATCCTCATTTTTTGCAATATGGACAGGCAGAGGCTTTTCCAAGTCTGCAAGCTCTGGTTTCCTTTTTGCTGAGCAATTACTCCTTCAGCTCATCTCTCTCCTTTTACATTTTACCATAAGCCGTCAAGAGAAACCAAGCCACTCCTTCCACACTTTGCTTAGAAACCTCCTCAGCTAAATATCCAGTGTCATCACTTGCAAGTTCTACCTTCCACAAAACACTAGAGCCAAGTCTGCCAAGTTCCTTGACACTGGACAAGAATCGTCTTTCCTACCGGTTTCAATAGCACATTCCTCATTTCCCCCCAAGACCCCACCAGAATTGCCTTTTGCCCTTACTTCTAGCATGCACCTCGAAATTCTTCCATCCTCTACCCATTACCCAGTTCCACATTTTAGGTGTTTGTTACAGCTATACCCCCAACACTTGTCAGTATCAAAATCTGTGTTAGTCTTCACAAGCTGCCATAACAAAACACCACAGATAGATTAGCTGACAAGAGAGAAACTTCTACCTTCATTGTTCTGAAGCTAGAAGTTCAAGATCAAGATGCCAGTATGGCAGGGTTCTGTAACCTTTTGGGTTGCGGATGGCTGCCTTTTCACCATTCCCCATCATGGCAGAGAGAACATACTCTTTGATGTCTCTTCTTTTAAGGGTACCAGTCCCATTATGAGGGCTCTACCCTCGTGACCTCCTCTAACTCTGATTACCTCCCAAAGATCTCACCTCCATCACCATCACGTTAGGAGTTAGATTTCAACATACAACTTTTGGAGGAAGGAAAACACTTAAGTCATAACATCTCCCAGGTGCATCCCCCATGTGCCTCAGCTTCCTCAGCTGTCACCATCTTGATAGCATTGGCTTGGTGTGTGTAAAACTCTTACAAGGTTCCTGCCATATGAAGGCCCCTTAGTGATGTTTTTCCATCTTCATCTTCCCCCCACTTACAGGTGAGGAAACAAAGGCTCAGAGAGGGAAGCTAGTGGCACTGCAGGGTCAGGATCCAGACCCAGGGCTTTGACTTCCTCTCCATGGCACAGCTATGGCGTTGTTTCATCATCCAGCTTAGGGGCATGGACTTGAAGGAACTTGGGGTCCTTGCTGTCCTCCCTGTGTACACAGGACCAGGCCTACAACTTCTGCCCAGGCAACATCAGCTGCCCAGGAGAGGGGTCAGTAAAAGTATCTAACGATGATGTGTGACAGAGGAGCTGAAGGGGGAACAGGTTGGGCAGCTCTGATTTCTGGAGGTTCCAGGGACCTGCACGGACTTCAATCCTCCCAAACCCTGTAAAGCAGAGGTGGGAGGAAAATCTCACTTTCCTCCATCTCCTGCCCTTGGAGTTTGTGTTGCTGCTTAACTATGTCAAGAGTAGAAGTTGCCTTTTCAAGAACCCCACAAAGATGGATTTTTCTTAGCCTTATTACTGCTCCCTCCCCAGTGTCGGGGGATCACATAGATAACCTCCATCCCACTGCCTCCTGCAGAGCCACAATAGGGCTGCAAACCAGTTTTGGCTATAAATTCACCTAACCCTTCCCCCCAGAAATCAATAGGAAACTCAGTTGCTAAATCCACCCTAAATCCAGTGGTTCATAAAGCAAAGACCTCTTCCAGGCTCCTGCCAGGCTGGTAGATTCCCAAGAGACATAGCTGTCTTGGAGTCTCTGTCTCCCCCAGACCCAGACCCCATCCAGGATGCAGTGGGAGCCACCGGCCCAGATCAGAGAGCAATTGGGAGAAGACCCCAAACCTGGTGAGTAACTGCCACCCCAGCTGCCTCTGCCCTCACCAGAGCACCTGTAGTGGTCGCTTTCACCAAACAGACCCAGGAAAATTCCAGCAGCTTCAGGAGAGGGTCACTGAGCAGAGAAGCTACCTGGCCCAGAGTGTCGCCCAGACCTGAGCACTTGTCAAATGAGGGTTCCAGACGCCCAGTGCAGCTACCCAGGAGTTACCTCCAAGTTCACTGCTTTGCAGAGCCCAAGGGCTTAGGCAGAAGTGAGAGAACATCCCAAGGCTCCCTTCCTGGAGCATCGAGTGGTGGACAAGACTGAGGATGGCGAGACTGACTGTGCTCTGCAGGGGTCAGTGCCTGCCACATAAGAGCAGTGGATTCCCCATCTCCAGTTCCAGCAGCACCTCCTACAGACTCTCCCAGAAAATTCCACTGCAAGGGACAGTGAGAGCCCGTGACTGGGTACCCAAGGCTGGCATCTTGACCACTTGCAGATGCTCAATGCATATTTGTGAACAAGTGAGCAAGTGCAAGAGTGAGTGAATAGGTAAATGAGTGAGCAAGTGAGTGAGCAAGCAAACCAGCAAGTGAGAATCAAATGAATACAGAGGTCTTTTGCCCCTTGAGCAGCTCCAGTCTCTCCTGTGAATGAACTTGACCCCAAACCACCATATGATCACACCAAGCACAGCGCCTCACACATTCCCAGGGCTGGTTAACAAGGCAGTCTCCCCCTTCCTCATTAGATCATCACAACACAGCAAGGCAGATGCTGCCATCATCCCATTTGGAAGACGGGAACATGGAGGCCAAGGAGGACTAAGTACCTTGCCTGGTGTGGCAGGACCGGATCAGATCTCAAACTGTATCTGCTGACCCTCCCTACCCTTCCCACAGCTCCACCTCTCAGGCCCCTCAGCCATGGAGCATGGTCAAGGTCTTGGAGTCTGCACCTCCTTCTTCCTCGGACTGAGACCATTTCCTCTGAGCTTTTGTCTCTGCTGGTTTTATTAATAAAGATTTATTGTCCAGGTTGAGGGAGGTGAAGGTGCGATCAGACCCAGGGGACAGTGTCGGTTCTGGGATTAAGAAGGACCCAGATGAACAGGACCTCGTCCGGAAAATCAGTTATGTGGTAACAGAACGCCCCACCTACCCATACCTCTCTCCTCTGGCCCAAAATAAGGGCCAGAAAGGTTTCGTCTCATCTCCTCGCACAGCCCATGAGGAAGCCAGGTCTCTCAGTCCTAGACTTTCAGGATTTTGTGGACAAAGTGGCAGAAACTCAGCTCACCCTGGGGGCACTGGCAAGAAGATGGAACTCCGAGAGGCAGCAGGGTATCCCGGGGAGCTGGAACCAAAGATTCGAGGCCCCAGGGCTCTGGCTTCTCGCCTCCGCACCGGCTCCTCGTGCAGGTGGAAAACTGTGGCCTAACAGTGCTGTGTGTCACATTTTCAGTCACCAGAGAGGTTGGACTTTCTCACGGCAGTGTCAGCAGTTGGTCAGGTGTCAATTACTGTGGCCAGAGGCATGGAGACCAGGGACTGCTCCACTCTGGTCAGGTGCACATCTGTATCAGCCATGAGTCATGGCAAGGGCCAAAAATGTCCAGGCCAGTAAGACCAGGGGAGACCCCACCACATGTGGAGAGCGAGAAGATAGTGCCAGAAGAGGGAGGGCAGCAGGGCAGATAGCCATCCCCATTCCCCAGCTAAGGACAACTGAGGCTCCCAGAGCAGAAGAAACTTGCCCAAGGTCTCCCAGCAAGGGGCAGAGCTGGGACCCCAGGCCAGGTTCGTCGGGCTGCACAGTCTGTGCCCTAAGCCCTCCCAGTCACCGCTCATCCTAAGAGGGGATCGCCCAGGCAGGGCAGCCAGTCTGCCCTTCCGCCCTAACCTTTCTCAGAGAGCCCAGATACGAGAGCCTGTTCAATCGGAGCCAGTAAATTACTCCCAGTGCTGGGGCTATTTGCCCAGGGAATTAAAGATGCAGCAAACGGTTGCCAGAGTAATTAGACACAAACAGCAGATGTACCAGGGTGGGTGGTTTTCTCTCTTCACAGAGGCCATAAGGCCACTGCCCTATTGAACAGTTAGAAGCTGGAAAGTCAAAGAGACTGGGAGGGGGATGGGACTACCTTGAAACCACTGCAGAGGACCCCACAGCATACAGAGGGAAAAACTGAGGCCAGCGAGGGAGAAAATATCTGCCCAAGGACACCCAGCAAGTGAGAGGGAGGGGTGGGTCTAGAACACAGGTCCTGGGAAATGGGTCAGGCCAGTCCCGGGCGCGCCTGGTTAAGCACAGGCCAAGGTCATCCTGGGGAAGGATCACAGCTCTGTCAGTCAAAAGGGCATAGGTGAGCAGGGGTAAAACTCTGGGCAGATTTGCATTCATTCATTCATTAATCCGTTCATTCAATGAGCATTTACTATGTGTCTGCTATATCCCAGGCCCTGTTCTAGGCTCTGATAGAACAGTGAGCAAGACAAATAAAAGGCCCTGTCTTCACAGACGGACTCTCCAGTGACACAGAACACACCAGCGATCAGGAGATCTGGAGGCTCCCAGGGGCCTGGGGCGGGACAGGAGGGAGGTGAGGTTCCAGGAAGGCTGCACAAATGAGCACCCTCTCTTGCTCCCCAGGACCAGAAAAGGGACTGGATTCCAGAGGAGATGACTGCCTGCGTGGTTCAGGACTGTGTGGTTTGCAGACTGTGTTGGCGGAGAAATAGCAACTGCCAGTGCCTACAGTCCTAGCCACAAAGATAGGACCCAGAGATGGAGCAAAATGCCTCACCACAGATGGACCAAAGGCTGGTCAGCAGCCTACAGAGGAAGAATAGGATTTGCAGACCAAGCTGCAGCACAGGACAGGCCTGGGTTCAAATCCCAACCCTATTGCAAACACTTGCTGTGCAACCCTCTCTGAGCCTCAGTTCTGATGGTCTTAAAGTTTTGACCTTCCATGACCTTTGAGCAGCAGGTGGTGAGCAGGAAAACGATAGCTGGGAGTCCTAGCAGGTCCTGCATGTTGCACACTAAGACATTCAATGCAGTGAGCATGTCCTGTACATCTTGTCAGCCAACTATGGAAACAGCCCCTGAGGCTGGACCATCCTCTCTGCCTGCAGTGCTCCACGCCCCTCTGTCCCCAGTAAAACCCATCTATCCATTTAGGACAAGCAATTAGCCCTGGATCCAGAGGTGTGGATTCTAACCAGCCTCTGCCACGTTCTCACTGCGTGGCCACATGCTTCTGTTTCCCTGTCTGTGTAATAAGTGTTCATCACGGAGATCCAAAAGGAGCCTTCCTTCACTCCCACTCTCAAAGAGGGCTTGAACTGACTGCTGCCTGCTGTGTGACTTTGAGGAAGTCAATTAAAGTCTCTGGGCTGGCCAACCTGCTCTCCCGACAGCCATGTACTCGAAGCCAGAGCCCCTTCCTTGTCCACCTTGATTTGCACTCAGTGTCCAAGCTTAGACATATTCCAGCTCCACTTCCACGCCTCTCAAGTACCAAGGAGACCCAGGACACCTCCCCGCCTCCAGCCTGTCCATCAGAGCAAGAGACTCCTGAACTCCAGAAGTCTTGAGTTCAGAGCTCCAGGACCCTCGCCAGCCCTCTGTGCACCCAGGGGGAAAGGAGGATGCATCCTCCGAACTGTGCAGTCCTTCAGACCCCAGATCCAAGCCCCAGAGACGGGGACCAGAGGGCTGAGCTGCCAGGACCCCGCTCAGAGATGGGAGTATGTCAAAGTTCGTTGTTTTGTGTCCATATGAAAAGCATGCCCAGGCGCCCTCAGTCAGAGCTGGTAGGAGTGTGAATTGGCACAGAATTATGGAAAACAATTTGGCAATACTGGACCAGGTTTAAAGGCATACCTCCTTCCACTCGGCAAACCCACAGCTAGGAATTTACCTTGCAGAGATGTGTGCTAAAATGCCAGAAAGGTGCCTAGACAGACGTTACTAGCAGCACTGTTGTAAAACCGGGGAGAAACTGGAACTCACACACACACACATACAAACACACACACACAGGAAATGCCCATGGGTGATGACTGACTAATGGAAACACACATTGTCACTCAATGGAATGACATGAAGCTGTGTTTCTTAAATGAAGCAGATGACACATGCTGTCAGAGAGATGCCACACCAAGACAAACAGAAGGAGAAAAGACAGTTAAGAAAGTGTGTAAAATATAACCATCTGCTTAGAAAGAGAAAAGTCCCCGGACATCTGAAATAGATGGAACTACCAATTCTGGCAGGGTTGGGGCAGGGGGACAGGGAGATGTCAGCAGATAAGGTGACATCCACTTTCTACGCTGAATATTTCCTGAATGTTTGAAAGCTCCTGTGAGTCAGAAAACTGAAAAAAAAGAAATATTCATTTTAAAATTAAATCCACACACTCTGCTAACAACAACAACAAGAAATGTTTTGCATTGTTTTATTTTTTAATGTGTGTTCTCAACACCCAAAGGTGCATTTTTAACACTTGGCTGCATTTCTTTCAGTGTTTTTATATCGGTTTTTCAGGCATAGTTGTTATTGATCCATATGTATAATTTAGTGTCCTAAGGGTTTTTTGCAAACTTCACATTATCACATTAGCATTTCCCACCTAGTATAAATGTAAACAATGCTTTGGTTTGCCTGTAGAATATTCTGGATGTTCCACAGTTAGTTTGTATTGCTTTTTGTAATTTTTTTTTGTCTTTTTTCCCTATTCTAAGTAGCCAGGTGGTAAATGTAAGTGTAAAACTTTTAGGAAGATGCATACAGAACCTTGCAATGAGTCCATGCCTCGTTTACAAATCCAAAATGTGTATGTGATCATGTGTGATCCCTCTATTGGGGGACAGGTTGTAGCCACAGACTCTGCCTTCACATGCCTCTCCATACCTGCTGCTCCTCTCAAGGACATCCAGGTGGATCCTAGGCTCTGCAGATCCTGAGGTCCCTGCAGATACAGGGCAACCTGGAAGTCCATCCTCTGTACTTGTTAGCATTGACAGGTCCAGTCTGGTCCAGTCACACACCCATTCCTGATCCTGGTCTGACACAGGAATGCCAGCTGGGAAGAAGGCAGGCACATGGCCAACTGTCTCTCTTCTTCCCTCCTGCCCTCCCTACTCCCAGTCCCACCAGGAACCTGCAGCACAGGATGTGCACACAGGCTGTCAAATTCAAGCCCACATTCCCAGCCACCACACTTCCTTGGACAAAGGAGAGAAGGGAGGGCAGAAGAGAAGATGAAGGAGCCCTTCATCTGTAGTGTTAGCTATAGAGACCAGAAGCCATCCTTGGCACACCTGACAAGGCTCTGTCTTCACAAGACAGAGCCCACCCGCCTCCATGCTGGGCACAAGAACCCATCCCCACGCAGAAATCTAAGATGGTGTTAGGTGCTTATTTCCCTGACCACACGGTCTTTATCATGAACCTTTCATTTGCACAGGGATGGAACCTTTGAAATTATAACCAATGTTTCTACTATTAGTTCTAGACCCCATTTCCAGCCATGGTCAGATCACTCTGGCCCTGCTGATTCAAAGAAAGGGCTTGTGGCAAGAAATGAATACAAGTGGAAGCTATTCTGGCATTCAAATGGCAAAAATCTGGGCCTCTGGGTATTAACAATAGATGTGAAAGGACACGCAGGGTTTCTGAGTGGGCTCTCCAGGGGCAAGGGAAAGATGCCCCTGGTCAGGGGAATGACGGGGGCTAGCCACCACTGCTGCCACCATGGAAGCCAAGCCACTGTCCTCTCTTCCCTGGGTTAATGCCTCCTCATTGGTTTCCCTGCCTCTGCTCTTGCCACCCCATAATCTCCTGCCAGCACAGCAGCCATAGTAACCCTGAAAACCTGAGTCAGGTCATGTCAGCACTCCTTGGACCCTCTGACGACTTGATCCTCACTCAGTCAAAGCTAAGTCCTCACAGGGACCCAGCAGGCCCCACACTCTACCCACATTTGCCTGTCAGCCTCCAATTCCAGGAGGAACTCAACACCCTCTTATAGCACAATGGCCTCACAGCCCTTCACTGCCCTTGAAAATGATGGATGTGCTCCTACCCCAGGCCCTTTGCACTGTCTTTCCTCTACCTGGAATCTTCCTAGACTTCTGGCATGGCTTATTCCTTTACCTACTGCCAGACTTTTTTAAATGTCACTTTCTTAATGAGGCCTTCCCTGACCAGTTAAAATTATACTTCTATACCCCTCCAGCCAGCTATTCCATCCTTACTCTTCACTAATGTCTTGTGCCCTCACTGCCAGGTCCCTGCAGCTCACTCTTTATTCTGTTGCTGCTGTGACCACCCCTTGCTTTTACAGCAAGGACTTTGTAAAAGCAAGGACATTTGTTGTGCCCTAATTTCCATGAGGGAGGCATCACAGGAAACACCTGTGAATGCTGATGGACTCCTCTTCCCCTTCTCCTGGAGCTGTGCCTGAGCAGGAGACCCCATGCATACCCCCAGACAGCATATAGGAGCTGAGAGCAGAGGGGTCCTGAGTAACTTTCCCCAGTGGCACCCCAGGGAGGGAAGTCAGATCCCAGAAAGGAGAGTGATGCTGGTAGTGTCCAAGGCAATGGCTCTTGTGGCCTCCCAGGTTCCCTGAACCCAGTGTGGTGGAAGAGACTGATGAGGGGCAGCTGAGGAAGCCTGGGTCATTGATCCATTCAGGTTTCAACTGGTGTGGTCAGGTCCTGGCATTACACACAACCCTGGGGAGAGATCACAGAAGGATGAGAAAACCAGCTGAATCTCTACTACTTCAGAATCTGTGGACTGAGGTTTGTACCTGCCACATGTGGGGTTCTCCACCCTCCTTCCCAGGGCCTAATTTCAGCACAGGGGGGCAGTGCAGGCTCAGGGCATGAACAATGCTTTTCACAATTTTTCTCCAAAAAAGGCAAATGATAGAGTGCAGCCCACATATGCTTTGGAGGTTGTAATCCAAAGCCCTCAGCCTAAAGCACTGTGATGGTTAATTTTATGTGTCAACTTGGCTGGACCACAGTGCCAACTATTTGCTGAAACAGTGTTCTGGATGCTTCTGTGAGCACCATGAGGGGGCTCCCACAGAAGCTTCAGACAACACAATCACACCCACAAAGATTCCAGATATCAGATTTGTTAGCCGTGAGCTATAAAAGAGTGTCTACTATAGATAATGCAATAAAAGAGAAATTTAATAATATGAGCAAAGAACCAGAGACTATAAAAATGACCAAGCAGATTTTAGAAAGAACAAGGAAAACAGCAGTTTAGAAGCAGTTAAGGAAAATATTACTGAACTGAAAGAGACTGTTCAAGAATTCAGTAGAGAAAGACAATGAGGTGATAAATATGGAGAAGCTCAGAGACAATGGGAGGGAGTGAGAAGATTGGATACATAATCCTACCAGGGTGCAGAAGAAGATAAGAGAGACATGAAAAAGAAGAAACACTTGAAGAAAATTATCCAGAATTGTTGGAAGACACAACTTTAATCAAAAAAAAATTTAATGAAAAAACATAAAAATAAAAAACATTAAATGGGCTAAATAAAAAAGAAATACACACACATATAGTAAAGCTTCAGAATATGAAGACAAAGAGAGAACATTTAAAACAGCAAGAAGAAAAAACAGACACCCATAAAGTAAACAGCTAACTTCTCAACAGTAAGGATGGAAACTAGAAAGACAGTGGAACACTATTTTCATGGACCGAGAAAAATTAACTGTCAACACAGAAGGCTAGCAAACCTTTTCAAGAAGGAGGGCAAAATAAAGACATTTTCAGACAAACAGAAACAAGAGTCCAGTATCAGAGGTAAAAGGAAAATTATCCCAGGTAGAGGCAAACTTGAAAGGACGTGAGTTTTGCAGAAGGAAAATGAGGTCCAGTGTAGGACAGAGAGATGAAAACTGCACGGTGAGGAAATATGCAGACAGCCACATGGGGAAATCTGTGCTAACACTGAAGGTACAAAACTGACTAACATCTAATTTGAGAGGTTAAAATAAAAAGGAGACAGATGACACAAACTTGTAACCCTAGCTACTCAGGAGGCAAAGGTAGGATTATAGCCCACGCCTGGCCTGGGCTAAAGCACAAGACCCTATCTGAAAAATAGACTAAAAAGCAAAGGGCTGGGAGCATGGCTCAAGTGGTAGAGAACTTGTATAACAAATACAAGACCCTGAGTTCAATCCTCAGTACCACCAATAATATTAGTAATCAAGAGATAATTAAAATACCTGACAAGAACCCCAGCTGAGTTGGGAGAAGGTGATCAGAGCAATCTAGGCCTCTTTGATTACTTGGGAAAGTGTAAAAATACCGACATTGTTAAAGTAAGGAGGCACCTCAAAGCAGCTCGGGTGACCACTAGAGAACCAACCAAATGAGTAAGGGCTCAGCCACATTCCTACATAACAGTACATGAAGTAAGCTCCATAAACGGCAAAGGATTGGCATCTGGTCTCAAATTACAAGTCATTAGGATAGAAATGAATAATAAACATGTGCCCATGTGTTTAGAAATTAAAACAGAGCTCTAAGTACTTCAAAACTAAAAATGAAATGATGGAAATTTTCAACATACAGAAACTGAATATGACACTACACTCTATAAAAACCCGCAGACTGTAGGAAACGCAGTGTTTGAAGGCAAGTAGCCATGAGCTTACACTGGAAAAGAAAAGCTCTCAGAATCAAGGAGCTAAGGATTCAGATTAAGGATTCAGAGAAAGAACAGGAGACTAAACCTCAAGAAATTTAAGAAAGTAAGAGATTATTAACAAAATAGAGATGAAAACAAACACTTATTGTGACAAGCACAATCCTAACACACTCCTGCACCCTACTTCACAAGAGACATGGAATGCAAACTGTTACTGCCCCTATTTTCATACATGGGGAAACCGAGGCACAGAGCAGGTAAAGCAAACAACGTAGAGGAGAAGGGATGGCCAATGCCAAAAGTTGGTTGTTGGAAAAGACTTTGAAAAGAGAGAAGACTTGGGAATGATGTTGGACTAGAGAAGGAAAAAGGAAACAGAAAGAAGGTGCAAGGAAAGAAATAGCATTAATTGTAGGATAGAAGCTACGGGATGAAATAGACAAGTATCAGGAACATCTTTATGATGTTGAATTCCGAAAGAGATGGCACAGACACTTTCCTGTAAACGAACAACTTTTGGAAAGTAACTCAGAGAGACATTTTTAAAGTTTCACAGTCAGATATCTATTTAAAAAGCCAGAGGAGGAATGCAAATTTTCCATCAAGACGCTGGACCCAGATGGTTTTATACTGAGCTCTCTCAAAACTTTCAGATCAAAATAAACCTAGTCCTTCAAAAACACCTCCAGTTTATGAGGCTAGTAAAACCTTGACACCAAAGCTAGACAAAAACAATATGAGAAAGAAAGATTACAGATCAACCTCATTCAGGAAAATGACAGGGGCTGGGGCGTAGCTCGAGTGGTAGAGCACTTGCCTGGCAAGTGTGAAGCCCTGGATTCAAGCCCCAGTAACTGCCAAAAGTGGTGAAAATGGTAAAACAATATAAATGCAAATTTTTTTTTTTTTTTGTATTACTAGGGTTTGAACTTAAGGCCTTATGCTTCCTAGGCAGATGTTCTATCACTTGAGCCATGGTCTCAGCCCTAAATGCAAAAGATCTTAAGCATCGTGTTAATATACAAAATCCAGCAGTGTAAATATATCAAGACCACGCTGGGTTAGCCCAAGAATGTAAGGTTGGCTTAATATGAGAAAATTAATGAATGTGAATCATCACACTGAGAGAGTGAAATAGAAAATCACATGAATATTTCAATAGGAACAAATACCTTTTAGAACCCTTCCATGAGTAAACTCCAAATGAGGAATAAAATGGACTTTCTTAGCCAGATGAAGAGCATCTATGAAAACATCCTAGGTTATGGCACAATGCTTAAAGCTGTCCCTCTAAAAACAGGAAAAAGGTGAGAAAACCTGCTACCTCCAATTTTAAGAAGTTAGAAAGAAAAGGACTAGAAGGTAGAAGGATGAGAAAGGAAGGAATAGAGCTTTCATTATTTGTAGTTGTGATTACCTGTGTGCAATCTATGGATAAAGAGATAGAAGTAATAGAGGAGCTTTGCAAGTTTATTGGACACAAAAACCAATAGATAGATGATAGACAGATACTAAATTACATTTCTACGCACCAGTAAATGAAAACAGATACTACTTACAAAAGGCAGGAAAAGAATAAAATACTTTGCAAATAAGACGAAGGAACATTGCGTTCTCTGGAGAAAATCAGCAGACTTAACTTGCTGAATACAGACCTCCCTCAGAACTCTGTAGCCCAGGATGTGCGTGACTTTCTTTTCCCCACCCTACAGTTCAGGTGTTGGGTCTTTTCAGACTAAGGCAGGTGGAATACATCTTGTCAGATCCATTTCTGTTTCTGGAATCTCGCTGCTATGTTACTTCAAAAATGAAAGCTTAGTATTGGCTGGTGAAGTAGCTCCTGTGGTAGAGCGCCTGCCTAGCAAGCATGAGGCCCTGAGGTTAAACCCAAGTGCCACCAAAAAAAAAAGAAGAAAGAAAGAAAGAAAGGAAGAAAGAAAAGAGAGCATAGCATTTGCTAACTGCTTTTGTGTGTTCCAAACAGTATACCTTCACTACAAACAAGTTTTCCTCAGATACATAAGGAAACTGAGGCCCAAACTTGCCAAAGGGTATAAGCCATGCAGGAAGGCTCTGGACCCAGGATTGTCTTGGTCCAGAGTGGAGCTGTTTGGCCCCACCCCATGCCTGATGAATTGGGGCTCACTCCACTATAGCGAACTGGTGATGTGAACTAACCGTCACAGAGCCTAGAGTCAATTGAAGGAAACAGATCACTAAACCCTGGGGCAGAAGAGCAGGAAGGCTTCCTGGAGAAAGAGGATATAAGTCATCCTGGTGAGGAATGGGGTGAGACTAAGGTAAGTGAGGGAAAAATATTCCAAGCTAAAAGAACAGCATGTGCAAAGGCCCGGAGGAGAGAAGGCAGAAGTCTGGGGTGACTAGAACCAAAGCTGTGGTCAGGGTGTGAGGGTGACAGGCAAGGGCCAATCCCCGTAGGGCCCAGATTACAGCAGTCTAAGATGTGGGCCTGATCCTAGGAAAATGGGGAGCCATTGAGGAGTTTCAAGAAAGAGAGTGAGTGTGTCATGTTCAATTTGGGTTTCAGAAGACAAAGTGAACTGAGTACAGGAAGAGATCATAAGCCAGGAAGCTGGGTCACAGGAGGCCCTTACACCTGACCTACCTGCTTTCCGCCCCTCTGGAGCCCTCAGGAGCCTGTTCCCAAACCTGTCAGACTCTGGGCCACAGTGACCCCAATGTAGCAGCTGAAGCCCTTAGAAAGAGGCTGAGCAGCCCCAGGGCTGGGGAAGAGGTTGGGAAGCAGTGGAACAGTAAAAAGAACAGCCAGAATCAGACTATGGTGCCCCCAAGAGTTTTTTCTCTACTCTTCTTCCATCTTTGTCTTGGCTTCTTTCTGCAAAGAGGCCTCAGTTTCTCCCACTGCATCTGCACATGCCCCATGAGGCCAGAGAAGGTGACCTCCATGACTCCAGAGGCAACTACAGCTGAAAATCCCAGGTGGGGCTTGGACTGACAGCTCATGTGACTTCCTGATTGGCCAGACCTGGGACACATGTGTCCATCTGTGTTATCTAAGTATGGTAGAGTGGGACTAAAGAACTGTAACTGACTGGAGAACCAAACCACAAAGTCCTACCATTATTAGATGGAGGGGTGGGAGGCTGGACTGGCAATCAGGCTAAAAACAAACATCCAATAATCAACTAGCAAACACGTAAAGAGCAAACAGATGTTCTGAGCAGTTACGCTCATTCATCCTTTGAGCCTTAGTCCACTTCTGACGGGAACTTTACTAGACTACCCTCTCCCAGACGCTGTCAGGAGCCCCTACTACATCCTGCACTTACTTGGGTCCAAGGTCTGGTCAGGTGGTACAAGTGTGTCCCACACCAGACCTCAAGTCCTGAGGACAGTGTCCTTTCTGACCCACTGGCTGGGGACAGAGGAGGGATAGGGAATGACTGGGAGTTGTATTAGTTAGCTTTTCATCACCGTGAACAAACACCTGGCAGAAACAACTTAAGAGAACAAGGATTTATTTTTGGCTCAAGGTTTCAGTCCACAATCCTTTGCTCCACTGATTCTGGGCCCTTGGTGAGGCAGACCAATCATGGTGGCCAGAGTGTTTAGAGGAGGGGCCTGCTCACCTCATGATAGACTGGAAGCAGAGAGAAAGGAGTAGACTGGGGCCCATGTATGACCTTCAAAGTCACGCCCCAGTGACCTACTTCCTCCAGCTAGGCCCCACCTCCTAAACTTTCCACCACCTCAGCCACCAGCTGAAGACCCAGCTTTTAGCACATGAGCCTATGGGGAGCATTTCCTATTCCAACCAGAACAGCAGCTGAACAATTTATGACACCTCTTCCCCCAAACTTTCCCAGGGCTAACTAGTAGAAACAGGCTAAACACCACCAAACTAGGTGGTCAATCGAGCTCAGTCTGCCCAACCACGAGTCGGTATAAGTTGGGAGAGGGAGGGAGTCAAACGCTGGGTGGGGCTGGCCCAACAGGTAACCCTGTGGTCCTTCTGAAAAGTCTACTCAAATAGCTGCACAGCCAAGAAATGGTACCCAGACTTGGCAGGGTCACCAGGAGTGTGACCTCAAGAGCGGACCGTTAGGCTGAGGTCAGATACTCCATCATGGCCTTCAACACGCGTTCAGCTCTGGGTGTCAATACAGAAGGCAAGCTCCAGCCCCCCGTGCTCAGAGCGAGGCGGGCACGGGATGGGGTGGGGGCTACTGTAGTACTTTTTACACAGAGAAGAAACACAAAGACTCTAAACGTTTGCAATAGGGAGGAGGTTTTAAAACAAAGTGACACATCCATGTCACGGGACACGATACGTGGCCTTGTTTTCTAAAATGAGGTAATTAATTCTACACGTACCGAGGTGGAAAGGCCTCTGAGATGTTACAGGTGGGAAAGAGCGAGATGCACGCATGCATACTGCATGGTACTGTTTGTGTTTTGAACATGCACGTGCAGGTCTGTAAGGATTATATGCCACCCCGATAGCCACGGTTATTACAGGGTAGGGATTCCAATGTGGTAGTTGGGTTGTGGGGGAGGCTAGCTCAACTCAATGACAAAGAGAAGAGATGTGTGAAGCACTTGCATAATCAAAATTAGGACTTCAGAAAAGCTGGAGGGTTATGTGCATTGCAGCTTTCCGGGAATAGCAGAAAACTCAAAATAAGCAAAAGATCACCTGAAAGGAACCAGCTAAACAAATGTTGGCACCTATGACAGAAGGCTACTGGGAAGTTGCTGAGAAAAAAAAATGGGATGGATCTGAACAGGAAAATGTTCTCGAATGGAAAACACAAGCTGCAAAATGACGGGTAGAGCGTCAGTCTCCATTTGTAAAAAAGTAGGTTATTATACACCTAGGAAAAAGGACGTGCAAAACCATTGAGAACACAAAGGGGGACTGAAGTTGCACAGATCTGGATTCAGTCTCTGCTCTGAAACCAGCTGAGTGGCCTTGGGGGGGGTCACCCCCATACTCGGAGTCCCTTCTGTCTGTCTTTCAAAGTGACAACGTGCTGATGAAAGATGGAGGGGCGAGTGAACGTGGAGGGGCGTCCCGGGTAGATACGATGCAGTTAAGTCACTGTGCTTAACAGAAGTGGGGTTCACATAAAATCCTTACCCACTTCTACATGTCTTGAATTTTGACAGTGAGCTCACATCACTTTTGCATTTTAAAAGCTAAAGGGGCTGGGGACGTGACTCAGTGGTCGCGTGCTTGCCTACCATACACCAGGCTCTGCCTTCCACCCCCAGCTCCGCAAAAGCCAATGAATAAGAAAGGTTTAAAGCTGACAAAAACTAAAAGCGGAAGTGCAGCTGAGCCCACCGCCACCTGTGCTGCGTCCACCCTGCTGGGCTCTCGGCCCGGCGCCATCCCGGCATGCACCCCCGGGCGGTCACCGGTGATGTCTATGAGAAGGCACGCACACCTGGCCATCGCCAGCTCTCACCCTGAGAACTCTGCTTCCACCTCCATGACTGCTACTGTGAGGTGCTCAGAAAATGGACCGGGCTCTCAGACACCATGATCCTTCCCTGCTGAGGGCTCCGAACCGGGGGACAAGACAGAGGTGGGTGACAAGCGTTCTCCTGTCACCTGCCTGCCTCCTTCAGTTTAATATCGTTTTGACATTTCTCCAGCTGAGTGGCGGCCAGAGCTCCAGTCGCACGAAATCAGGCAAGAAAAGCTGGAACAAAGGTCGCGCAGAGACCTTGACTCCCTGTCATTTGCCATCCGCTTTCCCAGGGACAAGCCAGTGTGTTAAGCTACTGAAGTCAATAATGAAGTGGATCAGGGCTGAAGGTAGAAAGAGAGACTGGGACCCCGCAGAACTGCTTCTTCCTTGAGAGTGAGGAGTTTCTGCTGCTGTGTCTGAGGGAGAAGGGGCATCAGGGAGGCTCCGTGCAGCTGTGCAGAGGAGACCCCAGGCTGCTGGTGGAGGAACCTGGGTGCTCCAGGCCTGTGGACTGAGCACCTACCATGTGCCAGACCGTTCCCCTGCAAGCTGGGTGCTGTGTAAGATTGGAGGTGAACAGAGGACAGCCAGACCAAGTCCCTGCTCTCACGGTCACCTTCTGGAGGATTCGGGGACTTCTGGGGAAATCAGGTCATTATCCCCCAGGTAACCAAGGCAAACCAAAGGGGCTGGTGTAGCTGTCCTGCCTCTCCTAGATCCGTCAGAGTGGCCATCTACAGGGACCTTTGCTAGTTTTGCGTGTGTGTGCGTGTGTGTGTGTGTGTGTGTGTCTTTTCTTAATTTATTTTATTAATATGCATTAACTATACTTATTAATGAGTTTCAGTGTGGTATTTCAATACCTGCACATACACTCTAACCAAATCCAATCTTCCTTTTCCCACTCCCCCTTCACCCCTTCCCAACCTCTAGTAATTCACTATTCTACATTCAGGTCCACTTTTGTTCTTTTTTCTTTTTTTTTTTAATTTCCACATATGACAGCAAGCATGCATTACTTATCTTCCTATGCATATTGTCCTCTAGTTCCATCCATTTTTTTTTACCAGTGACAGGATTGCATTCTTCTTTATGGCTGTATAATACTCCATTTTTTATATGTACCATACTCTGTTTAACCCTTCATCCACTGATGGGTGTCTAGGTCCATTCCATACCTTAGCTGTTGAAAATAATTCAACAATAAGCGCAGGCATGCAGGCATCTCTTTGATTTTCTAATTTGCTTTGTCATGCCCTTCCTAGGAGAGCAAGTGGACTGCCAGCAAGATCAGGTACGAAGCCTTCTCCATCCCTGCCAGCGCTGGGCCCTCCCCCTCCCTCTTGCACTATGAAGTAACCTCACAACAGTTTACCTCTAGAAAGTTCTAGGTCTCCATGACAGACCAAACATCAGGTCGAGTGAGACTTCCCCAGGTCAGGGTTGTTGCTCTGACGTTTTGTATTTCTCTTTCCATCACCTGTATGACATCACATCAACAGGATTTGAATTCAAGGGTGTAGCTCCTCCCTCCTATCGCCCCCTCCCCTCACCCACACATGGCTGCCCAGTTAGTCCGCTGGAGCCACACAGATTACCTGCCACTTGCCTACACCTGTGTTGGACCCTGAACAGCAGCCCAGGCTCCACTCTCACCCAGCATCCTTGACAAACAAACACAGCTTAACCCCACTGCTTCTGACCTCCTCCCCTCACTCCTTCCTCCCGGAGGACCCCACTGTGCCACAATAGGCAAGCCTCTGCTCCAGTATGGACCTCAGTTCCCCTGTGGTCCAGGCAGGGGATGACCCAAACACCATATTAGGTGCCTGCTCCCTGACTCATGGAGCCTCACAGGGCAGGACAGTGCGTCCTTCATCTCTGGAGACACAGCAGAGGGCCTGCACACAATAGGGCAGCATGGTGTGGGATTCTGGGTGTGGACCAGAGTCAGACGAGCTGGGCCTCAGGTCCCAGCTTCGCTCTTTGCGCCATGTGCCAGGGCACTTTGCTACTCAAGGTCCGGTCCTGTGTCTGTACAGTGTCCATCATTGTCACCTCCTCTGAAAATTGTCATGAGGGTCATAAGGCACTGTGACAAGGAAATCCAAGACAAACCAAGGCACTGTGAAAGAGAGTGACACTTTCTAACAAAGATCTTCCTACTACGTGAGAATAGAAACAAAACGAAAGAGACCCTAACATCAGGCAGGGGCCAACTCCCTATGACAGCTGGCTGTCCCCTCTTATCCTGGTACAGTAAAGACCCTGTGGCCCCCTCTCCACCCCAGCTCATCCCCAAGCTCCTGGTGGCCTCGCAGCACCCCGCTGTACAATGCCCCTTGTGGCCCTGTGCCTGCCAGCCCCTCTCTCCACAGGGCAGCCTGACTCTCACAGCTGACCCCAGGGATGGGCCCTGAAACTGTATTGGCACCTTGTGACCACTCCCCTGCCTGTAGCTGATTGGACAAGGAGAAAGGACACCTGACCCAAGGCAGACCAATCAGACATGGGGTAGGGCCTGCGATCCAGACCCTGCCCTCATCTGCCAGGTGGACCAGACAGAGAATGCTGGACCACCCAAGAGGGGCAAAGGGAGCGGGAGTGGCACTGGGATGGTGGTCTGTCTTCCCCAGGTCCTGTGGCCCCTCATCAATCAGCTCCCAACTTTGGCTACAGCCAGCCCTGTGGGTTTCAGTCTCTGCAGAGCAGAGCCCCAATTCACTCCCCTGCTCCCACCAGCCACAGCAGGGTGACCCTGCCCTGTAAACCTGCAGTCACCTGGGCACTGGTGCCCACCACTGTCTTGTCTGGGCCTCTACCAACCATGGCAGTGTGAGAGAAAGCCAGGAGTGAGGAGAACACCAAGGTTTTAACTTGAGCCTTAGGAAGGGTGGGGTTCCATTCACAGAGATGGGCCAACCATGGTAGGAGAGAGCAGGCTTGGGGACTGCAGGGGACAGTTTGAGAAGCCTGCTTACCTGGAGGTGTGGAGGAGGCAGCTGAGGCCAGCAATCTGGAATCCAGGCTAGAGAAACACATTTGAGTGTGTCTGTTCTTTTTCCATATTCTCTACTTGGCAAACTTCTATTGATCCAACAAAACCCATATTTGAGTCCTATACCTGTAGAGTAACCTGTGATCAGTCTTTGTGTCCTCCATCTGAAGGACAGGAGGACTTAAACATTGGGAGGAGACCAATGGGTACCTTCAGGGCTTGGGTGCTCAACAAACACTGGGACTTGGTGTCTTCATCCCTGGAAAGCTGGAGGACCTGGGAGCAGCCCCACCCAGGAAACGTAGGAACTTAACTTGAGCCTCATTGTCAGCACATGAGCAGCTCAGGGACGGGGCTGGGGGGGGGGGGAAGCCACCTCCCTGGAGCATGGTCTCCCACCCCTCTGGGGCACATCCAGGGGGCACCTCCAGGCCCCTCTAGAGGCTTCCACAGTGGAAATCAGTGACAGCTAAGACAACAGTGCAGCCTCCACCCAGTCAGTGACCATAGCTGATTTGGTTTGCAAGCCCACACAAGATGTCACAAGAACCCCCAGCCGCAGACTTTATAAGGGACAGCTGCTCTGCCCAGGGCAGGATCCTTAGGACTACCAGGGTCCCACTGACCCTGTGGCCTGCTGCCTTCAGCTGGGTACAACTGGTGAGACCCTTCAGCTACAGCAGCCAGTGCCTGGTCCCCACCTCTACGAGCCCCTGCAGCTCAGAGTTGGGGTCTACAGTCAGGAAGCAAGCCTGGCCCAAGTGGGGCACCTCCAGCCTTGGGGAGCCCCCCCAACTCCAGCCCTGCAGCCAGCAGAGCCTGCGTTGTCATCATGCCACAGCGGAGGATCCGGGACTGTTAACAGAGACGGCTGTACTTCCTGCCCAGATCTGTCCCCCAGGCACAGACAGCTCTCAGCACACTTGATCTTTCTCTTCTAACAAATCCGTGTGCTTTTGCCAGAGCTGAGCAGCATGAAACGCGGAATGTGTGCCGGCATCCGAGGTCTGAAACCTGACCTCCGACTCTACGCCATTTATTGGTCTCCCTGGATTGCTCACTGCCCAGCTCGGGGTCACCCAGGCACTGACTGTTGCTCTCAGAGCCGTGGGCTTCCATCTGCAGCACAGACAATGAGTCTCTCTCTCTCTCTCTCTCTCTCTCTCCTTTCTCTCCTTTCTCTCTCATCCTCCCTGGCTGCCTGTAATCTCAGTGAACAGAGAAGCAATCTGAGAACAGTACTGGCCTCCTTTAATCAGGACCTAATTCCTTTATCACGGAGCTCAGAGACAAGGCTTCCAAGGAGAAAGAGCGGAGATACTGACCATAATTAACACTCCTCTGCTCTGCAGGACACCGGACTTAGTCCCTCCTACGGATTTCTTTTTACAAGAGCTTTAGCATGTGCCACCCTGAGGACCTGGCCCGTGGATTAGCAGAGACCCCACCAAACAAAGCAAGAATTCAGAGGAAAGGAGGGCCGCCAAGCTGAGAGACAGCAGAAGCCCTGAGGCAGGACCAGGGAGACCCCTGGTCAGAGACGAGGCCAGCCTGGATCTCTACACCACACGAATAGATGCTCTGGGCCTGCGGGGGAGGGGATCCTAGTGAGATGCCTCCAGGGAAAAGGATTCCTCAATTATCTGGAATGAAGAGTCTTTGCTGGTTTGTGTTCTGACACCATAATCCACCTCCATCAAACCAGGCCTCTGCTCTCTGCAAACACACCAGAGCCCTCTCCTGGTCCAGAGCCATGGCTGCTCAGACCCCATCACCAGTGGTGAAAGGACTTCCCAGACAGGGCAATGGCACGTACCCTGGTACAGGTCCACCAGAAAAACCTCTGAGAAAGGAGGGCTTCCTCCAGATGAGTGGCTCTGGCCCATCCTCCGGGGCCCTCCCATTGACCCCTAGGCCCTGAGTGACAAGGGGGAAGTGGAGGTGGGGCAGAACTCTGGAGTTCCAGAGAACCTGAAGGCATTTGAGAGCCTTGCAGATACCAGCACCCTTAGGTGAGGTGAGAATAAGCACATATTTTGGGGAGATGTTGTTATTGGTGGTGGTGGGTGGTTGGGTGTGTTTGTTTTAGTTTTTGCAGTACTGGGCTTTGAACTCAGGACCTCCAGCTTGCTAGGCAAGTGCTCTACCACTTAAGTCACACCCCTATCCCTTAATTACTTTTTAGTTATTTTGGGAATCGGGTCTCTCCTTTTGCCATGCCAGCCTGGATCTCTGTCCTCCTGCTTACACAGGTGTGTACCATCACACCGAGCTTTTATTGGTTAAGATGGGGGTCTCATGAACTTTTTGTCCAGTCTGACTTTGAACTGTGATCCTCCTGATCTCTGTCTCCCAAGTAGCTAGGATTATAGGCATGAGCCACAGTACTTGGCCATGTTATCTTTTTCTTTATTTTTTTTTTTGTTCTGTTAGGGTAGAGTGGAACCCAGGGCTTCACACATGCTAAGAACACTCTACCACTGAGCTGCATCCTTATCCCTGAACCACGTTTTCCAAAATCCAAGGCCTGAGTCACTTCTGGGGCCTAATCTGTCTAATCACAAACCAGAGAAAGGCTGGACAGCTGGGCTAAGCAGGTCAGAACACACAAATGAATTCATGCTTGGAGGGTGATGGAGTGAGTAAACTGTTGCCTAAATGAATGAGTGAATGAACAGAAAATGGGTAAGAGCAAGAATGAGTGAATGCACTGAGCAAGGGACAGTGTGCATTACTGGATGGGAGGAAGCAAGACTGCCCAAGTGAACAAAGCTGAAGAGCAAACAAGACATTCTCTCATGATCCCTAACTTATAGGAGAGGAAACTGAAGCACAGAGAAGTTAAGAACATGCCACAGATCACACAGCAATAAGACAGAGCTAAGGTTACCCTAGGCAGTCTGACTACAGAGCCACTTTTCTAGCACTGCCTTGGGTCAGTGCCATGACCAAAGCTCTCAGAAGATTGAGCCTTTCCACCAACCCTACCCTGCCCCCAGATGACATTTTAAGCACCCATTCTTCCCTCCAGTGAAAATGGTACTCCACCCGGTCATCACATCTTTCCATCTTGTTGACTGGGACCTGGCTGGGAACTGAACCTGCTTCTTCCCTGATGGTTTATGGTGGTGTTTAGCTTGCTCACCTTCCTCCTTGATAAGGCTGGAAGGGCACCGGTCAGGCTGAGCAGGTTGCAAAGAGCTGGTCGTGCCTGGCCATGACTCAGGCAGACAGCAAGACAAGGGAGGAAGATCATCACCAGGAGGTGTCAAGGCCCACACCTTCCACAGCCCTGGCCCTGAGAGCCACTGTTCTGTCCAAGAGATGGCTGGTGCCCACTTTCTGTACATCCAGCTCTTCATGGCAGGTTGAGGATAGACACAGAGGGGGGCCAGGGAGATGGGATGGGGAGTCCTGTGGGGACAGACTTAGTCTCAGTGTCAGCATCCAGGTCCCAACAGTAAAACAGGTTGCCCCTTCTGGTGACAAGCTCCCTGCCCATAGAAGTGTTCAAGTTCTTCCAGAGCCATGGGCACAGGGAGGCCTGTCTCCACTGCCTGGACAGGCAGAGCTTGGACTACAGTCATTTCCTGTGCTATATCCTGATTCTGAGATTTCTATCTCAACTCTGAAGTTTCTCTGAGTGATCCTGTGCTGTTCCAGGTCTTTTGTAGAGATTCCAAGAGAGTTTGTACAGATGCTCAGATGCCACGGGCCTGTGCGGCCTGGAAGATGTTGGTGCCTGTGATTCAGGAATGCTGAGTAACCATGCTCACCGCCTGCCACTCAGAGATTCTATAAAAGCATCTTAGCACAGGAACAATGCTCCAATTCCCAGATCCTGAGCGTCTCAGCAGGCGCTAGGACTGATGCTGACGAAGGAAAACGCCCCAGCTGTGTGAGGGAGTGGAGGGTAGGGAGACTAGTCAGTGTCTCTAGAAGCAGGTTAGTCAGCCATTTTTCTTCAGGTGCCTCTCAGCCCTGGCAAGTGGAAAGCCTGGGAGGTCCCTATTTGGTTCTCCCCTCTCCTTTCTCATCCTCACCTGGCTCATCCCAGTCTTTCCCACCAAGTACTCAGAGCCCTCAGGGCTCAGAGAAACACCCCAGAAGCCCCCACTACCTTCTGAACCTAATCAGCCTGCCAGCAAGAGACTGGCTCTCAGGAAGGCCTGGGTCCTTAACACTAAGCTTCTACCTGCCTCGGGATTTGCCCACAACCTCCCCTGGGGACCTAGAGGAACAGGACTGGGGCACCTCTGCCTCCCTCCTCCTCCTGTCCTGGCCAAGCTTCCAGCCCCAGGCAGCAAATGGGGGCTATATCCCTGCTGCTATGGGATTCTCTCAGTGGGGTTTTCACATTTAAAAGCAGGTAAGGTTATCCCAGGGATTCTCATGCCCACCGCCGTGTGTCAAGTAGGGGCTTTTTTCAAAGCCTATTAGAAAAAAAGTCCTATTAGAAAAACCCCTGGGCAGATGTGATCCAGTGGAACACTCGGGGGGAGGGGGTCCCCTCCATATTCTTTGTGAGGACAGGGGACATAGTCTTTGGATGCCAATGGAACTTTTCTGGTGTGTGTCACTCAGAATGGACTGCTTAGGGAGCCAGGAGCAGCAGCCACTGTCATTCCGCACCTGTACTTCTCACGGACCCACCTACCCATCCAGGAGACCCCCACATCCACTGTCCAACCCACCGCACCCTCAGAGGCTCTAAGTGAAGTGTCCTGCCAGGTGCAATCAGGTGCATCTCAGGCAGATGGAGGGAAAAAGGACTGGATGGATGAATGGAGAGATGGATGGATGAAGGGAGGGAGAGAGAGATGAGTGGATAGATGAATGGAGAGATTGAGATAAATGGATGAAAGGAAGGATGGAAGGAGAGAAGAGGGAGGGATGGGGGGATGGATGGATGTGCAAAACAGCCAGGAGTCAGGAACCAGAGCATCAGTGGTAGGGAAGGCACCACAGCAGAGAGCTGGGATCCCAGCCAGCCTCAGTTTCTGCCTCAGCCCATGTTTGTTGATGGTAAATGTTGTGCCAGGCACACAGGTCTCATTTTAATCCTCCCATAATCCTTGGAGGGTGGCCATCCCTCTCATGCAGATGAGGAAATTGAGGCTGAGAATCCCAAGGCGACACATCTAGGGCGTGCAATACCATGGGTTGAGCCTCAGTTTCTCCACTCTTGGTCTAGGCCCATTCCCAGTGTCCTGTACCTCATGGGGCCTGTGCTGGTTGGTCACTTCATGTCTGCTGACTGAGGCTCAAGAAAATTCATGAGTGTGACAGTTCTGGATGAACTCATGGCCCTGCTACTAAACAGCTGGTGACTTCAGCACATAGCATACTTCAGACATGGGTTTCTCACCTGAAAATGGGAACATTAACAGAGGTTTCTAGAGCCATAGTGAGGATTAACCAGGGCAGGTAGAAGTACCTGCCACTGGACCTAGTGAGGAGAGGGCTCAGATGCAGCTTCCCCTCTGCTCACTTCTCTCCCAGAATGCCTCCCACAGGAGTCAAGGGTCCAGTTTCTCTCTCCAAGACCCCAAAGGCCCACAGGCTCTGGGGTCTGAGCTGACCCTTCAGCCTCCCTCGTTGCCTGTGCAGTTACCATAGCAGCCACTGCATCTTGGGCCAGGAGGTGGAAAACAGGCCAGGGTGTAATGAGGCCGCACAGCTCTGATCTACTCCCTGATGGCTCTGGCCTCACAGGGCCCCACATTGATGATATTGACCACTGTCTAGACCTTAAACCAAAGGCCTTTTCTGCCTTGACCAGAGGCAGGTGAGGGGCTACCCCTGTGCCTGTCCTGCCAGAAGCTTATTTTGAGAGACGTGGCGCCAGCTGGGCCCTGGGTGCCCTTGGCTTGGTCCTTAGTGACTCCTCTGTCCTCTCTAAGCAGCCCTGGGCATGTCACCCTCTCTAGGCAAGTAGGCAAATGGTGCTGGGGGTTCTGATGGGGCTGCACAGTGGATGGCTGTGGGTGTGCCTGTCCCTTTTGGGTGAGCATCAGACACCCCTGGTTCCCTCTCCCCCATCCCAGTCCAGTGGGCCCCTGGTGGCTGTGAACCACCTGTCTCTAAACCCAGCTGTCGCCTGCAGGGTCTGCCTGTAACTCAGGCTCAGGAGATTCCTTCTTACTCCTCCTACAGTGAGTCTTGCTGCCACTGGCACTATATCCTGCCTGGTTCCTGAAGGTGTTCCTCGATGACTGAACCTGGCAGTGAATCCAGGTCTCCAGAAGAGTCAGATGCTCCCACACGGGGGAGAGTGAGCAGGGAGAAGGCAGCCTGAAAGGAGGCAGGGCACTCCAAGAAGCCTTTGGTTCCAGGACAAAGAGGCTAGGGTTGATACCACAGGCAGTTGGGAGCCATGACAGATATTTGAGTTTGGACATGACAGGATAAAATTCACATATTAGAAAGCACCTTCTGGCAACAGTGAGCAGGAAGGGTTGAGGGAAATGGGATGGAGAGAACCAGCTGAGAAGCTGCTGCATCTCCTCAGCCCAGCATTTTAGGGTCCTCTTATGGCAGGCTTTCTGGTATACAGGGTTAGAGAACTCAGGTTCAAGCACCAGGTGGGGGCTAATCTCAGTGTCAGTCCATCCTAGAGGTCAGCTCATAACCCAACACAGAAGCACGCAAATCACACATACCCACAGCAGCTCAGCCTGCCCCTCCTCCCAGTCCCCAAGTCCTCACCAGGACATACTGCCCTGTTTCACATGTGGCAGGTCCCTATGGGGACGATTCCAGGCGTTCTCCCTTTCCTGAGGCCCCCCACTTTCCCATCCTTCTCAGCAGGCCACTTAATTTCCTAATGCACAGAGAAAATCCAAGCCTTGAAAAAGTCAAATATCCAAAATTCCTGGCACCCATCAGGCCATCCCTTCCTCTTCCTGAAGATGGAGGTTGTCTGGGGTCCCAACCTGCTCTGGCCAACCTCTCCCACCCTCACCCCAACCTGTCCAGGGAAAGGGAGGAACATGTTGAAGCCATCTAACTAGCTGGCTAGCTAGCTTTATCTTTACCTCTGTCCCCTCCCTTCCCTTCAGTGTTTAGCTGTATTCAAGTTCAGTTCCCCATGTAATAAAGCAAACTGAATCTGACGCCCTGCTCCATCTGTTACCTTCTTGCTTTCCCTTCCCAGCCAGTCTTCCTAAAGTGGACCGTCTGATTGTCTGTGCCTGCACACCTCTGCCTGCCACCGTCCCCATGCTGTGACACTGCTGTCATGGAGACTACACATATTCCCCCACTGGCTTAGCAGTGGCCCCTTTAACCCTGACCTAAACCACGTGCTGTTCCTCCTTTCCCCTCTCTGCTCCAGGCCCTGCTCTTCCTGCTCAGCTGCTCCCCTAGGGCCCTTCTCTCCTGATGCTGATGACTTCAAATTTCCACCTGCAACAGCTCAGGACCTGAGTCCACACCTCTGCACACAAATCCAGAGACACAGCCATGCTCTCTGTGTAGGAATCCTGACAAGGTTCCCTCAACCGTCATTCAAGTCAGAAGCCTGGGATCTCCCTTCCACAGCCCATCCCCACTTGGCTCTCTCCCCTCTGTGCTGACACTGAGACTCAAGTCCCCAGATATCTCCAAATCTACCCATTCCTCCAAGTCCACACCCACATGGTGGCCAAGGGACCTTTGGACACAAATCTGTTGTGTACCTTCCCAACGCATACCCGCCACAGTCAGAATGAACTTCTCTCTACATCACTCTTGCCACACCCCAACCCCAGTGATCAAGTTTCTGATTTTTCAGGCCTCCTACCACCCCACCTGCCCCTCCCAGGAGAAACTGAACAGTCTCCTCCCTCACACTCCCTTCACCCATGAACTTCTGGTCCTGCAGGATCCAGCTCCGGTACTCTTTCCATCAGTCAGGCTCCCCTAATTGTAGCAGCCTTTGTTCCCTTCCTTTGGCATCCTCACACTTCGTGATGATGTGTGCCCATCACCAGCTTTTCTGTTCTTCTAAAGCACCATGAAGGCTGGAACCTTGGGTGTCTTGTTCAGCACTGTCTGCACCACCATTTTCTAATACATAATAAGGAGTTCAATTCTTTAGTGGATGGACGGTTGGATAGGTGGATGGTGGGTATATTATTGATGGATGAGTTGGGTGATGGATAGATGGATGGATGGATGGATGATGGACGGTGGGTGTATGATGGATGGATAGTGAATGAATGGATGGTGGCTGTATTATAGATGGATGGATGAATGGATGGGTGGGTGAATGGATAGATAGACAGTGGATGGATGGATGGATGATGGGTGATGGGTGTATGATGGATTGATGGTGAATAAATGGATGGTGGATGAATGATGATGGATGGATTGTGGGTAGGTGGTGGATGGATTCATGGACAGATACGACTTGAGCTGCATATCAAATGCTTAGAGCTGCTTCAGACCCCAGCCCCACCAGAATTATACCTGTCCCCACCAGACCAGCAGATCTCTGCCCCACAAGAAGATAAAATCCTCACCCAGATCAAAGCCCCTGTGATGACAGTAACACTGATAATAACAGCAACATAGTCACAGCAGCCACAGCTGGGAGACCTTGTGCTGAACTCCCACCAGTGCTCCACCCTCATCTCATCTGACCATTGTCATACCCTGTGATCTGCTGTTGCCATTCCCTGAGGAAACTGAGGATCTTGGAGGTGCAGCAACCTGCCCAGGACCCTCAGTCATAGGCAGTCCCAGTTAGGCTGGACCCTGGGCACCTAATTCCAGGTCCCATGGGCCTCTTCAGTGTCCCCCAAGCTAAGTGACTTCTCCCGTCCTATCTCCACCCCCACTCATAGAGCCTCTCCTCCCCTGGTCCCTTTAAACTGGCCAGAAATGAGCTTTTTTTTTTTTTTTCAATTTCCTTCACACTGAGCCGTAATGTCCATGAAATCAAAGTCTCAATGTGCTAATTGCTCATGGGATTTTTCTCTAATACCCATTAAAATAGATACCTGACTGGTAAAACATAAAGTATGTCTGTCTATGCCTGACCTGTAGTCACCCTCACATCTGCAGTGAGCTGCCCCTCTCCCTCTGGAGGAGGAGGGAGGAGGAAGGGGTGGGGGCATCAGGCAGGTGAATATGGCCTGGACTCTCCCCCTCAGGGCAGCTCCGGCTCCTCTGCTCCTCTTTTTCCTGGGGAGACCCCACCCTGCCAGCTGCTCCCAGTCATGCCTTGGCACTGCATGGGACTTTGACTGATCACAGGTCATGTGAAGGAAGGTCTGGTGGGAAAGGGATTGAAGGTTGCGATGGCCTGGGTGGCCCCTGAGAATAGGATGCATTGTGGAGGGCTCTCCAGATGCACTTCCCAATTCTCCCAGCTCCTGGAGGAGGTCCAGGTAGGAGACAAGATTCCTACTTTTCTCCACCACAGGAGAGAAGCTGGGAGGCACTTGGTGTCCACAGATGCCTGCCAGGAAGAGAGACAAGAAACTGCAGGGGAAAATCTAACACCAAGGAGGCGGGAAAATCCTTCCTGATGATGGCCATTTGCACAGGCAGCAGCCAAGCCAGCCTGGGGGTGGGGGGCGGGGAGTAAGGCAGCAAGCAGAGAGGCCTTGGGGCAGGGAGTGGCCCATTGCAGCCTGTTTTATTGGGGACATGGCCAAGCTGGAGCAGGGCCAGCAGGGATGGGACCCCAGTTATAGCTACAAGAGTGCCGGGGCAACAGGAAATGGAGGCTCAGGGGCCATGCGTAGCAGACAAGCCTGGGTTCAAATCCTAGTGCTTCCTCTTCCCCTGAGCCTCTGCTCCACACAGTGAAACCAAAGAGGGTGAGAGGAAGGAACCAGGCTCACTCTTCCCAGAGCAATCTTCAGCTGGCAGAAAACATGAATAAATTGTACCTGTTTATAAATCTGTACTCACTAATTGCTATTTATAGAAATACAATGTAAGTATAGTGTTCTATAATACCATGCATATTTATTTCTATTTTGTCTTTATATTTACTTCTATTATTGATATTTATATAGTATCATTTTATATGTACACATTTAACATGTGGCAAATGTGTTGTTACATGCTATGAATCAGTCTTTATGAACCATTTATGACCACTGAAGAACTGTGGGAAACAGAGGCAGCAGATTTGCTCAAGATCTGTGTGTGTCCAGCCCAGAGAGCACAGTGGAGCTCAGTCTGTGGCCAAGTGAGCTCAACAGCACCACTCAGAGCTCCCCTGGCTGATCAGGAGTTTCCAGCTCCATCCCATGGATGAGGGGCTTCCCTTATGTCTTGCATGATCCCCAGTGCTGTCTGTAAGCTGAGGCTCAGAGAGGGGCAGGGAGTCACCAAGATCACACTGAGCCTAGTGGAGCCACGTCTCACACCTAGGTCTGGGCACAGGCAGGGCACCTCAGAATCCCTGGAAACTCCTAAAAATTCAAGTTCCCGGGCCCAGTGGCTCTGATGCTTGGATCTCTGTATTTTCAAGCTTCCTCCAGCAGCAGTCAGTATGGCAGCAGTCAGTACTGGAGAAACCATATCAGGAACTTGAATCCCCTGAGGGACCAGCTGGGTGACTACAACCCTCCAAGTCTCTGAAGATCAGGCACCAAGCCCGGGACACCAGGCCAGCAAGGTGGACAGCTGGCTCTTGGGCAATGAGCAACTAAGTGATGATCGACCTTCAACACCTCCCCAGTGCCCGCTGTGCACCAACTGTTGTCACATCCTCCAGGCCAGCCACCTTTACACTGCTTTCTAAAACAAGTCCCTTCAGGCTTCAGGATCCCATCACTGTCACTGTATAGGGTGGTTACCTGCCTTTCACCAGGAGGTGAAAGACAGAACAGAGACATGGGAGACCACGAACCCTGAAGTGCAATGGGAAGAGAGGTGTTTCCACTCGGTATAGGTTTTCTGCCAAGGAAAAAGGAAACTCATTGCTTGAAGGATGAGGTTGCGCTATGGCCAGCAGCCAGCAGGTACAGGTCCCATCCACCACACCTAGCCAGTGCTCACACATCACCTCATCCCATAGGCTCTACCAGCAACAGGGACTGTTCTCCCCAACTCCTAGGTGAGCCCCAAAGGCACCGTCCTGTGCCTGTAGCCTCGCAGCACTCCAGCCCACGCACCCCAAGGATTGGGACTACAATCCATTGTCCTCTGAAGCCCTTATTTTAGGGTCCTTATTTTAGGGTTCTACTTGGACATCTCTTAACACCCCATCCCTCCATTAAGCTGTAGGAAGTTTGGCTCTGATCAATAGCATCCTAATCTGGGGACAGAGGAGTGAGGGAAATCCCCAAAGGAACAAGGGAAGGTGGGGCACAACTATGACCTCCTTTGTTCCTGCTTGGGCCACCTCACCCTAGCCTTCAGGTCTGAGCTGTCAACCCCTGCAGTGCCTCTGAATAGGTCCTGGAACCAGACTCCTCAGAGGGGAGGAGCTCCTCCAGGGGTAGCCAGGGAGAGCGCAGCCAGGCTACAGTGTCTCTGGAAGACCCACATTCATGGTTCCATGGGAGAGGTCACCACCCCCTCAGGAGTGTGAGGCTTAAAAAGATTAGGTTAGGTGTTACCGGTGCCCCAAGTGACAGGAACTGACCGGCTAGTAGGAACCATGCTGAACCCTCCCTGTGGTGCTGGACCTCCTCATTTCTGAGCTGACGGTGCCACCTCGTGGTCATATCCCTCCAGGGCAGCCTGGGGCCTGCAGTTCAGGCTACTTTTAAGATCACAAAGTCCCACTACAGTGGCCCTTTCACGGGGTAAACATGTCACAGCACCTTATGTTACATACCTTAAATATAGAAAATTAAAAATAAATAACTTAAAATTTTTTAATTCCAAGTTCGGAGGCGATTACTGCCATGGCCCTGCTCCTGCAAGAGTACATTTCACAGGTGGAACACAGCGCAGGTGTAGGAGAGGAGCTGCTTTGGAATCTGATGGGCCTGGCTCCACCCCAGCTCACTACAGCTCTGGGGAGCCCTTCCCACCTGTAAAATGGGTACAATAGCCACAGCAAGTCCACACGGTGCTGGTAAACTGGTAAGTGGCAAGTTATATTACCTGCCATTGTCACGTAGTGTGACCCCACCCACGCACACACTGTGCACAAACTCAGCAGCCAGTCTGAAATGGCCCACCTGGGTCACGTCCACACTGGACTCCCCCACCCCCCCCCACCCCCCCCACCCCCGCCACCCACCCCGTGCTCCGCTCCACTCAGTGTGTCTCAGCACTTCCTGATTGAAATGCTTCAGCACCCGCTTTACATCCCCCTCCCTTTGTTGTCAGGCTCCCACTTCCTCATTGTCATCGCTGTGGCCTCAGGACCTGGGCCAGCGCAGCTCAGTCTGTCACAGCTGGAGATAGAGCAGTGGCTGGATGAACGCAACCTTTGTCCCCACATCTCATTGCCCGCGGGCCGAGCACCTTGACTTGATCAACACTTTCTAACATCGCACCTGCCCTCTTATCAAAACCCAGTGCTGTAGGAGCAAGCACTTGACACACGAGTCAAAAAACAGCTATAGCACCAGCTCCGTGGCTGGTTGGCAGGAGTACACTGATCATGCTGTCTCCGCCTCAGTTTCCTCTTCTGTAAAATGGAAGGATGAAAGGCAAACATCTCCTAGGACCGTGGTAAGAAACAATCACAGTGAGGCTAGTCCACAAAAAGTTCCCAAAACAGTGTCTGGCACAAAGTAAGTGCTCAACCAACAAAGGCCCTTATTGTGGGCAGCTGCATTTTGGCCTCAACATTTCCATTCCTTTCCCATTAAATTCCTGCCTTTCCACCCTGCTCCTGCCTCCCATATTCTGGCCCATCCTCCACCGTAGTCACAGAAAAGAAGGAGCCCACCAGAAGATAGCATTCAGACTCTAATGAGCAGCCCAGGTAAAGAAAAAAAGAACAGAAATAAAAAAACAAACAGTAACAAATCTGACTCCCACCCCAAACACTCAAAGATACCACACTTCTATCCACTTCTCACATCAAAACACCTGATGTGAACAGAGCACCCAGCTTCCAAGCCACCAGGCAACTCTGGAGTGGGGCAGCCCATCCTCGGTTACCAGGAAGCCCCAGCCAGTTCCTGTTCTCCAAGTTAATTACACACACATCTGGAACAGATGGAGTATGGGGACTCTCCACCCACCTCCTTTTTTCACAGTGTATTGGTCTGGGAGAAAAATCGGGAAATTATGAGAGGAAAAATGCAAAACAATCCCCTTTGAGGACCCCCACCACCCTCCCTCCCTTGTAAATCCATTAATGAACTGTGATTATAAAAACAAGCTCTTCATTGAATCCTTGTGACCAATCCACCATGGAGCCAAGACATCCCATTGTAGCCCCAAGCCTAAGAAAAGAAAGATTTTTTTTAAATCTAATTGGTTTAGTCCTGTTTATACAAAAATTCAAAGGACACAAAATTATAGGTTACAAAGTAACTTACCACCTGCCACTAGACTGTGACTTCCTGGGGCAACACTGGTTTTCTTTATTTCTGAGAGTTGTTTATGCCCTTCTGTTATCAAACCTAGAGTGGGGAGAGACGTGAAAATTATATGGAAAGGACTGATTCCACGAGGACTGGAGTTGACGTGGGAAGAATCAGGACCTGTGTAAGGGGGCACACAGTCAGCGCAGGAGGTTGGGGCTGCCTGCCCTGCCCTCATAACCTGGAGGTGGGGTCCTATAAGAGCCAGCTCATCCTTGCAGTGAGGAGGGGCATGACGACCCTGCCCAGCAGGGAAATTTGTGGCTTTCTGCCCCCCACACATACCCTACTCCCCAGCTTCCTGCCCCTGGCATCTGATAGCAGCCCTTCCTCTGTGGGGAGGCACTGCCCAGCCTTCTGAGTCCTGGGGGGTCTTGCACTGCTGGTCCCCTACCTGTCTTCACCTTAAGGATGGGCAGAGCCCAGGCTTGGCTAGTCAGAGCCTTGCACCACCCTGCCACAGTGCTAGTTTGTGGACAGGCACAATGCCCAGTCCGAGTGAACTTGGAGTTTGGAGGGGGTAAGTGCAGAGCTCTAGGGCATCTCAGGCCGGCCTGGCCATGAGGCCATGGTGGTGAAGACCAGAGGCAAGAGTGGAGAGACTAAGGCCTGACGACATTGCTGAGCTCAGGACATTTGGTCATGGGGCCCCCTCATTTCTTTCTTGACTGCAGTTTCTGTCAACTGCAATTCTGGCCCTAACATGCACACTCCACAGCTCTCGCCTGTGCCTGGGGTCCAGGCTCCTGGGAGGTCAAGCTTGCAGCTCTCCAAGATGCACCTCACACTCTCCCTCCTGCCACAGAATTCCTCAGGAGGCAATGGAGGAGACAGGAAGCACCTCCACCCTCCATGTGCCAAAGGCTGTCCTCAGCACACACAGCCCACTTGTTGATTTGTGAAGAATACTGGGCCTCAGCTCCAGGGGCCCCAGATTCCCAGCCCACCTCAGCTCAGCCTACACTAGACCCCAAGATATGCCTGACCAGGTGGAGTCACAACACCCAGAGCACTCGGGCCTGCCAAGTGAACACTTTTGTGCTGTGGCCTCTCCTGGCCTTGGTCCTGGGGGCCTCTTCCTGGCACTAGGCTCTGATCGGTTTCCCTGCCCCACACCTCTCCATAGCCAACCTGCTTAGCAGGGGCTCTCTACCACCAGCCTCTATCCCCTCTGCCCTCAGGCACCAGGCCCAACTCCTAGCCAGATGGCCTTCCAGGTGCAGGTCTACACTGTGCCCAGCCACAGCCCGCTGACTGCCGGTGGGCAGAGGGGCAGCACACTGGGTCTGCTGAGCACCCCTTGGGCACCCAGTGCTGACATGAATGTCACAAGTGAATTACTACAAGTTAAGCAGGGCTAGTGTCAGATAAATTTGCACTCACTTGGACAAGTCCCATGGCTTATAGAATGAGAAACACTAAACCATCTCCTAAGGTCACTCGCCTCTGTGGGCAATGGTCCAAAGCCAGCTCAAGGGTCTCTCTGTCCTCTGCCAACAGGTCTCACAGCCCTGCACATGATCCAGCAAGGCCAGTCAAAGTCACCACACCTGCCAGAAATGTGATGTGCATGCTGGGTTCCTACCCAGCCCTGCTATGGCCTCTTCGCAGCTAGCCTCCCATCCTACCTAGCATTTGGGGCAAACACAGCAAGTCCTATTTGTACTGGGAAGATCTGGCCACATTGCCTCCTTACTCACAACCCTTCACAGGCTTCATGCTACCCTCTGAATCAAGCCCACAGTCTTTAATAAGCCAAAGGCCAAGGCCAGCACACAGTCCCTCGGAATCTGGTCTTAGGCCTCCTCCCTGCTCCTGGCTGCTGCTCCCAGGCCACATGGAGCTGAGTCCAGGCTTCCCCAGCTGCAAGCCCCTGCCATATAGCACCCCCCGATCCTGCTCTCCCAGCTCTAATGTCTGTCATCCTCCTGTACCATGGGCACCACAAGGCTAGAGACCATGCCACACTTTCTACTTTATTTCAGCACCTGGTTCTTCCTCACCTTCTGTTGATGCTTAATAAATGTGGACTGAATGTGTGAATGAATGAGTGAATGAATGTAGAAATAAGACCAAATGGCCCTGGAGCTGCCTGGCCCGGACATCACTGCCACACTCTCCTTCCTCCCATCCCTGTGCCCCTTTTTGGCTTCCACTCTCCCCACACACTTCCTGGTCCAAAAAAGAGTTTTGCCCAACCTCCTGCCCTCTCCTTAAGAATCCCCCTGTGCCATCTTCCCAGGGAGTTAAGTAGGACCAGCCCCATGTTCACTCAGCCCTGGCTCTTGGGAAGCTATGTCCTGCTCTATGAAAAGGACATATTGCCACAATGTCCAGTTGGGAAAGCTGAGATCCAAGTGCACAAGAGTCTTTACAAGTAAGGAGGTCCTGGGGACTCACACCCAGGACTGTGTGACCCCCAAAGAGTGCCCCTAACCTCCCCATGGGATGTTTTCTGGAAACTAGGAGCCTGGAAGCCACTCTGTGCCAGGCCCAGGCAGGTGCTCCCGGGCACTTCTCTGTGTTTACTTTGTTTACCTTAGGAAAGAAGCATAGACAATTTAGGGTCCTTGAGAAGGTACCCTGGTCCCTTTGGAGAGTTCTCCTCCCCTCTAGATCATCTCCTCCATTTACTGGAGGAAGAACGGAGGCCCATGGGAGATAAGATGGTGACAGGTCTGGGCTTGTGAGGCTGGAGTGTCAGAACATGAAGACAGAGCCATTTGTGTCTTTGTTTTCCATTCTATCCCTCATGCTTACACTGACATAGATGAGCTCCAAACGTTTGTCATACAACCGCATGATGGAGACAGCCACTGTCCCCTTGGAAGCTTGTGCACTCACATCACCCTCCTGCCTGAGCACCAGTGTTCAGGCTGGTGCTACTTGGAGCAGAGACTGGCTGTCCTCGCCTTCACTCCATCGAGGATCTGGATATTCAAATTCATCCATAAGTCCCTGGCCCCCCATCTCTGCTAAGGAGCCAGACTTGCAAGGAGCTGTAGTGTACACTCTGGTGGGGGGGGGTCTCCCAGCCAGTAACAGGTGTCCTAGGTGTCCCAGTCACTTAGGTCAGTGACCAGAGCATCTCAAGGGGGCTGGTGGGGAGCTGACACGTGTGGATGTGTCGGGGAGGTAGGGAAACTCATAATGCAGCAGTAGGGTGCTTCCTTTCTAGGCCAGGAGGAAGCGCTCCTGTTTCCTTACCACAGCTGAATCCTTTGTGACTGAGAGATGATGGGCCTTGCCAGGTAGCAGAGTAGCATAGGGACTGGAGCCCAAGACACACTGATCACTTCCTAGAACTGAAGAAATACAGGACACCAAGGCCACCACATGGATATAAGGAAATGGAGGAGAAAGAGGACAGCTGAGTTGGCCCTCTCACGTTGCACAAAACAGAAACTCTGTCAGCCTAGTTCAGTCTGCTGAGAAGGCTTCCTGGCTGCTAGGGTTTGGATATAGGTTGGGGTGTCCCCAGAGTGGCACTACTGGGAGATAGTGGAAACTTTAGGAGGCAGGGCTTGGTGAGAGGTCCTTGTCATCAGTGGTAGGCCCTCAAAGGAGATTGTGGGATCTCTCTTCTCCCTCCTTTCCTCCCTCTGCCCACCCCTCTCTCGCTCTCTCTCTCTGGTTTGAAGAGTGACTCTGCTCCTCCTTGTACTCCAGTCACTACGTGCTGCCTGGAGCCCAAACCAACCATCAATCAGACTTGAACATCCAAAGCTGTGAGCTAAATAAACCTTACCTCTTTATAAAGTTGGTTGCTGCCTCAGGGATTTTCTTGTGGTGACACAAAGCTGCTTAATACATGGAGTGTATTAAGGCAGGAGACCACTGAATGACCCCATGTGGTGGATTAAAAGTGGCCAGAAGTTCTTTGTCACTTCCTTGAGTTTGCACTGGCCTGCAACTGCTGTGACCAACAGAATGAAGTGAAAGCGAGATCCTGCCAGTTTGGGGCCTCAGCCCTGAGTTCCTTTCAGAAATCCCGAGCTACCACGTAAGAAGTCCCATTCTCCTGCTGAGGAGCCCATGTGAGGAACGTAATGCCCTGAGGCTTCAGAGAGGGAGTAGCCTCCCAGCCATCTCTTCCAGGGCAGATAAGTGAGCTGGACTGGATGTCTGCAGTCCTAGCCAGCCCCACCCAGAGCAGAAGACCTACCCCTCTGAGGCCAGTGAACCCACTGGTTGTTCTGAGCCACTATGTTTTGGGGCTGTTTGTTACACAGCAATAACTAACTGAAATATCCTCGGTCTGGAATGCTATCAACAACCCAGCAAATGTTGCTTTTCCCTTTCCATGGGACAGTGGCCTCCAACCTCTTCCTTTTAGGGCACCTAGAGGATAAAGGTCTTCCACCCCAGCACCACCAGCCAGGTGATTAGGGTTCCCTCTATTGGCTTTCTAGAAGAGGGATTCTAATTAGCCCAGTTTGAGTCAGGCATCCACCAACTGACCAATCAGCTGAGACCAAGAAGCAGTCACACAGCACCAGCAGGCTGCTGCCCTGCCCCCAGGGCCATTCATCTCAGAGTTATCACCTGAGCTGTCCCCACAGGGAAGCTTGACAAGGAATCTCTTGAGGCCACAGGAAGACCCCTAACCCAGACCTGCACAGAGAGAAGGTTCTGTGAGTGACATGCAGCAGCCAGGTCTCAGGGCTAGCAGTGGCCAGTCACAGTTAAACTGCTCTGGTGTGGTTGTGCTACAGTGTTGGAGTGACACTTGAGTGTGGCTAGTGTTGTTGTCCTGTCTTCTTAAACTGCTTGCAAGGATCGTTTGGGATGGTCTGAACTTCTTGTAAAAGCCGTTTACCTGCTCTGAGTGCAGGTGTACTAGTGACCCTAAAAATGTTCTATTAAACAGGACTGCGATAAGAAAATCAGGAAGGCTCCTGTCTGAGAGGCACGGATGGAGGGTCTGAGGGACATTGCTCCAGAGGGCGGGGCAGAGGGCTGACAGAGCCCAGGAAGGACTGGGGGAGGGGAGCATGGGTCAGGAGGCTTTCCCATACCTTCCCCACAGCAGGCTGCTGCTGCCTGTGTTGGAGGTGGGCAAAGCCCCCAATGTCACAGGAAAACAGAGCAGTGGGGGAGGGAAGCCCACCATGTCATTCATGTGCACACTCACCCTGGAACTCCCAGGAACCAAGAGTAGGCAAGCCTAGGAACCACCTAACCCCACTCTTTTCTCCAGCTAGAGTGAGGGTGACATGAGGACCCTGCTCCACTGCGAGGCCCTTGTGGGAAGGGACTCTGTCTATCTCATATGATACCTCTCCCCCTGCCTGACATGAGAGCTCTATAAGCATGTGATGCCTGAATGAATGAGTCCTATCTGCTACGCTTGCCCTTTATCTGGAAAGTCTTTTTTTTTTTTATATCCTGCAGTTCTGGATTCAAGGTCTATCTCTCCAATTGACCCATTGCTGGACAACCATTCATCATTCAGATGCCCCTCTTCTCATCTATGAAATGGGGATGATTCCAGTCTGTTCTGGATTACTGAGTTTTGGATGGGTCCCTGGGAATATGAAATGAGATCATGTAAATGAGACCATGTAAATGAGGCGGAGCAGACATGAGCTGATCTTGGTGTGGCCACTGTCATCACCATCCCTACAAGCCCCATCACCTCCCACCTCCATCAGTCCTTCCTCCTGATCACCCAGTAACCACACCACCTCTAGCTCCATTCAGTGCTTAAGTTAAATCACATTTAATTGTTTTTCCTTGAGGAATGGAAAAATCAGAAGAGATTCACAGCACTTGAAGTCAAGAAAGGGTTAACTAAACAAAAAATAGGAATACATTAGGCTTTTGATTGGGGAAAAAATGCATACGCAGTCTGTCATGCACCCATTCTGTGTCCTCACCATGCACAAGCATTCTGCTCACAGATACACACACTCAGGCTCACATACATGCTCCAGACATTGTCACACACTCCCCTCAGGCACTCGGAGACATCTCCTATGGGGTATCCCAACTCCCCAGCGCCCTCACTAAGATGGCAGAGCTAGACTAACTTGGGCTACAGGGGACAGACACAGGACTCTCTGAGCCACACAAGGGGTGGGAGATAGAGAGGCCATGGTGGGACAGGCGACCTTAGATGATTCTGTTCTCCAGGATGGCCAGCCGCTTGCTCACAGCTTCCAGTGGACTGGGAGTTAAGGAGAGACACTGGGTGGCCAGAGCAGAGAGGGATGGGGCAGCCCTAAAGCCTCAGTCCTGAGGAGCCCCCACCATGGCAAGCTGAGCTATTTGGAGCCAACCCCACCTCTGAGTGGGGGGCTGGTGCTCAGGTGCCTGAGAAATGAGAAATCCACAGGGTACCACATTTTCCTGACCATATCCAAAACTGTGTGCATTCAGTTCCTAGAGCTTGGCTTCTACCTCAGTTTCTCTGTTTGCCCTCTAGGAGCCTGTACCAGGGCTGGAGCCAGTCTATCTGACCAGAACCCAGGAAGCAGCAAGCAAGGAGAAACCTTGCCACAGTATCATGCCTTTCTTCTGGTGCCCCCGCAGTGTCCCTCCTGCCCTCCCCCTCCCCTGCCCACAACAACTGCTAGGAAAGGATATGTTTCCTGGTCAGAGCCTGCAGCAGCTCCTCCACTTTGGCCTCGAATTTCACTATGGACTCGCAGGCACATGGATCTTCCTCTGCAGTGGACAAAGGGGAAGGAGGGAAAGAGAAGGGAGCTGCTGAGTGGTAGCCTGGAGGAGGGGGACAGTCAGTGCTAGGGAGACATGGGGAAGCAAGGGGATTAGGAGATCTGAGAAGCCGGACAGAAAGAGAAGAATGGCAGAAAGACAGTAGAGTCCTGAAGACAGGGCTTCCAGCAGTGGTGGAAGGCAACCCCTGAACATCTTCTGGGTCCTTAGAGCCCTGACAGGGAGCCATGCTGACCACCTACCACATGCAGGACACTATCAGGGACTCTGTGCCATCTTGGTGAATTTCATCCCAACGCTTTAGGCTTGAAGTCATTAATCTCATTGATGACTCAGAATGAAGCCACTTGGCCAGAGCCATCAGTGACAGAGCTGGGAGGCAACCTAGTCATGTCTGCCTCTAGAGCCCAAATTCCTCACCAGAAGACGGAGAAGGCAGCAGGGGCCCACTATTAGCTCTTCAGTGATTAACAGTGGTTCCAGCTGTCTGGCCTCTATTTCCCTGTCTATAAATGGGGACAGTGATCTTCCTACCAAACAGGCGTGAGTACTTAGGATTTGGAGAGCACCAGGCAGAGCACTGTTCATGTAAGCCTCCTTATGTCCACTATGGTACCACCTACAGTCAGTTCCAGGTGACTCTGTCCCCCACAGAACCCCACCCACCCCTCCCATCCACACCCTCCTGGCTCACTCACCCACGCAGATCTTCTGCTGCAACTTCTTGCCAATCTGGTTGATGGTCTTGAAGTCGGCTGTGTAGAAGTAGTGCTCTGCCACAGGCTCTGAGGCAATTTCCCTCAGCTCGTCCTCCACAGCATTACCCACACCTACTGCAAACATCTTAAAGCCTGCCAAAGGAAGAAGACAATGAGGCTGGCCTTCCGCGGGAATGCCTTGGGCACCAACACCAGACCACCTGGTGGCAGCTACTGGAATTGCAGGCACAACACCTGGGACAAGAATAACGATTGAAGTCTGCTACGTGTCAGACCTGCACTAACTCCCCGTGTTGGGGGTTCTGTGTTGGGAGCTCATTTAACACTTATAACCATCTGGAAGTTATTATTTTCTTTATTTAATAGGTGATGAAACTGAGGGTCAAGCTTGTCCCAAAGTGGGGTTGCCTGCCAACAGATGGTATGTTCTCAGGAACAAATGTCCAGCTGGAAAAGTGCCAGGCCTCACCTACGAAAGGACCATGGAGAGAAGCACTTGCTTTGCTGAGTCTCAGTTTTGTTATCAGTAAAAGACAATTGGACTAACAAACCCCATCCCATTCAAATTCACCAAGCTGTACCCATGTGAGTCCCTGCCCGTCAGTGGTGTCCGGGGTCCAAGCAGGCATCACCTACCAAGCTCCTTGGCCTTCCTGGCAGCATCATTAATGTAGTCCTGGCTCCGGCCATCTGTGAAGACAATGCCCACCTTCTGGGCCCCAGGCCTAGCCCCACTGGACACGGTGAAGGAGTTGTCAATGAGATACTTAAGAGCAGCCCCGGTCATGGTGCCCTTCTCCATGTAGGACATATTCCGCACAGCCGCCTTGATGTCCTTCTTGGTGTGGAAGCGCCCCAGCGGGAACTCCTGGCGCACTGAGCTTGAGTACTGCACCAGCCCAACCTGGGCCAGCCTGTCTGACACGTCCAGCGTGTCCACGATCTGGTTGATAAACTTCTTTACCAGCTCAAAATTCTCTGGCCGCACACTCTTGGACCCATCGATGAGGAACACCAGGTCAGTGGCCGAGCTGCCGCCACCACCACTGCAGACTGGGGTGGGCACAAAGGCAAGGGGATGAAGCTAGGGACAGAGCCATGCATCCTGGCTATGGGCTGGGTACCTGCCATGCACAATCATCTTTCTTCACCCTCAGAACTCCCAGGATGTTAAGCCAGGGTTGGTGGTCCCCTTTGACACGGGAAAACAGCTGATAAATCACACAGCTCAGAAGTGGTGGCACAAAGCTTCGAACTCAATACTCCGTCGCCTTCCACCACACTAACCCCAACGCGCATCATGATAACAGAGGGACAGAGCTTTCTGCAGACACTAGACTCTAGAAGGCATCTGTCTCCTTCGAAGACTGGTCCAGAGGCAAAGCTTGGGGAAGCTTGGGTGGGTTTCCTGGGAGCCGTCAAGGCCCACCACCTCCTTCCTGCCCTCCCCAGGGATCGCCAATGTCCAGCCACTGACCATTGCAGGTCTTGCCATCACTGTTCAGGGTGAAACCCTCATGGCAGGCACAGGTGTAGGATCCTGGGGAGCTGATGCACACCTGCTCACAGTCGTGATCCCCTGTAGCACACAGGTCTGACACCACTAGGGAGGGACAAGAAGAGGCTTAGCTCACAATCACAAAGACATCCTGGCCATCTCAGCCAGAATGTCCCCCTACCATGTTGACCAGGGCATCTCTCACAATCAGGAAAACTGAGACCTCCCCCAACTGGGGGGCTCCAGGCCCCAGACCCTCAGCATAGGGAAAGAATCACTGTGCCAAGGCCAAGACCCCTGAAAGTGATAATGCTGGTGACAGAAATAGAAGTCCTCTAAAAGGGTAAAGGGCCACAGGAGCAAGACCTTTAATCGGTCTTGTTCACTCCTGTGAACAAGTGTTAGAACAGCTCACACAGCAATGAACACTGCAATACAGAACTTGCTCAATAAAATTGTGTTAAGAACCATGTTCTGAGCATTACACACTGTATCACCTCACTGGATCCTCCCAATAAAGTTTAAGCTCTTCTTAGACCCATTTCACAAGTGGAAAAAGTTCAGGCCTGAGACCCCAAGCCTTTAGCTGATCCCATCCCTAAGATCTCCCACATACACACAGGGCTACATCCCTTCTTGGAAGGACTCTGAATCTTCCCAGGCTCCTCAGATCCTCCTGCATCATGGAAAACCTTGATGCCAAAACCCACGATGTAGAAACACCCATAGGCTTTTGACATGCTCCCCTAACTGGGTTCCAGCCCTTCCTGAGTTCCTGTGAGAATTCACCATATAAAAGGGCTCTTAACATCATTACCCTCAACAACTTGAACCTGGGGTGGGGGACCACCTGAATCAGGCACCCCCTAGCTATGGCCCCATCCTGGGTGCTTGCCTACCTCAGTCTGATCTAGGTTCCATCCCCAAGTCATATAGGCTCTACTCTAAGCCCTGGTCCCAACCCTGAGGCTCATAGTCACTATCCCGACTAAGCCCCACCCTCCGAACCGGCCCCGCCCCTACTCTGACTCTTGATCCCAATTCAGCCCCTCCTAGTCCCGCCCCCAGCACTATCCCCTCCCTGATGCTCACTCTGTCTCAGTCCCCATTGTGGCCCCGCCCCTGCCCTGGTCCTGGCCCCGCCCCCAGGCCAGGCCCCGCCCCACTGGTTCGGCGCACCGCAGAAAGCCTCCTGGAACTTCCTGGACAGCTTCTCGATGACGCTGTAGCTCTCCACGTAGTCCACGTGCTCGTCCTGCGGCTCGCTGGCGATCTGCCGCAGCGTGGCCTTGTCCACGCGCCCCACGCCGATGGCGAACAGCTCGATGCCGCTGGCCCGAGCCCGCGCAGACACGTCCCGCACGCTGTCCTGGGGCCTCCCGTCGGTCACCACGATGACCACCTGGGACATGCGGAGGCCTGTGAGGGTCAGCCCTCCCCTCGCCATGCTGCGCCCTCCAGGAAGCCTCCAAGACTGCTGACCGAAGAGGAGAAGGAGGCCTGAGAGGCAGAGCGATTGGGCCAGGGTCACACAGACTGGTCGAAGCAGTTGATCGATCTTTCCCTTGCAGGACTTGGCCCCAGGAAGGAGAACCCGCTAGCCAGGGAGCGGACAGGTTTCCTCTGACTGAAAGAGACGTGGCTGAGGTGTCCTTCCTCTGCCTCCGGCCTCTGCTGTCTCTTTCCTCAAGCAGGCAGCTCTGTGGTCACAGGGCAGAGCCATTTCTCCCCCTTGGATGCGGATCTCTGCAGACAGGACCCCTACGACCCCTAGGACCGGACTAGCTGAGGCCCCAGGCTGCTAAGAGCCCCGCTCTAGTGAGCGGAGCTGAACTCTGCTCTCCGTGAGGTCCCTGTGACCAGGCGCTCAGAGTGAATGGAATCTCCCGGACCCTGGTTGGGGCCAAGCAAAGGCGCCCGACAAGGTGAAGTTCTACGAAGTGGCCAGTAGAGGGCGGCCGAGGCTGAGGAATGGGTTACTGCTTCCAGGCTGGACCAGTGTCCCCGTTCTGCGCCTGGGAGGGAGGGCCGATCTGAAGACCAGATCAACCCAGGGAAGAAAAATGCCACCCCCCCTGTCTTGCTCTATTTCCCTGTATGACATCTGCACCTTCCAGAGAGGTGGAGACTGTCTGCCTCCCTCCCACAGGTTCCTCTGTCCTGTACCCTGGAAAGAGGGGCCCTGGTCTGAACCAGGGTCCTCACAGCATTGCCAGGCCTGGGGTCAGTCTTCAGAGACCTTTGCTGTGTCTCTGACTCCTGAGTCCCCACCCTTAGGTCCTGGCCTGCCCCTCTTCTAATGCCCTGCCATAGAGTGTGTAGGACCAGCCTGGATGAAAAATGTGGCCTCCTGGCACAGGTCACCTAAACGTGGAGGGTTCCCTCACCTGTGGGATAGGGTGCGGATTGAGATGATTCATGAGGAGAAGAAGGCAGGAAGGGGCAGCTGGCATTTTTAGTAGCATTCTGCTGGGCCCCTGGGGACTGATCTTGCACCATCTCTTTTGGGGGGCCCTGGGATCTTGACACTGAAACCTAGCTATGACTATTCACTGTCACTTGCTGTCACATTCCCCTGGGGCACCCACCTAGTCTTGAGACGTTCCATCTACCTTGGGTCCTCCAGTGGGTGAGTTCCAGGCTGAACGCCTGCTCTCTGGTGCCAGCTTCCCTCAGTCTTTCTGTCACCCACTGAAGGAGCACTGCCCCCACTTGCCCACCCCAGGCCACTGGTCTGATCTGTGGGGAACCAGTTAACTTCAGAGATGGGCCAGCCACAGGTGTCACCACCATCACTCTATCACCCCTCTCCATTAGCACCGCCTAAGGCTGTGATGCCATGGCCATCGGGTGCAGTTATGTCCCCTCGTGCTGAAACTTGTAAGTGGCCCCACAATGTAATCTCCAGAGTTAACTGGTTCCCACAGAGCAGACCAGTGGCCTAGAGTGGGCAAGCGGGGGCAGTGCTCCTTTAGTGGGTGACAGAAAGACCTGTGTAACGCCTCAGGCCAGTGAGGGCTGTAATGACATTGCGAAGATGCCTGTGGGGACCACCAGGGAGGAGACACCTGAGCCAGCTCTCAGGTCCTGTGCTGAGCCCTGGAAAAGGAACACTGTGGGTTCACAGCCCTGTGAACAGCTCACCACGTTCCTAAGGCCCTCCCTGACTATGACTTTGGGCACACACTTCACTTTCCTGAGCCCCGCCCTCAAGAATCATCAAATAAACAAGCTGGTGGTGACATGGTGTTTACCAAGTGTCAGGCACACTATTCTGAGCACTTTATGAGTCCTCAGAATTCCCACAGGCTCCGCCCTGTCACTCCAGTACGTGGCTGGCCTTGCTCTGCTCTACTCTTCGAGGAACTCAGACTGACTAGGTGGCCAAGGTCAAGTGGACTGAAGTAACAGTACTCACCAGACTGTGATCTCCTGGGGCAGGCAGGTGGGTGAAAGATAGTCACAACCCCAGCTCTGACACTTACAACTGGTAACCTTTGTTAATGATCTCCTTTGACCCTCCGTGTCCCCATCTTTGAAGCTGTCACCTCACTTGAATGTAGACAACACTCTTAGCACAGAGAAGCCTGTAGAATTTTTTGGTTTCAGCCCAGACTTGCTGCCAGAAACAGCCACAGGGCAGGGCACACCACATACCTTGCTGATGTCAGGGAACCTGGCACGACCACCTTCAGCATCATTGAAGGCCTTGGTGATGGCAAACTGCAGGGCCAAGCCAGTCATGGTGCCCGTGGACAGCGGCTGGATACGGCGCACCGCCTGCACCAGTGCGGCCTTGGAGCCATGGGCCCGAAGGGGGAACTCCTGCTTGACTGCACTGGCATAGTTGATCACACCCACCCGGGTGGCATTGGGCCCCACATCCAACGACTCAATGACCTGGGACAGGAACACCTTCACCTTCTCAAACTCCACAGGCCGCACGCTGCGAGAACTGTCAACAACAAACACCAGGTCCGTGGGCCGCGTCCGACAGAGGTGCCCTGGGTGGGAAGGGGAGAGAAGGCAAAGAATGGGAGCAACGGTCAGAGGAGAGGGCATTGGGTCTGCTGTGACCCAGACAGTGGCCTCAGTGTTGCTAAGCAAGGTCCTTTGCTCAGGCTGTGGACACCCAATCAGCCACTTGAAAGGCCCTAGAGTCAGCCTGTGGGCAGGTCAGAGTATACTTCCAATCCTGGGCTACTCACTTCACCTCCTGAGCCTTAGTTTCCTCTTCCATGCAGGAAGCTGACCCCCTTCCTTGCAGGATTCTTCAAGAGTGAGAAAAAGTACGCAGAGGAGGCACCACACAGCATTCCGGGGCAGCCCAAGGCATCACAGCCTTTATAACACACTTTTCAGGTTTCAGCCCAGATTTGCTGTCAGAAACCAGGGCAGCTATTTCTCCTAGCTGATCAGGAGGGCACTGAGGATGGGCCTCCAGGAGTGGGCACAGCCTTAAGGGCCGACGTGATAACCAGCAGCATAGCCCCTTTCATCTGAGCGTCAAACAGAATAGAGCTGACTTCTCCCCTGGGGCAGGGTAAGGGCTGCTGACTCAGGTCTCCAAGGACAGGGAAAGAGCAGGAATTCTTGGTGGTCACCTTGGCAGCCTGACCAGGTGGGCTCCAAGACCCTATAACCTTCCAGATATCAAGGAAGACCACAGCCCATGCTGGGAGATGATCAGAGGTGGAGTGAGACAGGCCTGGATCCAGATTCCTGCTCAGCCACTCTGTGGCCGTGGGCAGGTAGTGACACCATTCTGGGCCTCAGTTTTCTCATTTGTCCAATGGGAAGAATGAGCTCACTGCAGATGCAGTCTCTGGCTGGGCACGCAGCCAGATGGGGGCTCTGAACAAAGGCTGTGCTTCCCCCACCCCACACTGAGCCCATCCAAAACGAGGATGCAGGAGAACCAGGAAAAGGAAGATACCTAGGACTGTCCTGCACCCAAGCCCTGGGGCCCTAGAATGGAAGACCCTCAGAAGACCTTAGAAGCCACCCTGCAACTGACTCCCTGGCTAAGGCTACAAATGGGTAAACTGAGGTCCAGAGAAAGAGAGGGAGCTAGCCTCTACTGGCTCTGGGCTATCTCACTGTGTGATCTTAGGCAGGTTTTCTCCCTCAGTTTCCCCATCTGTACAGGAAGAGCCAAGCATTCTAGGCTTAGTGCCCAAGGCTGAAACTCTTGGTGATGCAGCCCCTAAAAGGCCAAAGCTGGAAGGACTGGCAGAGGAGAGAGGGGCTTTTGGTCTCCCAGATCTGCATTCATCAAAGAACCCGGAGCTCAGCTGTGGACCTGGTACAGCTCTAGATGCCTGCCAGCCTCTGTCAGCCTGTGATGCCAAGATCCCCAAAGCATGCATGGTCCCTGAGTCACCATTGTCACCATTTCCCTATCCCACCACATCCTGGCGCCCATTTAGCCTCTGCCCATCTCCATGCCCAGTCCCCCCGGGCTATTCATCAGTGTCCCCATCTTGCATGGGCTCCCTCACCTCTGGACCGGGGTGCAAGGCCAAGGCTCTGTGGCACCTGGACCAGCAACAGCAGGCTGCAGAGTGCAAGGCTGGTGCCAAAGATGAGCCTCATGGTTGTGGCAGCGCAGGCAGCAGCAGGCAGGGTGGTGGGGGCCAGCAAGCCCTCTTATCAACCTCGCTGACGTGGGGACAGTGCCCCTGCCCCAGCCCCCCAGGGGCGGGGCAAGGCTGAATGGAGGTGTGTGTGCTGTGTGCCTGGAGAGGGAGGGAGTGCCTGGCCACAAGGGCGCCTTTGCCTACAGAAGCAACCAGAGCCTCAGCTGGAATTCAGGAAATCTTAGGTGGTGGGGGCAGCTCCGTCAAGGGTTTGGCAGGGCGCGGAGGCGGGTGCTGCAGTCCGTGCTGACCTGAAGCTGCCACCCAGGGACACTTGAGTCCAACAGTCTCAGCCCTGCCCAGCACCTTCATCCCACATCCAAATCCCTCCCCACCTACATTTCCAACCCCAGTTTCCTCATTAAACACACTTCCCTGTCTCCAGCCTCACTGTCCACCTTTCCACACACCCCCTCCTCTCCAGCTTCCTGGATTCGCCTCAAAGGACACAGGGCCTTTGCACATGTGGGGCCATCTGCCCGGCATGCCCTTTCTTCCTTTTAGCTCTACCTGGCAGAATCCTTAGAGATCCCAATTGCAACCAACATGGACCTGCACTCCTGTGCAGGGCAGACAGGAGCAGATAGGAGAGCCAGTTCACCAGTTCATGAGAGCCATACAGAACCTGTGTGGCCACGGGCAGGTTGCTTTGCCTCTCTGTGCCTTGGATTCCTCATCTGGAGACTAAGGATGACGTTGGTGCCTCCCTCCTAGGGCTGATTTGAGAGGCAGAGAGTCTCAGTCCTCATGACAACCCTGGGAGCCACCACTATTAGTACCTCCATTCCCAGGAGAGGAACCGAAGAACAGAGAGCTGAAAAGTATGATTGCCGGGAAAGAGTCCCCAGCCTGTGTGCGCAGCCCTGCTGCTCGCTCTGCAAAGCTTGGTGGAGGGCCTCCTCCCTGCCCACCTCCCTCCCAAGCCCCTTCCCCGTGCTTCCCTGCATTGCCCTGTGAGCCAGTAAACACGGATGTATTCACTCCACCCAGGCCCAGTACCAAGAAGGGAGGGACAAAGGCTGGCGCCATGTTAGATATGGTTTGAGCATGCCCCCAAAAGTTCATTATAGAAATTTGACACCCATCGTGAGATGTTAAACTTAATCCAACTTCAGCATTCATAGGCAGAACCTTCAAGGTGACTAGGGTCAGATCAGACCACCAGCTGCAGCTCCACAGTTGAATCCTGGTGGCTTTGTAAGAAGAGGGAGAGGGATGGGGTGTAGCTCAGAGATTGCATGGTTCCATCCCAGCACTGCAGAGAGAGAGAGAGAGAGATTGAGAGAGAAAGGAGACACACTCCCCATCCCTTGCCATGTGATGCCCTGCACCATACCGGACTACCAGCAAGGCCTTTGACAAATGCTGGAACCTTAACTATCCAGAACTGTGAGCTTATAAAGTTATTCAACCTCAGGTATTTCATTGTAGTAATGAAAAACAGACTAATACAGCTTATAAATGAAGGGACACAACTAAGAATGGTCCCATTCACTCCTCCACTCTCATGGATAGACAGAATAGAGCAGAGAGCACAGGCTTGGCCACCTGAGAGATACAGGTTCATTGACACTGCTGCTGTGGCCCAACTGTGTGACCTGGAGGTGGTGACTTAACCTCTCTGAGCCCCCACTTGTCATTGTGCAGGGGGAGCGGTTGGCTCTTGGCTGGCCTGCTTTGTGGGACCATGTGAGGAGGGACTGAGAGACAGAAGTAGAGTTGGGGTCAAAGGATTTCCATCCTTCTGGGGACAGAATGGAATCCTTTAGGCCCTGGGCACTTACTCTGGAAATGACAACTCACTAGAGGAAAGTGCACAGATGGGTTTTAGAGAGATCTCCATCCAGGCACCCATGGTTCCCACCTATAATCCTAGCTACTCAGGAGACAGAGATTAGGAGGATGGTGGTTTGAAGCCAGCCTGGGCAAATAGTTTATGAGATCCTAGCTTGAAAAAAACCCATTACAAAAAAGGGCAGGTGGAGTGGCTCAAGTGGTAGAGCACCTGCCTAGCAAGAGTGAGACCCTGAGTTCAAGCCCCAGTACTGCCAAAGAAGAAAGAGAGAAAGAGAGGGAAAGAAAGAAAGAGAGAAAGAGAGAGAGAGAGAGAGAAAGCTCTCCAGGTGCTGGTGCAGCAGACTCACCAGTAGCGCTCAGCATTCAACAATGAGATGACCTCTCAACAGTTGGTGTAGCAGTCACTGTCATTCTGTCTCCTGTGTTCTCCCAACAGATGTGGGAGCCCAACAGATCAGACAATATTTAGCCCATTACTCAGATGGGAAAACTGAGGCCTGGAGAGGTTCCCTGATTAGCTTGAAACTACCTGGCCTTCTCCCATTTAGGCCTCCTCTGTCCCTAACTCGTCACCCTCCCCAAACCCAGAAGCATGTAGGGCTTCCCCTACAACTCCGATGTCCAGCTCTCTTCTCCAGAGTCACTGCAGGGTGTCCAGAGACCATGGTGCACCTCTTTCCCAAGACTGTGTGCTATCAATGTGTCACCTGCCTCATCCGGGGCCTCGCCTATCTCAGTCCTCTCTTCACCCCTGGGGCCCGGCGAGGTGCTTGGCACAGAGAATCTGCTGAGCAGATGAAGAAATGAATTAAAAGAAGGCAGAAATGATAAATGGGTTCCATTTCCCTGTAAGCCATCACGGGTCACACGAGGGGCACAATGGTGACCATCACTAAGAGACACAGCTCTCCCAGGCCTCAGGAAGGCAGACAGGGAGATCAAGAGCCAGGTCTCCTGGCCAACTGCCCCTCCCTAACTGACAGCCAGGGCTGTGCCCACAGTTTGGGGTTCAGAGCCCTGTTGGCCAGGCCCAGCTGGGCCCATGAAATCCCTCTTTCAGGTCCTCTCTGAATGGCAGTTCTGTGGCCTCCGCGGGGAACACAGGCGCCTTTTCTGTGTCGCTTCCCACGTTATAGAGCCCAGAAATAGACCACAGGTAGGAACAGAGGCAGGTTCCAAAGAGAAGGGCGGTTTTCACATTCCACTGTGGGGCCCGGGCTGGGGGACACCCAGAAGTTCAGCGTATACATTGAGGAGAGAAAATAAATATTTGCGTTTTTAAAATGTGAAACGTTTTCTCAAAATCAGGAACAGTGTGTCCGGTACTGACTGGAGAAAATCATGCCTGAGGGGCCTTCTTCGTGGCTGTCCCCAGGGCAGGCTGGCAGAGAGAGGGGCCTCCCACTGCTCCCTCTTCCCGTGTCCTACACCTCGGCTTTCCAGAAACCTAAAGCCTGCAGTGTTCTGTGCACAACCAGCTTTTGCATGGCCAAGAGGCCCCTGGGCAGTGTGGCTCACTGGAAAGCACAGGGGCTCTCTCTCCAGTGCTCCCAGGCCCAGGCCTTCTCTCAAAGAACAAACCTGCCACCCCCACCACTGTGACAGGACACAAGACCTCTCCCTCAGCAGTATACCCTCTTCACCCTTTGCCCATTGTTGGCACGGTTTTCCTGATCCCACACAGACCTTAAAATTATTATTTATTTAATCTTTAATCTGAACCACCTCACTTTTTAAAATTGCTCCTTTTACTAACTAATAGCCATGAAATCACTGGTTTGAGGTACAGTTTATATATTTATTTCAATATGCATTCGAATGAATCCAAACTAATTAAATTTAACTTCTTCACTCACATAGCACCAAAAATGGTCTTGCACTCTGCCCAGGGCTGGCAGTGCAGACGTGGAGGAATCCTAAGAAGCACAAAAACTTTAATCACACAGAGTTGGCTTGGTTCCCTGTTCTGTCACCTGCCAGCCATGGCGACGGCAAGTAAATTCTTCCTTTCCTGCTCTTCTGTTTAGTTGAGATCCCTGAGTTAATGCCACCAGCTGGTTGTGAGAAAAAAATGGCAGTGAATGCTACATGGATGCTTATTGTTTTTACAAGGCCTTCTTGTATCAGTCAGGAGAGGAGAAGTTGCAGTAACAAACAGGCCCAAGTCATAATACCTTAGCACGGGCTTTGTTTCTCTCTCATAGCAAAGCCCAGAGGCAGGCAGGTGCCTCCCTGCATCAGCCTTCTCCAAGCTGCCTCCATCCAACCTATCACTGTTTCCAAGTCCTCTGTCTCTAGATATCTGGGTGACAGAGACAACAGAGTCTCTTCTACCTGCCTCAGACAAGGAACATATGTCACCAGCCTCTCCTTAGATGCCCAGGGATAGAACATGGGTACCTAGTGGGGAGGGACCCTTCCCGGGTGAGAAAGGCTACATCACCTCCAGGTCAGAAGTGGGCACATGATAGACACCTGTGGTCACCACCACTCGGGAGGCTGAAGTGGGAGGATCTCTCTGACTTACCTGGGCACTAAGACTTCTCCTGATGCTCCCAGCCACCTTTTCAAGGTCACTGTTAGTCTCCCTGTCCCTCATCTTTCCTCCCTGTGTCTCTTCGGTGCTGTAGGGCCAGCCCCTACCCCTCGGGCTTTCCCAGCACAGTTTTTCTTGATTGCAGCAGGTGCTACATCAGATCTTGTTGGATTCAATGACTCTGGTCCTGCTTCAAAGACAGACCCCATTCATGAACTGGCCCATTGTCACAGTGTGTGCTCAGTACATGGTGCCGAGGCAACCGGGGATCTAAGGTCCCCATAGCAGCCCTCAACCTACAGGGATGGGAGCTGTGGGTGAACACCAGCCCTCCCCACCTGCACTGGCCAGCCCTGAGATGGGCTCCTAAGTGGTTGTCAGAGGGTCTCCAGGAAGAGGGAGCCTCCACTCCTTCCCTGCCTCCTTCCTCCCTCAATTTATGTCCTGGGATCACCTCCCAAAAAAACTATGTGCACACACGTCCTCATCTAGGGACTGCTCAGCCAAAGCTTGCTCCGTCTCTTCCTCCCCTGTCCAAGACAAGGGGATACTTGGGACCCTGTGCAGAGGAGAGGGAGAACGGGCAAGGAGGGGGAGGCCCAGAGGAGCCTGCACAAGACCATGGGCCAGCAGGGACCTTGGGCTCTGAGCAGGACCCTCCTCTAGATGGGTTCACAAATTACCTGTGCTTTATACTTTCTGCCCTATGCCCACACCGTTGATGAAGGTGTTTGAAAAGAAAAACCGGCTCTGAGGCTCATTCCAGGCCCAGCACAAGTCTGTATTTCTGAACTCTCCAAGTGGCTCTTCATCCAGCCCCATATGTTACATCCAGCCTAGAGGGGAGCAGCCTGAGAACTCCCTGCCTCTCAGAGTATTCCATCCAGCTCTGAGTGTGGTATACCACGTTCAGTAACATCATGGTCCCACTCCACCGACTCAATTCTTCCCAAATGAAAAACACCCTCATTTCCTACACCCGTCCTCTATGACACATGCACTTCCCCATCCCACCCTGGCACCTGCCCCCAACAGCATTCCAACTCATCTCCTACCCTTTCTAAAAGTTTGAGCACTGAGCTGGGAATAGAGTGGCACACACTTGCAATCCCAGCGCTTGGGAGGTTGAGGCAGGAGGATCATGAGTTCAAGACCACCAGCTTGAGCTATATAGTGACACCTTGTCTCAAAATCAAAAAAAAAAAAGAAGAAGAAGAAGAAAACAGGATTATGATTATGAGCTGGAAATGTAACATGATCCTCCAGCTAGCAGGATAAAACATCTTTTCTTCCTATCTTCCAAGGCTTCCTGAAATCCCTACTGTGTCACCCCCTCAAACCCCCCACAGGCTCAAACCAGAGTCTCTGGACACCTGAGAAGAGGCATGAAGACAGCCCAACAGTGGTTTCTTTTCCCTCCTTCAAATTCAACACTCTTGCTCTATGCTAACCGAGATTTCAAACATTCGAGAAGGTAGCAGCTGCCACCGGAAGTTTAATAAGGGAAAAATAAAACTCTCTCCCCATTGGGGATCAGGGGATATTCGTGTTCTGCTGCTGAGTAACCAGTGACCACAGCTGAACACCTAAAATCAGTGAGAAAGTAGCCTTTGGCTCCTGTGGGCAAGAGGTCGGACTTGGCTGAACAGGGCTCTCTGCTCCAAGCCTCCCAAAGTGAACCCGGATGGGATGTCAGCTGGTCCAGAAAGCACCTCAAGGTCACATGGCTCGTGTGGTGACTGCCAGAATCCAGTCCTCGGAGGTTGCAGGACTGAGCCCCAGTATCTGTTCTCTTACTGACTGGAGATTGAGGGTCACTCAAGCAACTGAGTTTCCCTGCAAGGAGGCCCCCAAGGTCCTCTTATGCCTTAAGTCCCCTCTTCAGGAACAGCCTTAACTGTGCCATGTCAGGTCACCTAATTACAGGAGCAATGTCCTGTCACTCACACTCAAGGGGAGGCAATCACACAAGGGCACATGTCACTGGGGCCTGGAGTACCTAAAGGAATACATGAGAGCAGAGTGAGAGATGGGGTAAGGACAGGTCACTGACAGGAAATACAGTGTGTCTGAGTTTGGGGAAGTTACCTCAGTATGTATAAACCCAGGTGTTGACAAAAAATACCAGACAAGTGCCCTGTGCAGCGGTGGGGGGGAGGGGAAGCCTGGTGGAGTTTGGAGACTTGCTAGCAATTCTGACCTCACAGGTCAGGGCCACACGGGATCAGGGAGTGTCACACTGTCAAAGCCTTCATTAACAGGTCCAGCCCAGCACAGTTTGTGTCCTCCCTCCTAACGTTCTCTGGAGATGCCTGATGTTGTCTCTCAGATGGAGGGGCTGGGAAAGGGTCTTCAGCCCTCCCCGCCACTACCATTTCTTTCTCCCTGCTCTTTCCCCCTGAGAATGCCTCTTCTTCTCCCAAAGTCTCCACAGGAATCCAGCTCCACCCATGTGTCAAGGTCAAGGTGGAATGCATCTGGGTATCCTGATCGTGGCTATCACAGGCAAGGTTGTGCAGATCCCACACTGGTCCTCTTCTGACCCCAGGTCACTTCCTCAAGCCTTTGCCTTCCAGGCTGTTTGCCTACTTGGGATGTCCTCCAACACGTGGGGCAGAGGAAGCTGCGAGTGAGTGTCTGGTTCTACTGTCTGGACCACTGGGGTGGCAACAAAACCAGTTGGGCTACCAGTGCTGACATCTCTCTGCTGAGCCCCCTGCCCATCAAGACGCTCCTAGTGTCTAATTAGAGAGACTTCCTGCTGGATCCCAGGGAGAGACTGGACCCTGGGTACCCAGTGAGCCCATCGTGCTGAACACAGGGGTCAGCATGTAGGGGTGTGGTGGAGGGGAGCTTCTAGGTAGGGGCAGATTAGAGAGGCCACTGAGGGGCATAGGGAGCAGAGGTGTCCTTTGCAGGCCTCAAAGTCAGCAAAGTTCAGGCCAAACGCTAGAACCCACTTTCCACAGACTTCAGCAGAAACATTTGCTGATGGATGCTGCCACCCCAGGATGGAAAGGGCAGCTTTGGAGGAGGGGACTCTTTACGGAAGCAGGGGTGCAAGCCCTGGCAGGAGCCTGCTCCTAGAATGAGAGATCTGCAGCTTCCCGGGCCCCTTGTAGTCCAGAATCCTACTGGTCAGTGGGCAGCTCTATGGCCTATAACCCAAAGGCCTCCCCAGGGCTTCAAGAGTTACATAAGGGCCTATGAGGAGGGGGCTCCCAAGAGGAAGAGCACCAAAAGCCAGAAAGAAGCAGAGGTACAAGTGCAGGTCCAGTAAGGCTGGTGGAGTTAAACCCAGCTCTGCTCTTGACAGGTGCAGGACTTGGGCACGTGCCTTCCTGCCTGGGCCCCAGGAAGGATCTTCACATAGCACGTGCCTCAAGAGGCCCAGGAGATCCATGGAGATGACGCACAGAAGGGCTGGAGTGATCATGGGACTGTTCTTCCACTAGCTCAGCTCCCAAGAAACCTGCAGTTCTTGTGCTCAGCATCCTGTTTAAATTTGGCAGCTCTTCTTCCCTCCACAGCCACCAGTCCTGCACTGCCCAGGCCTGCAGAGCCGCTCCTGGGGCCATTGCCCTTCCGGGCAGCGCTCAAGCAGCCCCTCTGCAGGACTGTCAAAGGGCCCCTGTCTGAGCCTCAAGCAGGGCATTGATGAGCCCTCAAGGGCTGTCCAAGTGATCCCTGCTTGCTTGGCTTGGCCGGCCATGTGGACTTCCCCAAACCCAGCTATTTCCTGTCCCTCAGCCACCCCCTCCCTGCTGCCTGGCTACAGGGCACAATCCTACTACTCTGCTCAGTTGGTGCTCGGCTCCAGGGCCAGGGATGAGGGTGGGGTTGGTGGAGGGAGAAGAACTAGGCAGCTGCATGGGCTCCGGGTCCTCTGAGCACACAGCCATGGCTCCTTGGTCCCCTCTTGACAGAATGTAAAGCTGGGGACAAGGCCAACCCTGCTTCTCCCATGACACCCCCTCACTTGATAGGGACCCCTGCAAGGTGCTCTTCATATGGATCTTTTTGAGACTAAAGAGCTCACACACACTGCGATCCTGGTCCATCACCACAATCTTCACTTGGGATATGAAAAGAAGGCACTGGTTAATCACTGACTGCTGTGTGGCCTTGGGAAAGTTGCTTAATATCTCTGGGCAATGAACTGTAGTTCATTTTCCACCTGTTAGTGACACTGCATTGGCTGCTTGGGGATCTGATAAACAGCAAATAAAATCCTCAGAGAAATGTACCCTCTCCGAGGATAGCACCCAAAGTACACTGACCCCTCTCTGACACCCTACGGGACCACTTCACCAGCCCTCTTGCAGGTCTCTGCACTTCTCTCTTCCCTCCTAAAACCCATCTCAACCCTGTAACTCCCCACCCAAAACCCTGCAAAGATTCTCCTGCCCCAGAACTCAGACTTGTTCTCCTCCACACAACATTCAAAGCACTGGGAGACAGAGAAAGAGGCATGACTGAAACACTTAGCCCTGGATCCAGCCATGCCTGAAGTCCAAAGTCCCTGGACTTTTCATTTATGGGGAGATTCACTTTGGGGGACTGAAAGGTAATAAACACAGTTCACTGAGGTTTCTTTACTTGCACCCATCTTCTTCCTGGGGCTGCCCTTTGAGATGCAGTTGACCAGGGTGAGCTAGCAACAAAGAACCCAGCTGCATGCAAACACTCTTCCTGTCTGGGCCAGGATGCCTGTCTGCCTCCTGTCTGCTGGCAGTACTGTTCTCCCCTCTCCCTCCCCACAGACCTTGCACAACCTTCCACTGGCCTGGAGCATCCTTGTTCCCACTGCCTGCTCTCCCAGACTCAGCTCGGTGAGGCCTCTTCCAAGATGCTCTCTGCCCTCACTGAGCCTAAAGTAGCTCCAGTTTTCCCCATGGTGGAGTTGGCCACCAGCTGTTATAATTGTTTTTGGGTCTGTCCCAGGCCATAAGTAATTACGGGCAAGTCACCCCAGCGCCCAGAACAGGCCCTGTCTCCAGGTGGAGGTGCTCGCCAGGTGAGCAAAGTTCAAGCCTGACTTGGGAGACATCAGGCCACTTATGTGGTCAGTAATCCATGATTAGAAACAGTGCCAGGTCATGGCACGCACAAGCTGCACCTGGTCCCTAGGAGTTTCTGAACAGGCATGTGTGTGCGTATGTGTGTGTGTGTCAGGGCTACCGAAGTAGGAGGCACTGCCTTGCTACACCATCTGTCAGGAACCACACAAGCCAGAGCGAAGCTTGCCACTTTATTGAAACCTCTTTTGAGTCACATGAAGCAATGACATGGGGTGAGACAGGAACCTCCTGTGCAGCCCTGCCTGTGCCCCGACAGACTCGGAGGCTCTGTCCCCACCACAAAAGCAGCTCACTCAGGATCCCCAGCCCACAGGGGAGCAGACAAAAGAGGGACGTGGGGCTGAGCCTCCCAACCACCACCACCGAACACCAGCCTCCTGGGCAGGGGCTGGGGCCACAGAGGGTCTACCTGTTCCGACTGAATAGCCCTGTGGATTTGGTCCAACACACGGCCTGCCTGAGTTCAGGGGGGTTTGCTCGACTGGGTGGGATCAGACCAGCCTGGCCAGCAGGATGGACTGACAGCTGAGTCCTAAAGGAGACTGGCCCAGGTAACCTGTCAAGGAGCCTTCTGCCATGTGACTACCCTGGGCACAGGGCCAGCATTTGACTGTGGGTAAGAACAGCTCTTTAGCAAACAATCTTGTGTGTGAAATGACTGTTTACAGTGGAAACAACTGTTATTTCCTGCAGCTAGCTAAGCTGAAGGGGAAGTTTGAATTTTCCCTTGAATTAACCATCATCCTCAGCTCAGAGACACTGAGCTGGCCAGAGCAGGCAGCCATGGCTGGTTAGTTTTGCTGAATGGTTTGAAGGCTACCTTTGTATTTATTTTTATTGAACTGTATCACAATTCTAAGTGACAGATGGTTGGTTGAGTTGCTAACTATTTTAGCAAGGTATTTGAAGAAACCGATTTTATATCATGTGGGGTCAGATCTATCCGTGAACTGACAACTACTTACAAACCAACCATGCACCGTCATTCCACATTTTACTGATCTGACTATGTGGTTTTGGTTGTCAGTCACTTTGTTATATATTGATTAATTAAACTGATGGCTACTTAAGCAAACTTGCCAAAATTTAAAATGACCAGTCATCTAAACAAGTATCATTGTTGATGAAAATAAGTCAAGTTGTTGGACTGAATTTTTGAGTGACTCAAAGAGGAGGACCCAGTGGTGAGCAGGCCAGTAAGGGGGACACAAGCAGATTGTCCTGAAGTCAGCTGAGTAGTCCCTCTAGGCCACAGGGCCACCAAAGCAAAGAAGCAGATACAGAGGCAGCTCCACCCCTCCCAGTGCTAAGACTGGGGCCTGGCGAGGTCACACCTCTGAGTATGGGGGCGGCGCAGGGCCCCCCTCGGGAGACTTGCAGGGCAGAGACAGGGCTTCCTCATAGGATGGCAGGACCACCTGGGGGAGAGAGAGAAAAGGCTGAGCATTATCAGGAAGGACCCACAAGTCCAACCTGAGGTCCAGGGACCCAAGCCCCCACCTCTGATGACAGTGACTCACACATCCTGGGCACTCACTACATGCCAGTGACTGTGAGGCAAGTGGGCTTTCCATCTCAGCAAGGGACATTTGCCTCCACCTGTTCAGTCTCAAGGTCCCCACTGCACCAGTTTCCTTAGGGGAAACTTCTCAGTCCATGTGCTCTTGAAGGAACTGGTGGACATGTGACTTGGGCTGGGCCACTCAACGTAGAATTCCATCCCCTGGTATAGTCATTGGTATAGTGAAAGGTATGGGACCCACGTGGTCCAGTCACATATATTCCTATTTCTGTTGGGCTTACCAAAAAGGTGTGATGTCAGCCTAAAAGTTTGGGCAGCCATTTTGCCACCATAGGGAAGGATGGCCTGAAAGTGGAGCTAACATTGTCAAGAGACGGAGAGGATGCTATCATATCCTGACGTCAGGAGTCACCAGGCTGGAGCCAGACCTACGTTGGCCTTTCAAGTTCTGTGAGCTGGTAAATTCCCTTTTTGACTTAAGTACAGTTGAATTAGGTTTCTGACACTTGCAACCGGAAGCATGTAAACCCACTTTTCAGATGAAGAAAGGGGGCTCTCTCCATCACTGCCCTCTCCATCACTTCTCAATGAAGAGCTTTCAAGTGCTCCCTGTCCTCTCTGCCTGGGAAGCCCTGCTTCCACTTCCCAGCAATCTCATACCATACCCACTGACCACCCAAGACTAGGCTAAGGTCTCCTCTCCCAGGAAGCCTTCCTGGATGTCCCAGAGGTGACACCTCTGTGATCACTGCCCCTGTGCTTCACACCGAGCTACAGGTATATTTCTGTAGCTGGGTTCACTCTAGTCTGTGTGTATCCCTGGGGCAGAGGTAGCAGTGCAGTTTTCTGTTCACCCCAGAATGGATACAAAGTCAAAAGAGTGAGACTGGGCTGGCTGGCTGGCTGGCTGAATGGATGGATGGGTGAACGGATGGATGAATGGGTGAATGAATAAATGAATGAGTAGAATCGTAGAGCTGAGAGCATTCACATTTCTTCTAATCCAACCCTCATCTTACAAATGGAGAAACTAAGGCCCAGAGAAAGAAAGGACCTGGCCCAAGTGGCCCAGCAAGAGAGTGGGAGCTGGGACTTGACCCAGTCAGCCTCACCTTCGGGAGCATCTTGGAGTTGCCCTTCTCAGCGGCTGAGTTTGTGTACCTCATGAATTTATAGCATCGCCACACACACTTGAACATGTAGACCTGGAAGAGAACCTGGGTCAGTCTGGGCTTTGCCACCTCCTGCTTACTGCCCCTGAGGCTTGGGACCAATGCTAGGTACCTCAAGGGGAGCCACCCCTTACCCCAGAAGCAGCATCCAGCCACAGCTGCTCCAACCCCACATTGCAGTCCTGGGAGGTTTCACCTGCCTGCTGGGTATAGTTCAGGGTTGTCCCTCCATTGTCCATGACCACTGTACAGCAAGGGTTTTGCAGGGCATTGGTCCCTGTCCAATCTCCCTAACCATCATCCTATAGATCCTTCCTGGCACTACCTGAGGGACCCCCATCATGAGACAGAGTGGATGGTGGGAAAGGACCTCCCCAAAATGGCCTGTGTTGCATTGTTTTTGAAAGCAGATTACAAAAGTGTGCTCAGCATTAACCCATGTTTACATGGGAAGGAAAGGCATGTGTGCAAGTGTGTGATGTCAGCTAGTGTGAGAACTTTCTCTCAGCAGTGGAAGCAAGAATGGGAGAGGTTCCAGGGTGGGGCCTAAAGTCCCAGGGGACCATGCTCAAAGAACAACAGATGGCCCAGCTATATCCTGAGGAGGAGGAGAGGGTGCTGTCATCTGGAAACTCTCCTGTTTTAGGAAGTCCTTTGGTGGAACTTAGATGGGACAGAATGAAATACAGAGATCACGAGTAGTGAGGGTGAGGCAGGAAGGCCCAGGTTAATCAAGCAGGTGGGGGGCAGCCAGGGAGGCAAGATGAGGGGGGAGAGAGACCTGTCCCAACGATGGTGAGAAGGGACTGCAGAGAAGGAGCTGGGTTGGGCCTGGGGGGGTCTCCCCCAGGAGGCCTTCAGGAAAGTCCCATTGCTCGCTTACCATCCTTCCCATCACTAAACTTCCATTCATGTGACCATAGGTCCCTGAGTCATATAAGGTTGTGACATGAACCAAGCAAGGCTTCTAACACCCCTATGGCAGATGAGACAAGAGAGATGGGACCCGTCAAAGACCCAGGGCACAGATAGTGCGAGTGGGGCAAGGACTCAAACCCAGGTCTGCCAGAATCGAACCCCAGACAGTGCAACTGAACCAGTGCTGCCCTGAGTTACATGTTGAACCCCTAACACCTGAATACACTTGGCCCTTGCAGACCCACATCCCCTAAGCAGAATGTCCCCAAGGGTCTCAAGTGGACTCTCAGAGGAGCTGGCATGAGGAGGGTAAGAGAAAGGAGCTAAAATCGGGTAAGAGCAGGGACGTTGTATGTGGGGGGGCCTGGGACCACAGCACAACCTGAGTCTCCCTTCACAGAGCCACAGGGCAGGCACCACTCACCTTCAGGACAAGGACGGTGACAAAGGCGACAGAGAAGATGACCATCATCTTGGTGAATTGACTGTGAGCCATACCCTCCTGGCTCGGGAGGTAATTCTGCAACAGATGGGCCACATCAACACCTCTGTCCCCAAGGACCACTAGCCATGCCCTCCAAGAAGGTGTGACCATCAGCCTCGTCAGGCAGGTGGACAACTCCTATGTCCTAACTAGAGGATAGTCTTGGCTGATAGGAGCCACCTAACCCTATAATACCTAATAGGTCATGTCCCTGCCCTCCATGGAGCAAAACAAGCTCCTGTCATGAAGACACTCAAGTCGCACTGTCAAAGGTCCCCATGTGAGGAACTGGGGCAAAGAGTAAGCAGCCATGAAGGAGTCCTGGAGGAGCAGACTCTGGATCCAGCTCAGCAGCCATCTTGACCCTGAGTCAGAAAGACCTAGCAAGACACTCCCAAATTTCGGGCCCTCAGAAACTGTGAAATAGATGGTGGATGCTCATGGCTCACACCTGTAATCCCAGCAACTTGGGAGAAGGAGGTAGAAGGATCTTGGCCCCAGCCCAGGCAAAAGCAAGAGCTCCTATTTGAAAAATAGTTATTCTTTTCAGATAGGAAAGTTATTTTTTTCAGACAGCCCTTTCACCCACAGAAAGGGCTGCAGGTGTGGGTCAAGTGATAGAAGGGCCTAGGAATGTCAAGGCCCTGAGTTCAAATCCCAGTACCACCATAAAAAATTGAAATAGTATTTATTGACTTAAACCATGATGCTTGGGGTTATTTGTTAGGCAGCAATTGAAAAACCAGTCATATCTCTGCAGGGTGAACCCAGTCCAGGGCTCCCTCTGGGGTCAAGCAGGGATGCTCTAACACCCACATCACCATCTTCCTTTCTAGAACTGTTTCCCTGGCTCCCAAGCATCTTCTGGAGAATATTCTTCCCAGCCAAGCCAACTTGAAGCCCTGAGGCACAGAGAGGTGGAGAAATAGCTGGGGAGCCAGCCTGGACCTCTGCCCCAGACTTACCATGTGGTTCATGGACCTGAAGTTGAGATAAGTGGGCACTTCCATGTAGGAGCTGCAGAGGGTCAGGATACTCAGGCAGAAGTCCAGCAGCTGTAGGGTCATCAGGGGGACCCTGGAGCGGCCCTTTGAAGGACAAGGAAGAGGAGGGATGAAGACCAAAACACAGAAACCCAGTTGCTGTGAGGCTCATGGAGCCCCTCCCTTGAAAGACTTGGCTCTAGTACACTGTGCATAGAGAAAGAGGGGACACTGAGCTGTCCACACCAGGGCTGGACCAGGCCCAGGACCAGAACCAAGGTCTTCTGACTCCTGGGTCAGAGTCCTTCCATGATACAGAACTCCAGTTTCTTCAAGGACAACAGTCAGGGGTCTGTGAAAAGCAACTTCAAGCTGGGCTCAGTGCCTCACCCCTGTAAATCCTAGCTACTCTGAGGCAGAGATGGGTAGGATCATGTTTCACCCAGGACCAAAGATTCACAAGACCTCATCTCAACCAATAAGCTGAGTAAGGTAGTACATGCCTGTCATCCCAGTTATGTGGAAAGCATAAATAGGAGAATTGCAGCCAGGTCAGCCTGGGCATAAACATGAGACCCTGTTTAAAAGATAGCTAAAGCAAAAAGGGCGGAGGGTGTGGCTCAAGCAGTAAAGCAAGTGTAGGGCCCTGAGTTCAACTCCCCAGTAACCACCCCCCCAAAAAAAGCAACTTTGGCCAGACTGCATCACTGGCCAGCAACAGCCAGGACAGCTTTACCACCTTGACTGCTTGCCATTCATTGGCATTGACCAGTGACGTCATCCTTCTCTTTCTTGAACTTGGTTCCAAAGGAGAGGCAAGGCTGGGCTGGGACCTGGCAAGGCACTGTGCCCTTTCTTGTGGTGTGCGTCATTGCACCACCTCACCATGCGCTGAGCGCCTCCTGAACACACTTCCTGCATCTGCTCCCCTAAGCACGGGTGGCTTACAGAGGAAGAGGCTGTGCAGTATGGAGGGGTTCGTGAACCTGCTCAAGGACACCACCAAGGAAGAGGACCCTGCTCTCAACAGCCTGAGCCCCTCCCTGCTCCCCGGGCCAGGCTGGAGCTAGGGACTCACCGGCCGGGTCCGGGAGGTGAACTTGAGGTAGGCAGGCAGCTCGATGTAGGAGCCCAGCAGGGTGAGCAGACACAGCAGGAAGTCCATGACTTGCAGGGACAGAAAGGGCACTAGGTACTTCTCCCGGTTCTGGAAGACAGGCCCTGCACTGTCAAGGCGACCCCAGCATGCAGCCAGAGCTCCCCCATGCAGCCAGTGTCACATGTCCCCTGCCCTCCCTGGATAGTTAAGCCCACCTAGATTCACACACTTTCCTGTCTTCCTCAAGTGACACTCTGGGGAACAGGAGAGAGGTGCCTGGTGTCTCCGGAACCATCCCCATCTCCAGAGGCTCAAACAGTACCTGGTTCAATTTAGTCCCAAGACCCCAACAAAGGAGGATTTTACAGAGAAGGGTCTGAGAAGGTATCCTGGGCAGCCACCCCAGCTAGATCCAGACAGGTGACTGGGGCAGAGGATGGGGCAGCAGAAACTCCAATGTGAGCAAAGGCCTGGGGGGAAGGAGCCTGTCCTGTGTGGACAGCCGGCCTTCTTGAAGCCACTGTCAGGTATGTGAAGTCATGGAAGAGACCCTGAGAGGCAAGGCCGAAGTCCCTCTCCTTCCATTGAAATCAAGTGACTCTATGACAGTACCCATGCATAAGCAACACAGCTGGAGATAGGGTCACAGGAAGGTGGGGTCCTGCGGTCTCCTGTGAGTGACTGAAGTTGCCCAGTAGACAACCCTGACTGAGCTTGAGTCTGGGGATGACCTGGTCTGCTTTTCCAGTTGGGATCAGTGGCAAGGAGTGAGACATTCCAGATGGGCACCAAGACTGCCCCTCTGCCTTGCACCATCAGTGCCCAGGAGGGTCCTCTTCTGCAGGAGGTGAGGACAGAGCCTGTCTGTCTCTTTCAGTGTCTCCTTGAGCTACCTGGCTCTTTGTGAATTTGTCACTCCAGGGGGACCAAGAGGTCCCAGGGATTTCCAGAGTATGGATCCCACTTGGGCCCAAGCATGCTGGCTGGATCTGTACTTTCTACCACTTTGGCCCCTGATTACAAAACCCAGAATAGCCTCCTGTCCCCAAGCCTCAAAGCAACCCTTCCCCTTCTCTCTCACAAACCCACCTCCCCTTGTGGGCTAACAGGATGGGGTCATCAGAAAGCCACCCCCACCCGCGCCAAGTGTCAGTTATTCCACAGCCCACTGCATGTGGCCACCAGGAGGCCATGTTTTACAGAGAACTGAGGCTACCAGCCCGGGGAGTCCCATGAAGAGAGGGGGCTCCCCAAAAAGTAGATGCGAGGTGCAGATGGTGGCTCCTGCCCGCCCAGCAGGAGGCCCCTGGGTCTCCCTGCCCCGCCACAGGCCTCACCTTGACCACACCGATCAGCAGGCTCAAGCTGATGAGGAACAGCATGAAAATGAGCAGGAAGCTGGAGATCAGGTCAGCTGGAAGCAAGGAAAGGGGTGAGGGGGAGCGGTGAGGGTCCGGGTGCCCTGGAACCCCAGCCAGGTTCTAAGGACCACACTTTGGGAACCTCTAGCATAGGGACTTGAAAGTGAGCAAGAGAGTCCAGGCCCTGCCCTAGTGAAGTCCCCAGTCTTGAGTGAGGACAAGGACCACCAACAGGGCATTTCAGATATGAACAGAGAGTGTGGCTGGGACTCAGCTTGAGTCTACCTTAGCCAGGGCAAGGAATGTCCTGTGAGGACCAGGAGCCTGAGGGAAGGGTGCTGGGGAAGGGAACAAATAGCTGGGTGTGTCCAGTGCACAGGACAAGAGGGGAGCCCCAGGCAGCTGCAGTCAGAGCACCCTCAGGGCCTAGGGCCTGGGGCCTGGTAAAGTTTCACTTTTACATGAGCAAGCGAGTTGGCGGCCATGGCAGGTTTGGCAGGCCAGTGGGGCTGGCACCTTTAGAAGCTGTAATGGTTAAGTGCCAACCATGGCTCTCACCCCTGGAGATGTGGAGGGGACAGAGGGGCAGGGGTGTGCCTAGGGTCATCATCAGTGAAGCCAGGACCTCAGTCCCCAGTGCATCTGACCTGGGTAGGATCTTCCCATACTGTTCCCCTCCCAACCTTGCCCAGGGTGTGCCAGGGCTATCCTGGACCTACCGATCCTGAGGTAAAGTGTCTTAGAGAACCTGCAGGACGCCTTGCCCTGGGTGACCTCCACCGTGTGCTCAATGAACAGCAGGACACTCATGATCTGAGGAGAAAACAACACCAGTCAGTGGGCCTCCCAGCCCAACAGCATGAGGGGGAGAGGGGAGGGGAACATGGCACATGTGGTCCACAAACATCCTGAATAAACTTGTGGCCTTTCCAGATGGGCAGTTCTGGCTCACCATCCTGGTCTTCCTCTTCCCAGCTGTGCAACAGTGAGTAGGTGACTAGATATCTCTGGGCCTCGGTTTCCCATCTGCAAAATGGGCTCATACTGATATTTCTCTTAGGTTCTCCTAGGAGGGACTGCTGAGGCTGCCCAGAAGAGACTCAGATCCATGCTAAGCTCTCAGGAAGTGCTGCCTATTACCCCTGAAGGACAGGCTTGGGGACCAAGGGCTCTTGCTGCTGGTTGCTCCCCTCCCCTACCCTCACTTGGGTGGCAACAGCTTCTAGGTTTCAAACACACAGGCTCTGAGCATCATAGACCTTCCAGTTCTTGGAGCCTTCAACGTGAGCCTGGGACAGCCCTGGGGACACCTGACCCTGAGTCACTGAACAACTGAAGTCCTGCCACAGAGCTGCACTTGGAAAGAACCTTGGAGGTCACCTTTTGTCCACCCCATCCCCCAATCTGGTGCATGATTCCTGTGCCATGCAGCCTCTACTTGAGTGCTTCCAGCCACGGGGACCTCACAACATTCCCTGTGTCTGTGTCCTTGCAGCAGGCTGTCCACTCCCCCTATGTCAGGACACACAATTCTCCAGGAAGGATCTCTCCTCACTGATATCAATGTTATTGCCCCCCTTGTAGTGGGTGTTCTACCTCTATTAATACGGCTAAGCTTACATAGGCTTTTTAGGTAGCCCTACACTGCAACTCATTCTTGGCTGACAGTCCACCAGACACCCACCATCTGTTTCCCCTTGCTGACTGTGTGGGTTGTTTTGTTTTTTTTTTTAGCTCAAACGCAGGTCTTAACTTGTCTTCCTGTCATGTTACATCCTATTCAGAGAGTCAGAATGGAACAGCACAGAAGTGATGAAGAGCTGGCTCTGGAGTTCGTCTAAGATGGATTCAAAGCCAGATGGCTATGTGACTTTGGGCAAGTCACTGTACCTCTCTGAATCTTCTCACTTAGAAAATGGCTTTCGCTGGTTACAGCGTTCCATTCTCGAAACCCTGAGTGTGTGGCTCACAGAGGCGCTCAGTGAACACAATCTGCCTTGGGCTGGTGCAAGTTTTCGCCAAGCAGCACCAGCAGCAGTGCCGGGTTGGACAGGGCTTGCTCTAGCTGCCCCTCTTCATGGAGCAGAGGGGACCAAGAAAGCTCTGCTCCACAGGAAGCCTGAGACCAGAGCAAAAGGCAGGTGTGAGGGGCGGTGGTGGGCCTGCAGGAAACAGCCCTGAGGCACCTCCCCTCCTAATCTCATCTTTAAAAAGAGAAAGGGAAATGGAGCAGGTGACAGTTCAGTGCAGGTGAGGAGTGGGAGCCCTGTGAGGTGCTGAGCTCCCCAGGCCTGGGATGTGACACATGTGAGTAACAGTCCGGCTTAGAAAGGGCACAGGAGCATCCGCCAGGGATGGCAATGGGGGACTTTTGGAGTCCAGAGAATCCAGGATTAGCTGAGATCTGAAGAGAAGCTCTGAATCAAATGGTCTCCAAGAGGCCTCTGCTGACTTGATTGACAAACTCCCTCTGCTCGTGTTATAAGCTCAGAGAGGTTAGGTGTCTTGACTGAGGATTCACAGCAAGTTGGAGCAGAGTGGAGATAAATGTCCAAGCTGCACAGTGATGTCTTGGCACCTCCCTGCCTCCAAAACCCCCAGAGCACTGCTGGAGGGGACCCCAGAGGCTCAGTGCTTTGGTCATGCACCTGTGTCAGGAAACCTTCTGAACACCCAACTCCCCATTACTTCGTTTCTAGATTCTGAGCATTGTTACTGCCCAGGTGTGTCACAAACATGGTAAGTCAGACACCAGTTTAGAAATTCTAAGTTTGCCACCCTGAGGCCCTGAGGTCACTTTGGACATCCCCGCACTTTGGAGACCTCGACTCCCACAGACCCCCACCCCCACCCCTGCTGACTCCTCAAGTCTGGCCCTGAGCCCCACTCACTCCTCGCAGGGCACAGTCCTGCCATTAGTCCCCAGTGACCCCTGTAAATGGCCAGTGACGCTGGGAAAGGGAAGCAGGAGGACTTTGTGCAGCTCAGCTCCACAGCCAGGCAAGGGGCTCTTCTTGTGCTCTCACTCCCATTTCACAGTCCAAGGCCTCCCAGATGGGCCCCTGGAGGGACAGGCCAGTGGTCTTTCCCCCTCTGCTGCCTGCCCAGCACCTCTGGCCCTCTAAGGGAGCCTCCAGAAGTCAGTCATTTTCCCTCTCCCCTCCTGCACCTTGCAGCTTGAGCGAGCAGCAGCCCCAAAGCATTTCTGCTGTTGTAAAAGCCACCACAGCTCAACACCGCACTCCCCTTGCCTCCTTTGCCCTTCTCAGTGACTAGGGGCAGGGACAGGTGGGGGTCCTGGTTCCCAGGTGAGAACCTGAAGCTCAGAAAGGGCAGAAACCACCCCAAGGTCACACAGCAAGGCAGCCTACCAGCTGGTTCAGACCCTCTGCCAGCCCCACTACCCTGCCCCATCAATGGAAGATACTCCAGGAAGAAGAGAGGAACCCCAGCTCCCACACCCAGTACTCCCAGGAGGGGGACAGAGAACAGCTGACTTTTATCTGCCTCTTCTGTGTGCTCAGACCTGCACACAGAGGTGGGCCCTGCCATTGCACAAAGGCCTGAAGGACAGGCCACACAGCTCCATTTTACAGCTGGGGAAATGAGGCTCAGAGCAGACATGGCTGTATCGCGTGGCAGTGGGAAGTGAGCCCTGTTGCCTCTGCTCCTGGCTCTGGGGCTCCTCACAGTGCTGGGCTGGTGGCATTGGATGTAGCCCCCTCCTGGAAGTCACTGCCAGCCTCAAACACACAGAGCTCACTCAGGAGACAGCAGCTAGGCCTGGGTGACACAAGTGAGGAGGGCCTCCTCCATTTGTACCTGGGGTCCTGGGGACCATTAAGCTGCTCAGGTTCGAGGACGAAGTGTAGCCCCGTGCAGGCTGCCCAGGGCCTTCGGTCCCACCCACTGGATGACTCAATGCTCCAGCCGAGACCTGTGGCTCCAGCCACCACGGGTTTGTGGTACCCAGGAAGCACCTGGCTCCCCTGCAGCAAAGCCGGGAGAGGCCCAGAAACCCCAGGGGCTGGATTTCCAGGTTGGCCCTCACTCTTCCCTGCCTCTAGTTTCCACCTGGACACAGTACTGTACTGTCCTGGTCCTGGGAGGCTGGCCAGGTCACGTCCTGGGAACCTGTGTCATCCTGGGATGGGCTCCAGGCTTCTGAACACGACAGCACAGGAGCCAGCCTCTGTTCGCCATTACAGCTGCATCCACCCTCTGGCCATTAGCTCTGTGCATGTGGGATATCACAGTCAAGAGCCGAGGCATCACATAGTCCTGCCCAGCCCCACGCTGTGCATACTGAGAGCGCGTCTGACCTCTCTGAGCCTTGGCTCCTCATTCAGGGAATGGGGAGCACTGCAGACTGGCCTTCCAGGGCTGGTGTGAGGTCACAGGGCCTGCAGATGGGGACTGAAGGGCAGTGGTCATCACTGCACCGCCCTCATCACCCCCTACACATACCGCTGAGCACCTACCGCTTCCCACTCTGTCTGCATAACCTCTCACTTGGGCCTGCAGATGTCCTGGTCTTCAGAAGAACCCAAGAAGTGAAAAGTGAGGGACACACAAATCACTGCTTTCAGAGAGGGTTTCACCACCAGGAAACCCTTGAGCAAGGCTAAGGGTTTGAAGGATAAGTAGGAGTTTTCCGATTAAGAGAGAGAGAGAGAAGACAGTGTATTAAGAAGAATATCATGCCCGAAGGCCTAGGAGTCCAGCAGTGCAGCTGTGTTTGGATTCCTCCTAAGGGGATGTGTCTTTCCTAAGAAAGAGGTTGTTACCAGTAGGGAAAGGAGGCCCAGAGAGAGACAACAACCAGCTGAAAGTCACACAGCAAGACTGTTGTGATCAGAATCAGCTCAGCCTGCCTGACTCCAGGTTGGGTCTCGGGCCCCACTCAACCCATTTCTGCTCATTTCATTCTCTGTTCCCCTTTTCCACTTCTTCCCTCTGCCACTCCTTGTTTCAGTTCCTGCTCCCTCACTGCCTCCCTGAGCTGAGCAGTGAGGAAGTGAGGCAGAAGAAGTTCTGTTTCTTTCCTGTGGCTCTGGGGAGCAGCCTGCAGCCTGCAAGCTGCACCAAAGGACGGAGTGGGGCTGGGCGTGAAGAAGGAGGGGATGGGAGAAGGTAGAAGAGGATGGGACGTCAACCCATGGTAGAGGAAGTTTTAGGCAGGTGGACTGCCGATAGTGACCGATAGTAACCGTGCTGGGTGGTCACCTAGGTGTTGATGAAGGGGACATGGGGTGGCAGTGTGTGGTGGGGATGGGGGTAACGCCAGCGGGTATCCTCAGGTGGTCACAGGGCAGACGCTGATGATGAGTAGATGCTTCTGATGGGTGATGAGGATGGGGACGTCAGATCCTTCCACCTGGGCTTCAAAGACCAACTCTCTCTTGGAGAAGACCACCCCACTGTGTCTACCTTCTTGGGCTGGAGACTCAGGGTCTCAGGGGACACAGGCAGAGCCCCCGGTCTCTGTGATTCCAGGGTAAAGCCTTCACAGGGGAGAGCCAACCAATGCAGGCAGAAACACTTCTCTCTCCGCTAACCAAGATGGCGCCCCACTTTCCACGTGAGAACAATGGGGCTCTGTGTGGCTTGGCAGAAGTTGCACAAGGACTGGTGCAGAGCCTGTCCTCCCTCTTTCCCCAACAGATAACAGTTTGTGAAGTTGGTCCCCAGTGCCACACCCCTTCCTGCTACCCTCTCAGGAAGGCTCCACCCTGGCCCTGTGTCCCCTCCAGAGTCGGGGGTTGGGGAACTGGGCCTTCAAGGGCAGCCGTTGTGATTATTATCATCACCCTTGCTGGACCTCAACTGCCCCCCCATTTCCCTAGGGCCCTGGGTCGGCCTCTGGGAGGAGGACAAGAAAGGAGGCAGCAGCAGTTGGAAGAAACCCTCTCCCCTACCTGAGCTTCCTGTCACAGCTTATTAGGGTGGCAGGGTAGGGACCGTTCCCTCAGAGCTCTATCTCCCCAGGCAGCCCAGATACCATCCAACACTCCCATCCCAGGTGATCCACTCGGCTGCAGCCCAGCCAGCTCCCTCACCACAACTGGCTTCTCTCTCGTCTGCCCCGTGGTTCCCCACTCCCCCTTCTGCGTGACTATCTGTCCCCTCTTCTCCACCTGGACTCTGGGGCTCACTGACCTTGCTAGAAACTCCCCAGCGAGATCACCTGATGGCCTGGGTGGCCCTCACTGGACTTTACTTCCTGTGCCTCGGTTTCCCCACCTGCACAAGAAAGAAGAATCCGCCCACCTCAGAGAGTGGAGTAAAGGAAGTGCCATCTGTCTGCCGGGAAGATAGAAGACAGTGATTCTGAAGGATAGGCTGAGCAGCCTGCGTATGGACACCAACTATGGGTCCCCATGACATCAAGACTCCCTTTGTCATAGCTGCAAACGGAAACAACCCAAGCATCCTTCTGCAGGGAAACAGCCAAGTGCATGCTGGTAGAGTCACCCATGGAGCACCACACAGCTCAGGAGTACAGGGCTGGGAGAGACATCGTCTCCGTGGGGCTCTGGGACACACAGGTTCCAAGAGCTGCCAGTGTGGGTGAAAGCCATGGAGTAGGGCAGTCTAGGAGGGGACTCAAAGACCCCTGGGGCTGGTCTTGTTGGATTTCTTGATCTGAGTGTAAGCACCAGGGCGTGCTCTCTTTGTGAGAGTTTGTCACGATCCACACAGGTAAATTACACATTAATAAGCAGTTTAGAAAAAAAAGCCTAGAAATTAGTGGTACTGCCTACATGCCAGGCCCTGGGGGTTATGAAGATGACTCGGGCCAGGTCAAGTCCTGGAACAGCCTACAAGCCAGAGGACAGACACACAGGGACCCGCACACGGCCTTCCTGGGCACACTGGAAGCTCAGGATCCAGAGTGGGGCTCAGGGAAGCCTGTCAGAAGAAACAAGTCTCACAGGAGAGTTCTCCCAGCATGCAGTGGGAGAGGCACTCCAGGCCTCCAAGCGAGGACAGGGTAAGCGAAGGCCTGAGAGCATGAGGCACATCTGGGAAACAGCACTCTGACTCGGCATCACGCCGTGCCTGACCACAGTAGGCCCCTGGTAAATGGCAGCAGTTGTGTAGCCGGTGGGGAGGTGTAGACATGACTGGGAAGCAGAGGGGTGCGCTGACAGGGCTGTCGAGGGCCCTCCTGCAGCAGTAACAGTGCCTGCAAAGACCCTGAGAGCAATGGAGCATGAAGGTGCCAATGACGCTTGCAGTTTATCACCTGTGGAACAGGAAGTGCTGTGCCTGACGGTCCTGAGAGCCAGTGCAGCATCTGTGAACCCCCTCCCCAGACCCTAGCAAGGCTGCCCACAGAAAAGAAGACAGGGAGACAATGGTACCTCCCTGATGCCAGGAGGGACTCCCTGGCTCAGGGGAGGCAGAGATATTCTGCCCTAAGTACTTCATCAAATCTGCCTTTAGGGGCAACCCCTAACCCTTTAGGCTCTGAACCCTTTAGGCTCGGAGCCGGTCTCCAGGCTTGGCCTACCTACTAGTTATCCTCTACTTCCTCAATAGCCACCCCCAAGCAACTCCCCAAACCTCCACTTCCTGTTTATTTTCAGAGCACAGATCCCCAAGAATGACAAACTGTTTACTGTGGTTACTGAGCGTTCACGAGCTGCCAGGCCCTCCTCCGAACACTTAGGTCCACTATCTCGTTGTACCCTCACCTCAGACTTCGGAGACCAGTCTGTTCCCAGTTCTACTACTTCACATCTGACCATGAAGTCTTCCCATGCAGATCCTGTGTCTAAGAACAGACAGTGGGCCCCAGCCCGTGGCTGCCGAGTACACAGCAGCTCCCCATCTCCACCTAGAACAGGACCCAACATTCTTATTCCTTATCTAACCACAAACTTGCCTGGCCTCCCTAACCTCAGTCTCCTCTTCTGTAAGATGGCGGCTCCGATGGCAGCTGCTATTTGGGTGTGGCTGGGTGGGGGGAGGCTCACAAATGGAGGCATGGAGGCATCAACCCCCAACACCCCTGTCCCAAGCATCCCAGAGCTTCTCACTCTGCGGGCTGCCCCCTTTGGGGTAGATCCCCTGGGAGACCAATGCAGGCCTCACAGCGAGCTCAGAGCGAAGTCCCGCTTCTAGGCCGATGTTCTGTGCTCAAAATAAAAGCCTCACTTCCTGGGGAGCTGGGGCCAGGGTGAGGATGGAGAAGCCTCAGTCCCCCTGACCTCTGCCCTCCAATCCAGTCTAAGTTGGGCTCTGGCCCCTCCATCACAGAGGACCCCTCACCTGGTGGCTTCCTGACCTGTGCCTCTCTGATAGCAACTGAGGCCACTGTCACAAGAGAAGAGCCATGACACTCAACCTCTCCCACTCCCCCCCACCACCACCCTCCGATAAATGGCACGGAACAAGGGAAGCAAAGAACAAAGTGTCTCTGTCCAGACTGGGGCACCAGGCATGAAGGTGGCATATTCTCACAGACCCTCACCCGGGACGTGGGGACTTTCCCCACCTGACTGTTGGGTCAATTTTTAGGGCCCTGTTAAACAGGTAAGTTTTCAAAAAGTGAGTGGCCTCTGCAGTCAGCTACCACAGCCCCCCAGGGGCACTTGCCTGCCAGCTCCCTAGGTCACCAAGGCCATATCAGCTCAACACCTCCATGGGGCAGGAACCACTGACCTCATTTAACAGACAAAGATACTGAAACTCAGCCTGCCTGTCAAGGTCAAAAGGCCTGCCTGTCAGGGTCACTCCCCAGTGAGTGACAGAGGCCACAAATCACTGCCCCCAAATTGGAACTAAGGAAGGAACCCCAGGAGTTCTGAGGAAAACACATCAGAGAGCCTCCCAGAGGAGGATAGTGGAAAGAAACGAATCATGAAGTCCTGCCAGACAGGTCACCATCACCTCATGGCTACTCAAGGAATCCTTTCATCCCCTCTCTGCTCATTCTGAAGTTGGGGGCACACCAATCCTCTCTGAGTGTGGCCTGCAGCAGGTCTGGGATCCTACAGGACCTTTACCTATAAACTGGGCCAATGGGTCACGCAGAGAGCCCACCTTCTAGCTGTGACACTAGTCTCTGCCTCCTCCCCCACACCACTGTGCATCCCTCCTATGACAGCCTGAGTGACCTTGGCTTCTTCAAAACCCCACCTTGTCCTCCCAGCCTTTGCTCATCCCACCCCCTCCACCTGCATGCCTTCTTTCCCAGCATACCCAAGCCCACCTGGGACTCTGCTCTCCTGAGCCCCACCTCCACCCATCTGTGCTCCACCAGCCAGCAATATCACCCATCATCACTCACACAGCCTGTTTGTGGCACACTGGAACCCCAGGCAGAGACCAAGGAAGAGTAGAGCCCCAGGACAAGCACAGAAGGCAGTCTGAGAATGGACCTGCATCCTGGACAAAGCACGAGACTCCTTCTGTAAATAATGCAGTATGCTTGGCTGTCCTTTCTAAGATCAGGAGCAGTGCACTTGTGCACCCAAATAAACAGACTGGATTATTACCTACTGGATAAAATGAATAGCACTGATTTACGTGAGAAATGGAGAGAACAGACAAAGTTCCCAGGAGGGATCCCCAATAATTTATGTGGCTGCTCCACTCCCAGTGAGGCAGAGTCTCTATCCCCACTCTTCAAGTGGGCTGTGCAAAGTAGCTTCCCTCCAAAGAGTGCAGCGTGGGAAGAATGAGAAAGGATAACTTTGCAGGGCGGAGACACCTGATCAACGCCTCCCCAGCCAGGGAGTCAAGGTCACCACCATCAATGATAGCACCGTCCCTTGCCACAATGTACTGAGGGTGGCACTTCACATCTCAAATATCCTTCCCACAGGCATGGTGAGAAAACCAGTAGACAAATTCCAGTTAAGAAATAGTCAACAAAATGCCCAGGCAGAATTCCAAAAGGCCAAGGTCATCAGAACCAAGTGGAATTTGAGGAACTTGTCACAGCCCAGAGGAGCCTAGGAAGGCAGCACAGCTAAATGTAAAGTCTCCGGGGGCCCTGGATGCGATCCTGGAGCAGAAAACGGGTATTAGGAGAAGCTGGGGAAATGGTAAAACACAGACTCTGGTTAACAACAGCATGTCAGTATTGACGCCAACTGGGACAGATGTCCCATGCTAATGTCAGGCATCAGCGATAGCGATCCAGGTGTGACAAACACAGGAACTCTGGACTATGTTCTCGATTTTTCTGTAAATTGAAAATTGCTCTAAAAGTTAAAAGTATACTTTAAAAAGTAGCTCATGCTCATGGTGGCCACTATGGAAAACACAGGTCGTAATCCACTGGCCTTGGCCTCGTTCCCTTCTAGCCATGTTTTGACATCTCCTGCTTCTTCACAGTTGAAATCTGTGTAAGATTTTAAATCCCAGCAGCTGTTAATTTTTTACCCCATGTATTTTTTTTTTGGTAGTACTGGGTTTTGAACTCAGGACTTGCTAGGCAGGTGCTATAGCACTTGAGCCATACACCCAATCCTTTTGCTTTGGTTTTTGGGTTTTTTTAATAGGGTCTCGAGTTTAAGCCTAAGCCAGCCTGGACCTTCATCCCATATTTATGTTTCTCATGTAGCTGGGATGGCAGGTGCGTGCCAACACAACCAGCTTTTATTGATTGAGATGGAGTCTAGAGAGCCCCCCATCCCTGGGGTTGACCTCAAACCTCAATCCTCCAGATCTCCCCTCCTGTGTAGCTAGGATTACAGGCATGAGCCATTGCACCTGGCTTGGACAGTGCATTTCTAATAATGGAATTCTAGGAACTTGAGAGGAGCAGTCAGGAAGGAAGAGAGTTGCAGGCAAAGGGTCTTCTGGAGATCCCCCTCCTGCCACTGGCTAGGACAGGGACAAACCAGGACCCAAGGGGTCAACTTAAGAAACTTCTCTTGCTTCCCTATGTGTATGAGCACGGGTGCCCAGAGAATCCTCTACACAAACCCAGCTGAATCCCAAGGAAGGAGCTCCCTGAAGGCAAGCCCAGGACCTGACTCTCCTGTTAAGCACAAAAGAATCTTCCCATAATAACACAGCCATGACTTGATGATTGGTACAGCAAGGTGCTGTCTCAGAACGTCAATGGCCCAATTTAACCTCCCCAGAGAGACCAATCCACAAATAGCCCACAACGTACAGAGTCTGTCACTCATGGCTGACTCCAGATGACACCAACACGGGCAATTGGCACATCTGGATGACGGCTTCTCTTTCTCATCCAGATGTTCGAGGTCCTGTCAACACACCTGGCCCCCATCTGCTGGGCCACAGGAAATCCCACAGTCCTGCCCTTTCTGAGAAACTGGGGCCTGGCAGATAGGCTGGCCAGGTGTCCAGTTTCCAGGCTACTCAGCTGCTGTACACCTCCTGTGATCTAGAACATCCCATGGCTACCTATGACTCACATAAGAGACAGTGGTTCTCCAGCAGGCATGATTGTGCCCCATGTCTGGGAACATGGCTGGCATGGGAGGAGGGGGTGGCTGTCGGCATCTGGTAGGAAGAGGCCTGAGATAGTGTTCACACGATGCAGCTTCTCCCCCCACTGCAAAGGACTATTCAGCCCCAAATATCAGTAGTGCACTAGAGGAAATTTCCAAATTCTTGGTTTGTCATTCAAAACCCTTGTCACCTCCTCCACCAACTCCCCAACCTCCAGGTTGGTCTCAGTAGTCCCCTGCACCAGATGTACACACACATACACCTTTGCACACCTGTTTCTCCTCCCTCTGCCCATACTGCCCACGGCCAAGCCCTGAAACTCCTGCCAATGGCACTGCCTCCAGGAAGCCTTCCCTGATCACTCAGCTCATACAGTCTCCAGTTCTTTGCATGGGGACTGGACATCAGGGAACCATTTGCAGGCAAAACTCCTCAGATGGCATGATAGAGAAGAAACGCCCAGAGTCACTGGTCCAGGCCTTCAAGGGGATTTTTTTTTTCTTATCGGTCACCAACTTTAAAACATCAGAAGATGCAACAGAGAAACCTGCTTCCTGAAAGACCAGAGAGTCACTGCCAGACCCAAATTCCTTCATGGTGACAATCAGCAGAAACAGCAGCCGGCAGAGTAGATAGAGCAAGTGCTCCCTGTCTCTGGTGGCAGGTGTGGTGTCTGAAGCACCACTTCCAAGAAAGCACTCAGCTGTGTCAGGCACAGTCCTATGTGTTCTGTCCTCATAGCAGCCCTGTCACACAGCTATTGTCACGCCCATTTTTAGATGAGGAAACAGACTCAGAGAGGGTAGTAAGTTGTAGAAGGCTACACAGCCAAGAAGCAGAGATGCCAGAATTTGTACACAGGAGTCTGGATCCAGAGGCTACCCACTGTGAGGCATCCTCCTCCTCCCCCAATCCCCCCATGGCTGGCTCTTGCTACAGCCCTGCCAGACCGGAAGCAGATGCAGCCAGGTCTCTGCAGTTTGCAGCAGCCTGACACAGCCTGCAGACTTGGGCTGATTTTGAGGAAGTCCTTCCAAGCCATCAGACAACTGTCAACCGCAGGACCTAAGTCACTGAAGCAGGAGAACACTTGGGCCTGGGGGACCTGGGTGTGGCCAGGAGTTGGGGGTTGGGCATGGATCTGACAGAACAAGGACCTGACCCTCAGCCAGCCCAGACCCCAGGGGGAGCCTCGACCCCAGTGCCAGAGTCGCACTGTAACATGACAGGAGACGCAAGCTTCAAGTTAGGCTGTGCACAGCAGCCTCCAAAAAGGAGCCACTGAGCTATTACCTTCCCCTTCAGTTTTCCACAGAGCCTGGCCAGGCAAGTCACTCACAGAACAGTACACCACCCTCAGAGGGAGAAGGCAGTAGTCTGACTTAGCTGGGAGTTAAGAGGACTCAGCCCCCTGACTCCTACTGGATGCACAAAAAGGAGACATTGACTTACAGCCCCAGCAGAAGCCCAGGCCCAGGGAAAGAATCAGAGCTGAGCCTCCCCGATCCAGGCTCCACAGCTCCTCCACTTACACTTCTTCTGAACATGGGTCACCTTGAGGCTGCTAGTTTGCCCCATTTGACATGGGGAAAACTGAGGCCCAGAACAGGAAAGAGTTTGTACAAGGTCCCAGAGAGAGGCTGGAGGCTCAGTCAAACAGAGGTCCCTGCACACACATGTGCACACACACCCTTTCCACCAGCCTCCCTTATACTCACCACATGGTAGATGGCCAGGGCTGTGGTGGCAATCCGGACATTGAAACAACAGCAGGTCTGGGGGATGGAGACCGCGCGGGGGGCCATGGTGCACTGTCCCCTCCTGTGAGGCACTTGATGGGGAAAGAGCCCAGGGCCTGGAGCAGGAGAGAAAAGGGAAGCTGTGGGCTGCCCTCCTCACTTCCGTCCTGCCCCCAGACAGCAGGGGCAGGGTCGTCATGACAGGGCGGGGCAGCTGTGACGGAAGGGGAGGGGAGGGCCACAGTCTGGCTCAGAGAGCCTGGCCAATCATCCACCACTCCCAGGGGGCTCAGGAGAGGGCATACCCGACACCCTCAGTACCCACCCTGTGCCAGGGCTGGGCTAAATGGTTTCATACATCCTGCTTCCTGAATGCTCATCACCACCCTCAGAAGCCAAGACAGTGACAAAGCCCATTTCTAGATGAAGAAGCAGAAGTCCAGAGAGGTCAAGGCATTTGCCCAAAATCACATGGCAATTAGTGCTGTTAGTAGGGTTCAAACCCAGATCTGTCAGTTGCAAAATAGCAAGTGCTAACCCCCATGTCCTAAGCACGAGTCTGAGTTAGTCCCTTTACTCCTCGTCCACACCCTGGGAGGAAGTGCCCACTTCACAGATGAAGAAACTGAGGCGCAGAGAAATGATTTGCCCACAGTCACCCAGCTGTTCAAAGACAGAGTGGGGATTTGAAGGGAGGCTGACCGGCTCTAGAGGTGGCAAATGTTTCCATGCTTGCAAAGTGAGGCGAAGGAGTTCGCCCACGGTGAGGTTGTCTGATCTCCCTGCCCTCCACCCCCCGCTTTAGGGAGAAGGTTTCTCCCTGAGTGCTGAAGAGGCTTCCAAACCAGGACAGAAGAATCACTACTAAGCACAGCCATCCCAGCCACGTGCCAGGCCCTGGGCCAGGCTCTTCCTGTCACTGCTCTGCAACTCCTAGGAGTTGCATTGCGTCTGCCACGGGGACACGCATGGTTAACCCCTCCACCTTTACTCTGGGATTTTTTTTCTTCTTCTTCACTCTTGGGAAAAGTTGGAATTCATAAACCTTGACTACTAAACAAACTGCCTTGGGATCTTCACTCCCTTCCCAGATAAATTATCCATATTGCAATAAAGGAAGGGAACCCAGAGCACAAGCAAAACACCTGTAAGAAGCCCTGTGCGGTCCCAAAGGTGAGCTCGCTCCCAAAGGACAGCTTCCAGCAGTGCCAAGCAAGAACAGCTGTACAGCTGCCTGACATCACCTGGTGAGGTCCCGCCTCTCATGACATCATGGAGTTTGGATTGGCCACCACAGCAGCCCATCATTTCTGCCCCAAGAGAGGTTGTTTTTTAAAAAGTTGCTAAGCCTCTCCCCCTTAGCAAGAGCTGTGCTGTGGGACTCACAAAACTTGAATGGTTGACTTGTCTATTTGCTGATGAAACCAAGGGGACTGTGCAGGGTTGGGGCTCCTGAGAGACCCAGATGATCCCTTTCCTGCATCATTTGCAAGCCGATTTCCTCTCCTTCACAGGCCTCACTGAGACCTGGCAACCGAGCAAAGTGATACAGTACAGTGATTAAGAACACATGAGCCAAGTTCAAATCCTACCACCTTCTGGCTGGGTGACTGAAGCAACAAGAGAAGCAACAAAGGCAGAGGGCCTGAGATGAGAATGGGGCCAGGAAGGCTCTGACCACACTGGGATGCCCACATTTGAGCCTGGTGGGGAAGCCATTGGGCAATTTCATCTCACGATAAATGGTCATTAGTGCCATTCTGACTTGGCACAACCACAGCAGGTGTGAAGCCAGCGAAAGGGATGAAATGCCCTGACACAGTGTGACATAATTTAATAGGATCTGTGGATGAACATTTTATAGTGGTAAATTCATTTTAATGTGTATTATAAAAATATATATAACTAGCCCGTGAATTCTGTGATGGTTCACTTATGGAAGCAATATAAAGTTTCATTTTCAAACAGAAGCATTTATATTAAGAAGCAGAAGCAGTAAGTTAGTTGAAAGAAAATAGGAAGAAAGTCTCACATGCACACAGATGTGGCAGACGGCTGTGGAGGTGGAGTTGGGAATCCTGGGGCCTGGGGAATCCCAGTCCCCGCTTGGTATCTGTGTAACCTCAGGAAGGGTGCTTGGCCTCTCTGAGCTGTTGTTATCACGTCTGCAAAATGAGGGGGCGGGAGTTTGCCCTCAGAGAAGATGAAATCAGGTCACGTGAACACATCTGTTTGTTTCCTCCTTTCCGGTTCCTCCCTGCTTCCCTTGCCACCATCCCACCACCACCCTTGCTCAACCACATTCAAACAGCCGGGAGCTGGGATTTGAAACTGGTCTGTTGGGTCCTGGATCCTGGGCTGGTCGCAAGGAGCATATCGTCCTCCCCACACACTGTCCCCCTCCCACAGCATTAGCTTCTGATGGAGTCTTTCGCTCCTTGCTAGGTCTCCAGCTGGTCAGGGCCCTGGGCCACTCCCTGGGGAAGGCAAGCCTGACTCTCTATGTCTTTCCTCCCCCACAGCCGTCCTGAGGAGGGAAAAACAGTTATCCCAGAAGTCGGACTTTTAGCCAAGGCCACCATACGAAGCAGAATACAGCACTCCCTCCCTCCTTCCCCTCCCCACACCTCCTAACCCCTGAAATGGTGCTTAGGTTGCAATGCGATTAAACTAAGGGTCGTCAAATGAGGAAGGGTCCTGAGTCAAGGAATGCAGGCAGCTTCTACAAGGCAGAAGAGTCAAGAGAACTTCAACATCTTGACAGGGGGACCTTTTTGGGACTTTAAAAGCCTCCAGATTATAGGGCAACAAATTCGTGTTGCTCAAGATGATTTTATACGAAGCGGTAGAAACCACAGCTTCCCTGCAGAGTCCACAGCACAACCTGGGCCTCCTGATGAGGGCACTCCCACACCCTCCCCAGAGACCGTGGTCCCCATCCCGACAGCCCCTATTCATGCTCTGCCCTTTCTCACATGTTCTGAGCTCCTGACCACTTGTTCTGTCCTCCTTGCTGATCAGTGAAGACGTGGGAAACTCAGACCCTCCCTCCCAACGCCTGAGATGAGGAGGAAAGACGTTCCACGACCCCATGGCCACAGAGTGCAGGTTCAAAGCTGCTTCTTACACTGTCCTTGCAGGTGTGATTTTTGACACAAAAATCTTCAAAGTCTCCCTGGCATCAAGGATGGTTCTGGACCCTAAAGTGCCCATCATATTTGATCCCCAAAAAGAGTCTGTACTCCTGGCTAGGTCGTCCAGCTCAATGGATGGCTGCCATGGGGAATGAATATTTGAGCAGACTCTGTTTCCTCAAAGGCAGAGGACTTGCAAGCTTTCTCTGTGGAGCAGAAGAACATGTTGGAACTTCGCCTTCCACCCATATGCCCGGAGGTAAAAATAAAACCCTCGCCTCTGCCAGGTTTCTATTTAAACAAAGAGTTTGGGTGTCATGTGTTCTTTCAATGAATCCAGATTAAGTGGAGGGTCTGGGTCACGGATGTGCTCCACAATGGGACAATTTTGATTGTGAGTGTTTGATTATTTCTGTCTTCAGTTAACCCCTCCCTCTCTGCCCCATCCCAGCCAGGAGAGCCTGGTGGGGATGTGCTTCTGGTTCATCCCGAGGGATGGTGGACTGCAGCAGGACCCACACCTGGTCACATACAGCTGTTCAGCAGCCAAAGCTTCTAGAAAGCAGGTCCTCCTTGGGGACAGTGGCTTGGGAGGCATGTGAGTAGGGCAACTAAGGGCCACTCCAGGGATCCTGGAATGCTGACAGTCAACTTCCTGCCAGACCACAGGTTGTTATTCCCACCTAGCTGCCTCACCTGCCTTCTGGGCTTGGAGCTGGGACCTGCACAGCTGAGAACAAAGTTTAGGAAACATGAAGAGCCATACTGCAGTCTGTCCTTTCTCTTGTGCCCACGCAGAATGTCGCCCAGGCCAAGCACACACTGCAGTTGTGGGGTTGAGCTCAGAGCCACAGGCCCTGCTCTGTTACTTCGTCCTGCTGCAGGGATCCAGGCCTAGGGTTCAGAGACAGTCAGGTTGAAAGTGGGCCCTCCAGCAACCTTCAGCTGAGAAGATGCCCTGATCTGAGCCTGGGTGTTGGAAGATCCAGGAGGTTCCCCTCAGCTGCAGTGCAGAGGTAGTGGCTGCCCACAGGGCACAATCACACCATACAGATTAGTAATTGATGTGCAGCAGGACAGGGGCCCTGCAGGACAAAGGAACCAGGGGTCTTCAAAGCTGGCTGTAAAGAGCTAGAATCAAAGAAAGTAGCCCCAGACACTCAGCACTTCCCAGGACCCAGCACTGTGGACTGAGAATGCAGCCTGTGCTATTGGAGCAGAGCAGAGCATTGGACCTATGAGACCTCGCTCCTCTCCTGTTCTGATCTCAAGCTGATTTGTGGAGTGGGATCGTCACTGTGCCCAGGATTGCAGGAGAACAAGAGTGACCCCTGTCCAGCGTCAGCCTCTCGCAGTACCCCTCCCCCACTGTTAACCTGCCCTCGGGAAGAACCTTATTGATCAGGTCCCTCATTAATCTACAGTTAAGAATTACCTCAAAGGGCATTTCCCCCAAATAGGGGATTTTTATCTAACCAAATAAAAACAACAGCCACCACCAAACAACGAAAGTGTCTGGCCCTGCCCCTACCAGAAGTTAAAAATAAAAAGCAAGTCAGAGAACTATTTATGCTTTGACCAGTAGTGCTATTAAGCACTTCTAGGAAGTCAACAGCTTTTCTGATTGAAAAGGAAAAGACTCCATGAGCACTGCTCTCTCCCCATTATCCTAGCTCCCTTCATCCTGCCAGAAATGCAAGTGCAATGTCCAGAGGAACTGCAGTCATTTTGGAATCATGAAGACAAAAACCATATCCTAAGACAAGTAGCGGGGTAGAGTCAGAAAGCACCTGGGTCCCTGAAGCATTAAGAAGCCTCTGTGCCAGTCATCTGCACATCGTGTAAGAAAAAGGAACATTACCCAAGTCTTCATTCATGCATTCAACAAAAGTCTTGTTGAAGATATCCAACATGGAGCCAGTGAACAAAAACACCATGAACAGGTTACTTGGTCAGGTGATGACTGGCCCCATGCCACCCAGCCTGGCTTTGGAGCACAGACTGGGTGTGGGACTTTGGGCAGTCACTTTGGTTTTTCCATCTGTAACTTCTGGAAGGGGTCCAAATCCAACACATGTGTGTTCTTTGAGTCCATCTCCTCTGCTAGACCCGCCCACCACCAGAGCCAAATGAGTTCCTCTAAACAGCTGCGTCAAGGGGCTGGACTCCCTCCAGCCAGACTAAGCTGAGCTGCCCTCAAATTCCTCCACACTTGGTAAACAGTGAGGAGGCCTTGGTCAGCCAGCTCGGGCCTCCTGCTTACACCCTGTCAGGGATACCAATAAATCTCAAGCAAATGATGAGAGATCCAGCAGGCTACACACTGAAGAGCTCCATTGTGACCAGGCCTCTGCCAGGCAGGGCTGGGCAGGTTGAGAGTCCAGGCTATGAGGGAGCCATCCCTGCTCTGGGTACCCCAGCTGTAGCTAGCCCCTGCCCAGGCCAGCCACTAAGCTTCCACCTCCCTGTGGAGTACACGTACACACACACACACACACACACACACACACGTCTTACTTAATATATCTCAAATTGACCTCTCTGAAGGTATGCACCTTTGGCCTCCCTATTGCCAGCCAGGCACCAGAGACTACAGCTTCATCCTCTTCTGGGCCCAGCCATCACCGCCTGCCCCTGAACTTAGCCATAGGGTGAGGCTGGCATCAGAAGAAGAAGGGGTTCCAGGGACTCTGCTCCTCCAAGAAGGGATGGGTTCTTTGGTCCAGGGACTTGGCAGATTGGGATCTGTGTCAGACCCAGTCCTCCAATAAGTGTCTAGAGAGCAAGCAGGGTGGGCCACCAATTCACAATTGGATGTAGGAACAGTTAAGACCATTTGACAACACTGGGTGTGGTGGCACTCAAGAGACTCAGGCAGGATTGTGAAGCCAGCCTGGGCTACACAGCAAGATCCTGCCTCAAAAAAAAAAAAATGTTTTGACAAAAGAGACCAAGCAGGTCACGTGGCTATATGTCCAGTTGGACTGACTCCGAAGAGATGCTGAGGTCCACCACTCATGCATCACCCTCTGATTCGGTTCCCATCAAGTCTTTGCTGTGTGCCAGGGGTGCACCCTGGGGACAGCAGCAGGCAGCACACAGCCCTGCCTGCAGGGAGCTGCCATGAGAGCAGGTGCCTGCTGGACCCCAGCCCCAGTCAGATAGATCAGGTTGGGGCCTCCAATAGCACTTCCTGCCAGTCACAGCAGCCTCAGGGTGGGACCTCAGGTGCCAGCCCAGTAACCTCATCGAAAACCCAGCTCGGGAAGGCGGGGGCCAGTCCCAGTCACAGCATTAGTAGCAACATGCCTGGGATGGGTACTCAGTACCTCCTCTTAGTAAAAGGCATATTCGAAATGACACCATGGGGTTAAAAATACCTCCCTACAGTAGTGTCAGGTGCAGAGGAAGTCCCCAGATCTTGGGAGGGGAGGGGGTGGTAAACCTGGGTTCACATCCCACCTCCACCCTGGCAAGTGTGTGACAAATGCCAATCTCACTGCCACTCTGGAGCCCCTATTTTCTCATCCGTGAAATGGAAATCATAATAGTGCAGGCTTTCTTGCAGAATTACTGTGAAGACTGAGATGATGATGAGAAGTTGGGCTGGACAGGTGACCACTGAGGCCCCATCCCTTCTCCGACCTGTCACCTTCCCCTCTGCCAGTAATACTTCCTAAAGGCTGGTTCTGTGCAAGCCCTGCCTGGCTCAAGAACTTTCAGTGGCTCCCTATGGCCTGCAAGGCACATCCTGTCAAAGTTAGACAATGGAGCACTGAGATATTTCCACTAGGCAGGGGCTGGGGCTTCCTGGTAAAGCTGAAATGTTCTCTGAGACCCAGCCAAGACCCAGTGTATCTCCAAGATCCCACAGAGCAGGGTAGCCATGAGACCCAGGGCCCACTACAGGTGTACTGTCTCCCCCATGGGTGCCATGTCCAAGAGTGCCTGGGAATTCAGGCCTAAGATGGCACTCATGTAGAGCCGGGCACCAGTGGCTCACGCCTGTAATCCTAGCTACTCAGGAGGCAGAGATCAGGAGGATCACAGTTCAAAGCCAGCCTAGGCAAATAATTCATGAGACCCACCACAAAAAAAGGACTAGTGGAATGTCTCAGGGCTTAGGTCCTTCGTTCAAAACCCAGTACCATCAAAAAAAAAAAAAAAACTGTCACTGATGTCACCAGTTTGGCCTCCCTGCCCCCAAGTCTCCTCACACTAGAGTGAAACTTGGGGGTGTTTGTGGTTGGAGAAGCAGGCCATTTCCCAGCGGGCCTATCTGATGTGACATTTTCCACCCCAGCCCAGCTGTTTGCAGAGCTATGTGACTGTACACTCCTGCCTGGGGAGGAAGGGGGTGGCCGTGACTCAAGAGGGTTCCTGAGATGTGCCTCGTGTCCTGTCGCCCTGTGAGTAAGGCGCAGACCAGGTTACTGGGAGTGCATCCAGAACCGGGGTTCAGGCAGGAAATTCAGGATGCTCCCCACCATACAATGTGACCTCCTGATGCTGCTCAAGACTGAAAAGAATTCTGAGCTACGCATGGGGTGCAGCCCTCCTCTGCCTCCCCTGCCTGTCCATCAGCCCCTAGTATACCAGGGATAAAATCACACTGCAGCTGCCTGCTGTTAACATTGACTTCTGAATTGATAACAATGGACCTGGTACAAAATTGAAAACACAGAAAAGGAGGTAGAATGAACAGTAAGAATTCATCCCCCGCCTCACGGTGATGCTGTTAATCCTACCTTGGCTCAGTACTACTGTTTGGTTTCTGGTGGTTTTTTTCTAGAGATTTCTGTGCATATACAAGCATGATCCTACATGTGCCATGACCACACAGCAGCAGACTTCATCTAATGAGTGTCTGACCTTGAGTGTCTCCATGCAGGGCACACCCTCTCCAGCTCTACACAAGCCCACCTCTGCCTGGTCGCATCACCTGGCTGCTAGAGAATTTTGACTTTGAGGAGCTGGCTTGGCAGGACAGATGTGCAGAAGGTCAAGAGTGGTAGTGTGCAGGGGATCTTTAACATAAAAAGATCCAGAGTGTGGCATTTACCTCCCCAGAGTCCCACAGCAGAACCAGACAGAAACGAGACTCAGGATTCCTGGCTCCCCATCCAAGGCTCACTGACCTGCCTCCTGCTGCCCCCCAGAATCCCCAAGGAAAAGAACAGAGAAAGCAAAGTTTTACTGATGGTGGTCTCTACACTGTAACCAAGGCAAGTTCTCCATCCACACCAAAGGCACTAACCTAGAGGGGCTGAGCTCCCAGGAGCTCCTGAGCCACCCATCCCTCCCAGAGGCCTGGACAAGCCCCTTGTTCCTCAGGGTTGGGCAGGTTCCACACAAGCTGACACTGATGTGGCTGTTTCCCCTGGCAGCGTGCAGGGGTCGTGTTTGCACTGGCAGAGCCTCAGCATTGCTGCGCCCCTCTGGGCCCAAGCAGGGAAGCCAGGGCAGGGATGTGTGTGTCCCTGGTAGGCTGAGGGCAAGACAGAAGCCAGCAGACTGTCCTGTGCCACTGTCACCCCTTAAAGCTTCTAGTGTATTTTTTAAAAAATCAGAACCACACAAGTAACAAAACTTCTGATCTTTTTTCTTTTAATGTTGTATTTCATAAATAAACTCATTTAACACACCCAAGATCACACACACACACACACAACTTCTTACTTTTCTTTTCTTTCGTTTTTGGTGGTACTGGAGATTGAACTCGGGACCTCACATTTCCTAGGTAGGCGCTCTACCACCTGAGCCTCTCTGCCAGCCTACACACAATCCAACTGCACGTTCAAGTTCATGTGGAAATCAGAAATTTAAAATCAGTCCCTGTCTCAGAGAAATGGCTGACTCCAGGGCTGGGTGAGAGAAAGAATAAAATAAGCCCAGAATATCTTTCTATGCTGGAAGTCTAGAAGTACTCCAAGAAGGAGGACATCCCTGGGAACAAGCAGCAAGCAGGACACCCCTCCAGGGCCTGGCGATCACGAGGATAAACAATAAAATATTACTATTACAATTAATAGCACATTAGCAGCCATTGGAAAGAACAGGAAAGCACCCTAAGACTTCCCCAGGCGCAAATTGAATGAACAAGTGATCACAAAGCTTGGGAGGACTGGACTACTCATAACTGTCTCCAAGTGCCTCCCCCACTCCTCTAGAACAAGAGGGGACCTGACAGCAAAGATGCCTGCAGGCCAAACCCCAAAGTACCCAAGTGGACTTCATCAGTAGCTGGGCCAACCAGCATCACTGTCATCACCAAGAAGAAACTCATCCACGTGAGGGATGTTCTTCAGAACAAGTGGCCTGTGACCTTCCAGGAGCAAGGATTGAGAGGGAGGAAGTAATGAGGGATGGTTCCTGGCTGAGTGGGGCTAAGGAGAGGGGACAACACAATTTGAGGTCAGTCCTGGGGCCACCAGGGGACCCAGAGGGAGTTTGAGGAGGGGCGAAGTGATGGGTGGGGTCAACATCGTGATTTCCACATTACAATGTCCCTGTCAGAGAACAAGCATCCTGGCTGGTAGGAACAGAGACTCAGTATTAGAGGATGCAGCACGATGGCAGTGTGGTATCCTCAAATAGCCAAGGAACGGATTTCCTACTGGCTTGCCACTTTCCTGGGTGTTTGAAGTGTTGGGGGGACGAGGCCGGGTGTTTCACAAACCTAGGGCCAGAGGCAGGAAGGAAGCCACCTAGACGCAGCAGGCTCCACCCACAACCTCATGTCCCTTGCCTTTCAAAGCACCCCAGCAGGCAAGATGAGGAATGGGCCAGAGAGGATAAAGCCCTGCCTGCAGGCACACAGCAAATGTGGAGCAGCAACTCAGTCCTGTGCCCCTCCTCCCTGCAGGTCCTCTCAGGCCTCAGAGATTCTGGGCCCCAGCTGCCCCATGGAGCCACCAGTGGCAAATGTAGGAGTCCTGAGCACCAGTCTTCACTTTGCCAGGGTCTGCTGCATTCACTTGGGTAAAATTCTTCCCCACTCTGGACCCAACTAACCAAAAGGCACCAGCTCAGTTCAATGCTGTCATTAACTGCTTTCTCCAGAGCTGCAAATCAGGAGACTCAGGCTCAGCTTGCTCTGCCTCTGACCTGCAGGACAACCTGGGAAGGTCCCTCTGCATTTGTTTTATGTGGTTTGGTTTTGCTTCATTTTTCTTTGTGACAGTATCTTACTATGTAGCCCAGGATGGCCTAGAACTCGATATGCAGTGCAGGCCTTGCATTCCCCATCCTCCTGCTGGAACTACAGGTATACACAACCATGCTCAGCTGCATTTGCTTTCTTTATTAATATATTCACCAAAGCCCCTTTCTCTGGGATTTCCAGTCCCCTACTCTGTGCACCCTGTCCTCATATCAGGCAGCTAAGAAGGAATGGCACAGAAGGACATGCTGACAGGAAGCAGGCCTACTGACATCCCTGTTTTGAGAACGGGAATGTGCTGTGCTGTGCTGGGCTGTGTTGTGTAATGCTGTGCTTCACAACACCCGTTCACCAGCACACCCTGAATACATCCATCCAGCCCCTGTGGCTGCTGTGGACATGAGTGGAATGTGCCTATGCCCTGGCGAGTGCTGCCCCTACACTAAAGGACAGGTCCTGCCCCTGTGCAGTGCTAACAAAAAGTCAGCAGTCCACCTCCCTTTCAAAGCTGCTCTGTGTGAGAGAAGGTCACCCTCCCTCCTGGAGGAAGTCTTGTCCTCCCTATGTCTGGAAGCACCAGGCCTGCCCTCAGCGGCCTCTCTGGTTCTGGCCAACACTTTGCCAGAGTGCTAACAGCTGGGAACAGTATGGCAGGATAAGAGGGGATGGGAGCCTCGGCCTCCATACCCTCCACTGAGGCCAACTCTGTATGGGATGAGGCTCTTAGTGGAAAAATCACAGTCAGTTTCCCAGTCCCGTGGACCGCACATGAGTCTGTGTCCAGCTGTCAGAAGCATCATTTTCTCACGTGCCATGTCTCACTCTGGAGACCTCACAGAGGGGTGACGCTGTGGTCATTTGTGTTGATTTGTTTTCCATCAGTTCAGGATGCCCCTGCTCAGCCCAGAGACGACGTCATAGGCCAGGTCATTTGATGAACCTGTGCCCACTCCACCCAGCTAGGCTTGGGATATGCAGGACATGGGCTGGGTGGTGACCACTGACCAGCCACAGAGGCCATACAAGGGTGAATGGTGGACTTCTAGACCCATTTGTTGGGGCCCATTTGTTTGCACTAGGGCACAGTTCCCTGGCCAGGATGCCCCAAAAAGAACTCATGGAGCCAGAGCTGGGAGCAGATCCTCTATGGAAATTTTAAATTAATTCTTCAGGAGTGTGAGGTCAAGGTTCCCACATGACCCACCCAGAATCATCTGATCACTGGGGTTCCAGAAGTCCAAGGAAGCCAGACCTGTCTCTGAGCTCTCTCATGCAGTCAGAGGTCAGGGTAAACCCAGAGGAGGGTGATCTGTGAACTAACACATCAGGGTGGTGATGCTGGAAGGACTCAGAGCAGCCCTTGAAGGTGATAGACACTACTTGGTACTCCCTGGGCCTCACTGAACTCCTCAGCAGCCCACCTGTGAGACTCTACTGTCTTTAACAGCCTCCTCCTTGTGCATCCCAGGAAGCAGAAGTTCAGCAGTCACCTCTTTGTGTGAGGACACAGACAGGTGGCAGCTAGTGGGCCAAACCATCAGGAAGTCCTACCCTGAGTCCATGCTGAGTGACCACTGACTGGGTGAGGCTGCAGATTAATGACAAAGATAGCAACTGAGTGGACAGATGGCAACGCAACCAAGAACAAGGGAGGGAGGGGAGGAGTAAATGGATGAGGATGTGAATGAATGAGTATAGGCAGCCTCATCAGTTCAAATACACAGACCTGAGTGGCTAGGGCAGTAGCAGGGCTGACGTGGGAGATGCACTCTGCATGGTCCTTGCACAAGCAGAGGGGGCCTAGAAAAGAGGAGCAGGAAAGGTGCTTCTGGAAGCAGAGGAGACACAGATGCAGGCAAGGAGGCGAGAATGAGGGATACCAGCTGCCCACTGGCTCTGCTGAGCAGAGCATTCCCTCCCTACACTGCACCTCCCCTGGCCACCCAGAAGGAAGGAGGCAGAGCTGCCCAGTGAGAGACTGGAGGTTCCCCACCCCACTCTTCGCATGATCACTTACCTGGAGGTAGGGGCTCAAATGTACAGGAACCGGCCAGGAGAATTTCCTCAGGGAGGAAAGAGTCAGGCCTCTGGAAGGATGTGGGCTTCGGCATCAGACACAGGAAGCTGGGCTCCAGCTCCTGTCCACAGTTACAAAGGGTCACAGCCCCCTCTGCGGAGCTCTTGTCCCAAGTGCTGGCATCTCATTTAATGCCCCCAAAGGTCCCCTGAAGGGGGCTATCATGGTTTCCATTTCATAAACAAGGAGCAGAAGGCGAGCAACTTGTCCAAGGTCACACATCTGTGAAGTGACCAGTACAGGATCTCAGCCCCAGGACACTGGAGTTGTCCTCAAATCCTGCCATCTCCAGGTGATCTTGAGTAACCCCTAAACCACCCCAAGCCTCAGTTTCCTCATGGCCACAGTGAGGTGAGTTGGAAGAGGGGGATAGTGAGTTAACACCTATCAAGGGCCTGGCCAGGTCTGTAGTCAGTCACCTTGCCCTTTGCTAGCCAGGCAGAAGACTGGTCCCTCTACCTCCTCAGGGTTCCTAGCACCAGGGACCAGGCCCCCAAAGCTCTGCCACAACATGGTAAGGGATGGGGGCCCAAGTAAGGGAGGGAGTAGGCAGTCACAAGAACAGAACACAGGACCACTTCTTCCTTCTGCTCAGCCAACTGGATCCTCCCTGTCCCCCGGAACCCATAGGGGATTTGGGGTTTTCATGCATCTGATTAGCATAAATTAGCAGCTGCCAGTAGGAGGGAGGAATGCAGTATTTTGAGGCCCAGTCTTGTTTTTGGAAGCTTTATCGAGTCTTGCTGAGGGCCCACCTTGTTCCCCACCATGGACAGCAGAGTGGTGTTTGTGTACCTAGCCAGGCCCAGCCCGGCCCCTGGAGAGCTCAGGGCCTACAGGCCCCAGCCCCGGATCCAAGGATAACATGGGGAGGGAGCACAGAGCTGGGGGAGCACAGGCCAGACTCCCCCAACACACCCCCCTCACTAGGGCTCCCTCACACTGAGAGAGCCTCTGTCCAGGGTAGTGGGGAGCAGGGCATGGGCACAATGGCTGTCATCTGGAGCCCATCCACCTGAACAGGACCACCCACTTTCTTGGGGATAAAGCTGCCTGCCCTGTTTTTCCAAGGCAAGAGAAGAGGAACAGCACTCCACAGGCCTACTGTGTGCCATCCCTGGGTGGGAGACTTCTCTGCTGTCAAAGAATCCATGGGGACCAAGGGGACAGGAGGTGCATTCATCTGCCAAATACCTGTCAGATGGTGGTAAAGGAACAACCTCTCCTCAGGTGAACTAAGAGCATGAGTTCTAGAGCCAAAACAGTTTCAAATCCCAGCCTCACTACTGGCCAACTATGTGCTCCTTGGTCTCAGTCCCCTCTCCTGTCAAATGGGATCATAGTTGTGAGAATCAAAAGAATAAGTGCATTTAAGGTGCTTAGAACAGACTGGCACACAGTAAGTGACACATTAGTTATTACTGAGTGTCCTGAACCCACTCCCTGCCACAAAGGCACACATGACCCAGATCTGGCCAATTGGAATGGCTCATCACAGTTGGCCACAGTGATTGGCCCAGGAATAGACACACCCAGCCAATCAGTGCTTCCCCTAGGATTTTATATTGGGAATGAGTAGGGGAGTACTTTCTTTCCCTGGAGTAGCTAAGCTGGGTGGATGTAAACCCAGTGCTGTCTTTGGCCCTGCACTCCTGTCCTCACCTGAGGAGGCCCTTCTGCAGTAGGTGAGACTGAGGCCACCACCCAGAGACAAGTAGAGCCAAGACAGATGGGGAGGCAGACTGAGAAGCCAAGCGAAACAGAAGCTGACAAAGGAAATAATGAATAAAGAAGTCCCTCCCTGGGACCAGTTCTGTCCCCAGCTCTATCCCAGGACTTCCCACATTCTCTATATTCTCTTCCACCAGGTGCCAGTGCCTCATACTTGTAATCCTAGCTACTCAGGAGGCAGAGACCAGGAGGATCACAGTTTGAAGCCAGCCTGGGCAAATAGTTTGCGAGATGCTATCTCAAAAAAACCATTTCCAAAAAGGAGCTGGTGGAGTGGCTCAAGGTGTAGGCCCTGAGTTCAAACCCCAGTACTGTCCCCCCACAAAAAAAATTTCTCTTTCATTGTTAAAATCCTGAATAAGCCAAGGTTGATTGCCTCTGAGGTACAAATGAGGAAACTGAGGCTCAGGGAGGGGCATGAACTGCCTGTGGGGCAGACTGACAGGTGACCTAGCCCAAAGGATGGGGCTTCAGAATCCAGGCAAGCAAGAAAGGACAGAGACAGCCCTAACTCCTCATCTCCCCTGTCCCTCTCTGGACATGCCTTAGCCCTTTGTTTGCATGGCAGCCTGAAGAAGAGAGAGGACCTGGCTTTGAATTCCAGCACTGCCACTTTCTGGCAGTGTGATTTGAGCAACTCGCTTCTCTTCTCTGAACCCAGTTTCCCTTATTTCACAATGCTGGCATAGAACAAACGCCACATTGAAAGCATGGAGCACACAGTAAATGTCCACTTTTCCATTCCCCAAAATAAGCCCCATTCACCACAGCTCTCTGGGAGGGCAAAGTGCCTGACTTGAAGAGCCTTTCTAGAACATACTCTCAGTGGGTCCTCAAGGCAACAATGGTAACCCCCTCTTTAGAGATGGGGCAACTGAGGCTCCAAATGGTTCAGCAACACTCCCAAGTTCACACAGCTTGTTAACGGACAAATTTCTGTCAGGATGCTCTCAGTCACCCTCCCAGGGTTCTTTGTAGTCAGGGGCTAGGAGGTCAAGGAGGAGAGATGAGGCAAGGGTAAGTAGCGTGGGACTGGTGGGCTGAGTACCAACTCTGGCAGTCGTGCCCTGAGGCCAGGGCCTGCTGTGTTCAGTCCTCAGCCCTCCCTCTGAGCCCAGCCTGGATGATGAGTCCTGGGTCAGGGGCTCCCCCTGCTGACACTTCAGAGGACCCCACAGCAGGTGTCTGATATACCCCAGGAAAACCCTCACACTGGCAGGGAAGGCCCTGGAAGGGTGGGAGCTTTCAGTCCAGACTTGGTGTGATTTGAGGTAAACGGCTTTACCTCTCAGACAAGTGTGAAAAACAATAGTGCCATAAATGAAATAATACTGGAAAGTGCCTGGCACAATGCCCAGACCCCTAGTTCTCTGACTTGCATGTGGTCACAGTTGACCAGATGTTAGAACCTGATTTCTGGGCCCCAAGCCCACAGATTCCAATTCAGTCTTTCCCTGCAAGGGCCCAGGAACTGGCATATCTAACACATGCTCAGACGATGCTGATGGTGGGGGCAGGGGAGAATAAATGTTAGTTTTTTTAAAAGGCCAGGCACTGGGTAGCTCATGCTTATAATCCTAGCTACTTGAGAGGCTGAGATCAAGAGGATCGAGGCTCAAGGTCAGCCTGGTCAAATAGTTCACAAGACCCCATCCCTAAAATAACCGGAGCAAAATGGACTGGAGGCATGGCTCAAGCAGTAGAGCGCCTGCTTTGCAAGTGCAAAGCCCTGAGTTCAAAACCCAGTCTCACACACACAAAAAAAGATGGTGGACATGGTTAATATTTGGGGAAATGCAAATAAAAAAACACAGTGAGATACTACTTCACACCCATGTGTGTGTGTATGTTTTTTTCTTTTTAAGAAGTTAGAAAATAGCTATTGTTGGTGAGGCAGCAGAGAAATTGGAACGCTTGGGCACTGCTGGCAGGAAAGCAACATGGCTCAGCTGTTGTGAAAAAGCATGGTGAGTCCTCAAAAAAGTAAACATAGATCTGCCGTACGACCCAGCCATTCTACTTCTGGATATACACCCCAAGAACAGAAAGCAGGAACTTGAACTGGTATTTGTTCAGGCCCCATGATTACAGAAGCATCATTCACAATAGCCCAAAAGGGGGAAGCAAAACCTCAGGATCCAGATGGATAAACAATGTGATGTAGACGTAAGGTGGAATATTATTTGGGCTTTAAAAATAAGGGAATTTCTAGCCAGGCATAGTGGTACACTCCTGTAATCTCATCACTCAGGAGGCTGAGACAGGAGGATGACAAGCTCAAGGCCAGCTTAGGTTACATAAGAAGTCCCTGTCTCAAAAAAAAAAAAAAAGAAATTCTGACAACATGGATGGATCTTTTTTTTTTTTTCATTTTTCTTTTATTATTCATATGTGCATACAAGGCTTGGATCATTTCTCCCCCCTGCCCCCACCCCCCCCTTACCACCCACTCCGCCCCCTCCCTCTCCCCCTCCCCTCAATACCCAGCAGAACTATTTTGCCCTTATTTCTAATTTTGTTGTAGAGAGAGTATAAGACATAATAGGAAGGAACAAGGGTTTTTGCTGGTTGAGATTAGGATAGCTATACAGGGCATTGACTCACATTGATTTCCTGTGTTGTGGGTGTTTCCTTCTAGGTTAATTCTTTTTGATCTTACCTTTTCTCTAGTTCCTGGTCCCCTTCTCCTATTGGCCTAGTTGCTTTAAGGTATCTGCTTTAGTTTCTCTGCGTTAAGGGCAACAAATGCTAGCTAGTTTTTTAGGTGTCTTACCTATCCTCACCCCTCCTTTGTATGCTCTCGCTTTTATCGTGTGCTCAAAGTCCAATCCCCTTGTTGTGTTTGCCCTTGATCTAATGTCCACATATGAGGGAGAACATACGATTTTTGTTCTTTTGGGCCAGGCTAACCTCACTCAGAATGATGTTCTCCAATTCCATCCATTTACCAGCGAATGATAACATTTCGTTCTTCTTCATGGCTGCATAGAATTCCATTGTGTATAGATACCACATTTTCTTAATCCATTCGTCAGTGGTGGGGCATCTTGGCTGTTTCCATAACTTGGCTATTGTGAATAGTGCTGCAATAAACATGGATGTGCAGGTGCCTCTGGAGTAACCTGTGTCACAGTCTTTTGGGTATGTCCCCAAGAGTGGTATTGCTGGATCACATGGTAGATCCAACATGCATGGATCTTGAGGACATTATGCTAGGTGAAAGAAGTCAGCACAAAAGATGCAAAGGACATGGTTCTGTTTTCATGTGGTCCCTATAGTGGTCAAATTCATAGAAACAGGAAGTAGATGGTTGTTGCCAGGCACTAGAGGAGGGGAGGGAAAGGGCGGGGAGAGTCAATGTTTTAATGGAGAGAGAGTTTGAGTTGGGAACATAAAAAGGTTCTGGTGAGGGATGGTGGTGATGGTCACCCAACAATGCAAATGTACTAATGCCACTGAGCTGTGTTAAAATGCTTAAATCTTACATTATGCATGTTTTGCCACAATTTTTTAAGTAAAAAAAATAAATAAAAGAGCATTTGAGCTCAGACTTGCAGAATGGGCCTTCCTGCAAGGACAGGGTCAGCCTGAGGAGAGGGGCCCAGTGTGAGTTCCACCTGGAGAACCAGAGGCCTTGGGGAGGACAGGGAAAGGACAGGGACAGAGTTCCAGATCACTGGGGCCTCCTGAAACTCAGACTCCTCATCTATGAATGGCAATGACATCACTCAACTCACAGAGGCAGTGCCCACATCAAACAAGAAAGAAAACTCCAGCCAAGGCCTTGGCTTCTGTGGGATACAGATGTCAGAAGCAGATTTGCATTGGAGGTCATAGGGCCTTCAGGGAACTAAAGCAACTTCACCTCCACCTGTCCCCAAAAAGGAAAGAAAACTGTGTCCCCCAAAACCTAGTCCATCCCAGTCCCAGCCCCAGACCAGCAGAAAACTTGGCCACTGGGGCCTGGCAGAGCAGTGCTTGCAAGAAGCCACCAGAGGGCACATGATACCCAGGAACCAAGTTGTCTCCTGCTCTGGACAGAAGGACAGACAAAAAGGGCAATGTCCTGCGGCAGGGGGCTCCTAAGTCATGGTGACAGATGCCTCTGTGTGGAGGACACCCTGAGCCATCGATTCACAATCATGGTGATGTCCACGTTGAAAGGGGGCTTGGAATTTAATTGGAACTGGAGAACTTTTTACAGAGAATAGCAGATACCTGTCCACAGTCAAAGCACAGAGCAGGGGGCAGTGACCCAAATAACTACCACCACCACCAGCCCCCACCCCCAGCACACCTACACTCGCTCTTTCTCTCCAGACCCCAGGGAGTTCAGCCTAGACAATGGCCAGGGCCCAGGCAAAGACAACTGTGAGGAGGCCACAGCCCCACCCCCCTGCCACACACACACACACACACACACACACACTTTCTCTCTCCCAGGATACTGAGGCACAGTGAGAGGAAGAGCTATGCTACCTGCATCCCTCCTGAGCAGGTCAGGTCCCGTGGTGGGTCCTAGGGAGCCCTTGTATCTCCACCAAGCACATTCAGGGATGCAGCTGTGACAGGCCAGGCAGGCCAGGCCACTGTGGTCCTGGCTCACAGCCCAGCACAGAGCCATTGATCAGTGACTGTGGCCACTAGGGCACAGGGTCAACTCATGATGGGTCCATGGAGAGCTGACTGTCTGACAAGTCCCTAGGGCCTTCTCTGGAGGCAGCTGGGCCTGGGGAGAGAGGCCAGGGAGCTCCCTCCCCTGCCAACACCTGGTCCATGGCTCACTTCCAAAAGTGGCCCTTCCCCAGGGCCTTCACAAGGCCACACCCTGGGAACTGTCCCCTAAAAGAACAGAAAGAGGTGGCCACAGGAGCACTGACTTCTTTTTTAATCCTCAGAGCAGCCCGGGGCAGGAAATGCACTGTTTGTTTCCAGTTTGCTGCTAGAGAAACCAAAAACCCTAGATCCTCCAAGACTCATCATTCCTAGCTCCAGCTCTGTGCACCCTGGCTCAGTGTCTTCTCTCCCTCCCTCCACCCCACAGGCCCAGTTTACAGATGAGGAAAATGAGGCCCTCCTGCTCAAGCTTTCCTGGCTTTGGGTGACCACCCAGACCTCAGAGAGCCCAGGCATATATGGAAGTTCCTGAGGGGGAGCGGGGCTGGACTGGAGTCTCTAAAGGAAGGGGATCACAGGAACAGGACAGGCATAAGTGGAGACCTTCACAAAAGCCAGGCAGGGACATGGACACTGGCTGAAAGGCTCGAGTCTCCTTTTTGCTTCCTTCTAGCCATGGATAGCTGGGCTCCTTCTGGCCTAGATCTCAGCCTCTGCTAGAGGGAGTCTGCCAGGAAGGGCCTCGCTTCCCTAATAAAAAGACAAGCCTCCCAAGAAGGAAACCTTTGGCCTTTCTGCTTGGAATGCAAATGTGAGCGCTGGAGGTATGACAGGCACTTTGCAACTAGGAGAGCAAAACGGCCAGCTAGGGACAGCAGAGTGGAAGAGCCTGTCCCATCCTAGGCCTCCCATCATGTTGAAACCGGAGTTTTAGGCCCCAGGCCCAGACTACTGAGATTCTACAGTCAGGTCTGGCCACCTACCCCTATCCACCACATAAAGAGACAGTAATTGCGGAGGGCAGAGAAAAGAGGTGTATTGCATGCCGTGGGAAGAGGCAAAATAAGCCCTCAGCCCATCTTCAGCCATCTGAATCTGTGGGGTACAGACATAGCTTTGGCTTTAAACAGACAAAGGACTGGGAGCGGGAGGGGTCACAGTATGATGGCTGAACCTTGTGAGAAGTTGTTACTGGTGTCATCACTTGAGGGAAGCAGACACTGTCATTGTTGCCTGGCAGGGTGATCTGTCCTGAGGCGGGTGCTGTTTGCTTCCTCGGGGCACTTTCCTCCATCCCTCCTTGTAAGCATGATCTCCATCAGTCTGGGTTCCAAGGTGACTGCAGGAGAGAATGGCTCAGAGCAAAGACAGATACAAAATGGAGTCAGGGATGCCAAGACTTTTTCCTGCTTTTAGTTAATTGGTGTCCCAAGTAAAGAGTCAGTGCTTCTCAGCAAAAGCAATTTAGGCACCTGTTACAATGTGAGCAATTGACCAGTTTTCCTGTTGGTTGCAGTCTATCTGGATACAATTCCCACATGACACAGAGCAGCCCCCAGCCTTCACACCGCGGCCTGCAGACTTGTGTCTGTGTGGCCTTCAGCAGGAGGCTTTGTGGTCCCGGAACCTCCATTTCCCCATCTGGGAAACAACATGTGCACCTGCTGTGAGGGTGGCTGGGGAGGACAGAAAAGACCTGGTGCCCCTGTCAAGATGGAGCCCAAACACAAGGGTCAGGTGTTCTTGGGGAGGGGAGCAGTGGGGAGAAGAGACAGAGGCTCTGCCCTGGCTCTGTCCTCCTCAGGAAATGAGGTTTGCCAGGGAAATTGAACAGCCACTCCTGACACAGCCTTAGTCACCTAAGCCCATGGCCACTGACTCCCACCCCTTTAATTAACTGCAAACCTTAGGGTACTCCCATAGCTGGCCCACACAGCAATGGTGGGCTTCAATCAAGACTGGCTGAACACCTGGAGATGTGGAATGGGACCCACCACTCACTCCAGCCTTCCAAGTCCCTCCTTCTCCATCTGCCACAGGGCAGGGGGCATTCCACCATTAGGCATTCACTCCTTTGGATATGAAGGCTTGAAAGAGCTCCAGGGTGACCGGGGACTGGTATCTTGATGAAAACTATGGCTTAGGAGATGCTCCAGAGGCCACTGTAGAGGTTAAGTGTCTGGGAACATGTCACTGTGGCCAACTCTGGCCCCTGGTAGCAAAGGAAGGGGAACGACACTGGGCTGAGCACACACATCCCCCTCCCACCTAGTTAGTATGGCTAGCCTGTAGAAGGCAGCTGTCAAGAAGAGAAGAAGCACCCTCAGAAGAGGTACTGGACTTGCCAGGACCACACAACAAGTAACATCAGAATGGGATTTGAACCCAGAACCCAGACCTCCACTCACAGCACCCTGGGCTCTGGTCCTGCTGTTGCTAACTGGCAGTGTGACTTTTCCCTCAGGACCTTCCACACAATCGGTGATTAAAAGACATGACCTGGCCTGACCCCACCAAGGCTGATCCTATGGATGGAGCAGGAAGCATAAATGAGCTCTAGAGAGGGCTTCCAGGTTCCACCCAGCCCCAAACCCTTACACCTAAACTTGGGCCAATTACTTAAACCCACTATAAAGTGGTGGTGGCCACCCTACTCCTGGGGTCCTAAGGACAAACCAAACCATCAGGGGGAAAGTGCCTGGACTGCTGTGACTGACACAGGGAGTGGCTGGTCTGTGGAGGCAGGGATGGGGCTGTGGGAGAGCAAGGAGAGGACCCAGGGACCAAGGTCCAACAGGGATCCTGCTTTGCCACTCATGCCCATTCGCTCAGATGACCTGGAGTCCCTGGACAGATAACCTCAGCTTGTCACTTCCTGGCCTCTCAAGAGGCCCTTTGTCTGGGGGGGTGTCAGAGGTCACTTCCGGCCCCAGTGGGGCCTGATCAAATAGCAGTACAGGTCAAACACAAAGGGCCTCCCTGACCAGAGAAACCAGCTCTTCCCAGGCCTCACCCACTGTTCCCAGCTTCCTGCCAGGGTGGCCCAGGGGGCCCACACAGCCTGGCTGAGATCAAAGGCAGCGAGGACAAAGGCCATGACCCACTGGGGGCCTGAGGAGCCTAGAGAAGGGTCAGCAGGAAGGGACACAGCAAGGGGGTCTTAGATCAAAGGTTCCCAAGGTCCCCTTTTCAGGAGCCAGGGGACATCTTTCAAATGAATAAATAAAGTGCTCAAAGTTCTCTGGCAGCTTCTGGTCTGCCTCCAGATGACAACTCCAGCCTGCCCTCCAGCCCATGGACCACCACCTCCCTCTGGAAGTTTCCTGAAAGATGACCACTTTCCTGGTCCATCCCCTTCTGCACGTTCTGTTCTAGAGACCTCCCTGGCCCCCGCTGCTCTTCAGACCCTTGCCTCCCTCCCCTTTGACACCTGTTCCTCCTGAGCTTCCGTCCCCATCCTCCCTACTCTTGCCAAAGTTGCCTGTGACCTGCTTGCCCCTAGGTACATGGCCAAGTCTTGGATTTAGATGGCTCATCAACAGCAGGTACACAACGAACCATCTGTGTCTTATTGACAACTGGACAGGTCCTCTCTGGTTGTCTCCTGTTCCCTGTCCCCCTCCAGTCCCTGCTGCCAGCACCTCCAGCCTCTCTGACTCTGCCCCCACCACAACCACCAGTGGACCCTGCACCCTGGCCTCTGGCTGTCCCCACCTTCTCTCTGCCAAAGACTCCCAAGGCACAGTCCCACCCCCTTCCCCTCACCCCATCCCTGTCTCCCCAGACCTCCGATCCTGTGCCCATTCTCATGTGTCCAGCTATTCACATGACTAGGAAATGGGCACTTCACAGTCCACGTGCCCAAGCCTGCTCTGGGCCCCCAGGTCTGGGGCCAGTAGCGTCCCTCCCCCTGATCCCTTCCACCTCCCTCTCCTCAACACTCCCCACCCACAAACCCTGCTGCTGCCACCCCCAAAATTAAACCGGAGTTTTGGATCCAAGGCCTGATCTCCTGATATTCCACATGCCAGGTCTGGCCACCCGTCCCTAGACACCAAATGAAGAGGCCTGGTGAAGGCAGAGAAAGGAGGTTTATTACACAGCTCAGGACATGCCATGGGAAGAGACAGAGTAAGCACTCAGCTCGTCCTCAGCCATCTTCAGGGTACAGACATGAATTCTAGGTTTAAGTAGATAAAGAACTGGGGCAGGGGACAAAATGTATGCATAGCTAAACAGTCAGTCACAGATGTAGCCTGGTTGGTCGTTATCTCAGTCTTTGTTCTGGGAGAGGTTCTGGAGTTGCTATCTGGAGCCAGGCAGGTGGTCCATTCTGAGGAGGGTCTACTGTTGCGGGTAGTTTCTGTTCCTTGCCATGAAGATGTTATCTGTCTTTCCTGGAATCCAAGGTGATTGCAAAGTGACTATAAAGAGAACGACTTAGAGCAAAGACAAATACAAAATGGAGGCAGGGATGTCAAGCCTTTCTCCTGTTATTAATTTGTGAGCCCAAGAAGGAGCCAGTGCTTTTCAGCAAAAGCAATTTGAGCACCTCTTAAAAAAATACCCCAGAAGCTGATCGGTTCTGCCCCACCCCCACCTCCTCCCCTGCTTAATTTTCTCCACAGCACTCATCTCCAGCTCATAGCCTCCTATTGGCTACCTCCCCAGCAGGAAGAGGCTCCAAGAGAACAGGGGCCAGCACCTATGACAGCAACTGGCACAGAGTAGGATGCCAGAAATAGTTGCTAAACCAGTGGAGGTGGGATGGAGAGGATGGGTGCTGATGGGTAAATCTGCCAGGTGGGGCGGGAAGAGATGTCCCAGACACAGGAGAATATGGTGTGAGCGGTGCTGGGCAGAGCAGAGGGAGGGCCAGTTTAGGGCTAGGGAGTCAGGCAAGGGGCTTAGCCATTAAAGGCAATTGTTCATTCACTCATTCAGTGTTTCAGTGTTTCTTAAGTCCTGTGAGAAGCCTGGCTCTCTGTCTGCCTAAAGTGATGGGACTTAATCCTGGAGGTACTTGGGAGCCATTGAGAGACACAGAGCAAGGGCAGCACATCTCATTTTTGGTCACAGTTTTCCATACTGTGGAACCCCAACATGTCCCTGGGTCTTCCTCTGCTCCCAGGGAGTCTGCTGAGCCTCTGCCTTCACTTCAGAGTAACCCTTTGGGGATTGAGGGAGAGCTTGTCACCTAAGGTTTCCAGCAAGGCCATAGAGTGACTTAGTCTCCACATGGGCCAGTCTGTCCATCTGTGATCCTCCAGTGAGTGCATCTTAAGCCCAGATCTGGGGTATGAACATCCTAACTGGAAGAACCTCAGAGACTTCACCCTTTTGTTTCCCAGAGCAGGGAACTAAGGCCCACCAAACAGAAAGGATGCATTCAAGGTCACAATGAGTATCATTTAGAACTGTTGTTTACGACTGGCAAGCACCCAATTCAGACTAACTGAAGGAAGGGAGGGGGGTAGGGAGGGAGAGAGGGAGGAAGGGAGGGAGGAACCTGGCTTACATAACCAAATGTTGAAGGGTGAACTTCAGGTACAGTTGGATCCAGGCCTCAAACAATGACTCACCTTGAAGCAAACGCCCCTGTACAACCATGTGGCCAGAGGCCTGCAGAAATCTCAAAGGCCACCTCTGCGTATAATATGCCTACTTCTGCAGCAGGGCTAGGGTGAGCAGTGTCAGCTGAGAAAGGGGCAGATGTGACCCCAGAGGAAAACCAGAGTGCTGTCCTGAGGAAAAGAGGAGGATGAGAGCAGATGCCCACCCAGACTCAGTTCGGAGCCCAGACCATAACTCAGTCCCTGACTCCAAGCCCGGCACCTGCCCATTCTGCTTCCCCAAACTCCTGAAAGAGAAGGAGCAGACACCTGCTGGAGGGCGGAGGAGGCAGGGCGAAGGTGCAGATTGGAGGCCAGCAGGCACGAGGTAATGGGCCCAGTGACAGGAGCCGATCAATCTGCCAGCTCCCCACCTCGGGAAACATCTGTCACTTCTCCAAGATGAATCACACTCCAACACCATTATTAATGTGGTTTTAAGTGGTGTTTCGAATCCACTTCATTTCAAATAAAGCAACACAGATCTTTCCTGACTTGTTTAGCCCCAGAGGCCTGGTACAACATGGCTGTTACCCAGACAGTGTGACATCCAGGCATTTCCCCCAGCATGTCGCTCGGAGCCAGGCTCACAGTGACCTGACAGATGGCAAGAGAACACAACCCCAGGTGAGGTGAGCAATACCACCAACTGCTGGTGGAAGTGTTGGTGCCATTTTTCAGGAAAATCACTTAGTAGGCTATTTTTATTGCCTAAAGAGTTCTAGAAACTTTGATCCATTCACCCTACCTCTAGGACCTCTTAGGGATATAACCAGTCGTGTGCAAAAAGCTTCTAGTGCCAAAGGTGTGCATCACAATGTTGTTTATAACAGAAAGGTGGAGGTAACCTAGCTGTCCAGTCAGAGGGGAATGCTCATGCAAACAAAGGCAGGCACTCCCTGGGACATTCCATTTCTGTTCAAATGTGATGCCTACAAAGATTACCGTCTTAAGATCATTTGATTGGAAAAAAATTTAAAATGCAGACACTTAAGGAGGCTCAAGTCAAAAGGAGGAGTCTTTTAAGCATCAGAGGAATTTCCCAGAATTCAACAGCCAGGAGCACAGGGGTCCCAGGAAACCTGCCAAGACCTCAGGCAGCCCATACCTCCTGTCCCCACCAAATCCCTGCCCCAGCTTCTCTATGAGGGCAATTTGCTCATAGCCTAATCTCAGCCAGGTACCAAGGCCAGTGCCACTGATGAGACTGTCACCACCTGGTGGTTCTTAGAGCCCAGGCAGGGCTGGGAGGAACCTCAGCAGAAGTAAGTCCCAGCCTCACCCAGCTCTGCTCACCTAGCTGCTCAATCTTGAGAACTCAGCTCCTTCCTCCATAAGGAAACTCACTCCATAATTAGCACTGACAGATAAAAAGTTCCTTTTGAAATGTTGGATGAAAACTGTCTCCCTGTGGAAACTTCTCCTCCCTCTGGCCCTGCTCTGTCCTCTGGTGCCTCATAAACCCAGACACCCAAGCAGTGATGCCCAGTGGTCTGCTTCGTCCTTCACATCGGCTGTTCCCCCCACACCTTAGGCTGTCAGAAACCACACGTTCTTCCCTACACACCCATGAGAATGGCTAAAATTAAAGAGACTAACTTTATGGGATTTGGTGAGGATATGGGCCTCACTCACTGCAGGTGGGGATGGAAAATGATAGCATCACCTTGGAAAACAGCCTGTTCCCTCCCAGCCCTCCCACCCTAGTATTTACCCAAGAGAAACAAAAGCATTTGTCCACACAAAGCCATGAACACACAAGTGTTCCCCTGCAGCTTTATTTATAATTCTCAAACACTGGAAACAGCCGGGCTCACGCCTATAAATCCTAGCTACCTGGGAGGCTGAGATTCGGGAGGATCACCATGCAAGGCCAGCCCAGGCAAATAGTTCTTGAAACCCCATCTCCAAAATAACCAGAGCAAAATGGACTGGAGGTGTGGCTCAACTAGTAGAGCACCTGCTTTGCAAGAACAAAACCCTGAGTTGAAACTCCAGTCCCACCAAAAAAAAAAAAAAATCTGAAAGCAGCCCAAATGTCCACCCCAAGGTAGATAGAAATATGAGTCATGGCAGATCCGTGTTGTAAGTACTGCAGGAAAAAGGAACACAAAACCGCACCACAGTAGGGATAAACCTCAAAATGGATTACACCAAATGAAGGAAGCTAGACTCAAAGTCTACATACAGCATGATTTTATGATCTAAACACCTAGAGAAAAAGAGGGATCGTCGTTTGCCTGGGAACAAGAGCAAAGGAAAGATGAGTGGCTTAGGGGAAGGGGAAAACTATGGGAGGTGATGGAAATGTCAGGGATATTGATTGTTGGGGGTACTCTCACTGGTGTGTACATCTGTGGAAACTCACCAGATTGAATACTTTAAATATAATGGATGCTGGGGGCCTGGCTCAAGCAATAGAGTGCTTACCTAGCAAGCAGGAGGCCCTGAGTTCAAATCCTCCCACCCTGAGTACTGTAACAAAAATGTGTGTATATAGAGAGAGAGACATATATAAATATATGCATGTGTGTGTGTGTGTGTGTGTGTGTGTGTGTGTATCATTGAGTTGCACCTGTATCTATTACATATATACAATGTATCTGAAGTTGTTTCTTGAGAACACCTCCTTTGGAATTAGCACATGGACAGGCCTGACTGATGCTAACTGAGCACCATTCCTTAGCAGGTTTTGACCTTACCATTTTATGACTCTGGCCACCTTCTTCTGCTATTTCCCAAAGGTCAATTCAGCAAGGTATGGCAGATTTGCAATTTAAGCCCAAGTCTCCCAACTCACAGGCCAGTTCTCTGTCCTTGTGGCATAAGAAGAAACAGAAACCAATGCTTCAAGGGTTTCGTGGGTCTCCAAGCTGCTTGACTTCTGTAATCTCATTTCCTGGACTAATCCCATTTAACACAGCCTCGTGTGTAATGGTTAGGATGGGGCTGGAGAGCATACAACTTATTTATTTATGGCATGCATCTATTTTATCGCTCGGGGCCATCCCACCTGGATTAAGAACTCAGGGTGCTGGAATCAGACAGGCCTGGGCTAGATTCCAGGCCTTGAGCAGATTGTTCAACCCCTCTGTGCCTCAGTTTCTCCTCCACAAAATGGGGGTGACAGCAGTAACCTCCTTATAGTGTTTCTGGAAAGAACAAACACCCCAAGTCCAGTGGTTCATATCACTATCATGATCAATCCTCATGATTCTCTCATGAAATAGGTCCTATTATTGATCTCATTTTACAGATAAAGAAACTGAGGCACAAAGAGGCAAAAAACAAAACAAGCCAAAAAAAACCACTGGCCCAGGATTTCATGGTAAATCAATGGTAGAGCCAGGCTTTGACCTCAGGTCTCATCTTACTCCGTGGCACCACACTGCGGGGCCACTGTGGCAGGGGCAACAGGGTTTCTGAGATGGGAGGCTTGACCAAAGGCCCCAGGCTGCCCAGTTACAGTCGGAGCTGTGCCTCTGCATTCTGGACCCTGAGCTCAGCCACTTTGAACAGACAAGGGAGATCTTGGCCATGACCCTGAAAATGACCAGGCCTGCTCTTTCTATCTGCACTGAAAACTGAGAAAGAGCAGTGTGTGACTTTAGTCACTCTTTCCCGCCCTGCCTATCAGAAGTGGTTCCCCAAGGGCACAAATCCCAGATTCCAGTGACATTCACCTGGAAGTTCTTCCAAATATCACACCACAGTTCTTGCTGCTACTGCTTGTGTTCACAGATGCAATGAACACCTGGCATAGGATTCAAGGTCTAGGAAGTCAAGTCCTGTTACAGAGGCTAGAAGAGTCACCTTGACTGGGACACCAGAGAAGGGGATCGGGGGCCCTGGAAGCCAGGTGATGGTCACACATTACGTATGTATATAAAATTCCATCAAACTGTATGTCTAATATTTGTGCACCTTACTGTCTATGTTATACCTCAATTTTTAAAGAAAAAAGTCCCCAATCTTCCCCAAATGTCCAGGCACACACATGGACACACGTGTGAACACATGCACACCTGTGCAGTCTCCAGCACACCTGTCCAGACAACAGTACCCACAGACAAGCACCACACAGGGAACACTGCAGCCACCATGCAAACACAAGCATTGCATCTTCCCATGCTCAGGCAGAACCTGGGCAGACACCTCGTGCAGCACCCCATGCAGAGTGACATCCCACTGAGCAGACACACCTGTGTGAGGTGCACATGCTCTTGGAGGCATGAGGGATTTTCCATAGGAGTTGCTGGAGAAATACCAGCAATTGACAGCAGGTCTGCTGGCGTGGGGCCAGACAGCCCCCCTGCCAGGATGTCCAAGGGAGGACTATGCTGTGGAAGAGACCATGGCCTTGGAGCTGCCTCAGCAGGATTTTCATCCTGCCCCCAGGTCCCTGCACAGCCTGTGGCACCAGGGGATTCAGGGAGAAAAGCATCAGTTCCTGGAAGAGCAAGGGGCCTTCTTCTAGGTCAGGGCTGTGCCAGATCAAGCACGGGGTCAGCCAGGGAGCTCACAGGTCCCCAGGAGGCAAGGATGGGGGTCCCAGTGGGTAGGACACTGAACAAAGTTTACTGGGGTCATTGTGGGGGAATGGCCTTAATGGTGACACTTTGGGGCAAAAGAGCCCTGCTTTGTCTCCTGGCTCTGCCATTTATTAACTGTGTCACCCTGAACAAGTTACTTAACCTCTCTGTGTCTCTGTTTGTCCATCTGTCCAGTGAAGGTGCTACGTTCTGTTAAAATAATATTACATGATAGGATACTGGGGGTGGGGAGAGGGAGGGAGTTAAATGACCTCCCATGCACCCCTGGGCAGAATAAGTACTCAGCAGTCTGAGTCATTTCCAACAAGGCCCCGAGGACAGGAAAGAGTCTATGACATTGGGCATCCCGTGGGTTGCAAAGTGACAGCCTCTCAGCCCATTTGCAGCCCACAAATGGGCTTTGTGTGGCCCACACAGTCTTTCTTTCTTTCTTTCTTTTTTAATTATTGCCAACATTTAAAAATCAGATTTCACATTTTAAAAATCCAAAATTTCTGCTTCTCTTGAAAACTTCAAAGATTTGGCCTGCTTTCCCTCCTGACAACTGAGTGGCCACTGCCCAGCTCCCCCGGCCCCTCCCAGTCCCAGCTGCCCTCCCACATTCCTCCCAGCCCAGCCTGGGCACTGAGGTTTGCACCTGTGCCTCCCATGCACTCAGAGAAATGGGACTGGGCTGGGGCAGGCAAGGCAGGGACCCCTTGCCCCCAGGTTAGTAGCAAGTCAGTGCAGAGGAACCAGAAGTAGGAGTCAGGTCTCAGATTCCCCAGCTTTCCTGAGAATTGGGAAGACACCAAGGAGAGAAGCTCTCTGTGACTTCAAAAGTTCTGGCCTCTGCAGCCCCAGACAAGGAGGCAGCAGTGTTCCTGCACAGGTCTCACTGCACTAGCCTCAGTGTCTTCATGTGTAAAATGGAATAAAAACAGTCCTTCCCTCCTTGGGCAGTTGCAAGGATAAAATGAGCATGAAGAAGTAGGGATCTGAGAATATCAGCCACGCCTGACAACACCAGCCATCCTCGTTGTTGTTATCAGTACCTCCTGGCACTTCATGGTGGGTGATTTCTCACTATCAGCTGTGATGTCACTCTACAGAGCTCCACAGGCCAGACTGGCAAACTGCAGGTAGAGAGGGACACTCCCATAGCTAATGAGTAATGGAGCCAGGATTTGGGATTACAACCCAAGCTCAAGTCAAGATTGTCTGACTCCAAAATACTATCCACTAGAAGCCTCTGCATAGTCCATACCAAGCTATTGAGGGCATCCTATGTGCTGGACATGTTGATGGCACCAGGGACATGGCAGGGAGCACAGAAACAAAGTCCCAGCCTGACAGAGCTAAAGGTCTGAGGGCAGGTAGCAAACAGCTCTGGTGGTGCATGCTGGGAAGAAAACATAACAGGGTATGAGGCATCCTGGAAGAACTGTGGGCACCTCAGCTGGAGCAGGCAGGGGAAGCGCCCTAGGGAGGTGACGTTAGACAAGGACCTGACGACTGAGAAGGAAGCAGCTGCATAACAACTGGGCAGAGCAGTTGTTACAGCAGGCATCATTGCCAAGGACTCCAGCTAGAATGAGCCTGGGGACTTCTAGGCTCCGAAGTACATGGCTGGGAGAGGAGGAAGGCACAGAGGAGAGGCGCAGAGATACTGAGTAACTGCCACACAACAGAGCACCCAGCTTAAAAAGGACCAGATATAGCTCAGCGGTAGAGCACTTGCCTAGCATGAGCAAAGCCCTGGGTTCAATCCCCAGCACTTCAGGAAAAAGAACCAGACCGTCAGCTCTTCCTCCACTGCACCCTTCACCTACAGCACCTCTTCACTCCCCCAGGCATCGATGAGTGATAGCACATTGGTCCCATTTGTCAGGTGAGGTCACTGAGGTTCAGAGAGGGTCAGGGACTTGCCTGAGGACACCCTACTGGGGAAGATGGGTGCTGGCTTGGAATGCCCATCTTCCTGGAATGATAAGGCTCTTATGGTCCCTGTACCTTGCAAACCCAGGCTTCTAGCTCCCAGGCCGGGACATACACAGTGCATGGATGCCTATGCACACGTGCACATGTGCACACATGTTCACCCAAGCCCAGGCAGAAGAAGGGCTGGGGAGGGGCCAAGAGCCCTCTGTATATGTGATGAGCTTCCAGGCATCAGAAGGCTGGGTCTCCCCCAGCTCTTCATCGTACTGAGGGGCACAATCTTTCCCCTAGGTTGGAAGTCAGGCAGCATCCTCAACACACATCTCCCTGACTATCCGCTTCTGATCTGCTGTGAAGCCCGCCCCCAGGAGCCCATTCTACCTTGGGTGTTCCTGCAGGTCTTCTACCCTGGCTCTGAAGGATTTATGTCCTTCACCACCTCCTGACACTGGGTAATGGAGGGCAAAGCTGCAGTGGCAGATCACACATGCGTTCTCTCGCTCTTGCGCTCTCTCTCTCTCTCTCTCTATTTCTCCTTCTCTCTCTCTCTCTCTCTCTCTCACTCGCTCTCTCACACACACACACACACACACACACTCTTCTTGAGCCCCCTTTTCACGGCTATCAGGTTGCTGAGCTGCTGCTCCGAGACAAAACAGGAAATCCCATGACTAAGCCAGCCAGATGGGGTGAGGGGCTGAGAGCCTGCAGCCCCTCCTGCCCCCCACCCCTGCAAGCTGGGGCCAGCTGCCAGGACCCTCCCCTGGAAAGAGTTTTCCTCCCCATCCCAGGTACTGGCGGACCCGGCCCTGGATTCAGGACCCCGAATTCCTGTTGTGTGTAATTCCCCGCCCCACACAGGGCCTATCTCCTTCAGGTCGGGTGGATGCTCTCCAGGGCCCTCCCGGCTTAGACTCCACCTTTGATGGACATTTACTTCCCAAAGACACAGTGGCTATAGGAGTCTCCAAAGCAAAGGTGCAGCCAACAGGAGGGCCAGCAGGGGGCGCGCACGCCTCATTTGCATGAGGTCCACTTCCAGAGACCCAGGAGATGGGGTTCAGAAGGCTGCTGGAAACAGACCTTGCTTTACTTCCATTCTAGGTACAGCTCCGCACGGTGCCAAGGACAACCCTCTGTGACTTTGCATACGCAGTGCTTCTGCTAGCCTGCAAACCGGACGAGCCATCTCCTGGCTGAGGAAGGCTCGCCTGCCTGCTCTGGGCAGCCACCTCTGCAGCTTCTTTATCTGGACCCACAGTGCTCTTTCATTTCTTATTTGGCCCAGAACAGAGACCTATGCATTGGTGGATGGATGGACAGATGGATGGAAAAAAGCCAGCTGTACAGTTCTCCAAAAACACATGATTTGATGCAGAAATCCCCTGGGGAACAAGGTCAAACACTCATTGAGTCTGAGGACTGGCTTTCATGATCTAACTTGATCCCTACCCAATTCCTTTAGGTTATGTGACATTGCTCCCATTTCACAGAAGAGGAAACGGAGCTAAGAAGGCAAGTAAATTGCCCAGGTCACAGAAAATAATTAGAAAAATCAGGATTCTAACTCTAGTCTGTCTCATTCTTCATTCTCCTATCTGCCAGGCCCCAACTTAAGCCAGTCCCCTCCTGATGTCAACAGAGTCTGTGGGTAAACCAAAGGTGTCACAGGTCCCATTCAACTGGCAGCCACAGTTCTAGTTGTACATTAATTCTAACTCTCAACCTAACCTAAATTCTAACCTAATTCTAGCTCTCCTAATAAAAGTTAATATTGACAAAGCCCTCACTATGTACCAAGTACTTTGAATGTAATATTTTTGATCCTCCGCAGAATCTCATAGGAAGCCTATTATCCTGATTTTACAGATGACGAAGGGAGATTCTAAGAGGTTAAACCACTGCCCAAGGCCACTCAGGTAAAAAGTAGTGGAGTCAGGATTCACACTCAGGACTGCTCTTTCCCAAAGTTCAAGATCTTAACTATGGCCAAACTCACCTTTCCTCTCCTCCAGCAGGTGCTTCAGCTACTCTCATCTGAAAATGTGATGGCCATGACCCTAACTGACCCCCTGACAGAGAGCCAAGGCCATGGCCCAAGCCCTGGAGGGGGGCTTCAGTGAAATAAAAGGAGCCCCAGAAGCATGGCAGTCTTCAGACCTTTGTCCTAAGCTGGGCTCTGAATGCCACAGATTCTGTCTCTGCTGCCAACTCTCTGTGTTCAGGAGAGTCCTTTAGCAGCTGTTTGCCTCAGTTTCCTCATCTGTGAAATGAGATCATAGTATTAGGGTCCCGGGCCTTCTTAGGGGATCCCAGCACATTTAGGGACTCACTCCATGTTAGTTCTTTTCCCCTCAACCTCCTAAGGCAGAGATTCAGCAGTGGGAGATCTCCTACCTATTCATTCATGCAGGAAACTTCTGGGCACAGCTGCCCTTGCCAGGCCTGAGCTTGGAAGGAAAAGGCAGCAGGGAGAGGGCTGGTTAGGATGTCCCTCTGCAGAGAAGCTGACTGGGCCATTTAAGTGCTATGTGATCTCAGGCAAGTCACTCCTCTGTCTGCACTTCCCTTTATTATTGTACAATGGGATCAAGGTGTCATTTGCCTCCAGGGTTGTCGGGAGACTTGGAGATCAGGCAGGTGAAACTTCAGAATGGCACCCAGCACTCAGCAAGAACTCAGTGGTGGTGGCTATTTGGATATCATTAGAAGTCCTCAAAGTCTGATGGGGAGAGGGACCAGCTAGTGAAAAATCTGTCATGTAGTGAGATCATCACTGATACCAGGGTGAACAAGGGCAGCAGAAGTTGTGGGGAAGGGTACACAGAGGAGCGGCAATTAACCTTATCTGGGAAATCAGGGAAGGCTGTCCAGAGATGGTGCTATTTGAAGGCTGGGTAGGATTCTACCGTAAGGATGAGAGGTGGAGGGCAGTCCTGGCAGGTGGGGCTGCAGTTATGGTTCAGGCATAACGAGGTGCTCCTGGTTGTAGCTGAGGAAGTATGGGGACACAGAGCTGGGAAGTGTTAGTCTTACTGCCTTGTTGATTTGTCTGGGAGCCTGGGGCACAGGGAGCAGGAGAGAGACACAATCTAACTTGTCTTGAGAAAAAGTGCAAGTGGCAGGATCAAGAAAGGTGATCTAGAAACAGGAAGGGAGGCAGACAGCAAAGAGGCTGCACCTGAGGTGGGCCCAGGGGATGAAGGGGAGGGGAGAAGTGGGGGGAGCAGTATTCAGACTAAGCCAGGAAAGATGGGCTGAAGCCAGGAAAGAGGGACTACGGCAGGGCAAGGGTGGGGGTGACCATGACCTTAGTCAGCTGGGACCAGGGCTGAGGCTGGGATGGGGAGGGGGCTGGACACACTGAGTCACTAGGCTTACTAGATTTCTGAGAAGTTGCTCCCCTCCTCCACACCCCACAGCCAAGGCTGCTCCAGGCAAGCTGCACTCCACTCAGCCTGGGAGCGAGAGCCAACAAGGTAGCGGCTCAGAAGTGACAGACATGTGCCCCTGGGAGTTCTGAGCCAGCCTGGAAGGACTGGCGCACAAGGCTGACCCCACAGGGAGATCATCTCTAGGAGTAGATCCTGGAGCTGGCCCACAGCTTCAGATCTCAGCTCTGCCTCTAATGGCTGTGTGATCTGGAGCCACCTCCTTAACTTCTCTGTGCCTCATCTGGAGATCTAACACCTACCAGAGGGAGAGGGTTGTCCTGGGGAATGTCAAGCTGGACTATTGCAGGCTCCCAGGGGGAGGTGATGCTACTGCTATTGTTTGAGTGTAGAGTGTCTGATGTCCCATCCCTAACTCAACCCTCAGCCTCCAAAAGCTCCCCAAGACCAAATCCAACGCCTTTGCGTAGCATCAAGGCCATTCACAAGGTGCCCCTCTTACCTTCTCCATCCTCTTCATTCTTCTTTGATGGTTCACACCTTGCCCACTGGTCCTTCTGCCCCTGACTCCATGGTCCCTGTCAAACTCCTTGTTCCCACCTTGGACATCAGCTAAGATAGCCTATCCTCTGGTCTGGGTGCCTTTCCTGGCCCTCCATCCCCTCAGAAGTGGCTCCCTGCTGCAATCTCCCACTTAGAGCACTGAGCTGACATTTGCCACTTATGGTTTATACCTTGTGCTCCCTTACAAGACTGGGGAACCCCGAGGGGCAGAGCTGTGTCCAAATTCCAGGGCCCAGCACATCTGCAGGCATCAGCTGATGGGAGTGACCACGTGAGCACAGAAGCACTAACAGTCCCTGAGGTAGCCACAGCTTAGTGAGCACCTGCTCCAGGACAGGTGGGTTCCACGCCAGGTGTTTTTCTCCAGGCATTTGCTTCCCTCCTCACAGCTGCAGGTGCAGCCAGGAATGCTATGATGCCCACCTTACAGATGGGGAAACAGAGGCTCAAGGATAAGTAGCTTGCCACCCAGGCAAGAAGAATAGAACTGGGCAAACTCATGGTCACTGCCTGCCCCCGCCTTGCCCCACACAGTGGCCCCCAGGCTCTCCTACACTGCCTGGAGCTCTGCCTGGCTCTGAACAGACAGAACTCACTGGCCTGCTTCCTCTCCTGTGCTGAGAGAAGCCACACAGGCCCCAGAGAACTGTTCCTTCCCCCCTGCCCTGTTTCCTGGCTGTGTGCCCCCTGCAGGTTAAGAGGAAAGCTCTGTGCCCCCAGGTGCTACAGTGGGATGAAGAGGAGAGACCCAGGAGCTCCAGGCCAGCACCAAGTCCAGGATTCTGGTGAGAACAAAGTCAGGCTCACAGAGCAGGGCGCATCATGCTTGGCCCAGGGGGAGCTAATGTTTCATCACAGAGCTGTAGAATCTTCTGAGATGGGCACCCCCATTTTATAGGGAGGACCCTGAGCTCCCAAAGCTGAAATGGCCTGCCTAAGGTCACAAATAGCAATAGAGCAGGATTCAAACCACTGCTTTCAGCCCCAAATCCCTCCCAGACTACCCCAGGTGCCAGTCCAAGTAACACTAGTCAACATTTATTGAGCACTTGCTGTGTGCCTGCTCTCAGCTCTTCACTTGAACCAACTCAGCAATAACCCTTATGTGGATGCTGTGATTCCAGTACAGAGAGAGGGAAACTAAAGTACGGACAGCTTAAGCACCATACCCAGGGACAAGGCCAACTCCAGATACAGTGTCTTAGTGGCAGGTTGGGAGTGAGATGGGGTTATGGGTAAATAATTGAGGACCCAGGTACATTGTGGGTGGGGGCCAGGTACATTGTGGGTGGGGGCAGAACTGAGACTAGGAAGCCCAACCTGGGGACCTCTTGGAACTCCTGCCCCTGTCCCTGCCATAGATCTGGGGGCAAGGGACCCACTCACCCCACTAGCTCCCATCCTGGGGCTACCCTCATGGAGTTTGGGCTGTAGCTGAGCCACCCGGAGGGCTACCCAAGAGTGCGTTCTGAGAGTGCCTTGAACCCCTGCACCCGGCTGGCCCCAAGTCCTTCCCAGACCTCGCAGTCTTCTTCTCCCCACTCCAGTATCCCCTCCCCTGGGCCACGTCTTCATTTCTTGCCCCTGGTTGCCAAGCTGCTCCTGGAGTCAGCTGGGCACTGTGCCAAGCCCAACTCAGCCCAAAGACTCAGCCCCATCCCGGGGACACTGCTCTGTAAGCAGCCGATTACCATGCACCCTGCGGTAATAAGATTAATGGAAATAATAGCTCACATTTGTGCCGACCTGCCAATAATCACTGTCAAGAAAGCTTTGCATACATTAACTCCTGCAGCCCCTCCCACCCCTACTCCACCCTCTGTGGAAGCACTGCTCTTCCTCCACTTGACAGGCAAGGAAACTGAGGCCCAAGGTTGTGCACTGTTAAATGCCACACCCCCAGCAATGGACATCCCCAGAGTCTTCAAGTCGGAAGGAGAGCAACTGTCACTTATGAAGCACCTACTCCATTTACAGCTCACCTCCCTGGAACCCTCGCTGAGTTCCAAAGAAAGTCAAATCCCGTTTTTCTGCCTATTGAGTCAAGGAGGTAGATATAGCAGAGAGATTGCCACCCATCTTCTTGGAGGAGGTGAGCTGGGCTTTGAGTCTGGAGCTAAGACTGTTGCCCATTCTTGCCTCTAGACACAGGCCTCCTCGTGCTAGAAATCTGTGCAGGACGCATGAGAGCCCAGACAGGGAGGTCCCAGGACAGGCTCCCTAGAAGAGTGACATTTGGTCACATTTGAACTATTCTTAAAGGATAAGTCAGTGTTTGCATCTAAACCTCTCTATGCACAAACCTCTTCCATAATTTGAGCTATTTTCCTGGGACAGATCCTTACATATGATCACTGATTCTAGAGGTCTTAGCATTCTATGGCTTTTGGTGAAGATTTTCAAGTTGTTCCCAAGGGGTGACCAGTTCACAGTCTACTTGCAACACCTAAGTGTTCCCATTGGAACTCACACCTATTTTTTTTAAACTCCCCCAAATATCCAAGATGTCGATGATGTCACATAGTTGTGCTGACTTTGTTTTTGTTTTAAATTCCCAATTAAATTGTTTTTAAAGGCTAGAAACTTCACAGGGTCTGCATCTGACATCTCCAAGTCTTGGAGCCCAGGAGAGGGCCTGCAGGAAATATGAAGCCTCCCTGTAGAGAACACTGTTTTTGACTGACTGGCTGCAAGGCCATGAGAACAGTCAGAAGTTGGGGACTTGGGGACAGAGCTTTGCACTTGCTCTTTCCTCTTTCAAGAACACTCTCCTACCTCATCTAAAACCAGCCCCTCCTCATCCTTCTTCAGCTCTGAGTTCAAACATCAGCTTCTGGGGGAGGCCCTCCCTGACCCCCACCGCCTCTTCTGAATTATTCTGGGCCAGCCCCCAGCATAGCTAAAGTGCTTCTCATGTGCTTCCTGTCTCTCCCTCTAGAATATGAGCCCAGGAGGACAGGGATCTTGCTACCTCCTCCTCTGATGTAATCTCTGCTAAGAAAAATTACTTCCATTAAGTAAGTGTTCCACCGTTGGCCACCTGGCCGTCCAGCAGTATTCTTCCTGCTTGTAATGTGTTGCCTAGAAGCAAAACTGGCTCCTTTTCTTGCATCCCCCAAATCTTCCCTGACATTGCTTACCCAGGGCAGTTGTGTACATTGCTAACTTTCCTGTTCAGGGCAAAATGAAGTCTGAACCTCACCTTACCGTTCAGTCCTTCCCCACTCAAGACTCTGCTTCCCAGAGCGTGGACGCCCTTCCTTACAATCCTGTTCTGATAACTTTGTTAGAACAGCTTCACTGTCTTCCCTGGCCAGCTCCTGGAGATGCATTAATATCCCTGCTCTACAAAAGGCCACCCACTCCAGGTCCCCTGTGGAGCAGCAGCTCAGGAAAATTGCCAGAGACTTTACTGTCCATTGTCCCCCTCTCCCCACCCCACTGTGCTCTACAGTGAAGGAAGTGGTCTAGAACTGTATCTCCCCATGGCATAAATTCTACCACCACTACCGCCCCATCCGCTGCCATAGAGGTGGGGTGGGAAGTGGAACAGACTGTTGGGTTTTGTGTGATTTTCTCCTCTTTTCTCAAACCATGTTGTCTACGATACCCAGCACACAATAGCCTTTCTTCCTCAGAGTATCCAAGGATCCCATGGGGGCACAAGAGCCACCTCTCTGGTTCCAAATACCAGTTGACAGCATCCTCCTTGCCAGTACCCCTGTGGCCAAAGCCTGGGTGACCCACTGGAAGCCACCATCAAGGTTCCATTGCCAACTCCATGGGGATCACCAACCAGTACCTTCGTGGCTGAGCTTGAGTTAGGATGCCAGCCTTGAGGCCCCAGGCAGAGAGGTTCTATTGGGTTCAAATGAGTTCCCTTGTTTCAAGGAGAAAATGACTGTTACCTTTTAAGAGACACATTGGTTGGCCTGAATGAGTGGTTAAAACGGCAAGGCGAAGCAAAGAAGTGATCGGGAGCTAATGAGGATTGATTACAGGGAGGAAGCCGGTTAATTGAGTGAACTGGTTGCCACGGTAACTTCTTACTTGGATAAAATCATCACCCCAGTGGGCACACACAGGATCTTCTCAGACACCAGAGGCACCGCAGGATATTCTTGCTTGGGGACCAAGAATCTGAAACATGAAAACGTTGGAAAGAGCTGGAGAAAGGGGAGTTTGAAGTTTCCCTCATGGAGCTTGGCTATCTCCTTTCTACCAAGAAGCCCAAAGATAGAGTCTCCTCCTCATCCGATCCTCACACGCCAGATTCCCAGATTCGGGAGAGAAACCTGGGCTCTTTGGGGAGGGTGAGCAGGTCACTGACCTTCTACTGACTAGAAACAGTGGAAGTGAGAGAAAGGAGCCATTCTCCTGAGAATTAAAAGAAAAACAGAGACTTGTTTGCATAGAGATTGATCACCAGTGACTCTAGGAGCTAGGTCACAATTTATGCATAAGGTTTACATTTCTTTACATTTTACTCTATATTGGATTAAATGAGGAAGATAAGCTTCGAAAAAGGTGAGCACACACCTGACATTCCATGCTAGCAAACATTCAGTTTTTAGAGGTCTGTTTTTTTCTAGTTTTGTCTTATTTTTATATCCTTAGCCCTTTTCACCCTGATTTTCTAATTTTACTCTATTATATTCATATAATTTCTGTCAGGTGTTATAATGAGAATGTAATTTCTTATAGAAAAATCAAAGGGCCCAAGTTCAAGGTTTAGACTCCCCCCCACTTTAGGGATCCCTACCTGAAGTCAGCATTCCTGACACAGCTGTGTATTGCTCACCTGTTTGCAATAAATAGAACCCCAGAGTTCACATCTTAAAACATATTAAACCTCTATTTGCAACTAGCAAGGGAGGGAAACTATGACAAAGCTTGTTAAGATGCAAGAGATGGTTTTTCTGAATGGGTAGCACCTGGCTGTGGTCTCCATGGGACAATTAATAACACAGAGCTGGCTGGTATATGTCTGTGAAAACTGACATGGATGAGGTGTGACTTGAAGATGACCATCAAATCAGTCTAGATTATCACACCTTGGACTGCAAGCATCTTTGTCCTCAGAGGACAAAGAAAAGACAGAATGCCAACCCAGCAGAAAATGTGTAAGATCGATTCCCACAGGGGCATTTTAACTAACTTTAATTGTTTTCTTGTTGCACGACAAAGTTATCACCCTGTTGATAAAAATACCAGCTATTTCTCTATGCACAGGAACATTTCTTTTTCTAACAAAACCGAGTTATAGTGTATCTTTAGAAACTGGCTTTTTAGTTACATAATATGTCATGAATAGCCAACATCAACAAGTTATCTCCTGTCACATCATTTAAAAAGCTACTGAGAAATTCATTCTATGAACAAACAAAAAGAAAAAAGCAAAAGAAATCCATTCTATGAACAGACCATCTTTATTTATTACTCAACTATTTTTATACATTTAGGTATGTGTTTTCTTTTCCTTTTTTGTTCATTGGGTAGGGGGGAGTTTTTTGCTATTATAAACGGCACTTTATAAATATCCTCTCAATTAAATCAGGGCACATCCATGATCACTGCTTTTGAATAAATTCTAAGGAGCGAAACTTCAAAATCAGTTTGTAAGCAAATTATTAAACTTTTCATAGATATTTCCAAATTGCAGAACGTTTTTAAAATCCAATTTCCACCTAGAAACCATTTTGAAAAAATAATTCTTTAAGTGTACATAGAAAAAAATCAGAAAATAATACAAGCAAAAGTATGAAAGTCAAAACCAATTGCAGCCTTATTGCTAAGATATAATGCCTGCTACCAGCACCCCTCTCTCTGTCTCTCTCTCTCTCTCCCTCTGTCTTGCTTTCAGGCTCTTTTTGTCTGTCTCTGTCTCTCCTGTGTGTGTCTCTCCCATATCCATCTATCCACCCATCCCTTGCTTTTTGTCTCTATCTTTTTGTCTCTCTTGTTAGATCTCATTTATCTCTTTTTGTCTCCTGTGTCTCTGTCTGCACACACACACACACACACCACATGCACTCTCTTGTTCTCTCTGTGTGACTTGGTCTGCCTCTGTCCCTCTCTCAGCATGACTGGGGTCACCCTCACACAGGGCTTCTAGCCTAGCAGCACTAACTCCTCACACCTGGGCAGAGCCAGGGAGCTGGCAAAAAACCATCACGTTATTATCACCCTGTTCCAGGTGAGACCCTGCGGCTCGAAGCAGCTGGTCATTCCTTGTCCAAGGCCCACAGCTCATAAGTGTCACCAACTTCAGGAATCCAAGGAGACAAGCTGTCCCAGCCACACTCCGAGACCAGTCAGAACTCTGATGCATACACACGCGAATACATGCAGTGGATATGCCGTCTCCCTCAAATCAGGCAGCTGCGCCAAAACAAGGGCTTGACCTAGCCCCATGCTATCTTCAGGGAGACGAGTCCCCAGTGTGTGGATTGGGACCAGGGAAAGAAGCTGCCTGGCACTACACAACTCTTGTCTCCTCCCCGTCCAGGGCCACCATGTGCACCTGAGGTCTCCGAGTATAGGCTTCCTCCACCTCTGTTCCCCTGCGTCCTCTACTTGGCTAACCCTCCAGTGGGGGGTCATCATCCCACCCTCCCCATCCCCTCCTCGTCATTATTTCCAGCCCACTCTACCCCATGCCCCACCTCACCAAGGAGCCATCTCAGCCTGCAGTCTGAGTTCAGTTTGGCTGCTCCTCCCTGGCCTCTCACAGACCTCAGCTCTGACTCCTGCCAAACACCAAGCTTTGAGTTCTAACCAAGTAGCTATATTCCTGCTGCAGCCTCACCCCAAGGCTGGGCATCTGGACACGCTGCATTGGAGGACCCATCATGGCACACACTAGTAGAGGCACAGGTGATGAATGAGTGCACGCATGTCAAATGAATATTCTAGCAGCCCCCATTCTTCTCTCCTCTCCTCTGTCTTCTCTCCCCACCCTACCTTCTCTTTGCTCCACTCTTCCTGCCACAATGGACTGACACCTCTGAAATCATGAGCAGAATTAACTTTTCTCCTTTTAAGTTGTATCACTCAGGTATTGCCACAATGACAATAACAGTGATGACAAACTGACTAGCACAGTCATCTTCTACACATTTGCTTGAGGCAGAAAGAAGGAGCCATCCTTGATTCTTTCTGGCTCCTGTTGCCCAGTGCACAGTCAGTCCATCAGCAGGTTCTGTCTGTTTTACCCAACAATGCCAGGCCACCAGCATCTCCAGCCTGTCCACTGTGATACCCTCCTGCCATCCCTGCTTCTTACATAAATCAGGTCACTTCTCTCTCCTTCCAGTGCTTTCTGCTGCCCTTAGGATAAACCTCACTGTGCGTCTGGGCCTCCAAGGCCCCCAGGTAACCTGTCTGCCTCTTCACCTCATCCTAGGCCTCTTCCCCATTCTTTACCACCTCCAACCTCCTCTCACCTTCCCAGCCTGAGAACACACCATGCCAGTCCTACCTCAGGGCCTTTGTCCATGCTGAGCCCTGCCCAGATCTCTGGCTCTTCTCACTGTTCAGCTCTCACCTTTATGTATCACTTAGAGATACCATTCCTGACCAATCAAACCCTCCATGCCAGGCACCAGTGGCTCATGCCTGTAATCCTTTCTACTCAGAAGGCAGAGATCAAGAGGATTGTAGTTAGAGGCCAGCCCATGCAAACAGTTCACAAGACTCTATCTAGAAAAAGCCCTTCACAAAAAGGGCTGGTGGAGGGGCTCAAGAGGTAGTGTCTGCCTAGTAAGCATGAGGCACTGAGTTCAAACTCCTGTACTGCCAAAAAGACAACCCCCCTCCATAGTCAATAATAATGCACCGTATATTTCAAAACTGCTAGAAGAGAGGGTTCCCCACAAAGAAACAATAAATGTTTGAGGCGGTAGATATGCTAATTACCCGATTTGATCACTGTGCAACATACACATTTCAAAACCTCACATTGTAGCCCAGACTTGTACAATTATGCATCAGTTAAAAATAGAATAAAAGTAAACAGAACACCCCCAGTATCCCCTGTCTCAACAATTCATACTATTTTTATTTCTTATTTTTCCTTCTCCCCCAGTGAATGCTCTAGAAGGGCAGAAAAGCCAGGTCATCCATAGATGGTGCTCAGTACGAGTGAACAGGCCACATGGAGTGGTGGTTGAGAGCAGCACTTTGGTGTCAAATGAACCTGTGTTCTCCTTTGGACACTACCATGTGGAGGCCATGTGACCCTGGACAGGGTCCTGCACTCTTCACCCCAGTATGTTCAGTGACAACTGGGGGTAAGAGTTCTGTCCTACAGGTTGTCATCAAGAGAAAATGAGATGATGGACATCAGCTCTTAGCACACAAGAAGCAATGAAAAGCACCTTGCATTGGAGGAAAGAGCCGCTAAAGGACCTGTTTAGAGAGTTGGGATGCAAGGCTCAGGAAGAGGGCATGGGTCATCCAAGGTGACTCTGCTAATGATATTGAGTGGGGGTCTCTTCCTGGTCTGTGCAAAGGCTAGCCTCATGGTGTGTCAATTCTCAGAATGGATTCGATGGGGCTGGTGCACAGATGGCGGGCTGAACAAAGCTTGGAGACCAGGGCCAGCGGAGCAGCAGAGTAGGACACAGGGATGGAAGAGGCAGGACATCAAGTAGTAGCCACATAAAGACTTGCCCCAGTTTGCCTAAATGTTAGAGAATTTGGGTCTCAGTGTCTGGGGTTCGATGTGGAATACTAGAACCACCCATCAGATCCTGCATGCCAGAATCACCACCTGACTTTTGTTGCCCTTGCCAAAATGCAGGGGTGGGGAAATAAGCCCTAGGGTGATCCCCAGGACGCTGAAGCCAGGGGAGGCAAAGCCTCTGCAGGTGGGCCGGGGTCCAGGCCCATCCTGGAAAAGGCCGCCTATGAGTTTCCATGGAGCCCATCGCCATGGCAACCAAACCTCAGCAGCAGGACTCCAGCAGAGCCAGGAAAGACAGGCTCCTTTCTTGTCCATATCCCAGGAGCCTTCAGAAGGGGGGCAGAGGAGTGTAGGGACAATCAATCTTGTGAACCAGGCTAGGGTGGGGGTGGGGGAGAAATGGAGGTCATCTTCCTGTTCAGTGGCCCAGCCATAAAGCCAAATGTAGCACTGTGTTTCACACCTGCCTGCCTTTGCTCTTCTGTTTCCTGGGATGCCCTGCTCCCTCCCTGCAGCACCTCCTGCTGTCATCCTTGCCTCACTTTTTACCTTCTGACCCACAGGCAGGCAGCCCTTTCCTCCTCTGCCCACCCAAAGTCCAGACCCACAATGTATCTGGTTCACACTGAGCACAGGCTCTGGGATCAGAGAAAGCTGAGTTCAAATCCCCACTTTGCCATACATGTCTGATGACTTGAAGCAAGATGCTTATCCTCTAAGTCTCTGCTCTCTCACATGCCTTTTTTCCAGCTGAGTGATCTTGGGCAAGTTCCCAGACCTCTCTGAGGCTGTTTCTTCACCTGAAAAAAATCAGGTGATGCCCGTGAAGTGTCTGGGATACAGTTGGCATGTGATAAATGTTAGTGATTATTCTAATTGTGTAAATGCTACCTCCTTGTCCCCTGGGGAGAACAAGGCCTGGCTTTTCCCCACACTCATATCCAGGCCCCCACCCCTGTACTAAGCCAGAAGTCAGCGCCTGGCATAGTCTATGCCTTTCAGAGCAAGGCTTTGGAAGTCCTCCCCCTCCCAGAGCAGGGACTGGCACATAGCACAGTGGTGACATTTCCAGCCTGATGTGGGAGAGCGGGCATTGTGTGGGAGAATAGATGCCCTGGGAGCTTCCTGACAGCAGGGCCAGCCTTGAGCTGTGTGTGCGTGCGTGTGTGTGTGTCTGACATCCTAACAGACCTCCCCACATGCTCACAAGTTCTCTCATGCACACGCCACACACAAACCCTATAGAAGAAAGTACAAGGACATATCTTCCTGGTCACTATGGTCAGTGTCCCAGATACCCTATGACACCACTGGCCCCACACTGCTCCCTCTGGAGCCTACACTCAAGGCTCTCCTGTTCATGGAGCAGGAAGGGGACAGAGTGGCCCTGTTCAGTCCCCTCAGCCAGCAACACATCTGTAGGAAGAGAACAGGCCAGGTCACTGTCCAGACAATTGGTCCACCTGTGCACATGTCTCCATCTCTACATGCACCTGAACACTGGGCAGGTGCACACAGCACCTTGTCCCACCTCCTGCTGAAGCAGGCCTGGCAAGGGACTGCCAGGATGCCCTATCTTGCTGTCACTTCCCTGTGGATTCCCTGGCCCAGGCTCAAGCCTCAGACCCCAGCCACTCTGTTCCATCCTGGACAGCAGAGTCCACAAGGCCAGGCCACATGCCCGGCCTCCCCATCTCCCTCCACCACCATCCTGAGAGTCAGGCAATGCAGTGGTCACTTCCTGCAAGCCGTAAAGCCAACATAGGCCACCTGGCATTTATTGAGCACTCGCTCCATGCCAGCCACTGTGCTGAGCACTTTTCTTGTTACCTCCCTCAATTGTCACAGTCATTCTGCTCGGGAGGTGATCATATTACCCCCCGCTTTATAGATAGGGATTTGAGGGCCCAGAAACTCTCAGAAGTACAGCTAAGAGCATTTAAATCTGGACATTCTGGGTGCAGACTCCAAACTCTTGAGTACTTGCTCAGCCACACAGGGACTGAGCACAGCAGGATTATGAGGGTCTCAGAAGGTGCAGCCAGGTTCCCCTGCTGAGCCACACCGAGTAGATGCCAGCTCCATTCATTCATTCAACAGATGTTTCCTGAGAAACTGCTATGCCCCAAGTCCCACACTGAGCACAGGAGATTCTGCAGTAACAAAAACCAACAAAAATTCAGAGTTGCAAGGAGTGATCATTCCCCTAAGAAGAGACACTAAACTAGATGAATAAGTGAAATAATAGTGTGTTCATAGAAAGTGCTCAGAGGAAAAGTAGACGAAAGGGAATATGAAGTGTCAGGAGTCAGGGGTTGTGATTTTAAGAAGCCAAGAGGATGAGTTCAGATCAGAGGGAAGGAGAGCCTGCATTCATCTGCAGGACCAGCATGTGCAAGCACCCTGAGGCCAGAGTGTGCCTGGGGAGGCCAGAATCAGCATGCCAGAGTAGCTAGAATGAAGTGGGAGGAAGGGAAAAGTTGGATGAGGCCAGAGGAGACGAGAGCTCAGATTGTGGGAGTTCTGCGGATTGCCATGAGGAATTCAGCAACCATAGTTTATGCTCAGGTGAGGTGGGAAGCCAGCCTAGTGACCTCACATAAAGGACAAAGCTGCCTGGAAGAGGCATCCATCAAATACCCTTGAGTTAGTCTGCTGTCTCCAGCAGGGCCAGGCAGCCACAGACCTCCTAGAGGTATGAAGATAACCCACTTCAGGCTACCTGGACTCAGAACTAATCAGAAGATAGCTGCTCTGCAGATGCGCTGGGCTGATGACAGGGACTACATCAGAGGAGGCCAAGGCGAGTGTGCTGTCCCTTCCCCTAAGCCCACTATCAGCTCCCAGGCAGGATCAGAGAGGGTAGAGAGACCAGAATACTAAGGGTGGACACCCTTCTGTGTACCTCCTCCCTCTGGGCAGCAAGCTTGGTTACCACCAGGCAGGCAGTAGGTCTGGCCCAGGCATCCGATGGTGGAAGTCTGTCTGTCTCAGACTGAACATGTGCAGGCTGTGGTTCTTTATGACTCCCTCAGCAAGTGTAATAGCCCCATGTCTGGAGAGAAGTGGCATTCTGTAACTTCCGGTTTGAAGGGGACAAAAACTGAGTCTCAGCCTCAGAAGGAAGTGATAGCATTGAGATTTGACCCAGGTAGGCCTCACTCCACAGCCAGTGGCTCGCCCACGTTCCTTTGCTGCTCACAGAGGTGGTGTCAGCACCAGCTGTATCTGGAAGTTTATGGGAAAACTTTTAAGATGGAAGACGTTTAGTATTACAAACAATAAGGCATTTTCACTTCACTATACCCAATGTATAAGTAAAACAATAGCCAAGAATAGTAAATATAAAATAGCATCCTATTATTTTCATTTTTTTCTTTTTTGGTACTGGGGATTAAACCAAGGGCTTTGTACAAGCTAGACAAGCACTCTCCCACTTGAGCTACACCCCCAGTTCTTTTGTTTTTATTTTGTTTTTTGAGATAGGGTCTCCCTACCTTTACCTTAGCTGGTCTTGAATTTGAGATCCTCCTTTTTCTGTCTCACAAGTAGCTGGGATTACAGACTTGCACCACCACATCTGGCTCCCATATCAAGCTTGATCAATAATCACGTGTAAATCATAATGATGGTGGCTGACACTGAGCCAAGCACTATCCATCTCCATTCTGGTACTTGGGATGCCATCTCCCCTCCTGTCCCATCTTCCCAATCTGCAACTTTCAAATATTTCCTTGGGATTATTTTGAGAAGCAATGGCCTCAAAGAGCTTTCCCTTGACTAGGCATTGTGGCACGTGCCTGTAATCCTAGCACTTGGAAGGCTGATGCAGGAGGTTGAGTTCAAGACCAGCCTGTGACTCAAAAAAACAACAAAACAGAGGAGAAGTTGGCCCTCAGTAGGGCAAGACCTGCAGCCCCTCAGCTGACCACAGCCAGGGTTTGGGTCCTGAAGCAGACACCGGACTTTCTGAGCTTTGCCAGAACTCAGAGGAGCCCAGCACCGGGAAAGTACCATAATGACTTGTGCAGCCATCATGCAAGTTCCTGGGGCCTCCAATTTCTCATCTAGTAAATGGAGGTGACATCACCGGTAGAAGCAAGTGTGTGGTTATTAACTCGAGGAGGCAGTCCCCACTGCTGCCAAAGACTGGAACTGAGAGCATGCAGTCTACAGGAGTGGCTTTCAAAAAAAAAATTGTATTGCATCTTTCAGCCTCTAGATCAGTGGTTCTCAAACTTTAACTACCTCTGAGTCTTTTGAGGGACTTGCTGAAGCACAGACTGCAGGGCTCCCCACCCCTAGAGTTTCTGGTTCCACAGCAGCTCCAAGGTAGGGCCTGTGAATCTGTGTTCTAACAGGTTCCCAGGTGTCACTGATGCTGCTAGGCTTGATTTCAGACTTTGAGGACACAGTTCTCAGCTTTGGTTGTATTACTGGCAGGTGGTCTCAGAAGACCCTGGTCAAAAAGATCTCAGGTCCTTGGTGTTACAAATAAAAAATTCAGTGGAGACACACTTTGCAAAGCAGCAGCAAAGTTTTATTGAGAGTGAAAGCAGAGAAGTACTCTCCCCAAGGAAGGGGGTAAGGGGTTTCAGCAAGGTGGCTTAAAACAGCACCTGAAGCTCAAGAGAGCAGGTGACTTGGTTTGAACAAGTCAGGAAGATTTGGAAGGTACTTGAGAGTGGTTTTTGATGACCAACAGATTGTGCATGTGACTTCACGCTGTTATGATGAGGTGCAGTCACCATTCATTAGGTTATCAGGGGCCCTTGTGCACGTCCCCCAGTTTGGGTCCAGATGAAAATGCTATTTCAAAAGGGGCATTCGAGGTGGTTCTGTGTGGAGCTAGACCACCTGATCCCCCTGACCTGGTTTCTCTGAATTTCCCACCTCAGTTTCTCATGGTCATTGACTCGGGGAGGCACAGAGGTCTGGGTCACATCCAGGGTCTAGCTCCAGCACTGGGAGTTTTTAAGTGTCCCCCCAGGTTACTTCAATATAAAATCAAAACCGAGAACCACTACCCTAAGTAGAGGAGGGAGAGCTAAATAGATATTTCGTGAATCCACCTGTAGTGCCCACCTCAGCCACCACCTGCCTAAAGCAGTCATTGCTGGGGAGGGCTCAAGTCAGCGGGACCACTGCTCATAATAACCAAAGCTAACATTTTCAGGACACCAACACATGGCAGGCACCACCTTAAATGCTTTACGTGTAATAATTCGTTAGGTCCTCATAACCCCAGGATGTGACAAATAGTATTATTAGCAATTTGCATTTGAGTCTAACTGATGCACAAGGAAGTTGGGTCCTTTTGGAAGCTCACACAGCCAGAAGTGACAGAGGCAGGATTTGAAAACAGGCTGCCTGTTTCAGGGACCTTGTTCTTGCTAAGGGAAATGTATCCGTGATGAATTTTTGTAAAATAAAGATGCTTTAGTGGGAGGATGGGGACCCCCATTTTACTTTGCAGAATGTGGAGCCAGGCACTATATGTTGCTTACTTGTACAGACTTGTCGATTTACCTTCTTCAAAGCACATTTAGTGGCCACATGGCATGATCTCTCTACTACCCTTCCCCAAGCTCTGTTCCAGGCCTGTAAAATACTTTGCAAGTCAATCAAAATAAACCAGCATTGACTAAGTGCACACTTTGTGCCAGTCGCCAAGCTACAGCCTGAGGACACAGAGATGCTGAGACCCTGAAACCAGAGAAGTGACCTACCCAAGGGCGGGGGGTGGGACTCACCCAATGTTCTTTGAGGAACTGGGAGTCAAAGGAAGAGAGGAAGGTGCTGTGCTAAACCTGTGGTGGTGATCTTCTGTCCTCTGGAACCCCACAGGGATCCAGTGGCCTCTGATGGCTCCTTGGGAAAAGCCTCCAGATTGGGGGCTGGCAGGAAGCAGGGGAGGGGTGCCAATATCTGGACTTAGGGCAAGACACAGCTCCTGTTCCCACATCAGCCTGGGCTCAGCTCCTGCTGGTCTCCACCCCTTCCCTGCTCCAACCTGACACCTTTCTTACCTAAAAGGACAATTGCCCCAGGGAACCAGGAAGGCCAGACCCAGGTGTCCACCTTTCCAGCATGACTCTGAACTTTAACCTCCAAACAACAATATACACATCTTTGTAATGTTAATTTGCAAATGTGAACACAATAAATAACCACACGTGTACCCTGTTTAGAGCTTTGCTGCCGCCCCCCTACAGAAGCCTTAAAAAATAGAAGTAGCACTTGCCTAGCATGTGGGAGGCCCTGGGCCAAAAAACCACCACAGAACTGGCCCAGGTTCCTCTCCACCTCTGAGAGGGAGTCTCTGCTGATAGATCAGACCAGGGGACAACCCAGAGAGGAGTAGTGACTTGTTCAAGGACATGCAGCAAGTGTCAGTCCAGAGCAGCCCAAGAATTTGTGATCCCTAGCCCAGACCTCTCCCACTGACAACCCCACCTGACAACCCCTCAGGCACCAACGATCAAACTCTGATCTAACCACCTTTCCCTTGAAATCTACCCCACCTGTGTCCCCATCCTCAGTTGCTCAAGCCAGAAATGTTGATGTTACCCTCCCCAACACTGTCCTCACACGTAGGCCTGGCACAGTGCTGGGGTACAGGCTTGACAGATGACTGCAGAAAACCACACCTTTCTACAGCTCAGACGCCTTTTGTAGTTCCCTATGGCCCTGGGATCTTCCTGTTTCCCCAATCCCCACTGATCCTTCCAGACTGGTTTCCTGCTATTCTATCCTACTCCAGGGTGATTCAAACAAGCAATTGGCCATTCTCCCAAACAGCCCAGCTCAGAGGTCACCTCCACCACCCAGTTCCCATGCCTCGCACTGCACACACCTGGCTGAGTAAGTTTTGCCCTCCTCCAGAATTCCAACATTCGAGATTTCTGTGCCTGCCTTACAGACAGGCAGGGCTATGACTCCTAGGGCTCAGGAAACTGAGCCAAGACCAAACACAGAACCTGGCACTCAGAGGAACGGGTATGTTGTGTTGATGCATGGGCCAACCCGTGCAAAGGTAAAGCAGAAGTTCAGCTACCTTTCATTCAATCGTTTTGGTGTTTATGCACCTGTAGTATGCTGGAAGTTCCTTCTGTTGTCTAACCTCCCCTACTGTAATTACTGAAGTTCATGCTTATTTCTCTATGCCCTCCCTGTCCTCCAAGCACAGACCAACCTGCCTTCTCTAGTCTGGGTGACAAGTCAGTAAGATCACTCAGTAAGCGGAGCAGGGAATAGCCCAGCACAGCCTCAGTGATTTCTCCAAGACCTGAGCCTGTGCGCCAGAGCTACAGGCCACCCGCGGTAAGCAGGTGCCCTGAGACTGGCCAGGCCAGCCTTGCGGTTTGAGGCAGTGAGTCACCCTCTGGCTGCAAGTCAAGGAGCTCTCACTGCGCCCTTGTTTGGAGAATACTGGGAGACACGCTCAGAGACCGAGAGATCTCAGGCACAGACAGACAGAGGGGCAATTAGAAGGAGTCACAAAGACCCTAAGGGAGACAGGGAGGCCCACACAGACAGAAGGACTGAGATGACCGGAGACAGGAATGGCACGCAGAGAGATGAGAAAGCCAGGCGCAGGCAGATCCAGAGCAGAGAGCGCGGAGGGAGGCCCGGGAGCTGCGGGGCCACGTGCAAGTGCGCGGAGAGAGCTCAGCGCGCAGAGGCCAGAGCACACCCCGCGCTCCCCAGTGGCGCTCCCACCGCCGCACCGGACCCCGACAGACGTGGACGAAGGCACAGCCAATGAGCTGCCAGGCCAGGGCATTACCTCACCAGGAGGGGCTGCCATTGGTTGGCCCAGCCGCCTGTGCTGTTGCTATGACAGCCCAGGCTGGCGTTGCGCAGGGATGGTTGGAGGAGGCTCGCGGAGAGAGCCGCGTCCCCACCTCTTTCCAGCTATGGTGGGGCGCAGGAATTCCCGTTTAGATCCAGGGACCCCTACTCCGGCCCCAAGGGGAAAGTCAAGCTCCCGCAGCCCAAGGGCCAGAACTCCTACAATGACGTCCATCACCCTTTGCCACAACCCAGCCCCAGTCAGGTACCAAACCCACGCCGGCCCCAAAGCCCCCCAGTCCCGTCACTACACACCCACCCTGCAGGCAGCAATAGACACCATCCACCACGCAGGTGGGCGCTGGGTTCTGCAGAGATGCGTGTGCTTCTGTCCCTACCCTCACAGAGCCCCTGCCCCCGGGACAACAGGACAGCAGAAAATCTTAAGGCTGTGTTAAGAACAAAAGAAGAGCAGGCAGGGAGATTGTAGGCATACAAGGAGTCGTCCCTACTCAACTTGCTGGGCCAGGAAGGCTTCTGGGAGAAAAGGATGCAGAGCTGAAGGAGTTCTCAAGAGGAAAGGTGGGGAAGGGATTCTCGGCAGAGGGAACAGCCTGTGCGAAGACTAGAGGCAAAGAAAGCAAGAAGCCCTTGCTTCACAGTGGCAGGAAATTAGATGTTGGGAAGGGGGAAGTTGAAAAGGAGGAGGAGGAGTTGGAGTAAAGCTGAAGGAGGAAGCAGAAACGAGGTCCCAAGCGGTTTGAAAGCAATGCCAAGGAATCTTGAACCACATCCAAGGCAACTGGAGGGACGTGAGGGGAGGGGCCATGGTTAAGTCACCACTCTGGATGGGTGAGAGGGGGCTAGGAGACCAGTTATTGCAGGAACAAGCAAGAGATGGGATGGGGGCTTACTGAGATCCCTGGCTAGAGTGGAGATAGAGAGGACCAAACTAAAGAGATGTAAAAGGTGGAGCCAGGAAACTAAATGGATGTCATACACACCCCCTTCCATACAACATCAATGTCATCTTGTATGTAACTTTTGTTTTGAGAGTATGTAACTTTTGTTTTGAGAGTCGTGCTACATTGTAAAGATATTTCCTTCTCCCTCTCTCCCTCACTTTCTCTCTCTCTCTCTCTCTCTCTCTCTCTCTCTCTCACACACACACACACACACCCCTCCATTCCCACCCAGCACTTGGCTCAGAGCTTCATTCCAAGTACCACTCCACAAACATTAAGCTGATCTGAACTCCCATCAGCCCCAGCCCCAGGACCTGCTCCTTGCTCCAGCCTCCCCTCCTCCCCCACCTCCATGCACCTTTCTCCTAGTAATTTAGTCATGTTGCTATAGCCACCATCTAGGATCTGGGACTCTTCTCCCAACAAGCATGTCTGTCCCTCCTCTCTGTCTCCCTGCAAGGAGTAAAAGTTGGTTCCAATTTCTGAAGACTGAGGGGGCCCCTTTTTCTAGTTAACAAGGCCATTAGAGCACAATCATGGGGTTGCTGTGTCTCCTGGTACCTAATGTCTATTCCAGGGCTGGTGGAGTGGCTCAAGTGGTAGTGTGCCTGCCTGGCAAGTGTGAGAGGCTCTGGGTTCAAGCCCCAGGACCGCCAAAAAAATTAAATTAAAAAAAATGTCTGTTCCATAATGTCCAGTCAGCTGTAATGATGACCTGATCCTTACTGAGCATTAGAAGAGGTGGAGAGGCCTGGCTAGGACTCTGGATGGCACAGCCCTGCAGTAGAATAGGGTGTTTGCTTAACTCATTGCACAGTGGTGTGTCGACTTCTCATTTGTTCTGTGTACTTGGGGAAAAATACAAGATGAACTATAATGGTGAGACAAGAATCCTAGAGTTTTGTTGTAATGCCACAGTGATACCATCAAAATCTCACCTAAGTCCTTAATAGGATGGTTACTGATATCCTCTCCCAGGGAACAAAGGTCGGATGATCTAGCAAATTCTTAAATGTCGAGAGAATTAATTCAGAGCTTCTGGTTATCAGAGCTGGCAATGCCCTTAGAATCCAGTTATTTAAGTAAGTTATTCAAGCTTTGGTGTTACAGATTAGGAACTTGAGGACCAGAGAAAAGAAGTAACTGCCCAGAGAAACACACTTGAGTTGACCAGCAGGGATCTGGAGGGCTCAGCAACTCTATGTCTGGAAGTGTCTGTGTCCTGGATCTGGATAGCTCTCTGGATAATCTTCATTTCTGGCCTTTACAGTAGGAGGAGGATGGGTGGAGAGATAGGAAGGCAAGTGAAGTGGTTGCTGTGGATTCTGTTCTGATCAACAACCTAGGCTTGGTTTGCCATGCCACAGTGGAAGATTCAAGGCCCAGGTTGTCCAGATTTCATGTACATGAGCAACTTGATGAGGTCTGGGTACAGCATGCAGAACTGCTTTGGGTTTTGCAGTGCATGAGGCTCAGGGGGTCTGAAGGTGAGGCTTTCAGGAACCCCATAAACAGCAGCTGTGAGGCACACATGGAGTCCCCAAGATGGGCAGTGTAGTGGGCCCTCATCAAGCCTCTTCATGGACAGCAGGTGGATGAGTGGAGCCAGGGAAGAGGAGGAGGCACATAGCAGAAGTCCCATGATGTTTGCAGTCACGGCTATTCTAAGGTCTTCCTTACTGTGCTTAACACCCATGCCCTGTTCCTCCCTGTGTTTCTGTATCTTCCTGGAACCACCAGGGCTAGAAGGGCTAGAAATTTATATTTACCCAAGAACCCTTAGTGTAGGGTTCCAAGTGGGTTCTGTCAATGGGAAGTATGTATGCAAGATTAGATGGCAGGATGAAGAGAAAAGAGAAAAGTGATTCAGCTTCCAGAAGTAGCCTGAGAGGGGTCTACACTCCCTTCCCTTCATCAATGGCAATGACATTAGTCCACAGCACTGATGGGCCAGTACAGACTCATGAGCTCGAGGTGACATCACTTCCCCATTCCACTTGTCCTTCCATTATGTTTGAAACCAATTCCCTAAATGAAATCACTTTCTGTCTGAAGTATCTGAAGTAGATAGAGTTCAAATATAGACAAAACTACTACATATTTTTTAAAGGATTTACAAAAAACCTTCTGTGCTGGCAGTATTATTTATTCTTTGGCCTGGATGGTGGATAGGTAAATGTCTATCTGTGTTAAATTATGCATGTATTTGCATGTATTTTCTGTATGAAATTTTTGTCTTATCATATAAAAAGTGTTGGAAAGAGTAGGGCTGGGCAATTGGGCGAATAATGGCACCAACTTCTGATTTAAAGAGTTTCAGAGGAAGGAATAAGATAGGAAGATGGGAGATCAATTTCTGCCATATCAAGTTTGACTTGCCAACTGGACATGGGAGAAAGGATCTGGAGTAAATGATTGACTATAGGATCTCAGAGGAGAAATGAAGATTCCATCTCGACTGGAGAGCAGTTGGAAGAAAATATTTGCCACAGACATATCTGCCAAAGAACTCACATCCAGAATATATCAACAACTCTACAAATGAATAAGAAGACAGACCGACCGCCTTGTAGAAACATGAGCAATTTGAAGGCCAGGCATGGTGGCACTTGCTTGTCATCCCAGCTACTAAGAAGAGATAGAAGGATCCAAATTCAAGGCCAGCCCTAGGAAAAAGCTCAACACTTTATCTGAAAACTAACAAGAGTGAAAAAGGGCTGAGGCTGGGGCTCAAGTAGTAGAACCTTTGCCCAGCATGCACAAGGCAGCCCTGACTTCAAACCTCAGTACTGACAAAACGAAAAAGAAAAGAGAGAGAAGAAGAGAGGAAGGAGAGGAAGAGAAAGGGAGGGAGGAAGGGAAAGGAAGGAAAGAAGGAAGGAAGGAAGGGAGGGAGGGAGGGAGGGAGGGAGGAAATAATTGGGTGGTGGTATGGGAATGAAGTGAAACCCAGCAGCATGAGATCCACCATTGACTTGAGAAACTATTCATTTCCAGGAAAAGGCCTAGAATCAAGAAACTGAAACATATATACTTGCTAAGTCCCAGCCCAGGAGCAAAAATTTAGAAAATATTACCCACACGGCTGATAGAAGTGCACCACAAGGTGGGAGCCAACCTGTGGGATGCCCAACACCAGGCCTCTAGGTCAAGTCTCTTTGCCTGGCTTTCCATGGTGCGATCTTCAGAGTTCTACCAAATAAAGTCTCCCCCACCCATGCTGTAGAACTGAGTTTTCTACCAAGTATCCTTAATTTTAGTGCAAGATAGAAACATTGTTCATCTCAATTAAAGTAAAAAAATATAGAGGTCCAGGGGGCAGGGGTGTAGCTCAGTGATAGAGCACTTGCCCAGCACGCTGAAGGCCACGAGTTCCATCCCCAGCACTGAAAAAAGAAAATGCAGAGAGCATGAACAAATTAATTCCTTTAACATAACAAGATGATGAAGAAATTACTCCATGATATTTATCTTTGGTATACACTGTATTCACAGTTGTAGTAAGACGTTTTAAATCGTGTTGTTTTATGTAGTTTCTGCTTTTTTTATGATGTTAGAACAAAATCTAAGCAACTAATTTTATGTCTGGTTAGATTTACAGAAGTTGCTTAAGTACGTAGGAATAATTTGTTCATCATATTTATAACTCTCCCTTGTCAGGTGTTTGAAGTGTTTGAATTGGATAAATTAAATTTGTAATTGTAGTTTGAAATATCTAAAGGAATCTGCTTAATTAAATGTTTGAATGATGTTAAAAGTTTATGGGCATTTAATCCGTCAAATTGATGAGTTAATTGAATACAAATCAATGAAGAAATGAATGTGATCTTGCTTTTATATAAAAATTAGTAAGTTCATAAATAAAATATCAAGATCCATAAGTTGAAAGTAAAAGCTAGAGCAAGACCTAAGGCCCAAGATCTATAACTTTAAGAAATTAAATACTGATTAAAATGTAAGTAATTGTATTTAATCCCTCACTAACTGAATTCTCATACCTAAACTACTTATCCCCCAAAAAAGAATGTTACCCCAAACACGCTAAGCAAACAAGCAATGTACTTGTGGCAATGAACTTGAACATGCTCCATCTGGAAGCATCCACACAACACTGCAGTCCAGGTGGAGAACAGAGCGCTTGCTGCAGGTGATGGGGTCAGCCTTTTTGCTGGATAATTTTCCATGCTTCTGCCAGACACGGGTATCAGGGCAGGGAGGGGGGAGGCACTCCCAGCGCAGTCCAATTCGGATGGCTTCCTTGGCATCTTTCAGCCATGTATCCACTTGGCTATTGTTACTGTGGCAGGCGCTCATGGTACCGCAGAAGGAAAATGGCCTTCCTGCCCAAGCTGAAAAACGTCCACACTCCCAAACCTAACCCCTGCTTGTTCACTCCGGTGACTGAAAAGTGACAAACAGTCAAAAATAACCTTTTTATTTATTTCAGCTTAAATGATCTCTTTTAGGAAAAGAAAACCTTGAGAGCTGATAGACAGGTATTTCACAATGTTTTTCAGACATAAGGTGAGAGTTTGGATGAGGTGGGAAAATCACATAGGCTCCAACCTACAGCCATCTACACATCTTCAGGAGACCTGGTTCGTGTGATGCAGACATTATCACTTCCCTGCTGGGGACGGGGCCTCCTGAGAGAGAAAAGGAAACTTGCCTTCATTTCCTGTTTTCTTCTTCCTCCTCAGTATTGGGATTTGAACTCAGGACCTCACGCTTGCTAGACAGGCGCTCTACTACTTGAGCCACTCTGTCAGCCCTGTTTTTGTGTTGGGTATTTTTGGGATAGGGTTTCTCCAACTATTTGTCTGGGGCTGACCTCAAATCTTAATCCTCTTGATCTCTGCCTCCTGAGTAGCTAGGATTACAAGTGTGAGCCAGTGACACCTGCAACAAACCTAAATTTTTATTGCAAAGATTAAAAAAAATAAAAGGTTTGAAATGACACAATGTCATCAAAGTGTTGGTTCTGATAATTGCCAAGTCAATGATATGAATCTTACCCTTACCAGTCTAAGATTCTTCACAAAGAAAACCACAGCTTAAGCCTTAAATACCTCCATGAAAATATGAGTTCAATTTCACAGAAAATTCTGGGTTCTCCATTGTTTTTTTTTTCACTCTATACACACAGGTTCTTGGGAAATTGCCAGGAGGTGGCGTCAGAAGGCCTAATCCCACCCGAGCCCACATCAAGATTCTACTGGGTGTCATTACTGACTCTGGGAAATGCTCAAAGGACTGGCTTTGGGACAGCTTTCTGTCCCAAAGGCCAAGGTTCAGTTCAGAAGTTAACACATTTTAGAGCTGATGTGGACATTAGCTGGTTTCCTATGTAGTCCAGGCTGGCCTCAAACTCACAATTTTCCTGCCTCCACCTCCCAAGTGCTAGGATTACAGGCATGTACCACCACTCCTGGTTTGTCACCATCTTTTTCAACTCTTGATTTTACAATGTAAAACTTAAGGGTCAGAGGAGAAAGAGAGGTCTGCCTACACACCCCACTAATTAGTGTCCACCCCAAGAGGCCAGCGCTGGTCCTTCCTCACTGTCTCTGTTGTATCTTATAGTTATTAGCATACTTCTCCCTCCTAGAGACCATGCTGGGGACCTTTACACACAGGGCTACCGGTTGCCCTTGGCCAATGAGAAAACTAAAGACTAAGGAGATAGCTTGCCTGGGGAGCTGATTCTCACGAGGTCAAAGTCCTTTGTTCCAGCATCGAACGCACTGTGGTGTGTGCGTAGGGCAGGTGAACCAATTACCAACATGGTCATGAAGACATCCTGAGGTCCAGCTCTGGAAAATTCTGTCCCCGGTCATGTGTGTGGCTCTGGCAAGCCCTCATCCCCTGCTGTGAGAAACACTCTTTGTGACTATCAAAAACATGGTGCCCAGGACCCTAGAAAACATAGCATCCAAAGATCTAGGAAAACTTTCCTCATGAGATCTGGGGCGTCCTCTGCCTTTGGTACCCCCGACTCTGGAGGTGTCTGCTGAGTGCTGATAAATGGTGAACAGCAGGCTCCTGGTGGGTGGGGGCTGCCGATTGGAGGTTTTTGCCAATTTCCAGGGTGTTCATACACCCACATAGCTGTTTTCAAATTATCACAGTCATACCACGGAACACAGAATTGGAGGAGGACGCCCACAATCGCTCTGACGAGCCCCAGGATGAGCCAGCTCCCTGACCTGTGACTGCCCAGGGGTCGGATGCCTCCCAGGCCCTGGAGGTGGAGGACTCTAAGCCATGCATGTGGCCAGTCCCTTGTCACTTGATTTACTGCATCTTTCTCTAAACCAATCATTTCAGCCTGAAGACTTAAGGGACATGAAAGGCAATAATGTTCTAAAAATGGACATTGCTAACGTCCTCATATGTCCTGACAAGATCTAAACGGTCTCAGTAATGTAGGTACATAATCTCTGCCTCCCATCCCAGAGGCCTGGCATTTGGGCACCTAGGAGGGAAGACCCATTTGTAGCCAACACAAATGGAAAGGTTGTTGTTACAGACACATTGATTCCTCTGAACAGAGAGGGCCCAGGAGGTAGATGTGAGATAATGATTGTTTTGTTTTGTTTTGGTGAGAGGTTTTGCTGGTACTCAGGGCCTCATGCCTCCTAGGCACTTGAGCCACACCCCCAGCGCTTTTTCTTTAGTTATTTTTCAAATAAGGTCTCAAGTTTTTGCCTGGACTGGCCCAGACCACAAACCTCCTACCTATGTTTCCCTCATCGCTGAGATGACTGGTTTGTGTCATGATTGAGATGGAGGTGTCGCTAACTTTTTGTCCAGACTGGCCTCAAACCTGGATCCTCCCAATCTCCGCCTCCTGAGTAGCTGTGATTACAGGCATGAAACTCTGGGCCTAATGAATAGTTTTGATGGGATGTCAGCGTGAACTCAGAGATCCTGAAACATTACACAGACCGTGACAAGCTAGTGTGCCTAACTAAGATGGAGGCATGTGTGTCAAAGACAAATTTACATCTATCAACTTCATAGTCCATGGAGAGCTGGCCGAGGGCACTGCCTGATTTGGCAGAGAAAAGATTTGGGCCCTTGGGACTGGTGAAGACCCACCCCGCCCCCAACCCCGCCATGTGCTCATTATCAGAAGCTACTCAGAAGAAACCATATCTGAACATGATACCCCACCACACACTCTGGAAATGTGAAGTCTGCTATTCTAGAAAGCCCTGCCCTGTCTCTGGAAACTCTCCCTCACCCCAGGAGGAACTTTCTGACAACCCCAGTCCCCAAAGACCATCTTGGCTCTGAGAAAGACCCAAGGGACACTTCTCTCCTGCCTTTGGAAAACATTCAGTCTCTGACTTTGGAGGGCCCTTTCTGACAAATGTAGGAAAAAGCACTTTGTAAAACTAAAAGGCTGTGTCTGGCAGGTGGCAGATGCTCAATAAACGTGTGTGGAATGAAAGAATGGTCCTGGGAGATCTTTGTAAACTGCAATGCACAGCACGGTCTCAGATATTATTCTTACTGTGACTAAATAAAGCAGTTATCAGGGGCATTATGGGAAATTCCATCTTTCTCCCTAACGAGATCTTTTTCTTCTGCATTCTCACCAGACAGGGAGCACAGCGCCTGGCTCACAGTGGGTATCAATAAACGTTTGATAGATGGGTGGACGCGTGGATGGATAAACGAGGGATCTATGGATGGATGGATTGCCATGAGCATGGGGACAAATGGGATGATGGATGGAGTGGCCGGCACATTTGCCTACTCAACAGCTGCCTCCCTCTTCCCTTGCCTCCTTTCTCACTGAATGAATCCCAATTTCATTCAATCTCCAGCAGCTTTGGAGGAGACTGGTCCCTCCCCAAGCAACACATCTTGTTTTGTTTCGGGCAATCGTGATGATATCTTTTCCCTTGCCAGGGAGTCATTTAGGGATTGCTGTGTGATGCAATTCTGGCCCAGGAGACACGAGGCAAGTCTACTGGGGAACCTCCAGGAATATGTTCCTCATTAAAGGAACAGAAACAGTGCACATTCTCTTTTTTGGCCTTTGACACCGATGTGTGAGAATGACATCATAGAGATATGACAGCCATCTTGCCACCATGAGGAGATAAGATAGAGGACAAAGCCTAATTTTCTGAGTACCACAAATCACAAATTTAGAAAGAACCTGGGTCCTTGGAGCTTGTCATTGAACCACTGAATTAACCAATGTGTGTGGGTGGCTGTATGGATGGATGCATGGATCGATAGATGGATAGATAGATAAATGTGGAGATGCACGGGAGGCTGGCTGGGAGAGAGCACATGGACGTTCGTGCAAGTTAAAATATGAAAGACTGCTGCTTGGAGTCTTGTGTTCCCCTGAAGACCTCTCCCTCCACGGCGCTCAGGGTCAGAACTGGCTGAGGAGAACTGAGTTTCTCCAACTTTCTTCCCCACCTTGTGCCTCCTTCTACCTCGTGTCCTGGGCTCAACCGTAAGGACAATATTTGCCTTCAGTGTCTGTCACCTGGCTGTAAGGGCTTGTACCCACCTGACCCTTTGGGGTATGGTGTCACCCTTCCAGACAGCTGTGGTAGGTGAAGGAGCTCAGGTGAGGCAGCTGTGCTTAGGGACCCAGAAAGTGAACTTCCTGTCTATTTCCAGCCACCTTGTCACCTGCAAGATGGGAAACCACAGTGCCACCTCACAGGCTGCCATTGAGGTAGCATCACCTCCATAATGATGGAGGAGATAACGTGTGAAAGTGCCTAGCACTGCTACAGCCCCAGTAAGTTCTCAGCAAAGTCCTCCTGGGCTGGGTACTGGTGGCTCATGCCTGTAATCCTAGCTACTCAGGAGGCAGAGATCAGGAGGATTACGTGTCAAAGCCAGGCTGGGCAAACAGTAAAACCCTATCTCAAAAAAAAAAAAAATCCTCCTGGTTCTTTAGCCACAGGTGGGTGTGCAGAGCTGTGGCCTGGTGGCAGCCTGCAAGCCATGGATACAATGACCTCCAGGCAAAAACAACCGCCAGCCCAGTCCCTCTGCCTGTTGTGCAAAGTCCTCAAAGGCACCACAGAGAAAACTGAGCCAACCTCGATCACGTCTTCCTCTTGGCCCGTGCCACCAGACCTGGCACTGCATCACAACCTGGATCCCCAGGCACGGGGAGGCTTAGGGCTGAGAGAGCAGCGGCTCCTGAGCCCTGAGCTTGGCACTGTGCCTCTTCACCTCCTCTGCTCTTTACTCTCAAGGCTCTTTCTGTCTGCTCGTCCGCCAGCTGTCCTCTTAGCGCTGTCATCTTCCCGCTCACGTGTGGCTCCAACCTACTATACTGCCATAACACTTGCTGAGCCAAGCATCCCCTTACCTCCAGGCCTTTACTCGGACTGTGCCCCTGTTTGCCTATCCCTCGCAGACTCATCATACTTTAAGACTCACCCCAAGTATCAAGTCCTCCAGGAAATTTCTGCGTTCCCACCTGGGTCAGACCCATCCAGATCTGTCTCCCCCAGAATGCTGGGCGTCCCTGAAGCTGGAGATCAGGCCTCGTGGGTCTCCACATCACCACTGTGATCGCCATCATTGCTCTTTCCTTCTGTGAGCGTTTATCCTGGCGTGTGCACTGACCCTCCTGGTTGTGGGCATGGTAGCAACAGTGCCATCAGCTTCTCCTTGGTCCTGGGTACTTTTCAAAGCACTTGAACTACCTGCTCTCACTGGTATGGAGCTCTCAGTCAGACAGAGATTCCTGGGCCTGGGCAGGTTCCTGAGCCCCCATGAGCCTAGTTTCCTTGTCTCTCACTCATTGACTTAACATTTACAAGGGGTTGCCAAAGGCCTGTCCCAGGTGTTGGGGACACCAACAGGAGTCAAGAATTGTTTGAGCTTGATGTGATGGTGTGCACCTATATCCCAGCTACTTGGGAGGTGGAGGCAGAAGGATCGCAAGCTCAAGTTCAAATCCAGCCCAGGCAAAAGTTAGCCAGACCCTATTTCAAAAAGAAAATAAAAGCCTGGCACCAGTGACTCATGCCTATAATCCTAGCTACTCAGGAGGCAGAGATCAGGAGGACTGTGGATCAAAGCCAGCCTGGGCAAATAGTTCTTGAGATCCTATCTCAAAAAAAAAAAAAAAATCATCACAAAAATAGGGCTAGTGGAGGAGCTCAAGGTAAAGGCCCTGGTTTAAACCCCAGTACTACAAAAAAAAAAAAAAAGTAAATAAATAAATATAAAAAATATAGGGTTGTGGCATGGCTTAAGTGATAGAGTGCATGCTAGTATGTGGTAAGGAAGGAAGAAATGGAAGGAGGGAGTGAGGAAGGGGAGGGAGTGAGGAAGAGGGAGGGAGGAAGAGGGAAGGAGGGAGGGAGGGAAGGAATGAAGGAAGGAAGGAAAAATTGTCTCTGCCTTTGCAGGGCTCACACCCCAGGTGAAGAAATGGACCCAGGACAGCCAGACCACCAAGTGCAGGGAACAGGTAGCTCAGTAGGCATCAGACCCAGAGGTTTTTCTGACCCTGCAGAGGTTCCCAAGGCATTATGGAAAGTCCTGCAATACTGGTGTCAAGTATGTCAAGTGGGTGGAGGAGGAGCAGTGCCAAGTCCCATGAAATTATCCCTTTCCATAGGAAGAAGCTGACACCTAGGAGGAGACCTGCAAACCAGTCACAGAACAAATGCTAACATCACCCTGCTCGTCCACCCACTGTGGGGTGCCTACAAGGGCTGGCTGTCCTGCCTGTGGAGCTGGGTACCAGCTGGAGCCTGGACCATCCCCAACTCCAGGCATCTCTCCTGAGACACTTCATAATCACACTTCACTCTGAGTTTGATAAATAAAGGTGATTGTGGGACAATTAGAGTCTCTTCCCTTCCAACATCTTATTTGGAGTGAGCTGCACGACTCTTGCTTGCACATCCCTTTGCCAGGCAGATTTGAAGCTTTTTGTCTTAGTCACCTATGCACTGTAGGAAGAGTGATGGCTCTGAAGTCACTGCTGTGACATGCAAGGAAGCCAGCACACAGTTTCATACGGCCCCTCACTAATCACCATGCAGTCTCCTGTCACATGCCGGGAGGGTCTCCAAGTAGATCATGGCCTTCTAACCACTGTCATCAATCAGCTGTTCATGGTCCTCCCCAGAGAGCCTGTGCACGTGAGAAGCACATGACATTTGGAATCTCAGGATTCAAGTTCAAATCCCAGCTGTGCTGCCAACCTATTATGTGACCTTGGTAACATGGCTTACTCTTCTGAACGTCACTGGCCTCACCCTTTAACACTAGCAAATAAGATGATACAAGTAACAATGCTTTCTAAGGACTGGGCAGATACCACGTGGGTGCTGCCTACCCCACAGGCAGCCTCCATGCACGTAATCAGCAAAGCAAAATCTTGGCAAAGATGAGTGAACTGCTGGTGAGGGGGCCTCAGAATTGCACACCCCAATTCAGTGTGCAAAGAAGAAGCCAGAGTGACGATCTTACACTTCTCACCAGTGACCTAATCTCGGGCTCTGGCCCCATCCACGGATGGTAGGGTCAGGGAGAACAGGGACTCTTCAATACAATCCTGTCTCTCTCCAGTTTCTCTGGGGGTTCCCTTAGTTGCCTTGGGGCCAAAGAATGCTCACCCTTTCAGGATTTCTTCCCCTTCCCACCTCTCCTTACAAATGTGGCAGCCAGGGCGAATGTGGGAGGTGGTGAAAGCTGACAGAGCTTCCTGGAAGCAGCAGGTGGGGTCTCCTGGCTCTGTGTCACCCCCTAGTGCACATGGGCACCCACTCAAGAATCCTCTTCCTGTTTCTCTGTGCACAGGCCACAGACTACACTGGCTCCTCTGGCTGTGGACTGGTCCCACAGACATGGGCCTGCGCCAGCTCCCCACTACAGCCCGGTGGGAGTGCCGGCATTCTGGACTTCTGTGCACCCCAGGAGGCCAACAATGCCAGGCCAACCACATCCAACTGGACCCTTCCTCCCAGCAGTGTCACTTTCCAGTCCCACAGTCCCACTCCTTCCTGCATCATGGGGCCCTCAGCCCCACCATAGACTGAGGACCGAGTGGCAGGTCCATGCATTTTCCCCTAGGTCTCCCCTTGTCCTCCCTATCCCTCCCCATAGAAACCCTGTCTCTCCTCCACGAAGGCAGCCTCTGCTTCTTATTCCTGTCTGGTGGAAATTTCCCTCTTCAGCCCCTTCATCTCTCCACGCTCCTCCTATGATCTGCCAGCCTGGGCTCTTGATATACAAAGAGGACTTTGGGGACTTAAAAAGCCTTCCCCCTCTCTCAACAAAGCCTGGCTTTCAAGTCCATTATCTGGCTAAAAACTGCAGGATCCTATTCAGTGAAAAGCCGAACATCAATCCTTCCCTTTTGTCCTCCTGATCCCCAATCCGGTTCCTCTGCAAGAACTCAGCCTCTGGCTGAAAAGGAAGAGTCACATAAAGGCATTCAGAAATGGCTACATGAAACATAGATATCATTCCTGTTCCACCAGACACCCCAGTGTCGGAGAACAGAGCCCCTGCCTTCGCCACCCTAAAGGCCCAGAGAGGCACAGACTGGCTTCAGGACACACAGCAAGGCAGTGGATGAGCAGGAGCTGGAAGCCATATTTCCTGATTCTCAATCAAAGGTCCTGTCTCTTGCTCACCAGCACATCCCATCATGGAGCCTAGAGTGGCTGGGACCCTCAGCCCATGCTCCGACTGCCTGCTCCTGGCTTTTGCATCAATGCTTTGATGATTTTCCAGTCCAGGTGTGGCTGGCATGCACCTTACCTGCACCTGTCCTCACTCTACCACTTAAGCCACACCCCCAGCCTAGACCATTGGCCCCAGATTCTCTTCTAAGCCAAGAGACAGAGTCTGTGCAATACCAACTGGGTTAGCCATTAAGACTCAAGAGTCTAGATGCAAGTAGCTGTAAGCAAAAAAATTTAAAAGGGCAACAAAATCAAACTGGGGTTTGAATCAAAGAGAGATGTCCTTGCGCTCATCAAGATGTCTGAAACAAAGTAGACCCAGACTGGGAGAAGCGTACCCCAATGCTATCAGGCTCTGTCCTCCTCTGTGCTCACCCATCCTCCACACATGGCTTCCTCCTCAGTCTCATGATCACAGAATGGCTGCTGTAGCTCCAGCATTTGGTCTGTGTTCTGGGCATGAAGATAGGGACCAGCAAATAACTACAATCCCTTTAAAGACTCCTGGAAGTCTGACCCTATGAGTCTGCGTATGTCTTGGGAACAGAACATGTTGTGTGGCATCCTAATATACTAGGGAGGATGGGAATGATAGCATTAGTCTTTATTTGGGCACACTCCCACAGTGGAGCAAGCCTGGGTCTCAGGGGTGAAGCTATGGAAGAGACTAGCAAGCAGCTGTCAGCCACAGGGGGCTGTACTGGCCCCAGCCCACTGTTCACATGTTGTGTGGTTTGGGATGTGTTTTGCCTCTTCCAGGCCTCAACGTCCGCATTTCAAAATGGAAGAACTGGGCCAGGTGAGGTGGGACTTCATCCAGCTCTGATTGCCTAGTGTCCTTCCTGACTCGGCTACCTACTGGCTGTGTGGCCAGGGGCAGTGTACTAGACAGTGTGTTTCCTCATTTCTAGAAGAGGGGTAGTGGTGGGGTGTGAGGACCACTGTGGTGTGTAAGAGCTTCAGAAGAGTCCAACAGACAGAGACCAGGGGCTACCTGTGAGGCTGCTGTTCTTGCTAAGCACAAGAATCTAGAGTCCTGAGTTCTATCTCTGCCTACCCGTGTGCTGTGTGACCTGAGGCAGGTGCCTTCCCCTCTGTGGGCTCAGCAGCCTGTCCTGTAAAACAAGGGGATTGAGCATTGTTTTGGGCCCCAGCTGCTCTGAGAGCTTCACTCAGAAGATGGGCTGGGTTGTTGACAGTGCAGTGAAGTCCTTCCTGGGCTGGGGGGTGGTGCATGGGACAGGAAGGGGTCAGCTGGCTTCCTGTGGCCAGGGCAGTGCCTGGACTTCCTGTTTCCCAAGGGACTCCAGGGCTGCTGGACCAGCCCCTCCCTCTCCTCTGTAAATGGTGGAGTCTGTGCTGGGCAGCCTTCTTTGGGCCATCCCCACGGCCTGTGTGGGTGAGAAAATGCCAGCAACAAAGGCCCTTTGTCTCCAACTCTGCTGCTCCTAGACTCTTCTTCTTCCCTACTTCCCCACCTCAGCCCTGAGAGTCTCGTGCCCATTTTCCAGATGAGCAAACTGAAGCCAAGGAGAGGAGACCCCTTGCCCCAGGTCACCAGGCTAGGGAGGGTAGGGGTAAAGCTTCTGGGAACATGGGCCAACCTCATCCGGGGCCCTGAGCACCACTCCCTCAGGGTCCCCAAGACACAGAAGGGCCCCTTCTGTTGGGGAGCATGTAGGGTGGGATCATCTCCTTCTGGCCCCATCTGTCCACCTTTAACATGCCCAGCCTCTTGTCTCTTGCCGCTGGGGACACTAAGGCCAGCCACACCCATGCTACAGAACCTTGGCACAAATGACCACAAAGGAAGGCAGCCAGCTCCTCATTGTCGCTGGCTCTGAGGAGGGGTTTGGGAGCAAGGCAGCCCCAGGTTCAAACCTGACCTTGGTTCTAGCTCACTGTGTGCCTCAGGCTAGCAACTTAACCTCTCTGAGCTTCGCCTTCTTCATCTGCCTGTACAAAATGGAGGCTGTATTGCTGGGAACAAATGACCAGAAACTTGGTGGCTCTAAACAACCTGTATTTGTACTCTCACAGTTCTAGAGGCTAAAGCCTCAAGTCAAGGTTTCTCAGGGTTAGCTTCTCCAGAGACTCCGACAGCTGCCAGCGATCCTTGGCTCCCCCAGCAATGGCAGTGCAGTTCCAACTTCCGTTGCCTCTGGGTGAGTGTCCCCATCTCCTCTCTGTAAGGACGGTAGTCACTGATTGGGGCCACCCTAACCAGGGTGACATGGTCTTATTGACACTTGTAAGGAACTTGTTTCCTAGCAAGGTCACAGTTAGGCAGGGGGGGTCAGGACTTGGACTTGCTCTGGAGAACACAGTTGGCTTCATACCAGGGGCTGAGATGACTCAAGTTTCTGGTGATGGGTGCGGATTTTGTAGGTAATTCTTGTGAAATGCCCAAATGTGGAAAGCCCTGCAGGTTGCCATTCACTTGGCTGTCCATCCCAGCAAGCGGCCAGCTCCTCGGGTCTGAAACCCTTCCTCATGCCTTCAAGTCTGCAAGGGTGCGCTCACAAGAAGGGCCAGTGGCTGCTGAGCTCTCAGTTGGGGCCAAGCTATGGAGTCTTGAAAGCCAAACTAGAAAACTTACAGGGACCCAGTGGGTTCCGGGTCACCTAGGAAGGAGTGGAAAGAGCAGGGCCAGGGTGAGTGCTGGCAATCCCTCTGCGGATGGCATAGGCTGGGTGGGGAACAGAAGGCCAGGAGGCAGTCCCCAGAGGGAAGCCATCCCAAGCAGGGCTGCAGATGAAGGTCCTGTAGCCAGGGGTTTTTATGGGTGGCTGGACCTGGCACGTGTACAGACCCTGGTGCCCTGCCTCGTCACCATCACAGTGACTGACCCCATCACAGTGGTCAGTTGTCCTCATTAGTTGGAAGTATAGGGCCACAGTGACAGTTAAAGTAGCACTTGCAGCACAGGAGCTTGAGCTGAGCTGGGAACTAGGGACTTTGATGGCTCCTCCCCCTTGTCCCGCCTCACCCTTGTGTACTCTGGGTAGCACCAGGCTTAGCACCCTGTGCCTTCGGGGCACAATAACAAAGAGACACCTGTGTTGGGCACTCTGAGCTGCCATGACTGGAAGACAACTGCCTGAGAAGAGAGAGCAGTGAGAGCTCCCCAGGGCCCCAGCACCTCTGTGTTTTCCAGCACTGGTGGCCTGAGGGCCAGCCTACTTCCTACTGTCAGAGGTGTGGCCAAGCAATAGGGCTGCAGGTCACAGCCCAGGCAAGGCTGGCTCTCAGCCACTATTCATAGGAAAATGCCCCTTCTGGGGAGGGGAAGCCCCAGGAGTCCATCCTGCCAGTCTGTGTGGTGCCAGGGCCTCCAGTCTGCCTTCTGGACAGTGTGGTCTGGCCATGTACCAGGAGATAGGTCTCTGAATGTGTGCATATGTATCTGTGTACCTGTGTGTGTCCACATGTGTCTGTGCACACATTTCAAGGTTACCAAGTCTCAGAGAGGAGGGGTGCCCCAGACATCTTCTATACATTCCATATAAACAGTCACACTGAGGCAGACACACAAAATGAACACAGGCAGGCACACACCCTGACACACACAGACATACCCAGTGACAGACACCCTGCACAGCCCCACTCTTCTATCTGCAGAGGTAGATGTGTACACATACACTCAAGGGACACACTCATGCAGAGACACCCACAGACCCCAAAAGCTGGCAGGACAAAAGCCTTGGGATTGGGAGCTGTTGATAATGAGGGGAGGACAGAGAAGGCCTGCAAATGGCTCCCAGCTCAGGGAACACAGACAGTGTGTCCCTCACTGGAGCACAGAGTGAGCTGTGTGGGGCCAGAGGGTGCTAGCGGGAGCATGGAGGAGGAGTAACAGCTCTGCAAAGATAGGGGGAATCAGGGAGGGCTTCCCAGAGGCAGGACAGTGTTCTTTGGAAAGAGAGGCTGGCATTTCTCAGGCCAGCACCCTCATAGGAACTGGTTTGAGGCTCTCTCTCCTAGCAATTAAATGAGCCACCAGCAGCCCAGAGAGAGAAGAATAGAGTATACTTTTTTGGACTGTGCTCACTGCTGAGGGAGAGGCCCCAAAAAGCCACACCTTGAACACCCGCCCACCCTTCCCCTACCAGGTTCTCCCACACAACGTCTCCCATGATGTGACACCTGCCCCTCTCTGCTGTCTGCTGCTGGCCACCCTGAACCCCTGACCCTCATTCCCAAGTAACAGGAAAATGTTTCCTTCCTTAAGGAATTTCTACTTTCTTTCTCCACATGGGTGGCACAATACCAGGACCCCAGGCCAGACAAGAGACCCAGGTCCGGCCTCCAGGGCATCCCACCACTTTTATCACGGTAAGTGGCCATGGATTGGCAAGTGACCCAGCCTGGCCAATCAGCGTCCTTCCCTGGGATTTTTGTGGCTGCTGAAAGAGAGAGGCCCTGGGTCTCTTCCCTCATTAGGCAAAAGGATGTGACTCCAGGTGCCTGTGGCGTGGTCTCCCTCCTGCTCCAGCACAGAAAAAGAGGAATGAAGGAGAACACACCTGAGAGGAAGGCAAAGTGGAGACAACAATCCCTGCCCTACTGATGGGGTCTCTGATCCAGCACATGAGCAGGCTTCTGCTGCCATCCTTCCCAGGGAGGCAAGTCAGCAAATACCCTCTCACGAGGCCTTCTTGGACTTCTGTCACTTGCACCTGGAGGAAATCTAACTAGCACAGTCTCTTCCTCATTCTTTCTCCCATCTGTCCTTTCTCCATCCAAACTCCTACCCAAACACTGTCCCACCACCTCTCACCCTCCCCAGTCCACCCTCCCATTAAACACCAAAATAACAAGTAATCCAACCAATAAATGAGCAAATGAATTGAACAGATGCTTTTTTTTTTTAATCGGTGTTGACGGTACTGGGGTTTGAACTCAGTGTTTCTCACTTGCTAGGCAGGCGCTCTATTGCTTGAGCCACACCTCCAGCCCAGGAGCAGACACTTTTAAATGAAAAGTATAAATGGCCAATAAATACATGAAGAATTTTCAACATCCTTGACTACCAGGGAAATGCAAATCAAAATGACACTGTCACCCCAGTCAGAATGGCAGTCATCAAGAAAACAAACAGCAAATGCTGGGGAGGAGTTGGGGAGGAGGGCAGACCACACTCTATTCACTGCCGGTGGGAATGTAAATGAGTGCAACCACTAAGGAAATCAGTATGGAGTCTCTAAAAATAGAACTAAAAATAGAACTCCTACATGATCCACCCATGTCACTCTGGCTGTATATACCCAAAAGAATCAAAGTCAGCTTACTATATAGATACCTGCACACCTATGCTTATCAAGGCAACCATTCTCAACTGCCAAATTATGGAATCAGCCTAGGTGCTCATCAAAGGATGAATGGTGCTAAGCACTAGTGACTCACACCTGTAATCCCAGCTACTCAGGAGGCAGAGATCAGGAGGATCACAGTTGGAAGCCACCCTGGGCAAATAATTCAAGAGACCCTATCTCAAAAATCCCTTCACAAAAATAGGGCTGGTGGAGTAGCTCAAGGCATAGGCCATGAGTTCAAGCCCCAGTACTATAAAAAAAAAAAAAAAAGGATGAATAGTGAGAGAAAAATGTGGTATACGTGCACAGTGGAGTTTTCCTCAGCCACTAAGACGGATGAAATTACATCATTTGCTGAAAAAATTGATGGACTTGGAGATCATCGTGTTAAGTGAAGTAAGCCAGTCCCACAAAGTCAAGAATCACGTTCCCTCTTGTTGCAGAAGCCGAGGGAAAACAAAACAAAACAGAGAAACCAAGGCCAAAGTGAAAGTGGGGCTGCTGGGGAGGTGAAGAGGAAGGGACAGGCAGAGGGAGGAAGGGGGTGGGATGACAGTATAATCGGGGGGGGGGGTGAATATGACCAAAGTACATTGCATGCATGGGCGGGAGTGTCATGATAAAACCCCTTACCATGCACAATTTAACACACACCAATAAAAAAATCTAAAAAGAAATGCCCATCCTCCCAAACCCCTGCTTCCTGCCCAGCCTGCATCCCAGGCCCTCCCCCAGAGGGAGCGGTCCTAAGCTCCAAGGGCAGCCGAAGGGCACATTTCACAGAGAAGCCTCTGGGAAGTATTCTAGACAGACAGCTCTGGAATTGAAGGGGAGGGACAGAGGCTGCAGGAGCCCACAGCCTGACTGGCAGGGTTGGGTGAGGAGCTGGCCTCCTTCTGGTCACAGGGACAGAGGGCAGTCTGCCTGGGTCAGGCCTGCCTCATTCTAGAGCAGCCCTCTTCCCGCCCACAACCCTTGGCCTTCAGCCTACCCTGCTTATCACAGCCTGAGAGATCCTCCAGGGTGCTCCCAGAACCTCAACAGCTCTCTATGCCCTAGGAGATAACAGCCTCTAGCCTGGCTTCTGAGGCAGATACTCAAAAAAAAAAAAAAAGCCCTGGCTTAAATTAGAGAGAAATTTATTTATTCCTCATTTAATAATTCACACATAAACCGTCCAAGGTTAGGGCCCCCTGGCATGGGCAACTAGGACCCTTCCAGTCTTGTTAATTGTCATGTTGTATGCCATCTCTGATTGGTCCATGAGACTGAAAGCTCTGTGAGGACAGGGACAGGTCATCTCTCTCATCAGTGTGTCCTTAGAGCCTGGTACGGTGCCGGACACACAGTAATTCTCTGATATAGGTAGCTGAGAACCTCATTTCCTTGGTGTATCTGAAAGGCATGACATTCTGGTCTCAAAGAGCAGCAAGATAATTTATGGCATGACTGGATAGGTGGCAGCCTCAGCTCTGAGTGGCAGGTGGCACTAAGAGTCTGTGTTGCAGAAGTTGGCCTGACTCAGAGGTCTGTGGCGATAAGAGACATGCCTCTGATGGCAGAGCACAGGGCTCCGTCTGCCAACAGAATAGGGAATACCCAGGTGTCCTGGAGCCCCACAGGCTGACTGCTGGGAGAGAAAGCAGCCCTGGACGGCAAAGACAAGGTGATATAAGAGGGCACGTCAACTAGCTACTCTGTGCCTCAGTTTCCCCACTGTGGAGGACGGTAAGAGCACCTTCCTTGTGGAATTGTGAAAGGGTGGGATCTGGCTCACTGCCAATGCTTGCAGGCACATGCAGGGGCAATGAAAATACGTGTGCTCCAGGGCCACATAGACCCCTTCCTGGGATTCAGTTTCCCCATTTGTGAAGTGGGGGCAGCAATACCTAATCCCAGGGGTTTGGAAAGCTGGCGTAGACAAAGATATGACAGGCTTGGCACTGTGCCTAGCACCAGGGAATCCTCCCAGGATGGGGAGAGAGGCCTGGTTGCAGAGCACACGCCTGCCTTCTGCAGGAGGCCTGGGGGAGGGGCGGCCGCCTGGTGACTCATCTCGCTAATGGTAATCATCACGCTGATGCTGGTTAATATAATAAGCCTGGGCTCCCGGCCTCTGCCAGGCTCCAGAGTTGGCTCGCAGCGCCTTTCGTCTCTGCCTGGCAGGGGGTTCTGTAAACATTCATTACACCCCTGTCCCTGGGGAGGCCGCCAGGAGAAACAGCTATTCCGGGCCCACAGCTCAACTCTGGGCCACACGCTCAGCCTTTAACCAGCACCATCGCACGCACGCACGCCCGTCCTCAGACACTCGGTAGTGTGGCGCCTTCCCAGCCAGAACTGCTCACAGCCAGGGAGCCCTAGGTTCTAAGGATGGCTGTGGATGCTCGGCAAGCACCTCCCAGAAACGGAGCACTGAGTGCTCCACTCCGATTAACCCCATTAACCTAACTGGGTCTTCCTACTGTGTCCCTAGGAAACTGAGGCACCTGATGGTCAACAGAACTTGCCCAGAGCCACGACTCCAACCAGCACAGTGGGCCTGGATGCACGGAGCCCCGTCCTTTCTCTGCATTGCATTAATGAGGACATGGGCTCAGAGTAGTGATGTCATTTGCCCAGGGCCACACAGCCAGGGCTGCCTGACTTCAGAGCTTGCCATAGCACTCCCCAGGGATGGAAGCAGGGAAGGGAATTGCATTCTCTTCAAAGACAGAGGAACTGAGACCCAGAGAGATTAAATGACTTGCCGAGATTACACAAGGGCTGATGAAGAGAGCAAGGGCCAGATAGGGGTCCTCCAGCCCTGAGACTCCTCCTCCTACCTCCCTGTCATCAGGAAGGCTCTGAGGCCTTGCTCCAAACAGAAGCAGCCAGCTCAGCCCCGGGGGGTCACCGCAGAGGGTATAGTCCACCTGGACTTCCTCAAGTCCACAACGGTCTGTGCAACCACTTCCTAGCTGTGTGGCCCTGGGCAAGTCACACTAACTCTGGGCCTGAGTTTCCTCAGAATGGAGACAAAGGCTGACTCTCAGAGAACTTTTACTGTGTTCCAGGCTCGTCTCATCGTCCCATGTCATGTTTCATTTATCCTCACCACAAGCCTAGAAGGAAGACATCAAGTGAGTCTATGATTTTTGTGAGTTTGTTGTTCCAGAAAATTCTATGATTCCCACAGGGTCAGTTATGAAGGACCCCTGTCAGCCTATGCATGATAGGGTTAAAGGGTTTAATTGATAATTCACTGAGCCTTGAGGGCAAGAGGCAATTCATCAGTCCTCAGCCAGGCTTGAAGGCCTCCGCTCTCTGCCCCTGTACTGCCCCTTCCCTCAGCTATGACATCAGGGCCAACCAAGGCAGAACAACCTGTCTCCATGACATGGCCAAGGCCAGCAAAGACTGGAGGCCGCCCGAGTGCCTGGTGGGTGACTGAGGACAAAAGGGCTCTCTGGAGCCTCACTGGCCCCTGGCCTCACACACAATGGAAGGCCTCAAAAAGACTGCACCCGGCCACCCCCTCCCTCAGACACCCAAAATGCAACTGAGTTTAGTCTCAGAGCACCCCCCACCCTTAAGGGCCACAGAAAGGAGGTGGGGGAGAAGGGAAAGACAGGCAGGGGCCTCTTCACTCTTCTTGGCCATCAGCCACGCTGACCTCTCTGCATCTGCCCATGCTGTTCCCATACTTGGCATTCCTTCCCTCCTCTATGAGTCCTTCAAGGGTCACCTCCAGCCCCACCTACTCCAGGAAGGCCTGCCTGGTTACTCTGTCCCTCCCTGACTTTCTTGTTCTCCAAAAGGTTTGTCAGGTGGCACTGGGTGCCAAGGTGTGACTCCTAGTCTTTCCTTCCTGTCTCCCCAAGAGTGATGGGTGATCTTTCTGGAACACAGATATGACCTCTCTCTCTCTTTCTCTCTCTCCCTCTCTCTCTCTCAGAGTGGCACTGTATCGATCAGGCTTCATGATCCTCCTGCCTCAGGCTCCTAAGTGCTAGGATTACAGGGTTGAGCCACCAGACCCAGCTCTGTCACTCTCTGTAACTTTAGACTCTCAATGAGGCATCCAAATCACTCAAGGGCTGGGTGTGGAGGTGTATACGTGTAATCCCAGGTTGACCAGTTTGAAACTGGCCAAGGCTACACAGTGAGACCCTGTCTCAAAAAAGCAAAACAAAGCAAAAAGCAAAAACAACAACAACAAAAACTCTCCCAACCACCCAACTCTTGTCCCAGTCTTTTGTGTGGCTTTAATTCCTACCTCAGATGCACGCGCAAAGGCTTGGGCAAATGAAGTAGGGATCTGCCTCCGAGATGACACGTAGCCCCGGGCAGTCCTTCTGAGACAGGAGCAGCTGGGGCCTGCCCTCATTCCAAGAGACAGTCAGTGAGGGACCCTCACACGCACTCACACCCCACGCTGCCACTAGGGAGCCCACTGGGGTTGCAACCCTAGAGTGGGCATTTGTACCATGGACAGCACAGGGGCAGAGGGGCCTGAGTGCTGTTGATGTCCACCTGCTTGCTGCCTGCGTGGCCTGAGGCACCTTGTGTTTCATGCAGCAGCACTGGCTGAGCCCCAGCTGCATGTCCCACACCTGCTAGGTGTTACAGCAAGCTTCAGAGGGAAAAGCATGGATTATCAACTACAGGGCACCAGCCACTCACCACCTCCCTGCACACGGCCATTTTGATCACACATCTGACCACAGCACTCCCTAGAAAGCACCATGATGCACACATGCACACACTCACCCCTCCTCCAACTGCTTCAACAGAGTGCACTCCAAACCAGTCACCATGGCATCCCAGGCCCTGTCTGATGCAGGCCTCACCACCTGTAAACCCCAACACTCCATCCCAACTTGATGCTGTCCTCCCAAATGTGCCCAGGGTACTTTTCACATTTTTTTTTTTTTTTTGGTGGGCTAGGGTTTGAACTCAGGGCTTCATACTTGCCAAGAAGGCACTCTACTGCTTGCACCACACCTCTAGTCCATTTTGATTTGGTTATTTTGGAGATGGAATCTCAAGAACTCTTTGCCCAGGCCGGCCTCAAACTTTGGTTCTCTTGATCTCAGTCTGTTTTCACACTTTTGTCCCCTTATCTAGTGAGCATTTTGCAATCTTCCTTTCACAGAGAACTCCTACACAGCCTTCAAAACTCAATTAAATTGCCCTGCTCCAGGAAACCTTGAAGTTAATAGTTCCCTTCCTCAAAGAGGCTCCACACATGCCTCTACTTCCCTCAGCCCCCTGGAATTATGAATTTCCATGCACCCCTCATGTTGAACAGATCCCAGTTAAATGAGGGGGGAGGGCTTCTGGAAAAGGAGGGGTGGCCACCAGAATGCAGGGCTGCCACCGATCACAGCTGACCAACTGCTGTGGCAGCTTCAGAGGTGTTCAGAAGCCGGAAAGTCAGTCGTGTGGAAGCTGGGCTGCTTCCACCACTCTCCTCTCTGGAACCTGTCTGTCTAGCTAGCTAGCTAGCTGGGCCATATGCAGGATGGGCCATATGCCCAGTAACTGTTGGAGTGTGGTTGAAAGCTGGCCTCCCTCAGGTCCGTGCAGACGCAGTGCTGCGCCCAGACGTCCATGCCAGCCTCAGGAACCTGATTCCAATCTGCTTCCCCACTCTGGGCTGGCAGTTCCCTGAGGGTCTGGACTGTGTGTCTTGATTTCTAAATCCTGGGCACTGGCACATTTCCTGGCACACAGTAGGCCTCCTGACAGAGGAGAATGAGTCATGCAGACTCCTGGTGGATTGCCCGGGTCCAGTCCTTATTCTGTCATATACTATCTGGGTAATTTTAGACTTGGTTCTAATGTTCCAAAAGACCTCCGTTTTCTTGTCTATAAAATGGGCAAGGTAACTGCATCGACTTTACATGGCTATTTTAACACCCAAATGGAACACTGTATAAAAAGAGCCAGGTACAGGGCCTGGGCCACAGTTCCCATGAAAGTTCACGGTCATCACCACTGCTGGGTTGAACGATGTGGGCTAGGCGTAAGCACACAGAGGAGAGAGGGCACCGTGAGGTCACTGGGCCACTGATGTCAGTATTTATTGAGTGAAACCTCGTAAGGATTCTATGGAATGAGTGCTATGACTGCCCCCATCATGGTCCCATAAGGTCCCATAAGGAGGTAGGACAGCCAGCATTCAAACCAGGATGGGCCCCGCCCCAGCAACAGCTTTCTGCCTTGCTCACCCCATGGCCAGCCCCCTGAGCTGGACTTTGAAGGACGAGTCACCTGCGGTGGGAAGCAGGACCAAGGCTTTCCCCTCCGTGCCCTTCCCCGCCTCTTGGCTCTACCTGCCCATGCTGCTCTCCACTTTCTCACCCTACTCGCTCACCCAGCAGCCTCTAGAGACCTTCCCTTCCCTGATCCTCCTCTTCCCCAAGCCTGAAAGTTCATCCTGGCTGATCAACAGCATTGTCTGAGAGTTCCCAGAAAGGGTGATGTTGGAGTAGGGCTTTGAAGAGTCCATAGGAGTTTTCCAAGAGGAGGGTGGACAGTGAGTCAGGGTTGACTATAAGTTTGTTGTCTCACCTCTACTTTCAGCATTCTTGGAAGTCTTCAGTGCCTCAGTTTCCTCATTTATAAACACGAGAATAATGAGTGCCCAGTATTCTCACGACTTTTATGACATTAGATAAGTTAATGAGCATCAATGTAGCACTTAGCAAGTGCCAGGCACTGTCCTTCCTGCCTCACACACGGCAAGAGTGCTGCAAGGTGCCGGGCTCGTGGTCCACACCACGCACGTAGTTTTACCGTTGCAAACACCACCGTAGTTGCTGCTGTGTACCTGCTGTGTCAGTTGCTGTGCCGGGTACTTCAATCCGCCCCTCCCTTGGATCCCTGCCCCACAAATCTCTGCGGTGGTCATCACTGGGCCCATCATACAGAGGTAGCAGCCCGGGCCCAGGGAGGCAAAGTGACCTTTCCAGGATGACCTGGGATGAACCCATGTCTAACCCATGCCGTTTCCTCGTAGCACGCCAAGGCAGGAGACAGGCAGCGTCAGTGTTTCCAGCAAGACGTGACCAGGGCCCAGACCTGGCCAGGGCTTTGGAGACGAGGCAGAAGACAGTGAACAGAGCCAATGTCCTTCTAAATAGCATTTGTAAACATAATTTGTTTGATCAGAAGGAGTAATCTCCAAGTAGCCCACTGCCCAGGATGGATTTGAACAGCAAGCTATGTCAAGGAGTCCCTAGAAAGCGCTTTGGAGCTGTGACACTCTGCTTACTTGGCAAGGGCCACTGTGGTGGCTCTCCAGGCAGAGGCTGAAGCCAGGTGGATTGTGTAATCAGAGCCATTCACAAGAGTCAGCTTTGATAAACGGGAGACATCAGGGCCCACGGAGGCAGATGACATAAAGGTGGGGATGGTAAGATAGAGCAGGAGTTCATGGTAGGGGATGGGGGCCTGGACTTGGGGCCAGAAGAGCCAGCTCCACCTTTACTGGGGGTGCAACTTCAGAAAGCTCCCTAGGGCCCCCTGGGAATTCTTTTTTAAAAACAAACAGCTGGGCTCCTGGTGGCTCACACCTGTAATCCTAGCTAGTCAGGAGGTAGAGATCAGGAAGATCGTGGTTTGAAGCCAGCCCAGGGAAATAGTTCAGAGACTCTAGCTCGAAAATACCCATCATAAAAAAAATTTTAAAAAAGGTCTGGTGGAGGGGCTCAAGTGAGGCTCTGAGTTTAAATCCCAGTCCTACCAAAAAAAAAAAAAAAAAAAACCACACAAGAAAACAACATATCAGGGCCTTGATCTTATCTAAAACCATTGACAAAAATTTCTTAATAACTAATATTCACCCCATGCTCAAATTTCCACTTGTCTCATAACTGGCATTTAACATATCATTTGTTTAAGGACCCTCAATAGGTTTTACATTAATTGGTTAACACATCTTTTAATCTCATTTGTAAATTCTCTAGCTGGGTGCCTGTGCATATGCTTGTAGTCCCAGCTCGGGCAATGTTTGTGTGTCTGTGTGTGTGTGTGTGTGTGTGTGTGTGTGTGTGTGTGTGAGAGCAAGAGAAAGAAAATGAGTCCTTTATCTGATAGAGTGTCCCACGACATGGATTGTGCTGATTAGGTCATTTTTATCTGTAAAATGGGGTTACTTCTCCCTAAGAATTAAATGAGACACTGTCTGTGAATGAGCGCTGGCAATTGGAGGGAGCCCCACAAACACCTGTATTTTTTGTCTGTCAATAACACCCTATTGCTTCTGTTGCTGTGGTTGGGGTTCAGAGCCTTGGTATCCCGCCCACGCTCACACAGGTGGCTAATGGTAGAGGGAGGAGACGGCAGGGCCTGGGAGGACCTCCAGGCAGAGGTCTAGGCTCTCACACTTTTAGGCCCTTGGGCTTCTGCTCTTTAAACCTTGGTTTCTTCATTTGCAATTGCACACGCAGGAGGCCAGAGCTGCCCTGCGTGAAGTGAGCTCAGGTGAGCCTGGTGAGCCTCGCTCCAGCTGGGTACCCAGCACAGTGCCTCACCTAGTCCTTTGTTGGCTGTCCCCACCCTCATCCTCACTCCTCTCCTCCCACAGCAGGCCAGCCTTCTTCCTCTCTGAGTGAGGATGAGGCTCCCGGCTCTTAGCCTGGATCCTCAGCCAGCCCTTGGCCACCCTCAGTCCAGCAGAAACAGGGTAGGCGGCCCTCGGAAGCTGGGCACACTCTGTTCTCAGGGCAGCCTGGGCCGGTCACTGTGACCTCTTGGATTACCAGAAACAATCAGCTATTCTTCCTCTTTCCCCTCGGTTTTGTTCCTCATGAGTTGGGTGAAGGGGCCCAGAGAGAAAGGGTCAGCTCCCTGCGGTGCCCAGCCCATATGTGCAGCCCAAGTATGGTGTCTGGCATCAGCCTTGGCTCGAACAAGCCCAAGTCATAGTCCATACCAGAGTGGACACTGATAATTTGATCTCTACCCAGGTTCAGGGTCATTTATTCACTCAACAGGCAACTTATTGGGTACTGCAAGTAATAACAATAGCAGCATACATCTACACAGCACCTCTCCATGCCCAACCCACTTTGCAGGTGAGGCAGCTGAGCACTGAATTGCAGCGACTCACCCAAGGTCATGTAGCTGGGATTTGCAGAGCGGGATTTGAGCAAAGGTTTGGTTAAAGCTTGATACTGTAACAGAATTGAAGTCCTACCGCTGATGGCTGCAGAGAACAAGCTTCATGCTAGCTGCTTCCAATATATTATCTCAATGAATCCTCTCAACAGCCAGCAAATAGCAACCTTCCTGTCCCATTTGCATTGGGGATGCTGAGGCTCAGAGAGGTAGAGCAATGCACACAAGTGCACACAGCTGCATCTACTTGGCTCCAAGGCCATGTGTCTGTCCTCTGAGGCGAGAATAAAAATGCTCATCGCTCAGACTCAGCTGAGGTTATGTGTAGGAGACAATGGGCTAAAGGAGCTCAGAAGGGGAGCATTACCTTCCAGAAGCTTCCTGGATGAATAGCCATATGCACTAGGCTTTTAATCTGGTAAACCAATCCCTCTCATCAAAGCAGGCTTCTAACCATGGTCCAGCCCTCTGTCAGAAGCACCCAGTGGCAGGTGTGGCTTGTTTTATAGGTATGTATAGATGCTCAAGGTGACAAGCCATCTTAGGTCCCACATTGAGGCTCTGGGCCTTAGGACTCTGTTCCTGAACTGCCAGGGGAGGACTGTTCCTGGGGAGTAGCTGGCAGCTGAGAAGGAAAGACTCCACCTCAGACTGGTCATATGAGACTGGACATGGTCTGTGTCCCCACTAGACTGTCCAAGCTCTGAGGGTCAGGCTGGATCTGTCTGGCCGTGTTTCATCCCCCAAAGACCAGGCTCAGAGTGAACGCCTGAAAAGCTGCATTGGAAGGAAGAAGGGGAGGAGGGAGAAAGGTAAGTGGGAGGACTGGGATTGAGAGCAAACCCATAGGCCTTAGGCTCCAGTCCACCCCAGGACCATCAGGGCCCTGTGTGTCACATTTTAAGAGGAAGAAATTTCCAGGAGAAATATTTGTGGGTCATAGAGAAGTTTCCCTTGGATTAGGGAAGATTGTGACCATGACACCCATGCCTAGGAGCTACTCCCTGGCAGAGGGCACAACAGCTCCACATGCACCAGAGAAGCACGAGCACTGGCAGAAGGCAATATGGGCAAGACAGGTTTGAGCTGAAAAGGAACCAGGCTTCGGGGCCACAGAGTGTCCAGACCACAGATGCTGGGAGAAGCCCATCAAGGCTCTACACCCAGTAAGAGCCAGACTGGTAAAAGGCCCTCTGAGTCCTGTACTCTGTGAGCCAGGAGTATGGGATCCAGGCCATGAAACTCTGTACCCTGGTTCTGCTCTGTCCTAACTCCATCATCAAATACGCCATGAGCAGAGTCCTCCTCTGCCTCATGTCCTCCTCACCACCCTCCATTTGAGAGATACTATCATCCCGTTTTACAGGTGAGGAAACTGAGGCTCAGGCCAAGCAGCTTGCCCAGAGTCATAGTTGGAAAATGTCACCACGTGGGTGTGAAAACAAGTCTGTCAGATCCCAAAGCCACATGCCTTGGCAGCTCTGGTTCCAATAAGATTCTCTTTGTGGCCTAAAGCAGAGTTCTCTCCCTGGGGGTGAACCACAGCCCTCACCCCAACCTGCCAGCTGCCCAACCACAGCCCCACCCTGGCCTTACCACACTCAGCTCTGTGGTTTCCCAAACACTCAACCAATGGCAGCTTTTACCATAATGGCTCCCACAAGGGCCTGCTGGTCCATTTTCCCTGCTTGGTTCTCAATTTCCCTAGAAAGGGAAAGTGACTGAGGCCAAGAGGGACCAAAGGCTCCCCCTCCCCCCATCCCTGGGAACAGTTTCCATACTTAGCTCACACTGGCCACAATGCATACTTTCAGCTTAATTTTATTTCCTCTTATAAATGGGCACAGCACAGGAAATGTTAAAAAACAAACAACAAAAACCAAACCAGCTCCTTCCCAAGGTGGGGACAGGTGAGCACCCACAGAGGGCAGGGCCTTGGTCTCTTTGTCCACTGCCTTTCCTCCACTTAAGTTTTGGCCATGAACTCAGGACAGGTATGGTTAATAAACAGGTTCTGGGGAGAAAAAGGAAAAGGAAGGCCTGGGGGAGGGAAGGACAGACTCCCACCCACCATGAGCCAGGTTCTGGGAGGGCTCTGTACAGGAGAAAGGACGCACCAGAGCGGGGGGACACTGTCTTCAGGGGGCTCTCTGGAGCCACGCTGCCTACGAAAAATATTTACATGCATTTACCACACTGGGCCAGGTGCACAGAGGTACCAGGAAGGTACCTGGGGGATAATGGGGCCATCGGCCCTCAGATGGTGACTTCCAGGGCCCAGTCTTAGGGTCTCTGTAAATCTGTACATGGTTCACAGGCTTCTATTTACACACAAGAGGCCTGGGGAGGCAAGTTTCCAGGGTTGAAGCTGCCAAAGAGGCAAAATCAGCCCTTCTCCCTAGGGCATGGGGCCCCTGCCTAGTGGCCTACTCGGTATCTTTGCCAACCTTAGGGGTCTGGCCCATGCACCAGGCCTGCCCAGCCCAGCGATCAAGGGAACCAGCCTTTCAGGTGAAGTCCCCTGTCTGGCCCCCTAAAGAGACAAAGCATGAACCCCACTCCATTTCTCTGGCTCCAGCATGCCTCTTGCTCTCTGGAAGCCAAGGCCCAGAGAGTTCTCAAGCCACATTAACTCCCTCTCATCTGGAATGTGCTGTGCTGCCAGGAAATGCCAGTGCCCCCAGGACACCATCTAAGAAGCACTGGGGTGTCTGTGAACCCACTGGCCAGGCCCTGAATGTACCGCACCATACCTGGGGTGAAGGCCCTGCACCTACATTGCACTGTGGAGAGCTCCAGCTCATCCTTGGAACCAGCTCCCTCTCTTGAATTGCCTTGCCAGACAGGCTGGCCTAGTGGATCTGAGCTTGTCAGACATTAAACTTCACATGGACAAAGCCTGGATATGGCCTCGGGTCAAAGGCTCCATGCCAAAGGCCGTCAGCCTCTTCCCTCAAATGCTGAGGACGAGAAAGAGGGCCAGAGCTCACAGCCCCAAGTCCAGAGCCAGCAACAGGGTGTGAGAAATGGGCCTCAGCCCAATGCAGAGGCTTCACCTACTGCTGGGTCTCCCTCCCCAGTGCCATGCTCCCAGGCACTGCCTTGGCCCCCATAGGCCTTCACCAGAGCTGCAGTCCCCAAGACAGCAGCCCACCAGGGAGCAGGGACTGGGACTTGGGTCCTTCTCCACTCCCCATGCCCTGTCCTGAAGCTGCAGGGATGACTCAGGCCAAGTCACCTCCTCTAGGACTCCTGGTCCCAGGATTCATCCCCAATCTTCATCCCCCCCACCCCCCCAAAAAAAAGGCTGGGACCAACTGACCTTCTTACAAAGCTCTGAGTCCAACAAGGATGTCCAGGGGTATACAAGATGGATGCCTGGATAATACAAGCTGCCCTGATGGGGGACCTTGGACTCACAGCCCCAGGCACCCACCCCTCACCCTGCTCAAGTCTGCTGCCAGGGAATCTTGACAAAGAACAGAAGTAAACTGGGAGCGGGGAAGCTCCTGATGTGAATCTGAGTGATGAGTGAGAGGTGGGGGGCACCGGCCAATCATAACTCACACCACATCCCTTCAGTTTCAAGAACCCCTGCCAGGCAGCCTCCCCACCCCATCCAGTCCCCCCGCCAAAGGAGAATGGTGACTCCATGCTTAAAGTATTTATGAAATGGCCCCACTTGCAGAAGTAACAAAGAAAGGAATGGTGGGCTTGGGTCCTGTGACAACACCCCTCCCCCCACCACCACCACCATTGTCACCTGCTCTGGTCCATCAAATCTGTCCTTGGGACCTGGGGGACTGGGGTGGGCTGCTACCAGCTGGGGGTCCAGCAAGCTGTGGCCAGAACTGCAGAACCATTTGTTCAGATGGGCTAGGAGGTGTCCACAGGGAAGCCCCGGGTGGGTGGGCTTGAGGTCGACCTGGGCAGGCCAGCATAAGTGGTACATAGGGCCCTGGTAGAGGCCCACCCTCACAGGCACTTTGGAGACTTGTGTCCTGGGAGGCAGAGTCAGCCCCTGGCTCAGAGCAGGAAGGGGATGCAGGGAGACTTGGAGCCAAACCATATCCCCCCCCCCTTCCCCCACCTGGGCCTTTGGTCCTGGGAGATCCAAGTTCCCTCCACAGACGGGGCCAAGCTACAGGAACCCATCCTCCTTCAACCTTGGAGAAGCCCCACAGTCATGGTTGGTGGGGGCTGGCCCTAAGCCTCCCCCTGTGGGCTACAAGGTGATGGGGAGGGAAGCAGCCCAGGGGGGAGGCCAGGCCTGTGGTGCTCAGAGCCCTGGGAAGGCTGTGACAGTACTCCCCACACATTCCAGGAAAGGCAAGTGCTCACCTGTCTACCTCCAGCATCAGAGTGAGTTGTATGGAGTGACTGTATGATTACATCTGACACGGGCTGGGATGGGGCAGTGTGGCTGGTGTGGGTGTCATGGTGGGGCACTGAGTGGAACAGGGCAAATCCGGGGACCCAATGTGGGCTGATTGCTCCAGCTTGATTCCACCTTCCCCAGTGAGTCTGAAAGCTGGAGTGTATGTTGCCAGAGTGTGTGTCTGTGCAGGGCGGAAAGAGAGAGAAGGAGGCCACACTGTGACAATGACCAGTGGCTAGCATTGCAGAAATGTCTTGGGTGTTCAAGCAATGCGTGAAGGTAAAATCCTTCAAAGGTGCGTGTCTGTGGCAGTGGCATGTCTTGGTTGGCTGGGCGGACAGGACTGCATATGACTTTGTCTTGTGTGTGAGAGCATGGTAGTGTCTGACAGTGGGTGATGGCGTCTGTGTGGAGTCCCCTCTCCTCACCACCAGCCGCCCCTGTGCTCTTGGGAAGACATTTCCCCAAGGGAAGATGCACACGTGCACTGGGCAGGGAGAGGAAACAAGGATCCCACAACCAGGGTAGGCTGGTGGCAAAGGACACCTCCCACCCAGGCAGAGAGAGGCCCTGGGACAGGAGCGAAGTGCTGCAGGGTCTGGATGATTTCAAGAACTGAGTTGCCACTGGAAACCAGCCCGACTGCTTCTCTGCCCCACAAAGGAGAGCTCTCCCAGCCCTGTGGGGACCAGGGGGAGCCTCAGGCTATCCATTCCCAGCCCTTCCCCTGCTTCCACCAGTCAATCAGGACCTTCCTTCCTCCTGTCCATCAGACATAAAAGGTCCTGAAGCTCCAGGCTGGTTGGGGACAAGAGACAAGCTGGTAAGGGCACTGTCTGGGGCAGGTGGCAGCACCCCTGTTCTTCAAAGACGATCTGTGGGATGCTGACAGCCTGGGCAAGCCTTGAAAGGGACAGCAGAGAGGAACAGGGGCTGGGCTCCCTCCTGGGCCCAGTCCCAGGCCTGGTCTGGTGGGGCCGGCTGGGGACTGGGTGGGGGTCAGTGTTGAGGCTGCAGGAGGCACTGTGGCTCCGCTAGGCATAGAACTCCTCCTGCTTGTCAGGCTTCTGGTACGTGACACTCGCCTGCTTGGGTTCCTCCAGCGTGTAGCTGCCCTCGTCCTTCTTCTTCATGCGGTAGATGAGCAGTGTGACCAAGAAGGCAGCAAACAGGGCACCCACCACACCACCCACAATCACAGCTGTGGAGGAAGAGGCAGAGGTCAAGCCACATTGTCCCTGTTTCCAGAAGCACAGTTTGGGGAGGGTCAAGGGCCCAGGAGTAGGGGTCAGGGCGGGGATACTGAATCTAGGATTAGAGTCCAGTGAAGCTAGAGTTGGCAACAACACTAGCTACCATTTCCAGGACCTCACTGGCCCCATTCTCATCACCTAACACTGTCTTCTCACACCTCACTCCTCCTATGAGGGAGGCGCTCGGTCCTCACCAAATATAAGACACCATCCACTGGACCCTGAACCGTTATTCCATAACCACTAGAAAACACTCTGCCCACTGAATTATGGCAGGTCCCCATCAAAGAATTTAGCTTCTGGACAGATGGGCACCTCGGAATGGATCGAATACAGAATGCCCACCTCACTTTCCATGTGAGAAGGGAGCCCAGAGAGACGGCAGAGCTCCTCAACAAGGAGCCAGCACTGGACTACAAATCTAAGGACACTTTTAACAGATGTGACAGAGACAGGTCCTCAGGGTCTGGGGTCAAGGCTGGGAAAGGTTGAACCAAAGTATGGGTCAGAAGTTAGCACCCAGGAAGTGAAGTTCCACAGGTTCAACGAGGGTAACTGAGGAAAGCTGAAGGTCAGCAGGCACTAAGGAAAGTGCTGGAAGGACTTGGGAGAGCAAAGGTCAGAGGAGGGGCAGGGGGGCAAGTTCCGGGGGATAGAGCCCCTGGCTTCCTCTTTCTATCTGGATCCCAGGAAACCCATGCACTGACTCTCCCCTTCTGGGTTCCTAGAGGGAAACTGAGGCCCAATTATGATGCTCAAAGCTCCTCCCAGGTTGCAAAGTCCAGGGCCCAGGCCTCACCTACGAGCACCTCCTTCCGCTCCAGGATGCTCTTCTGAGGGAGCTGAGCGGCCGAGCTGCCTGAGTCGATGGCATTGTCCAGGAGGCCAGGGCCCGGGCGGACACCCTTGGGCAGTGTCCCGGATGGAGCTGATGGCTTGGCCGCAGCTCCTCCCACAGCCACCACCTCATTGGCTGTGTCTGGCTGTGTAGTCTCTTCTTCTGGCAGCTCAAAGTCCCCGCTGGGTCCCCCACTCACTGGTACTTCTGGCTCATCCCAGAGAGTGGTCAGGGAAGACTCTGGAGTTGGGGTCTGCAGGGAGGGTACTGTGAGCCTAGGGGTCAAGGGCAAGCACCCTGGGTAGCCCCACACACAAGCCCACACCGCCACTCCACTGCCCAGTGGGGCAGTACCTACTAAGCTCTCACCATACTTAGTAAGCAGTACACTACAGCATTGTCCCCATGAAGGAGGTATCAGCATCCCCAATTTACAAAGTAGGAAAAATGCTCAGAGAGGTTAAGTGATGTGCCCAAGGACACAGACAGCAAAACTAAAATCTAGATCTATCCAACTCCAGAGTCTGCGTTTCTAATACTCTACCAGGCCACCTCCATTCTCAGCCTGCCTACATCCTGTTCTCTTCCTGTCCCCATCGTTTCCCCTCTGGTTGCCTGAGAACAATCCTTGGGGGATTCTTATGGAAAAGCCATTTGGGGACTGAATGCAGGGTGCAGCTGTTACATGGCTGGACCTGTCCCCCACAAGCAGTCCCCATGCCTGAGGCAGAAGTGAGTTCCTTAGCCTGGAGTCAACCCAAGACTATGAGACCCTTGGGAGTGGTGTCCCTGGACCCAGCCCAGTGACCATGAATGTGATGTCCCTGCAGCCTGGAAGGAAGGGGCCACACCAGACCACTCCAGCTGGGAATCATGAGACCAGAGTGAGTTTGTGGGAGCTGTCAGGGAAGGGTTGCAGCTGCTTTGCAGGGGGGCATGGGAAGGGTGGACCAGGGTTGGGCGAGGACAGGCAGCTCATGGAGGCTGCACCTGCGGCCTGGGCTCTGGCTCCAACTCCAGGCCCTGCCATTATTTTCCCTTCCTGCTTGGCTCTATCTCATGAAAACACCAGGCTGCCCTGCTGCTCAGAGAGCTGAGCTGAGGGAAGGGCCTGTACCCTGCAAGGACTGGCTGGGGACTAAAAGGAGCTGGCACTACTGGAGGACAACTCATGGTTCCAGACCCACTGTGATGCCAGCAGCAGAGGGCTTTGGTGTCCATCCAGGGTCACCGTGTCCCCTCTGTGCCTGGTGCACTCACATGGGTCAGACTGTAGCTCCCATTTCTCTGATGCCCATCTGTCCCTGGCAATCCTCACCATCATCTTCCTTTCAGTACCACTCCCTTCTTAAAGCCCCAAACACACACGAACACCCCGTAGACTGCCCGCCTTGGAAGCCATGGCCCGGGTTTGAATCCCAACTCCGCTACTAGCTATGAAGCTCAAAAAGTGTCTTCCTCTTCCTGTGCCTCAGTTGTCTCATCTGTAAAGGGAGGGATGACAGTGCCCCATGGATGGGCATGAGGGCAGAAAAGACAGGAAAAGTTCTGACAGAGCCCAGATACCAGGTGCACTCCATGAGTGAGCTGAAGTGTTCTCCTGTAGCTCTGAACTCATTCACGCTCAGAATGACAAAAGTGATGGTGACAATGACAACAGCTGAGCATTTATTTCGTTTATTAACTATCACCATTTTGGATATGTCAGGAAATTTCATTCTCACAACACTGATAGACTTTCTATTATTTTCTCCTTTTCACAAATAAAGAAATGGATGTTTAGAAAGGACCTGTGGCCAGCTTGAAGTCACAAAGCTAAAAAGTGGCAGCAAAAAGACTGAAATCCAGGCTGCCAGGCTCCAAGTCTGTGCTCCTAACCAGAACACTGGGCCCAGTTCTTCCCATTGCCCCACATACATCCGCCTAGTTCCCTCCCCACCAATGTCTCCAGCTAACATCAGGACCAGCCACCCACCCCTGCTCTCTGTCCACTCCCACCTTCACAACTGCACCCATCCTCATGTTGGTGACTCACCTGCAACCTGGACCCCCAAACCCTTGTCTAGCTCATCTCAGAGTCTCCTTAGCCCCACCCAATCCATCGCCTCCACTCTCACACCCTGGCCCCTCCCAATATCCTCACCTGAGCCACTTCTGTGGGACCAGGGGCAGTGGTCCCCAGGGGCAGGGTGCTCCTCTTGGGGACATCAGGCTCCTGGGTGGTGGCTGGCCGAGGAAGGGCTCTTGGCCGGGAGGTAGCTGTGCTGACCAGCCTGGGCGTTGGGGCCTCTGTGTCCAAAGCAGCCACCGTGGTGGGTGGCAAGGGTGCTGCTGGGGTGGTGGCCCGGGCTGTAGCAGCCATGGTCAGTGGAGGAGGCAGTAGCCTCCGTATACCGGTGGTCCTTAGGATGGTAGTGGTGGCCGTGGCAGGGGGTGCCGCAGGGGTGCTGGGAGCAGTGGTGGCTGTTGTGGTGGGTGACGTGGCCTCAGCTGGGGCCTCTGTGGTGGTGGCAGTGGTAGTGGCCGTGGTGGTGGAGATGGTGGTGGCTCTCTGGCTGGGCTCCTCTGGAACCTCGGTCACCACTGGAGGGCTGGTGACTGGTTCTGGGCTGGGATGCTCAGAGGGCAGCTCTTCAAATGGAGAGCCCATGGGCTGGACGTCTGTGGTGGGTGGCACAGCAGGCGCAGTGGGCACGGCCAGGGCCACATCAGGGCTAAACTGCATGGCTGTCTCGAGACCCGACTCCTGCTCGAAGTCTGAGGGATGGGGAGAGGGAGAGCGCAGGGAGCAGGGTGATCGTGAGGATCATGGGGGTCCCAGGCAAGCAGGGTCTCCACAGCAAGATGTCCCACCCTCTCTGCCCAATGTTTCCCAGGAATGCATGAGGGAAACGAGAAAAGCTGGCCACAGCCCACCAGCTGGCTGACGTTACCCACAGCCTCACCAAAATTCTTCAGTGGCTACCACTTTCAGAAAGCCCCCCCACCCCACTATTCCAGTCTACTCTGCCTGGTATATTAGGTTGAGTCCTGGCTGCAGCAACCAAGGCCACCCTGGCTGCACATCTCAGGAGGGCTTAAATGAAGAAGAGGCCTGACATTTATTCTGGGAAGAGTCATACCTCTATGCCTAGAGGCATACCCAGCATGAGCTCAAGGCAGTGGGGACACTTAGGTCACCCCTAGAGGCACAGGCAGAAGGCAAGTGGAGAGGTAGGGAATGGAAGGAGCCTTCCTACAGGAAAGGGCCTGGGCCATGAGGCAAGGAAGCTGGAAGGAAGAGATGAGAGAACCAATCAAGGAGAGGGTGAGGAAAAGGTGAGAGAAGCCACAGCCCAGCCCGCTGCTGAGGACTAACCAGGCAGAGTAGGGGCAGGAGCAGGGAGGTTTGGGAGCACAGATGCAACCCTTTAGGGAAGTGTTTCTACCAAGATTAACAAGGAAGAGGCTTAAAGGAGTAGGCTGGAGGGCTGACCAGAGGCCAGGGCAGTGGGCAGCCAGTTCTGGAGCGTGAAGAGCTTGTGTCTGATCAGACACTGCACTGGTCCCTCACTGGGCTGACCTTACCACCTCATTCAGACACTGTTTCCAGAGCTCCCTCCCTATGCCAGACTTGATTTCCTGTCCCCAGCCCCCCTGATCCTGGAGAGGAGGATGGAGTTCTCACCATCTGCAGGTAGGAGCAGAGGAATCCAAGAGGCTGGTTGTCCTGCGGCAAGGCTGAGACAGAACGACCTGATCTCACCCTGCTCCACTTGATCCATACATGGGCTTGCCTTCCCCAGGGCAGGGCCAGCACCCCTGTGCCTGCAGGCACCCAGGCACCAGCATCCCTTCTGCATCCCCCTAACCATGTCCTTGGCCACAGCTGATTGGACCTGAGGAGGGCCACCTGGCCCAAGCTGGGCCAATCAAATCATCTCTGCTAAGGACTTGCCATGCCTCTGGGAGTGTCTGCTAAATTGCTCCACGTGGTTGGAGCAGTGCTGCAGACACTGGCTTACTGAGGGGGGTGCAGGGGCACAGGCTGCAAGAGACCCAAGCAGCACACACAAAGAGGCAGAGACGAGGAGAGCTGGGAGTTGAAGGCCCCTTCCTGAAGGGAACTCTGCCTTCTCCTTCCTGAAAGCCACAATATGCTGACCTCCACACAGAGGGCCTGAGTGGGCTCTGATGTGGGGTGCTGGTAAAGTGGCTGTTAGTGACAGGTGGGGAGACCCTGGGAGGTACTTACAGCCTGAGCCTGACCCTGAGTAGAGGCCATCCAACTCATCATCGGGAAAGGAGTCATCGTCCCCAGAGCCCTCGAGGTCAACAGGCCTCTCGAAGTTCTCGTTGCGCCAGCGCTGAGCCTGGGAGGGTGGAGACGGGGAGAGAGTTCAGCAGTCTGGACAGGTCCCTGGGGACCACAGAGTGACATCCACATGGTCAACAGAGAGCAGGCCCAGTCAGTGGTCACGTCTCATCAGCTAAGGGACCAGGTCATTGCCCTATCTCCTGCCTGGGACCCTGGCTGCCTCCACCTCCACAATAAGAACCCTGAGTGGCAGAACCAGATTTAGAGTTGGCCAGCCAGTGCCATCACTTACTAACTGGGACCCAGGGCAAGTTATTTAATCCCTCCATGCCTCAGTTTACTTATTTGGAAAGCAAGCAATGTTGAGTTGTGAGCATGCAAGTGCCGAGTGCCGTGTGATACAGAGCACATCCAGCATGCACCAGGTGCTCAGCACAGGGACAGACATCCTCCTTGGCGTAGCCAACATCATCAGCCCCACTCACAGACAAGATTACATGGAGTCCTCCTCAATCAGCCCAATCAGATGAGAGAACTGAGGCCCAGCTGTCCCAGGTTACCAAAGGGTCAGGATGTGATAAGATCCAGCCTCTGCTTGGGGCCCAAAGTGGCACCCCAAATTCCTAAGGGCAGCATAGTGAGTGCTATCAGACGGACATGGGTGCTGGGAGGTGTGGGGTCCAGAAGGGAAGCAAGAGGGGAGAAGGGAGAGGATAGCTTGTGATCCAGCTCTAGGCCTGGCCTGGGTCTTCCCCAAATAAGAAGTAGCTCAGCCTCAACCTGCCCAATAGCAGCTCAAGGCCCGGACTCAGCTCAGGGCCCACAACTACTTCCACTTCCAGGGAAGGCCCATGACTCCTCCCAGAGTCAGAACCTGGGGCTCCTGGCTCAGACTCTGACCTCACACCCTACAACCCGGCAGGAGCCAGCCCTAAAGACCTCAAATGCAGGAGTGCAGACTACCAAAGAGGGGCACACATGGTCTTGCTCTGCCATAGTCTCTGGTTCCAGATTGAGCCCAGATGCCATCTACCCCTGAAAGCGCTCAGGGGAAAGGGGACAAAACTCCTGATGCTAGGGCTGGAAGCGCATGGCATTTGGGTCTTAAATATTTGAAACTGAGAGAGAAGGGCATCTCACAGAAGAGCAGAACAAGCAAAGTCTCCGAGGGTGAGGTGCAGCTAGAGCCCTTGCAGCTGGCCCTGCCTGCCCACCAACCTCCCGGGCTATCCTCCACTGCCTCAATGGCCCTGTCCCTTTCCTGCTCCTGGAACCAGTCTGACCCCTGGCCTTTCACTCCTGCTGTTCCCTCTGCCTACAATACCCTTCCTCCCAACTTTTTGTCTTCTAACTCCCATGTCACTTCTTTTTGTTTGTTTTGTTTTGTTTTGTTTTGTTTTTGAGACAGGGTCTGGCTAGGTAGCCCAGGATAGCCTTGAACTCATAATCCTCCTATCTCAGCCTCCTGAGTGCTGAGATTACAGGTGTGCACCACCATGTTAATCACTTCATTTAGGAAGCCCTCATGCTCTGAACTTTCAAAGCATCCCATGCTCCCAATTCACAATATCTTCCAACTCATGTGTCATGTTTGCTCGGGGTGTAGGTGCTCTGGGGCTGTGCCAAGCCTGCTAAACCAGACACTCAGGAAGGCAACACACATTGCATCTAGCAAGGTGCCTGGAACAGAGCAGGTTTTGAGAAATATTTGTTAAGGATGGAGTTGGAATTAGAAGACACGAATAGACTGTGAGGCAGGGGAGAGGCAGGGCTGGGCTGGAGTTAAGTTAGAAAGCCAGTGGGAACCAACCACAGAGGGTGCTTAGTGTCCGGCTGGTGACTTTCTCTCGGAAACTGATGATTTTTTTATCCTGATATCAGAATATTGTGAAAGCTTAATGCAGGGGTTCAGTAGGTCTCAGACAGGGCTTGAGCACCTGCAATGTGTGATTGGCAGTGGGGAGCCATAGGTGTGTGAGCAGAAGAGGGGCTGGACTGGCACAGCATTTTGCACTCAACCTCTCACACTCCTGCCACTAACAGGCCCTCTGGAGTTCGCACAGAGCCAAGAGAGGATTTCAATCCTGGCTTCCTGCCCCCAGCCTCCAGCACCTGTCCCTGAGCCCTCCCCAGCCCAGCCAGGGCAGGGAGCCAGGAGATACCCCTCACGGAACACACACACACACACACACACATACACACACACACATGCCTCAAAGTAATGAATTAATCAGTATTTACTTTCTACCAGTGAGTCATGGAGTGGAACAATTAGGGTAATTGCTCCCGTGACTAATCGCTGGGTCTTCCTCCTTTTTTAGACTTTCCAGGAGCTAGAGCAGCCAGCGTCCAACTTTCACCAGTTCCTACCCCTGCCAGAATAAACCCCCAGGACCCAGGCTCAGGGAGCTGGAAGGCTCCCACACCACCTGCCTCCCTTGGGACTCTCTGCTCCTGTCCCTCCAGCAGTTCATTAAGAAGCCTGAGGTTACATAGCAGGATGGGGATAGAGCAGGGACCATTGTCCTTCTGTCCTTCCAGGCAGGCCAGGCAGTGGCTGGGAGGCCATTAGCTGATATGAGGTATTCTAAGAGGTCTGTAGTTCCTGGGACACCAAATGGGAATAAACATGGGAGTCCTCAAGATTCCTCAGTGACCAGTGCCTCATGCCAGCCCCTAACACCCTGATTCCAAAAAGACATCTCCTGAAGCTACAGAACCCTGTAAATGACACATCCAGAGACACAGAGAGAACACAGACACAAGCTGCCACACACTCACCTAAAGGCAGCCCAGAAGGCAGTGTGTGGGGTGCCTTTGGGGCACACAGGCACAGGCACGCAAGGAAGTGGTGTGGAGGGTCTGGAGCTCTGAGGCTCAGGGACAAGCATGGGCCTCCATCGAGCCCATCAGCCTCCACTCAGGTAGCTCTCACCTAGATACTATTCATCCCTAGCTCAGTAGCCATTGACATGACAACGGTTACCATGACAACCATCTCCTCCATGCTAAGGACCAGGAGCTCCAGCTCCCCACAGAGATGCAGGGATACAGGAGAGGGAAAGATCATGGAGGAGGGGGAGGCAGGGGACAGAGAGAGGCTGGGGGTGGAGGGGCACTACAGGGAGGGGTGGAGGAAGAGCTGGGTGAGAGGGAGGGAAGGAGAGGAGGCAGAGGTGGAGGGGAGAATTCTCTCACATCTTAATTTAGCCTCCCACAGATAGGAGGAAGGCGGGAAGAGGCTACCTCAGTGATTTTCTAAACCTGCCTCCAGGGAACATTCTTTCCAAATTAGAAGCAGCCCCAGATGAGGCCAGGAGGGGAGGGTGGCCACTGAGCTCACCCTGGGAAGTTGAGGGCACTTAATGGTGGGGATGCCTGGGACTTGAGGGGGTGGGGGATTCTCCCAGACATCCTAAGAGTACTGGTAGCTCCAGCTCCCAGGGGGACAGAGAAGAGGGTGGTGATCAGCAGGATGAGCCTTAGAAGTCACAAAAAGTGCCAGAGGAGGAAGGCAACAAACAGCTTTGACCCCTAAATGACCTCTGCATTTACATGATTCCCTGCATAATGAGCACAATGATCCATATACCATTGCCTTAAAGAAGAAATGAAGCCAAATGCCCTAGGACCCTGCTGGCCTCTCCCTGACCCTCACTGTGGCCCTCCAGATAAACCACACCCTCCCATGATGACAAGAGACACCTGCACACCAAGCATGCACGCGCGCGCACACACACACACACACACACACACACACACACACATCCACAATTTCCAGCAATGTTTAGTGAGCCCAGCCTGCACACCCACCAGAAATTTGAGTAACATAGCCCAACACAGAACAGCACACACTTGCCCAGCTAGTGCACCCCCAACTGCACATGTACCCCTCAGGGACTCACAGACACACAATGCACCTGTCTTCACCTCACACATCCCCAGGTATCCACATAAACCTCAGCCAAGACAACCTAGACCCATGCACACGCATGGTCCCTCTGCCTCAGACACAAACCTCATAACTTGAATACAACCGCCCCTCCCATTTGCACCCCATGCCCACCATGCCCACCATGCACAGGCCCCACATGCTGGCTGGGAGCGCCCACCTGCTTCCTGCTAATGGGGACTGACAACCCAGGGGCAGACACACAGTGGCAGCTCCCCTACACAGTCACCCTGCTGGAGGGAGATTTCAGCATGGGAGCCACCAAAGGCCTCCAGTCTCCCCCACCAAAACTAAGAGCAGGTCCAGGTCTGTCTGGGCTGGAAGCACCTCATCCATGCTGCCTCCTTCATCGTCACAACCCCTGCATCTTCTTATCCCCGTGCCATGGAGGCACATGCTGAGGCTGGCTTAGCACCAAGCAGGGGCCTGAGCCTCTGACATCCTCACCCCAAATGCTCCAGACCACCCAAAGCCCAGGGTGCCTACACCATCCCAGTGGTCCACAGCCCCACTCACCCCTGCAGGACACTGAACTGGCACGCCCATTCCAGTACACAGCACGCCCTTCTTTCCTCAATAAGCTCACCCTTCACGACTCTCACCCCACAGAGGCAACCCCTACACAAGTGCACACTCAGTGATTGCGGGCACACCATCCATCCCAACAGGCCAAAACCCCGCCATCTTTCCTCCCGGTCTCCTGGAACTGAACTGAGAGAGGCGACTCAAGCATGGCAGTGCCCAGCAGCCCCCTATGTTCATCTACCCTCCTGGGCCTCTCCATAGAGGCTCCACAGGGCTGGGCAAGAGGCATCTTCTCCCAGGCTGTTCCAATACCCCTGAACCACCACCAGAGCTAGGGTCAGCAGGGTGCTGATGTCAGTCTGTCTCCTCACTTCCACAGACACTCACCACTCACTGCAGGGAGGGGCTGTGGTCAGAACACCCAGGGCACCTTCCTTTGCCCCAAGCCACTTGAGAAGTCTGGGGCCTCTCTCACCCCAGGCTGCTAGTGCCCCCTCCCCATCAGGAGCTTCCAGGCAGACAGCACAGCACAGAGGCAAAGCCAGGCGAGCTCCCCATCTTCCCTACCCCATGGGCTGCCAGGACACCCCACTTCCTCATCTGTAAAATGGGGGTGGTAAGAAAAGGCAGCCCAGAGTTGCTGTGAAAATTAAATAAGACTGTGCAGCTAGCAGGAACAATACACCAACACCAAGCGCGAGCTGAATTCTCTACCATTACTTCTGAAGACTTTGTCTCATTTAAGTCCCAACCTCCTGAGGGAAATAGATGCAATTGAGACTATTAGTGCCCAGAGAGGTTGAATGGCATTGCCAAGGCCACACAGCAGGAGGGAATGCAGAAAGAGACAGAGGTTGGATGAGGAGAGAAAAAGGATGAGTTATAGAAAGAGACACACAAATTAGGTCAACTGGCAAGGGGCCGAGAGCCTAGCATACCTGTGTTGCACTAATCACACTGAAAAAGCTAGAACAAAATCAAGTGTAATTAGTTCTACCCAGGCTTCCTTCCCCTAATTAGCCAGACTTGGGCGTCACTGTCCTGGTGACTACAGGCAACGTGTGAGCAATGGCGGAGAGCCCAGCTTTAGGTTCAGATAGTCTTGGGTTTAAGTCTAGCTCTGCTTACTTGCTGGGTGACTTTGGGCACATTGCTTAACCTCTCTGAGCCTGTTTGATTAAATGGGGACAGTAACAATTGTTACTTCATAGAGCTATTGTGACAATCAGGCAAGATAACGTATCAAACATGTACTGCCCACCACACAATGGATGCTCAAGAATCTTCTATGGTATTCCCATGACTCATTACCTACATGGGGCCTCAACTTTAAGGCTAAACTGGGCCTAAGAAATCAGAGTTCAATTTCCTCTCCCAACAGATGGGGAAACCAAGGCACAAAATAGGGAAAGTCTTGTATTATTGTATTATTCCACTCCTGTGAAAAGGGTGAATGGCCAGAATGAAACTGCCAAGCAGAAATTTGTCCAAAGACAGCAATGACTAGCTCCTGAGCAGCCTTAAAAAGGTGGGGGGCTCAGCAGAGCCCTCTGAATCCCTGCAGGCTCCCTCCCCAAAAGACCCACAATCCTGTGAGAACTCAGCACCCCTCACGCTCACCAGCTCCACCTTGGAGACCCAGAGCATCACTGCAGGAATGCAGGCCTTCCGGGCAGCAGGACAGCGAGGGACAACACAATGGATGGCCTGGACCAGGACACCTCAGTCCCCACCCCCTCCTGGCCACAGCTGCCCTGGCTGGGACCCAGCACCCCCACCTCCACCCACTGCCAGGAATGTGGTGCAGAAGGACTGCACCTGCAGGGAAAGAGCCAAGCCCTGGGCCAGGGTAGGCTGGGGTGAGGCGGGGTGAGGCGGGGTGAGGAGGGGTGAGGCGGGGTGAGGAGGGGTGAGGCGGGGTGAGGCGGGGTGAGGAGGGGTGAGGCGGGGTGAGGAGGGTAGGCTGGGGTGAGGAGGGGTGAGGCGGGGTGAGGAGGGGTGAGGCGGGGTGAGGAGGGGTGAGGCGGGGTGAGGAGTGTAGGCTGGGGTGAGGAGGGGTGAGGCGGGGTGAGGAGGGGTGAGGCGGGGTGAGGAGGGGTGAGGCGGGGTGAGGAGGGGTGAGGCGGGGTGAGGAGGGGTGAGGCGGGGTGAGGAGGGGTGAGGCGGGTGAGGAGGGGTGAGGCAGGGTGAGGCTGGGTGAGGAAGGGTGAGGTGGGCTTAGAAGGCCCAGGCTAAACCTGACAGCCTCCTCCCCAAATGTGCTGACCTTCCTTCCCCACTGCCCAGCTCCTGCGTTCACATCCAGGCCTTCCCTCTGCCCTTGTGCCCCCCTCACCCACAGGGCAGCAGACACAGCTCTGGGCCAGTCATGTCCCAGCCAGCATCTCTGCAAAGGAAGCCCTGGGAGGCAAGCCATCTTTGTCTGCTATATTGTCATCCAGCCCTCCCTCCACCACCTGTGCTCCTACCGTCCTCCCAGAGTCCCCATCCCTACTGCCCACGTGCCCAGCCCGTACACCCTGGTCATTGTGAGCTCAGGAGACACAAGGCCCCTCTCCCTTCCCAAGCCTGTTTTTCTTCTGCCCCACTTGTAAAATGAAAAAATCAAACATGCAGGTCTAAGGCAGGGCCTTTCTGGGTGTGACACTGGTCTGTTCATATTCAGGCCTCAGGTCCAGGGGATCTAGAGCAATCCTATTTATCAGAGGGGAAGAGTGGGAACAACGTACATACCCAATAACAGGGAACTAGTTAAATAACTTAGGGTCCAACCTTCGCGTGGAATAGTATGCAGCTGTCAACAATGGTGTTTTCACAAAACCACACTGTCTAGTTAGGTCCCTATAAGGTCTGGATGTATCACAGAAGGCTTTTTTGTTTGTTTGTTTCAAAGAATATTCAAGGGCAGGGAGAAGGTGCCTGCTAACTGGCTGGTGCAGGACAGCTGGGAGGATCACCAGCCATTCTGTTCCTTGTGCCTGTGTGACCCTGGGAAACTCTCTCCTGGCAAGCACTGCTGGGCATAGCTGCTCAGTGAGTGCTGGCCACCAACACTGTTATCATCAGTAAGTTTAAAAGATAGGTTAGGAAGCACCTGTGGAGGCCGAGCCTGTTAATGAACCTACTGCCAAAGTGACTTTCCAAGCTGTGTGACTGCAAAGGCGGAGGCTCTTTGGGGGGAGGGCTGCAGGGAGTTTTCAATTTTTCTCAGGACATTCCTGTGCTTTCAGAATTTCCTACCACAGGCTCGAAGCACTTTTATTACTAGAAAAATTGTGTTCTTTTGGGGGCCAACCCTCCAGCACTCTGGGCTGAAATGCCTTGGCCCCTTCCTTCTGCCAACCCTGGTCAGGTTGCTGGCCACCCTTTCAGGGAAAACTGACAGCAGCAGAGGGAAGCACACAGAACTGCCAGGGAGCTGGTAGCCACGGCGGCAGGACCCAAGCTGGTGCAGATATCCACCTTTCTGCCTCCTTCATCAGCCAGGCTGGTCCCAGTCAGCATGGAGGGCAGGCCAGCCCCACAGCTGCCCACCCTGTCTCCTGTGCAGGGCGGAGGGTGACAGCACAGTCTGCAAATGCCAGGCCCCGCCCTGACACATGCTGGGACGCCTCTGTCAACTCCCTGTCCATCCCAGCCACCTGCTCTTGCACATGGCCAGACACATTACTCAGTAATCCTGGCCCCAAGTTTGTGCAAGGAGCAGGACCACCCACAGAGGCCCCACTTCCAGACCCAGAGGCTCCTGGCTGCCCCCTCCCAGCCCCCCCACACAAGACACCACGTATGGTTCTGGGAACACAGCTCTGTTCAGCCTATCTCTGGACACCTTCCCCACAGCTCCTACATGAATGGTTAATCAGTACAATCAGCACTTATTAGGCACCTACTGTGTGCCCAGCGTTCTTTGTCTCACACCCACAAGATAGGTGTGTGCTTATAGTGGCGCCTCTGTGGTCACCGGGGTTCCACACACACACCAACCACTACCCTGGCCAAACTGGGAAGTCCTTTCTTGGGGACTCTGTAACTCCACTGGTTTATCAGTTATGGGGACACCAGCCACACTCCACTGGCCCACTTGACCATTCTGGGAAGCAGGCTCTGCTGTCCCCATTTACAGATAAGAGACTGAGGCTCTTCAGCCACCAGTAAGGCCATGGCAAGATTTAAACTCTGGCTGAATCCTGTGTCTTGGGGACTCCTGAATCCAGACTGCAGGCAGGGTGCCAGTCTGTGGGACTCATTCCACTCATTCTGCCCCTTCCTATGAACATTGGTTAGGACTGCTCCTGATACGGACACTGCCTCATTTCTCTTCACACACCTTACAATGAGGGACTATTATTCCCATTTTATAGGTGGGCAAACCAAAGTTCAGAGAAGTAAAGCAACTGACCCAAAGTCACACAGCAACAAGGCCAAGATTTGAGCCCAGGATTAGCTGACTCCCAAGGACCATGCTCTTTGTACTAGAGAGCACACCTTCTCCCAGCCCCCATCAGATTCCCCACCAGACAGCTCCCTGAGGGTGGGAAAAATGTCAGAGAACAACCTTCGCACACGCCCAGTACCCTGCAGGTAGACTACCTGGACATCTGCAAATGGGAAGCAGCAGAGGACAGGTGTGTGCCCATGATAGTGCAGGTGAGCAGCCCCGCCCACCGCCCCGATGACCCACAAACACGTGCCTCTGGGATTGCATTTCCAGATTCCAGGACCACCCTTGCCAACAAACGTGAGCCCCGAGACTCCTGGGCCCCACAAGTCTGCACAGCACAAGCCAGTATGAAGCCATGGTTTCCTGCTTCCAAACTGTGAACCTGGTCAAGTTCCTCTGCCTTGGTGGGTCTCAGTTTCCCCAAGATATCCAGACACCAGCATGATATACCTGCAGCTAAGGGACAGTTAGAGAAGTCACGACATGTCAGTGTCCTGTCTCAGAGTCACCTCCCCGCAGGTGATCCCCTTCACCCTGTCAACACCAAGGCTGCTCCAAATAACTCACCACTGCCTGAAACAAGCATTCAGATTTATTTCCTGTGTGTTGCCTGTATCCTTCACCAGCTACTGGGCCAGTGCCTGGGGTTATGTGGTCACTTCTCTGACTCCTCTAGAGGAGGTCAGCCTCCATCAGTGGTCACCTCACACCCCCACCTCCTGCCCCCACTGCTATGCAATCCCTGCCAGGCCAGGCCTGCTCTTCTCTGGGCCGCTGTTTCCCAAAGTATAAAACCAGGCGTCAGTCAAGGGCTCTCTCTGATCCCTCCAAAATACAGCCAGGACGACTCCAAGTGTCCATCCGAAGAAAGAGAAACAGACTGATCCCAGTAGATATTATCATAAAACGTCTATGCAAATCAGATGCAAAAACATGCAGATCAGTGGGCAGGCTCCCTATGGAGCCTCCACTTCTGACTACCTTTCAATCAGGCCTGGGCTGGGTGGTTCAGCACACACTGAGCACCCACTGGGGGCCAGGCCCCTCGCTGACATTACTGAAGCTCATCTCCAGGGACAGACAACCCCGGCCAGGGGTGAGTGAGTGCAGCGGGAGACTGGGATAGAGGATATAGGATATAGGAGCCAGGAGTGAGGAGGGACTAGGGAGAGACAGACCCTGTTACCACATGTAGATCACAGACCCCCCAGGACCAGCCACAAGAACTGAGGGATCCTTGTCTGACCTTGGGAATCACCTAAAGCCAGGTAAGGACTCCACTCTCTGACCCCAGCCCCTCCCAAGAAATGGCCCAACCCTGGTTGGAGCTAGTGGGACAAACCCAGACCTCTCAGCTGTTCTGGGAAGCCACCAAACCTGACACCCTCCCCAGGCCCATGGCAAGAACCACCCCAAGGCCACACAGCACACACATTGTTGTATGTTTAGCCTCTGAGAAGGCGGGCTGTGGCTTCCTCACTGTCCTGTTTGCTGGGCTATTTTTACTCAGTGTGACCACACCATGGAGCCTTGACTCCCACTCCCAGCCCAGAGCTGCTCTACTTCAAGGGACGGAACAGGCCAGACTCAGATGGTCCCAGCTATAAAGGCTTTAGGGGTCCCGCCACTATGTCCCAGAAGGAAAACTGAGGCACACAGCAAGGACTCAGACAACAAGAGGCCAGGAGAGCTGCCAAGGCCTGCATAGGGCCTCACTTGCCCCAGTCCAAGACCAGGGACTATGTGGGCTCCAAGCAGGGGTTGGAAGGGAGGGCCACGGATGGCCATGTCCTCACTGTGTCTCCTGAGTCCTGGGAGCCAACTGAGCAGGGACTCTGAAGCCACACTACTTGGGACCAGATCCCATTACTGGCCTTCAGCAGCTGTGCAACTCCGGTAAGGAATTCTACCTCTCTGAGCCTGTGTTTCTTCAACTCCTAAGTGGGCATAATAACAGCCCCAGCCCCAGAGGGCTGGAGGGATTAAATGGGATGGCCCAAACAGGGCTCTTAGCCCAGAGCCTGATGGCTTCTCAGCCTGTGATGTGATGTGAGCTGCCTGCCCTGAGCCTTAGTCTCCCCGTCTGTAAGTGGGACAGTGAGTGACCCAGCCCAAGGGGTTGTGAGAATGGAAGCAGTGGTTCTCATACAGCAGGTGGCCAGTGGGCAGATCCCTTCCTCTTTTCCTCTGCTCCTTGGGCATCTTGATTCCAGCCACCCCCAGCTTCCCTCTGACTATCTCCTGCACTGAGCACCTATGGTGTGCCAGGCTCTGCCAGATGCTTTATACATATCGCGCTACTGGATCCTCTAAGGATACCTCAAGGGATAAATGTCTTTCCGGATTTGCAGTGAGTCCTCTACCTTGCCCCACACCTGTATTTCATAAATGCCCAAGGGACAAAGGGATGCAAGAATGAATGGGATCAAAAAGTCGGGGAATAGCAGGCTGGTGAGGTTGTGGGGAAACCAGAGCCCCAACTCCATCTGTGGAATGTGAAACGGTGTGGTCACTTTCAGCCAGCAGTTGAATGTTAACATAGAGTTCCCATATGACTCAGTGATTCTCCTCCAAGGGTGTATCTTTGAAAAAATGAAAACATATGTCCACATTTTTTAAAAAACAGACATTACCCATAATAGCCAAAAAGTTCAAACTAGTCAAATGTCCATCAACCAATGATTGGATAAGTAAAATGCAGTATGTCTACACAATGGAGTATTATTCAGCAAAAAAAAAGTAATGAAGTATGGATATGTGCTGTAACACACATGAATCTTGAAAGCACTGTGCTAAGTAAAAGAAATCAGGGTCAGGTGTGATGATTCTTGCCTGTAATCCCAGCTACTCAGGAGGCAGAGATCCGTAGGACTGCAGTTTGAGCCCAGGAGTGAGGGGAGGATGGGGATGGGACAGTGATCCCCCATCTCAACAAACAAGCCAGGTGTGCTAATGCACACCTGTCATCCCAGCTATACAGGAAGCATATGTAGGAGG